>NC_143192.1:20695000-25495000 GCF_051530095.1 Phoenix dactylifera | reverse complement strand
AGGAAGAATTGTCTAAAGAAAATTTGGACCTTAAAGATGAGCTACACAAGTACAAACCAATTGTGCAGAAATGTACACATAACTCTGAAAAATTAAATCTTATTCTATCCAATCAAAGAGCTGTATTTAATAAAGCCGGATTAGGATACAAAACTAGCAAACAACAAAAATATCTAAAGAACTTTTTTGTAAAAGCAAAAGATGTCAAAACTGAAAAACCTACATGCTTTTATTGTGGGAAAAGTGGACATAAAGCCTATTCTTGCATTCAAAGAAAGATTCAAACTAATAAGAATATATTTGTAAAGGGTAAAAACACAACCAAAATGTGGGTGCCTAAGGGAACCAACTACACTAACCAAGAAGGACCCAAGAAAACTTGGGTACCTAAGAGCCTCACATGATTATTTTGCAGGTATGCCTTGCAGCCGGAAGCAAAAAGAGAATGTGGTATCTAGATAGCGGTTGCTCAAGGCATATGACCGGTGACAAGAGTCTTTTCATCACCTTGAAATCAAAAGAAGGAGGAGTAGTCACATTTGGAGACAATACTAAAGGTCAAATCATTGGCGTTGGTAAAATCTCCATATCACCCTCCTCATTTATTGACAATGTATTGTTAGTTAATGAATTAAAACATAATTTATTAAGTATAAGTCAATTTTGTGACAAGGGCTTTAAAGTGTCATTTGAATCTTCCCTATGCATAATTAGTAGTCCAATTGACAATGAGATCATACTTATGGGACATAGGCTTGGAAATGTTTACATGGTAGATCTTGATGATCTCACCATGAAGGATGGCCAATGTCTTGTAGCCATGGATGCCAAGGTCAATGAGACTAGCTGGTTATGGCATCGTAGGTTAGGGCATGCTAGCATGGATTTAATTTCTAAATTGATTACAAAAGATCTAGTCAAAGGACTACCAAAAATAGACTTTGAAAAGAACAAAATTTGTGCTGCATGTCAACTAGGGAAACAAACAAGAAGTTCTTTCAAGTCTAAGAACATAGTCTCAACATCAAAACCCTTAGAACTAATTCATATGGATTTATTTGGACCCACTAGAACTGCTAGTCTAGGGGGTAAGAAGTTTGGTCTTGTAATTGTTGATGACTTTTCACGTTTTACATGGGTTTCATTTCTTGCCCACAAAGATGAATCCTTTCCCGCTTTTATCAAGTTTCATAATAGGATTTCGAATGAACTTAATCTTAAACTAAAAGCAATTAGGAGTGATCATGGTACCGAGTTTGAAAATCAGCATTTTGAAAAATTTTGTGAAGAAAATGGTATCAATCACAATTTTTCGGCCCCTAGGACACCCCAACAAAATGGGGTAGTAGAAAGGAAGAATCGCACACTAGCAGATATGGCTCGTACCATGTTGTGCGAATCGGATCTACCAAAGTACTTTTGGGCTGAAGCAATAAATACTGCCTGTCATATTTTAAACCGTGCTTTAGTTAGATCTATCTTAAAGAAAACACCTTATGAGTTGTTGAAAAATAAGAAGCCCAATATAAGTTATTTTCATGTTTTCGGTTGTCGTTGCTTTATTTTAAACAATGGAAAGGACAATCTAAGTAAGTTTAGTGCTAAATCAGATGAGGGGATCTTCTTAGGTTATTCCTCATCTAGTAGAGCATACAGGGTCTTCAACAAGAGAACTCTCGTTGTTGAAGAATCCATTCATATTGTTTTTGATGAAGCTAATGGAGATTTTTCTAGAAAAGAAGAAGATGGTGATGCAGGTATACTTGAAGATAGAATGAAGGAATTCTCCATACAAGACAAACAACATGAGGATGAAATCAAAGAAGATACAATTCAGCAAGATGAGGAAGATCAACCTCCAGCGAGAAATCAAGATCTTCCTAGGGAATGGAGGTATGCACATGGTCATCCAAGGGATCTAATCCTTGGTGACCCTTCACAAGGGGTAAGGACAAGATCCTCTTTAAGAAACACTAGTAATTATCTTGCATTCGTTTCACAGATAGAGCCTAAATCACTAGAAGAAGCCGAAAAAGATGAAAATTGGATAAATGCTATGCAAGAGGAATTAAACCAATTCGAAAGAAATCAAGTTTGGACTCTAATGAAAAGACCCCCAAATATTTCAATTATAGGCACCAAGTGGGTATATAGAAATAAACTAGATGAAGATGGAATAGTAATAAGAAACAAAGCTAGGCTAGTAGCCAAAGGCTACAATCAAGAGGAAGGCATAGATTTTGATGAAACTTTTGCTCCTGTTGCCAGGTTAGAGGCTGTTGCTGGTGGTCCAAACCGAGAACGATTGACACGACGGTGTGAACGGGGTTCCGCCTGAGTTGTCTTGGTTGGTGCTGGTTGCGCTCCACCTTCCGCCAAGGAACCTGCAAACAAGCCTTGCACCACCACCAGGGTGGTGATGGCCCTCCGACGGTCAAGTCAGAGGAGATTGGAGGAGGAGAGATGATAATCACAAGTGGGAGAGAGTGCTCTGGGAGGTATTGCTTACCCCCCCCCTTCTCCCCCCAGCCGCATATATACCTGGCTGGGAGGTCTCTCGGGGGGGTTTGTCGTCGTGGGGCACGATAGAATGGCCACTGACATGGCCGTTACGGGGCGTCGTGGAGCAGCGCCGGGTACGGTCATGGCAGGGCGTAGTGGAGCTCCGCTTTGTACGGTTGATACAGGAGATCGTGGGCAGCATCGGGTACAGCCGTTGCAGGGAGTAGTGGAGCAGGAGGCCGCGGCGTGCCTCTGGAGAATAGCCTGTCGTTATCAAAAGATCTCCGACTCGGGGTCGGAATGCTGGATCATAGGGCAGCCGACCCGGGGTCGGGCTGCGAAGCCGGGGAGGTCCGACTCGGGGTCGGAGTGCTGGATCATAGGGCAGCCGACCCGGGGTCGGGCTGCGGAGCCGAGGAGGTCCGACTCGGGGTCGGAGTGCTGGATCATAGGGCAGCCGACCCGGGGTCGGGCTGCGGAGCCGAGGAGGTCCGACTCGGGGTCGGAGTGCTGGATCATAGGGCAGCCGACCCGGGGTCGGGCTGCGGAGCCGAGGAGGTCCGACTCGGGGTCGGAGTGCTGGATCATAGGGCAGCTGTAGCTTTCCTGGATACGCGTGCCGATCACGTGGGGCATGGCGGCTCAATTCCCCCATAACAGTAGCCCCCCGCTTCCGAGCCTGGAACCAGAAGGGGAACAGGTGAAGGGAGTGATGTTTCGAGATTGCCGCCATCCTTCGGAGAGGCGCGCGCGCTTCAAGCTTCCCGCCTTCTTTATGGCGTATGGCGGTTGCTGCTGACCTGGCAACCTGAGGATTTCGGCGGACATCCTTCCTTAATGGTGTCGATTCGCCTTTGGGGTGCGAGCGACCCTTCGGCGGCCAGGCGTCTTCTGGCGTCATCGAGGTGTCACTTGCCCTTTCGCCTATTTAATCGGGGGCCCTCCCCCGTCCGTCTTCTTCTTTACGGACATTTTCGAGTTTCTCCTTTGCGCTACCATTGTTGCCGCCGAAACGTTCGCTTGCTTTTCCTTTGACGCTCTCGGAGCCGTTCTTCCTCCTCTTCAAGTGAGTTTCCCACTCTTCTACTTTGAGCTCTTCATACTTTTTCTTTTTGTACTAGTGCACCCCAGTCGTTCCGGCCTTTCCCTCCTTCTTGACCCCGTCCTGACCGTAGATTGGCCATTAGGGATGGGCGAAGTGGGAGCAGATAGCATCAAGTCAAAACTGGTCGCCGAGGACTTAGACGGATTTGTGGCTCGGTACCACCTTCCCGAGGCCTGCAATGTCACGCTCCCAGGGCCTGAGGAGAGGATGTCTCATCCTCCTCGAGGGAAGATCGCCATCAATGAGGGCATCCTCCAAGCCGGGTTCCGCTTTCCCCCTTCAGACCTAGTCTTACAGGTGCTCCGGGGTTTAGGAATGGCACCGACGCAACTGGTGCCGAACTCGTGGCGTGCTCTGACGGTCTTCCAGGTTCTCTGTCGCTTGCATGCGATTTCCGCCACCTTGAACGTTTTCTGGGAGCTCTACGGCCTGAGCGGCCACCCCCAGGACAAAGGGTGGTGGTGCTTCGCAGCGCGGCGAGGGTGCGGCCTTGTCAAGGAGGGTCCTACCTCCATTCACCACTGGAAGGAGCGCTTCTTTTTCGTTGATGCAGACCCCTCCTGGGAAATCAGGGCAATCTGGGGGACGCCGGTGAAGTCCCCAATTGGCCTGTCGAAGTTGTCGAGGGAGGAATCCGAGGGCGTCGCCGCCTTGAAGGGGTTGGTCGCCGAGGGCCAGCTTCCCCCGGTGGGCCGCCTTATTTCTGAGGATACCTTGGTGAACGTCGGTTTGAGCTCGGTCCCCACCGACCGTGAGTCCGCCATCGTTTCTTTAGCTCTTTTCTTCTCTTTCGTTCCTTCTTCCTTTCGGTTTCTCAGTCCCTGACCATCCCGTCCTTCTTGCAGAGGTCGACGACGTCATGCGGTCGGTGAAGTCGAAGGCTGTTGGTAGGGCGTCCCTGCTGGAAGCAGTCCGGAGGAGGAAACGAGCTCTTCCGAGCGGGGCCCCACCGGCGAAGAAGTCCCGTAAGGAGATACCTCCGATGCCGACCGACGAGTCCGGGCCCACCGGTCAGGGAGATGTCGTGGGCACCGACCGGCAGCTGACGCTGTATCAGCCCTCCGGTGGTAAGGTTGCCGCTACTCCGGAGGTGCCACCTGAGCCTGCTCAAGACGGACGGGTCGGACGTGATCGGTCCCCAACCCGGCCTTCGACTCGGTCGGCTCCTGATGACTCGAGGAGGGACGCGCCGAGGCCCCGGCCGAGCGGGACCCTATCAATTCCTGGGGCGACCCCCGCCCCGAGCGTGATCAGCCGGACTCTTCCCCAGGCGATGGATAAGGGTAAGGCTGCAGAACCACCATCCGGCTCCGGGGAGAAATCGGGGTCTGCCTTCACTACCGATGGCGCCCGAAATCTCATCGAAACAGTGTTGCTGGAGAAGGACCGTCGGCGGGTCCGGGAGTTGGATGTCTCTGACGTCGGGGCCGCCAGCTGCGTCTGTCTCATGTCGGTGAGTGTTCTTCTGGCCGTCTTTCACCATTTATTGGCTCTGTTGTTCTCCGCCTGACTCCCTTATTTTTCCTATTTCTTAGCTCGCCCAGTACATGATCCGTCTGGAGGAGTGCTACAAGGAACAGGCGGGGCTTTTGGCGAAGGCCGAGGACCGGCTGAAAGCAATGGAAGAGGGAGGCCGGGCTGCGGCAGGCAGGACGACCGGGGACCTCGAGGCGAGGCTCCGGGAGGCCGAAGAGCGGGCACTCGGCTTCGCCGCCCTGGAGGAGCAACTGTCAGAGGCTCGGGAGCAACTCAAAGCCGCCTCGGGCCTCGAAAGCAGGGTCAAGAAGGCGGAGGAACGGGCTGAAAAGCAGTCTCGGAAGATCGCGGACTATCGAGAGCGGTGGGAGAAGGCCCAGCGGTCTGCCGACAACGCCTGCGACCGAATCCGCTCTTTTGAAGCCAAACTAGGCGAACTGGAGTCGGCCCTGGAGAAGTCATGCACGGACGTCCAAGAGCTCCGTTCGCGCCTGAAGGAAGCCGAGGCCGCTCGGGTTGCTACCGAGGCGAAGCATAAAGAGGCTCAGGCTGATCTGCTGAGGGTCTCCTCTGAGGCCGAAGGCCGGATTGTGGCGAAGGTCTTGGAGGCCAAGGCTCAGATTATGGAGCGAGCTGAGGCGGAGCTGGCCGAGAAGAGGGCGGAAATCGGGCGTCAGGCGGTAGAGGCTTATCGCCAGTCCGCCGAGTTCGCCCATGATATGTCGGAGGCAGTGCGGACCTATCGCCAGTCTGACGAGTTTGTCCATGACGCGTCGGACGCGGGGGCCGAAGCCTTCACCTTGGGCTTCGAGGAGGGCCTGGCAAGGGTGTCGGCTAAGTATCCCGAAGTTGACCTGAGCGAGATCTCCCTCCTGGACTCCTCTCCGGCGCCATCGCCTGCTGGTTCTCCTGCTGCTTCCCTACCTCCCGCGGATGAGCCCGGCGTTCCCGACCCGGGAGTTCCTCCAAGCTGACCTCTTGTACCTTCCATTGTCTTTTTTATTTTTGTATGTCGGCGCTTTGCCCAATTGTATGGGCCTCGGCCCTGAAAATTAATGCACGTTGAATATTTCTTCATCTCGCCCTCGTCCTCTTTTTTTTTTTTTTTTTTTTTTTTTTTTTTTTTTTTTTTTTTTTTTTTTTTTTAGCTCTTGGTTGCTTCTTGCTGACTTTTGATTCCCGAAGTTCTTCCGGCGCTAGGCCAGGCATCCGAGGGTTAAACCTCAGGAAACTCTTCCGGCGCTAAGCCAGGCATCCGAGGGTTAGGCCTCAGAAAATTCTTCCGGCGCTAAGCCAGGCATCCGAGGGTTAGGCCTCAGGAAATTCTTCCGGCGCTAAGCCAGGCATCCGAGGGTTAGGCCTCAGGAAACTCTTCCGGCGCTAAGCCAGGCATCCGAGGGTTAGGCCTCAGGAAACTCTTCCGGCGCTGAGCCAGGCATCCGAGGGTTAGGCCTCAGGAAACTCTTCCGGCGCTAGGCCAGGCATCCGAGGGTTAGGCCTCAGGAAACTCTTCCGGCGCTAAGCCAAGCATCCGAGGGTTAGGCCTCAGGAAATTCTTCCGGCGCTAAGCCAGGCATCCGAGGGTTAGGCCTCAGGAAACTCTTCCGGCGCTGAGCCAGGCATCCGAGGGCTAGGCCTCAGGCAACTCTTCCGGCGCTAGGCCAGGCATCCGAGGGTTAGTCCTCAGGGAATTCTTCCGGCGCTAGGCCAGGCATCCGAGGGTTAGTCCTCAGGGAATTCTTCCGGCGCTAAGCCAGGCATCCGAGGGTTAGGCCTCAGGAAATTCTTCCGCTCGCTGGTCGGCCAAGGCTGGCGCAAGCCGAAGCGACCGGTCGGGGCTTCCGGCTAGTCTGCTCCCGGGATGATCATCGGGTTAGCCAGGCATCCGAGGCCCGAGCCTCGGGAGATTCCACTCGTTGGTCGGCCTAGGCTGGCGCAAGCCGAGGCGACCGGTCGGGGCTTCCGGCTAGTCTGCTCCCGGGATGATCATCGGGTTAGCCAGGCATCTGAGGGTTGTCAAGCCTCAGGGAAATTCCGCTCGTTGGTCGGCCAAGGCTGGCGCAAGCCGAGGCGACCGGTCGGGGCTTCCGGCTAGTCTGCTCCCGGGATGATCATCGGGTTAGCCAGGCATCCGAGGGCCGAGCCTCGGGAGATTCCACTCGTTGGTCGGCCTAGGCTGGCGCAAGCCGAGGCGACCGGTCGGGGCTTCCGGCTAGTCTGCTCCCGGGATGATCATCGGGTTAGCCAGGCATCTGAGGGTTGTCAAGCCTCAGGGAAATTCCGCTCGTTGGTCGGCCAAGGCTGGCGCAAGCCGAGGCGACCGGTCGGGGCTTCCGGCTAGTCTGCTCCCGGGATGATCATCGGGTTAGCCAGGCATCTGAGGGTTGTCAAGCCTCAGGGAAATTCCGCTCGTTGGTCGGCCAAGGCTGGCGCAAGCCGAGGCGACCGGTCGGGGCTTCCGGCTAGTCTGCTCCCGGGATGATCATTGGGTTAGCCAGGCATCCGAGGGCCGAGCCTCGGGAGATTCCACTCGTTGGTCGGCCTAGGCTGGCGCAAGCCGAGGCGACCGGTCGGGGCTTCCGGCTAGTCTGCTCCCGGGATGATCATCGGGTTAGCCAGGCATCCGAGGGCCGAGCCTCGGGACATTCCACTCGTTGGTCGGCCACTTGTCGCTCGCCGCCCATCGGGGTTTCTCTGTGCCCAGCCGCGACCGTGTTTCTCCTCTCCTCCAAGCGTTGCCTGGGGGGAACACGAGAAGGGTATTAAACGCTAATTAATGCGTTACCTGGGAAATCGGATCGCCAGTTGCTGCTGGTGAGGAGTGTTAGTTGAGCGGCCGCGATACGCGGGTTCTTCGAGGAGGATGCGGCCTGGGCGCGAGCGGAGACACGTGGACCTAGTGGTATACGTCACCCGGATCGTCCTGCACAAAGAATGCGATTTAAGGAGAATGACGCTTAGGAAATCGCGGGGAGATACGCCTCGGGAGCCGGAACGGCTCCGGATTCAGTGCGCCTGCATTTATTGGAGCCACCCGTATCGGAACTACCAGGGGGCCGCAGCTTGGCTATAAATACAGGTGCAGGTACGATGGAATTTGCCAAGCCGGAGCTGCAGGTTGCCATGGATCGCGGACCTCCTCCTTGGCATATGACTGAGAGACTCCTGTCGAAGGAAAGGGGAGGCGCTCCCCTTACAACTTCAGCCAACTAGCCGTTTCATCTGGGATCAACAAGGAGGGTCTCCTCGGCGGAACTCCGCTCTAGGCGTTTCATCCGGGATCACATCTCCCCTCCTTGAAGTTCAGCCTCCCGGTTGAGCTCTGCGCCGGACGCTCAATCCGGGACCGCGCCTCCATATACTCTTCCCCCTCGAATCCCTTCTCTTCCCTACCACTGGGGAAGATGGGAATATCCTTTGGAGGCGGCGTTCCCCTGGGGGCAGCGGGAGCTTCTTCTGCGGCGGCTCCTCCTCTTTTTGGTGAGGTGCTGGATGGCGCCTCCGGTTAGAAGCACCCACTTCTGGTGGGACTGCAGCCGCCCTGGGTTGAGGGTTTGGGTCCCCACCTCTTCTTTACTTTCTTTACTCCCTAATTCCCCTCTGGGAATTTCTTGTAATCACACGAGCACGCCACTGTAACCAGAAATTATTGAAATGAAAAGTATTGCACCTTTTTAAATTGTCTTTCTGGCCTTGTTGTTCTACTGGTAATACATCCGCAGGTTAGCGGAATTCCAGCCCCTTGGAATTTCTCGGCCATCCAGGGCTTCCAACTGGTAGGAGCCAGGTCGGTTTACCCAACGAACTTTATACGGGCCTTCCCAATTTGGCGCTAGCTTCCCACCTTCCGTAGGTTGAGATGCCTTAGCTCGCCTCAGCACCAGATCTCCAATTCTGAAAAGCTTCGGTCGGACTTTGGAGTTGTAATATCGGGCCACCCTCTGCTGATACATTGCCATCCGTACCTGAGCCATTTCCCTTGCCTCTTCCAAGAGATCCAAGTTCCCTCGGAGTTGCTCTGAATTGGCCTCGGGTCGGTGCGCGGCCACCCGAGGCGAGGGGAGTCCGAGCTCCACGGGGGCAACGGCTTCCGTGCCATAGGTTAGGCTGAAAGGCGTCTCTCCAGTAGGAGTCCGTTGTGTGGTCCGATACGCCCAAAGGACATTCTCGAGTTCCTCGACCCAAGCTTGCCCCGTCCGGCCGATCCGCGCTTTGATACCTTGGAGGATTGTCCGATTTGTGACCTCGGCCTCGCCGTTGGTTTGGGGATGCGACACGGATGTGAACCGATGCTCGATCCCGAATTCCTCGCAGAAGTCCCGGAAGTGCTTGTTATCAAACTGTCGACCGTTATCCGAGATGAGGACCCGAGGTACTCCAAATCGGACAATGATGTTCTTCTTCACGAACTTCCGGACTTGTGCCTCCGTGATGGTGGCCAGTGGCTCTGCCTCCACCCACTTGGTGAAGTAGTCGATGGCGACAATCAAAAATTTCCGCTGGGCCGAAGCGACGGGGAATGGTCCGAGGATATCCATTCCCCATTGTGCGAAGGGCCAGGGCGCGGTGATTGGCGCCAAGGGGACAGAGGGGACTCTCTGGACGTTGGCGTGGCGCTGGCAGGCGTCGCATTTCCGCACGTGGTCCTTCGAGTCCTCCATCAAGGTCGGCCAATAGTAGCCTTGCCTCATGATCTTATGCGCCAAGGACCTAGCCCCCAAGTGCGATCCGCAGATGCCTTCGTGGACTTCGCCGAGGGCGTAGGCCGCTTCCGCGGGGCGGAGGCACCTTAAGAGGGGGGCGGTAAACGAGGTCCGATACAGCCTCCCTTCATAAAGTACGTAGTGGGCGGACTTCTTTACAAGCCGCCGGGCCCGATCTTCGTCTTCAGGGAGGATTCCTTCGGCGAGGTAGGCGACGAGCGGGTCCATCCAAGACGGCTCCGGATCAATTGCCATCACCGCTCCAGCCCCGTCAATGCTCGGGGCATCCAGGGTCTCCAGGTAGATTGCCCTCGACAAGTTGTGCGCGTCTGCGTCCACTAGGCGGGACAACCTGTCGGCCCTGGCATTTTCGCTCCTCGGGACCTGCTGAATGTCAACACTGCCGAGGTCGGGAATGAGTGTTTGCACCTTCCGGACGTAGCTCTGCATGGTCGGGCTCCGCGCCTCGAACTCCCCTCGAACCTGCCCGACCACCAGCTGGGAGTCGGTGAAGACTTTCAGACGCCGGATGCCGAGCTCCTTGGCGAGTTTGAGTCCCGCGACTAGGGCCTCGTACTCCGCCTCATTGTTGGTCACTGGAAATCCGAACCTCAAGGCATACTCGGCTATCACTCCATCGGGATTGGTGAGGACCAGCCCAGCCCCTCCACCTTCAGGGTTCGACGACCCGTCAATGTGGAGCGTCCAGATCGGGAGATCGAGGCTGGGTGTCTCCGGCGGCTTAGGTTCCGCCTCCTGCACAGTGCACTCAGCGAGAAAGTCCGCGAGTACCTGGGCCTTGATGGCTGGTCGGGGCTGGTAGCGGATGTCGAACTCACCAAGTTCTACTGCCCACTTCACCAGCCGTCCCGCATTCTCTGGATTGCTGAGAATCTGCCGCAGTGGTTGATCGGTCAAAAGGGTGACAGAATGAGCCTGAAAATAGGGGCGAAGCCTCCTGGTCGCAGTCAGCAGCGCGAAGGCGATCTTCTCAGCCTTCGTGTACCGCGTCTCGGCATCCCGGAGGACTCGGCTGATGTAGTATACAGGCTTCTGAAGTCTTGCCTCTTCCCGAACCAGTACTGCGCTGACTGCGGTTGGGGAGACCGCCAGGTAAAGGTAGAGCATCTCCCCCTCTTGCGGCTTGGACAGCAGGGGAGGAGACGCCATGTACTCCTTGAGCTGGTCGAACGCCGCATGGCATTCGGCCGTCCAGAGGAAGTCTTTTGGGCGCTTCAACACCTTGAAGAATGGTTGGCAGCGTTCGGCCGACTTTGCCACAAATCGTCCGAGCGCGGCGACCCTTCCAGCGAGCTCCTGAACCTCCTTCACTTTGGTCGGAGGGGACATATCTTGGATGGCTTTGATCTTGTCCGGGTTGGCCTCGATCCCGCGCTGGTTGACAATGAAACCGAGGAACCTCCCGGCCGAAGCACCAAAAGCGCACTTCGCTGGGTTTAGCTTCATGCGAAACTTTCGCAAGGTGGTGAAAGTCTCCTCCAGATCTGCAATGTGCTGGTCTGCATGGCGGCTTTTTACCAGCATATCGTCCACGTACACCTCCATATTCCGGCCGATCTGCTCCTTGAAGATTTTATTGACGAGGCGCTGGTAAGTGGCGCCAGCGTTCTTCAGACCGAAGGGCATTACCTTGTAACAGTACAGCCCCCGGTCTGTTATGAAGGCAGTTTTCTCCTCGTCCTGTGGAGCCATCATTATTTGGTTGTAGCCGGAGAAGGCGTCCATAAAAGACAGTAGCTGATATCCGGAAGTCGCGTCGACCAGTTGGTCTATCCGTAGAAGCGGAAAGCTATCCTTGGGGCACGCCTTGTTCAGGTCGGTGTAGTCGACGCACATCCTCCACTTTCCGCTCGCCTTCCGGACAAGTACGACGTTTGCCAGCCACTCGGGGTAGCTCACCTCTCTTATGAAACCTGCCTCCAAGAGTTTGTCTACCTCCTGGTCGACCACCCGGATCCGATCCGGGGCACAGTGTCTCTTCTTTTGCTTTACTGGTCGGTGGGTCGGGTCGACGTTGAGGGCGTGAGAAACGACCTCCGGGTCGATCCCAGGTACATCGGCCGCCGACCAGGCAAACACATCTGCATTGGCTCGGAGGAATTCCACTAACCGGAGCCGAGCTTCCAAGTCGAGGTTGGCACCGACCCGGACCGTGCGGTCCGGGCGGCCTTCTTCGAGGGGAACTTCGATTACGCCCTCGGCCGGCTCCCCGTGCCGCAAGGCCACTTCGTCTCTGGCGTCAAGTGACTCGACGCTTAGGGCCTCCATGGGCTTCTTCCCTTTGAGAGTTGCTAGGAAACACTGCCATGCGGTCGGCTGGTCACCTCGGACCTCTCCAATCCCGGCCGCTGTGGGGAACCGCATGAGCAAATGGTAGGTAGAAACCACCGCGCGAAGGGCGTTCAGTCCGGGTCGTCCGAGGATAGCGTTGTAGGCCGAGGGGACACGGACGACCAAGAACCCGAGCCGCACCGTGGCTTCTGCGGGTGCAATGCCCGCAGTCACAGGCAGCTCGATGACACCTTCGGCCGAGATAGCGTCTCCAGTGAATCCTATGAGGGGGGTGGATGTTTTGTGCAACAATTGTCGGGAAAAGCCCATCTTTTGGAAGGCCTCGTAATACAAAATATCAGCTGAGCTTCCACTATCCACAAGAACACGCCTTACATCATAGTCCGCCATAGTGAGAGAGATCACCATGGCGTCATCGTGGGGAGTCTGAACCCCCTTTACATCTTCATCACAAAAAGTGATTACATTTCCGACCCGCTGCCTCTTCGCGACGGCCACTCCTGATACTTCCGCCGAGCCCCCTGCGTTCCTCACGGGCCGAGAGCAGCCCCCAGTGATGGTGTGGATCACTCCCGCAACGGGTCGATTCTGCTCCCGAGGCTCCTGAGGGGCCGGGTCGGCTGGACGCGGGTCTGCGGGGGGACGTCGGTCGTTTACATATCGACCGAGACGTCCTCGGCAAATGAGAGCCTCGATCTCGTCCCGAAGCTGGAAGCAGTCTTCGGTATCGTGGCCGTGGTCTCGGTGGTACTCACAGTACGCCCGAGAAGGCTTCCTCCCAGGGATCTTCTTCATCTGCCTCGGGACCGGGAGGTCCTCCCGCCCCTTGACCTCCATGAGGATCTGGGCCCGGGGGGCCAGGAGTGGGGTGTACCGGTTGAAGCGTCGGTGCGGAGAACGAGGGCGTGTGGCGCCGTGGTTCCTTGCTGGTGACGGGCTTCTGCGCCGGCGTTGAGGCGTCGGGCTCCTCCTCTGGGGTGCCTCTTTTCGCCTTTTCTTCCCGGGCTTTAGAGGGGCTTCGGCGGCCTCCTTGTTCCGGTGGGAGGCTGCCTCCTCGGCGTCTGCATACTGGTTTGCCCGAGACAACAGCTCCGGGAAGCTCCGCGGCAGACGTTTGTCCAGGGAGAAGGTGAGTCTGCCCTTCCGGAAGCCTCGCTTCAGGGCTGAGAGAGCCACCTCCTGGCTCAAATTCCGGACCTCCAGTGTTGCCTTGTTGAAGCGGGTGAGATAATCCCGCAGGCTCTCTCCCTCGTTCTGCCGGACATCGAAGAGGGAGTCGGAGACCAGTCTTCGCCGGCTACTGACGGCGAAATGGCTGATGAAGAGACGGGTGAACTGGTGGAAGGACTGGATGGAATTAGCCTCCAGGCCGGCGAACCACGCCCTTGCCGGGCCGCGGAGGGTCGCCGGGAAGGCCTTGCAGAGGAGAGGATCCGATGCTCCATGGAGGAGCATAAGAGTCCTGAAACTCTCCACGTGGTCCCGTGGGTCCGCCGCCCCGTCGTAGGGTTCGATCGCCGGCATTTTGAACCCCGGCGGGTTTAGGGTTCGCAGGATCCTTGAGGCAAGCGCCGGCTGGGAGGAGATTTCCAAGTCGGCGAAGGGATCTTTGGAGTGGCCCTTCAGGACCTGGAGCTGTCTGTGGAGATCGTCCACCCGCCGGTCCAGGGAGCGCGACCGGTGGGTGGGAGACAAGGAGCGGCGCGAGGGGGACCGACTGGAGTGCGGGCCCCTCGAGGACTGGGGTGTCTGAGAACGCGCCCGGGTCCGCCTCTCGTACCCCGCGCAGCTCCGATGAGAAGGTCCTGGCAGAATGGACCGCACTCGAGAATCCTCCCCGCGCCGGCGCTCCTCTCCATGGGAGAGGAAGGAGCGCGGGTTGTGAGGAAGAGGCGAGTGCTCGGGGAGCAGCGGCTCCTGAGCCCGCTGCGGCACCCGAGAGATCACACCCTGCAGATTCTGCACTGCCTCCGCGAGGGTGCGAACCTGCTGGGCTAGCTGGTCGAACTGAGCAGGTTCGACCGTCTGAATGGGAGGAGAAGCGGTGGAATGCTGCTGAGAGTGTGTTGGGGACGCAGCAGCCTCCCGGCCAGAGGCGCGAGAGGCTCCGCGACCGGAAGCATTGGAAGCTCCGCGACCACCTCGCCGTGCCATTACGATCGTTCTGAGATTCGTGCCCTCCTTCTAGCGCCAACTGTTGCTGGTGGTCCAAACCGAGAACGATTGACACGACGGTGTGAACGGGGTTCCGCCTGAGTTGTCTTGGTTGGTGCTGGTTGCGCTCCACCTTCCGCCAAGGAACCTGCAAACAAGCCTTGCACCACCACCAGGGTGGTGATGGCCCTCCGACGGTCAAGTCAGAGGAGATTGGAGGAGGAGAGATGATAATCACAAGTGGGAGAGAGTGCTCTGGGAGGTATTGCTTACCCCCCCCTTCTCCCCCCAGCCGCATATATACCTGGCTGGGAGGTCTCTCGGGGGGGTTTGTCGTCGTGGGGCACGATAGAATGGCCACTGACATGGCCGTTACGGGGCGTCGTGGAGCAGCGCCGGGTACGGTCATGGCAGGGCGTAGTGGAGCTCCGCTTTGTACGGTTGATACAGGAGATCGTGGGCAGCATCGGGTACAGCCGTTGCAGGGAGTAGTGGAGCAGGAGGCCGCGGCGTGCCTCTGGAGAATAGCCTGTCGTTATCAAAAGATCTCCGACTCGGGGTCGGAATGCTGGATCATAGGGCAGCCGACCCGGGGTCGGGCTGCGAAGCCGGGGAGGTCCGACTCGGGGTCGGAGTGCTGGATCATAGGGCAGCCGACCCGGGGTCGGGCTGCGGAGCCGAGGAGGTCCGACTCGGGGTCGGAGTGCTGGATCATAGGGCAGCCGACCCGGGGTCGGGCTGCGGAGCCGAGGAGGTCCGACTCGGGGTCGGAGTGCTGGATCATAGGGCAGCCGACCCGGGGTCGGGCTGCGGAGCCGAGGAGGTCCGACTCGGGGTCGGAGTGCTGGATCATAGGGCAGCTGTAGCTTTCCTGGATACGCGTGCCGATCACGTGGGGCATGGCGGCTCAATTCCCCCATAACAGAGGCTATTAGACTACTTTTGGCATATGCATGCTTCATGGATTTCAAACTCTATCAAATGGATGTAAAAAGTGCCTTTTTAAATGGTTATATAATGGAGAAAGTTTATGTAGAACAACCTCCAGGTTTTGAAAACCACTTACATCCAGATTATGTTTTTAAATTGCATAAAGCATTGTATGGACTTAAGCAAGCCCCTAGGGCGTGGTATGAAAGATTAAGTAATTTTCTAATTGAAAATAAGTTTAAAAGAGAAAATGTGGACAAAACACTCTTCATTAAAAGAAAAGAGAATGACTTATTGCTTGTGCAAATTTATGTGGATGATATAATTTTTGGTGCTACTAATGATAGTCTTTGTCAAGAGTTTGCTAAGCTTATGCAGGGGGAATTTGAAATGAGCATGATGGGTGAGCTCAACTTCTTTCTTGGGCTGCAAATAAAACAATCAGAGGAAGGCATCTTCATCAGTCAGTCCAAATATATCAAGGAAATGTTGGAGAAGTTCAAGATGAAGGATGCAAAGGAAATCAGCACACCCATGGGCTCAAGTTGCAAGCTTGACAAAGATGAAAAAGGTAAAAGTGTAGACTGCAAATTGTACAGAGGTATGATAGGGTCTTTACTTTACCTTACTGCTAGTAGACCAGACATATTATTCAGTGTTTACATGTGTGCTAGATACCAAGCATGTCCTAAGGAATCATACTTGCAAGCTGTTAAAAGAATATTCAAATATCTAGTAGGAACATCTAATGCAGGTTTATGGTATTCTAAATAATCTGATTTAAATTTAATTGCTTATTCCGATGCTGAATTTGCCGGGTGCAAACTCGACAGAAAAAGCACAAGTGACACTTGTCAATTCTTGGGTGCTAACTTGGTTTTTTGGTTTAGCAAGAAACAAAATTCAGTTGCCTTGTCCACAGCTGAAGCTGAGTATATTGCAGCCGGAAGCTGTTGTGCCCAAGTTCTTTGGATTAAGCAACAACTTGAAGATTTTGGTATCAAAATGGACAACATTCCAATTAGATGTGATAATACAAGTGCAATTAATTTAACAAAAAATCCTGTCCAACACTCTAAATCAAAACACATAGAGATTAGGCATCACTTTATAAGGGATCATGTGCTGAAAAATGATGTATTGATTGAGTATGTATGCACTGAAAATCAATTGGCCGATATCTTTACAAAGCCCCTTTGTAAAGATAGGTTCAACTTCTTAAGGAATGCTTTGTGCTTGTATGATCCTAGCAAGTAGATTGAATTTGTAATGCAAGCATGTTTTTGATTTCAACACTATAGCTTAAATGATTTAACTTGTCAAGCATATGCAATGCTTTGAATGCTCTAGAGATACATGTGAATGCTACTCAAACTAATAATACACTTCGAGGTCACATATAGCAAACCTAGTGCCTAATAAGTAAAAACATGAATCTATCAAAGTTAGATGACGAATTGTTTGACTTTCCGGAGGATGGTTACCCTCCCTTGGACTCTTCATAGAGATATTTTCAGAGCCTATTCCATAGACATTCGAAATTTGGTCAAATATTCCTCATTTCAATATTGATAACTCAAAAATCAATGTCAAGCTTTTATAGGATGTATTATTAAGGGGAAGGATCACAAGCAAGCTCACTTTATATTCGCCAAAAGAAATTAAACGAATCATTGAGGTTAAATAAAACAAATTGGGAAAAGAAAGAAATCGTTCTGAAATTTTTCAGTGCCGGAGACGTCTCTGGCAAATCACAGAGACGTCCCCCGGTGAGACGTCTCGCATTAGTCGCGGAGACGTCTCGGGGACAGAATGAATGTTTTTTTAAATAGGTCGAAACAGCTCGAGTCGTCCCGAGCTGCTTTCCTTCGTCCCCAACAAAACCCTAAACCCTAGCATCCATCTTCTCTCCACCACAAATCGAACTGAAATCTCTCCCCATTTTCCTAGATTTTCAATCAATGGCCCCTAAGAAAGCTAGGCGTAGTGGTGGAAGGCGTCCTAGGGTGGCAAACTGTTGACCCCCTAATGGATTTTGATGAATACAAAACACTAGAGTATAATTCCATTTATCTTAACAATTTATTTGAGAATTTCAGGTGATTAATTAACAATATTGTTAAGAAATGTCTAGGCAAGTTTTCATAATTTTTAAGGATTTATTGAAGAATTTTTGAGTTGAAGAAAATAGATCAGGGACAGCCGAGACGTCTTCGGGTTGTCTCAGAGACGTCTCTGGCACAAACAGGAAGAACTGGCACGTCTGGAGACGTCCCCGGCACCTGGCGGGGCGTCTCGCAGGGTCGGAGTCGACTCTCTCAGAGGCGGAGTCGACTCTCTCAGAGGCGGCAGAAAGGCCGATTTCAAGGGATGCGTGCGAGTCGTCTCCACAGGACGCCGAGTTGTCCCCGCGAGTAAAAAGCAGACTTCTGGAGTCGTCCCCGAGGTAGCGGAGTCGACTCTCTCAGGGTATTCCAGAGGATATCTTTTTCGGTGATAAGGCAGCGGAGACGTTCCCTGAAAAAGCGGAGTCGACTCTCTCAGAGAATTTCAGAGGACTTGTTTTTCGAAGATAAAACAGCGGAGTCGTCCCCGAGGCAGCGGAGTCGTCCCCATGCAAAAAGTGCAAACATCCCGAGACGTCCCCGTAAAGCGCCGAGTCGACCCCAAACAACGTCAAAAGTAAAATCTTACAGCTGAGACGTCTCGTGTTGAAGCGGAGACGTCTCCGGAGCGCCTGGGACGCGACTGACACCTTTTTGCAGGTTTGTTTGAATTTCAAACGTTTCTTTTTTTGTGTCTAACGGCTATATTTGCTTTTTAGGCTATAAAAGGGAGCTCTTAAGTGCCTTCCAACAACTTCTCACCAACCCAACACAAGATCATTCAAGAGAGAAGTAAGAGAAACAGGTTCAAGGGAGTTAGTGCATTCAAGTGAAGAAATCAAGTGCTTTCAAGCTTCCCAACTGATTTCGAGCTCAACTACTCTCTCCCGATCGGCATTCAAAGCTCACATTCAAGACAACGCGATCCACATCGGAAGAACCACCATTTCCCACGCTTCCAACGGCTAAAAGGGTTCTTCCGGGTTTTGTTATTTCTCACTGTTTTATCTGCTTATTTAGAGCTTTCAAATCTTTTGTAAAACATTTGGTTATTGTGCTTGTTCCAGTCAAGGGACTTGGAACAAGGGAAAGGCGTCCCAAGCTTAGGTGAAATTGGGGGTTGTAGGGTTCGTTGTTAGCCCGGTGTAAAACAACGAGTTGGGTAGTGCACTCGCAAAACTACCGGACTGTAATCTTGGATTATAGTGGAAATTCCCAAAGGTGCTTTGGAAAGTGGATGTAGGAGCAGTGGAAGCTCCGAACCACTATAAAACTTTGTGTTTGCGATTGTCTATTTTCATACCTCTATTTTTACTTTAGCTCATACATTTGTGTGTTTTATTTTTAATTGGACAAAAAGTTTTAAAACACCCAATTCACCCTCCTCTTGGGTGACCATCTCTGGGCAACAAGTGGTATCAGAGCAGGTGCTCTGTGTATTTCTTGAAGACCTAACCGTCTTGGCCAAAGATCTAGATGGCAACACCCTTCAACAATGTTCCTGCTGAGGGGCAGGCAACCAATAGACCCCCACTCTTCAATGGGACAAATTATACCTATTGGAAGACTAGAATGAAGATCTTTATTCAAGCACAAGATTATGCCTTGTGGAGGGTCATAATCAAGGGACCACACGAACCATCTCACATGGTTAATGACATTCAAATTCCCAAACCTGAGGAGGATTGGGATGAGAATGATAACAGGATGGTTCAACTCAATGCTAGAGCCATGAACTCATTATTTTGTGCTCTAGATGTGAATGAATTTAATAGAGTCTCCACATGTAGTTCCGCTAAGGAAATATGGGATAGGCTTGAAGTTACCCACGAGGGTACAAATCAAGTCAAAGAATCTAAAGTGAACATTCTAGTTCACAAGTATGAGTTATTTAAGATGGAACCCAACGAAACCATCTCATGCATGTTCACACGCTTCACCGATATAATAAATGGTCTAAAGAATTTGGGCAAATCCTACACTAACCCAGAACTTGTGAGTAAAATTCTCAGGTCCTTGCCAAAAGCATGGGAAGTGAAGGTCACGGCGATCGTGGAAGCTAAAGACCTCAACACATTGGGACTTGAACAACTATTGGGCTCATTGATGACGCATGAGCTCACAATGAAGCAACATGAAGAAGAGTTGCCAAAGAAGAAGACAATCGCACTCAAGGCTACTTCGATTGTGTGTGAAGAAGAAAATAGTGAGAGCGAAGAAGAAAGCGAAGATGAGGACTTGGGTTTAATAGTAAGAAAATTTAAGAAATTCATGAGAAGAAAGAAATCCTTCCCAAGAAAGAAGTTTGGAGGGAGAAATGATTGGGAAAAGGAAAAAGATAAGAAAAGAGACCCAATCATTTGTTATGATTGCAAGAGACCGGGACACATCCGTTCCGAATGCCCTCAACAGAAGAAGCATTTTGGAAAGAAGAAGAAGAAGGCATTGAAAGCAACATGGGATGATAGTGACACATCATCCTCCGAGGAAGAGAAGAAAGAGACCGCCAATTTGTGCTTCATGGCATTCGAAGACGATGAGGTAAGTCATAGCTCAACTACAAATTTTACTTTAGAAGAATTATATGAAGCTTTTCAAGAACTCATGAGTGATTGTAGTATGTTAGGAGCAAAGAATAAAGAATTAAAAGCCTCCAATCAAAAACTAAAGGATGATATTGAAAACCTATTGATTGAGAAGGAGAGCTTCAAAAATATTAATACCATTGACCTAGAAAATAAAAATTCAAAACTTAGCATTGAAAATGAAACGGCAAAAACACAAATTAAGGAATTAAATCTAAAAGTTAAATTCCTACTCAATAGTAATACCTTACTTGCGCAAAATGTTGAACTCCTTAAAAAGGATAAGGAAGAATTAGTTAAAGAAAATGTGGATCTCAAGAATGAGGTACATAAGTACAAACCAATTGTTGAAAAATTTACACATAGCTCTGAAAAGTTAAATCTTATTCTATCCAATCAAAGAGCTATTTTTAATAAAGCCGGTCTAGGATATAAAACTAGCAAACAACAAAAGTATCTAAAGAATTTCTTTGTGAAAGCAAAAGATGTCAAATCTGAAAAACCTACATGCTTTCATTGTGGAAAAAGTGGACGTAAAGCCTACTCTTGCATTCAAAGAAAGATTCAAACTAACAAGAGTACATTTGTAAGAGGTAAAAACATAACTAAAGTGTGGGTGCCTAAGGGAACCAACTATACTAACCAAGAAGGACCCAAGAAGACTTGGGTACCTAAGAGCATCACTTGATTATTTTGCAGGTATGCCTTGCAGCCGAAAATAGAAAAAGAATGTGGTATCTTGATAGTGGTTGCTCAAGGCATATGACCGGTGACAAGAGTCTCTTCGTCACCTTGAAATCAAAAGGAGGAGTAGTCACATTTGGAGATAATGCTAAAGGTCAAATCGTTGGTGTTGGTAAAATCTCCATATCACCCTCCTCTTTTATTGACAATGTATTGTTAGTTAATGGACTAAAACATAATTTATTAAGTATAAGTCAATTTTGTGACAAGGGCTTTAAAGTGTCATTTGAATCATCACTATGCATAATTAGTAGTCCAATTGACAATGAGATCATACTCACAGGACATAGGCATGGAAATGTTTATATGGTAGACTCTTGATGATCTCACCATGAAGGATGGCCAATGTCTTGTAGCCATGGATCCCAAAGTCAATGAGACTAGTTGGTTATGGCATCGTAGGTTAGGGCATGCTAGCATGGATTTAATCTCTAAATTAATTACAAAAGATCTAGTCAAAGGACTACCAAAAATAGACTTTGAAAAGAACAAAATTTGTGCTGCATGTCAATTAGGAAAACAAACAAGAAGTTCTTTCAAGTCTAAGAACATAGTCTCAACATCAAAATCCTTAGAACTAATTCACATGGATTTGTTTGGACCCACTAGAACTGCTAGTCTAGGGGGTAAGAAATTTGTTCTTGTTATTGTTGATGATTTTTCATGTTTTACATGGGTTTCATTTCTTGCACATAAAGATGAGTCCTTTCCCGCTTTTATCAAGTTTCATAATAGGGTTTCGAATGAACTCAATCTTAAACTAAAAGTAATTAGGAGTGATCATGGTACCGAGTTTGAAAATCAACACTTTAAAAAATTTTGTGACGAAAATGGTATCAATCACAATTTCTCGGCCCCTAGGACACCCCAACAAAATGGGGTGGTAGAAAGGAAGAATCGCATACTAGCAGATATGGCTCGTACCATGTTGTGCGAATCGGATCTACCAAAATATTTTTGGGCTGAAGCGATAAATACTGCATGTCACATCTTAAACCGTGCATTAGTCAGATCTATTTTAAAGAAAACACCTTATGAGTTGCTGAATAATAAGAAGCCAAATATATGTTACTTTCATGTTTTCGGTTGTCGGTGTTTTATTTTAAACAATAGAAAGGACAATCTAAGTAAATTTAGTGCTAAATCAGATGAGGAGATCTTCTTAGGTTATTCCTCATCTAGTAGAGCATACAGGGTCTTCAACAAGAGAACTCTCGTTGTTGAAGAATCCATTCATGTTGTTTTTGATGAAGCTAATGGAGATTCTTCTAGAAAAGAAGAAGATAGTGATGCGGGTATACTTGAAGACAGAATGAAGGAGTTCTCCATACAAGACAAACAACTTGAAGATGAAATCAAGGAAGATACAACTCAGCAAGATGAAGAAGATCAACCTCAAGTAAGAAATCAAGATCTTCCGAGGGAATGGAGGTATGCACATGGTCATCCAAGGGATTTAATCCTTGGTGATCCCTCACAAGGGATAAGGACAAGATCCTCTCTAAGAAATACTAGTAATTATCTTGCTTTCGTTTCACAAATAGAGCCTATGTCACTAGAGGAAGCCGAAAAGGATGAAAATTGGATAAATGCTATGCAAGAGGAATTAAATCAATTTGAAAGAAATCAAGTTTGGACTCTAATGAAAAAACCCCCTAATGTTTCAATCATAGGCACCAAGTGGGTGTATAGAAATAAACTAGATGAAGATGGAATAGTTATAAGAAACAAAGCTAGACTAGTTGCCAAAGGCTATAATCAGGAGGAAGGAATAGATTTTGATGAAACTTTTGCTCCTGTTGCTAGGTTAGAGGCTATTAAGCTACTTTTGGCATATGCTTGCTTCATGGATTTTAAACTCTATCAAATGGATGTAAAAAGTACTTTTTTAAATGGTTATATAATGGAGGAAGTTTATGTAGGACAACCTCCAGGTTTTGAAAACTACTTACATCCAGATTATGTTTATAAATTACATAAAGCATTGTATGGACTGAAGCAAGCCCCTAGGGCATGGTATGAAAGATTAAGTAATTTCCTAATTGAAAATAAGTTTAAAAGAGGAAATGTGGACAAAACACTCTTCATTAAAAGAAAAGAGAATGACTTATTGCTTGTACAAATTTATGTGGATGATATAATTTTTGGTGCTACTAATGATAGTCTTTGTCAAGAGTTTGCCAAGCTTATGCAGGGAGAATTTGAAATGAGCAAGATGGGTGAGCTCAACTTCTTCCTTGGGCTACAAATAAAACAATCAGAGGAAGGCATCTTCATCAATCAGTCCAAATATATCAAGGAAATGTTGGAAAAATTCAAGATGAAGGATGCAAAGGAAATCAGCACACCCATGGGCTCAAGTTGCAAGCTTGACAAAGATGAAAAAGGTAAAAGTATAGACTGCAAATTGTACAGAGGTATGATAGGCTCTTTACTTTACCTTACTGCTAGTAGACCAGACATATTATTCAGTGTTTGTATGTGTGCTAGATACCAAGTATGTCCTAAGGAATCACACTTACAAGCTGTTAAAAGAATTTTTAGATATCTAGTAGGGACATCTAATGTAGGCTTATGGTACTCTAAACAATCTGACATAAATTTAATTGCTTATTCCGATGCTGATTTTGCCGGGTGCAAACTCGACAGAAAAAGCACAAGTGGCACATGTCAATTCTTGGGTGCTAATTTGGTTTCTTGGTTTAGCAAGAAACAAAATTCAGTTGCCTTATACACAGCTGAGGCTGAGTACATTGCAGCTGGAAGCTGTTGTGCCCAAGTTCTATGGATTAAGCAACAACTTGAAGACTTCGGTATCAAAATGGACAATATACCAATTAGATGTGATAATACAAGCGCAATTAATTTAACAAAAAATCCTGTCCAACACTCAAAATCAAAACATATAGAGATTAGGCATCACTTTATAAGGGATCATGTGTTGAAAAATGATGTGATGATTGAGTATGTATGTACTGAAATTCAATTGGCCGATATCTTTACAAAGCCCCTTTGTAAAGATAGGTTCAACCTCTTAAGGAATGCTTTGAGCTTGTATGATCCCAGCAAATAAATTGAACTTGTATTGCAATGCTTTGCTACTCAAACTTGTAATCCACCTCAAAGTCACAAATAGCAAACCTAGTATTTATTAAGTAAAAGCATGAATCTATCTAAGTTAAATGACGAACTGTTTGACTTTCCGGAGGATGGTTACCCTCCCTTGGACTCTTCATGGAGATATTTTCAGAGCCTATTTCATAGGTATTCAAAATTTGGTCAAACATTCCTCATTTCAATATTAATAATTCAAAAATCATTATCAAACTTTTATAGGGTGTATTATTAAAGGGGAGGATCACAAACAAACTCACTCTATATTCACCAAAAGAAATCATGTTGATTAGTGTGGTTAAATAAAATAAATTGGAAAAAGATAGAATTCAGTCTGAAATTTTTCAGTGCCGGAGACGTCTCTGGCAAATCGCAGAGACGTCCCCCCGGCGAGACGTCTCGCGTTAGTCATGGAGACGTCTCGGGGACCGAATGAGGGTTTTTAAAATAGGTCGAAACAGCACGAGCCGATCCGAGCTATCTCTTTCGTCCCCAACAAAATACAAAACCCTAGCCTCCATTTTTCTCTCCACCTCAAACCGAACCAAAACTCCCCATCTCCCTAGGATTTCCGAGCTATGGCACCTAAAAGAGCTAGGAGAACAAGTGGGAGGCGTCCTAGGGTAGCGACCGATGCCGAGGAATGGAGGGAAGAACCTTCCGCACCGTCTCCTCCGGTTGCTCTGCCAACCACGACCATTTCCTGTGCGAATCGCACAGTAACCACGGGTAGGTTTATAGATTTCCATTTTTTTGAAAGTGAGGGGTTCTCTATTGGAGAGAGACTCCGTGCCCAAGGTTAGGAATATCTTTGTACTCTCAACACATCAACCTACCCCGGTCTAGTTAGAGAGATGTTTAGTAATATGGCCTTAGGGGACTCGGGGTACACTGCCTATGTCCGAGAACATTGATAGAGATCAATGAGGATACCCTATCTAGTGTATTACAAATCCCTAAAGACGGTGAGGCTCCGACCTCACACCCTCAAAGGGAAACTGCCCTAAACTTAGTTTTAGGATGAGAGGACTGCGGCCCTCTTGATGTGGTTAACTCACAAGACCTAAATACCGAGATGAGACTACTTTTAAGTATTGTCAACCGGGTCTTGTTTCCAAAAACCGGTCGCTTCGATTTTGTTTTGGAGCGAGATTTAGTCATCATGCACCACATCCTACTAGGGATTCCCCTAAACCTCCCTAGACTTATTGTTGCCCAAGGTGACAATCCAAGAGGGGAGGGTGAATTGGTTTCTTCTAAATTTTAGTGCTTTTAAAAACTTTCGTAATTAAGTGCGGTGGATGCTTTCTTAGCTTATTTGAGTGAGTTAAGCTAATACAAGAATAGAAGATAAAGCAAGAGAAAATGAAAGCACAAACACAATGCAAACACACCAATATATAGTGGTTCGGTGCTCTCCTTAGCACCTACGTCTACTCCCCAAGCGTACCCTTGGGAATTCACTATAATCTCACGGATTACAGTTGGATTGTTTTCCGGGCTCACAATCCAAAAACCTTGTTGGTTTTACGGGCTCACCAACGAACCTATACAACTTTGGTTTTCCGGGTTCACCAAAAACCTTGTTGGTTTTGCGGGCTCACCAACGAACCTATACAACTTTGGTTTTCCGGGTTTACCAAAAACCTTTGTTGGTTTTGCGGGCTTACCAACGAACCTTTACAAAGTATTTAAAACAGATGAAAAGAAAGGATTTAAACTCCTAAATGAGCATATAAAGCAATATGAACTACAAAGAAGAGTTAGAAAGAAATTATCGCTTTGAAGTCGCTTTGCTCTTCTTTGTCAAGGAAGCTTCACTCTTCAAGGGGGGAAGGAGCTCTTGATGCCTCTTTGAATGTGCTCAATCCCTTTCTTTGATTCTTGAATGAAGCTCTTGATGAAGAAGATTAGGGCACTTTTGTATTCTTGGGTACTCTTTGATATTCCACTCAAAAGTTGTTTCCTCTGATGAATAGTGCCCTTTAAATAGTTTTCAACCTTCCTTGGACAAGCCCCATTCGTCAGATTTGAAAAACTAGCCGTTACATACCTTGGGAAGGACAGAAAGTACATCTGCAGAACTAGCCGTTACTGTTCAGCCCGTGTTTGGGTCGGCTCAACCTGTCCTTGGGTCGACCCAACTTTGCCTTGGGTCGACTCAAACATTCCTAGGGTCGACCCTCTCAGAGAACACAGAAACTTTGATTTCAGCCTTCCTTCACTTGGGTCGACCCATCCTTTCTTTGGGTCGACTCAAAGTTCACTTGGGTCGACTCAACTTCTTCTTGGGTCGACCCTCTCAGTAATTTCAGAGAACCATTTTCTGTCTGTCTTTCTGTCTTGCCTTTGGGTCGACCCTCTCAGAGTTTGGGTCGACTCAAGCTTGGGTCGACTCAACCACTGTTTGGGTCGACCCTCTCAGTAAATCCAGAGAACATATTTCCTTCATGGTTTGAGGTTCTTGAAGTTTGGGTCGACTCATGCTTACCTTGGGTCGACCCAACCAACTGTTCATCTGTGCCATTTTTGCAGGAGTGTGCCAAATGATTTCTTGATGTGCCGAGGTCGACTCAAACAATCTTTGGGTCGACTCAATCCACACTTTGCTGCATTCTCAAGGTTAGATTTATTCAAATGAACAAAGCATGTATCTATTATCAATCACACAAATATACTGAGAGTAATGAACTTATCAATGAAGTATCAATTTAACTTATAACATATTCTAGATAATTACTTGTTAATCATCAAAATAACACTATCATCCTCAATCTCCCCCTTTTTGATGATTACAAAATAAAGAGTATAAGCCTGTTGATACTTGTCTTTAAAATCAGTTTGTAAAAGGGATTAAATTGCTGAATTTCAGCTTTTCATATATACGAGTGAAATCTCCCCCTATATCATTTAAATGTTGCCAATTTGACTCTTTGAATTGCTCCCCCTTTCATTTATAATTCATTAAAGATGAAACTCCAAAAATTTGAGATAAAACATGAGTTTCAGATTATGTATCGAGGTGTGAAAGGTGCGTGCCAAATTCTGAAATTATGTGTGCCAAATTCTGAAATTTGATATAAATTTTTGAGTTGATCATTTTCATTGTTGCAAATTGCTCCCCCTTAGATATATAAGCTTTCCTATATGATTTTCAATTTGTTTGCCCATTTATTTCTCTTTTCGTTTCATAACTTCTTTACTCACTCTTTCTCACAAAGTTAATACTCTTTCTTTAAACACTATCTTTACTTCTCCCAAAATTAATACTCTTTCTTAACTTCTCAAATGAAATACTCTTTCTTTTCTTAAAGTGAATATTCTATCTTTTCTTCTCCCCCTTTATATACTCTTTCTTCTCTTCTCCTTTATATACTCTTTCCTTCTCTTCTTCCCCTTTTTGTTATCATCAAAAACATATATATGGGAAAAGATGCAATTAAGAACAAACTTCAGACTTCATTGATCACAATAGGAACTGTTGCTGGTGGTCCAAACCGAGAACGATTGACACGACGGTGTGAACGGGGTTCCGCCTGAGTTGTCTTGGTTGGCGCTGGTTGCGCTCCACCTTCCGCCAAGGAACATGCAAACAAGCCTTGCACCACCACCAGGGTGGTGATGGCCCTCCGACGGTCAAGTCAGAGGAGATTGGAGGAGGAGAGATGATAATCACAAGTGGGAGAGAGTGCTCTGGGAGGTATTGCTTACCCCCCCCCTTCTCCCCCCAGCCGCATATATACCTGGCTGGGAGGTCTCTCGGGGGGGTTTGTCGTCGTGGGGCACGATAGAATGGCCACTGACATGGCCGTTACGGGGCGTCGTGGAGCAGCGCCGGGTACGGTCATGGCAGGGCGTAGTGGAGCTCCGCTTTGTACGGTTGATACAGGAGATCGTGGGCAGCATCGGGTACAGCCGTTGCAGGGAGTAGTGGAGCAGGAGGCCGCGGCGTGCCTCTGGAGAATAGCCTGTCGTTATCAAAAGATCTCCGACTCGGGGTCGGAATGCTGGATCATAGGGCAGCCGACCCGGGGTCGGGCTGCGAAGCCGGGGAGGTCCGACTCGGGGTCGGAGTGCTGGATCATAGGGCAGCCGACCCGGGGTCGGGCTGCGGAGCCGAGGAGGTCCGACTCGGGGTCGGAGTGCTGGATCATAGGGCAGCCGACCCGGGGTCGGGCTGCGGAGCCGAGGAGGTCCGACTCGGGGTCGGAGTGCTGGATCATAGGGCAGCCGACCCGGGGTCGGGCTGCGGAGCCGAGGAGGTCCGACTCGGGGTCGGAGTGCTGGATCATAGGGCAGCTGTAGCTTTCCTGGATACGCGTGCCGATCACGTGGGGCATGGCGGCTCAATTCCCCCATAACAGTAGCCCCCCGCTTCCGAGCCTGGAACCAGAAGGGGAACAGGTGAAGGGAGTGATGTTTCGAGATTGCCGCCATCCTTCGGAGAGGCGCGCGCGCTTCAAGCTTCCCGCCTTCTTTATGGCGTATGGCGGTTGCTGCTGACCTGGCAACCTGAGGATTTCGGCGGACATCCTTCCTTAATGGTGTCGATTCGCCTTTGGGGTGCGAGCGACCCTTCGGCGGCCAGGCGTCTTCTGGCGTCATCGAGGTGTCACTTGCCCTTTCGCCTATTTAATCGGGGGCCCTCCCCCGTCCGTCTTCTTCTTTACGGACATTTTCGAGTTTCTCCTTTGCGCTACCATTGTTGCCGCCGAAACGTTCGCTTGCTTTTCCTTTGACGCTCTCGGAGCCGTTCTTCCTCCTCTTCAAGTGAGTTTCCCACTCTTCTACTTTGAGCTCTTCATACTTTTTCTTTTTGTACTAGTGCACCCCAGTCGTTCCGGCCTTTCCCTCCTTCTTGACCCCGTCCTGACCGTAGATTGGCCATTAGGGATGGGCGAAGTGGGAGCAGATAGCATCAAGTCAAAACTGGTCGCCGAGGACTTAGACGGATTTGTGGCTCGGTACCACCTTCCCGAGGCCTGCAATGTCACGCTCCCAGGGCCTGAGGAGAGGATGTCTCATCCTCCTCGAGGGAAGATCGCCATCAATGAGGGCATCCTCCAAGCCGGGTTCCGCTTTCCCCCTTCAGACCTAGTCTTACAGGTGCTCCGGGGTTTAGGAATGGCACCGACGCAACTGGTGCCGAACTCGTGGCGTGCTCTGACGGTCTTCCAGGTTCTCTGTCGCTTGCATGCGATTCCCGCCACCTTGAACGTTTTCTGGGAGCTCTACGGCCTGAGCGGCCACCCCCAGGACAAAGGGTGGTGGTGCTTCGCAGCGCGGCGAGGGTGCGGCCTTGTCAAGGAGGGTCCTACCTCCATTCACCACTGGAAGGAGCGCTTCTTTTTCGTTGATGCAGACCCCTCCTGGGAAATCAGGGCAATCTGGGGGACGCCGGTGAAGTCCCCAATTGGCCTGTCGAAGTTGTCGAGGGAGGAATCCGAGGGCGTCGCCGCCTTGAAGGGGTTGGTCGCCGAGGGCCAGCTTCCCCCGGTGGGCCGCCTTATTTCTGAGGATACCTTGGTGAACGTCGGTTTGAGCTCGGTCCCCACCGACCGTGAGTCCGCCATCGTTTCTTTAGCTCTTTTCTTCTCTTTCGTTCCTTCTTCCTTTCGGTTTCTCAGTCCCTGACCATCCCGTCCTTCTTGCAGAGGTCGACGACGTCATGCGGTCGGTGAAGTCGAAGGCTGTTGGTAGGGCGTCCCTGCTGGAAGCAGTCCGGAGGAGGAAACGAGCTCTTCCGAGCGGGGCCCCACCGGCGAAGAAGTCCCGTAAGGAGATACCTCCGATGCCGACCGACGAGTCCGGGCCCATCGGTCAGGGAGATGTCGTGGGCACCGACCGGCAGCTGACGCTGTATCAGCCCTCCGGTGGTAAGGTTGCCGCTACTCCGGAGGTGCCACCTGAGCCTGCTCAAGACGGACGGGTCGGACGTGATCGGTCCCCAACCCGGCCTTCGACTCGGTCGGCTCCTGATGACTCGAGGAGGGACGCGCCGAGGCCCCGGCCGAGCGGGACCCTATCAATTCCTGGGGCGACCCCCGCCCCGAGCGTGATCAGCCGGACTCTTCCCCAGGCGATGGATAAGGGTAAGGCTGCAGAACCACCATCCGGCTCCGGGGAGAAATCGGGGTCTGCCTTCACTACCGATGGCGCCCGAAATCTCATCGAAATAGTGTTGCTGGAGAAGGACCGTCGGCGGGTCCGGGAGTTGGATGTCTCTGACGTCGGGGCCGCCAGCTGCGTCTGTCTCATGTCGGTGAGTGTTCTTCTGGCCGTCTTTCACCATTTATTGGCTCTGTTGTTCTCCGCCTGACTCCCTTATTTTTCCTATTTCTTAGCTCGCCCAGTACATGATCCGTCTGGAGGAGTGCTACAAGGAACAGGCGGGGCTTTTGGCGAAGGCCGAGGACCGGCTGAAAGCAATGGAAGAGGGAGGCCGGGCTGCGGCAGGCAGGACGACCGGGGACCTCGAGGCGAGGCTCCGGGAGGCCGAAGAGCGGGCACTCGGCTTCGCCGCCCTGGAGGAGCAACTGTCAGAGGCTCGGGAGCAACTCAAAGCCGCCTCGGGCCTCGAAAGCAGGGTCAAGAAGGCGGAGGAACGGGCTGAAAAGCAGTCCCGGAAGATCGCGGACTATCGAGAGCGGTGGGAGAAGGCCCAGCGGTCTGCCGACAACGCCTGCGACCGAATCCGCTCTTTTGAAGCCAAACTAGGCGAACTGGAGTCGGCCCTGGAGAAGTCATGCACGGACGTCCAAGAGCTCCGTTCGCGCCTGAAGGAAGCCGAGGCCGCTCGGGTTGCTACCGAGGCGAAGCATAAAGAGGCTCAGGCTGATCTGCTGAGGGTCTCCTCTGAGGCCGAAGGCCGGATTGTGGCGAAGGTCTTGGAGGCCAAGGCTCAGATTATGGAGCGAGCTGAGGCGGAGCTGGCCGAGAAGAGGGCGGAAATCGGGCGTCAGGCGGTAGAGGCTTATCGCCAGTCCGCCGAGTTCGCCCATGATATGTCGGAGGCAGTGCGGACCTATCGCCAGTCTGACGAGTTTGTCCATGACGCGTCGGACGCGGGGGCCGAAGCCTTCACCTTGGGCTTCGAGGAGGGCCTGGCAAGGGTGTCGGCTAAGTATCCCGAAGTTGACCTGAGCGAGATCTCCCTCCTGGACTCCTCTCCGGCGCCATCGCCTGCTGGTTCTCCTGCTGCTTCCCTACCTCCCGCGGACGAGCCCGGCGTTCCCGACCCGGGAGTTCCTCCAAGCTGACCTCTTGTACCTTCCATTGTCTTTTTTATTTTTGTATGTCGGCGTTTTGCCCAATTGTATGGGCCTCGGCCCTGAAAATTAATGCACGTTGAATATTTCTTCATCTCGCCCTCGTCCTTTTTTTTTTTTTTTTTTTTTTTTTTTTTTTTTTTTTTTTTTTTTTTAGCTCTTGGTTGCTTCTTGCTGACTTTTGATTCCCGAAGTTCTTCCGGCGCTAGGCCAGGCATCCGAGGGTTAAACCTCAGGAAACTCTTCCGGCGCTAAGCCAGGCATCCGAGGGTTAGGCCTCAGGAAATTCTTCCGGCGCTAAGCCAGGCATCCGAGGGTTAGGCCTCAGGAAATTCTTCCGGCGCTAAGCCAGGCATCCGAGGGTTAGGCCTCAGGAAACTCTTCCGGCGCTGAGCCAGGCATCCGAGGGTTAGGCCTCAGGAAACTCTTCCGGCGCTAGGCCAGGCATCCGAGGGTTAGGCCTCAGGAAACTCTTCCGGCGCTAAGCCAGGCATCCGAGGGTTAGGCCTCAGGAAATTCTTCCGGCGCTAAGCCAGGCATCCGAGGGTTAGGCCTCAGGAAACTCTTCCGGCGCTGAGCCAGGCATCCGAGGGTTAGGCCTCAGGCAACTCTTCCGGCGCTAGGCCAGGCATCCGAGGGTTAGTCCTCAGGGAATTCTTCCGGCGCTAGGCCAGGCATCCGAGGGTTAGTCCTCAGGGAATTCTTCCGGCGCTAAGCCAGGCATCCGAGGGTTAGGCCTCAGAAAATTCTTCCGCTCGCTGGTCGGCCAAGGCTGGCGCAAGCCGAAGCGACCGGTCGGGGCTTCCGGCTAGTCTGCTCCCGGGATGATCATCGGGTTAGCCAGGCATCCGAGGCCCGAGCCTCGGGAGATTCCACTCGTTGGTCGGCCTAGGCTGGCGCAAGCCGAGGCGACCGGTCGGGGCTTCCGGCTAGTCTGCTCCCGGGATGATCATCGGGTTAGCCAGGCATCTGAGGGTTGTCAAGCCTCAGGGAAATTCCGCTCGTTGGTCGGCCAAGGCTGGCGCAAGCCGAGGCGACCGGTCGGGGCTTCCGGCTAGTCTGCTCCCGGGATGATCATCGGGTTAGCCAGGCATCTGAGGGTTGTCAAGCCTCAGGGAAATTCCGCTCGTTGGTCGGCCAAGGCTGGCGCAAGCCGAGGCGACCGGTCGGGGCTTCCGGCTAGTCTGCTCCCGGGATGATCATCGGGTTAGCCAGGCATCCGAGGCCCGAGCCTCGGGAGATTCCACTCGTTGGTCGGCCTAGGCTGGCGCAAGCCGAGGCGACCGGTCGGGGCTTCCGGCTAGTCTGCTCCCGGGATGATCATCGGGTTAGCCAGGCATCTGAGGGTTGTCAAGCCTCAGGGAAATTCCGCTCGTTGGTCGGCCAAGGCTGGCGCAAGCCGAGGCGACCGGTCGGGGCTTCCGGCTAGTCTGCTCCCGGGATGATCATCGGGTTAGCCAGGCATCTGAGGGTTGTCAAGCCTCAGGGAAATTCCGCTCGTTGGTCGGCCAAGGCTGGCGCAAGCCGAGGCGACCGGTCGGGGCTTCCGGCTAGTCTGCTCCCGAGATGATCATCGGGTTAGCCAGGCATCCGAGGGCCGAGCCTCGGGAGATTCCACTCGTTGGTCGGCCTAGGCTGGCGCAAGCCGAGGCGACCGGTCGGGGCTTCCGGCTAGTCTGCTCCCGGGATGATCATCGGGTTAGCCAGGCATCTGAGGGTTGTCAAGCCTCAGGGAAATTCCGCTCGTTGGTCGGCCAAGGCTGGCGCAAGCCGAGGCGACCGGTCGGGGCTTCCGGCTAGTCTGCTCCCGGGATGATCATCGGGTTAGCCAGGCATCTGAGGGTTGTCAAGCCTCAGGGAAATTCCGCTCGTTGGTCGGCCAAGGCTGGTGCAAGCCGAGGCGACCGGTCGGGGCTTCCGGCTAGTCTGCTCCCGGGATGATCATCGGGTTAGCCAGGCATCCGAGGGCCGAGCCTCGGGAGATTCCACTCGTTGGTCGGCCTAGGCTGGCGCAAGCCGAGGCGACCGGTCGGGGCTTCCGGCTAGTCTGCTCCCGGGATGATCATCGGGTTAGCCAGGCATCCGAGGGCCGAGCCTCGGGACATTCCACTCGTTGGTCGGCCACTTGTCGCTCGCCGCCCATCGGGGTTTCTCTGTGCCCAGCCGCGACCGTGTTTCTCCTCTCCTCCAAGCGTTGCCTGGGGGGAACACGAGAAGGGTATTAAACGCTAATTAATGCGTTACCTGGGAAATCGGATCGCCAGTTGCTGCTGGTGAGGAGTGTTAGTTGAGCGGCCGCGATACGCGGGTTCTTCGAGGAGGATGCGGCCTGGGCGCGAGCGGAGACACGTGGACCTAGGGGTATACGTCACCCGGATCGTCCTGCACAAAGAATGCGATTTAAGGAGAATGACGCTTAGGAAATCGCGGGGAGATACGCCTCGGGAGCCGGAACGGCTCCGGATTCAGTGCGCCTGCATTTATTGGAGCCACCCGTATCGGAACTACCAGGGGGCCGCAGCTTGGCTATAAATACAGGTGCAGGTACGATGGAATTTGCCAAGCCGGAGCTGCAGGTTGCCATGGATCGCGGACCTCCTCCTTGGCATATGACTGAGAGACTCCTGTCGAAGGAAAGGGGAGGCGCTCCCCTTACAACTTCAGCCAACTAGCCGTTTCATCTGGGATCAACAAGGAGGGTCTCCCCGGCGGAACTCCGCTCTAGGCGTTTCATCCGGGATCACATCTCCCCTCCTTGAAGTTCAGCCTCCCGGTTGAGCTCTGCGCCGGACGCTCAATCCGGGACCGCGCCTCCATATACTCTTCCCCCTCGAATCCCTTCTCTTCCCTACCACTGGGGAAGATGGGAATATCCTTTGGAGGCGGCGTTCCCCTGGGGGCAGCGGGAGCTTCTTCTGCGGCGGCTCCTCCTCTTTTTGGTGAGGTGCTGGATGGCGCCTCCGGTTAGAAGCACCCACTTCTGGTGGGACTGCAGCCGCCCTGGGTTGAGGGTTTGGGTCCCCACCTCTTCTTTACTTTCTTTACTCCCTAATTCCCCTCTGGGAATTCCTTGTAATCACACGAGCACGCCACTGTAACCAGAAATTATTGAAATGAAAAGTATTGCACCTTTTTAAATTGTCTTTCTGGCCTTGTTGTTCTACTGGTAATACATCCGCAGGTTAGCGGAATTCCAGCCCCTTGGAATTTCTCGGCCATCTAGGGCTTCCAACTGGTAGGAGCCAGGTCGGTTTACCCAACGAACTTTATACGGGCCTTCCCAATTTGGCGCTAGCTTCCCACCTTCCGTAGGTTGAGATGCCTTAGCTCGCCTCAGCACCAGATCTCCAATTCTGAAAAGCTTCGGTCGGACTTTGGAGTTGTAATATCGGGCCACCCTCTGCTGATACATTGCCATCCGTACCTGAGCCATTTCCCTTGCCTCTTCCAAGAGATCCAAGTTCCCTCGGAGTTGCTCTGAATTGGCCTCGGGTCGGTGCGCGGCCACCCGAGGCGAGGGGTGTCCGAGCTCCACGGGGGCAACGGCTTCCGTGCCATAGGTTAGGCTGAAAGGCGTCTCTCCAGTAGGAGTCCGTTGTGTGGTCCGATACGCCCAAAGGACATTCTCGAGTTCCTCGACCCAAGCTTGCCCCGTCCGGCCGATCCGCGCTTTGATACCTTGGAGGATTGTCCGATTTGTGACCTCGGCCTCGCCGTTGGTTTGGGGATGCGACACGGATGTGAACCGATGCTCGATCCCAAATTCCTCGCAGAAGTCCCGGAAGTGCTTGTTATCAAACTGTCGACCGTTATCCGAGATGAGGACCCGAGGTACTCCAAATCGGACAATGATGTTCTTCTTCACGAACTTCCGGACTTGTGCCTCCGTGATGGTGGCCAGTGGCTCTGCCTCCACCCACTTGGTGAAGTAGTCGATGGCGACAATCAAAAATTTCCGCTGGGCCGAAGCGACGGGGAATGGTCCGAGGATATCCATTCCCCATTGTGCAAAGGGCCAGGGCGCGGTGATTGGCGCCAAGGGGACAGAGGGGACTCTCTGGATGTTGGCGTAGCGCTGGCAGGCGTCGCATTTCCGCACGTGGTCCTTCGAGTCCTCCATCAAGGTCGGCCAATAGTAGCCTTGCCTCATGATCTTATGCGCCAAGGACCTAGCCCCCAAGTGCGATCCGCAGATGCCTTCGTGGACTTCGCCGAGGGCGTAGGCCGCTTCCGCGGGGCGGAGGCACCTTAAGAGGGGGGCGGTAAACGAGGTCCGATACAGCCTCCCTTCATAAAGTACGTAGTGGGCGGACTTCTTTACAAGCCGCCGGGCCTGATCTTCGTCTTCAGGGAGGATTCCTTCGGCGAGGTAGGCGACGAGCGGGTCCATCCAAGACGGCTCCGGATCAATTGCCATCACCGCTCCAGCCCCGTCAATGCTCGGGGCATCCAGGGTCTCCAGGTAGATTGCCCTCGACAAGTTGTGCGCGTCTGCGTCCACTAGGCGGGACAACCTGTCGGCCCTGGCATTTTCGCTCCTCGGGACCTGCTGAATGTCAACACTGCCGAGGTCGGGAATGAGTGTTTGCACCTTCCGGACGTAGCTCTGCATGGTCGGGCTCCGCGCCTCGAACTCCCCTCGAACCTGCCCGACCACCAGCTGGGAGTCGGTGAAGACTTTCAGACGCCGGATGCCGAGCTCCTTGGCGAGTTTGAGTCCCGCGACTAGGGCCTCGTACTCCGCCTCATTGTTGGTCACTGGAAATCCGAACCTCAAGGCATACTCGGCTATCACTCCATCGGGATTGGTGAGGACCAGCCCAGCCCCTCCACCTTCAGGGTTCGACGACCCGTCAATGTGGAGCGTCCAGATCGGGAGATCGAGGCTGGGTGTCTCCGGCGGCTTAGGTTCCGCCTCCTGCACAGTGCACTCAGCGAGAAAGTCCGCGAGTACCTGGGCCTTGATGGCTGGTCGGGGCTGGTAGCGGATGTCGAACTCACCAAGTTCTACTGCCCACTTCACCAGCCGTCCCGCATTCTCTGGATTGCTGAGAATCTGCCGCAGTGGTTGATCGGTCAAAAGGGTGACAGAATGAGCCTGGAAATAGGGGCGAAGCCTCCTGGTCGCAGTCAGCAGCGCGAAGGCGATCTTCTCAGCCTTCGTGTACCGCGTCTCGGCATCCCGGAGGACTCGGCTGATGTAGTATACAGGCTTCTGAAGTCTTGCCTCTTCCCGAACCAGTACTGCGCTGACTGCGGTTGGGGAGACCGCCAGGTAAAGGTAGAGCATCTCCCCCTCTTGCGGCTTGGACAGCAGGGGAGGAGACGCCATGTACTCCTTGAGCTGGTCGAACGCCGCATGGCATTCGGCCGTCCAGAGGAAGTCTTTTGGGCGCTTCAACACCTTGAAGAATGGTTGGCAGCGTTCGGCCGACTTTGCCACAAATCGTCCGAGCGCGGCGACCCTTCCAGCGAGCTCCTGAACCTCCTTCACTTTGGTCGGAGGGGACATATCTTGGATGGCTTTGATCTTGTCCGGGTTGGCCTCGATCCCGCGCTGGTTGACAATGAAACCGAGGAACCTCCCGGCCGAAGCACCAAAAGCGCACTTCGCTGGGTTTAGCTTCATGCGAAACTTTCGCAAGGTGGTGAAAGTCTCCTCCAGATCTGCAATGTGCTGGTCTGCATGGCGGCTTTTTACCAGCATATCGTCCACGTACACCTCCATATTCCGGCCGATCTGCTCCTTGAAGATTTTATTGACGAGGCGCTGGTAAGTGGCGCCAGCGTTCTTCAGACCGAAGGGCATTACCTTGTAACAGTACAGCCCCCGGTCTGTTATGAAGGCAGTTTTCTCCTCGTCCTGTGGAGCCATCATTATTTGGTTGTAGCCGGAGAAGGCGTCCATAAAAGACAGTAGCTGATATCCGGAAGTCGCGTCGACCAGTTGGTCTATCCGTGGAAGCGGAAAGCTATCCTTGGGGCACGCCTTGTTCAGGTCGGTGTAGTCGACGCACATCCTCCACTTTCCGCTCGCCTTCCGGACAAGTACGACGTTTGCCAGCCACTCGGGGTAGCTCACCTCTCTTATGAAACCTGCCTCCAAGAGTTTGTCTACCTCCTGGTCGACCACCCGGATCCGATCCGGGGCACAGTGTCTCTTCTTTTGCTTTACTGGTCGGTGGGTCGGGTCGACGTTGAGGGCGTGAGAAACGACCTCCGGGTCGATCCCAGGTACATCGGCCGCCGACCAGGCAAACACATCTGCATTGGCTCGGAGGAATTCCACTAACCGGAGCCGAGCTTCCAAGTCGAGGTTGGCACCGACCCGGACCGTGCGGTCCGGGCGGCCTTCTTCGAGGGGAACTTCGATTACGCCCTCGGCCGGCTCCCCGTGCCGCAAGGCCACTTCGTCTCTGGCGTCAAGTGACTCGACGCTTAGGGCCTCCATGGGCTTCTTCCCTTTGAGAGTTGCTAGGAAACACTGCCGTGCGGTCGGCTGGTCACCTCGGACCTCTCCAATCCCGGCCGCTGTGGGGAACCGCATGAGCAAATGGTAGGTAGAAACCACCGCGCGAAGGGCGTTCAGTCCGGGTCGTCCGAGGATAGCGTTGTAGGCCGAGGGGACACGGACGACCAAGAACCCGAGCCGCACCGTGGCTTCTGCGGGTGCAATGCCCGCAGTCACAGGCAGCTCGATGACACCTTCGGCCGAGATAGCGTCTCCAGTGAATCCTATGAGGGGGGTGGATGTTTTGTGCAACAATTGTCGGGAAAAGCCCATCTTTTGGAAGGCCTCGTAATACAAAATATCAGCTGAGCTTCCACTATCCACAAGAACACGCCTTACATCATAGTCCGCCATAGTGAGAGAGATCACCATGGCGTCATCGTGGGGAGTCTGAACCCCCTTTACATCTTCATCACAAAAAGTGATTACATTTCCGACCCGCTGCCTCTTCGCGACGGCCACTCCTGATACTTCCGCCGAGCCCCCTGCGTTCCTCACGGGCCGAGAGCAGCCCCCAGTGATGGTGTGGATCACTCCCGCAACGGGTCGATTCCGCTCCCGAGGCTCCTGAGGGGCCGGGTCGGCTGGACGCGGGTCTGCGGGGGGACGTCGGTCGTTTACATATCGACCGAGACGTCCTCGGCGAATGAGAGCCTCGATCTCGTCCCGAAGCTGGAAGCAGTCTTCGGTATCGTGGCCGTGGTCTCGGTGGTACTCACAGTACGCCCGAGAAGGCTTCCTCCCAGGGATCTTCTTCATCTGCCTCGGGACCGGGAGGTCCTCCCGCCCCTTGACCTCCATGAGGATCTGGGCCCGGGGGGCCAGGAGTGGGGTGTACCGGTTGAAGCGTCGGTGCGGAGAACGAGGGCGTGTGGCGCCGTGGTTCCTTGCTGGTGACGGGCTTCTGCGCCGGCGTTGAGGCGTCGGGCTCCTCCTCTGGGGTGCCTCTTTTCGCCTTTTCTTCCCGGGCTTTAGAGGGGCTTCGGCGGCCTCCTTGTTCCGGTGGGAGGCTGCCTCCTCGGCGTCTGCATACTGGTTTGCCCGAGACAACAGCTCCGGGAAGCTCCGCGGCAGACGTTTGTCCAGGGAGAAGGTGAGTCTGCCCTTCCGGAAGCCTCGCTTCAGGGCTGAGAGAGCCACCTCCTGGCTCAAATTCCGGACCTCCAGTGTTGCCTTGTTGAAGCGGGTGAGATAATCCCGCAGGCTCTCTCCCTCGTTCTGCCGGACATCGAAGAGGGAGTCGGAGACCAGTCTTCGCCAGCTACTGACGGCGAAATGGCTGATGAAGAGACGGGTGAACTGGTGGAAGGACTGGATGGAATTAGCCTCCAGGCCGGCGAACCACGCCCTTGCCGGGCCGCGGAGGGTCGCCGGGAAGGCCTTGCAGAGGAGAGGATCCGATGCTCCATGGAGGAGCATAAGAGTCCTGAAACTCTCCACGTGGTCCCGTGGGTCCGCCGCCCCGTCGTAGGGTTCGATCGCCGGCATTTTGAACCCCGGCGGGTTTAGGGTTCGCAGGATCCTTGAGGCAAGCGCCGGCTGGGAGGAGATTTCCAAGTCGGCGAAGGGATCTTTGGAGTGGCCCTTCAGGACCTGGAGCTGTCTGTGGAGATCGTCCACCCGCCGGTCCAGGGAGCGCGACCGGTGGGTGGGAGACAAGGAGCGGCGCGAGGGGGACCGACTGGAGTGCGGGCCCCTCGAGGACTGGGGTGTCTGAGAACGCGCCCGGGTCCGCCTCTCGTACCCCGCGCAGCTCCGATGAGAAGGTCCTGGCAGAATGGACCGCACTCGAGAATCCTCCCCGCGCCGGCGCTCCTCTCCATGGGAGAGGAAGGAGCGCGGGTTGTGAGGAAGAGGCGAGTGCTCGGGGAGCAGCGGCTCCTGAGCCCGCTGCGGCACCCGAGAGATCACACCCTGCAGATTCTGCACTGCCTCCGCGAGGGTGCGAACCTGCTGGGCTAGCTGGTCGAACTGAGCAGGTTCGACCGTCTGAATGGGAGGAGAAGCGGTGGAATGCTGCTGAGAGTGTGTTGGGGACGCAGCAGCCTCCCGGCCAGAGGCGCGAGAGGCTCCGCGACCGGAAGCATTGGAAGCTCCGCGACCACCTCGCCGTGCCATTACGATCGTTCTGAGATTCGGCCCTTCCTCTAGCGCCAACTGTTGCTGGTGGTCCAAACCGAGAACGATTGACACGACGGTGTGAACGGGGTTCCGCCTGAGTTGTCTTGGTTGGCGCTGGTTGCGCTCCACCTTCCGCCAAGGAACCTGCAAACAAGCCTTGCACCACCACCAGGGTGGTGATGGCCCTCCGACGGTCAAGTCAGAGGAGATTGGAGGAGGAGAGATGATAATCACAAGTGGGAGAGAGTGCTCTGGGAGGTATTGCTTACCCCCCCCCTTCTCCCCCCAGCCGCATATATACCTGGCTGGGAGGTCTCTCGGGGGGGTTTGTCGTCGTGGGGCACGATAGAATGGCCACTGACATGGCCGTTACGGGGCGTCGTGGAGCAGCGCCGGGTACGGTCATGGCAGGGCGTAGTGGAGCTCCGCTTTGTACGGTTGATACAGGAGATCGTGGGCAGCATCGGGTACAGCCGTTGCAGGGAGTAGTGGAGCAGGAGGCCGCGGCGTGCCTCTGGAGAATAGCCTGTCGTTATCAAAAGATCTCCGACTCGGGGTCGGAATGCTGGATCATAGGGCAGCCGACCCGGGGTCGGGCTGCGAAGCCGGGGAGGTCCGACTCGGGGTCGGAGTGCTGGATCATAGGGCAGCCGACCCGGGGTCGGGCTGCGGAGCCGAGGAGGTCCGACTCGGGGTCGGAGTGCTGGATCATAGGGCAGCCGACCCGGGGTCGGGCTGCGGAGCCGAGGAGGTCCGACTCGGGGTCGGAGTGCTGGATCATAGGGCAGCTGTAGCTTTCCTGGATACGCGTGCCGATCACGTGGGGCATGGCGGCTCAATTCCCCCATAACAGGAACATTTTCATACATTAATGCCCAAAATAAGGATAAGTACAATGTTCCTCAATCGAGATTTAAAGATATAAGGGAAAAGCAAGATACATATGAGAAAAAGCAAGATACATATGAGAACTAGATTTCTAGCCTAGGCTCTAGACATAGATGCTAAGATCAGCCTAGGGGGAATCTAATGGCTGGGATCTAGTCCTCATCCTCCTAGCATAAGTGGCGAGGGGAGGTCGAGCCTGGTGAGACTGGGTCTGGCGTGGAGCACGTCGAGCTGGATGACTCTGTGCCGATATCTCTGACTCAGCAGCCTGTGGCACAGATGGTCCATGTGTCTCTCTCTCTCTCCTGAGTGCTCCAATCTGCTGCCTCAGATCACTGATATCAGCAGACATGACATCCAGCCGGGTGTCTAATCGGCTCGTGAGCCCGTCAGTAATAGTCCTCGCCTGGGCTGTCATGAGCTCTGTCATCCTGCTCCAGAAGTCATCCGTATCTGTCGGAGGAGCAGATGACGATGGTCCAGCCGCTGAGGGTGCAGTAGGATGATCCATAGGCTCCTCATCCTCATCCTCTGGTGCCTCTCCCTCTGGTGCCTCACCCTGAATGCCTGCACCGGTGTGAATCCACTGCCCGTTCACTTTCGCATATTCCATGCGTATGAGTGTCCGTGCAGTGTACGTGTCTATGGAATACAGACTCTTGGATGCCTCCACCTCGAGAGGTAACCCATGCTGTCTAAAAATCAATGTGAGTATCATGCCATAAGGTAGTGATACCCTGTTGCTGCTTATCACCTTTCTCATCTGCCTCAATATCATGGCCGGAAGATTTAGGGGAATCCCCCGAATCATACACTCCATAACTGCAAGATCTCGCTCTGAGATTAGATCGATTCTCCCGGTCTTCGGAAATAAAATCCTATTTATCATATTGAGCAACAACCTCATCTCAGCAGAAAGAGAGCTAGCTATTACCTTTGTGGAAAATTCGAAGTTCTCATTTTCCATGATTAACTGTAGAGCTCTCATTTTGTTTTCTGACTTTTCCGGAGTAGCTCCTGTGCAGGGTAGGTGTAGTAGCTCACTCAAGCTCTCCTCGGATACACGGATCCGAACCCCTCTAACATCTGAAATAAGTCCTCCCATACCAGTCTTGAGGAAGGCGTAGAACTCTTGGACCAACCCGGGGTAAATCACCACATCAAGGGAGCAAAGATACTCCCAACCTTGTCTTTGGATCCATTCCCAAATCTGAAATCCTTCTTGGTTGAAAAACTCCGAATGAATCCTTCTCCCGGTAGTAACCGGCCTCCCCGCAAATCTTGCAAGGATCACTGAGGGGGAAGGAGGAGGAGGGACCTCCGCACGTGCCTCACGTCGTGGAGACACGGGAGAAGGCTCGGTAGGACGCCTTTCCTCTTGTTGGACTCGGGTCACTCTTCCGGATCTCTTGGCTACGGCTCGTTTGGGTCCCATTTCTCCAAGATCTTTAGGAAATCTACTGTTTGGAGGAGTTTAGTGGAGATTGGAGAGTGGGGGCTAGACTTTTCGGAAGGAGACAAAGGGCAAACAGTGCCCTAGATGAGCTCTCGGGCCCCCTTATAACAGTGGGGTCCCGACGTTGGGTCGACTCAAGAATTTTCTTGGGTCGACTCAACGTAGGGTCGACCCATGTTCTGGGTTGGGTCGACCCAAGTGCAGAAATTTTGTTTTCTCTCCCTTTTTGCTTCTAAAAAGTTTTCCTTGCTTCCAATCCTTATAACCTCTTTATGGAACAATGATACATGAGTAAGGAATCTATAGATAACAAATTTGACTCATGTTTCATGGGATTTTTGAAGTTAGAGGAATGTATCATGACACTATTAGCTCCCTTTCATATTCATTCAATAAAAGGATCACATATACCTAATTCCCTCCTGAGCATACAGAATCTATCTTCACTCAATGGTTTTGTAAATATGTCGGCCAATTGTTTTTCTGTGCATATATGCTCAATGCATACGTTTCCATTTTGCACATGATCCCTAATAAAATGGTACCTTATTTCTATGTGTTTGGCCTTAGAGTGCTTAACTGGATTTTTAGTGAGATTGATAGCACTCGTATTATCACATTTAATAGGAATATTATCTAGTTTAACTCCATAGTCCTCTAATTGTTGCTTGAGCCATAATACTTGGGCACAACAACTACCAGCAGCTATGTATTCAGCTTCAGCTGTGGATAGTGCCACTGAGTTCTGCTTTTTACTAAACCATGATACTAAGTTATTTCCTAGGAATTGACATGTCCCACTTGTGCTCTTTCTATCTAATTTGCATCCGGCAAAATCTGCATCTGAATATGCAAGCAAATCTAGACAGGAGTCTCTCGAGTACCATAATCCAATGGTGGTAGTTCCTCTTAAATATCTAAGGATTCTCTTAACTGCACTTAAATGTGACTCCTTAGGATCCGATTGGTATCTAGCACATATCCCTACACTGAATACAATGTCGGGTCTACTAGCAGTAAGATAGAGCAAGGATCCAATTAGTCCTCTATAGAGCTTAATATCCACACTTTTCCCTTTTTCATCCTTGTCTAGCTTACTAGTGGGATTCATTGGAGTGCCAATTACCTTATGATTTTCATTCCCAAACTTCTTCAGTATTTCCTTTGTATACTTAGTTTGATGAATGAAAATGCCTTCTTTGGTTTGTTTGATTTGTAATCCTAAAAAGAAACTTAGTTCTCCCATCAAACTCATCTCAAATTCTCCATGCATTAAATCAGCAAATTCTTTGCACAGAGTATCGTTAGTGGCACCAAAGATTATGTCATCTACATATATTTGTACCACTAGTAGATTTTTGTCCTTTCTTTTGAGAAATAGAGTTTTATCTACATTTCCTCTACAAAAATCATTATCAATCAGAAATTTACTTAGTCTATCATACCAAGCCCTAGGTGCTTGCTTTAATCCATATAATGCCTTATGTAATTTAAACACATGATTTGGCAATTCATGATTTTCAAATCCTGGAGGTTGTTCTACATATACTTCCTCCTCAATAATACCATTTAAGAATGCACTCTTCACATCCATTTGATATAATTTAAAATCCATAAAACATGCAAATGCTAGAAGTAATCTAATAGCTTCTAATCTAGCTACAGGAGCAAATGTCTCATCATAATCTATTCCTTCTTCCTGATTGTATCCTTTAGCTACGAGTCTGGCCTTATTTCTTATAACTACTCCATTTTCATCTAGTTTATTTCTAAATACCCATTTTGTTCCAATTACTGAATTATGCTTTGGTCTTTCAGTTAATGTCCATACATTACTTCTTTTAAATTGATTTAATTCCTCTTGCATGGCATTTATCCAGTTAGTATCTTTTTCAGCTTCTTCATAAGTTTTAGGTTCTGTTGCTGGTGGTCCAAACCGAGAACGATTGACACGACGGTGTGAACGGGGTTCCGCCTGAGTTGTCTTGGTTGGTGCTGGTTGCGCTCCACCTTCCGCCAAGGAACCTGCAAACAAGCCTTGCACCACCACCAGGGTGGTGATGGCCCTCCGACGGTCAAGTCAGAGGAGATTGGAGGAGGAGAGATGATAATCACAAGTGGGAGAGAGTGCTCTGGGAGGTATTGCTTACCCCCCCTTCTCCCCCCAGCCGCATATATACCTGGCTGGGAGGTCTCTCGGGGGGGTTTGTCGTCGTGGGGCACGATAGAATGGCCACTGACATGGCCGTTACGGGGCGTCGTGGAGCAGCGCCGGGTACGGTCATGGCAGGGCGTAGTGGAGCTCCGCTTTGTACGGTTGATACAGGAGATCGTGGGCAGCATCGGGTACAGCCGTTGCAGGGAGTAGTGGAGCAGGAGGCCGCGGCGTGCCTCTGGAGAATAGCCTGTCGTTATCAAAAGATCTCCGACTCGGGGTCGGAATGCTGGATCATAGGGCAGCCGACCCGGGGTCGGGCTGCGAAGCCGGGGAGGTCCGACTCGGGGTCGGAGTGCTGGATCATAGGGCAGCCGACCCGGGGTCGGGCTGCGGAGCCGAGGAGGTCCGACTCGGGGTCGGAGTGCTGGATCATAGGGCAGCCGACCCGGGGTCGGGCTGCGGAGCCGAGGAGGTCCGACTCGGGGTCGGAGTGCTGGATCATAGGGCAGCCGACCCGGGGTCGGGCTGCGGAGCCGAGGAGGTCCGACTCGGGGTCGGAGTGCTGGATCATAGGGCAGCTGTAGCTTTCCTGGATACGCGTGCCGATCACGTGGGGCATGGCGGCTCAATTCCCCCATAACAGTAGCCCCCCGCTTCCGAGCCTGGAACCAGAAGGGGAACAGGTGAAGGGAGTGATGTTTCGAGATTGCCGCCATCCTTCGGAGAGGCGCGCGCGCTTCAAGCTTCCCGCCTTCTTTATGGCGTATGGCGGTTGCTGCTGACCTGGCAACCTGAGGATTTCGGCGGACATCCTTCCTTAATGGTGTCGATTCGCCTTTGGGGTGCGAGCGACCCTTCGGCGGCCAGGCGTCTTCTGGCGTCATCGAGGTGTCACTTGCCCTTTTGCCTATTTAATCGGGGGCCCTCCCCCGTCCGTCTTCTTCTTTACGGACATTTTCGAGTTTCTCCTTTGCGCTACCATTGTTGCCGCCGAAACGTTCGCTTGCTTTTCCTTTGACGCTCTCGGAGCCGTTCTTCCTCCTCTTCAAGTGAGTTTCCCACTCTTCTACTTTGAGCTCTTCATACTTTTTCTTTTTGTACTAGTGCACCCCAGTCGTTCCGGCCTTTCCCTCCTTCTTGACCCCGTCCTGACCGTAGATTGGCCATTAGGGATGGGCGAAGTGGGAGCAGATAGCATCAAGTCAAAACTGGTCGCCGAGGACTTAGACGGATTTGTGGCTCGGTACCACCTTCCCGAGGCCTGCAATGTCACGCTCCCAGGGCCTGAGGAGAGGATGTCTCATCCTCCTCGAGGGAAGATCGCCATCAATGAGGGCATCCTCCAAGCCGGGTTCCGCTTTCCCCCTTCAGACCTAGTCTTACAGGTGCTCCGGGGTTTAGGAATGGCACCGACGCAACTGGTGCCGAACTCGTGGCGTGCTCTGACGGTCTTCCAGGTTCTCTGTCGCTTGCATGCGATTCCCGCCACCTTGAACATTTTCTGGGAGCTCTACGGCCTGAGCGGCCACCCCCAGGACAAAGGGTGGTGGTGCTTCGCAGCGCGGCGAGGGTGCGGCCTTGTCAAGGAGGGTCCTACCTCCATTCACCACTGGAAGGAGCGCTTCTTTTTCGTTGATGCAGACCCCTCCTGGGAAATCAGGGCAATCTGGGGGACGCCGGTGAAGTCCCCAATTGGCCTGTCGAAGTTGTCGAGGGAGGAATCCGAGGGCGTCGCCGCCTTGAAGGGGTTGGTCGCCGAGGGCCAGCTTCCCCCGGTGGGCCGCCTTATTTCTGAGGATACCTTGGTGAACGTCGGTTTGAGCTCGGTCCCCACCGACCGTGAGTCCGCCATCGTTTCTTTAGCTCTTTTCTTCTCTTTCGTTCCTTCTTCCTTTCGGTTTCTCAGTCCCTGACCATCCCGTCCTTCTTGCAGAGGTCGACGACGTCATGCGGTCGGTGAAGTCGAAGGCTGTTGGTAGGACGTCCCTGCTGGAAGCAGTCCGGAGGAGGAAACGAGCTCTTCCGAGCGGGGCCCCACCGGCGAAGAAGTCCCGTAAGGAGATACCTCCGATGCCGACCGACGAGTCCGGGCCCACCGGTCAGGGAGATGTCGTGGGCACCGACCGGCAGCTGACGCTGTATCAGCCCTCCGGTGGTAAGGTTGCCGCTACTCCGGAGGTGCCACCTGAGCCTGCTCAAGACGGACGGGTCGGACGTGATCGGTCCCCAACCCGGCCTTCGACTCGGTCGGCTCCTGATGACTCGAGGAGGGACGCGCCGAGGCCCCGGCCGAGCGGGACCCTATCAATTCCTGGGGCGACCCCCGCCCCGAGCGTGATCAGCCGGACTCTTCCCCAGGCGATGGATAAGGGTAAGGCTGCAGAACCACCATCCGGCTCCGGGGAGAAATCGGGGTCTGCCTTCACTACCGATGGCGCCCGAAATCTCATCGAAACAGTGTTGCTGGAGAAGGACCGTCGGCGGGTCCGGGAGTTGGATGTCTCTGACGTCGGGGCCGCCAGCTGCGTCTGTCTCATGTCGGTGAGTGTTCTTCTGGCCGTCTTTCACCATTTATTGGCTCTGTTGTTCTCCGCCTGACTCCCTTATTTTTCCTATTTCTTAGCTCGCCCAGTACATGATCCGTCTGGAGGAGTGCTACAAGGAACAGGCGGGGCTTTTGGCGAAGGCCGAGGACCGGCTGAAAGCAATGGAAGAGGGAGGCCGGGCTGCGGCAGGCAGGACGACCGGGGACCTCGAGGCGAGGCTCCGGGAGGCCGAAGAGCGGGCACTCGGCTTCGCCGCCCTGGAGGAGCAACTGTCAGAGGCTCGGGAGCAACTCAAAGCCGCCTCGGGCCTCGAAAGCAGGGTCAAGAAGGCGGAGGAACGGGCTGAAAAGCAGTCCCGGAAGATCGCGGACTATCGAGAGCGGTGGGAGAAGGCCCAGCGGTCTGCCGACAACGCCTGCGACCGAATCCGCTCTTTTGAAGCCAAACTAGGCGAACTGGAGTCGGCCCTGGAGAAGTCATGCACGGACGTCCAAGAGCTCCGTTCGCGCCTGAAGGAAGCCGAGGCCGCTCGGGTTGCTACCGAGGCGAAGCATAAAGAGGCTCAGGCTGATCTGCTGAGGGTCTCCTCTGAGGCCGAAGGCCGGATTGTGGCGAAGGTCTTGGAGGCCAAGGCTCAGATTATGGAGCGAGCTGAGGCGGAGCTGGCCAAGAAGAGGGCGGAAATCGGGCGTCAGGCGGTAGAGGCTTATCGCCAGTCCGCCGAGTTCGCCCATGATATGTCGGAGGCAGTGCGGACCTATCGCCAGTCTGACGAGTTTGTCCATGACGCGTCGGACGCGGGGGCCGAAGCCTTCACCTTGGGCTTCGAGGAGGGCCTGGCAAGGGTGTCGGCTAAGTATCCCGAAGTTGACCTGAGCGAGATCTCCCTCCTGGACTCCTCTCCGGCGCCATCGCCTGCTGGTTCTCCTGCTGCTTCCCTACCTCCCGCGGACGAGCCCGGCGTTCCCGACCCGGGAGTTCCTCCAAGCTGACCTCTTGTACCTTCCATTGTCTTTTTTATTTTTGTATGTCGGCGCTTTGCCCAATTGTATGGGCCTCGGCCCTGAAAATTAATGCACGTTGAATATTTCTTCATCTCGCCCTCGTCCTTTTTTTTTTTTTTTTTTTTTTTTTTTTTTTTTTTTAGCTCTTGGTTGCTTCTTGCTGACTTTTGATTCCCGAAGTTCTTCCGGCGCTAGGCCAGGCATCCGAGGGTTAAACCTCAGGAAACTCTTCCGGCGCTAAGCCAGGCATCCGAGGGTTAGGCCTCAGGAAATTCTTCCGGCGCTAAGCCAGGCATCCGAGGGTTAGGCCTCAGAAAATTCTTCCGGCGCTAAGCCAGGCATCCGAGGGTTAGGCCTCAGGAAATTCTTCCGGCGCTAAGCCAGGCATCCGAGGGTTAGGCCTCAGGAAACTCTTCCGGCGCTGAGCCAGGCATCCGAGGGTTAGGCCTCAGGAAACTCTTCCGGCGCTAGGCCAGGCATCCGAGGGTTAGGCCTCAGGAAACTCTTCCGGCGCTAAGCCAGGCATCCGAGGGTTAGGCCTCAGGAAATTCTTCCGGCGCTAAGCCAGGCATCCGAGGGTTAGGCCTCAGGAAACTCTTCCGGCGCTGAGCCAGGCATCCGAGGGTTAGGCCTCAGGCAACTCTTCCGGCGCTAGGCCAGGCATCCGAGGGTTAGTCCTCAGGGAATTCTTCCGGCGCTAGGCCAGGCATCCGAGGGTTAGTCCTCAGGGAATTCTTCCGGCGCTAAGCCAGGCATCCGAGGGTTAGGCCTCAGGAAATTCTTCCGCTCGCTGGTCGGCCAAGGCTGGCGCAAGCCGAAGCGACCAGTCGGGGCTTCCGGCTAGTCTGCTCCCGGGATGATCATCGGGTTAGCCAGGCATCCGAGGCCCGAGCCTCGGGAGATTCCACTCGTTGGTCGGCCTAGGCTGGCGCAAGCCGAGGCGACCGGTCGGGGCTTCCGGCTAGTCTGCTCCCGGGATGATCATCGGGTTAGCCAGGCATCTGAGGGTTGTCAAGCCTCAGGGAAATTCCGCTCGTTGGTCGGCCAAGGCTGGCGCAAGCCGAGGCGACCGGTCGGGGCTTCCGGCTAGTCTGCTCCCGGGATGATCATCGGGTTAGCCAGGCATCCGAGGGCCGAGCCTCGGGAGATTCCACTCGTTGGTCGGCCTAGGCTGGCGCAAGCCGAGGCGACCGGTCGGGGCTTCCGGCTAGTCTGCTCCCGGGATGATCATCGGGTTAGCCAGGCATCTGAGGGTTGTCAAGCCTCAGGGAAATTCCGCTCGTTGGTCGGCCAAGGCTGGCGCAAGCCGAGGCGACCGGTCGGGGCTTCCGGCTAGTCTGCTCCCGGGATGATCATCGGGTTAGCCAGGCATCTGAGGGTTGTCAAGCCTCAGGGAAATTCCGCTCGTTGGTCGGCCAAGGCTGGCGCAAGCCGAGGCGACCGGTCGGGGCTTCCGGCTAGTCTGCTCCCGGGATGATCATCGGGTTAGCCAGGCATCCGAGGGCCGAGCCTCGGGAGATTCCACTCGTTGGTCGGCCTAGGCTGGCGCAAGCCGAGGCGACCGGTCGGGGCTTCCGGCTAGTCTGCTCCCGGGATGATCATCGGGTTAGCCAGGCATCCGAGGGCCGAGCCTCGGGACATTCCACTCGTTGGTCGGCCACTTGTCGCTCGCCGCCCATCGGGGTTTCTCTGTGCCCAGCCGCGACCGTGTTTCTCCTCTCCTCCAAGCGTTGCCTGGGGGGAACACGAGAAGGGTATTAAACGCTAATTAATGCGTTACCTGGGAAATCGGATCGCCAGTTGCTGCTGGTGAGGAGTGTTAGTTGAGCGGCCGCGATACGCGGGTTCTTCGAGGAGGATGCGGCCTGGGCGCGAGCGGAGACACGTGGACCTAGGGGTATACGTCACCCGGATCGTCCTGCACAAAGAATGCGATTTAAGGAGAATGACGCTTAGGAAATCGCGGGGAGATACGCCTCGGGAGCCGGAACGGCTCCGGATTCAGTGCGCCTGCATTTATTGGAGCCACCCGTATCGGAACTACCAGGGGGCCGCAGCTTGGCTATAAATACAGGTGCAGGTACGATGGAATTTGCCAAGCCGGAGCTGCAGGTTGCCATGGATCGCGGACCTCCTCCTTGGCATATGACTGAGAGACTCCTGTCGAAGGAAAGGGGAGGCGCTCCCCTTACAACTTCAGCCAACTAGCCGTTTCATCTGGGATCAACAAGGAGGGTCTCCCCGGCGGAACTCCGCTCTAGGCGTTTCATCCGGGATCACATCTCCCCTCCTTGAAGTTCAGCCTCCCGGTTGAGCTCTGCGCCGGACGCTCAATCCGGGACCGCGCCTCCATATACTCTTCCCCCTCGAATCCCTTCTCTTCCCTACCACTGGGGAAGATGGGAATATCCTTTGGAGGCGGCGTTCCCCTGCGGGCAGCGGGAGCTTCTTCTGCGGCGGCTCCTCCTCTTTTTGGTGAGGTGCTGGATGGTGCCTCCGGTTAGAAGCACCCACTTCTGGTGGGACTGCAGCCGCCCTGGGTTGAGGGTTTGGGTCCCCACCTCTTCTTTACTTTCTTTACTCCCTAATTCCCCTCTGGGAATTCCTTGTAATCACACGAGCACGCCACTGTAACCAGAAATTATTGAAATGAAAAGTATTGCACCTTTTTAAATTGTCTTTCTGGCCTTGTTGTTCTACTGGTAATACATCCGCAGGTTAGCGGAATTCCAGCCCCTTGGAATTTCTCGGCCATCTAGGGCTTCCAACTGGTAGGAGCCAGGTCGGTTTACCCAACGAACTTTATACGGGCCTTCTCAATTTGGCGCTAGCTTCCCACCTTCCGTAGGTTGAGATGCCTTAGCTCGCCTCAGCACCAGATCTCCAATTCTGAAAAGCTTCGGTCGGACTTTGGAGTTGTAATATCGGGCCACCCTCTGCTGATACATTGCCATCCGTACCTGAGCCATTTCCCTTGCCTCTTCCAAGAGATCCAAGTTCCCTCGGAGTTGCTCTGAATTGGCCTCGGGTCGGTGCGCGGCCACCCGAGGCGAGGGGAGTCCGAGCTCCACGGGGGCAACGGCTTCCGTGCCATAGGTTAGGCTGAAAGGCGTCTCTCCAGTAGGAGTCCGTTGTGTGGTCCGATACGCCCAAAGGACATTCTCGAGTTCCTCGACCCAAGCTTGCCCCGTCCGGCCGATCCGCGCTTTGATACCTTGGAGGATTGTCCGATTTGTGACCTCGGCCTCGCCGTTTGTTTGGGGATGCGACACGGATGTGAACCGATGCTCGATCCCGAATTCCTCGCAGAAGTCCCGGAAGTGCTTGTTATCAAACTGTCGACCGTTATCCGAGATGAGGACCCGAGGTACTCCAAATCGGACAATGATGTTCTTCTTCACGAACTTCCGGACTTGTGCCTCCGTGATGGTGGCCAGTGGCTCTGCCTCCACCCACTTGGTGAAGTAGTCGATGGCGACAATCAAAAATTTCCGCTGGGCCGAAGCGACGGGGAATGGTCCGAGGATATCCATTCCCCATTGTGCGAAGGGCCAGGGCGCGGTGATTGGCGCCAAGGGGACAGAGGGGACTCTCTGGACGTTGGCGTGGCGCTGGCAGGCGTCGCATTTCCGCACGTGGTCCTTCGAGTCCTCCATCAAGGTCGGCCAATAGTAGCCTTGCCTCATGATCTTATGCGCCAAGGACCTAGCCCCCAAGTGCGATCCGCAGATGCCTTCGTGGACTTCGCCGAGGGCGTAGGCCGCTTCCGCGGGGCGGAGGCACCTTAAGAGGGGGGCGGTAAACGAGGTCCGATACAGCCTCCCTTCATAAAGTACGTAGTGGGCGGACTTCTTTACAAGCCGCCGGGCCTGATCTTCGTCTTCAGGGAGGATTCCTTCGGCGAGGTAGGCGACGAGCGGGTCCATCCAAGACGGCTCCGGATCAATTGCCATCACCGCTCCAGCCCCGTCAATGCTCGGGGCATCCAGGGTCTCCAGGTAGATTGCCCTCGACAAGTTGTGCGCGTCTGCGTCCACTAGGCGGGACAACCTGTCGGCCCTGGCATTTTCGCTCCTCGGGACCTGCTGAATGTCAACACTGCCGAGGTCGGGAATGAGTGTTTGCACCTTCCGGACGTAGCTCTGCATGGTCGGGCTCCGCGCCTCGAACTCCCCTCGAACCTGCCCGACCACCAGCTGGGAGTCGGTGAAGACTTTCAGACGCCGGATGCCGAGCTCCTTGGCGAGTTTGAGTCCCGCGACTAGGGCCTCGTACTCCGCCTCATTGTTGGTCACTGGAAATCCGAACCTCAAGGCATACTCGGCTATCACTCCATCGGGATTGGTGAGGACCAGCCCAGCCCCTCCACCTTCAGGGTTCGACGACCCGTCAATGTGGAGCGTCCAGATCGGGAGATCGAGGCTGGGTGTCTCCGGCGGCTTAGGTTCCGCCTCCTGCACAGTGCACTCAGCGAGAAAGTCCGCGAGTACCTGGGCCTTGATGGCTGGTCGGGGCTGGTAGCGGATGTCGAACTCACCAAGTTCTACTGCCCACTTCACCAGCCGTCCCGCATTCTCTGGATTGCTGAGAATCTGCCGCAGTGGTTGATCGGTCAAAAGGGTGACAGAATGAGCCTGGAAATAGGGGCGAAGCCTCCTGGTCGCAGTCAGCAGCGCGAAGGCGATCTTCTCAGCCTTCGTGTACCGCGTCTCGGCATCCCGGAGGACTCGGCTGATGTAGTATACAGGCTTCTGAAGTCTTGCCTCTTCCCGAACCAGTACTGCGCTGACTGCGGTTGGGGAGACCGCCAGGTAAAGGTAGAGCATCTCCCCCTCTTGCGGCTTGGACAGCAGGGGAGGAGACGCCATGTACTCCTTGAGCTGGTCGAACGCCGCATGGCATTCGGCCGTCCAGAGGAAGTCTTTTGGGCGCTTCAACACCTTGAAGAATGGTTGGCAGCGTTCGGCCGACTTTGCCACAAATCGTCCGAGCGCGGCGACCCTTCCAGCGAGCTCCTGAACCTCCTTCACTTTGGTCGGAGGGGACATATCTTGGATGGCTTTGATCTTGTCCGGGTTGGCCTCGATCCCGCGCTGGTTGACAATGAAACCGAGGAACCTCCCGGCCGAAGCACCAAAAGCGCACTTCGCTGGGTTTAGCTTCATGCGAAACTTTCGCAAGGTGGTGAAAGTCTCCTCCAGATCTGCAATGTGCTGGTCTGCATGGCGGCTTTTTACCAGCATATCGTCCACGTACACCTCCATATTCCGGCCGATCTGCTCCTTGAAGATTTTATTGACGAGGCGCTGGTAAGTGGCGCCAGCGTTCTTCAGACCGAAGGGCATTACCTTGTAACAGTACAGCCCCCGGTCTGTTATGAAGGCAGTTTTCTCCTCGTCCTGTGGAGCCATCATTATTTGGTTGTAGCCGGAGAAGGCGTCCATAAAAGACAGTAGCTGATATCCGGAAGTCGCGTCGACCAGTTGGTCTATCCGTGGAAGCGGAAAGCTATCCTTGGGGCACGCCTTGTTCAGGTCGGTGTAGTCGACGCACATCCTCCACTTCCCGCTCGCCTTCCGGACAAGTACGACGTTTGCCAGCCACTCGGGGTAGCTCACCTCTCTTATGAAACCTGCCTCCAAGAGTTTGTCTACCTCCTGGTCGACCACCCGGATCCGATCCGGGGCACAGTGTCTCTTCTTTTGCTTTACTGGTCGGTGGGTCGGGTCGACGTTGAGGGCGTGAGAAACGACCTCCGGGTCGATCCCAGGTACATCGGCCGCCGACCAGGCAAACACATCTGCATTGGCTCGGAGGAATTCCACTAACCGGAGCCGAGCTTCCAAGTCGAGGTTGGCACCGACCCGGATCGTGCGGTCCGGGCGGCCTTCTTCGAGGGGAACTTCGATTACGCCCTCGGCCGGCTCCCCGTGCCGCAAGGCCACTTCGTCTCTGGCGTCAAGTGACTCGACGCTTAGGGCCTCCATGGGCTTCTTCCCTTTGAGAGTTGCTAGGAAACACTGCCGTGCGGTCGGCTGGTCACCTCGGACCTCTCCAATCCCGGCCGCTGTGGGGAACCGCATGAGCAAATGGTAGGTAGAAACCACCGCGCGAAGGGCGTTCAGTCCGGGTCGTCCGAGGATAGCGTTGTAGGCCGAGGGGACACGGACGACCAAGAACCCGAGCCGCACCGTGGCTTCTGCGGGTGCAATGCCCGCAGTCACAGGCAGCTCGATGACACCTTCGGCCGAGATAGCGTCTCCAGTGAATCCTATGAGGGGGGTGGATGTTTTGTGCAACAATTGTCGGGAAAAGCCCATCTTTTGGAAGGCCTCGTAATACAAAATATCAGCTGAGCTTCCACTATCCACAAGAACACGCCTTACATCATAGTCCGCCATAGTGAGAGAGATCACCATGGCGTCATCGTGGGGAGTCTGAACCCCCTTTACATCTTCATCACAAAAAGTGATTACATTTCCGACCCGCTGCCTCTTCGCGACGGCCACTCCTGATACTTCCGCCGAGCCCCCTGCGTTCCTCACGGGCCGAGAGCAGCCCCCAGTGATGGTGTGGATCACTCCCGCAACGGGTCGATTCTGCTCCCGAGGCTCCTGAGGGGCCGGGTCGGCTGGACGCGGGTCTGCGGGGGGACGTCGGTCGTTTACATATCGACCGAGACGTCCTCGGCGAATGAGAGCCTCGATCTCGTCCCGAAGCTGGAAGCAGTCTTCGGTATCGTGGCCGTGGTCTCGGTGGTACTCACAGTACGCCCGAGAAGGCTTCCTCCCAGGGATCTTCTTCATCTGCCTCGGGACCGGGAGGTCCTCCCGCCCCTTGACCTCCATGAGGATCTGGGCCCGGGGGGCCAGGAGTGGGGTGTACCGGTTGAAGCGTCGGTGTGGAGAACGAGGGCGTGTGGCGCCGTGGTTCCTTGCTGGTGACGGGCTTCTGCGCCGGCGTTGAGGCGTCGGGCTCCTCCTCTGGGGTGCCTCTTTTCGCCTTTTCTTCCCGGGCTTTAGAGGGGCTTCGGCGGCCTCCTTGTTCCGGTGGGAGGCTGCCTCCTCGGCGTCTGCATACTGGTTTGCCCGAGACAACAGCTCCGGGAAGCTCCGCGGCAGACGTTTGTCCAGGGAGAAGGTGAGTCTGCCCTTCCGGAAGCCTCGCTTCAGGGCTGAGAGAGCCACCTCCTGGCTCAAATTCCGGACCTCCAGTGTTGCCTTGTTGAAGCGGGTGAGATAATCCCGCAGGCTCTCTCCCTCGTTCTGCCGGACATCGAAGAGGGAGTCGGAGACCAGTCTTCGCCGGCTACTGACGGCGAAATGGCTGATGAAGAGACGGGTGAACTGGTGGAAGGACTGGATGGAATTAGCCTCCAGGCCGGCGAACCACGCCCTTGCCGGGCCGCGGAGGGTCGCCGGGAAGGCCTTGCAGAGGAGAGGATCCGATGCTCCATGGAGGAGCATAAGAGTCCTGAAACTCTCCACGTGGTCCCGTGGGTCCGCCGCCCCGTCGTAGGGTTCGATCGCCGGCATTTTGAACCCCGGCGGGTTTAGGGTTCGCAGGATCCTTGAGGCAAGCGCCGGCTGGGAGGAGATTTCCAAGTCGGCGAAGGGATCTTTGGAGTGGCCCTTCAGGACCTGGAGCTGTCTGTGGAGATCGTCCACCCGCCGGTCCAGGGAGCGCGACCGGTGGGTGGGAGACAAGGAGCGGCGCGAGGGGGACCGACTGGAGTGCGGGCCCCTCGAGGACTGGGGTGTCTGAGAACGCGCCCGGGTCCGCCTCTCGTACCCCGCGCAGCTCCGATGAGAAGGTCCTGGCAGAATGGACCGCACTCGAGAATCCTCCCCGCGCCGGCGCTCCTCTCCATGGGAGAGGAAGGAGCGCGGGTTGTGAGGAAGAGGCGAGTGCTCGGGGAGCAGCGGCTCCTGAGCCCGCTGCGGCACCCGAGAGATCACACCCTGCAGATTCTGCACTGCCTCCGCGAGGGTGCGAACCTGCTGGGCTAGCTGGTCGAACTGAGCAGGTTCGACCGTCTGAATGGGAGGAGAAGCGGTGGAATGCTGCTGAGAGTGTGTTGGGGACGCAGCAGCCTCCCGGCCAGAGGCGCGAGAGGCTCCGCGACCGGAAGCATTGGAAGCTCCGCGACCACCTCGCCGTGCCATTACGCTCGTTCTGAGATTCGGCCCTTCCTCTAGCGCCAACTGTTGCTGGTGGTCCAAACCGAGAACGATTGACACGACGGTGTGAACGGGGTTCCGCCTGAGTTGTCTTGGTTGGTGCTGGTTGCGCTCCACCTTCCGCCAAGGAACCTGCAAACAAGCCTTGCACCACCACCAGGGTGGTGATGGCCCTCCGACGGTCAAGTCAGAGGAGATTGGAGGAGGAGAGATGATAATCACAAGTGGGAGAGAGTGCTCTGGGAGGTATTGCTTACCCCCCCCTTCTCCCCCCAGCCGCATATATACCTGGCTGGGAGGTCTCTCGGGGGGGTTTGTCGTCGTGGGGCACGATAGAATGGCCACTGACATGGCCGTTACGGGGCGTCGTGGAGCAGCGCCGGGTACGGTCATGGCAGGGCGTAGTGGAGCTCCGCTTTGTACGGTTGATACAGGAGATCGTGGGCAGCATCGGGTACAGCCGTTGCAGGGAGTAGTGGAGCAGGAGGCCGCGGCGTGCCTCTGGAGAATAGCCTGTCGTTATCAAAAGATCTCCGACTCGGGGTCGGAATGCTGGATCATAGGGCAGCCGACCCGGGGTCGGGCTGCGAAGCCGGGGAGGTCCGACTCGGGGTCGGAGTGCTGGATCATAGGGCAGCCGACCCGGGGTCGGGCTGCGGAGCCGAGGAGGTCCGACTCGGGGTCGGAGTGCTGGATCATAGGGCAGCCGACCCGGGGTCGGGCTGCGGAGCCGAGGAGGTCCGACTCGGGGTCGGAGTGCTGGATCATAGGGCAGCCGACCCGGGGTCGGGCTGCGGAGCCGAGGAGGTCCGACTCGGGGTCGGAGTGCTGGATCATAGGGCAGCTGTAGCTTTCCTGGATACGCGTGCCGATCACGTGGGGCATGGCGGCTCAATTCCCCCATAACAGGTTCTAATTGTGAAACGAAAGCAAGATAATCATTTAAATTTCTAAGAGAAGATCGAGTTCTTACCCCTTGAGATGGATCACCAATAATTAAGTCTTTAGGATGTCCATGTGCATACCTCCATTCTTTTGGCACGTCTTGGGGTTGTGGTGGCACGCAATCATCTCCCTTATCTTGATTTGGTACGTCATCAATTTTTAACTTCTCAAAATCGATAATTCCTGTATCATCATCAATAGAGTTTTCTTTCCTAGCAGACTCACTATCAGACTCATCAAATATAATATTTACCGACTCTTCTACTACTAAGGTTCTTTTGTTGAATACTCTGTATGCCTTGCTAAATGTGGAGTATCCTAAGAAGATACCTTCATCTGACTTGGCATCAAATTTACTTAAGTCCTCCTTGCCGTTATTTAAGATAAAACATCTACATCCAAACACTTTAAAATATTTTGCAGTGGGTTTCTTATTCTTCCAAAGTTCATAAGGAGTTTTCTTAGTTATAGGTCGTATTAAAACTCGATTTAGAATATGGCAAGAAGTGTTTATCTTCAGCCCAAAAGTGCTTTGGAAGATTTGACTCGCACAACATTGTGCATGCCATTTCTGCCAATGTCCTATTTTTCCTTTCAACAACCCCATTTTGTTGAGGCGTTCTAGGTGCTGAAAATTGATGTGATATTCCATTTTTAGTGCAAATTTCCTCGAAGTGTTGATTTTCAAATTCCGTGCCATGATCACTTCGAATTGTTACCAATGTGAGTTTCTTTTCATTTATGATTTTATTGTATAGTTTCAAAAATTCTGAAAATGCTTCATTCTTATGTGCCAAAAATGAAACCCATGTATACCTTGAAAATCATCAACAATGACTAGTCCATATTTCTTTCCTCCTAGACTTGTAGTTCTAGTAGGTCCAAATAAGTCCATATGTATGAGTTCAAATGGTCTAGTTGTTGATACTACATTTTTCGATTTAAAAGATGATCTAGTTTGTTTTCCTAATGAACATGGTCCACATATTTTGTCCTTTTCAAAAATCAATTTTGGCACATCCTTTATTAATTCCTTCTTAACTAGTTTTGATATTAATTCCATACTAGCATGTCCTAGTCTTCGATGCCAAAGCCAACTAGTTTCATTCTTCTTTTCTTCATTAGTAATTAAGCATAAACTATTTTTCTTGCCTAATTCATGAAGATCTACTAAGTAAATATTTCTTTGCCTTTGTCCTACAAGTACAATGCTATTATCTTTAGGATTTGTGATTATACATACAGATGCTTCAAATGTAACTTTAAATCCTTTATCACAAAATTGACTTATACTAAGAAGATTATGTTTCAAACCTTTAACTAACAAAATATTTTCTATAAAAACAGATGGAGCAATGAAAATTTTACCCTTTCCAATGATATGTCCTTTACCATTGTCTCCATAGGTAACTACTCCACCTTTCTTTGGTTCCAAAGTGACAAATTGATCTTCGTCACCGGTCATGTGTCTTGAACAGCCACTATCTAGATACCATCGTTTTTCCATTTTATCAGCTGTAAGACACATCTCATCGTCATTGGCCATATGACATATTTGGGCCGTGTCTTGATGATCTTCATCCTCTGAACTTGATTCCTCACTCTCACTCCAATCAGCCATAAAATTCTTCTTTTTCAATTTTCTTGCCATCCACTTCAAATCTGGGCAATTTATCTTATAATGCCCGGATTTGTTACACTCATAGCAAATGGGAGTTTCTTTCTCCCTTTCTTTGCCCTTACCCTTTTCTTTGTCCTTACCCTTCTCTTTGCTTGAGTTACCTTTAGAGAAGGGCTTCTTTTTATGGAATCTATTCTTACCTATCATGAATTTTCTGAATTTCCTGCCAAGTACTGCCATCCCTTCCTCATCAATATCTTCATCATCATCTGAATCTTCTGATTCAGATTGTTGTCTAGGGGTGGTAGTCTTTAGGGCTATAGGCTTTCTTCTCTTGACCTCATCTTCTGAATTTTGCCTCATAGTCAACTCATGGGTCATGAGTGACCCTAGAAGCTCCTCTAGTTGTAGTGTATTGAGGTCCTTTGCTTCTTGTATGGCGGTTACCTTGGCCTCCCAATTTCTTGGTAGAGACCTGAGAATTTTTCGCACCAAATCAGAATTAGAATAAGATTTTCCTAAGCTTTTAAGCCCATTTATAATATCAGTAAAACGAGTAAACATATCAGTTATGGACTCGGTAGAATCCATTTTAAACAATTCATACTTATGTACTAATATGTTTATCTTTGATTCCTTGACTTGATTGGTCCCTTCATGTGTGACCTCAAGTCTATCCCAAATTTCTTTGGCGGTGGAGCAAGTGGATATTCTATTGAATTCATTTACATCTAAAGAGCAATAAAGTATATTTATAGCTTTTGCATTTAATTGTGCTAGTCTTCTATCATTTTCATTCCAATCCATTTCTGGTTTGGGTATGATAGTGCCTTCTATATTGAGTGTGGGTGTGTGAGGTCCTCTAGTGATTATTTGCCATAATTCATAATCTGAAGCTTGAATGAATATCCTCATTCTAGCTTTCCAATATGCATAGTTTGTGCCATTAGAGGTGGTCTATTCGTGGATTGCCCCTCACTCATTGTACCTCCCACTTGGGTTGCCATGATCTTTAACTCTTGATTGTTAGATCAATGAGCACTATTAAAGCACCTTGCTCTGATACCACTTGTTGCCCAAGGTGACAATCCAAGAGGGGGGGGTGAATTGGTTTCTTCTAAATTTTAGTGCTTTTAAAAACTTTCGTAATTAAGTGCGGTGGATGCTTTCTTAGGTTATTTGAGTGAGTTAAGCTAATACAAGAATAGAAGATAAAGCAAGGGAAAATGAAAGCACAAACACAATGCAAACACACCAATATATAGTGGTTCGGTGCTCTCCTTAGCACCTACGTCCACTCCCCAAGCGTACCCTTGGGAATTCACTATAATCTCACGGATTACAGTTGGATTGTTTTCCGGGCTCACAATCCAAAAACCTTGTTGGTTTTACGGGCTCACCAACGAACCTATACAACTTTGGTTTTCCGGGTTCACCAAAAACCTTGTTGGTTTTGCGGGCTCACCAACGAACCTATACAACTTTGGTTTTCCGGGTTTACCAAAAACCTTTGTTGGTTTTGCGGGCTTACCAACGAACCTTTACAAAGTATTTAAAACAGATGAAAAGAAAGGATTTAAACTCCTAAATGAGCATATAAAGCAATATGAACTACAAAGAAGAGTTAGAAAGAAATTATCGCTTTGAAGTCGCTTTGCTCTTCTTTGTCAAGGAAGCTTCACTCTTCAAGGGGGGAAGGAGCTCTTGATGCCTCTTTGAATGTGCTCAATTCCTTTCTTTGATTCTTGAATGAAGCTCTTGATGAAGAAGATTAGGGCACTTTTGTATTCTTGGGTACTCTTTGATATTCCACTCAAAAGTTGTTTCCTCTGATGAATAGTGCCCCTTTAAATAGTTTTCAACCTTCCTTGGACAAGCCCCATTCATCAGATTTGAAAAACTAGCCGTTACATACCTTGGAAAGGACAGAAAGTACATCTGCAGAACTAGCCGTTACTGTTCAGCCCGTGTTTGGGTCGGCTCAACCTGTCCTTGGGTCGACCCAACTTTGCCTTGGGTCGACTCAAACATTCCTAGGGTCGACCCTCTCAGAGAACACAGAAACTTTGATTTCAGCCTTCCTTCACTTGGGTCGACCCATCCTTTCTTTGGGTCGACTCAAAGTTCACTTGGGTCGACTCAACTTCTTCTTGGGTCGACCCTCTCAGTAATTTCAGAGAACCATTTTCTGTCTGTCTTTCTGTCTTGCCTTTGGGTCGACCCTCTCAGAGTTTGGGTCGACTCAAGCTTGGGTCGACTCAACCACTGTTTGGGTCGACCCTCTCAGTAAATCCAGAGAACATATTTCCTTCATGGTTTGAGGTTCTTGAAGTTTGGGTCGACTCATGCTTACCTTGGGTCGACCCAACCAACTGTTCATCTGTGCCATTTTTGCAGGAGTGTGCCAAATGATTTCTTGATGTGCCGGGGTCGACTCAAACAATCTTTGGGTCGACTCAATCCACACTTTGCTGCATTCTCAAGGTTAGATTCATTCAAATGAACAAAGCATGTATCTATTATCAATCACACAAATATACTGAGAGTAATGAACTTATAAATGAAGTATCAATTTAACTTATAACATACTCTAGATAATTACTTGTTAATCATCAAAATAACACTATCATCCTCACTTATGCTGAACTACATTTCTATATGTCATAGGTATTCTAGGTTTAGCATACCCTATGGGATGATCTTTACCCTAGTATTCAAACATTTCAAGGTTCAAATTCCAGAAAATGAGCCTGCAAAACCCTTGAGAAACACCGACTACTATAATGAAAGCACAATACGTAGAATGGAGTTTCACAAGGTAGATGGGTCTTGGGTCAAGGTACCAAAAAGAAAATCTCAAACCTTAGAGCCCGAGATCCCACATCAGGAGCCTGACCACCACTCTCCTCCACATAGCCACATGGCCTTCCCTGATGTACCCTCCAGCTCAGCTGGACCTTCCACATCCATGCCTCCTCCTCCTCCAGTCAGTGGATCCTTCTCCTTGTCAGATGAACAGATGCACACTCTAGCATCTGTGATATGCCAGCAGATGAGAGAGGAGATGAGATCGATGATCGCTGCTGAGTTGGCCCCCATTCGTACCTCACATGAAGGGCTTCTACAAGAATTGAAGGAGATCAAAACCCAGGTAGAAGCTACAGCATCAGAGTTGGTTCATGTGGGTACCATCCAAACTATACGATCAATTGAGCTACAGGAGAAATTGAAGATCATATCAGATGGTCTTCAAGAGTTGACGAGCCCTGGAGGCAATTTGGGCACCATGGTTGCCCAACTTAGAGGAAGAATTGAAAGGGCAAGCATTGAATTTGAAGCACTAGTGGCAGCCTTCCATCAGTCTCAGGGAGATCAGTTCAAAACACTACTGGACTCAATAAATGCATTTATAGAGGCAGCTGCTAGGGCTATTGAACAACGTCGCCGATGAGGGACATTTTGTAAAAATCTAGGGTTCATCTGTTTTTGTAAAACCCTAGGCTCATTTTGACACTTCTTTTGTATTAGGAATCAATACTTGTAATGATTTCCTCTTTTTTAACCTTGTAATGCCTTCAAATGATTGCAATGACATATGAATGACATACAATTTCTTTTGAAATCTTGTGTTTGTTTCAAATCCTGTGGAATCAAACTTTGTGTATGTGATTCTGTGTTGTGCCATAAAAATCTCATAACATACCTTAAGTGTTCAAATTTGACACAATTTATCAATGCATATAAAACAGGGGGAGCACATCTTGTGATAACTATTTTAAACAAAAAGAGGAGTCTGAAATGAATTCCAAAACAAATGGGGAGTGAAATGAATGCTGAATTTGTTAATAAAAATAACTTGAATATCCTTGAGTGGTTCATGGTAATATGCTGAATTCTACTAGGAATTGAGTTTTAAGTACCTAAGGATAATTTGTCCCCTTCATTGTTGATGACAAAAAGGGGGAGTAGAACCAATATGGATATTGGATATATTGGAATGCAAAATTTATGGAGTGTATTGAGTAGATATATATATATGGAGTATATGGATGTATTGAGTAGATATATATATATGGAGTATATGGAGTAGAACCTAAATATGGAATGCAAAATTTACACTCATACTTAAAAAATTGAATTAAAAAAAAAGATAAAATTGAAGAATATTGGCTTTAAGATAATTGCCCTTCTGGAAAAGAAAGGGGGAGTCAAAAAGAACTTAGCCTTCAATTGTCTTTAGCATCAATATTTCATTAATTTAAATTTTAACTTGATTCAAATTCAGTTGATATGCTAAAATTGCTTAAGAGCTATTAAGATCAATCTTATGCATAAGAATAGAACTGAAAGTTGACTATTTTGAATTATGCACACTGTATCTAGCTCAAATCAAAACATTATACTTATACATCTGATCAAATACTGTGTATATGTTTAAATTTCGAATTTTGCATATACTCAGTGTTTTGTCATCATCAAAAAGGGGGAGATTGTTGACCCCCTAATGAATTTTGATGAATACAAAACACTAGAGTATAATTCCATTTATCTTAACAATTTATTTGAGAATTTCAGGTGATTAATTAACAATATTGTTAAGAAATGTCTAGGCAAGTTTCCATAATTTTTAAGGATTTATTGAAGAATTTTTGAGTTGAAGAAAATAGATCAGGGACAGCCGAGACGTCTCCGGGTTGTCTCAGAGACGTCTCTGGCACAAACAGGAAGAACTGGCACGTCTGGAGACGTCCCCGGCACCTGGCGGGGCGTCTCGCAGGGTCGGAGTCGACTCTCTCAGAGGCGGAGTCGACTCTCTCAGAGGCGGCAGAAAGGCCGATTTCAAGGGATGCGCGCGAGTCGTCTCCACAGGACGCCGAGTCGTCCCCGCGAGTAAAAAGCAGACTTCTGGAGTCGTCCCCGAGGTAGCGGAGTCGACTCTCTCAGGGTATTCCAGAGGATATCTTTTTCGGTGATAAGGCAGCGGAGACGTCCCCTGAAAAAGCGGAGTCGACTCTCTCAGAGAATTCCAGAGGACTTGTTTTTCGAAGATAAAACAGCAGAGTCGTCCCCGAGGCAGCGGAGTCGTCCCCATGCAAAAAGTGCAAACATCCCGAGACGTCCCCGTAAAGCGCCGAGTCGACCCCAAACAACGTCAAAAGTAAAATCTTACAGCCGAGACGTCTCGCATTGAAGCGGAGACGTCTCCGGAGCGCCTGGGACGCGACTGACACCTTTTTGCAGGTTTGTTTGAATTTCAAACGTTTCTTTTTTTGTGTCTAACGGCTATATTTGCTTTTTGGGCTGTAAAAGGGAGCTCTTAAGTGCCTTCCAACAACTTCTCACCAACCCAACACAAGATCATTCAAGAGAGAAGTAAGAGAAACAGGTTCAAGGGAGTTAGTACATTCAAGTGAAGAAATCCAGTGCTTTCAAGCTTTCCAACTGATTTCGAGCTCAACTACTCTCTCCCGATCGGCATTCAAAGCTCACATTCAAGACAACGCGATCCACATCGGAAGAACCACCATTTTTCACGCTTCCAACGGCTAAAAGGGTTCTTCCGGGTTTTGTTATTTCTCACTGTTTTATCTACTTATTTAGAGCTTTCAAATCTTTTGTAAAACCTTTGGTTATTGTGCTTGTTCCAGTCAAGGGACTTGGAACAAGGGAAAGGCGTCCCAAGCCTAGGTGAAATTGGGGGTTGTAGGGTTCGTTGTTAGCCCGGTGTAAAACAACGAGTTGGGTAGTGCACTCGCAAAACTACCGGACTGTAATCTTGGATTATAGTGGAAATTCCCAAAGGTGCTTTGGGGAGTGGATGTAGGAGCAGTGGAAGCTCCGAACCACTATAAAACCTTGTGTTTGCGATTGTCTGTTTTCATACCTCTATTTTTACTTTAGCTCATACATTTGTGTGTTTTATTTTTAATTGGACTAAAAGTTTTAAAACACCCAATTCACCCCCCTCTTAGGTGACCATCTCTGGGCAACACAAACGACGAGGAACGGAGGGAAGAGTCCTCCGCGCCGTCTCCTCCGGTTGCTCCGCCAACCGTGACCCCTCCTGTGCGAATCGCACAGTAACCACAGGTAGATACATCGATTTTCATTTCCTAGCTAGTGAAGGGTTCTCAATTGGAGAGAGACTCCGTACCCAAGGTTGGGAACACCTATGTTCCCTAAACATGTCAACCTATTCCGGCCTAATGAGAGAAATCTTTAGCAATTTGGCCTTAGGGAGCTCGGGGTACACCGGATATGTCCGAGGCACATTGGTAGAAATCAATGAGGACATTTTATCTAGTTTGTTACAAATACCCAAGTACGGTGAGGCTCCGACCTCACATCCCCAAAGGGAGATTGCCTTAAACCTAATTTTAGGTAGAGAGGACTGCGGTCCTCTTGACATAGTTAAGTCCCAAGACCTCAATGCTGAAATGAGATTACTCTTGAGCATAATAAACAGGGTCTTGTTCCCAAAAACCGGTTGCTTCGATTTCGTTTCGGAGCGAGACTTAGCCATTATGCACCACATCTTGCTAGGGATTCCCCTAAACCTCCCTAGGCTCATGTTGAACTACATCTCCATATGTCATAGGTATTCCAGATTTAGCATACCATATGGGATGGTCTTCACCCTACTTTTCAAGCACTTTAAGGTTCCTATCCCTGAAAATGAGCCAGAGAAACCCTTGAGAAACACTGATTACTACAATGAGAGCACACTACATAGGATGGAGTTTCACAAGAAAGACGGGTCTTGGGTTAAGGTCTCTAAAAGAAAATCCCAAAATATAGAGCCTGAGATCCATCATCAGGAGCCTGTCCACCTCTCTCCTCCACATAGCCCTATGACCTTTCCTGATGTACCTTCCAGCTCGGCTGGACCATCCACTTCCATGCCTCCTCCTCCAGCTAGTGGATCGTTGTCCTTATCAGATGAGCAGATGCACACCCTAGAATCTATGATGTGCCAGCAGATGAGGGAAGAGATGAGATCAATAATCTCTGCTGAGTTAACTCCCATCCGCACCTCACATGAAGCACTCCTAGAAGAATTGAAGGAAATCAAAGTTCAAATGGAAGCTATCGGGTCAGAATTGGTTTGTGTGGCATCAAACCAAACTAGAAGATCATGTGAGATACAGGCTGAATTGAAGATCATATCAGATGGTCTTCAAGAGTTGACGAGCCCTGAAGGTAATGTGGGCAGTGTGGCTGCCCAGCTTAGAGGAAGGATTGACAGGGCAACCCATGAGTTTGAAGCACTAGTGACAGCCCTCAATCAATCTCAGGGAGATCACTTTAGAAGTCTAATGGATGCAATAAAAAGATTTATAGAGGCTGCTGCTGGGGCTATTGAGCGTGGTCGCCGATGAAGCACATTTTGTGGACATCTTGGGTTCTTTTTTTTTTTTTATAAAAACCCTAGGCTTATTTGAAACTCCTTCTTTTGTATTAGCAATCAATCCTTGTAATGGCTTTTTATCCTTGTAATGGCTTCAAATGATTGTAATACTACATGAATGACATAACCCTTCTTTTTGAATCTTGGTGTATGTTTCTAATTCTGTGATGTGCCATGAAAATGTCATAACATACTTTGAATGTTCAAATTTGACAATGTGCAACCATTTTACTATTTTGCCAACTTGACAATGCATATGAAATAGGGGGAGCACAACTTGTAATAACTGCATTTAAAAGGTCTGAAATGAATTCCAAAACCAAGGGGGAGTAGAATGAATGCTGAATTCTAATAAGCATCGCGTTTTTAGGCACCTAAGGAAAATTTGTCCCCTTCATTGTTGATGACAAAAAGGGGGAGTAGAAGCTTTAATATGGAATGCAAAATGCAAAATATGCAAAATTTACACTCATACTTGAAAGTTGAATTAGAAAAGATAAAATTGAAGAATATTGGCTTTAAGACAATTGTCCTTCTGGAAAAGAAAGGGGGAGTCAAAAGTATTTAGCTTTTAATTGTCTTTAGCATCAATATTTCATTAATTTACATTTTAACTTAATTCAAATCTAAAAGTGATAGTTGATATGCCAAAATTGCTCAAGAGCTACTAAGATTAATACTTATGCATAAGGATAGAACTGACAGTTGACTATATTGAATTATGCATACTGTATCTAGCTCTAACCAAAACACAATACTTGTACATCTGATCAAATACTGTGTATATGTTTAAATTTTAAATTTTGCATATACTTAGTGTTTTGTCATCATCAAAAATGGGAAGATTATTGACCCCCTAATGGATTTTGATGAATACAAAACACTAGAGTATAGTTTTCTTTATATTAACAATTTACTTGAGCATTTCAGGTGTTTAACTAAGAATATTGTTAAGAATTGTCAAGGCATGTTCCCATATTTTTCGAGGATTTATTGAAGATTTTTTGAGATGAAGAAAATGGATCAGGGGCAGCCGAGATGTCTCCGGTTTGTTCCAGAGACGTCTCTGGCACGTAGAGGAGAAACTGGCACGTCTGGAGACGTCCCCGGCACCTGCCGAGGCGTCTCGCAGGGTCGGAGTCGACTCCCGGCTTTCCGGAGTCGACTCTCTCAGAGACGGCAGAAAGGCCGATTTCAAGGGATGCGCGCGAGTCGTCTCCGAAGGATGCGGAGTCGACTCTCTCAGGGATTCCAGAGGACTTGCTTTTTCATTGTGAAAACGTCGGAGTCGTCCCCGACGTCGCGGAGTCGTCCCCACGCATAAAGCACAAATATCCCGAGACGTCCCCCGAAGCACGCGAGTCGACTCTCTCAGGGATTCCAGAGGACTTGCTTTTTCATTGAGAAAACGTCGGAGTCGTCCCCGATGTCGCGGAGTCGTCCCCACGCATAAAGCACAAACATCCCGAGACGTCCCCAGAAAGCACCGAGTCGACTCCAACATCGTCAAAAGAATTTCTATACAGCCGAGACGTCTCTCGTTCAAGCGGAGACGTCTCCGGAGCGCCTGGGACGCGACTGACACACTTTTGCAGGTTTGTTTGAATTTCAAACGGTTATATTTTTGTGTCTAACGGATCTATTGCTTGTATGACTATAAAAAGGAGCTTTTAAGTGCCTTTAAAACTACTTCTCACCAACCAAACACAAGATCATTCAAGAGAGAAGAAAGAAAAAGAGGTTCAAGGGAGTTGGTGCTTTAAAGAGGAGAAATCAAGTGCATTCAAGTCTTCTTCATCTACTCACTCCCACTCGGCAATCAAAGCTCGCATTCAAGCCAACGTGATCCACATCGGAAGAACCACCATCATCCACGTTTCAACGGCAAAAAGGGTTCTTCCGGTTTTGTTGTTTCTCATTATTATATTTGCTTTCTTAAGAGCTTTTAAATCCTTGTAAAACTCTCAAATATTGTGCTTGTTCCAGTCAAGGGACTTGGAACAAGGGTTAGGCGTCCCAAGCCTAGGTTAAATTGGGGGATTGTAGGGTTCGTTGTTAGCCCGGGGTAAAACAACGAGTTGGGTAGTTCACTCGAAAAACTACCGGACTGTAATCGCTGATTATAGTGAAAAATTCTCAAAGGTGTTTGGAGAGTGGATGTAGGAGCAGTGGAAGCTCCGAACCACTATAAACCTTTGTGTTTGCGATTGACTGTGGTTATAACTTTAGTTTCACTTTTGCACATACACTTGTGTGTTTTTGTTTAATTAGACAAAAAGTTTTAAAACACCCAATTCACCCCCCTCTTGGGTGACCATCTCTGGGCAACAAGTAGGTAGAAACTTCTTGCTAAACCTAAGATGGATCTTCCTAAAACTCTTTAAGTTTTTATTATATAGGCTTGTAGCCAATTTGCATGCCTCTCCAAAAGATAAAAATTAAGAACACAGACCCTGATGCAATGCTATGCGGTGGATTCTAAACCCTAGATTCATCTATTCTGATAAATTCTAATTCATACTCATAGATTAATTTAGTTAAAGCAAGTTAGCAAATTCTTCTTTTTTTTTGCTAAACAACAAATTCTTCTTCTTGACTTATTTTTAAAGAAAAATAACTTATTCTCCAATCCCTGTGGACCGACACCCGTAATCACTATCCTACAGGATACGTGCTATTGCATGGTTTATTTTTGAAATTGAAAGAACCGATCAATTTTTGGCGCCGTTGCCGGGGATTGCTAGCATAGTTGTTTTTTTTATTTTTTTAAAAAAAAACTTTCAAAAAATATATTGTTACGGGGGAACTAAGCCGCCATGCTCCACGTGATCGGCACGCGCGCCCATGAAGACTACGGCTGTCCTTTGATCCAGCAATCCGACCCCGAGTCGGACATCTTCGGCTCCACAGCCCGACCTCGAGTCGGTTGCCTTTTGATCCAGCAATCCGACCCCGAGTCAGACATCTTCGGCTCCACAGCCCGACCTCGAGTCGGTTGCCTTTTGATCCAGCAATCCGACCCCGAGTCGGACATCTTCGGCTCCACAGCCCGACCTCGAGTCGGTTGCCCTTTGATCCAGCAATCCGACCCCGAGTCGGACATCTTCGGCTCCACAGCCCGACCTCGAGTCGGCTGCCCTTCGATCTAGCAGTCCGGCCCCGAGTCGGACATCTTCGGCTTCGCAGCCCGACCCCGAGTCGGCTGCCCCTTAATCTAGCAATCCGACCCCAAGTCGGATATCCTCAGCACCGCAGCCCGACCCCGAGTCGGCTGCCCCCTGATCCAGCACTCCGACCCCGAGTCGGAGATCTCTTGATAACGACAGGCTGCTTCCCAAAGGCACGCCGAGGCCTCCTGCTCCACTACTCCCTGCAACGGCTGTATCCGATGCTGTTCCACGATCTCCTGTATCAGCCGTACAAAGCGGAACTCCACTACGCCCTGTCATGGCCGTACCCAGCGCTGCTCCACGACGCCCTGTAACGGCCATGTCAGTGGCCACTCCATCGCGCCCCACGATGACAAACCCCCCTGAGAGACCCCCCAGCCAAGTATATATGCGGCTGGGGGGAGAAGGGGGGGTAAGCAATATCTTTCAGAGCACTCTCTTGCTTGCTATTATCATTTCTCCTCCTCCTCCAATCTCCTCTGACTTGATCGTCGGAGGGCCCCCGCTACCCCAGTGGTGGTGGGAGGCTTGCTTGCAGGTTTCCCGGTGGAAGGTGGAGCACAATCAACATCGACCAAGGCAGCTCAGACGGAATCCCGTTCACACCGCTGTGCCAATCGTTCTCGGTTTGGACCACCAGCAACAGTTGGCGCTAGAGGAAGGGCCTGATCTCAGAGCGATCGTAATGGCACGGCGAGGTGGTCGTGGAGCTTCCAATGCCTCCGGTCGCGGGGCCTCTCGCGCCTCCGGCCGGGAGGCCGCTGCGTCTCCAACACATTCTCAGCAACACTCCACCATTCCACCCCCCATTCAGATGGTCGAAGCCGCTCAGTTCGACCAGTTAGCCCAGCAGGTTCGCACCCTCGCGGAGGCAGTGCAGAACCTGCAGGGTGTGATGTCTCAAGCGCCACAGCGGGCCCAGGAGCCGCTGCCCCCCGAGCGCTCACCTGTCTTCCTCAACCCGCGCTCCTTCCTCTCCCATGGGGAGGAGCGCCGGCGCGAGGAAAGTTCTCGAGCACGGTCCATTCTGCCAGGACCTTCTCATCGAAGCTGCGCGGGGTACGAGAGGCGGACCCGGGCGCGTTCTCCAACCCCCCAGTCCTCGAGGGGCCCGCACTCCAGTCGGTCCCCCTCGCGCCGCTCCTTGTCTCCCACCCACCGGTCGCGCTCCCTGGACCGGCGGGTGGACGATCTCCACAGACAACTCCAGGTCCTGAAGGGCCACTCCAAAGATCTCTTCGCCGATTTGGAGATCTCCTCCCAACTGGTGCTTGCTTCGAGGATCCTGCGGACCCCAAATCCGCCGGGATTCAAAATGCCGGCGATCGAGCCCTATGACGGGGCGGCGGACCCGCGGGATCACGTGGAGAGTTTCAGGACTCTTATGCTCCTCCATGGAGCATCAGATCCCCTCCTCTGCAAGGCCTTCCCGGCGACCCTCCGTGGCCCAGCCAGGGCGTGGTTCGCCGGCCTGGAGGCTGACTCTATCCAGTCCTTTGACCAGTTCACTCGCCTCTTCATCAGCCATTTCGCCGTCAGTAGCCGGCGGCGATTGGTTTCCGACTCCCTCTTTGATGTCCGGCAAAACGAGGGAGAAAGCCTGCGGGATTACCTTACCCGCTTCAACAAGGCTACATTGGAGGTCCGGAACCTGAGCCAGGAGGTGGCTCTCTCAGCCCTGAAGCGTGGCTTCCGGAAGGGCAGACTCACCTTCTCCCTGGACAAACGCCTGCCGCGGAGCTTCCCGGAGCTGTTGTCTCGGGCGAACCAGTATGCAGACGCCGAGGAGGCAGCCGCCCACCGGAACAAGGAGGCCGCCGAGGCCCCTCTAAAGCTCGGGAAGAAAAGGCGAAAAGAGGCACCCCAGAGGAGGAGCCCGACGCCTCAACATCGGCGCAGAAGCCCGTCACCGGCGAGGAACCACGGCGTCCCACGCCCTCGTTCTCCGCATCGACGCTTCAACCGGTACACCCCACTCCTGGCCCCCCGGGCCCAGATCCTTATGGAGGTCAAGGGGCGGGAGAACCTCCCGGTCCCGAGGCAGATGAAGAAAATCCCTGGGAGGAGGCCCTCTCGGGCGTACTGTGAGTACCACCGAGACCACGGCCACGACACCGAAGACTGCTTCCAGCTTCGGGACGAGATCGAGGCTCTCATCCGCCGAGGGCGTCTCGGTCGATATGTAAACGACCGACGTCCCCCCGCAGACCCGCGTCCGGCCGACCCGGCCCCTCAGGAGCCTCGGGAGCAGAATCGACCCGTCGCGGGCGTAATCCACACCATCACTGGGGGCTGTTCTCGGCCCGTGAGGAACGCAGGGGGCTCGGTGGAAGCATCAGGGGTGGCCGTCGCGAAGAGGCAGCGGGTCGGAAATGTAATCACTTTTTGTGATGAGGATGTAAAGGGGGTTCAGACCCCCCATGATGATGCCATGGTGATCTCCCTCACTATGGCGAACTATGATGTAAGGCGTGTTCTTGTGGATAGTGGAAGCTCAGCTGATATTTTGTTTTACGAGGCCTTCCAAAAGATGAGCTTGTCCCGACAAGTGTTGCACAAAACATCCACCCCCCTCATAGGATTCACTGGAGACGCTATCTCGGCCGAAGGTGTCATTGAGCTGCCTGTGACTGCGGGCGTTGCACCCGCAGAAGCCACGGTGCGGCTCGGGTTCTTGGTCGTCCGTGTTCCCTCGGCCTACAACGCTATCCTCGGACGACCCGGACTGAACGCCCTTCGCGCGGTAGTCTCTACATACCATTTGCTAATGCGGTTCCCCACGGCGGCCGGGATTGGAGAGGTCCGAGGTGACCAACCGACCGCACGGCAATGTTTCCTAGCAACTCTCAAAGGGAAGAAGCCCGTGGAGGCCCTAAGCGTCGAGTCCCTTGACGCCAGAGACGAGGTGGCTTTGCGGCACGGGGAGCCGGCCGAGGGTGTGATCGAAGTTCCCCTTGAAGAGGGTCGCCCGGACCGTACGGTCCGGGTCGGTGCCAACCTCGACTCGGAAGCTCGGCTCAGGTTAGTGGAATTCCTCCGAGCCAATGCTGATGTATTTGCCTGGTCGGCGGCCGATGTACCTGGGATCGACCCGGAGGTCATTTCTCACGCCCTCAACGTCGACCCGACCCACCGACCAGTGAAGCAGAAGAAGAGATACTGTGCCCCGGATCGGATCCGGGTGGTCGACCAGGAGGTAGACAAACTCTTGGATGCAGGCTTTATAAGGGAGGTGAGCTACCCCGAGTGGCTGGCAAACGTCGTACTTGTCCGGAAGGCGAGCGGGAAGTGGAGGATGTGCGTCGACTACACCGACCTGAACAAGGCGTGCCCCAAGGATAGCTTTCCGCTTCCACGGATAGACCAACTGGTCGACGCGACTTCCGGATATCAGCTGCTGTCTTTCATGGACGCCTTCTCCGGCTACAACCAAATAATGATGGCTCCACAGGACGAGGAGAAAACTGCCTTTATAACAGACCGGGGGCTGTACTGTTACAAGGTAATGCCTTTTGGTCTGAAGAATGCTGGCGCCACTTACCAGCGCCTCGTCAATAAAATCTTCAAGGAGCAGATTGGCCGAAACATGGAGGTGTACGTGGACGATATGCTGGTGAAGAGTCGCCATGCGGACCAGCACATTGCGGATCTGGAGGAGACTTTCGCCACCTTGCGGAAGTTTCGCGTGAAGCTGAACCCAGCGAAGTGCGCCTTTGGTGCTTCGGCCGGGAGGTTCCTCGGTTTCATTGTCAACCAGCGGGGGATCGAGGCCAACCCGGACAAAATCAAGGCCATCCAAGATATGTCCCCTCCGACCAAAGTGAAGGAGGTTCAGGAGCTCGCTGGAAGGGTCGCCGCGCTCGGACGATTTGTGGCAAAATCGGCCGAACGCTGCCAACCGTTCTTCAAGGTGTTGAAGCGCCCGAAAGACTTCCTTTGGACGGCCGAATGTCAAGTGGCATTCGACCAACTCAAGGAGTACTTGGCGTCTCCTCCCCTGCTGTCCAAGCCGCAAGAGGGGGAGATGCTCTACCTCTATCTGGCGGTCTCCCCAACCGCAGTCAGCGCAGTACTGGTTCGGGAAGAGGCAAAGCTCCAGAAGCCTGTGTACTACATCAGCCGGGTCCTACGGGATGCCGAGACGCGGTATACGAAGGTGGAAAAGATCGCCTTTGCGCTGCTCACCGCGGCCAGGAGGCTTCGCCCCTATTTCCAGGCTCATCCTGTCACCCTCTTGACCGATCAACCACTGCGGCAGATCCTCAGCAATCCTGAGAATGCGGGACGGCTGGTGAAGTGGGCAGTAGAACTTGGTGAGTTCGACATCCGCTACCAGCCCCGACCCGCCATCAAGGCCCAGGTGCTCGCGGACTTCCTCGCTGAGTGCACTGTGCAGGAGGCGGAACCTAGGCCGCCGGAAACACCCAGCCTCGACCTCCCAATCTGGACGCTTCACATTGATGGGTCGTCGAACCCCGAAGGTGGAGGGGCCGGGCTGGTCCTTACCAGTCCCGATGGAGTGATAGCCGAGTATGCCTTGAGGTTCGGATTTCCAGTGACCAACAACGAGGCGGAATACGAGGCCCTAGTCACAGGACTCAAACTCACCAAGGAGCTCGGCATCCGGCGTTTGAAGGTCTTCATCGACTCCCAGCTGGTGGTCGGGCAGGTCCGAGGGGAGTTCGAGGCTCGGAGCCCGACCATGCAGAGCTATGTCTGGAAGATGCAAGCACTCATTCCCGACCTCGGCAGTGTTGACATTCAGCAGGTCCCAAGAAGCGAAAATGCCAGGGCCGACAGGCTGTCCCGCTTGGTGGGCGCAGACGCGCACAACTTGTCGAGGGCGATCTACCTGGAGACCCTGGATGCCCCGAGCATCGGCGAGGCCGGAGCGGTGATGGCGATTGATCCGGAGCCATCTTGGATGGACCCGCTCGTCGCCTACCTCGCCGAAGGAATCCTTCCAGAGGACGAAGATCAAGCTCGGCGACTCGTCATGAAGTCCGCCCACTACGTACTCTATGAAGGGAGGCTGTATCGGACCTCGTTCACCGCCCCCCTCTTAAGGTGCCTCCGCCCCTCGGAAGCGGCCTACGCCCTCAGCGAAGTCCACGAAGGCATCTGCGGATCGCACCTGGGGGCTAGGTCCTTGGCGCATAAGATCATGAGGCAAGGCTATTATTGGCCTACCTTGTTGGAGGACTCAAAGGATCATGTGCGGAAATGCGACGCCTGCCAGCGCCACGCCAACGTCCAGAGAGTCCCTTCTGTCCCCTTGGCGCCAATCACTGCACCCTGGCCCTTCGCCCAGTGGGGAATGGATATCCTCGGACCATTCCCCGTCGCTTCAGCTCAGCAGAAATTTTTGATTGTTGCAATCGACTACTTCACCAAGTGGGTGGAGGCAGAGCCGCTGGCCACTATCACGGAGGTGCAAGTCCGGAAGTTCGTGAAGAAGAACATCATTGTCCGATTTGGGGTACCTCGGGTCCTCATCTCGGATAATGGGCGACAGTTCGACAACAAGCATTTCCGTGACTTCTGCGAGGAGTTCGGGATCGAGCATCGGTTCACATCTGTGTCGCATCCCCAAACCAACGGCGAGGCCGAGGTCACAAATCGGACAATCCTCCAAGGAATCAAAGCGCGAATCGGTCGGACGGGGCAAGCTTGGGTCGAAGAACTCGAGAATGTCCTTTGGGCGTATCGGACCACGCATCGGACCCCTACCGGGGAGACGCCTTTCAGCCTAACCTATGGCACGGAAGCCGTTGTCCCCGTGGAGCTCGGACTCCCCTCACCTCGGGTGGCCGCGCACCGACCCGAGGCCAATTCGGAACAACTCCGAGGGAACCTGGATCTCTTGGAAGAAGCGAGGGAAATGGCGCAGGTTCGGATGGCGATGTATCAGCGGAGGGTGGCCCGATATTACAACTCCAAGGTCCGACCGAAGCTTTTCAGAATCGGAGATCTGGTGCTAAGGCGAGCTAAAGCATCTCGACCTGCGGAAGGTGGGAAGCTAGCGCGAAATTGGGAAGGCCCATATAAGGTTCGCTGGGTAAACCGACCTGGCTCCTACCAGTTGGAGGCCCTAGATGGTCGAGAAATTCTAAGGAGCTGGAATTCCGCTAACCTGCGGATGTATTACCAATAGAACGACGATGCCAGAAAGACAGTTCAAAAATGTATAACGTTTTGCATTTCAATAATTTCTGGTTACAACGGCGTGCTCGTGTGATTACAAGAAATTCCCAGAGGGGAATTAGGGTGTAAAGAAAGTAAAGAAGAGGTGGAGACTCCGAGGAGCTGAAGATCTGGGATCCCGAAACCTCCATCTGAAGCGGCTGCAACCCCGCCGGAAGTGGGTGCTTCTAACCGGAGGCACCAGCGATGCCTCACGAAGAAGACGAGGAACCACCGCTGGAGAAGCCGCCGCTGCCCCCAGGGGAACGCCGCCTCCAAAGGATATTCCGATCCTCCCCAGTGTCAGAGGAGAGAAGGAATACGAGGGAGAAGAGCATATGGAGGCGCGGTCCCGGATCGAGCGTCTGGTGCAGAGCTCAATCGGGAGGCTGAACTTCAAGGAGGGGAGACGTGATCCCGGATGAAACGCCTAGAGCGGAGTTCCGCCGGGGTGAACCTCCTTGTTGATCCCAGATGAAACGGCTAGTTGGCTGAAGTCGCGAGGGGCGCGCCTCCCGTTCCTTCGGCAGGAGTCTCTCAGCCATGCGCCAGAGAGAAGGTCCATGATCCATGGCAACTTGAACAGCTCCGGCTTGGCAAACTCCATCACACCTGCACCTGTATTTATAGCCAAACTGCAGCCCCCCGGTCGTTCCGATGCGGGTGGCTCCCATAAATGCGGACGCATTGAATCCGGAGCCGTTCTGGCTCTCGAGGCGTATCTTTCCGCGATTTCCTAAGCGTCATTCTCCTTAATCGCATTCTTTGTGCAGGACACTCCGGGTGGCACGTACCCCTAGGTCCACATATCTCCGCTCGCGCCCAGGTCGCGTCCGCCTCGAAGAACGCGCGCATCGCGGCCGCTTAACTGACACTCCTCGCAAGCAGCAACTGGCGATCCGATTTCCCAGGTAACGCATCAATTAGCGTTTAATGCCCTTCTGGTGTTCTCCAGGCAACGCTTGGAGAAGAGGAGAAACACGATCGCAGCTGGCCACGGAGAAACCCCGTCGGGCTGCAAGCGACAGGCGCATGGCCAACGAGCGGAATTTCCCGAGGCACGGCCCTCGGATGCCAGGCTAACCCGATGACCATCCCGGGAGCAGACTAGCCTGAAGCCCCGACCGGTCGCCTTGGCTTGCGCCAGCCTTGGCCGACCAACGAGCGGAATCTCCCGAGGCTCGGCCCTCGGATGCCAGGCTAACCCGATGACCATCCCGGAAGCAGACTAGCCTGAAGCCCCGACCGGTCGCCTTGGCTTGCGCCAGCCTTGGCCGACCAACGAGCGGAATCTCCCGAGGCTCGGCCCTCGGATGCCAGGCTAACCCGATGACCATCCCGGGAGCAGACTAGCCTGAAGCCCCGACCGGTCGCCTTGGCTTGCGCCAGCCTTGGCCGACCAACGAGCGGAATCTCCCGAGGCTCAGCCCTCGGATGCCAGGCTAACCCGATGATCATCCCGGGAGCAGACTAGCCTGAAGCTCCGACCGGTCGCCTTGGCTTGCGCCAGCCTTGGCCGACCAACGAGCGGAATCTCCCGAGGCTCGGCCCTCGGATGCCAGGCTAACCCGATGATCATCCCGGGAGCAGACTAGCCTGAAGCCCCGACCGGTCGCCTTGGCTTGCGCCAGCCTTGGCCGACCAACGAGCGGAATCTCCCGAGGCTCGGCCCTCGGATGCCAGGCTAACCCGATGACCATCCCGGGACCAGACTAGCCTGAAGCCCCGACTGGTCGCCTCGGCTTGCGCCAGCCTTGGCCGACCGACGAGCGGAATTTCCTGAGGCCTAACCCTCGGATGCCTGGCTTAGTGCAGGAAGAATTTCCTGAGGCTTAACCCTCGGATGCCTGGCTTAGTGCCGGAAGAATTTTCTGAGGCCTAACCCTCGGATGCCTGGCTTAGTGCCGGAAGAATTTCCTGAGGCCTAACCCTCGGATGCCTGGCTTAATGCCGGAAGAATTTCCTGAGGCCTAACCCTCGGATGCCTGGCTTAGTGCCGGAAGAATTTCCTGAGGCCTAACCCTCGGATGCCTGGCTTAGTGCCGGAAGAATTTCCTGAGGCCTAACCCTCGGATGCCTGGCTTAGCGCCGGAAGAATTTCCTGAGGCCTAACCCTCGGATGCCTGGCTTAGCGCCGGAAGAATTTCCTGAGGCCTAACCCTCGGATGCCTGGCTTAGCGCCGGAAGAATTTTCTGAGGCCTAATCCTCGGATGCCTGGCTTAGCGCCGGAAGAATTTTCTGAGGCCTAACCCTCGGATGCCTGGCTTAGCGCCGGAAGAATTTCCTAAGGCCTAACCCTCGGATGCCTGGCTTAGCGCCGGAAGAACTTCGAGAGTTAGGAGTCGGCAAGACGCTGCCAAGAGTTAAAAAGAAAAAAAAAAGAGGAGGACGAAAGCGAGATGAAGAAACATTCGACCTGTATTAATTTTCATTGTTTCAGGGCCAAGGCCCATACAATTTGGCAAAACGCCGACATACAAAAAAAAGAGGACAACGAAAGGTACAAGAGGTCAGCTTGGAGGAACCCCCGGGTCGGGAGCGTCGGGCTCGTCCGCAGGGGGTAGGGAGGCGGTAGGAGAATCAGCAGGCGATGGCGCCGGAGAGGAGTCGAGAAGGGAAATCCCACTCAGGTCAACTTCGGGGTACTTAGCCGACACCCTTACCAGGCCCTCCTCGAAGCCTAAGATGAAGGATTCGGACCCCGCGTCCGACGCGTCACGGACGAACTCGTCAGACTGACGATAGGCCCGTACCGCCTCCGACATATCACGGGTGAACTCGGCGGACTGACGATAAGCCTGTACCGCTTGGCGCCCGATCTCCGCACTCTTCTCGGCCAGCGCCGCCTCTGCTCGCTCCGTAATCTGAGCCTTAGCCTCCAAGACCTTCGCCACAATCCGGTCTTCAGCCTCGGAGGAGACCCTCAGCAGATTAGCCTGAGCCTCCTTATGCTTCGCCTCGGCAACAGTGCGAGCGGCCTCAGCTTCCTCCAGGCGCGAACGGAGCTCTTGGTCGTTCGCGCGGGACCTCTCCAAGGCTGACTCCAATTCGCCCAGTTTGGCTTCAAGAGACCGGGTTCGGTTGCGGGCGCTGTCGGCAGACCACTGAGCCTTCTCCCACCTCTCTCGATAGTCCGCGACCTTCCGGGACTGCTTTTCAGCTCGTTCCTCCGCCTTCTTAACCCTGCTTTCGAGGCCCGAGGCGACTTTGAGTTGCTCCCGAGCTTCCAACAGTTGCTTCTCGAGGGCGGCGAAGCCGAGTGCCCGCTCTTCGGCCTCCCGGAGCCTCGCCTCGAGGTCCCCGGTCGTCCTGCCCGCCACAGCCTGGCCTCTCTCTTCCACTGCTTTCAGTCGGTCCTCGGCCTTCGCCAGAAGCCCCGCCTGTTCCTTGTAGCACTCCTCTAGACGGATCATGTACTGGGCGAGCTAAGAGATAGGAAAAGTGAGGGCGTCAGGCGGAGAACAACAGAGCTAATAAATGGTGAAAAGCGGCCAGAAGAACACTCACCGACATGAGACAGACGCAGCTGGCAGCCCCGACGTCAGAGACCCCCAACTCCCGGACCCGCCGACGGTCCTTCTCCAGCAGCACTGTTTCGATGAGGTTTCGGGCGCCATCGGTAGTGAAGGCCGACCCCGATTTCTCCCCGGAGCCGGATGGTGGTTCTGCAGCCTTACCCTTATCCATCGCTTGGGGAAGAGTCCTGCTGATTGTGCTCGGGGCGGGGGTCACTCCAGGAATTGATAGGGCCCCGCTCGGCCGGGGCCTCGGCGCGTCCCTCCTCGAATCATCAGGAGCCGGCTGAGTCGAAGGCCGGGCCGGGGACCGATCACGTCCGACCCGTCCGTCTCGAGCGGGCTCGGATGATACCTCCGGAATAGCGGCAGTCTCACCACCGGAGGGCTGATACGGCGTCAGCTGCCGGTCCGTGCCCACGGCGTCTCCCTGATCGGTGGGCCCGGACTCGTCGGTCGGCGTCGGAGGCACCTCCTTGCGGGACTTCTTCGCTGGCGGGGCCTCGCTCGGAGGAGCTCGTTTCCTCCTCCGGACTGCTTCCAGTAGGGACGACCTACCAACGGCCGGTCCCTTGTCCGACCGCATGACGTCGTCAATCTCTGCAACAAGAACGAGATGGTCGGGCTGAGAAACCGAAGGAAAGAACGAGACGAAAGAGGAGAAAAGAGTCAAAAAAGAAATGGTGGCGGGCTCACGGTCGGTGGGGACCGAGCTCAGACCGACATTCACCAAGGTATCCTCGGAAATAAGGCGGGCCACCGGGGGGAGCTGGCCCTCGGCAACCAACCCCTTCAAGGCGGCCAAGCCATCGGATTCCTCCCTCGACAGTCTCGATAGGCCGATCGGGGACTTCATCGGCGTCTCCCAGGTCGCCCTGATTTCTCAAGAGGGATCTACATCGATGAAGAAGAAACGCTCCTTCCAGCCGTGAATGGAGGAAGGAGCCTCTTTGACGAGGCCGCACCCTCGCCGCGCCGCAAAGCACCACCACCCTTTGTCCTGGGGGTGGCCACTCAGGCTGTAGAACTCCCAAAAAACATTCAGAGTGGCAGGAATCTCGTGCATGCGGCAGAGAACCTGGAAGACCGTCAGGGCACGCCACGAGTTCGGCACCAGCTGCGTCGGCGCAACTCTTAAACCCCGGAGTACCTGCACAACTAAGTCCGAAGGGGGAAAGCGGAACCCGGCCTGGAGAATGCCCTCATTGATGGCGATCTTTCCTGGAGGAGGATGGGACATCCTCTCCTCAGGTCCCGGGAGCGTAACGTTGCAGGCCTCGGGAAGGTGGTACCGAGCCACGAGTTTGTCTAAGTCTTCGGCGACCAGCTCCGACTTAATGTGGTCTGCTCTCACTTCGCCCATTCCTAATGGCCAATAAACCTACGGTCAGGATGGGGACAAGAAGGGGGGAAAGGCCGGGACGACTGGGGTACACTAGTACAAAAGGAGAAAGTATGGAGAGCCCTAAGTAGAAGAATGGGGTAACTCACCGGAAGAGAAGGAAGAACGGCTCCGAGAGCGTCAAAGGAGAAGCAAGCGAACAGTCCGACGGCAACAACGACAGCGCAAAGGGGAAACTCGAAAATGTCTGTAAAGAGGAAGACGGACGGGGGAGGGCCCCCGGTTAAATAGGCGGAAAGGCGGGTGATGCCTCGATGACGCCAGAGGATGCCTGGCCGCCGAAGGGTCGCTCGCGCCCCAAAGGCGAATCGACACCATTGAGGAAGGATGTCCGCCGAAATCCTCAGACTGCCAGGTCAGCAACAACCGCCATACGCCATAAAGAAGGCGGGGAGCTCGAAGCGCGCGCGCCTCTCCGAGGGATGGCGGCAATCTCGAAGCATCACTCCCTTCACCCGTTCCCCTTCTGGTTCCAGGCTCGGAAGTGGGGGGCTACGGCTGTCCTTTGATCCAGCAATCCGACCCCGAGTCAGACATCTTCGGCTCCACAGCCCGACCTCGAGTCGGTTGCCCTTTGATCCAGCAATCCGACCCCGAGTCGGACATCTTCGGCTCCACAGCCCGACCTCGAGTCGGCTGCCCTTCGATCCAGCAGTCCGGCCCCGAGTCGGACATCTTCGGCTTCGCAGCCCGACCCCGAGTCGGCTGCCCCTTAATCTAGCAATCCGACCCCAAGTCGGATATCCTCAGCACCGCAGCCCGACCCCGAGTCGGCTGCCCCCTGATCCAGCACTCCGACCCCGAGTCGGAGATCTCTTGATAACGACAGGCTGCTTCCCAAAGGCACGCCGAGGCCTCCTGCTCCACTACTCCCTGCAACGGCTGTATCCGATGCTGTTCCACGATCTCCTGTATCAGCCGTACAAAGCGGAACTCCACTACGCCCTGTCATGGCCGTACCCAGCGCTGCTCCACGACGCCCTGTAACGGCCATGTCAGTGGCCACTCCATCGCGCCCCACGATGACAAACCCCCCTGAGAGACCCCCCAGCCAAGTATATATGCGGCTGGGGGGAGAAGGGGGGGGTAAGCAATATCTTCCAGAGCACTCTCTTGCTTGCTATTATCATTTCTCCTCCTCCTCCAATCTCCTCTGACTTGATCGTCGGAGGGCCCCCGCTACCCCAGTGGTGGTGGGAGGCTTGCTTGCAGGTTTCCCGGTGGAAGGTGGAGCACAATCAACATCGACCAAGGCAGCTCAGACGGAATCCCGTTCACACCGCTGTGCCAATCGTTCTCGGTTTGGACCACCAGCAACATATATATATATCTAAAATAAAAATATTTTCTATTTTTGTTACTTTTCTTATCTCCTATTTCTCTCTTACTAATTTTTAATTTTCTTTTTGGTATTATTTGATCAGGAATCGAAGAAAAAATCTGGGACTATCAAAAAGGAATGCTTTAGAGGTTTGCTTAAAAAAAAAAAAAAATTTGCTGGGAAAATTTTCTTTGGTAACCTCTAAACCTTTCTTGTTTAAATTGATTATTAGCTTGAAATTTTGTGGTGATTGTTTGATTTTAATTTCAGCAAAGGTATGAATGCATGCTTGATACACAAACACAAATTAATCCGCACATAGTAAGGGCAATCACCCCAACAAGATAAGAGTCAGATTTCATCATCGGACTCTTGCCCAACTTAGGTGAACTCAATCTCACATAGTATCACTTTAATTAAAATCAATTAGATGTTGGCCCCTAGGGATATTCGAGCTCAATAGGACGAAGATCACCGAAAGTTGCACCAATTTCGCTCTGTGGCTTAGTTGATGTCTAGGCAAGCTTTGTCCCTATAAGGGAGATAGTTCATCTGTTCGAGGCAAGTAGTTTTTAAGTGGGACCTTTGCGAACGCATCGTGACCCCTCCACTTACCTGAGAGCTTACCTGGTCAACTCGGTTCATTAGACCGGATTGGAGGCTTAGGTGCCCTCTTCAAACCAGTTAGGAGCTGTCTAGTGATTTTAGGGCAAATACAAAGATTGATGTGTTTTTCTTTTATTGCATGTTTGACTGATCAAGTACTAGTGTATGCAAGGGAGTCATTCTAGAGTACATGACCTATTACCTTTTGACCTTGAAATAGAACGGACCCTTAGGAATATTCGAGCTGAGATCAGAACATTAGAATCATTCCCACCTCCTAAGATGGCTGAAGAACAACCCAAACTCCTGAGGGAGTACTTTACTCCCACCATTTACACTTCCCCATCTTGTATTCGATTACCTGAAGTAGCAGTGGTACAATATGAAATAAAGTCTAGTGTGATCCAAATGCTCCCATCTTTTTATGGGCTCACCAACGAAGATCCATATAAATACTTAGATGAATTTCTTGAGATATGCACCACTGTCAAGATTCAGAACTTCACTGATGATGCTCTGAAACTTAGATTATTCTCCTTCTCCCTTAAAGATAGAGCCAAGCAATGGCTAAATTCTTTAGAAGCCAATTTGATTCGTTCATGGGATCAAATGCAACAAGAATTCCTTAAAAAATACTTTTCCATAGGAAGAACGAACCAGTTTAGACGTGCCATCACGAGCTTCTCCCAAACTGAGGGAGAAGAATTTCATAAAACTTGGAAGAGATTTCGGGACCAAATCCGTAAATGCCCACATCATCAAATACCTAAATGGCAGCTAGTGCAATGTTTCTATGACGGATTGACTGAACGAAACCGTCAGATGATCGATGCTGCATGCGGGGGGACTTTCATGCTTCAAAATGAGCATGAAGCATAGCAATTATTTGAAAAGCTTAATGAAAACTCCCTCCACCATGCTTCTTGTTCTCGTCAAGCACCGCCGAGTTCTCAAAGAAAAGGAACCATTTGTGAAATAAGTTATTCTATGGACCTGTCTAGCAAGGTAGATGCATTGTCCCATAAGATTGACCAACTGATGATAGGAGGACATGTCGTTAGCTCTTCCCAAGCACAAGTATGTGCTATCTATTCTAGTCCATCGCATCCTATTCATGAGTGCCCCTCAGCACCCCAATTTTCTGAACTCGTGCAAGAACACATCAATGCTGCTCAAACACAGCCCAGACCGGGTAATGACCCATTTTCCAATACATATAATCCGGGATGGTGGAATCATCCAAATTTTTCTTGGAGGCAGCAAGCTTCGAATACTGCCCAACCCTACTCCCAAAATTTTCAAAACCCTCAGAATTTGCATCCCTATCGTCCCTCAACTCAATTTCAACATCCTCCTCCTCCAACCCAAAGAAATACAGCCTTTGAGGAGAAAGTGTTGACTGCCCTTCAAGGTTTGGAGGCAAACACACAACTATTGTACTCTCACACACAATCAATTACTAAGCTCGAATCTCAAATGGGTCAACTAGCTAATGCATTAAACAAGCGAGAGGAAGGCAAGCTTCCAAGTCATCCAATGAGTAATCCCAGGGGACAATATGTAGCTCAAGAAACTCGACTAAATCATGAGCAAGCCAACGCTTTGACTACCCTTAGGAGTGGACGTGTGATAGATAATAAGGTTGGGGAGGGTAACAACAAGAAAGGTGAAGAAGAGGAGAAGAATGTATCACATGAAAATCCAAAACCTTCTTCAGCTAGTCCACCATCTGCCACAACCCACATTCCAAAGGCCCCATTCCCTGAAGCACTTAATACACCCACTCCCTTTGGCAAGAAGGGAACTTTACTAGAAGAGATGATGGAGGTCTTCAAACAAGTTAAAATCAACCTCCCGCTCCTTGATGCCATCAAACAAGTTTTCTCCTATGCCAAATTTCTCAAAGACCTTTGCACCCAAAAGCGAAAATCTAGGACACATGTGCCTAAAAAGGTCCTACTTACTGAGCAGGTAAGTTCCATTCTCCAACACAACACCCCTCCAAAATTCAAAGATCCTGGTGCTCCCACTATTTCCTGCATCATAGAAGATAACTCCATTGATCGAGCACTTTTAGATCTAGGGGCAAGTGTGAATCTTCTACCCTATTCAGTCTATGAAAGATGTTCTTGTCAAGGTAGACAAATTCTATTTTCCAGTAGATTTTATCATCCTTGATATGGAACATGTGCCCAACATAAAAAAACAAATCCCTGTGATTCTTGGTCGTCCCTTTTTAGCTACAGCCAATGCATGTATCAACTGTAGAACTGGGACAATGGATATATCATTTGGAAATATGAAAATTAAGTTGAATGTGTTTCATGCCGCTGACCAACATGTGAGGGAAGACGAGTGTTGCCTAATTGATGAAATGGATGATCTTGTAGAGGAAGCCCTTCCCTATATCTTAGCAGATGACCCCTTAGAGGCATGTTTGGCCCATTTTGACATTGACAACTTTGATATGGACAAGGCCATAGAAGAAGTTAACATCTTACTCGATAATCAATCTCCTATGAGTTTCCTTCCTTGGAAGATCCGACCTGAACCTCTTCCCCCCATTGCTAGCACACCACTTTGTCCTTCCATTGATTCTCCACCTAAACTTGAGTTGAAGCCACTTCCGACAACTCTTAAGTATGCTTTACTAGGACCAGAAGATACTCTTCCTGTAATAATCGCGACCAACTTATCTACGGAGCAGGAAGTTAAACTTTTAAGGGTGCTAGAAGAGAATAAACATGCTATAGGATGGTCTGTAGCCGATTTGAAAGGGGTTGACCCCTCCGTTTGCATGCATCGAATTCACTTCGAAGATGATGCAAAGCCCACCCGAGAAATGCAAAGAAGACTCAATCCTAACATGAAGGAGGTAGTCAAGAAAGAAGTGGTGAAGTTATTAGTGTTGGAATTTGTATCCTAAATGTCAATCGTCAGCATATTGATGATTGAATTTTGTAAATGAATTGACAAATTAATAAAGTGTTATTTGGCATTATTCATCATTTCATCTTCAAATGAACTCTTATATGATGAAGTCCTTAGGACTTATGTTATGATAAAGGAGGATTTATCTTTGAGTTCTTAAACTTGTTCACGACCAAATGATATGTTGTTACTAGGACGACAGCATTATCGAGATTAGGTCGTTGTGTGACATATACATTGGTTGTCCTCTTAACCAAGGAGTGTGGAGACACTGGTATGCCACACAGGTGAAGTGTAGGAGTACATTTCACTGAACGTGACCAATTCCGGAACGCTCTACTGTCGAGAGATGTTCCGAGTGGATATGGGTATAAGTTTGGCCCTCTGACCTGAGACCGTAACCTGTGACTAGCAAGCAACTCACTGTACTTTGGTACCGGACTATCTGAATTTCTAATTCAGTGACGGAAGGTCACTGGGTGTAGTCAAGTACTTGCATAGTCAGTTGTGAGTCAAGATGGAATTGACCCCTCCTGAAAACAGGAGATAATGTCTTGTGATTAATTTAGCAAAACCTTGGCCAGGGTAATCCCAGTGAGGAGTCACGGGATATCTAAAGTTAATCACATAATGGATGTACTAATTATAGGGTTGACAGTGAGCTCTAAGTCATCCTGGCATTAGGAGTCAAAGGGATTGAATTATACAGTAACCATAGTTCAGGGTTCCAGAATATTTGCTTCGCATATATTCGACCTATCCGGACGTCGGGTACCATTGCTAGATGGTCACATCGATTAGTGTAGAAAATTGTTCCTATACTACCGGCTTAGGTTCGAACCTATGAGGTCACACGCATAGAAGATTCCTGATTGATCAAGAAAGCTGATGAATGATTAAGAATCATTCAGGAGTAATTTGGTCAATTTGATTGGCAAATTATCTTATAAAATAATTAAAGTAATTATTGAAGGATTAATTAGTAATTAAATTACTAATAAACTCAATTTGATTGAGTAATTGTGCTAAGGATGAGCCAAATTGAATTGGATTCAAGTTTGGGCTCAATCAGGGTTTTGACCTGATTGGATTAGGTCAGAACCAAAAAGGACTTAAGCTGATCAAATTAATTTTAAATTAATTTGTTCTTAATTGGGGATTGACCTAATTGAATTAGGTCCAACACAAAGTAATAATTCAATTTGATTGAGTTTGCATGAGCCAAAATTGAATTGGATTCAATTTGAGCTCAATCAGGATCTGACCTGATTAGATTGGGTTCAACCAAATTGCTTTGTTTTAATTCGGGTTTGACCAAATTTGATTAGGTGCAACCCAAGGGGATTAGGCTCAGATGATGTGGCAATTATTGGTGACATGGAATTGGATTTCATGAATTTTAAATAAACCAAAATTATTGCATGGCACATGGACCCATTGCTTGACACATGGCGACATTGTTTGTTATTTGAATTTAAATTCAAACATTAAGCAATATGTTAAATGATTTTAATCACTCAAACCATCAGCCAAGGTGGCGTCTGAGTTTTTGAATGGATTAAATTCGAATTTCAAGAGGTGATTTCGAAATTATGAAGTGTTTTACCTTGCCGCATGGATTTCAAATTCCTTCCCCCTTGCACATGTGTTTAAAATTTGAATTTAAATCAGATTTGGTTGAGATCTGATTTGGGTTGTTCCTATTCCTTTGCATGTGCCAACTAAAAGAGGTTTTCTGAAAATAAATTTCAAATTTTGAATGAAAATTCGGAGGCTATTAAAAGGGGTCAAACATGGGCACCAAAAACACATCCATTGCAGCCTTCTTCCTCACCCGCCTCCTCCTCCTCTTCTTCTCCATTTTAGATAGGGTTTTCAGGGTGAATATCTAGAAGATTCAAGATCAGATCTGAGTCCTCTACTTCCCTTGCAAACCTCATCTCTATCTGCTTCAAGACGATTGATCAAGAGTTGATTGAATCCCGGCGGGCAGATTTCAGCTTTCAAGTGTTCTGCAGCTGCTAGCACTGTTGCGGAAGAAGATCCTTCAGGACTTCGCGTGTACTTCTCGTAGAGGCCATTCGTGTGCATGGCTGCGAAGTCAAGAATCAGATTCACAAATTTCATCCATCATAAAAGGTATTAATCTAGCATTAATCATTTATTATGGTGTCAAGGTCTAGGTCCAATTCCCCGAGGTTTTACCCTCTTTTGGGGCTCCTCACGGAGATATCTCCAGAATCCATTCGATGGATATTCGGAGATTAATTGGAATAGAGTTCTTAAGTTTCAGATCTGATAGTTAATCATGCATAAAAGTTTTAGCATAATTGTTTAAACGATTCCGGCATAATCCTATATGTTCTTAAGGTGCTGATTTCTAGATTTGATCTTGTAAGCATGCATGAATTAAATTGTTTGATTCGGTTTTTCCGCTGCGTTTTAAAACTTAAAAAGAACTACGTATGGCTTGATCCCCCTTATGAAGGGGTACGGAGGCAACCCGATCAGGTTCAGCCATGGTTTTCAAAAAAAAAAAAAAATTCAGCATGCTAAACACCGAAGAACCTAGGATTCACTTTCAGTGGTATCAGAGCCAGGTTTATGTTTAAACTTTTATGTTTTAATTCTTGCAATTAAATCTAAAATCATTAACATGTTTAGATTAGATCTAAAGTGCTTTTTATGATTGATTTAATTGCTGATTATGCATGATTAAGTAGATCTGAAATTTTGGATGCATATGATGCATGTTTGTGTTAGGATTAGTAACATGAATAAATCTGAAATCATAATATTGTTTAGATTAGATCTAAATAAAGTTTATGATTCATATGATCTTTGATTTTAATGAACAAATCAGATCTGAAAATAAAAGTGAAAAAACAAATACATAAGATGTATGTTGTTTGTATTAATTCATGTTGTTATGTACATGTGATGCATGAACATAAAACACAATGACTTAAACATGAATTAAATCTGATTACATGTGATTAATTACAAAAACTCAGATCTGAAAATGTGTTTTAAGAACTGAAAGATTGTAATTAATATGTAATTAAAAAGAAATATGCAATGATCAAAACTTTCATAAGTCTAAACTTAATTGAGAATTAAGTGTTATGAAATAGAATTGTAACTCAATTAATTGACATTGCATAATTCTTTGGGCATATGGGTTAGCTTGAATCAAGTTCTTAGGATTGGGTTAGACCTAAGGTTAGAATCAAACATGGTCTAATTAGAGTTAATTGATCAAATCTAATTAAGTAGTAACTAGATTAGGTCAAGAAAACTCTAGGTTAAATACAATAGTTGTAGATTGATCAATTCCATGTCTTTGATTAGACCAAGATGGAACTTGATTTAGGCTCAGAGGTGTAGCCCGAGTCATTTGAGTAATCAAATCGAAATTGATTAACTAGTCGGTGTCTAAGGTAAGTTTGGCAGTTTTGACCGGTGGTTTTTAATTGGGAGCTACTCGCACTGATTCGTCTTTGTCGAGTTAATGGCATATCCCTTCCACCGATCTCACTTACCTGGCCGACATGGTCAATCACATTTTGATTGGATCACTTAATGATTCGAGTTAGCCCATGCCTTAAGAAAAATCAGTATGACTGATTTAGGTGTCTCCTTAACCGGTTTGAGTCTAATCTGATTTGGTGAAGTCAGTGGGAGAAATTAGACTAACCGGATCTTCTCATCTATCCTAATTATGAAATCCTCTAAAATTATTAGGTCCTTAAAATGAAATGGTTATGGAGATAACTAGGTCATAGCCTCCCATTAAGTTGGGTGATAATGGGTCCAATGTTTTGATAATTATTGGAGGCGCCACACGCCTGGTACTTATCAAGCATTGGAATTGTCATTCAATATATGATGAGTTAAGTGTACCTTCAATAGGCGGTCAGGTGAGCCGAGCCACACTCGGGCTTGGTCGTCTATTAGTTGATTAGACTTAACCCTATCATTTAATGGTTGGACCTGACTAGGGTATTCGGTGGAGGCGCCACACGCCTGCCGGAAAACCTAGGGCAAAATCATCACTAGAAGTTGCTTGGTGAAGCAATTGGTTAAGAACCTACCAATAGGTGCATATGGGTTGGCCGAGCCACACTCGGGCCTATATGGGATCTATTGGGTTCTAGTGCCCACTAAAGAATTAGGAGTAATTTTTCGAATTAGAGGTAGAGGCTACCAATTTGTATAAAATAGTGGGAATATCTTTAGACTAAAGTCCAAGTCTACTGTGTTTAGTCAATTCATATACTAATAGCCAAATTTTCTTTTTATGCAGAAATGGCCACTAATTTATCACTTCGCTCATTGTTGGACAATGACAAGTTGACTGGTCCAAATTTCAATAATTGGCATAGGAAACTGAAAATAGTGCTAGAGCATGAGAGGATCCTTTATGTGATAACGGATCAAGCACTTGAGTAGCCCGCTGCTAATGCATCAAGATCGGCCAGAGACACTTATCAGAAGTGGCTCAGTGACCGGATCACTGTTCGATGCATCATGTTGGCAGCAATGAGTGATGAGTTTAGTAGGCATTTTGAGAATACGCAGCCGGAAGATATCATTCAAGTGTTGAATGAATCATTCGGCGTTCCTGACGACGTTGAGAGGCACAAAACTAGTTGTGCCATCTTCAGCGCCCGAATGAAAGATGGGACCTCGATAACTGATCATGTACTGTACATGATTGAGTTGATCGAGCGTCTAAGCTCTCTTGGCTTTCCCCTTCATGATCAATTGGGGAAGGATGCCATACTAAACTCATTGCCTGGATCATACCGTCCTTTTCTCACTCATTTTCGTATGACGAAACCTGTAGTGAATTATCACCAATTGTTGGGGTTACTACAGACGTTTGAGAATGATCACCAACTTCTTAAGAAGACGGTGAATTTAGTGGGAGGTTCATCCAAGGGTCGCTCCTTTAAGAAAGGGAAAAAGAAAAATAAAATCCAAAAGAAACGGGTGCACCATGCTTAGCCTAGTCAGAAAAAGAATAAAAAGGCTGATCAGAGCAAGGCGGAGTGCTTCTTTTGCAAGAAGCAAGGACATTGGAAGAGGAACTGTCCTCTTTACATTGCATCCCTCGATCCGAACCGGCCTAAGAAAAGTGGGCAATCAGTTGCCAATCAAGGTACTTATATGATAACACCTTGCAATTTTTCTATTTGTGATAATTCGACCTGGGTATTGGATACCGGTAGTCCTTTTAATATTTGCAATTCGTTGCAGGGGCTACAAGTCAGTAAGAGGTTTGAAGAAGGAGAAAGGTTCTTGAATGTTGGAGATGGAAGACCAGTTCCAGTTCTAGCTTTAGAAATTCTTAAACTTGAATTCAGCTCTCATGTAAATGTCCTTAGTGATTGTCACTATTGTCCAAGTTTTCTATTGAATATCATTTCTGTAGGCCTTTTGGCCAAAAATGGTTATGAAATATCAATAAAAAAGGATTATTGCAATGTCATTTGGAATGGTGTTGTTGTAATGAATGAAATTCTGAGTAATGGCATTTACATTTTGTCACAGCCTGTTCATGTAATGTATAAATCCAATAAGCGCCCTAGAATAGATAATATCACGGATGTCTACCTTTGGCATCATAGGCTAGGTCATATTAACAAGAATAGGATGAACAGGTTAAGTAAAGAGGGAATCCTTGATGTTAATGATTATGAATCATTGACAACCTGTGAATCATGTCTTCTTGGTAAAATGACCAAATCACCTTTTACCGGAAAAGGTGAACGAGCCAGTGATTTATTGACCCTTATACATTCTGATGTATGTAGGCCAATGAGCACAGATGCTAGAGGTGGGTATTCATATTTCATTACGTTTATAGACGACCTTTCTAGGTATGGTTATGTCTATTTAATGAGACATAAATCTGAATCATTTGAAATGTTCAAATTATATCGTAATGAAGTAGAAAAACAAACTGGAAAGAGTATTAAAACTCTTCGATCAGATCGAGGAGGTGTATACCTCTCCAGTGAATTTTTGACATATCTAGGAGAAAATGGGATTCTCTCTCAATGGACTCCTCCTGGTACACCACAATATAATGGTGTGTCAGAAAGGAGAAATCGAACTCTGTTAGACATGGTTCGATCCATGATGGGGTTTGCTAATCTGCCCATATCCTTTTGGGGGTATGCTCTTGAGTCAGCCTGCTATATTCTAAATAAGGTTCCAAGTAAGTCTGTAAATAAAACACCACATGAGATGTGGACTGGACGCAAGCCGATGCTCTCTTACCTTAGGATTTGGGGGTGTCCGACGTACGTCAAACGTTTGAAGACAGACAAACTTGAACCCAAGTCTGACAAATGTTTCTTTGTTGGTTACCCTAAAGAAACTAAAGGATATTACTTCTACTTTGCTGAAGAACAAAAATTGTTCGTAAGCAATCGAGCAATTTTCTTAGAGAAGGAATTTTTTGGTGAAGGAACAAATAGCTCTAATATTGAGCTTAGAGAAGTTCAACATGTAGAAGATCCGACACCATCTACTGAACCAGTTGAGTCGGATTTGATTAGATCAGATCCAGAACGCATATTAGATGCACCATTAAGGCTATCAGGTAGAGTACCACGTCAGCCGGACAGATACTACGGTTTCTTGGTCCGGGATGGGGATCCTATCGAACTTGATGAAAACGATGAGGATCCGATCACATATATGGATGCAATGCAGACGTATGACTCTGATAAATGGCTTGGAGCCATGCAATCCGAAATGGAATCCATGAAGGTCAATGATGTTTGGACATTAGTTGACCCACCCGAAGGAATTAAACCCATAGGGTGTAAGTGGATATTCAAAAGGAAATGAGGCGCAGACGGAAAGGTAGAGACCTATAAAGTCCGTCTGGTTGCCAAGGATTATCGTCAACGTTATGGTATTGACTATGACGAGATGTTTTCTCCTATGGCAATGCTCAAGTCCATTCGGATTGTGCTTGCATAGCAGCACATTTAGACTATGAAATCTGGCAAATGAATGTAAAGACCGCATTTCTAAATGGAGATTTAGAAGAAGAAGTGTATATGATACAACCTGAAGGTTTTACATCTGTAGATGAGTCTAAAGTGTGCAAGCTTCAAAAATCCATTTATGGATTAAAGCAAGCTTCACGGAGTTGGAATATACGTTTTGATAAGGTAATCAAAACATATGGCTTCATTAAGAATGAAGAGGAACCTTGCATTTATAAATGGGCAAATGGTTCAGTTATTATATTCCTTATTTTGTATGTGGATGACATTCTTTTAATCGGGAATGACATTCCTGCATTACAAGGAATAAAGGTTTGGCTATCATCTCAATTTGCTATGAAGGATTTGGGAGAAGCATCTTACATCCTAGGGATAAAGATCTATAGAGATAGATCTAGAAGATTGCTTGGATTATCCCAATCCACATACATTGATACTATACTGAAGAGGTTCAGTATGATTAATTCCAAGAAAGGCTATCTTCCGATGGGCCATGGAATTAACCTCTCTAAAAGGGATTGTCCAACAACCCCTCAAGAAAGAGAGAGTATGGATAGAATTCCATATGCTTCGGCAGTGGGATCTATAATGTATGCCATGACATGTACTAGACCAGACGTGGCATACTCACTAGGAGTAGTGAGCAGATACCAGTCTGATCCAGGTAGCAACCACTGGAAGGTTGTAAAAACCATCCTTAAGTATTTGAGAAATACTAAAGATCAGTGGCTTGTCTATGGTGATTCTGACTTAAAACTTAAGGGATATACTGATTCAAGTTTTCAGTCAGATCAAGATGATAGCAAGAGCGTGTCAGGATATATCTTCACTCTTAAGGGTGGGGCCATCTGCTGGAAGAGTTCCAAGCAGCATACAGTGGCAGATTCTACATGTGAAGCAGAATATATCGCAGCATCTGATGCCGCCAAGGAAGCTGTATAGTTGCGGAAGTTCATCACCGAGCTTGGAGTGACACCCTCCATTGATGGTCCAGTGCCTGTATTTTGTGACAATACTGGGGCCATAGCTCAAGCAAGAGAACCCAAAGCACATCAGCGGACCAAGCATATTCTACGTCGCTACCACCTGGTTCGAGAGATCATCGATCGAGGTGATATTGATCTTCAGAAGATTGACACAAAAGAAAATCTGGCTGACCCATTTACCAAAGTCCTCGGCATCAAAGAGTTCGACGAACACAAGTCGAAGATGGGTATTAGATACTGTGCCGCTTGGCATTAGGCTAAGTGGGAGTTGTTGGAATTTGTATCCTAAATGTCAATCGTCAGCATATTGATGATTGAATTTTGTAAATGAATTGATAAATTAATAAAGTGTTATTTGGCATTATTCATCATTTCATCTTCAAATGAACTCTTATATGATGAAGTCCTTAGGACTTATGTTATGATAAAGGAGGATTTATCTTTGAGTTCTTAAACTTGTTCACGACCAAATGATATGTTGTTACTAGGACGACAGCATTATCGAGATTAGGTCGTTGTGTGACATATACATTGGTTGTCCTCTTAACCAAGGAGTGTGGAGACACTGGTATGCCACACAGGTGAAGTGTAGGAGTACATTTCACTGAACGTGACCAATTCCGGAACGCTCTACTGTCGAGAGATGTTCCAAGTGGATATGGGTATAAGTTTGGCCCTCTGACCTGAGACCGCAACCTGTGACTAGCAAGCAACTCACTGTACTTTGGTACCGGACTACCTGAATTTCTAATTCAGTGACGGAAGGTCACTGGGTGCAGTCAAGTACTTGCATAGTCAGTTGTGAGTCAAGATGGAATTGACCCCTCCTGAAAACAGGAGATAATGTCTTGTGATTAATTTAGCAAAACCTTGGCCAGGGTAATCCCAGTGAGGAGTCACGGGATATCTAAAGTTAATCACATAATGGATGTACTAATTATAGGGTTGACAGTGAGCTCTAAGTCATCCTGGCATTAGGAGTCAAAGGGATTGAATTATACAGTAACCATAGTTCAGGGTTCCAGAATATTTGCTTCGCATATATTCGACCTATCCGGACGTCGGGTACCATTGCTAGATGGTCACATCCATTAGTGTAGAAAATTGTTCCTATACTACCGGCTTAGGTTCGAACCTATGAGGTCACACGCATAGAAGATTCCTGATTGATCAAGAAAGCTGATGAATGATTAAGAATCATTCAGGGGTAATTTGGTCAATTTGATTGGCAAATTATCTTATAAAATAATTAAAGTAATTATTGAAGGATTAATTAGTAATTAAATTACTAATAAACTCAATTTGATTGAGTAATTGTGCTAAGGATGAGCCAAATTGAATTGGATTCAAGTTTGGGCTCAATCAGGGTTTTGACCTGATTGGATTAGGTCAGAACCAAAAAGGACTTAAGCTGATCAAATTAATTTTAAATTAATTTGTTCTTAATTGGGGATTGACCTAATTGAATTAGGTCCAACACAAAGTAATAATTCAATTTGATTGAGTTTGCATGAGCCAAAATTGAATTGGATTTAATTTGAGCTCAATCAGGGTCTGACCTGATTAGATTGGGTTCAACCAAATTGCTTTGTTTTAATTCGGGTTTGACCAAATTTGATTAGGTGCAACCCAAGGGGATTAGGCTCAGATGATGTGGCAATTATTGGTGACATGGAATTGGATTTCATGAATTTTAAATAAACCAAAATTATTGCATGGCACATGGACCCATTGCTTGACACATGGCGACATTGTTTGTTATTTGAATTTAAATTCAAACATTAAGCAATGTGTTAAATGATTTTAATCACTCAAACCATCAGCCAAGGTGGCGTCTGAGTTTTTGAATGGATTAAATTCGAATTTCAAGAGGTGATTTCGAAATTATGAAGTGTTTTACCTTGCCGCATGGATTTCAAATTCCTTCCCTCTTGCACATGTGTTTAAAATTTGAATTTAAATCAGATTTGGTTGAGATCTGATTTGGGTTGTTCCTATTCCTTTGCATGTGCCAACTAAAAGAGGTTTTCTGAAAATAAATTTTGAATTTTGAATGAAAATTCGGAGGCCATTAAAAGGGGTCAAACATGGGCACCAAAAACACATCCATTGCAGCCTTCTTCCTCACCCGCCTCCTCCTCCTCTTCTTCTCCATTTTAGATAGGGTTTTCAGGATGAATATCTAGAAGATTCAAGATCAGATCTGAGTCCTCTACTTTCCTTACAAACCTCATCTCTATCTGCTTCAAGACGATTGATCAAGAGTTGATTGAATCCCGGCGGGCAGATTTCAACTTTCAAGTGTTCTGCAGCTGCTAGCACTGTTGCGGAAGAAGATCCTTCAGGACTTCGCGTGTACTTCTCGTAGAGGCCATTCGTGTGCGTGGCTGCGAAGTCAAGAATCAGATTCACAAATTTCATCCATCATAAAAGGTATTAATCTAGCATTAATCATTTATTATGGTGTCAAGGTCTAGGTCCAATTCCCCGAGGTTTTACCCTCTTTTGGGGCTCCTCACGGAGATATCTCCAGAATCCATTCGATGGATATTCGGAGATTAATTGGAATAGAGTTCTTAAGTTTCAGATCTGATAGTTAATCATGCATAAAAGTTTTAGCATAATTGTTTAAACGATTCCAGCATAATCCTATATGTTCTTAAGGTGCTGATTTCTAGATTTGATCTTGTAAGCATGCATGAATTAAATTGTTTGATTCGGTTTTTCCGCTGCGTTTTAAAACTTAAAAAGAACTACGTATGGCTTGATCCCCCTTATGAAGGGGTACGTAGGCAACCCGATCCGGTTCAGCCATGGTTTTCAAAAAAAAAAAAAAATTCAGCATGCTAAACACCGAAGAACCTAGGATTCACTTTCAATTAGATGTCGGAATCATTTACCCAATTTCTGATAGTAAGTGGGTAAGTCCGACACAAGTGGTCCCAAAAAAATCAGGTATCACTGTGGTTGAAATTACGGAAGGAGAATTGATACAAACATGCACAACCACGGGTTGGCGCGTGTGCATTGATTACAGAAAACTCAATTCAATGACTAGAAAGGACCATTTCCCTCTACCTTTCATAGATCAAATTTTGGAACGGTTGGCCGGTCAAGGTTTCTACTGCTTCTTAGATGGTTATTCTGGATATAATCAAGTACCTGTTTACCCGGACGACCAAGAGAAAACCATCTTTACCTGTCCATTTGGGACATTTGCATATAGGAGGATACCTTTGGACTATGCAATGCACCCGCAACTTTTCAACAATGTATGATGGCCATTTTTTCAGATATGGTAGAAAACTTTCTAGAAGTGTTCATTGATGATTTTTCAGTTTTTGGCCTATCTTTTGACGATTGTCTGGATAATTTAACCTTAGTTCTGAAAAGATGTAAGGAGACCAACCTAGTGTTAAGTTGGGAAAAGAGCCATTTCATGGTTCAAGTAGGCATAGTCTTGGGACACGTCGTGTCCAAGAGGGGTATTGAAGTAGATAAAGCCAAAGTCGATCTTATTTTCAATCTCCCTCCACCCAAAACTGTGAAACAAATCCGATCATTCCTTGGCCATGCTGGTTTCTACCGTCGCTTCATCCAGGACTTCAGTAAGATTTCCAAACCCTTGTGCAATCTTCTTGCCAGGGACACTCCCTTTGCCTTTGATGAAGCATGTGAGGAGGCATTTAAAAATCTTCGCTTGAAATTAACCACTGCATCTATCATACGGCCCCCTAATTGGACCCTTCCATTTGAACTGATGTGTGACGCATCCGACTATGCCATTGGGGTAGTTTTAGGGCAACGGCTAGAAAATGTACTTCATGTCATCTACTACGCTAGTAAAGCACTCTCGGATGCACAATTGAACTATACCACCACTGAGAAAGAGTTACTAGCTGTAGTATTCGCGCTAGACAAGTTTCGATCTTACCCTTTAGGATCCAAGGTTACCGTATTCACTGATCATGCTGCCCTCCGACATCTTCTTGCAAAGAAAGACACCAAACCCCATCTGATTCGATGGATTCTTTTAATACAAGAATTTGACCTAGAAATTTGTGACAAGAAAGGAACTGCAAATGTCGTAGTGGACCACTTATCTAGGATTCTTCTTGAGCCCTCTCAAAATACCTCATCCTTACACGATTCTTTTCCAGATGAACAATTATTTGAGGTACAAGGAACAAAAACACCATGGTTTGCAAACATAGTGAATTACCTTGCCATAGGATGAATTCCTGATGATTGGTCAACTCAAGACAAGAACCGATTCTTTTCACAAGTAAAGTTCTATTATTGGGATGATCCCGATCTATTCAAATATTGTCCCGATCAAGTAATCCATCGATGTGTCCCCGAATGCGAATTTCAAAGTATTCTTTCATTCTGCCATTCACAAGCTTGGGGGGGACATTTTAGGGGTAGAAAAACTGCAGCAAAAGTTTTCCAGAGTGGATTTTATTGGCCCACACTTTTCAAAGATGCCCATAACTGTGGAGTGATTGATTATACCCCTATTTGATTTTGATGAGCTCAAAGCATTTGAGTATATTTTATGTTGTACTAATGAATTCAATCTAGTGTTTCAGGCAAACATATGTGAATTTCTGTTTAAGTGCCTAGAGCCTTGGTTCAAAGTAATTTGGCTAAGTGTTGAACTCAATTTGAACCAAAATCTGAAGCTCGAGTCGACTCTGGAAGATTACGAGTCGACTCCATGTGTTTCAAAGGTTCTGGCACAAGCTCGAGTCGACTCCGGTACACTACGAGTCGACTCCGACTGAGAATAGACGGAAAGACAGAAAAAAGAATTTCAGACCCTGTCACCAAGTCGACTCCAATAGGTTTTGAGTCGACTCCGATGCTTGCCGAGTCGACTCCCGACGGTTCCAAGTCGACTCCAAAAGGTAACAGATAGAAAGACAGAACATTGGATCTTAGACCCTGTTACCGAGTCGACTCCAGAAGGTTACGAGTCGACTCCGAAGTTTGGCGAGTCGACTCCTAGTTATGTCCGAGTCAACTCCTAGAGGAAAGCAGTCTAAAAGGCAGAGAACCAATCTGAGAGACCTTGTGAACGAGTCGACTCCAAGAGTTTCAGAGTTGACCCCCAAGTCAGCCGAGTCGACTCCAACAAGGCGCGAGTCGACTCCGAGGTAGTTCAGTTCAAAAGATAGAGAATCAGTTTTTCGGCCTCTGAGAACGAGACGTCTCCTGAAGATCTCAAGTCGCCTCTCAAGACAGTCGAGTCGACTCCAAGAAAACTCGAGTCGACGCGAGGATGAAAAACAGAAAGATAGATTTCTAGAACCCTGAGAACGAGCCGACTCCTAAGTGCCCGAGTCATCTCCAGAAGTTGGCGAGTCGACTCCAGTTTGATCCGAGTCGACTCCAGGACGGGACAAGCACTTTAATTCAAATCCTGAACAGTGGGCGAGTCGTCTCCTGTAAAGGGCGAGTCGTCTCCTGTAAAGAGCGAGTCGACTCCAGTAACAGCCGAGTCGACTCCAGATCGCACGAGTCGACTCTGATCCCAATGGATACATTGTCAGGATGTGCAGACGGGACAGAACAGATCCAAATCTGTTCCTAACGGCTAGTTTTCGGTAGGAACCTCTTAAATAGCCAGAGTGAACAATAGTAGACGAGAAGAGAGCTATTCCATTCGAGCAAAAAGGCATTTCCACCTACCAAGAGCTTCTTAAGAGTAAATACAAGAAAAAAAGGAAGAGGTGCATTCAACTCAATCTGAGAAGTACTTTCTTTGCATTCAAGGCTCACCACTGTCCTCCAATCGTCAGTCCTTTCAAAAGGAGACTCAGAAATCGAGAAGCCCCTACTTCCCCATCTAAAATCTATTTGAGGGCTTCTAACTCTACTTTGCTTATATTGTTCTCACACTTGCTTTTTTAGAAGCTTTCCTTGTGAACTCTCAACCTTTGTTTTTGTTACTTGATTCAATCAGGGGATTGAATCAAAGGTTGTAAGGTTTGTTGGTGAGCCAAAGGAAAAACCAACGGTGTAAGGTTGTGGTTGGTGAACCGAAAAAAACCAACTGGGTTTGATTGTGAATCCGAAAAAACAATCGGGTGGTTCTAGTCGGTGAGCCTGTGAAAACCGACCGAGTTCATTGTAAACTCGTGAAAACAACAAGTTGGGTTGTGAGCTTGTAAAACAACTGGCTGTATATTGGGATTTGTATCCTAAATGTCAATCGTCAGCATATTGATGATTGAATTTTGTAAATGAATTGACAAATTAATAAAGTGTTATTTGGCATTATTCATCATTTCATCTTCAAATGAACTCTTATATGATGAAGTCCTTAGGACTTATGTTATGATAAAGGAGGATTTATCTTTGAGTCCTTAAACTTGTTCACGACCAAATGATATGTTGTTACTAGGACGACAGCATTATCGAGATTAGGTCGTTGTGTGACATATACGTTGGTTGTCCTCTTAACCAAGGAGTGTGGAGACACTGGTATGCCACACAGGTGAAGTGTAGGAGTACATTTCACTGAACGTGACCAATTCCGGAACGCTCTACTGTCGAGAGATGTTCCGAGTGGATATGGGTATAAGTTTGGCCCTCTGACCTGAGACCGCAACCTGTAACTAGCAAGCAACTTACTGTACTTTGGTACCGGACTAACTGAATTTCTAATTCAGTGACGGAAGGTCACTGGGTGCAGTCAAGTACTTGCGTAGTCAGTTGTGAGTCAAGATGGAATTGACCCCTCCTGAAAACAGAAGATAATGTCTTGTGATTAATTTAGCAAAACCTTGGCCAGGGTAATCCCAGTGAGGAGTCACGGGATATCTAAAGTTAATCACATAATGGATGTACTAATTATAGGGTTGACAGTGAGCTCTAAGTCATCCTGGCATTAGGAGTCAAAGGGATTGAATTATACAATAACCATAGTTCAGGGTTACAGAATATTTGCTTCGCATATATTCGGCCTATCCGGACGTTGGGTACCATTGCTAGATGGTCACATCAATTAGTGTAGGAAATTGTTCCTATACTACCGGCTTAGGTTCGAACCTATGAGGTCATATGCATAGAAGATTCCTGATTGATCAAGAAAGCTGATGAATGATTAAGAATCATTCAGGGATAATTTGGTCAATTTGATTGGCAAATTATCTTATAAAATAATTAAAGTAATTATTGAAGGATTAATTAGTAATTAAATTACTAATAAACTCAATTTGATTGAGTAATTGTGCTAAGGATGAGCCAAATTGAATTGGATTCAAGTTTGGGCTCAATCAGGATTTTGACCTGATTGGATTTGGTTAGAACCAAAAAGGACTTAAGCTGATCAAATTAATTTTAAATTAATTTATTCTTAATTGGGGATTGACCTAATTGGATTAGGTCCAACACAAAGTAATTAATTCAATTTGATTGAGTTTGCATGAGCCAAAATTGAATTTCAATTTGAGCTCAATCAGGGTCTGACCTGATTAGATTGGGTTCAACCAAATTGCTTTGTTTTAATTCGGGTTTGACCAAATTTGATTAGGTGCAACCCAAGGGGATTAGGCTCAGATGATGTGGCAATTATTGGTGACATGGAATTGGATTTCATGAATTTTAAATAAACCAAAATTATTGCATGGCACATGGACCCATTGCTTGACACATGGCGATATTGTTTGTTATTTGAATTTAAATTCAAACATTAAGCAATGTGTTAAATGATTTTAATCACTCAAACCATCAGCCAAGGTGGTGTATGAGTTTTTGAATGGATTAAATTCAAATTTCAAGAGGTGATTTCGAAATTATGAAGTGTTTTACCTTGCCGCATGGATTTCAAATTTCTTCCCTCTTGCACATGTGTTTAAAATTTGAATTTAAATCAGATTTGGTTGAGATCTGATTTGGGTTGTTCCTATTTCTTTGCATGTGCCAACTAAAAGAGGTTTTCTGAAAATAAATTTCGAATTTTGAATGAAAATTCGGAGGCCATTAAAAGGGGTCAAACATGGGCACCAAAAACACATCCATTGCAGCCTTCTTCCTCACCCGCCTCCTCTTCCTCTTCTTCTCCATTTTAGATAGGGTTTTCAGGGTGAATATCTAGAAGATTCAAGATCAGATCTGAGTCCTCTACTTTCCTTACAAACCTCATCTCCATCTGCTTCAAGACGATTGATCAAGAGTTGATTGAATCCCGACGGGCAGATTTCAGCTTTCAAGTGTTCTGCAACTGCTAACACTGATGCGGAAGAAGATCCTTCAGGACTTCGCGTGTACTTCTCGTAGAGGCCATTCGTGTGCGTGGCTGCGAAGTCAAGAATCAGATTCACAACTTTCATCCATCATAAAAGGTATTAATCTAGCATTAATCATTTATTATGGTGTCAAGGTCTAGGTCCGATTCCCCGAGGTTTTACCCTCTTTTGGGGCTCCTCACGGAGATATCTCCAGAATCCATTCGATGAACATTTAATTGGAATAGAGTTCTTAAGTTTCAGATCTGATAGTTAATCATGCATAAAAGTTTTAGCATAATTGTTTAAACGATTTCGGCATAATCCTATGTGTTCTTAATGTGCTGATTTCTAGATTTGATCTTGTAAGCATGCATGAATTAAATTGTTTGATTCATTTTTCTGCTGTATTTTTGAAATTTTAAAAGAACTACGTATGGCTTGATTTTCCTTGTGAAGGGGTACTTAGGCAACCCGATCAGGTTCAGCCATGGTTCTCAAAAAAAAAAAAAAATTCAGCATGCTAAACACCGAAGAACCTAGGAAAAACTTTCATTGGTATCAGAGCCAGGTTTATGTTTAAACTTTTATGTTTTAATTCTTGCAATTAAATCTGAAATCATTAACATATTTAGATTAGATCTAAAGTGCTTTTTATGATTGATTTAATTGCTGATTATGCATGATTAAGTAGATCTGAAATTTTGGATGCATATGATGCATGTTTGTGTTAGGATTAGTAACATGAATAAATCTGAAATCATAATATTGTTTAGATTAGATCTAAATAAAGTTTATGATTCATATGATCTCTGATTTTAATGAACAAATCAGATCTGAAAATAAAAGTGAAAAAACAAATACATAAGATATATGTTGTTTGTATTAATTCATGTTGTTATGTATATGTGATGCATGAACATAAAACATAATGACTTAAACATGAATTAAATCTGATTACATGTGATTAATTACAAAAACTCAGATCTGAAAATATGTTTTAAGAACTGAAAGATTGTAATTAATATGTAATTAAAAAGAAATATGCAATTCTCAAAATTTTCATAAGTCTAAACTTAATTGAGAATTAAGTGTTATGAAATAGAATTGTAACTCAATTAATTGACATTGCATAATTCTTTGGGCATATGGGTTAGCTTGAATCAAGTTCTTAGGATTGGGTTAGACCTAAGGTTAGAATCAAACATGGTCTAATTAGAGTTAATTGATCAAATTTAATTAAGTAGTAACTAGATTAGGTCAAGAAAACTCTAGGTTAAATACAATAGTTGTAGATTGATCAATTCCATGTCTTTGATTAGACCAAGATGGAACTTGATTTAGGCTCAGAGGTATAGCCCGAGTCATTTGAGTAATCAAATCGAAATTGATTAACCAGTCGGTGTCTAAGGTAAGTTTGGCAGTTTTGACCGGTGGTTTTTAATTGGGAGCTACTCGCACTGATTCGTCTTTGTCGAGTTAATGGCATATCCCTTCCACCGATCTTACTTACCTGGCCGACATGGTCAATCACATTTTGATTGGATCACTTAATGATTCGAGTTAGCCCATGCCTTAAGGAAAATCAGTATGACTGATTTAGGTGTCTCCTTAACCGGTTTGAGTCTAATCTGATTTGGTAAAGTTAGTGGGAGAAATTAGACTAACCGGATCTTCTCATCTATCCTAATTATGAAATCATCTAAAATTATTAGGTCCTTAAAATGAAATGGTTATGGGGATAACTAGGTCATAGCCTCCCATTAAGTTGGGTGATAATGGGTCCAATGTTTTGATAATTATTGGAGGCGCCACACGCCTGGTACTTATCAAGCATTGGAATTGTCATTCAATATATGATGAGTTAAGTGTACCTTCAATAGGCGGTCAGGTGAGCCGAGCCACACTCGGGCTTGGTCGTCTATTAATTGGTTAGACTTAACCCTATCATTTAATGGTTGGACCTGACTAGGGTATTCGGTGGAGGCGCCACACGCCTGCCAGAAAACCTAGGGCAAAATCATCACTAGAAGTTGCTTGGTGAAGCAATTGGTTAAGAACCTACCAATAGGTGCATATGGGTTGGCCGAGCCACACTCGGGCCTATATGTGATCTATTGGGTTCTAGTGCCCACTAAAGAATTAGGAGTAATTTTTCGAATTAGAGGTAGAGGCTACCAATTTGTATAAAATAGTGGGAATACCTTTAGACTAAAGTCCAAGTCTATTGAGTTTAGTCAATTCATATACTAATAGCCAAATTTTCTTTTTATGCAGAAATGGCCACTAATTTGTCACTTCGCTCATTGTTGGACAATGACAAGTTGACTGGTCCAAATTTCAATAATTGGCATAGGAAACTGAAAATAGTGCTAGAGCATGAGAGGATCCTTTATGTGATAACGGATCAAGCACCTGAGCAGCCCGCTGCTAATGCATCAAGATCGGCTAGAGACACTTATCAGAAGTGACTCAGTGACCGGATCACTGTTCGATGCATCATGTTGGCAGCAATGAGTGATGAGTTTAGTAGGCGTTTTGAGAATACGCAGCCGGAAGATATCATTCAAGTGTTGAATGAATCATTCGGCGTTCCTGACGACGTTGAGAGGCACAAAACTAGTTGTGCCATCTTCAGCGCCCGAATGAAAGATGGAACCTCGGTAACTGATCATGTACTGTACATGATTGAGTTGATCGAGCGTCTAAGCTCTCTTGGCTTTTTCCTTCATGATCAATTGGGGAAGGATGCCATACTAAACTCATTGCCTGGATCATACCGTCCTTTTCTCACTCATTTTCGTATGACGAAATCTGTAGTGAATTATCACCAATTGTTGGGGTTACTACAGACGTTTGAGAATGATCACCAACTTCTTAAGAAGACGGTGAACTTAGTGGGAGGTTCATCCAAGGGTCGCTCCTTTAAGAAAGGAAAAAAGAAAAATAAAATCCAAAAGAAACAGGTGCACCATGCTCAGCCTAGTCAGAAAAATAATAAAAAGGCTGATCAGAGAAAGGCGGAGTGCTTCTTCTGCAAGAAGCAAGGACATTGGAAGAGGAACTATCCTCTTTACATTGCATCCCTCGATCCGAACCGGCCTAAGAAAAGTGGGCAATCAGTTGCCAATCAAGGTACTTATATGATAACACCTTGCAATTTTTCTATTTGTGATAATTCGACCTGGGTATTGGATACCGGTAGTCCTTTTAATATTTGCAATTCGTTGCAGGGGCTACAAGTCAGTAAGAGATTTGAAGAAGGAGAAAGGTTCCTGAATGTTGGAGATGGAAGACCAGTTCCAGTTCTAGCTTTAGGAATTCGTAAACTTAAATTCAGCTCTCATGTAAATGTCCTTAGTGATTGTCACTATTGTCCAAGTTTTCTATTGAATATCATTTCTGTAGGCCTTTTGGCCAAAAATGATTATGAAATATCAATAAAAAAGGATTATTGCAATGTCATTTGGAATGGTGTTGTTGTAATGAATGGAATTCTGAGTAAGGGCATTTACATTTTATCACAGCCTGTTCATGTAATGTATAAATCCAATAAGCGCCCTAGAATAGATAATGTCACGGATGTCTACCTTTGGCATCATAGGCTAGGTCATATTAAAGAAGGAATTCTTGATGTTAATAATTGTGAATCATTGACAACCTGTAAATCATATCTTCTTGGTAAAATGACCAAATCACCTTTTACCGAAAAAGGTGAACGAGCCAGTGATTTATTGACCCTTGTACATTCTGATGTATGTGGGCCAATGAGCACATATGCTAGAGGTGGGTATTCATATTTCATTACGTTTACAAACGACCTTTCAAGGTATGGTTATGTCTATTTAATGAGACATAAATCTGAATCATTTGAAATGTTCAAATTATATCGTAATGAAGTAGAAAAACAAACTGGAAAGAGAATTAAAACTCTTCGATCAGATCGAGGAGGTGAATACCTCTCCAGTAAATTTTTGACATATCTAGGAGAAAATGGGATTCTCTCTCAATGGACTCCTCCTGGTACACCACAATATAATGGTGTGTCAGAAAGGAGAAATCGAACTCTGTTAGACATGGTTCGATCCATGATGGGGTTTGCTAATCTGCCCATATCCTTTTGGAGAAATGCTCTTGAGTCAGCCTGCTATATTCTAAATAAGGTTCCAAGTAAGTCTGTAAATAAAACACCACATGAGATGTGGACTGGACGCAAACCGATGCTTTCTTACCTTAGGATTTGGGGGTGTCCGGCGTACGTCAAACGTTTGAAGACAGACAAACTTGAACCCAAGTCTGACAAATGTTTCTTTGTTGGTTATCCTAAAGAAACTAAAGGATATTACTTCTACTTTGTTGAAGAACAAAAATTGTTCGTAAGCAATAGAGCAATTTTCTTAGAAAAAGAATTCCTTGGTGAAGGAACAAATAGCTCTAATATTGAGCTTAGAGAAGTTCAACATGTAGAAGATCCGACACCATCTACTGAACCAGTTGAGTCGGATTTGATTAGATCAGATCCAGAACCCATATTAGATGCACCATTAAGGCGATCGGGTAGAGTACCACGTCAGCCGGACAGATACTACGGTTTCTTGGTCCGGGATGGGGATCCTATCGAACTTGATGAAAACGATGAGGATCCGATCACATATATGGATGCAATGCAGAGGTATGACTCTGATAAATGGCTGATAGTCAACTTCAAAGACCACGCAATAGCACGTATCTGGTAGGATAGTGATTACGGGTATCGATCCACAGGAATTGGGGTACAGTTGTTTTCTTAAAAATAAAAATATTTAAAAGGAAGAGTTTGTGAGGAAAATTAAACTAAGAAATTTAATAAAGAAAATGCAATTAAAATGATATCAGTTTGAGGGAACCTAAGGCAAGGAATTCACCACTAACATCGGAAAAAGGGTTATTTATAATTTATTTCGTTCTTGGATTAACATGCAAATTGGCTACAAGCCTAATAAGCATTCGAATAGAAATTTCACAAAAGCAATTTGGGAATAATCCATCTTCAGTTGGCATGAAATGTCTACCCTAATCTAAGGTGGTAGCACACTGCATCTTCCTTAAGCATGGACTATCTTATATTTACTCAGTGATCATGAAGAACAGTTGTATAAACATCATACTTAAAATCACAGAAATTAAATATGAGATGAAATAAAATATTCATTAGGAGGAAAATAAAGTTTATACAACTCCAAGAATAAAAATCAAAAATACAAAACCCTTGGCCCTTTGTTAGGGCTGCATCCGGCCCTAGAGAAGAGTTCAGCCTTCCATGGTATGGGGGGTAGCAGCAGCGATGTAGAAGGCCTTCATCATGACTGGATTCTCCCTCCTTTCTCCCGTCGGCTTCCTCTCCCTCTTGGACTTCATTATTTCTTCCTTTGGAAAATCATTCCCAAAATACCCAAAGTCTTCTCTCCCTCCTTTTTTTTTTTTTTTTCTTTTGTGTGGAACTCCCCTCCTCCGAAGAGATCCTGGAACCGGACCCCCCAAGCTTGCCTTCATCTTCACGCATTGATTCCATTTTATAGCCTTCACCTGGGTGGGAGGATAAGGTTGATTGAGCTGATCTGCCATTGGGAAGTTGAGCTGGGATTTCTTCAACGTGGAGGAGATGCGGCTGGTAGTTGATCCGGAAGTTGTGTTGCTTGATCTTCGGCTGCAGGGGATGGAGAGGACGTGGAGCAAGATGCAAGAGATGCTGGGATAAATCCATGGATAAGGATGAACTCGGGAGCTTGGAACGGCTAGGAGGGAGGCTATCGCGAATGAAAATAATCCGGAGAAGATGGGATGCTGGATTCGGGAGCTGGGAGCTGGAATTCGTTGGCTGAAGTCGGCTTGAACGTAGAGGAGACATGGCAGTTTGAGAGGATTTCGGATGGTTGAATGCGAACTGGAAGCAGGGGATAAGCTTGGGATGTTGGGATCGGAAAAAACTAGGATTTGAGTCTATCTCGTGAATCATGCGGGAGGGGGAAGGAAAAAGTCTTGGGTCTGTTCCAAAACAGAGCCCTGTTTATTGGATGCAGAAGATAGATGGAGTTGGCTTGGTTTTGGATTTGGTTCGGAAAGGATGAAGTCGGATCACGGAGAAGATGGGATCCAAAGCAGAGATGAGAGCGGGTTGCTTTGATTATGGAGGGAATGAAGCAGAGAGGATCTCGGCTGTTCTGGGAGGAACTCACAAACGGGATGTACGTGAAACAGGGGAGAATCACAGCATATGCGAACGGGAGATGAGGATGAATACGGTTGCTGGGTTCATGGGATTTTGTTTGGATACGGGAGAAGAGGATGAGGCTTGGTTTTAGATGAATGTCTTGAATGCATGGGAGCTGGGAAGGGAGTGATCCGTGGGTGAAGAGGAGTTGAGATCTATTCAGAAGCAGGGGATACGAATGACTTTGAGTTTGATTTTCGGTTGGCTGGAGTTGGATCACGGAGTATCCGGACATGGGAGGAGATGGAACCTGGATCCATGCGGACGTACTCTGTTCGTGGAGGTTTGGATTTGTTCTTTGGACTGCCGAAGATGTGGGCGCTTGGAGTTGGGATCTCGGGAAGATGAAGCTGGATGCTGAGAGATGTTCATCCGTGGAGGGGATCTAGCTGGAGAAGCTTCGGAGAAGGAATGTCGTGGAAGGTTAGGAAGATGCTGGGAAGATCCGTGAGATAAAGATGGAACAGGGGAAGATGCAGGACGTGGCCGACTCGGGTTGCACGCATGAACCATGGAGCAGAATAGCTGGGACGTTGGGAGATTCGGATAAGGATGGAACGGCATGGAAGAAACAGGATGGGGTGGAGTTCGGATTCGGAGGTTGGGAGGAAGTTGGGATCTCGGGATGAAAGGGAACTGCTCCTTGTTTTCGTGAAGGGAAGTCGAAGAAGAAACGCTCACGGCTCGGAAGACCCGGGAGCGCGAGGAAGCCTGGGCTCTATCCATTAGCTGGGAATAGGGGATCTTTGGAATGGTGAGAGTGATGAGTGAATGGAGCTTTGGGATCCGTGCAATTAGGATGGTATGCTTTGAGATCTGAGAGATAAATAATTGAAAGGATTTTATTGGTTTTTGAGATTAACATAGGGAAATTGGGTTATGTGGAAAAAGAGTTGGAACGAGTGGGAAGAAATTTAGGTAAACTTGAAAAGCACTGAATTTTGGAAAAGAATTCTTGGTGTCGACTCTGGAAAATATAAAATTGTGAAATGATGTAGTGTCCGTTTAGGCTTTACCTAATTGAGCTTGACTTGACCTGCATGCATTAAACTTAATTAATAAATAATCAAATCAAACTTGAATTACCTTTGATAATTTATTAAAATGCAATGGTGAAGGTAATACATTTTTTTAGTTGAATTTACAAAATATGTGAATTAAAATAATGATAAGTGCTATGAATAAGATATTAATTTATGCATTATTTAGCACTTATCAATGGCTTGGAGCCATGCAATCCGAAATGGAATCCATGAAGGTCAATGATGTTTGGACATTAGTTGACCCACCTGAAGGAATTAAACCCATAGGGTGTAAGTGGATATTCAAAAGGAAATGAGGCGCAGACGGAAAGGTAGAGACCTATAAAGCCCGTCTGGTTGCCAAGGATTATCGTCAACGTTATGGTATTGACTATGACGAGATGTTTTCTCCTATGGCAATGCTCAAGTCCATTCGGATTGTGCTTGCATAGCAGCACATTTAGACTATGAAATCTGGCAAATGAATGTAAAGACCGCATTTCTAAATGGAGATTTAGAAGAAGAAGTGTATATGATACAACCTGAAGGTTTTACATCTGTAGATGAGTCTAAAGTGTGCAAGCTTCAAAAATCCATTTATGGATTAAAGCAAGCTTCACGGAGTTGGAATATACGTTTTGATAAGGTAATCAAAACATATGGCTTCATTAAGAATGAAGAGGAACCTTGCATTTATAAATGGGCAAATGGTTCAGTTATTATATTCCTTATTTTGTATGTGAATGACATTCTTTTAATCGGGAATGACATTCCTGCATTACAAGGAATAAAGGTTTGGCTATCATCTCAATTTGCTATGAAGGATTTGGGAAAAGCATCTTACATCCTAGGGATGAAGATCTATAGAGATAGATCTAGAAGATTGCTTAGATTATCCCAATCCAAGTACATTGATACTATACTGAAGAGGTTCGGTATGATTAATTCCAAGAAAGGCTATCTTCCGATGGGCCATGGAATTAACCTCTCTAAAAGGGATTGTCCGACAACCCCTCAAGAAAGAGAGAGTATGGATAGAATTCCATATGCTTCGGCAGTGGGATCTATAATGTATGCCGTGACATGTACTAGACCAGACGTGGCATACTCACTAGGAGTAGTGAGCAGATACCAGTCTGATCCAGGTAGCAACCACTGGAAGGTTGTAAAAACCATCCTTAAGTATTTGAGAAATACTAAAGATCAGTGGCTTGTCTATGGTGATTCTGACTTAAAACTTGAGGGATATACTGATTCAAGTTTTCAGTCAGATCAAGATGATAGCAAGAGCGTGTCAGGATATATCTTCACTCTTAAGGGTGGGGCCATCTGCTGGAAGAGTTCCAAGCAGCATACAGTGGCAGATTCTACATGTGAAGCAGAATATATCGCAGCATCTGATGCCGCCAAGGAAGCTGTATGGTTGCGGAAGTTCATCACCGAGCTTGGAGTGACACCCTCCATTGATGGTCCAGTGCCTGTATTTTGTGACAATACTGGGGCCATAGCTCAAGCAAAGGAACCTAAAGCACATCAGCGGACCAAGCATATTCTACGTCGCTACCACCTGGTTCGAGAGATCATCGATCGAGGTGATATTGATCTTCAGAAGATTGACACAAAAGAAAATCTGGCTGACCCATTTACCAAAGTCCTCGGCATCAAAGAGTTCGACGAACACAAGTCGAAGATGGGTATTAGATACTGTGCCGATTGGCATTAGGCTAAGTGAGAGTTGTTGGGATTTGTATCCTAAATGTCAATCGTCAGCATATTGATGATTGAATTTTGTAAATGAATTGACAAATTAATAAAGTGTTATTTGGCATTATTCATCATTTCATCTTCAAATGAACTCTTATATGATGAAGTCCTTAGGACTTATGTTATGATAAAGGAGGATTTATCTTTGAGTTCTTAAACTTGTTCGCGACCAAATGATATGTTGTTACTAGGACGACAGCATTATCGAGATTAGGTCATTGTGTGACATATATGTTGGTTGTCCTCTTAACCAAGGAGTGTGGAGACACTGGTATGCCACACAGGTGAAGTGTAGGAGTACATTTCACTGAACGTGACCAATTCCGGAACGCTCTACTGTCGACAGATGTTCTGAGTGGATATGGGTATAAGCTTGGCCCTCTGACCTGAGACCGCAACCTGTGACTAGCAAGCAACTCACTGTACTTTGGTACCGGACTACCTGAATTTCTAATTCAGTGACGGAAGGTCACTGGGTGCAGTCAAGTACTTGCGTAGTCAGTTGTGAGTCAAGATGGAATTGACCCCTCCTGAAAATAGGAGATAATGTCTTGTGATTAATTTAGCAAAACCTTGGCCAGGGTAATCCCAGTGAGGAGTCACGGGATATCTAAAGTTAATCACATAATGGATGTACTAATTATAGGGTTGACAGTGAGCTCTAAGTCATCCTGGCATTAGGAGTCAAAGGGATTGAATTATACAGTAACCATAGTTCAGGGTTCCAGAATATTTGCTTCGCATATATTCGGCCTATCCGGACGTTGGGTACCATTGCTAGATGGTCACATCAATTAGTGTAGGAAATTGTTCCTATACTACCGGCTTAGGTTCGAACCTATGAGGTCACACGCATAGAAGATTCCTGATTGATCAAAAAAGCTGATGAATGATTAAGAATCATTTAGGGATAATTTGGTCAATTTGATTGGCAAATTATCTTATAAAATAATTAAAATAATTATTGAAGGATTAATTAGTAATTAAATTACTAATAAACTCAATTTGATTGAGTAATTGTGCTAAGGATGAGCCAAATTGAATTGGATTCAAGTTTGGGCTCAATCAGGATTTTGACCTGATTGGATTAGGTTAGAACCAAAAAGGACTTAAGCTAATCAAATTAATTTTAAATTAATTTGTTCTTAATTGGGGATTGACCTAATTGGATTAGGTCCAACACAAAGTAATTAATTCAATTTGATTGAGTTTGCATGAGCCAAAATTGAATTGGATTCAATTTGAGCTCAATCAGGGTCTGACCTGATTAGATTGGGTTCAACCAAATTGCTTTGTTTTAATTCGGATTTGACCAAATTTGATTAGGTGCAACCCAAGGGGATTAGGCTCAGATGATGTGGCAATTATTGATGACATGGAATTGGATTTCATGAATTTTAAATAAACCAAAATTATTGCATGGCACATGGACCCATTGCTTGACACATGGCGATATTGTTTGTTATTTGAATTTAAATTCAAACATTAAGCAATGTGTTAAATGATTTTAATCACTCAAACCATCAGCCAAGGTGGCGTATGAGTTTTTGAATGGATTAAATTCGAATTTCAAGAGGTGATTTCGAAATTATGAAGTGTTTTACCTTGCCGCATGGATTTCAAATTCCTTCCCTCTTGCACATGTGTTTAAAATTTGAATTTAAATCAGATTTGGTTGAGATCTGATTTGGGTTGTTCCTATTCCTTTGCATGTGCCAACTAAAAGAGGTTTTCTGAAAATAAATTTTGAATTTTGAATGGAAATTCGGAGGCTATTAAAAGGGGTCAAACATGGGCACCAAAAACACATCCATTGCAGCCTTCTTCCTCACCCGCCTCCTCTTCCTCTTCTTCTCCATTTTAGATAGGGTTTTCAGGGTGAATATCTAGAAGATTCAAGATCAGATCTGAGTCCTCTACTTTCCTTACAAACCTCATCTCCATCTGCTTCAAGACGATTGATCAAGAGTTGATTGAATCCGACGGGCAGATTTCAGCTTTCAAGTGTTCTGCAACTGCTAGCACTGTTGCGGAAGAAGATCCTTCAGGACTTCGCGTGTACTTCTCGTAGAGGCCATTCGTGTACATGGCTGCGAAGTCAAGAATCAGATTCACAACTTTCATCCATCATAAAAGGTATTAATCTAGCATTAATCATTTATTATGGTGTCAAGGTCTAGGTCCGATTCTCCGAGGTTTTACCCTCTTTTGGGGCTTCTCACGGAGATATCTCCAGAATCCATTCGATGGATATTCGGAGATTAATTGGAATAGAGTTCTTAAGTTTCAGATCTGATAGTTAATCATGCATAAAAGTTTTAGCATAATTGTTTAAACGATTCCGGCATAATCCTATGTGTTCTTAATGTGCTGATTTCTAGATTTGATCTTGTAAGCATGCATGAATTAAATTGTTTGATTTATTTTTCCGCTGTATTTTTGAAATTTTAAAAGAACTACGTGTGGCTTGATTTCTCTTGTGAAGGGGTACGTAGGCAACCCGATCAGGTTCAGCCATGGTTTTCAAAAAAAAAAAAAATTCAGCATGCTAAACACCGAAGAACCTAGGAATAACTTTCACTGTAATCCTAGGGATTATAGTGAACTCCCAAGTGCGGCTTGGGGAGTGGACGTAGGAGCAAGAGTTGGCTCCGAACCACTATAAACTTTACTGTGTTTGTATTGGCTAGTTGTCTCTTTCTCTCACTTCACTCACTGCATCTAGTAATCTAACTATTCTGCTTGCATTAGATTTAGTTAATTACTCATTATACTTTTAATTGATCAAGATTTAATTAAAACCCAATTCACCCCCTCCTCTTGGGTTGTCTCCTTAGGCAACAAGTGGTATCAGAGCAAGTACTCTTATATCGATTGGTGTTTCAATCCCCAAAAGAGTAAAAGATTAAAATAACAACCCCTTTTGGATCTTTCCTTAGTGAGGGGCAATCCACCAATAGGCCTCCATTTTTTAATGGAGCTAACTATACCTATTGGAAGGCTAGAATGAGGATATTTATCCAAGCCCAAGATTATGATGTTTGGAGCATCATAATTAATGGACCATATATTCCTTCTATCTATGTTGATAACATTGCTATACCCAAGCTTGAAAAAGATAGGAATGATAATGATAGAAGGAAGGCACAACTAAATGCCAAAACAATGAATGTTCTTTATTGTGCCTTGGACCCTAATGAATTCAATAGAATCTCTACTTGTAATTCTGCAAAAGAAATATGGGATAGACTTGAAGTGACCCACGAGGGCACAAATCAAGTCAAAGAATCTAAAATTAACATGTTAGTACACAAATATGAACTATTTAAAATGGAGTCTAATGAAACCATTTCTTGCATGTTCACAAGATTTACTGATATTGTCAACGGCTTAAAAAGCCTTGAAAAAGGTTATACTAACAGTGATCTTGTCAGAAAAATTCTTCGCTCTTTACCAAGGTCATGGGAAGCCAAGGTCACGGCAATCTAAGAAGCAAAAGACTTGAACAAGCTGCCACTCGAGGAGCTTCTTGGATCACTAATGACACATGAGCTCACAATGAACCGACACAGCGAAGAAGAATCCTTCCATAAGAAAAAGGTAATTGCCCTCAAGTCCACTTCTTCTAATAAGGATCTTTCTTGCAGTAGCAGCAGTGAAGAAGAAGACAATAAGGAAGATGATGAAGAAGCTCTTCTTGTGCGAAAATTCAAAAGATTCATCAATAGAAAGAAGCCTTTCCATAAGAAGAGAGTTCCCTCGAGTTTCTTCTACAAGGATAAAGGTAAAGAAAAGGAAAGTGAGGGAACCGGATGCTATGAATGCAAGAAGTCCGGTCATTTCAGAGCCGACTGCCCCTTGCTGAAGAAGGGCAACAAGTACAAGAAGAAGAAAGCTCTTGTCACCACCTGGACTGACTCCGACAAATCATCATCATCATCGGAAGAGGAACAAGAGAAAAAGGCAAATTTCTGTTTTATGGCAAATGAAAATGAGGTAACATCTGAAACACATTTAGATTTTACCTTTGAAGAATTGTATGATGCCTTTAATAAACTAATGGATGAATATAGGTCAATAAACCTTAAAAACAAAGAATTGAAGCTAACCAATCAATCCTACATTCATAAAAATGATAAATTAATTAAGGATAAGGACTCTATCGTAAAAGAAAACTTAGAACTTAAAACAAGCAACCAATTGCTAACTCAAAAAACTGATACCTTAATTAAAGATAAAGAAAGACTAACTAAAGAAATTTCAGAACTTAAAAACATCAATCAAACTCTAAAAGATAACTTTACAAAAGATTTAAACCTACTAAAAATAGAAAAACTAAACTTAACAAAAGAACTTGAAAAATATAAACCAATTGTTGAGAAGTTTACCTATAGCTCTGAAAAACTTGATATGATCCTTAATAGTCAAAGAGCTGTATTTAATAGAGCCGGGTTAGGGTATAAGCCCAAGAACAAACAAAAACTTCTCAAAAACTTCTTTGTAAAAGCCGGTGAAAGTAAAACTAAAAATGTGACTTATTTTTGTTGTGGTAGAGTAGGACATAAAGTTAATATATGTAACCATAAAAAAACAGAAACTAAAAGAATGATTAAAAAGATTTGGGTTCCAAAAGGAACCAACATAACTAACCTTGAAGGACCCAAGAAAACTTGGGTACCTACAATTGTATGATTTTTTTTGTGTAGGAGTGTCTTGCAACCAAGCTCAATAAACACTGTTGGTACTTGGATAGTGGCTGCTCAAGACACATGACGGGTGACAAGGAGCAATTCTTCACTTAAGCATAACGTACTTAGCGTTAGTCAATTATGTGATAGAGATTTTGATGTTCTGTTTAAGCCATCTTTATGCATCATAACCAACTCAATTGACAATAGCTTAGTATTCAAAGGACTAAGACATGGCAATATTTATGTAGTAGATCTCGAAGATCTTGCCAAAAATAGCCACTGCTTAGTAGCTAGTGATACTAAGGTCAATGATGCAAGTTGGTTATGGCACCGTAAATTAGGTCATGCAAGTATGGATACACTATCTAAATTAGTTAAAAGGGACTCTGTGATTGATTTGCCAAAGTTAAAATTTGAGAAAAATAAAATTTGTAGAGCATATCAATTTGGCAAACAATCTAGAAGTTCTTTTAAAATCTATAAATTGTGTCTCTACTACTGGACCCCTTGAGCTACTTCATATGGATCTTTTTGGACCAACTAGGACCACAAGCCTTGGTGGAAACAAGTATGATCTTGTCATTGTAAATGATTTTTCTAGATACACATGGGTCATATTCTTAGCTCATAAAGATGAAGCATTTTTAGTATTTAAGAAATTCCATAAGGAAGTGACTAATACAAGAAATGCTTCAGTTATAACTATTAGAAGTGATCATGGAACGAAATTTGAAAATCATCTATTTGAAAAATTTTGTAGTAAAAAGGGGATAACTCATAATTTTTCTGCTCCTAGGACTCCACAACAAAATGGGGTGGTTGAAAGAAAGAATAGAACCCTAGAAAAAATGGCTAGGACTATGTTATGTGAAAGTGATCTCCCAAAGTACTTTTGGGGTAAGGCTATTAACACATCATGTTATATACTAAATAGAGTTTTATTAAGACCAATTATAAAGAAAACACCTTATGAACTTTGGAGAGATAGAAAGCCCAAAGTAAATTACTTTCATGTCTTTAGTTGTAGGTCTTTTATTCATAACAATGACAAAGATAATTTAGGAAAATTTGATTCTAAATCTGATGAAGGTATCTTTTTGGGATATTCTACATCAAGTAGGGCATATAGAGTGTTCAACAAAAGAACCCTTGTTATTGAAAAATCTATTCATATTGTTTTTGATGAGACTAATGATTCTTCCTCTAGCAAGAGAGTAGCTTTTGATGATGATGCAGGAATACTTGAGGAAAAGATGGATCACATGACTCTACAAGAGGATGAACCCAAGCAAGTTGAAGAAACTTCAACAAGCCAAGAGGTAATTGCCGAACATGTGCTTACAAAGGCTTGAAGGTATGCTCACGGTCACCCTAAAGAGTTAATCTTAGATGATCCATCTCAACCTGTTAGAACTAGAGCCTCTCTTAGAAACTTAAATAATCATCTTGCATTTGTTTCACATTTAGAACCTAAAAACATTGAAGAAGCTGAAAGAGATGTAAATTGGATAAATGCTATGCAAGAGGAACTTAACCAATTTACAAGAAATAAAGTATAGAACTTAGTTGAAAGACCCTCTGAATACTCAATAATTGGAACTAAATGGATATACAAAAATAAACTTAATGAAAATGGAGTTGTGGTTAGGAACAAGGCTAGACTAGTAGTAAAGGGCTATAATCAAGAAGAAGGTATAGACTTTGATGAGACTTTTGCTCCTGTGGCTAGACTTGAGGCAATTAGATTGTTACTAGCATTTGCATATTTTAAAGATTTCAAATTATTTCAAATGGATGTAAAAAGTGCCTTCTTGAATGGGTATATTAATGAGGAGGTTTATGTAAAATAACCTCCTGGTTTTGAGAATCATCAATACCCCAATCATGTTTATAAACTAAATAAAGCACTTTATGGTCTAAAATAAGCCCCTAGAGCATGGTATGAAAGACTTAGCAAATTTCTATTAGACCATGAATTTTTTAGAGGAAATGTTGATACAACCCTATTTTTGAAAAAGGAAAACAAAGATATGTTAGTAGTATAGATTTATGTAGATGATATTATTTTTGGTGCTACTAACAACCGTCTTTGCGAAGAGTTTGCTGAATTAATGCAGAGTGAATTTGAGATGAGCATGATGGAAGAATTGAACTACTTCCTCGGACTTCAAATCAAACAATCTAAGGAAGTGATTTTCATCAATCAAGCTAAATACATCAAGAAAATGCTAAAGAAGTTTGATATGGATGGAAACAAGTCAATTGGCACTTCCATGAGCTCATCATGCAAACTAGACAAAGATGAATCGATAAATTAGTAGATCAAAAGCTGTATAGAGGTATGATAGGATCATTATTATATCTTACAGCAAGTAGACCTGATATCATGTTTAGTGTATGCATGTGTGCTAGATATCAATCTAATCCTAAGGAATCATACCTAATTGCAGTTAAAAGAATTTTTAAATATCTAATAGGAACAAAAAATATAGGTCTATGGTACTCTAAAGAATTAAGCATAAACTTAATAGGGTACACTGATTCCGACTTCGCTGGTTGTAAATTTGATAGAAAAAGCACCAGCGGATCATGTCAATTTTTAGGAGAGAACTTAATTTCATGGTTTAGCAAAAAACAAAACTCGGTTGCACTATCTACGGCGGAAGCCGAATATGTTGCTGCCGGAAGTTGTTGTGCTCAAATTTTGTAGATCAAGCAACAACTTGAAGATTATGGCATTAAACAAGATAAGATTCCCATAAATTGTGATAATACAAGTGCCATAAATCTAACTAAAAATTCAATTCAGCACTCAAGAACTAAACATATTGAGATAAGACATCACTTCATAAGAGATCATGTGTTAAATGGTGATGTGATGCTTGAATTTGTTTGTACTGATGATCAACTTGCTGATATCTTCACAAAACCCTATAGTGAAGATCGATTTTGTATTCTTAGAAGAGGGTTAGGAGTGATTGATCCATTCTTGTGATACTCTCCTCTAATTCATTGATTTTGATGATTAGCTTATGTTGGATATAGGATTTCTCGTCTATGGTTATCGAATCATTCCTTAAGTTCTAAAGATTTCCATATCTCTCTCCTTTGGCACGGAATTAACTGAGTTTTTGGTTATGTGCCAGAGTTCGAGTCAACTCGAATGAATCTAAGAGTCGACTCGTGGGCGAGTCGACTCGCGCTTTTTCAGAAGTCGACTCGCGCTTTACTGGAGTCGACTCGAGGTCGAAAATCCGTCTTTTAACCCTAATCGAAATGTTTTTCCCCACTTTTATTTCGGCCGCCACTGTTCATAAAAGCGCTAGAGTCGTCTCCTACCTCATCCCCGACCCATTTTCTCGTCGTTTTTTCCGTATTTTCTCCCTTCTTCTTGTCTTTCCTTCGGATTTAGGTCAAAAATGCCTAGGAAAGCCGTTGTTCCGAGCCGGAAGAGACCTCTCACCGCGAGCGGCGCCGAGAGATGGTCCAAGGCGCGGAATGAACCTATGAGGCCACCACCTCCGGTTCCCTCTCCGCCTAGGCTGACTCCCTCGCGTTTGTGCGATGGAAGGGTTGTCTCCACCGGGAGGAAAGTCAACTTTGACTTCCTCTCCCGGGAAGGGTTCACCTTAGGGAATCGTCTTAGGGCCTAGGGCTTAGAGTATTTTTGTTCACTTGACCTCCCTACATACCCAGGGTTAGTTAAGGAATTTTATGGGACCGTCACACGGAGTGGCGATGGTATCCAAGGAACTGTAGCAAATGTCCCTATTTCCATTTTGGAGGATTCATTGCTCGAGTCCTCCATCTCTCCCGAGAGGGGATTGCTCCCACACATCCCACTGATAGGACTGAGGCCCTTACGGCCATGTTAGGGAGCCCACCTCAATCCCCCATAGAGGAGGTGTTTGCAAATTAGCTTTCAGCTGAAATGCGACTCCTCCTATGTATCATTTCTAGGACTCTCTTTCCTAAGACCGAGAGGTTTGACTTCATTTCTGAGAGAGACCTAGGCTTGATGTTCCACATTCTACATGACACTCCCATCAACTTTCCCAAACTTATCTACAGCTATATCTGTGAACCCCTAGACAAACCTAGGTTGAGTCTCCCCTATGGTATGCTTTTCACATCCTTTTTTGGGAGTTAGAAGTCCCTATCCCTGAGGGAGAACCCTCTCGCTCCCTCAAACACACAGACCATATGGGTGAGGGGACTCTCCACCGAATGGGTTTCCACAAGGTGGAGGGTGTTTGGGTTAGAAGAACATCCACATCTACACCAGCTAACCCTACTACTCATCACTCACCTATCTCTGAACATGACCAGGACCACTCCACAGATCCTTCCACCTTCCCATCCACATCTGATCCTTCATTCCCTGCTGAACCATCTACTTCAGCTGGACCCTCTACAGTGCCACCACCTCAGCAGCCCCTAGTGGTCAGGATTTGTCCTGAACAGCTCCAAGAGTTGAGGGATGACATAGTGAGGGAACTAAGAGGTACATCCAGTGCACCCTCCACTGACCTCACCCCTCCACAGTAGCAGTTTCCATGATGGTAGCTGAAGTAAAGGAGGAGCTGTCAAGTCTGAGAAGTCTAGTTCAGGGTCAGTACTTGAGCCTCACAGCTATTAAGGAAGACACAAGGGAAATACGCGACTCTATTAGAGCTGAGCTGCTAACGCAAAGTCAAGGTGCAGAAAGGCTCGCAAATGTATTGATAGACAAGCTGGATACAATCAATGAAAGTGTGATCCAACTTACCCAGACACACGCCACGGCGACCTCAGAGATTATTACACAACTAGGAAATGTGTCTGAAGGAATAAGCCTGGTTATGCAGGCTCATCGGCGGGGCATGGGCGCATAATCCTCTTCTGCTAGACGTCCTTAGAATTGTACTTTTATGTAATCATTCAAAGTCCTTTTGGACTTTCCATCATGTACTCAAATTTTGTAATCAATGAACTGAAGTCATTTTCTGAAAAATTGTGCATTTTGTCTTTTGTGTTATGACTTTGTGTATTATGTGCTTCTACATTGATTCTTTGATACTTCACATTTTTGCTATGATGACAAAAGGGGGGAGAAAGTATGATACATGTATGTAAAATGTAAAAGGAAACACTAAACAAGAAATTCTTTAAGCCAAATGTGATACAGATTTTCTCTTCTATAAAAGAGAATATTAAAAGAAAATTCAGAAAACTTGAACAAAGTTCAAACAAAATTGAATGCACATGCTGAGGGGAAGAATCTGAAATTATAAGAAAGCAAACTCATTAAAAACATATAAGCCAAACAATTGATTGCATGAGATGAAGGCTTATATAATTTCAAATGAAAGGGGGAGCTTTAATTTCAGAATTTACTGACTCATACCTTTCAATTTTTGGATACATTAAATGACTAGACATTTGAATTCATTTCAAAACTTTACTATGAATCACTTCTTGTATGAGCAACTCACTTTACAAATACTCAATGTTTTGTCATCATCAAAAAGAGGAAGATTGTGGAGTGATTGATTATACCCCTTGTGGAGTGATTGATTAAAACCCCATTTGATTTTGATGAGCTCAAAGCAATTGAGTATATCTTGTGATTACTAATGAATTCAATTGAGTGTTTCAGTGAAAATCCTGTCCAAGTGTTTCTAGACTTGGTTCATAGTATTTTGGATAAGTTAAGAAGTCTGCATGAACCAATGTCTGAGACTCGAGTCGACTTCCGAGTTTCACGAGTCGACTCCAAGCGTATCAAGGTCACTGGCACGAGCTCGAGTCGACTCCTGATCAGTACGAGTCGACTCCGACTGAAAACAGACAGAAGGACAGAAGAGCAGTTTTTCAGGTGTGAGATTCGAGTCGACTCCAGTGGAACGCGAGTCGACTCCCAGCGGTACACACAGAAAAAGTCAGAGAGCGTTTTATGGACTCTGAGATTCGAGTCGACTCCAGTGGAACGCGAGTCGACTCCCAGCGGTACACAAAGAAAAAGTCAGAGAGCGTTTTATGGACTCTGAGATTCGAGTCGACTCCCGCAGTACGCGAGTCGACTCCGAGACTGTGCGACCATCGACAGACAGAAGACCATGTTACTGCCTCTGAGATTCGAGTCGACTCACAGACAGCTCGAGTCGACTCCAAGACAAGCTTCACGTCAAAAGGCAGAAGACCAACTTTCGGAAACTGAGAGCCGAGTCGACTCCAAGGAAGTTCGAGTCGACTCCAAGACTGGATGAGCCAAAAGACAGAGAATCGAGAGTTCGGGCTCTGAGATTCGAGTCGACTCCCAGGACAGTCGAGTCGACTCGAGTGGACAAAATTCAAATTTGGATCCACGGACTACAGAGGATGAGCCGACTCCAAAATTGCCAGGTCAGCGCCAGAAGTTGGCGAGTCGACTCCGGGTCAAGACGAGTCGACTCCCAGTCAAGACGGCAACTTTAATTCAAACTGGGAACAGTTGCCGAGTCGACTCCGGAAAAGCTCGAGTCGACTCCTGCTACAGCCGAGTCGACTCCTGATCGCGCGAGTCGACTCCAACCCACCAACGGTCACATTGTCAGGCTGCGCAGAGTGTGCAGAACGGCCAGAAAAAGCAGAGTAACGGCTAGTTTCCGTGGGGGTTGGCTTAAATAGCCACAGAACACTGTAGCAAGGTAGAGAACACACATTCCACTCCTAGCATTCAAGTCTTCAAGCTCTCTAAGTGCTCTTCAACGAGAAAAAGGGAAGATCTGCATTTACTGCTCCACCAACATCTTCCCAGCATTCAAAGCTTCCTCCTCCTGCTTTCAAGTCGATCACTCTTTCAAGAGGAGACCGGAGTTCCAGAAGCCACACCTCTTCACCATCTTAAAAGCGTTTGAGGGCTTCTAACTCCTTTACGATTATATTGTTTTAAATCTGCTTTTTAAGAAGCTATCTTCTGTTTTCTTCTATCTCGTGTATTTACTTGATTCAATCGGGGGATTGAATCAAGGGGATTAAGGTTGGTTGGTGAGCCGGTTTAAAACCACGAGTGTAAGGGTTTGATTGTGAGCCCGGGAAAACAATCGGGGTTGGTTCTAGTCGGTGAGCCTGGGAAAACCGACCGAGTTCGTTGTGAGCTCGTAAAACAACAAGTTCGGTTGTGAGCTTGCAAAACAACCGGCTGTAATCCAAGGGGGTTATAGTGAAATTCCCAAGTGAGACTTGGGGAGTGGACGTAGGAGCAAGGGTTAGCTCCGAACCACTATAAAACTTTGTGTTTGTAGTGCATTGTCTCTCATCTTCTTCCCCACACATTACTCACAGCACTTAGCTTTAATTAAATAACTGGCTATAGTATTTAGTTAATCATCCACAAAGTTTTAATTAGCTAAGTTAATTTAAAAACCCAATTCACCCCCCCCCCTCTTGGGTTGTCTATCTGGGCAACAAGTGGTATCAGAGCCAAAAACTCTTCCACTCAAGAGTTAAAAGATCAAAATGACAACCCCATTTGGATCTTCTCACATTGAGGGTCAGTCCACCCAAAGACCCCCTTTCTTCAATGGATCTGACTACTCATACTGGAAGGCTAGGATGAGAATATTCATCCAAGCCCAAGACTATGAGATGTGGTCCATTGTAGTAAATGGGCCATACATCCCATCCATATACGTAGATGGTGTTAAGGTACCTAAACTTGAAATGGACTAGGATGAACATGACATGAGGAAGGCACAATTAAACTCTAAAGCAATGAATGTCTTCTATTGTGCCTTAGACCGTAATGAATTCAATAGGGTCTCTACTTGCAATTCTGCAAAAGAGATTTGGGACAGACTTGAAGTGACCCATGAGGGCACGAATCAAGTGAAAGAGTCCAAAATAAATATTTTGGTTCATAAATATGAACTATTTAAAATGGACTCTAACGAAACAATTACATGCATGTTCACTAGGTTTACTGATATTGTCAATGGCCTAAAAAGCCTTGGCAAGAACTATACTAACAGTGAACTTGTCAGGAAAATCCTTCGGTGTCTACCAAGGTCGTGGGAAGCTAAAGTGACGGCAATCCAAGAAGCTAAAGACTTGAACAAGCTTCCACTGGAAGAGCTCCTTGGATCCCTTATGACGCATGAGCTTACCATGAAACAACACAACGAGGAAGAGTCCTCCCATAAGAAAAAGGTAATAGCTTTAAAATCTACTTCTTCTAACAAGGACTTGTCTTGCAGCAACAGCAGTGAAGAAGAAGAAGATGAGGAAGATGGTGGTGAGGCTCTTCTTGTGCGCAAGTTCAAGAAATTCATCAACCACAAGAAGTCCTATCATCAAAGGAGAGGCCCCTCAAATTCCTACCGCAAGGACAAAGGTAAGGAAAGGGAAAGTGAGGGGACCGGCTGCTATGAGTGCAAAAAGCCGGGACACATCCGAGCTGAGTGTCCCTTACTAAAGAAGAGCAGCAAGTACAAGAAGAAGAAGAAAGCCCTTGTCACCACCCTATCGGACTCCGACGCATCATCTTCATCATCGGATGAAGAACAAGAAGAGAAGGCCAATTTTTGTTTCATGGCCAACGAAAATGAGGTAACTTCCGATACGCACTATGATTTTTCATTTGATGAACTTTATGATGCATTTAATGAATTAATGGTAGAATATAAGGCTATAAATCTTAAGAATAAAGAACTGAAAATAACTAATCAATCATACCTACATAAATACGATAAATTAGTTAAGGATAAGGATTTAATCACCAAAGAAAATATAGAACTTAAAACAAGCAACCAACTTTTAACTCAAAAGACCAACACCTTGACTAAAGAAAATGAAAAACTAACTAAGGAATTTTCAGAACTTAAAAAATATAAACAAACCTTAGATAAGGATCTTACTAAAGAACTTAATGATCTAAAAGCCGAAAATCAGACACTAACTAAAGAACTTAACAAATACAAACCCTTAGTTGAAAGATTTACCTATAGTTCTGAAAAATTAAACATGATACTAAATAGTCAACGTGCAGTGTTTAATAAAGCCGGTTTAGGATATAAACCAAGGAATAAGCAAAAACTTCTTAGTACTTCTTTGTTAAAGCTGGGGAAACAAAAACTAAGAAAATAACCTGCTTTTGTTGTGGTACAGTAGGCCATAAAGCAAATGTATGTAATTTTAGGAAAAGTAAAACTAAAAGAAAAATTAAAAGGGTATGGGTTCCAAAAGGAACAAACTTGACTAACCATGAAGGACCCAAGAAAACTTGGGTACCTAAGATGACATGATTTGCTTGTGTAGGAGTGTCTTGCAGCCAAGGTCAACAAAAATTGCTGGTATTTGGATAGTGGCTGCTCAAGGCACATGACGGGTGATAAAGACCAATTTTTCACCCTTGAAGCTAAGAAGGGAGGTGCTGTGACGTTTGGAGACAACAACCAAGGTCACATCATTGGTATTGGTAAAGTTCAAATCACCCCTTCTACTTTTATAGATAATGTTAGATATGTTGATGGTCTTAAGCATAACTTGTTAAGCATTAGTCAATTATGTGACAAAGGATATGATGTTATGTTTAAACCATCACTGTGCATTATAACAAATACTAATGATAATAGTTTAGTTTTTAAAGGGATGAGACGTGGAAATGTATATGTGGTAGATCTAGAAGACCTTACAAAACATAACCAATGTCTAGTTGTTAATGAAACTAAAGAAAATGATGCTAGTTGGTTATGGCACCGTAAGTTAGGTCATGCAAGCATGGACACAATAACTAAACTAGTTAAAAGAGACTCCGTGATAGGTTTGCCAAAATTAAAATTTGAAAAGAACAAAATATGTGAAGCATGTCAATTTGGCAAACAATCTAGAAACTCTTTTAAATCCATAAAATGTGTCTCTACTTCTAGGCCTCTAGAATTACTACACAGGGACCTATTTGGTCCAACTAGAACAACAAGCCTAGGTGGAAATAAATATGGTCTAGTTATAGTAGATGATTACTCTAGGTACACATGGGTCATGTTTCTAGCGCATAAGGATCAAGCATTTTCTATGTTTAAGAAGTTCCATAAGGAAGTAACAAATGCTAGAGAGTCCTCAGTTATAGCTATTAGAAGTGACCATGGTACCGAATTCGAAAATCAATTATTTGATGAATTTTGTAGTAAAAAGGGGATAACCCATAATTTCTCAGCATCTAGGACACCACAACAAAATGGAGTTGTGGAAAGGAAAAATAGAACCCTAGAGGAAATGGCTAGAACGATGTTATGTGAAAGTAACCTCCCTAAGTACTTTTGGGGAGAAGCCATTAATACTTCTTGCCATGTATTAAATAGAGTTCTATTAAGACCCATCATAAAGAAAACACCATATGAACTGTTGAAAAACAGAAAACCAAAGGTTAACTATTTTCATGTTTTCGGATGTAGGTGTTTTGTACATAATAATGGGAAAGATAATCTAGGAAAATTTGATCCAAAATCTGATGAAGGAATATTCCTAGGTTATTCTACAACTAGTAAAGCCTATAGAATCTTTAATAAAAGAACCCTAGTTATAGAAGAATCTATACATGTTGTTTTTGATGACTCTAGTGACATCTCATCTAGTAAGAAGGTTAATTTTGATGATGATATTGAAATACTTGAAGAAAAGATAGATGAGATGGGACTACAAGATGATAATCAAAAGTTGATTGAAGGAGAATCATCAAACCAAGAGCCTATAGTGGATAATGGGCTAACTAAAGCTTGGAGGTATGCTCATGGGCATCCTAAGGAACTAATTCTAGATGATCCATCCCAACCCGTTAGGACTAGAGCATCCCTTAGAAATTTGAATAACCATCTAGCTTTTGTTTCACACTTTGAGCCCAAACATATAGAAGAAGCCGAAAATGATGTAAATTGGATAAATGCAATGCAAGAAGAACTAAACCAATTTACTAGAAATAAAGTGTGGGATCTAGTAGAGAGACCTTCTGAATATCCAATTATAGGTACAAAATGGATATATAAAAATAAGCTAGATGAAAATGGAATTGTTATAAGGAATAAGGCTAGACTAGTAGCAAAGGGTTATAATCAAGAAGAAGGTATAGACTTTGATGAAACCTTTGCTCCCGTAGCTAGACTTGAGGCTATTAGACTATTATTAGCATATGCATGCTCTAAGGACTTCAAGCTATATCAAATGGATGTAAAAAGTGCTTTTCTAAATGGGTTTATTAATGAGGAGGTATATGTGGAACAACCTCCTGGTTTTGAAAATCATCAATACCCCAATCATGTGTATAAACTGAACAAAGCACTTTATGGTCTAAAACAAGCACCTAGAGCATGGTATGAGAGACTTAGTAAATTTCTATTAGAACATGGATTCTCTAGGGGAAATGTAGATACAACACTATTTCTGAAAAAGAAAAATAAGGATATGTTATTAGTACAGATTTATGTTGATGATATCATTTTCGGTGCTACTAACAATCGCCTCTGCGAGGAATTTGCTGATTTGATGCAGAGTGAGTTTGAGATGAGCATGATGGGAGAGCTGAACTACTTCCTCGGGCTTCAAATCAAACAATCTGAAGGAGGCATCTTCATCAATCAAGCCAAATATATCAAGGAGATGCTCAAGAAGTTCGATATGGAGGGAAACAAGTCAATCAGCACCCCCATGAGCTCATCGTGTAAGTTAGACCAAGATGAATCAGGTAAATCTGTAGATCAAAAACTTTATAGAGGTATGATAGGTTCTTTACTGTATCTTACTGCAAGTAGGCCTGATATTATGTTTAGTGTGTGCATGTGTGCTAGATATCAGGCTAATCCTAAAGAATCACACCTAGCTGCAGTTAAGAGAATCTTTAAATACTTAATAGGAACTAAGAACATAGGGCTGTGGTACTCTAAAGAATCTAGCCTAAACTTAATAGGGTACACAGATTCAGACTTCGCTGGATGTAAGCTTGATAGAAAAAGTACCAGCGGGTCTTGTCAATTTCTAGGAGAAAACCTAATCTCATGGTTTAGCAAGAAACAAAACTCGGTTGCATTATCCACTGCAGAAGCTGAATATGTTGCAGCCGGGAGTTGTTGTGCTCAAATCTTGTGGATTAAACAACAATTAGAAGATTATGGCATTAAACAAGATAAAATCCCCATTAATTGTGATAATACAAGTGCCATAAACCTAACTAAAAATCCAATTCAACACTCAAGAACTAAACACATTGGGATAAGACATCACTTCATAAGAGATCATGTATTGAATGGTGATGTGACTCTCCAATTTGTTTGTACTGATGATCAATTAGCAGATATTTTCACAAAACCCCTAAGTGAAGAGAGGTTCAGTGTACTTAGAAGGGGATTAGGAGTGATTGACCCATCCTAGTGGGAGTTTCCACTAGATTAATTGATTTTGATGGTTAAAATGAGGTTAAAATAGAGTTTCTATTCAATGATCATCAAATCAGATCCCAACTAGGTGATTTTCCCTCATTTGGCACGGTTATAGCATGATTTTTAAGTGCGTGCCAAGGTTAGAGACGACTCGAGTAAGTTTCAGAGCCGGCTCCTAAGGGGGAGTCGACTCGCGCATTTGGGGGAGTCGACTCGTAAAGTTGGCAGCTGAGGAGGAGTCGACTCGCACATTGTCGGGAGTCGACTCGAAGTCTACAGGCGCATAAGGAGAGTCGACTCGCGCATTTTCTGGAGTCGACTCGAGGTCGAGTCGACTCGCGACTCAGGGGAGTCGACTCGCAGTCGAGATCCGACTTTTTAACCCTAGGTTTGTCGTTTCGCAAACACTTTTTTCTCAAGCCGCCACTGTTCACAAAGCCCTAGAGCCGACTCCTAGGTCATCCTCGATCGTCTCCAAGCCCTTTTCCCGTCGATTCTTCGCCGGACATTGAGTTTTCGTCCGTTCCTAGGTCTTTTCAGGTCAGTCCCGAGCTTCCTCTATCGATCCTTCTTCGTTCTCTAGGCTTTCATCTCGTTTAGGTCAAGATGCCTCGCAAGGGAGTTGTTAGAAAGAGGTCCCGTCCCGTGGCCGGTCCCGAGCGGCGCTCCAAGGCACGGCACGATGCCGCGAGGCAACCTCCTCCGGATCGTTCCCCGCCTAGGGTGGTTCATGTTAGGCCGTTGGCCGGGAAGGCCGTCACCTCCGGGAGGTATGTCACTTTCGACTATCTCTCCCGGGAAGGATTCACCATAGGCGATAGGCTTAGAGCCCAGGGTCTAGAGTACTTCCTCACCTTGGACCTTCCCACCTATCCTGGCCTAGTTCAAGAGTTCTACAGTACCGTCCATCGGAGAGATGGAGGTATTGAGGGCACGGTATTAGGTGTCCCATTGCGTGTCACAGAGGACCTCATTGCCCATATCCTCCACCTTCCATTAGTAGGGGTGGCTCCTGCACATCCTGAGGATAGATTTGAGGCCCTTACGATCGTCTTAGGGCATCCACCTCAGTCTCCCCTAGATGAGGTATCTGCTAGCTCACTTCCTATTGAAGTGAGAATCCTTTTGAGCATTTTGTCCAGGTCCATCTTCCCTAAGACAGGGAGATTTGATTTTGTGAATGAGAGGGACCTAGCTATTATGTCTTACATTCTTCAGGACACCCCGGTCAACTTCCCCAAGCTCATTTATAGGTATATGTGTGAGCCCCTGGATAGACCTAGGCTCTCCCTCCCATACGGAATGATATTCACTCTTCTCTTTAGGCAGTACGAAATTTCCATTCCTGAGAAGGAACCCTCTCGTGCCTTGCGATGGACTGATCGCTTGGGTACGGGGACCATGCACAGGATGGGATTTCGGAAGAGAGAAGGGATCTGGGTTAGGAAGTCCACTCTCACCGCTCAGACCACCAGACCATCACCCAGTCCAGAGCCAGATTCTGACTACCCAGAGTCCCCAGACCATCCAGACCTTCCATCCACTCCTCCTGCTCCTACCACCTCTGCCGGACCTTCCTCCTCAGCTCCACCATCTATGGAGGTCCGTATTGATCCAGAGCAGCTCCGGGAGCTGCGGCAGGAGATCGTCCAAGATTTGAGGGACGAGCTGCTCCGGGAGCTCCGAGGTTCCGTGCCAGCTCCCACTCCTGCACCCACTCCATCCTCAGCATTGGTCCCATCTTTGACAGCCGTGACAGACATGACGGCTGAGGTGCGGCAGGAGATCTACAACATTAGGACCCTGGTGCAGGCCCAGTTCCACAGCATGAGCGAGGTCACGAGCACCACGAGGAGGATGCGGGATGACATCCGCCGTGACATGCACACCACCACCGAGGGGGCCGAGCGCTTGTCGAATGTGCTCATCGACAAGCTGGATGCACTTCAGACCTCGGTGACTGGGCTTCAGACGTCGGTGACTGAGCTCTCCACTACACATAGCAGAGCCACCACGTCTATTATCACGCAGCTGGGCCATGTTACAGAGGCAGTCGCCCTCCTCATGGAGCAGAGCCGATTGAGAGGAGGAGTCACATCCTCGAGAGGAGGAGCTACATCCTCCAGAGGAGGAGATGTATCCTCGAGAGGGGGAGCTACATCCTCCAGAGGAGGAGATGTATCCTCGAGAGGGGGAGCCACATCCTCGAGGAGGTCATAGATGATTTTGAGTTGTGTTTTGTCTTCTTTTGTATTGTTCTTGCTTTACCTATTGTATGCTCAAATGTATTCATCTTCATATCAATACAATGAGTAGACATCTTATCTTCATTTCTGTGCCATTTGATGATTGACTGTGCCATTTGTGCCATTGATTGTGTGTGATTACCTCCTTTTTGGTATGATGACAAAAAGGGGGAGAAATGTGTAAGTATAAAATATGTAAAAGGGGAGAAATATTAAAAAATATGTAAAAGAAATCAATGGAAATAAATAAAACGATAAACTCTTAAAAACACACATAAATTTGTTCTAAGTGGATTCGGTACCTCGAGGCTCATTATCTCTCTTTTGGGGCTCCTAATGGAGTAATCTCCAGAATCTATTCAAGGGATATTCGGAGATTAGCTGAATCCTACTCAAGAACAAATTGACAGATTTTCCCTCTAAAGATAAAATTCAGTTCAAAAAAACTTCAAAGTATGAAGAGAAAATTCAGAAAATCAAAATATAGTTGAATGCATATGTTGAGGGGGAGAATCTGAATTTTAATCAAGCTAAAACATTAATGACATATAAGCCAAACAATTGATTGCATAATATGAAGGCTTATATAATTCCAAATGAAAGGGGGAGCTTTAACTCCGAAATTTAATGTTTCACTCCCTTCAAACTTGGATAAATTAAATTATCAGACATTTGAATTCATTTATGGATTTTACTTCATTGTTTTATGAGCAATTCATTTTACATATACTCAAAGTTTTGTCATCATCAAAAAGGGAGAGATTGTGGAGTGATTGATTAAAACCCCATTTGATTTTGATGAGCTCAAAGCAATTGAGTATATCTTGTGATTACTAATGAATTCAATTGAGTGTTTCAGTGAAAATCCTGTCCAAGTGTTTCTAGACTTGGTTCATAGTATTTTGGATAAGTTAAGAAGTCTGCATGAACCAATGTCTGAGACTCGAGTCGACTCCCGAGTTTCACGAGTCGACTCCAAGCGTATCAAGGTCACTGGCACGAGCTCGAGTCGACTCCTGATCAGTACGAGTCGACTCCGACTGAAAACAGACAGAAGGACAGAAGAGCAGTTTTTCAGGTGTGAGATTCGAGTCGACTCCAGTGGAACGCGAGTCGACTCCCAGCGGTACACACAGAAAAAGTCAGAGAGCGTTTTATGGACTCTGAGATTCGAGTCGACTCCAGTGGAACGCGAGTCGACTCCCAGCGGTACACAAAGAAAAAGTCAGAGAGCGTTTTATGGACTCTGAGATTCGAGTCGACTCCCGCAGTACGCGAGTCGACTCCGAGACTGTGCGACCATCGACAGACAGAAGACCATGTTACTGCCTCTGAGATTCGAGTCGACTCACAGACAGCTCGAGTCGACTCCAAGACAAGCTTCACGTCAAAAGGCAGAAGACCAACTTTCGAAAACTGAGAGCCGAGTCGACTCCAAGGAAGTTCGAGTCGACTCCAAGACTGGATGAGCCAAAAGACAGAGAATCGGGAGTTCGGGCTCTGAGATTCGAGTCGACTCCCAGGACAGTCGAGTCGACTCGAGTGGACAAAATTCAAATTTGGATCCACGGACTACAGAGGATGAGCCGACTCCAAAATTGCCAGGTCAGCGCCAGAAGTTGGCGAGTCGACTCCGGGTCAAGACGAGTCGACTCCCAGTCAAGACGGCAACTTTAATTCAAACTGGGAACAGTTGCCGAGTCGACTCCGGAAAAGCTCGAGTCGACTCCTGCTACAGCCGAGTCGACTCCTGATCGCGCGAGTCGACTCCAACCCACCAACGGTCACATTGTCAGGCTGCGCAGAGTGTGCAGAACGGCCAGAAAAAGCAGAGTAACGGCTAGTTTCCATGGGGGTTGGCTTAAATAGCCACAGAAGACTGTAGCAAGGTAGAGAACACACATTCCACTCCTAGCATTCAAGTCTTCAAGCTCTCTAAGTGCTCTTCAACGAGAAAAAGGGAAGATCTGCATTTACTGCTCCACCAACATCTTCCCAGCATTCAAAGCTTCCTCCTCCTGCTTTCAAGTCGATCACTCTTTCAAGAGGAGACCGGAGTTCCAGAAGCCACACCTCTTCACCATCTTAAAAGCGTTTGAGGGCTTCTAACTCCTTTACGATTATATTGTTTTAAATCTGCTTTTTGAGAAGCTATCTTCTGTTTTCTTCTATCTCGTGTATTTACTTGATTCAATCGGGGGATTGAATCAAGGAGATTAAGGTTGGTTGGTGAGCCGGTTTAAAACCAACGAGTGTAAGGGTTTGATTGTGAGCCCGGGAAAACAATCGGGGTTGGTTCTAGTCGGTGAGCCTGGGAAAACCGACCGAGTTCGTTGTGAGCCCGTAAAACAACAAGTTCGGTTGTGAGCTTGCAAAACAACCGGCTGTAATCCAAGGGGGTTATAGTGAAATTCCCAAGTGAGACTTGGGGAGTGGACGTAGGAGCAAGGGTTAGCTCCGAACCACTATAAAACTTTGTGTTTGTAGTGCATTGTCTCTCATCTTCTTCCCCACACATTACTCACAGCACTTAGCTTTAATTAAATAACTGGCTATAGTATTTAGTTAATCATCCACAAAGTTTTAATTAGCTAAGTTAATTTAAAAACCCAATTCACCCCCCCCCCTCTTGGGTTGTCTATCTGGGCAACACCCCTATTTGATTTTGATGAGCTCAAAGCATTTGAGTATATTTTATGTTGTACTAATGAACTCAATCTAGTATTTCAGGCAAATATATGTGAATTTCTGTTTAAGTGCCTCGAGCCTTGGTTCAAAGTAATTTGGCTAAGTGTTGAACTCAATTTGAACCAAAGTCTGAAGCTCGAGTCGACTCCGGAAGATTACGAGTTGACTCCATGTGTTTCAAAGGTTCTGGCACAAGCTCGAGTCGACTCCGGTACACTACGAGTCGACTCCGACTGAGAACAGACAGAACGAAGAATTTCAGACCCTGTCATCGAGTCGACTCTAATAGGTTTCGAGTCAACTCCGATGCTTACCGAGTCGACTCCCAATAGTTCCGAGTCGACTCCAAAGGGTAACAGACAGAACGTTGGAACTTAGACCCTGTTACCGAGTTGCCTGCAGAAGGTTACGAGTTGTTGCCCAAGATGACAAGCCAAGAGGGAGGGGTGAATTGATTTCTCTAAATTTTTACTATCTTAATTTAGTCAATTGATGAGTGAGTGAAGTTAAAACAATACACAATGCAAACACACAAGAAGTATAGTGGTTCGGTGCTCTCCTAAGCACCTACGTCCACTTTCCAAGCGACCTCTTGAGAATTTACTATAATCCCGTGGATTACAGTTGGATTGTTTTCGGGCTCACAATCCAAAAACCTTTACACTTTGGTTTTCCGGGATCACCAAAAACCTATGTTGGTTTTAACGGACTCACCAACGAACCTTCACAATTGGTTTTACGGGTTCACCAACAAACCTACACCGTTGGTTTTACGGGCTCACCAACAAACCTTTACCGTTGGTTTTATGGGCTCACCAACAAACCTTTACAAGGTGATTAAAAAGAAGAAGAAAGTTGAAACTCCTAGATGAGCAAATATAACAATTATAGGCTACAAAGAAGAGTTTAGAATATAGTTATCGCTTGAGGAGACTTCTCTTTTCTTTGTCAAGGTTGCTTCACTCTTCAAGGGTTGATGGAGCTCTTGATGTTCCTTAGAATCTGCTCTACTACTTCCTTTTGACTCTTTGAGTGAAACACTTGGATGAAGAAAATTAGGGCACTTGTCTTTCTTGTGTAAGCTTTGATATTTTGCAAAAGGATACTTTCTCTGATGAATAGTGTCACTTTAAATAGTTTTCCTCATCCATTGGACACTTCCCATTGGTTAGATTTCAAAAACTAGCCGTTACTTATTGTTGGAAGAACAAAAAGTACTTCTGCAGAACTAGCCGTTATGCTTCTGCCCGTGCTGGGGTCGATCCAACCTTTCCTGGAGTCGACTCAAACCACTGTTCATCAGACTTGGGGTCGACTCAACTTTCATTGGGGTCGACCAAACTTTCACTAGGGTCGACTCATGCTACATTGGGGTCGGCCCTCTCAGGAAACACAGAACCTTATATTTCAGCCATTTTTCACTGGGGTCGACTCAACTCTTTTTGGGTCGACTCAAGGTTCAGTGGGGTCGACTCAAGTTCCATTGGGGTCGACCCTCTCAGGGATTTCAGAGATCCAGTTTTGAATGACACAGCCTTGGGGTCGACTCATGTTCAGTTGGGATCGACTCAAGGTGGGGTCGACTCAAGTTATATTGGGGTCGATCCTCTCAGAGATTCCAGAGACTTGTTTTCTTGAGGCTTGAAGATGGGGTTGACTCAACTACTGTTCATCCGTGCCATTTTTGCAGAAGTGTGCCAGATGGTTCCATGATGTGCCGGGGTCGACTCCATCAATCTTGGGGTCGACTCATTCCACACTTTGCTGCAACTTAAGGTTAGATTCATCCGTATAATCAATGAAATATACTTCAAGCAATTTTAAATGTATCCCATGGTATTGCTACATACTCTTAACAATGAAAATTACTATTGTCCCCTTAAGAGTACGTTTCACTTGAAACTTTGCCGAATCAGAATTTAGAATTCACTATCTCTTTTCTATCGCAAATTTTATCTCATTATTAATCATTGAAATACATCTTGATCTCATTCTTAATCATTATTAATCTTGATCTCATTCTTTTAATGTACCGAGAGTGTCGAACTCAGTATTGATGTATCAAATTAACTTATAGTATTTAATTAGATATTTCCTTAATGGTCGTGTTAATCATCAAAATAACACTATCATCCTCAATCTCCCCCTCTTTGATGATTACAAAATATTGAGTATGAGCAGATTAATACTTATCTTAAAATTAGTTTGAGAAGAGCTCAAGTTGCTGAATTTCAGCTTTTCAAATTTGAGAGTGAAGTGTCCCGCTTTTTCATCCAAATATTGCCAATTTAGACTTTTGATTTTCTCCCCCTTTCTTTTATATTTGGTTAAAGATGAAACTTCAAAAATTTGAGATAAAGCAAGAGTTTCAGATTATGTATCGAGGTATGACAGGTATGTGCCAAATTCTGAAATTTGATTGAAAGTTTAGACTTTAACATTTTCATTATTACATATTGCTCCCCCTTAAGTGTATATTATCTCCTATTATATTTTTCAACCTTGTTTGTCAACTTATTGCAACTTTTTTCTTTTCTTGCTTCTTTCCCTTTTTGTTATCATCAAATAGGTGTATGGCAATAGATAAGTAGACTCAGTAAATAATAAACAGTCAAGTTTTACTGATCAATATGAAACATTGTAGTATACTAACGCCAAAAATACAATAATCTTCAATTAAAGTGCACAGTACATGAACAACACAAAATACATATGAGAACTAGATAAATCCTAGGCACTAATCATAATGCTAACATCAGCCTAGGGAGTATCTAATGGCGGTGATCTAGTCCTCATCCTCCTAGCATAAGTGGCGAGGGGAGGTCGAGCCTGATGGGACTGAGTCTGGCATGGACCTCGCTGAGCTGGATGACTCTGTTCCGAAACCTCTGACTCAGCTGCTCGAGGCACAGATGGACCATGAGCCTCTCTCTCTCTCCATAATGCTCCCACCTCCTCTCTGAGGTCGCTAAGCTCAGTAGTCATAATGTCCATCCTGCTCGTCAATCCGTCAGATAGAGTCCTCACCTGAGCTGACACAAGCTCAGTCATCCTACTCAAAAAATCCTCTGTGCACCCCGTGGGTGTGGATGACGAAGGTCCAGCCTCTGAAGGTGCTGTAGGATGATCCGCAGGTACCTCAACCTTAGGAATGGGGTCTCCAACCTCTGGTGCATCACCCTCTAGTGCATGTATCCCTGCTCCTGCACGCACCTACTGCCCGTCCACTTTCTCATAACCCATGCGAACTAGGAACCGTGCAATGTAGGTGTCAGTGAATAGCAGATGCCTGGAGATCTCTCTCTCTACAGATATGTCATGCTGTCGGAAAACCAGGATGAGTATCATACCGTAAGGCAAAGAGACTCTTGATTTGCATATGGCCTCTCGCATCTGCTTGATCATCATAGCTGGAAGATTTAGGGGAATGCTCTGAATAACGTGCTCCATAATAACCAAATCTCGCTCAGATATGAGATCAAATCTTCCACTTTTCGGAAACAAAATCCGACCTATGAAGTTGTGCAACAACCTCATCTCAACTGATAGGGAGCTCGCTATCACATTCTCGGAAAAGTCAAAATCATCGTTCTCAAGGATCAACTGTAGAGCTCTCAACTTGTTTTCCGGCTTTTCTGGAGTTGCACCTTCGCAGGGGAGATGAAGCAACTCACTCAGACTTGCTTCTGAAATCCTAACCCTTACACCTCGAACCTCGGACACAAGCCCTCCCGGTCCAACTTTTAAGAAGGCGTAGAACTCACGAACCAAGACCGGATAGGTCACTAAATCTAGGGAGCAAAGATACTCCCATCCTTGCCTTCGAATCCAATCCTCCAAACGAAACCCTTCTTGATCCAAAAATTCGGAGTGGATCCTTCTCCCCGTGGTTATCGGTCTTTCCACATATTTAGCAAGTTGAACTGAAGGGGAAGGAGGTGGAGGAGGCTCAACACGTGTCTCATCTTGTGGGAAAACTGTAGAGGAATCTCTAGCATGACTATCGACACGGGTTGTGCGTGAGACTCTTCCGGATCTCTTGGCAACGGCTCGTTTGGGTCCCATTCCTTCCAAGATCTTGATCTAACAGCTTGGGGAAGCAATCTAGTACTATTTGGAGATGATTGGAAGGGATTGAAAAGTGAGAAACAGGGTCTTAGGAAAAGGACAAGATGAAACAGTGCCCTAACATTGCTCACGGGTCCCTCTTTTAAAAACAGGGTCCTGCTGTTGGGTCGACTCCAGATTTTTCTTGGGTCGACTCAACGTGGGGTCGACCCCATTCTGGCTCGGGTCGGCCCCAGTTCAGAAAATTTTCTTTCTCTTCCTTTTCTTTTAAAAATTCTTCCTTTTCTCCAATCCTTACAAGTTCTTTATGAGACAATGATACATGAGTAATGAATCTATAGATGACTAGTTTGACTAATGTTTCATGGGTTTTTCGAAATGTGAGAAGAGTATCATGAGACAACTTGCTCCTTTTTATATCTTCTCAATCAAAAAGATCACATATGCCTAATTCCCTCCTAAGCATGCAAAATCTATCTTCACTTAAAGGTTTTGTGAATATGTCAGCTAATTGTTTCTCAGTGCATACATGCTCAATACATATGTTCCCATTTTGCACATGATCTCTAATGAAATGATATCTTATTTCAATGTGTTTGGCTTTAGAGTGCTGAACCGGATTTTTAGTAAGGTTAATGGCACTAGTGTTATCACACTTTATAGAAATTTTGTCAAGTTTAATTCCATAGTCCTCTAGTTGTTGCTTGAGCCATAGTACTTGAGCACAGCAACTCCCAGCAGCTATATATTCGGCCTCAGCCGTTGACAATGCTACTGAATTCTGCTTTTTGCTAAACCATGATACTAAATTATTCCCTAAAAATTGACATGTTCCACTAGTGCTCTTCCTATCTAATTTGCAACCAGCAAAATCTGCATCAGAAAATACAAGTAAATCTAGATAGGAGTCTCTAGAGTACCATAAACCTATGTTTGTGGTTGCTCTTAAATATCTAAGGATTCTTTTGACAGCAGATAGATGTGACTTCTTAGGATCTGATTGGTATCTAGCATGTTAGAAATATGCCCTAGAAGCCAATTTGGCTGACGCATTACTTTATTCTGGGACATAAATTTGTACTTGACCTTATTATGAATTTATTAAGTTGGGCATTCTTTTTCATTCATATTGTTTATGTGTCTATGAATCGTCCAAGGAATTAATAAGATGATGATGCATATTCTCAAGAGTTGAAAATTTGAGCTATGTATTATTGGTGATTAATTTCTAAATACTCCTGATCGATGGATCATCATGAGGACGGTGATCGACCCGATGAGATCAGTGCACACATCACTTTCATTACGGATGGACGAGACTCGAGTCCACAGTGTAGGGATACTGAAGTGATAGTGCAGGTGCTTGTTAGAAAACAAGGGTACTGAGCGTGACCAAGACAAGAAGTCACTTGGATGTCTATCCACTCGTCAGTGACTTGCTTGATGTTGCAGTAGTGTGACTGGTCCTTTGACCTGTGATGCTTCGGCTACTCACAGTAAGGTTATTGTAGTTTGACTGCACACATACATGGTCTCTAGCCATATGGGTCCATGCAGTGAAGATTGGCTGCAGTAGGTTCACTGTAGGAGTAGGGTATGCACCTATAAAAAATCTATCGACCTTGATAGATAAGGAGAGATCCTATGTGATTTATAAGACTGAGTTCGTAAGACCTCGGCCGGGACAGATTGTACAGTGGAGAAAAAGTTTTTCACTCTCGAGCTTAAGTCGAATAAATCTTGACATATGACAGGCGATGGGGTTTGACGAGTTGTCCATGACCTCCACCCTGTAGGGATCCACGATAGAAGGACTGTATCACACAATAACTGCATCTAGAGGTTCATCATTCTATTCTGCTGGGTAGCCACTACATGCTGCTAGGTGTCACTGGTGGATGGTGAGACTCACAGGGATTATCTCAATGGTCGATAAACCCTAATGAGTAGAGTTGGAACCGTTCCGACCCATTGAAAGAAGTTTTCAATGATATTCTGATAGAGATCACAATATATCTCACTACCAGTCAGAATAGAACCTGTGGGGCCACACACACTAGAGGCATTAACCGATCCGATGGTTGAATCGTGATTAGAAATCACAAGTAATCAATTCGATTGATAATCAGTTGAAGAAGGAACAATGGAATTAATTAATTGGACTTAAACACAAATCCTACTTCGAGTAGGATTCCTAGAGTCCTAATTGGATTAGGACTGAGAATCCTATTTGGAGTAGGACTGGGATTCCTACTTGGAGTAGGATTCTTACAATCCTAATTAGATTAGGAGTTTTGAATTAAATTTGGATTCCTACTTGGAGTAGGATTCCCAGAGTCCTAATCGAATTAGGACTTCGGATTCAAATTAGAGTCCTAATTGGATTAGGACTAAAATTAAATAAGTCCTAATTGGATTAGGATTTCTTAAGTCCTAATTAATTATTAATCTCATGAATCAACATGACTCCTAATTGGGTTAGGATTGAAGAGTTCAATTGAGTCATGGTTCATTCAAGTTCTAATTGGATTAGGACTAGTATAGATTGAACCCAATTGATTCATGATTTGGTTAAACCCTAATTGGATTAGGACTAAACCAAATAGGGGCCTCCTAATCCTCCTCTAGGCAACACAAGAAGGAGGGGATCACGCCCCTCCTCCTTTTCTTCCTTGGTGCGGCAACACAAGAGGGGCCGGCGCCCCTCTTGGTAAAAGATCAAGGGCTCCTAAATTGTAGGAGCCCTAGATATCTATAAAAGGGGACTTGGGCGGCACCTAGGGCATTCATGTGAAGCCCTTTTCCTCTCCAACTCGTGGCCTCCCTTCTCCTCCTCTTGTTTCAGCCGCAAGCAAGGAAAAGCAAAGAAAAGGTGTTGGCGGCATCCTCTTCCTCCCTTCCTCCTTCCAACGCATGCAAGGGAAAGAGGCTGCAAGGCTTGGTGATCTTCTTCCTTGAGTCCTCCTTCATCTTCCTCGTCCCAAGCACATTCAAGAGTTGAAAGAAAGGGAGGAGATCAGCCATCAAAACCAATCTCTGCAAGGAAGCTAGCACCCCGGAGAGATTGAAGCGTTTGGATCGACCTATTGCTTCGTGTGGATACCCGTAGAGGCCGGACACTTGAACGGCTTCAAGCGAACCTTCTTCCAAAACCACGATCATCAGTTTGCGGTGATCATCTACCCACACAATGGTGAAGATCTGATCTTCCTAATGTTTTTAAAGTTTTTAATCCTTATCTAACTACGAATGGTTTTTGAACAACGTTCATGCGATGAACGGTTGATCCCGCGCATGCCTCTTCCGCTGCATCTGAATTTTTTTAAAATTTTCTGCGGCATGGGCGGGTTCTAACAGTGGTATCAGAGTCTAGGCATCGTAGATTAAGATAAGGATTAATTATTAATAGACATCTTAGATCTGAAATTTAAAAGGTTATGCATGCTGAAAAATTTCTGCATGCAGATTTTTTAGGGTTGCTGATTTTTGCATGCTAATTTTTATGTGATAAATTGATGATTCTAATTGCATTATTAATGGGATTACAAAGTTTAGAATCATGATTAGCATGATCAGCAACCTATGTCATAACATAATCAATTAAGTTTCAGATCTGAAAAGTATAATTGCTGCATGTGGTGATGATCATAGGATTCAAACCCTTTTGGTATCAAATGTAATGAGCTGCGATGTGATCTGTAATGTCATGTAATTTTTCAGATGCTTGCATGCATCTTATTTGATGTTTTGAGAGGCCTGCGTGCCTACTAAAAGGGGATGTAATTTATTATTATTTTTATTTTATATCTGGTTGTATTTCTGTGATGTGATGTACGTCAACGATCAAGTCGAAGATAGTGTATGAGATGAACGGCGATCTGAGCGGTTGATGGCGATTGGATCAAGAGTTGGTCAAGGATCGAATTAAGGAGGCTTGGAACCAATTCAAGAGTTGAAGACCAGTTGATCGATTGACGTGCATGTGCTTGTAATATGACCTAATTAGAATCCATGATCATCACCTATTTAAAGTTTAGCTTTATTTATTGCTGCGATTATAACTGCCTGCGATGTGCCGTTTGCATGTGATGTGAATGAGAGCGGGGTAGATAGGTTTACATGTGATGTAGCAAACCCAATGAGACCTAAACTAAAACCTCCTCAATCAAGTCGAGAGTGAACCAAATGAGCGAGTCATATTAGATTAATTGATCTAATTGGTGTCTAGGAAAGCATGAAAGGTGGTTACTTAATTAGGACCTTACTCTCTGAGTAAGGGGAGCCTCCCACCTGCTTACCTGGCCAATTGTTCGATTACCTCTTATGAAGAGCTCAAGTTGCAAACACTAAGACCTGATTAACCGATATTAAGTCCATAGATCTTCCACCATAGTAGAGCTGCTAAGGTCTTTCTGATGTTGACTTGTCTCGGCTGGACACAGTGGGCAAGTTGCATCGGGGGGCTGGACCTCTCTATAGACATGAGATGTTATAGGGTAAAGGTGGGGTTGGGCACCAATAACTGTTAGGTGAGGACCCAATGACGACTTTCTTTCTACGGTTATATGGTGGGTCTGACTTAACTAAGAAATGGAATCAATAACTATTAGGTGAGGTCTTCATGGCTTAGAGACCAAGTAGCACTGCAACATGTTTAAGAAGCATTGTACAAGAGTTGTACACTCATCTATTTATGTGTCACCAATAACTGTTAGGTGAGGTGCCATGTAAATTGGTGGGACCGCAGTACCCACTAGAAATCCTAGTCGCAAAGGTTTTCCGTTTTTCTACTAGAGGAGTGCAAGGGATTTGAGAAAATAGTGGAAGGTACATTTGTTCTAAAAGACCCTAGAATAAATAAGGATCAAGTACAAAATTCTAACTAGAATCTTTACTCTCTGAGGATTATAATGTCAGCTTCTAGATTTTTAACTCTATAGAACAACCGTTTGACCAAACCCAATTATAAATGCTCCTGATCGATGGATCATCATTAGGACGGTGATCGACCCGATGAGATCAGTGCACACATCACTTTCATTACGGATGGACGAAACTCGAGTCCACAGTGTAGGGACACTGAAGTGATGGTGCAGGTGCTTGTTAGAGAACAAGGGTACTGAGCGTGACCAAGACAAGAAGTCACTTGGATGTCTATCCACTCGTCAGTGACTTGCTTGATGTTGCAGTAGTGTGACTGGTCCTTTGACCTGCGATGCTTCGGCTACTCACAGTGAGGTTATTGTAGTTTGACTGCACACATACATGGTCTCTAGCCATATGGGTCCATGCAGTGTAGATTGGCTGTAGTAGGTTCACTGTAGGAGTAGGGTATGCACCTATAAGGAATCTATCGACCTTGATAGATAAGGAGAGATCCTATGTGATTTATAAGACTGAGTTCGTAAGACCTCGGTCGGGGCAAATTGTACAGTAGAGAAAGAGTTTTCCACTCTCGAGCTTAAGTCGAATAAATCTTGACATATGACAGGCGATGGGGTTTGACGAGTTGTCCATGACCTCCATCCTGCAGGGATCCACGATAGAATGACTGTATCACACAATAACTGCACCTAGAGGTTCATCATTCTATTTTGCTGGATAGCCACTACATGCTGCTAGGTGTCACTAGTGGATGGTGAGACTCACAGGGATTATCTCGATGGTCGATAAACCCTAATGAGTAGAGTTGGAACCGTTCCGACCCATTGAAAGGAGTTTTCAATGATATTATGATAGAGATCATAATATATCTCACTACCAGTCAGAATAGAACCTGTGGGGTCACACGCACTAGAGGCATTGACCGATCCGATGGTTGAATCGTGATTAGGAATTACAAGTAATCAATTCGATTGATAATCAGTTGAAGAAGGAACAATGGAATTAATTAATTGGACTTAAACACAAATCCTACTTCGAGTAGGATTCCTAGAGTCCTAATTGGATTAGGACTGGAAATCCTATTTGGAGTAGGTGTTAGAAAACCCCGATCATGCCGCTGAAATTTAAAAAAAATTCAGATGCAGCGGAAGAGGCATGCGCGGGATCAACCGTTCATCGCATGAACGTTGTTCAAAAACCGTTCGTAGATAGATAAGGATTAAAAACTTTTTAAAATATTAGAAGATCAGATCTTCACCTTGTGCGGGTAGATGATCACCGCAAACTGAAGTTCATGGTTTAGGATGAAGGTTCGCTTGAAGCCGTTCAAGTGTCCGGCCTCTACGGGTATCCACACGAAGCAGAAAACCGATCCAAGCTTTCTATCTCCCCGGGGTGCTAGCTCCCTTGCAGAGATAACTTTGATGGCTGATATCCTCCCTTTCAATCAATCCTTGATTGTGCTTGGGAGGAGGAAGAAGAAGGATGAAGAGAAGAAGAGGAACGAAGCCCTGCAGCCTTCTTTTTCTTCCTTGCGTTGGAACCAAACGGTGGAGGAAGAAGGAGGCAACCAAGATCCTTTTCTTCCCTTTGTTGTTGGTGGCTGAAAAGAGAGGAGAGGAGGGTGGCCACGTGATGGAGAGGAGGAGGGCTTCACTTATCATTAGGGCACTTCCTTTCAAAGCCTTATAAAGGCATCTAGGGCTCCTATTTGGTTTAGTCCAAATCATGAATCAATTGGGTTCAATCTATGCTAGTCCTAATCCAATTAGAACTTGAATGAACCATGACTCAATTGAACTCTTCAATCCTAATCCAATTAGGAGTCATGTTGATTCATTAGATTAATAATTAATTAGGACTTAAGAAATCCTAATCCAATTAGGACTTGTTTAATTCTAGTCCTAATCCAATTAGGACTCTAATTTGAATTCGAAGTCCTAATCCGATTAGGACTCTAGGAATTCTACTCCAAGTAGGAATCCAAATTTAATTCAAAACTCCTAATCTAATTAGGATTGTAGGAATCCTACTCCAAGTAGGAATCCCAGTCCTACTCCAAATAGGATTCCCAGTCCAAGTAGGAATCCCAGTCCAAGTAGGATTCCTAGTCCTAATCCAATTGGGACTCTAGGAATCCTACTCTAAGTAGGACTCTTGTTTTAAGTCCAATTAATTAATTCTCTTTGTTCCTTCTTCAGCTTATTATCAATCGAATTGATTACTTGTGATTCCTAATCACGATTCAACCATCGGATCGGTCAATGCCTCTAGTGTGTGTGACCCCATAGGTTCTACTCTGACTGGTAGTGAGATATATTGTGATCTCTATCACAATATCATTGAAAACTCCTTTCAATGGGTCGGAACGATTCCAACTCTACTCATTAGGGCTTATCGATCATCGAGATAATCCCTATGAGTCCCACCATCCACCAGTGACACCTAGCAGCATGTAGTGGCTACCCAGCAGAATAGAATGATGAACCTCTAGGTGCAGTTATCATGTGATACAATCCTACTATCTGTTAGATGTATGCCCTAGAAGCCAATCTGGCAGACACATTATTTATTCTGGGACATAAATTTGTACTTGACTTTATTATTATTGAATAATAAATGGGCATCTTTTCATTCATATTGTTTATGTGTCTATGAATCGTCCAAGAAATTAATAAGATGATGATACATATTCTCAAGAGTTGAGAATTTGAGCCATGTATCATTGGTGATTAATTTCTAAATGCTCCTGATCAATGGATCATCACGAGGACGGTGATCGATCCGATCAGTGCACAGATCGCTTTCCTTATGGATGGACGAGACTCGAGTCCACAGTGTAGGGACACTGAAGTGAGAGTGCAGGTGCTTGTTAGAGAACAAGGGTACTGAGCGTGACCAAGACAAGAAGTCACTTGGATGTCTATCCACTCGTCAGTGACTTACTTGATGTTGCAGTAGTGTGACTGGTCCTTTGACCTGCGGTGCTTCGGCTACTCACAGTGAGGTTATTGTAGTTTGACTACACGTATACATGGTCTCTAGCCATATGGGTCCTTGTAGTGTAGATTGGCTGCAGTAAGTTCACTGTAGGAGTAGGGTATGCACTTACATGGAATCTATCGACCTTGATAGAAGAGGAGTGATCCTATGTGATTTGTTAGACTGAGTTCTAAGACCTTGGCCAGGACAGAAATATAAAGTGGAGAAAGAGTTTTTCACTATCGAACTCAAGTCAAATAAATCTAGACATATGACAGACGATGGAATTTGACGAGTTTTCCATGACCTCCGATCTGTAGGGATCCACGATAGAAGGACTGTATCATACGATTGCTGCACCTAGAGGTTCATCATTCTATTCTGCTGGGTGGCCACTACATACTGCTAGGTGTCACTGGTGGATGGTGAGACTCACAGGGATCATCTCGATGGTCGATAATCCCTGGTGAGTTGAGTTGGAATTGTTTCAACCCATTGAAAGGAGTTTTCAATGATATTGTGATAGAGATCATAATATATCTCACTACCAGTCAGAATGGAACCTATGGGGTCACACACATTAGAGGTATTGACCGATCCAATGGTTGAATGTGATTAGGAATCACAAATAATCAATTAGATTGATAAATGAAAACCCGCTAAGAGTTAGTGGCTAGAAGAAGGAACAATTGCAATCGAATTGCAATTTAATTTAATTAATTGGATTTAATTAATTGGACTTGATCATGAGTCCTACTTGGAGTGGGAATCATGGAGTCCTAATTGGATTAGGATTTCAAATTAAATTAGAATCCTATTTGGAATAGGATTTCTAAAGTCCAAATTGTCTTAGGGCTGAAAATTGAACAAGTCCTGATTAGATTAGGATTTTCTTAAGTCCTAATTAATTTTAATTTTAATCTAATTAATTTCATGACTCCTAATTGGATTAGGATTGAAGAGTTCAATAGAGTCATGGCTCAATTAAATTCTAATTGGATTAGGAATTAGAGGAAATTGAAATGGGTTCACAAAAATCCTATTTTGACTAGGATTGGACTCAAACAATGGACCCAAATTAAAACCCCCTTTAATTTATTTAAATAGCAGATTTAAATGAACTTGAGGGAGGGGCCCACGCCCCTCCCCTTGGGGTGTGCGTGGGAGAAAGAGGAGGGGCGCACGCCCCTCCTTGTTAGCCAAAAAGAAGAGATAAAGATGAGTTCCTAAAAAATAGGAACTCATCCTTATCTCTTAACTAATTAAAAGGGAGCATGGAATTTCGAAAAAGATGGATGTTTTTCTCCTCATTCCAGCCGTGAGCACCCTCCTCCATCTTCCTCCTTTGAACCACAATCAAGAGAAGAAAAAGAAAAGCCTAAGACGCCCTCTTCCTTCTTCATCTTGGTTCCAAAAGGAAGAAAAAGAAAAAGGCTGCAGGGCTTTGTTCTTGTTCCTTTGGTTCTTCCTTCTTCTTCCTCCTCTCAAGCCAATCAAAGGTTGATTCAAAGGAGAGGACTTCAGCCATCCATAGCCATCTCTGCAAGGGAGCTAGAACCCCGGTGAGACCATCTACCCACACAAGGTGAAGATCTGATCTTCTTAATGATTTTAAAATAGTTTAAAATAATTTAATTCTAATCTATCTACAAACGAAAGGTTTTAAAACACGTTCATGCGATGAACAGATCCCGCATATGTTTTTCCGCTGCAATCTGAAAATTATTTCGAAATTTTCATGGCATATGAGGGATGCTAACAGTGGTATCAGAGCCATGGTTATGTAGATTAAGATTAGAATTAAATTTTTCAAGGCATTTTAGATCTGAAATTTAAGGGATTAGGCTTGCTGAAATTTATGTATGCAGAATTTTCAGCTTGCTGATTTTTCTGCATACTAATTTTTAGATGCTTAGATTAATGATTCTAAAGCTTTGATAATGTGATTACAAATATTTAGAGTCAAATCTAGCATGATCAGCAAGTCATGAGATGGAATAATCAATTAAATTACAGATCTAAAAATAATTTTTATGCATGTGATGCGTATGGTGATGATCATGGATGGACCCTTTGAATGTGCTGAAATGTTCTGCGATGTTCTGTGATGTTCTGTGATGCATGTAGTTTTAATTTTTAGATGCCTGCGTGCATCTTAAATTCATGTATTAGAGACCTGTGTGTCTCAATGAAAAGGGTTATAATTTTATTTTTATTTTTATTTAATTTTTAAAGCAATCTGGGATGTAAACTGTGATGTGTGTTGCACGTCGATGGTTGATCGATATGTACATCAACAAGCTCAACATGCGCGGATCAAGATCAAGGGTTGATTGAAGATGGATCAAGGAGTTGATCACAATTGGACCTAGAGGATCAAGATCGAGTCAAGAGTTGAAGACGATCAAACCAATTGACGTGCATGTGCTTGTAAAATGACCCCATCTTGGATCCATGATCATCACCATTTAATTTTATTTTTGATAAATGCCTGGATGTTTAATGCTTATGATTATGCGGGTAGACTTATATTTGCATGAGATGTGAATACGCGATCGAGTGAGACCTAAATCGAAACCTCCCTAATCAGTCGAGGGTGAACCAACATGAGTTAGTCATATTAGATTAATTGATCTAATTGGTATCTAGGCAAGCCTATAAGGTGGTTACTTAATTAGGACCTTACTCTCTGAGTAAGGGGAGCCTCCCACCTGCTTACCTGGCCAATTGTTCGATTACCTCTTATGAAGAACTCAAGTTGCAAACACTAAGACTTGATTATGCAATATTAAGTCCATAGGTCTTCCACCGTAGTAGAGTTGCTAAGGTCTTTCCGGCGTTGATTTGTCTCGGCTGGACATAGTGGGCAAGTTGCATCGGAGGACTGGACCTCTCTATTAGACATGAGATGTTGTGGGGTAAAGGTGGGGTTGGGCACCAATAACTGTTAGGTGAGGACCCAATGACGACTTTATTTCTGCGGTTATACGGTGGGTCTGACTTAACTAAGTAATGGGACCAATAACTGTTAGGTGAGGTCTTCATCACTTAGAGACCAAGTAACACTGCAATATGCTTGAGAAGCATTGTACAAGAGTTGTACACTCATCCATTTATATGTCACCAATAACTGTTAGGTGAGGCGGCATGTAAATCGGTGAGACCGCAGTACCCACTAGAAATCCTAGTCGCATAGGATTTTCGTTTCTCCATCAGGGGAGTATGAGGGATTCGAGAAAATAGTGGGAGCATATTTGTTTTAAAAGTCCCTAGAATAAATTAAGTTCAAGTACAAAGTCTAACTAGAATCTTTACTCTCTACAGATCACAATGTCAGCTTCAAACCCTTTGACCCGAATCCTTGAGACCAACAGACTGACCGGAACCAACTATAAAGACCGGCTTAGGAACCTGAAAATTGTTCTGAATTGTGAGAAAATAGGGTATGTGCTCGAGAATGATATCCCTAGGCTACCAGCACGTCCTACTGATGATCAACGTGAGACGCATCAGAAGTGGACTGATGACGACATTAGGATCAAGTGCTACATCATGGCATCCATGACTAACGAACTTCAATGCCAGCATGAGAACATAAAGACTGCTAGGGAAATACTGGCTCATCTGCAAGAGTTGTATGGTGAGCAGAGCCGCACTGCACGCTTTGAAGTGTCCAAGAGGCTCTTCAAGGCAAAGATGCGTGAGGGGCAGTCTGTCCACGATCACTGTTTGACTATGATCAAGAACCTCGAGGAACTTGAGAAGCTCGGTATGTCCATGCATAAGGAACTGCAGATAGATCTGATCCTGCAATCCCTTCCTAATTCATTTGGTCAGTTTATAGTAAACTACCATATGAATAAAATTGAATGCACAAAGACCGAATTGTTGAATATGTTGGTAACTGTTGAAGGGGCCTTGAACAGTTCAAGGGGCTCTGTTCTGGCTGCTGAGCTGACTTCTGGTTCCAAGAGAAAGTCTACTTGGAAGAAAAAGAAGCCTGCTAAGAAGCAAAAGAAAGACAAGAAGCCTAAGAAGGAAGTTCACAAGAAAAGGGCTAATGACAAGGGAAAATGTTTCCACTGCAACGTCGACGGCCACTGGAAAAGGAACTGCCCTTCATACCTCGAGAGCCTGAAGAACAAAAAGGCAGACACACCTTCTGAAGGTATGTTAGATTTGCTCGTAATTGAAACTAATCTTACGGTTTCTTCTACTTCTAGTTGGGTTATAGATTCTGGTTCTAGTGCTCATTTGTGCACTACTATGCAGGGTCTAAAGGAAAGTAGGAGGCTGGCGGAAGGTGCAGTGACCCTTCGGGTTGGCAATGGGGCAAGAGTTGCTGCTGTAGCTGTGGGCACCTACCCTCTGCGATTACCGTCTGGATTTAGTTTATTGCTTAGAGACTGTTATTATGTCCCTGCTGCTAGCAGGAATTTGATTTCTGTTTCGTGTTTAGCACAGGATGGTCATGTTTTGACCTTTGACAAAGACTGCTGTTCTATTTATTTCAGAAATAAATTAGTTGCACGTGGTTTCATGATTGATAGTCTCTATCACTTGCATATTGATGTGTCTGTGAATGTGTCTGAGCAAGTAGTGAGTGCCATAGGATCTAAAAGATCCAGAGATGAGATAAACCAGAAGTATTTGTGGCACCTCAGGCTTGGCCATATTGGAGAGGACAGAATGAACAAAATGGAGAAAGATGGGCTTCTTGGCCCATTGACTTCCGAGTCATATCCAGTTTGTGAGTCCTGTCTTCAAGGAAAAATGGCTAGATTACCCTTTGTAGGACATGGGGAGAGGACCACTGAAATACTTACCCTGGTACACACTGATGTGTGTGGCCCATTCGATGTGCTAGCCAGGGGTCGTTATTCATACTTCATTACCTTTACCGATGACTATTCACGATATGGGTATGTGTATCTTATGAGATACAAATCTGAGTCTTTTGAAAAGTTCAAAGAGTTCAGAAATGAAGTAGAAAAACAGACTGGAAAAACCCTTAAGGTTCTTCGATCAGATCGAGGAGGAGAATACCTTAGTGGGGAATTTCGGGACTATCTCAAGGAGAATGGCATAGTCTCACAATGGACACCTCCGGGTACACCTCAACTCAACGGGGTGTCAGAAAGGAGGAATCGGACTCTATTGGATATGGTCCGATCCATGATGAGCTTCACAGATCTGCCTATGTTTCTTTGAGGAGATGCCTTATTATCCGCGATTTATTTATTGAATAGAGTTCCCTCTAAATCCGTTCCTACCACACCGTATGAGATATGGCATGGTAAGAAGCCGAGTCTTGGTCATCTTAAGATTTGGGGATGTCCGGCCCATGTCAAAAGAATGCAGGCGGACAAGTTAGAGCCTAGGACCATAAGTGCTCGTTTCATTGGATATCCTAAAGAGTCATTAGGATACAATTTTTACGTCTCAGAGGATCACAATGTGTTTGTGAGCCGACATGCCGTCTTCTTGGAAAAACAGTTTATCCTTGATAGAGGCAGTGGGAGAAAAATTGAGCTTGAAGAGAGAGTCTCTGAAAAGCAACAAGTAATGGATCCTATAGAACCTATTCACATAGAGCCAGTACACGTTGTACCTCCTCCACCTCGTAGATCAAGTAGGGTCTCCCATCCTCCCGATAGATACTTAGGCATACTAGTAGAGGATACAGAGGAAATGTTCCTCATGGGAGATAGGGAATATATACAAAATCCCAATACCTACAACGAGACGATATCTGATATCGATTCCGAGAAATGGCTGGAAGCCATGAAGTCAGAGATAGACTCCATGTATTCCAACCAAGTTTGGACCTTAGTAGATCCACCAGAAGGTATAGTACCTATTGGATGTAAATGGATCTATAAAAGGAAGATAGGTTCGGATGGAAAGGTAGAGACCTATAAGGCAAGGCTAGTAGCGAAAGGGTATAGTCAGCGCGAAGGCATTGACTATCAGGAGACCTTTTCACCTGTAGCCATGCTGAAATCCATTCGAACATTGCTTGCCATTGCAGCATTTCATGATTATGAAATATGGCAGATGGATGTGAAAACTGCTTTCCTGAATGGATATCCTGATGAAGATATCTATATGGAGCAGCCTTTGGGTTTCACTTCCAGTGATGGTGATCACAAGGTCTGCAAGCTGCAAAGGTCCATCTATGGACTAAAGCAAGCATCTCGGAGTTGGAACACTCGTTTTAATGATGCGATCAAATCGTTTGAGTTCATCAAGAACGAAGAGGAACCGTGTGTTTACAAGAAAGTTAGTGGGAGTGCTGTCGTGTTCCTCGTACTGTACGTGGATGACATCCTCCTGATAGGAAATGATATTCCTATGCTAACCTCGGTCAAGGTCTGGTTATCAAAAGAGTTCTCCATGAAAGACCTTGGGGAAGCATCCTACATTTTGGGGATAAAGGTCTATAGGGATAGATCTAAAAGGATGCTTGGCCTATCATAGAAGATGTACATAGAGGATACTGAAGAGGTTCAGTATGGAAAACTTCAAGAGGGGTCTATTACCCCTAAGACATGGGATTCATCTCTCCAAAAAGATGTGCCCCAACACATCTGAAGAGATTCAACGCATGAGCAGGATTCCTTATGCTTCTGCAATAGGAAGCCTCATGTATGCCATGCTGTGTACACGACCTGATATAGCCCTTGCTGTGAGTGTCACTAGCAGATATCAGTCGAATCCAGGTGAAGAGCACTGGACAGCTGTGAAGAACATTCTTAAGTACTTGAGAAGAACTAAAGATTTGTTCTTGGTTTTTGGAGGATCATCAGAGTTAAAGGTAGAAGGATACACAGATTCAGATTTTATGACTGATGATAGAAAGTCTACATCTGGATATGTGTTCTTGTGCAATGGTGGTACGGTAAATTGGAAGAGTTCCAAACAACCGATCATTGCTGATTCTACCATGGAAACTGAGTATATCGCCGCCTCTGAAGTTGCAAAGCAAGCCTTCTAGTTCAAGAAATTCATTGCAGAGCTAGATGTAATGCCATCAGGTGCCATCACACTCTACTGCGATAATAATGGCGCCATAGCTCTCGCTAAGGAGCCAAGGTCTCATCAGAAGTCCAAGCACATAGAGCGGCGTTTCCACCTCATATGCGACTATCTCGAGAAGAAATATGTCGAGGTACAGAGAGTAGACTCCGCGGACAACGTAGCAGACCCGCTCACTAAACAGCTAAGTCAGCAGAAGACTGAAGCCCACCTTGAGAAGATGGGACTTAGATATATGGCTGATTGGCTTTAGTGCAAGTGGGAGATTGTTAGATGTATGCCCTAGAAGCCAATCTGGCAGACACATTATTTATTCTGGGACATAAATTTGTACTTGACTTTATTATTATTGAATAATAAATGGGCATCTTTTCATTCATATTGTTTATGTGTCTATGAATCGTCCAAGAAATTAATAAGATGATGATACATATTCTCAAGAGTTGAGAATTTGAGCCATGTATCATTGGTGATTAATTTCTAAATGCTCCTGATCAATGGATCATCACGAGGACGGTGATCGATCCGATCAGTGCACAGATCGCTTTCCTTATGGATGGACGAGACTCGAGTCCACAGTGTAGGGACACTGAAGTGAGAGTGCAGGTGCTTGTTAGAGAACAAGGGTACTGAGCGTGACCAAGACAAGAAGTCACTTGGATGTCTATCCACTCGTCAGTGACTTACTTGATGTTGCAGTAGTGTGACTGGTCCTTTGACCTGCGGTGCTTCGGCTACTCACAGTGAGGTTATTGTAGTTTGACTACACGTATATATGGTCTCTAGCCATATGGGTCCTTGTAGTGTAGATTGGCTGCAGTAAGTTCACTGTAGGAGTAGAGTATGCACTTACATGGAATCTATCGACCTTGATAGAAGAGGAGTGATCCTATGTGATTTGTTAGACTGAGTTCTAAGACCTTGGCCAGGGCAGAAATATAAAGTGGAGAAAGAGTTTTTCACTATCGAACTCAAGTCAAATAAATCTAGATATATGACAGACGACGGGGTTTGACGAGTTTTCCATGACCTCCGATCTGTAGGGATCCACGATAGAAGGACTGTATCATACGATTGCTGCACCTAGAGGTTCATCATTCTATTCTGCTGGGTGGCCACTACATACTGCTAGGTGTCACTGGTGGATGGTGAGACTCACAGGGATCATCTCGATGGTCGATAATCCCTGGTGAGTTTGAGTTGGAATTGTTTCAACCCATTGAAATGAGTTTTCAATGATATTGTGATAGAGATCATAATATATCTCACTACCAGTCAGAATGGAACCTATGGGGTCACACACATTAGAGGTATTGACCGATCCAATGGTTGAATGTGATTAGGAATCACAAATAATCAATTAGATTGATAAATGAAAACCCGCTAAGAGTTAGTGGCTAGAAGAAGGAACAATTGCAATCGAATTGCAATTTAATTTAATTAATTGGATTTAATTAATTGGACTTGATCATGAGTCCTACTTGGAGTGGAAATCATGGAGTCCTAATTGGATTAGGATTTCAAATTAAATTAGAATCCTATTTGGAATAGAATTTCTAAAGTCCAAATTGTCTTAGGACTGAAAATTGAACAAGTCCTGATTAGATTAGGATTTTCTTAAGTCCTAATTAATTTTAATTTTAATCTAATTAATTTCATGACTCCTAATTGGATTAGGATTGAAGAGTTCAATAGAGTCATGGCTCAATTAAATTCTAATTGGATTAGGAATTGGAGGAAATTGAAATGGGTTCACAAAAATCCTATTTTGACTAGGATTGGACTCAAACAATGGACCCAAATTAAAACCCCCTTTAATTTATTTAAATAGCAGATTTAAATGAACTTGAGGGAGGGGCCCACGCCCCTCCCCTTGGGGTGTGCGTGGGAGAAAGAGGAGGGGCGCACGCCCCTCCTTGTTAGCCAAAAAGAAGAGATAAAGATGAGTTCCTAAAAAATAGGAACTCATCCTTATCTCTTAACTAATTAAAAGGGAGCATGGAATTTCGAAAAAGATGGATGTTTTTCTCCTCATTCCAGCCGTGAGCACCCTCCTCCATCTTCCTCCTTTGAACCACAATCAAGAGAAGAAAAAGAAAAGCCTAAGACGCCCTCTTCCTTCTTCATCTTGGTTCTAAAAGGAAGAAAAAGAAAAAGGCTGCAGGGCTTTGTTCTTGTTCCTTTGGTTCTTCCTTCTTCTTCCTCCTCTCAAACCAATCAAAGGTTGATTCAAAGGAGAGGACTTCAGCCATCCATAGCCATCTCTGCAAGGGAGCTAGCACCCCGGTGAGATCCAAAGGCTTCGATCGAGTCAGTACTTCGTGTGGATACCTGTAGAGGCCGGACGCGTGTGCGGCTTCCACTGAGCCTTGATCAAATACCACGTAAATCAGATTTGCGGAGACCATCTACCCGCACAAGGTGAAGATCTGATCTTCTTAATGATTTTAAAATAGTTTAAAATAATTTAATTCTAATCTATCTACAAACGAAAGGTTTTAAAACACGTTCATGCGATGAACAGATCCCGCATATGTTTTTCCGCTGCAATCTGAAAATTATTTCGAAATTTTCATGGCATATGAGGGATGCTAACACTATCGTGGATCCCTACAGGACGGAGGTCATGGAAAACTCGTCAAACCCCTTCGTCTGTCATATGTCAAGATTTATTCGACTCGAGTTCGTTAGTGGAAAACTCTTTCTCCACTTTATATTATTGCCTTGGCCAAGGTCTTAGAACTCAGTCTAATAAATCACATAGGATCACTCCTCTTCTATCAAGGTCGATAGATTCCATGTGAGTGCATACCCTACTCCTACAGTGAACTTACTACAGCCAATCTACACTACAAGGACCCATATGACTAGAGACCATGTATACGTGTAGTCAAACTACAATAACCTCACTGTGAGTAGCTGAAGTACCGCAGGTCAAAGGACCAGTCATAACATCAAGCAAGTCACTGACGAATGGATAGACATCCAAGTGACTTTTTGTCTTGGTCACGCTCAGTACCCTTGTTCTCTAACAAGCACCTGCACTATCACTTCAGTGTCCCTACACTGTGGACTCAAGTCTCGTCCATCCAGAAGGAAAGTGATTTGTGCACTGATCGGATCGATCACCGTCCTCGTGATGATCTATTGATCAGGAGCATTTAGAAATTAATCACCAATGATACATGGCTCAAATTCTCAACTCTTGAGAATATGCATCATCATCTTATTAATTTCTTGGACGATTCATAGACACATAAATAATATGAATGAAAAGATGCCTTTTATTTATTCAATAATAAATAGTCAAGTACAAAATTATGTCCCTAGAATTAACAATGTGTCAGCCAGATTGGCTTCTAGGGCATACATCTAACAATCTCCCACTTGCACTAAAGCCAATCAGTTATATATCTAAGCCCCATCTTCTTAAGGTGGGCTTCAGTCTTTTGCTGACTTAGCTGCTTAGTGAACGGATCTGCCACGTTATCCGCGGAGTCTACTCTCTGCACCTCTACATATTTCTTCTTAACATAGTCGCGTATGAGGTGGAAGCGCCGCTCTATGTGCTTGGACTTCTGATGAGACCTTGGCTCTATAGCTAGTGCTATGGTGCCAATGTTATTGCAGTAAAGTGTTATGGCATCTAATGACATTACACCTAACTCTGCAATGAACTTTTAACCAGAAGGTTTCCACTGCACCCTTAGATACGGCTTAACATTCGTCTTCTAAGGTAGAATCTATAATGATCGGTTGTTTGGAACTCTTCCAATTTACTGAACCACCATTGCACATATTCTGATGTAGACTTTCTATCATCAATATGTGTGCATCCTTCTACATTCAACTCTGATCTTCTCCCAAAGACCAAGAACATGTCCTTAGTTATTCTCAAGTACTTAAGACTGTTCTTCACAGCTATCCAGTGCTTTTTGCCTGGATCTGATTGACATATGCTCGTGACATTCACAGCATGTACTATATCAAGTCATGTACATAGCATGGCATACATAAGGCTCCCTATTGCTGATGCATAGGGGATCTTGCTCATGTGTTGAATCTCTTCAGATGTGTTGGGGCACATCTTCTTGGAGAGATTAATTCCATGCCTTAGGGGTAATAGACCCCTTTTAGAGTTTTCCATGTTGAACCTTTTCAGCACTTCCTCTATGTACATCTTCTGTGATAGGCCAAGCATCCTTTTAGATCTATCTCTATAGACCTTTATTCCCAAAATATAGGATGCTTCCCCAAGGTCTTTTATGGAGAACCTTTTTGACAACCAGACCTTGACCGAGGTTATCATGGGAATATCATTCCCTATCAGGAGGATGTCGTATAGTACGAGAAATACGACAGCACTCCCACTAACCCTTTTTGTAAACACACGGTTCCTCTTCGTTTTTGATGAAATCAAACATTTTGATTGTGTCATCGAAACGAGTGTTCCAACTCTGAGATGCTTGCTTTAGTCCATAGATGGACCTTTGCAGCTTGCAGACCTTGTGATCTACATCACTGGAAGTGAAACCCAAAGGCTGTTCCATATAGATATCTTCATCAAGATATCCATTCAGGAAAGCAGTTTTCACATCCATCTGCCAGATTTTATAATCATGAAATGCTGCAATGGCAAGCATTGTTCGGATGGATTTCAGCATGGCTACAGGTGAAAAGGTCTCCTGATAGTCAATGCCCTCGCGCTGATTATACCCTTTCGCCACAAGCCTTGCCTTATAGGTCTCTACCTCTCCATCCGAACCTATCTTCCTTTTGTAGATCCATTTGCATCCAATAGGTACAATACCTTCTGGTGGATCTACTAAGGTCCAAACTTGGTTGGAATGCATGGAGTCTAACTCTGACTTCATAGCTTCCAACCATTTCTCGGAATCGATATCAGATATCGCCTCGTCGTAGGTTTTGGGATCCTGCGTGTGATCCCTATCTCCCACTAAGAACATTTCCTCGGTATCCTCTTCTAGTATACCTAAGTATCTATAGGGAGGATGGGAGACCCTACTTGATCTGCGAGGTGGTTGAGGGACATCGTGTACTGGCTCTGTATTAATGGGTTCGATAGGATCCATGACTCGTTGCTTTTCAGAGGCTTTCTCTTCAAGCTCAATTTTCCTCCCACTGCCTCTATCAAGGAGAAACTGGTTTTCCAAGAAGATGGCATGACGGCTCACAAACACATTGTGCTCCTCTGAGACGTAAAAATTGTATCCTAATGACTCTTTAGGATATCCTATAAAACGAGCACTTATGGTCCTAGCCTCTAGTTTGTCCGCCTGTAGTTTCTTGACGTGGGCCGGACATCCCCAAATCTTGAGATGACCAAGACTTGGTTTCTTACCATGCTATATCTCATACGGTGTGGTAGGAAGGGATTTAGAGGAAACTCTATTCAACAAGTAAATAGCTAAAAATAGGGCATCTATTTAAAGAAACAAGGGTAAATTAGTGAAGCTCATCATGGACTGGACCATATCAATAGAGTCCGATTCCTCCTCTCTAACACTCCATTGAGCTGAGGTGTTCCAGGAGGAGTCCATTATGAAACTATACCATTCTCCTTGAGATAATCACGGAACTCTCCATTAAGGTATTCACTTCCTCGATTTGATCGAACAACCTTAATGAGTTTTTTGTGCTTATTTTTTTACTTTATATCTAAGCTTTTTGAACCTTTCAAAAGTTTCATATTTGTGTCTCATACACATATCCATACCGTGAGTAATCATCGGTAAATGAAGTAAAAAATTATAACCCCTAGCCTGCACATCGAATGGGCCACACACATCAGTGTGTACTAGGATAAGTATTTCAGTGGACCTCCCTGTGTCCTACAAAGGATAACTTGGCCATCTTTCCTTGAAGGCAGAATTCACAAATCAAATATGACTCGGAAGTCAATGAGCCCAAAAGCTTATGTTTCTCCAATTTGTTTATTCTGTCTTCTCCTATATGGCCAAGCCTGAGGTGCCACAAATACTTTAGATTTATCTCATTTTTGGATCTATTAGATCCTATGGTATTCACTGTTTGCTCAGATATATTCACAGATACATCCATATGTATGTGATAGAGACTGTCAATCATAAAACCATGTTGAATCAATTTATTTTTCAAATAAAAATCTTTCTGTGCTAAATAAAATACAGAAATCAAATTTCTGCTAGCAATAGGTAACAGTCCCTAAGTATCCTGAGCATATCTGACATACCTTCTGAAGATCTGTCACCCTTCATGTTCTTTATGCTTTTCCATGTATGTAGGACAGTTCCTCTTCCCATGGCCGTCCATGATGCAATGGAAACATTTTTTCTTGCAATTGGCCTTTTCTTGGAACTTCCTCATTTGGCATTTTCTCGGTCTTCTGTTTCTTCGCAGGCTTCTTCTTCTTCCAAATAGACTCTCTCTTGAAAGTAGAAACCAACTTGACAGCGAAAACGATGCCCCTTGAACTTCTTCAAGGTCCCTAAGGTAGTTACCAATTTATTTAACAATTATATTTTAGTGCATACAACCTTGTTCATATGGTAGTTTACTATAAACTATTCATATGAAGCTGGAAGGGATTGCGGGATCAAATCCGTTCGCAATTCCTTGTGCATGGTCATGCCAAGCTTCTCAAGCTTCTCTAAGTCCTTTATCATGGTCAAACCATGATCATGGACAGACTGCCCATCGTGCATCTTGGCTTTGAAGAGCCTCTTGGACACTTCAAACCGAGCTGCATGACTCTGATCACCATACAACTCTTGCAGGTGATTTAATATGTCCCTGGCAGTCTTCATGTTCTCATGCTGGCATTGTAATGTATTGGACATGGATGCCATTGTGCAGCACCTAACTTTATTGTCATTGTTCGTCCACTTAACAAGCATCTTACGCTAATCAGTGATCGGACGGATTGGTAACATGGGGATTCCATGGTCTAGCAAATACCCGAATTTCTCACAATTCAAAACGATTTTTTTTTTTTTTTGAAATTTGCTGAGCCAATCTTTATAATTGGGTTTGGTCAAACGGTTGTTCTATAGGATATGGGTTAAGAGTCTAGGAGCTGACTTTATAATCCTCAGAGAGTAAAGATTCTAGTTAGACTTTTGTACTTGATCCTAATCTGTTCTAAGGTCTTTTAGAACAAATGTAACTCCCACTATTTTCTCGAATGCCTCACACTCCCCTGGTAGAAAAACGGAAATCCCACACGACTAGGGTTTCTAGTGGGTACTGCGGTCCCACCGATTTACATGCCACCTCACCTAACAGTTATTGGTGACACATAGATTGATGAATGTACAACTCTTGTACAATGCTTCTCAAGCATGTTGCAGTGTAACTTGGTCTCTAAGCCATGAAAACCTCACCTAACAGTTATTGGTCCCATTTCTTAGTTAAGGCAGACCCACCGTATAACTGTAGGAATAAAGTCGTCATTGGGTCCTCACCTAACAGTTATTGGTGCCCAACCCCACCTTTACCCTACAACATCTCATGTCTATAGAGAGGTCCAGCCCCCCGATGCAACTTGACCACTGTATCCAGCCGAGACAAATCAACATCAGAAAGGCCTTAGCAGCTCTACTACAGTGGAAGACCTATTGACTTAATATTGGTTAATCAGGTCTTAGTGTTTGCAACTTGAGCTCTTCATAAGAGGTAATCGAACAATTGGCCAGGTAAGCAGGTGGGAGGCTCCCCTTACTCAGAGAGTAAGGTCCTAATTAAGTAACCACCTTTCATGCTTTCCTAGACACCAATTAGATCAATTAATCTAATATGACTCGCTCATGTCGGTTCACTCTCGACTTGATTGAGGAGGTTTTAATTTAGGTCTCAATTGGGTTTGCTACATCACATGTAAACCTATCTACCCCACTCTCATTCACATCACATGCAAACGGCACATTGCAGGCAGTTATAATCGCAGCAATAATTAAAGCTAAACTTTAAATAGGTGATGATCATGGATTCTAATTAGGTCGTATTACAAGCACATGCACGTCAATCGATCAATTGGTCTTCAACTCTTGAATTGGTTTCAAGCCTCCTTGATTCGATCCTTGACCAACTCTTGATCCAATCGCCATCAATCGCTTAGACCCCTGTTCATCTCATGCCTTGTCTTCAACTTGATCGTTGACGTACATCACATCACAGAAATACAACCAGATGTAAAATAGAAATAATAATAAATTACATCTTCTTTTAGGAGGCACGCAGGCCTCTCAAAACATCAAATAAGATGCATGCAAGCATTTGAAAAATTACATGACATTGCAGATCACATCGCAGGTCTTTACATTTAATACCAAAAGGGTTTGAATCCTATGATCATCACCACATGCAGCAATTATAATTTTCAGATCTGAAAACTAACTGATTATATCATGACATAGGTTGCTGATCATGCTAATCATGATTCTAAACTTTGTAATCTCATTAATAATGCAATTAGAATCATCATCTTATCACATAAAAATCAGCATGCAAAAGTCAGCACCCTAGAAAAATCTGCATGCAGAAAATTTTCAGCATGCATGATCATTCAATTTTTAGATGTAATAAGCCTACTAATAATTAATCCTTACCTTAATCTACGAAGCCTAGGCTCTGATACCACTGTTAGAATACCCCGATCATGCCACTGAAATTTAAAAAAAATTCAGATGCAGCGGAAGAGGCATGCGCGGGATCAACCGTTCATCGCATGAACGTTGTTCAAAAACCGTTCGTAGATAGATAAGGATTAAAAACTTTTTAAAACATTAGAAGATCAGATTTTCACCTTGTGCGGGTAGATGATCACCGCAAACTGAAGTTCATGGTTTAGGATGAAGGTTCGCTTGAAGCCGTTCAAGTGCCCGGCCTCTACGGGTATCCACACGAAGCAGAAAACCGATCCAAGCTTTCTATCTCCCCGGGGTGCTAGCTCCCTTGCAGAGATAACTTTGATGGCTGATATCCTCCCTTTCAATCAATCCTTGATTGTGCTTGGGAGGAGGAAGAAGAAGGATGAAGAGAAGAAGAGGAACGAAGCCCTGCAGCCTTCTTTTTCTTCCTTGCGTTGGAACCAAACGGTGGAGGAAGAAGGAGGCAACCAAGATCCTTTTCTTCCCTTTGTTGTTGGTGGCTGAAAAGAGAGGAGAGGAGGGTGGCCACGTGATGGAGAGGAGGAGGGCTTCACTTATCATTAGGGCACCTCCTTTCAAAGCCTTATAAAGGCATCTAGGGCTCCTATTTGGTTTAGTCCAAATCATGAATCAATTGGGTTCAATCTATGCTAGTCCTAATCCAATTAGAACTTGAATGAACCATGACTCAATTGAACTCTTCAATCCTAATCCAATTAGGAGTCATGTTGATTCATTAGATTAATAATTAATTAGGACTTAAGAAATCCTAATCCAATTAGGACTTGTTTAATTCTAGTCCTAATCCAATTAGGACTCTAATTTGAATTCGAAGTCCAAATCCGATTAGGACTCTAGGAATTCTACTCCAAGTAGGAATCCAAATTTAATTCAAAACTCCTAATCTAATTAGGATTGTAGGAATCCTACTCCAAGTAGGAATCCCAGTCCTACTCCAAATAGGATTCCCAGTCCAAGTAGGAATCCCAGTCCAAGTAGGAATCTCAGTCCAAGTAGGATTCCTAGTCCTAATCCAATTAGGACTCTAGAAATTCTACTCCAAGTAGGACTCTTGTTTTAAGTCCAATTAATTAATTCTCTTTGTTCCTTCTTCAGCTTATTATCAATCGAATTGATTACTTGTGATTCCTAATCACGATTCAACCATCGGATCGGTCAATGCCTCTAGTGTGTGTGACCCCATAGGTTCTACTCTGACTGGTAGTGAGATATATTGTGATCTCTATCACAATATCATTGAAAACTCCTTTCAATGGGTCGGAACGATTCCAACTCTACTCATTAGGGCTTATCGATCATCGAGATAATCCCTATGAGTCCCACCATCCACCAGTGACACCTAGTAGCATGTAGTAGCTACCCAGCAGAATAGAATGATGAACCTCTAGGTGCAGTTATCATGTGATCCAGTCCTACTATCGTGGATCCCTACAGGACGGAGGTCATGGATAACTCGTCAAACCCCTTCGTCTGTCATATGTCAAGATTTATTCGACTCGAGTTCGTTAGTGGAAAACTCTTTCTCCACTTTATATTATTGCCTTGGCCAAGGTTTTAGAACTCAGTCTAATAAATCACATAGGATCACTCCTCTTCTATCAAGGTCGATAGATTCCATGTGAGTGCATACCATACTCCTACAGTGAACTTACTGCAGCCAATCTACACTACAAGGACCCATATGACTAGAGACCATGTATACGTGTAGTCAAACTACAATAACCTCACTGTGAGTAGCTGAAGTACCGCAGGTCAAAGGACCAGTCATACTACTGCAACATCAAGCAAGTCACTGACGAATGGATAGACATCCAAGTGACTTCTTGTCTTGGTCACGCTCAGTACCCTTGTTCTCTAACAAGCACCTGCACTATCACTTCAGTGTCCCTACACTGTGGACTCAAGTCTCGTCCATCCAGAAGAAAAGTGATCTGTGCACTGATCGGATCGATCACCGTCCTCGTGATGATCTATTGATCAGGAGCATTTAGAAATTAATCACCAATGATACATGGCTCAAATTCTCAACTCTTGAGAATATGCATCATCATCTTATTAATTTCTTGGACGATTCATAGACACATAAATTATATGAATGAAAAGATGCCTTTTATTTATTCAATAATAAATAGTCAAGTACAAAATTATGTCCCTAGAATTAACAATGTGTCAGCCAGATTGGCTTCTAGGGCATACATCTAACAGTAGGACTGGGATTCCTACTTGGAGTAGGATTCCTACAATCCTAATTAGATTAGGAGTTTTGAATTAAATTTGAATTCCTACTTGGAGTAGGATTCCCAGAGTCCTAATCGAATTAGAACTTCGGATTCAAATTAGAGTCTTAATTGGATTAGGACTAAAATTAAATAAGTCCTAATTGGATTAGGGTTTCTTAAGTCCTAATTAATTATTAATCTCATGAATCAACATGACTCCTAATTGGATTAGGATTGAAGAGTTCAATTGAGTCATGGTTCATTTGATGACCCAAAGATTGATTCAAAGATTGATTTTGATGATCACAAAACCTTGAAGTATAAATACTAATGTTTGTGTTGCAAGGAGAAAGATATTTATTTTGCAAGGAACATAGCAAGTTGGAAGAATACAAGAAGGCCTCCAAAGTTCTCAAGAAAAGTTGGAAGAAAGCTACAATTCATTGGCCCAAGCTTCAAGTTCAAAGAATTCAAGTTGAAGGAGCAAATTCAAAGAAAAATTCAAAAGAATAGTCCTCGAGTCGACTCCTGGAAGTTTCGAGTCGACTCTGGCACTCTAGAGTTTCAAGGAACAGTGCTCGAGTCGACTCCGACTGAGAACAAACAAAAAGACAGAGAGTTGATTTTCTGCGCTACAGTGATCTCGAGTCGACTCCCAACTTCAGGAGTCGACTCCCAGCTACAGTGCCGGCAGACTACTATTCACAGATCAACTCCTGTTTCAGCCGAGTCGACTCCTACTTCAGCCGAGTCGACTCGAGCACGCTGGGAGGCATAACGGCTAGTTTTTTCTTGATTCCAACGGCTCTATTTTTGTCTCTAACGGCTAGATTTTTGTTGGGACTCCCTCTAAAGCTATAAAATCAAGAGAAGAGCTAGGGGAGAAGGTATGGAAGTGGGAGAAAACATTTAGGGAAGAGATTTGAAAGAGATTACAAGGAAAATCTTCCATAAGCACAAAAGGGCCATTCAAAGTAAAATAGAGAGAAGAAGAGCATCCAAGTGAATCCCAAAGCTTCCTCTCCATCCGTGTGCTGCCTCGGAGATCCTCTACTTCGTGCAAAATCAGAAGAGGGGCAAGTGAAGAAGAAGCCGAGTTCCTCCATCTACAAATTAGTTTGAGGGCTTCTTCTCTTTTCTTTACTTATTTACATTTGCTATATTTGCTTATTTGAGAAGCTTGTATTTGATTTAAACTCTTGTTCTAATATCTTGTAACTTGATTCAATCAAGGGATTGAATCAAGGGGTTAAGGTTTGTTGGTGAGCCAAAGGGAAAAACCAACGTTGTAAGGTTGTGGTTGGTGAGCCTTTGGGGAAAACCAACCGGGTTGATTGTGAACCCGAAAAACAATCATTGTAAGGTTGTGGTTGGTGAGCCTTTGGGAAAACCAACTGGGTTGGATTGTGAGCCCGTGAAAACAATCGGTTGGTTCTAGTCGGTGAGCCTGTGAAAACCGACCGAGTTCGTTGTGATCTCGCAAAACAACAAGTTGGGTTGTGAGCCTGTAAAACAACCGACTGTAATCTAAGGGATTATAGTGAAATTCCCAAGAGGTCTTGGGGAGTGGATGTAGGTGCTGGGGTGCACCGAACCACTATACATCTTTGTGTTTGTGATGCTTTATCTCTTGTATTTCATGCCTTCCATTCATGCTTGATTGTGTAATATCTCTAGATTTGTTTCTATAGAGTTATAAGTGATTTGCTTAGCTTCCACTCCATTCTTACCATACACATAGATTAAAATTGATCATACAACTATAAGTTAATGTTAGATCAATTTCACCCTAAAGCCATAGTATAATTGCTCTAGCTTAATCTTCCACTGCTTTACTTGTAATTGCCTAGAGCTTAAGTAAATAACATCTTATTATTCTGCTGCATTCTATTCAAAGTAAAAATTAGGGAACATAATTTTTAGAAAACCCAATTCACCCCCCCTTTTGGGTTGTCACCTTGGGCAACAAGTGGTATCAGAGCAGGTGCTCAAGATTAATTGTTGATCTCACGATCAAGAGCCAAAGATCATGACAACTCAAATAGATAGTTTTCTAGGAGAGGGACAGTTAATTGATAGGCCTCCACTGTTTAATGGCATAGACTACACATATTGGAAAGCACGCATGCGCATTTTTATTCAATCACAAAACTATTATTTATGGAAAATCATAATAAATGACCTTCACACACTCTCTCAAACTATTAATGAAAAGGACTTAGCACAATTGAATGCTAATGCTATGAACATATTATATTGTGCTATTCATGAAACGAAGTTTAATGAAATTTCTGCATGCTTATCTGCTAAGAAGATCTGGGATACTTTAGAAAATATTTATGATGAATCTCAGATTAGCTCACATGTACTTCAATTGCATACTAACAATGAGATTGCAGAATCCTCCACAGTAGCCGAGTCGACTCCCAGTTTGTCCGAGTCGACTCCTAGAGAAGAACAGTCTGAAAGGCAGAGACACAATCTTGAAGACCCTGTGAACGAGTCGACTCCAAGTAGTTCCGAGTCGACTCCCAAGTTAGCCGAGTCGACTCCGACAAGGCCCGAGTCGACTCCGAGGCAGAACAATTCAAAAGACAGAGAATCATCTTTTAGGCCTCTGAGAACGAGACGTCTCCCGAAGATCTCGAGTCGACTCTCAAGTCAGTCGAGTCGACTCCAAGTAAACTCGAGTCGACTCGAGGAAGAAATAACAGCAAGAAAATTCAAAAGCTTCCTAAAGTCAAAGAAGAAGAGGAAGCAAGAAGAAAGGAAGAAAGAGATAAAAAGCAAGAAAGCTAGAAGCAACAATGAACTACAAGAGGTAACTAACTTATGTTTTATGGCACTAGAAAATAAAGTAAAATCTGAATCTAGTGAATTTCATGAAGAATTTTCTTATGATGAACTTTTAAATGCTTTCCATGATCTGTATGGTGAATGTAGAAAATTAGCTATGAAAAATAAAAATCTTAAAAAGCTAAATTTGCAAATTTCAAAAGAAAGAAATTCTATTGCTGAAATACAAGACAAACTAAATTCTGAAAATAAAAGCTTAAGGTTAAATTCAGAAGAATTGATTCAGAAAAATCATAGCTTAATCAAAACAAACCAAAACTTGAGTAAAGAAGTTAACCAACTGAAATCTCTTATTAACAAGTTCACTGTAAGTTCAGAAAGATTAAAAATGATGTTTGAAAGCCAACATGCTGATTTTGATAAATCAAAATTTGGCTTGATTCCTTCACTTAGCAATGAATCCCTAAAGAAAGATGTTTTGAATTTATCAAGCAAACCATTAAATAAGATAACATATTTCGAACATGAAAAGAATGGACATAACAACTTTACCTATCGTTCTAACATAATTAAATCAAGTAGTAAAGTTATTACAATTAAACAAATTTGGGTTCCAAAAGGAACCATATGTCCTAACTCTCAAGGACCCAAGCAAGCTTGGGTACCCAAAATAAAAATATGAGGATGTAGACATAGGTGTGCCAAGATACCCATGGAACAAATAGAACTTTCATACAAATGGGTGTTCTAGACACACGTCAAAAAAATGAAACTTAAAACATACTTATGAAAAGTAATTTTTAAATAAAAAAAAATAATAATAATAATAATGAAATCAGTAATCCTTGCATCTCATCATTATTTTTGCCTTAGTATTTGATTAAAATATGAATTGCAAGTATTGATCAATTTTATGATATAGAAAATACTTTTGGAAATATAATCAAATCACTTCATTTTATAGTATACTTTACTCACTATTGGATAAGTTGCTAAATGATTAATCAATTTATTAAAAATAACTCTATGAATTCTCTATATGCTTGATTGAGAGTTTTTTATCCATGGCATTATTGTTTATTGATCATAGATATGATAATGTGTACTTGGTGTGCTTTTGAATATATGCACTATGAATACCAAGATTAAAGAAACCATCTTTGGCATATAAAATCAACTCATGCTAGTATGTACTTAATCTCAAAAGACCTTGCCATTGGCTTACTTAGATTATCTTCTGAAAGGTCAAAGTTTGCTATGCATGCTAACTAAGGAAACAAACAAAAATCAATTTCTAAATTGTTGTTTCCATCACTAAGTTTTCAAAAGCTTACATTGGATTTGTTCTTGGCAAATAAAATTAAAATATTTTCTGTATTTGCTAAATTATGTAAAAATGTTTCAAATGATAAAGGTTTCCAAACTGTGAAGATAAAGAGTATCATGGCACAATGTTGAAAACCAAAATCCTGATAAAGTTTATACAGAAATTAATTATTTCAGCACCAAGGACACCTTAAGTAAAATAGGGTTAATAGAATTCTTGAAGAAATGAAAAAGACAATTGTGTATGATAGTCATCTACTTAAATAATTTTTAAAAAAAAGCTATCATTACTGCTTGTCATACATATGATTTCTATTAGATCTATTTTTTGATGAAAACTCCTTTTGATCTTCTGAAAAAATGGAAAATGAACCATTGCATATCTTTCACATTTTTCAGTCGTACATATTATGCTTAATATGCTCTTATGAAAATAATGCCAAATCTGATAGAGATATGTCTACCCTTGGATATCATTCATCAAGCAATGCATATAGAGTATTCAATGAAAAGTTTTTAGGTGCAAGAATATCAAGGTATCTTATTCTTTATGAGACTACTGATTTATTATCAAAATACTAAAATTAAATTATATATGTATATGGTTAATCTTTTACATATAACAATCTAAAAACTTGTTAATAATTATAACCAAATTGAGTTTTTCAGAAATACATTTAATGAAGAAAAATTGTTTGCTTAGAAGATGAAATAGATCTTGATTCTTGCATGATTAGAAGTAAAGATCACCATTATTATTTGCTTGCTTTATGAGCTTTATATTCTATCAAATGAGTGTGTAGAATGGACTCCTATATGCTTACTTTATTAAAGAAGATATATGTTAAATAACCACCATATTTGAAAACACTCATTACAAATATGATAAAGCAATATATAATTTGGAACAAGCATCAAAAGCATAATATAAAAGCTTAAGTAACCTTTTTGATAGAAAGTAATAGTGATAAATCTACACATCAAAAAGAAGAATTTGTGATATCTTATTTGCTCAAAATATGCATTGATGACATCATTTTTGGTTCTACTAATGAAGAGTTATATGAAGATTTTACTGAGCTCATGTAAGGTGAGTTTGAAATACGTATGATGAATGAATTAACATCTTCTCTCAAACTCCAAATTAAGACAAACAAGAAAGGGGATCTTCATTGACCAAAGTTAGTCCACAAGAAAACTCTTATAGAAGATTGGCATGAAGAAGGTATGTCTATAACCCCATCTTGTAGAATTTGAAAAGGATGAGCAAAGTAGATCTATTATTTTAAAGCTGTAGTGAAGCATGATAGAATAATTATTTTATCATACAGCTAGTAGACCAGATTGTATGCTCATTATGTGCACTTGTGCAAGCCTTCAATCTAAGTTTAATGAATCATATTTTATTGATAACAAATAAATCATAATCTGAATTTTGATAGAAACAACTGTTTAAGATAAGTTGATTAAAACTTAGCTAGCATGTCTTATTAATAATTATCTTAAGCAAATAAAATCTAAACTAAATCGTTTTTGAGAAATTGATTTGACCTTGATAAAACTTCCTATTGCCTCACATACTTGTCCTTGAACCATCTTGGTTAATGAAACTATCTCTTTAGTTCAAGTGATATGTGCTTGCTTATATTTAGGCAATCTCTGGCGTAAAGTGACTCAATATTTAACTATTGTCATATCTTATATTGAGTCATCTAGTTAAAAAAAAAAAATATGTTGGATGAATGTTTTGTATCTTGAAGAAACCAATGACTTTCTTTCAAGAAAGAAAAGGAGTTTGTTAATAATGCAGGATCCTTGAGCAAGAAAATGAGAGATCTCAACTTGAAGGATATCTCCATGTAAGATACAATAAACATTCACTTGCAAACAAGAGAGAGGACCTTCTTCAGCCAAAGGTTCATACATAAGAAATCTAGTAGGTATTTGACTGAAGAATGCAGAATGGATTGGTAATTCTAGATACTTCTTGAGCAAAGTCAACAACTTAAGTCTTATTATGGCATGATTAAGTTCTTTAATTATTAACTTTTGATATCATGGCTCTATACATATTGATTGACTTATGCTCTTAGAAATTGTTTCATGGTTTGCCTAAACTAAATGATTTCTTTGCCTATATCATAACCATGAAATACACAAGTATATGCTTAAAAGTTTGATGTAAAATAACTTGTGAGAAGTTATGAATCCGTGAGCATAATAAAAATGTTGTTTGCATGATATACATATATATGATACACAAGATTAATTCTTTATTCTGCTCTTTCATGTAAATTACTTGAGAATAACAAAAAGAGAGAGAGATAAAGAAAAGAAAATGAATATTATTCAAGAGGTGTAGAATCTAAGCAAAGGCAAATACTCCAATCTTAAGGAAAAGTAAAACAAGCATAATATAATTAATTACACTTAAACAGGGAGAATTCGAAGCAAACATTTTAATCCTTCTATATTGCTCATCATAGGGACGGCACAAGAGGGAGGCTAGTGGTAGTACCTCGTGCCCCTTCCCAACTCCACCGGATAGGGAGCAAATAGAATATAAAGCATAAGAAAGTTGAAAATGAAAGACAAAGTAAATGAAAATATATAAGAAGAATCAAGTCTAATTATTAGTCACTTGGAAACACACCATAAGGATGAAGTCAATGCAAGATGATATTTAAATAGGGGGAGTGTATTTGAAAAGAATTGACTTTGATCCTTGACATGCTTGTTATTATTATTTTAATGCATGACTTAACACTTAATATATTTTGCATATAGTATGATGTCTTGATTTATGGGTTCTCAATATTTTGTAATGTTTCATACTTGGACAATTTGATTGAATGCATGAATTGCTACATAACATCTTTTGTTTAGTTTTATTGAAAAGAAATTTCAGATTTGTCATTCACAATCATTGTTAAAATCTGAAAGCTAAATAAAATTGTAGAAAGGAGAAGAGAAGAATATCTCTATTTAGGAAAAATAAATTGATTTTGATCTATCTTTCTACTCGCCTAACTTTGATACATAATGTCCTAATACTTATTAAAATATCCTTTATTTTGTATCGAAACTCAAAATTAAACACAAAGATTCTGAAAGTGCTTTAATGGTATTGAAATATGTATTTTTCAATCATAATAATTTAAGATGAGCCACAATGTGAAAGATACATATCTCAAATTATGACTTAAAAGGCCTCTATTGAAAATCTTTATGAAATTCAGAATTTGATTTTGTATAAAAGCTTAAACTCCATATGATTACTAAATAAAATGTTAATGTAAGAAAAACAGAATTTATTTTGATTGCTCCGATACGCATCCAAAACATATCTTTTCTTATCATTAAAATGTACCAATATTGGTCTAAATGATGTGTCTTTCAATGATCTTGATTGCAAGTAAATATTTTTAAAATATATGACTTTATTTTAATATTTAAAAATTTATTGAGTTTCATGTATACATTGCTGAAAATTTGTGATTAAGAAATTGAGTTATATAAATACATATACTTCCATGATCATCTATATGTTTTTTCTCTCCTATATCATTAAAGACTTTCATCAATAGAGTGAATGATCTAAAAGAAAGAAAATGTAAATGCTTTTGAAAGAAACTAAGCTTCAAATGAATTACTTTTGATTAATATTTTCATACATTTTCTCTAAGATTAGGAGAAAGCATAACTTGTTCTTAAAAGATTAAAAAGAGTGATTACTATAAATTGTGAATATTTCTAGATCACTCTACATTCTTGATATCATAAAGTTTCAGCTCTATTCACGTTTATCATTAAAATCTGAAATTCGACAAAAGAAAAGAAAGATTAAAGAAGAATGCATCTTTTAAGGGGGAGCTTTAGATATTCAGTATCTTATCCTAAAGTCACTTCAATTTGATGCATACCTTGCACTTTATGGATTGATTTTGATGAACCTCCTTATATTGCAAGACATGCTTTAATTACCTTGAGATGAGTTCTATAAAGGTTGTCTTATCTCAAACCTTGAGTCTTGTGAAAATAAGCTGAAACTTATAGAAAATATATTTTTGAGATTGACGATTTTATTGAACATTATCTTCAAATTTTAAAACTCTTAGATGGAATGATCAATTGAGGGGGAGAAAAAAAATTTCAGAAGGAGAGGTCTGATGGAACTTAATTGCATAAATTTATAAAGGAGAGAGAAAGAATACTAAATGAAAAGTGATCCTAATACTCTCCAATATGTATCATCTGAAATTTAAATCTGAAAACCTTTATGATACACCTTGAGGCGTGTTATTTGGTTAGTATATCTTATGCATAAATCATGAACCAAATTGCAAGTTGATCTTAAGAGCCTTTAACTTAATGACAAAGGGGGAGAATAACGTGTTGAATGGTCTTGAGTATCTCTTAGAAAATTTATTTTGAAATTCACTAATAAGTCCTAATTAGCTTGCTCTTTAGAACGTCAATTCTGTGCCAATTCATATTTTTATATATGTATCAAATTGTGCTTATTTTCTAAAGGAATAAAAGAACTTTGAAGACATTAAAAATTAATGATCCAACATGATGATATGTCTCTCAAATATATAAGTTTTGATCTTTTACTCTGAAAATTAACTAAAATTGCTCTAATGTTTGATAAAATACTTAATAGATTGGGCAAAAGGTCTTAAATGAACAAGCTTTCATACTTATTATTGAAGAGAGGTTAGATTTCCACTCGTGTTCTCTTTGAATATCATTTGTAGTACTTCTTGGATTAACCTAAGGAAGATTCCACCTACACTTGAATAGAAAACTATCTGTGGTATCAAATTAGAAAACTTCTTGAAATCACATTTAATGTGTTCTGTTCTGAAATTATCTTAATTGGCTCTGATCTGTGCTCATTAATCTGATTCCAATATTATTGCCTTGAGTTATATGATTCATATCCTTGCAATAATTTAACATTCAAATCAGAGTACAATAAGGAAAAGAAACATATGAGTATTCTGATCTTTGTGCTTAATGTTTCCCTATCTTTTTGATGTTGTCAAAAAGGGGGAGAAATATCTAAGTATATGCTCATAATGCTTTATGTTTTGAATTGAATACAAATCAGCTGGAATTGACATATATTGATTATCTTAAGTGAGCATAATGCTTTATGTTTTGAATTGAATACAAATCAGCTGGAATTGACATATATTGATTATCTTAAGTTGATTAAATCTAAAGCATTATCATGAAGTATGTTTTTTAAATATATATGTTTTCTACTTCATGCAACTTTGCTATATATTACTTCTAGAAAACAATATCTTTTATATTGCATATACTCCAAGTTTTGTCATCATCAAAAAGGGGGAGACTGATGACCCAAAGATTGATTCAAAGATTGATTTTGATGATCACAAAACCTTGAAGTATAAATACTAATGTTTGTGTTGCAAGGAGAAAGATATTTATTTTGCAAGGAACATAGCAAGTTGGAAGAATACAAGAAGGCCTCCAAAGTTCTCAAGAAAAGTTGGAAGAAAGCTACAATTCATTGGCCCAAGCTTCAAGTTCAAAGAATTCAAGTTGAAGGAGCAAATTCAAAGAAAAATTCAAAAGAATAGTCCTCGAGTCGACTCCTGGAAGTTTCGAGTCGACTCTGGCACTCTAGAGTTTCAAGGAACAGTGCTCGAGTCGACTCCGGGACTCTACGAGTCGACTCCGACTGAGAACAAACAAAAAGACAGAGAGTTGATTTTCTGCGCTACAGTGATCTCGAGTCGACTCCCAACTTCAGGAGTCGACTCCCAACTTCAGGAGTCGACTCCCAGCTACAGTGCCGGCAGACTACTATTCACAGATCAACTCCTGTTTCAGCCGAGTCGACTCCTACTTCAGCCGAGTCGACTCGAGCACGCTGGGAGGCATAACGGCTAGTTTTTTCTTGATTCCAACGGCTCTATTTTTGTCTCTAACGGCTAGATTTTTGTTGGGACTCCCTCTAAAGCTATAAAATCAAGAGAAGAGCTAGGGGAGAAGGTATGGAAGTGGGAGAAAACATTTAGGGAAGAGATTTGAAAGAGATTACAAGGAAAATCTTCCATAAGCACAAAAGGGCCATTCAAAGTAAAATAGAGAGAAGAAGAGCATCCAAGTGAATCCCAAAGCTTCCTCTCCATCCGTGTGCTGCCTCGGAGATCCTCTACTTCGTGCAAAATCAGAAGAGGGGCAAGTGAAGAAGAAGCCGAGTTCCTCCATCTACAAATTAGTTTGAGGGCTTCTTCTCTTTTCTTTACTTATTTACATTTGCTATATTTGCTTATTTGAGAAGCTTGTATTTGATTTAAACTCTTGTTCTAATATCTTGTAACTTAATTCAATCAAGGGATTGAATCAAGGGGTTAAGGTTTGTTGGTGAGCCAAAGGGAAAAACCAACGTTGTAAGGTTGTGGTTGGTGAGCCTTTGGGGAAAACCAACCGGGTTGATTGTGAACCCGGAAAACAATCATTGTAAGGTTGTGGTTGGTGAGCCTTTGGGAAAACCAACTGTGTTGGATTGTGAGCCCGTGAAAACAATCGGTTGGTTCTAGTCGGTGAGCCTGTGAAAACCGACCGAGTTCGTTGTGATCTCGCAAAACAACAAGTTGGGTTGTGAGCCTGTAAAACAACCGACTGTAATCTAAGGGATTATAGTGAAATTCCCAAGAGGTCTTGGGGAGTGGATGTAGGTGCTGGGGTGAACCGAACCACTATACATCTTTGTGTTTGTGATGCTTTATCTCTTGTATTTCATGCCTTCCATTCTTGCTTGATTGTGTAATATCTCTAGATTTGTTTCTATAGAGTTATAAGTGATTTGCTTAGCTTCCACTCCATTCTTACCATACACATAGATTAAAATTGATCATACAACTATAAGTTAATGTTAGATCAATTGCACCCTAAAGCCATAGTATAATTGCTCTAGCTTAATCTTCCACTGCTTTACTTGTAATTGCCTAGAGCTTAAGTAAATAACATCTTATTATTCCGCTGCATTCTATTCAAAGTAAAAATTAGGGAACATAATTTTTAGAAAACCCAATTCACCCCCCCTCTTGGGTTGTCACCTTGGGCAACATCATTCAAGTTCTAATTGGATTAGGACTAGTATAGATTGAACCCAATTGATTCATGATTTGGTTAAACCCTAATTGAATTAGGACTAAACCAAATAGGAGCCTCCTAATCCTCCTTAGAGGAGGATTAGGGCAACACAAGAAGGAAGGGATCACGCCCCTCCTCCTTTTCTTCCTTGGTGCGGCAACACAAGAGGGGCCGGCGCCCCTCTTGGTAAAAGATCAAGGGCTCCTAAATTGTAGGAGCCCTAGATATCTATAAAAGGGGACTTGGGCGGCACCTAGGGCATTCATGTGAAGCCCTTCTCCTCTCCAACTCGTGGCCTCCCTTCTCCTCCTCTTGTTTCAGCCGCAAGCAAGGAAAAGCAAAGAAAAGGTGTTGGCGGCATCCTCTTCCTCCCTTCCTCCTTCCAACGCATGCAAAGGAAAGTGGCTGCAAGGCTTGGTGATCTTCTTCCTTGAGTCCTCCTTCATCTTCCTCCTCCCAAAACACGTTCAAGAGTTGAAAGAAAGGGAGAAGATCAGCCATCAAAACCAATCTCTGCAAGGGAGCTAGCACCCCGGGGAGATTGAAGCGTTTGGATCGACCTATTGCTTCGTGTGGATACCCGTAGAGGCCGGACACTTGAACGGCTTCAAGCGAACCTTCTTCCAAAACCACGATCATCAGTTTGCGGTGATCATCTACCCGCACAACGGTGAAGATCTGATCTTTCTAATGTTTTTAAAGTTTTTAATCCTTATCTAACTACGAACGGTTTTTGAACAACGTTCATGCGATGAACGGTTGATCCCGCGCATGCCTCTTCCGCTGCATCTGAATTTTTTTAAAATTTTCTGCGGCATGGGCGGGTTCTAACATAGCACATATTCCCACGCTAAACACTATGTCTGGCCTACTAGCAGTAAGGTAAAGCAAATATCCAATTAAGCCTCTATAAAGCTTTATATCTATACTTTTTCCTTTTTCATCTTTGTCTAACTTACTAGTGGGATTCATTGGGGTGCCTATTCCCTTATGATTTTCATTCCCAAACTTCTTTAATATTTTCTTTGTGTACTTAGTTTGATGAATGAAGATACCTTCCTTAGTTTGCTTGATTTGTAATCCGAGAAAGAAATTTAGTTCTCCCATCATACTCATCTCGAATTCTCCTTGCATTAATTTAGCAAACTCTTTGCAAAGATTATCATTAGTGGCACCAAAAATTATGTCATCTACGTATATTTGAACTACTAGCAGATTTTTATCTCTTCTTTTGAAAAAAAGTATTTTATCTATATTTCTCCTACTGATATCATTATTCAGTAGAAATTTGCTTAGTCGATCAGACCAAGCCCTAGGTGCTTGTTTAAATCCATATAATGCCTTATGTAATTTAAACACATGATTTGGCAATTCATGATTTTCAAAACCAGGAGGTTGCTCTACATATACTTCTTCTTCTATAAAACCATTTAAGAAGGCACTTTTTACATCCATTTGATACAATGTGAAATCCATTGATGAGAGCACAAAAGTGCGATCTACATACTACTTAAATTAATATTATTGCTAACAAATAATGACAAAAGTGCTGCATTAATTTCATATTTTTATTTGGCACAGATCAGAGTTTAAATACGCATTGGGTCTAAAAAGATGCATCACCGCAGGTGACTAGCCAGCTGTATGGATCAATCCCAGTTACACACTAGAAGAAGGCTGAGTTCAGCCGTCCAATTCACCGCAACCGATTTCTAATAACCTGTGCATCTCATTTCGATGGAGCCCGCATCCATCCCATCCTTCCGCAATGGAACAAGCAAGGAATCCCAAGTCCCGTGATCATCCCGTGATCACCTCCCACGCGTCTGCCGCCTCCTCCACTGATTCCTCACATCCCAAATCCCGTGAATGGTCCCAGCATCCGTGAAACTCCCCAGCATCCCGTCCACCGCATCATCCCGTATCAGCCACCCCGTCTTCACTACATTCCAGCCGAGATCAGCGCCTCCCAGCAGCCCGTGACCAGCTCCCGTGCACAATCCCGGCATCCGCCTCCTTTCCGAGCCCAACGCTCGTTCATCCACCTCTTCCAAGCATCCCGCCTACAGCCGTCCGTGAGCAGCGTCCCAGGATCCCAGCGTCCGAAGATCCCGCCGCAGCTCTCATCCATTTCAACCTCCCAGACCTCATCTACCTCGCACGATCATCGGCGTCCGTTCTTGGCGCCGGATCCGCCCGCAATCTCCTCCACAGCGTCCGCCCGAGCCCAAGACCCCAGCATCCCGTGAAACCTATCAGCGCCTAATCCGCCCGCAACCTCCTCTCCACGCGCGATCAGGGGAATCCTAGCCTGACCATGGGCTCTGGGGCGATCTATATGAAGAGATCCTTCTCGGCTGGGGATAGGGGCTCTCATTTTCGGGGAAGAAGAAGGCTCTGATTTGAAGAAGAAAGGAGTGGAGCCGGGCGGCTATAGTGGAAAGAAAAAAAAAAAGTGTAGAGAGAAACAGGGGATGCCCTGTTTCTGTTATTAAGAAAAAGAAAAAAAAAGAGTGAGAAAGAGATAGGAAGATGATGAGCTAAAGTCCTTGGTGATGGGTGAAGGGAGATCATTTGGTGTATCAAGTTCATGATGTAAATTCTAATCCTTTGCTTTAAATGATTTATCTTTTGATTATGTCATGATTCTTATATGTTGAAAATTCTTTTATGATTTATGCTTATTGATACGTGTCTTCCCCGATTATTTGATTCATCGTTGACATTATAAGGCATGTTGAATACTTAGAAAGAGAATTCATGTTATCAAGAACATACTCCATAATTAAATTTTATCTACTTATAATTCTCAAAGAAAACAAAAGAATCATAGAATTTATCGCATGAATTTGATATTATCAAAGGAGATTCTGGATCCCTACACCATCTTAATCTATCAAAACTTCGATTCTCTATTTACTGATTTATTTTCTATTTGCAAAACATCATCTTAATCCACAAGTTTATTGAATTAATTAATCTAAAATTACGCTGATAATCCATATTTCGTTTCCTGAGGAATCGACCTCGGACTCCCGAGTTATATTACTTGTGCGATTCTCCTGCACTTGGGAGAACAATTTTATTTTTGCATCAAGTTTTTGGCGCCGTTGCCGGAGAATGGCTGAGTTATTAGTATAATTTTAGATTTAATTTTTATCTTAGTAGTTAGTATTTTTCTTTTGAAAAAAAAAAAATTGCATCTTTACTACTATTTTTAATTCCTTGCACAGTTGGAATCAAACTCTGATATCATAGAAATTAGCCATCTGATCTGACTCAAATTTGGTCAGCTAGTGCAAGACACATTGTTAGATAATCTGAACGGTCTGATTGACATTCTGATATTTTTAAGACCATCAGATTAATACGAAATCTTGCTGCTTTCTACTTTAAATTTTCTGCATTTATTTTTTTTAGAATCAGAATTATATTGTTATTATATCTCATTAACCCTTGTTGCTAATTAAAAATTGAAGAAAAGAAACCTTAAGAACAGATCAAGGGTGATTATTCAAAAATAAAAAAAGAGGGAACACCTAAAATTTCAAATTTCAAATTTCAAATTTCAGAATTCAAATTTCAAACTATAACTCATAAAATTTTTTTAAAAAAAGAAAGAAATAATTTGCTTGATCACCTATTCAATGAAATTTAATGTCATGCCATAAAACATTAAAAAAAAATATCTCTTGATTGTTGCATATAGTATAAGGCATCAGCATAAAATATTCTAAGGGCTGAACCTATTTAAAAAGATAAGGTCGGGATTTCATCACTCGTCCTTAGTCCAAAAATCACCCCAGTGCATAAATGTCCTAAGCTTAACTAAAATCAACTAGACGTTGGCCCCTAAAGACATTCGAGCTCAATAGGACGAAGACCACCGAAAGTTGCACCAATTTCGCTCTGTGGCTTAGTTGATGTCTAGGCAAGCTTTGTCCCTATAAGGGAGACAGTTCATCTGTTCGAGGCAAGTGGGTTTTAAGTGGGACCTTTGCGAACGCATCGTGACCCCTCCACTTACCTGGGAGCTTACCTGGTCAACTCGGTTCATTAGACCGGATTGGAGGCTTAGGTGTCCTCTTCAAACCAGTTAGGAGCTGTCTAGAAATTTAAGAAAAAAATATTAGAAATTGAGGTGTAATGTTTTGTTGCATGTTTGATTGTGAATAGATTTTTATTTTAGGGTGTCATTTTAGGGTATCTTTAGTTGGTACTTATATTTATTTTTATTTTAAAAAAAAGAGAGAGGGAATTATTTTGCATGCTAAAGTGGAATAGGGACGACACTGGTCGATTAAGTCGTACAACTTTAGATCATCCCTTAGGACATACCCCTGAAATTCCTTCTCAATATCTCACACCTTGTGAGATGGCTGATTTAAATGAAGATGCGGGAAGCCACCACGATCGAGAACGTGAACCCCATGTTATGACCCTAAGACAATACCTACAACCGGCTAGGACTAGTCAGCCTTCATGCATAATTTTTCCTGATAATGTAGGACATTTTGACATCAAACCCGGGGTAATCCAATTGCTGCCCAAGTTCCACGGGTTAGAGTCCGAGAGTCCGTATCTTCATTTAAAGGATTTTGAAGAATTGAGCATTACATTTAGAGTGCCAAACGTCACCGAGGATGTCCTCAAGTTGACATTGTTTCCTTTCTCTCTAAAGGATAAGGCCAAAACATGGCTAAACTCTTTGCGACCTAGATCAATAAGAAATTGGCAAGATATGCAGAGAGAATTTTTAAAGAAGTTCTTCCCCACACAAAGGACTAACTTTTTGAAAAGACATATCAGCAATTTCCAACAAAAAGATAATGAAATATTTTATGAATGTTGGAAAAGATTTAAAGACCTTCTCTCATGCCCTCATCACGGATTCGAAACTTGGAGAACCATTAGCTTCTTTTATGAAGGTTTATCTCCACAGTTGAAACAATTTGTAGAGACCATGTGCAATGGTAGATTTTTAGAAAAACAACCTGATGAGGCATGGGAGTATTTGGATTCCCTTGCTGAGACTGCCCAACTTTGGGATAACGGAGATAGAAACAACAAGTCTTTGCCTAAGCCTACTAGCTCTGTACATGGAGGCCTTTACAACCTCAGAACTGAGGATGATCTTCACGCTAAAATGGCAGCCCTCACTAGGAAGGTAGAAGAAATTGAGCTTAGGAAGGTTGAGCCTGTCAAGACTATAGAGCTTAGAAACGAGTGTTGTGGTATCTGCGATATGTCGGGTCATACTACTACTGATTGTCCCACCATACCGGCATTCAAAGAAGTCTTGCACGATCAAGCAAATGCTATGAACTCCTACCAAAAGCCTTATAACGATCCATACTCGAATACCTATAACCCTGGTTGGAAGAATCATCCAAACTTTAGGTGGAGAAACGATCATCCTCAACAGTCACACCATTCAGCTCCTCCACCTGCACATCCTCCTTATGCACCATCACCTTCTCAAAAGCCAAATATCGAGGATACATTGCAATCCATACAAACTTTTCTACAAGGTCAAGCTAATATCAATGCTCAAAATACTCAAAATTTTGAAGACATAAGGAACCAATTGTCAATGTTGACTACCGTCCTAAGTACCCAAGAGAAGGGTAAGCTTCCAGCTCAACCCCAACCTAACCCACAAGTGCACGGTAGTAATAATACGGCTCCTTCTAGTTCGCATACAGAGCATGCAAAGAGCATCATGACTTTGCGTAATGGAAAAGTCATTGATCAGACCGTCCCATTGAGACCGCAGGTCACTTCTAATTCCGATGCTCCCAAAGTCGATGAAAGGAACAAAGAAGGAGTTGAGGTTCCAACTTCTACCGAGAAAGTTGAATGTCCTTTTCCTCCACCTTTTCCACAACGGTTAAAGCCGTTGCAAAAGCTCGAACCTAATTCTGAAATTCTTGAGCTTTTTAAACAAGTAAAGATCAACATACCTCTTCTTGATGCAATCAAACAAGTACCCTCATATGCCAAATTTTTGAAGGACTTGTGTACTGTTAAGCGCCGATTAAATGTTAAGAAGAAGGCATTTTTAACTGAAAATGTGAGTGCTATTTTGCAGCACAACATTCTCCCTAAATATAAAGATCCAGGTTGCCCAACCATCTCATGCATCATAGGAGACTTTAGGATAGAGCGAGCATTGTTAGATTTAGGGGCGAGTGTGAATTTGTTGCCATATTCTGTATATGAGCAACTTGGTTTAGGTGAGTTGAAGCTAACCTCCGTCACTTTGCAATTAGCTGATAGGTCAGTTAAAATTCTAAGGAAAATTATCGAGGATGTATTAGTCCAAGTAGACAAGTTCTACTTTTCTGTCGATTTTATTGTATTGGACACACATCCGGCTTCGAACTCACAGTCTCAGATTCCGGTCATTTTAGGACGTCCATTCCTTGCAACTTCTAATGCATTGATTAATTGTAGGAATGGCGTCATGAAGCTTTCTTTCGGTAATATGACCTTAGAACTGAACATTTTTAATGTGTGCAAACAACCCAATGATTCCGAAGAGAGTAAGGAGGTTGATTGGGTTGAAACCATCGCAGAAGATTATTTGTTAGCTAAAGCAATTAACGACCCATTCAATGATAGCTTAATTGATTGGTGTCCTAATGGAACCAATGGTAATAATTTGTCAGTCACACCTATTGTGGATAATCTAGATATCAAGATGGTCAATGGGTGGAGACCAAAAGAAGGAGAATTTGAGAGATTGTCGCCTCGAGAGGTGAAAATAGAACCATCCCATGAGCAAGCACCCAAGCTCGAATTGAAAAAAAATTAATTAATGTTTTAAAGAATCATAAAGGAGCCTTAGGGTGGTCTATTGCCGATTTGAAGAGAATTAGCCCCTTAATTTGCACGCACCGGATATATTTGGAGGACAATGCCAAAACCACAAGGCAAATGCAACGAAGGTTAAATCCTACAATGAGAGATGTGGTTAAGGCAGAAGTCCTCAAGTTGCTTGACGTGGGTATTATTTACCCAATTTCCGACAGCAAGTGGGTAAGCCCTACTCAAGTCATTCCTAAGAAATCGGGTTTGACGGTAGTAGAAAATGAACAAGGTGAACTAGTTCCAACTCGTGTCCCGACGAGTTGGCGCATGTGTGTTGACTACCGAAAGCTGAATTTGGTCACACGAAAGGATCACTTTCCTCTACCCTTCCTAGACCAAGTATTGGAGAGGGTTGCAGGGCATGATTTCTATTGTTTTCTCGATGGCTATTCGGGATATTATCAAATTGAAATTTCACCGGAAGATCAAGAGAAGACTACCTTCACTTGTCCTTTTGGCACATTTGCTTTCCGATGAATGCCATTCGGGTTGTGTAATGCACCTGCAACATTCCAAAATGCATGCTCAGCATCTTTGAAGACATGAACGAGAAATTTTTGGAAGTGTTCATGGACGACTTCTCCATTTTTGGCGACACATTTGATGATTGCCTATCACATTTACAAGCTGTCTTAGCTCGATGTATGAAAAAGAATTTGATACTGAATTGGGAGAAATGCCACTTCATAGTGCCAAAGGGAATTGTCTTAGGACATATTGTTTCATCGAAGGGCATGGAAGTAGATAGAGCTAAGACTGATTTAATTGCTAAGCTACCTGCACCCAAGACGGTTAGAGATGTTAGATCATTTTTGGGTCACGCCGGATTTTATAGGAGATTCATCAAGAACTTTAGTGTCATATCTCGACCAATATGTAATCTCCTATCCCTTGATACACCGTTCAATTGGACTGAAACTTGCCAAGATGCATTCGAGAAGTTAAAGTCTATGCTTAGCACTGCACCCATCGTTCGACCACCCGATTGGTCATTACCTTTTGAGATTATGTGCGACGCTAGCGACTATGCAATAGGAGCTGTCTTAGGACAACGCAAGGATAATAAGCTATATGTCATTTACTATGCAAGCAAAACCTTAAACGATGCTCAAATGAATTACACTACCACCGAGAAGGAATTGTTTGTAGTAGTATTTGCCTTAGATAAATTTCGCTCTTATATCCTTGGTGCTCCTATTGTTATCTTCACGGACCATGCGGCACTAAAATATTTGTTGGATAAGAAAGAGGCCAAACCACGCTTAATACGATGGATACTTCTACTCCAAGAATTTGACATCACTATCAAAGATAAAAAAGGAGTAGAGAATGTGGTTGCTGACCATTTATCACGATTAGTTTTTCATGATTCAGTGCCACAATTTTCCATCAAGGACTCATTCCCTGAAGAGCAGTTGTTTGCACTTTCTAGTATACCATGGTATGCAGATATTGTAAATTTTCTTGTTACAAGCCGGATATCGGAACATTGGGGGTCGACAGATAGAAAAATTTTCTTGCGCGAAGTAAAGAATTATTACTATGACGAACCTTATTTATTTAAATATTGCAATGATCAAACCTTTAGACGATGCATACCGGATCATGATATACAAAGCGTACTTTCTTTCTGCCACACTGATGCTTGCGGTGGACACTTTGCCTCTAAGAAAACTGTTGCAAAGGTCTTGCAATGTGGTTTCTATTGGCCTACTATGTTCAAAGATGCCCACGAGTTCTGCAGGACATGTGATCCATGTCAACGTATTGGAAGTCTAACTCGTAGGCAAATGATGCCTCTTCAACCCATTACTATTATCGAAATTTTCGATTGTTGGGGCATCGATTTTATGGGCCCATTTCCACCATCTTTTGGATATGAGTACATTTTAATCGGTGTCGAATATGTGTCCAAATGGGTAGAAGCTGTTGCTTGTAAGACCAATGATCACAAACCCGTCCTGAAGTTTTTAAAAGAAAATATTTTTTCACGATTTGGGATGCCTAAGGTCATAATTAGTGATGGTGGAAAACACTTTTGTAATAAGCCTTTTGAGACATTATTAAAAGAGTATGGTGTCACCCACAAAGTTGCTACCCCATATCACCCGCAAACTAGTGGCCAAGTAGAATTAGCCAATAGGGAGATCAAACGTATTTTAGAGAAAATGGTGAACCCATCACGAAAAGATTGGTCCTTGAAACTATCAGATGCATTATGGGCCTATCGTACTGCATACAAAACCATTCTTGGCATGTCTCCCTACCGGCTAGTCTATGGAAAAGCGTGTCATCTGCCTGTAGAAATAGAACATAAATCGTATTGGGCAATTAGAAAATTGAATTTTGATTTACAAGATGCCGGTCTAGCTAGAAAATTGCAATTAAACGAGCTTAATGAGATTCGCAGAGATGCTTATGACAATGCTAAAATTTGCAAAGAACGAATGAAAATCTTACATGATAAATCAATTTTAAAAAAATCTTTTGAACCTTTGCAAAAAGTTCTTTTATATGATTCCCGCTTACATCTGTTTCCTGGTAAGTTGCGATCGAAATGGACAGGTCCTTACATTATAAAAACTGTTTTTCCACATGGGGCGGTTGAGATTGAGAATCCACGGGATGGTAGAATTTTTAAGGTAAATGGACACAGGTTAAAACCTTTTCTTAAGAATTTTGCAGATGAAGAGGACTCCTTTTTCTTGGGGGAGCCTTCTTATGACTGAACATGAAGGCAAAGGTATGTGTATATTAGTTAGGATTATTTTTCTAGTTTTGTAGGTTTTATTTTCTAGATATCAACAGCTCAAGGTATTCCTCTTCTCTCCAATATTATTTTCTCTACTGTCTTTCATTATAGTTTTCTTGTATCTATTACATTGAGGACAATGCAACGTTTAAGTTGGGGGGAGGGAAGTATTTTGCAAAAAAAAAAAAAAAAATGTTTTTGCATTCTTTTCTAAGCAAATGCACATGTATTTTCATATTGAGTTTGTGCAACTATTAAGGCAAGGAATACATGCGTACTATGACTAATTAGAGACCTATTATTAGATCCCCGCACATGTATTTAATGATTATAGGAAGGCCTCAGGAGTTCACATTTGTTTAATGCATTTTTATTAAGCCATATCTGTAAAAGAAGTACGAGTATCCTTGTCCGTACTATAAGGTTCTTGATTTGGTTTTCACATAAAGATAGAGGTTGAATACCTCGGCTAGATCATCTAAGTGCCTTATGTTCCGATCTTGGTTGACCTATAGTCACGTTGCAGTCACATTATATGGTTCAGTTTACCTTCTCTATTTTGAAAAAATAAAATAAAATAAATAAATAAATGAGGAGATGACAAGTCTAACCTCGTGGCGTAGTTTGGTTCGAGTAATTAAGCCCGAGGGGTGTTTTCACCTAATGCCTTGAGCCAACTGGATCAAGAGTCATTGGCCGAAAACTCGCCACATGGACCTTGCTAGAGCCTAAGGGGGTTGGACTATTGTAATCACCATATGTCTTTAAAAAAAAAAAAAAGCATGAATAGGGTTGGTCGGGCTGAACCCAGTGACATGTGGTAATGGCTGGTTTGACTCCATTGTATTGGACCTTTGTGTACTTTGGATATTTAGTTGGGATTGATAGCTCTTTCTTTACATATGAACCATTCTTGACGAATGTAGACAACATGTGATATTCTGAAAATTTGATAGATCAGGTTCTAATAAACTGTAGTAAACACTTGCGAATTTGAGTAGTGCACCTAAAATTCAAGTGGTACCATGTTGTGGTGGAGGTATTAGTGCTCTATGAAAGTCATTCTGTTTATGCACACTACACTTTATTATTCCCCTTGCTTTGATAGTTGCCAAGCTTAAGAAAAATATATATCACATGTGTATTAGCTTAGGATTTATTTCATGTCATATCATTCATGATGTTTGTGGGTAACATCCCTGAAAACCCTCACGAGACAACACTCGTCCACTAGGGTAACCTAGGGATTTAACGGCTTGTTGCACGTGCCAAGTGCAATCGTGATGCACTACGAAAGTGGGTACATATCTTAGTTTTTATGTCTTTAGCTTTAATAAAAAGTCAAAGGATTGACCAACACTTTTTGTACTCTCATGTTATTGTTTACTCTGAATTGCAAGGGACTAGCAATAAGCTAGTTGGGGGGTGTGATGAGAGCACAAAAGTGCGATCTACATACTACTTAAATTAATATTATTGCTAACAAATAATGACAAAAGTGCTGCATTAATTTCATATTTTTATTTGGCACAGATCAGAGTTTAAATGCGCATTGGGTCTAAAAAGATGCATCACCGCAGGTGACTAGCCAGCTGTATGGATCAATCCCAGTTACACACTAGAAGAAGGCTGAGTTCAGCCGTCCAATTCACTGCAACCGATTTCTAATAACCTGTGCATCTCATTTCGATGGAGCCCGCATCCATCCCATCCTTCCGCAATGGAACAAGCAAGGAATCCCAAGTCCCGTGATCATCCCGTGATCACCTCCCACGCGTCTGCCGCCTCCTCCACTGATTCCTCACATCCCAAATCCCGTGAATGGTCCCAGCGTCCGTGAAACTCCCCAGCATCCCGTCCACCGCATCATCCCGTATCAGCCACCCCGTCTTCACTACATTCCAGCCGAGATCAGCGCCTCCCAGCAGCCCGTGACCAGCTCCCGTGCACAATCCCGGCGTCCGCCTCCTTCCCGAGCCCAACGCTCGTTCATCCACCTCTTCCAAGCATCCCGCCTACAGCCGTCCGTGAGCAGCATCCCAGGATCCCAGCGTCCGAAGATCCCGCCGCAGCTCTCATCCATTTCAACCTCCCAGACCTCATCTCCCTCGCACGATCATCGGCGTCCGTTCTTGGCGCCGGATCCGCCCGCAATCTCCTCCACAGCGTCCGCCCGAGCCCAAGACCCCAGCATCCCGTGAAACCTATCAGCGCCTGATCCGCCCGCAACCTCCTCTCCACGCGCGATCAGGGGAATCCTAGCCTGACCATGGGCTCTGGGGCGATCTATATGAAGAGATCCTTCTCGGCTGGGGATTGGGGAAGAAGAAGGCTCCGATTTGAAGAAGAAAGGAGTGGAGCCGGGCGGCTGCAGTGGAAAGAAAAAAAAAAAGTGTAGAGAGAAACAGGGGATGCCCTGTTTCTGTTATTAAGAAAAAGAAAAAAAAAAGAGTGAGAAAGAGATAGGAAGATGATGAGCTAAAGTCCTTGGTGATGGGTGAAGGGAGATTATTTGGTGTATCAAGTTCATGATGTAAATTCTAATCCTTTGCTTTAAATGATTTATCTTTTTATTATGTCATGATTCTTATATGTTGAAAATTCTTTTATGATTTATGCTTATTGATACGTGTCTTCTCCGATTATTTGATTCATCGTTGACATTATAAGGCACGTTGAATACTTAGAAAGAGAATTCATGTTATCAAGAACATACTCCATAATTAAATTTTATCTGCTTATAATTTTCAAAGAAAAAAAAAAGAATCATAGAATTTATCGCATGAATTTGATATTATCAAAGGAGATTCTGGATCCCTACACCATCTTAATCTATCCAAACTTCGATTCTCTATTTACTGATTTGTTTTCTATTTGCAAAACATCATCTTAATCCACAAGTTTATTGAATTAATTAATCTAAAATTATGCTGATAATCCATATTTCGTTCCCTGAGGAATCGACCTCGGACTCCCGAGTTATATTACTTGTGCAATTCTCCTGCACTTGGGAGAACAATTTTATTTTTGCATCATCCATGAAGCATGCAAAAGCTAGAAGTAATCTAATAGCTTCTAATCTGGCCACGGGAGCAAATGTTTTCTCAAAATCTATTCCTTCTTCTTGATTGTATCCCTTAGCTACAAGTCTAGCTTTAATTCTTATAACTACCCCATTTTTATCTAATTTATTTCTAAAGATCCATTTTGTTCCAATTACAGAGTTATGCTTTGGTCTCTCAGTTAATGTCCATACATTACTTCTTTTGAATTGATTTAATTCTTCTTGCATAGCATTTATCCAATTTGTGTCTTTTTCAGCTTCTTCATAAGTCTTAGGTTCTAATTGTGAAACAAAAGCAAGATAATCATTTAAATTTTTAAGAGAGGATCGAGTTCTTACCCCTTGAGATGAATCACCAATGATTAAGTCTTTAGGGTGTCCATGCGCATACCTCCATTCCTTTGGCAAGTCTTGAGATTGTGGTGGCATGCGATCATTTTCCTTTTTTTGGTTTGGCACGTCATCAAGATTCAATTTTTCAAAGTCAATAATTCCTGCATCATCATCAAAAATATTTTCTGTTCTAGGAGACTCACTATCAGACTCATCAAAAATGATATTAACTGACTCTTCAACTACAAGAGTTCTTTTGTTGAATACTTTGTATGCCCTGCTAGATGTAAAGTATCCTAAGAAGATACCTTCATCTGACTTGGCATCAAATTTACTTAGATCCTCCTTGCCATTGTTTAAAATGAAACATCTACATCCAAATACTCTAAGATATTTAGCAGTTGGTTTCTTATTTTTCCAAAGTTCATGAGAAGTTTTCTTGGTTATAGGTCGTATCAAAACCCGATTTAGAATATGGCAAGCAGTACTTACAACTTCAGCCCAAAAGTACTTTGGAAGATTTGACTCGCACAACATTGTGCGTGCCATTTCTGCCAAGGTCCTATTTTTTCTTTCAACAACCCCATTTTGTTGAGGCGTTCTAGGTACTTAAAATTGATGTGAGATGCTATTTTCATTACAAAATTCTTCAAAGTGTTGATTTTCAAATTCAGTTCCATGATCACTTCGAATTGCTATTAAGGTGAGCTTCTTTTCAGTTATGATGTTTTTATAATATTTCAAGAATGCTGAATATGCTTCATTCTTATGTGTAAGAAATGAAACCCATGTATATCTTGAAAAATCATCTACTATAACTAGTCCATACTTCTTCTCTCCTAGGCTTGTGGTTCTAGTGGGTCCAAATTGATCCATGTGTATGAGTTCAAAAGGCCTAGTGGTTGATACTATATTCTTTGATTTGAAGGATGATTTTGTTTGCTTTCCTAATGAGCATGGTCCACAGATTTTGCCCTTTTCAAAGATTAATTTTGGCACATCCTTTATCAAATCCTTCTTGACTAGTCTTGATATTAAGTCCATACTAGCATGTCCTAGTCTACGATGCCAAAGCCAACTTGTTTCATTTTTCCTTTCTTCATTAGTAATTAAACATAATCCATTTTTCTGGCCTAACTCATGAAGATCTACCATGTAAATATTTCTCAGCCTTTGTCCTATAAGTACAATGCTATTATCTTTAAGATTTGTGATTATGCATACTGAAGCTTCAAATGTGACTTTAAGACCTTTATCACAAAATTGACTTATGCTAAGTAGGTTATGTTTCAGACCCTTAACTAATAAAACATTATCTATAAAGGTGGATGGAGTAATGTAAATTTTACCCTTTCCAATGATAAGTCCTTTTCCATTGTCTCCATAGGTTACCACTCCACCCTTCTTAGATTTCAAGGTGACAAATTGTTCTACGTCACCTGTCATGTGTCTTGAACAGCCGCTACCATCGTTTATCCATCTTATTAGCTGCAAGACACCCCTGCAATCAAGATCAAGAATATGCTTTAGGTACCCAAACTATGTTGGGTCCTTTAGGGTTAGTACTTGATGTTCCTTTTGGAACCTAAATTTTTTTGGATTTTAGCTTGTAATTATTACTCAATTTGTTGTAGCTAGACTTTCTATAGTTACACTCATATACTTTATGTCCTAATTTATTGCAGCAATGACAAGTTATATTTTCATTTTTGGCTTTCACAAATATGTTCTTTAAGTATTTTTGTTTCCTATTTGTTTTATATCCTAATCCAGCTTTATCATATACAGCTTTTTGACTATCAAGAATTATATTTAACTTAGTTGAGCTAAGTGAAAACTTGTCCACTAATAATTTGTATTTTTTAGCATATTCTTTTAACTTGACATTTTCAGCCATTTGACTTTTGGATTCATTGGTGAATCTCCTACTTAATGTTTCATAGTCATTAGATAGTTTTTGCTTTTCTTTGATAAGAGATTGATTTTCATCTTTTAGAACTTTATTTTTATTGAGCAATTTCTTGTGTTCTTCCATGAGTTCTAAAAATGCATCATGTAATTCTTCAACAGTAAAATCACATTCAAGTTCTGAATCTACCTCATCGTCATTGGCCATATGGCAGATTTGAGTCGTCTCTTGTTGATCTTCCTCTTCCGAACTTGACTCCTCACTTTCACTCCATTCAGCCATGAAGTTCTTCTTCTTAAGTTTTCTTGCCATCCACTTCAATTCCGGACAATCTATCTTGAAATGCCCGGGCTTGTTACACTCATAACAAATTGGTGTTTCCTTTTCCTTTTCTTTGTCCTTACCCTTTCCTTTGCTTGAGCTACCTTTGAGGAAGGGCTTCCTTTTATGAAATTTCTTCTTTTCTCTCATGAACTTTCTGAATTTTCTTCCAAGCATAGTCATTCCTTCTTCATCATATTCCTCCTCATCATCAGATTCTTCTGATTCAGTTTTCTATTTTGGAGTAGTAGACTTCAAGGCAATGGTTTTTCTTTTCTTGACCTCATCTTCTAAATTTTGCTTCATGGTCAACTCATGGGTCATGAGTGATCCTAGAAGTTCTTCCAATTACAGTGTACTGAGGTCCTTTACTTCTTGAATTGCTGTTACCTTGGCCTCCCAAACTCTTGGTAGAGATCTGAGAATTTTTCGCACTAGTTCAGAGTTAGTATAAGACTTTCTTAAACTCTTTAGCCCATTTATGATTTCCGTGAATCGAGTAAACATTTCAGTTATGGACTCTGTGGATTTCATTTTAAACAACTCATACTTATGTACTAATATATTTATCTTTGACTCCTTGACTTGATTAGTTCCTTAATGTGTGACCTCCAGTTTATCCCAAATTTCTTTCACGGAGGTGCATGTAGATATTCTATTGAATTCACTTACATCTAGTGAACAGTAAAATACATTAATTGCTTTAGCATTTAGTTATGCTAGTCTTCTATCACTCTCATTCCAATCCATTTCTGGTTTGGGAATGATTGTGCCCTCTATACTAATTGTGGGTGTGTGTGGTTCTCTAGTTATGATATTCCACAATTCATAGTCTAGAGCTTGTATGAATATCCTCATCCTAGCTTTTCAGTATGTGTAATTAGTGTCATTAAACAGAAGAGGTCTATTTGTGGATTGCCCCTCGCTCATAGAACATCCTACTTGGGTTGTCATGATCTTTGTCTCTTGATTGTGAGATCAACAAATACTATGTGAGCATCTTGCTCTGATACCACTTGTTGCCCAAGGTGACAAGCCAAGAGGGGGGGTGAATTGGTTTCTCTAAATTTTTACTATCTTAATTTAGTCAATTGATGAGTGAGTGAAGTTAAAACAATACACAATGCAAACACACAAGAAGTATAGTAGTTCGGTGCTCTCCTAAGCACCTACGTCCACTCCCCAAGCGACCCCTTGGAAATTTACTATAATCCCGCGGATTACAGTTGGATTGTTTTCCGGGCTCACAATCCAAAAATCTTTACACTTTGGTTTTCCGGAATCACCAAAAATCTATGTTGGTTTTAACGGGCTCACCAACGAACCTTCACAATTGGTTTTACTGGTTCACCAACAAACCTACACCGTTGGTTTTACGGGCTCACCAACAAATCTTTACCGTTGGTTTTACGGGCTCACCAACAAACCTTTACAAGGTGATTAAAAAGAAGAAGAAAGTTGAAACTCCTAGATGAGCAAATATAACAATTATAGGCTACAAAGATGAGTTTAGAATATAATTATCGCTTGAGGAGACTTCTCTCTTCTTTGTCAAGATTGCTTCACTCTTCAAGGGTTGATGGAGCTCTTGATGTTCCTTAGAATCTGCTCTACTACTTTCTTTTGACTCTTTGAGTGAAGCACTTGGATGAAGAAAATTAGGGCACTTGTCTTTCTTGTGTAAGCTTTGATATTTTGCAAAAGGATACTTTCTCTGATGAATAGTGTCACTTTAAATAGTTTTCCTCATCCATTGGACACTCTTCATTGGTTAGATTTCAAAAACTAGCCGTTACTTACTGTTGGGAGGACAAAAAATACTTCTGCAGAACTAGCCGTTATGCTTCTGCCCGTGCTGGGGTCGACCCAACCTTTTCTGGGGTCGACTCAAACCACTGTTTATCAGACTTGGGGTCGACTCAACTTTCACTGGGGTTGACTCATGCTACATTGGGGTCGGCCCTCTCAGGAAACACAGAACCTTATATTTCAGTCATTTTTCACTGGGGTCGACTCAACTCTTTTTGGGTCGACTCAAGGTTCAGTGGGGTCGACTCAAGTTCCATTGGGGTCAACCCTCTCAGGGATTCCAGAGACCCAGTTTTGAATGACACAGCCTTGGGGTCGACTCATGTTCAGTTGGGGTCGACTCAAGTTACATTGGGGTCGACTCTCTCAGAGATTCCAGAGACTTATTTTCTTGAGGCTTGAAGATGGGGTCGACTCAAGCAAGCTTGGGGTCGACTCAACTACTGTTCATCCGTGTCATTTTTGCAGAAGTGTGCCAGATGGTTCCATGATGTGCCGGGGTCGACTCCATCAATCTTGGGGTCGACTCATTCCACACTTTGCTGCAACTTAAGGTTAGATTCATCCGTATAATCAATGAAATATACTTCAAGCAATTTTGAATGTATCCCATGGTATTGCTACATACACTTAACAATGAAAATTACTATTGTCCCCTTAAGAGTACGTTTCACTTGAAACTTTGCCGAATCAGAATTTAGAATTCACTATCTCTTTTCTATCGCAAATTTTATCTCATTATGAATCATTGAAATATATCTTGATCTCATTCTTTTAATGTACTGAGAGTGTCGAACTCAGTATTGATATATCAAATTAACTTATAGTATTTAATTAGATATTTCCTTAATGGTCGTATTAATCATCAAAATAACACTATCATCCTTACGAGTCGACTCCGAAGTTTGGCGAGTCGACTCCTAGTTATGTCCGTGTCGACTCCCAGAGGAAAGCAGTCTGAAAGGCAGAGAACCAATCTGAGAGACCCTGTGAACGCGTCGACTCCAAGAGTTCCAGAGTCGACCCCCAAGTCAGCCGAGTCGACTCCAACAAGGCGCGAGTCGACTCCGAGGCAGTTTAGTTCAAAAGACAGAGAATCAGTTTTTCGGCCTCTAAGAACGAGACGTCTCCAGAAGATCTCGAGTCGCCTCTAAAGAGTGTCGAGTCGACTCCAAGAAAACTCGAGTCGACGCGAGGATGAAAAACAAAAAGATGGATTTCTGGAACCCTGAGAACGAGCCGACTCCTAAGTGCCCGAGTCATCTCCAGAAGTTGACGAGTCGACTCCAGTTTGGTCCGAGTCGACTCCAGGACGGACAAGCACTTTAATTCAAATCCTGAACAGTGGGCGAGTCGTCTCGTATAAAGAGCGAGTCGACTCCAGTAACAGCCGAGTCGACTCCAGATCGCACGAGTCGACTTCGATCCCAACGGATACATTGTCAGGATGTGCAGACGGGACAAATGGCTCCAAATCTGTTCCTAACGGCTAGTTTTCGGTAGGAACATCTTAAATAGCCAGAGTGAACAGTAGTAGATGAGGAGAGAGCTATTCCATTCAAGCAAAAAGGCATTTCCACCTACCAAGAGCTTCTTAAGAGTAAATACAAGAAAAAGAAGGAAGAGGTGCATTCAACTCAATCTGAGAAGTACTTCCTTCGCATTCAAGGCTCTACTACTGTCCTCCAATCATCAGTCCTTTCAAGAGGAGACTCAGAAATCGAGAAGCCCCTACTTCCCTATTTAAAATCTGTTTGAGGGCTTCTAACTCTACTTTGCTTATATTATTCTCACACTTGCTTTTTTAGAAGCTTTCCTTGTGAACTTTCAACCTTTGTTTTTCTTACTTGATTCAATCAGGAGATTGAATCAAGGATTGTAAGGTTTGTTGGTAAGCCAAAGGAAAAACCAATGGTGTAAAGTTGTGGTTGGTGAACCGGAGAAACCAACTGAGTTTGATTGTGAATCTGGAAAAACAATCGGATGGTTCTAGTCGGTGAGCCTGTGAAAACCGACCGAGTTCATTATAAACTCGTGAAAATAACATGTTGGGTTGTGAGCTTGTAAAACAACTGGTTGTAATCCTGGAGATTATAGTGAACTCCCAAGTGCGGCTTGGGGAGTGGACGTAGGAGCAAGAGTTGGCTCCGAACCACTATAAACTTTACTGTATTTGTATTGGCTAATTGTCTCTTTCTCTCACTTCACTCACTGCATCTAGTAATCTAATTATTCTACTTGCATTAGATTTTGTTAATTACTCATTATACTTTTAATTGGTCAAGATTTAATTAAAACCCAATTCACCCCTCCTCCTCTTGGGTTGTCTCCTTGGGCAACAATAACTTTTGCCAAACTTGTGAACGGTACCAACAGATGGGTACCATCTCCCGTAGAGATATGATGCCTCTTAATCCTATTTTAATTATAGAAATCTTTGATGACTGGGGTATTGACTTTATGGGCCCTTTCCCACCATCTTTTGGTTTCGAATACATTCTGGTAGGGGTTGATTATGTTTCAAAATGGGTAGAAGCTGTCGCCACTAAAACTAATGACCACAAGGTTGTGGTTAAATTTTTACATGAAAATATCTTTTGTCGTTTTGGCACACCCCGAGCCATCATCAGTGATGGGGGATCTCATTTTTGCAATCGGTCTTTCGAGGCTTTGGCTCGCAAATATAACATCACCCACAAAGTTGCTACTCCATACCATCCCCAAACGAGTGGACAAGTCAAGGTGTCCAATAGGAAGTTAAAACACATCTTAGAGAAAACGGTACGTCCCGATAGGAAAGATTGGTCCCAAAGAATAAATGATGTTCTCTGGGCCTACCGTACTGCCTATAAAACTCCTATTGGCATGTCTCCCTACCGATTAGTTTTTGGAAAAGCTTGTCACTTATCGGTAGAACTTGAACATAGAGCTTTCTGGGCTATCAAAAAGTTTAACTTAGACATGGCAGCAGCTGGTCCTAACCGAAAACTCCAACTAAGTGAACTTGAAGAGTTGCACAATGAGGCCTATGAAAGTGCTAAAATTTATAAAGCAAGGACTAAGGCTTTTCATGATAAAACCATTAACCGTAAGTCCTTCGAACCTGATCAAAAGGTTTGGCTATTCAATTCCAAGTTGCGACTCTTCCTGGGTAAACTTCGCTCTAGGTGGGATGGACCATTCGTAGTGAAAAAGGTTTCTCCTTATGGTGCAGTGGAGATCCAACACCTCAAATAGTGGATAGGTTTTCAAAATCAATGGCCAAGGTTAAAACCTTATGTGAACTGTGTTGCCGACGGGCAATTGATCGAATCCTGTGGAGTGATTGATTATGACCCTATTTGATTTTGATGAGCTCAAAGCATTTGAGTATATCTTATGTTATACTAATGAATTCAATCTAGTGTCTCAGTCAAATACTTGTAAATTTATGGTTAAGTGTCTCAAGATTTGGTTCAATACATTTTGGATAAGTAAAGAATTCAATTTGAACCAAAGTCTGAGTCTCGAGTCGACTCCGGGAGATTACGAGTCGACTCCAAGCGTATCAGAAGCACTGGCACAGGCTCGAGTCGACTCCTGTAAATTACGAGTCGACTCCGACTGAGAACATTTAGCCGGACAGAAAGATTCATCTCAAAACCTGTCAACGAGTCGACTCCTGAAGAGCGCGAGTTGACTCCGATGCTTGCCGAGTCGACTCCAGCATAGTACGAGTCGACTCCAGGGAGTAACAGACAGAAACACAGAGAAGCTATTTTGAACTCTGAGAGCCGAGTCGACTCCCGAAGAACTCGAGTCGACTCCGATGGTTGGCAGGTCGACTCCTAAGGAAGCGAGAGTCAACTCCCAAAGTAATACAAGGCAAAAGTCAGAGAGCAAATTTCGGACACTGAGAGCCGAGTCAACTCCCGAAGAACTCGAGTCGACTCCGATGGTTGGCAGGTCGACTCCTAAGGAAGCAAGAGTCGACTCCCAGAGTAATACAAGGCAAAAGTCAGAGAGCAAATTTCGGACACTGAGAGCCGAGCCGACTCCCGCAAAGTCCGAGTCGACTCCAAGACAGCGCAACCCCAAAGACAGAAGACGGTATTTTCGTCTCTGAGAGGCGAGTCGACTCCAAGACAGTTCGAGTCGACTCCAAGGCAGCGCGACCCCAAAGACAGAAGACTAAATTTTCTTCTCTGAGAGCCGAGTCGACTTCGAGACAGTTCGAGTCGACTCCGAGACAGCACAAGTCAACAGACAGAAGATCGGGAGTTCGGACTCTGAGTGCCGAGTCGACTCCCAGAATATCCGAGTCGACTCGAGTGAGCAAACTTGAAAAATACATCTCTGGATTCCTTGGAACGAGTCGACTCCAAAAGTGCGAGGTCAGCTCCAGACATTGGAGAGTCGACTCCAAGTACAGGCGAGTCGACTCCAAGTCGAGACAGCACTTTAATTCAAATCCAGAACAGTTGCCGAGCCGTCTCCTGAAAAGTATGAGTCGACTCCTGCAACAGGCGAGTCGACTCCAGATCGTGCGAGTCGACTCCGATCCCAACGGAAATATTATCAGTGTTGGGGTATGTGGAGACCATTGGTGATGAAGAGAATTGAAGGAGAATCAATTCTGCATAATTCTGTCTGGCGGACTGTCGGAGTCGACTCGAGCTACAGTCGAGTCGACTCGGGAACAGTCGAGTCGACTCGGGAACAGTCGAGTCGACTCGGGAACAGTCGAGTCGACCCGGGAGGAGAAAGACCAGAAGACCGAGAAAACCATGTTTCTGTCTGGACTGTCAGAGTCGACTCGAGCTACAGTCGAGTCGACTCGAAGCATCGTCGAGTCGACTCGAGCTACAGTCGAGTCGACCCTAGATCGTGCCAGTTTTGTCCAGACGTGCCAGAGTCGACTCGAACCACAGCCGAGTCGACTCGGACTCGCGGAAAATCGTACGGACGATTTTCTTTTGGTGTTTTTTGGTAGCGTTTCGACAGCTATGATCATCTGAAGGTCTTGAGACTATATATAGGACTCATGAGAGCCCTAGGAGTAGAGATATTCAAGGATATTTTGAGAGAGACTCTTGTTTTGTGCAGCTAGGGTTCTAGAGAAGAAGAGGATTGGGATCCTACTTCTTGTGTAAGGGGAATTCTGTGTGAATCTCTTGCAGAGCGATCGCGTGTGATCATTCGGGTGTGTGCTATCTCTGTAATCTGTTCATCCTAATTGAGATTTGGAGCGGTAGAGGACGTAGGCTACTTGTAGCCGAACCTCGTTACATCTTTGTGTTTGCTTTGCTATTTTCTTCCTATTTCTTCTTCCTTTGGTTTGATAATCCGCTGCGGTGCTCAAGTGTTTTACCCTATTGAAACCACGGGGTAATCTTTTGCCCTTCGTAGCGGAAACGAAGCAGTGATCCTTGAGTCCGGTGTCGAGGGAGCGAGAGAGTGCTTATCCGTTTGCTTCTCTCTTTGCTTGTCCGACGTTGGTGGTTGTACCGGTGTGAGTGGATTCCGGTGCAGGGCGTCGCCAACAAGTGGTATCAGAGCTATTGGTATTCTGCAATGGCGGATGAAGGAAAGTTGCGAATTGAGAAGTTCAATGGCACGAACTTCGAATTTTGGAAGATGCAAATAGAGAATTATCTTTACCAGAAGGATCTCTATTTACCTCTTGGAGGTAGAGCGAAGAAACCAGAGAAGATGTCCGATGAAGACTGGGAGGTCCTCGATCGGAAGACGCTCGGCACCATAAGATTGTCACTTGCATCCCAAGTGGCATTCAACATCAAAAATGAGAAGACGACGATGGAGTTGATGGCAACATTGTCGCGGATGTACGAGAAACCCTCAGCATCAAACAAGGTATTTCTCATAAAGAGGTTGTTTAATCTTCGTATGAAAAATGGCGGCAGCGTAGCAGAATACCTCAACGAGTTCAATGGACTCACGGCCCAGTTGGAGTCAGTGGAGATTAGTTTTGACGATGAGATTCGGGTATTGCTAATCCTCTCCGGATTGCCTGATAGCTGGGAGGGCCTGGTGATGGCGGTGAGCAACTCTTCGGCGACGGGGAAGTTGATCTTTGATGACGTTGTGGGAGTGCTTCTGAGTGAAGAAGCAAGAAGGAAATCTTCTGGAGCTACGGAGTCGTCTGGAAGTGCACTAAACATCTCTAACCGGGGAAGACAAAAGGACGGTCGATTTCGAAGCGACTTGAAGTCGAGATCCAGTAGGTCTCGAGCACCTCAGAACAAGGGAGCGAAGTGCTGGAACTGCGGGAAGATGGGGCACTTTAGGAGGGACTGCAAATCTCCTAAAGGGAAGCAAGGCGACCACACCGAAGGAGTCAGCAAGGATCTGGCAAATCTTGCTGAAAACGGTGACATGGATGCCCTCGTTCTATCTTTATCTACCGGTGACGAGTCTTGGGTGATAGACTCGGGCGCGTCTTTCCATGCTACATCCCAACGGAAGCTTCTTGGAGGATATGAGAAGGGAGACTTCGGCAAAGTCTACTTAGGGGATGGAGAGCCTTGCACCATACAAGGAAGGGGAAGCGCGGAAGTGAAGTTGATTTCTGGATCTTCACTTGAGCTTGAGGACGTACGGCACGTGCCTCAACTGCAGAGGAATCTGATTTCTGTTGGACAGTTGGCGAGCCAGGGGTACAAGACTATTTTCACAGCTGATCAGTGGAAGATATCCAGGGGTTCGTTGATGGTGGCTAGTGGCAAGAAGGTTGGGACACTTTATATCGCCAACGGCACGGAGAACTCTATTGGAGTTGCTGCAGCAGATGTGGACGCCAAGTTATGGCATTGCAGACTTGGGCACATGAGTTATCAGGGACTGGAGGTGATGCACCAGTTGGGAAAGCTGCAGGGTCTCAGGAGTGTTGAGATGGACTTCTGTGAGGATTGTATTCTCGAAAAGCAGAAGCGTGTTTCATTCAACAAAGAAGGTAAACCTCGGAAGCAAGAAAAGCTAGATCTCGTGCACACGGACGTGTGGGGGCCTGCACCGGTTTCTTCCATTGGTGGATCTCAGTACTATGTTACTTTTATTGATGATGCTACCAGGAAGCTTTGGGTGTTCTTCTTGAAGCACAAGTTAGAGGTATTTGGGGTCTTCAGGAGATGGCAGGCAATGGTAGAACTCGAGACAGGAAGGAGGTTAAAATGCCTGAGATCAGACAACGGTGGTGAGTATTGTAGCAGGGAGTTTGAGGACTACTGTGCAGAGGCTGGGATCGTCAGGCAGAGGACAATTCCAGGGACACCACAACAAAATGGAGTTGCTGAAAGGATGAACAGAACAATTAATGAGCGTGCCAGGAGTATGAGGATACATGCTGGATTGCCACAGCAGTTTTGGGCGGAAGCAGTTAACACTGCTGCCTACTTGATCAACAGAGGGCCATCAAAAAAACTTGAATTTGGGATTCCTGAGGAAGCATGGACAGCGAAGAAGATTGATTTGGCGCACTTACGAGTATTCGGTTGTACTAGTTATGTCCATGTTGATTCCAGTCAAAGAAGCAAACTAGACGCCAAATCAAAGAAGTGCATTTTCGTTGGATACGGAGATCAACAGTTTGGGTATCGGTTTTGGGTTCCCGAACACAGGAAGATCATTCGTAGTAATGATGTGGTATTTAATGAGAAAATGCAGCAGAGCACTGAATCAGAAACAAAACCTGTTGAGCCGTGTTTTGTGGATCCTGAAGAGGAGTCTACAAATTCTGGTCAGAAGACTCAGTCAGAGCAAGAACCTGAAGTATTGGCACCCTTTCCACAACTAAGAAGGTCCACTCGTAGTACTCATGGGAAGCCTCCTCAAAGATATGATGGGACTCTTAGTTATTTGCTGCTCACAGATAATGGCGAACCTGAATGCTTCATGGAGGCATTGGAGGTTGATACTAGGAAGGAGTGGGAGTTGGCCATGGATGATGAGATGGAGTCATTGGAGCAGAATCAAACGTAGGATTTGGTGGATCTGCCTAAGGGGAAGAAAGCACTGTCAAACAAATGGGTTTACAGGCTGAAGGAAGAGCAGAATGGGAAGAAACGGTACAAGGCCAGGCTGGTTGTAAAAGGATTTCAGCAGAGAGCAGGTATCGACTTCACGGAGATCTTTTCTCCTGTAGTCAAGATGAGTTCTATTCGGGCGGTGCTGAGCATGGTGGCAGTAGAGAATCTTCACTTAGAGCAGCTTGATGTGAAGACAGTTTTTCTTCACGGAGATCTCGATGAGGAGATATATATGCAGCAGCCGGAGGGATACGTTGCAGCTGGCACGGGTGACTTGGTTTGCAAATTGAAGAAAAGCCTCTATGGTTTGAAACAGGCGCCCAGGCAATGGTATCTCAAGTTCGATAGTTACATGCTTGAGATAGGATACAGGAGATGTCAGGAGGATCACTGTTGCTACTTCCGGGACTTCGGTACATCTTACATTATCTTGCTATTATATGTTGATGACATGTTAGTTGCAGGAGCTAGCATGCATGAGATTGCAAAATTGAAGCTGAAGCTGTCAAGAAAATTTGCAATGAAGGATCTAGGAACAGCGAAACAGATCCTTGGGATGCGGATCAGCAGAGATAGATCTAAACATATCCTCAGACTATCTCAGGTGGAGTACATCAGCCGAGTACTCAAGAGATTCTGCATGGAGGGTGCCAAACCTGTTGGCACACCACTAGGTGCCCACTTAAAGCTTTCAAAAGGACAAAGTCCGAAGACGCGGGTGGAGGAGCTCAATATGTCAAAAATCCCGTATGCATCGGCGGTGGGGAGCTTGATGTACGCTATGGTCTGTACGAGACCTGACATTGCTCAAGCAGTGGGAGTTGTGAGTCGCTTTATGAGCTGCCCAGGCTTGGAGCATTGGCGTGCGGTCAAATGGATACTGAGGTATCTGAGAGGCACGGAGCACATGTCATTGTGCTATGGAGGTTCTGAGATCCAGTTACAGGGCTTTGTGGACTCAGACATGGCAGGAGACTTGGACGGCAGGAGGAGCACGACAGGGTACTTGTTCACCTTGGGCAGTGGAGCCGTCAGTTGGATTTCCAGGTTGCAACCAGTTGTTGCATTGTCGACTACGGAGGCGGAGTATGTGGCAGCCACAGAGGCGTGCAAGGAACTAATATGGCTTCAGGGCTTGATGAAGGAGCTTGGGAAGGAGCAGAAGGATTGCATGTTATATTCAGATAGTCAAAGTGCAATTCATCTGGCAAAGAATTCAGCTTTCCATTCAAGGACGAAGCATATTGACATACGGTACCACTTCGTGAGGTCATTGCTCGAGCAGGGACTCGTCAAGTTGGAGAAGATTCATACAAGTCAGAATCCTGCAGATATGTTGACGAAGGTCGTCACGGTGGAGAAGCTGAGGAGTTGTTCAGCTTCTGCTGGTCTTCATGCTTGAAGACGTTGAGGAGGCATCGTACCTATCTCACTAGGATGATTCAGTTTCAGTGGGAGCACAGAGGAGAGCCAAGTAACAAGAGGATATACCCAAGGTCTCCAAGTGAGAAATTGTTGGGGTATGTGGAGACCATTGGTGATGAAGAGAATTGAAGGAGAATCAATTCTGCATAATTCTGTCTGGCAGACTGTCGGAGTCGACTCGAGCTATAGTCGAGTCGACTCGGGAACAGTCGAGTCGACTCGGGAACAGTCGAGTCGACCCGGGAGGAGAAAGACCAGAAGATCGAGAAAACCATGTTTCTGTCTGGACTGTCAGAGTCGACTCGAGCTACAGTCAAGTCGCCTCGAAGCATCGTCGAGTCGACTCGAGCTACAGTCGAGTCGACCCTAGATCGTGCCAGTTTTGTCCAGACGTGCCAGAGTCGACTCGAACCACAGCCGAGTCGACTCGGGCTCGCGGAAAATCGTACGGACGATTTTCTTTTGGTGTTTTTTGGTAGCGTTTCGACGGCTATGATCATCTGAAGGTCTTGAGACTATATATAGGACTCATGAGAGCCCTAGGAGTAGAGATATTCAAGGATATTTTGAGAGAGACTCTTGTTTTGTGCGGCTAGGGTTTTAGAGAAGAAGAGGATTGGGATCCTACTTCTTGTGCAAGGGGAATTCTGTGTGAATCTCTTGTAGAGCGATCGCGTGTGATCATTCGGGTGTGTGCTATCTCTGTAATCTGTTCATCCTAATTGAGATTTGGAGCGGTAGAGGACGTAGGCTACTTGTAGCCGAACCTCGTTACATCTTTGTGTTTGCTTTGCTATTTTCTTCCTATTTCTTCTTCCTTTGGTTTGATAATCCGCTGCGGTGCTCAAGTGTTTTACCCTATTGAAACCACGGGGTAATCTTTTGTCCTTCGTAGCGGAAGCAAAGCGGTGATCCTTAAGTCCGGTGTCGAGGGAGCGAGAGAGTGCTTATCCGTTTGCTTCTCTCTTTGCTTGTCCGACGTTGGTGGTTGTACCGGTGTGAGTGGGTTCCGGTGCAGGGCGTCGCCAACAGTCAGGAGTTGCAGAATGTGCAGAACGGCTAGAATATTGGGTCTAACGGCTAGTTTTCTTGGGAAATGGCTTAAATAGCTACAGAGAACTGTAGCAAGGCAGAGAAGTGACATTCCATTCAAAGAAAACAAGTAATCTCCACCTACCAAAGGATTTCAAGCAAATACAAGTGAAAGAAGGAAGAGGAGCATTAAACTCCAACCAACCAACTCTTTCCAGCATTCAAGAAGTCTCTATCAGTCATCAAGTCTTCGAGACATTCAAGAGGAGACCCCGAGTTCGAGAAGCCCTCCTCTACATCTTCATAAATTTGTTTGAGGGCTCTTAACTTCTCCCTTATTAATATCGCTGAATATCTGCTTGTTAAGAAGCTTCTTCCTTTTTCTGTTTGTTTTCAAACCTCTTGTTCCTTACTTGATTCAATCAGGGGATTGAATCAAGGGTGTTAAGGTTTGTTGGTGAGCCTAGGTTGAAACCAACGGTGTAAGGATTTGATTGTGATCCTGGAAAAACAATCAGATGGTTCTAGTCGGTGAGCCTGGGAAAACCGACCGAGTTCGTTGTGATCTCGTAAAACAACAAGTTGGGTTGTGAACTTGTAAAATAACCGGCTGTAATCCGTGGGGTTATAGTGAATTTCCAAGTGAGGCTTGGGAAGTGGACGTAGGAGCAAGGGTTAGCTCCGAACCACTATAAATTTGCTTGTGTTCGTGATTGCTTTATTGTCTCTTACTTTCCCTTCATCCACTGCATATAGCATCTAATTAATCTACTCGGAAAAAGATTTAATTAGTTACTCACAAAGCGTTTAATTGCAATAATTATTTAAAAACCCAATTCACCCCCCCTCTTGGGTTGTCTATATCAGAGCCGGAACTCTTTTACCAAAAGAGTAAAAGATCAAGATGACAACCCCATTTGGATCTTCTCATATTGAGGGCCAGTCCACCCATAGACCTCCATTCTTTAATGGATCCGACTACTCATATTGGAAGGCTAGGATGAGAATATTTATCCAAACACAAGACTATGAGATGTGGACCACCATACTTAATGGACCATACATCCCATCAATTTTTGTAGAGGGTGTTACTATACCCAAACTTGAAAAGGATTGGGATGACAATGATATAAGGAAAGCAAAACTAAATGCCAAAGCAATGAATGTGCTTTATTGTGCTTTAGATAGAAATGAATTCAATAGAGTCTCTACTTGCAATTCTGCAAAAGAGATTTGGGATAGACTTGAAGTGACCCACGAGGGCACAAATCAAGTAAAAGAGTCTAAATAAATATATTAGTTCATAAGTATGAATTATTTAAGATGGATTCCAATGAAACAATCACTTGCATGTTTACTAGATTTACTGACATTGTCAATGGCCTAAAAAGCCTTGGCAAAAATTATACTAACAGTGACCTTGTCAGGAAGATTCTTCGTTGTTTGCCAAGGTCATGGGAAGCCAAGGTAACGGCAATCCAAGAAGCCAAGGACTTTGTTGCCCAGAGATGGTCACCCAAGAGGGGGGTGAATTGGGTGTTTTAAAACTTTTCGCCTAATTAAAAATAAAACACACAAATATATGCACTAAAGTAAAGAAGGAGGAATGAGAAAGGTCAATCGCAAACACAAGGTTTTATAGTGGTTCGGAGCTTCCACTGCTCCTACATCCACTCCCCAAATCACCTTTGGGAATTTCCACTATAATCCAAGATTACAGTATGGTAGTTTTGCGAGTTCACTACCTAACTCGTTGTTTTACACCGGGCTCACAACAAACCCTAACACCCCCAATTTCACTTAGGCTTGGGACGCCTTTCCCTTGTTCCAAGTCCCTTGACTGGAACAAGCACCACAATGAAAGAGTTTACACAGAAAAGAAAAGCTCTAGAAAAGCAAATATGGCAATGATGAACAATAGAACCCGGAAGAATCCTTTTGCCATTGGAAGCGTGGGAAATGGTGATTCTTCCGATGTGGACCGCGTAGATTTGAGTGTGAGCTTTGAATGCACGAGCGGAAGAGAGTGGTTGAGCTTGAAATCACTTGGGAAGCTTGAAAGCACTTGATTTCTTCACTTGAATGCACTCACTCCCTTGAACTTCTCTCTCTTGCTTCTCTCTTAAATGATCTAGCTTTTGGGTTGGTGAAAAGTTGTTTTGAAGCACTTAAGAGCTCCCTTTTATAGCCCAAAAAGCAAATATAGCCGTTAGAGATAAAGTAAAAGAGATTTGAAATTCAAACCAAACCTGTAAAAGTTGTCAGTCGCGTCCCAGGCGTTCCGGGGACGTCTCCGCTTCAACGAGAGACGTCTCGGCTACAAGATTTTACTTTTTACGTTGTCTGGGGTCGACTCGGCACTTTACGGGGACGACTCTGCTTGTTTGCACTTTTTGAATGGGGACGACTCCGCTGTCTCGGGGTCGACTCCGCTTCTTTATCTCCGAAAAACATGTCCTCTGGAATTCCCTGAGAGAGCCGACTCCGCTCTTTCAGGGGACGTCTCCGCTGCCTTATCACCGAAAAAATCATTCTCTGAAAAACCCTGAGAGAGCCGTCTCCGCTATCTTGGGGACGACTCGGGAAGTCTCCTTTTTACTTGTGGGGACGACTCTGCTTGCGGTGGGGACGTCTCGCGCATATCTCTTGAAAACTGCCTTTCTGCCGCCACTGAGAGAGTCGACTCCGCTACTGAGAGAGTCGACTCCGCTATCGTGGGGACGACTCGGCAGGTGCCGGGGACGTCTCCAAGTGTGCCAGTTCTTCCTGTTTGTGCCAGAGACGTCTCTGAGACTATCAGGAGACGTCTCGGCTGTCCCTGAACTTTTTCTTTCATCTCAAAAAATTCTTCAATAAATTCATAAAAATTATGGGAACTTGCCTAGACATTTCTTAATAATATTCTTAATAAAACACATGAATTTCTCAATTAAATTGTTAAGATAAATGGAATTATACTCTAGTGTTTTGTATTCATCAAAATCCATTAGGGGGTCAACAATCTCCCCCTTTTTGATGATGACAAAACACTGAGTATATGCAAAATTCGAAATTTAAACATATACACAGTATTTGCTCAGATGTACAGGTATAAAGATAATTGAAAGCTAAGTTCTTTTTGACTCCCCCTTTCTTTTCCAGAAGGGCAATTATCTTAAAGCCAATATTCTTCAATTTTATCTCTTCTAATTCAACTTTTAAGCATGAATTTTGTATTTTGCATTCCAATGTATCCATATTGGTTCTACTCCCCTTATCCATATTGGTTCTATGGTTCTACTCCCCCTTTTTGTCATCAACAATGAAGGGGACAAATTATCTGTAGGTGCTTAAAGCATACTTCCTAGTAAGATTCAGCATATTTCCATGAACGACTCAAGAATATTCAAGTTGTGCTCCCCTTGTCCAAGTCATTTCTATTAATGAATTCAGTCATTCATATCACTCCCCCTTTGTTTTGGAATTCATTTCAGACTCATCTTTTTGTTTAGTATAGTTATCACAAGATGTGCTCCCTCTGTTTTATATGCATTGTTTCTTTGTATCAAATTTGAACACTCAAGGTATGTGATAAGATTTTTATGGCACATCACAAACTCACATACACAATCACATACACAGAGTTAGAAATGTACACAGGGTTTCAAAAGAGATTGTATGTCATTCATATGTCATTGTAAACCTTTGAAGTCAGTACATAGTCAAAAGAAGAAATCATTACAAGTATTGATTTCTAATACAAAAAGTGTTTCAAAATAGCCTAGGGTTTACAAAAAGAAGATTCCTAGATGTTTACAAAGCGTCCCTTATCGGCGACGTTGCTCATAAATCCTACAAGCTGCATCTATAAAAGCATTGATTGAATCCATTAGGGTCTTAAATTGATCTCCCTGTGACTTGTGGAAGGCTGCCACAAGTGCTTCAAATTCTTCAGTTGCCATTTCAATCCTCCCTCTAAGTTGGGCAACTAAAGTGCCCACATTGCCTCCTGGGCTTGTCAACTCTTTGAGGCTCTTGGAAATGGTCTTCAAGCTGTCCTTGAGCTCTATTGATCTGAATTTTTGGGAGGCATCCACACCAATTATTTCATGTGTTGTGGCTTCAATTTGACTTCCAATGTCCTTCAGCTCTTGTAGAAGCACTTCATGTGAAGCTCTGAAGGGGGCCAACTCTGTAGAGATCATGGATCTCATCTCCTCCCTCATTTGTTGGCAAATGGCAGATGCTAGGGTGCGCATATGATCTTCTGAAAGAAAGTAGGGCCCGCTAACTGGAGGAGGTGGTGGCATGGATGTGGAAGGTCCAGCTGAGCTGGAGGGTATATCAGGGATATCCAAGTGGCTAGGTGGAGGAGAGTGATGGTCAGACTCATGATGTGGGTTCTCGGGCTCTAGGATTTAGGCTTTTCTCTTTGGTACCTTCACCCACGACCCATCTATCTTATGAAATTCCATTCTTCTCATTGTGCCCTCATTATAATAGTCGGTGTTTCTCAAGGGCTTTGCAGGTTCATTTGTTAGAATGGGAACTTTGAAGTGTTTGAAAACTAAGGTAAATATCATGCCGTAGGGTAAACTAAACCTAGAATACCTATGACATAGGGCAATGTAGTTTAGCATAAGTCTAGGGAGGTTTAGGGGTATCCCTAGTAGGATATGGTGCATTATAACTAAATCTCACTCCGAAACAAAATTGAAGCGACCGGTTTTGGGAAATAGGACCCGGTTGACAATACTTAAAAGAAGTCTCATCTCTGCATTTAGGTCCTGGGAATTGACAACATCAAGAGGGCCGCAGTCCTCTCTTCCTAAAAGTAGATTTAGGGCTGATTCCCTTTGGGAATGTGAGGTTGGAGCCTCACCGTCCTTAGGGATTTGTAAGACAGTGGATAGGACATCTTCATTGACTTCTACTAATGTCCCCCGGACATATGCAGTGTACCCTTGGTCCCCTAAGGCCATATTGCTAAAAAGTTCTCTAACTAGGCCGGGGTAGGTCGAGGTATTTAGGGTACAAAGGTGCTCCCACCCTTGGGCTCGGAGTCTCTCTCCAATAGAGAACCCCTCATGATCTAAAAATGAGAAATCTATGTACCTTCCGGTCGTGACTGTGCGATTTGCACAGGAAATAGTCGTGGTTGGCGGAGCAACCGGAGGAGACGGCGGGGAATGTTCTTCCCTCCGTTCCTCATCGTCGGCCGCTGCCCTAGGTCGCCTTCCACGGGTTGTCCTAGCTCTTTTGGGTGCCATGATTGGAAATCCTAAGAAAAAGTGGAGAAGGAGGCTAGGGTTTGTGATGGAGAACAAATGGAGGCTAGGGTTTTCGTTTTTGGTCGGGGATGAGAGAAGATAGCTCGGGTCGGCTCGAGCTGTTTCACTTATTTTAAAAACCCTAGTTCGGTCCCCGAGACGTCTCCGCGACTAAGGCGAGACGTCTCGCCTGGGGGGACGTCTCTGCGACTTGCCAGAGACGTCTCCGGCACTGAAAAATTTCAGACTGAATTTTATCTTTTCCCAAATTTTTATTTAATCGCCCTAAACAACATGATTTCTTTTGATAAACACAGAGTGAATTTGTTTGTGATCCTCCCCATTAATAATACACCCTATAATAATTTGGTTATGATTTTTGAATTATTAATATTGAAATGAGGAATGTTTGACCAAATTTCGAATACCTATGATATAGGCTCTGAAAATATCTCTATGAAGAGTCCAAGGGTGGGTAACCATCCTCCGGAAAGTCAAACAGTTCGTCATTTAGATTAGATGGATTCATGCTTTCACTTATATTGACCTTGAGATGGATTACTAGTTTGAGTAGCAAAGCAATGCAATACAAATTCAATTCATTTGCTAGGATCATACAAGCTTAAAGCATTCCTCAAGAAATTGAATCTATCTTTACAAAGGGGCTTTGTAAAGATATCAGCCAATTGATTTTCAGTACATACATATTCAATCATCACATCATTTTTCAGCACATGATCCCTAATAAAGTGATGCCTAATCTCTATATGCTTTGACTTAGAGTGTTGGACAGGATTTTTTTTGTTAAATTAATTGCACTTGTATTATCACATTTAATTGGTATATTATCCATTTTGATACCGAAATCTTCAAGTTGTTGCTTAATCCAAAGAACTTGGGCACAACAGCTTCCAGCTGCAATGTACTCAGCCTCAGCTGTGGACAAGGCAACTGAATTTTGTTTCTTGCTAAACCAAGAAACCAAATTGGCACCCAAGAATTGACATGTGCCACTTGTGCTTTTTCTGTCGAGTTTGCACCCGGCAAAATCAGCATCGGAATAAGCAATTAAATTTATGTCAGATTGTTTAGAATACCATAAGCCTACATTAGATGTCCCTACTAGATATCTAAAAATTCTCTTAACAGCTTGCAAGTGTGATTTCTTAGGACATACTTGGTATCTAGCACACATACAAACACTGAATAATATATCTGGTCTACTAGCAGTAAGGTAAAGTAGAGAGCCTATCATACCTCTGTACAATTTGCAGTCTATACTTTTACCTTTTTCATCTTTGTCAAGCTTGCAACTTGAGCCCATGGGTGTGCTGATTTCCTTTGCATCCTTCATCTTGAATTTTTCCAACATTTTCTTGATGTATTTGGACTGACTGATGAAGATGCCCTCCTCTGATTGTTTTATTTGTAGCCCAAGGAAGAAGTTGAGCTCACCCATCATGCTCATTTCAAATTCTCCCTGCATAAGCTTGGCAAACTCTTGACAAAGACTATCATTAGTAGCACCAAAAATTATATCATCCACATAAATTTGTACAAGCAATAAGTCATTTCCTTTTCTTTTAATAAAGAGGGTTTTGTCTACATTTCCTCTCTTAACTTTGTTTTCAATTAGGAAATTACTTAATCTTTCATACCATGCCCTAGGGGCTTGCTTTAGGCCATACAATGCTTTATGCAATTTATACACATAATCTGGATGTAAGTGATTTTCAAAACCTGGAGGTTGTCCTACATAAACTTCCTCCATTATATAGCCGTTTAAAAATGCACTTTTTACATCCATTTGATAGAGTTTAAAATCCATGAAGCATGCATATGCCAAAAGTAATCTAATAGCTTCTAATCTAGCAACAGGAGCAAAAGTTTCATCAAAGTCTATTCCTTCCTCCTGATTATATCCTTTGGCCACTAGCCTGGCTTTGTTTCTTATTACTATCCCATCTTCATCTAGTTTATTTCTATATACCCATTTGGTGCCTATAATTGAAACATTAGGGGGTCTTTTCATTAGAGTCCAAACTTTATTTCTTTCAAATTGATTTAATTTCTCTTGCATAGCATTCATCCAATTATCATCTGTTTCAGCTTCTTCTAGTGATTTAGGCTCTATTTGTGAAACGAAAACAAGATAATTACTAGTATTTCTTAGAGAGGATCTAGTTCTTATACCTTGTGAAGGATCACCAAGGATTAGATCCTTTGGATGACCATGTGCATACCTCCATTCCTTAGGAAGATCTTGAATTCTTGATGGAGGTTGATCTTCTTCACCTTGCTGATTTGTATCTTCTTTGATCTCATCCTCATGTTGTTTGTCTTGTATGGAGAATTTCTTTATTCGGTCTTCAAGTATACCTGCATCACCATCTTCTTCTTTTCTAGAAGAATCTCCATTAGCTTCATCAAAAACAACATGAATGGATTCTTCAACAACAAGAGTTCTCTTGTTGAAGACCCTGTATGCTCTACTAGATGAGGAATAACCTAAGAAGATCCCCTCATCTGATTTAGCACTAAATTTGCTTAGATTGTCCTTTCCATTATTTAAAACAAAGCATCGACAACCGAAAACATGAAAATAGCTTATATTTGGTTTCTTACCTTTTATTAACTCATAAGGTGTTTTCTTCAAGATGGATCTAACTAATGCACGGTTCAAAATGTGACATGCAGTATTTATTGCTTCAGCCCAGAAATATTTTGGTAGATCCGATTCGCACAACATGGTACGAGCCATATCTGCTAGTGTGCGATTCTTCCTCTCTACCACCCCATTTTGTTGGGGTGTTCTAGGTGCCGAGAAATTGTGATTGATACCATTTTCGTCACAAAACTTTTCAAAGTGCTGATTTTCAAACTCGGTACCATGATCACTCCTAATTGCTTTTAATTTAAGATTGAGTTCATTCGAAACTCTATTATGAAACTTGATAAAAGCGGGAAAGGACTCATCTTTATGTGCAAGAAATGAAACCCATGTAAAACGTGAAAAATCATCAATAATTACAAGACCAAATTTCTTACCCCCTAGACTAGCAGTTCTAGTGGGTCTTTAGTTCCAAGGGTTTTGTTGTTGAGACTATGTTTTTAGACTTGAAAGAATTTCTTGTTTGTTTCCCTAATTGACATGCAGCACAAATTTTATTCTTTTCAAAGTCTATTTTTGGTAGTCCTTTAACTAGATCCTTTGTAATTAATTTAGAGATTAAATCCATGCTAGCATGCCCTAACCTACGATGCCATAACCAACTAGTCTCATTGACTTTGGGATTCATGGCTACAAGACATTGGCCATCCTTCATGGTGAGATCATCAAGATCTACCATGTAAACATTTCCATGCCTATGTCCTGTGAGTATGATCTCATTATCAATTGGACTACTAATTATGCATAGTGATGATTCAAATGATACTTTAAATCGCTTGTCACAAAATTGACTTATACTTAATAAATTATGTTTTAGTCCATTAACTAACAATACATTATCAATGAATGAGGAGGGTGATATGGAGATTTTACCAACACCAATGATTCGGCCTTTAGCATTGTCTCCAAATGTGACTACTCCTCCTTCTTTTGATTCCAAGGTGACGAAGAGACTCTTGTCACCGGTCATATGCCTTGAGCAGCCACTATCAAGATACCACATTCTCTTTCTATTTCCGGCTGCAAGGCATACCTGCAAAATGATCACGTGAAGCTCTTAGGTACCCAAGTTTTCTTGGGTCCTTCGTGGTTAGTGTAGTTGGTTCCCTTAGGCACCCATACTTTAGTTATGTTTTTAGCTTTCACAAATGTACTCTTGTTAGTTTGGATCTTTCTTTGAATACAAGAGTAGGCTTTATGTCCATTCTTTCCACAATGAAAGCATGTAGGTTTTTCAGTTTTTACATCTTTTGCTTTTACAAAGAAATTCTTTAGATACTTTTGTTGCTTGTTAGTTTTATATCCTAATCCGGCTTTATTAAAAACAGCTCTTTGATTTGAAAGAATAAGATTTAATTTTTCAGAGCTTTGTGTAAATTTTTCAACAATTGGTTTGTACTTATGTACCTCATTCTTAAGATTCAAATTTTCTTTGACTAGTTCTTCCTTATCCTTTTTAAGAGATTTAACATTTTGTGCAAGTGAGGTATTATTATCGAGTAGGGATTTTACTTTTAGATTTAATTCCTTAATTACTGTTTTTGCCTTTTCATTTTCAATGGTAAGTTTTGAATTTTTGATTTCTAGGTTAGTAGTGTTAATATTTTTAACGTTCTCCTTTTCTATTAATAGGTTTTCAATATCTTCCTTCAGTTTTTGATTGGAGGCTTTTAATTCTTTATTTTTTGCTCCTAACATACTACAATCACCCATAAGTTCTTGAAAAGCTTCATACAATTCTTCTAAAGTAAAATTTATGGTTGGGTTTTGACATACCTCGTCGTCTTCGAACGCCATGAAGCACAAATTGGCGGTCTCTTCCTTCTCTTCCTCGGAGGATGATGTGTCACTATCGTCCCATGTTGCCTTCAATGCCTTCTTCTTCTTCTTTCCAAAATACTTCTTTTGTTGAGGACATTCGGAACGAATGTGTCCCGGTCTCTTGCAATCATAGCATATGATTGGGTCTCTTTCTTTTTCCTTTTCTTTTTCCCAATCATTTCTCCCTCCAAATTTCTTTCTTGGGAAGGGTTTCTTTCTTCTCATGAATTTCTTAAACTTCCTTACTATCAAACCCAAGTCCTCATCTTGGCTTTCTTCTTCACTCTCACTACTCTCTTCTTCACACACACTTGAGGTAGCCTTGAGTGCGATTGTCTTTTTCTTCAGCAACTCTTCTTCATGTTGCTTCATCGTGAGCTCATGCGTCATCAATGACCCCAAAAGTTGTTCTAGCCCCAAGGTGTTGAGGTCTTTGGCTTCTACGATCGCCGTGACCTTTGCTTCCCATGCTTTTGGCAAAGACCTGAGAATTTTACTCACAAGTTCCGGGTTAGTGTAAGATTTACCCAAGCTCTTTAGACCATTAATAATATCGGTAAAGCGTGTAAACATGCATGTAATAGTTTCATTAGGTTCCATCTTAAACAATTCATATTTGTGAACTAGAATGTTCACTTTGGACTCTTTGACTTGATTTGTACCCTCGTGGGTAACTTCAAGCCTATCCCATATTTCCTTAGCGGAACTACATGTGGAGACTCTATTAAACTCATTTACATCTAAAGAACAAAATAATGAGTTCATGGCTCTCGAATTGAGTTGAGCCATCCTATCATCATTCTCATCCCAATCCTCCTCAGGTTTGGGAACTCGAATGCCATTAACCACGTGTGATGGTTCTTGTGGTCCCTTGACTATAACCCTCCACAAGGCATAGTCTTGTGCTTGAATGAAAATTCTCATTCTAGTCTTCCAATAGGTATAATTTGTCCCATTGAAGAGTGGAGGTCTATTGGTTGCTTGCCCCTCGGCAGGAACATTGTTAAAGGGTGTTGCCATCTAGATCTTTGGCTAAGACGGTTAGGTCTTTCAAGAAATACACAGAGCACCTGCTCTGATACCACTTGTTGCCCAGAGATGGTCACCCAAGAGGGGGGTGAATTGGGTGTTTTAAAACTTTTCGCCTAATTAAAAATAAAACACACAAATATATGCACTAAAGTAAAGAAGGAGGAATGAGAAAGGTCAATCGCAAACACAAGGTTTTATAGTGGTTCGGAGCTTCCACTGCTCCTACATCCACTCCCCAAATCATCTTTGGGAATTTCCACTATAATCCAAGATTACAGTACGGTAGTTTTGCGAGTTCACTACCTAACTCGTTGTTTTACACCGGGCTCACAACAAACCCTAACACCCCCAATTTTACTTAGGCTTGGGACGCCTTTCCCTTGTTCCAAGTCCCTTGACTGGAACAAGCACCACAATGAAAGAGTTTACACAGAAAAGAAAAGCTCTAGAAAAGCAAATATGGCAATGATGAACAATAGAACCCGGAAGAATCCTTTTGCCGTTGGAAGCGTGGGAAATGGTGATTCTTCCGATGTGGATCGCGTAGATTTGAGTGTGAGCTTTGAATGCACGAGCGGAAGAGAGTGGTTGAGCTTGAAATCACTTGGGAAGCTTGAAAGCACTTGATTTCTTCACTTGAATGCACTCACTCCCTTGAACTTCTCTCTCTTGCTTCTCTCTTAAATGATCTAGCTTTTGGGTTGGTGAAAAGTTGTTTTGAAGCACTTAAGAGCTCCCTTTTATAGCCCAAAAAGCAAATATAGCCGTTAGAGATAAAGTAAAAGAGATTTGAAATTCAAACCAAACCTGTAAAAGTTGTCAGTCGCGTCCCAGGCGTTCCAGGGACGTCTCCGCTTCAACGAGAGACGTCTCGGCTACAAGATTTTACTTTTTACGTTGTCTGGGGTCGACTCGGCACTTTACGGGGACGACTCTGCTTGTTTGCACTTTTTGAATGGGGACGACTCCGCTGTCTCGGGGTCGACTCCGCTTCTTTATCTCCGAAAAACATGTCCTCTGGAATTCCCTGAGAGAGCCGACTCCGCTCTTTCAGGGGACGTCTCCGCTGCCTTATCACCGAAAAAATCATTCTCTGGAAAACCCTGAGAGAGCCGTCTCCGCTATCTTGGGGACGACTCGGGAAGTCTCCTTTTTACTTGTGGGACGACTCTACTTGCGGTGGGGACGTCTCGCGCATATCTCTTGAAAACTGCCTTTCTGCCGCCACTGAGAGAGTCGACTCCGCTACTGAGAGAGTCGACTCCGCTATCGTGGGGACGACTCGGCAGGTGCCGGGGACGTCTCCAAGTGTGCCAGTTCTTCCTGTTTGTGCCAGAGACGTCTCTGAGACTATCAGGAGACGTCTCGGCTGTCCCTGAACTTTTTCTTTCATCTCAAAAAATTCTTCAATAAATTCATAAAAATTATGGGAACTTGCCTAGATATTTCTTAACAATATTCTTAATAAAACACATGAATTTCTCAATTAAATTGTTAAGATAAATGGAATTATACTCTAGTGTTTTGTATTCATCAAAATCCATTAGGGGGTCAACAGACTTAAACAAGCTGCCACTCGAGGAGCTACTTGGATCCCTCATGACGCATGAGCTAACAATGAAACAACACATTGAAGAAGAGTCCTCTCACAAGAAAAAGGTAATAGCCCTCAAATCTGTTTCTACTAACAAAGATTTATCTTGCAGCAGCAGCAGTGAAGAGGAAGACAATGAGGGAGAGGATGATGAGGCTCTTCTTGTAAGAAAATTTCGTAGATTCATCAACCGGAAGAAGTCCTTTCATCAAAGGAGAGGCCCCTCAAGTTTCTATCACAAGGATAAAGGTAAGAAAAGGAAAAATGAGTAAATCGGATGCTACGAATGTAAGAAGCCGGGACACTTCAGAGCAGAATATCCTTTGCTCAAGAAGGCCAGCAAGTACAAGAAAAAGAAGGTCCTCGTCTCCACCCTATCGGACTCCGATACATCATCATCATCGGATAAGGAACAAGAAGAAAAGGCCAATCTATGCTTTATGGCAAACGAAAATGAGGTAACATCTGAAACGCATTTAGATTTTACCTTTGATGAGTTATATGATGCGTTTAATGAATTAATGGATGAATATAAGACAACAAGCCTTAAGAATAAAGAGCTAAAACTAACCAATCAATCTCACCTCCATAAATACGATAAATTAGTTAAGGATAAGGATTTTATCACTAAAGAAAATTTAGAACTTAAGACAAGCAACCAAATGTTAATTCAAAAAACTAATACCTTAATTAAAGATAACGAAAAACTAACCAAGAAAATTTCTGAACTTAAAAAGGATAAACAAACTATTGGAGGTAATTTCACAAAAGACTTAAATGCACTAAAAACAGAAAAACAAAAGTTGGCACTAGAACTTGAAAAGTACAAACCTTTTGTAGAAAAGTTTACATATAGCTCTGAAAAATTGGAAATGATACTTAATAGTCAACGAGCAGTGTTCAATAGAGCTGATTTAGGGTATAAACCTAAAAATAAGCAAAAGCTCCTTAGTAATTTCTTTGTAAAAGCAGGGAAAAGCAAAACTAAGAAAATAACCTGTTTTTGCTGTAGAACAATAGGACATAAAGCTAATGTGTGTGATCATAGAAAAGGAAAAACTAAAGAAAAAATTAAAAGAGTTTGGGTTCCAAAAGGAACCAACATTACTAACCATGAAGGACCCAAGAAAACTTGGGTACCTAAAATTGTATGATTTCCTTGTGTATGAGTGTCTTGCAACCAAGGTCGACAAAAACTGTTGGTACTTGGATAGTGGCTGCTCAAGACACATGACGGGTGACAAAGACCAATTCTTCACCCTTGAGCCTAAGAAGGGAGGTGCTGTGACATTTGGAGACAATAACCAAGGTCACATCATTGGTATAGGTAAAGTACAAATCACCCCTTCAACCTTTATTGATAATGTTCGATATGTTGATGGTCTTTAGCATAACCTACTTGGCATTAGTCAATTGTGTGATAGAGGTTTTGATGTTCTGTTCAAACCATCTTTATGCATCATAACCAACTCAATTGACAATAGTTTAGTATTTAAAGGAATTAGACGTGGCAATGTGTATGTAGTAGATCTTGAGGATCTTGCCAAACATAACCCCTGTTTAGTTGTTAATGATCCTAAGGATAATGATGCAAGTTGGTTATGGCACCGTAAGTTAGGTCATGCAAGTATGGATACAATATCAAAACTAGTTAAAAGAGATTCCGTGATAGGTTTGCCAAAACTAAAATTTGAGAAAAATAAAATTTGTGAAGCTTGTCAATATGGCAAACAATCTAAGAGTTCTTTTAAATTCATAAAGTGTGTCTCTACCTCTAGACCTCTTGAACTTCTACACATGGATCTATTCGGACCAACTAGAACCACAAGTCTAGGTGGAAACAAATATGGTCTTATTATTGTAGATGATTTTTCTAGATATACTTGGGTCATGTTTTTAGCTCATAAAGATCAAGCATTTTCAGTATTTAAGAAATTTCATAAGGAAGTAACTAATGCTAGAAATGCTTCAGTCATAGCTATTAGAAGTGACCATGGAACGAAATTTGAAAATCATCTATTTGATAAATTTTGTAGTAAAAAGGGGATAACTCATAATTTTTCTGCACCTAGGACACCACAACAAAATGGAGTTGTAGAAAGGAAGAATAGAACCCTAGAGGAAATGGCTAGAACCATGCTATGTGAAAGTAACCTCCCTAAGTATTTTTGGGGAGAAGCCATTAATACCTCATGTCATATATTAAATAGAGTTTTATTGAGACCTATTATAAAGAAAACACCTTATGAACTTTGGAAAAATAGAAAGCCCAAAGTAAACTATTTTCATGTTTTTGGATGTAGGTGTTTCGTTCATAATAATGGGAAGGATAACTTAGGTAAATTTGATTCTAAATCTGATGAGGGTATATTTTTGGTGTATTCTACGACAAGTAAAGCCTATAGAGTTTTTAATAAAAGAACCCTTGTTATTGAAGAGTCTATACATGTTGTTTTTGATGATACTAGTAACATCTCTTCTAGCAAGAGAGTTGTTCTTGATGATGATGCTGAAATTCTTGAAGAAAAGATTGATGAGATGACATTACAAGAAGATGAACAAAAACTAATTGGAAATGCATCATCAAGCCAAGAGGCAATTGTGGATCATGGGCTGACTAAGGCTTGGAGGTATGCTCATGGGCATCCTAAGGAATTAATTTTAGATGATCCATCTCAACCTATTAGGACTAGAGCATCTCTTAGGAACCTAAATAATCATCTAGCATTTGTCTCTCATTTTGAACCTAAACACATAGAAGAAGCTGAAAAGGATGTAAATTGGATAAATGCAATGCAAGAAGAACAACCTCCTGGTTTTGAAAATCATCAATACCCCAATCATGTGTATAAACTAAACAAAGCACTTTATGGTTTGAAACAAGCACCTAGAGCTTGGTATGAAAGACTTAGCAAATTTCTACTAGATCATGAGTTCTCTAGAGGAAATGTAGATACAACATTATTTTTAAAGAAGAAAAACAAAGAAATGTTAGTAGTGCAGATTTATGTTGATGATATTATTTTCGGTGCTACTAACAATCGCCTCTGCGAAGAATTTGCTGACTTGATGCAGAGTGAATTTGAAATGAGCATGATGGGAGAGCTGAACTATTTTCTCGGGCTCCAAATCAAACAATCTGAAGAAGGGATCTTCATCAATCAAGCTAAATACATTCAGGAGATGCTTAAGAAGTTTGATATGGAAGGAAACAAGTCAATCAGCACACCCATGAGCTCATCATGCAAACTAGACCAAGATGAATCAGGTAAATCAGTAGATCAAAAGATGTATAGAGGTAAGATAAGATCTTTATTATATCTCACTGTAAGTAGATCTGATATCATGTTTAGTGTATGCATGTGTGCTAGATATCAATCTAATCCTAAGGAATCACATTTAATTGCAGTTAAGAGAATCTTTAAATACCTAATAGGAACAAAAAATATAGGTTTATGGTATTCTAAAGAATCTAGCCTAAACTTAATAGGGTATACAGATTCAGATTTTGCTGGTTGTAAACTTGATAGAAAAAGCACCAGCGAGTTATGTCAATTCTTAGGAGAAAATTTAATCTCATGGTTTAGCAAGAAACAAAACTCGATTGCATTATTTACAGCTGAAGCCGAATATGTTGCTGTCGGGAGTTGTTGTGCTCAAATCTTGTGGATTAAACAACAACTTGAAGATTATGGCATTAAACAAGATAAAATTCCCATTAATTGTGATAATACAAGTGCCATTAATCTAACTAAAAATCCAATTCAGCACTCAAGAATTAAACATATTGAGATAAGACATCACTTCATAAGAGATCATGTACTGAATGGTGATGTGACACTTCAATTTGTTTGCACTGATGATCAATTAGCTGATATCTTCACAAAACCCTTGAGTGAAGAGCGATTCTGTGTACTTAGGAGAGGATTAGGAGTGATTGATCCATCCTAGTGATATTCTCTTCTAATTCATTGATTTTGATGATTAGCTTGTGTTAAATATAGAGTTTCTCATCTATGATCATCAATTCAGATCACAAACTTTTTGATTATCCCTTGTTTGGCACGAAAATAACATGATTTTTGGGTGCGTGCTAGAGTTCGAGTCGACTCGGATACATTTTAGAGTCGGCTCATGGAGGAGTCGACTCGCACATTGTTGCCCAGTAGATACAACCCAAGAGGGGGGGTGAATTGGGTCTTTCAAAACTTTTATGCTACTTCTAAAACTTTTTGATTAACTATGCTAAGTTGTATAGATGCACAGTGAAAGTTAAACTTAGCAAGGGTTTGATGTATAGACTTCGACTTGATTAAATATGCTTGCAACTAAAGGATGTGCGGATAAGAATTAAGCAAGCAATTTATCTAAGTAAGTAAGTGTGTTAGTTAGACAATAACTAGAGGCATTACAAACACAAAGGACATATAGTGGTTCGGTGCACCCCAGCACCTACATCCACTCCCCAAGACCTCTTGGGAATTTCACTATAATCCTACCGATTACAGCCGGTTGTTTTACAAGCTCACAACCCAACTTGTTGTTTTACGAGCGCACAACGAACTCGGTCGGTTTTTCCAGGCTCACCGACTAGAACCACTCCGATTGTTTTTCCGGGATCACAATCGAACCCTACTCGTTGGTTTTACCCTCGGCTCACCAACAAACCTAACACAGTTGGTTTTCCCTTTGGCTCACCAACAAACCTTACACAGTTGGTTTTCCCTTTGGCTCACCAACAAACCTTGCACAGTTGGTTTTCCCTTTGGCTCACCAACAAACCTTAACCCCTTGATTCAATCCCTTGATTGAATCAAGTTACAAGATATTAAAACAAGGTATAAAACAAAACAAAGCTTCTTAAACAAGCAAATATGACAATATAAACAAATAGAGTAAAGAGAAGCCCTCAAACGAGTTTTGAAGATGAAGGAGCTCGGCTTCTTCTTTACTTGACCCTCTTCTGATTTGGCACGAAGTAGAGGATCACCGAGGCAGCACACGGATGGAGAGGAAGCTTTGGGATTCACTTGGATGCTCTTCTTCTCTCTATTTTCCTTTGAATGGCGCCCTTTTGTGCTTATGGGAGATTTTCCGTGTAATCTCTCTGGAATCTTTTTCCTAAATGTTCTCTCCCACTTCCATGAGTTCTCCCCTAGCTCTCTTCTTGTTTTTATAGCTTTAGATGGAGTGGAAACAAGAATATAGCCGTTAGAGACAAAAATATAGCCGTTGGAACCAGTCTGCACCTCCTGACAATATTACCGTTGGGATCGGAGTCGACTCGCGCGATCAGGAGTCGACTCGGCTGTAGCGGGAGTCGACTCAAGCTTTTCCGGAGTCGACTCGGCAACTGTTCCAAATTTGAATTTTGTCCACTCGAGTCGACTCGACTATCCTGGGAGTCGACTCGAATCCCAGAGTCCGAACTCCCGATCCTCTGTCTTTTGGCTCGTCCAGTCTTGGAGTCGACTCGAACTTCCTTGGAGTCGACTCGGCTCTCAGTTTTCGAAAGTTGGTCTTCTGCCATCTTAGTGTAGTGCTGCCTTGGAGTCGACTCGAGCTGTCTGGGAGTCGACTCGAATCTCAGAGTCGGAAAACTGATCCTCTGTATTTTGGAGCCGCGCTGCCTTGGAGTCGACTCGACTTGTCTTGGAGTCGACTCGCCTCTCAGAGACGAAAATACCGTCTTCTGTCTTGGGGTTGCGCTGTCTTTGGAGTCGACTCGGACTTTGTGGGAGTCGACTCGAATCTCAGTGTCCAAAAACTGCTTCTCTGAGTTTTCCCTTGTGTACCACTGAGAGTCGACTCTCGCTTTCTTTGGAGTCGACCCGACAACCATTGGAGTCGACTCGCATTCCTCAGGAGTCGACTCGAATCTCAGGGTCGAAAATCCCTCTCTGACTTTTCTGCCTTTTACACCCTGGAGTCGACTCGTTCTACTCTCGAGTTGACTCGCCAAGCATTGGAGTCGACTCGAATTCCTCAGGAGTCGACTCGAAGACTATTCTTTTAAATTTTCCTTGAATTTGCTCCTCCAATTTGAATCTTTTGAACTTGAGACTTGGGCCAATAACTTGTAGCTTTCTTCCAACTTTTCTTGAGTGCTTTTAGAGGCCTTCTTGTGTTCTTCCAACTTGCTATGTTCCTTGCAACATAAATATCTTTCTCCTTGCAACATAAACATTAGTATCTATACTTCAAGGTTTTGTGATCATCAAAATCAATCTATGAATCAATCTTTGGGTCATCAATCTCCCCCTTTTTGATGATGACAAAACTTGGAGTATATGCAATATAAAAGATATTGTTTTCTAGAAGTAATACATAGCTAAGTTGCATGAAGTAGAAAACATATATATTTGAAACATACTTCATGATACTGCTTTAGATTCAATCAGCTTAACACAATCAATTTAAGCTGATTTGTACTCAATACAAAAAGCATTATAAGCATATACTTAAATATTTCTCCCCCTTTTTGACAACATCAAAAAAAAAAAAAATAGGGAAACATTAAGCACAAATATTTCTTTTCCTTATTGTACTCTGATTTGAATGTTGAATTATTGCAAGAATATGAATCATATAACTCAAGGCAATAATATTGGAATCAGATTAGTGAGCACAGATCAGAGCCAATTAAGATAATTTCAGAGCAGAACACATTGAATGTGATTTCAAGAAGTTTTCTAATTTGATACCACAGATAGTTTTCTAATCAAGTGTGGGTGGAATCTCTCTTAGGTTAATTCAAGAAGTACCACAAATGATATTCAATGAAAAGCACGAATGGAAGTCTAACATCTCTTCAATAATAAGTATGAAAGCTTGTTCATTTAAGATCTTTTGCCCAATCTATTAAGTGTTTTATCAACAGGAGAGCAATTTAATTAATTTTCAGAGTAACAGGTCAAAACCTATATATGTAAAAGACACATCATCATGTTGGATCATTAAGTCTTAATAACTTCAAAGTTCTTTAATGATAATAAGATCATTGGGGCACAAACACCAAAATATGAAATCATGCAACATGATTTCTTTAGAGACTTTCTTTTATCTCTGTAGAAAGTAAGCACAATTTGATACATAACAATATGAATTGGCACACAATTTAAGTTCTAAAGTTCAAGTCAATTACACGTTATTCTCCCCCTTTTTCATTAAGTTAGAGGCTCTCAAGATTTGTAATTTGGTTCATGAGTGATGCATAAGATATACTAACCAAATAACACGCCTCAAGGTGTATCATAAAGATTTTCAGATTTAAATTTCAGATGATACATATTGGAGAGTATTAGGATCACTTTTCATTTAGTATTCTTTCCCTCTCCTATAGATTCATGTAATTAAGTTCCATAAGACCTCTCCTTCTGAAATTTTCTTTCTCCCCCTCAATTGATCATTCCATTTAAGAGTTTAGAATCCTAAGATAATGTTCAACAAAATTGTCAATCTCAAAAATATATTTTCTATAAGTTTCAGCTTATTTTCATAAGACTCAAGGTTTGAGATAAGACAACCTTTATAGAACTCATCTCAAGGTAATTAAAGCATGTCTTGCAATATAAGGAGGTTCATCAAAATCAATCCATAAAGTTCAAAGCATGCATCAAAATAAAGTGTCTTTGGGATAGGATACTGAATATCTAAAGCTCCCCCTCAAAAGATGCATTCTTCTTTAATCATTTTAAATTGTTGAATTTCAGATTATAGTGATAAACGTGAATAACACTGAAATTCTATGACATCGAGAATGTAGAGTAATCTAGTATTATTCAAAATTTGTAGCAATTACTCTTTCTAATCCTTTAAGAACAAGGTATGCTTCCTCTTCAACTTTGAGAAAATGTACTGAAATATTAATCAAAAATGATTCATTTGAAGCTCAGTTTCTTTCAAAACCATTTACATTTTCTTTCTTTTAGACTCATTTGAGTGAGGTGAAATATTTCTAGGCTTTAAGATCATTCACTATATTAATGGAAGTCTTTTATAATGTAGGAGGGAAAAACATATAGATGATCATTGAGGTATATATTTTATAAACTTCAATTTCTTAATCACAGTTTTTCAGCTATGTACACATGAAGCTCAATAAAATTTTAAATATTAAAATAAAGTCATATATTTAAAAATATTTGCTTGTAATCAAGATCATTGAAAGACACACCATTTAGACCAATATGAGTACACTTTGAAGATAAGAAATGATATGTTTCGGAAGTGTATCGGAGCGATCAAAATAAATTCTGTTTTTCTTACATTAACATTTTATTTAGTAATCATATGGAGTTTAAACTTTTATACAAAATCATATTCTGAATTTCATAAAGATTTTCAATAGAGGCTTTTTAAGTCATAGTTTGAGATATGTATCTTTCACATTGTGGCTCATCTTAAATTATTACAAAATAAGGATATTTTAACAAGTATTAGAACATTATGTATCAAAGTTAGGCAATTAGAAAGATAAATCAAAATCAATTTATTTTTCCTAAATAGAGATACTCTTCTCTTCTCCTTTCTACAATTTTATTCGACTTTCAGATTTTAGAGATGATTATGAATGACAAATCTGAAATTTCTTTTCAATAGAACCAAACAAAAGATGTTATGTAGCAATTCAAACATTCAAACAAATTGTCCAAGGATGAAGCATTACAAAACATTGAGAATCAATAAATCAAGACATCATACCATATGCAAAATATACCATGTGTTAAGTCATGCATTAAAATACTAAGTACAAGAATGTCAAGGATCAAAATCAATTCTTTTCAAATAAACTCCCCCTATTTATATATAATCTTGCACTGAGTTCATCCTTAAAGTATGTTTTCAAGTGTTTAAAAAATTGACTTGATTCTTCTTATATACTTTTATTAACTTTGTCTTTCATTTTTACTTTCTTATGCTCTATACTCTATTTGCTCCCTATCCGGTGGAGTTGGGAAGGGGCACGAGGTACTACCACTAGCCTCCCTCTTGTGCCGTCCCTAATATGCCCTACACCGAATAGTTGGGTCAAATAGTGCCGGGTACTACCACTAGCCTCCCCATTGGCACCATCCCTATGATGAGCAATATAGAAAGGTTAAAATATTCACTCCAAACTCTCCCTGTTTGAGTGTAATTAATTATAGATTTTATCCCTTCCAAATGTGCCGAATATATTATGCTTGTTTTGCTTTTCCTTAAGATTGAAGTACTTGCCTTTACTCAGATTTTTCATCTCTTGAACAATGTCCATTTTCTTTTCTTTATCTCTCTCTCTTTTTGTCATTCTCAAGTAATTTACATGAAAGAGTAGAATAAAGAGATAATCTTATGTATCATATAGATGTATATTATGCAAACAACATTTTCATTGTGCTCAAGGATTCATAACTTCTCACAAGTTATTTTACATCAAAATTTTAAGCATATACTTGTGTATTTCATGGTTATGATATAGGCAAAGATATATTTTAGTTTGGGCAAACCATGAAATAATTTCTAAAAGTATAAGTCAGTCACTACACATATAGACATGATATCAAAAATTAATAATTAAAGAATTTAATCATGCCATAATAAGGTTTAAGTTACTGACTTTGCTCAACTAATTTGTGAGAAAGGTATCTAAATTACCTATTCATTATATGTTCTTCAAGCCAAACTAGATTTCTTATGTGTGAACTTTTGGCTGAAGAAGATCCTCTCTCTTGTTTGCATGTGAATCTTTAGTGTATCTTACATGAAGATATCCTTCAAGTTGAAATTTCTCATTTTTCTTTCTTGAAGGAAGGTCATTAGTTTCTTTAAGATACAAAGCATTCATCCAACATATATATTTTTAACTAGATGACTCAATATAAGATATGACAATAGTTGCATGTTGAGTCACTTTACTCAAGAGATTGCCTAAATATAAGCAAGCACATATCACTTGAACTAAAGAGATAGATTCATTAACCAAGATAGTTCAAGGACAAGCATGTGAGGCAATAGACAGATTTATCAAGGTCAAATCAATTTAGTTTAGATTCTATTTGCTTAAGATAATTATCAATAAGATGTGTTAACTAAGTTTTAATCAACTTATCTTAAGCGTTTGTTTCTATCAAAATTCAGATTATGACGTATTTGTTATCAATAAAATATGATTAATTAAAGTTAGATTGAAGTCTTGCACAAGGTCACATAATGAGCATACAATCTGGTCTACTAGCTGTATGATAAAATAATTATTCTATCATGCTTTAATACAGCTTTAAACAATAGATCTACTTTGCTCATCCTTTACAATTTCTACAAGATGGGGTCATAGATATACCTTCTTCACGCCAATCTTCCATAAGAGTTTTCTTGTGGGCTAACGTTGGTCAATGAAGATCCCCTTTCCTGTTTGTCTTAATTGGAGTTTGAGAGAAGATGTTAATTCATTCATCATATTTCAAATTCACTTTGCAATATAACTATTCATATAAATTTTCATTGGTAGAACAAAAATGATGCCATCAATGTGTGCTATGAGCAAGCAAGATATCATAGATTCTTCTTTTTGATGCATAGATTTATCACTATTACTTTCTATCAACAAGGTTACCTAAGCTTTTATATATCAAGCTTTTGATGCTTGTTTTAAATCACATATTGCTTTATCATATATGTAATGTGTAATTTTTAAATATGGTGGTTATCTAACATATATAAAGTAAGCACATAGAAGTCCATTCTACACACTCATTTGATAGGATATAACGTTTATAAAGCAAACAAATGATAAAGGTGATTTTTACTTCTAATCATGCAAGAATCTTATCAAGATCTATTTCATCTTTTCTTGATTTAATCTTCTAGTAGTCATCATTAAGTGTATATCTGAAAAATCCAATTTGGTTCTAATTAACAAGTTTTTCAGATTGTTATATGTAAAAGATTTAACCATATAATTTGATTTTAGTATTTTGATAATAGATCATTAGTCTCATAAAGAATAAAATGAATTGATACTTCTACAACTAGAATTTTTCATGAATGTTCTATATGCATTGCTTGATGAATGATATCCAAGGATAGAAATATCTTTATTAGATTTGGCATTATTTTTCAAGAGAACATATCAAGCATAACATGTACGACTGAAAAATATGAAAGATATGCAATGGTTCATTTTCCATTTTTCAGAAGATCAAAAGGAGTTTTCATCAAAAATAGATCTAATAGAAATCATATGTATGACAAGCAGTGATGATAGTTTTTTTTTTAAAAAAAATCATTTAAGTAGATGACTATCATACACAATTGTCTTTTTCATTTCTTCAAGAATTCTATTAATCCTATTTTACTTAAGGTGTCCTTGGTGCTGAAAATATTATTTTTCTGTGCACAACTTAACACAAAATTGGTTTTTAATCACTATGCCATGATACTTCTTTTACTTTCATAGTTTGCAAACCTTTTTCATTTGATCCCTTTCACAAGATTTAGCAAATGTAGAAAATACTTTAATTTTACTTGCCAAAAACAAATCCAATGTAAGCTTGTGAAAACTTAGTGATGGAAACAACATCTCTAGATTTAGAAATTATTTTTGTTTGTTTCCTTAGTTAGCATGCATAGTAAAACTTTGACCTTTAAGAGGATAATCTAAGTAATCCTATGGCAAGGTCTTTTGAGATTAAGTACATACTAGCATGAGCTGATTTCATATGCCAAATATGGTTTCTTTAATCTTGGTATTCATAGTGCATATATTCAAAAGCATACCAAGTACACATTATCATATCTATGATCAATAAACAATAATGCCATAGATAAAAACTTTCAATCAAGCATATAGAGAATTCATAGAGTTATTCTTAATAAGTTGATTAATCATTTAGCACCTTATCCACTAGTGAGTAAAATGAAATGATTTGATTATATTTCCAAAAGTATTTTCTATATACAAAATTGATCACTACTAGCAAATCATATCAAATACTAAAGCACAAATAATGATGAGATGCAAGAATTACTGATTTCATTATTATTTTTTTTGTTAATAACTTTTTAAGTTTCTTTATGTTCCATGGGTACCTTGGTACACCTATGTGTACATCCTCATTTTCTCATTTTGGGTACCCAAGCTTGCTTGAGTCCTTGAGAGTTAGGACATATGGTTCCTTTTGGAACCCATATCTGTTTAATAGTAATAACTTTACCATTTGATTTAATTATACTAGAACGATAGGTAAAGTTGTTATTCCCATCCTTTTTATTTTTGAAATAAATTATCTTATTTAATGGTTTGCTTGGTAAATTGATAACCTTTTTCTCTAGAGATTTATGGCTAAGTGAAGGAGTCAAGCTAAATTTTGATTTATCAAAATCAGCATGTTGGCTTTCAAACATCATTTTTAATCTTTCTAAGCTTACGGTGAATTTGTTAATGCAAGATTTTAATTGATTAATTTCTTCGCTTAAGTTTTGATTTTCTTTAATTAAGCTATGATTTTTCTGAATCAATTCTTCTGAAAATGACCTTAAGCATTCATTTTCAGAATTTAGTTTCTCTTGTATTTCATCATTAGAATTTCTTTCTTTTGAAATTTTCAGATTTAGTTTCTTAAGATTTTTATTCTTTACAGCTAATTTTCTACATTCACCATACAAATCATGAAAAGCATTTAATAATTCATCATAAGAAAATTCTTCTTGAAAATTATTTGATGTAAGAGTAGATTCAGTTTTTACCTTGTCTTCTTGTGCCATAAAGCACAAGTCAGTTACCTCTTGTAGTTTCTTGGAGCTAATATCATCATTGTCGCTCCTAACTTTTATTTTCTGGCTTGACTCTTTCTTGGTCAAGGCTTTCTTCCTTTTTATCTCTTTCTTCCTTTCTTCTTGCTTCCTTTTCTTCTTTGTCTTTAGGAAGCTGATTTGCCTCGGAGTCGACTCGGACCTTATTGGAGTCGACTCGGTGAACTTGAGAGTCGACTCTGAGATACTTGGAGTCGACTCGACTGAGGGAGATTCAACACCCTTTTCTGCAGTCTCATTGTTAGTATATATTTGAAGCACATGTGAGCTAGTCTGAGATTTATCATAAATATTTTCTAAAATATCCCAGATCTCCTTAGCAGATAAGCATGCAGAAATTTCATTAAACTTCGTTTCTTGAATAGCACAATATAACATGTTCATAGCATTAGCGTTCAATTGTGCTAAGTCCTTTTCATTAATAGTTTGTGAGAGTGTGTGAAGGTCATTTGTTATGATTTTCCATAAATAATAGTTTTGTGATTGAATAAAGATGCGCATGCGTATTTTCCAATGTGTATAGTTTATGCCATTAAATAGTGGAGGTGTATTAATTGATTGTCCTTCTCCTAGAAAACTATCTATTTGAGTTGTCATGATCTTTGGCTCTTGATCGTGAGATCAATGATTAAACTTAGAGCACCTGCTCTGATACCACTTGTTGCCCAGTAGATACAACCCAAGAGGGGGGGTGAATTGGGTCTTTCAAAACTTTTATGCTACTTCTAAAACTTTTTGATTAACTATGCTAAGTTGTATAGATGCACAGTGAAAGTTAAACTTAGCAAGGGTTTGATGTATAGACTTCGACTTGATTAAATATGCTTGCAACTAAAGGATGTGCGGATAAGAATTAAGCAAGCAATTTATCTAAGTAAGTAAGTGTGTTAGTTAGACAATAACTAGAGGCATTACAAACACAAAGGACATATAGTGGTTCGGTGCACCCCAGCACCTACATCCACTCCCCAAGACCTCTTGGGAATTTCACTATAATCCTACCGATTACAGCCGGTTGTTTTACAAGCTCACAACCCAACTTGTTGTTTTACGAGCGCACAACGAACTCGGTCGGTTTTTCCAGGCTCACCGACTAGAACCACTCCGATTGTTTTTCCGGGATCACAATCGAACCCTACTCGTTGGTTTTACCCTCGGCTCACCAACAAACCTAACACAGTTGGTTTTCCCTTTGGCTCACCAACAAACCTTACACAGTTGGTTTTCCCTTTGGCTCACCAACAAACCTTGCACAGTTGGTTTTCCCTTTGGCTCACCAACAAACCTTAACCCCTTGATTCAATCCCTTGATTGAATCAAGTTACAAGATATTAAAACAAGGTATAAAACAAAACAAAGCTTCTTAAACAAGCAAATATGACAATATAAACAAATAGAGTAAAGAGAAGCCCTCAAACGAGTTTTGAAGATGAAGGAGCTCGGCTTCTTCTTTACTTGACCCTCTTCTGATTTGGCACGAAGTAGAGGATCACCGAGGCAGCACACGGATGGAGAGGAAGCTTTGGGATTCACTTGGATGCTCTTCTTCTCTCTATTTTCCTTTGAATGGCGCCCTTTTGTGCTTATGGGAGATTTTCCGTGTAATCTCTCTGGAATCTTTTTCCTAAATGTTCTCTCCCACTTCCATGAGTTCTCCCCTAGCTCTCTTCTTGTTTTTATAGCTTTAGATGGAGTGGAAACAAGAATATAGCCGTTAGAGACAAAAATATAGCCGTTGGAACCAGTCTGCACCTCCTGACAATATTACCGTTGGGATCGGAGTCGACTCGCGCGATCAGGAGTCGACTCGGCTGTAGCGGGAGTCGACTCAAGCTTTTCCGGAGTCGACTCGGCAACTGTTCCAAATTTGAATTTTGTCCACTCGAGTCGACTCGACTATCCTGGGAGTCGACTCGAATCCCAGAGTCCGAACTCCCGATCCTCTGTCTTTTGGCTCGTCCAGTCTTGGAGTCGACTCGAACTTCCTTGGAGTCGACTCGGCTCTCAGTTTTCGAAAGTTGGTCTTCTGCCATCTTAGTGTAGTGCTGCCTTGGAGTCGACTCGAGCTGTCTGGGAGTCGACTCGAATCTCAGAGTCGGAAAACTGATCCTCTGTATTTTGGAGCCGCGCTGCCTTGGAGTCGACTCGACTTGTCTTGGAGTCGACTCGCCTCTCAGAGACGAAAATACCGTCTTCTGTCTTGGGGTTGCGCTGTCTTTGGAGTCGACTCGGACTTTGTGGGAGTCGACTCGAATCTCAGTGTCCAAAAACTGCTTCTCTGAGTTTTCCCTTGTGTACCACTGAGAGTCGACTCTCGCTTTCTTTGGAGTCGACCCGACAACCATTGGAGTCGACTCGCATTCCTCAGGAGTCGACTCGAATCTCAGGGTCGAAAATCCCTCTCTGACTTTTCTGCCTTTTACACCCTGGAGTCGACTCGTTCTACTCTCGAGTTGACTCGCCAAGCATTGGAGTCGACTCGAATTCCTCAGGAGTCGACTCGAAGACTATTCTTTTAAATTTTCCTTGAATTTGCTCCTCCAATTTGAATCTTTTGAACTTGAGACTTGGGCCAATAACTTGTAGCTTTCTTCCAACTTTTCTTGAGTGCTTTTAGAGGCCTTCTTGTGTTCTTCCAACTTGCTATGTTCCTTGCAACATAAATATCTTTCTCCTTGCAACATAAACATTAGTATCTATACTTCAAGGTTTTGTGATCATCAAAATCAATCTATGAATCAATCTTTGGGTCATCACACATAGATAGGAGTCGACTCGAGGTCGATGGCAGCATAGGGAGAGTCGACTCGCGCATATTTTGGAGTCGACTCGAGGTCGAGTCAACTCGCGACTTACTGGAGTCGACTCGAGGTCGGGAATCCGATGTTATAACCCTAATCGAAGCATTCAATCGACACTTCTATTCACCGCCGCCACTGTTCAAGAAACCTAGAGTCATCTCCGACCTCGTCTCCGACCTCCATTAGGGCATTTCCGTCGAGTTTCCCTCCATCCCTCATGTCCTTTCCTCCTCCCTAGGTCTAGGATGCCTCGAAAAGTTGTTGTCCCGAGCCGGAAAAGGCCCCAACCCACGAGCGGTACCGAGCGACGGTCACAGGCTCGGAATGATTCCGTGAGGCCACAACCTCCGGTTCCTTCCCCGTCGAGGCCGGTTCCCTCGCGTCCGTGCGCTGGGAAGGCGGTCTCCACCGGGAGGTATGTCAACTTTGACTTCCTCTCCCGGGAAGGCTTTACCCTAGGGCATAGGTTAAGGGCTCAAGGGTTAGAGATGTTTTGTTCCCTAGATCTCCCTACTTACCCGGGGTTAGTTAGGGAGTTTTACGGTACAGTAGCTAGGGGTCATGGTGGGATACAGGGAACCGTAGCGGGTGTCCCTTTATTTATTTCGGAGGATTTCATTGCTCAAGTCCTCCATCTTCCCCAAGTAGGAGTGTTTCCCTCTCACCCAGCAGATAGGACTGAGGCCCTTACGGCCATACTAGGGAGTCCTCCTCAGTCCCCCCTAGACGAGGTGTCTGCAAATCAGCTATCAGCTGAAATGCGGCTCCTCTTGAGTATCATTTCTAGGACCCTTTTTCCTAAGACAGGCCGTTTTGATTTTGTATCTGAGAGGGACCTAGCCCTTATGTTCTACATCCTTCAGGATACTCCAATTAACTTCCCAAAACTCATTTACAAATACCTATGTGAGCCTCTAGACAAACCAAGGCTTACTCTTCCCTACGGCATGCTCTATACCTTGATCTTTAGGGAGCTAGAGGTCCCCATTCCTGAGGGGGAACCCTCTCGCTCACTGCGATACACAGATCGCATGGGTGAGGGGACTCTACACAGGATGGGTTTCCATAAGGTTGAGGGAGTCTGGGTCCGGAAACCATCCTCTTCCACACCTTCTGACCCTACTACTCGTCACTCCCCCAGCCCTGATCATGACTCCGATTTTTCCACCTATCCCTCCACTTCAGCACCATCTACTTCAGCCGGACCCTCCACTGCACCACCTACTCAGCCACTAGAGATCCGGATATCACCTGAGCAGCTCCGGGAGTTGCGACAGGAGATCGTGAGGGATCTCCGAGACGACCTACTGCGGGAGCTCCGAGGTCCAGCGACTACTCCCTCCACTGCTCTGGTTCCATCATTGGCAGCCGTGACCGAGATGACGGCTCATCTGAGGGAAGAAATCTACAATGTAAGAAGCCTAATTCAAGCCCAATTTTCAAATATGAGCGATGTCACGAGTAACACAAGAAAGATGCGAGATGACATCCGACAGGACTTAGGCAGCCAGAGTCAGGGGGCCGAGCGTCTAGCCAATGTACTGATCTTCAAGTTGGATACCCTCCAGGAGAATCTGACTGAGCTTACCTCAATCCAGAGTAGGGCCACCTCGGAGATCATAAAGCAGCTAGGAAACATTACAGATGGGATCAGTCTAATTATGCAACAATCTAGACTGAGAAAGGGAGCCACATCCTCCACAAAGAAATCCTAGTGTAGCTTGTTTTCTCTTTTTGATATGTACTTACTGCTATACTTTTTGATGTATCTACAAGTGTACTTAAATTTACATCAATACAATGAGTAGACATTTCTCTTCAAATTGTGCAAATTTGATCTCTAATTGCTTTTGTGATGTGCTTTCTTCCTTTTTGCTATGATGACAAAAAGGAGGAGAAAATATATTGAATAGACACGTAAAGGGAATCAATAAAAAGAAAATTTTTAAAACACAAAATAATTTGTTCTAAGTGGATTCGATACCTCGAGGCTCATTATCTCTCTGTTGGGGCTCCTAAAGGAGTAATCTCCAGAATCTATTCAAAAAATATTCGGAGATTAGTTGAATCATACTCAAGAACAAATTGGCAGATTTTCCCTCTAAAAACCAAAAATTTAAGTTCAAAAGCTTCAATACACTAAAAGAAAATTTCAGAGAATCTAAACAAAGTTGAATGCATGTGTTGAGGGGGAGAATCTGAAATCTTAAGAAAGCAAATTCATTAAATATATATAAGCCAAACAATTGATTGCATGACATGAAGGCTTATATAATTCCAAATGAAAGGGGGAGCTTTAACTTCAAAATTTACTGTTTCACACCTTTCAGTTTTGGATAAATTAAATAACTAGACACTTGAATTCATTTTAAAATTTTACTATAAATTTTCTTTTTGGTTGAGCAATTCACTTTACAAATACTCAATGTTTTGTCATCATCAAAAAGGGGGATATTGTGGAGTGATTGATTATGACCCTATTTGATTTTGATGAGCTCAAAGCATTTGAGTATATCTTATGTTATACTAATGAATTCAATCTAGTGTCTCAGTCAAATACTTGTAAATTTATGGTTAAGTGTCTCAAGATTTGGTTCAATACATTTTGGATAAGTAAAGAATTCAATTTGAACCAAAGTCTGAGTCTCGAGTCGACTCCGGGAGATTACGAGTCGACTCCAAGCGTATCAGAAGCACTGGCACAGGCTCGAGTCGACTCCGACTGAGAACATTTAGCCGGACAGAAAGATTCATCTCAGAACTTGTCAACGAGTCGACTCCTGAAGAGCGCGAGTCGACTCCAATGCTTGCCGAGTCGACTCCAGCATAGTACGAGTCGACTCCAGGGAGTAACAGACAGAAACACAGAGAAGCTATTTTGAACTCTGAGAGCCGAGTCGACTTCCGAAGAACTCGAGTCGACTTCGATGGTTGGCAGGTCGACTGCTAAGGAAGCGAGAGTCGACTCCCAGAGTAATACAAGGCAAAAGTCAGAAAGCAAATTTCGAACACTGAGAGCCGAGTCGACTCCCGAAGAACTCGAGTCGACTCCGATGGTTGGCAGGTCGACTCCTAAGGAAGCGAGAGTCGACTCCTAAGGAAGCGAGAGTCGACTCCCAGAGTAATACAAGGCAAAAGTTAGAGAGCAAATTTCGGACACTGAGAGCCGAGCCGACTCCCGCAAAGTCCGAGTCGACTCCAAGACAGCGCAACCCCAAAGACAGAAGATGGTATTTTCGTCTCTGAGAGGCGAGTCGACTCCAAGACAGTTCGAGTCGACTCCAAGGCAGTGCGACCCCAAAGACAGAATACTAAATTTTCTTCTCTGAGAGCCGAGTCGACTCCGAGACAGTTCGAGTCGACTCCGAGACGGCACAAGTCAACAGACAGAAGATCGGAAGTTCGGACTCTGAGTGCCGAGTCGACTCGAGTGAGCAAACTTGAAAAATACATCTCTGGATTTCTTGGAACGAGTCGACTCCAAAAGTGCGAGGTCAGCTCCAGACATTGGGGAGTCGACTCCAGGTACAGACGAGTCGACTCCAAGTCGAGACAGCACTTTAATTCAAATCCAGAACAGTTGCCTGAAAAGCATGAGTCGACTCCTGCAACAGGCGAGTCGACTCCAGATCGCGCGAGTCGACTCCGATCCCACCGGAAACATTGTCAGGAGTTGCAGAATGTACAGAACGGCTAAAATATTGGGTCTAACGGCTAGTTTTCTTGGGGAATGGCTTAAATAGCCACAAAGAACTGTAGCAAGGCAGAGAAGTGACATTCCATTCAAAGAAAATAAGTAATCTCCACCTACCAAAGGATTTCAAGCAAATACAAGTGAAAGAAGAAAGAGGGGCATTAAACTCCAACCAACCAACTCTTCCCAGCATTCAAGAAGTCTCTATCAGTCATCAAGTCTTCGAGACATTCAAGAGGAGACCCCGAGTTCGAGAAGCCCTCCTCTACATCTTCATAAATTTGTTTGAGGGCTCTTAACTTCTCCCTTATTAATATCGCTGAATATCTGCTTGTTAAGAAGCTTCTTCCTTTTTCTGTTTGTTTTCAAACCTCTTGTTCCTTACTTGATTCAATCAGGGGATTGAATCAAGGGTGTTAAGGTTTGTTGGTGAGCCTAGGTTGAAACCAACGGTGTAAGGGTTTGATTGTGATCCCGGAAAAACAATCGGATGATTCTAGTCGGTGAGCCTGGAAAAACCGACCGAGTTCGTTGTGATCTCGTAAAACAACAAGTTGGATTGTGAACTTGTAAAACAACCGGCTGTAATCCGTGGGGTTATAGTGAATTTCCAAGTGAGGCTTGGGGAGTGGACGTAGGAGCAAGGGTTAACTCCGAACCACTATAAATTTGCTTGTGTTCGTGATTGCTTTATTGTCTCTTACTTTCCCTTCATCCACTGCATATAGCATCTAATTAATCTACTCGGAAAAAGATTTAATTAGTTACTCACAAAGCGTTTAATTGCAATAATTATTTAAAAACCCAATTCACCCTCCCTCTTGGGTTGTCTATCTGGGCAACAAATCCCTTAATTTGACGAACCCTGTTTATCAAAATAATTAAGGATGCACTGTGTCTGGCTGAAGACAGTAAACTTAGCGCTTGTTGGGAGGCAACCCAATTCTCTTAGATTTTTTTAACATTGAGGACAATGTTATGTTTAGGTTTGGGGATATTTTTAAGTATTTTTAAGCATTTTTTTTTGTTTGCATCTCTTACATTCGTTTTCACTTCACCAATGTCAGGTTTAGGTTTGGGGGTCTTCATGTGGATTTTTATCGATCGAAAAAAAAAATTCTTTTAGAAAAAAAAATGTGTTCATTTTCATTTTTATAAGTTAAAAAAAAAGATAGGTTTTTAAAAACCTAATTTCTATACATTAATGCGAGAATAATAAACACACAAGGTATATAAAATCTAAAAAGTCCAATGACTAGTCGAAAGTAATGCAAAATTGAGTTCTTTTTATTAAGTCTCTCTTAGTGAGTTGTAAGCTAATTAATTGAAATTTCACTACATACTGGCCGACACTTCTAAGGTCTAGGCTCGACATTATGTTGATAGTATAGTAGCAACCTTGGATCCTGATGAATCATACTTATCTAATCCAAAAAGAAAAAATCATCAATAAAAATGGATTTAGTCAGGAACATCGAAAAGGGCTACCTATTGTCAAAGGTTAAGTGGGCTTGTGATGCAGACTCCGAGCATAAGTCCGTACGGGAGTCTTGATGCCCGACACCTTATGCCAACTGGTGTGAGAGCTGTCGACTGATTGCTCGTTACACGGAGAAATCACCACAAGAGTAAAAGTACATAATTTATACAGCTTTTTTTTTAAAAAAAAAATTCTGTATTGACCTTGAAAAAGATAATAGTGTGAAAGCCGTCGTTGTAAAAATTCGAGTAAACTGGAATATTACAGATAAAGCCCGTGAGGTACTAAAGTAAACATCCACAACTCTCAAAATCCTGCAGATAAAATGATTTTGAATCAGTGAGTAGGTCCCTTTCGACCAATCCTTGGAAACTACTAATCTTAGCAATATTTTGGAGATCTGAACCCTTAGCTTGTGTACGGTCCAGATTTCACGGAGCACTCCAGTATAAATAAGTCTTACAACTTTCTAACGGAAACTTAATGACCTCAACTTGAATTGCATTTTGACCTAGGATTTGGGCTGACTTAGTAATTAAAACTTTGTGTGCTTTTGAAATTCTTGGCACTTATGCATTTGAAATTAGATTTTATAAAAAAAAAAATTCTTTGGGTAGAGACAGCAGTTTGTGGATATCTGAGCCGAAAACTCTCACGAGACAAAACTCGTCCACTAGGGCTACCTAGGGGTTTAAAGCCTTATTGCATAAGGTAAATGCAATCGCGATTCCTGCGAAAGTGAGTTAATTTTTTTTCTATTTTGCTCGAGGACTAGCAAAATATAGGTTTGGGGGTGTGATAAGTACTGAATAATTTATAATTTAGTTATCTTTTCATAGCACTTATCAATGTTCTTAAACTGATAAATACATTTTTACCATGAAATTGAATAATCATTGAAATAAATTTAAAATATGGTAAGAAGTAAATAATTCTTTTCTTAAACCAGACTCTGAACTTGTCTCTCTCTTGGTTGCGATCTTTCATGAAAACTACAGGAAAATATATAAGGAGGAGATTGTGTTGACCCGGTTCGATAACCTGATAGAGTTGTAATCAAGCTAAGGTTATAAATAAATGAGTTTTGGTCCTGATTAGATTGAAAGTTATAATTATTTATTTTTGTATGGGGAAAAGGTTTGAGTAACCCTTTTTATTAAGTCACAGTATTGTTTACTTTATCTGGTCGAGTTCGGTCTGAAGCAGTTTAGCAAGAATTAAATTTAAATAACATTGGGCTCGAGAACAAGTTCAAGCATGTGGAGTGATCGATTAAAACCCCATTTGATTTTGATGAGCTCAAAGCATTGGAGTATATCTTGTGATTACTAATGAATTCAATTGAGTGTTTCAGTGAAAATCCTGTCCAAGTGTCTCTAGACTTGGTTCATAGCATTTTGGATAAGTTAAGAAGTCTGCATGAACCAATGTCTGGGATACGAGTCGACTCCCGAGTTTCACGAGTCGACTCCAAGCGTATCAAGGTCACCGGCACGAGCTCGAGTCGACTCCTGATCAGTACGAGTCGACTCCGACTGAAAACAGACAGAAGGACAGAAGAGCAGTTTTTCAGGTCTGAGATTCGAGTCGACTCCAGTGGAACGCGAGTCGACTCCCAGCGGTACATAAAGAAAAAGTCAGAGAGCGTTTTATGGACTTTGAGATTCGAGTCGACTCCTGCAGTACGCGAGTCGACTCCGAGACTGTGCGACCATCGACAGACAGAAGACCATGTTACTGCCTCTGAGATTCGAGTCGACTCCCAGACAGCTCGAGTCGACTCCAAGACAAGCTTCACGTCAAAAGGCAGAAGACCAACTTTCAGAAACTGAGAGCCGAGTCGACTCCAAGGAAGTTCGAGTCGACTCCAAGACTGGATGAGCCAAAAGACAGAGAATCGGGAGTTCGGGCTCTGAGATTAGAGTCGACTCCCAGGACAGTCGAGTCGACTCGAGTGGACAAAATTCAAATTTGGATCCACGGACTACAGAGGATGAGCCGACTCCAAAATTGCCAGGTCAGCGCCAGAAGTTGGCGAGTCGACTCCGGGTCAAGACGAGTCGACTCCCAGTCAAGACGGCAACTTTAATTCAAACTGGGAACAGTTGCCGAGTCGACTCCGGAAAAGCTCGAGTCGACTCCTGCTACAGCCGAGTCGACTCCTGATCGCGCGAGTCGACTCCAACCCACCAACGGTCACATTGTCAGGCTGCGCAGAGTGTGCAGAACGGCCAGAAAAAGCAGAGTAACGGCTAGTTTCCGTGGGGGTTGGCTTAAATAGCCACAGAAGACTGTAGCAAGGTAGAGAACACACATTCCACTCCTAGCATTCAAGTCTTCAAGCTCTCTAAGTGCTCTTCAACGAGAAAAAGGGAAGATCTGCATTTACTGCTCCACCAACATCTTTCCAGCATTCAAAGCTTCCTCCTCCTGCTTTCAAGTCGATCACTCTTTCAAGAGGAGACCGGAGTTCCAGAAGCTACACCTCTTCACCATCTTAAAAGCGTTTGAGGGCTTCTAACTCCTTTACGATTATATTGTTTTAAATCTGCTTTTTGAGAAGCTATTTTCTGTTTTCTTCTATCTCGTGTATTTACTTGATTCAATCGGGGGATTGAATCAAGGGGATTAAGGTTGTTGGTGAGCCGGTTTAAAACCAACGAGTGTAAGGGTTTGATTGTGAGCCCGGGAAAATAATCGGAGTTGGTTCTAGTCGGTGAGCCTGGGAAAACCGACCGAGTTCGTTGTGAGCTCGTAAAACAACAAGTTCGGTTGTGAGCTTGCAAAACAACCGGCTGTAATCCAAAGGGGGTTATAGTGAAATTCCCAAGTGAGACTTGGGGAGTGGACGTAGGAGCAAGGGTTAGCTCCGAACCACTATAAAACTTTGTGTTTGTAGTGCATTGTCTCTCATCTTCTTCCCCACACATTACTCACAGCACTTAGCTTTAATTAAATAACTGGCTATAGTATTTAGTTAATCATCCACAAAGTTTTAATTAGCTAAGTTAAGTTAAAAACCCAATTCACCCCCCCCCCCCTCTTGGGTTGTCTATCTGGGCAACAAGTGGTATCAGAGCCAAAAATTCTTCCACTCAAGAGTTAAAAGATCAAAATGACAACCCCATTTGGATCTTCTCACATTGAGGGTCAGTCCACCCAAAGACCTCCTTTCTTCAATGGATCCGACTACTCATACTGGAAGGCTAGGATGAGAATATTCATCCAAGCCCAAGACTATGAGATGTGGACCATTGTAGTGAATGGCCCATACATCCCATCCACATATGTAGAGGGTGTTAAGGTACCCAAACTAGAAACGGATTGGGATGAACATGACATGAGGAAGGCACAACTAAACTCTAAAGCAATGAATGTGTTTTATTGTGCCTTAGACCGTAATGAATTCAATAGAGTTTCAACTTGTAATTCTGCAAAAAAAATTTGGGACAGACTTGAAGTGACCCATGAGGGCACGAATCAAGTCAAGGAATCCAAAATAAACATCTTGGTTCATAAATATGAACTATTTAAAATGGATTCAAATGAAACAATCACAAGCATGTTCACTAGGTTTACTGATATTGTCAATGGCCTAAAAAGCCTTGGCAAGAACTATACTAACAGTGAACTTGTCAGGAAAATCCTTCGGTGTCTACCAAGGTCGTGGGAAGCCAAGGTGACAGCGATCCAAGAAGCTAAAGACTTGAACAAGCTTCAACTTGAAGAGCTCCTTGGATCCCTGATGACGCATGAGCTTACCATGAAACAACACAACGAGGAAGAGTCCTCCCATAAGAAAAAGGTAATAGCTTTAAAATCTACTTCTTCTAACAAGGACCTGTCTTGCAGCAGCAGCAGTGAAGAGGAAGAAGATGAGGAAGATGGTGGTGAGGCACTTCTTGTGCGCAAGTTCAAGAAGTTTATCAACCACAAGAAGACGTATCATCAAAGGAGAGGTCCCTCAAATTCCTACCGCAGAGACAAAGGTAAGGAAAGGGAAAATGAGGGGATTGGGTGTTACGAGTGCAAGAAGCCGGGACACATAAGAGCAGAGTGCCCCTTACTGAAGAAGGGGAGTAAGTACAAGAAGAAGAAGGCACTTGTCACCACCCTATCGGACTCCGACGCATCATCTTCATCATCGGATGAAGAACAAGAAGAGAAGGCCAATTTCTGTTTCATGGCCAACGAAAATGAGGTAATTTCCGATACGCATTTTGATTTTACATTTGATGAACTTTATGATGCGTTCAATAAATTAATGATTGAGTATAAGAATATAAATGTTAAAAACAGAGAACTAAAAGTAACTAACCAAAGTTATATTCATAAGCATGATTCATTAATTAAGGATAAAGATAATCTCACCAAAGAAAATCTAGAACTTAAGACAAGCAACCAACTCCTAATTAAGAAGACTAACACCTTAACGAAAGATATTGAGAAACTAACAAAGGAATTCTCAGATCTCAAAAACCATAAACAAGTCTTAAACAAGGATCTAACTAAAGAGCTAAATGATCTAAAAACCGAAAATCAGACATTAACTAAAGAACTAAACAAATACAAACCCTTAGTTGAAAAATTCACATATAGTTCTGAAAAGTTAAACATGATACTTAATAATCAACGAGCCGTATTTAATAAAGCGGGTTTAGGGTATAAACCAAGGAATAAGCAAAAACTTCTTAGTAACTTCTTTGTTAAAGCTGGGGAAACTAAAATTAAGAAAATAACTTGCTTTTGTTGTGGAATAGTAGGACATAAAGCAAATGCATGTAATTTTAGGAAAAGTAAAACTAAAAGAAAAAATAAAAGGGTATGGGTTCCAAAAGGAACCAACTTGACTAACCATGAAGGACCCAAGAAAACTTGGGTACCTAAGATGACATGATTTGCTTGTGTAGGAGTGTCTTGCAGCCAAGGTCAACAAAAACTGCTGGTATTTGGATAGTGGCTGTTCAAGGCACATGACGGGTGATAAAGATCAATTTTTCACCCTTGAAGCTAAGAAGGGAGGTGCTGTGACTTTTGGAGACAACAACCAAGGTCACATCATTGGTATTGGTAAAGTTCAAATCACCCCTTCTACCTTTATAGATAATGTTAGATATGTTGATGGTCTTAAGCATAACTTGTTAAGCATTAGTCAATTATGTGATAAAGGATATGATGTTATGTTTAAACCATCACTATGTATTATAACAAATCCTAATGATAATAGTTTAGCTTTTAAAGGGGTGAGACGTGGAAATGTATATGTGGTAGATCTAGAAGACCTTACAAAACATAACCAATGTTTAGTTGTTAATGAAACTAAAGAAAATGATGCTAGTTGGTTATGGCACCGTAAGTTAGGTCATGCAAGCATGGACACAATAACTAAACTAGTTAAAAGAGACTCCGTGATAGGTTTGCCAAAATTAAAATTTGAAAAGAACAAAATATGTGAAGCATGTCAATTTGGCAAACAATCTAGAAACTCTTTTAAATCCATAAAATGTGTCTCTACTTCTAGGCCTCTAGAATTACTACACATGGACCTATTTGGTCCAACTAGAACAACAAGCCTAGGTGGAAATAAATATGGTCTAGTTATAGTAGATGATTACTCTAGGTACACATGGGTCATGTTTCTAGCGCATAAGGATCAAGCATTTTCTATGTTTAAGAAGTTCCATAAGGAAGTAACAAATGCTAGAGAATCCTCAGTTATAGCTATTAGAAGTGACCATGGTACCGAATTCGAAAATCAATTATTTGATGAATTTTGTAGTAAAAAGGGGATAACCCATAATTTCTCAGTACCTAGGACACCACAACAAAATGGAGTTGTGGAAAGGAAAAATAGAACCCTAGAGGAAATGGCTAGAACGATGTTATGTGAAAGTAACCTCCCTAAGTACTTTTGGGGAGAAGCCATTAATACTTCTTGCCATGTATTAAATAGAGTTCTATTAAGACCCATCTTAAAGAAAACACCATATGAACTGTGGAAAAACAGAAAACCAAAGGTTAACTATTTTTATGTTTTCGGATGTAGGTGTTTTGTACATAATAATGGGAAAGATAATCTAGGGAAATTTGATCCAAAATCTGATGAAGGAATATTCCTAGGTTATTCTACAACTAGTAAAGCCCATAGAATCTTTAATAAAAGAACCCTAGTTATAGAAGAATCTATACATGTTGTTTTTGATGACTCTAGTGACATCTCATCTAGTAAGAAGGTTAATCTTGATGATGATATTGAAATACTTGAAGAAAAGATAGATGAGATGGGATTACAAGATGATAATCAAAAATTGATTGAAGGAGAATCATCAAACCAAGAGCCTATAGTGGATCATGGGCTAACTAAAGCTTGGAGGTATGCTCATGGGCATCCTAAGGAACTAATTCTAGATGATCCATCCCAACCTGTTAGGACTAGAGCATCCCTTAGAAATTTGAATAACCATCTAGCTTTTGTTTCACACTTTGAGCCCAAACATATAGAAGAAGCCGAAAATGATGTAAATTGGATAAATGCAATGCAAGAAGAACTAAACCAATTTACTAGAAACAAAGTGTGGGATCTAGTAGAGAGACCTTCTGAATATCCAATTATAGGTACAAAATGGATATATAAAAATAAGCTAGATGAAAATGAAATTGTTATAAGGAATAAGGCTAGACTAGTAGCAAAGGGTTATAATCAAGAAGAAGGTATAGACTTTGATGAAACCTTTGCTCCCGTAGCTAGACTTGAGGCTATTAGACTATTATTAGCATATGCATGCTCTAAGGACTTCAAGCTATATCAAATGGATGTAAAAAGTGCTTTTCTAAATGGGTTTATTAATGAGGAGGTATATGTGGAACAACCTCCTGGTTTTGAAAATCATCAATACCCCAATCATGTGTATAAACTGAACAAAGCACTTTATGGACTAAAACAAGCACCTAGAGCATGGTATGAGAGACTTAGTAAATTTCTATTAGAACATGAATTCTCTAGGGGAAATGTAGATACAACATTATTTCTGAAAAAGAAAAATAAGGATATGTTATTAGTACAGATTTATGTTGATGATATCATTTTCGGTGCTACTAACAATCGCCTCTGCGAGGAATTTGCTGATTTGATGCAGAGTGAGTTTGAGATGAGCATGATGGAAGAGCTGAACTACTTCCTCGGGCTTCAAATCAAACAATCTGAAGGAGGCATCTTCATCAATCAAGCCAAATATATCAAGGAGATGCTCAAGAAGTTTGATATGGAGGGAAACAAGTCAATCAGCACTCCCATGAGCTCATCATGTAAGTTAGATCAAGATGAATCAGGTAAATCTGTAGATCAAAAACTTTATAGAGGTATGATAGGTTCTTTACTGTATCTTACTGCAAGTAGGCCTGATATTATGTTTAGTGTGTGCATGTGTGCTAGATATCAGGCTAATCCTAAAGAATCACACCTAGCTGCAGTTAAGAGAATCTTTAAATACTTAATAGGAACTAAGAACATAGGGCTGTGGTACTCTAAAGAATCTAGCCTAAACTTAATAGGGTACACAGATTCAGACTTCGCTGGATGTAAGCTTGATAGAAAAAGTACCAGCGGGTCTTGTCAATTTCTAGGAGAAAACCTAATCTCATGGTTTAGCAAGAAACAAAACTCGGTTGCATTATCCACTGCAGAAGCTGAATATGTTGCAGCCGGGAGTTGTTGTGCTCAAATCTTGTGGATTAAACAACAATTAGAAGATTATGGCATTAAACAAGATAAAATCTCCATTAATTGTGATAATACAAGTGCCATAAACCTAACTAAAAATCCAATTCAACACTCAAGAACTAAACACATTGAGATAAGACATCACTTCATAAGAGATCATGTATTGAATGGTGATGTGACTCTCCAATTTGTTTGTACTGATAATCAATTAGCAGATATTTTCACAAAACCCCTAAGTGAAGAGAGGTTCAGTGTACTAAGGAGGGGATTAGGAGTGATTGACCCATCCTAGTGGGAGTTTCCACTAGATTAATTGATTTTGATGGTTAAAATGAGGTTAAAATAGAGTTTCTATTCAATGATCATCAAATCAGATCCCAACTAGGTGATTTTCCCTCATTTGGCACGGTTATAGCATGATTTTTAAGTACGTGCCAAGGTTAGAGACGACTCGAGTAAGTTTCAGAGCCGGCTCCTAAGGGGGAGTCGACCCGCACATTGTCGGGAGTCGACTCGAAGTCTACAGGCGCATAAGGAGAGTCGACTCGCGCATTTTCTGGAGTCGACTCGAGGTCGAGTCGACTCGCGACTCAGGGGAGTCGACTCGCAGTCGGGATCCGACTTTTTAACCCTAGGTTTGTCGTTTCGCAAACACTTTTTCTCAAGCCGCCACTGTTCACAAAGCCCTAGAGCCGACTCCTAGGTCATCCTCGATCGTCTCCAAGCCCTTTTTCCGTCGATTCTTCGCCGGACATTGAGTTTCCGTCCGTTCCTAGGTCTTTTCAGGTCAGTCCCGAGCTTCCTCTATCGATCCTTCTTCGTTCTCTAGGTTTTCATCTCGTTTAGGTCAAGATGCCTCGCAAGGGAGTTGTTAGAAAGAGGTCCCGTCCCGTGGCCGGTCCCGAGCGGCGCTCCAAGGCGCGGCACGATCCCGCGAGGCAACCTCCTCCGGATCGTTCCCCGCCTAGGGTGGTTTATGTTAGGCCGTTGGCCGGGAAGGCCGTCACCTCCGGGAGGTATGTCACTTTCGACTATCTCTCCCGGGAAGGATTCACCATAGGCGATAGGCTTAGAGCCCAGGGTCTAGAGTACTTCCTCACCTTGGACCTTCCCACCTATCCTGGCCTAGTTCAAGAGTTCTAAAGTACCGTCCATCGAGGAGATGGAGGTATTGAGGGCACGGTATTAGGTGTCCCATTGCGTGTCACAGAGGACCTCATTGCCCATATCCTCCACCTTCCATTAGTAGGGGTGGCTCCTGCACATCCTGAGGATAGATTTGAGGCCCTTACGATCGTCTTAGGGCATCCACCTCAGTCTCCCCTAGATGAGGTATCTGCTAGCTCACTTCCTATTGAAGTGAGAATCCTTTTGAGCATTTTGTCCAGGTCCATCTTCCCTAAGACAGGGAGATTTGATTTTGTGAATGAGAGGGACCTAGCTATTATGTCTTACATTCTTCAGGACACCCCGGTCAACTTCCCCAAGCTCATTTATAGGTATATGTGTGAGCCCCTGGATAGACCTAGGCTCTCCCTCCCATACGGAATGATATTCACTCTTCTCTTTAGGCAGTACGAAATTTCCATTCCTGAGAAGGAACCCTCTCGTGCCTTGCGATGGACTGATCGCTTGGGTACGGGGACCATGCACAGGATGGGATTTCGGAAGAGAGAAGGGATCTGGGTTAGAAAGTCCACTCTCACCGCTCAGACCACCAGACCATCACCCAGTCCTGAGCCAGATTCTGACTACCCAGAGTCCCCAGACCATCCAGACCTTCCATCCACTCCTCCTGCTCCTACCACCTCTGCCGGACCTTCCTCCTCAGCTCCACCATCTATGGAGGTCCGTATTGATCCAGAGCAGCTCCGGGAGCTGCGGCAGGAGATCGTCCGAGATTTGAGGGACGAGCTGCTCCGGGAGCTCCGAGGTTCCGTGCCAGCTCCCACTCCTGCACCCACTCCATCCTCAGCATTGGTCCCATCCTTGACAGCCGTGACAGACATGACGGCTGAGGTGCGGAAGGAGATCTACAACATTAGGACCCTGGTGCAGGCCCAGTTCCACAGCATGAGCGAGGTCACGAGCACCACGAGGAGGATGCGGGATGACATCCGCCGTGACATGCACACCACCACCGAGGGGGCCGAGCGCTTGTCGAATGTGCTCATCGACAAGCTGGACGCACTTCAGACCTCGGTGACTGGGCTTCAGACGTCGGTGACTGAGCTCTCCACTACACATAGCAGAGCCACCACGTCTATTATCACGCAGCTGGGCCATGTTACAGAGGCAGTCGCCCTCCTCATGGAGCAGAGCCGATTGAGAGGAGGAGTCACATCCTCGAGAGGAGGAGCTACATCCTCCAGAGGAGGAGATGTATCCTCGAGAGGGGGAGCCACATCCTCGAGGAGGTCATAGATGATTTTGAGTTGTGTTTTGTCTTCTTTTGTATTGTTCTTGCTTTACCTATTGTATGCTCAAATGTATTCACCTTCATATCAATACAATGAGTAGACATCTTATCTTCATTTCTGTGCCATTTGATGATTGACTGTGCCATTTGTGCCATTGATTGTGTGTGATTACCTCCTTTTTGGTATGATGACAAAAAGGGGGAGAAATGTGTAAGTATAAAATGTAAAAGGGGAGAAATATTAAAAAATATGTAAAAGAAATCAATGGAAATAAATAAAACGATAAACTCTTAAAAACACACATAAATTTGTTCTAAGTGGATTCGGTACCTCGAGGCTCATTATCTCTCTTTTGGGACTCCTAATGGAGTAATCTCCAGAATCTATTCAAGGGATATTCGGAGATTAGCTGAATCCTACTCAAGAACAAATTGACAGATTTTTCCTCTAAAAACAAAAATTTTAGTTCAAAAATTTCAAAGCATTAAAAGAAAATTCAGAAAATCAAAACATAGTTGAATGCATATGTTGAGGGGAAGAATCTGAATTTTAATCAAGCTAAAACATTAATGTCATATAAGCCAAACAATTGATTGCAGAATATGAAGACTTATATAATTCCAAATGAAAGGGGGAACTTTAACTCCGAAATTTAATGTTTCACTCCTTTCAAACTTGGATAAATTAAATTATCAGACATTTGAATTCATTTATGGAGTTTATTTCATTATTTACTGAGCAACTCATTTTACATATACTCAAAGTTTTGTCATCATCAAAAAGGGGGAGATTGTGGAGTGATCGATTAAAACCCCGTTTGATTTTGATGAGCTCAAAGCATTGGAGTATATCTTGTGATTACTAATGAATTCAATTGAGTGTTTCAGTGAAAATCCTGTCCAAGTGTCTCTAGACTTGGTTCATAGCATTTTGGATAAGTTAAGAAGTCTGCATGAACCAATGTCTGGGATACGAGTCGACTCCCGAGTTTCACGAGTCGACTCCAAGCGTATCAAGGTCACCGGCACGAGCTCGAGTCGACTCCTGATCAGTACGAGTCGACTCCGACTGAAAACAGACAGAAGGACAGAAGAGCAGTTTTTCAGGTCTGAGATTCGAGTCGACTCCAGTGGAACGCGAGTCGACTCCCAGCGGTACATAAAGAAAAAGTCAGAGAGCGTTTTATGGACTCTGAGATTCGAGTCGACTCCCGCAGTACGCGAGTCGACTCCGAGACTGTGCGACCATCGACAGACAGAAGACCATGTTACTGCCTCTGAGATTCGAGTCGACTCCCAGACAGCTCGAGTCGACTCCAAGACAAGCTTCACGTCAAAAGGCAGAAGACCAACTTTCAGAAACTGAGAGCCGAGTCGACTCCAAGGAAGTTCGAGTCGACTCCAAGACTGGATGAGCCAAAAGACAGAGAATTGGGAGTTCGGGCTCTGAGATTAGAGTCGACTCCCAGGACAGTCGAGTCGACTCGAGTGGACAAAATTCAAATTTGGATCCACGGACTACAGAGGATGAGCCGACTCCAAAATTGCCAGGTCAGCGCCAGAAGTTGGCGAGTCGACTCCGGGTCAAGACGAGTCGACTCCCAGTCAAGACGGCAACTTTAATTCAAACTGGGAACAGTTGCCGAGTCGACTCCGGAAAAGCTCGAGTCGACTCCTGCTACAGCCGAGTCGACTCCTGATCGCGCGAGTCGACTCCAACCCACCAACGGTCACATTGTCAGGCTGCGCAGAGTGTGCAGAACGGCCAGAAAAAGCAGAGTAACGACTAGTTTCCGTGGTGGTTGGCTTAAATAGCCACAGAAGACTGTAGCAAGGTAGAGAACACACATTCCACTCCTAGCATTCAAGTCTTCAAGCTCTCTAAGTGCTCTTCAACGAGAAAAAGGGAAGATCTGCATTTACTGCTCCACCAACATCTTCCCAGCATTCAAAGCTTCCTCCTCCTGCTTTCAAGTCGATCACTCTTTCAAGAGGAGACCGGAGTTCCAGAAGCTACACCTCTTCACCATCTTAAAAGCGTTTGAGGGCTTCTAACTCCTTTACGATTATATTGTTTTAAATCTGCTTTTTGAGAAGCTATTTTCTGTTTTCTTCTATCTCGTGTATTTACTTGATTCAATCGGGGGATTGAATCAAGGGGATTAAGGTTGGTTGGTGAGCCGGTTTAAAACCAACGAGTGTAAGGGTTTGATTGTGAGCCCGGAAAAACAATCGGGGTTGGTTCTAGTCGGTGAGCCTGGGAAAACCGACCGAGTTCGTTATGAGCTCGTAAAACAACAAGTTCGGTTGTGAGCTTGCAAAACAACCGGCTGTAATCCAAAGGGGGTTATAGTGAAATTCCCAAGTGAGACTTGGGGAGTGGACGTAGGAGCAAGGGTTAGCTCCGAACCACTATAAAACTTTGTGTTTGTAGTGCATTGTCTCTCATCTTCTTCCCCACACATTACTCACAACACTTAGCTTTAATTAAATAACTGGCTATAGTATTTAGTTAATCATCCACAAAGTTTTAATTAGCTAAGTTAAGTTAAAAACCCAATTCACCCCCCCCTCTTGGGTTGTCTATCTGGGCAACAAAGCAAATCAACGATCATGACCCACCTCAAATCCAAAGCCAATTTCCAACCAATTCCTTGCCTGCCTTCGTATAAAATTTATAATTTTAAAACTAAAAAAAATAATTAAATATCCACAGTAATTTCGGGAAAAATTACTGGAATCACTGTTCATATGAACAGTGTTCCGAGATGACACTGTTCATATGAACAGTGTTCCGTGAAAACACTGTTCAAATGAACAGTGTTACGAAAAACAAAATCCTTACACTATTCATCTTCTTCCTCCCTGTAACCATCACAGCCGTCCACGGCGCCCTCCCGACGATCCCACGACCAGATCCTCCGGCCCTTCTTCCGCCCGTGACGCAGCCCGTTCCACCTCCCAGCAGCCGAGATCCAGCTCCTCCGCCATCAGCCCGTTCCACCTCCCAGCAGCCAAGATCCACATCCTTCGATCAGCTCGTTCCAACCGCATCCAACATCCCAGCCTTCCACGAAGCATCCGGAGCCATGGATCCAGCACTTTCTTCTTTCGCTCCTCCCAGCATCGCGTCCCAGATGCTCTTGGAGTCAGCCATCCTTCCGCATCAGGCGTCCGGCGATCCCGCATCCATTCCTTCCGCGGTCCAAAGACAGAAGTCGACCAGAGCGATCCGCCCAGCAATTCCGCAACCAAATCTCCTCCATGATCAACGCTTCCAGCATCCCATGAAATCAAGCATCTAGCCATCCCCCTCTGCCGGATTTGAGCCATTCCAACCGTCCGCGATCTGTCCTCCGCTTCTTCTCCCGCGATGCATTCCACATTGATCCCGCAGCCAGTTCCCGTCGGATGAGCATCCCGGATTCGCATCCCCACCAGCGCAATCCCAGGAGATCCATCACCAGGTGAGAGTTGTCTATATGAAGAAGCCATCGGCGGGAAAGAAGGAGGGGAGGGCACGGTTTGAAGAAGATAGGGGAGGCTCTGTTTCGGTGAAGAGAAGAGAGCCGAACCAGAGAAAGAAGAAAAAGAAATAAAAAAAAGAGAAAGGAGGGGGAGAGAGAATACTTTGGTATATTTTGGGAATAGAGGGATGCCAAACGGAACGGAAGATTTTCACATGAAGATGGAAGGTCGTCCGGAAGCCATGCGCAGCTAAACATCTAGTCTAGGGCTGGATGAAGCCCTAGCAATGTAATAGGGCATTTGTAGTTCTTAACCTTTTATTTTTTTGGAGCTTGTTTAAATTCTAATTCTCAATGAAATACTCTTTTATGATATTTAAACTTTGAGCATGCTATTTACTATTCATGTTTGCTAAAGTAGTTTAAGATGATCCATGCCTAGGAAGAAGAGATGTACTGCACCCTAGGTTAGCATAAGTAGGTAGAAACTTCTTGCTAAACCTAAGATGGATCTTCCTAAAACTCTTTAAGTTTTTATTATATAGGCTTGTAGCCAATTTGCATGCCTCTCCAAAAGATAAAAATTAAGAACACAGACCCTGATGCAATGCTATGCGGTGGATTCTAAACCCTAGATTCATCTATTCTGATAACTTCTAATTCATACTCATAGATTAATTTAGTTAAAGCAAGTTAGCAAATTCTTCTTTTTTTTTGCTAAACAGCAAATTCTTCTTCTTGACTTATTTTTAAAGAAAAATAACTTATTCTCCAATCCCTGTGGATCGACACCCGTAATCACTGTCCTACAGGATACGTGCTATTGCGTGGTTTATTTTTGAAATTAAAAGAACCGATCAGTCAGCGAATGGAGAAGCTTCCCCATGTGATTCATTATGCGAGCAAAACTCTAAATGACGCCCAACTCAACTATTCTACCACTGAAAAAGAGTTGTTGGTTGTTGTCTTTGCTCTTGACAAATTTCGTCCCTATCTGATAGGATCCAAGGTCCTTATTTTTTCTGATCATGCCGCCCTTAAGTACCTTCTCACAAAGAAGGATGCCAAGGCAAGACTCATTCGTTGGATCCTATTGCTTCAGGAATTTGATCTTGAAATATGAGATAAAAAGGGATCTGAAAATGTTGTAGCTGACCACTTGTCCAAATTAATTGTTGAATCATCTGGAGAATCCATGCCTGTGTCCGAGACTTTCCCTGATGAACAATTAATGATGATTTTCCATACCAATGTTCCATGGTATGCTGATGTAGTCAACTATCTAGTTACTGAACGAATGCCCAGTTCATGGACCAAACAAGAGAAATTCCACTTCCTAGCTCGTGTAAAATGGTATTTTTCGGATGAACCATACTTGTTCAAATACTGTCCTAATCAAATCATCAGACGATGCATCCCTGAACACGATCAAAGGAATGTCCTTTTCTTTTGTCATGACCATGCTTGTGGTGGTCATTTTAGTGGAAAAAAAACTGCAGCAAAAGTTTTGCAGTGCATATTTTATTGGCCCACACTTTTTCGAGATGCGCATGACTATTATAAATCTTGCGATCGATGTCAACGATTAGGAAAACTTTCGAGAAAGAATGAGATGCCCCTGAACCCTATCTTAATTATAGAAATTTTCGATGTTTGGGGTATTGATTTTATGGGTCCTTTTCCTATGTCGTTTGGGCACCAGTATATTCTTGTGGCAGTTGACTATGTATCAAAATGGATTGAGGCTATCGCGTGTAAGACCAATGATCACAAAGTGGTGATCAAGTTCCTTAAAGAATCTATCTTTGCTCGTTTCGGCACCCCTCGTGCTATCATTAGTGATGAGGGGAAACATTTTTGTAATAAAATCTTTAAAGCCCTTATGAGAAAGTACAACATTAATCATAAAGTCAGTACACCATATCATCCACAAACAAGTGGACAAGTCAAAATTTCCAATCGGGAATCAAGACCATCCTTGAAAAAACCGTTAATACATCTCGGAAGGATTGGTCTCTTAGGCTAACGGATGCACTGTGGGCATATCGAACGGCTTAGAAAACACCAATTGGAATGTCTCCATATAGAACTGTCTATGGCAAGGCCTGCCAAATACCTGTCGAGTTAGAGCACAAGGCTTATTGGGCTATTAAATATTTAAATTTCGATCTTGACAAAGCGGGAGAACATAGGAAGCTTCAGCTCGATGAGCTCGAAGAAATTAGAAACGACGCTTACGAGTGTACCAAGAAGTACAAAGATTGCATGAAGATCATGCATGATAAAATGATCATCCGTAAGGAATTTCATCCAGGACAGAAAGTTCTTTTATACGACTCTCGATTACATCTATTCCCTGAAAAACTTAAATCTCGCTGGACTGGCCCATACACGGTAGAGAAAGTGCATCCGCATGGTGCGGTAGTAATATGCAATACTAAGGATGGTAGGTCGTTTCAAGTCAATGGACATTGTTTAAAACCATACCTTGAGTATCTGAGTCTAGAAGTCGAGGAGACACTTTTGACCGACCCTGTCTATTATGAGTGAATCGGAAATGTCTGGCTGAAGACATAAAACTTAGCGCTCTTGGGAGGCAACCCAACATGTAAATATCTTTCATGCAAAAAAAAAAAACTAACATGCAGGTTTGGGGGATTTTGCCCCAATTTTTAATTTACCCACCCATATCAGGTAACTTCTCCTCTGTCCTATTACTGCTTTAAGTTTTCTTTAACATTGAGGACAATGTTAGATTTAGGTATGGGGGTGAGAATATTTTTGATTTTTCTATCTAAAAAGATTTTTTTTTAAAAAAGAGGGGATTTCAAATTTCTAACTCAAATTCTAATCTTTTTAGCTGTATAAACTAGGAATTGCTTTGACAATAGCTTTGAGTTAAGAAATATAATAGCAGTTCTAGCTTGAGTTTTCGTCCCACCTGTCTCCTGCTAACATGATAGAAGATGATTTAGTACCTACACGTAAGCACATGAATAGTGGGGTATGTAAACTTGCAACTAATATGAATACTTTTAATCTTCTGGATAATTTAAAGTTAGATGTGCGATGAACACCCTAAAAAAAATAAAAAAAAAGAGGTTTAAGTCTTCTCACTGAGTAACCGGGCCTCTTGCCTGGCAAGCAGCGAGTGTTCGTGTAAAAAGGTGAGGATGGCTGAGATTAAACTCTGAGTGACTAATTTGGCCTTGGAGCCTAGTTGACTTGAGTTATTAAGCCTGTTAGGGTGTCTTTACACCTAGTGCCCTGAGCCATTTGGATCGGGAGTCATTGGCCTAACACTCGCTACATGGGTTAGCTAGAAAGCTTAATAAGGCTAGATATTGCACAAGTCATTCTTCTTAGCATTCAGTCTGATTAAAAAAAATAATATAAAAAAATAAAAATAAATAAATAAATAAATAAATCTGGGGTGTTTATTACCATTTAACTCTAGAAAGTTTTGAAAATTGGAGTGATCATGTTGGAAGTAAGTGAAAGCCACTCATTTATATGATACTATCTTGCACCTCACTACATTCTTGACTTGTTAGCAGATAGATGGGGTGTAATGAAACTTGAGTTAGAGTCTGCTTAAATATGATAGCAACAAGTCTCTATTGTCCTTGCAATTCTAATTTCATACAGTAATACTTGTTCAAATTTCGAGTTAAAAATTGAAAATCCCTGACTGAAGAAGTTTGTGGGTAACTTCACTGCAAACCCTCACGAGACAACACTCGTCCACTAGGATAACCTAGGAGTTTAAAGGCTTGCTGCACGTGCTAAGTATAATCATGATGCTCTACGAAAGTGGGTACGTATCTCAGTTTTATTTACTTAGCTTCAATAAGAAGTCATAGGTTAGACTACATCTTTTGTGCCCTCATTTTATCGTTTGCTCGTTAATTGCTAGAGACTAGCAATAAGCTAGTTTGGCGGGTGTGATGAGAGCACAAAAGTGCGATCTACACACTGCTTAAATTAGTATTACTGCTAACATATAACGATAAAATCACTAAGTTAATATTATATTTTTGTTTGGCACAGGTTGGTATAAATTAAAGTTTAAATGCGCATTTGGTAAGGTTTAGAGGGATGCATATGGCCCCAAACCGCACGGGCCCAATCCTGCCATGATCTGATCGAGCACATTTGCACCCAAACATCCGAGCCCGCGTGCGATCTCCCAGTGATCCTCGCGTTCCCTCCTTTCCGGATTAGCACTCGCACTCTTTCGGAATAGAGATTTTCACTCTCACTTCATCACAAAGAAAAAGATCTTTTTAACCTCCAATCTCATGAAGAATAGCTGAAAATACTATTCATTCCTGTTCATGGCTGAAATTACTATTCATATGAATAGTGTTACGTGAAGATACTGTTCATATAAACAGTATTACGTGAAGACACTTTCATATAAACAGTGTTACGTGAAGACACTGTTCCTATGAACAGTGTTATGATATAAAACTTTTTTTTTCACTGTTGTTCTTCTTCCTCCCGCGCTCCCAGGTTCTCCAACTTCAACAGCGATTCCGCGAGCGATCCTCCGTGTCCAAGACACCGCATTCCCAGCCTCCCAGCACGTTCACAGCAACGTCCCAATCTTCTATTCTCTTTTCCCATCTCATCCCATGCGAAAACAGGGGAGGAACAACGCGTCAACAGCATCCAGCCGTTCCGTGCATTCATTCCTCCCAAAAATCACGCGTCTGCAGCTCCTCCCTCTTCCGTGTGGACCCGGACGACCGTCTCCTCCAGCAAAGATCCCGCAGCGCCCCTTTCCGGATCAGTCTCCCAGCAAACATCAGCCGTGAGCTGTGCGAAAACAGGGGAGATTTCGCAATCAATCCTTGCCATCTTTCAGCCTCCCACGTCCGATTTCAAGCCGTGATCCCAGCATTCGAAGCTTCTGGAGCCGATCCAGCCTCTCCCATTGTCCACGACGCATCCGGATCCACCTCCCGGAATCCCAGCGATAGCGTTCTTCATGCGGTGAAAATCCCAGCTATCCGCCCCATCCGTCCGCAATCTGCCATCCCGCATCATCCTCTTCCGCATCACGCCAAGGATCACGCAGCCAGTCGGGATGCCTCTTCTCCCGTCCGCGATCACCGTGCTTCCCGGCGTCTTCAACGTGTCTCCAAGGGGTTATAAGAAGAGGGGAGGAGGAGCTGGGAGGGGGCGCTCGGTTGGGCCAAAGAACAGGGAAGAGGAGGTTTTCAGCTCGGTTTTTAGAGAAAAGAAGAGGAGGGGAAGGTGGTCGGCTGGTTCAAGAAGGAACAGGGGAGAGAAGAGAGAGTGCCTTGCTCTGTTTTCAACTTCATTGAAAACAGAGCATTGTGTTTTTATTTTTTTTTTGAGTTTTAGCTTTTTGTTTTATTTTTTTTAGTTTTATTTTAATTAAGAGCAATGTGTTGTTTTTAGTTTGAATTTTAATTGAGAGCAATGTGTTTTGAGTTTGAATTTTAATTGAGAGCATGTTGTTTTGGAATTTTTAGTTTTAATTTAATAGAGAGTTTTATTTATACTAAAGTTTTTAATTTCTGTTGTTTTTAATTTCTGTTCTTCAAATTTTGTAATCTTTCTTCTTCTTTATGCAATACATGAAAATTTCTTTCATGCAATCGATGTTCCAGTCTTCAATATTTCTAGCACTGTTTTCATCCATTTTATGCTAGAGCTTTTTTTTTTCATTAAATATATAAATGCTTTTCGAATTTAAGCACTTGTCTTTCCGTTAATTTCAAGTAGAAAACATTCTCCGATAGACCAGAGAGTTCGTCAACATCCCCGACGTAATGTTTTTCTTTTGTTATTTAAGAATCGATTTCGAATCCGAGTGAACGTTTTAATTTTCATGCAACTCCAATCGCCTTCCTGTGGATCGACCTCTTACGACCACTATTCTTCGAGTAGAACAGGTAAGAGTAAAATTAATTTAAACTTTGTTTGTCGGTTCTAACAACGATCTGTTTAGCATATTTTTAGGTAAACAGGAATTGGACAACATACACTACCATTCACCTATATACCATACTAGTATCTCTATATTCTTTGGTTTGGAAGATAACTAACAAATATGATACACAATGACCTACGCCCGATAATACTATCGTCCTATTAATAGTATATCATACGGTCATGAACATTTAAGGACCTATGTGACAAAATCATATTTCATTACACAAAGCAGTCCTAAGGACTTCATCACATCGGAGTTTGTGAAAATGTTCTGGTGATGAATAAATACCATGTTATTTATAATTGATTCAAATACATTTACAATCAACAATTGATTGGATTTAGGACACAATTCCCAACAGGATCAACTCCTGGCTAGCTGGGGTCGATTCCTAATCATCTTGGGTTGACTTCTTGACTCAGGTTAGCTTTTGAAATGCTTCAAAAATAAGATCTTCTTTTTCACTCTATGGTAGTTCAAGGATCAACTTCTGAGACTGTGCCAGTCAATTCCAATGTGTTGGGGTCGACTTCTGGAGTGCAAAGATCAACTCCTCTAGATCTAGGGCCGACTTCTGAAGTCTTGCAAAATTATATTTTTCTATTTCAGCCTGTGGATATCCAAGGGTCGACTTCTATGAACCTAGAGCTGTCTCCTCCATTGCAGAACCTCTTGACGCACTTCAAACTCTTCTCCAAACTTGAGATCCGTTCTGATATGTTGCTCCATATTTCTCGAAGCTTTCAATTGCCTCAAGCTTCCTATGGAAATGAATCTAATTTCTCCAATAATGCACAATCATTAGTAATATTTGAAATCAACAAAATCAATCCTTTGGGTCAACATAAGTTGTTCTTTTCATTTAGTTTATCCACATGGTATCCATTCGGGGCATCTTTTATGTTGTCAAGATGTGATGTAAATAGGCATAATGTTGTAGAGCTCAAAAAGTTAGATGATTTCAAAACTAGAAGCAACTTAATCGAATATCGTACATGCATGGTAGGGCCTTCCAAAGTTTGGTGTATGATTCAGCTTCCCAATATAGTGAGCCTTGCCAGTAGAGTTTATCCAATCCTCCCTGTATTTGTGTTGCAAATCAAGTATGGTGATGCTCAAGGATCAGAGTCTAATTATATGATGACAAACACCTTAGGTATGATTTTTGCTTGCAGGCTATACTAACACCACTTCAATATTTTGCCTATAACTTCTTCATCCAAGCTCCAATCAAGATGATTTGAGTAGCATCGGAAAACCTACTAGATTTCGGATCTAATAGTATTGGATTGAAGTTCAATCAATGGTAATCAAAATGAAGCCATATTTCAGACTCATGTGCACTAGACTATACTTGATACTATAAGTTAACCTAATTTAACAAAAGATTGTGCACTTTGGAAACTTGTGAGTCAAGTGTGACCATGCATTCTCCCCTTAGCTAGTCTAAGGGTAGTCCAAAGATCACTCAAAGGCTTTGTGACTGTGATGGATATAATTTGTCCTACATCACTCCCCAATCCAATATTAGATGTAGAGGCCTGAAAATATGTGAGTCAGAGATAGATGGATAGATGCACATGTGAGATTTTCTATATTATTTGATTGATTAAAACAGCAAAAGCAGGACTAGCCTACAGTCCATTTTCTTATCTTCTGGGGTAGTGTAAATCAAAAGCTAGCTAAGAGTGGAGTAACCAAGCTGACATAATTATTCTTTAAAGGCCTTTGAAAGTTCAAATGTTATGGTGGTAAGATAATATGATTTTAAAAAAAAAAATGAAAAATCTTTGGAAGTTGGATTGAAGTGGTCATCTTCATCCACCACGTGGGGGTTGTCCCAAGTTTAATTTCTTAACTATGTTCATATTTTTGTAATTGTCAATAGGTTTACAATAGTCCAAGTAAAAATTTTGAATTCTCAAGAGAAAAAACAAAAGGAATTCACAAGCTAAACATACATGCCGCAAGGATTGGCTTTACGATTCTAATCTGTCTCTAATGTTAATACAAGTGTTTTCATATCCTCATTTTCATATCTCCACATATCTCCTATTACTAGCTCAATCTACTTTTTACATTTTACTACTTTCAACCCAATTTGTATCTGGCATCAATAATATTATTATGTTCGTCTAGTTATACAATTAATAGAACTATTTTATTAGATGGAGGTATCATAGCTATACATCTTTTTCTCATCAATGCCTTTTTTATTTGTCATTTTATAGTGGCTCCAATCTTTGCTCAGCCCCGTGCGACACGACAATGTTGTTGCAACTAAGGATGTGCTAACGCAATTGTTACAAAGTGGGCGGTCAAAGCACAATGTGCCACATGAGGGCCATGTAGACATGTGAACTACAATGGGATAGAGTGGGGCAAGATATTAGTTTTGCAGTGAAAATATTCTCGGTTTAGCACATAGCAGATATAAACCCTAGTTGAACTACCCTTCATTTTTTGGAGAGCATATGAACTCATTTTCATACTTTCAATAGGGGGTTTTTGCCCAAGTCCCCATATTTAAAATTCAGATCATGTCAACCTCGACCCAACATAGTTTAAATTACATTTAAATTATATATAGAAATTATATTCACAAATGATTTATAAGGTTAATACCATTGGCCTGTTAGTGTAGTTCATAAACATCTAAGGCACTCTAATCCTAGTTGAACAACCCTTTATTTAAACTCATTTTCATGCTTCCAATGGGAGGTTTCTGCCCAAGTCCCCAAATTTATAATCCAAACCATGTCTACCTGCAGCCAACATAGTATAAATTATATTTAAATTATATATACATTTATAAGGATAATACCATTGGCTTGGCAGATTAGTTAATAAACATATAGCTCATTCCACTTGATAGCGCAATCACCCGACCAATCACCCATCAAATCACTACACAGTTTGCTAAGCTGAGGTGGCAGTTTGGGTTAGCATGGTGAACGGGTGGGTCAGTGGTGTCGCATGTGGCAATACTTTTCAAGGAAATCTATCATGTAATGAATATAATAAATCTTATTGACAAATTAAAATCTTATGCCCTAAGTTTGAGGAAATAGAAGGACAATAGCTTGACAAATATTAAGGCCGGATTCACATGCAAAATTATGTGCAAATTAAATAGAACCCTGATCTATAATGAGTATTAGGGCCACAAAACAACACTGCCTACCGCTTAGCTAATCACCTACTTCCACGTCGGACTGCAGAATGGAGCAGTGATTTTTAGAACTTTTTGAAAAAAAAAATAACTCCTCCCATTTCTATATGCGGAGAAATCATGGCTCCGGCCTGCTACTGGGTCCGCCGGACCCATTTGCATTGCTGCCGGGGTGGTGGAAATGGGAAGCATAACGGGGGGCCGAGTTCCAGGAATAACAATTCCAAGTGTACGGTGGAACTAGCACATCCTGGGTTTATTCCAGCAAAAAAGCATTGATGAAAGGCGAAATACCTTTACCAATTCCCATCTCTATTCTCCTCCCCTATTCCCCTGTGCCCTAGCCCTCGTCCCCTCCCCTCCCCCATGGTCTCCTCCCACCTCGAGGAGCCCTAATCCCATCCAGTCTCTCTTCATACTCCCGTTCTCGTCGTTATTCTCCTCATACCTTCTCTGAGAATATTCGCAGCGGCCGCCGATTTCTCTCCCCAACCCGCCTTCCCTCGCCGCCGCCGACCTTGCAAGTAAGGGTTCCTCCCCTTATTTGTCATTTTATTTATTTAATCAGAAGTTTCCATGGCTTTGAGTTGGATTGAACTGTTTCAGCCTTTGAATTTTTGTTTTTTTTTCCAGTTCATCTCTTTTGACTGAATTTTTAGTTTTTTAGAGTTTAAAATCTTGCTTAATATAATATAGGCTGGTTATATTAACTGTGGTTTTTTTTTGCTTGTTCTTGCTGAAGATTGGTTGAATATATGATTTTTTAATAGTGAAACTTAGTCCTGAAAGTGCTAGCATGTTAGATTAGTACTTTTAAGGACCGCAACAATTTAGAGGCTAGAAAGATTGATGCAGTTGAAAATTTGCATCATTATGGAGGGCATGTACAGAAAAATAAGATTTACTGTTGGAGATGGGATTGGATAAGACAATGTATGTGTCTGGGAAGATGATAGGTCATTTGGCTCTCTTTTTTGCTAATTTATGTCCTATTGTCTCTTTCTAATTTAAGTTTGATGATTATATCTGGGTGGAAAGAGAACAAGTTCACGTCTCATTTAAAGCTGGTCTAACTTTAGTTTTGTATTGTCTAGCCGCGGTGTTTCACATCGCCCTTGCTATATATTTTGAAATAAAATTGGCCTTGCTTATGTTGTTTATTTCATGTTAGGACTCAATATAAGCCTTAATTAATTTTTTTTCGAAATTTCTTAGTTTTCATTTGAGGAACTGGCTCAATTTAAGCCCTAGTTATTTTTTTACCAACCCAAGCCTCAATTTTGTGTTCATTCTACCCTTCCCTTATATTCATCAGCTGCTGTCAGATATTGTGCTATGAACTCATTTATATTGCTCATTTCCGGTTCCTTTCTGGAAATGAGAACTGGCTTGATCTGAGCCATGATTGCAGCCTAATTTGTGTCCTCAACCTGACCATTATTTGTATCTCTTTGCTGTTATCATGTGTGGTGCTGTGAACTCATTATATTGTGCTGTTATCATGTGTGGTGCTGTGAACTAATTTTTGTATTGTTCCTTTTTCGCAAATCAGTTATATGATCAGTCATATGCATTCTCATAATCAATGTCCCATCATTTGTCTTCTTCAAATCATGTGGCATAGATACAAACTTATGAAAATACAAACATATATATATACACATACATAAATACATACATATATACATACATTCATATTGCATACAAACATATGTATGTACTTACATATGTACATATATACATACATACGTATATATATGCATATGTTCATACATACATACATACATACATATGTATGTATGTGTATGTCTGCTACTACAACAACAACAACAACTACTACTACTACTACTAGCAGTTCCTTAACTTTGTGTGACCTTTTTACATTCCATGTTTATCATTTTCTTTTTCCTAATTTCTTTTCTCCAGTTTAGATGAAATCAGGAGATTGTTCTATTGTCATGTCTAAAATTATAGAGGACTTTGTTATATCCCTCCCTCTATCACTTCTTCCGAGTTCTCCAAAAATAGATCCCTCTCTAGAAGGCTCCACTTTCCTCTTTTCTTGTTTGCCTGTTTTGAGGTTTCTGCCATTTTTATTCATCTCCTCCGACTTCATGGCAATGCCTTTGCCTCTCGTCTCTTCTCTGACTAACGCCTCCCTTTGCTGACTTGGTGGCGCTGCCTTGACTGTAGTCATTGTTCTCCACAACATCAACAACCCAAACTTCCTCGCTTCATCACATCCACAACTTCTTCCAACCTCATCCCATCATTGCCACTAGAGTCGCCAATGGTCTTCGGTACTCTTCTTTGATTAAGCCATGCCATGGACTTAAGGCTTTTTGACATTTTTTTGTGCATTATTATTGCTAGATCCACCAGTTCAAAAACACTCTCTGCCTGTTTGACAAAATTTCTTGGTGAGGTTATGACCCTGATGTCTAATATGTTTACTAGTTACACATTACACATGTTTATGTAGTACTTCATTGTTTACATGTTGTGCAGCTAATATACTATGCGGGTTTTGCTTGTTGTATTCAGTGTTTTAAAATGTGGTGTGCATAAGACCACATATGTCACCGCATGTGTATGCTGTCCCCTGACTGCCCTGCATTGCTTATATGCAGTTACCATATACGTTCATACCGCATATGGGCTGAAACGAGTTGATTTAGCATCACATCTATATGTGTGGCTCAATTAGCATTGTATGGCTACATATTTGACCCACTTTGCATTATGGAACCAAATATGAGTCCCATTCTTATGTGTGCTTGTGTGGATGAAACATGTTCAAACTGATGGTCAAGTCAAATGTGGGGTTTGATTATGTTGTAACTATTATTGTTAGTATTTATACCAAATAATAAATACTAGGTGTTAATTGTTTATGTTAATAATATTGATATTAATTATCCAGAAAAATATTACTATCTTCATTGCTGTTTTTATTGTACTTAATATACTTTATTTATCTTTACATAGTTAAAAAATACTAACTGCATATGTACCTGCGTATGCAACCCGTATATGGCATATGCATTATGCAGTCTCTTGACTGCCCGAATACCATGGCCGCTTTTTAAACACCGGTTGTGTTTAGCAAGATTGTTGTATGGTTGGGGAAATTTTTCCTATGTTGTTCTAATACACCAATTAGTTTCCTGCACATCTCTTCTCAACAGAACAGATAAGATCCATTCATTCATAGTTGTCTTTCACTTTCTAGATATTTACAAGTAAGACAAATTTTATTTGTTGTAAATGTCCAAGGTTACTCTGCTTGCACCGTTATGGCTCTCTTTTTTTTTTTTTGGTGAAAAATAGGAGGGGAGGGGGAGGGGTAGAACCCCACCTGCATAGCAGCCCCCACTGGGCCCCCCTTCCACTAGGGAATGTTCGATGTGGGTCGCAAATTTTCGCGTGCCCTCCCCAACTCGTGGAAAACCCCACTGGGCCATCCACGTGTGAGTACGTCACCCCAGCGCCACCTCAGTACTGATGGAAGAAAAGCATATTCACACAGAGCCATTCGGGCATGGGGCATGCGGTCCCCTGATTTAATCGACGCCCGCGCGTTTCGAACTCGGACAACTCAGGTAGAGTCCAAGCCCCCTTACTACCAGGCTACCACCTTGGTGGCGCCATGGCTCTCTTGGCCAATGATTTTTTATCCTAGGGATCCAGTTATAGCTTTTTCTCATGTTATTGGCTGCTATATTCCTCCCTCCATGTCTCCCCCATAAAACCTCCGAACACTCATTCTATATGCCTTTTTTAGTCTTTGCTGCCTTTCATTCTCCAGTTGCATGTTTGTTGTGCCTTCTCAATTTGTCACTGTAAGGAGGTGTACACACTTAGTTTCCTGATTTGAATATTATTTCTTTTGTTTACTGTCAGTCACTGAAGTGTTCCTCATGGTTTTTCTATTGTTGTCAGCTTTTCAGGTGTCCTTTCTCAGCTCTGTTGTCTTCTTGCCACTTCTTCAAGTTTCTTTTTTTTATTCCCCTGCCATGTCTCCCGTGGGAAATTTTGGTTCGGATCAGTTTGGATTATGGGAGTCTGCTTTTACATGCACTTGCTACGTGTTTAAAACTGCTTTCACATAGCTAGCTATCAGGTAACACCACACAATCTGATAGGTTATGATTGAAAATAATCTTAAATCATGACTGCTTGCTCACCTTTGAAAGCATGATGTTAACAAATATGTTTGTGGATTACTTTATTTCCTACTTTCAATACATCATCTACGTTTTCATGACAAGAAGTAAGATGGACATAAAATGACTGATACTTGAGATTTGACTAGGTCTTATTGAGAAGAATAGTTGAGAGCTCATACATGTGTGGTCAATCTTTTTGGAGGTGTTTGTGTTTTACTTTTATTATTATAAAGTCCATTAGTTAAGGAAAAGACTAACCAACATCTCAAACTTTATAAGAAAGACTACTTGAACATTGCAATAAACTATGACAAACAGCAAGCAGGCTAAGGCCTATTACATATTTTGTCAAAGTGGACAAGCTCATTTTTCACTCTTTCCAACGGGTCCGTATATCTATTTCCTTTTTCTTTCTTGCTGATATGAGAAATTGCTTTTTTTCCCTAGGTGCCCGTACCTGTTTAGTATTCCTAGGTGGTTGAATGGGTCCACCATTGACTGGCCCTACCTCACTGACTAGACTGAGTATCATAGTAGTGTCTTCTTAGTATTTTTCTCTATCAAATATTTGGGAGGATATCTCAAACATAAAGCCTTGCATGATGATTGGTTTTCGCTTGACCTTTGTGGTTTCTCGGCTGGTTGTGATCATGGCATGTGCATTTTTGCCCATTATTCTGTATCCACCCCAGCTTCGTTTGCTATGAAACTAGCCGGTCGAGGAGGCAATCCTAGCTCATTAAGCTCTGATTACTATTACATATCCTCAACCAACCAATCATCAGATCCTCATCATATACAAACTCATTATGAAGTAAACCATCATACTTCATCTCCACTTCTTTTATGCACTTTATCAGAATCTTAAATTGTAATGGACATATATCGAATCATTTAACCTCTTCTGCATCAAGCGATTTTTTTGTTTGTTGTGAATTAGGGCAAATGTTGACTAGTTGCTCTCACAACCACTGGATGAGACCATCTGCTAGGGGATCCGGATCACATGCCTTCTAAGATATTTCGATTATGGGCTAAAGTGAAATCACCATTTAGCCACGAATGGATTCAAGTAAATTGCCTATCAAATTCTATTTATCATAAAATATTAGATCAGTTTATCAATGTTGAGAAATATCTAGATTCATGTTATCTTTGCTTGCCATAGTTACTCTTTCACTGAAGCTATGAGAACCCTCCATAAGTGCTTTAACCTGTAAAACACACAATATATGATGTTAATGATCTACTTGAATTGACAAATGATGATCTTGCATCCCGTTAAAACTAACTTACATCCTTCAGACAATGAGCGACAATGGTCGGATGAAGCTCCATCTTACAGATATTGCACAGGGTGGTCAAAAATTTCTTGCCCATGTCTATTCTTAGGACACCATATTGGAACTTTGGGTTTAGGTAGTAGACAACCAAGATATTTGTAATTGATTCAATTAACAAACAAGATATTGAACTTAGCTTTTATTTTATAAGAATAAAGAACCATAAGAAATTACTTGGTTATTAAGAATAAACAAATGATTACTTGCTAGATGTAAGTCCTTACCTATTTGGTAATCCCATTTTGCTCCGTCTTAATGTATTCATCGGCATGCCTTAGATATGCATGCCTGATCTCGGCTTTAGCAACCTTCATCATATGGTACAAAAAGCCCGTTTTTGGGTATCTCTTGCCATCCACAACCTTGAGCTCTTGATATAATGATACATTAGCCTTAACTATTTTTTGGGCTTGCTTTGGCTTGGTATTAAGCCCTTCATGTGACTGCCTTTCGTGCTAGTATGGGCATATTTGCTCTCCTGCCATTCAGTACTCATGAACTTCCGACACGGGCTTGCCTTCTTTTTAATAAGGCTATTGAGTGCAATATAGTACGTAGCAAAGCGACTGCTAGCTTCAATATCTCACCCTTAGTGCACTTGCTCATTAAAGACAGAATCATATGTTCTTATATATGAATTTTATATTGGATTGATCTGTCTCCACAACCTGCTTCACCTTATGGATGTTGCTTATGTCTATCAAAATCAGATTTATGTAGTAGGCAGTACATGAAGTCCAAAAAATATATGGCCTCTTGATCATCAGAATATCTCCAATGACCTTGTACTATGGTCGATTATCCGTAACCACATACATAACATGCTGTTCTTCTATCTTTTAACAATTACTTCATCAAGTTGAAGATGTAATGAGCATTTTACACCTTATCTAAGCATCAACTAACTTATGAAAAAAAGATCATATCACAATATGTCAAGAAATTAATGATGCTTCACCTGTTGGGCCCTTTCTAACCATCACATATTAAAGTCAGGTGTCCCACTTGCTTTGGTGGGTGGCTATCCATCTCTCTAGCTTCTTATTACGATCTAGCAACTCACCATATATATCCTTTGAACCAGGAGGATCTACACATATATGGCTAATAGCATATTGATAATACATGTAGTTTGTGGCATTGGTAGGGATGTGGCTGAAGTGAAACTAGGAAGCGATAGTTAAATCCACATGTCCATTTTATTGCCCTTCACAAGCATAGTATCTATCCTCCGTTGCTTATAATTTTTGCAAAGTAAGGCATATGAATCTACGTCATTAATGGTGGCCCTTTTTTGGTATATCCCAGGACTTTTCCTTGTTTGCTTAGAAGGTCTCAAACATAGATGCAATTTGGCTGCCACCTTTTCCTACCTCTTTGACTGACTGGCTCTTCCTTTAGCTAGGATTTGCCCTGGTGGATATGGAGCCAGCATCCAACTTGAATTGTGATGGCTCAAACCGAGCCCTATGCTTGGCGACCTCCTTCCTCTACCATTGATAATTTAGGATCTCTTGTATAGCAGCTTGAATTTGCACCTTCTCCATATCATCCCAATTCAATGCCTCATAGTCCTCTAGATCCCTAAAGTAGTATGAAGGTAACTCAGCTGTGCGTCATTTGATTTTCGCTAATTTCTCAACACTTGTGCTTGCTTTCCTTGAAATGAGCTGAGTGCTTTTTAAACATTTGACAGACCTCTTCTGGATATTTTCTATAAGCAATTATGTTGGGGTCACTGCCAACTAGATGTTGCTTCAACCTCGTCACTCCCCTCTCCACTGCACATTGCATCACTTGCATCTCTAGTAGTGCCGGCCTAAAATCATTAGCTTGTGCTCTCAATTTATGTCACGCTCTGCCTGCTTTGTCTTTCATGGATCTATTTCTGCAAGTTTTTGACGAACACGTATCATATATTTTTTTATTTAAAATAATAATTATTTGAATAATTATTTAAAAATTATGTAATTTATATTGTAATGCAAAAAATGGTTGAATTGCTTCAAAAGGTACTACATATATATTCTCAATCCATGGGTATCCACTAATTATGAAATATTTTTGTAAACTTTCAATATTTTTAGTTAATTTTTAATTAATAAATTAATATTCAACTATAAAATATCTAGAAAATTAGTTTTAGTTATAGCACCCAACATAGGGTGCTATATATATATATTCTCACTCCATGGGAATCCACTAATCACAACATATTTTTTGAATTTATTTAAATTTAGGGTTACATTCGTGTAGCCATGTTCTTGTCCAAATTTAAATAAATTGCTATCAAATTGAGATACCCTTAAGTATGCTATTGATTTGTAGAATTTTTTTGAATGTTATTTTATTTTTTATTATTTTTAATCCAAAAATATATTTTTAATATAAAAAAATTATATGATGAACAAAGAATTGTGATTTATTTAGTATTGTGTAGATCATCCTTAGATTTATAGTATGTCACGAAATCATGCCAAAATACCAAATTTTTGCATGATCTACCCTTATATTCCTCCTTTTCTACCTATTTTAGGATTCAAAAATAAAAACACAACATGGGAGAGAAAAGGGAAGAGAGAAATTTTCCCATTAAGAGTTGATTTCGGATGAAATCTGCGAAGATTTGGAAAGCCAGTATTTTTGCATTGAAAAGCAAAATGAGTGGGAGGGTTGAGAAGGTACAAGATGCCTTCTTCACGTCTCCCCTCTATTATTAAGGGCAAGACAGGCCTTGAACCGGCTTGAAATGACCCAACCCAAGCAAAATCAAGGACATCCCACCCTGACTTTTGAGATGGAACAATTTGGTACATCCTGAACCGAGTAGTTTGGGGCAGGACGACTATCCTTGGCCCTGACCCTTGCCTTCTTTCCCATGGCCTCTTGAGCTCTCATCACAATCCCAATTCCTCGTTCCTCCTTATCCCTATTCTTTTCATACCTTCTCTAAGAATATCCACTGCGGCTGCCGTTCTCCTCAATCTGCCTTCCCTTGTTGCTGCCATGTTGGCGGAGGCCTGAGGGGCCGAGTCAACGTTGGCGGAGGCCTGAAGGGCCGAGTCAGTCCTGCCGCCTGCCAACGTGGTTGCGCTGGAGGAGTAGGGTGGGTTATACCACTAGGGGGTCCCTGAACCCACTAGCGAGGCCCTGTCGGAGTCCGGAGTCGGGCGAGGCTTGGTCGGAGTCGACTCGTGGCGCTATGGGCCCCTGCGCTAGTTTAAGAAAATAAAGTTGCGCCTTCACTAAAACCTGCGGGTAATGGTAGCGCTTGATCCTGGCAATTGGTATCAGAGCCATAGATCTCGAGTTCGAAACCCAGGCATCACGTTGGGGGGGGATTGTTGGCGGAGGCCTGAGGGGCCGAGTCAACGTTGGCGGAGGCCTGAAGGGCCGAGTCAGTCCTGCCGCCTGCCAACGTGGTTGCGCTGGAGTAGGATGGGTTATACCACTAGGGGGTCCCTGAACCCACTGGTGAGGCCCTGTCGGAGTCCGGAGTCGGGCGAGGCTTGGTCGGAGTCGACTTGTGGCGCTATGAGCCCCTGCGCTAGTTTAAGGAAATAAAGTTGCGCCTTCACTAAAACCTGCGGGTTTTGGTGTAATAGTAGCGCTTGATCCTGACAATTGGTATCAGAGTTATAGGTCTCGAGTTTGAAACCCAGGTGACAACCCAAGGTGACAAGCCAAGAGGGGGGGTGAATTGGTTTTTCTAAATTTTTAATTCCTTTATTGAGTTAATTGATGAGTGAGTGATTGTAGTGAAGTTAGAACAATACACAATGCAAACACACAAGAAGTATAGTGGTTCGGTGCTCTCCTAAGCACCTACGTCCACTTCCCAAGCGACCTCTTGGGAATTCACTATAATCCCGCGGATTACAGTTGGATTATTTTTCGGGCTCACAATCCAAAAATCTTTACATTTTGGTTTTCCGGGATCACCAAAAACCTATGTTGGTTTTACGGGCTCACCAACAAACCTTCATCGTTGGTTTTACGGGTTCACCAACAAACCTACACCGTTGGTTTTACGGGCTCACCAACAAACCTTACAAATTGATTAAGAGGAAGAGAGTTGAAACTCCTAGATGAGCAAATATAACAATTATGAGCTACAAAGAAGAGTTTAGAATATAGTTATCGCTTTGATAAGGCTCTTCTCTTCTTTGTCAAGATTGCTTCACTCTTTAAGGGTTGGTGGAGCTCTTAATGCCTCTTAGAATCTGCTCAACCACTTTCTTTTAGCTCTTTGAATGAAGCACTTGATTGAAGAATGCTAGGGCTTGTTTTTTCTTGAATGAACTTTGATTTGTTTGCAAAAGATACTTTTCTCTGATGAATAGTGTCACTTTAAATACTTTCCCACATCTTTTGGTCACTCCCCATTGGTCAGATTTGAAAAACTATCCATTACTAGCCGTTGGGAGGTCAAAAAGTACTTCTGCAGAACTAGCCGTTATGCCTCTGCCCGTGCTGGGGTCGACCCAAGCTTTCCTGGGGTCGACTCAACTTACTGTTCATTAGACTTGGGGTCGACTCAACTTACTGTTCATCAGACTTGGGGTCGACTCAACTTCCTCTGGGATCGATCCAACTTTCACTGGGGTCGACCCCTACTACAGTGGGGTCGGCCTTCTCAGGAATCATAGAACATTGTATTTCCGGCTGTTCTCACTGGGGTCGACTCAACCTATCTTGGGGTCGACCCATGCTACAGTGGGGTCGACTCAAACTCCATTGGGGTCGACCCTCTCAGGAATTCCAGAGACATGGTTTTTGAGCATATATTCTTGGGATCAGCTCATGTTCAGTTGGGGTCGGCTCCATTGGGATCGGCTCAAGTATTCCTGGGGTCGGCTCCAGCTGGGGTCGGCTCAAGGAAGCTTGGGGTCGGCCCTCTTAGTAAATTCTAGAGAGTTGTTTTCTTGAAGCTTGAAGCTGGGGTCGACTCAAGGTTCTTTGGGGTCGGCTCCACTCCTGGGGTCGACTCAAGCATACATGGGGTCGACTCCACTTACGGTTCATCTGTGTCATTTTTGCAGGGGTGTGCTAGATGGTTCCATGATGTGCCAGGGTCGACTCCACTTATGTTGGGGTCGACTCATTCCACATTTTGCTGCATCTTAAGGTTAGACTAATCCATATAATAAATAAAATATATTTCAAGCAATTTTGAGTATATACCACGGTAGTGCTACATACTCTTAACAATGAAAATCACTGTTTTCCCTTTAAGAGTATATTTCACTTGAAATCTTGCTGAATTAGAATTAAGAATTCTCTATCTCTTTTCTAGTACAAATTTTATCTCGTGGTTAATCATTGGAAGACATCTTGATCTCATTCTCTTAATGTATCGAGGGTGTCGTATTCATTAGTGATGTATCACGTTAAATTGTAATATTAATTTGATATTTTCTTAATGGTTGTGTCAATCATCGAAATAACACTATCATCCTCAATCTTCTCCTTTTTGATGATTACAAAACATTGAGTATGAACAGATTGATACTTATATTAAAATTAGGAGTTTTGTTTTAGAAAGAGCTCAAGTTGCTGAATTTCAGCTTTTCAAATTTGAAAGTGAAGACTCCCCCTCTTTCATCCAAATATTGCTAATTAGAATTTTTGATTTTCTCCTCCTTTCTTTTGTATTTTATTAAGGATGAAACTTCAAAAATTTGAGATAAAGCAAGAGTTTCAGGTTATGTATCGAGGCATGAGAAATATGTGCCAAATTCAGAAATTTTGATTGAAAATTCAGACTTTCTTGTTTTAAAAATTTTCATTGTTACATATTGCTCCCTCTTAAGTGAATATTATCTCTTCCTATATTTTTCAAACTTATTTCTCTCTCTATATTGCAACTTCTTTCTTTTCTTACTTCTCCCCCTTTTTGTTATCATCAAACGAGTGTATAGCAATAGATAAGTAGAAGCAGTAAATGATAAAAATTCAAATTTCATTGATCAAAATGGAACATTGTAGTACATTAATGCCAAAAGTACAATGTTCTTCAATTAAGGTGCAAAGTACATCAACCAAGTAAAATATGTATGAGAACTAGATAAATCCTAGGTACTAGTCATGATAGACTCATGTAGTGCTAACATCGGACCTAGGGGGAATCTAATGGCTGTGATCTAGTCCTCATCCTCCTAGCATAAGTGGCGAGGGAAGGTCGAGTCTGATGGGACTGAGTTTGGCGTGGACCTTGGTGAGCTGGGTGACTCTGTGCCGAAACCTCCGACTCAACTGCTCGGGGCACAGATGGACCATGAGCCTCTCTCTCTCTCTGTAATGCTCCCACCTGGTCTCTGAGATCTCTAATCTCAGCAGTCATAATATCCACCCTGCTTATCATCCCATCAGAGAGTCCTCACCTGAGCTGACACAAGCTCAGTCATCCTACTCCAAAACTCCTCTCTACATCCTGTAGGTATGGATGACGAAGGTCCAGCCTCTGAAGGTATTGTAGGATGATCCACAGGTATCTCATGCTCAGGGACAGAGTCTCCAATCTCTGGTGCATCACCCTCCGGTGCATGTATCCCTGCACCTCCACGCACCCACTGACCATCCACCTTCTCATAACCCATGCGAACTAAGGACTGTGCAGTGTAAGTGTCAGTAAATAGCAGATGCCTGGATATCTCTCCCTCCATAGATATGTCATGCTGTCGGAATATCAGAGTATCATACCGTAGGGCAAGGAAACTCTCGATTTGCAAATGGCCTCTCTCATCTGCCTGATCATCATAGCTGGAAGATTCAAGGAAATATCCTAAATGACATGCTCCATAATGACCATGTCTCTCTCAGATATGTGATCAAATCTTCCACTCTTCGGAAACAAAATCCGACCTATGAAGTTGTGCAACAATCTCATCTCAGCTGATAGAGAGCTAGCTATCACATTTTTGGAGTAGTCAAAGTTATCTCTCTCAAAGATTATCTGTAGAGCCCTCAACTTGCTTTCTGGTGTGGCTCCTTCGCAGGAGAGATGAAGCAACTCACTTAGGCTTTCTTCGGAGACACGAACCCGCACTCCTCGGACCTCAGACACAAGCCCTCCCGATCCAACTTTTAGGAAGGCATAGAACTCACGAACTAAGCCCGGGTAGGTCACCAAATCTAGGGAGCAAGATACTCCCATCCTTGCCTTCGGATCCAACCACCCAACCGAAACCCTTCTTGATCCAAAAACTCAGAATGGATCCTTCTTCCCGTGGTTACCGGTCTTCCCGCATATTTAGCAAGTTGAACTGAAGGGGAAGGAGGTGGAGGAGGCTCTGCACATGTCTCACCTTGTGGAGGCACTGTAGACGAATCCCTAGCATGCCTATCAACAATGGTTGGCCGTGAGACTCTCCCGGATCGCTTAGCAACGGCTCGCTTGGGTCCCATTTTCACCAAGTCCTTCCTTAGGTCTTGATCTAACGGCTTAGAGAAGCAATCTAGTACTGTTTGGAGATGATTGGAAGGGATTGGAAAGTGGAAAATAGGATTTTAGGAAGAGGACAAGGAGAAACAGTGCCCTAGAATGGCTCACGGGTTTTCTTTTAAAAACGGGTCCCGCCGTTGGGTCGACCCCAGATTTTTCTTGGGTCGACTCAAGGAGGGGTCGACCCCATTCTGGCTCGGGTCGGCCCCAGTTCAAGCCAATTTTTTTTTTTTTAATTTCTCCTTTCTGATCCTTACCAAATCTCTGTGGGACATTTATATGTGAGTAAGGAATCTATAAATGAATAATTTTACTCATGTTTCATGGAATTTTCAAAATGGGAGGAGAGTATCATGTGACAAGTTGTTCTTTTCATTTGTTTTCAATCAAAGAGATCACATATACATAATTTCCTCCTAAGCATACAGAATCTATCTTCATTTAGAGGTTTTGTAAATATGTCAGCTAATTGTTTCTCGGTACATACATGTTCAATACATATATTCCCATTTTGTACATGATCTCTAATGAAATGATACTTTATTTCAATATGTTTGGCTTTAGAGTGCTGAACCGGATTTTTGGTAAGGTTAATGGCACTAGTGTTATCACACTTTATAGGAATGTTATCTAGTTTAATTCCATAGTCCTCTAGTTGTTGCTTGAGCCATAGTACTTGAGCACAGCAACTCCCGGTAGCTATATATTCGGCCTCAGCCGTTGACAATGCTACTGAATTCTGCTTTTTGCTAAACCATGATACTAAGTTATTCCCTAAGAATTGACATGTTCCACTAGTGCTTTTCCTATCTAATTTGCATCTAGCAAAATCTGCATCAGAATATGCAAGCAAATCTAGACAGGAGTCTCTAGAGTACCATAATCCTATGTTTGTGGTTCCTCTCAAATATCTAAGGATTTTTTTGACAGCATTTAGATGTGACTCCTTAGGATCTGATTGGTATCTAGCACATATTCCCATACTAAATACTATGTCTGGCCTACTAGCAGTGAGATAAAGCAAAGATCCAATTAAGCCTTTGTAGAGCTTCATATCTACACTTTTTTCTTTTTCATCTTTGTCTAGTTTACTAGTGGGGTTCATTGGGGTGCCTATTCCCTTGTGATTTTCATTTCCAAATTTCTTTAATATTTCCTTTGTCTACTTAGTTTGATGAATAAAGATGCCTTCCTTAGTTTGCTTGATTTGCAATCCGAGAAAGAAATTCAGTTCTTCCATCATACTCATCTCGAATTCTTCTTGCATTAATTCAGCAAATTCTTTGCAAAGACTGTCATTAGTGGCACCGAAAATTATGTCATCTACATATATTTGTACTACTAGCAAATTTTTGTCTTTTCTCTTGAGAAAAAGTGTTTTATCTACATTTTCTCTACTGAAATTATTATTTAACAGAAATTTGCTTAGTCGATCATACCATGCCCTAGGTGCTTGTTTCAATCCATATAGTGCCTTATGTAATCTAAATACATGATTAGGGAATTCATGATTCTCAAAATCAGGAGGTTGCTCTACATACACTTCTTCTATATAGCCATTTAAGAAGGCACTTTTTACATCCATTTGATATAATTTGAAGTCCATGAAGCATGCAAAAGCTAGAAGTAATCTAATAGCTTCTAATCTAGCCACGGGAGCAAATGTTTCTTCAAAATCTATTCCTTCTTCTTGATTGTATCCCTTAGCTACAAGTCTAGCTTTATTTCTTATAATAACCCCATTTTCATCTAATTTATTTGTAAAAATCCATTTTGTTCCAATTACAGAATTATGCTTTGGTCTTTCAATTAATGTCCATACATTGCTTTTTTTGAATTGATTTAATTCCTTTTGCATAGCATTAATCCAATTTATGTCATTTTCAGCTTCTTCATAAGTTTTAGGTTCTATTTGTGAAACAAAAGCAAGATAGTCATTTAAATTTCTAAGAGAGGATCGAGTTCTTACCCCTTGAGATGGATCACCAATAATTAGGTTTTTAGGATGTCCATGTGCGTACCTCCATTCCTTTGGCAAGTTTTGAGATTGTGGTGGCACACGATCTTTCTTTTCTTGATTTGGCACGTCATTAAGATTCAATTTTTCAAACTCAATAATTTCTGTATCATCATCAAAAGTATTTTCTCTTCTAGGAGACTCACTATCAGACTCATCAAAAATGATATTAATTGACTCTTCAACTACAAGAGTTCTTTTGTTGAACACTTTGTATGCCCTGCTAGATGTAGAGTATTCTAAGAAGATACCTTCATCTGACTTGGCATCAAATTTACTTAGATCCTTCTTGCCATTGTTTAAAATGAAACATCTACATCCAAATACTCTAAAATATTTAGCAGTTGGTTTCTTATTCTTCCAAAGTTCATAAGGAGTTTTCTTGGTTATAGGTCGTATTAAAACACGATTTAGAATCTAGCAAGTAGTACTTATAGCTTCAACCCAAAAGTACTTTGGGAGATTTGACTCACACAACATTGTGCGTGCCATTTCTGCTAAGGTCCTATTTTTTCTTTCAACAACCCCATTTTGTTGAGGCATTTTAGGTGCTGAAAATTGATGGAAAATACCATTTTCATTACAGAATTCTTCAAAGTGTTGATTTTTAAATTCGGTTCCATGATCACTTCGAATTGCAATTAAGGTGAGCTTCTTTTCAGTTATGATATTTTTATAATATTTCAAGAATGCTGAAAATGCTTCATTCTTATGTGCAAGAAATGAAACCCATGTATATCTTGAGAAATCATCTACTATAACTAGTCCATACTTTTTTCCTCCTAAACTTGCAGTTCTAGTAGGCCCAAATAGATTCATGTGTATGAGTTCAAAAGGCCTAGTGGTTGATACTATATTCTTTGATTTGAAGGATGATTTTGTTTGCTTTCCTAATGAGCATGGTCCACAGATTTTGTCTTTTTCAAAGATCAATTTTGGCACATCTTTTATCAAATCCTTCTTGACTAGTTTTGATATTAAGTCCATACTAGCATGTCCTAGTCTACGGTGCCAAAGCCAACTTGTTTCACTTTTCCTTTCTTCATTAGTGATTAAGCATAATCCATTTTTCTTGCCTACATCATGAAGATCTATCATATAAATGTTTCCATGCCTATGTCCCATAAGTACAATGCTATTATCTTTAGGATTTGTAATTAGGCATACTGAGGCTTCAAATGTGACTTTAAAATCTTTATCACAAAATTGACTTATGCTAAGTAAGTTATGTTTTAGACCATTAACTAATAAAATATTTTCTATAAAAGTGGATGGAGTAATATAGATTTTACCCTTTCCAATGATAAGTCCTTTTCCATTGTCTCCATAGGTTACCACTCCACCCTTCTTAGATTCCAAAGTGACAAATTGTTCTATGTCACCTGTCATGTGTCTTGAACAGCCGCTATCTAGATACCATCGTTTATCCCTCTTATTAGCTGTAAGATACTCCTGCAATCAAAGTCAAAAATGTGCTTTAGGTACCCAAACCATGTTGGGTCCTTTAAGGTTAGTACTTGATGTTCCTTTTGGAACCTAAATTTTCTTGGATTTTAGCTTACTCTTATCACTCAATTTGTTATAGCTAGACTTTCTAAAATTGCATTCATATGCTTTGTGTCCTGCTTTATTGCAGCAATGACAAGTTATATTTTCAGTTTTGGCTTTCACAAATATGTTCTTTAAGTATTTTTGCTTCCTATTTGTTTTATATCCCAATCCAGCTTTATCATATACAGCCTTTTGACTATCAAGAATTATATTTAATTTAGTTGAGCTAAGTGTAAACTTGTCCACTAAGGATTTGTATTTTTCTGCATCTTTTTTTAGCTTGATATTTTCAACAATTAGACTTTTGGTTTTATTAGTGAACCTCCTACTTAATGTTTCATAGTCATTAGATAGTTTCAGCTTTTCTTTGATAAGAGATTGATTTTCATCTTTTAGAATTTTATTTTTATTGATTAGCTTCTTGTGTTCTTCCATGAGTTCTAAAAATGTATCATGTAACTCTTCTACTGTAAAATCACATTCAAGTTCAGAATTTACCTCATCGTCATTGGCCATGTAGCAGATTTGGGCCGTCTCTTGTTGATCTTCCTCTTCCGAACTTGACTTTTCACTTTCACTCCAATCAGCCATGAGGTTCCTCTTTTTAAGCTTTCTTGCCATCCATTTCAATTCTGGACAATCTATCTTGAAATGCCCGGGCTTGTTACACTCATAGCAAATTGGCGTTTTCCTTTCTTTTTCTTTGTCCTTTCCCTTTTCCTTGCTCGAGCTACCTTTGAGGAAGGGCTTCCTTTTATGAAATTTCTTCTTTCCTCTCATAAATTTTCTGAATTTTCGTGCAAGCATAGCCATTCCTTCTTCATCATATTCCTCCTCATCATTAGATTCTTCTGATTCAATTTTCTGTTTTGGAGTTGTCTTCAAGGCAATGGTCTTCCTTTTCTTGACCTCATCTTCTGAATTTTGCTTCATGGTCAACTCATGGGTCATGAGTGATCCTAGAAGTTCTTCCAATTGTAGTGTATTAAGGTCCTTTGCTTCTTGAATTGCAGTTACCTTGGCTTTCCAAACTCTTGGTAGAGACCTGAGAATTTTTCGCACTAGTTCAGAGTTAGTATAAGACTTTCCTAAACTCTTTAGTCCATTTATGATTTTCGTGAATCGAGTGAACATTTCAGTTATGGACTCAGTGGATTCCATTTTAAACAATTCATACTTATGTACTAATATTTTTATTTTTGACTCTTTGACTTGATTAGTTCCTTTATGTGTGATCTCTAGTTTATCCCAAATTTTTTTCGCGGAGATGCATGTAGATATTCTATTAAATTCAGTTACATGTAGTGAGCAGTAAAGTACATTAATTGCTTTAGCATTTAATTGTGCTAGTCTTCTATCACTCTCATTCCAATCCATTTCTGGTTTAGGAATGATTGTGCCCTCTATACTAATTGTGGGTGTGTGTGGTCCTCTAGTTATGATATTCCACAAGTCATAATCTAGAGCTTGAATGAATATCCTCATCCTAGCTTTTCAATATGTGTAATTAGTGCCATTAAACAGAGGAGGTCTATTTGCGGATTGCCCCTTGTTCATAGAACATCCTACTTGGGTTGTCATGATCTTTGACTCTTGATTGTGAGATCAACAAATATTATGAGAGCACCTTGCTCTGATACCACTTGTTGCCCAAGGTGACAAGCCAAAGGGGGGGTGAATTAGTTTTTCTAAATTTTTAATTTCTTAATTGAGTTAATTGATGAGTGAGTGATTGTAGTGAAGTTAGAACAATACACAATGCAAACACACAAGAAGTATAGTGGTTCGGTGCTCTCCTAAGCACCTACGTCCACTCCCCAAGCGATCCTTTGAGAATTCACTATAATTCCGTGGATTACAGTTGGATTGATTTTGGGGCTCACAATCCAAAAACCTTTACACTTTGGTTTTTCGGGATCACCAAAAATCTATATTGGTTTTACGGTCTCACCAACAAACCCTCACCGTTGGTTTTACGGGTTCACCAACAAACCTACACCGTTGGTTTTACGGGCTCACCAACAAACCTTACAAATTGATTAAGAGGAAGAGAGTTGAAACTCTTAGATGAGCAAATATAACAATTATGAGCTACAAAAAAGAGTTTAGAATATAGTTATCGCTTTGATAAGACTCTTCTCTTCTTTGTCAAGATTGCTTCACTCTTCAAGGGTTGGTGGAGCTCTTAATGCCTCTTAGAATCTGCTCAACCACTTTCTTTTAGCTCTTTGAATGAAGCATTTGATTGAAGAATGCTAGGGCTTGCTTTTTTTTAAATGAACTTTGATTTGTTTGCAAAAGATACTTTTCTCTGATGAATAGTGTCACTTTAAATACTTTCCCACATCTTTTGGTCACTTCCCATTGGTCAGATTTGAAAAACTATCCGTTACTAGCCGTTGGGAGGTCAAAAAGTACTTCTACAGAACTAGCCGTTATGCCTCTGCCCGTGATGGGGTCGACTCCTGCTACAATGGGGTCGGCCTTCTCAGGAATCATAGAACCTTGTATTTCCGGCTGTTCTCACTGGGGTTGACTCAACCTATCTTGGGGTCGACCCATGCTACAGTGGGGTCGACTCAAACTTCATTGGGGTCGACCCTCTCAGGGATTCCAGAGACATGGTTTTTAAGCATATATCCTTGGGGTCGGCTCATGTTTAGTTGGGGTCGGCTCCATTGGGGTCGGCTCAAGTATTCCTGGGGTCGGCTCCAGCTGGGGTCGGCTCAAGGAAGCTTGGGGTCGGCCCTCTCAGTAAATTCTAGAGAGTTGTTTTCTTGAAGCTTGAAGCTGGGGTCGACTCAAGGTTCTTTGGGGTCGGTTCCACTCCTGGGTCGACTCAAGCATACATGGGGTCGACTCCACTTACTGTTCATCTGTGTCATTTTTGCAGGGGTGTGCCAGATGGTTCCATGATGTGCCAGGGTCGACTCTACTTATGTTGGGGTCGACTCATTCCACATTTTGCTGCATCTTAAGGTTAGACTAATCCATATAATAAATGAAATATATTTCAAGCAATTTTGAGTATATACCACGGTAGTGCTACATACTCTTAACAATGAAAATCACTGTTTTCCCTTTAAGAGTATATTTCACTTGAAATTTTGCTCAATTAGAATTAAGAATTCTCTATCTCTTTTTTAGTACAAATTTTATCTCGTTGTTAATCATTGGAAGACATCTTGATCTCATTCTCTTAATCTATCGAGGGTGTCGTATTCATTAGTGATGTATCACGTTAAATTGTATTATTAATTTGATATTTTCTGAATGGTTGTGTCAATCATCGAAATAACACTATCATCCTCATGCCAACCTTGCAAGTAACGGTTCCTCTATTTGTTTGTTCATTTCCTTTATCTAATTAGAAATTGTCTATAGCCTTGGGTTGGTTAGACGTTCTGGTAGGCCGAACTGGACCGACCCGCTCGGTTCGGCCTGTACCGAGTCGACCTGGTAGAAAATCGAGTTGGTTTGCTTATTGGAGTCGGTTCTGACCTCAAATCGTTCGGAAGGTTCCGAGCCGACCGAAAAAGGCCGAAATCGTTCGGAACTGGCTAGGTCCATTCGAACTCAGTGCAAACCATTCGGTTCCTACTGAGTCGACCTGGTTCAGAATCGGGCCTCTTCCCCCTTTCTTTGTTTTGTTACAAAAGGATGTTAGGAAAGCCTTTATTGTGTTTCTAAATTGAAGAGCATTCCTTATTCCTCTTACGGCAAAAATCACATCGATTCAGCATGATTAAATAATGTGTACTTCCTCTTCCTATCTCATTTTCTTTATTTTTTTGGGCTTGAAAAAATAGCTCGAAATTTGCAAAATAAGTGGAGATCATGCCAAAATTTTTGATTTAGAATTGATTTTATTATATGTTGTAGATTTATGGATGCATGATGACGTAAAAATTTTTAATTTTTGGATTATATATAATTTTTAAAAATTAAAAATATATTTTGGAATGAAAAATGGAGAAAAAATATATATCATAAAAATATAAAATTAGAAGCGTATTTAGAAAAATACAAGCTACTCTTTAGAAAAATTTGGTGTCCATTTATTCAAGTATGCGGTCATGCGCATAGTGGCCTAGGCCTAAATTTGAAAAAGAATGAAGAAATAAGTAGCCTTTGATGCATGTCCGTAGGCCTAAAAAAATATATGTAGCATTCATTATTAAGTTCTATATGGATCTGAGCTAAAATTAATTTTTTAAAATATTAATATTCAAAAATTATTTTTAAATTTTAAAAAATAATTAAAAATATAACTAATACAAAAAATTATGAAAAATTAGTAGTACGTATTGCATAATTCAGAAGTAATTTCTGAAGTAGAAAACATATTTTTCTGAATTTATAATTGTTGCTGGAAATTGGACCCGGGGGCAATCTTCGGTCGAGTGAGAGGGAGCAGCGGGTCACCATGGCGGGGCGGCGACCAGTCGGCGGGCGGCGTCCTCCGCTTGGGGTTGCCGGAGAGAGGGAGCTGGGGGTCCTCACGGCGGGGCGGCGATCCGTCGGCGAGCGGCGTCCTCCGTTTGGTGTGCCTGCAAACAAGCCGGTGGCCGGGTCTTCCGGCGCCGGCCCTCCGACGCTCAAGTCAGGAAGGGGGCAAATAATGTTAAAGAGGAGATAAAGTGTTTGTAGAGCGTGTAATTTCCCCCCCCCCCCGCCTGAGAAGCCAAGGTTTCCTTTTATAGGCGGGGGTCGGTGTACCTGTGATGTAACGGGGCGAGGCCGTAGTACGGCTTGGCATGTTGATCACGAAGTATTGCAAGGAAGAAATTGATCACGAAGGTCTTTCTTCAAGGCATTCCATGACTCCACATGAGGGCGTCCAGCACTCAGGTCATCTGCCACCCGAGTCCTCCACCATAGTTTTGCATCACCATGCAAGAACATGGTGGCCATATTCACCTGGTCACAGTCGGGTACCTTTGCAGCCTTGAAATAGTTTTCAAGATCCCATAGGAAGTTCTCCAATTCCTTAGCATTTCTTGCACCACCGAAGGGTTTGGGTTCTGACACCTTAACCCTTCCTCCATGATCTGCATGGGAAGAGGACGCTGCTGGGGCATTGAGCATGTAACGCTTCAGCAAGCTTACCTCCTCCAAGGAATGTATTCGGTTCGACATGCTCTCCACCAAACCGGCTTGCTTAGCCCTTTGGTGTTCGGACCGGACCTCCACATCTTGGACCAGATCTTGATGAGAAGCCTCCAATGTAGCCAGCCTCTCTTGGTGCTCGGTGGAGATGGAAAGCAAATCAGGGAACTCATCTTCACCCGGGTTACCCACTATCTCTTCTAGCCGGGTAACTCGTTCCGCCAACGTCATGGTGCTGAGAGCACACCAAGATCACTTCAAGAACTCCCCAAGAACAGCAAGAACGCTGCTCTGATACCTCCTGTCACACCTTTGGGAGAGCGGAATGGAAACACCGAAATTTTTCTCGAGTCTTCCTCCTCCCGGCGTGCGGCACTTGACTGTTTTCCTGCAAAACAGCAAGTCAGCCTACCTTGCACTCTCTCGGGCCAGGATCATGCCCAAGTGCACCTTGGTTTGGCATAACAATGCCTCACCAATTCCTTCTCAGCAATGTACACACATACGCTCAAGAATATGGGGAAAGAAGCTTCATTGAACCCTCCAACGAAAATCCCTCACAAGCCGAGGAACATAGCCTTGCAATCAGCCCTTCTCAAAACCCCCACGCCACCCACACACAGGTAGCTCAGCCAAGCCCCTTTTGGCTGAATGGATCACTCCCCTTACAATGGCCGAATGACCCAATACCTCACTGCATACACTCAGCTCTTTCTCCCATGAAATCCCCTTCGGCCCAGCCCCCAAGAACTCCCTCTCGGTGGAATGGACTCCAGACTTCAGCTCTTCCGGATGGGAGAAATGTACCCACTGAGCTCTGCCACTTTGGCCTTGATGCAGCCTATTTATAGCCTGCCCAAGTGGCAGCTCACAGTCCAAATGTCAGCTTGCCATTGGCTTCTGTTCAACTGATTCTTGCCTTGCTGGCAGCAACTGCCCAACCTCCCAGCCAATCACCTTGCTGGTTGGCTAACTGCATAACCACCAGGCCAACTACCCAGCCACATGGCCAACTGTTTTGCCACCTGGTCAACCGCCCAAGTGCCTTGGCAGCCACGCTGGAGCCCGGCTGGCGCCCAGCTGCCCGGCAGCCCATGTGCCACTGTTGGCTGACTTGGCCAGCCACCGCCTGGCCTGTGTCCATGCGCGCACGCCCATGCGCGCCCTGCCGCGCGGCACCGCCGAGTGCCTGGCTGTGCGCCCAAGCTGCGCACGGTCCAAATGAGTGCGCGCCTCCCTGCGCGCAAGGTCCCGCATGCGCACGCCTACGCCATGCGGGGTCTCTCCTTAGTGTGTGATCACTTCGCACACAGTTTCATGGCTTGGTGCTGTCTTGCACCGAGTCATGGCACTGCTGCCATTTGCCATGTCGCGCGCCTCCTCGCGCGCAAGGGCCTACGGTGCGCGCCGCTTGCGCGCCCGCAGCACCCGGCCCTCCTGGTCAGCTGGCCGCGCGCGCGCCTGCGCGCGGCCGTGCGCACGGGTTCGTGCGCGCGCCGCCTGCGCGCGCACACCCCTGCGCTCGGATGTCCGCCGGGCCATGCGCCCTGGTCACCTGCGTCGCCGGCCTGCGCGCAGCCATCGTGCCACGCTCGGCCGAGCGTGCTGTAGCGCGCGGTCCTCGGCCTCGCCTGGCCGTGCTTGCTGCGTGCGCGCGGCCCCTGCTGAAATGGCAGCGCCCCAGCCCGCCTCCGCACATGGGTTGGGGGCTGTCCACAGGGTGCGCGCTGCCTGCGCGCACCTCAGGCCTGGCCCTGCTGCGCCTCCTGCACATGGACAGCGCAGGACCAGCCCCCTTTGCGCACGCCTTGCGCGCGCCTAGGCCGAGGGGTGTGACAATCCTCCCCCGGCCGAAGATGTCGACGCCCTCGTCGACTCCTCCTGCACATATGAGAGGATCTGATCCTCAAATTGCCACAGATTTGCTGCTTGCTCCCAAGTAGCGTCCGCCACTTCCTCGCCTTCCCATTGAATCAAAAATTCATTGGTTCTCCCCACCTTGCGCCTCCCAAGTACTCTTTGGACTTTCTTAGAGTACTCCTTGCTGATGGTGGGTGGTGCCCTCCTTGGCACCGGTCTACTTGCATCCTCCGACTCATAGTAGGGGCGCAAGAAACTCACATGGAATGTAGGAAAAATCTTCAACCTCTCCGGCAACTCTAGCCGGTACGCCACAGTCCCACCTTGCTAGTACCTTGAAGGGCCCATCATACTTTGGCATTAGCCCCCGATGGAGCTTAATCTTCCCCATCTTCTTCCATAGTTGTGGTGTGATCTTTAGCAAAACAAGATCACCCACTCGGAACTCCAAGGGCCTCCTCTTGCGATCTGCAAATTTCTTCATGCGGCTGACAGCCTTTGCAAGACTCTCTTTGGCCTCTTCAATGAGTTCCTCCTTCTCCCGGAGCAAACGGTGGGCAGCCGGGCATGTGTCCCCATCTCCCTGGAGTGCAACCTCCAAAGGTGACATGGGCTGAAACCCCATGCTAAGCTCTGCTGGACTCATGCCGGTGGAAGAGGATCTATGGACATTATAAGAGAATTGAGCCACTTCCAGCAAATCTACCCAATTTCTTTGGCTCGCTGTCACATAGTGCCGCAGAAATTCTTCAAGTAACCCATTGATCCTTTCCGTTTGCCCATCGGTTTGTGGATGGTATGCTGTGGAAAACAGCAATTCCGAACCCATTAGTTTAAAAAGATGAGTCCAGAATTTACCAGTGAACCGTGGATCCCTGTCACAAACCACATCAGCTGGGACTCCAAAATGCTTCACTATCCCACTGAAAAACAGGTCTGCAGCCTTCTCTGCTGGACAAGGGAATGGTGCTGCCATGAAGACAGCATACATAGAAAACCGGTCCACGATCACATACACCGAACGCATCCCTTTCACCTCCGGCAAACCAGTGATGAAATCCATGGAAAGGGATGTCCATGGCCTCTCAGGGATGGGCAGAGGCTGCAGCAGCCCTGCCACCTTTCTGCGTTCAACCTTGTCCATTTGGCAAATGTGACAAGTCTTGACGTAGAGTTCGATGTCCTCCTCCATCTTCGGCCAATAATAGCTTCTTGACAACAAAGCCATCATGCGTTCAGCCCTCGGATGACCAGCCCACTGTGGGTCATGACTCTCTTTCAAAAGGGACTGCCGAAGACCTCCTCCCTTTGGTACAAACAGCCTCCTTCCACGTGCATATAACAGTCCATCCTCTTCAGCCCAAAATCTGCGCGTTACACCTCCCTGCACATCCTGCAGAATTCTTGCATACTCTTTATCATTAGCAGCAAAATCTTTGAGTTTAGCTAGGAAAGTGCTTTGGAAAGAAGTTAAGGCAGCAACATAGCCTTCAACAGTCTTCCTACTCAGTGCATCAGCCACCAAGTTTTGCTTGCCCGGTCGGTGCACCCAGTCAAAGGAAAATTCAGCAAGGAATTCCTGCCATCTCGCTTGCTTTGGGGACAACTTCTTTTGAGTAGAGAAGTAGGTATTGGCCACATTATCAGTGACAACTCTGAAGTGTGTACCCAGCAAGTAATGGCGCCACTTCTCCAAGCAATGAAGAACTGCAGTCATTTCCTTCTCATGGACTGAATATCGCTGTTCGGTAGCATTGAGTTTTCTGCTCTCAAATGCAACCGGATGTCCACTCTGTGACAATACCCCTCCAATGGCAGTGTTAGAAGCATCAGTATGCACTTCAAAAGGATGATCAAAATCTGGTAGCTTGAGTACGGGTTCGGTTGCAATTGAGGTCTTCAAATCAGTGAATGCCTCACTGCATACCGCAGTCCATTCCCATGACTTGTCTTTCTTCAAGAGATCAGTAAGGGGACTTGCAATCCTTGAGTACCCCTTTATGAATCTTCTATAGTAATTTGCTAGACCTAAAAAGGCCCGCAATTCACCAACTTTGGTAGGGATCGGCCAATCTTGAATTGCCTTCACCTTGTCCTTCTCCATATGGATTCGGCCATGGCTTATGAGATGACCCAAAAAGGATATCTCTTCTTGGCAAAATTGACACTTCTCTTTTTTGATGTACAACTTGTTGGTTCTTAAGGATGAGAATACAAGTCTTAGATGTTCTAGATGATCTTCAAGACTATTGCTAAAGATAACAATATCATCTAGGTATACAACAACAAACTTGTCTAGGAAAGGATAAAGAACATCATTCATGAGGTTGCAAAATGTAGCCGGGGCATTAGTAAGCCCGAAGGGCATAACCAAGAACTCAAATGAGCCATACCTCGTAATGCATGTAGTCTTGGCCTCATCTCCTTCAGCAATCCTTACTTGCCAATAGCTCGACCTCAAATCAAGCTTTGTAAAGTATGATGCCCCTGCCAATCTGTCAAAGAGATTTGAAGCATTAGGTATAGGATATCGGTTCTTGACCGTTACCTTGTTAAGAGCCCGGTAATCAATACACATTCGAAGGGATCCATCCTTCTTCCTTTGGAACAACACCGGTGCTCCAAAGGGTGCCTTGGAAGGTCGGATCAGTCCAGCCTCCAAGAGCTCATCCAATTGCTTGCGCAACTCAGCCAGCTCTAAGGGTGCCATACGGTATGGTGCTTTTGCTGGTGGTAATGAGCCTGGCAGCAGCTCAATCTGATGGTCTACCGGTCTTCTAGGTGGAAGCTCTCTTGGCAAATCACTTGGCATAATGTCCAAGAAATCAGCCAACAATTTCTGCACTGGTTGGGGAATTTCCTGCTGTACATCGGGCTGAATCTCCCTGACAGCAGCAAGGAAAGTGTTTTCCCCATACTTCAGCCCCTTGCTGGCCTGTTTGGCCGTCATCATCACCCCCTTGCCCTTAGGCTTAGGAGCACTTGCTTCGGTCTTCACAAAACATGGGGATCTTTCATCTCCAATCAAGATCCCACCCAAGAAAGGCATAAGGCTCACCTTGGCAGCCACAAAGAACTCCATACCTAATATCAAATCAAAGTCATCAAGAAGTACAATCATGAGAGTACATTTACCTCTCTAGGAGCCAAACTCAAGGGAAACGTCAGCAACTCCATTCACTGGTGTGGCCCCGGAGTTGACAGCCTTGATCTTGCTTGGGCAATTGGACACCTTCAAACGCATGCGCTCAGCTTGACATGAAATTATTAGTTGCACCCGTGTCCAGCATTGCCCGCACTCCTTCCTTGTTGACTCGTACCATGGTATACATCAGCCCCGTGTAGAGAGGAGGGATCTTTGGCTCTGCAGCCATTGCACTTATCATTTGCAAAGGATTGACACGAGTTGTGCCCCCTTCCTCCCCATCATGTGCTGCAGTTTCCTGCACCGGCAGCACATTAAGGGTCTTTTTCTTTGGGCAATTTCGGGCAAGATGGGGTTCACCACATATGAAACACCCCCAAGAACTCTTGCCCTTCTCTTGCTGTTGCTTCTTGGACTGTAGAACAGCAGGCTTCTTCTTCTTTGGATCGCCATTTGTCTTTCTTCTCTTCGGCCATCCTCCCTTTGCCGGCTTGGCATCCGAAGGCTTGGGCTTAGCCTTCAGTCCAGCACCTTGATTGTTGGTGCGGTAGTCCACCAAAGCTTCCGCAGCAGCCATTGCCGAGGGGATATCCCGAACCCCTTGGCGTCGAAGCTCCGTCTGCGCCCATGGCTGCAAGCCCGACAGAAAATTGAAGAGCTTGTCTTCCTCGGACATATTCGTGATGTCAAGCATAAGGGAAGAGAACTCCTTGACATACTCACGAACGGCTCCCGTATGGCGAAGCTTCTTGAGACTTTCCCTTGCAATCCAAGAAGTATTGCAAGGAAGAAATTGATCACGAAGGTCTTTCTTCAAGGCATTCCATGACTCCACATGAGGGCGTCCAGCACTCAGGTCATCTGCCACCCGAGTCCACCATAGTTTTGCATCACCATGCAAGAACATGGTGGCCATATTCACCTGGTCACAGTCGGGTACCTTTGCAGCCTTGAAATAGTTTTCAAGATCCCATAGGAAGTTCTCCAATTCCTTAGCATTTCTTGCACCACCGAAGGGTTTGGGTTCTGACACCTTAACCCTTCCTCCATGATCTGCATGGGAAGAGGACGCTGCTGGGGCATTGAGCATGTAACGCTTCAGCAAGCTTACCTCCTCCAAGGAATGTATTCGGTTCGACATGCTCTCCACCAAACCGGCTTGCTTAGCCTTTTGGTGTTCGGACCGGACCTCCACATCTTGGACCAGATCTTGATGAGAAGCCTCCAATGTAGCCAGCCTCTCTTGGTGCTCGGTGGAGATGGAAAGCAAATCAGGGAACTCATCTTCACCCGGGTTACCCACTATCTCTTCTAGCCGGGTAACTCGTTCCGCCAACGTCATGGTGCTGAGAGCACACCAAGATCACTTCAAGAACTCCCCAAGAACAGCAAGAACGCTGCTCTGATACCTCCTGTCACACCTTTGGGAGAGCGGAATGGAAACACCGAAATTTTTCTCGAGTCTTCCTCCTCCCGGCGTGCGGCACTTGACTGTTTTCCTGCAAAACAGCAAGTCAGCCTACCTTGCACTCTCTCGGGCCAGGATCATGCCCAAGTGCACCTTGGTTTGGCATAACAATGCCTCACCAATTCCTTCTCAGCAATGTACACACATACGCTCAAGAATATGGGGAAAGAAGCTTCATTGAACCCTCCAACGAAAATCCCTCACAAGCCGAGGAACATAGCCTTGCAATCAGCCCTTCTCAAAACCCCCACGCCACCCACACACAGGTAGCTCAGCCAAGCCCCTTTTGGCTGAATGGATCACTCCCCTTACAATGGCCGAATGACCCAATACCTCACTGCATACACTCAGCTCTTTCTCCCATGAAATCCCCTTCGGCCCAGCCCCCAAGAACTCCCTCTCGGTGGAATGGACTCCAGACTTCTTCTCTTCCGGATGGGAGAAATGTACCCACTGAGCTCTGCCACTTTGGCCTTGATGCAGCCTATTTATAGCCTGCCCAAGTGGCAGCTCACAGTCCAAATGTCAGCTTGCCATTGGCTGCTGTTCAACTGATTCTTGCCTTGCTGGCAGCAACTGCCCAACCTCCCAGCCAATCACCTTGCTGGTTGGCTAACTGCATAACCACCAGGCCAACTACCCAGCCACATGGCCAACTGTTTTGCCACCTGGTCAACCGCCCAAGTGACTTGGCAGCCACGCTGGAGCCCGGCTGGCGCCCAGCTGCCTGGCAGCCCATGTGCCACTGTTGGCTGACTTGGCCAGCCACCGCCTGGCCTGTGTCCATGCGCGCACGCCCACGCGCTGTGACATCCGCGCGCGCCCTGCCGCGCGGCACCGCCGAGTGCCTGGCTGTGCGCCCAAGCTGCGCACGGTCCAAATGAGTGCGCGCCTCCCTGCGCGCAAGGTCCCGCATGCGCACGCCTACGCCATGCGGGGTCTCTCCTTAGTGTGCGATCACTTCGCACACAGTTTCATGGCTTGGTGCTGTCTTGCACCGAGTCATGGCACTGCTGCCATTTGCCATGTCGCGCGCCTCCTCGCGCGCAAGGGCCTACGGTGCGCGCCGCTTGCGCGCCCGCAGCACCCGGCCCTCCGGGTTCGTGCGCGCGCCTGCGCTCGGATGTCCGCCGGGCCATGCGCCCTGGTCACCTGCGTCGCCGGGCTGCGCGCCCGCCTGCGCGCAGCCATCGTGCCACGCTCGGCCGCGCGTGCTGTAGCGCGCGGTCCTCGGCCTCGCCTGGCCGCGCTTGCTGCGTGCGCGCGGCCCCTGCTAAAATGGCAGCGCCCCTGCCCGCCTCCGCACATGGGTTGGGGGCTGTCCACAGGCAGCGCGCACCTCAGGCCTGGCCCTGCTGCGCCTCCTGCATATGGACAGCGCAGGACCAGCCCCCTTTGCGCACGCCTTGCGCGCGCCTAGGCCGAGGGGTGTGACGAGGGAGGCTGGCGCCGGCTGGCAGCAAAGTTGGTGGCGAACTGCCTGCCGAGTTGCTCAAAAGAGGACACCGTGTTCGGCTTCAGTCCAGAAAACCAAAGCCGAGCGGTCCCTCGGAGGGTTGCTGGGAAGGCCTTGCAAAGTATGGCCTCCGAGGACCCTTGTAGGGCCATGAGGGCCCGATAGCTCTCCAAGTGGTCGAGAGGGTCGGTGATTCCGCTGTAGGGCTCCATCTGAGGCATTTTGAACCTCGCGGGAACCGGCTCATCCTCGATCCGGCTGGAGAAGGGGGACTTGGTAGTGAACTCAAAGTCTCCCTCTTGCCTCGCCTTCTTGCTGTGGAGTGCCGCGATCTGGCGCTCCAGATGCTCAACTTTTCGGTCGAGCTCCCCTGCCTGCGGAATTGTTGCCGTGGTTTGCACCGGCTCACGGCGGTCCGGAGCTGACTCAGCCTCAGAAGGCTGGAGTCTTCTGTCGAGATCTTCCCCCGGCAGCTCTCTCTGGGGGGAAGTCCGCTCCTCGTTATTGGCTCTGGAGGAGCCATGTAAATTCTGGCCGGGGAGAACCGGGCCGTTGGGAGGAAATTCCGGCGGGAACTGGGCCCGCGGGGGAAGCGTTGGTAAAGCTTCCTCGCGTCGCAGGCCCTGAACGGCGGCGGCCAGGGCCTGGACTTGCTGTACTAAGGCGTTGAACTGTTCCGGCTGGACCTGAGGAATTGGGTCAGCCGGAGTTGGAGAATTCTGGACGGAGCGTCCAGGACTTTGCGGGGGACGCCGGGAGACGTTGGAGGCTCCCTTCTCAACTTCATGACTGCTACTCGGTCCCTTCCTCTAGCGCCAACTGTTGCTGGAAATTGGACCCCGGGGCAATCTTCGGTCGAGTGAGAGGGAGCAGCGGGTCACCACGGCGGGGCGGCGTCCTCCGCTTGGGGTTGCCGGAGAGAGGGAGCTGGGGGTCCTCACGGCGGGGCGGCGATCCGTCGGCGAGCGGCGTCCTCCGTTTGGTGTGCCTGCAAACAAGCCGGTGGCCGGGTCTTCCGGCGCCGGCCCTCCGACGCTCAAGTCAGGGAGGGGGCAAATAATGTTAAAGAGGAGATAAAGTGTTTGTAGAGCGTGTAATTTTTTTCTCCCCCCGCCTGAGAAGCCAAGGTTCCCTTTTATAGGCGGGGGTCGGTGTACCTGTGATGTAACGGGGCGAGGCCGTAGTACGGCTTGGCATGTTGTCCAGGTCGGCGCACGGTCAGGCGAATTATTACATCGATGTCGGCGGTGAGGTCGTCGTACGACCTGAATTGGGGCGCTGCCAGGCGAATTATTGCATCGGTGTCGGAGGTATGGCCGAGATCGGGGACTTATCATGGTTGACTAAACTCTGCTGGGCTAACTTGCCGTGGAGAGCCGAGGATCCGTAGATGTCAGAAGCCATGCGCATTAATTGTGGAGTAAGCCGGAGATCCGCATTAATTGTCGAGTAAGCCGGAGATCCGCATTAATGGTGGAGTAAGCCGGAGATCCACATTAATTGTAGAGTGAACCGGAGGGTTACAGCGGCCATGCGCAATAAATGCTGAAGCAGTGGCAGGGTATGGTCCTCAGTTGGACCTCGGAGGAGTACGGCCGTAGTAGGTGGCTGACAAGGGTAGACCTTGAGCATCAAGATTTTTCTAGGTCGGATGTCTTGAGGTCGGGCGTTCTGAGGTCGGATGCCGACTTCGGCTGTTCAGGTTCGGCGATTGTGCGGCTTCTTGGGGGCATTCGTGTCACTTGGGGGAAAAATCTTATTCCCCCAACAATAATATTTAAACATCTTTTTAAATTTAAATTTATTGAAAATATATAAATAAATAAAAATAAAAAATTAATATTATATATTAGATAAATCAGATATACTTTCTGACGTAAAAAAATTATCTTTATTGTAATAAAATTTTTCTATCTTTAAATAATTGATAAAATGACGTATTTGATAAATCTGCATGAATAGAGCCATCAAGAGAAAAGAAGCTAGAGCGTGATATTGGTTGGGATCATAGGTAAATGCTCTCGGATTAGCACTATTGAAAGTGCAACATAGAGTTCAAAAGAGGATTTTAGTTGGTGGTTACCCCAATATATTTATTTGCCGAAAATGGCCACAGAAGGCTCGACAGCTGATGAAGTACTTTGCTGATTTTAGAACAGCGAAGGAGAGGATTTCCAGAAAGAAGGCGGAGGTGGACCACCGAGCAGCAGAGCCATCTTCCTATCACTCTAGGAAGTCAGAAGAAGCGTCTGCTCTAAATGACGAGGAGGCACAGATTCAAGCTGTTATATAGGTGAGCCTGGATGATCATTGACAACAAGATAAGGTGGCCAGGAATGGGCTCAATTTGGGCCTTTATAATACGAGTCGGGCTCTGGTTCTACGAGCGGCAGGGCGGATCCAGAGTTTCAGAGAACCTTCTCAGTCAAGGAGGACGTCAATAGATGCGGTGGTCGTATTGTATCTATGCTAGAGACTTTTAGTAGTAAAAAGAAGTCATCCAAAGAGATTCCACCAGAAGCAATAATCCATATTTAGATCCATATGACTTTTCCAACAGAGATTTGAAGCAGCAGAGGGTTGACACAATGCTGAAGAAGGATAAAAAGAAGGATATGTGGTGAGCTATTGGATCTTGATTTTACTTCAGCCACATCTTAGCGAATTTGGCAGACAATACGTATTCTCCAGGCTCGAAAAACATCTACGATGAGCTTCTTGAAAATAATGAGCTAGAAAAATAGATTGCCTCATACAAGAGCAAGTGGCCCATATATGGAATGACGGTGATGTGTGATGGTTGGACCGGTCCTACTAGATAGAGCATTATCAACTTTTTGATATATTGTGATACAAAGAGAAATTGATGGAGGAGGTGATTGATCAAGTAGAAAAGAAAAATATCGTGCAGGTCATCACTAATAATGGGCCACAATATAAGGCCATTGGGCAGATCTTGATGGAGCAGCAGCTATATATTTTTTGGACCCCATGTGCTGCATATTGTATCGAATTTATGTTGATAGACATTGCGAAGATTCGTAGGGTGCAACAGACAATGGAGACGTTCAAAACCATCACCAGATATATTTATAACCATGCATGGGTCCTTTCACTGATGAGGAGGTATGTAGGGAGAGAAATCTTAAGACTAGGAGTCATATGATTTGCTACCAACTACGTTGCACTCGATAGTCTTCTGGAGAAAAAAGCAGCCTTACTCAGATATTTGTCAGTCTCGAGTGGTAGTAAAGTAAATATGCAAGGGCCGACACTTAAGGGAGCATTGTTACGGACTTGGTGATGAGATAGACATTCTCGCAGCGGGTCTTTACGATAGTGAAGGCTATTAGACCATTGTATGAAGTATTTCGGATCGTGGACAACGAGAGATACTTTCAGATGGGCTTGTATCACATGATGGAGATGGCAAAGATTCAGATCATGAAGGCAGATCCATTGTATGCCTAGGAGTACATCGACATCATTGAGCGACGGTGGAACTACCAGATGAGTAGAGACTTGCATCTAGCAGGTAAGCAAGAACACTGAAAATTAGACTGCTTCTGTACTTTGTGTAATTTTACTAAAACAATAACGAACTCTATTTGGAGCATACTATTTGAACCCTTGGTTTCAGTGCACCATAGCTGGATCGATATGGATGACGAACTTCTGGCCGCTCTGCGTAATGTGATTTATAAGATTGAGCCTGATCCAGAAGTCGTGGCCCTATGTCTAAAAGATGTAAGTAACTTAAGTGATGTGGAAGTTAATTGGTATCTTCAATTATTAACATATTACAAGACGATTTTTTGCATAGACTAAAATATTTAGAGAGGGCACCGAGAGCTTTGGAGTCTCGACAGCTGTTGTAAGTAAGAAAAGTATGAATCCAGATATATTACACATCAAGAGGACATTTATCTTAATTAGATGGTTACTAATATGGTACTATTTTATAAATATTTTTTTTAATATTTTTGTAGTTGAATGGTGGATTTATTTTGGTTTGTCCACGATAAATCTTAAGCGTTTAGCTATTCGAATTCTTTCTTAAACGGTCTTCTCGAGTGATTATGAGCGCAACTCGTCCACCTTCGCCCTCATCCACAGCAAGCAGAGAAACCATTTGACATAGAAGCACCTCAACGATCTTGTATATGTTCACTACAATCTGAGGTTGAGGCTAAAGTGCATTCAGAAGAAATTGGTGCTAAAGTATATAGATCCGATCCATTGTGCTTTCGTTGATGATGAGAATGATCCTACAATCGGATGGCTTGTGGGCCAGCAGCAGGAGCTCAAGCTTGATGAGCGAGGATCGCCTCTACGATTGGCCAGTTTCATAGCCTGCAAGGCTAAGGTTGATGCAAGGCAATGGGTAGAAAATAATATTCTACACATCCTTCCAGCTGATTAACCACAGCCATAGGAGAGCCAGTCACCATATGACTTCTTGTCCGAGACTTTCTCTCAGAGATATGATCGAGAGATGCTTAGACGAGGCCACTACGCTACTCAGTCGACTCAATCAACTCGGTCGGTCAGAAGGGCGACATACATCCTCCCAACATAGCCAAATAGAGGGGCACGAAGGGTAAGTAGACAACGAAGGCCACGAAGGGTAAGAAGGTAGCTGGCCAGTGCACCAAGAAAGAAAAAACAAAAGGCACCTGTAGCCCCAATGGAGAGTGTCGAGTAGTTCACTTAGATTCAAAGACCAGAAGCAGCAGTTCTGGTGGTCATAGATTTGTTGGCCAAAAAAAAGTGAACATGAGACCATTTATGAGACAGCTGCAGGATGGTCTTCAATTCACTGGTAAGTCTCAGTTTATGCATCATACATAGGATGGAGATTACGGTGCATGATTTGGTGGAGCCTGCGAGGATCTGATTGCATATAGTAGACGCGTTCCTCGAGGTCATTTAGGAAGACACGATGCAGCTGCAGATGATCTCGTACGTGGAGTAGAATCCATAGACGTATCAGATTTCGAGTCGTATATTGGATCCTATTACCTGCAGCCACAGACAACCTATGACCCATACGAATACGGATATAGATATAGTATGTCTGAGGCATCTTCCGGTGGCTATTATCCTACGCAGCTTAGAGCATCTTATGGATCGGATTTTGCTGCCGGCTTATTTGGATGTGCCCCTTCACAACCATTTTATTGGTCAGTTTATTAACCAGAAGATACTTTTCAGAGCTAGAGCTTCAGCGAGAGATTTGAGAGTGCTTATAACTTGGAACACGTTCTTTATGGGATGAACATACAAGACTACAACGCTGCTTGGTTAGGGAGATGGGCTGATGTGCCTTCTGACTATGGTAATGATCCATATATTTACGAGAGGTATCACCACTCAATGAGATTTTAAATATCGGTATGTATGTTGTATTTTAAATATATATAATTGATTATATTATTTTATATTTTTTATTTCGCTACTTGATTTGAGAATATTTTACGTTGCTTTTTGTAGCATGCAATATCTCACTAATCATTTTATATTTTGTTTCATTTGAAAACAATAAGATGCATCATTTAGGTTAAACCGAGATCATAGAAACGTAAAAAAAATCAAAAGAACATCAAATTAGATTTAAAATCATTGAAAATGTTCAAAAAGATTGATTACCAATGACATCAACTTGAAAAACTTTCAAAAAAATGGATGTTCGGTACTGTACCGACCCATCCGCCGATCAGTACGGATCTCGGTACCGGTTCAGCAGACCTTGGTTAGAACTGTTACAGCCTGTGGTTTTTTTATTTTGTTTCTTTTTTGACTGATTTTAGTTTTTTTAATATAGTTTTTGATCATGATATTCAATCTAATATAGGCTGAGTGTTTTAACACAGACTGTTTAGAGTTGTTCTTGCTGAAAATTGGTTTATTTATAATTTTCTATGGTGAAAGCTTGTCTGGAAATATGGTCTTCTAGTGCTAATATGTTAAATTAGTGCATGCAAAGGTCTGGGACTATTAGATGCTGGAATGATTGGTGCTGTTGAAAATTTGCATCATTATGACAGTATGTACAGCAAAATAAAATTTACTGTTGGAGGTGGGATTGGAGAAGACCATGTACGTGTCTGGGAAGATAGTGGTCATCTCACTCTGTTCCCTGCTAATTTATGTCCATTTGTCTCTTTATAGTTAAGTTTGGTGACTATAGTGTGGGTGGATGGGAGCAAGTTCTGGTCTTGCTTAGATCTGGTCTAATTTTTCATGCTGTCTAAATGTAGTGCTTAATGTCACCCTTGCTATGTTTTGAGAATAGAATTGGCCTTGTTTATGTTGTTCATTTCAGCTTTAGCATCAATGGAATCCTATTCTTTTGTTTTTGCTTTTTTTTTTTTCTACTAGAAAAAGAATTTCTTTGTTCTTATTTGAGGAACTGGTTCTTTCACGCGTTAATTCTTATTTTCCCCAATGCAAGCCTCAATTTTGTGTTCAATCTACACCTCTATTATATTCATCTGCAGCTATCAGATTTTGTGCTGTGAACTCATTTATATTCAATTCAGGCCTTAATTCTTATTTTTTTCCCAGCCCAAGCCTCAATATTGTGTTCAATCTACACTTCTCTTATGTTCACTTTTGGCTGTCAGATTTTGTGGTTTGAACTCATTTATATTGCTCATTTCCAGTTCCCATGCTGGAAATGAGAATTGGCTTGATCTAAGTCTTGATTGCAGCCTCATTTATATGGGCTCACCCTAACCATTTTTTGTATCTCTGCTGTTTTCATATGTGGTGATGTGAAATTCAGATGTGAGAATCTCCACATGGTGCTACGAGAATATATACCATTACATAATTTGTTTATGGTGGTCATGGTTTTATGTTATATATGCTACGAAGTTGTGAATATTCTTGTATGTCATCCATGGTCACATCTATTGTATACCCTTGCCATTTTTTTCATTCTGATAATGTTCTACATCTTTGGTTTAATTTATTTATTTATTTTATTTGTGACTCAATCTAAGCCTGCTATTTATGCTAGTTTACCACTTATTGTGCTGCTTGACTAGTGATCAAGTATTTTCCTGTATTTTGCAAAATATGAAATTCAGTTTGCTGTAATCTGGTAACATACTTTGCTATATATACTATTAAAATTTGGAGCCCTGTCTAGGTCTTCCATTCTTTCCTTTAGGAAAAGAGAGAGAGACAGAGAGAGAGCGAGAGAGAGAGAGAGAGAGATCTGCCTGAGGTTTAGCTAGTATCTTTGTTCTATGTTGATTGATTTATCATACATTTTACTTTTGCTGCTATATAATGCTGCTATGGTTACTTCTTCTTGTATCTGTTGTATCTGAATATTTGATGTTAGACATGCCAACAAAGAGAGTTGCTGCAAAGTCTGTTAGGGAACGCACTTCTAATTGGACCAATGCACTTGATGAGACCATGCTGAGGATATTGAAACAGGAGTACATGCTAGGAAACTATGTTGGGGGACAATTCACAAATGATGCCTGGACACAAATAGTCTCAACGTTTAATCTTCAGACGGGCTTAACTTACACTAAGGCCCATATCAAGAATCGTTTGAAGGTCTTAAAGAAGTCATTCTCATTGTACCATACCCTTGCAACCAAAAGTGGATGGGGATGGGATCCAGATAAAAATATGCTGATAATTGGAGATCTTTCAGACTGGGAAGACATGATAGAGGTAGGTGTTTATTTCTTAAGTTGTCCAGCTAGTAGTGTGGTTCAATCTATGCATCCTTTTTACCATCCATTTTATTTGGTGTTCTTTTTTAAAATAGGCAAATCCACAATATGCCAAGTGCAAGGACAGACCTTTCCCAGCTTTTGCGATCCTTGAGTTGCTTTGTGCAAACACATCAATTGCGAAGCATCAGGATAAAACGGCTCTAGATGCAAATGACAGGGATACTAGCTCTAACACATCCCGTGAAGTCTCTAGTTCCTCAAATCCCAGAAAAAGAAAAAGGACTGCTGTGGCAAAAGCTATACCAGATCCTGTGCAGACAAGAAGGAGGCGACCAAAGATAACTAAAGAACAAATCAGCTGTGCAAATGTTGCTGGACCGAGGGTGTATTCGATTGAAGATTGCATTGACAAGTTGGAAACACTGCCTAACATCTCCTCCGAAGCATTCCTTTCTGCCTGCGAGGCTTTCAAGGACGAGCATGATAGGTCCATTTTTATGCGACTTCATGGACCGTTGCTTAACATGTGGATCGATAGGCAGGTTGCTAAGCACTCCATATCAGCAGTCCAGGTGGTAGTACCCTCCCAGCAGCAGTCACCTTAGTGGTTCTGGTCAGACCACAAGCAGCAATGCTGCGAAACTTACTACCCCTTAAAGACGGGAGACTCTTTGATTTTGACAAAGTTTTTGTTTTTCAGTTATGTATAGTTCACCACACTGGATGGTGGAATGTCAACTTCAAATTTCGTGATGTCTTAATTTGCCATTTTATTATCGTCCTACTTCTAGTTCCAAGTTATTTTTGCACTCAATTTGTAATTTATGCTTTGGATCGTTTTGATTTGATTATATATGAGGATGAAATCTGGGTCAGTCTGCAAAATTGACAATTGAACTTTTCGGGAGGGGGAGTTTTGGAGGCCTCCCCATCTATGTGCAATTAAGGGGGGATGAATGAGTTCATGCTGCTATACATAGGGGCATTTTCATATGAAGTCCTTCAACGTGCAAAATGTTATTACTGGTATTTTTAATGAAACCCCTAACAGAGGGTGTAATTAAGCTGGATTAGCAATGACATCATGACAATAACTTGCCTGTATTTCCTTGTTCTGAACTGTACGGTTCATGCCACGCTGAAGTGCCCAAGTTGTATATTTCTGAACAGTTCTATATAAATTCTGAGCAGAGTACTGGTCTCTAATTTCCAAACAAATGTCCATGGTACCCGTGCAAGCATTTTAGTGCAAACTAGTTTAAATTTAGATAACTCTGTGCTTGAAAAAAGAAAAGAAATGTTACTCCATCCGAGACAAATGCAATATTGTAAGGTTGACATAGTTGTGAGCATTCAAGAACAACTTGATTGCTTTGTGATGTATCTTAGTGAGACAATGCTAAAGACAATGACTTACCTGGGACATGATAGCTTTTTAATTCCCTGTATCTTTCTGTTTTTTCTTCCATTATGAGAAAACTGCTCCATGAATGTAATATCTCACAAACAAGAGATTAAGACCGCATCACTATTGATCTACTAGTGGCAAGATCTAACAATTTTGTCATTCATGAAAGTCTGTTGAATTGCTTGTAGTGCAGGTCATTCTCTAACTAGGGTGGCTCCCCTGAAAATTGTTATAGTGGAAAATGAGTTTGATGGCATAACACGACCGAATTGGTCCAAGTCATAACTCATATGGTATCCTGCCTAGCCGGACCAAGTCTATCTTGGTGATAGCAGGATGAACAAACCCATAGACCCCAAGATCATATGTCACCTAATGAGAAAAATATAGCCCAGATGGATATTTCTCAGCTAGGCATCTATCCTAAGCCGATCTAGGCCCTCTTACCTTGGCAGCCGATTTTTCCACCATATGAAAAAGATCGTTCTATCTAAATACAGTGCAATCCCAAATAGTTACAGCATAACTCTAGGTTGTTGATGTTAGATGTATGCCCTAGAAGCCAATCTGACTGATACATTATTTATTCTGCGATATAGTTTTGTACTTGACTTTGTTATTATTTAATAATATTGGACATCTTTTTTCATTCATGTTATATATGTGTCCATAAATCGTCCAAAGAATTAATAAGATGATGATACATATTCTCAAGTGTTGAGAATTTGAGCCATGTGTTATTGGTGATTAACTTCTAAATGCTCCTGATCGATGGATTATCATGGGGACGGTGATTGATCCAATGAGATTAGTGCATAGATCGCTTTTTTTTGGATGGACAAGTCTCGAGTCCACAGTGTAGGGACACTGGAGTGATAGTGCAGGTGCTTATTAGAGAACAAGGGTACCGAGCGTGACCAAAGCAAGAAGTCACTTGGATGTCTATCCACTCGTTAGTGACTTACTTGATGTTGCAGTAGTATGACTGGTCCTTTGACCTATGGTGCCTCGGCTATTCACAGTGAGGTTGTTGTAGTTTGACTGCACATATATATGGTCTCTAGCCATATCGATCCTTGTGATGCAGATTGACAGTAGTAGGTGTTAGGATTTGTGTCCTAAAAGTCAATCGTCAGCCTGTTGATGATTGAATTATATATGAATTAATAAATTAATAAAAGGTTATTTGGCATTATTCATCGCATATATTTTGTACATCTTCTTGAACTCTAGTAATGTGATGAAGTCCGTAGGACTCTTTTAAAAGATAAAGGAGGATTTGTCTATGAGTCCTTAAACCTGTTCGCGACCAAACGATATGCTATTACTAGGGCAATAGTATTATCAAGAATACGTCTATGAGTCATTGGTTGTCTTTTTAACTAAGAAGTGTCGAGACACTGATATGCCACACAGGTGAAGTGTAGGAATACATTTCACTGAACATGACCAGTTCCAGAATGCTCTGCTGTCAAGAGATGTTTCGAGTGGATATGGGTGTATGTGTCCCTCTGACCTGAGATCACCACGATGACTAGCAAGCAACTCACTGTACTTTGGTACCAGACTATCTAAGTTTCTAATTTAGTGATGGAAGGTTACTGGGTGCAGTCAAGTACTTGCGAAGTCGGTGTGTGAGTCAAGATAGAATTGACCCCTTCTGGTGATAGGAGATAATGCCTTTGTGTTCAATTTAGCAAAATCTTGGCTAGGATAATCCTTGTGAGGAGTCACAGGATTTGTAAAGTTGAAAAATATTCCAACCCGACTTTGGCCGGTATCCAACCGGACCACCCATTCCAATAGTTGCAACTGACTCATCATTATTGTATGACAATTCCAATGGTTGATACGCACCAGTGCGCGCACGCGCCTCCAATGTATATAGACGCATTGGACTCATTATCACACAACTAATGGGAGGCTATGACGTGGTCATCTCCATTAACCATATCATTTTATGGACCTAATAATTTAGAGGATTTTTATAATAAAAAGTTGACTCAATCCAAATCCTCCCACTGACTTCATAAGTCAGGTATCATAGGAAATAGATTCAAGTCAATGCACCTAAATCAGTCCAACTGATTTTCTTACAGGCATGGGTTAATTAGAGTCAATCAGAGATCTGATCAAAAGAGATTCACCAAGATGGCTAGGTAAGTGAGATCAGCGGAAGGGTATGCCATTAACTTGACTGGACCGAAACCAAGCAAGTAGCTCCCAATTAAAAACCTACTGATTACAGTTGCCTTTGGCACCAACTGGTTTATCAATTTCAATTCGATCAATATCATAACTCAAGCTCAACCACGAAGCCTAAATCAACATCCATTTGGTCTAATCAGAGACATGGACTTGATCAACTACAACTATTGCAAAGATTAAGAGTAATCTTGACCCAATCTAAGAAACAACTTTAATTAGATTAGATCAACTACTCTACCAAGTTTGATTTCAACCATTGAGACCAAATCAATTGGATTTGATTTAGCTAACCCATGAATTATGCAATGTCTTAGACGTTCAAATTGTTAGATGTATGCCCTAGAAGCCAATCTGGCTGACACATTGTTAATTCTGGGACATAATTTTGTACTTGACTTTATTATTATTGAATAAATAAAAGGCATCTTTTTCAGTCATATTGTTTATGTGTCTATGAATCGTCTAAAGAATTAATAGGTTAATGATGCATATTCTCAAGAGTTGAGAATTTGAGCCATGTATCATTGGTAATTAATTTCTAAATGCTCCTGATCGATGGATCATCACGAGGACGGTGATCGATCCGATGAGATCAGTGCACACATTACTTTTCTTGAGGATGGACGAGACTCGAGTCCACGGTGTGGGGACACTGAAGTAATAGTGCAGGTGCTTGTTAGAGAACAAGGGTACTGAGCGTGACCAAGACAAGAAGTCACTTGGATGTCTATTCACTCGTCAGTAACTTGCTTGATGTTGCAGTAGTGTGATTGGTTCTTTGACCTGCGGTGCTTCGGCTACTCATAGTGAGGTTATTATAGTTTGACTGTACGAATACATGGTCTCTAGATATATGGATCCATGCAGTGTAGATTGGCTGCAGTAGGTTCACTGTAGGAGTAGGGTATGCACCTATATGGTATATGTCGACCTTGATAGATAAGGAGATATCCTATGTGATTTATAAGACTAAGTTCATAAGACCTCGGCCGGGGCAGTATACACAGTGGAGAAAGAGTTTTTCACTCTCAATCTTAAGTCGAATAAATCTTGACATATGACAGACGATGGGGTTTGATGAGTTGTTCATGACCTCCGTCCTATAGGAATCCACGATAGAAGGACTGTATCATACGATAACGCACCTAGAGGTTCATTGTTCTATTCTACTGGGTTGCCACTACATACTGCTAGGTGTCACTTGTGGATGTTGGGACTCACGGGCATTTACCTGATGATCGGTAAACCCTGACGAGTAGAATTGAAAGTGTTTCAGTCCACTGAAAGGTGTTTCAGTGATATTAAGATGGAGATCTCAATATGTCTCATTACCAGTCAGATTAGAACCTATAAGGTCACACACATTAGAGGTTCTGATTATTAGGATTGTCGAATTGTGATTTGGAATCACAATGTCAATTGTTAATAAGATTGATGTTTGAAATAACCCACTAAGAGTTAGTGAGTTAAATAAAAGAATTAAATAATTATAATTAGATTATAATTAAGTCTTTTATTGCTGATTAATTGAGTCAAATTATGTTGGGTCTGACCCAAAAAAATTTGACTCAAATCCTAGTCAAGAGTTGGCTAGATCGAGTCCCTAAAAACCCTGCTTAATTCAACTTTTTTTCCCTGAAGAGCCTCCCTCTTGATGCCTTATTTTGAGGAGTCAAAATAAGCAAGAGGGGGCAGCCAAGAGGGCAAGGAGGGGCGTGGCCCTCTCTCCTTCTTTGCTGGGAGCCGGCACCCCTTGATTCTTTCCAAGAATCAAGGGGCCAGCCAATTAAAAAAAGGAGGCGCCAAGGAATCCTAGTGGGACTAGGACCCTTGGCGCCTAGGGTTTTGAACCCTATAAAAAAGGAGCCCCACACCCCAAGTTTTTCAAGACTTCTTCTCCCAGGCGTGGGGCAGCAAGGAGGAATTTTTGGGATATTTAAATCAGCAATGAAAAAGGAGAGAAGAGAATCAAAACAAAAAAAAAAGTTTCTTCTTCCTTTGAAGGCTGCACAAGGTGGGATCTTTGTGATTTCTTCTTCCTTCTTCTTCGACATCCAAAAGAGGCTTTTGCAAGGAGCTAGCACCCCGGTGAAGCCCCATCTCTGATTTTCAGCAACCTCATGTGGATACTTATAGAGGCCGGACGTTTGTGCGGCTACAAGGAACCAAACCACGATCATCGGTTGCGGTGTTCTTCTACCCGCACAAAGGTGAAGATGAGATCTTCATTTGAATTTTTAGATTTCTGATTTGCTGGTAGTTTAACAATTCATAATTAATTATTAGATCTTAGTTTAGTCCCCATCTGAATTCAAAAGGGTTCTGAATCGTTCTGATTCAAAAATTTTTTGAAATCCACCCGATCCTGTTCCGGCGTATGCGATGCACCGGGCCCGGCATGCGGATTCCGCCGCGATCGTCGCGCCGCTGTGGGGTGAACCAATCAGTGGTATCAGAGCATGGTTTTTGGGGAACCAATTAAGATAATAATTAATTGATTATGAATTAGTTCTGATTTTATAATTATTATGCATGCTGAAAAATTCTGCATGCTGAAATTTCGTGATTGCTGAAATTTTCAGCATGCTGATTTTGTTAGATCGATCATGCGATGTTAGTTTTAAAATTCTGATATGATTATGATGTTTAAAATTAAGGTATTGCATGATCTGGATCTCAGATGGTTGCATAATAAAATTAAAATCAGATTAGATAAAATCATGCATAAGATGCATGTGGTGATGATCATAGGATTCAAACCCTTTTGGTATCAAATGTAAAGACCTGCGATGTGATCTGTAATGTTATGTAATACTTTCAGATGCTTGCATGCATCTTATTTGATGTTTTGAGGGGCCTCTGTGCCTCCTAAAAGAGATGTAATTTATTTTATATCTGGTTGTATTTCTGTGATGTAATGTACGTCAACGATCAGTCGAAGATAGTACATGAGATGAACGGCGATCTGAGCAGTTGATGGCGATTGGATCAAGAGTTGATCGAGGATCGAATCAAGGAGGCTTAGGACCAATTCAAGAGTTGAAGACCAGTTGATCGACTGACGTGCATGTGCTTGTAATATGACCTAATTAGAATCCATGATCATCACCTATTTAAAATTCAGCTTTTATTTATTGCTGCGATTTTGACTGCCTGCGATGTGCTGTTTGCATGTGATGCGAATGTATGCGGGATAGATAGATTTACATATGATGCAAACTAGTAGAGCAATCCCACTGAGACCTAAACTAAAACCTCCTCAATCAGTCAAGAGTGAACCAACATAAGCGAGTCATATTAGATTAATTGATCTAATTGGTGTCTAGGAAAGCATGAAAGGTGGTTACTTAATTATGAAGAGCTCAAGGTTGCAAACACTAAGACATGATTAACCAATATTAAGTCCACAGGTCTTCCACCGTAGTATAGTTGCTAAGGTCTTTCTGGTGTTGGTTTGTCTCGGCTGGACACAGTGGGCAAGTTTCATCGGGGGGCTGGACCTCTCTATTGACATGAGATGTTGTTGTTGGAAACCCCGCCCATGCCGCTGATAATTCAAAACAAAATCAGATGGCAGCGGAATCGGCATGTGCGGGATCGACGTTCATCTCATGAACGTTGTTTCATGAACCGTTCGTAGTTAGATAAGGATTAAAACTTTTAAAACCTTTAGGAAGATCATATCTTCACCTTGTGCGGGTAGATGATCACCGCAAACTAAAGTTCGTGGTTTCGGAATAAGATTCACTTGAAGCCGCACAAGCGTCCGGCCTCTACGGGTATCCACACGAAGTAGAGGACCGATCAAGGTTTCCTTGTCTCCCCGGGGTGCTAGCTCCCTTGCAGAGACTTTTTTTTGGTGGCTGATCTCCTTCCTTTTGATCAACTCTTGATTGTGCTTGGGAGGAGGAAGAATAAGGATGAAGATCAGAGAAGGATCAAAGCCCCTGCAGCCTTCTTTCTTTTCCTGCATTGGAAGGAGGAAGAGAGGAGGAGAAGGCCGCCTATGGCTTCTTCTTTTCTTCCCTTTGCTTGCGGCTGAACCAAGGAGGGGAGAGGGGTGGCCACGGCTTGGAGGAAGAGAGCTTCACCTTCATTAGGGCGCCGGCCCCTTTGCTCCCTTTTTATAGCCATCTAGGGCTCCTACAATTTAGGAGCCCTAGACTAGTTTCCAAAGAGGGGGCGCCGGCCCCCTCTCTTCATGCCGCACCAAGTAAAAGGAGAGGGGCTCATGCCCCTCTTATTTGGTTAACCTAATCCTCCTCTAAGGAGGATTAGGTGTCCCTCTCATGGTTTAGTCCTAATCTAATTAGGCTTGAATCAATTGGGTTCAATCAATGCTAGTCTTAATCCAATTAGGACTTGAACGAATCATGACTCAATTGAACCCTTCAATCCTAATCCAATTAGGAGTCATGTTGATCCATTAGATTAATGATTAATTAGGACTTAAGAAACCCTAATCCAATTAGGACTCATTTAATTTTAGTCCTAATCCAATTAGGACTCTGATTTGAATCTGAAGTCCTAATCCAATTAGGACTTCTAGAAATCCTATTCTAAGTAGGAATCTAATTTGAATTCAAAATCCTAATCTAATTAGGATTGTAGGAATCCTACTCCAAGTAGGAATCCCAATCCTACTCCAAGTAGGACTCCCAGTCCTATTCTAATTAGGACTCTAGGAATTCTACTCCAAGTAGGATTCGTGTTTTAAGTCCAATTAATCAATTCCCATTCCTTCTTCAACTTATTATCAATCGAATTGATTACTCGTGATTCATAATCACTTTTCAACCATCGGATCGGTCAATACTTCTAGTGTGTGTGACCCCATAGGTTCTATTCTGACTGGTAGTGAGATATATTGTGATCTCTATCACAATATCATTGAAAACTCCTTTCAATGGGTTGGAACGATTCCAACTCAACTCATTAGGATTTATCGATCATCAAGACAATCTCTATGAGTCCCACCATCCACCAGTGACACCTAGCAGCATGTAGTGGCTATCCAGCAGAAATAGAATGGTGAACCTCTAGGTGCAGTCAATATGTGATACAGTCCTACTATCGTGGATCCCTACAGGACGGAGGTCATGGATAACTCGTCAAACCCCATCGTCTATCATATGTGAAGATTTATTCGACTTAAGTTCGAGAGCGGAGAACTCTTTCTCTACTGTGCAATCTGCCCTGGCCGAGGTCTTACGAACTCAGTCTTATAAATTACATAGGATCTCTCCTTATCTATCAAGGTCGATAGATTCCTTATAGGTGCATACCCTACTCCTACAGTGAACCTACTGCAGCCAATCTACACTGCATGGTCCCATATGGCTAGAGACCATGTATGTGTGCAGTCAAACTACAATAACCTCATTGTGAGTAGCCGAAGCACCGCAGGTCAAAGGACCAGTCACACTACTGCAACATCAAGCAAGTTACTGACGAGTGGATAGACATCCAAGTGACTTCTTGTATTGGTCACGCTCAGTACCCTTGTTCTTAACAAGCACCTGCACTGTTACTTCAGTGTCGCCACACTGTGGACTCGAGTCTCGTCCATCCATAAGGAAAGCAATGTGTGCACTGATCGGATCGATCACCGTCCTCGTGATGATCCATTGATTAGGAGCATTCAAAAATTAATCATCAATGATGCATGGCTCAAATTTTTAACTCTTAAGAATATGCATCATCATCTTATTAATTCTTGGACGATTCATAGACACATAAACAATATGAATGAAAAAGATGCCTTTCATTTATTCAATAATAATAAAGTCAAGTACAAATTATGTCCCAGAATTAATAATGTGTCAGCCAAAATTGGCTTCTAGGGCATACATCTAACAATCTCCCACTTGCACTAAAGCCAATCAGTCATATATCTTAGTCCCATCTTCTCAAGGTGAGCTTCAGTCTTTTGTTGACTTAGTTGCTTAGTGAACGGGTCTGCCACGTTGTCCGCGGAGTCTACTCTCTGCACCTCGACATACTTCTTCTCAACATAGTCGCGTATGAGGTGGAAGCGCTGCTCTATATGCTTGGACTTCTGATGAGACCTTGGCTCCTTAGCAAGAGCTATGGCGCCATTATTATCGCAGTAGTGTTATGGCATCTGATGACATTACATCCAATTCTGCAATGAATTTCTTGTACTAGAAGCCTTCCTTAGCAGCTTCATAGGCGGCGATGTACTCAGCTTCCATAGTAGAGTCAGCAATGATCGGTTGTTTAGAACTCTTCCAATTCACCGTACCACAATTGCATAAGAACACATATCCAGATGTTGACTTTCTATCATCGACGTCAGTCATGAAGTCTGAATCTGTGTACCCTTCTACCTTTAACTCTGATGATCCTCCAAAGACCAAGAATAAATCTTTAGTTCTTCTCAAGTACTTAAGAATATTCTTCACAGCTGTCCAGTGTTCTTCACCTGGATTTGACTGATATCTGCTTGTGACACTCACAGCAAGAGCTATATCAGGTCGTGTACATAGCATGGCATACATGAGGCTCCCTATTGCTGATGCATAGGGAATCTTGCTCATGCGTTGAATCTCTTCAGATGTGTTGGGGCACATCTTCTTGGAGAGATGAATTCCATGCCTAAGGGGTAAGAGACCCCTTTTGGAGTTTTCCATGCTGAACCTTTTCAGCACTTCCTCTATGTACATTTTCTGTGATAGGCCAAGCATCCTTTTAGATCTATCTCTATAGACCTTAATTCCCAAAATATAGGATGCTTCCCCAAGGTCTTTCATGGAGAATTCTTTTGACAACCAGACCTTGACCGAGGTTAGCATGGGAATATCATTCCCTATCAGGAGGATGTCGTCCACGTACAGTACGAGAAATACGACCGCGCTCCCACTAACCTTTTTGTAAACACACGGTTCCTCTTCGTTTTTGATGAAATCAAACGTTTTGATTGCGTCATCGAAACGAGTGTTCCCACTCCGAGATGCTTGCTTTAGTCCATAGATGGACCTTTGCAGCTTGCAGACCTTGTGATCTCCATCACTGGAAGTGAAACCCAAAGGCTGTTCCATATAGATATCTTCATCAAGATATCCATTCAAGAAAGCAGTTTTCACATCCATCTGCCAGATTTCATAATCATGAAATGCTGCAATGGCAAGCAATGTTCGGATGGATTTCAGCATGGCTACAGGTGAAAAGGTCTCCTGATAGTCAATGCCTTCGCATTGACTATACCCTTTCGCCACTAGTCTTGCTTTATAGGTCTCTACCTTTCCATCCGAACCTATCTTTCTTTTGTAGATCTATTTGCATCCAATAGGTACAATACCTTTTGGTGGTTCTACTAGGATCCAGACTTGGTTGGAATGCATGGAGTCTAACTCTGATTTCATAGCTTCCAACCATTTCTCGGAATCGATATCAGATATCGCCTCGTTGTAGGTTTTGGAATCCTGTATGTGATCCCTATCTCCCACTAGGAACATTTCCTCGGTATCCTCTTCTAGTACACCTAAGTATCTGTCGGGAGGATGGGAGACCCTACTAGATCTACGAGGTGGTTGAGGGACATCGTGTACTGGCTCTGTATTAATGGGTTCGATAGGATCCATGACTCGTTGCTTTTCAGAGACTTTCTCTTCAAGCTCAATTTTCCTCCCACTGCCTCTATCAAGGATAAACTGGTTTTCCAAGAAGATGGCATGACGGCTCACAAACACATTGTGCTCCTCTGAGATGTAAAAATTGTATCCTAATGACTCTTTAGGATATCCTAAAAAACGAGCACTTATGGTCCTAGCCTCTAGTTTGTCCGCCTGTAGTCTTTTGATGTGGGCCGGACATCCCCAAATCTTGAGATGACCAAGACTTGGTTTCTTACCATGCCATATCTCATACGGTGTGGTAGGAACGGATTTAGAGGGAACTCTATTAAGTAGATATACTGCGGTAAGTAAGGCATCTCCCCAATATTGGCTGCAGTAAGTTCACTATAGGAGTAGGGTATGCACCTATATGGAATCTATCGACCTTGATAGATAAGGAGAGATCCTATGTGATTTATAAGACTGAGTTCGTAAGACCTCGGCCGGGGCAGTATGCATAGTGGAGAAAGAGTTTTCCACTCTCGAACTTAAGTCAAATAAATCTTGACATATGACAGACGATGGGGTTTGACGAGTTGTCCATGACCTCCGTCCTGTAGGGATCTACGATAGAAGAACTGTATCATACGATAACTGCACCTAGAGGTTCATCATTCCATTCTGCTGGGTAGCCACTACATGCTGCTAGGTGTCACTGGTGGATGGTGAGACTCATAGGAAATATCTAGATGATCGATAAACCCTAATGAGTTGAGTTGGAATCGTTCCAACCCATTGAAAGGAGTTTTCAATGATATTGTGATAGAGATCGCAATATATCTTACTACCAGTCAGAATAGAACCTATGAGGTCACACACACTAGAGGTATTGACTGATCCGATGGTTGAAATATGATTATGAATCACGAGTAATCAATCCGATTGATAATCAGTTGAAGAAGGAACAATGGAAATTAATTAATTGGACTTAAACACAAATCCTACTTGGAGTAGGATTTCTAGAGTCCTAATTGGATTAGGATTGGAAGTCCTACTTGGAGTAGGACTGGGAGTCCTACTTGGAGTAGGATTCCTACAATCCTAATTGAATTAGGATTTTGAATTCAATTTGTATTCCTACTTAGAATAGGATTCCTAGAAGTCCTAATTGGATCAGGACTTTGGATTCAAATTAGAGTCCTAATTGGATTAGGACTAAAATTGAATAAATCCTAATTGGATTAGAATTTCTTAAGTCCTAATTAATTATTAATCTAATGAATTAACAAGACTCCTAATTGGATTAGGATTGAAGAGTTCAATTGAGTCAAAATTGATTTGAGTTCTAATTGGATTAGGACTTACTTAGATTAAACCTAAATGGTTCATGATTTGGTTAAAGCCTAATGAGATTATGACTAAACCAAATAGGGGCCTCCTAATCCTCCTTAGAGGAGGACTAGGGCAACACAAGAGGGAGGGGCTCATGCCCCTCCTCCTTTTTCTTCTTGGTGCGGCACAACAAGAGGGGCCGGCGCCCCTCTTGGAAAATAATCAAGGAGCTCCTACAAAGTAGGAGCTCCACATGCTATTTAAGAGGAGGCGTGGGGCTATATTAGGGCATTCAAGAAGTCCTCTTCTCCCTTGTGTCGTGGCCCCCCTTTTCTCCTCTTGGTTTCAGCCGCAAGCGAGGGAAGAAAGAAAGAAAGCTTGGCGGCCTCCTCCCTCCTCCTTGGTTCATCCAACGCAAGGGATCCAAAAGGGCTGCAAGTTGCTTTGATTCTTCTTCAAATCTTCATCCTTCTTCTTCCTCCTCCCAAGCACAATCAAGAGTTGATTCAAAGGGAGGACATCAGCCATTAAAAGAAGTCTCTACAAGGGAGCTGCACCCCGGGGAGACAAAGAAGCCTAGATCGGTCCTCTGCTTCGTGTGGATACCCGTAGAGGCCAGACGCATGTGCGGCTTCAAGCGAGCCTTCTTCAAATCTTCTTCAAATCTTCGTCCTTCTTGTGGAGTGATTGATTGTAACCCTATTTGATTTTGATGAGCTCAAAGCATTTGAGTATATCTTATATTTACTAATGAATTCAATCTAGTGTTTCAGTAAAAATCTTGTAAATTTATGGTTAAGAGTCTCTAGATTTGGTTCAAGACAATTTGGATAAGTTAAGAAGTCTATATGAACCAAAGTCTGAGACTCGAGTCGACTCCTGGAAAGTACGAGTCGACTCCAAGCGTATCAGAAGCATTGGCACAGGCTCGAGTCGACTCCGGAACATTACGAGTCGACTCTGTGGAGTGATTGATTAAAACCCCATTTGATTTTGATGAGCTCAAAGCATTTGAGTATATCTTGTGATTACTAATGAATTCAATTGAGTGTTTCAGTGAAAATCCTGTCCAAGTGTATCTAGATTTGGTTCATAGTATTTTGGATAAGTTAAGAAGTCTGCTGAACCAAAGTCTGAGACTCGAGTCGACTCCCGAGTATCATGAGTCGACTCCAAGCGTATCAAGTTCACTGGCACGAGCTCGAGTCGACTCCAGATCAGTACGAGTCGACTCCGACTGAGAACAAACAGAAGGACAGAAAGCTTCATCTCAGAACCTGTCAACGAGTCGACTCCTGAAGTGCACGAGTCGACTCCAATGTTCACCGAGTCGACTCCAGGAAAGTAAGAGTCGACTCCAAGCAGTCACAGGCAGAAAAGTCAGAGAACGATTTTCGGACTCTGAGATTCGAGTCGACTCACAGACAGTTCGAGTCGACTCCGAGACAAGCTTCATGTCAAAAGGCAGAAGACCAACTTTCGGAAACTGAGAGCCGAGTCGACTCCAAGGAAGTTCGAGTCGACTCCAAGACTGGATGAGCCAAAAGACAGAGAATCGGGAGTTCGGGCTCTGAGATTCGAGTCGACTCCCAGGACAGTCGAGTCGACTCGAGTGGACAAAATTCAAAATTGGATCCACGGACTTCAGTGGATGAGCCGACTCCAAAATTGCCAGGTCAGCTCCAGAAGTTGGCGAGTCGACTCCCAGTCAAGACGGCAACTTTAATTCAAATTTGGAACAGTTGCCGAGTCGACTCCGGAAAAGCGTGAGTCGACTCCTGCTACAGCCGAGTCGACTCCTGATCGCGCGAGTCGACTCCAACCCACCAACGGTCATATTGTCAGGCTGCGCAGAGTGTGCAGAACGGCCAGAAAAAGCAGAGTAACGGCTAGTTTCCGTGGGGGTTGGCTTAAATAGCCACAGAGGACTGTAGCAAGGCAGAGAACAGATATTCCACTCCAAGCATTCAAGTTTTTAAGCTCTCCAAGTGCTCTTAAACGAAAAAGGGGAGATCTGCATTTACTGCTCCAACAACTTCTTCCCAACAATCAAAGCTTCCTCCTCCTGCATTCAAGTCGACCACTCTTTCAAGAGGAGACCGGAGTTCCAGAAGCCATACCTCTTCACCAGCTTAAAAGCGTTTGAGGGCTTCTAACTCCTTTACGATTATATTGTTTTAAATCTGCTTTTTGAGAAGCTATTTTCTGTTTTCTTCTATCTCTTGTATTTACTTGATTCAATCGGGGGATTGAATCAAGGAGTTTAAGGTTGGTTGGTGAGCCAAGTTAAAACCAACGTGTGTAAGGGTTTGATTGTGAGCCCGGGAAAACAATCGGGGTTGGTTCTAGTCGGTGAGCCTGGGAAAACCGACCGAGTTCATTGTGAGCTCGTAAAACAACAAGTTTGGTTGTGAGCTTGCAAAACAACCGGCTGTAATCCAAGGGGGTTATAGTGAAATTCCCAAGTGAGACTTGGGGAGTGGACGTAGGAGCAAGGGTTAGCTCCGAACCACTATAAAACTTTGTGTTTGTAGTGCATTGTCTCTCATCTTCTTCCCCGCACATTACTCACAGCACTAGGCTTTAATTAAATAACTTGCTATAGTTTTTAATTAATCATCCACAAAGTTTTAATTAGCCAAATTATTTTAAAAACCCAATTCACCCCCCCCTCTTGGGTTGTCTATCTGGGCAACAAGTGGTATCAGAGCCAAAAACTCTTCCACTCAAGAGTTAAAAGATCAAAATGACAACCCCATTTGGATCTTCTCACATTGAGGGTCAGTCCACCCAAAGACCCCCTTTCTTCAATGGATCTGACTACTCATACTGGAAGGCTAGGATGAGAATATTCATCCAAGCCCAAGACTATGAGATGTGGTCCATTGTAGTAAATGGGCCATACATCCCATCCATTTACGTAGATGGTGTTAAGGTACCTAAACTAGAAATGGACTGGGATGAACATGACATGAGGAAGGCACAATTAAACTCTAAAGCAATGAATGTCTTCTATTGTGCCTTAGACCGTAATGAATTCAATAGGATTTCAACTTGTAATTCAGCAAAAGAAATTTGGGACAGACTTGAAGTGACCCATGAGGGCACGAATCAAGTCAAGGAATCCAAAATAAACATCTTGGTTCATAAATATGAACTATTTAAAATGGATTCAAATGAAACAATCACATCCATGTTCACTAGGTTTACTGATATTGTCAATGGTCTAAAAAGCCTTGGCAAGAACTATACTAACAGTGAGCTTGTCAGGAAAATCCTTCGGTGTCTACCGAGGTCGTGGGAAGCTAAAGTGACAGCAATCCAAGAAGCCAAGGACTTGAACAAGCTACCACTTGAGGAGCTTCTTGGATCCCTCATGACGCACGAGCTCACCATGAAACAACACAACGAGGAAGAGTCCTCCCATAAGAAAAAGGTAATAGCCCTTAAATCTACTTCTTCTAACAAGGACTTGTCTTGCAGCAGCAGCAGTGAAGAAGAAGAAGATGAGGAAGATGGTGGTGAGGCTCTTCTTGTGTGCAAGTTCAAGAAATTCATCAACCACAAGAAGTCCTATCATCAAAGGAGAGGCCCCTCAAATTCCTACCGCAAAGACAAAGGTAAGGAAAGGGAAAATGAGGGGATTGGTTGTTACGAGTGCAAGAAGCCGGGTCACATAAGAGCGGAGTGCCCCTTACTGAAGAAGGGGAGTAAGTACAAGAAGAAAAAGGCACTTGTCACTACCCTATCGGACTCCGACTCATCATCCTCCTCATCAGATGATGAACAAGAAGAGAAGGCTAATTTCTGTTTCATGGCCAACGAAAACGAGGTAACTTCCGACACGCATCCTGATTTTTCTTTTGATGAACTTTATGATGCATTTAATGAATTAATGGTAGAATATAAGGCTATAAATCTTAAGAATAAAGAACTGAAAATAACCAATCAATCATACCTACATAAATACGATAAATTAGTTAAGGATAAGGATTTAATCACCAAAGAAAATATAGAACTTAAAACAAGCAACCAACTTTTAACTCAAAAGACCAACACCTTAACTAAAGAAAATGAAAAACTAACTAAAAAATTTTCAGAACTTAAAAAATATAAACAAACCTTAGATAAGGATCTTACTAAAGAACTTAATGATCTAAAAGCCGAAAATCAGACACTAACTAAAGAACTTAACAAATACAAACCCTTTGTTGAAAGATTTACCTATAGTTCTGAAAAATTAAACATGATACTAAATAGTCAACGTGCAGTGTTTAATAAAGCCGGTTTAGGATATAAACCAAGGAATAAGCAAAAACTTCTTAGTAACTTCTTTGTTAAAGCTGGAAAAATAAAAACTAAGAAAATAACCTGCTTTTGTTGTGGTACAGTAGGCCATAAAGCAAATGTATGTAATTTTAGGAAAAGTAAAACTAAAAAAAAAATTAAAAGGGTATGGGTTCCAAAAGGAACCAACTTGACTAACCATGAAGGACCCAAGAAAACTTGGGTACCTAAGATGACATGATTTGCTTGTGTAGGAGTGTCTTGCAGCCAAGGTCAACAAAAATTGCTGGTATTTGGATAGTGGCTGCTCAAGGCACATGACGGGTGATAAAGACCAATTTTTCACCCTTGAAGCTAAGAAGGGAGGTGCTGTGACGTTTGGAGACAACAACCAAGGTCACATCATTGGTATTGGTAAAGTTCAAATCACCCCTTCTACTTTTATAGATAATGTTAGATATGTTGATGGTCTTAAGCATAACTTGTTAAGCATCAGTCAATTATGTGATAAAGGATATGATGTTATGTTTAAACCATCACTATGTATTATAACAAATCCTAATGATAATAGCTTAGTTTTTAAAGGGATTAGACGTGGAAATGTATATGTTGTAGACCTAGAAGATCTTGCAAAACATAACCAATGTCTAGTTGTAAATGAAACTAAAGATAATGATGCTAGTTGGTTATGGCACCGTAAGTTAGGTCATGCAAGCATGGACACAATAACTAAATTAGTTAAAAGAGACTCCGTGATAGGTTTGCCAAAATTAAAATTTGAAAAGAACAAAATATGTGAAGCATGTCAATTTGGCAAACAATCTAGGAACTCTTTTAAATCCATAAAATGTGTCTCTACCTCTAGGCCTCTAGAATTATTACACATGGACCTATTTGGTCCAACTAGAACAACAAGCCTAGGTGGAAATAAATATGGTCTAGTCATAGTAGATGATTACTCTAGATACACATGGGTCATGTTTCTAGCACATAAGGACCAAGCATTTTCAATGTTTAAAAAGTTTCATAAGGAAGTAACAAACGCTAGAGAGTCTTCAGTCATAGCCATTAGAAGTGACCATGGTACCGAATTCGAAAATCAATTATTTGATGAATTTTGTAGTAAAAAGGGGATAACCCATAATTTTTCTGCACCTAGGACACCACAACAAAATGGAGTTGTGGAAAGGAAGAATAGAACTCTAGAGGAAATGGCTAGAACGATGTTATGTGAAAGTAACCTCCCTAAGTACTTTTGGGGAGAAGCCATTAATACTTCTTGCCATATATTAAATAGAGTTTTATTAAGACCCATTATAAAGAAAACACCTTATGAACTGTGGAAAAACAGAAAACCAAAAGTTAACTATTTTCATATTTTTGGATGTAGGTGTTTTTTACATAATAATGGGAAAGATAATCTAGGGAAATTTGATCCTAAATCTGATGAAGGAATATTCCTAGGTTATTCTACAACTAGTAAAGCCTATAGAATCTTTAATAAAAGAACCCTAGTTATAGAAGAATCTATACATGTTGTTTTTGATGACTCTAGTGACATCTCATCTAGTAAGAAGGTTAATTTTGATGATGATATTGAAATACTTGAAGAAAAGATAGATGAGATGGGATTACAAGATGATAATCAAAAGTTGATTGAAGGAGAATCGTCAAACCAAGAGCCTATAGTGGATCATGGGCTAGCTAAAGCTTGGAGGTATGCTCACGGGCATCCTAAGAAACTAATTCTAGATGATCCATCACAACCGGTTAGGACTAGAGCATCCCTTAGGAATTTGAATAATCATCTAGCTTTTGTTTCACACTTTGAGCCCAAACATATAGAAGAAGCCGAAAATGATGTAAATTGGATAAATGCAATGCAAGAAGAACTAAATCAATTTACTAGAAACAAGGTTTGGGATCTAGTGGAGAGACCTTCTGAATATCCAATTATAGGTACTAAATGGATATATAAAAATAAGCTAGATGAAAATGGAATTGTTATAAGGAATAAGGCTAGACTAGTAGCAAAGGGTTATAATCAAGAAGAAGGCATAGATTTTGATGAAACCTTTGCTCCCGTAGCTAGACTTGAGGCAATTAGACTTCTATTAGCATATGCATGCTCTAAGGACTTCAAACTATATCAAATGGATGTAAAGAGTGCTTTTCTAAATGGGTTTATTAATGAGGAGGTGTATGTAGAACAACCTCCTGGTTTTGAAAATCATCAATACCCTAATCATGTGTATAAACTAAACAAAGCACTTTATGGACTAAAACAAGCACCTAGAGCATGGTATGAGAGACTTAGTAAATTCCTATTAGAACATGAATTCTCTAGGGGAAATGTAGATACAACATTATTTCTGAAAAAGAAAAATAAGAATATGTTATTAGTACAGATTTATGTTGATGATATCATTTTCGGTGCTATTAACAATCGCCTCTGCGAGGAATTTGCTGATTTGATGCAGAGTGAGTTTGAGATGAGCATGATGGGAGAGCTGAACTACTTCCTCGGGCTTCAAATCAAACAATCTGAAGGAGGCATCTTCATCAATCAAGCAAAATATATCAAGGAGATGCTCAAGAAGTTTGATATGGAGGGAAACAAGTCAATCAGCACCCCCATGAGCTCATCATGTAAGTTAGACCAAGATGAATCAGGTAAATCTGTAAATCAAAAACTTTATAGAGGTATGATAGGTTCTTTACTGTATCTTACTGCAAGTAGGCCTGATATTATGTTTAGTGTGTGCATGTGTGCTAGATATCAGGCTAATCCTAAAGAATCACACCTAGCTGCAGTTAAGAGAATCTTTAAATACTTAATTGGAACTAAGAACATAGGGCTGTGGTACTCTAAAGAATCTAGCCTAAACTTAATAGGGTACACAGATTCAGACTTCGCTGGATGTAAGCTTGATAGAAAAAGTACCAGCGGGTCCTGTCAATTTCTAGGAGAAAATCTAATCTCATGGTTTAGCAAGAAACAAAACTCGGTTGCATTATCCACTGCAGAAGCTGAATATGTTGCAGCCGGGAGTTGTTGTGCTCAAATCTTATGGATTAAACAACAATTAGAAGATTATGGCATTAAACAAGATAAAATCCCCATTAATTGTGATAACACAAGTGCCATAAATCTCACTAAAAATCCAATTCAACACTCAAGAACTAAACACATTGAGATAAGACATCACTTCATAAGAGATCATGTATTGAATGGTGATGTGTCACTCCAATTTGTGTGTACTGATAATCAATTAGCAGACATTTTTACAAAACCCCTAAGTGAAGAGAGGTTTAGTGTGCTTAGAAGGGGATTAGGAGTGATTGATCCATCCTAGTGGGGTTTTTCACTAGATTAATTGATTTTGATGATTAGAATGAGGTTAAAATAGAGTTTCTATGCAGTGATCATCAAATCAGTCCTTAATTAGGTGATTTTTCCTCATTTGGCACGATTATGGCATGGTTTTTAGGTGCGTGCCAAGGTTAGAGACGACTCGAGTAAGTTTCAGAGCCGGCTCCTAAGGGGGAGTCGACTCGCGCATTTGCGGGAGTCGACTCGCAAAGTTGGCAGCTGAGGGGGAGTCGACTCGCACACTGTCGGGAGTCGACTCGCGCATATTCTGGAGTCGACTCGAGGTCGAGTCGACTCGCGACTCAGGGGAGTCGACTCGCAGTCGGGATCCGACTTTTTAACCCTAGGTTTGTCGTTTCGCAAACACTTTTCCTCAAGCCGCCACTGTTCACAAAGCCCTAGAGCCGACTCCTAGGTCATCCCCGATCGTCTCCAAGCCCTTTTCCCGTCGATTTTTCGCCGGACATTGAGTTTTCGTTCGTTTCTAGGTCATTTCCGGTCCGTCCCGAGCTTCCTCTGTCGGTCCTTCACCGTCCTCTAGGTATTTTTCTTCCCGTTTAGGTCAAGATGCCTCGTAAGACCGTCGTTAGGAAGAGGTCCCGTCTCGAGGCCGGTCCCGAGCGGCGCTCCAAGGCGCGGCACGATCCCGCGAGGCAACCACCTCCGGATCGTTCCCCGCCTAGGGTGGTTCTCGTTAGGCCGTTAGCCGGGAAGGCCATCACCTCCGGGAGGTTTGTCGATTTCGACTATCTCTCCCGGGAGGGGTTCACCATAGGCGATAGGCTTAGAGCCCAGGGCCTAGAGTACTTCCTCACCTTGGACCTTCCCACCTATCCTGGCCTAGTTCAAGAGTTTTACAGTACCGTCCATCGGGGAGATGGAGGTATCGAGGGCACGGTAGTAGGTGTCCCGTTGCGTGTCACAGAGGACCTCATTGCCCATATCCTTCACCTTCCATTAGTAGGGGTGGCTCCCGCACACCCTGAGGATAGAGTTGCGGCCCTTACGGTCGTCTTAGGGCATCCACCTCAGTCCCCCCTAGATGAGGTATCTGCTAGCTCACTTCCTATTGAAGTGAGAATCCTTTTGAGCATTCTGTCCAGGTCCATCTTCCCTAAGACAGGGAGATTTGATTTTGTGAATGAGAGGGACTTAGCTATTATGTCTTATATCCTTCAGGACACCCCGATCAACTTCCCAAAGCTCATTTATAGGTATATGTGTGAGCCCCTAGATAGACCTAGGCTCTCACTCCCATACGGGATGTTATTCACTCTTCTTTTTAGGCAGTACGAGATTCCCATTCCTGAGAGGGAACCCTCTCGTGCCTTGCGATGGACTGATCGCTTATGTACGGGGACTATGCACAGGATGGGGTTTCGGAAGAGAGAAGGGATCTGGGTTAGGAAGTCCACTCTCACTGCTCAGACCACCAGACCATCACCCAGTCCTGAGCCAGATTCAGACTACCCAGACCTTCCAGACCATCCAGACCTCCCATCCACTCCTCCTGCTCCTACCACCTCTGCCGGACCTTCCTCCTCAGTTCCACCATCTATGGAGGTCCGTATTGATACAGAGCAGCTCCGGGAGCTGCGGCAGGAGATCGTCCGAGATCTGAGGGATGAGCTGCTTCGGGAGCTCCGAGGTGCGGTGCCTGCCCCCACTCCTGCACCCGTATCTTCTCAGTTGGTCCCTTCCTTGACAGCCGTGACTGACATGACGGCTCATGTACGGGAAGAGATCTACAATGTCCGGAGTTTGGTCCAGGCCCAGTTCCACAGCATGAGTGAGGTCACGAGCTCCACTCGACAGATGCGAGAGGAGATAGGTCGTGACATGCACACCACCACCGAGGGGGCCGAGCGCTTGGCGAATGTACTCATCGACAAGCTGGACGCACTTCAGACATCGGTGACTGGGCTTCAGGCGTCGGTGACAGAGCTCTCCACTACACATAGCAGAGCCACCACGTCTATTATCATGCAGCTCGGACATGTGACAGATGCAGTCACCCTCCTCATGGAGCAGAGCCGATTGAGAGGAGGAGCACCATCCTCGAGAGGAGGTGCCACATCCTCCAGAGGAGGAGATGCATCCTCGAGAGGGGGAGCTTCATCCTCCAGAGGAGGAGATGCATCCTTGAGAGGGGGAGCTTCATCCTCGAGGAGGACATAGATGTGTTTGAGTTTTGTTTTGTATTGTTTTACTTTACTTATTGTATGCTCAAATATACTTCAATTCATATCAATACAATGAGTAGACATCTTATCTTCAATTATGTGCCATTTGATGATTGGTTGTGCCATTGATTGTGGTTGATTACCTCCTTTTTGGTATGATGACAAAAAGGGGGAGAAATATGTATAAAATGTGTAAAAGGGGAGAAATATGAAAAAATATGTAAAAGAAATCAATGAAAATAAATAAAAAGATAAACTCTTAAAAACACACTCAAATTTGTTCTAAGTGGATTCGGTACCTCGAGGCTCATTATCTCTCTTTTGGGGCTCCTAATGGAGTAATCTCCAGAATCTATTCAAGGGATATTCGGAGATTAGCTGAATCCTACTCAAGAACAAATTGACAGATTTTTCCTCTAAAAACAAAAAATTCAGTTCAAAAACTTCAAAGCATTAAAAGAAAATTCAGAGAATCAAAACATAGTTGAATGCATATGTTGAGGGGGAGAATCTGAATTTTAATCAAGCTAAATCATTAATGACATATAAGCCAAACAATTGATTGCATACTATGAAGGCTTATATAATTCCAAATGAAAGGGGGAGCTTTAACTCCGAAATTTGCTGTTTCACTCCTTTCAAACTTGGATAAATTAAATTATCAGACATTTGAATTCATTTATGGATTTTATTTCATTATTTATTGAGCAAGTCATTTTACATATACTCAAAGTTTTGTCATCATCAAAAAGGGGGAGATTGTGGAGTGATTGATTAAAACCCCATTTGATTTTGATGAGCTCAAAGCATTTGAGTATATCTTGTGATTACTAATGAATTCAATTGAGTGTTTCAGTGAAAATCCTGTCCAAGTGTATCTAGATTTGGTTCATAGTATTTTGGATAAGTTAAGAAGTCTGCTGAACCAAAGTCTGAGACTCGAGTCGACTCCCGAGTATCACGAGTCGACTCCAAGCGTATCAAGTTCACTGGCACGAGCTCGAGTCGACTCCAGATCAGTACGAGTCGACTCCGACTGAGAACAAACAGAAGGACAGAAAGCTTCATCTCAGAACCTGTCAACGAGTCGACTCCTGAAGTGCGCGAGTCGACTCCAATGTTCACCGAGTCGACTCCAGAAAAGTAAGAGTCGACTCCAAGCAGTCACAGGCAGAAAAGTCAGAGAACGATTTTCGGACTCTGAGATTCGAGTCGACTCACAGACAGCTCGAGTCGACTCCGAGACAAGCTTCACGTCAAAAGGCAGAAGACCAACTTTCGGAAACTGAGAGCCGAGTCGACTCCAAGGAAGTTCGAGTCGACTCCAAGACTGGATGAGCCAAAAGACAGAGAATCGGGAGTTCGGGCTCTGAGATTCGAGTCGACTCCCAGGACAGTCGAGTCGACTCGAGTGGACAAAATTCAAAATTGGATCCACGGACTTCAGTGGATGAGCCGACTCCAAAATTGCCAGGTCAGCTCCAGAAGTTGGCGAGTCGACTCCCAGTCAAGACGGCAACTTTAATTCAATTTTGGAACAGTTGCCGAGTCGACTCCGGAAAAGTGTGAGTCGACTCCTGCTACAGCCGAGTCGACTCCTGATCGCGCGAGTCGACTCCAACCCACCAACGGTCATATTGTCAGGCTGCGCAGAGTGTGCAGAACGGCCAGAAAAAGCAGAGTAACGGCTAGTTTCCGTGGGGGTTGGCTTAAATAGCCACAGAGGACTATAGCAAGGCAGAGAACAGATATTCCACTCCAAGCATTCAAGTTTTTAAGCTCTCCAAGTGCTCTTAAACGAAAAAGGGGAGATCTGCATTTACTGCTCCAACAACTTCTTCCCAACAATCAAAGCTTCCTCCTCCTGCATTCAAGTCGACGACTCTTTCAAGAGGAGACCGGAGTTCCAGAAGCCATACCTCTTCACCAGCTTAAAGGCGTTTGAGGGCTTCTAACTCCTTTACGATTATATTGTTTTAAATCTGCTTTTTGAGAAGCTATTTTCTGTTTTCTTCTATCTCTTGTATTTACTTGATTCAATCGGGGGATTGAATCAAGGGGTTTAAGGTTGGTTGGTGAGCCAAGTTAAAACCAACGTGTGTAAGGGTTTGATTGTGAGCCCGGAAAAACAATCGGGGTTGGTTCTAGTCGGTGAGCCTGGGAAAATCGACCGAGTTCGTTGTGAGCTCGTAAAACAACAAGTTTGGTTGTGAGCTTGCAAAACAACCGGCTGTAATCCAAGGGGGTTATAGTGAAATTCCCAAGTGAGACTTGGAGAGTGGACGTAGGAGCAAGGGTTAGCTCCGAACCACTATAAAACTTTGTGTTTGTAGTGCATTGTCTCTCATCTTCTTCCCCGCACATTACTCACAGCACTAGGCTTTAATTAAATAACTTGCTATAGTTTTTAATTAATCATCCACAAAGTTTTAATTAGCCAAATTATTTTAAAAACCCAATTCACCCCCCCCTCTTGGGTTGTCTATCTGGGCAACAGACTCCGACTAAGAACAGACAGACAAACAGAAAGACCCAACTCAGAACCTGTCAGCGAGTCGACTCCTGAAGTGCGCGAGTCGACTCCGATGCTAGCCGAGTCGACTCCAGGGTAGTATGAGTCGACTTCAGGGATTTACAGACAAAAAGTCAGAGAGCAGTTTTCGGATCCTGAGAGCCGAGTCGACTCCTGAGGAACGCGAGTCGACTCCGATGGTTGGCAGGTCGACTCCAAAGAAAGTAAGAGTCGACTCTCAGTGTAATACAAGGCAAAAGTCAGAGAGCAACTTTCGGACACTGAGGGCCGAGTCGACTCCGAGACAGCGCGACCTCAAAAAGACAGAAGACAGTATTTGTGTCTCTGAGACGCGAGTCGACTCCAAGAAAGTTCGAGTCGACTCCAAGGCAGCGCTACTCCAAAAAGACAGAGAACTGTTTTCCTGATACTGAGAGCCGAGTCGACTCCGGAACAGTTCGAGTCGACTCCAAGACTGTACGAGCCAAAAGACAGAAGATCGGGAGTTCGGGCTCTGGGCACCGAGTCGACTCCCAGAATTCACGAGTCGACTCGAGTGAGCCAAGTTGAAGAATACATCCATGGATTCCTTGGCATGAGCCGACTCCAAAAATGCCAAGTCAGCTCCAGACTTTGGGGAGTCGACTCCGGGTTAAGTCGAGTCGACTCCCAGTCGAGAAAACCACTTTAATTCAAATCTGGAACAGTTGCCGAGCCGACTCCAGAAAAGCATGAGTCGACTCCTGCTACAGTCGAGTCGACTCCAGATCGCGCGAGTCGACTCCGATCCCAACGGACACATTGTCAGGATGTGCAGAATGTGCAGAACGGCTAGAAAAGTGTGTCTAACGGCTAGTTTCCGTGGGGAATGGCTTAAATAGCCACAGAGGACTGTAGCAAGAAAAAAACGAGAGACTCCATTCAAAGCTAAAGTGATTTTCACCTACCAAAGCCTCTCTAGAGTAAATACAAGAGAAAGAAGGAAGAAGTGCATTGAAGTCCATACTCCCAACGTCTTCTTCGCATTCAAGGCTCCTCATCTGATAGCAAATCTTCTTCCCACTCACGAGGAGATTGCAGAGTTCGAGAAGCCTCCTTCCTCAAATCTAAAAATCTGTTTGAGGGCTTCTAACTCTTCTTTAGTTATATTGTTTATATTTGCTTTTCAAGAAGCTATTCCTGTATTCTTTATAAACTGTTTTCTTGTCACTTGATTCAATCGGAGAATTGAATCAAGGGTGTAGAGGTTGGTTGGTGAGCCGAGGGTAAAACCAACGTGTAAGGGTTCGATTGTGATCCTGGAAAAACAATCGGGTGGTTCTAGTCGGTGAGCCTGGGAAAACCGACCGAGTTCGTTGTGACCTCGTAAAACAACAAGTTGGGTTGTGAGCTTGTAAAACAACCGGCTGTAATCCGAGGGGTTATAGTGAATTCCCAAGTGAGACTTGGGGAGTGGACGTAGGAGCAAGGGTTAGCTCCGAACCACTATAAAAATATTGTGTTTGTGATTGCTTGTGTCTCTCTCTCTTACTCTCATTTCACTCACAGCACATAGCAACTAATTAATCATCTTGCAAAAGTATTAATTAGTTATCCATAAACGTTTTAATTGCAAAATTATTTTAAAACCCAATTCACCCCCCCTCTTGGGTTGTCTATCTGGGCAACAAGTGGTATCAGAGCCGGAACTCTTTTACCCTAAGAGTAAAAGATCAAAATGACAACCCCATTTGGATCTTCCCACATTGGATCAAAATGACAACCCCCTTTTCTCCTCTTGGTTTCAGCCGCAAGCAAGGGAAGAAAGAAAGAAAGCTTGGCGGCCTCCTCCCTCCTCCTTGGTTCATCCAACGCAAGGGATCCAAAAGGGCTGCAAGTTGGTTTGATTCTTCTTCAAATCTTCATCCTTCTTCTTCCTCCTCTCAAGCACAATCAAGAGTTGATTCAAAGGGAGGACATCAGCCATTAAAAGAAGTCTCTGCAAGGGAGCTAGCACCCCGGGGAGACAAAGAAGCCTAGATCGGTTCTCTGCTTCGTGTGGATACCCGTAGAGGCCGGACGCGTGTGCGGCTTCAAGCGAGCCTTCTTCCAAAACCACGATCATTAGTTTGCGGTGATCATCTACCCGCACAAGGTGAAGATCTAATCTTCATAATTGTTTTAAAATTTTTTAATTCTAATCTATCTACGAACGGTATTTGAACAACGTTCATGTGATGAACGATTGATCCCGCTTATGCCTCTTCCGCTACCATCTGAATTTTTTTAAATTTTCTGCGGCATGGGCGGGTTCCCAACAGTACCCACTAGAAACCCTAGTCGCGTAGGATTTCTATTTTCCTACCAGGAGAGTGTGAGGAATTCGAGAAATTAGTAGGAGGTACATTTGTTCTAAAAAGATTCTAGAATAAATTAGGATCAAGTACAAAAATCTAGCTAGAATCTTTACTCTCTGCAGATCACAATGTCAGCCTCAAACACTTTGACCCGTATTCTTGAGACCAACCGACTGACCTGTGGAGTGATTGATTAAAACCCTATTTGATTTTGATGAGCTCAAAGCATTTGAGTATATTTCTTGTTTACTAATGAATTCAATTAAGTGTTTCAGTGAAAATCTTGTCTAAGTGTCTCAAGACTTGGTTCATAATTTTTGGATAAGTTAAGAAGTCAGCTTGAACCAAAGTCTGAGACTCGAGTCGACTCCAGAGTATCACGAGTCGACTCCAAGCGTATCAAGTTCACTGGCACGGGCTCGAGTCGACTCCAGATCTGTACGAGTCGACCCCGACTGAGAACAGACAGAAGAACAGAAAGCTTCAACTCAGAACCAGTCAACGAGTCGACTCCCAAAGTGCGCGAGTCGACTCCGATGTTCACCGAGTCGACTCCAGGATAGTAAGAGTCGACTCCAAGAGGAACACAAAGAAAAAGTCAGAGAGCAGTTTTCGGGTCTGAGATTCGAGTCGACTCCAGTGAAACGCGAGTCAACTCCGATGGATAGCAAGTCGACTCCAAAGAAGGTGAGAGTCGACTCTCAGAGGAACACAAGAAAAAGTCAGAGAGCAATTTTCGGACTCTGAGATTCGAGTCGACTCCCGCAATATGCGAGTCGACTCCAAGACTCCGCGACCATCAACAGACAGAAGACCAAGTTACTGCCTCTGAGATTCGAGTCGACTCCCAGACAGCTCGAGTCGACTCCAAGACAGCTTCACATCAAAAAGGCAGAAGACCAAGTTTCGGAAACTGAGAGCCGAGTCGACTCCGAGGAAGTTCGAGTCGACTCCAAGACTGGACGAGCCAAAAGACAGAGAATCGAGAGTTCGGGCTCTGAGATTCGAGTCGACTCCCAGGATAGTCGAGTCGACTCTAGTGGATCAAATTCAAAATTGGATCCACAGACTTCAGTGGATGAGCCGACTCCGAAATTACCAAGTCAGCTCCAGAAGTTGGCGAGTCGACTCCAGGTCAAGACGAGTCGACTCCCAGTCGTGAAGGCAACTTTAATTCAAATTTGGAACTGTTGCCGAGTCGACTCCGGAAAAGCTTGAGTCGACTCCCGCTACAGCCGAGTCGACTCCTGATCGCGCGAGTCGACTCTAACCCACCAACGGACACATTGTCAGGCTGCGCAGAGTGTGCAGAACGGGCAGAAAAAGCTCTCTAACGGCTAGTTTCCGTGGGGGTTGGTTTAAATAGCCACAGAAGACTGTAGCAAGGCAGAAAAGAACCATTCCACTCCAACTAATCAAGCATTCAAGCTCTGCAACGTGTTCTTCAACGAAAAAGAGGAAGATCTGCATTTACTGCATCCACCTACATCTTCCCAGCAATTAAAGCCTTCTCCTCCTGCATTCAAGTTGACTACTCACTCAAGAGGAGACCAGAAGTTTAAGAAGCCATTCCTCTTCTCCAACCTAAAAGCGTTTGAGGCTTCTTAACTTCATTTATTGTTCATATTGTCTTTTATCTGCTTTTGAGAAGCTGTATTTTTCTGTTTCTTCTTTTTATTTACACATTGTATTTGCTTGGTTCAATCGGGGAATTGAATCAAGGGGATTGAGGTTGGTTGGTGAGCCGAGTGTAAAACCAACGTGTGTAAGGGTTCGATTGTGATCCCGAGAAAACAATCGGGGTGGTTCTAGTCGGTGAGCCTGGGAAAACCGACCGAGTTCGTTGTGAGCTCGTAAAACAACAAGTTTGGTTGTGAGCTTGGAAAACAACCGGCTGTAATCCAAGGGGTTATAGTGAATTCTCAAGAGAGACTTGGGGAGTGGACGTAGGAGCAAGGGTTAGCTCCGAACCACTATAAAAACTTTGTGTTTGTGATTGCTTGTCTCTTACCATTACCCTCATTTCATACACATCACAGCAACTAATTAATCATCTTGTAAAAAGCATTAATTAGTCACCCACAAACGCTTTAATAGTTCAAATTATTTTAAAACCCAATTCACCCCCCCTCTTGGGTTGCCTATCTGGGCAACAAGTGGTATCAGAGCCTAAACTCTTCCACCCAAGAGTAAAAGATCAAAATGACAACCCCATTTGGATCTTCCCACATTGAGGGTCAGTCCACCCAAAGACCCCCATTCTTTAATGGATCCGACTACTCATATTGGAAGGCTAGGATGAGAATATTCATCCAAGCCCAAGACTATGAGATGTGGACCATTGTAGTAAATGGCCCATATATCCCATCCATATATGTAGAGGGTGTCATGGTACCCAAACTAGAAAAGGATTGGGATGAACATGACATGAGGAAGGCACAACTAAACTCTAAAGCTATGAATGTGCTTTATTGTGCCTTAGATAGAAATGAATTTAATAGGGTCTCTACTTGCAATTCTGCAAAAGAGATTTGGGACAGACTTGAAGTGACCCATGAGGGCACGAATCAAGTCAAAGAATCCAAAATAAATATTTTGGTTCATAAATATGAACTATTTAAAATGGATTCTAATGAAACAATTACATGCATGTTTACTAGGTTTACTGACATTGTCAATGGCCTAAAAAGCCTTGGCAAGAACTATACTAACAGTGAGCTTGTCAGAAAAATCCTTCGGTGTCTACCAAGGTCATGGGAAGCTAAAGTGACCGCAATCCAAGAAGCCAAGGACCTGAACAAATTACCACTTGAGGAGCTTCTTGGATCCCTAATGACGCACGAGCTAACCATGAAACAACACAACGAGGAAGAGTCCTCCCATAAGAAAAAGGTAATAGCTCTAAAATCTACTTCATCTAACAAGGACTTACCTTGCAGTAGCAGCAGTGAAGAAGAAGAACATGAGGATGATGATGGTGAGGCACTTCTTGTGCGCAAATTCAGAAAATTCATCAACCACAAGAAGTCCTATCATCAAAGGAGAGGCCCCTCAAATTCCTACCGCAAGGACAAAGGTAAGGAAAGGGAAAATGAGGGGATTGGCTGTTACGAGTGCAAGAAGCCGGGTCACATAAGAGCTGAGTGCCCTTTACTGAAGAAGGGGAGCAAGTACAAGAAGAAGAAGGCTCTTGTCACGATACTATCCGACTCAGACTCATCATCCTCTTCATCGGATGAGGAACAAGAGGAAAAGGCCAATTTCTGCTTCATGGCCAATGGAAATGAGGTAACGCTCGAATCGCCTTTAGATTTTACTTTTGATGAGCTTTATGATGCCTTTAATGAACTAATGATTGAATATAAGGCTATAAATGTTAAAAACAGAGAATTAAAAGTAACTAACCAAACTTATATCCGTAAGTATGATTCATTAGTTAAGGATAAGGATTTAATCACCAAAGAAAATATAGACCTTAAGACAAGCAACCAACTTTTAACTCAAAAGACTAATACCTTAACTAAGGATAATGAAAAACTAACTAAGGAACTCTCAGAACTTAAAAACCATAAACAAATCTTAAACAATGATCTCACAAAAGAACTAAATGACCTAAAGGCAGAAAATCAAACACTAACCAAAGAACTTAACAAATACAAACCCTTAGTTGAAAAATTTACATATAGCTCAGAAAAATTAAATATGATACTCAATAGTCAACGAGCAGTATTTAATAAAGCGGGTTTAGGATATAAACCAAGAAATAAACAAAAACTTCTTAGTAACTTCTTTGTTAAAGCTGGGGAAACTAAAACTAAGAAAATAACCTGCTTTTGTTGTGGAACTATAGGTCATAAAGCAAATGTGTGTAATTTTAGGAAAGGTAAATCAAGAAGGAAAATTAAAAGGGTATGGGTTCCAAAAGGAACCAACTTGACTAACCATGAAGGACCCAAGAAAACTTGGGTACCTAAGTTGACATGATTTGCTTGTGTAGGAGTGTCTTGCAGCCAAGGTCAACAAAAACTGCTGGTATTTGGATAGTGGCTGCTCAAGGCACATGACGGGTGATAAGGATCAATTTTTCACCCTTGAAGCTAAGAAGGGAGGTGCTGTGACTTTTGGAGACAACAACCAAGGTCACATCATTGGTATTGGTAAAGTTCAAATCACCCCCTCAACTTTTATAGATAATGTTAGATATGTTGATGGTCTTAAGCATAACTTGTTAAGCATTAGTCAATTATGTGATAAAGGATATGATGTTATGTTTAAACCATCACTATGCATTATAACAAACCCTAATGACAGTAGTTTAGTTTTTAAAGGGATTAGACGTGGAAATGTATATGTTGTTGACCTAGAAGATCTTGCAAAACATAACCAATGTTTAGTTGTTAATGAAACTAAAGATAATGATGCTAGTTGGTTATGGCACCGTAAGTTAGGTCATGCAAGCATGGACACAATAACTAAACTAGTTAAAAGAGATTCCGTGACAGGTTTGCCAAAATTAAAATTTGAAAAGAACAAAATATGTGAAGCATGTCAATTTGGCAAACAATCTAGGAACTCATTTAAATCCATAAAATGTGTCTCTACCTCTAGACCTCTAGAATTATTACACATGGACCTATTCGGACCAACTAGAACAACAAGCCTAGGTGGAAATAAATATGGTCTAGTTATTGTAGATGATTATACTAGGTACACTTGGGTTATGTTCTTAGCACATAAAGATCAAGCTTTTTCAGTATTTAAAAAGTTTCATAAGGAAGTAACCAATGCTAGAGATACTTCAGTAATAGCCATTAGAAGTGACCATGGTACCGAATTTGAAAATCAGTTATTCAATGAGTTTTGTCGTAAAAAGGAAATAACTCATAATTTTTCTGCACCTAGGACACCACAACAAAATGGAGTTGTGGAAAGGAAAACTAGGACTCTAGAGGAAATGGCTAGAACTATGTTATGTGAAAGTAACCTCCCTAAGTACTTTTGGGGAGAAGCCATTAATACTTCTTGCCATATATTAAATAGAGTTTTATTAAGACCCATCATAAAGAAAACACCTTATGAACTTTGGAAAAACAGAAAACCAAAAGTTAATTACTTTCATGCTTTTGGATGTAGGTGTTTTGTTCATAATAATGGGAAAGATAATCTAGGTAAATTTGACTCTAAATCGGATGAAGGAATATTCTTAGGTTACTCTACAACTAGTAAAGCCTATAGAGTCTTTAATAAAAGAACCTTAGTTATAGAAGAATCTATACATGTTGTATTTGATGACTCTAGTGACATCTCCTCTAGTAAAAAAGTTAATTTTGATGATGATGTTGAAATTCTTGAAGAAAAGATAGATGAGATGGCATTACAAGATGATAATCAAAAGTTGAGTGAAGGAGCATCATCAAGCCAAGAGGCTATTGTGGATCATGGGCTAACTAAAGCTTGGAGGTATGCTCACGGGCATCCTAAGGAACTAATTCTAGATGATCCATCTCAACCGGTTAGGACTAGAGCATCCCTTAGAAATTTAAATAACCATCTAGCTTTTGTCTCACACTTTGAGCCCAAACACATAGAAGAGGCCGAAAATGATGTAAATTGGATAAATGCAATGCAAGAAGAATTAAACCAATTTACTAGAAACAAGGTATGGAATCTAATAGAGAGACCTTCTGAATATCCTATTATAGGCACGAAATGGATTTATAAAAATAAACTTGATGAAAATGGAATTGTTATAAGGAATAAGGCTAGACTAGTAGCAAAGGGTTATAATCAAGAAGAAGGTATAGATTTTGATGAAACCTTTGCTCCTGTAGCTAGACTTGAGGCTATTAGACTATTATTAGCATATGCATGCTCTAAGGACTTCAAACTTTTTCAAATGGATGTAAAAAGTGCATTTTTAAATGGGTATATTAATGAGGAGGTATATGTAGAACAACCTCCTGGTTTTGAAAATCATCAATACCCTAATCATGTATATAAACTGAACAAAGTACTTTATGGTTTAAAACAAGCACCTAGAGCATGGTATGAGAGACTTAGCAAATTCCTATTAGAACATGAATTCTCTAGGGGAAATGTAGATACAACCCTATTTCTGAAAAAGCAAAACAAAGATATGTTATTAGTACAAATTTATGTTGATGATATCATTTTCGGTGCTACTAACAATCGCCTCTGCGAAGAATTTGCTGATTTGATGCAGAGTGAGTTTGAGATGAGCATGATGGGAGAGCTGAACTACTTCCTCGGGCTTCAAATCAAACAGTCTGAAGGAGGCATCTTCATCAATCAAGCCAAGTATATCAAGGAGATGCTCAAGAAGTTTGATATGGAGGGAAACAAGTCAATCAGCACCCCCATGAGCTCATCATGCAAATTAGATCAAGATGAATTAGGTAAATCTGTAGATCAAAAACTTTATAGAGGTATGATAGGATCCTTGTTGTATCTTACTGCAAGTAGACCTGATATTATGTTTAGTGTTTGCATGTGTGCTAGATATCAGGCTAATCCTAAAGAATCACATCTAGCTGCAGTTAAGAGAATTTTTAAATACTTAATAGGAACTAAGAACATAGGGCTATGGTACTCTAAAGAATCTAGCCTAAACTTAATAGGATACACAGATTCAGACTTTGCTGGATGTAAGCTTGATAGAAAAAGTACCAGTGGGTCGTGTCAATTTCTAGGAGAAAATCTTATCTCATGGTTTAGCAAGAAACAAAACTCGGTTGCATTATCTACTGCTGAAGCTGAATATGTTGCAGCCGGGAGTTGTTGTGCTCAAATCTTGTGGATTAAACAACAATTAGAAGATTATGGCATTAAACAAGATAAAATTCCCATTAATTGTGATAATACAAGTGCCATTAATCTAACTAAAAATCCAATTCAACATTCAAGAACTAAACACATTGAGATAAGACATCACTTCATAAGAGATCATGTATTGAATGGTGATGTGACACTCCAATTTGTTTGTACTGATAATCAATTAGCAGACATTTTTACAATACCCCTAAGTGAAGAGAGGTTTAGTGTGCTTAGGAGGGGATTAGGAGTGATTGATCCATCCTAGTGGTGGTTTCCACTAGATTCATTGATTTTGATGACTAGATTGTGGTTAAAATAGAGTTTCTTTTCAATAATCATCAAATCAGATCATACTTTAGTGTTTTTCCCTCATTTGGCACGATTATAGCATGATTTTTAGGTGCGTGCCAAGGTTAGAGACGACTCAAGTAAGTTTCAGAGTCGGCTCCTAAGGGGGAGTCGACTCGCGCATTTGCGGGAGTCGACTCGCAAAGATGGCAGCAGAGGGGGAGTCGACTCGCATATAGTCGGGAGTCGACTCGAAGTCTTCAGGCGCATAAGGAGAGTCGACTCGCGCATATTCTGGAGTCGACTCGAGGTCGAGTCGACTCGCGACTCAGTGGAGTCGACTCGCGACTCAGTGGAGTCGACTCGCAGTCGGGATCCGACTTTTTAACCCTAGATTTGTCGTTTCGAAAACACTTTTCTCTCAAGCCGCCACTGTTCAAAAGCCCTAGAGCCGACTCCTAGGTCGTCCCCGATCGTCTCCAACCCCTTTTCCGTCGATCTTTCACCGGTTCTTAGGTTTTTCATCCCTTCCTAGGTCGCCCCCGGTCGGTCCCAAGCCTCCTCCGTCGACCTTTCTCCGTCCTTTAGGTTTTTCATTCCGTCTAGGTCATAATGCTGCGTAAGACCGTTGTCCGGAAGAGGTCCCGACCCGAGGCCGGTCCCGAGCGGCGCTCCAAGGCGCGGCACGATCCCGCGAGGCAACCACCTCCGGCTCGTTCCCCGCCTAGGGCGGTTCCCGCGAGGCCATTGGCCGGGAAGGCCGTCACCACCGGGAGATATGTCGATTTCGACTATCTCTCCCGGGAAGGGTTCACCATAGGTGATAGGCTTAGGGCACAGGGATTAGAGTACTTCCTCACTTTAGATCTCCCCACTTACCCTGGCCTTGTTAGAGAGTTCTATGGTACCGTCCATCGGAGAGATGGGGGTATCGAGGGCACAGTAGCCGGTGTCCCTCTGTTTGTTACGGAGGATCTTATTGCCCACATCCTCCACCTTCCATTAGTAGGGGTGGCTCCCACACACCCTGAGGACAGGGTTGAGGCCCTTACGGCCGTTCTAGGGCATCCACCCCAGTCACCTCTAGACGAGGTTTCTGCTAGCTCACTTCCGATTGAGGTGAGAATCCTTTTGAGTATACTGTCTAGGTCCATCTTCCCTAAGACAGGGAGATTTGATTTTGTAAATGAGAGAGACCTAGCTCTTATGTTTTATATTCTTCAGGACACCCCGATCAACTTCCCCAACTAGATAGACCTAGGCTCACCCTCCCATACGGCATGATATTCACCCTTCTGTTTAGGGAGTACGAGATTCCCATTCCTGAGGGGGAGCCCTTTCGCGCATTGCGATGGACTGATCGCACGCGTGCAGGGACCCTACACAGGATGGGATTTCGGAAGAGAGAGGGGATCTGGGTTAGGAAGTCATCCATCACCACACAGACCACCAGACCTTCCCCCAGTCCTGAGCCCGATTCTGACTTTCCCGACGTACCAGACTTTCTATCCACTTCTGCTCCTACTACCTCCGCCGGACCCTCCTCCTCAGCTCCACCCACTCAGCCTATGGAGGTCCGGATCTCGTCTGAGCAGCTCCGGGAGCTGCGGCAGGAGATAGTCCGAGATCTGCTCCAGGAGCTCCGGGGTTCGGTGCCTACTCCCTCTCCTGCGCCCACATCTTCTGCATTGGTCCCTTCCCTGACAGCCGTGACAGACATGACGGCTGAGGTGCGGCAAGAGATATACAACATGAGGACCTTGATACAAGCCCAGTTCCACAGCATGAGTGAGGTCACGAGCACCACTCGACAGATGCGGGATGACATCGGCCGTGACATGTCCACCACCACCGCAGGGGCCGAGCGCTTGTCGAATGTGCTCATCGACAAGCTGGACGGACTGCAGAAGTCAGTACTCGAGCTGGATACGACACAGAGCAGGGCCATCCAGGCCATCATTCGCCAGCTACAGAACGTGACCAATGCGGTCCAATCACTCGTGGAGCGCATGCCTCGAGGAGATACATCCTCGAGAGGAGGAGCCACATCCTCGAGAGGAGGAGTCACATCCTCGAGAGGAGGAGATACATCCTCGAGGAGACCGTAGCTACTTTTTGTATTTTGCTTTGACATGTATTGCTTTACGTTACTTATTGTATTCTGAAATGTACTTACATACAAATTAATACAATGAGTAGCCGCATTTTTCTTCAATAATGTGCCTTTTGATCTATGTTTGATTGTGTGTTCTGTTTACCTCCTTTTTGATATGATGACAAAAAGGGGGAGAAATATGTAAAAGGAAGAAAAATATGTATAAAATATGTAAAAGGAATCAATGGAAATCAATAAAAAGATAAACTCTTAAAACACACAAATTTGTTCTAAGTGGATTCGGTACCCCGAGGCTCATTATCTCTCTTTTGGGGCTCCTAATGGAGTAATCTCCAGAATCTATTCAAGGGATATTCGGAGATTAGCTGAATCCTACTCGAGAACAAATTGACAGATTTTCCCTCTAAAAACCAAAATTTCAGTTCAAAAACTTCAAAGCATTAAAAGGAAATTCAAAGAATCAAAACAAAGTAGAATGCATATGTTGAGGGGGAGAATCTGAATTTTTAAGAAAGCTAAATCATTAAATATATATAAGCCAAACAATTGATTGCATGAAATGAAGGCTTTTATAATTCCAAATGAAAGGGGGAGCTTTAACTCCGAAATTTATTGTTTCACTCCTTTCAAGCTTGGATAAATTGAACTACCAGACATTTGAATTCATTTATGGATTTTATTTCATTGTTTATTGTGCAATTCACTTTACATATACTCAATGTTTTGTCATCATCAAAAAGGGGGAGATTGTGGAGTGATTGATTAAAACCCTATTTGATTTTGATGAGCTCAAAGCATTTGAGTATATTTCTTGTTTACTAATGAATTCAATTAAGTGTTTCAGTGAAAATCTTGTCTAAGTGTCTCAAGACTTGGTTCATAATTTTTGGATAAGTTAAGAAGTCAGCTTGAACCAAAGTCTGAGACTCGAGTCGACTCCAGAGTATCACGAGTCGACTCCAAGCGTATCAAGTTCACTGGCACGGGCTCGAGTCGACTCCAGATCTGTACGAGTCGACTCCGACTGAGAACAGACAGAAGAACAGAAAGCTTCAACTCAGAACCTGTCAACGAGTCGACTCCCAAAGTGCGCGAGTCGACTCCGATGTTCACCGAGTCGACTCCAGGATAGTAAGAGTCGACTCCAAGAGGAACACAAAGAAAAAGTCAGAGAGCAGTTTTCGGGTCTGAGATTCGAATCGACTCCAGTGAAACGCGAGTCGACTCCGATGGATAGCAAGTCGACTCCAAAGAAGGTGAGAGTCGACTCTCAGAGGAACACAAGAAAAAGTCAGAGAGCAATTTTCGGACTCTGAGATTCGAGTCGACTCCCGCAATATGCGAGTCGACTCCAAGACTCCGCGACCATCAACAGACAGAAGACCAAGTTACTGCCTCTGAGATTCGAGTCGACTCCCAGACAGCTCGAGTCGACTCCAAGACAGCTTCACATCAAAAAGGCAGAAGACCAAGTTTCGGAAACTGAGAGCCGAGTCGACTCCGAGGAAGTTCGAGTCGACTCCAAGACTGGACGAGCCAAAAGACAGAGAATCGGGAGTTCGGGCTCTGAGATTCGAGTCGACTCCCAGGATAGTCGAGTCGACTCGAGTGGATCAAATTCAAAATTGGATCCACGGACTTCAGTGGATGAGCCGACTCCGAAATTGCCAAGTCAGCTCCAGAAGTTGGCGAGTCGACTCCAGGTCAAGACGAGTCGACTCCCAGTCGTGAAGGCAACTTTAATTCAAATTTGGAACAGTTGCCGAGTCGACTCCGGAAAAGCTTGAGTCGACTCCCGCTACAGCCGAGTCGACTCCTAATCGCGCGAGTCGACTCTAACCCACCAACGGACACATTGTCAGGCTGCGCAGAGTGTGCAGAACGGGCAGAAAAAGCTCTCTAACGGCTAGTTTCCGTGGGGGTTGGTTTAAATAGCCACAGAAGACTGTAGCAAGGCAGAAAAGAACCATTCCACTCCAACTAATCAAGCATTCAAGCTCTGCAACGTGTTCTTCAACGAAAAAGAGGAAGATCTGCATTTACTGCATCCACCTACATCTTCCCAGCAATTAAAGCCTTCTCCTCCTGCATTCAAGTTGACTACTCACTCAAGAGGAGACCAGAAGTTTAAGAAGCCATTCCTCTTCTCCAACCTAAAAGCGTTTGAGGCTTCTTAACTTCATTTATTGTTCATATTATCTTTTATCTGCTTTTGAGAAGCTGTATTTTTCTGTTTCTTCTTTTTATTTACACATTGTATTTGCTTGGTTCAATCGGGGGATTGAATCAAGGGGATTGAGGTTGGTTGGTGAGCCGAGTGTAAAACCAACGTGTGTAAGGGTTCGATTGTGATCCCGAGAAAACAATCGGGATGGTTCTAGTCGGTGAGCCTGGGAAAACCGACCGAGTTCGTTGTGAGCTCGTAAAACAACAAGTTTGGTTGTGAGCTTGGAAAACAACCGGCTGTAATTCAAGGGGTTATAGTGAATTCCCAAGAGAGACTTGGGGAGTGGACGTAGGAGCAAAGGTTAGCTCCGAACCACTATAAAAGCTTTGTGTTTGTGATTGCTTGTCTCTTACCATTACCCTCATTTCATACACATCACAGCAACTAATTAATCATCTTGTAAAAAGCATTAATTAGTCACCCACAAACGCTTTAATAGTTAAAATTATTTTAAAACCCAATTCACCCCTCCTCTTGGGTTGTCTATCTGGGCAACATGACCGGTACAAATTACAAAGACTGGCTTAGAAACCTCAAAATCGTTCTGAGTTGCGAGAAAATAGGCTATATGCTCGACAATGATATCCCCACATTACCATCACGTCCGACCGCTGATCAGCGTGCGACGCATGAAAAGTGGACAGACGATGACATAAGGGTCAAGTGCTACATCATGGCATCCATGTCCAATGAACTCCAATGCCAGCATGAGAATATGAAGACTGCTAGGGACATACTGGCACACCTGCAAGAGTTGTATGGTGAGCAGAGTCGCACAGCTCGTTTTGAAGTATCCAAGAGGCTCTTCAAGGCAAAGATGTGCGAGGGGCAGTCTGTCCATGATCACGGTCTGACTATGATCAAGGACCTAGAGGAGCTTGAGAAGCTCGGTATGAACATGCACAAGGAATTGCAAGTTGATATGATCCTTCAATCCCTTCCTGATTCATTTGGACAGTTTATAGTAAACTACCATATGAATAAGATTGAATGCACTAAGACTGAACTGTTGAACATGTTGGTAACTGCTGAGGGAGCCTTGAAAGGTTCAAGGGGCAATGTCCTTGCTGATGAGCTGACTTCTGGTTCCAAGAGAAAGTCTACTTGGAAGAAAAAGAAGCCTGCAAATAAGCAGAAGAAAGACAAGAAGCCAAAGAAGGAAGTTCAAAAGAAAAAGGCTAATGATAAAGAAAAATGTTTCCACTGCAATGTCGATGGCCACTGGAAGAGGAACTATTCTTTATACCTCGAGAGCTTGAAGAACAAGAAGGCAGACTGATCGGTTCTTTCAATTTTAAAAATAAACCACGCAATAGCACGTATCCTGTAGGATAGTGATTACGGATGTCGGTCCACAGGGATTGAAGAATAAGTTATTTTTCTTTTAAAAATAAATCAAGAAGAAGGATTTGCTAACTTGAATTAACTAAATTAAACTATGAGTGCGAATTGGAATTTATCGGAGTAAATAGATCTAGGGTTTGGAATCCACCACATAGCATTGCATCCAGGACTGTGTTCTTAATTTTTGTCTTTTGGAGAGGCATGCAATTTGGCTACAAGCCTTTTAAAATAAAATCATAAAGAGCGTTAGGAAGATCCATCTTCGGTGTAGCATGAAGTGTCTACCTAAGTATGTTAATCTAGGATGCAGCACACTTCATCTTCCTAGGCATGGATCATCTTAGACTACTTTAGCAAACATGATTAGTGACTAGCATGCTCAAAGTTTAAATATCATAAAGAAATATTTCATTAAAAATAAAAATTTAAACAAGCACCAAAATAATAAAAAAGTAAGAACTACAATTGCCCTGATACATTGCTAGGGCTTCATCCAGCCCTAGATTGGACGTTTAGCCGAGCATGGCTTCCAGACGACCTCCTATCTTCAAATGAAAGCCTTCACCTCCCATTATTCTCAAAATATCACAAAATATTCTCTTCCCCCCTCTCTCTTTTTTTTTTATTTCTTTCTCTGGTTCCCTCTCCGCTATCTTCTTCTTTTTCTTCACCGAAACAGGGTTCCCCTGTTTCTTTCCTCCACCCCGCCCCCCTCAGCTGATGGCCAACCTCCTCTCTTTATACACGTTTGGGGTGCTCTTTCGGGAAGGGAGAAGAGGTCACGGGCCTGATTCCGGGGCGTGATGCCGGAGGGCAGATCGCGGACGGCGAATGGCTGGATGTCGGGATTAAAGCGTGATCTATGGACGTCGAGTTGAATGGCCGGATTAATGCAGCTAGCTGCCACCGGATTGGAGGAGTTGGGAAGAAATCCGGAAATACTGATCGCGAACGTGGTTGAATGCTGGGCGAGATCCGTGGACGTTGGAAGAATTGCATTGCGGGAGAAAAGGAAGAGGGCCGATGCGGAAGGTTTGCTGATTTCACAAGCAGCTGGGGCGCGATGCTTGGGAGGAGTTGTCACGGCGTGGAGCTGGAAATCCGGAAGAGGAGATGCCGCACGCGGTTGATGGTGGAGGAGCTGGAACGGGAGAATCGACGGGTGGCGACTCGATTCTCGGCTGTGATCAACTGCGGGAGGAAGAAGATGAACAGTGAACGGGCTGGGACGAGCGGCCGGTCTGGGATGTTGCGGCTGTAAACGGAAGGGAGTGATTAGGAGAATTAGGAGAAGACGACAATGCTGGGGCGGAGGAAATCCTTTGATCGCGCGGGGAAGGAATGTGGAGGGGATCATGCGGGATCTTCCAAAATAGGGAGGGGAAGAGAGTGGGAGATGAATGCGTGAGAGTTATTATATATATTTATATTATTTTTATTTTTTATTTTTTATTTTTTATTTTTTTTATTTGTTTTGAAAAGTGGTTGGGGTCCACTTGGGTAGGTTGGAAGGGCTTGGTCCTGAATCTAAAATAGAGGAAGTTTGGACACATGGAGAAAATGGGAGAGGCCTCTGTTTTCCTAGGTTGGGAAGCTTGGTGCACACGGAAAAATATGACGTGGATAAAGAAATGGATAGCTTCATGCACATGTGGGAGAAAGTAGTCCACACATGGAACAGACTGGGACTAGTTTGTGAAATGGGTTGACTCGACCTGCACACATATTAGACTAAACTAATATAGAAAATTAAACCAACTTGGATTACCTCTAATAATGCAATGAAGAGGGGAAACACATTGTCTTATGTTTAAATTTAAAATATATGCATAACAATAATAATAAGTGCCATGTAAAGTTGATAAATTTATACATTATTTAGCACTTATCACACCCCCAAATCTACATTTTGCTAGTCCTCGAGCAAAATAAAATTAGAAAAGAAAAACTCTAACTCACTTTCGCAGGCATCGCAATTGCATTTACCATATGCAACAAGGCTTTAAACTCCTAGGTTACCCTAGTGGACGAGTTATAGTCTCGTGAGGGTTTCCAATGAAGATACCCACAAACTTCAATAAATCATTTATTATTATTGTTATTATTAATTTTTTTATTTATTATTATTATTATTATTATTATTTATTATTATTATTATTTATTATTATTATTATTATTTTATTTTTTTTAATTATTATTATTATTTTTATTTATTTATTTATTTAGATCGATTGATCTATGAAGTGAAAATCAAATTCTAAATGCATACTAGCTAAGATTTTCAAAAACTCTTTTTTATTATTATTGTTAAAATCTAATTTAAGATACATAAATGATAAGAATTTCAAAGCACACACGGTTTTATTTACTAAGTCAGCCCAAATTCTAGGTTAGTATGCAATCTAAGTTAAAGTCATTAAGCTTCCGTTTAGGGAGTTGTAAGACTCATTTGTACTGGAGTGCTCGGTGAAATCTGGACCGTACACCATCTAAGAGTTCGGATCTCCAAAATATTGCTAATACTAGTAGTTTCCAAGGATTGGTCGAAAGGACCTGCTCATTGAGTTCAAAATCATCTTATCAGAAGGATTTCGAGAGTTGTAGATGTTTACTTTAGTACCTCACGAGCTTTATCTGTAATATTTCAGTTTACTCAAATTTTTACAACGACGGCTTTCACACTATTGTCTTTTTTTTAAGGTCAATACAGAACTTCTTATTTTTTTTTCTTTTCTTTTTTTTTTATTTTTTTTAATATCATAAATTGTGTACTTTTACTCTTGTGGTGATTTCTCTGTGTAACGAGCAATCAGTCGACAACTCTCACACCAGTTGGCATAAGGTGTCGGGCATCAAGACTCCCCTACGGACTTATGCTCAGAGTCTTCGTCACAAGCCCACTTGACCTTTGACAATAGGTAGCCCTTTTCGATGTTCCTAACTAAATCCATTTTTATTGATGACCGTCTTTTTTTTTTTTGAATTAGATAAGTATGATTCATCAGGGTTCAAGGTTGCTACTATACTATCAACATAATGTCAAGCCTAGATCTTAGAAGGGTCGGCCAGTGTGTAGTGAAATTCCAAAGTATTAATTAGCTTACAACTCCCTAAGAGAGACTTAATAAAAAGAACTAAAATTTGTACTACTTCCGACTAGTCATTGGGCTCTTTAGATTTTATTTACCCTATGTGTTTATCATTCTCGCATTAATGTATAGAAATTAGGTTTTAAAAACCCCCTTTTTTAATTTTTAATTTTTATTTTTATTAATTATTCAATTTATAAAAATGAAAATGAATACATTTTTTTTTAATTTTTTTTAAAGGAATTCAAGATGAATACCCCCAAACCTAAACCTAACATTGTCCTCAATGTTAAAAAAAAAAATCTAAGAGAATTGGGTTGCCTTCCAACAAGCGCTAAGTTTATTGTCTTCAGCCAGACACAGTGAGGTAGTTTTTGCATCTCCTTCTATGAGTTCATCTATTTTGTCTATCATAAAACACTCAACTTTCCTCGCGGGTTGGTCGTCCGCATTGAACACATTTAATTTTACCTTCATGTTCCCAAATGATATGTTCATTACCCCTGTTCTACAATTGATGCATGCATTGGCTGTTGCTAAAAAGGGCCGCCCAAGGATCACGGAGATTTGTTTCTTAGGATTAGGTTCATGTTCCATATCAAGGACAATGAAATCTACTGGAAAATAGAATTTGTCTACCTTGACAAGAACATCTTCAATTATCCCACGTGGTGTTTTTACAGATCGATTAGCCAATTGAAGGGATACCGAGATTGGTTTTAACTCACCTAACCCAAGTTTCTCATAAATTGAATAAGATAAAAGGTTGACACTTGCCCCTAGATCTAAGAGTGCTCGATCAATGAAATTATTTCCTAAAACACAGGAGATGGTGGGAGCACCAGGATCTTTGAATTTCGGAGGGATGTTGTGTTGGAGAATAGAACTCACTTGCTCAGTTAGGAAGACCTTTCTAGGCACATGTGTCCTAGATTTTCGCTTTTGGGTACAAAGGTCTTTGAGAGATTTAGCATAGGAGGGAACTTGTTTAATAGCATCAAGAAGCAGAAGGTTAATTTTCACTTGTTTGAAAACCTCCATCATTTCCTCTAGTGAAGTTTCCTTTCTGTCAAAGGGAGAGGGTGAATTAAGAGCTTCAGGAAATGGAGCCTTTGGAATGTGAGTTTTGGCAGAAGGTGGACTAGCTGAAGAAGAAGAAGGTTTTAGATTTTTATTTGACACATGTCTATCCTCTTCTTCATCTTCCTTATTGTTATCTTCCCCAATCTTATTGTCTACTACACGTCCACTCCTTAGGGTAGTCAAAGCATTGGCTTGTTCATGATGAATAGCATTTAGTTGATTTTCTTGAGCCATGTATTGTCCCCTAGGATTACTTAATGGTTGGCTTGGAAGCTTTCCTTCCTCTCGCTTCTTCAGTGCATTAGCTAGTTGCCTCATTTGGGATTCTAGCTTGGCGATGGATTGCGTGTGAGAGTGCACCAATTGTGTAATGGTTTCTGTTGCCCAAGAAGACAACCCAAGAGGGGGGTGAATTGGGTTTTAAGTAATAATTGCAAATTAAAACTTAATGAGTAACTAATTAATATTATTGCAGGCTGATTAATTAGATTACTAGTTGTAGTGAGTGGAGAGGAAGAGACAATGAACCAATTACAAACACAAGAGGTTTTATAGTAGTTCGGAGCTAACCTTTGCTTCTACGTCCACTCCCCAAGCTTCACTTGGGAGTTCACTATAATCCCTAGGATTACAGCCGATTGTTTTACAAGTTCACAACCCAACTTATTATTTTCACGAGATCACAACGAACTCGGTCGGTTTTCACAGGCTCACCGACTAGAACCACCCGATTGTTTTTCCGGGATCACAATCGAACCCTTACACCATTGGTTTTAACTTCGGCTCACCAACAAACCTCAACAACCTTGATTCAATCCCCTGATTGAATCAAGTAACAAGAAAACAGTTTGTAAAGAGTACAGGAAAAGCTTCTTAAAAGGCAAATATGAACAATATAAATAATGTAGAGTTAGAAGCCCTCAAACAGATTTTGGAAGAGGAAGAAGGGGCTTCTCGAACTCTGAGTCTCCTCTTTGAATGCACTGATGATCTGATGTCAGAGGAGAGCCTTGAATGCGAAGGAAACGTTTGTTGGATGGAGTTCAATGCGCTTTTTCCTTCTTTCTCTTGTATTTACTCTTGAGAGCCTTTGGTAGGTGGAAATCCCTTTTTGTTTGAATAGAATAGCTCTCTTGATGTCTACTACTGTTCACTCTGGCTATTTAAGCAGTCCACTTTGAAAACTAGCCGTTAGACACCATTTTGTGGCCGTTCTGCACAATCTGCAACTCCTGACAGTGTATCCGTTGGGGTCGGAGTCGACTCGCTCGATCTGGAGTCGACTCGGCTGTTGCTGGAGTCGACTCACACTTTACTGGAGACGACTCACCCACTGTTCAGGATTTGAATTAAAGTGCTGTCCCGTTCTGGAGTCGACTCGGCCAACCCTGGAGTCGACTCGCCAATATCTGGAGATGACTCGGCTCTCCGGAGACTACTCGTTCTTAGGGTTCCAGAGATCTATTTTTCTGTATTTCTTTCTCGAGTCGACTCGGATCATCTTGGAGTCGACTTGGCTCTCAGAGCCCGAAAACTGATCCTCTGTGTTTGGAGTTGAACTGCCTCGGAGTCGACTCGGATTTTGTTGGGGTCGACTCGGCTGACTTGGGAGTCGACTCGGGAGCACTTGGAGTCGGCTCGGCTCTCAGGATTCGAAAGCTGTTTCTCTGTGTTTTGAGTTGAATTGCCTCGGAATCGACTCGCACTTTGTTAGAGTCGACTCGGCTCTCAGGATTCGAAAACTGTTTCTCTGTGTTTTGAGTTGAACTGCCTCGGAGTCGACTCGCACTTTGTTGGAGTCGACTCGGCTCTCAGAATCTGAAAACTGATCCTCTGTGTTTTGGCTTGAACTTCCTTCTAGTCTTGCTTTCCTCTGAGAGTCGACTCGTACTTAACTAGGAGTCGACTCGCCAAACTTTGGAGTCGACTCGTAACCTTCTGGAGTCGACTCGGTTGCAGGGTCTGAAATACATTGTTCTGTCTTTCTTCTGTTACCCTTTGGAGTCGACTCGGAAACATCGGGAGTCGACTCGGCAACCATCGGAGTCGACTCGAACCCTTCTGGAGTCAACTCGCTGACAGGGTCTGAAAATCAACTTTCTGTCTTTCTGTCAGTTCTCAGTCGGAGTTGACTCGTAGTGTACCGGAGTCGACTCGAGCATGTGCCAGAGCTTCTGAAACACTTGGAATCGACTTGTAATCTTCCAGAGTCGACTCGAGCTTCAAACTTTGGTTCAAACTGAGTTCCATACTTAGCTAAAATGTATTGAACCAAAGCTAGAGACACTTAAACATAAATTCACAAATATTTGGCTGAAACACTAGATTGAATTCATTAGTATAAGATATACTCAAATGCTTTGAGCTCATCAAAATCAAATAGGGTTATAATCAATCACTCCACAATCTCCCCCTTTTTGATGATGAGAAAACATTGAGTATTTGTAAAGTGAATTGCTCAACCAAAAGGAGATTTGTAATAAAGTTTTGAAATGAATTCAAGTGTTTAGTCATTTAATTTATCCAAAATTGAAAGGTTTGAAACAGTAAATCCTGAAGTTAAAGCTCCCCCTTTCATTTGGAATTATATAAGCCTTCATGTCATGCAATCAATTGTTTGGCTTATTTGTGTTTAATGAATTTGCTTTCTTAAGATTTCAAATTCTCCTCCTCAACATATGCATTCAATTTTGTTTAGATTCTCTGAATTTTCTTTTAATGTCTTAAAGCTTTTGAGCTTAAATTTTTGGTTTTAGAGGGAAAATCTGCCAATTTGTTCTTGAGTATGATTCAACTAATCTCCGAATATCCCTTGAATAGATTCTAGAGATTACTCCTTTAGGAGCCCAACAGAGAGATAATGAGCCTCGAGGTATCGAATCCACTTAGAACAAATTACTTTGTGCTTTAAGAATTTTCTTTTTATTGATTCCCTTTACATTTCAATTCAATATATTTTCTCCTCCTTTTTGTCATCATAGCAAAAAGGCAGAAAGTACAGAAAAGTACAAGAACTCAAGAATGCACAATTTTGAAAGAAAATTTCTACTCATTGTATTAAATTCAAATTTGAGTACAAGTGTGATTACATATCAAAAGAGTCCTCAAGAGACTGTACATCATAAAAACAGATAAAAATACACTAATTTTTCTTTGTAGTGGAGGATGTGGCTCCCGTTTTCAGTCTACTCATTTGCATGACTAAGTTTATCCTCTCAGAGATGTTTCCTAGCTGCTCGATGATCTCCGAGGTGGCACTAGACTGTATCGTGGTGAGCTGGGTCACACTTTCTTGGAGGGTGTCAAGCTTGGAGATCAAGGCATTTGCTAGTCTCTCTGCTCCCTGAGTCTGGCTACCTAGCTCAATTCTGATGCTGTCTCGCATCTCCCTTGTGTCATTCTTTACATCGCTAATGTTCCAAAATTGAGCTTGAACTAGGCTCCTTATGTTGTAGATTTCCTCCTTCAGGTGTGCAATCATCTCGGTCACGGCTGCCAAGGAGGGGACTATCTCGGTGGAGGGAGCAATCTGAGAACCTCGCAGCTCTCTCAGAAGATCATCTCTCAGCTCCCTCACTATCTCCTGTCTCAACTCTCGGAGCTGCTCAGAAGATATCCTAACCTCCAGGGGCTGCTGCTGAGAAGGTGGGGCAGTGGAGGTGGAGGGCTCGGTATGAGTAGGACCAGAGGTAGAAGGATAGGTGGGAAGATCTGTATAGAGTTCCTGGTCATGGTCAGGGCTAGGGGAGTGGTGAGTGGTAGGGTCAGATGGTGTGGAAGTGGATGGTCTCCGTACCCAGACTCCCTCAACTCTATGAAAGCCCATATGATGGAGAGTCCCCTCACCCATACGATCTGTATGACGCAGTGAGCGAGAGGGTTCCCCCTCAGGAATAGGAACCTCTAACTCCCTAAAGATGAGAGTGAATAGCATACCGTAAGGGAGACTCAACCTAGGCTTATCTAGGGGTTCACAGATATATTTGTAGATGAGTTTAGGGAAGTTGATAGGAGTGTCCTGGAGTGTGTGGAACATCAAGGCTAGGTCCCTCTCAGAGATAAAATCGAATCGGCCAGTTTTTGGAAAGAGAGTCCTAGAAATGATACTGAGGAGGAGCCGTATTTCAGCTGAAAGCTGATTTGCAAACACTTCCTCTATAGGGGACTGAGGGGGTCTCTCTAATACTGTCGTAAGGGCCTCAGTCCTATCATGGGGGTGAGTGGGAAAGATCCCTTCTCGGGAGAGATGGAGGACTCGAGCAATGAAGTCCTCCGAGATGAATACAGGGACACCCGCTACGGTTTCCTGGATACCACCACTACCTCGGGCTACGGTCCCATAGAATTTTCTAACTAACCCCGGGTAAGTAGGGAGGTCTAATGAACAGAATAACTCTAACCCTTGAGCCCTGAGATGATGCCCTAGGGTGAACCCTTCCCGGGAGAGGAAGTCAAAGTCGACTTTCCTCTCGGTGGAGACTGCCCTCCCGGCGCACGGACACGAGGGAACCGGCCTAGGCGGGGAAGGAACCGGAGGTGGTGGCCTCGCGGGTTCGTTCTGAGCCTTTGACCGCCGCTCGGCGCCGCTCGCGGTGAGGGGTCTCTTCCGGCTTGGGACAACGATTTTCCTAGGCATTTTTGACCTACACACGGGGGAAGGACAAGAAAAAATGGAAGAAAACTCGACGGAGATGACCTAAAATGGGTCGGAGATGAGGTCGGAGACGGCTCTAGGGCTTTTGAACAGTGGCGGCTGAAAATAGAAGTGAAGAGAAAAACATTCCGCTTAGGGTTAAAAGTCGGATTCCCGACCTCGAGTCGACTCCGGTATGTCGCGAGTCGACTCGAACTCGAGTCGACTCCCAAATATGCGCGAGTCGACTCCCCCATGAGCCGACTCTAAAATGTATCCGAGTCGACTCGAACTTTGGCACACAACCAAGAATCTTGTTATTTTCGTGCCAAAAGAGAGAGTTATGGACTTATCTAGGATTTAAGAACTGATTTGATGATCATAGATAAGAAATCCTATGTCCAACATAAACTAATCCTCAAAATCAATGAACTAGAGGAGAGTATCACTAGAATGGATCAATCACTCCTAACCCTCTTCTTAGTATGCAAAATCGATCTTCACTCAAAGGTTTTGTGAAGATATCAGCAAGTTGATCATCAGTATAAACAAATTGAAGTGTCACATCACCATTCAGTACATGATCTCTTATGAAGTGATGTCTTATCTCAATGTGTTTAGTTCTTGAATGCTGAATTGGATTTTTAGTTAGATTAATGACACTTGTATTATCACAGTTTATGGAAATTTTATCTTGTTTAATGCCATAATCTTCAAGTTGTTGTTTAATCCACAAGATTTGAGCACAACAACTTCCGGCAGCAACATATTCGGCTTCCGCCGTAGATAGTGCAACCGAGTTTTGTTTCTTGCTAAACCAAGAGATTAAATTTTCTCTTAAGAATTGACATGACCCACTGGTGCTTTTTCTATCAAGTTTACAACCAGCAAAGTCTGAATCTGTGTACCCTATTAAGTTTATGCTAGATTCTTTAGAGTACCATAAACCTATATTTTTTGTTCCTATTAGGTATTTAAAAATTCTCTTAACTGTAATTAAATGTGATTCCTTAGGATTAGATTGATATCTAGCACACATGTATACACTAAACATGATATCAGGTCTACTTGCTGTAAGATATAGTAAAGAGCCTATCATACCTCTATACAGCTTTTGATCTATTGATTTACCTAATTCATCCTTATCTAGTTTGCATGATGAGCTCATGGGTGTGCTGATTGGCTTGTTTCCATCCATATCAAACTTCTTAAGCATCTCCTTGATGTATTTAGCTTGATTGATGAAGATCCCCTCTTTAGATTGTTTGATTTGGAGTCCGAGGAAATAGTTCAGCTTTTCCATCATGCTCATTTCAAATTCACTCTGCATTAAATCAGCAAATTCTTCGCAGAGGTGATTGTTAGTAGCACCAAAAATAATATCATCTACATAAATCTGCACTACTAACATTTCTTTATTTTTCTTCTTTAAAAACAGTGTTGTATCTACATTTCCTCTAGAGAATTCATGGTCTAATAGAAATTTGCTAAGTCTTTCATACCATGCTCTAGGGGCTTGTTTTAGACCATAAAGTACTTTGTTTAGTTTATATACATGATTGGGGTATTGATGATTTTCAAAACCAGGAGGTTGTTCTACATAAACCTCCTCATTAATATACCCATTCAAAAAGGCACTTTTTACATCCATTTGAAATAGTTTGAAGTCTTTAGAGCATGCAAATACTAGTAATAATCTAATTGCTTCAAGTCTAGCCACAGGAGCAAAGGTTTCATCAAAATCTATACCTTCTTCTTGATTATAGCCCTTTGCTACTAGTCTAGCCTTGTTTCTAACCACAACTTCATTTTTATCAAGTTTGTTTTTATATATCCATTTAGTTTCTATTATTGAGTATTCAGCAGGTCTTTCTACTAAATTCCATACCTTGTTTCTAGTAAATTGGTTTAGTTCCTCTTGCATAGCATTTATCCAATTTATATCATTTTTAGCTTCTCCAATGTTTTTAGGTTCTAAGTGTGAAACAAAAGCTAGGTGATTATTTAAGTTCCTAAGAGAAGCTCTAGTTCTAATAGGTTGTGATGGATCATCTAATATTAATTTTTTAGGGTGACCGTATGCATACCTCCAAGCCTTTGTAAGCCCATGATCATCAATTACCTCATGGCTTGTTGAGGTTTCTCCACTTTGCTTCGGTTCATCCTCTTGTAATGTCATATCATCTATCTTTTTCTCAAGTATTCCTGCATCATCATCAAGAGCTACTCTCTTGCTAGAAGAGACATCATTAGTATCATCAAAAACAACATGTATAGACTCTTCAATAACAAGAGTTCTTTTGTTGAAGACTCTATAAGCTTTACTTGATGTAGAATAGCCCAAAAAGATACCTTCATCAGATTTAGAATCAAATTTACCTAAGTTATCTTTGCCATTATTATGAATGAAACATCTACACCCAAAAACATGAAAATAGTTTACTTTGGGCTTTCTATCTCTCCAAAGTTCATAAGGTGTTTTCTTTATAATTGGTCTCAATAAAACTCTATTTAATATATGACATGATGTGTTAATGGCTTCTCCCCAAAAATACTTAGGGAGGTTACTTTCACATAACATGGTTCTAGCCATTTTCTCTAGGGTTCTATTCTTTCTTTCCACAACTTCATTTTGTTGTAGTATCCTAGGTACAGAGAAATTATGAGTTATTCCCTTTTTACTACAGAATTCATCAAATAGATGATTTTCAAATTCCGTTCCATGATCACTTCTAATAGCTATGACTGAAGCATTTCTTGCATTAGTTACTTCCTTATGAAATTTCTTAAATACAGAAAATGCTTCATCTTTATGAGCTAAAAACATGACCCAAGTATATCTAGAAAAATCATCTACAATAACAAGACCATATTTGTTTCCACCAAGACTTGTGGTTCTAGTTGGTCCAAATAGATCCATGTGTAGTAGTTCAAGAGGTCTAGAGGTAGAGACACAATTTATGGATTTAAAAGAGCTCCTAGATTGTTTGCCATATTGACATGCTTCACAAATTTTATTTTTCTCAAATTTTAGTTTTGGCAAACCTATTACAGAATCTCTTTTAACTAACTTAGATATTGTATCCATACTTGCATGACCTAATTTACGGTGCCATAACCAACTTGCATCATCAACCTTAGTATCACTAGCTACTAAGCAAGGACTGTTTTTAGCAAGGTCTTCAAGATCTACTACATAGACGTTACCACGTCTAATTCCTTTAAATACTAATCCATTGTCAATTGAGTTGGTTATGATGCATAAAGATGGTTTAAACAAAATATCAAAACCTCTGTCACATAATTGACTAACGCTAAGTAGGTTATGCCTAAGACCATCTACAAATCGTACATTATCAATGAAGGTTGAAGAGGTGATTTGTACTTTACCTATACCAATGATGTGACCTTGGTTATTGTCTCCAAATGTCACAGCACCTTCCTTCTTAGGCTCTAAGGTAAAGAATTGCTCCTTGTCACCCGTCATATGTCTTGAGCAACCACTATCCAAATACCAATAGTTTTTGTCGACTTTGGCTGCAAGACACTCTTACACAAGAAAATCATACAATTTTAGGTACCCAAGTTTTCTTGGGTCCTTCAAGGTTAGTAATGTTGGTTCCTTTTGGAACCCAAATCTTTTTAATTTTTCTTTTAGCTTCTTCTTTCCTATGGTCACACACATTAGCTTTATGTCCTACTTTTCCACAACAAAAACAGGTTATATTCTTAGTTTTACTTTCTCCTGCTTTCACAAAGAAATTTTTAAGGAGCTTTTGCTTATTATTAGGTTTATACCCTAAACCAGCTCTATTAAACACAGCTCGTTGATTGTTAAGTATCATTTCCAATTTTTCAGAACTATATGTAAACTTTTCAACAATAGGTTTGTATTTTTCAAGCTCTTGTGTTAGCTTTTGTTTTTTTGTTTTTAGTATGTTTAAGTCTTTTGTAAGATTATCTTTTAAAGTTTGTTTACCGTTTTTAAGTTCTGAAATTTTCTTGGTTAGTTTTTCGTTATCTTTAATTAAGGTATTAGTTTTTTGAATTAACATTTGGTTGCTTGTTTTAAGTTTTAAATTTTCTTTAATGATAAAATCCTTGTCCTTAATTAATTTATCATACTTATGGAAGTGAGATTGATTAGTTAGTTTTAGTTCTTTATTCTTAAGATTTATTGTCTTATATTCATCCATTAGTTCATTAAAAGCATCATACAATTCATCAAAGGTAAAATCTAAATGCGTTTCAGATGTTACCTCATTTTCATTTGCCATAAAACAGAAGTTGGCCTTTTTCTCTTGTTCCTCATCCGATGATGATGATGATGAATCGGAGTCTGTCAGGGTGGTGACAAGAGCTTTCTTCTTCTTGTGCTTGATGCTCTTCTTCAGTAATAGATAGTCGATTCTGAAATGTCTCGATTTCTTGCACTCATAGCAACCGATTTCCTCACTTTTCCTTTTCTTACCTTTGTCCTTGTTGTAGAAATTTGAGAGTCCTCTCCTTTGATGAAAGGACTTCTTCCGGTTGATGAACTTTCTGAACTTTCGCACGAGAAGAGCCTCATCATCATCTCCCTCATTGTCTTCTTCTTCGCTGCTGCTACTGCAAGATGGATCTTTGTTAGAAGAAGTAGATTTGAGGGCTATTACCTTTTTCTTATGAGAGGATTCTTCTTCGCTGTGTTGTTTCATTGTGAGCTCATGCGTCATCAGGGATCCAAGAAGCTCCTCGAGTGGCAGCTTGTTTAAGTCCTTGGCTTCTTGGATTGCCGTTACATTGGCTTCCCATGACCTTGGCAAAGATCGAAGAATTTTTCTGACAAGGTCACTGTTAGCATAACTTTTGCCAAGGCTTTTTAGACCATTGACAATATCAGTAAATTTAGTAAACATGCAAGTGATAGTTTCATTAGAATCCATTTTAAATAGTTCATACTTATGAACTAGCATGTTTATTTTGGATTCCTTTACTTGATTCGTGTCCTCGTGGGTCACTTCAAGTCTGTCCCATATCTCTTTTGCAGAACTGCAAGTAGAGACTCTATTGAATTCATTACGGTCTAAGGCATAATAAAGCACATTCATTGCTTTGGCATTTAGTTGTGCCTTCCTTCTATTATTGTCATCCCAATCTTTTTCAAGCTTGGGAATAATAATGTTATCTACAAAAATAGAAGGAATGTATGGTCCATTAACTATGATACTCCAAATCTCATAGTCTTGGGCTTGGATAAATATTTTTATCCTAGCCTTCCAATAGGCGTAGTCGGTTCCATTGAAGAATGGAGGCCTATTGGTGGATTGTCCCTCAATAAGTGAAGATCCAAAAGGGGTTGTCATTTTGATCTTTTACTCTTTTGATAGAAGAGCTCCTGCTCTGATACCACTTGTTGCCCAAGAAGACAACCCAAGAGGGGAGGGTAAATTGGGTTTTAAGTAATAATTGCAAATTAAAACTTAATGAGTAACTAATTAATATTATTGCAGGCTGATTAATTAGATTACTAGTTGTAGTGAGTGGAGAGGATGGAAGAGACAATGAACCAATTACAAACACAAGAGGTTTTATAGTGGTTGGGAGCTAACCCTTGCTCCTACGTCCACTCCCCAAGCTTCACTTAGGAGTTCACTATAATCCCTAGGATTACAGGCGGTTGTTTTACAAGTTCACAACCCAACTTGTTGTTTTTACGAGATCACAACGAACTCGGTCGGTTTTCACAGGCTCACCGACTAGAACCACCCGATTGTTTTCCCGGGATCACAATCGAACCCTTACACCGTTGGTTTTAACTTCGGCTCACCAACAAACCTCAACAACCTTGATTCAATCCCCTGATTGAATCAAGTAACAAGAAAACAGTTTGTAAAGAGTATAGGAAAAGCTTCTTAAAAAGCAAATATGAACAATATAAATAATGTAGAGTTAGAAGCCCTCAGACAGATTTTGGAAGAGGAAGAAGGGGCTTCTCGAACTCTGAGTCTCCTCTTTGAATGCACTGATGATCTGATGTCAGAGGAGAGCCTTGAATGCGAAGGAAACGTTTGTTGGATGGAGTTCAATGCGCTTTTTCCTTCTTTCTCTTGTATTTACTCTTGAGAGCCTTTGGTAGGTGGAAATTCCTTTTTGTTTGAATGGAATAGCTCTCTTGATATCTACTACTGTTCACTCTGGCTATTTAAGCAGTCCACTTTGAAAACTAGCCGTTAGACACCATTTTGTGGCCGTTCTGCACAATCTGCAACTCCTGACAGTGTATTCGTTGGGGTCGGAGTCGACTCGCTCGATCTGGAGTCGACTCGGCTGTTACTGGAGTCGACTCACACTTTACTGGAGACGACTCGCCCACTGTTCAGGATTTGAATTAAAGTGCTATCCTGTTCTGGAGTCGACTCGGCCAACCCTGGAGTCGACTCGTCAATGTCTGGAGATGACTCGGCCCTCCGGAGACGACTCGTTCTCAGGGTTCTAGAGATCTATTTTTTTGTATTTCTTTCTCGAGTCGACTCGGATCATCTTGGAGTCGACTCGGCTCTCAGAGCCCGAAAACTGATCCTCTGTGTTTGGAGTTGAACTGCCTCGGAGTCGACTCGGATTTTGTTGGGGTCGACTCGGCTGACTTGGGAGTCGACTCGGAAGCACTTGGAGTCGGCTCGGCTCTCAGGATCCGAAAACTGTTTCTCTGTGTTTTGAGTTGAACTGCCTCGGAGTCGACTCGCACTTTGTTGGAGTCGACTCGGCTCTCAGAATCCGAAAACTGTTTCTCTGTGTTTTGAGTTGAACTGCCTCGGAGTCGACTCGCACTTTGTTGGAGTCGACTCGGCTCTCAGAATCCGAAAACTGATCCTCTGTGTTTTGGCTTGAACTGCCTTCTAGTCTTGCTTTCCTCTAAGAGTCGACTCGTACTTAACTAGGAGTCGACTCGCCAAACTTCAGAGTCGACTCGTAACCTTCTGGAGTCGACTCGGTTGCAGGGTCTGAAATACATTGTTTTGTCTTTCTTCTGTTACCCTTTGGAGTCGACTCGAAAATGTCGGGAGTCGATTTGGCAACCATCGGAGTCGACTCGAACCCTTCTGGAGTTGACTCGCTGACAGGGTCTGAAAATCAACTTTCTGTCTTTCTGTCAGTTCTCAGTCGGAGTCGACTCGTAGTGTACCAGAGTCGACTCGAGCATGTGCCAGAGCTTCTGAAACACTTGGAGTCGACTCGTAATCTTCCGGAGTCGACTCGAGCTTCAGACTTTGGTTCAAACTGAGTTCCATACTTAGCTAAAACGTATTGAACCAAAGCTAGAGACACTTAAACATAAATTCACAAATATTTGGCTGAAACACTAGATTGAATTCGTTAGTATAAGTATACTCAAATGCTTTGAGCTCATCAAAATCAAATAGGGTTATAATCAATCGCTCCACAGTTTCCAAACCTTGAAGGGCGTTCAATACTTTCTCCTCAAAGGCTGTGTTTCTTTGGGGTGGAGGAGGAGTGTGTTGAAATTGAATCGAGGGATGGTAGGGATGAATATTTTGTGGGGTTTGAAAATTCTGAGGATTTTGAAAATTTTGGGAATAGGGTTGGGCTGTATTCGAAGCTTGCTGCTTCCAAGAAAAGATTGGATGATTTCGCCATCCTGGGTTATATGTATTGGAAAATGGGTCATTACCCGGTCTAGGCTGTGTTTGAGCAGCATTGATGTGTTCTTGCACGAGTTCGGGAAATTGGGGCGCTGAAGGGCACTCATGAATAGGGTGGGATGGGCTAGAACAGATAGTACACACTTGTGCTTGGGAAGAGTTAATGTAATGCCCACCTATCATCAGTTGGTCAATCTTATGGGACAATGCATCTACCTTGCTAGACAGGTCCATAGAATGACTTATTTCACAAATGGTCCCTTTTCTTTGAGAACTCAGGGGTGCTTGATGAGAACAGGAAGCATGGTGGAGTGAGTTTTCATTTAGATTTTCAAATAATTGCCATGCTTCATGCTCATTTTGAAGCATGAATGTCCCTCCACATGCGGCATCAATCATCTGACGGTTTCGTTCAGTCAATCTATCATAGAAATATTGCACTAGCTGCCATTTAGGTATTTGATGTGTGGGCATTTACGGATTAGGTCCCGAAATCTCTCCCAAGTTTCATGAAATTCTTCTTCCTCATTTTGGGAGAAGCTTGTGATGGCACGTCTAAACTGGTTCGTTCTTCCTATGGGAAAGTATTTTTTTAGGAATTCTTGTTGCATTTGATCCCAAGAACGAATCAAGTTGGTTTCTAAAGAATTCAGCCATTGTTTGGCTCTATCTTTAAGGGAGAAGGGGAATAATCTAAGTTTCAAAGCATCATCAGTGAAATTCTGAATCTTGACAGTGGTGCAAATCTCAAAAAATTCATCTAAGTGTTTATATGGGTCTTCGTTGGTGAGCCCATAAAAAGATGGGAGCATTAGGATCACACTCGACTTTATTTCATATTGTACAGCTGCTACTTCAGGTAATCGAATGCAAGATGGGGAAGTGTAAATGGTGGGAGTAAAGTACTCCCTCAGGAGTTTGGGTTGTTCCTCAGCCATCTCAGGAGGTGGGGATGATTCTAATGTTCTGATCTCAGCTCGAATATTCCTAAGGGTCTATTCTATTTCAGGGTCAAAAGGTAATAGGTCACGTACTCTAGAACGACTCCCTTGCATACACTAGTATTTGATCAAGCAAGCATGCAATAAAAGAAAAACACATCTGATGACCCAAAGATTGATTTAAAGATTGATTTTGATGATCACAAAAACCTTGAAGTATAAATACTAATGTTTGTGTTGCAAGGAGAAAGATATTTATTTTGCAAGGAACATAGCAAGTTGGAAGAACACAAGAAGGCCTCCAAAGCTCTCAAGAAAAGTTGGAAGAAAGTTACACTTCATTGGCCCAAGTTTCAAGTTCAAAGGACTCAAGTTGGAAGAGCAAATTCAAAGAAAAATCCAAAAGAATAGTCCTCGAGTCGACTCCTGGATAGTACGAGTCGACTCCAGGGAGTAACAAGGCAGAAACACAGAGAAGCTATTTTGGACCCTGAGAGCCGAGTCGACTCCAATGGTTGGCAGGTCGACTCCAAAAGAAGCGAGAGTCGACTCTCAGAGAAATACAAGGCAAAAAGTCAGAGAGCCAATGTCAGACACTGAGAGCCGAGTCGACTCCCGCAAAGTCCGAGTCGACTCCAAGACAGCGCAACCCCAAAGACAGAAGACGGTATTTTCGTCTCTGAGAGGTGAGTCGACTCCAAGACAGTTCGAGTCGACTCCAAGGCAGCGCGACCCCAAAATACAGAGGATCAGTTTTCGGGCTCTGAGAGCCGAGTCGACTCCAAGAGAATCCGAGTCGACTCGAGGAAGAAAATCAGAAAATATGTCCTCTGGATTCCTTGGGATGAGCCGACTCCAAGAGTGCCAGGTCAGCTCTAGACTTTGGGGAGTCGACTCCGGGATAAGTCGAGTCGACTCCCAGTCGAGACAGCACTTTAATTCGAATTTTGAACAGTTGCCGAGCCGTCTCCAGAAAAGCATGAGTCGACTCCTGCAACAGTCGAGTCGACTCCAGATCGCGCGAGTCGACTCCGATCCCAACGGAAACTTTTTCAGGAGTTGCAGACTGTGCACAACAGCTCTATTTTTGTCTCTAACGGCTAGATTTCTGTTTCCACGACATGTAAAGCTATAAAATCAAGAGGAGAGCTAGGGGAGAAGTGATGGAAGTGGGAGAGAACACTTAGAGAACAGATCTCAAAGAGATTACAAGGGAAATCCTCCATAAGCACAAAAGGGCCATCCAAAGCGAAATAGAGAAAAGAAGAGCATCCAAGTGAATCCCAAAGCTTCCTCTCCATCTGTGTGCTGCCTCGGTGATCCTCTACTTCGTGCCAAATCAGAAGAGGGTCAAGTAAAGAAGAAGCCGAGCTCCTTCATCTTCAAAACTCGTTTGAGGGCTTCTCTTTACTCTATTTGTTTATATTGTTACATTTGCTTGTTTAAGAAGCTTTGATTTGTTTTAACCTTTGTTTTAATATCTTCTAACTTGATTCAATCAAGGGATTGAATCAAGGGGTTAAGGTTTGTTGGTGAGCCAAAGGGAAAACCAACGGTGTTAGGTTGTGGTTGGTGAGCCTTTGGGAAAACCAACTGGGTTGATTGTGAACCCGGAAAACAATCGTTGTAAGATTGTGGTTGGTGAGCCTGTGGAAAAACCAACTGGGTTTGATTGTGAACCCGAAAAAACAATCGGTTGGTTCTAGTCGGTGAGCCTGTGAAAACCGACCGAGTTCGTTGTTATCTCGCAAAACAACAAGTTGGGTTGTGAGCTTGTAAAACAACCGGCTGTAATCTGTAGGATTATAGTGAAATTCCCAAGAGGTCTTGGGGAGTGGATGTAGGTGCTGGGGTGCACCAAACCACTATATGTTTGTTGTGTTTGTAATGCCTCTTGTCATTGTCTAACTTACTCACTTACTTACTTAGATAAATTGCTTGCTTAACTCTTATCCGCGCATCCTTTAGTTTCAAGCATATTCAATCAAGTCACATTCTATACATCAAACTGTTGCTAAGTTTAAATTTCACTGTGCATCTATACAACTCAGCATAATTAATTGAAAAGTTTTAGAAGTAGTCTAAAAGTTTTAAAAGACCCAATTCACCCCCCCTCTTGGGTTGTATCTACTGGGCAACAAGTGGTATCAGAGCAGGTGCTCAAATATTATTTGTAGTCTTAACCGACTAGAGCCAAAGATCATGACAACCCCACATAACGTATTACTTGCTGAGGGACTTTCCACAAACAGACCTCCACTGTTTGATGGATCTAACTATATTCAATGGAAAGCTAGAATGAAAATCTTTACTCAATCACAAAACTATGAGTTATGGAATGTCATAACAAATGGCCTACACACACCCACGAAATTAATTGAAAGTATGTTCGATAAAAATTTGGCTGAACTAAATGCTAAGGCTATGAACCTTCTCTACTGTGCATTTAATAAAAATATTTTCAACCAAATTTGTATATGTTCATCTGCCAAACAAATATGGGATACTCTTGAAGCAACTTATGATATTTCCGAAGAACCCCATGTTAGTTTACTTGAGGATAATTGCAAGACTAACATTGAGCATGCAGGAAACACTCTAAATCAGGAAGAAAGATTCAAAAGCTTCCTAAAGACAAAGAAGAAGAGGAAGCTAGAAGAAAGGAAGAAAGCCTTGACCAAGAAAGAGTCAAGCAAGAAATTAAAAGTTAGGAGCAATAATGATAATATTAGCTCCAAGGAACTACAAGAGGTAACTAACTCGTGCTTTATGGCACAAGAAGACAAGGTAAAATCTGAATCTACTCTTACCTCAAATGATTTTCAAGAAGAATTCTCTTATGATGAATTATTAAATGCTTTTCATGATTTGTATGGTGAATGTAGAAAATTAGCTGTGAAGAATAAAAATCTTAAGAAACTAAATCTGAAAATTTCAAAAGAAAGAAATTCTAATGATGAAATACAAGATAAACTAAATTCTGAAAATAAAATTTTAAGGTTAAATTCAGAACAATTAATTCAGAAAAATCAGAATTTAATTAAAGAAAATCAAAACTTAAGTAAAGAAATTAACCAATTGAAGTCTTTTATTAACAAATTTACTGTAAGTTCAGAAAGATTAAAAATGATGTTTGAAAGCCAACATGCAGATTTTGATAAATCAAAATTTGGCTTAACTCCTTCACTTAGCAATGAATTCCTAAAGAAAAAGGTTATCAATTCACCAAGCAAACCATTAAATAAGATAACTTATTTCAAACATGAAAAGAATGGGCATAACAACTTTACCTATCGTTCTAATATAATTAAATCAAGTAGTAAAGTTATTACAATTAAACAAATTTGGGTTCCAAAAGGAACTATATGTCCTAACTCTCAAGAACCCAAGCAAGCTTGGGTACCCAAAATGAAAATATGAGGATGTAGATTAAGGTGTGCCAAGATACCCATGAAACAAATAGAACTTTTATACAAATGGGTGCTCTAGACACACATTAAAGAGTGAAACTTAAAATACACTTATGAAAAGTAATTAAAAAATTAATAATAATGAAATCAGTAACCCTTGCATCTCATCATTACTTTTGCTTTAGTATTTGATTAAAATATGAATTGCAAGTATTGATCAATTTTGTGATATAGAAAATACTTTTGAAAATATTATCAAATCACTTCATTTTATAGTATGATTTGCTCACTATTGGATAAGTTGCTAAGAATAACTCTATGAATTCTCTATATGCTTGATTGAGAGTTTTTATCTATGGCATTATTGTTTATCGATCATAGATATGAAAATGTGCACTTGGAATGCCTTTGAATATATGCACTATGAATACCAAGATTAAAGAAACCATCTTTGGGATATAAAATCAACTCATGCTAGTATGTACTTAATCTCAAAAGACCTTGCTTTTGGCTTACTTAGAGTATCTTCTGAAAGGTCAAAGTTTACTATGCATGTTAACTAAGGAAACAAACAAAAATCAATTTTTTTTTAATCTAAAAATGTTGTTTCCAACATTAAGTTTTCAAAAGCTTACATTGGTTTTGTTCTTGGCACTTAAATTGAAATATTTTCTGCATTGGCACAAACTCACAAAAAGGAATCAAATGAAAAAGGTTTGCAAACTATGAATCATGGCATAGTGTTGAAAACCAATTTTGTATTAAGTTGTGCACAGAAGATAATATTGAATGCAATTGCTTCTGCACCAAGAACACCATAAGTTAAAATAGGATCAATAGAATCCTTGAAGAAATGAAGAAGGAAATGTTGTATGATAGTCTGATTAAAAGCTATCATCATTGCTTGTCATATATATGGTATCTATTAGGTCTATTATTGATGAAAACTCCATTTGATCTTCTGAAAAATAGAAAATGATCTATTGCATATCTTTCATATTTTTCAGTAACTTATGATATGCTTGACATGGTCTTTTGAAAATAATGCCAAATCTGATACAGATATTTTTATCTTTGGATATCATTCATCAAGCAATGCACATAGAACATTCATGAAAAGATTCTAGTTGTAGAAATATGAATTCATTTTATTCTCTATGAGACTAATGATTTATTATCAAGATACTAAAATTAGATTATATATGTATATGGTTAATCTTTTACATATAACAATCGGAAAATTTGTTAATAATTAGAACCAAATTTAGTTTTTCAGAAATGCACTCAATAAAGAAAAATTGATAACTACTAAAAGACTAAATCAAGAAAAGATGAAATAGATCTTGATGAAATTCTTGCATGATTAGAAGTAAAGATCACCATTATCATCTGCTTGCTTTATGAGCTTTATATTCTGTCAAATGAATGTGTAGAATACACTCCTATGTGGTTATTTCATTAAAAAGGGATCTATGTAAAATAACCACCTTATTTGAAAACACTCATTACAAATATGATAAAGCAATTTGTGATTTGGAACAAGCATCAAAAGCATGATAGAATAATTATTTAATAGACCAGACTGTGTGATCATTATGTGCCCTTGTGCAAGACTTCAATCTAACTCTAATGAATCATAATTTATTGATAACAAATGAATCATAATCTGAATTTTGATAGAAACAATTGTTTAAGGCAATTTGATCAAAACTTAGCTAGCATGCCTTATTGATAATTATCTTAAGCAAATAGAATCTAAGCTAAATTGATGTTGAAAATAAGAAATTAATTTGACCTTGATGAATCTTCCTATTGCTTCACATGCTTGTCCTTGAACAGTCTTGGTTAATGAAACTATCTCTTTAATTCAAGTGACATATGTTTGCTTATATTTAGGCAATCTCTTGAGTAAAGTGACTCAACATTCAATGATTATCATATCTTAGGTTGAGTTACCTAGTTAAGAAATATGTTATATGAATGTTTTGTATCTTGAAAAACTAATGACTTTCTTTCAAGAAAGAAAAGAATTTTGTTAATAATGCAGGATCCTTGAGCAAGAAAATGAGAGATTTCAACTTGAAGGATATCTCCACGTAAGATACAATAAACATTCTCATGCAAACAAGAGAGAGGACCTTCTTCAGCCAAAAGTTCATACATAAGAAATCTAGTAGGTATTTGACTGAAGAATGCAGAATGGATTGGTAATTCTAGATACCTCTCTCATAAATTAATTGAGCAAAGTCAATAACTTAAATCTTAGTATGGCATGGTTAAAATATTTAATTATTAATTTCTTGATATCATGTCTATATATATGTATTCATTAACTTATGCTTTCAGAAATTGATTCATGGTTTGCTCAAATTAAAATGCACCTATGCCTATATCATAACCATGAAATACACAAGTATATGCTTAAAATTTTGATGTAAAATAACTTGTGAAAAGTTATGAATCCTTGAGCACAATGAAAATATTGTTTGCATGATATACATCTATATGATACATAAGACTATTTTTTTATTCTGCTCTTTCATGTACATTACTTGAGAATAACAAAAAGAGAGAGAGATAAAAAAAAAAGAAAATGGATATTATTCAAGAGAAGGCAAGTACTCCAATCTTAAGCAAAAGCAAAACAAGCATAATATATTCGGCACATTTGTGATACTTGTGTGAACATTCTTTTGGAAGGGATAAAACTCGTAATTAATTACACTTAAATAGAAAGAGTTTCAAGGAACATTTTAACCTTTCTATATTGCTCATCATAGGGATGGTGCCAATGGGGAGGCTAGTGGTAGTACCCGGCACTATTTGACCCAACTATTCGGTGTAGGGCATATTAGGGACGGCACAAGAGGGAGGCTAGTGGTAGTACCTCGTGCCCCTTCCAACTCCACCGGATAGGAAGCAAATAGAGTATAGAGCATAACAAAGCAAAAATGAATGACAAAGTAAATGAAAGTATAAGAAGAATCAAGTCAAGCTTTAATCACTTGGAAACACACCTTAAGAATGAAATCAGTGCAAGATTATATTTAAATAAGGAGAGTTTATTTGAAAAGAATTGATTTTGGTCCTTGACATGCTTATTCGTAATATTTCAATGCATGACTTAACACATAATCTATTTTGCATATGGCATGATGTCTTGAATTATGGGTTCTCAATATTTTGTAATGCTCCATGCTTGGATAAGTTGATTGGAATATGTCTTAACTTTGCTCACAAGTTTTTGCTTCACCCTTGCCTAAAACTAACTTGTGTTCCAATGCTTTAATGTTTGAAATACTACATAAAGTTTTTAAGTAATATTAAGAAGAAATTTCAGTTTTATCATTCACGATTATCTTTGGAAGTTAAATAGATTTACAAAAAGAAGAAGAGAAGGATACTTCTATTTAGGCAAAATGAATTGATCTTGATCTATCTTTCTGCTTGCCTAACTTTGATACATAATGTCCTAATACTTGTTAAAATATCCTCCATCGTGTATCGAAACTCAATATTAAATATAAAGATTCTGAAAGTGCTCTAATGTTATTGAAATATGTGTTTTCAATCATAATGATTTAAGATGAGCTACAATGTCGAAGATACATATCTCAAATTATGACTTTGAAAGCCTCTATTGAAAATCTTTATGAAATTCAGAATCTGATTTTATATAAAAGCTTAAACTCAATATGATTTCTAAATAAAATCTTAATGTAAGAAAAACAGAATTAATTTACTTAAAATCTTGATGCCTTGGTTGATTGCTCCGATACGCATCCGAAACATATCATTATTTATCTTTAGAGTGTACCAATATTGGTCCAAATGATGTGTCTTTCGATGATCTTGATTGCAAACAAAAATCTCTAAATATATGATTTTATTTTGATATTAAAAAGATTTATTGTGCTTCATGTATACATTGCTGAAAAACTGTGATTAAGAAATTGAGTTCTATAAATATATATACCTCAATGATAATCTATATGTTTTTCTCTCCTACATTCTTAAAGACTCCCATCAGAATATATATATAGAGTAAATGATCTTAAAGCTAGAAATATTTCAGCTCACTCAAAGGATTCTAAAAGAAAGAAAATGTAAATACTTTTGAAAGAAACTGAGCTTCAAATGAATCCTTTTCTGATTAATATTTCTATACATTTTTTCTAAGATTAAGAGAAAGCATAACTTGTTCTTGAAAGATTAAAAAGAGTAATTGCCACAAGTTTTGAATAATGCTATATTACTCTACATTCTCGATATCATAGAATTTCAGTTTTATTCACGATTATCATTAAAATCTGAAATTCAACAATAGAAAAGAATGATTAAAGAAGAATGCATCTTTTGAGGGGGAGCTTTAGATATTCAGTATCTCATACCTTGATTTTTATGGATTGATTTTGATGAACCTCCTTATATTGCAAGACTTGCTTTAAAGGTTGTCTATAAAGGTTGTCTTATCTCAAACATTGAGTCTTATAAAAATAAGCTGATACTTATAGAAAATATATTTATTTTGAGATTGACAATTTTATTGAACATTATCTTCAAATTCTAAACTCTTAAATGGAATGATCAATTAAGGAGGAGAAAGAAAATTTCAGAAGAAAAGATCATATGAAACTTAATCGCATAAATCCATAACTAAATGAGAGAGAAATGAAAAGTGATCCTTGTGGAGTGATTGATTAAAACCCTATTTGATTTTGATGAGATCAAAGCAATTGAGTATATTTCTTGTTTACTAATGAATTCAATTAAGTGTTTCAGTGAAAATCTTGTCTAAGTGTCTCAAGACTTGGTTCATAATTTTTGGATAAGTTAAGAAGTCAGCTTGAACCAAAGTCTGAGACTCGAGTCGACTCCAGAGTATCACGAGTCGACTCCAAGCGTATCAAGTTCACTGGCACGGGCTCGAGTCGACTCCAGATCTGTACGAGTCGACTCCGACTGAGAACAGACAGAAGAACAGAAAGCTTCAACTCAGAACCTGTCAACGAGTCGACTTCCAAAGTGCGCGAGTCGACTCCGATGTTTACCGAGTCGACTCCAGGATAGTAAGAGTCGACTCCAAGAGGAACACAAAGAAAAAGTCAGAGAGCAGTTTTCGGGTCTGAGATTCGAGTCGACTCCAGTGAAACGCGAGTCGACTCCGATGGATGGCAAGTCGACTCCAAAGAAGGTGAGAGTCGATTCTCAGAGGAACACAAGAAAAAGTCAGAGAGCAATTTTCGGACTCTGAGATTCGAGTCGACTCCCGCAATATGCGAGTCGACTCCAAGACTCCGTGACCATCAACAGACAGAAGACCAAGTTACTGCCTCTGAGATTCGAGTCGACTCCCAGACAGCTCGAGTCGACTCCAAGACAGCTTCACATCAAAAAGGCAGAAGACCAAGTTTCGGAAACTGAGAGCCGAGTCGACTCCGAGGAAGTTCGAGTCGACTCCAAGACTGGACGAGCCAAAAGACAGAGAATCGGGAGTTCGGGCTCTGAGATTCGAGTCGACTCCCAGGACAGTCGAGTCGACTCGAGTGGATCAAATTCAAAATTGGATCCACGGACTTCAGTGGATGAGCCGACTCCGAAATTGCCAAGTCAGCTCCAGAAGTTGGCGAGTCGACTCCAGGTCAAGACGAGTCGACTCCCAGTCGTGAAGGCAACTTTAATTAAAATTTGGAACAGTTGCCGAGTCGACTCCGGAAAAGCTTGAGTCGACTCCCGCTACAGCCGAGTCGACTCCTGATCGCGCGAGTCGACTCTAACCCACCAACGGACACATTGTCAGGCTGCGCAGAGTGTGCAGAACGGGCAGAAAAAGCTCTCTAACGGCTAGTTTCCGTGGGGGTTGGTTTAAATAGCCACAGAAGACTGTAGCAAGGCAGAGAAGAACCATTCCACTCCAACTAATCAAGCATTCAAGCTCTGCAACGTGATCTTCAACGAAAAAGAGGAAGATCTGCATTTACTGCATCCACCTACATCTTCCCAGCAATTAAAAGCCTTCTCCTCCTGCATTCAAGTCGACTACTCACTCAAGAGGAGACCAGAAGTTTAAGAAGCCCTTCCTCTTCTCCAACTTAAAAGCGTTTGAGGGCTCTTAACTTCGTTATTGTTCATATTGCCATTTATCTGCTTTTGAGAAGCTGTATTTTTCTGTTTGTCTCTTTTATCTACACCTTTGTCTTTGCTTGGTTCAATCGGGGCATTGAATCAAGAGTATTGAGGTTGGTTGGTGAGCCGAGTGTAAAACCAACGTGTAAGGGTTCGATTGTGATCCCGGAAAAATAATCGGGGTTGGTTCTAGTCGGTGAGCCTGGGAAAACCGACCGAGTTCGTTGTGAGCTCGTAAAATAACAAGTTTGGTTGTGAGCTTGGAAAACAACCGGCTGTAATCCAAGGGGTTATAGTGAATTCCCAAGAGAGACTTGGGGAGTGGACGTAGGAGCAAGGGTTAGCTCCGAACCACTATAAAAGCTTTGTGTTTGTGATTGCTTGTCTCTTACCATTACTCTCATTTCATACACATCACAGCAACTAATTAATCATCTTGTAAAAAGCATTAATTAGTCACCCACAAACGCTTTAATAGTTAAAATTATTTTAAAACCCAATTCACCCCCCCTCTTGGGTTGTCTATCTGGGCAACAAGTGGTATCAGAGCCTAAACTCTTCCACCCAAGAGTTAAAAGATCAAAATGACAACCCTATTTGGATCTTCCCACATTGAGGGTCAGTCCACCCAAAGACCCCCTTTCTTTAATGGATCCGACTACTCATACTGGAAGGCTAGGATGAGAATATTCATCCAAGCCCAAGACTATGAGATGTGGACCATTGTAGTAAATGGCCCATACATTCCATCCACATATGTAGAGGGTATCACGGTACCCAAATTAGAAAAGGATTGGGATGAACATGACATGAGAAAGGCACAACTAAATTCTAAAGCTATGAATGTGTTTTACTGTGCCTTAGACAGAAATGAATTCAATAGGGTCTCTACTTGCAACTCTGCAAAAGAGATCTGGGATAGACTTGAAGTGACCCATGAGGGCACAAATCAAGTTAAAGAATCCAGAATTAATATATTGGTTCATAAGTATGAACTATTTAAAATGGATTCTAATGAAACAATCACTAGCATGTTCACTAGGTTTACTGACATTGTCAATGGCCTAAAAAGCCTTGGCAAGAACTATACTAACAGTGAGCTTGTCAGAAAAATCCTTCGGTGTCTACCAAGGTCGTGGGAAGCTAAAGTGACGGCAATCCAAGAAGCCAAGGACTTGAACAAATTACCACTCGAGGAGCTTCTTGGATCCTTAATGACGCACGAGCTAACCATGAAGCAACACAACGAGGAAGAGTCCTCCCACAAGAAAAAGGTAATAGCTCTGAAATCTACTTCATCTAACAAGGAATTATCTTGCAGTAGCAGCAGTGAAGGAGAAGAACATGAGGAAGATGATGGTGAGGCACTTCTTGTGCGCAAGTACAAAAAATTCATCAACCACAAGAAGGCTTATCATCAAAGGAGAGGCCCCTCAAATTCCTACCGCAAGGACAAAAGTAAGGAAAGGAAAAATGAGGGGATTGGGTGCTATGAGTGCAAAAAGCCGGGACACATCAGAGCTGAGTGTCCCTTACTAAAGAAGGGCAGCAAGTACAAGAAGAAGAAAGCCCTTGTCACCACCCTATCGGACTCCGACACATCATCTTCATCATCGGATGAAGAACAAGAAGAGAAGGCCAATTTCTGCTTCATGGCCAATGAAAATGAGGTAACTTCCGAAACACAGCTTGATTTTACATTTGATGAACTTTATGATGCTTTTAATGAATTAATGATAGAATATAAGGCAATAAATCTTAAGAATAAAGAACTAAAAATAACTAATCAATCATACCTACATAAATACGATAAATTAGTTAAGGATAAGGATTTAATCACCAAAGAAAATATAGAACTTAAGACAAGCAACCAACTTTTAACTCAAAAGACTAATACCTTAACTAAAGATAATGAAAAACTAACTAAGAAATTTTCAGAATTTAAAAACCACAAACAAATCTTAAACAAGGATCTAACAAACAAACTAAATGATCTAAAAACAGAAAATCAAACACTAACTAAAGAACTTAACAAATACAAACCCTTAGTTGAAAAATTTACATATAGTTCTGAAAAGTTAAATATGATACTCAATAGTCAACGAGCATTATTTAATAAAGCGGGTTTAGGATATAAACCAAGAAATAAACAAAAACTTCTTAGTAACTTCTTTGTTAAAGTTGGGGAAACTAAAACTAAGAAAATAACCTGCTTTTGCTGTGGAACTATAGGTCATAAAGCAAATGTGTGTAATTTTAGGAAAGGTAAATCAAGAAGGAAAATTAAAAGGGTATGGGTTCCAAAAGGAACCAACTTGACTAACCATGAAGGACCCAAGAAAACTTGGGTACCTAAGTTGACATGATTTGCTTGTGTAGGAGTGTCTTGCAGCCAAGGTCAACAAAAACTACAGGTATTTGGATAGTGGCTGCTCAAGGCACATGACGGGTGATAAGGATCAATTTTTCACCCTTGAAGCTAAGAAGGGAGGTGCTGTGACTTTTGGAGACAACAACCAAGGTCACATCATTGGTATTGGTAAAGTTCAAATCACCCCTTCAACTTTTATAGATAATGTTAGATATGTTGATGGTCTTAAGCATAACTTGTTAAGCATTAGTCAATTATGTGATAAAGGATATGATGTTATGTTTAAACCATCACTATGCATTATAACAAACCCTAATGACAGTAGTTTAGTTTTTAAAGGGATTAGACGTGGAAATGTATGTGTTGTTGACCTAGAAGATCTTGCAAAACATAACCAATGTTTAGTTGTTAATGAAACTAAAGATAATGATGCTAGTTGGTTATGGCACCGTAAGTTAGGTCATGCAAGCATGGACACAATAACTAAACTAGTTAAAAGAGATTTCGTGATAGGTTTGCCAAAATTAAAATTTGAAAAGAACAAAATATGTGAAGCATGTCAATTTGGCAAACAATCTAGGAACTCATTTAAATCCATAAAATGTGTCTCTACCTCTAGACCTCTAGAATTATTACACATGGACCTATTCGGACCAACTAGAACAACAAGCCTAGGTGGAAATAAATATGGTCTAGTTATTATAGATGATTATTCTAGGTACACTTGGGTTATGTTCTTAGCACATAAAGATCAAGCTTTTTCAGTATTTAAAAAGTTTCATAAGGAAGCAACCAATGCTAGAGATACTTCAGTAATAGCCATTAGAAGTGACCATGGTACCGAATTTGAAAATCAGTTATTCAATGAGTTTTGTAGTAAAAAGGGAATAACTCATAATTTTTCTGCACCTAGGACACCACAACAAAATGGAGTTGTGGAAAGGAAAAATAGGACTCTAGAGGAAATGGCTAGAACTATGTTATGTGAAAGTAACCTCCCTAAGTACTTTTGGGGAGAAGCCATTAATACTTCTTGCCATATATTAAATAGAGTTTTATTAAGACCCATCATAAAGAAAACACCTTATGAACTTTGGAAAAACAGAAAACCAAAAGTTAATTACTTTCATGTTTTTGGATGTAGGTGTTTTGTTCATAATAATGGGAAAGATAATCTAGGTAAATTTGACTCTAAATCGGATGAAGGAATATTCTTAGGTTACTCTACAACTAGTAAAGCCTATAGAGTCTTTAATAAAAGAACCTTAGTTATAGAAGAATCTATACATGTTGTATTTGATGACTCTAGTGACATCTCCTCTAGTAAGAAAGTTAATTTTGATGATGATGTTGAAATTCTTGAAGAAAAGATAGATGAGATGGCATTACAAGATGATAATCAAAAGTTGAGTGAAGGAGCATCATCAAGCCAAGAGGCTATTGTGGATCATGGGCTAACTAAAGCTTGGAGGTATGCTCACGGGCATCCTAAGGAACTAATTCTAGATGATCCATCTCAACCGGTTAGGACTAGAGCATCCCTTAGAAATTTAAATAACCATCTAGCTTTTGTCTCACACTTTGAGCCCAAACACATAGAAGAGGCCGAAAATGATGTAAATTGGATAAATGCAATGCAAGAAGAATTAAACCAATTTACTAGAAACAAGGTATGGAATCTAATAGAGAGACCTTCTGAATATCCTATTATAGGCACGAAATGGATTTATAAAAATAAACTTGATGAAAATGGAATTGTTATAAGGAATAAGGCTAGACTAGTAGCAAAGGGTTATAATCAAGAAGAAGGTATAGATTTTGATGAAACCTTTGCTCCTGTAGCTAGACTTGAGGCTATTAGACTATTATTAGCATATGCATGCTCTAAGGACTTCAAACTTTTTCAAATGGATGTAAAAAGTGCATTTTTAAATGGGTATATTAATGAGGAGGTATATGTAGAACAACCTCCTGGTTTTGAAAATCATCAATACCCTAATCATGTATATAAACTGAACAAAGCACTTTATGGTTTAAAACAAGCACCTAGAGCATGGTATGAGAGACTTAGCAAATTCCTATTAGAACATGAATTCTCTAGGGGAAATGTAGATACAACCCTATTTCTGAAAAAGCAAAACAAAGACATGTTATTAGTACAGATTTATGTTGATGATATCATTTTCGGTGCTACTAACAATCGCCTCTGCGAAGAATTTGCTGATTTGATGCAGAGTGAGTTTGAGATGAGCATGATGGGAGAGCTGAACTACTTCCTCGGGCTTCAAATCAAACAGTCTGAAGGAGGCATCTTCATCAATCAAGCCAAGTATATCAAGGAGATGCTCAAGAAGTTTGATATGGAGGGAAACAAGTCAATCAGCACCCCCATGAGCTCATCATGCAAATTAGATCAAGATGAATCAGGTAAATCTGTAGATCAAAAACTTTATAGAGGTATGATAGGATCCTTATTGTATCTTACTGCAAGTAGACCTGATATTATGTTTAGTGTTTGCATGTGTGCTAGATATCAGGCTAATCCTAAAGAATCACATCTAGCTGCAGTTAAGAGAATTTTTAAATACTTAATAGGAACTAAGAACATAGGGCTATGGTACTCTAAAGAATCTAGCCTAAACTTAATAGGATACACAGATTCAGACTTCGCTGGATGTAAGCTTGATAGAAAAAGTACCAGTGGGTCGTGTCAATTTCTAGGAGAAATTCTTATTCCTATTCTCAAGGTGATCTCCATTTTCTCCATCATTTAGAATCTGAAGAGCATCTCTAAGAATCTCTTCTGTAATCAAGATAGGGATATCTTTAACCTTGGACGAGATCTGTCCTTGTCCAAATCTGGCATTGTTGTAGAACTCTCATATCATGTCTGGGTAGGTCGGCACATTCAATGAGCATAGATATTCTCAACCCATCTCCTTTAGATTCTGCCCTAATGGGAAGTTTTCCTTCTTTAAAAACTCGAAATCCACTCTTCTTCCGGTTGAGACATTCCTTATGGAGAGGGGACCTTGTTTTGAGACCGAGGACGGAGGTGACAGAGGGGCCGTAATGGGTTGAGGTGGCGGCGTTTCTTCCCTTTGTGGATTCATTGCTGTCTTTGCCCTCGCCTTTGTTCTCCTCTCTGTTTGTGGAGTGGTATTCTTCCTCTTTGGTCCGGATGTGTTGCCCAAGGTGACAACCGAAGAGGGGGGGGTGAATTGGGTTTTCTAAAAATTATGTTTCCTAATTAACTTTGAATTGAATGCAGCGGAATGATAAGATGTTATCTTACTTAAGCTCTAGGCAATTACAAGTAAAGCAGTGAGAAACAAAGCCAGAGATATTGCACAATCAAGTATGAATGTAAGGCATGAAACACAAGAGATAAGGCATCACAAACGCAAAGATGTATAGTGGTTCGGTGCACCCAGCACCTACATCTACTCCCTAAGATCTCTTGAAAATTTTACTATAATCCCTCAGATTATAGCCGGTTGTTTTACAAGCTCACAACCTAACTTGTTGTTTTCACGAGATTATAACGAACTCAGTTGGTTTTTTCCGGATTACCAACTACAACCTACAACGTTGGTTTTCACTAGCTCACTAACAACCCTTAACCCCTTGATTCAATCCCTTGATTGAATCAAGTTACAAGATATCAGAATAGAAGTTTAAAACAAATACAAGCTTCTCAAATAAGCAGATATAACAATATAAACAAATAAAATAAAAAAAAGAAGCCCTCAAACAAGGTTTGCAGATGAAAGAACTCGGCTTTTCCTTTACTTGACCCTCTTCTGATTTCGCACGAGCTAGAGGATCACTGAGGCAGCACACAGTTGGAGAGGAAGCTTTGGGATACACTCAGATGCTTTTCTTCTCTCTCTTTTGCTTTGAATAGCCCTTTTGTGCTTTTGGAAGATTTCTCTTAAAATCTTTTTGAAATCTCTTCCCTATATGTTCTCTTCCACATCTATCCCTCTCCCCTTGCTCTTCCCTTTATTTTATAGCTTTGGATGGCGTGGGAACAAAGATCAAGCCGTTAGAGATAAAAATAGAGCTGTTGGAGTTGCAAAAATAATTAGCCGTTATGCCTCCCAGCGTGCTCGAGTCGACTCGGCTGAAGTAGGAGTCGACTCATGAATAGGAGTCTACTCGACACTGTAGCTGGAGTCGGCTCGCACTGTAGCTGGAGTCGGCTCTATTGGGAATTGTATCTAAGAGTCAATCGTCAGTATGTTGATGATTGAATTTTGTAAATGAATTAACAAATTAATAAAGTGTTATTTGGCATTATTCATCATTTCATTATACATCTTCAAATGAACTCTTATATGATGAAGTCCTTAGGACTTATTTTATGATAAAGGAGGATTTATCTTTAAGTCCTTAAAATTGTTCGCGATCAAATGATATGTTGTTACTAGGATGACAGCATTATCGAGATTAGGTCGTTGTGTGACATATACGTTGGTTGTCTTCTTAACAAGGAGTGTGAAGACATTGATATGTCATACAGGTGAAGTGTAGGAGTACATTTTACTGAACGTGACCAATTCCGGAGCACTCTACTGTCAAAAGATGTTCCGAGTGGATATGGGTATAAGTATCCCTCAGACCTGAGATCACCATAGTAATTAGCAAGCAACTCACTGTACTTTGGTACCAGACTACCTGAATTTCTAATTCAGTGATGGAAGGTCACTGGGTGCAGTCAAGTACTTGCGTAGTCAATTGTGAGTCAAGATGGAATTGACCCCTCCTGGAAACAGGAGATAATATCTTGTGATTAATTTTGCAAAACTTTGGCCAGGGTAATCCTAGTAAGGAGTCACGGGATATCTAAAGTTAATCACATAATGGATGTAGGGTTAACAGTGAGCTCTAAGTCATCCTGGCATTAGGAGTCAAAGGGATGAATTATACGGTAACCATAGTCCAAGGGTTCTTGAATGTTGTTTTTCAATCATTCGGCCTATTCGGACATCAGGTACCATTGCTAGATGGTCATTTCGATTAGTACAAGAAGTTGTTCTTGTGCTACCGGTTTAGGTTCGAACCTATGAGGTCACACGCATAGAAGTTTCTAGATTGATTAAATGGCTGATTGATGATTAAGAATCATTCAGAAATAATTTGGTCAATTTGATTGACAAATTATCCTAAGCAAAAGTTGCATTAAAATAATTATTGAATTATTGGAGGATTAATTAGCAATTAGATTGCTAATGAACTCAATTTGATTGAGTAATTGGGCTTAGGTTGAGCCAAATTGAATAGGATTCAATTTGGGCTCTATCAGGGTTTGACCTAATTGGATTGGGTTCAACCCAAGTAGATTGAGCTTGACCCAATTCATGGGACTTGACCCAATTGGATTGGGCTTTATATAAATCAATTAGAAGACCTTATTTGATGAGGATTATGAGTCCAAATAATCAGAATTGGATAAGAAGAAGAATCCCTAAATTTTAGGAACCCATCCTTATTTTCTTGGAGAAAAATGACACCTTGATTTATCCCTAATATTTTTTATGCCTATCCTCTTTATTTTTTGTCAAAAATTGGCATGAAAGATAGGAGGCGTCGGGCTATATTTTCTATAAAAATGGTGCCTCAAATCTTTCTAAAAAGATTTAGATGAATTTCCTAATTTGTAGGGATTGCATGGCGCATGAAATAGGATGGTCTGCAGCTAAACTTTGGATGTATGAATTCCTATCTTTTAGGAATCCAAAATGCATGAAATTTGGATATGTTTATCTCCTATTATCTGGTAAATCATCAAAAATTTTTGGAAATTTTATCAGCCAAATTAATTGGCTAAATTAGGTGTGAGGCGTGGGGGGGTCTTTTGGCTATAAAAGACCCCCTTGCCTAGGGTTTAAAATATACAATATTTAGAGGTTTCAAAAAATTCTGAAAAAATTCCTTAAGGGCCTCCATCCCTTCTTCTCCTTCTTCCTCACATCCATCCTCCATCTTCTTGAAGAACAATCAAAGGTTGAGTGTTTAGAAGGAGAAAGCTTCAGCCATTGCAACGTTCCTTCACGAGCTAGCACTCCCGCGGAAGACGATCTACCTAGGGCTTCGCGTGTACCTCTCATAGAGGCCATTCGTGTGCGTGGCTGCAAAGTCAAGGATCAGATCCACAAGTTTCTTCAATCATAAAAGGTATTAATTCTATATTAATCTTTTATTTTGGAGTCAGGGTCTAGGTCCGATTTTCTGAGGTTTTACCCTCCCTTGGGGCTCCTCACGGAGTTATCTCCAGAATCCATTCGATGGATATTCGGAGATTAATCGGAATAGAGTGTTTACCTTTCAGATCTAATAGTTAATCATGCATAAAGTTTTAGCACAATTGTTTAAATGATTCCGGCATAATCCTTTGTGTTCTTACAATGCTGATATCTAGATTTGATCTTGTAAGCATGCACGAATTAAATTGTTTGATTCGATTTTTCCACTGCGCTTTTGAAACTTAAAAAGAACTATGTATAGCTTGATCCCCCTTGTGAAGGATACGTAGGCAACCCAATTAGGTTCAGCCATGGTTTTTTTTTAAAAAAAAATCAACATGCTTAACACCGAAGAACCTAGGATTCACTTTCAGGCTCGAGAACTGTAGCACTGAAAACTACTTTCTATCCTGATTGAGAGAGATGGTTGGAATGAAGTAGAAGTCAACTCGGCACTATAGCTGAGTTGGCTCGAGCACTGTAGCGCTAAAAATCACCTCTCTGTCTTTTTCTGCGGGAGTTGGCTCGTGAACAGTAGGAGTTGACTCGAGCACTGTTCCTTGAAACTTCAGAGTGCTAGAGTCGACTCTGAACTTCCAGGAGTCGACTCGAGGACTGTTCTTTTGAATTTTTCTTGAAATTTGCTTCTCCAACTTGAATCCTTTGAACTTGAACCTTAGGCCAGTGAAGTGTGGCTTTCTTCCAACTTTTCTTGAGAGTTTTTGAGGCCTTCTTGTATTTTTCCAACTTGCTATGTTCCTTGCAAAATAAATTATCTTTCTTCTTGCAACACAAACATTAGTAATTATACTTCAAGGTTTTGTGATCATCAAAATCAATCTTTGAATCAGCAATCTCCCCCTTTTTGATGATGACAAAACTTAGAGTATATGCAATATAAAATAGATTGTGTTCTAGAACTAATGCATAGCTAAGTTGCACGAAGTAGAAAACATACATATTTAAAACATACTTCATGATAATGCTTTAGATTTAATCAGCTTAACCCAATCAATACATTTCAAACTAAGCTGATTTATATTCCATTGAAAATACATAAAGCATTATGAGCATATACTCTTACTCAGATATTTCTCCCCCTTTTTGACAACATCAAAAAGGTTGTAAAATAATGAAATATTAAGCGCAAAGGAATAAATTAAACTTAGATATTTCTCTCCCTTATTATACTCTGATTTTCAGTCAATGCATGTCGAATTATTGCAAGAATATGAATCATATAACTCAAGGCAATAATGTCAGAACAAGATTAATGAGCATAGATCAAAGCCAATTAATATGATTTCAGAGCAAATTATAATGAGAGCACATCGAATATGATTCCAAAGATAGTTTTTAAATCAAGTGCAGGTGGAATCTTTTTCAAGTTAATTCAAGGAGTGTCAAGAATGATATTCAATGAAAGCACGAATGAAAATCCAACCTTCCCTTTCTTTTTGAAAGAGCTTTAACAACAAGTATGAAAGTTTGTTCATTTAAGATCTTTTGCCCAATGTATTAAATATATAGCAACATGAGAGCAATCTAATTAATTTTTATAGTATAATATCAAAACTTATATACTCGAAAAATATAACATCATGTTGGAACATTAATTCTTAATGACTTCAAAGTTCTTTTATAATATAAAAGCATTGGAGCACAAATACCAAAACATGAATTCATGCAATTTATGATATATCTTAGAGCATACATAAAATTCAAAGCTTTGAAAGTTCTTTTAGAGCTCTTTTAAAGACTTTCTTTTACTCCTTTAAAAAGAATATCATCAAAATCAATTAAAATGAATTGGCACAGGATTGAAACTCTAAAATGCAAGCCAATAAGAACTCATTAGTAGATTCCATGTAAATTTTCGGTACTTTAAGACAACAATTTGGTTCATGATTGATACACAGGATTTATTAACCAAATAGCAAGCTTCAAGATGTATCATAAAGATTTTCAGATTTAAATTTCAGATGATACATATGGAAGAGTATTAGAATCACTTCTTATTTAGTATTGTTTCTCTCTCCTTTAGTTATGGATTTATGCGATTATGTTCCATGTGATCGCTCCTCCTGAAATTTTCTTTCTTCTCCTTAATTGAGCATTCCATTTAAAAGTTTAGAATTTGAAGATAATTTTCAATAAAACATTCAAATTGTTAATCTTGAAAATATGTTTTCTACAAGTTTCACTATTGAGAGCATATTTTCATAAAGCTCAAAGTTTGAGATAAGAAAAGCTTTATAGAACTAAACTCAAAGTATAGGCTATTATATAACTAAGGCAAGCTGTGGCAACACAAAGAGGTTCATCAAAATCAATCCATAAAACATTCAAGAAATGCATCAAATAAAAGTGACTTTTGAATAAGATGTATATTGCAAGGAGATTGAATATCTAAAGCTTTTCCTCAAAAGATGCATTCTTCTTTAATCATTCTTTTCTTTTTGTTGAATTTCATATTTTAATGATAAGTGTGAATAAAACTGAAATTCTATGATATTAAGAATGTAGAGTGATCTAGAATTTTTCAAAATTTATAGCAATCACTCTTTTTAATCTTTCAAGAACAAGTTATGCTTCCTTTTAATCTTTGATAAAATATACTGAAATATTAATCAGAAAATAATTTTTTTGAAGCTCAAATTTCTCTCAAAAGCAATTACATTTTCTTTCCTTTAAGAATTATTTGAGTGAGTTGAAATGTTTCTAGCTTTAAGATCATTCACTCTTCTTAAAAAAAAGCTTTTTCCTTTAATGATAGAGGCCCTTAATTATGCATGAGAGAAAACATATAGATGATCATTGAAGTGTATATTTATAGAACTCAATTTCTTAATCATAGTGTCACAGCAATATATACATGAAACACAATGAATCTTTTTTAATATCAAAATAAAATCATATATTTAGAAACATTTGTTCATAATCAAGATCGTTGAAAGACACATCATTTAGACCAATTTTAGTATACTTATAAAATATAAAATGATATATTTCGGATGTGTATCGGAGCAATCAACTAAGGCATCAAAATTAATTTTATTTTTTTTAAGTTAAAATTTTTATTTAGGAATCATATTGAGTTATTTTTCTGAATGATGCGATCATGGAAGCATATAACTAAAGTTATAAAGATGCAATGATATGAGCAATTTTAAATTAAGTTTAAGCTTTTATACAAAATCAGATTCTGAGCTTCATAAAAATTTTCAAGAAGGTTTTCAAGATATGTATCTTCCATATTGTAGCTCATCTTAAATCATTACCATTGAAAACATATATTTCAAACACATTAAAGCACATTCAAAATCTTTGTATTTAATATTGAGTTTTGGTACAAATTGAAGGATATTTTAACAAGTATTAGAACATTATGTACCAAAGTTAGGCAAGTAGAAAGATAAATCAAAATCAATTCATTTTTCCTAAATAGAGATATCCTTCTCTTCTTCTTTTTGCAAATTTGTTCAACTTTCAAATTTCAAAGATGATCGTGAATGACAAATCTGAAAAAAATTTTAATAATACTTAGAAAAAATTTTTATGTAGTATTTCAAACATTCAACTATTGGAACTGATTTAATAAGCAATTTTTGATATGAATCCAAAAAATGCTTGTGAGCAAAGTTAAAACATATTCCAAATTATTGTTGATAAAACATGTTTCAATCAAATTATTCAAGCATAGAGCATTACAAAATATTGAGAACTCATAATTCAAAATATCATGCCACATGCAAAACATATTATATATTAAGTCATAACAACATGTATTAAAATATTAAGAACTAGCATGTCAAGGATCAAAATCAATTCTTTTCAAATAAACTCCTCCTATTTAAATATAATCTTGCACTGATTTTATCCTTAAGGTGTGTTTTCAAGTGATTGAAACTTCATTTGATTTTCCACAAGCTTCTTGTATACTTTTACAATCATATGCATTTAAGCACAGTTTATGTAGATGTGAATATATAATTTCATTAAATTTATCTTCACTTAAGGAATCATCTTGGTACCAGTCGGATATATAATTTTGGTGTTAATTGATCCAATTATGATCTTTATAGTTTAAGCATGATGTATTATGAAATAATGTCTTATTTTTATGTAATTAAATATGGAGAGCAAAATTTGATTCTTCATTAATTTTTTTGACATTAAGTATCATTACCAGAATCATTACATCTTATGAAAATCTTATTTGATGTCAAAAATCTTAAGTATTTTATTAATTCATAATCTTAGATTTTATTTTCTTAACAGATTTTTCTTATTTTATTTTTTTGAATCTTTTGATATCAATTAAACGTGATTCACTTGAATTAGTTTGATATCTTTGCATATAAGCACAAAATGAGCATACAATTTGTCCTACAAGTTGTATGATACAATGATACAGCTTCAAACAATAGAATTACCTTGCTCATCATTTTTAAACTCTATAAGATGGGGTCATAGACATACCTTTCTTCATGCCAAACTTCTAAAAGAATATTTTTGTGAACTTACTTTGACCAATAAAGATCCCCTTTCTTGTTTGTCTTAGTTTGGAGTTCGAGAGAAAAGGTTAGTTCATCTATTTTACTCATTTCTAACTCATTCTGCATGAGCTTAATAGAAACTTCATATAAGGCTTCATTAGTAGCACCACAAATAATGTTATCAATATATGCTTGAGCAATTACGATATCAAAATTTTTTGATACATAGTTTTATCAATATTTCTGTTGCCCAAGGTGACAACCCAAGAGGGGGGGAGGTGAATTGGGTTTTTCTAAATTTTTGGTGCTTTAAAAGTTTTCTTGTTAAGAGCGGTGGAAGTTTTCTTAAGTTATTTGTGTGAACTTACCCTAGAGCAAAAATCAAATATAAAGCAAGAATAAATATAAGAACAAGCACAACACAAACAAGACAATGTATAGTGGTTCGGTGCACCCCAAGCACCTACGTCCACTTTCCAAGCCTCTCCTTGAGAATTCACTATAATCTGTTGGATTACAGTTGGATTGTTTTCCAGGCTCACAATCCAAAACCTTTACAATTGGTTTTCCGGGCTCACCAATAAACCTCAATGTTGGTTTTGCGGGCTCACCAACAACCTGAGTTGGTTTTTCGGGCTCACCAATAACCTGAGTTGGTTTTTCGGGCTCACCAATAACCTACGTTGGTTTTGCGGGCTCATCAACAACCTACAATGTTGGTTTTACGGGCTTACCAACAAACCTTACAACAAAAGTAATAAGTAAAGAATGAAAGCTCCTAAAAGAGCAAATAAGGCAATTATAAACTACAAAGAAGAGTTTAGAGAATGTTTATCGCTTTGGAGGAGCTATTCTCTTCTTTGTCAAGCTTGCTTCACTTCACAAGGGTTGGTGGAGCTATTGATGACTCTTTAAAATTGCTCAACCACTTCTTTTTGGCTCTTAAGATGAAGCAATTGAATGAGACTTGCTTTTCTAGGGTTTTCTCTTGAATGTGCTTCTTGATTTCCAAAGGGTTCCTTCCTCTGATGAATAGTACCTCTTAAATACTTTCTCAACCTCAAAAGAACACTTTCCTACCGTTGGAATAGAGAAAGTAGCCGTTTATAGCCGTTGGGGACTTAAAAAATAATTCTGCAGAACTAGCCGTTGGGCTGTCACCCGTGCTGGGGTCGACCCAAACTTTTCTGAGCTCGACTCAAACCACTGTTCATCAGAAACTTTCACTGGGGTCGACTCCTGCTTCATTGGGGTCGACCCTTTCAGGAAACACAGAATCTTACATGTCAGCCGTTTTTCACTGGGGTCGACTCAACACTTTTTGGGGTCGACTCAAGGTACAGCGGGGTCGACTCAAGTTCCATTGGGGTTGACCCTCTCAGAAATTCCAGAGACACAGTTTTGAATGACACAGCCTTGGGATCGACTCATGTTCAGTTGGGGTCGACTCCATTGGGGTCGACTTAAGCATTCCTGAGGTCGACTCAATCTGGGGTCGACTCAAGGAAGGTTGGGGTCGGCCCTCTCAGTAAATTTCAGAGACTTGTTTTCTTGAGGCTTGAAGATGGGATCGACTCAAGCAAGCTTGGGATCGACTCAACTACTGTTCATCCGTGCCATTTTTGTAGAAGTGTGCCTGATGGTTTCATGATGTGCCGGGGTCGACTCCACCAATCTTGGGATCGACTCATTCCACACTTTGCTGCAACTTAAGGTTAGATTTGCACATTAAACATATAAAAGAAGTAACAACATTGCAAATCATTTATTTCTCCTTAGGATACTTGGCACATTAAAGTTTAAGCTTATTAAGCATGTAAAGACAGAGTTAAGCTTCAATCAAAATATCTTGACTCTAAGGCATATTAAACTGTAAATTAGTTCTTTTCTCAAGTTCTTCCATTATAATTTATTTTTAGATGTACTCTTGAAGGTTCTTTTAAATGTATCAAGCAAAGCGTATCAAGGATGTATTAAATCTTTCTTCCTTACTCACTTATGTACTGGATTAATTGAGTTAATAGCATTAGCACTTCCATATGGCCTCAATGGCTTTGTAAGCATCAAAATAACACTAGGATCCTCAATCTCCCCCTTTTTGATGATTACAAAACATTGAGTATAAGCAAATTGATATTCATGTGAGAAATAAGGTTTAATGTATAGGAATTGCTTTTGGTGTAAAAGTTTCAAATAGTCCAATTTAGAGAATGTATCAATGAACCAAAAGCTCCCCCTATCTTATCCAAGTAGAATGCCTAATGAATTTTAGCTTTGCTCCCCCTTAAAGCAAGAGTTTCAAGCTATGTATCGAGGCAATGAAAATCTCTATGATTATGTGCTAGATTCAGATTTTCTCTTTGTCAAATGTCTTCCCCCTTAAGTGTATAATACATGTCTCCCCCGTAAGTATACAATATATACCTTTTATATTTTCTTCCTTATACAGTCTTTTTTTATAGAATTATCATTCTTATAGAATTTGCTTCTAGTTTCTCTTTTATACTTTCTCTCCCTTTTTGTCATCATCAAAAAGAATGAATAGCAATGGATAGTATTGTAATGACACAAAGATCATGAGTAAAGAAAAAAATGTATTTCATCATCTTTGCCAAAAGTATAATATTCTAGAGAAGAAATGCAGACAATAATAAAGAGTAGATACTAGTCAAAACAAATACAAAATCTAGAAGACACTAGTCATAATGAACATGCTTCATTATGAGCATATACTCAGATATTTTCTCCCTTTTTGACAACATCAAAAAGATTGCAAAATAATGAAATATTAAGCACAAGACAATATTTCATTCATTGCATGCCAAATTATTGCAAGAATATGAATTATGTGACTCAAGGCAATACTGTCAGGGCAAGATTGAGTATAGATAAGAGCCAATTAAGATAGTTTTAAAATTATGATTGGATCACATCAAAATCAAGGATGAAAAGTTTGGCTTTAAAAATGAGACATTTAAGATGTGAGCTAGAAGAGATCTCTAAATGTAGATTCCAAAGATAGCTTTCAAATCAAGTGTAGATGGAATCTTTTTCAAGTTATTTCAAGGAGTTTCAAGAATAATATTCAAAGAAGGCACGAATGAAAATTCAACACCTTTTTTTTTTAATATATTAAATATATAGCAAAATGAGAGCAATCTAATTAATTTTCAGAGTATAGTATAAGAGCAGATAAAGATTAAAACTTATATACTCGAAAAACATAATATTATGTTGAATCCTTAATTCTTAATGACTTCAAAGTTCTTTCATGATATAAAAGTATTGGGGCATAGATACCAAAACATGAATTTATGCAATGTAGGATACATAAAATTCAAGGCTTTAAAAGTTCTTTTAGAGCTCTTTTAATGACTTTATTTTACTCTTTTAAAGATCATAGCATCAAAATCAATTAAAATGAATTGGTTCAGGATTGAAACACTAAAGTGCAACCCAATAAGAACTCATAAATAGATTCCAAGATAAATTTTTGATACTAAGATAGATGGAATCCTTTTCAATTAATTTTCAGAAACAAATGATTTATCGATGAATATAGATGGAAATCCAACTTTCAAAAGATATTCAATGAAGCACAAGGTTTAATACCACTTTACATTTAGTATTCTTTCTCTCATCTTTAGTTATGAATTTACACGATTAAGTTCTATATGATCTCTTTCTCTGAAATTTTCTTTCTTTTTCTTAATTAATCATTCTATTTGAGAGTTTAAAGTTTGAAGATAATTTTCAATAAAGAGATAGAGTATTTAAAGCTCCCCCTCAAAAGATGCATTTTCTTTCAAACTTTCTTTTCTTCTATAATATCAAGAATATAGAGTGATCCAGAATTTTTCAAAATTTATAGCAATCACTCTTTTTAATCTTTCAAGAATAAATTATATTTCCTCTTTTTTTTTGAATATGTATGGAAATATTAATTAGAAAATAAATTTTTTTTTTGAAGCTCAAATTTCTTTCGAAAGTAATTATATTTTCTTTCCTATAAGAATTATTGGAGTGAGTTGAAATATTTTAAGCTTTAGGATCATTAACTCTCTTCTTAAAAATAGCTTTTCTTTTTAATGATAGAAGCATTTAATTATACAAGAGTGTATATTCAAAATATTAATTTCTTAGTCATAGTTTTTCAACAATATATATATGAAGCACGATAAATCTTTTTAATATCAAAATAACATCATATGTTTAGAAACATTTGTTCGCAATTAAGATCATTGAAAAACACATCATTTAGATCAATTTCAGTACACTTATAAGATAAAAAATGATATGTTTCAGATACGTATCGGAGCAAACAATCAAGGTATCAAAATTAATTCTATTTTTCTTAAGCTGTAGTTTTTATCCAAGAATCATAGTAAATTATTCTCCAGCATGATGCAATCTTTGAAGCATATAATGAAAATTACAAAAATGCAAAGATATAAGCATTTTATATGGAGTTTAAACTTTTATACTAGGTCATATTTTGAATTTCATAAGAATTTTCAAGGAGGCTTTCAAAATTTATAATTTGAGATATGTATCTTTTTACATTGTAGCTCATCTTAAGTCATTAAGATTGAAAATACATATTTCAAGCACATCAGAGCACATTCAGAATCTTTATTTTTAATATTGAATTTTGGTACAAATTGGAGGACATTTAACATGTATCAGAACATTATATGCCAATGTTAGGCAAGATGAAAGATAAATCAGAATTAATTCATTCTGCCTAATTTGCAAATTCAGATTTGTGGAGTGATTGATTAAAACCCTATTTGATTTTGATGAGCTCAAAGCATTTGAGTATATCTTTTGTTTACTAATGAATTCAATTGAGTGTTTCAGTGAAAATCTTGTCTAAGTGTTTCTAGACTTGGTTCAAGATATTTTGGATAAGTTAAGAAGTCAGTTTGAACCAAAGTCTGAGACTCGAGTCGACTCCGAGATATTACGAGTCGACTCCAAGCATATCAGAATCACTAGCACGGGCTCGAGTCGACTCGGGATCATTACGAGTCGACTCCGACTGAGAACTGACAGACGAACAGAAAGACTCAACTCAAAACCTATCAGCGAGTCGACTTCTGAAGTGCGCGAGTCGACTCCGATGATGACCGAGTCAACTCCGGAGTAGTATGAGTCGACTCCAAGGAGTTACAGACAGAAAAGTCAGAGAGCGATTTTCGACCCTGAGATTCGAGTCGACTCCTGTGGAACGCGAGTCGACTCCGATGGTTGGCAGGTCGACTCTCAGTGGTACACAAGGCAAAAGTCAGAGAGCAGTTTTCGGACTCTGAGATCCGAGTCGATTTCCGCAATGCGCGAGTCGACTCCGAGACAGCGCGACCCCAAAAAGACAGAAGACCGAATTATTGTCTCTGGGAGCCGAGTCGACTCCCAGACAGCTCGAGTCGACTCCAAGGCAGCGCTACATCAAAAAGGCAGAAGGCTGTGTTTCGGAAACTGAGAGCCGAGTCGACTCCGGAACAGTTCGAGTCGACTCCAAGACTGGATGAGCCAAAAGACAGAAGATCGAGAGTTCGGGCTCTGAGCGCCGAGTCGACTCGAGTGGGCCAAGTTGAAAAATTAGCTCCATGGACTTCATGGGATGAGCCGACTCCGAAAATGGCAAGTCAGCTCCAGAAGTTGGCGAGTCGACTCCGGGTTAAGTCGAGTCGACTCCCAATCGCGGAGGTCACTTTAATTCAAATCCAGAACAGTTGCCGAGCTGACTCCAGAAAAGCATGAGTCGACTCCCGCTACAGCCGAGTCAACTCCAGATCGCGCGAGTCGACTCCGACCCCAACGGACATATTGTCAGGATGTGCAGAGTGTGCAGAACGGGCAGAAAAAGGTGTCTAACGGCTAGTTTCCGTGGGGGATGGCTTAAATAGCCACAGAGGACTGTAGCAAGGCAGAGAAGCACCATTCCACTCAAAGAAATCAAGCATCCTATCTCTGCCAACTGGTTTTCAACAGAAAAGAAGGAAGAGCGCCATTAACTCCATCCAGCTACCTCTTCCCAGCATTTAAAGAAGTCTCCTCCTGCCTTCAAGTCGACCAGACATTCAAGAGGAGACTCACAGTTCAAGAAGCCCTTCTCTATTCTAACTCAAAAGTGTTTGAGGGCTCTTAACTTCTCTCTAGTTTATATTGTTGTATATCTGCTTTTTGGAAGCTCTGTTTTTCTGTTTGTCCTTGTTCTTTCCATCTTGTCTTTGCTTGATTCAATCAAGGGATTGAATCAAGAGTGTGTAGAGGTTGGTTGGTGAGCCGAGGGTAAAACCAACGTGTAAGGGTTCGATTGTGATCCCGGAAAAACAATCGGGGTGGTTCTAGTCGGTGAGCCTGAAAAAACCGACCGAGTTCGTTGTGAGCTCGTAAAACAACAAGTTGGGTTGTGAGCTTGTAAAACAACCGGCTGTAATCCAAGGGGTTATAGTGAATTCCCAAGTGAGACTTGGGGAGTGGACGTAGGAGCAAGGGTTAGCTCCGAACCACTATAAACATTGTGTTTGTGATTGCTTGTGTCTCTCTCTCTCACTCTCATTTCACTCACAGCACATAGCAACTAATTAATCATCTTGCAAAAGTATTAATTAGTCATCCTCAAACGTTTTAATTGCAAAATTATTTTAAAACCCAATTCACCCCCCCTCTTGGGTTGTCTATCTGGGCAACAAGTGGTATCAGAGCCTAAACTCTTCTACCCTAAGAGTAAAAGATCAAAATGACAACCCCATTTGGATCTTCCCACATTGAGGGTCAGTCCACCCAAAGACCCCCATTCTTTAATGGATCCGACTACTCATATTGGAAGGCTAGGATGAGAATATTTATCCAAGCCCAAGACTATGAGATGTGGACCATTGTAGTAAATGGACCATACATCCCATCCATCTATGTAGAGGGTGTCACTGTACCCAAACTCGAAAAGGATTGGGATGACCATGACATGAGAAAGGCACAACTCAATTCCAAAGCAATGAATGTGCTTTACTGTGCATTAGATAGGAATGAATTCAATAGAGTCTCTACTTGCAATTCTGCAAAAGAGATTTGGGATAGACTTGAAGTGACCCATGAGGGCACGAATTAAGTCAAAGAATCCAAAATAAACATATTGGTTCATAAGTATGAACTATTTAAGATGGATTCTAATGAAACAATCACTTGCATGTTCACTAGATTTACTGACATTGTCAATGGCCTAAAAAGCCTTGGCAAAAACTATACTAACAGTGATCTTGTCAGGAAGATTCTTCGCTATCTACCAAGGTCATGGAAAGCCAAGGTGACGGCAATCCAAGAAGCCAAGGACTTGAACAAGCTACCACTTGAGGAGCTTCTTGGATCCCTAATGACGCACGAGCTAACAATGAAGCAACACAGCGAAGAAGAGTCCTTCCATAAGAAAAAGGTAATAGCTCTCAAATCTACATCATCTAACAAAGACTTGTCTTGCAGTAGCAGCAGTGAAGAAGAAGATCACAAGGGAGAGGATGATGAGGCTCTTCTCGTACGTAAGTTCAGAAGATTCATCAACCAAAAGAAGTCCTTTCATCAAAGGAGAGGCCCCTCAAATTTCTATCGAAAGAATAAAGGTAAGGAAAGGAAAAATGAGGGGATTGGATGTTCTGAGTGCAAGAAGCCGGGACACATCAGAGCTGAGTGTCCTTTACTGAAGAAGGGGAGCAAGTACAAGAAGAAGAAAGCCCTTGTCACCACCCTATCGGACTCCGACACATCATCATCATCATCGGATGAGGAACAAGGAGAAAAGGCCAATTTCTGCTTCATGGCCAATGAAAATGAGGTAACATCCGCATCACATTTAGATTTTACTTTCGATGAATTATATGATGCTTTCAATGAATTAATGGATGAATACAAAACAATAAACGTTAAAAACAAAGAACTAAAAGTAACTAACCAAACTCATCTCCGTAAGTATGATTCATTAGTTAAGGATAAAGATGTTCTTATCAAAGAAAATGCAGAACTTAAAAAAAGTAACCAAATCTTGATACAAAAGAATAATACCTTAACTAAAGAAAATGAAAGGCTGAACAAAGAAACATTAGAACCCAAAAACAATAAACATATAAATGAGAGTCTCACAAAAGAACTAAATGATCTAAAAGCAGAAAAACAAACACTAACTAAAGAACTTGAAAAATACAAACCCTTGGTTGAAAAATTTACATATAGTTCTGAAAAATTGAATATGATACTTAATAGTCAACGAGCGGTATTCAATAGAGCGGGTTTAGAGTATAAACCTAAACATAAGCAAAAACTTCTTAGTAACTTCTTTGTTAAAGCAGGGAAAAGTAAAACTAAGAAAATAACCTGCTTTTGTTGTGGAACTTTAGGACATAAAGCAAATGTGTGTAATTATAGGAAAGGGAAAACTAAAAGAAAAATTAAGAGGGTTTGGGTTCCAAAAGGAACCAACATTACTAACCATGAAGGACCCAAGAAAACTTGGGTACCTAAGATTATATGATTTGCTTGTGTAGGAGTGTCTTGCAGCCAAGGTCGACAAAAATTGTTGGTACTTGGATAGTGGCTGCTCAAGACACATGACGGGTGACAAGGATCAATTCTTCACCCTTGAAGCTAAGAAGGGAGGTGTTGTGATTTTTGGAGACAATAACCAAGGTCACATCATTGGTATAGGTAAAGTACAAATTACCCCTTCAACTTTTATTGATAATGTTCGATATGTTGATGGTCTTAAGCATAATTTATTAAGCATTAGTCAATTATGTGATAGAGGTTATAATGTTATGTTTAAACCATCACTATGCATCATAACAAACCCAAATGACAATAGTTTAGTTTTTAAAGGAATAAGACGTGGAAATGTGTATGTTGTAGACTTTGAGGATCTTGCCAAACACAACCCATGTTTAGTTGTTAATGAAACTAAGGATAATGATGCTAGTTGGTTATGGCACCGTAAGTTAGGTCATGCAAGCATGGACACCATATCTAAACTAGTTAAAAGAGATTCTGTGATAGGTTTGCCAAAATTAAAGTTTGAAAAGAATAAAATATGTGAAGCATGTCAATTTGGCAAACAATCAAGGAACTCCTTTAAATCTATAAATTGTGTCTCTACCTCTAGACCTCTAGAACTACTACACATGGACCTATTCGGACCAACTAGAACCACAAGTCTAGGTGGAAATAAATATGGTCTAGTTATCGTAGATGATTATTCTAGATATACCTGGGTCATGTTCTTAGGCCATAAGGATCAAGCATTTTCAATTTTCAAGAAATTTCATAAAGAAGTAACAAATGCTAGAGATACTTCAGTAATAGCTATTAGAAGTGACCATGGTACCGAATTTGAAAATCATTTATTTGATGAGTTTTGTAGTAAAAAGGGGATAACACACAATTTCTCTGCACTTAGGACACCACAACAAAATGAAGTTGTGGAGAGGAAAAATAGAACTCTAGAGGAAATGGCTAGAACTATGTTGTGTGAAAGTAACCTCCCTAAGTACTTTTGGGGAGAAGCCTTCAATACTTCTTGTCATATATTAAATAGAGTTTTATTAAGACCCATCATAAAGAAAACACCTTATGAAATTTGGAAAAACAGAAAACCAAAAGTGAACTATTTTCATATTTTTGGATGTAGGTGTTTTGTTCATAATAATGGGAAAGATAATCTAGGAAAATTTGACTCTAAATCTGATGAGGGTATATTCTTGGGATACTCCACAACTAGTAAAGCCTATAGAATCTTTAATAAAAGAACCCTAGTTATAGAAGAATCCATACATGTTGTTTTTGATGATTTTAGTGATATCTCTTCTAGCAAGAGAGTTAATTTTGATGATGATGGTGAAATTCTTGAAGAGAAGATAGATGAGATGACATTACAAGATGATAATCAAAAATTAATTGGAAATGCATCATCAAGCCAAGAGGCTATTATGGATCATGGGCTGACTAAGGCTTGGAGGTTTGCTCACGGGCATCCTAAGGAATTAATTCTAGATGATCCATCTCAACCTGTTAGGACTAGAGCATCTCTTAGGAACTTAAACAATCATCTAGCTTTCATTTCACATTTTGAGCCCAAACACATAGAAGAAGCTGAAAAAGATGTAAATTGGATAAATGCAATGCAAGAAGAATTAAACCAATTTACTAGAAACAAAGTATGGAATCTAGTTGAAAGACCTACTGAATATTCAATTATAGGTACCAAATGGATTTATAAAAATAAACTTGATGAAAATGGAATTGTAATAAGGAATAAGGCTAGAGTAGTAGCAAAGGGTTATAATCAAGAAGAAGGTATAGATTTTGATGAAACCTTTGCTCCTGTAGCTAGACTTGAGGCAATTAGACTTTTACTAGCATTTGCATGCTCTAAGGACTTCAAATTATTTCAAATGGATGTAAAAAGTGCATTCTTAAATGGGTATATTAATGAGGAGGTATATGTAGAACAACCTCCTGGTTTTGAAAATCATCAATACCCTAATCATGTATATAAATTGAACAAGGCACTTTATGGTTTGAAACAAGCACCTAGAGCATGGTATGAGAGGCTTAGCAAATTCCTATTAGAACATGAGTTTTCTAGGGGTAATGTAGATACAACATTGTTTCTAAAGAAGAAAAACAAAGATATGTTGTTAGTGCAGATTTATGTTGATGATATTATTTTCGGTGCTACTAACAATCGCCTCTGCTAAGAATTTGCTGACTTGATGCAGAGTGAATTTGAAATGAGCATGATGGGAGAGCTGAATTATTTTCCCGGGCTTCAAATCAAATAATTTGAAGAAGGCATCTTCATCAATCAAGCTAAATACATCAAGGAGATGCTTAAGAAGTTTGATATGGAGGGGAACAAGTCAATCAGCACCCCCATGAGCTCATCATGCAAATTAGACCAAGATGAATCAGGTAAATCTGTAGATCAGAAACTATATAGAGGTATGATAGGATCTTTATTGTATCTTACTGCAAGTAGACCTGATATCATGTTTAGTGTTTGCATGTGTGCTAGATATCAGTCTAATCCTAAGGAATCTCATCTAATTGCAGTCAAGAGAATCTTTAAATACCTAATAGGAACAAAGAATATAGGGTTATGGTATTCTAAAGAATCTAGCCTAAACTTAATAGGATACACAGATTTAGACTTTGCTGGATGTAAACTTGATAGAAAAAGCACCAGCGGGTCATGTCAATTCCTAGGAGAAAACTTAATCTCATGGTTTAGCAAGAAACAAAACTCGGTTGCATTATGTACTGCTGAAGCTGAATATGTTGCAGCCGGGAGTTGTTGTGCTCAAATCTTGTGGATCAAACAACAATTGGAAGATTATGGCATTAAACAAGATAAAATTCCCATTAATTGTGATAATACAAGTGCCATTAATCTAACTAAAAATCCAATTCAGCATTCAAGAACTAAACATATTGAGATAAGACATCACTTCATAAGAGATCATGTACTGAATGGTGATGTGACACTTCAATTTGTTTGCACTGATGATCAATTAGCTGACATTTTTACAAAACCCTTAAGTGAAGAGAGATTTAGTATGCTTAGGAGGGGATTGGGAGTGATTGATCCATCCTAGTGGTATTTTCCACTAGTTCATTGATTTTGATGATTAGATTGTGGCTAATTTAGAGTTTCTTTACAATGATCATCAAATCAGATCATAACTTAGTGATTTTTCCTCATTCGGCACGAACATAGCATGATTTTTAGGTGCATGCCAGAGTTCGAGACGACTCGAGCAAGTTTCAGAGTCGGCTCGTAACGGGGAGTCGACTCGCACATTTACGGGAGTCGACTCGAGGTCGATGGCAGCAGAGGGGGAGTCGACTCGCATTCAGTCGGGAGTCGACTCGAGGTCAATAGGAGCATAAGGAGAGTCGACTCGCGCATACTTTGGAGTCGACTCGAGGTCGAGTCGACTCGCGACTCAGAGGAGTCGACTCGCAGTCGGGATCCGATTTTTTTAACCCTAACTTCATCGTTTACTCAACACTTCTATTCACCGCCGCCACTGTTCACAAGCCCTAGAGCCGACTCCTAGAGCGTCTCCGGCCGACCTTAAGGTTTTTCCCGTCCATCTTCCTCGCTTCTTTAGGTTCCTTCCTCTTCCCTAGGTCAAAATGCCTCGTAAAGCCGTTGTCCGGAAGAGACCCCAACCCGCGACCGGTGCAGAGCGGCGTTCCAAGGCTCGAAAGGATCCCGCGAGGCCACAACCTCCGGCTCGTTCCCCGCCGAGGGAGGTTCCCTCGAGGCCGTGCGCCGGGAAGGCGGTCTCCACCGGGAGATACGTCGATTTCGACTATCTCTCCCGGGAGGGCTTTACTATAGGAGAGAGACTGCGGGCCCAGGGCTTAGAGTATTTTTGTTCCCTAGATCTCCCCACATACCCTGGCCTAGTTAGGGAGTTCTACGGTACTGTACATAGGGGCGATGGGGGTATCGAGGGCACGGTAGCCGGTGTCCCATTGTTCATTTCGGAGGATATCATTGCTCAGGTCCTCCATCTTCCACAAGTAGGGGTGGCTCCCACACACCCCGAGGATAGGACTGAGGCCCTTACGGCCATTCTAGGTCATCCACCTTAGTCCCCCTTAGATGAGGTGTCCGCTAGCTCACTTTCAGTTGAGATGCGGCTTCTCTTGAGTATCATCTCTAGGTCCCTCTTTCCGAAGACTGGCCGCTTCGATTTTGTATCTGAGAGAGACCTAGCTCTTATGTTCTACATCCTCCAGGACACCCCAATCAACTTTCCCAAGATGATGTATAGATACCTATGTGAGCCACTAGATAGACCTAGGCTCACCCTCCCCTATGGCATGATGTTCACTCTTCTATTTAGGGAGGCTGAGATTCCCATTCTTGAGGGGGAACCCTCTCGCGCATTGCGATGGACAGATTGCATGCGTCCGGGAACCCTACACAGGATGGGGTTTCGGAAGGTCGAGAGAACCTGGGTTAGGAAATCATCCACCTCCACACATACCACCAGACCTTCCCCCAGTCCTGACCCAGACTCAGACTATCCTACCTTTCCCTCCACTTCTGCTCCCACCACCTCAGCCGGACCCTCCTCCTCAGCTCCACCTACTCAGCCCATGGAGGTCCGGATCGCTCCTGAGCAGCTCCGGGAGTTGCGGCAAGAGATAGTTAGAGATCTCCGGGATGACCTACTTAGGGATCTCCGGGGTTCAGTGCCTGCTCCTTCTCCTGCACCTTCTTCAGCGTTGGTCCCTTCTCTGTCAGCCGTGGCTGAGATGACGGCCCATGTGCGGGAAGAGATCTACAATGTAAGGTTCATGATCCAAGCCCAGTTCCACAGCATGAGCGAAGTCACGAGCACCACTCGAAAGATGCGCAATGACATGCGACACGACATGGGCACCACTACCCAGGGGGCCGAGCGCTTGGCGAATGTGCTCATCGCCAAGCTTGACACACTTCAGCAGTCAGTGACCGAGCTTGATACGACACATAGTAGGGCCACCTCGGCCATTATCCGACAGCTCGAGCACGTCACCAATGCAGTCACACTACTTGCAGAGCGCATGCCCCGGGGAGCCGCATCCTCCTCGAGGAAGCCTTAGATATCTTTTTGTATTTTGACATGTATTCTTTTTGCTTTACTTATTGTATTCACAAATGTATTTACATACACATCAATACAATGAGTAGACATATTCTCTTCAATTTTGTGCAATTTGCTCTCTAAATGATTGCGTGTTATACTCACTTCCTTTTTGATACGATGACAAAAAGGGGGAGAAATATTTAATAGATATGTAAATGGAATCAACATAAAAGAAATCAAAAATTAAAACATAATTTGTTCTTAGTGGATTTGGTACCTCGAGGCTCATTATCTCTCTGTTGGGGCTCCTAATGGAGTAATCTCCAGAATCTATTCAAGGGATATTCGGAGATTAGTTGAATCTTAATCAAGAACAAATTGACAGATTTTTCCTCTAAAAACCAAAAATTTCAGTTCAAAAACTTCAATGCATTAAAAGGAAATTCAGAGAATCAAAACAAAGTAGAATGCATATGTTGAGGGGGAGAATCTGAATTTTTAAGAAAGTCAAATCATTAAATATATATAAGCCAAACAATTGAGTGCATGACATGAAGGCTTATATAATTCCAAATGAAAGGGGGAGCTTTAACTCCAAAATTTATTGTTTCACACCTTTCAAGTTTGGATAAATTAAAAAACCAGACACTTGAATTCATTTATAGATTTCATTTCCTTGTTTATTGAGCAATTCACTTTACATATACTCAATGTTTTGTCATCATCAAAAAGGGGGAGATTGTGGAGTGATTGATTAAAACCCTATTTGATTTTGATGAGCTCAAAGCATTTGAGTATATCTTTTGTTTACTAATGAATTCAATTGAGTGTTTCAGTGAAAATCTTGTCTAAGTGTTTCTAAACTTGGTTCAAGATATTTTGGATAAGTTAAGAAGTCAGTTTGAACCAAAGTCTGAGACTCGAGTCGACTCCGGGATATTACGAGTCGACTCCAAGCGTATCAGAATCACTGGCACGGGCTCGAGTCGACTCCGGATCATTACGAGTCGACTCCGACTGAGAACTGACAGACGAACAGAAAGACTCAACTCAAAACCTGTCAGCGAGTCGACTCCTGAAGTGCGCGAGTCGACTCCGATGATTACCGAGTCGACTCCGGAGTAGTATGAGTCGACTCCAAGGAGTTACAGACAGAAAAGTCAGAGAGCGATTTTCGACCCTGAGATTCGAGTCGACTCCTGTGGAACGCGAGTCGACTCCGATGGTTGGCAGGTCGACTCTCAGTGGTACACAAGGCAAAAGTCAGAGAGCAGTTTTCGGACTCTGAGATCCGAGTCGACTCCCGCAATGCGCGAGTCGACTCCGAGACAGCGCGATCCCAAAAAGACAGAAGACCGAATTATTGTCTCTGGGAGCCGAGTCGACTCCCAGACAGCTCGAGTCGACTCCAAGGCAGCGCTACATCAAAAAGGCAGAAGGCTGTGTTTCGGAAACTGAGAGCCGAGTCAACTCTGGAACAGTTCGAGTCGACTCCAAGACTGGACGAGCCAAAAGACAGAAGATCGGGAGTTCGGGCTCTGAGCGCCGAGTCGACTTCCAGGATTGTCGAGTCGACCCGAGTGGGCCAAGTTGAAAAATTAGCTCCATGGACTTCATGGGATGAGCCGACTCCGAAAATGGCAAGTCAGCTCCAGAAGTTGGCGAGTCGACTCCGGGTTAAGTCGAGTCGACTCCCAGTCGCGGAGGTCACTTTAATTCAAATCCGGAACAGTTGCCGAGCCGACTCCAGAAAAGCATGAGTCGACTCCCGCTACAGCCGAGTCGACTCCAGATCGCGCGAGTCGACTCCGACCCCAACGGACATATTGTCAGGATGTGCAGAGTGTGCAGAACGGGTAGAAAAAGGTGTCTAACGGCTAGTTTCCGTGGGGGATGGCTTAAATAGCCACATAGGACTGTAGCAAGGCAGAGAAGCACCATTCCACTCAAAGAAATCAAGCATCCTATCTCTGCCAACTGGTTTTCAACAGAAAAGAAGGAAGAGCGCCATTAACTACATCCAGCTACCTCTTCCCAGCATTTAAAGAAGTCTCCTCCTGCCTTCAAGTCGACCAGACATTCAAGAGGAGACTCACAGTTCAAGAAGCCCTTCTCTATTCCAACTCAAAAGTGTTTGAGGGCTCTTAACTTCTCTCTAGTTTATATTGCTGTATATCTGCTTTTTAGAAGCTCTGTTTTTCTGTTTGTCCTTGTTCTTTCCATCTTGTCTTTGCTTAATTCAATCAGGGGATTGAATCAAGAGTGTGTAGAGGTTGGTTGGTGAGCCGAGGGTAAAACCAACGTGTAAGGATTCGATTGTGATCCCGGAAAAACAATCGAGGTGGTTCTAGTCGGTGAGCCTGGGAAAACCGACCGAGTTCGTTGTGAGCTCGTAAAACAACAAGTTGGGTTGTGAGCTTGTAAAACAACTGGCTGTAATCCAAGGGTTATAGTGAATTCCCAAGTGAGACTTGGGGAGTGGACGTAGGAGCAAGGGTTAGCTCCGAACCACTATAAACATTGTGTTTGTGATTGCTTGTGTCTCTCTCTCTCACTCTCATTTCACTCACAGCACATAGCAACTAATTAATCATCTTGCAAAAGTATTAATTAGTCATCCTCAAATGTTTTAATTGCAAAATTATTTTAAAACCCAATTCACCCCCCCTCTTGGGTTGTCTATCTGGGCAACAAGATTGTTTTTTTTTATTTTTCAGAAGATATTTACTAAAACAAAATGATGTTGTTGTTGGTAGAAACATATTTCAATTAAATTATCTAGGCATAGAGCATTACAAATTATATTTGAATAAGATCCTCAATTTATCTGAATATTGAAAACTCACAATTCAAAACATCATGCCACATGCGAAACATAGTATGTATACCATTAAAGTATTAAGAACAAGTATGTCAAGGATCAAAATCAATTCTTTTCAAATAAAATTCCTTCTATTTAAATACAATTTAGCACTGATTTTATCCTTAAGGTGTGTTTTCAAGTGATTGAAACTTCATTTGGTTTTTCACAACCTTCTTATATATTTTCATTTATTTGTCATTCATTCCCGATTTTTTTTTTAATTTCTTTCTTTACCCACTCAATGAACATTTTGATTATCTTCATTTGTTTTTCGGTTTTACTTTTCTATGCTCTATATTCTATTTGCTTCCTATCCGGTGAAGTTGGAAGGGGCATGAAGTACTACCACTAGCCTCCCTCTTGTGCCGTTCCTAATATGCCCTACATCGAATAGTTGGGTCAAATAGTGCCGAGTACTACCACTAGCCTCTCCATTGACACCATCCCTATGATGAGCAATATAGAAAGGTTAAATCGTTCCCTTTAAAAATATTCACTCCAAACTCTTCCTGTTTAAATATAATTAATTACGGATTTTATTTCTTCCAAAAGAATGCTCATACAAGTCTCACAAATGTGCTGAATATATTATGCTTGTTTTGCTTTTCCTTAAGATTGGAGTATTTGCTTTTACTTTTCTTGAATAATGTTCATTTTCCTTTCTTTATCTCTCTCTCTTTTTGTTAGTCTCAAGTAATTTACATGAAAGAGCAGAATAAAGAAATAATCTAATGTATCATCTAGATGTATATCATGCAAACAACATTTTAATTATGCTCAAGAATTCATAGTTTATTATAAGTTATTTTAAATCAAAATTTGAAGCATAAACTTGTGTATTTCGTGGTTATGCATTACATAGGCAAAGGTATATTTCAATTTAGGCAAACCATAAAATAATTTCCAAAAGCATAAGTTAGTCAATACATCTGTAGGCATGATATCAAAAAATTAGTAATTAAAGACTTTAATCATACCACAATCAGATTTAAGTTATTTGTAAACTTTTGATTGAAGAAGGTCCTCTCTCTTGTTTGCATATGAATGTTTATTGTATCTTACGTGGAGGTATCCTTCAAGTTGAAATTTCTCATTTTCTTGCACAAGGATCCTGCATTATTAACAAAATCTTTTTCTTTCTTGAAGGAAAGTCATTAGTTTCTTCAAGATACAAAACATTCATATAACGTATTTCTTAACTAGATGACTCAACATAAGATATGGCAATAATTGAATATTGAGTCACTTTACTCAAGAGATTGCCTAGATACAAGCATGCACATGTCACTTGAACTAAAGAGATAGTTTCATTAAGCAAGATGGTTCAAGGACAAGCATGTGAGGCAACAGGAAGATTCATCAAGGTCAAATCAATTTCTTGTTTTCAGAATTAATTCAGCTTAGATTCTATTTGCTTAAGATAATTATCAATAAGACATGCTAGCTAAGTTTTAATCAAATTTTCTTAAACAGTTGTTTCTCTCATAATTCAGATTGTTACATAGAAGCAAAATGACAAACTATATTATCAATAAAAGATCTAGTTTTAATAAGAATAAAATGAATTGATATTTCTACAACTAGTATCTTTTCATTGAATATTCTATATTGCTTGAAGTGTAATATCCAAAGAAACATTTGTTTTAATGGATTTAGCATATCTTTCATTGTTGACAGCATAACATGTACAACTGTAAAATATGAAAGTATGCAACTTCTGATTTTCTATTTTTTTTTGAGTTCACAAGGGTTTTTCTTCAAAAATAGATTTAATAGAAAACCTTATAATATGACAATTTGTGATGATAGCAAAAATCAATTAACCAAGTTACTATCACGAAGCATTGTTATTACACAAATTTTTCAAGGGTTCTATTTTTATGTTTTTACAACTCCTATATGCAATGGTGTTCTTGGTGCAAGAATAATTGTATTCAATACCATTTTCTGTACAAAACTTATCAACAAATTGGTTTTCAAACTATGCCATGATACTTCTTTATTTTCATAGTTTGTAAACCTTTTTCATTTGAAACCTTTTGTAAGTTTGTGCCAAAGTAGAAAATATTTCAATTTAAGTGCCAAGAACAAAGCCAACGTTAGTTTTGAGAAATCATTCACAATTACAAAATCAAGAAGCTTATCTCCTAGGTTCACTATCTTAGAGATCCAAATAGGTTCTTGTGGAGAATTTTCAAGGACTAAGAGGTGAAAACAATGTTTTCAGATTTAGAAATGATTCTAGTTTGTTTCCCTAGATGACATGCATAGCAAACTTTAACCTTGCAGAAATTAATCTATGTAAGCCAATGACAAGATCTTTTGAGATTAAGTACATACTAGCATGAGTTGATTTTATATGCCAAAAATAGTTTCTTTAATCTTGGTATTCATAGTGCATATATTCAAAGGCATACCAAGTATACATTCTCATGTCTATGATCAATAAAAGATAATGCCATGGATAAAAACTCTCAATCAAACATATAGAGAATTTATAAAGTTATTCTTAATAAATTGATTAATCATTTAGCAACTTATCCAACAGTAAGTAAAGCATACTATAAAATAAAATGAATTGATTATATATATATATATTACCTATATCACAAAATTGATTAATACCTGCAATTCATGTTTTAATCAGATACTAAGACAAAGAGAATGATAAAATGCAAGGATTATTATTTTCATTATTATTTTCATTTCAATTACTTTTTTTAAGTATACTTTAAGTTTCATTCTTTAATATGTGTCTAGAGCACCCAATGTCCAAATTAACTGTTGGAGCCTTGAGTGCTAGACACACCTGCAGAAAATATTCAGGTTTTCAATTTAGAAATCCAAGCTCTTTTGGTTCCTTGCAGGTTAGCTATAATTGTTCCTTTTGGAACCCACATTTTCTTAGTAGCTATTTTATCCATAGACTTGCAGATTTTAGGATTACAAAGAATATATTTCTGCATCCTCTTGTTAAATTTAACAAACATAGATTTAATATGAGGAGTAGATAAACCTTCAGTTTTCTGTTTTTGCCTTTTAGGTTCATCAAATTTGTAATGTACAGATTTAGGAACAGAAGAGATTTTGCTTAGCTTTTGTTCCTGTTTATCAGCATTATAAGAATCTGTTTTAAAATAATTAGAAACTATTTTAACAAACATATTCTTGAAAGATTTTTGAATGTACCAAGGTTGATATTCCAATCCAACTTTACTAAATCCAGCTCTTTGATTATTTATTATTAGGTTCAACTTTTCAGAATTGAAAGTAAATCTTTCAACAATAGGTCTCAATTTGTCAACTTCTTTAGTTAATCTTCTATTATCTTCTGAAAGTAATTCATTGTTTTTCTTAAGTTTATCATGGCTTTCAGTGAGAAGTTGGTTTTTCTGATTTAGTTCTTTATTTTTTTCAATTAAAATTTTAGTTTCATTAGTATGTTTCTTAATTAGAGTTTCATATAATTAGACAGTTTCAGTTTTTCCTTTACTAGGGTTTTCTTTTCATTCTTCAGGTTCTTGTTTTTACAAATGAGTTTCTTATATTCTTTCATTAGATCACGAAATGCATCATGTAACTCATCAAGTGTAAAATCATTTTCAATTTTATCACATACTTCATATTCAGAAGAGGAGACACTTTGTGTTTCAATACATACCTCGCCCTTGTGTACCACAAGGCATAGGTTTTCAATATCAGCTTGCATCTCTTCTTCTTCAGAGCTAATTTCAGTTTCACTAAAAATATTAGTGCTTTCATATTTAGCCTCTAGCATATTCCATATGTCTTTAGCTGTTATGCAAGAATGTGCAATTAACCTCATTCTCATCTAATGCATAATATAACAGCTTCATAGCTTTTGAATTTTGTTGGGTCATTTCCTTATTATGTTTAGTGTTTGTGTTTGTTCCATTGACTATAATACCCTATAAATTATAATCAAGTGATTGTATGAAGACGCGCATGCGTGCTTTCCACTGTGTGTAATTTATGCCATTAAATAGTGGAGGTCTATCAATCAATTGTCCTTATAGAAAACTATCTATTTGAGTTGTCATGATCTTTGGCTCTTTGACGGTTAGGTCAAAATCAATAGATAAGAAATTATAGAGCACCTGCTCTAATACCACTTGTTGCCCAAGGTGACAACCCAAGAGGGGGGGTGAATTAGGTTTTTCTAAATTTTTGGTGCTTTAAAAGTTTTCTTGTTAAGAGCGGTGGAAGCTTTCTTAAGTTATTTGTGGGAACTTACCCTAGAGCAAAAATCAAATATAAAGCAAGAATAAATATAAGAACAAGCACAACACAAACAAGACAATGTATAGTGGTTCGGTGCACCCCAAGCACCTACGTCCACTTCCCAAGCCTTTTTTTGGAAATTCACTATAATCCGTCGGATTACAGTTGGATTGTTTTCCGGGCTCACAATTCAAAACCTTTACAATTGGTTTTCCGGGCTCACCAATAAACCTCAATATTGGTTTTGCGGGCTCACCAATAACCTGAGTTGGTTTTCCGGGCTCACCAATAACCTGAGTTGGTTTTTTGGACGCACCAATAACCTACGTTGGTTTTGCGGGCTCACCAACAACCTACAATGTTGGTTTTACGGGCTTAACAACAAACCTTACAACAAGAGTAATAAGTAAAGAATGAAAGCTCCTAAAAGAGCAAATAAGGCAATTATAAACTACAAAGAAGAGTTTAGATAATGTTTATCACTTTGGAGGAGCTATTCTCTTCTTTGTCAAGCTTGCTTCACTTCACAAGGGTTGGTGGAGCTATTGATGACTCTTTGAAATTGCTCAACTACTTCCTTTTGGCTCTTAAGATGAAGCAATTGAATGAGGCTTGCTTTTCTAGGGTTTTCTCTTGAATATGCTTCTTGATTTCCAAAGGGTTCCTTCCTCTGATGAATAGTACCTCTTAAATGTGCTTCTTGATTTCCAAAGGGTTCCTTCCTCTGATGAATAGTACCTCTTAAATACTTCCTCAACCTCTAAAGAACACTTTTCTACCGTTGGAATATAGAAAGTAGCCGTTTATAGCCGTTGGGGACTTAAAAAATAATTCTGCAGAACTAGCCGTTGGGCTGTCACCTGTGCTGGGGTCGACCCAAACTTTTCTGGGGTCGACTCAAATCACTGTTCATCAGAAACTTTCACTGGGGTTGACTCCTGCTTCATTGGGGTCGACGCTCTCAGGAAACACAGAACCTTACATTTCAGCCGTTTTTCACTAGGGTCGACTCAACACTTTTTGGGGTCGACTCAAGGTACAGTGGGGTCGACCCTCTCAGAAATTTCAGAAATACAGTTTTGAACGACACAGCCTTGGGGTCGACTCATGTTCAGTTAGGGTCGACTCCATTGGGGTCGACTCAAGCATTCTTGGGGTCGACTCAATCTGGGGTCGACTCAAGGAAGGTTGGGGTCGGCCCTCTCAGTAAATTCTAGAGACTTGTTTTCTTGAGGCTTGAAGATGGGGTCGACTCAAGTAAGCTTGGGGTCGACTCAACTACTGTTCATCCGTGCCATTTTTGTAGAAGTGTGCCTGATGGTTTCATGATGTGCCGGGGTCGACTCCACCAATCTTGGGGTCGACTCATTCCACACTTTACTGCAACTTAAGGTTAGATTTGCACATTAAACATATAAAAGAAGTAACAACATTGCAAATCATTTCTTTCTCCTTAGGATACTTGGCACATTAAAGTTTAAGCTTATTAAGCATGTAAATGACAGAGTTAAGCTTCAATCAAAATATCTTGACTCTAAGGCATATTAAACTGTAAATTAGTTCTTTTCTCAAGTTCTTCCAATATAATTTGTTTTTAGATGTACTCTTGAAGGTTCTTTTAAATGTATCAAGCAAAGCGTATCAAGGATATATCAAATCTTTCTTCCTTACTCACTTATGTACTAGATTAATTGCGTTAATAGCATTAGTACTTCCATATGGCCTCAATGGCTTTGTAAGCATCAAAATAACACTAGGATCCTCAATTTCTTTCTATCAAAAAGTTACTTAAACTTTCATATCATGCTCTTGGTGCTTGTTCTAAATTAAATAGTGCTTTATCATGTTTGTAATGAATGTTTTTCAAATATAGGTGGTTATTTTTACATAGAACTTCTTTAATGATATAACCATACAGAAGTACATTCTACACATTCATTTGACAAAATACAAGGCTCATAAAGTAATCAACTGAAAATGGTGATCTTTTTGGCTTCTAAACATGCAAGGATTTCATCAAGATCTATTTCATATTTTCTTGATTGAATCTTTTAGTAATCACCAATTTTTCTTCATAAGTACATTTCTGAAAAACTCAATTTTATTCCAATTATAGTCAAGTTTTTAGATTTTCAACAAGATATCAAAATTTCATGTCTTTCAAAAGATTGCTCACACAAGTCTCACAAATGTTTTGAGTATACTTTGCTTGTTTTGCTTTTACATAAGATTTGAGTATTTATTTTTTACTTAACTTTTACTTTTCCTGAACAATATTCATTCTGTTTTCTTTATCTCTCTCTTTTTGTTATTTTCAAGTGATTTACATGAAAGAACAAAATAAAGAAATAATCTAATATGCTGCTGATGCGATCCGATAGAATTCGATCCGTATCTCAAGATTCTTGACTCTTCTTGATTTCTAGAAGGGTGGTTCCGACCTACTTTTGGATGCGATTTTTGAAGATCCGCCGTCAGATCGATCTCAATTCTGGCTATGTTGTAGGTCTCCGCGTTAGCTTTCCAACGGTAGGTCATGGGTCTAGAGAAGATGTCGGAATCTCAAGATGTCAACCTCCGACTGACGACTGCATAGGGGAGGATGGGCTGATAATCAAACGGGATGGAGTTGTTTGTAGAGGCTGGTAGGGATCAAGGAGGAGAGGAAGAAGAGGGAGAAGGTGGTGCAGCCGGACGAAGGAGGGGGCGGCGGCCTTGGACGGCGGCCTAGGGAGAGGAGGAAGGCGTCACAAGAAGAGAGGAGAGAAGGGAAGAGAGCTAGGGCAAAAGTCTCTCAATTAATTCTTCCCTCCTGAAATAGGTGCTCACCACATCTATTTATAGGTGGCTACCTGATCCCTTAACTTGACTTGATCTAATTGAATTCAAGAAACAACTAAACCCAAAGCGACTCTAACAAAGGCCAAGTTGGCTAGCCCGAGCAAGGCTATGCTGAAATAAAATTAATATCAAGGACTCAAAAGCAAAAATAACCCAATGATTCAGTCCGAGGCGGTCTAGTGGATCCAACCGCATCACTCCACCATGCTTCCCTTAACCTTGTCCTCAAGGTCGGAAGTCAGGAAAACGATCAAGTATCTCAGTCTCAAACTTTCATGTGGCCTGATCTTCTACTCTCCCCAGCCACTCCACTAGTATCTGGGTTTCCAATCATCCATCTACTCGTATTCTGCGCTTCGTCAGCACTCGAACCGGCTCCACTACCTCATTCTCCGATGGCTCATGTATGATCGGGCCGACAGATGTCTTGGATCCAAGCCGGGCCCTCAGAAGTGACACGTGGAATACCGGATGAACTCTCGATGTAGTCGGCAAGTTCCAAGTGATACGCCATGAGTCCAATGCGCTCCAAGATCTGAAAGGTCCCGTAGAAGCGATAAGAGAGCTTCTGGTTCGCCATAGGCCGCAGTGTCAACTGTTGATAAGGCTGCACCTTGATGTATACCCAGTCGCCCACCTCGTATACTGGATCTCTGTGCTTTCGATTATGTAGCTGCTTCATCCTGTTCTGCGCAGTCGTTATGTGAAACTTTAACCGCCGCAAGGTAGCGTCGCAATCTAAGAGCTCAAAATCTGCCTCTGTTCGGTCCACATGTGACAGTGGATCATAGACTCACAGCGTCGGTGGTACTCGTCCATACACCGCCTCAAAGAGTGTCATCCCTATGGCTGAGTGGAAAGCGGTGTTGTATGAATACTCAGCCCAAGGTAAATAAGAAAGCCACTCTCGGGGCCGATCACCAATCATACAATGCAAGTACTGCTCGTTGCAGCGGTTTACCACCTCCGTCTGCCCATCAGTCTGAGGGTGGTAAGTCGAGCTCATGGCAAGCTTCGTCCCTTGCTGTTTGAAGTAAGCCTGCCAGAATGCGCTAACAAAAATGCGGTCATGATCAGAAACAATAGTCCAAGGCATACCATGTAATTGACCAACGTCCTGTATGTAGACCTCTGCCACTCGTCGAGCAGAAAATGGATGTGCGAGCACCGAAAAGTGGGCATACTTGCTGAGGCGATCCACAACGACCATCATCACTGAGTACCCTCGAACTAATGGCAGCCCCTCAATGAAGTCCATCGACACATCCTCCCAAACCTGATCAGGAATCGATAAAGGCTGAAGTAGACCCGCAGGTCGCAGTGAATCCGCCTTCGCCCTTTGGCACACATCGCATTGCTGTACAAAAGCTCTGACCGCTGCCTTCATGCCTACCCACGTACAGCTCTGGCTCAGCCTCTTGTAGGTCCTGAAAAATCCCTTGTGTCCAGCAAAAGGAGTATCATGAAAGTGCTGGATCAATACCTGCCGCAAAACTGAATCAGTGGGCACGCGGATCAACCTGTGGTCCAGAATCAACCCATCTCGGTCCTCCATCTTGGGGTGACTGCTCGGGTCTGCTGCCAACTCCCTCTGGATCTGTACTAGGTCCGGATCCCAGCATGTGGCGGTCCTCAAGTCTGAAATAAAAGGGAAAACCGGTGTAGTCAAAGACGCCAACTCGCCGGACTCGGGTTGGCGCGATAGTGCATCCGCCACTCGGTTTTCTGCACCTTTTTTGTATACCATCTCATAGTCATAGCCGAGAAACTTCGACACCCACCTCTGCTGGGCTGGAGTATGTATGCGCTGCTCAAGAAAAAATGGGAGGCTCTGCTGATCAGTCCGAATGATGAATCGGCGGCCGAAAAGGTACGGCCTCCACTTTATGACTGCATGGATGACCGCCATCATCTCCCTCTCATATGTGGACAGTGAGCGGGTCCTAGGGGACAACGCCTTGCTCATGAAAGCAATTGGCCGTCCCTCCTGTCAAAACAGCACCAATGCCGGCACCGGAAGCATCGCACTCGACTACAAACGGTTTGGCAAAATCGGGTAGCGCCAAAATCGGGGCTATCGTCATGGCTTCCTTGAGCTTCTCGAACGCTTCCATCGCTGCCTCGGTCCATCTAAACTCGCCCTTTCGCAGCAGCAGGGTCAGCGGCACGGCGATCTTTCCATATCCCTCCACAAACCGGCGGTAATAACCGGTTAGGCCCAAAAATCCTCGTAGCTCCTTTTGGTTCTTGGGCAGCGGCCACTCAGTCATGCAATGTATCTTTGCTTGGTCCGCCTCCACACTTGTAGCAGAGATGACATGGCGTAGGTACTCAACCTTCGGCTCGGCCCATAGGCACTTGGATCGCTTCACCTTCAGCTGAAATTTCTGCGCAGAATTTTCAGCACTTCCTCCAAGTGCTCTAGGTGCTCCTGCCATAAACGACTGTAAACCAGTATGTCATCGAAGAATACAAGGACATACTGTCGTAGTAATAGTCTGAATATGTCATTCATGAGCCCCTGAAACATCGTTGGTGCGTTGGTGAGGCCGAACGGCATCACCCGAAACTCATAATAGCCATCGTGTGTCCGAAACGCCATCTTGTGCACATCTTCGGGCCTGACGCGGATCTGGTGGTATCCGGCTTGAAGATCAAGTTTGCTGAAGTAGGCCGCACCAGCAAGCTCATCCAACAACTCCTCTATGACTGGAATCGGGTATCGGTTCTTAACGGTGATCGCGTTAAGTGCCCGGTAGTCGACGCAGAATTGCCGCGTCCCATCCTTCTTGTGTACCAGCAGCACCGGCGATGAATATGAGCTTCTACTGGGTTGAATGATGCCGCTCTCCAACATCTCTCGTACCATCTTCGAGATCTCCTCCTTCTGAACGTGCGGGTAGCGGTAAGGTCTCACATTTGCTGGTTCAGCTCTCGGTACGATCTCTATGTGATGATCGTGCTCCCTCTCGGGTGGAAGACCATGAGGTTCTTCAAATAAATCAGCGAACCCCTATAAGAGAGTGTTAGAAGTATGCCCTAGCAGCCAATTTGGCTGACGCATTATTTTATTCTGAAACATAAATTTGTACTTGACCTAATTATGAATTTATTAAGTTGGGCATTCTTTTCATTCATATTCTTATGTGTCCATGAATCATCCAAGGAATTAAAAAGATGATGACGCATATTCTCAAGAGTTAAGAATTTGAGGCATGTATCATTGGTGATTAATTCTTGAATTGCTTTTGATTGATGGATCATCACGAGGATGGGGATTAATCCGCTGAGATTAGTGCACATATTGCTTTCTTTGATGGACGAGTCTTGAGTCCACAGTGTAGGAGCACTGGAGCAATTGTGCAAGTGCTTGTTAGAGAACAAGGATACTAAGTGTGACCAAACAAGAAGTCACTTGGATGTTTTTCCACTCGTCAGTGACTTGCTTGATATTGTAGTAGTATGACTAGTCCTTTGACCTGCAGTGCTTCGGCTATTCACAGTGAGGTTATTGTAGTTTGCTGCACGTATACATAGTCTCTAGCCATATGAGTCCTTGTGGTGTAGATTGGTTGCAGTAGGTTCACTGTAGGAGTAGGGTATGCACCTACATGGAATCTATCGACCTTGATAGATAAGGAGTGATCCTATGTGATTTATAAGATCGAGTTCGTAAGACCTCGGCCGGAGCAGTATGTACAGTGGAAAAAGAGTTTTCCACTTCCGAACTTAAGTCGAATAAATCTAGACATATGACAGACGATGGGGTTCGACAAATTATCTATGACCTCCGTTCTGTAGGGATCCATGATAGAAGGACTGTATCATACGATAACTGCACCTAGAGGTTCATCATTCCATTCTGCTGGGTAGCCACTACATGCTGCTAGGTGTCACTGGTGGATGGTGAGACTCACAGGGACCATCTTGATGGTCGATGATCCCTACTGAGTTGAGTTGGAATTGTTCCAACCCATTGAAAGAAGTTTTCAATGATATTGTGATAGAGATCGCAATATATCTCACTACCAGACAGAATAGAACCTATGGGGTCACACACATTAGAGGTATTGATCGATCCGATGGTCGTATTGTGATTAGGAATTACAGATAATTAATTTGATTGATAATTGGTTAATCCACTAAGAGTTAGTGAGTTGAAGAAGGAATAATTATAATTGGATTACAAATTAATTTAATTAATTAGATTTAATTAATTGGACTTGATTATGTTAAATACGAATCCTACTTGGAGTAGGATTCCTAGAGTTCTAATTGGATTAGGACTCCAAATTAAATTAAAGTCCTACTTGGAGTAGGATTTCTAAAGTCCTAATTAGATTAGGACTAAAATTAAATAAATCCTAATTGGATTAGGATTTCTTAAGTCACAATTAATTTTAATCTAATAAATTAAGATGACTTCTAATTGGATTAGAATTGAAGAGTTCAATTGAGTCATGATTTAATTCGGTCCTAATTGGATTAGAACTTTTATAAGTCCAAATTGGTTCATAATTTGGTAGAGATCTAATTAGATTAGATCTCTAATTTGAGGGACCACCTAATCCTCATTAGATGAGGATTAGATGCACACAAGAGGAGGGGCGTACGCCCCCTCCTCTTATTTTTCTTTGGTGCGGCACTTGAGATAAGGATGGAGCTCCTATTTTTTAGGAGCTCCATACGCCATTTAAAAAAGGGGATAAGGGGGCAGCCGTACATGATGGTTTTTCCCCTCTCTCTTGGAGCCCTGCTTCAGCTGTGAACATCCTCCTCCTCTCTTTGAGAGCCGTACAAAACAAGAGAAAAAGTTTCTCTTATTCAGCTGCAAGGGAACACAAAAAGGGGTTGCCACGTTTGGGTATTTTTCTCTCCCTTTTGTGCCGTGAACCCCTCTCCCTGTTGGTGGTTTTTCAGCCGCAAAGAAAGAAAAAAAAAAAAAGGAAGGTGGCGTTGGCTTCTTCCCTTTCTCCTTCTTCCATCCAAAAGACAAAAGAAAAGGGGCAGCAAGATATGGGATCTTCTTCCTCCCTTTTCTAGTCCTTCTTCTTCCTCTTAAGATCAATCAAAGAGTTGATAGATCAAGAGAGGATTTCAGCCATAAAAACAAATCTCTGCAAGGGAGCTAGCACTCCGGGGAGATTCAGGTGTTTGGATTGGTCTTCTGCCTCATGTGGATACCCGTGGAGGCCGGACACGTGTGCGGCTTCAAGCGAACCTTCCAACAAATCCACGATCATCAGATTTGCGGTGTTCATCTACCCGCACAAGGTGAAGATCTAATCTTCCTAATCATGTAAAAAGTATTTAATTTTAATCTATCTACGAACGATGATTTTAAAATATGTTCATCCGATGAACGGGATCTCGCGCATGTCTTCCGCTGCCCGTAGAATTTTTCTGAAATTTTCTGCGGCGTGCGAGGGATTTCCAACAGAGAGCAGCTAAATCAGTAGGCATACCTGCCTCTGTCGTGGTCTCCATCGACAGAGGTAAGAGCTGCATCAAGTAGCTGCGTGCGCCGTGTTAGATGTATGCCCTAGAAGCCAATCTGGCTGACACATTATTAATTCTAGGGACATAATTTTGTACTTGACTATTTATTATTGAATAAATAAAAAGGCATCTTTTCATTCATATTATTTATGTGTCTATGAATCGTCCAAGAAATTAATAAGATGATGATACATATTCTCAAGAGTTAAGAATTTGAGCCATGTATCATTGGTGATTAATTTCTAAATGCTCCTGATCAATGGATCATCACGAGGACGGTGATCGATCCGAACAGTGCATAGATCACTTTCCTTCTGGATGGACGAGACTTGAGTCCACAGTGTAGGGACACTGAAGTGATAGTGCAGGTGCTTGTTAGAGAACAAGGGTACTAAGCGTGACCAAGACAAGAAGTCACTTGGATGTCTATCCACTCGTCAGTGACTTGCTTGATGTTGCAGTAGTGTGACTGGTCCTTTGACCTGCGGTGCTTCGGCTACTCACAGTGAGGTTATTGTAGTTTGACTGCACACATACATGGTCTCTAGCCATATGGGTCCATGCAGTGTAGATTGGCTGCAGTAGGTTCACTGTAGGAGTAGGGTATGCACCTACAAGGAATCTATCGACCTTGATAGAAGAGGAGTGATCCTATGTGATTTGTTAGACTGAGTTCTAAGACCTTGGCCAGGATAGTAATATAAAGTGGAGAAAGAGTTTTCCACTATCGAACTCAAGTCGAATAAATCTTGACATATGACAGACGATGGGGTTTGACGAGTTGTCCATGACCTCCGTCCTGTAGGGATCCACGATAGTAGGACTGTATCACACGTTAACTGCACCTAGAGGTTCATCATTCCATTCTGCTGGGTAGCCACTACATGCTGCTAGGTGTCACTGATGGATGGTGGGACTCACAGGGATTATCTCGATGATCGATAAATCCTAATGAGTTGAGTTGGAATCGTTCCAACCCATTGAAAGGAGTTTTCAATGATATAGTGATAGAGATCACAATATATCTCCCTACCAGTCAGAATAGAACCTATGGGGTCACACACACTAGAAGTATTGACCGATCCGATGGTTGAAAAGTGATTATGAATCACGAGTAATCAATTCGATTGATAAGAAGTTGAAGAAGGAAAGGGAATTAATTAATTGGACTTGAAACAAGAGTCCTACTTCGAGTAGGATTCCTAGAATCCTAATTAGATTAGGACTGGAAATCCTAGTTGGAGTAGGACTGGGATTCCTACTTGGAATAGGATTCCTGCAATCCTAATGAGATTAGGAGTTTTGAATCAAAATTAGATTCCTACTTGGAGTAGGATTCCTAGAGTCCTAATCGGATTAGGACTTCGGATTCAAATAAGAGTCCTAATTGGATTAGGACTAAAATTAAATATGTCCTAATTTAGATTAGGGTTTCTTAAGTCACAATTAATTATTAATCTAATGAATCAATAAGACTCCTAATTGGATTAGGATTGAAGAGTTCAATTGTGGAGTGATTGATTAAAACCCTATTTGATTTTGATGAGCTCAAAGCATTTGAGTATATTTCTTGTTTACTAATGAATTCAATTAAGTGTTTCAGTGAAAATCTTGTCTAAGTGTCTCAAGACTTGGTTCATAATTTTTGGATAAGTTAAGAAGTCAGCTTGAACCAAAGTCTGAGACTCGAGTCGACTCCAGAGTATCACAAGTCGACTCCAAGCGTATCAAGTTCACTAGCACGAGCTCGAGTCGACTCCGGATCAGTACGAGTCGACTTCGACTGAGAACAGACAGACGAATAGAAAGCTTTAACTCAGAACCTGTCAACGAGTCGACTCCCGAAGTATGCGAGTCGACTCCGATGTTCACCGAGTCGACTCCAGGGTAGTAAGAGTCGACTCCAAGAGGAATACAAAGAAAAAGTCAGAGAGCAGTTTTCGGGTCTGAGATTCGAGTCGACTCCAGTGGAATGCGAGTCGACTCCGATGGTTGGCAGGTCGACTCCAAAGACAGCAAGAGTCGACTCTCAGCAGTACACAAAGAAAAAGTCAGAGGGCAGATTCTGGACTCTGAGATTCGAGTCGACTCCCGCATTACACGAGTCGACTCCGAGACTCCGTGACCACAAAGAAGACAGAAGACCAAGTTACTGCCTCTGAGATTCGAGTCGACTCCCAGACAGCTAGAGTCGACTCCAAGGCAGCTTCACATCAGAAGGGCAGAAGACCAAGTTTCGAAAACTGAGAGCCGAGTCGACTCCGAGGAAGCTCGAGTCGACTCCAAGACTGGACGAGCCAAAAGACAGAAGATAGGGAGTTCGGGCTCTGAGCGCCGAGTCGACTCCCAGGACAGTCGAGTCGACTCGAGTGGACCAAATTCAAAAATACGTCCACGGACTTCATGGGATGAGCCGACTCCGAAAATGCCAAGTCAGCTCCAGAAGTTGGCGAGTCGACTCCGGGTCAAGACGAGTCGATTCCCAGTCTCGAAGGCAACTTTAATTCAAATCTGGAACAGTTGCCGAGTCGACTCCAGAAAAGTATGAGTCGACTCCCGCTACAGTCGAGTCGACTCCTGATCGCGCGAGTCGACTCCAACCCAGCAACGGACACATTGTCAGGCTGTGCAGAGTGTGCAGAACGGGCAGAAAAAGGTCTCTAACAGCTAGTTTCCGTGGGGGTTGGTTTAAATAGCCATAGAGGACTGTAGCAAGGCAGAGAACAACTATTCCACTCCAAGTAATCAAGCTTTCAATCTCTGCAACTTGTTCTTCAACAAAAAAGAGGGAAGAGCAGCATTAACTGCATCCTCCTACTTCTTCCCAACATTGAAAGAGCCTTCTCCTGCATTCAAGTTGACTACACATTCAAGAGGAGACCCGAAGTTCAAGAAGCCCTTCCTCTTCTCCAACTTAAAAGCGTTTGAGGGCTCTTAACTTCGTTATTGTTCATATTGCCATTTATCTGCTTTTGAGAAGCTGTATTTTTCTGTTTGTCTCTTTTATCTACACCTTTGTCTTTGCTTGGTTCAATCGGGGCATTGAATCAAGAGTATTGAGGTTGGTTGGTGAGCCGAGTGTAAAACCAACGTGTAAGGGTTCGATTGTGATCCCGGAAAAACAATCGGGGTTGGTTCTAGTTGGTGAGCCTGGGAAAACCGACCGAGTTCGTTGTGAGCTCGTAAAACAACAAGTTTGGTTGTGAGCTTGGAAAACAACCGGCTGTAATCCAAGGGGTTATAGTGAATTCCCAAGAGAGACTTGGGGAGTGGACGTAGGAGCAAGGGTTAGCTCCGAACCACTATAAATGCTTTGTGTTTGTGATTGCTTGTCTCTTACCATTACTCTCATTTCATACACATCACAGCAACTAATTAATCATCTTGTAAAAAGCATTAATTAGTCACCCACAAATGCTTTAATAGTTAAAATTATTTTAAAACCCAATTCACCCCCCCTCTTGGGTTGTCTATCTGGGCAACATCAATTGAGTCAAAATTGATTTAAGTTCTAATTGGATTAGGACTTACCTAGATTGGATCCAAATTGGTTCACCCTTGGCTAAGCCTAATTGGATTAGGGCTTGACCACATTAGGGCATTCCAATCCCTACCTGTTGCCCAAGGTGACAAGCCAAGAGGGGGGGGGTGAATTGGTTTCTTCTAAATTTTGGTGCTTTAAACGTTTTCTTAATTAAGTGCGGTGGATGCTTCCTTAAACTATTTGAATGATTTAAACTAGTGCAAAGATAGAAGATGATGCAAGAATAAACGTAAGCACAAGCACAACACAAACACAACAATATATAGTGGTTCGGTGCTCTCCTTAGCACCTACGTCCACTCCCCAAGCGTCCCCTTGGGAATTCACTATAATCCCGCGGATTACAGTTGGATTGTTTTCCGGGCTCACAATCCAAAAACCTTTGTTGGTTTTACGGGCTCACCAACGAACCTATACACTTGGTTTTCCGGGTTCACCAAAAATCTTTGTTGGTTTTGCGGGCTCACCAACGAACCTATACATTTGGTTTTCCGGGTTCACCAAAAACCTTTGTTGGTTTTGTGGGCTCACCAACGAACCTATACACTTTGGTTTTCCGGGTTCACCAAAAACCTTTGTTGGTTTTGCGGGCTCACCAACGAACCTTTACAAAGTGTTTAATAACAAAAGAAAAGATTCAAACTCCTAAATGAGCATATGAAACAATATGAACTACAAAGAAGAGTTAGAAAGTATTTATCGCTTTGAAGTCGCTTTGCTCTTCTTTGTCAAGGATGCTTCACTCTTCAAGGGAGGATGGAGCTCTTGATGACTCTTTGAATCTGCTCAACCCCTTTCTTTTGACTCTTGAATGAAGCACTTGGATGAAGCTTGCCTTGCTAGGGTTCTCTCTTGAATGCACTTGATGTATTTTCCCAAAAGCTTGCTTCCTCTGATGAATACTCCCTCTTAAATACTTCTCCAACCTCCAAATAGTCCTTTCTGACCGTTGGATTGAAGAAACTAGCCGTTTATAGCCGTTGGGAGTCCAAAAAGCATTTCTGCACAACTAGCCGTTATGTTCAGCCCGTGTTTGGGTCGGCTCAACCTGTCCTTGGGTCGACCCAACCTTCACTTGGGTCGACTCAAACATTCCTTGGGTCGACCCTCTCAGAAACCACAGAAACCTCAATTTCAGCCTTCCTTCCCATGGTCGACCCAACCATTCTTTGGGTCGACTCAAAGTTCACTTGGGTCGACTCAAATTCTTCTTGGGTCGACCCTCTCAGTAATTCCAGAGAACCGTTTTCTGTCTGTCTTTCTGTCTTGCCCTTTGGGTCGACCCTCTCAGAGTTTGGGTCGACTCAAGCTTGGGTCGACTCAACCACTGTGTGGGTCGACCCTCTCAGTAAATCCAGAGAGCATTCTTCTTGTTAGATGTATGCCCTAGAAGCCAATTTGGCTGACACATTGTTGATTCTAGGGACATAATTTTGTACTTGACTGTTTATTATTGAATAAATAAAAGGCATCTTTTCATTCATATTATTTATGTGTCTATGAATCGTCCAAGGAATTAATAAGATGATGATACATATTCTCAAGAGTTGAGAATTTGAGCCATGTATCATTGGTGATTAATTTCTAAATGCTCCTGATCAATGGATCATCACGAGGACGGTGATCGATCCGATCAGTGCACAGATCACTTTCCTTCTGGATGGACGAGACTTGAGTCCACAGTGTAGGGACACTGAAGTGATAGTGCAGGTGCTTGTTAGAGAATAAGGGTACTGAGCGTGACCAAGACAAGAAGTCACTTGGATGTCTATCCACTCGTCAGTGACTTGCTTGATGTTGCAGTAGTGTGACTGGTCCTTTGACCTGCGGTGCTTCGGCTACTCACAGTGAGATTATTGTAGTTTGACTGCACACACACATGGTCTCTAGCCATATGGGTCCATGCAGTGTAGATTGGCTGCAGTAAGTTCACTGTAGGAGTAGGGTATGCACCTATAAGGAACCTATCGACCTTGATAGAAGAGGAGTGATCCTATATGATTTGTTAGACTGAGTTCTAAGACCTTGGCCAGGGCAGTAATATAAGGTGGAAAAAGAGTTTTCCACCATCGAACTCAAGTCGAACAAATCTTGACATATGACAGACGATGGGGTTTGACGAGTTGTCCATGACCTCCGTCCTGTAGGGATCCACGATAGTAGGACTGTATCACATGTTAACTGCACCTAGAGGTTCATCATTTCATTCTGCTGGGTAGCCACTACATGCTGCTAGGTGTCACTGGTGGATGGTGGGACTCATAGGGATTATCTTGATGATCGATAAACCCTAATGAGTTGAGTTGGAATCGTTCCAACCCATTGAAAGGAGTTTTCAATGATATTGAGATAGAGATCACAATATATCTCACTACCAGTCAGAATAGAACCTATGGGGTCACACACACTAGAAGTATTGACCGATCCGATGGTTGAAATCGTGATTAGGAATCACAAGTAATCAATTTGATTGATAAGAAGTTGAAGAAAGGAACAAAGGGAATTAATTAATTGGACTTGAAACAAGAGTCCTACTTCGGATAGGATTCCTAGAGTCCTAATTGGATTAGGACTGGGAATCCTAGTTGGAGTAGGACTGGAATTCTTACTTGGAATAGGATTCCTACAATCCTAATGAGATTAGGAATTTTGAATTAAAATTGGATTCCTACTTGGAGTAGGATTCCTAGAAATCCTAATTGGATTAGGACTTCGGATTCAAATAGAGTCCTAATTGGATTAGGACTAAAATTAAATACATCCTAATTGGATTAGGATTCCTTAAGTCTAAATTAATTATTAATCTAATGAATCAACATGACTCCTAATTGGATTAGGATTGAAGAGTTCAATTGAGTCATGGTTCATTCAAGTCCTAATTGGATTAGGACTAGCATAGATTGAACCCAAAATTGGCTAATCCTAATTAGATTAGGATTAAACCATGAGAGAGGCACCTAATCCTCTTTGGAAGAGGATTAGGCTAACCAAGTAAGAGGCGCATCAGCCCCTCTCCAATTGGTTAGGGCGACAAGAAGAGAGAAGGGGCCGGCGCTCCAAAGAAAGAAGGTTGTCAAGGGCTCCTAACTTGTAGGAGCCCTTGATGCTTATAAAAAGGGACCTAGGGCCGGCGCCCTAGGTGTGTGCTCTCTTCCCCCTCTTGCTGCCGCCACCAGCCCCTCTCCTCTCTTAGTTCAACCGCAAGCAAGGGAAAAGGATCTCCAAGTGTTGGCGGCCTCCTCCCCTTCCCTTCCTTCATCCAACGCAAGGAACAAAAGAAGGCTGCGTGGGGTTCTTTCTTCTTCCTCATCTTCATCCTTCTTCTTCCTCCTCTCAAGCACAATCAAGGGTTGATTGAAAGAGAGGAAATCAGCCATCAAAAGAAGTCTTTGCAAGGGAGCTAGCACCCCGGGAAGACAAGAAAGATTTGATCGGTCCTCTACTTCGTGTGGATACCCGTAGAGGCCGGACGTTTGAACGGCTTCAAGCGAACCCTCTTCCAAAAATCACGAATTCAGATTTGCGGTGATCATCTACCCGCGCAAGGTGAAGATTTGATCTTCCTAATAGTTTTAAAAGTTTTTAATTCTTACCTAATTACGAAAGGTCTCGAAACAACGTTCATGCGATGAACGTCGAACCCGTGCATGCCGATTCCGCTGCCATCTGAAAAATTTTTGAAATATCAGCGGCATGGGCGGGTTCCCAACAGTGGTATCAGAGCCTAGGCTTCGTAGATTAAGGTAAGAATTAAATATCTAAAGGCTTATTAGATCTGAAAATTGAATGATCATGCATGCTGAAAAATTCTGCATGCAGATTTTCAGGGGTGCTGATTTTTTGCATGCTGATTTTTATGTGATAAAAAGATGATTCTAAATGCATTGTTAATGGGATTACAAAGTTTAGAATCATGATTAGCATGATCAGCGACCTATGTCATGATACAATCAGTTAGTTTTCATATCTGAAAATTATAATTGTTGCATACGGTGATGATCATAGGATTCAAACCCTTTTGGTATCAAATGTAATGACCTGCGATGTGATCTGCGATGTCATGTAATTTTTCAGATGCTTGCATGCATCTTATTTGATGTTTTGAGAGGCCTGCGTGCCTCCTAAAAGGAGATGTAATTTATTTTTATTTTTATTTTACATCTGGTTGTATTTCTGTGATGTGATGTACATCAACGATCAAGTTGAAGCAAAGGCATGAGATGAAAGGTGATCTAAGCGGTTGATGGCGATGGGATCAAGAGTTGATCAAGGATCGAATCAAGGAGGCTTAGAACCAATTCAAGAGTTGAAGACCACTTGATCAATTGATGTGCATGTGCTTGTAATACGACCTAATTAGAATCCATGATCATCACCTATTTAAAGTTTAACTTTATTTGATGCTGTGATTATAACTGCCTGTGATGCGCCGTTTGCATGTGATGTGAATGAGAGTCGGGTAGATAGGCTTACATGTGATGTAGCAAACCCAATTGAGACCTAAATCAAAACCTCCTCAATCAAGTCGAGAGTGAACCGACATGAGCAAGTCATATTAGATTAATTGATCTAATTGGTGTCTAGGAAAGCATGAAAGGTGGTTACTTAATTAGGACCTTACTCTCTGAGTAAGGGGAGCCTCCCACCTGCTTACCTGGCCAATTGTTCGATTACCTCTTATGAAGGGCTCAAGTTGCAAACACTAAGACCTGATTAACCAATATTAAGTCAATAGGTCTTCCACTGTAGTAGAGCTGCTAAGGCCTTTCTGATGTTGATTTGTCTCGGCTGGACACAGTGGTCAAGTTGCATCGGAGGGCTGGACCTCTCTATAGACATGAGATGTTGTAGGGTAAAGGTGGGGTTGGGCACCAATAACTGTTAGGTGAGGACCCAATGACGACTTTATTCCTACGGTTATACGGTGGGTCTGACTTAACTAAGAAATGGGACCAATAACTGTTAGGTGAGGTCTTCATGGCTTAGAGACCAAGTTACACTGCAACATGCTTGAGAAGCATTGTACAAGAGTTGTACACTCATCCATCTATGTGTCACCAATAACTGTTAGGTGAGGTGGCATGTAAATTGGTGGGACCGCAGTACCCACTAGAAACCCTAGTCGTGTGGGATTTCCGTTTCCCTACCAGGGGAGTGTGAGGGATTCGAGAAAATAGTGGGAGTTACATTTGTTCTAAAAGACCTTAGAACAGATTAGGATCAAGTACAAAAGTCTAACTAGAATCTTTACTCTCTGCAGATACAATGTCAGCTTCAAACCCTTTGACCCGTATTCTTGAGACCAACCGACTGACCGGAACCAATTACAAAGACTGGCTTAGAAATCTCAAAATAGTTTTGGACTGTGAGAAGATAGGCTACATACTCGATTCAGATATCCCCACACTACCAACACGTCCTACTGATGTTCAGCGTCAGATGCATCAAAAGTGGTTGAATGATGACATTAGAGTAAAATGCTATATGATGGCATCCATGTCTAATGAACTCCAATGCCAGCATGAAAATATAAAGACTGCTAGGGACATACTCGCACACCTGCAAGAGTTGTATGATGAGCAGAGTCGCACAGCTCGTTTTGAAGTGTCCAAGAGGCTCTTCAAAGCGAAGATGCGCGAGGGGCAGTCTGTCCATGATCACGGTCTGACCATGATCAAGGACCTAGAGGAGCTTGAGAAGCTCGGTATGGACATGCACAAGGAATTACAAGTGGATTTGATCCTACAGTCACTTCCTGATTCATTTGGTCAGTTTATAGTAAACTACCACATAAATAAGATTGAATGCACTAAGACTGAACTAATCAACATGTTGGTAACTGCTGAGGGAGCCTTGAAAGGTTCAAGGGGCAATGTCCTTGCTGCTGAGTTGACTTCTGGTTCCAAGAGAAAGTCTACTTGGAAGAAAAAGAAGCCTGCTAAGAAGCAGAAGAAAGACAAGAAGCCAAAGAAGAAAGTTCAAAAGAAAAAGGCTAACGACAAAGGAAAATGTTTCCACTGCAATGTCGAAGGCCACTGGAAGAGAAACTGTCCTTCATACCTCGAGAGCCTGAAGAACAAGAAAGGTGACACACCTTCAGAAGGTATAGACTTGCTCATAATTGAAACTAATCTAACGGTTTCTTCTACTTCTAGTTGGGTTATAGATTCTGGTTCTAGTGCTCATTTGTGCACTACCATACAGGGTCTAAAGGAAAGTAGAAGGCTGGCGGAAGGTGCGGTAACCCTTCGGATTGGCAACGGGGCAAAAGTTGCTACTGTGGCTGTAGGCACCTACCATCTGCGACTACCGTCTGGATTTAGTTTAATACTTAGAGACTGCTATTATGTACCTGTTGCTAGCAGAAATTTGATTTCTGTTTCATGTCTAGCACAAAAAGGTCATGTTTTTACATTTGACAAAGACTGCTGTTCTATTTATTTAAGAAATAAAATAGTCGCATGTGGTTTCATGATTGACAGTCTCTATCATTTACATATGGATGTATCTGTGAACGTTACCGAGCAAGAAGTGAGTGCCAAAGGATCCAAAAGATCCAGAGATGAGATAAACCAAAGGTATTTGTGGCACCTCAGGCTTGGCCATATTGGAGAGGACAGAATGAACAAAATGGATAAAGATGGGCTTTTAGGCTCATTGACTTCCGAGTCATATCCAGTTTGCGAGTCCTGTCTTCAAGGAAAAATGGCTAGACTGCCCTTTGTAGGACATGGGGAGAGGACCACTGAAATACTTACCCTAGTACATACAGATGTATGTGGCCCATTCGATGTGCTAGCCAGGGGACGTTATTCTTACTTCATTACCTTTACCGATGATTATTCACGGTATGGGTATGTGTATCTTATGAGACACAAGTCTGAATCTTTTGAAAAGTTCAAAGAGTTCAAGAATGAAGTAGAAAAACAAACTGGAAAACCTCTTAAGGCTCTTCGATCAGATCGAGGAGGAGAATACCTTAGTAGAGAATTCCGGGACTATCTCAAAGAAAACGGCATAGTCTCACAATGGACACCTCCGGGTACACCTCAACTCAACGGGGTGTCAGAGAGGAGGAATCGGACCCTATTGGATATGGTCAGGTCCATGATGAGCTTCACTGATTTACCTATGTTCCTTTGGGGAGATGCCTTACTCACAACGATTTATTTATTGAATGGGGTTCCCTCTAAATCCGTTCCTACCACACCGTATGAGATATGGCATGGTAAGAAACCAAGTCTGGGTCATCTTAAGATTTGGGGATGTCCGGCCCACGTCAAGCGACTACAGGCAGACAAGTTAGAGGCTAGGACCATAAGTGCTCGTTTTATAGGATATCCTAAAGAGTCATTAGGATACAATTTTTACGTCTCAGAGGATCACAATGTGTTTGTGAGCCGTCATGCCATCTTCTTGGAAAATCAGTTTATCCTTGATAGAGGCAGTGGGAGGAAAATTGAGCTTGAAGAGAAAGTCTCTGAAAAGCAACGAGTCATGGATCCTATTGAACCCATTCATACAGAGCCAGTACACGATGTCCCTCAACCACCTCGTAGATCTAGTAGGGTCTCCCATCCTCCCGATAGATACTTAGGTATACTAGAAGAGGATACCGAGGAAATGTTCCTAGTGGGAGATAGAGATCACATACAGGATCCCAAAACCTACAACGAGGCGATATCTGATATCGATTCCGAGAAATGGCTGGAAGCTATGAAGTCAGAGTTAGACTCCATGCATTCCAACCAAGTCTGGACCTTAGTAGATCCACCAGAAGGTATTGTACCTATTGGATGCAAATGGATCTACAAAAGGAAGATAGGTTCGGATGGAGAGGTAGAGACCTATAAGGCAAGGCTTGTGGCGAAAGGGTATAGTCAACGCGAAGGCATTGACTATCAGGAGACCTTTTCACCTGTAGCCATGCTAAAATCCATCCGAACATTGCTTGCCATTGCAGCATTTCATGATTATGAAATCTGGCAGATGGATGTGAAAACTGCTTTCCTGAATGGATATCTTGATGAAGATATCTATATGGAACAGCCTTTGGGTTTCACTTCCAGTGATGGAGATCACAAGGTCTACAAGCTGCAAAGGTCCATCTATGGACTAAAGCAAGCATCTCGGAGTTGGAACACTCGTTTCGATGATGCAATCAAAACGTTTGATTTCATCAAAAACGAAGAGGAACCGTGTGTTTACAAAAAGGTTAGTGGGAGTGCTGTCGTTTTTCTCGTACTGTACGTAGATGACATTCTCCTGATTGGGAATGATATTCCCATGCTAACCTCGGTCAAGGTCTGGTTGTCAAAAGAATTCTCCATGAAAGACCTTGGGAAAGCATCCTATATTTTGGGAATAAAGGTCTATAGAGATAGATCTAAAAGGATGCTTGGCCTTTCACAGAAGATGTACATAGAGGAGGTGCTGAAGAGGTTCAGCATGGAAAACTCCAAGAGGGGTCTCTTACCCCTAAGGCATGGAATTCATCTCTCCAAGAAGATGTGCCCCAACACATCTGAAGAGATTCAACGCATGAGCAAGATTCCTTATGCATCGGCAATAGGAAGCCTCATGTATGCCATGCTATGTACACGACCTGATATAGCTCTTGCTGTGAGTGTCACAAGCAGATATCAGTCGAATCCAGGTGAAGAACACTGGACAGCTGTGAAGAATATTCTTAAGTACTTGAGAAGAACTAAAGATTTATTCTTGGTTTTTGGAGGATCATCAGAGTTAAAGGTAGAAGGGTACACAGATTCAGACTTCATGACTGATGTCGATGACAGGAAGTCAACATCTGGATATGTGTTCTTGTGCAATGGTGGTACGGTAAATTGGAAGAGTTCTAAACAACCGATCATTGCTGATTCTACTATGGAAGCTGAATACATCGCCGCCTCTGAAGCTGCTAAGGAAGGCTTTTGGTTCAAGAAATTCATTGCAGAGTTGGACGTGATGACATCAGATGCCATAACACTCTGCTGCGATAATAATGGCGCCATAGCCTTTGCTAAGGAGCCAAGGTCTCATCAGAAGTCTAAGCATATAGAGCAGCGCTTTCACCTCATACGCGACTATGTGGAGAAGAAATATGTAAAGGTGCAGAGAGTAGACACCGCGGATAACGTGGCAGACCCGTTCACTAAGCAGCTGAGTCAGCAAAAGACTGAAGCCCACCTTGAGAAGATGGGCCTAAGATATATGACCAATTGACTTTAGTGCAAGTGGGAGATTGTTAGATGTATGCCCTAGAAGCCAATTTGGCTGACACATTGTTGATTCTAGGGACATAATTTTGTACTTGACTGTTTATTATTGAATAAATAAAAGGCATCTTTTCATTCATATTATTTATGTGTCTATGAATCGTCCAAGGAATTAATAAGATGATGATACATATTCTCAAGAGTTGAGAATTTGAGCCATGTATCATTGGTGATTAATTTCTAAATGCTCCTGATCAATGGATCATCACGAGGACGGTGATCGATCCGATCAGTGCACAGATCACTTTCCTTCTGGATGGATGAGACTTGAGTCCACAGTGTAGGAACACTGAAGTGATAGTGCAGGTGCTTGTTAGAGAACAAGGGTACTGAGCGTGACCAAGACAAGAAGTCACTTGGATGTCTATCCACTCGTCAGTGACTTGCTTGATGTTGCAGTAGTGTGACTGGTCCTTTGACCTGCGGTGCTTCGGCTACTCACAGTGAGATTATTGTAGTTTGACTGCACACACACATGGTCTCTAGCCATATGGGTCCATGCAGTGTAGATTGGCTGCAGTAAGTTCACTGTAGGAGTAGGGTATGCACCTATAAGGAACCTATCGACCTTGATAGAAGAGGAGTGATCCTATATGATTTGTTAGACTGAGTTCTAAGACCTTGGCCAGGGCAGTAATATAAAGTGGAAAAAGAGTTTTCCACCATCGAACTCAAGTCGAACAAATCTTGACATATGACAGACGATGGGGTTTGACGAGTTGTCCATGACCTCCGTCCTGTAGGGATCCACGATAGTAGGACTGTATCACATGTTAACTGCACCTAGAGGTTCATCATTTCATTCTGCTGGGTAGCCACTACATGCTGCTAGGTGTCACTGATGGATGGTGGGACTCATAGGGATTATCTTGATGATCGATAAACCCTAATGAGTTGAGTTGGAATCGTTCCAACCCATTGAAAGGAGTTTTCAATGATATTGAGATAGAGATCACAATATATCTCACTACCAGTCAGAATAGAACCTATGGGGTCACACACACTAGAAGTATTGACCGATCCGATGGTTGAAATCGTGATTAGGAATCACAAGTAATCAATTTGATTGATAAGAAGTTGAAGAAAGGAACAAAGGGAATTAATTAATTGGACTTGAAACAAGAGTCCTACTTCGGATAGGATTCCTAGAGTCCTAATTGGATTAGGACTGGGAATCCTAGTTGGAGTAGGACTGGGATTCCTACTTGGAATAGGATTCCTACAATCCTAATGAGATTAGGAATTTTGAATTAAAATTGGATTCCTACTTGGAGTAGGATTCCTAGAAATCCTAATTGGATTAGGACTTCGGATTCAAATAGAGTCCTAATTGGATTAGGACTAAAATTAAATACATCCTAATTGGATTAGGATTCCTTAAGTCTAAATTAATTATTAATCTAATGAATCAACATGACTCCTAATTGGATTAGGATTGAAGAGTTCAATTGAGTCATGGTTCATTCAAGTCCTAATTGGATTAGGACTAGCATAGATTGAACCCAAAATTGGCTAATTCTAATTAGATTAGGATTAAACCATGAGAGAGGCACCTAATCCTCTTTGGAAGAGGATTAGGCTAACCAAGTAAGAGGCGCATCAGCCCCTCTCCAATTGGTTAGGGCGACAAGAAGAGAGAAGGGGCCGGCGCTCCAAAGAAAGAAGGTTGTCAAGGGCTCCTAACTTGTAGGAGCCCTTGATGCTTATAAAAAGGGACCTAGGGCCGGCGCCCTAGGTGTGTGCTCTCTTCCCCCTCTTGCTGCCGCCACCAGCCCCTCTCCTCTCTTAGTTCAGCCGCAAGCAAGGGAAAAGGATCTCCAAGTGTTGGCGGCCTCCTCCCCTTCCCTTCCTTCATCCAACGCAAGGAACAAAAGAAGGCTGCGTGGGGTTCTTTCTTCTTCCTCATCTTCATCCTTCTTCTTCCTCCTCTCAAGCACAATCAAGGGTTGATTGAAAGAGAGGAAATCAGCCATCAAAAGAAGTCTTTGCAAGGGAGCTAGCACCCCGGGAAGACAAGAAAGATTTGATCGGTCCTCTACTTCGTGTGGATACCCGTAGAGGCCGGACGTTTGAACGGCTTCAAGCGAACCCTCTTCCAAAAATCACGAATTCAGATTTGCGGTGATCATCTACCCGCGCAAGGTGAAGATTTGATCTTCCTAATAGTTTTAAAAGTTTTTAATTCTTACCTAATTACGAAAGGTCTCGAAACAACGTTCATTTGATGAACGTCGAACCCGTGCATGCCGATTCCGCTGCCATCTGAAAAATTTTTGAAATATCAGCAGCATGGGCGGGTTCCCAACACTTCTGTTGTGTTTTGAGGTTCTTTGGAGGTTGGGTCGACTCATGCTTACCTTGGGTCGACCCAACTCACTGTTCATTTGTGCCATTTTTGCAGGAGTGTGCCAGATGACTTCTTGATGTGCCGGGGTCGACCCAATCAACCTATGGGTCGACTCAATCCACACTTTGCTGCATTCTCAAGGTTAGATTCATCCAAATGAACAAGACCATATATATATTTTCAATTAAACAAATGTACTGAGAGTAATGAACTTATAAATGAAGTATCAATTTAACTTATAGCATGCTCTAGATAATTACTTGTTAATCATCAAAATAACACTATCATCCTCAATCTCCCCCTTTTTGATGATTACAAAATAAAGAGTATAAGCCTATTGATACTTGTCTTTAAAATCAGTTTATAAAAGGGATTAAATTGCTGAATTTCAGCTTTTCATATATACTTGTGAAATCTCCCCCTATATCATTCAAATGTTGCCAATTTGACTTTTTGAGTTGCTCCCCCTTTCATTTATAATTCATTAGCAATGAAACTTCAAAAATTGGAGATAAACTCTGAGTTTCAGGTTATGTATCGGGGTGCGAGAGGTGCGTGCCAAATTCTGAATTTATGTGTGCCAAATTCTGAAATTTGATATAAATTTTTGAGTTGATCATTTTCATTGTTGCAAATTGCTCCCCCTTGGATGTATATGCTTTCCTATATGATTTTCAATTTGTTTTACAAATTATTTCTCTTTCTTTCTTTACTTCTCCTCTTATTACTCTTTCTTTACTTCTCCCCCTTTTTGTTACTCTATTTACTCTAAAGATATCTTTACTTCTCCCCTATTACTCTTTCTTTACTTCTCCCCCTTTTTGTTATCATCAAATAGGTACATGGGAAAAGATGCAATAAATACCAAACTTCAAACTTCATTGATCAAAAATAGGAACATTTTAGTATATCAAAAGCAAAAGCAAATACAATATTCCTCAATCAAAGTTTAAAGATGCATGATAACCACCAAATACATATGAGAACTAGATACATATCCTAGTCTCTAAACAAGATCGTGAGACTCTCCCGGATGGCTTGGCTATGGCTCTCTCGGGTCCCATTTCTCCAAGATCTTGAAGTAATCTACTGTTTGGAGATGATTGGAGAAGATTTGAGAGTGGAAAATAAGGTTTTCGGAAGAGGACAAAGGGTAAACAGTGCCCTAGATAGCTCACGGGTCCCCCTTTTAACAGTGGGATCCCGACGTTGGGTCGACTCAAGAAACTTCTTGGGTCGACTCAACGTTGGGTCGACCCTATTCTGGGTTGGGTTGACCCAACTGCAGAATTTTTCTTTTCTCTTCCTTTTTGCTTCTAAAAATTTTCCTTGCTTCCAATCCTTATAAATTCTTTCTGGGACAATGATACATGAGTAAGGAATCTATAGATAACAAATTTGACTCATGTTTCATGGATTTTTAGAAATTGGAGGAATGTATCATGAGACTACTTGCTCCCTTTTATATTTCTTCAATAAAAAGGATCACATATACCTAATTCTCTCCTTAGCGTGCAGAATCTATCTTCACTCAAGGGTTTTGTGAATATGTCGGCTAATTGTTTTTCAGTGCATATATGCTCAATACATATGTTTCCATTTTGCACATGATCCCTAATAAAATCATATCTTATTTCTATGTGTTTGGCTTTAGGAATGAGATATTTAGGATATAAGCCAGAAGTGATCTCTAAATGTAGATTCCAAAGATAGTTTTGAAATCAAGTGTAGATGGAATCTTTTTCAAGTTATTTCAAGGAGTATCAAGAATAATATTCAAAGAAGGCACGAATGAAAACTCAACATCTTTATATATATATATATATTAAGTATATAACAAGATGAGAGCAATCTAATTAATTTTCAGAGTATAGTATAAGAGCAAATAAAGATCAAAACTTATATACTTGAAAAACATAAGATTATGTTGAATCCTTAATTCTTAATGACTTCAAAATTCTTTCATGATATAAAAGTATTGGAGCATAGGTACCAAAGTATGAATTTATGCAATGTAGGATACATAAAATTCAGGGCTTTGAAAGTTCTTTGAAAGCTCTCTCAAAGACTTTCTTTTACTCCTTTAAAGATCATATCATCAAAATCAATTAAAATGAATTGGCTCATGATTGAAACACTAAAGTGCAAGCCAATAAGAGCTCATTAGTAGATTCCAAAGTAAATTTCCAATACTAAGACAAATGGAATCCTTTTCACTTAGTTTTCAAAACAAGTGATTTACCAATTAAGTACAGATGAAAATCCAACTTTCAAAAGATATTCAATGAGGCACAAAGTTCAATACCACTTTACATTTAGTATTCTTTCTCTCATCTTTAGTTGTGAATTTACATGATTAAGTTCTATATGATCTCTCCCTCTGAAATTTTCTTTCTCCTCCTTAATTAATCATTCCATTTGAGAGTTTTAGAATTTGTTCAATAAAATTGTCAATCTCGAAAATATATTTTATTTTCATAAGACTCAAGGTTTGAGATAAGACAACCTTTATAGAACTCATCTCAAGGTATAAACTTATTATATAATTAAAGCAAGTCTTGCAATATAAGGAGGTTCATCAAAATCAATCCATAAAATTCAAGGTATGCATCAAATTAAAGTAACTTTAGGATAAGATACTGAATATCTAAAGCTCCCCCTTAAAAGATGCATTCTTCTTTAATTATTCTTATCTTTTGTTGAATTTCAGATTTTAATGATAAACGTGAATAAAACTGAAACTTTATGATATCAAGAATGTAGAGTGATCTAGAATTATTCAAAATTTATAGCAATCACTCTTTTTAATCTTTTAAGAACAAGTTATGCTTCCTCTTAATCTTTGAGAAAATGTACTGAAATATTAATCAGAAAATAATTCATTTGAAGCTCAAATTCTTTCAAAAGCATTTACATTTTCTTTCTTTTAAGAATCATTTGAGTGAGCTGAAATATTTCTAAACTTAAGATCATTCACTCTTTTAATAATATATATATATACATATATATTTTGATAGAAGTCTTTAATAATGTAGGAGAGAAAAAAAAATATATAGATGATCATTGAAGTATATATATTTATAGAACTCAATTTCTTAATCAAAGTTTTTCAGCAATGTATATATGAAGCACAATAAATCTTTTCAATATCAAAATAAAATCACATATTTAAAAATATTTGTTTGCAATCAAGATCATCGAAAGACACATCATTCATACCAATATTAGTACACTTTGAAGATAAGAAATGATATGTTTCAGATGCGTATCGGGGCAAGCAATCAAGGCATCAGAATTATTCTATTTTTCTTAAGCTGTAGTTTTATCTAGAAATTCATATTGAGTTTAAGCTTTTATACAAAATCAGATTCTGAATTTCATAAAGATTCTCAAGGAGGCTTTCAAGGTTGTAATTTGAGATATGTATCTTCTCATTTGTTGCTCATCTTAAACTATTAAGATTGAAAACACATATTTCAAAAACATTAGCGCACATCCAGAATCTTTGTAATTCATATTGAATTTTGGTACAAATTGGAGGACATTATGTACTAATGTTAGGCAAGTTGAAAGATAAATTATAATCAATTCATTCTGCCTAATTTTTTTTTTAATTTCTTTCTTTAACCATTCAATGAACATTTTGATTATCTTCATTTATTTTTCGGTTTTACTTTTCTATGCTCTATATTCTATTTGCTCCCTATCCGGTGGAGTTGGAAGGGGCACGAGGTACTACCACTAGCCTCCCTCTTGTGCCGTCCCTAATATGCCCTACACCGAATAGTTGGGTCAAATAGTGTCGGGTACTACCACTAGCCTCCCCATTGACACCATCCCTATGATGAGCAATATAGAAGGGTTAAAATGTTCACTTCAAACTTTTCTTGTAATTAATTACGAATTTTATCTCTTCCAAAGGAATGTTCATATTAGTCTTACAAATGTGCCAAATATATTATGCTTGTTTTGCTTTTCCTAAAGATTGGAGCATTTGCCTTTACTTAGATTTTACTTTCCTTGAATAATTGTTCATTTTCTTTTCTTTATCTCTTCCTCTTTTTGTTATTCTCAAGTAATTTACATGAAAGAGCAGAATAAAGAATTAATCTAATATGCTGCATATAAATATATATCATGCAAACAGCATTTTCATTATGCCCAATGATTCATAGCTTATCACAAGTTATTTTGAATTAGAGATTTGAGGCATAAACTTGTGTATTTCATGGTTATGCATTATAAAGGAAAGAGTAAGCTTCAATTTAATCACACCATGAAACAATTATCACTAGCATGAGAATGAAGCATGATATCAAGATGATCAGCAATTAAAGGTTTAATCATGCTACCATATAATTTCAAACTATTGATTTTGCTCAACTAACTCACAAGAGAAGAGTTTAGATTACCAGTGCATTTAGCATTCTTCAAGCCAAATACCTTTTAGATTCTTTACACCCTTGGCTGAAGAAAATCTCTCTTTTTTTTTTTGTTTGCAAGGGAATGTTTATTGTATCTTTCATCGAGGTGTCCTTCAAGTTGAAATTTCTTGCTCATAAATCCTGTATCATTAATAAAATCTTTTTCTTTCTTGAAGGAAAGTCATTAGTTTCTTCAAGATACAAAACATTCATACAATATATTTCTTAGCTAGATGACTCAACATAAGATATGACAATAATTGAATATTAAGTCACTTTACTCAAGAGATTGTCTAAATATAAGCAAGCACAAGTCACTTGAACTAAAGAGATAACTTCATTAAGTAAAATGGTTCAAGGACAAGCATGTGAGGCAATAGAAGGATTCATCAAGGTCAAATCAATTTTTTTTTTATTTTTAGAATTAATTTAGCTTAGATTCTATTTGCTTAAGATAATTATCAATAAGATATACAAGTTGAGTTTTAATCAAATTATCTTAAACAATTGTTTCTATCAAAATTCAGATTGTTACATAGAATCAAAGTGATAAACTATATTCTCAATAAAAGATCTAGTTTTAATAAGAATAATATAAATTGATCTTTCTACAACTAGTATCTTTTCATTGAATATTCTATATGCATTGCTTAAAGAGTAATATCCAAAGAAATACTTGTTTTATCAGATTTGGCATATATTTCATTCTTGAGAATATAATATGTATAACTAAAAAACATGAAGGTATGCAACATTTGATTTTCTGTTTTTCATGAGTTCATATGGGGTTTTCTTTAAAAATAGATTTAATAGAAACCTTATAATATGACAAGCTGTGATGATAGTATTAATCAACTGCTATCACAAAGCATTGTCCTTACACAACAAAGGTTCTATTATTTTTTTATTATTATTATTTTTTTTTATAACCCCTATATGCAATAGTGTTCTTGGTGCAAGCACAATTGTATTCAATACCATTTTATCAACAAATTGGTTTTCAAAGCTGTGCCATGAATTTTCACAGTTTGCAAACCTTTTTCATTTGAAACCTTTTGTAAGTTTGTGCCAAGGCAGAAAATATTTCAATTTAAGTGCCAAGAATAAAACCAACATTAGCTTTGAGAAATCATTCATAATTACAAAATTAGAGAGCTTATCTCCTAGGTTCACAATCCTAGAGATCCAAATAAGTTCTTATGGAGAATTTCCAACGGCTAAAAGGTGGAAACAATATTTTCAAATTTAGAAATGATTCTAGTTTATTTTTCTAGATGACATACATAGCAAACTTTGACCTTGCAAAAATTAATCTAAGTGAACCAATGATAAGGTCTTTTGAGATTAAGTCCATACTAGTATGAGTTGATTTTATATGCCAAAAGTGGTTTCTTTAATCTTGGTATTCATAGTGCATATATTTAAAGGCATACCAAGTATACATTCTCATGTCTATGATCAATAAGATAATACCATTGATAAAAACTCTCAATCAAGTAGATAGAGAATTCATAGAGTTATTCTTAATAAATTAATTAATCATTTAGCAACTTATCCAGCAGTAAGTAAGGCATACTATAAAATGAAGTGATTTGATTATATTTTTAAAAATATTACCTATATCACAAAATTGATTAATACCTCCAATTTATGTTTTAATTAGATACTAAGGCAGAGAGAATGATGAGATGCAAGGATTACTAATTTCATTGTTCTTTTCATTTCAATTATTTTTCTAAAGTATATTTTAAGTTTCATTCTTTAATATATGTCTAGAGCACCCAATTTCTAAATTAGCATCTTTTGTTGGAGCCTTGAGTGCTAGACACACCTACAGAAAATATTCAGATTTTCAACTTAGGAACCCAAGCTCTTTTGGGTCCTTGTAGGTTAGCTATTATTGTTCCTTTTGGAACCCATATTTTCTTAATGGCTATTTTGTCCATAGGCTTGCAGATTTTAGGATTATAAGGAATGTATTTCTGCATACTCTTATTAAATTTAACAAACATTGATTTAATATAAGTGGATGATGGATTTTTAATTTTCTATTTTTGTTCATTAGGTTCATTAGATAAATTAGAATCCGTTTTAGGATAGATAGTGGAGGATTTAACACATATATCATTAAGGGATTTTTGTGTGTACCAAGATTGATATCCTAATCCAGCCTTTTCAAATTCAGCTCTTTGATTATTTATCATTAAGTTCAGTTTTTCAGAGCTGATAGTAAATTTTTCAACTATAGGCTTAAATTTGTTAACTTCTTTAGTTAGCCTTTCATTGTCTTCTGAAAGTAATTTATTATTTTTCTGAGTTATATTATAGCTTTCAGCAAGAGATAGATTTTTCTGATTTAGCTTTTTATTCTTTAAACTAAGCTTCTTATATTCTAAATATAAATCAGAAAAAGCATCATGAAGTTCATCAAATGTAAAATTAGATTGAGCTTCAGTATGTACTTGATTTTTGAATGAGAAATCACTTTGTGTTCGAGTACATACCTCATCTTCATGTGCTCCAAAGCATAGATTTTCAGTTTCAGTTTGATGCTCTTCTTCTTCGGAACTAGTTTCAAATTCACTAGAAACGTTAGTGCAATCATATTTAACTTCAAGCATATTCCATATTTCCTTAGCAGTTATGCAAAAAGATATGCTATTAAGTTCACTATCATCCAATGCACAATATAGAATATTCATGGCTTTTGCATTTTGCTGAGCCCTTTCTTTATCATGATTAGTGTTTGTGTGTAGCCCATTGACTATGATACTCCATAAATCGTAGTCATGTGCTTGAATGAAAATGCGCATGCATGCTTTCCAATATGTGTAGTTTATACCATCAAATAGTGGAGGTCTATCAATTAATTGTCCCTCACTCATAGAATATCCCACTTGGGTTGTCATGATCTTTAACTCTTGATTGTGAGATCAATGAGTACTATTAGAGCACCTTGCTCTGATACCACTTGTTGCCCAAGGTGACAAGCCAAGAGGGGGGGGTGAATTGGTTTCTTCTAAATTTTGGTGCTTTAAACGTTTTCTTAATTAAGTGCGGTGGATGCTTCCTTAAACTATTTGAATGATTTAAACTAGTGCAAAGATAGAAGATGATGCAAGAATAAACATAAGCACAAGCACAACACAAACACAACAATATATAGTGGTTCGGTGCTCTCCTTAGCACCTACGTCCACTCCCCAAGCGTCCCCTTGGGAATTCACTATAATCCCGCGGATTACAGTTGGATTGTTTTCCGGGCTCACAATCCAAAAACTTTTGTTGGTTTTACGGGCTCACCAACGAACCTATACACTTGGTTTTCCGGGTTCACCAAAAACCTTTGTTGGTTTTGCGGGCTCACCAACGAACCTATACACTTGGTTTTCCGGGTTCACCAAAAATCTTTGTTGGTTTTGCGGGCTCACCAACGAACCTATACACTTTGATTTTCCGGGTTCACCAAAAACCTTTGTTGGTTTTGCGGGCTCACCAACGAACCTTTACAAAGTGTTTAATAACAAAAGGAAAGATTCAAACTCCTAAATGAGCATATGAAACAATATGAACTACAAAGAAGAGTTAGAAAGTATTTATCGCTTTGAAGTCGCTTTGCTCTTCTTTGTCAAGGATGCTTCACTCTTCAAGGGAGGATGGAGCTCTTGATGACTCTTTGAATCTGCTCAACCCCTTTCTTTTGACTCTTGAATGAAGCACTTGGATGAAGCTTGCCTTGCTAGGGTTCTCTCTTGAATGCACTTGATGTATTTTCCCAAAAGCTTGCTTCCTCTGATGAATACTCCCTCTTAAATACTTCTCCAACCTCCAAATAGTCCTTTCTGACCGTTGGATTGAAGAAACTAGCCGTTTATAGCCGTTGGGAGTCCAAAAAGTATTTCTGCACAACTAGCCGTTATGTTCAGCCCGTGTTTGGGTCGGCTCAACCTGTCCTTGGGTCGACCCAACCTTCACTTGGGTCGACTCAAACATTCCTTGGGTCGACCCTCTCAGAAACCACAGAAACCTCAATTTCAGCCTTCCTTCCCATGGTCGACCCAACCATTCTTTGGGTCGACTCAAAGTTCACTTGGGTCGACTCAAATTCTTCTTGGGTCGACCCTCTCAGTAATTCCAGAGAACCGTTTTCTGTCTGTCTTTTTATCTTGCCCTTTGGGTCGACCCTCTCAAAGTTTGGTTCGACTCAAGCTTGGGTCGACTCAACCACTGTGTGGGTCGACCCTCTCAGTAAATCCAGAGAGCATTCTTCTGTTGTGTTTTGAGGTTCTTTGGAGGTTGGGTCGACTCATGCTACCTTGGGTCGACCCAACTCACTGTTCATTTGTGCCATTTTTGCAGGAGTGTGCCAGATGACTTCTTGATGTGCCGGGGTCGACCCAATCAACCTATGGGTCGACTCAATCCACACTTTGCTGCATTCTCAAGGTTAGATTCATCCAAATGAACAAGACCATATATATATTTTCAATTAAACAAATGTACTGAGAGTAATGAACTTATAAATGAAGTATCAATTTAACTTATAGCATGCTCTAGATAATTACTTGTTAATCATCAAAATAACACTATCATCCTCACTACCTAATATGGATTAGGGTTTACCATGAGGAGGGGGATAAGCCCCTCCCCTTTCCACGTGGAGAAGGGAGAAGAGACGGCGCCCCCTCTTAGGAAAGATATCAAGAGCTCCTAAATGTTAGGAGCTCCACATGTCTATAAAAAGGGACTTGTGGGCGGCACCTAGGGCATAGAAGAAGTGCTCTCTCCTCTCCTTGCTGCCGCCACCCTCTCCCTTTCCCTTGGTTCAGCCGCCAACAAGAAGAAGAAAAGAAGAGAGCCTTGTCCGCCTCCTCTTCCTCCAATCCTTCTTCCAACGCAGGGAAAAGAAAGGCTGTGTTCTTCTTCCTTGAGTTCATCCTTCTTCTTCCTCCTCCCAAGCACAATCAAGGGTTGATTGAAAGGGAGGAAATCAGCCATCAAAAGAAGTCTTTGCAAGGGAGCTAGCACCCCGGGAAGATAAGAGAGCTTTGATCGGATCACTGCTTCGTGTGGATACCCGTAGAGGCCGGACACTTAAACGGCTTCAAGCGAACCTTCATCCTAGACCACGAACTTCAGTTTGCAGTGATCATCTACCCGCACAAGGTGAAGATCTGATCTTCTAATGAATTTAAAAGTTTTTAATTCTTGCCTAACTACGAACGGTTCAAGAAACAACGTTCATGCGATGAACGTCGATCCCGCTTATGCCGATTCTGCTGCCATCTGAATTTTTTTTTTGAAATATCAGCGGCATGGGCGGGTTCCCAACAGTGGTATCAGAGCCTAGGCTTCGTAGATTAAGGTAAGAATTAATTATCTAAAGGCATATTAGATCTGAAAATTGAATGATCATGCATGCTGAAAATTTCTGCATGCAGATTTTTCAGGGGTGCTGATTTTTACATGCTGATTTTTATGTGATAAAATGATGATTCTAATTGTATTGTTAATGAGATTACAAAGTTTAGAATCATGATTAGTATGATCAGCAACCTATGTCATGATATAATCAGTTAGTTTTCAGATCTGAAAATTATAATTGTTGCATATGGTGATGATCATAGGATTCAAACCCTTTTGGTATCAAATGTAATGACCTGCGATGTGATCTGCGATGTCATATAATTTTTTCAGATGCTTGCATGCATCTTATTTGATGTTTTGAGAGGCCTGCGTGCCTCCTAAAAGGAGATGTAATTTATTTTTATTTTTATTTTACATCTGGTTGTATTTGTGTGATGTGATGTACGTCAACGATCAAGTTGAAGACAAGGCATGAGATAAACAGGTGATCTAAGCAGTTGATGGCAATTGGATCAAGAGTTGATCAAGGATCGAATCAAGGAGGCTTGAAACCAATTCAAGAGTTGAAGACCAGTTGATCGATTGACGTGCATGTGCTTGTAATACGACCTAACTAGAATCCATGATCATCACCTATTTAAAGTTTAGCTTTAATTATTGCTGCGATTATAACTGCCTGCAATGTGCCGTTTACATGTGATGTGAATGTGAGTCGGATAGATAGGTTTACATGTGATGTAGCAAACCCAATTGAGACCTAAATCAAAACCTCCTCAATCAAGTCGAGAGTAAACCGACATGAGCAAGTCATATTAGATTAATTGATCTAATTGGTGTCTAGGAAAGCATGAAAGGTGGTTACTTAATTAGGACCTTACTCTCTGAGTAAGGGGAGCCTCCCACCTGCTTACCTGGCCAATTGTTCGATTACCTCTTATGAAGGGCTCAAGTTGCAAACACTAAGACCTGATTAACCAATATTAAGTCAATAGGTCTTCCACTGTAGTAGAGCTGCTAAGGCCTTTCTGATGTTGATTTGTCTCGGCTGGACACAGTGGTCAAGTTGCATCGGGGGGCTGGACCTCTCTATAGACATGAGATGTTGTAGGATAAAGGTGGGGTTGGGCACCAATAACTGTTAGGTGAGGACCCAATGACGACTTTATTCCTATGGTTATACGGTGGGTCTGACTTAACTAAGAAATGGGACCAATAACTGTTAGGTGAGGTCTTCATGACTTAGAGACCAAGTTACACTGCAACATGCTTGAGAAGCATTGTACAAGAGTTGTACATTCATCAATCTATGTGTCACCAATAACTGTTAGGTGAGGTGGCATGTAAATTGGTGGGACCGCAGTACCCACTAAAAACCCTAGTCGTGTGGGATTTCCGTTTTCCTACCAGAGGAGTGTGAGGGATTCGAGAAAATAGTGGGAGTTACATTTGTTCTAAAAGACCTTAGAATAGATTAGGACCAAGTACAAAAGTCTAACTAGAATCTTTACTCTCTGCAGATACAATGTCAGCTTCAAACCCTTTGACCCGTATTCTTGAGACCAACCGACTGACCGGAACCAATTACAAAGACTGGCTTAGAAATCTCAAAATTATTTTGGACTGTGAGAAAATAGGCTACATACTCGATTCAGATATCCCCACACTACCAACACGTCCTACTGATGTTCAGCGTGAGATGCATAAAAAGTGGTTAGATGATGACATTAGAGTAAAATGCTATATGATGGCATCCATGTCAAATGAACTCCAATACCAGCATGAAAATATGAAGACTGCTAGGGATATACTGGCACACCTGCAAGAGTTGTATGGTGAGCAGAGTCGCACAGCTCGTTTTGAAGTGTCCAAGGGGCTCTTCAAGACAAAGATGCGCGAAGGGCAGTCTGTCCATGATCAAGGACCTAGAGGAGCTTGAGAAGCTCGGTATGGACATGCACAAGGAATTACAAGTGGATTTGATCCTACAGTCACTTCCTGATTCATTTGGTCAGTTTATAGTAAACTACCACATGAATAAGATTGAATGCACTAAGACTGAACTGATAAACATGTTGGTAACTGCTGAGGGGGCCTTGAAAGGTTCAAGGGGCAATGTCCTTGCTGCTGAGCTGACTTCTGGTTCCAAGAGAAAGTCTACTTGGAAGAAAAAGAAGCCTGCTAAGAGGCAGAAGAAAGACAAGAAGCCAAAGAAGGAAGTTCAAAAGAAAAAGGCTAACGACAAAGGAAAATATTTCCACTGCAATGTCGACGGCCACTGGAAGAGAAACTGTCCTTCATACCTCGAGAGCTTGAAGAACAAGAAAGGTGACATACCTTTAGAAGGTATAGACTTGCTCATTATTGAAACTTATCTAACGGTTTCTTCTACTTCTAGTTGGGTTATAGATTCTGGTTCTAGTGCTCATTTGTGCACTACCATGCAGGGTCTAAAGAAAAGTAGAAGGCTGGCGGAAGGTGCGGTAACCCTTCGGGTTGGCAACGGGGCAAAAGTTGCTGCTGTGGCTGTGGGCACCTACCATCTGCGACTACCGTCTGGATTTAGTTTATTACTTAGAGACTGCTATTATGTACCTGCTGCTAGCAGAAATTTGATTTCTGTTTCATGTCTAGCACAGGAAGATCATGTTTTTACATTTGACAAAGACTGCTGTTCTATTTATTTAAGAAATAAAATAGTCGCATGTGGTTTCATGATCGACAGTCTCTATCATTTACATATGGATGTATCTGTGAATGTTACCGAGCAAGAAGTGAGTGCCAAAGGATCCAAGAGATCCAGAGATGAGATAAACCAAAGATATTTGTGGCACCTCAGACTTGGCCATATTGGAGAGGATAGGATGAACAAAATGGATAAAGATGGGCTTCTCGGCTCATTGACTTCCGAGTCATATCCAGTTTGCGAGTCCTGTCTTCAAGAAAAAATGGCTAGATTACCCTTTGTAGGACATGGGGAGAGGACCACTGAAATACTTACCCTAGTACATACAGATGTATGTGGCCCATTCGATGTGCTAGCCAGGAGACGTTATTCTTACTTCATTACCTTTACCGATGATTATTCACGATATGGGTATGTGTATCTTATGAGACACAAGTCTGAATCTTTTGAAAAGTTCAAAGAGTTCAAGAATGAAGTAGAAAAACAAACTAAAAAACCTCTTAAGGCTCTTCGATCAGATCGAGGAGGAGAATACCTTAGTGGAGAATTTCGGGACTATCTCAAAGAAAATGGCATAGTCTCACAGTGGCACCTCCGGGTACACCTCAACTCAACGGGGTGTCAGAGAGGAGGAATCGGACCCTATTGGATATGGTCAGGTCCATGATGAGCTTCACTGATTTACCTATGTTCCTTTGGGGAGATGCCTTACTCACAGCGATTTATTTATTGAATAGAGTTCCCTCTAAATCAGTTCCTACCACACCGTATGAGATATGGCATGGTAAGAAACCAAGTCTGGGTCATCTCAAGATTTGGGGATGTCCGACCCACATCAAGAGACTACAGGCAGACAAACTAGAGGCTAGGACCATAAGTGCTCGTTTTATAGGATATCCTAAAGAGTCATTAGGATACAATTTTTACGTCTCAGAGGATCACAATGTGTTTGTGAGCCGTCATGCCATCTTCTTGGAAAACCAGTTTATCCTTGATAGAGGCAGTGGGAGGAAAATTGAGCTTGAAGAGAAAGTCTCTGAAAAGCAACGAGTCATGGATCCTATTGAACCCATTCATACAGAGCCAGTACACGATGTCCCTCGACCACCTCGTAGATCTAGTAGGGTCTCCCATCCTCCTGATAGATACTTAGGTATACTAGAAGAGGATACAGAGGAAATGTTCCTAGTGGGAGATAGGGATCACATACAGGATCCCAAAACCTACGACGAGGCGATATCTGATATCGATTCCGAGAAATGGCTGGAAGCCATGAAGTCAGAGTTAGACTCCATGCATTCCAACCAAGTCTGGACCTTAGTAGATCCACCAGAAGGTATTGTACCTATTGGATGCAAATGGATCTACAAAAGAAAGATAGGTTCGGATGGAGAGGTAGAGACCTATAAGGCAAGGCTTGTGGCAAAAGGGTATAGTCAGCGCGAGGGCATTGACTATCAGGAGACCTTTTCACCTGTAGCCATGCTAAAATCCATCCGAACATTGCTTGCCATTGCAGCATTTCATGATTATGAAATCTGGCAGATGGATGTGAAAACTGCTTTCCTGAATGGATATCTTGATGAAGATATCTATATGGAACAGCCTTTGGGTTTCACTTCCAGTGATAGAGATCACTAGGTCTGCAAGCTGCAAAGGTCCATCTATGGACTAAAGCAAGCATCTCGGAGTTGGAACACTCGTTTCGATGACGCAATCAAAACGTTTGATTTCATCAAAAATGAAGAGGAACCGTGTGTTTACAAAAAGGTTAGTGGGAGCGCTGTCGTATTTCTCGTACTGTACGTGGACGACATCCTACTGATAGGGAATGATATTCCCATGCTAACCTTGGTCAAGGTCTGGTTGTCAAAAGAATTCTCCATGAAAGACCTTGGGGAAGCATCCTATATTTTGGAAATAAAGGTCTATAGAGATAGATCTAAAAGGATGCTTGGCCTTTCACAAAAGATGTACATAGAGGAGGTGCTGAAGAGGTTCAGCATGGAAAACTCCAAGAGGGGTCTCTTACCCCTAAGGCATGGAATTCATCTCTCCAAGAAGATGTGCCCCAACACATCTGAAGAGATTCAACGCATGAGCAAGATTCCCTATGCATCGGCAATAGGGAGCCTCATATATGCCATGCTATGTACACGACCTGATATAGCTCTTGCTGTGAGTGTCACAAGCAGATATCAGTCGAATCCAGGTGAAGAACACTGGACAGCTGTGAAGAATATTCTTAAGTACTTGAGAAGAACTAAAGATTTATTCTTGATTTTTGGAGGATCATCAGAGTTAAAGGTAGAAGGATACACAGATTCAGACTTCATGACTGATGTCGATGATAGGAAGTCAACATCTGGATATGTGTTCTTGTGCAATGGTGGTACGGTAAATTGGAAGAGTTCTAAGCAACCGATCATTGCTGATTCTACTATGGAAGCTGAATATATCGCCGCCTCTGAAGCTGCTAAGGAAGGCTTCTGGTTCAAAAAATTTATTGCAGAGTTGGACCTGATGACATCAGATGCCATAACACTCTACTGCGATAATAATGGCGCCATAGCCCTTGCTAAGGAGCCAAGGTCTCATCAGAAGTCTAAGCATATAGAGCGGCGCTTCCATCTCATACGGGACTATGTTGAGAAGAAATATGTAGAGGTGCAGAGAGTAGACTCTGCGGATAACGTGGCAGACCCGTTCACTAAGCAGCTAAGTCAGCAAAAGACTGAAGCCCACCTTAAGAAGATGGGGCTTAGATATATGACTGATTGGCTTTAGTGCAAGTGGGAGATTGTTAGATGTATGCCCTAGAAGCCAATCTGGCTGACACATTATTAATTCTAGGGACATAATTTTGTACTTGACTATTTATTATTGAATAAATAAAAAGGCATCTTTTCATTCATATTATTTATGTGTCTATGAATCGTCCAAGAAATTAATAAGATGATGATACATATTCTCAAGAGTTAAGAATTTGAGCCATGTATCATTGGTGATTAATTTCTAAATGCTCCTGATCAATGGATCATCACGAGGACGGTGATCGATCCGATCAGTGCACAGATCACTTTTCTTCTGGATGGACGAGACTTGAGTCCACAGTGTAGGGACACTGGAGTGATAGTGCAGGTGCTTGTTAGAGAACAAGGGTACTAAGCGTGACCAAGACAAGAAGTCACTTGGATGTCTATCCACTCGTCAGTGACTTGCTTGATGTTGCAGTAGTGTGACTGGTCCTTTGACCTGCGGTGCTTCGGCTACTCACAGTGAGGTTATTGTAGTTTGACTGCACACATACATGGTCTCTAGCCATATGGGTCCATGCAGTGTAGATTGGCTGCAGTAGATTCACTGTAGGAGTAGGGTATGCACCTACAAGGAATCTATCGACCTTGATAGAAGAGGAGTGATCCTATGTGATTTGTTAAACTGAGTTCTAAGACCTTGGCCAGGACAGTAATATAAAGTGGAGAAAGAGTTTTCCACTATCGAACTCAAGTCGAATAAATCTTGACATATGACAGACGATGGGGTTTGACGAGTTGTCCATGACCTCCGTCCTGTAGGGATCCACGATAGTAGGACTGTATCACACGTTAACTGCACCTAGAGGTTCATCATTCCATTCTGCTGGGTAGCCACTACATGCTGCTAGGTGTCACTGGTGGATGGTGGGACTCACAGGGATTATCTCGATGATCGATAAACCTTAATGAGTTGAGTTGGAATCGTTCCAACCCATTGAAAGGAGTTTTCAATGATATAGTGATAGAGATTACAATATATCTCACTACCAGTCAGAATAGAACCTATGGGGTCACACACACTAGAAGTATTGACCGATCCGATGGTTGAAAAGTGATTATGAATCACGAGTAATCAATTCGATTGATAAGAAGTTGAAGAAGGAAAGGGAATTAATTAATTGGACTTGAAACAAGAGTCCTACTTCGAGTAGGATTCCTAGAGTCCTAATTGGATTAGGACTGGGAATCCTAGTTGGAGTAGGACTGGGATTCCTACTTGGAGTAGGATTCCTGCAATCCTAATGAGATTAGGAGTTTTGAATCAAAATTGGATTCCTACTTGGAGTAGGATTCCTAGAGTCCTAATCGGATTAGGACTTCGGATTCAAATAAGAGTCCTAATTGGATTAGGACTAAAATTAAATATGTCCTAATTTGGATTAGGGTTTCTTAAGTCACAATTAATTATTAATCTAATGAATCAATAAGACTCCTAATTGGATTAGGATTGAAGAGTTCAATTGAGTCAAAATTGATTTAAGTTCTAATTGGATTAGGACTTACCTAGATTGGATCCAAATTGGTTCACCCTTGGGCTAAGCCTAATTGGATTAGGGCTTGACCACATTAGGGCATTCCAATCCCTACCTAATATGGATTAGGGTTTACCATGAGGAGGGGGATAAGCCCCTCCCCTTTCCACGTGGAGAAGGGAGAAGAGACGGCGCCCCCTCTTAGGAAAGATATCAAGAGCTCCTAAATGTTAGGAGCTCCACATGTCTATAAAAAGGGACTTGTGGGCGGCACCTAGGGCATAGAAGAAGTGCTCTCTCCTCTCCTTGCTGCCACCACCCTCTCCCTTTCCCTTGGTTCAGCCGCCAACAAGAAGAAGAAAAGAAGAGAGCCTTGTCCGCCTCCTCTTCCTCCAATCCTTCTTCCAACGCAGGGAAAAGAAAGGCTGTGTTCTTCTTCCTTGAGTTCATCCTTCTTCTTCCTCCTCCCAAGCACAATCAAGGGTTGATTGAAAGGGAGGAAATCAGCCATCAAAAGAAGTCTTTGCAAGGGAGCTAGCACCCTGGGAAGACAAGAGAGCTTTGATCGGATCACTGCTTCGTGTGGATACCCGTAGAGGCCGGACACTTGAACGGCTTCAAGCGAACCTTCATCCTAGACCACGAACTTCAGTTTGCGGTGATCATCTACCCGCACAAGGTGAAGATCTGATCTTCTAATGAATTTAAAAGTTTTTAATTCTTGCCTAACTACGAACGGTTTATGAAACAACGTTCATGCGATGAACGTCGATCCCGCTTATGCCGATTCCGCTGCCATCTGAATTTTTTTTTTGAAATATCAGCGGCATGGGCGGGTTCCCAACACGCCGGGTCCGGGCAAGCCGACTAGGGGCTGAAGTGCGGCCCTTGGGCTAGGCCGAATGCCATCCAATCTAATTCGCCGTCCGCTCCGTCTGAAAGTCACCCACATCTCGGCAAAGTCGAATGTAATCGGGCTAAGACTCTGCAGCCACTGCATACCAAGAACCAAATCAGCTCCTCATAATGCTAATGGGTAGAGATCGAGCTTGGATTGGCTGCCCTGGATCGTCAAAGTGATGCCTCGGTATATGCCCTCCGCCCTCAATGTGGTTCAGTCACCCAATGCCACGTCGAAGCTCAATGTCGGCTCTGCTATGAGACCGATCTATTTGACAAGCCTCTCGTCCAAGAAATTGTGGGTGCTGCCCGTATCTTCGAGGATACGCGCACCACATGTCTTTTGATCATGCCGTCCACGCGTAGCGTTTTCGGTGTCGCTGATCTGGAGTAGGCATGCAATGAAATCTGAGGTGGCACGTCCTCTTCCTCGGCCTCTAAATATTGGGGCTCGTCCTCAGCAACCTCATCACCATCTTTAGCCACGGCCTCGTCCTCCAATCCGTCGATCAACATCACCGCTCCGACGGGCCGCGCACACCGATGTCCCGGTGTAAACTTCTCGTCGCAGTGAAAACATAGGCCTTTTGCTCGACGTTCCTCCACTTGTGCCAGCGTCAAGGTCCTCTCGGGTGGACGCTCAGCCCTCTTGACGTCACCTGACAAGCGAAGAGGGGTCCTCGGCCCTGTGTTGGCTGCTGCAGCCATCGGCGCTCTCGGCTGGCCGATGGAGCCCCCTGCGGTTTGGCCGGCCCGGGGGTTGGTCCAGCTGCCCCATGCCGCTGCTCGAGTGGTCTTGATCTTCTCTTCCACCATCAGGGCCAAGGCAAAGGCATCCTCCAACGATTGTGGCCGCAAAGTCCTCATCTCGGCTTGAATGTCGACGCGAAGTCCTCCGAGGTATACGCTTTTCAGCATAGTGTCGCTCCACCCCACCACTCGGTTGCTGATCCTCTCAAACTCCTCTTGAAAGGCTCTAACAGTAGTCTTTTGGGTGACCCTTGATAGCATAGACTGGAAGTCGTCGTACTCGGTAGGGCCGAAACGCCGATAAATTGCTGCAAAAAAATCCTCCCAACCGTCGAAAGGTCGGGCTCGGTCGGCGGTTTGAAACCATCACAGGGCGGTCTCTTCTAGGTGAAAAGATGAGATCAATACTTTTTGGTCCTCCGCTGTGCCATGGTAGTGAAAGAACCGCTCAGCTCGATACACCCAATTGAGAGGATCGTCGTCTTTAAACTTGGGAAATTTCAGCCTAAGAGTCAGTCCGCGATTTCCTCCCTCTCGATCTCCATTACGGTCCCAATCTCGTTCATATCCTTGGCGTGGGTACTCCCTCACACGCTTGTTCCTCATCTGAAAATTCTGGATGGGATCATCCTCCATATCCGACCCATCGTGGATGCCAATCGGGCTCAGCCCCCGAGTCCTAGCACGTGCGCCAATCGGTATGAGCTCGGGTCGGGGTCTAAGTCGATCTTCTCCTTGGTCCAGCCGCGTCTCCTCTGGTGGGTTGGGAAGGAGAGGCTCGCGAGGAGGGGGTCCCCTCCGTCCTGGTCGTCCACGGGTAGGGGCCGAAGATTCCACCTTGGTCCGATGCGGAACTTCCCCCGGTGGAGTTTCTTGCCGCTGATTTAGCAATAGTTGCAACATCATCTCGATATGGCGTTGCATGGTATCCATCTTCTCCATCAATTGCTGTTGGCTCTGCTGCATAGTTGTTTGATTCCCATGCAAGAACTCTAAGAGACGGTCGGTGGAATCAAGATCGGGTCTCAGGTCCGCCGTGGCCGCGGGTGATCGCAAGCCTTCTTGATGTGGGTCGACGCCCTTTGAAGATGTCGCTTCTTGCTGCTTCGAGGTTGTAGAGCGGGTGTTCACCATCTTCCAAGGCCAAGGATTGAACTGCTCTGACACCAAATTGATGCGATCTGATAGAATTCGATCCGTATCTCAAGATTCTTAACTCTTCTTGATTTCTAGGAGGGTGGTTCCGACCTGCTTGCGGGCGCGATTCTCGAAGATCCACCCATCCGATCGATCTCAATTCTGGATATGTTGTAGGTCTCCATGTTAGCTTTCCAATGGGATCTCAAGATATCAGCCTCCAACTGACGACTGCGCAGGAAAGGACGGGCTGATAATCTGACGGGATGGAGTTGTTTGTAGAGGCTGGTAGGGATCAAGAAGGAGAGGAAGATGAGGAAGAAGGTTGTTGGCCTCTCGGGATAGAGGTGGTGCAGCCGGACGAAGGAGGGGGCGGCGGCCTTGTATGGTGGCCTAGGGAGAGGAGGAAGGCGTCGCAACAAGAGAGGAGAGAAGGAAAGAGAGCTAGGGCAAAAGCCTTTCAATTAATTCTTCCCTCCTGAAATAGATGCTCACCACATCTATTTATAGGTGGCTACCTGATCCCTTAACTTGACTTGATCTAATTGAATTCAAAAAACAACTAAATCCAAAGCGACTCTAATAAAGGCCAAGTTGGCTAGCCCAAGCAAGGCTATGCTGAAATAAAATTAACATCAAGGACTCAAAAGAAAAAATAACCAAATGATTCAGTCCGAGGCGGTCTAGTGGATCCAACCGCATCAGCTGCATATCATTTAAATGTATATCATACAAGTAAACAGCATTTTTATTGTGCTCAAAGATCACAAATTATTTTGAATCAAAGTTTGAAGCATAAACTTGTGTATTTTATGGTTATACATCACATAGGCAAATGTATTTCCAATTTAGGCAAATCATGAAATAATCTTCAAAAGCATAAGTTAATCAATACATATGTAAACATGATATCAAGAAATTAGTAATTAAAAACTTTAATCATGTCACAATAGGATTTAAGTTGTTGACTTTGCTCAGCTAATTTGCAAGAGAGGTATCTGAACTTACCGATTCATTCTGCATTCTTCAAGTCAAATATCCACTAGAATTCTTGTGTGTAAACTTTTAGCTGAAGAAAGTCCTCTCTCTTGTTTGCATGTGAATGTTTATGGTACCTTACGTAGAGGTGTCTTTCAAGTTGAAATCTCTCATTTCTTGCTCATAGATGCTGCATTATTAGCGGAATCTTTTTCTTTCTTGAAGGAAAATCATTAGTTTCTTCAAAACACAAAACATTCATACAACATATTACTTAACTAGATGACTCAACAAAAGACATGATAATAATTGAATATTGAGTCACTCTACCCAAGAGATTGCCTAAATATGAGCAAGCACAAATAACTTGAACTAAAGAGATAGTTTCATTAAGCAAGATGGTTCAAGGACAAGCATGTGAGACAATAGGAAGATTCATCAAGGTCAAATCAATTTTTTGTTTTCAGAATCAATTTAGCTTAGATTCTATTTGCTTAAGATAATTATTAATTGGGTATACAAGTTAAGTTCTAATTGAATTATCTTAAACAGTTGTCTCTATCAAAATTTTGATTATGATTTAGCTTTCAACACATATAATCATGTTTTAGGGAGATAAGCAATCTTCTTTTAGAGCAAATAAAATTTTATTTTTGACTTATAAGAGATAGTTCGAGAGAATTAATATTCATGCTTTAAAAGATTTTTAACATGAAGGCATGAAATCAGCCTCAAACATTTATACTCGAGAGAGAATTTTGATTTTGAAAAACTCAAAGAAGCAAGTTATGCATATTCATCATCATGCAAGCACTAGAGGATTTCATGCTAAGATTGTTGAGATAAAATTTATCGTACATATAAGGTATTTAGTAAATATTCAATAGTATAATTGAATTTACAAATTTAAGCATATCAAGATATGAAATGACAATTTAAATTACATTCACAAATGATGAAATAAAATTTATTTATAAGTCACGTGTCATGGTACCTAGTTAAGAGTTGAAAGAATAGATGCCCTACAAGCCAATCGCAATATGTATTGCGAAGGATTTTCTTTTGATTTTCCAAATCATATACATGACATTTAAATATGAATAAAGGCATTGTGTTTTATCATATGCTGTTAATTATATTTGTGATAAACCCCTTAAATTAAGGCAATGGTTTTGAGGCTATGATGAGATCATACTGTTAGGATCTCATGCATGCCGCAGAAAAATTACAAAAAATTTCAGATCTGCAGCGGAAGGGCATGCGCAGATCCTGTTCATCGCATGAACGTATTTTAAAACAATTTGTAGATAGATTAGGATTAAATTCTTTTAAACCATTTAAAAATTAATAAGAAGATCAGATCTTCACCTTGTGTGGATAGATGGTCTCCGCAAATCTGATTTACGTGGATTTGTTGAAGGTTCGATGGAAGCCGCACATGCGTCCGGCCTCTATGGGTATCCACATGAGGCAAAGCACCGATCGAAGCTTTTAGATCTCCCCGAGGTGCTAGCTTCCTTATAGAGATGGCTATTGATGGCTGATATTCTCCTTATCAATCAACTCTTGAATGCCTAAGGGAGGAGGAAGAAGAAGGATGGTTCAATGGAAGGAGAACAAAAACCCGCAGCCTTTTCTTTTTCCTTCGCATTGGAACCAAGGAAGGGGATGAAGTAGACCACGCCAAGAGCTTCTTTTCCTTGCTTCCTTGTGGCTGAAAGGAGGAATGGAAGGAGGTTCCTTGCTGCCAAAAATTCTAAGAAAAACCATGAAAAAGTCGGAGCCCCTTTGAACCCCTCTTTTATGGTGTGCGGATATTTTAGGAGCTCATCTTTATCCCTTTCTGAATTCAAAATAGGAGGGGCATGGCCCCTTCTTTTTCCTTCACGCCACCAGCCAAGGGAGGGGTGTAGGCCCCTCCCTCTTCTCCCATTTGGTTAGCCCCCACTTAATCTAATTAAGTGGGGAGGGTTGGGTCCAAATGCCAGGATTCAATCCTATTCAAAATAGGATTTACACCCATTTCAATTTCCTCCAAATCCTAATCTAATTAGGATTTAATTGAACTATAGCTCAATTGAACTCTTCAATCCTAATCCAATTAGGAGTCTTTTAATTAATTAGATAAAAATTAAAATTAATTAGAACTTAAGAAAATCCTAATCTAATTAGGACTTATTGAATTTCAGCCCTAAGGCAATTAGGACTTTAGAAATCCTACTCCAAATTGGACTCTAATTTAATTTGAAATCCTAATCCAATTAGGACTCCAAGGATCCTACTCCAAGTAGAACTCGTGATCAAGTCCAATTAATTAAATTAAATTGCAATCCGATTGCAATTATTCCTTCTTCAACTTACTAACTCTTAGCGGGTTAATCAATTATCAATCAAATTGATTATTTGTGATTTTTAATCCCAATTCAACCATCAGATCGGTCAATATCTCTAATGTGTGTGACCCCATAGGTTCTATTCTGACTGGTAGTGAGATATATTGCGATCTCTATTACAATATTATTGAAAACTCCTTTCAATGGGTTGAAATAATTCCAACTCAACTCATCAGGGATCATCGACCATCAAGATGGTCCCTATGAGTATCACCATCTACCCGCGACACTTAGCAGCATGTAGTGGCAACCCAGTAGAATGGAATGATGAACCTCTAGGTGCAGTTATTGTTGCCCAAGGTGACAACCCAAGAGGGGGGGTGAATTGGGTCTTTTAAAAATTTTTCAACTATTTCTAATCTTTTAGAGTTAATTAAGCTATGTTATATGGATGCTTAGCGGAATTTAAACTTAGCAAGAGTATGATTCTAATCTAATCAACTATTAAGCAGCGGACTCAATAAAAGATTAGTCTAAGTTTGCCCAAGTATGCAATTCAATTGAATGAGACTTGATTAAGTAAATTGAATATGCTTGCAACTAAAGGATGCACGGAGAAGAGTTAAGGAAGCATAGTATCTAAGTAAGTAAGTGAGTGAGGAAGTCAGACAACAAAGAGCATCACAAACACAATAAAAGTATAGTGGTTCGGTGCATCCCAACACCTACATCCACTCTCCAAGACCTCTTGGGAATTTTACTATAATCCCTCAGATTACAGCCGGTTGTTTTACAAGCTCACAACCCAACTTGTTGTTTTGCGAGATCACAACGAACTCGGTCGGTTTTCACAGGCTCACCGACTAGAACCTACCGATTGTTTTCACGGGCTCACAATCCAACCCAGTTGGTTTTCCCAAAGGCTCACCAACCACAACCTTACAACGATTGTTTTTTGGGTTCACAATCAACCTAGTTGGTTTTCCCCCAAAGGCTCACCAACCACAACCTTACAACGTTGGTTTTTCCTTTGGCTCACCAACAAACCTTAACATCGTTGGTTTTTCCTTTGACTCACCAACAAACCTTAACCCCTTGATTCAATCCCTTGATTGAATCAAGTTACAAGATATTAGACAAAGAATTTAAAGCAAATACAAGCTTCTTAACTAAGCAAATATAGCAAATATAAACAAATGGAGTAAAGAGAAGCTCTCAAACGAATTTTGAAGATGAAGGAACTCGGCTTCTTCTTTACTTGACCCTCTTCTGATTTGGCATGAAGTAGAGGATCACCGAGGCAGCACACGGATGGAGAGGAAGCTTTGAGATTCACTTGGATGCTCTTCTTCTCTCTATTTTACTTTGAATGGCCCTTTTGTGCTTATGGGAGATTTCCCTTGTAATCTCTTTGAAATCTCTTCCCTAAATGTTCTCTCCCACTTCCATACTCTCTTTCCTAGCTCTCCTCTTGATTTTATAGTTTTAGAGGAGTGCAAACAAAAATCTAGCCGTTAGAGACAAAAATAGAGCCGTTGGAATCAAGAAAAAACTAGCCGTTATGCCTCCCAGCGTGCTCGAGTCGACTCGGCTGAAGTAGGAGTCGACTCGGCTGAAACAGGAGTCGATCAGTGAATAGTAGTCTGCCGGCACTGTAGCTGGGAGTCGGCTCCGCACTGTAGCGCTGAAGTTGGAGTCGGCTCGAGATCACTGTAGCGCTGAAAATCAACTCTCTGTCTTTTTGTTTGTTCTCAGTCGGAGTCGACTCGTAAAGTACCGGAGTCGACTCGAGCACTGTTTCTTGAAACTCTAGAGTGCCAGAGTCGACTCTAAACTTCCCGGAGTCGACTCGAGGACTATTCTTTTGAATCTTTCTTTGAATTTGCTCCTCCAACTTAAATCCTTTGAACTTGAAACTTGGGCTAATAAATTGTAGCTTTCTTCTAACTTTTCTTGAGAGCTTTTGAGGCCTTCTTGTATTTTTCCAACTTGCTATGTTCCTTGCAAAATAAATTATCTTTCTTCTTGCAACACAAACATTAGTAATTATACTTAAAGGTTTTGTGATCATCAAAATCAATCTTTAACTCAATCTTTGGATCATTAGTCTCCCCCTTTTTGATGATGACAAAACTTGTAGTATGTGCAATATAAAATATATTGTGTTCTAGGACTAATGCATAGCTAAGTTGCATGAAGTAGAAAACATATATATTTAAAACATACTTCATGATAATGCTTTAGATTTAATCAGCTTAACACAATCAACATATTTCAATTTAAGCTGATTTGTATTCAATTCAAAACATAAAGCATTATGAGCATATACTTAGATATTTCTTCCCCTTTTTGACAACATCAAAAAGGTTGCAAGATAATGAAACATTAAGCACAAAGATAAGAATACTCAAATATTTCTTTTTCTTTTTGTCCTCTGATTTGCATGTCAAATTATTGCAAGAATATGAATCATATAACTCAAGGCAATAATGTTAGAAAAAGATTAATGAGCATAGATCAGAGCCAATTATAATGAGAACATATCGAATGTGGTTCCAAAGATAGTTTTCAAATCAAGTGTAGGTGGAAATTTTCTCAAGTTAATTTAAGAAGTACCAAGAATGATATTCAAAGAAAGCACGAATGAAAATCTAATCATTCTTTAATAATAAGTATGAAAGCTTGTTCATTTAAGATCTTTTGCCCCAATATATTAAGTATTTTAGCAGCATGAGAGCAATTAAACTAATTTTCTTTTTGGAGTATAATAGCAATATATTAAGTATGATTTCAAAGTTCTTTTATTCCTTTAGTGAATTCCAAAATAGATTTTCTAAGAGTTACTCAATGAAATTCAACATTATTCGGTGTTCTTAAGCTAGAGGCTCTTAAGATCAACTGTTTGAATTGCAATTAGGATCACTTCTTATTCGGTGTTCTTTCTCTCTCCTTTAGTTATGGATTTATGCGATTAAGTTCCATATGATCTCTCCCTCTAAAATTTTCTTTCTCCCCCTTAATTATTCATTCCATTTAAGAGTTTAAAATTTGAAGATAGTGTCCAATAAAATTGTTAAACTCGAAAATATATGTTCAATATATTCTATTTCCATAAAGCTCAAATTTTGAGATAAAACAACCTTTATACAACTCATCTCAAGGTACAAGCTTATTATGTATTCATGAAGTCATGCAACACAATGAGGTTCATCAAAATCAATCCATAAAATTCAAGGTATGCATCAAATTAAAGTAACTTTAGGATAAGATACTGAATAAAACTGAAACTTTATGATATCAAGAATATAGAGTGATCTAGAATTATTCAAAATTTATAGCAATCACTCCTTTTAATCTTTCAAGAACAAGTTATGCTTCCTCTTAATCTTTGAGAAAATGTACTGAAATATTAATCAGAAAATGATTCATTTGAAGCTCAAATTCTTTCAAAAGCATTTACATTTTCTTTCTTTTAAGAATCATTTGAGTGAGCTGAAATGTTTCTAGACTTAAGATCATTCACTCTCTTAATAATATATATATATATATATATTGATGAAAGTCTTTAATAATGTAGGAGAGAAAAACATATAGATGATCATTGAAGTATATATATTTATAGAACTCAATTTCTTAATCATAGTTTTTCAGCAATGTATACATGAAGCACAATAAATCTTTTTAATATCAAAATAAAATCATATATTTAAAAATATTTGTTTGCAATTAAGATCATTGAAAGACACATTATTTAGACTAATATTAGTACACTTTAAGGATAAGAAAAGATATGTTTCGGATGCATATCGAGACAATCAACCAAGGCGTCAAAATTAATTATATTTTTCTTATATTAAAATTTTCATTTAGAAATCATATTGAGTTATTCTCCTGAATGACGTGATCATTGAAGCATATAACTAAGGTTACAAAGATGTAACGATATAAGAATTTTTAAGTTAAGTTTAAGCTTTTATACAAAATCAGATTCTGAATTTTCATAAGAATTTCCAAGAAGGCTTTCACAATTATAATTTGAGATATGTATCTTCTACATTGTAGCTCATCTTAAATCACTAAGATTGAAAACACATATTTCAATAACATTCGAGCACTTTCAGAATCTTTGTATTTAATATTGAGTTTCGATGCAAAATAAAGGATATTTTAACAAGTATTAGGACATTATGTATCAAAGTTAGGCAAGTAGAAAGATAGATCAAGATCAATTCATTTTGCCTAAATAGAAATATCCTTCTCTTCTTCTTTTTGTAAATCTATTTAACTTTCAAAGATAATCGTGAATGATAAAACTGAAATTTTTTTTTAATATTACAAAAAAAAAACTTTATGTAGTATTTTAAACATTCAAGCATTGGAACACAAGTTAGTTTGAGGCAAGGGTGAAGCAAAGACTTGTGAGCAAAGTTAAGACATATTCCAAGTTAAGACATATTTCAATCAACTTATCCAAGCATGGAGCATTACAAAGTATTGAGAACCCATAATTCAAAACATCATGCCACATGCAAAATATATTATGTGTTAAGTTATGCATTAAAATATTAAGAACAAGCATGTCAAGGATCAAAATCAATTCTTTTCGAATTAAGTCCCCCTATTTAAATATAATCTTCCACTAATTTCATCCTTAAGGTGTGTTTCCAAGTGATTAATACTTGACTTGATTCTTCTTATATACTTTCATTTACTTTGTCATTCATTTCCTCCTTTTTTTTGAATTTCTTTTCTTAACCAATTAACGAACATTTTGATATTGTTTTTTTTTTGTTTTTACTTTCTTATGCTCTATACTCTATTTGCTCCCTATCCGGTGGAGTTGGAAGGGGCACGAGGTACTACCACTAGCCTCCCCATTGGCACCATCCCTATGATGAGCAATATAGAAAATTTAAAAGGTTCACTTCAAACTCTTCCTGTTTAAGTGTAATTAATTGCGGATTTTATCCCTTTCACGAGTCTCATAAATGTGCCAAATCTATTATGCTTGTTTTGCTTTTCCTTAAGATTGAAGTATTTGCATTTACTTAGATTTTACTTCTCTTGAATAATATCCATTTTCTTTTCTTTATCTCTCTCTCTTTTTGTTATTCTCAAGTAATTTACATGAAAGAGTAGAATAAAGAAATAATTTTATGTATCATATAGATGTATATCATGCAAACAATATTTTCATTGTGCTCAAGGATTCATAACTTCTCACAAGTTATTTTACATCAAAATTTTAAGCATATACTTGTGTATTTCATGGTTATGATATAGGCAAAGAAATAATTTAGTTTGGGCAAACCATGAACAGTTTCTAAAAGTATAAGTCAGTCAATACATATATAGACATGATATCAAAAATTAATAATTAAAGAATTTAATCATGCCATAATAAGATTTAAGTTATTGACTTTGCTCAATTAATTTATGAGAGAGGTATCTAAAATTACCTATTCATTCTATATTCTTCAAGCCAAACTAGATTTCTTATGTTGAACTTTTGGCTGAAGAAGATCCTCTCTCTTGTTTGCATATGAATGTTTATTGTATCTTATGTGGAGGTGTCCTTCAAGTTGAAATCTCTCATTTTCTTGTCAAGGATCCTGCATTATTAACAAGCTCCTTTTCTTTCTTGAAAGAAAGTCTTTAGTTTCTTTAAGATACAAACCATTCATCCAACATGTTTTTAACTAGATGACTCAATATAAGATATGACAATAGTTGAATATTGAGTCACTTTACTCAAGAGATTGCCTAAATATAAGCAAGCACATATCACTTGAACTAAAGAGATAGTTTCATTAACCAAGATGGTTCAAGGACAAGCATGTGAGGCAATAGGAAGATTTATCAAGGTCAAATCAATTTCTTATTTTCAAAATCGATTTAGTTTAGATTTTATTTGCTTAAGATAATTATCAATAAGACACGCTAGCTAAGTTTTAATCAACTTATCTTAAACAGTTGTTTCTATCAAAATTCAGATTATGATTTATTTGTTATCAATAAAATATGATTCATTAAAGTTAGATTGAAGTCTTGCACAAGGTCACATAATGAGCATACATTTGGTCTACTAGCTGTATGATAAAATAATTATTCTATCATGCTTCAATACAACTCTAAAATAATAGATCTACTTTGCTCATCCTTTTCAAATTCTACAAGATGGGGTCATAGACATACCTTCTTCATGCCAATCTTCTATAAGAGTTTTCTTGTGGACTAACTTTGGTCAATGAAGATCCCCTTTCTTGTTTGTCTTAATTTGGAGTTTGAGAGAAGATGTTAATTCATTCATCATACATATTTCAAACTCACCTTGCATGAGCTAAGTAAAATCTTCATATAACTCTTCATTAGTAGAACCAAAAATGATGTCATCAATGCATACTTTGAGCAAATAAGATATCACAAATTCTTCTTTTTGATGCATAGATTTATCACTATTACTTTCTATCAAAAAAGGTTACTTAAGCTTTTATATCATGCTTTTGATGCTTGTTCCAAATTATATATTGCTTTATCATATTTGTAATGAGTGTTTTCAAATATGGTGGTTATTTAACATATTCTTCTTTAATAAAATAAGCACCTAGGAGTGCATTCTACACATTCATTTGATAGAATATAAAGCTCATAAAGCAAGCAAATGATAATGGTGATCTTTACTTCTAATTATGCAAGAATCAAGATCTATTTCATCTTTTCTTGATTTAGTCTTTTAGTAGTCATCAACTTTTCTTCATTAAGTGCATTTCTGAAAAACTCAATTTGGTTATAATTATTAACAAGTTTTCAGATTGTTATATGTAAAAGATTAACCATATACATATATAATTTAATTTTAGTATCTTGATAATAAATCATTAGTCTCATAAAGAATAAAATGAATTGATATTTCTACAACTCGAATCTTTTCATTGAATGTTCTATATGCATTGCTTGATGAATGATATCTAAGGATAGAAATATCTTTATCAGATTTGGCATTATTTTCATAAGAACATATCAAGCATAGTATGTACGACTGAAAAACTATGAGAGATATGCAATAGTTCATTTTCTATTTTTCAGAAGATCAAAAGAAGTTTTCATCAAAAATAGATCAAATAGAAGTCATATGTATGACAAGCAGTGATGATAGCTTTTTTAAAAATCATTTAAGTAGATGACTATCATACTCAATTGTCTTTTTCATTTCTTCAAGAATTCTATTAACCCTATTTTACTTATGGTGTCCTTGGTGTTGAAATAATTGAATTTAATATTATTTTCTGTATAAACTTTATCAGGATTTTAGTTTTCAACACTGTGCCATGATACTTTTTATCTTCACAGTTTGGAAACTTTTTTCATTTGAAACACTTTTACAAGATTTAGCAAATACAGAAAATACTTCAATTTTATTTGCCAAGAACAAATCCAATGTAAGCTTTTGAAAACTTAGTGATGGAAACAACATCTTTAGATTTAAAAATTGATTCTTGTTTGTTTCCTTAGTTGTTGCCCAAGGTGACAAGCCAAGAGGGGGGGTGAATTGGTTTCTTTTAATTTTAACTATCTTACTTGTGTTAAATGATGAGTTAGTGAACTTAAACAAATCACAATGCAAACAACAAGATGTATAGTGGTTCGGTGCTCTCCTTAGCACCTACGTCCACTCCCCAAGCGACCCCTTGGGAATTCACTATAATCCCGCGGATTATAGTTGGATTGTTTTCCGGGCTCACAATCCAAAAACCTTTACACTTTGGTTTTCCGGGTTCACCAAAAACCTATGTTGGTTTTGCGGGCTCACCAACGAACCTATGTTGGTTTTACGGGCTCACCAACGAACCTTTACAATTGGTTTTCCGGGTTCACCAATTAACCTATGTTGGTTTTACGGGCTCACCAACGAACCTATGTTGGTTTTACGGGCTAACCTTTACAATTGGTTTTCCGAGTTCACCAATCAACCTATTCCGTTGGTTTTGCGGGCTAACCAACCAACCTTTACAAGTAGTTTAATAAACAAAGGAAGAAGATTTAAACTCCTATATGAGCAAATATAACAATATAATCTACAAAGAAGAGTTTAGAGAATAGTTATCGCTTGATATGACTTCTCTCTTCTTTGTCAAGGACGCTTCACTCTTCACGGGTGGATGGAGCTCTTAATGACTCTTTGAATCTGCTCAACCACTTTCTTTTGACTCTTGAATGAAGCACTTGGATGAAGCTTGCCTTGCTAGGGTTCTCTCTTGAATGCACTTGATGTCTTTTCCAAAGCTTGCTTCCTCTGATGAATACTCCCTCTTAAATACTTCTCCAACCTCCAAATAGTCCTTCCTGACCGTTGGATTGAAGAAACTAGCCGTTTATAGCCGTTGGGAGTCCAAAAAGCACTTCTGCACAACTAGCCGTTATGCTTCTGCCCATGCTTGGGTCGACCCAAACTTTTCTTGGGTCGACCCAAACCTTGGGTCAGCTCAAACTTTTTCTTGGGTCGACCCAACCTTCAGAAACACAGAAACTTGGAATTCAGCTTTCCTTCACTTGGGTCGACCCAACCTTTCCTTGGGTCGACTCAAGGTTCAGTTGGGTCGACTCAACTTCTTCTTGGGTCGACCCTAACAGGGTTTCCAGAGAACCTTTTCTGTCTTCTGTTCTGTCTTGCCTTTGGGTCGACCCACACAGGGTTTGGGTCGACTCAAGCTTGGGTCGACTCAACTTCATCTTGGGTCGACCCTCTCAGTAAATCTAGAGAACCATTTTCTGAGTTGTTTTGAGGATCTTGATGTTTGGGTCGACTCATGCTTTCCTTGGGTCGACCCAACTCACTGTTCATTTGTGCCATTTTTGCAGAAGTGTGCCAAATGCTTTCTTAATGTGCCGGGGTCGACCCAATCATCCTTTGGGTCGACTCAATCCACACTTTGCTGCATCTCAAGGTTAGATTCATTCAAATAAACAATGAAATGTATCTATATCAATTTAAACAAATATACTGAGAGTAACAGACTTAAGAATGTAGTATCGATTTAACTTATAACATACTCTAGATAATTGCTTGTTAATCATCAAAATAACACTATCATCCTCAATCTCCCCCTTTTTGATGATTACAAAATAAAGAGTATGAGCCTATTGATACTTGTCTTTAAAATCAGTTTTTTTGAAAGGGCTTAACTTGCTGAATTTCAGCTTTTCATATATAAGAGTGAAGTCTCCCCCTATATCATTCAAATGTTGCCAATTTGACTTTTTGAATTACTCTCCCTTTCATTTATAATTCATTAAAGATGAAACTCCAAAAATTTGAGATAAAACATGAGTTTCAGGTTATGTATCGAGGTGTGAAAGGTGCGTGCCAAATTCTGAAATTATATGTGCCAAATTCTGAAATTTGATATAAATTTTTGACTTGATCATTTTCATTGTTGCAAATTGCTCCCCCTTGGATGTATATGCTTTCCTATATGATTTTCAATTTGTTTTACAAATTATTTCTCTTTCTTTCTTTACTTCTCCTCTTATTACTCTATCTTTACTTCTCCCCTATTACTCTTTCTTTACTTCTCCCCCTTTTTGTTACTCTATTTACTCTATCTTTACTTCTCCCCTATTACTCTTTCTTTACTTCTCCCCCTTTTTGTTATCATCAAATAGGTACATGGGAAAAGACACAATAAATAACAAACATTCAAACTTCATTGATCAAAATAGGAACATTTTAGTACAATCATGCCAAAAACAAAAGCAAATACAATGTTCCTCAATCAAGGTTCAAAATACATGATCAACACAAAATACATATGAGAACTAGATACATATCCTAGGCTCTAAACAAGATCGTGAGACTCTCCCGGATCGCTTGGCTACGGCTCTCTTGGGTCCCATTTCTCCAAGATCTTGAAGTAATCTACTGTTTGGAGATGATTGGAGAAGATTTGAGAGTGGGGAATAGGGTTTTCGGAAGAGGACAAAGGGTAAACAGTGCCCTAGAAGCTCACGGGTCCCCCTTTTAACAGTGGGGTCCCGACGTTGGGTCGACTCAAGAATTTTCTTGGGTCGACTCAACGTTGGGTCGACCCTATTCTGGATTGGGTCGATCCAAGTTCAGAAATTTTTCCTTTCTCTTCCTTTTCGCTTCTAAAAATTTTCTTTGCTTCCAATCCTTACAAATTCTTTCTGGGACAATGATACATGAGTAAGGAATATATAGATTACAAGTTTGACTCATGTTTCATGGGTTTTTAGAAATGGGAGGAATGTATCATGAGACTGCTTGCTCCCTTTTGTATCTCTTCAATAAAAAAAGGATCACATATGCCTAATTTCCTCCTTAGCGTGCAGAATCTATCTTCACTCAAGGGTTTTGTGAATATGTCAGCTAATTATTTTTCAGTACATATATGCTCAATACATATGTTTCCATTTTGCACATGATCCCTAATAAAATGATATCTTATTTCTATGTGTTTGGCTTTAGAAATGAGACATTTAAGATGTGAGCCAAAAGAGATCTCTAACTATAGATTCCAAAGATATTTTTCAAATCAAGTGTAGATGGAATCCTTTTCAAGTTATTTCAAGAAGTATCAAGAATAATATTCAAAGAAGGCACGAATGAAAATTCAACACCTTTATATATATATATATTAAGTATATAGCAAGATGAGAGCAATCTAATTAATTTTCAGAGTATAGTATAAGAGCAAATAAAGATCAAACCTTATATACTCGAAAAACATAAGATTATGTTGAATCCTTAATTCTTAATGACTTCAAAGTTCTTTCATGATATAAAAGTATTGGGGCATAGATACCAAAACATGAATTTATGCAGTGTAGGATACATAAAATTCAAGGCTTTGAAAGTTCTTTTAGAGCTCTCTTAAAGACTTTCTTTTACTCCTTCAAAGATCATAGCATCAAAATCAATTAAAATGAATTGGCTCAGGATTGAAACACTAAAGTGCAAGCCAATAAAAACTCATAAGTAGATTCCAAGATAAATTTTCGAAACTAAGACAGATGGAATCCTTTTCAATTAAATTTTCAGAAATAAATGATTTACCGATGAATACAGATGGAAATCTAACTTTCAAAAGATATTCAATGAAGCACGAAGTTTAATACCACTTTACATTTAGTATTCTTTGTCTCATCTTTAGATGCGAATTTATACGATTAAGTTCTGAGGATGATAGTGTTATTTTGATGATTAACAAGTAATTATCTAGAGTATGTTATAAGTTAAATTGATACTTCATTTATAAGTTTATTACTCTCAGTATATTTGTGTGATTGATAATAGATACATGCTTTGTTCATTTGAATGAATCTAACCTTGAGAATGCAGCAAAGTGTGGATTGAGTCGACCCAAAGATTGTTTGAGTCGACCCCGGCACATCAAGAAATCATTTGGCACACTCCTGCAAAAATGGCACAGATGAACAGTTGGTTGGGTCGACCCAAGGTAAGCATGAGTCGACCCAAACTTCAAGAACCTCAAACCATGAAGGAAATATGTTCTCTGGATTTACTGAAAGGGTCGACCCAAACAGTGGTTGAGTCGACCCAAGCTTGAGTCGACCCAAACTCTGAGAGGGTCGACCCAAAGGCAAGACAGAAAGACAGACAAAAAATGGTTCTCTGAAATTACTGAGAGGGTCGACCCAAGAAGAAGTTGAGTCGACCCAAGTGAACTTTGAGTCGACCCAAAGAAAGGATGGGTCGACCCAAGTGAAGGAAGGCTGAAATCAAAGTTTCTGTGTTCTCTGAGAGGGTCGACCCAAGGAATGTTTGAGTCGACCCAAGGCAAAGTTGGGTCGACCCAAGGACAGGTTGAGCCGACCCAAACACGGGCTGAACAGTAACGGCTAGTTCTGCAGATGTACTTTTTGTCCTTCCCAAGGTCAGTAACGGCTAGTTTTTCAAATCTAACCATTGGGACTTGTCCTAAGAAGGTGGGAAGCTATTTAAAGGGGCACTATTCATCAGAGAGAACAACTTTTGAAAGGAATATCAAAGAGTACTCAAGAACACAAAGTGCCCTAATCTTCTTCATCAAGAGCTTCATTCAAGAATCAAAGGAAGGGATTGAGCAGATTCAAAGAGGCATCAAGAGCTCCATCTCCCTTAAAGAGTGAAGCATCCTTGACAAAGAAGAGCAAAGCGACTTCAAAGCGATAAATACTTTCTAACTCTTCCTTGTAGCTTATATTGTTTCATATGCTCATTTAGGAGTTTGAATCTTTCCTTTTGTTTATTAAACACTTTGTAAAGGTTCGTTGGTGAGCCCGCAAAACCAACAAAGGTTTTTGGTGAACCCGAAAAACCAAAGTGTATAGGTTCGTTGGTGAGCCCGTAAAACCAACAAAGGTTTTTGGTGAACCCGGAAAACCAAAGTGTATAGGTTCGTTGGTGAGCCCGTAAAACCAACAAAGGTTTTTGGATTGTGAGCCCGGAAAACAATCCAACTGTAATCCGCGGGATTATAGTGAATTCCCAAGGGGACGCTTGGGGAGTGGACGTAGGTGCTAAGGAGAGCACCGAACCACTATATATTGTTGTGTTTGTGTTGTGCTTGTGCTTACATTTATTCTTGCATCATCTTCTATCTTTGCACTAGTTTAAATCATTCAAATAGTTTAAGAAAGCATCCACCGCACTTAATTAAGAAAACGTTTAAAGCACCAAAATTTAGAAGAAACCAATTCACCCCCCCCCCTCTTGGCTTGTCACCTTGGGCAACAAGTGGTATCAGAGCAAGGTGCTCTAATAGTACTCATTGATCTCACAATCAAGAGTTAAAGATCATGACAACCCAAGTGGGATGTTCTATGAGTGAGGGATAATTAATTGATAGACCTCCACTATTTGATGGTATAAACTACACATATTGGAAAGCACGCATGCGCATTTTCATTCAAGCACATGACTACGATTTATGGAGTATCATAGTCAATGGGCTACATACAAATGCTAATCATGATAAGAAAATGGCTCAGCAAAATGCAAAAGTCATGAATATTCTATATTGTGCATTGGATGATAGTGAACTTAATAGCATATCTTTTTGCATAACTGCTAAGGAAATATGGAATATGCTTGAAGTTAAATATGAATGCACTAACGTTTCTAGTGAATTTGAAACTAGTTCCGAAGAAGAAGAGCATCAAACTGAAACTGAAAATCTATGCTTTGTAGCACATGAAGATGAGGTATGTACTCGAACACAAAGTGATTTCTCATTCAAAAATCAAGTACATACTGAAGCTCAATCTGATTTTACATTTGATGAACTTCATGATGCTTTTTCTGATTTATACTTAGAATATAAGAAGCTTAGTTTAAAGAATAAAAAGCTAAATCAGAAAAATCTATCTCTTGCTGAAAGCTATGATATAACTCAGAAAAATAATAAATTACTTTCAGAAGACAATGAAAGGCTAACTAAAGAAGTTAACAAATTTAAGCCTATAGTTGAAAAAATTACTATCAGCTCTGAAAAACTGAACTTAATGATAAATAATCAAAGAGCTGAATTTGAAAAGGCTGGATTAGGATATCAATCTTGGTACACACAAAAATCCCTTAATGATATATGTGTTAAATCCTCCACTATCTATCCTAAAACGGATTCTAATTTATCTGATGAACCTAATGAACAAAAACAGAAAATTAAAAGTCCATCATCTACTTATATATTAAATCGATGTTTGTTAAATTTAATAAGAGTATGCAGAAATACATTCCTTATAATCCTAAAATCTGCAAGCCTATGGACAAAATAGCCATTAAGAAAATATGGGTTCCAAAAGGAACAATAATAGCTAACCTACAAGGACCCAAAAGAGCTTGGGTTCCTAAGTTGAAAATCTGAATATTTTCTGTAGGTGTGTCTAGCACTCAAGGCTCCAACAAAAGATGCTAATTTAGAAATTGGGTGCTCTAGACATATATTAAAGAATGAAACTAAAAATAATTGAAATGAAAAGAATAATGAAATTAGTAATCCTTGCATCTCATCATTCTCTTTGCCTTAGTATCTAATTAAAACATAAATTGGAGGTATTAATCAATTTTGTGATATAGGTAATATTTTTAAAAAATATAATCAAATCACTTCATTTTATAGTATGCCTTACTTACTGCTGGATAAGTTGCTAAATAATTAATCAATTTATTAAGAATAACTCTATGAATTCTCTATATGCTTGATTAAGAGTTTTTATCAATGGTATTATCTTATTGATCATAGACATGAGAATGTATACTTGGTATGCCTTTAAATATATGCACTATGAATACCAAGATTAAAGAAACCACTTTTGGCATATAAAATCAACTCATACTAGTATGGACTTAATCTCAAAAGTCCTTGTCATTGGTTCACTTAGATTAATTTTCGCAAGGTCAAAGTTTGCTATGTATGTCATCTAGAAAAATAAACTAGATTTTTTATTGAGAATATAGTTTATCATTTTGATTCTATGTAACAATCTGAATTTTGATAGAAACAACTATTTAAGATAATTTGATTAAAACTTAACTGGTATATCTTATTGATAATTATCTTAAGCAAATAGAATCTAAGCTAAATTGCTTTTGAAAATAAGAAATTGGTTTGACTTTGATAAATCTTCTTATTGCCTCACATGGGTGTCCTTGAACCATATTATTTAATAAAGTTATCTCTTCAGTTCAAGTGACTTGTGCTTGCTTATATTTAGGCAATCTCTTGAGTAAAGTGACTCAAATTCAATTATTGTCATGTCTCATGTTGAGTCATCTAGTTAAGAGATATGTTGTATGAATGTTTTTGTATCCTAGAGAACCTAATGAATTGCCTTCAAGAAAAGAAAAAGATTTTGCTAATGATACAGGATTTGTGAGCAAGAAATTTCAACTTGAAGGACACCTCGATGAAAGATACAATAAACATTCCCTTGGAAACAAAAAAAGAGGAAGATTTTCTTCAGCTAAGGGTGTAAAGAATCTAAAAGGTATTTGGCTTGAAGAATGCTAAATATACTGGTAATCTAAACTCTTCTCTTGTGAGTTAGTTGAGCAAAATTAATAGTCTGAAATTATATGGTAGCATGATTAAACCTTTAATTGCTAATCATCTTGATATCATGCTTCATTCTCATGCTAGTGATAATTGTTTAATGGTGTGATTAAATTGAAGTTTACTTTTTCCTATATAATGCATAACCATGAAATACACAAGTTTATGCCTCAAATCTCTAATTCAAAATAACTTGTGATAAGCTATGAATCATTGGGCATAATGAAAATGCTGTTTGCATGATATACATTTATATGCAGCATATTAGATTAATTCTTTATTCTGCCCTTTCATGTAAATTACTTGAGAATAACAAAAAGAGGAAGAGATAAAGAAAAGAAAATGAACAATTATTCAAGGAAAGTAAAATCTAAGTAAAGGCAAATACTCCAATCTTAAGTAAAAGCAGCGTAAGCATAATATATTCAGCATATTTGTGAGACTTGTGTGAACATTCTTTTGGAAGGGATAAAATCCGTAATTAATTATATTTAAATAGGGAGAGTTTGGAGTGAATATCTTGTTGCTAAAGAGAACAGTTTAACATTTCTACATTGCTCATTATAGGGATGGTGCCAATGGGGAGGCTAGTGGTAGTACCCGGCACTATTTGACCCTACTATTCGGTGTAGGGTATATTAGGGACGGCACAAGAGGGAGGCTAGTGGTAGTACCTCGTGCCCCTTCCAACTCCACCGGATAGGGAGCAAATAGAGTATAGAGCATAAGAAGGTAAAAATGAAAGTATATAAGAAGAATCAAGTCAAATTTTTAATCACTTGAAAATACACTTTAAGGATGAAATCAGTGCAAGATTCTATTTAAATAGGAGGAGTTTATTTGAAAAGAATTGATTTTGATCATTGACATGCTTGTTCTTAATATTTTAATGCATGACTTAACACATAATATATTTTGCATATGGCATAATGTCTTGAATTATGGGTTCTCAATATTTTGTAATGCTCCATGCTTGGACAATTTGATTGAATGTTTGAAATACTACATAAAATTTTTATTTGGTATTATGGAAAAGAAATTTCAGAATTGTCGTTCACAATCATCTTTAAAATCTGAAAGTTGAATAAATTTATAAAAAGGAGAAGAGAAGGATATCTCTATTTAGGCAAAATGAATTGATTTTGTTTTATCCTTCAACTTGCCTAACTTTGGTATATAATGTTCAAATTCATACCAAAACTCAACATAAATACGAATATTCTGAATATGCTCTTATATGTTTGAAATGTGTGTTTTCAATCGTAATGATTTAAGATGAGCTACAATGTGAAGATACATATCTCAAATTACAACTTTGAAAGCCTCCTTGAGAATCTTTATGAAATTCAGAATCTGATTTTGTATAAAAGCTTAAACTCAATATGAATTTCTAGATAAAACTACAGCTTAAGAAAAATAGAATAATTCTGATGCCTTGATTGCTTGCCCCGATACGCATCTGAAACATATCATTTCTTATCTTCAAAGTGTACTAATATTGGTCTGAATGATGTGTCTTTCGATGATCTTGATTGCAAACAAATATTTTTAATATATAATTTTATTTTGATATTGAAAAGATTTATTGTGCTTCATATATACATTGCTGAAAAACTTTGATTAAGAAATTGAGTTCTATAAATATATATACTTCAATGATCATCTATATGTTTTTTTTCCTCTCCTACATTATTAAAGACTTCTATCAAAATATATATGTATATATATATTATTAAAAGAGTGAATGATCTTAAGTTTAGAAATATTTCAGCTCACTCAAATGATTCTTAAAAGAAAGAAAATGTAAATGCTTTTGAAAGAATTTGAGCTTCAAATGAATTATTTTCTGATTAATATTTCAGTACATTTTCTCAAAGATTAAGAGGAAGCATAACTTGTTCTTAAAAGATTAAAAAGAGTGATTGCTATAAATTTTGAATAATTCTAGATCACTCTACATTCTTGATATCATAAAGTTTCAGTTTTATTCACGTTTATCATTAAAATCTGAAATTCAACAAAAGACAAGAATAATTAAAGAAGAATGCATCTTTTAAGGGGGAGCTTTAGATATTCAGTATCTTATCCTAAAGTTACTTTAATTTGATGCATACCTTGAATTTTATGGATTGATTTTGATGAACCTCCTTATATTGCAAGACTTGCTTTAATTATATAATAAGTTTATACCTTGAGATGAGTTCTATAAAGGTTGTCTTATCTCAAACCTTGAATCTTATGAAAATAAAATATATTTTCGAGATTGACAATTTTATTGAACAAATTCTAAAACTCTCAAATGGAATGATTAATTAAGGGGGAGAAAGAAAATTTCAGAGGGAGAGATCATATAGAACTTAATCATGTAAATTCACAACTAAAGATGAGAGAAAGAATACTAAATGTAAAGTGGTATTAAACTTTGTGCCTCATTGAATATCTTTTGAAAGTTGGATTTTCATCTGTACTTAATTGGTAAATCACTTGTTTTGAAAACTAAGTGAAAAGGATTCCATTTGTCTTAGTATTGGAAATTTACTTTGGAATCTACTAATGAGCTCTTATTGGCTTGCACTTTAATGTTTCAATCATGAGCCAATTCATTTTAATTGATTTTGATGATATGATCTTTAAAGGAGTAAAAGAAAGTCTTTAAGAGAGCTTTCAAAGAACTTTCAAAGCCCTGAATTTTATGTATCCTACATTGCATAAATTCATACTTTGGTACCTATGCTCCAATACTTTTATATCATGAAAGAACTTTGAAGTCATTAAGAATTAAGGATTCAACATAATCTTATGTTTTTCGAGTATATAAGTTTTGATCTTTATCTGCTCTTATACTATACTCTAAAAATTAATTAGATTGCTCTCATGTTGCTATATACTTAATATATTAAAAAAAAAAAGGGTATTGAAGTTTCATTCGTGCTTTCTTTGAATATTATTCTTGATACTCCTTGAAATAACTTGAAAAAGATTCCATCTACACTTAATTTCAAAACTATCTTTGGAATCTACATTTAGAGATCACTTCTGGCTTATATCCTAAATATCTCATTCCTAAAGCCAAACACATAGAAATAAGATATGATTTTATTAGGGATCATGTGCAAAATGGAAACATATGTATTGAGCATATATGCACTGAAAAACAATTAGCCGACATATTCACAAAACCCTTGAGTGAAGATAGATTCTGCACGCTAAGGAGAGAATTAGGTATATGTGATCCTTTTTATTGAAGAAATATAAAAGGGAGCAAGTAGTCTCATGATACATTCCTCCAATTTCTAAAAATCCATGAAACATGAGTCAAACTTGTTATCTATAGATTCCTTACTCATGTATCATTGTCCCAGAAAGAATTCATAAGGATTGGAAGCAAGAAAAATTTTTAGAAGCAAAAAGGAAGAGAAAAGAAAAATTCTGCATTTGGGTCAACCCAACCCAGAATAGGGTCGACCCAACGTTGAGTCGACCCAAGATGTTTCTTGAGTCGACCCAACGTCGGGATCCCACTGTTAAAAGGGGGACCCGTGAGCTATCTAGGGCACTGTTTACCCTTTGTCCTCTTCCGAAAACTTTATTTTCCACTCTCAAATCTTCTCCAATCATCTCCAAACAGTAGATTACTTCAAGATCTTGGAGAAATGGGACCCGAGAGAGCCGTAGCCAAGCGATCCGGGAGAGTCTCACGATCTTGTTTAGAGACTAGGATATGTATCTAGTTCTCATATGTATTTGGTGGTTATCATGCATCTTTAAACTTTGATTGAGGAATATTGTGTTTGCTTTTGCTTTTGATATATTAAAATGTTCCTATTTTGATCAATGAAGTTTGAAGTTTGGTATTTATTGCATCTTTTTCCATGTACCTATTTGATGATAACAAAAAGGGGGAGAAGTAAAGAAAGAGTAATAGGGGAGAAGTAAAGATATCTTTAGAGTAAATAGAGTAACAAAAAGGGGGAGAAGTAAAGAAAGAGTAATAAGAGGAGAAGTAAAGAAAGAAAGAGAAATAATTTGTATAACAAATAGAAAATCATATAGGAAAGCATATACATCCAAGGAGGAGCAATTTGCAACAATGAAAATGATCAACTCAAAAATTTATATCAAATTTCAGAATTTGGCACACATAATTTCAGAATTTGGCACGCACCTTTCACACCTCGATACATAATCTGAAACTCATGTTTTATCTCAAATTTTTGGAGTTTCATCTTTAATGAATTATAAATGAAAGGGGGAGCAATTCAAAGAGTCAAATTGGCAACATTTAAATGATATAGGGGGAGATTTCACTCGTATATATGAAAAGCTGAAATTCAGCAATTTAATCCCTTTTACAAACTGATTTTAAAGACAAGTATCAACAGGCTTATACTCTTTATTTTGTAATCATCAAAAAGGGGGAGATTGAGGATGATAGTGTTATTTTGATGATTAACAAGTAATTATCTAGAGTATGTTATAAGTTAAATTGATACTTCATTTATAAGTTCATTACTCTCAGTATATTTGTGTGATTGATAATAGATACATGCTGTCACGCCCCGAACCCATCACCCAAGTCCGGCACGCGACCGGCCGCATGAGCCCTAGAGCAGTGCCCTAAAGATCATGCAAGGCCTAAAAGGTACAACATTCACATATATGCCAAAACCAAAGATTGATGTAATTCAATCAAATCCAGCTACAATGTACTGATTTATTACATAATTTCAAATGTCCATAAATAAAAGATAAATTGACTTCTAACTATCTAGCAGTCTGACTCCAGATCGAGCTCACTTCTTGTCCCATCCGACAGATTCTACGAATCCAGTGCCTCTGAAAAAAAATGGAAGTGTAGTATGAGCTTTTCCAGCCCAGTAAGAATCCCAACAGCCACACACAACAAAATCATAAAATAATCAAGTATCAAAATATATATAGCATTTCATCATTTCAAAAGCTCAACAAACAACAAATATATGTAATCAGTACATATACACAAATCCTTTGTTGTTTTCACATTATGTGATCCATTCCCATATTACTCAAATTCCAAAGTTTTCAAACTTTTCATTTCTGGCGTTGGACTAACCAAGATCATGTCCCAGTCCAAGACTGCACAAATCCCACGCATCGCTCGTGGCCGCTATCCTACGCATAAGCTCGTAGAGGCTATCCCACGCGTAAGCCCGTGGAGGCTATCCCACGCATCAGCTCGTGGCCGCTATCCGTAAGCCCGTGGAGGCTATCCCACGCGTAAGCCCGTGGAGGCTATCCCACGCATCAGCTCGTGGCCGCTATCCGTAAGCCCGTGGAGGCTATCCCACGCGTAAGCCCGTGGAGGCTATCCCACGCATCAGCTCGTGGCCGCTATCCGTAAGCCCGTGGAGGCTATCCCACGCGTAAACCCGTGGAGGCTATCCCACGCATCAGCTCGTGGCCGCTATCTTATGACAAGGTTAGTCCAACCCATGTTACATGTCTAGTTTTACATGTTCAATCACATTCCCATCACATCACATATTTTCATAAATTTTCAAAAATATGTTATTTCTTCCCAAATGAATTTATCTCAATATTTTCATTATAAACAACATGCACGCCTCATAGGTGCCGCATCAACTCATAAACAATAACAACATAATAATGAAAATATGTTGATAAAAATTCGTCTCATATGTATCATATCAACTCACAAGCAATAACATCAAAACCGTAAATAAATCCAACGATAAATCAATATATGCATAGAAGTGCTCAGATGTAGGGATTCTTACAGAGATTGTAGACTGACTCAAACACGGTCCGAATCACAACCTACGCGCTGGGGTGCTGAGTCCCCTGATCAGAGTCTCCTGGCACCGCCGACTCTTCCTCTACAATCATCAATTATAATTCACAACTAAATCATTTAATATTTAAATATTCAAAACTATAATTCACATCTGCTATGGGGTCCATCACCAGGTCCCCAAACATCTCAATCCCTCCAGATCTAGGGCAATCGGGGTGGCCCGACTCCCACTCCGTACCACCGGCCTGTGTCGTCGCCAGCCGGGGCCGCTGCCATGCCGGCGACGATGGCCGGTCTCGGTGAAAACATCAAAAGAAAGGAAGAAAGTCCTTCATGGTTGGGAGTACACCTCCCTCCTTCTATTTACTTGGTTCCAAGGGTAATAGCCATGGTGGCTGTGCCCTTTTCCTTCCCTAACCCGACAACACCACATCCACCACTAGCCATATCATCGCCGGCCAAGAGGAGGGAAGAAGAGATTTCTTCTTCTTCTTCTTCTTCCCCCAAGAACCTGCATGCTTTCCTCCCTTCCTCCTCCCCCTTCATTCATGGAAGACCACCCTGAGAGTGGCTCGGCTCCCCCCACCCGACGGCAGCCCCAGTGGCCCCCGACCGCCGCCACTATCGCCGCCGGTGGCCAGCCGACGCGAGAGGGAGAGAAGAAGGAGGTGGAACCGTGCGGTATGCCCTCGGTCCACCATCCCCATCCCCAATAAAACCCTAGAAATCCCTCACCCATCTCCATAAAACCCGATCGACGCCCAAAACCATGGATCCCGACCAATCCCGGCGGCCGGCGGCGGCCAAAAATCGGAAAGAAGAGGCCGAAACAGGGGTACCCTGTTTCGGGCTCTTCTCCGACGATTCACCGGCCAAATCCCTAACCACATCAGCCCTAAATCTAGCAAATGACATGCAAGGAGAGGAGCCACACTTACCTCGGTCCGACGGGGTGTTCCGGCGATCTTTCCGGCGAGAAATCGGAGGAGAAAATCCGTGAGCAACCCGGATCTACGCGCACGGCCCGAGTTCTCTTCGCCCGTGGGGATCTTCACCGAAGGAGAGTGGCCTTCCGTCACGGCCGGCCGGATCTCGGCGTTCGATCTTCCCTCCGGCGATCAACCCAGCGCCGCCGCCGCCTCCCCTTCGCACTCTCCCTCTTCTTCCACGATCGTGCCCTAGGCACGATCGTAATAAGGGGGATGGGCCCGGTCTTTTCGGGCCGGCCCATCCGCCCCTTTCCTTTTTTTTTTTTTTTAATTTTGGGGGTTTTACACTTGCTTTGTTCATTTGAATGAATCTAACCTTGAGAATGCAGCAAAGTGTGGATTGAGTCGACCCAAAGATTGTTTGAGTCGACCCCGGCACATCAAGAAATCATTTGGCACACTCCTGCAAAAATGGCACAGATGAACAGTTGGTCGGGTCGACCCAAGGTAAGCATGAGTCGACCCAAACTTCAAGAACCTCAAACCATGAAGGAAATATGTTCTCTGGATTTACTGAGAGGGTCGACCCAAACAGTGGTTGAGTCGACCCAAGCTTGAGTCGACCCAAACTCTGAGAGGGTCGACCCAAAGGCAAGACAGAAAGACAGACAGAAAATGGTTCTCTGAAATTACTGAGAGGGTCGACCCAAGAAGAAGTTGAGTCGACCCAAGTGAACTTTGAGTCGACCCAAAGAAAGGATGGGTCGACCCAAGTGAAGGAAGGCTGAAATCAAAGTTTCTGTGTTCTCTGAGAGGGTCGACCCAAGGAATGTTTGAGTCGACCCAAGGCAAAGTTGGGTCGACCCAAGGACAGGTTGAGCCGACCCAAACACGGGCTGAACAGTAACGGCTAGTTCTGCAGATGTACTTTTTGTCCTTCCCAAGGTCAGTAACGGCTAGTTTTTCAAATCTAACCATTGGGACTTGTCCTAAGAAGGTGGGAAGCTATTTAAAGGGGCACTATTCATCAGAGAGAACAACTTTTGAAAGGAATATCAAAGAGTACTCAAGAACACAAAAGTGCCCTAATCTTCTTCATCAAGAGCTTCATTCAAGAATCAAAGAAAGAGATTGAGCAGATTCAAAGAGGCATCAAGAGCTCCATCCCCCTTAAAGAGTGAAGCATCCTTGACAAAGAAGAGCAAAGCGACTTCAAAGCGATAAATACTTTCTAACTCTTCCTTGTAGCTTATATTGTTTCATATGCTCATTTAGGAGTTTGAATCTTTCCTTTTGTTTATTAAACACTTTGTAAAGGTTCGTTGGTGAGCCCGCAAAACCAACAAAGGTTTTTGGTGAACCCGAAAAACCAAAGTGTATAGGTTCGTTGGTGAGCCCGTAAAACCAACAAAGGTTTTTGGTGAACCCGGAAAACCAAAGTGTATAGGTTCGTTGGTGAGCCCGTAAAACCAACAAAGGTTTTTGGATTGTGAGCCCGAAAAACAATCCAACTGTAATCCGCGGGATTATAGTGAATTCCCAAGGGGACGCTTGGGGAGTGGACGTAGGTGCTAAGGAGAGCACCGAACCACTATATATTGTTGTGTTTGTGTTGTGCTTGTGCTTACGTTTATTCTTGCATCATCTTCTATCTTTGCACTAGTTTAAATCATTCAAATAGTTTAAGAAAGCATCCACCGCACTTAATTAAGAAAACGTTTAAAGCACCAAAATTTAGAAGAAACCAATTCACCCCCCCCCCCTCTTGGCTTGTCACCTTGGGCAACAAGTTCTATATGATCTCTCACTCTGAAATTTTCTTTCTCCCCCTTAATTAATCATTCCATTTGAGAGTTTAGAGTTTGAAGATAATTTTTAATAAAGAGATTGAGTATTTAAAGCTTCCCCTCAAAAGATGCATTTTCTTTCAAACCTTTTTTTTTGTTCTTCTATAATATCAAGAATGTAGAGTGATCTAGAATTTTTCAAAATTTATAGCAATCACTCTTTTTAATCTTTCAAGAATAAATTATATTTCCTCTTATTTTTTTTTGAATATGTATGGAAATATTAATCAGAAAATAATTCTTTTGAAGCTCAAATTTCTTTCAAAAGTAATTACATTTTCTTTCCTATAAGAATTATTGAAGTGAGTTGAAATATTCTAAGCTTTAGGATCATTAACTCTCTTCTTAAAAATAGCTTTTCTTTTTAATGATAGAAGCATTTAATTATGTAGGAGTGTATATTCAAAATATTAATTTCTTAGTCATAGTTTTTCAGCAATGTATATATGAAGCACCATAAATCTTTTTAATATCAAAATAATATCATATGTTTAGAACCATTTATTTGCAATCAAGATCATTGAAAAATGCATCATTTAGACTAATTTTAATAAACTTATAAGATAGAAAATGATATGTTTCAGATGCGTATCGGAGCAAACAATCAAGGCATCAAAATTAATTCTATTTTTCTTAGACCGTAGTTTTCATCCAGAAATCATATTGAGTTATTCCTCAAAATGATGCAATCATTGAAGCATATAATAAAAGTTACAAAAATGCAATGATAGAAGCATTTTTTAAATTAAGTTTAAGCTTTTATACAAAATCAGATTCTGAATTTCATAAAAAATTTCAAGGAAGCTTTCAGGATTATAATTTGAGATATGCATCTTCTACATTGTAGCTCATCTTAAGTTATTAAGATTGAAAACACACATTTCAAAAGTATTAGAACACATTCAGAATCTTTGTAATTAACATTTAATTTTGGCACAAATTGGAGCAATTTAACAAGTATCAGGATATTATGTACCAATGTTAGGCAAGATAAAAGATAAATCAGAATCAATTCATTTTGCCTAATTTGCAAATTCAAATTATTCTTTTTTTTTATTTTTTCAAAATATATTCACTAAAACAAAATGATGTTGTTGTTGGTAATAACATGTTTCAATCAAATTTTATAGGCATGAAGCATTACAAGTTATATTTAGGAAAGATCTTTGTTATTTGAATATTGAAAACACATAATTCATAACATCATGTCACATGCAAAACATAATATGCATTAAGTCATAACATCATGTATTAAAACATTAAGAGCAAGCATGTCAAGGATCAAAATTTATTCTTTTCAAATAAACTCTCCCTATTTATATATAATTCTACACTGATTTTATCCTTAAGGTGTGTTTTCAAGTGATCGAAACTTCATTTGGCTTTTCACAAGCTTTTTATATACTTTCATTTATCTTGTCATTCATTTCCTCATTTTTGAATTTCTTCCTTTAACCACTTAGTGAACATTCTAATCTTCATTTCGTTTGGTTTTACTTTTCTATGCTCTATACTCTATTTGCTCCCTATCCGGTGGAGTTGGAAGGGGCACGAGGTACTACCACTAGCCTCCCTCTTGTGCCGTCCCTAATATGCCCTACACCGAATAGTTGGGTCAAATAGTGTCGGGTACTACCACTAGCCTCCCCATTGACACCATCCCTATGATGAGCAATATAGAAGGGTTAAAATGTTCACTTCAAACTTTTCCTGTAATTAATTACGGATTTTATCTCTTCCAAAAGGAATGTTCATATTAGTCTCACAAATGTGCCAAATATATTATGCTTGTTTTGCTTTTCCTAAAGATTGGAGTATTTGCCTTTACTTAGATTTTACTTCCCTTGAATAATTGTTCATTTTCTTTTCTTTATCTCTCTTTCTTTTTATTATTTTCAAGTAATTACATGAAAGAGCAGAATAAAAAAAAATTAATCTAATATGCTGCATATAAATGTATATCATGCAAACAACATTTTCATTATGCCCAATGATTCATAGCTTATCACAAGTTATTTTGAATTAGAGATTTGAGGCATAAACTTGTGTATTTCATGGTTATGCATTATATAGGAAAAAGTGAACTTCAATTTAATCACACCATGAAACAATTATCACTAGCATGAGAATGAAGCGTGATATCAAGATGATCAGCAATTAAAGGTTTAATCATGCTACCATATAATTTCAGACTATTGATTTTGCTCAACTAACTCACAAGAGAAGAGTTTAGATTACCAGTGCATTTAGCATTCTTCAAGCCAAATACCTTTTAGATTCTTTACACCCTTGGCTGAAGAAAATCTCTCCTTTTTTTGTTTGCAAGGGAATGTTTATTGTATCTTTCATCGAGGTGTCCTTCAAGTTGAAATTTCTTGCTCATAAGTTCTGTATCATTAGCAAAATCTTTTTCTTTTCTTGAAGGCAATTCATTAGGTTCTCTAGGATACAAAAACATTCATACAACATATTTCTTAACAAGATGACTCAACATGAGACATGACAATAATTGAATTTGAGTCACTTTACTCAAGAGATTGCCTAAATATAAGCAAGCACAAGTCACTTGAACTAAAGAGATAACTTCATTAAGTAAAATAGTTCAAGGACAAGCATGTGAGGCAATAGAAAGATTCATTAAAATTAAATCAATTTTTTTGTTTTCAGAATCAATTTAACTTAGATTCAATTTGCATAAGATAATTATCAATAAAATATACAAGTTGAATTTTAATCAGATTATCTTAAGTAGTTGTTTCTATCAAAATTCTGATTATGATTTAGCTTTCAACACAGATACTCTTGTTTCAGAAAGACAAGCAATCTTCTTTTAGAAAAAAATAAGAAATATTTTTGATTTATAAGAGATAGCTCAAGAAAATTAATATTCATGCTTTAACAGATTTTTATGCTCAGATTAAATATGATGAGTTAAAATTAATCAGTGGAATTTGAGATCATTTTAGGAAAAGATATTAATCATGGATACAATGATTATGCTCAATGAAATATTTTAATGATCAGATTTATTGATTTTGAATTTTAGAATAGTCTTGAGCATTACTTGTAAGAGGGAAGACGATTTGTTATTATAGAAACTTTTAAGTAAGTTTCTTATTATGATCATAACACATTAATCATTTATGATTGAACCAATTTGAAATGATTATGATTTAACCTATGATGCATATATGAGACTTATAAAGCAAATCATAATACATTTCAGATAATCATATAAGGAATGAATGGTATAATAACATGATGAATTACATTCATACCTTCACGAAGGATAACCTAAGATTTCATAAGTATTATGCTCAATAAAGTTTTAGCATGAAATCAGCATCAACTATTTATATTAGAGAAGAAATTTAGATTTTGAAAAACTTAAAGGAGAAGGTTATACATATTCATTCATTGTTTTCTTATTATCATGCAAGCACTAGAAAAATTTTATGCTAAGATCGTTGAGATAAAAATTCAACATATGAGGCATTTAAGAACTTTGATGCAGAGAGTATCGTAATTTCATAAAAAGATAATTTTGATACACGATGTAGAATGTTAAACCTTATACTAGATTTAATGAATAAATTGAGACTTATTTTTAATTATGTGTCAACGCACCCATTTGTATGAAAGTTTCATTTGTTCCATGGGTAGCTTGGCACACTTATATCTACACCCTCATATTTTTATTTTGGGTACCCAAGCTTGCTTGGGTCCTTGAGGGTTAGTGCATATGGTTCCTTTTAGAACCCAAATCTGTTTAAACATAATAACTTTACTATTTGATTTATTCGTATTAGAACCATAGGTAAAGTTTTTATGCCCAATCTTTTTATGTTTGAAATAAGTTATCTTATTTAATGGTTTGCTTGGCGAATTGATAACCTTTTTCTTTAGGGGTTTATTGTTGAGCAAAGAAATCCAGCCAAGTTTTGATTTATCAAAAACAGCATGTTGACTTTCAAACATCGTTTTTAATCTTTCTGAACTTACAGTGAATTTGTTAATAAAAGATTTCAATTGGTTAACTTCTTCACTTAAGTTTTGATTTTCTTTAATTAAATTCTGATTTTTTTGAATCAATTCTTCTGAATTTACTCTTAAGCGTTCATTCTCAGAATTTAATTTGTCTTTCATTTCAGCAGTAGAATTTCTTTCCTCTGACATTTTTAGATGTAGCCTTTTATTCTTTAAACTAAGCTTCTTATTCTTTAAATTAAGCTTCTTGTATTCTAAGTATAAATCAGAAAATGCATCATGAAGTTCATCAAATGTAAAATCAGATTGAGCTTCAGTATGTACTTGATTTTTGAATGAGAAATCACTTTGTATTCGAGTACATACCTCATCTTCATGTGCCACAAAGCATAGATTTTCAATTTCAGTTTGCTGCTCTTCTTCTTCGGAGCTAGTTTCAAATTCACTAGAAATGTTAGTGCATTTATATTTAACTTCAAGCATACTCCATATTTCCTTAGCAGTCATGCAAAAAGATATGTTATTAAGTTCACTATCATCCAATGCACAATATAGAATATTCATGGCTTTTGCATTTTGCTGAACCATTTTCTTATCATGATTAGCATTTGTATGTAGCCCATTGACTATGATACTCCATAAATCGTAGTCATGTGCTTGAATGAAAATGCGCATGCGTGCTTTCCAATGTGTGTAGTTTATACCATTAAATAGTGGAGGTCTATCAATTAATTGTCCCTCACTCATAGAACATCCCACTTGGGTTGTCATGATCTTTAACTCTTGATTGTGAGATCAATAATTACTATTGGAGCACCTTGCTCTGATACCACTTGTTGCCCAAGGTGACAAGCCAAGAGGGGGGGGTGAATTGGTTTCTTTTAATTTTAACTATCTTACTTGTGTTAAATGATGAGTTAGTGAACTTAAACAAATCGCAATGCAAACAACAAGAAGTATAGTGGTTCGGTGCTCTCCTTAGCACCTACGTCCACTCCCCAAGCGACCCCTTGGGAATTCACTATAATCCCGCGGATTACAGTTGAATTGTTTTCCGGGCTCACAATCCAAAAACCTTTACACTTTGGTTTTTCGGGTTCACCAAAAACCTATGTTGGTTTTGCGGGCTCACCAACGAACCTATGTTGGTTTTACGGGCTCACCAACGAACCTTTACAATTGGTTTTCCGGGTTCACCAATCAACCTGTTGCTGGTGGTCCAAACCGAGAACGATTGGCACAGCGGTGTGAACGGGATTCCGTCTGAGCTGCCTTGGTCGATGTTGATTGTGCTCCACCTTCCACCGGAAAACCTGCAAGCAAGCCTCCCACCACCACTGGGGTAGCGGGGGCCCTCCGACGATCAAGTCAGAGGAGATTGGAGGAGGAGGAGAAATGATAATAGCAAGCAAGAGAGTGCTCTGGAAGATATTGCTTACCCCCCCTTCTCCCCCCAGCCGCATATATACTTGGCTGGGGGGTCTCTCAGGGGGGTTTGTCATCGTGGGGCGCGATGGAGTGGCCACTGACATGGCCGTTACAGGGCGTCGTGGAGCAGCGCTGGGTACGGCCATGACAGGGCGTAGTGGAGTTCCGCTTTGTACGGCTGATACAGGAGATCGTGGAACAGCATCGGATACAGCCGTTGCAGGGAGTAGTGGAGCAGGAGGCCTCGGCGTGCCTCTGGGAAGCAGCCTGTCGTTATCAAGAGATCTCCGACTCGGGGTCGGAGTGCTGGATCAGGGGGCAGCCGACTCGGGGTCGGGCTGCGGTGCTGAGGATATCCGACTTGGGGTCGGATTGCTAGATTAAGGGGCAGCCGACTCGGGGTCGGGCTGCGAAGCCGAAGATGTCCGACTCGGGGCCGGACTGCTGGATCGAAGGGCAGCCGACTCGAGGTCGGGCTGTGGAGCCGAAGATGTCCGACTCGGGGTCGGATTGCTGGATCAAAGGGCAACCGACTCGAGGTCGGGCTGTGGAGCCGAAGATGTCCGACTCGGGGTCGGATTGCTGGATCAAAGGGCAACCGACTCGAGGTCGGGCTGTGGAGCCGAAGATGTCCGACTCGGGGTCGGATTGCTGGATCAAAGGGCAACCGACTCGAGGTCGGGCTGTGGAGCCGAAGATGTCCGACTCGGGGTCGGATTGCTGGATCAAAGGACAGCCGTAGTCTTCATGGGCGCGCGTGCCGATCACGTGGAGCATGGCGGCTTAGTTCTCCCGTAACAGTAGCCCCCCACTTCCGAGCCTGGAACTAGAAGGGGAACGGGTGAAGGGAGTGATGCTTCGAGATTGCCGCCATCCCTCGGAGAGGCGCGCGCGCTTCGAGCTCCCCGCCTTCTTTATGGCGTATGGCGGTTGTTGCTGACCTGGCAGTCTGAGGATTTCGGCGGACATCCTTCCTCAATGGTGTCGATTCGCCTTTGGGGCGCGAGCGACCCTTCAGCGGCCAGGCGTCCTCTGGCGTCATCGAGGCATCCCCCGCCTTTCCGCCTATTTAACCGGGGGCCCTCCCCCGTCCGTCTTCCTCTTTACAGACATTTTCGAGTTTCCCCTTTGCGCTGCCGTTGTTGCCGTCGGACTGTTCGCTTGCTTCTCCTTTGACGCTCTCGGAGCCGTTCTTCCTTCTCTTCCGGTGAGTTACCCCATTCTTCTACTTAGGGCTCTCCATACTTTCTCCTTTTGTACTAGTGTACCCCAGTCGTCCCGGCCTTTCCCCCCTTCTTGTCCCCGTCCTGACCGTAGGTTTATTGGCCATTAGGAATGGGCGAAGTGAGAGCAGACCACATTAAGTCGGAGCTGGTCGCCGAAGACTTAGACAAACTCGTGGCTCGGTACCACCTTCCCGAGGCCTGCAACGTTACGCTCCCGGGGCCTGAGGAGAGGATGTCCCATCCTCCTCCAGGGAAGATCGCCATCAATGAGGGCATTCTCCAGGCCGGGTTCCGCTTTCCCCCTTCGGACTTAGTCGTGCAGGTACTCCGGGGTTTAAGAGTTGCGCCGACGCAGCTGGTGCCGAACTCGTGGCGTGCCCTGACGGTCTTCCAGGTTCTCTGCCGCATGCACGAGATTCCTGCCACTCTGAATGTTTTTTGGGAGTTCTACAGCCTGAGTGGCCACCCCCAGGACAAAGGGTGGTGGTGCTTTGCGGCGCGGCGAGGGTGCGGCCTCGTCAAAGAGGCTCCTTCCTCCATTCACGGCTGGAAGGAGCGTTTCTTCTTCATCGATGTAGATCCCTCTTGGGAAATCAGGGCGACCTGGGAGACGCCGATGAAGTCCCCGATCGGCCTATCGAGACTGTCGAGGGAGGAATCCGATGGCTTGGCCGCCTTGAAGGGGTTGGTTGCCGAGGGCCAGCTCCCCCCGGTGGTCCGCCTTATTTCCGAGGATACCTTGGTGAATGTCGGTCTGAGCTCGGTCCCCACCGACCGTGAGCCCGCCACCATTTCTTTTTTGACTCTTTTCTCCTCTTTCGTCTCATTCTTTCCTTCGGTTTCTCAGCCCGACCATCTCGTTCTTGTTGCAGAGATTGACGACGTCATGCGGTCGGACAAGGGACCGGCCGTTGGTAGGTCGTCCCTACTGGAAGCGGTCCGGAGGAGGAAACGAGCTCCTCCGAGCGGGGCCCCGCCAGCGAAGAAGTCCCGCAAGGAGGTGCCTCCGACGCCGACCGACGAGTCCGGGCCCACCGATCAGGGAGACGCCGTGGGCACGGACCGGCAGCTGACGCCGTATCAGCCCTCCGGTGGTGAGACTGCCGCTATTCCAGAGGTATCATCCGAGCCCGCTCAAGACGGACGGGTCGGACGTGATCGGTCCCCGGCCCGGCCTTCGACTCAGCCGGCTCCCGATGATTCGAGGAGGGACGCGCCGAGGCCCCGGCCGAGCGGGGCCCTATCAATTCCTGGAGTGACCCCCGCCCCGAGCACAATCAGCAGGACTCTTCCCCAGGCGATGGATAAGGGTAAGGCTGCAGAACCACCATCCGGCTCCGGGGAGAAATCGGGGTCGGCCTTCACTACCGATGGCGCCCGAAACCTCATCGAAACAGTGCTGCTGGAGAAGGACCGTCGGCGGGTCCGGAAGTTGGGGGTCTCTGACGTCGGGGCTGCCAGCTGCGTCTGTCTCATGTCGGTGAGTGTTCTTCTGGCCGCTTTTCACCATTTATTAGCTCTGTTGTTCTCCGCCTGACGCCCTCACTTTTTCTATCTCTTAGCTCGCCCAGTACATGATCCGTCTAGAGGAGTGCTACAAGGAACAGGCGGGGCTTCTGGCGAAGGCCGAGGACCGACTGAAAGCAGTGGAAGAGAGAGGCCAGGCTGTGGCGGGCAGGACGACCGGGGACCTCGAGGCGAGGCTCCGGGAGGCCGAAGAGCGGGCACTCGGCTTCGCCGCCCTCGAGAAGCAACTGTTGGAAGCTCGGGAGCAACTCAAAGTCGCCTCGGGCCTCGAAAGCAGGGTTAAGAAGGCGGAGGAACGAGCTGAAAAGCAGTCCCGGAAGGTCGCGGACTATCGAGAGAGGTGGGAGAAGGCTCAGTGGTCTGCCGACAGCGCCCGCAACCGAACCCGGTCTCTTGAAGCCAAACTGGGTGAATTGGAGTCAGCCTTGGAGAGGTCCCGCGCGAACGACCAAGAGCTCCGTTCGCGCCTGGAGGAAGCTGAGGCCGCTCGCACTGCTGCCGAGGCGAAGCATAAGGAGGCTCAGGCTAATCTGCTGAGGGTCTCCTCCGAGGCTGAAGACCGGATTGTGGCGAAGGTCTTGGAGGCTAAGGCTCAGATTACGGAGCGAGCAGAGGCGGCGCTGACCGAGAAGAGTGCGGAGATCGGGCGCCAGGCGGTACAGGCTTATCGTCAGTCCGCCGAGTTCACCCGTGATATGTCGGAGGCGGTACGGGCCTATCGTCAGTCTGACGAGTTCGTCCGTGACGCGTCGGACGCGGGGTCCGAATCCTTCATCTTAGGCTTCGAGGAGGGCCTGGCAAGGGTGTCGGCTAAGTACCCCGAAGTTGACCTGAGTGGGATTTTCCTTCTCGACTCCTCTCCGGCGCCATCGCCTGCTGATTCTCCTACCGCCTCCCTACCCCCTGCGGACGAGCCCGACGCTCCCGACCCGGGGGTTCCTCCAAGCTGACCTCTTGTACCTTTCGTTGTCCTCTTTTTTTTGTATGTCGGCGTTTTGCCAAATTGTATGGGCCTTGGCCCTGAAATAATGAAAATTAATACAGGTCGAATGTTTCTTCATCTCGCTTTCGTCCTCCTCTTTTTTTTTCTTTTTAACTCTTGGCAGCGTCTTGCCGACTCCTAACTCTCGAAGTTCTTCCGGCGCTAAGCCAGGCATCCGAGGGTTAGGCCTCAGGAAATTCTTCCGGCGCTAAGCCAGGCATCCGAGGGTTAGGCCTCAGGAAATTCTTCCGGCGCTAAGCCAGGCATCCGAGGGTTAGGCCTCAGGAAATTCTTCCGGCGCTAAGCCAGGCATCCGAGGGTTAGGCCTCAGGAAATTCTTCCGGCGCTAAGCCAGGCATCCGAGGGTTAGGCCTCAGGAAATTCTTCCGGCACTAAGCCAGGCATCCGAGGGTTAGGCCTCAGGAAATTCTTCCGGCATTAAGCCAGGCATCCGAGGGTTAGGCCTCAGGAAATTCTTCCGGCACTAAGCCAGGCATCCGAGGGTTAGGCCTCAGGAAATTCTTCCGGCACTAAGCCAGGCATCCGAGGGTTAAGCCTCAGGAAATTCTTCCTGCACTAAGCCAGGCATCCGAGGGTTAGGCCTCAGGAAATTCCGCTCGTCGGTCGGCCAAGGCTGGCGCAAGCCGAGGCGACCGGTCGGGGCTTCAGGCTAGTCTGGTCCCGGGATGGTCATCGGGTTAGCCTGGCATCCGAGGGCCGAGCCTCGGGAGATTCCGCTCGTTGGTCGGCCAAGGCTGGCGCAAGCCAAGGCGACCGGTCGGGGCTTCAGGCTAGTCTGCTCCCGGGATGATCATCGGGTTAGCCTGGCATCCGAGGGCCGAGCCTCGGGAGATTCCGCTCGTTGGTCGGCCAAGGCTGGCGCAAGCCAAGGCGACCGGTCGGGGCTTCAGGCTAGTCTGCTCCCGGGATGATCATCGGGTTAGCCTGGCATCCGAGGGCTGAGCCTCGGGAGATTCCGCTCGTTGGTCGGCCAAGGCTGGCGCAAGCCAAGGCGACCGGTCGGGGCTTCAGGCTAGTCTACTCCCGGGATGGTCATCGGGTTAGCCTGGCATCCGAGGGCCGAGCCTCGGGAGATTCCGCTCGTTGGTCGGCCAAGGCTGGCGCAAGCCAAGGCGACCGGTCGGGGCTTCAGGCTAGTCTGCTCCCGGGATGGTCATCGGGTTAGCCTGGCATCCGAGGGCCGAGCCTCGGGAGATTCCGCTCGTTGGTCGGCCAAGGCTGGCGCAAGCCAAGGCGACCGGTCGGGGCTTCAGGCTAGTCTGCTCCCGGGATGGTCATCGGGTTAGCCTGGCATCCGAGGGCCGTGCCTCGGGAAATTCCGCTCGTTGGCCATGCGCCTGTCGCTTGCAGCCCGACGGGGTTTCTCCGTGGCCAGCTGCGATCGTGTTTCTCCTCTTCTCCAAGCGTTGCCTGGGGAACACCAGAAGGGCATTAAACGCTAATTGATGCGTTACCTGGGAAATCGGATCGCCAGTTGCTGCTTGCGAGGAGTGTCAGTTAAGCGGCCGCGATGCGCGCGTTCTTCGAGGCGGACGCGACCTGGGCGCGAGCGGAGATATGTGGACCTAGGGGTACGTGCCACCCGGAGTGTCCTGCACAAAGAATACGATTAAGGAGAATGACGCTTAGGAAATCGCGGGAAGATACGCCTCGAGAGCCAGAACGGCTCCGGATTCAATGCGTCCGCATTTATGGGAGCCACCCGCATCGGAACGACCGGGGGGCTGCAGTTTGGCTATAAATACAGGTGCAGGTGCGATGGAGTTTGCCAAGCCGGAGCTGTTCAAGTTGCCATGGATCGTGGACCTTCTCTCTGGCGCATGGCTGAGAGACTCCTGCCGAAGGAACGGGAGGCGCGCCCCTCGCGACTTCAGCCAACTAGCCGTTTCATCTGGGATCAACAAGGAGGTTCTCCCCGGCGGAACTCCGCTCTAGGCGTTTCATCCGGGATCACGTCTCCCCTCCTTGAAGTTCAGCCTCCCGATTGAGCTCTGCACCAGACGCTCGATCCGGGACCGCGCCTCCATATGCTCTTCTCCCTCGTATTCCTTCTCTCCTCTGACACTGGGGAGGATCGGAATATCCTTTGGAGGCGGCGTTCCCCTGGGGGCAGCGGCGGCTTCTCCAGCGGTGGTTCCTCGTCTTCTTCGTGAGGCGTCGCTGGTGCCTCCGGTTAGAAGCACCCACTTCCGGCGGGGTTGCAGCCGCTTCAGATGGAGGTTTCGGGATCCCAGATCTTCAGCTCCTCGGAGTCTCCACCTCTTCTTTACTTTCTTTACACCCTAATTCCCCTCTGGGAATTCCTTGTAATCACACGAGCACGCCGTTGTAACCAGAAATTATTGAAATGCAAAACGTTATACATTTTTGAACTGTCTTTCTAGCATCGTCGTTCTACTGGTAATACATCCGCAGGTTAGCGGAATTCCAGCTCCTTAGAATTTCTCGACCATCTAGGGCCTCCAACTGGTAGGAGCCAGGTCGGTTTACCCAGCGAACCTTATATGGGCCTTCCCAATTTGGCGCTAGCTTCCCACCTTCCGCAGGTCGAGATGCTTTAGCTCGCCTTAGCACCAGATCTCCGATTCTGAAAAGCTTCGGTCGGACCTTGGAGTTGTAATATCGGGCCACCCTCCGCTGATACATCGCCATCCGAACCTGCGCCATTTCCCTCGCTTCTTCCAAGAGATCCAGGTTCCCTCGGAGTTGTTCCGAATTGGCCTCGGGTCGGTGCGCGGCCACCCGAGGTGAGGGGAGTCCGAGCTCCACGGGGACAACGGCTTCCGTGCCATAGGTTAGGCTGAAAGGCGTCTCCCCGGTAGGGGTCCGATGCGTGGTCCGATACGCCCAAAGGACATTCTCGAGTTCTTCGACCCAAGCTTGCCCCGTCCGACCGATTCACGCTTTGATTCCTTGGAGGATTGTCCGATTTGTGACCTCGGCCTCGCCGTTGGTTTGGGGATGCGACACAGATGTGAACCGATGCTCGATCCCGAACTACTCGCAGAAGTCACGGAAATGCTTGTTGTCGAACTGTCGCCCATTATCCGAGATGAGGACCCGAGGTACCCCAAATCGGACAATGATGTTCTTCTTCACGAACTTCCGGACTTGCACCTCCGTGATAGTGGCCAGCGGCTCTGCCTCCACCCACTTGGTGAAGAAGTCGATTGCAACAATCAAAAATTTCCGCTGAGCTGAAGCGACGGGGAATGGTCCGAGGATATCCATTCCCCACTGGGCGAAGGGCCAGGGTGCAGTGATTGGCGCCAAGGGGACAGAAGAGACTCTCTGGACGTTGGCGTGGCACTGGCAGGCGTCGCATTTCCGCACATGATCCTTTGAGTCCTCCAACAAGGTAGGCCAATAATAGCCTTGCCTCATGATCTTATGCGCCAAGGACCTAGCCCCCAGGTGCGATCCGCAGATGCCTTCGTGGACTTCGCTGAGGGCGTAGGCCGCTTCCGAGGGGCGGAGGCACCTTAAGAGGGGGGCGGTGAACGAGGTCCGATACAGCCTCCCTTCATAGAGTACGTAGTGGGCGGACTTCATGACGAGTCGCCGAGCTTGATCTTCGTCCTCTGGGAGGATTCCTTCGGCGAGGTAGGCGACGAGCGGGTCCATCCAAGATGGCTCCGGATCAATCGCCATCACCGCTCCGGCCTCGCCGATGCTCGGGGCATCTAGGGTCTCCAGGTAGATCGCCCTCGACAAGTTGTGCGCGTCTGCCCACCAAGCGGGACAGCCTGTCGGCCCTGGCATTTTCGCTTCTTGGGACCTGCTGAATGTCAACACTGCCGAGGTCGGGAATGAGTGCTTGCACCTTCCAGACATAGCTCTGCATGGTCGGGCTCCGAGCTTCGAACTCCCCTCGGACCTGCCCGACCACCAGCTGGGAGTCGGTGAAGACCTTCAAACGCCGGATGCCGAGCTCCTTGGTGAGTTTGAGTCCTGTGACTAGGGCCTCGTATTCCGCCTCGTTGTTGGTCACTGGAAATTCGAACCTCAAGGCATACTCGGCTATCACTCCATCGGGACTGGTAAGGACCAGCCCGGCCCCTCCACCTTCGGGGTTCGACGACCCATCAATGTGAAGCGTCCAGATTGGGAGGTCGAGGCTGGGTGTTTCCGGCGGCCTAGGTTCCGCCTCCTGCACAGTGCACTCAGCGAGGAAGTCCGCGAGCACCTGGGCCTTGATGGCGGGTCGGGGCTGGTAGCGGATGTCGAACTCACCAAGTTCTACTGCCCACTTCACCAGCCGTCCCGCATTCTCAGGATTGCTGAGGATCTGCCGCAGTGGTTGATCGGTCAAGAGGGTGACAGGATGAGCCTGGAAATAGGGGCGAAGCCTCCTGGCCGCGGTGAGCAGCGCGAAGGCGATCTTTTCCGCCTTCGTATACCGCGTCTCGGCATCCTGTAGGACCCGGCTGATGTAGTACACAGGCTTCTGGAGCTTTGCCTCTTCCCGAACCAGTACTGCGCTGACTGCGGTTGGGGAGACCGCCAGATAATGGTAGAGCATCTCCCCCTCTTGCGGCTTGGACAGCAGGGGAGGAGACGCCAAGTACTCCTTGAGTTGGTCGAATGCCACTTGACATTCGGCCGTCCAAAGGAAGTCTTTCGGGCGCTTCAACACCTTGAAGAACGGTTGGCAGCGTTCGGCCGATTTTGCCACAAATCGTCCGAGCGCGGCGACCCTTCCAGCGAGCTCCTGAACCTCCTTCACTTTGGTCGGAGGGGACATATCTTGGATGGCCTTGATTTTGTCCGGGTTGGCCTCGATCCCCCGCTGGTTGACAATGAAACCGAGAAACCTCCCGGCCGAAGCACCAAAGGCGCACTTCGCTGGGTTCAGCTTCACGCGAAACTTCCGCAAGGTGGCGAAAGTCTCCTCCAGATCCGCAATGTGCTGGTCCGCATGGCGACTCTTCACCAGCATATCGTCCACGTACACCTCCATGTTCCGGCCAATCTGCTCCTTGAAGATTTTATTGACGAGGCGCTGGTAAGTGGCGCCAGCATTCTTCAGACCAAAAGGCATTACCTTGTAACAGTACAGCCCCCGGTCTGTTATAAAGGCAGTTTTCTCCTCGTCCTGTGGAGCCATCATTATTTGGTTGTAGCCGGAGAAGGCGTCCATGAAAGACAGCAGCTGATATTCGGAAGTCGCGTCGACCAGTTGGTCTATCCGTGAAAGCGGAAAGCTATCCTTGGGGCACGCCTTGTTCAGGTCGGTGTAGTCGACGCACATCCTCCACTTCCCGCTCGCCTTCCGGACAAGTACGACGTTTGCCAGCCACTCGGGGTAGCTCACCCCTTATAAAGCCTGCATCCAAGAGTTTGTCTACCTCCTGGTCGACCACCCAGATCCGATCCGAGGCACAGTGTCTCTTCTTCTGCTTCACTGGTCGGTGGGTCGGGTCGACGTTGAGGGCGTGAGAAATGACCTCCGGGTCGATCCCAGGTACATCGGCCGCCGACCAGGCAAATACATCAGCATTGGCTCGGAGGAATTCCACTAACCTGAGCCGAGCTTCCGAGTCGAGGTTGGCACCGACCCGGACCGTACGGTCCGGGCGACCCTCTTCAAGGGGAACTTCGATCACACCCTCGGCCGGCTCCCCGTGCCGCAAAGCCACCTCGTCTCTGGCGTCAAGGGACTCGACGCTTAGGGCCTCCACGGGCTTCTTCCCTTTGAGAGTTGCTAGGAAATATTGCCGTGCGGTCGGTTGGTCACCTCGGACCTCTCCAATCCCGGCCGCCGTGGGGAACCGCATTAGCAAATGGTATGTAGAGACTACCGCGCGAAGGGCGTTCAGTCCGGGTCGTCCGAGGATAGCGTTGTAGGCCGAGGGAACACGGACGACCAAGAACCCGAGCCGCACCGTGGCTTCTGCGGGTGCAACGCCCGCAGTCACAGGCAGCTCAATGACACCTTCGGCCGAGATAGCGTCTCCAGTGAATCCTATGAGGGGGGTGGATGTTTTGTGCAACACTTGTCGGGACAAGCTCATCTTTTGGAAGGCCTCGTAAAACAAAATATCAGCTGAGCTTCCACTATCCACAAGAACACGCCTTACATCATAGTTCGCCATAGTGAGGGAGATCACCATGGCATCATCATGGGGGGTCTGAACCCCCTTTACATCCTCATCACAAAAAGTGATTACATTTTCGACCCGCTGCCTCTTCGCGACGGCCACCCCTGATGCTTCCACCGAGCCCCCTGCGTTCCTCACGGGCCGAGAACAGCCCCCAGTGATGGTGTGGATTACGCCCGCGACGGGTCGATTCTGCTCTCGAGGCTCCTGAAGGGCCGGGTCGGCCGGACGCGGGTCTGCGGGGGGACGTCGGTCGTTTACATATCGACCGAGACGCCCTCGGCGGATGAGAGCCTCGATCTCGTCCCGAAGCTGGAAGCAGTCTTCGGTGTCGTGGCCGTGGTCTCGGTGGTACTCACAGTACGCCCGAGAGGGCCTCCTCCCAGGAATTTTCTTCATCTGCCTCGGGACCGGGAGGTTCTCCCGCCCCTTGACCTCCATAAGGATCTGGGCCCGGGGGGCCAGGAGTGGGGTGTACCGGTTGAAGCGTTGATGCGGAGAACGAGGGCGTGGGACGCCGTGGTTCCTCACCGGTGACGGGCTTCTGCGCCGATGTTGAGGCGTCGGGCTCCTCCTCTGGGGTGCCTCTTTTCGCCTTTTCTTCCCGAGCTTTAGAGGGGCCTCGGCGGCCTCCTTGTTCCGGTGGGCGGCTGCCTCCTCGGCATCTGCATACTGGTTCGCCCGAGACAACAGCTCCGGGAAGCTCCGCGGCAGGCGTTTGTCCAGGGAGAAGGTGAGTCTGCCCTTCCGGAAGCCACGCTTCAGGGCTGAGAGAGCCACCTCCTGGCTCAGGTTCCGGACCTCCAATGTAGCCTTGTTGAAGCGGGTAAGGTAATCCCGCAGGCTTTCTCCCTCGTTTTGCCGGACATCAAAGAGGGAGTCGGAAACCAATCGCCGCCGGCTACTGACGGTGAAATGGCTGATGAAGAGGCGAGTGAACTGGTCAAAGGACTGGATAGAGTCAGCCTCCAGGCCGGCGAACCACGCCCTGGCTGGGCCACGGAGGGTCGCCGGAAAGGCCTTGCAGAGGAGGGGATCTGATGCTCCATGGAGGAGCATAAGAGTCCTGAAACTCTCCACGTGATCCCGCGGGTCCGCCGCCCCGTCATAGGGCTCGATCGCCGGCATTTTGAATCCCGACAGATTTGGGGTCCGCAGGATCCTCGAGGCAAGCGCCGGTTGGGAGGAGATCTCCAAATCGGCGAAGAGATCTTTGGAGTGGCCCTTCAGGACCTGGAGTTGTCTGTGGAGATCGTCCACCCGCCGGTCCAGGGAGCGCGACCGGTGGGTGGGAGACAAGGAGCGGCGCGAGGGGGACCGACTGGAGTGCGGGCCCCTCGAGGACTGGGGGGTTGGAGAACGCGCCCGGGTCCGCCTCTCGTACCCCGCGCAGCTTCGATGAGAAGGTCCTGGCAGAATGGACCGTGCTCGAGAACTTTCCTCGCGCCGGTGCTCCTCCCCATGGGAGAGGAAGGAGCGCGGGTTGAGGAAGACAGGTGAGCGCTCGGGGGGCAGCGGCTCCTGGGCCCGCTGTGGCGCTCGAGACATCACACCCTGCAGGTTCTGCACTGCCTCCGCGAGGGTGCGAACCTGCTGGGCTAACTGGTCGAACTGAGCGGCTTCGACCATCTGAATGGGGGGTGGAATGGTGGAGTGTTGCTGAGAATGTGTTGGAGACGCAGCGGCCTCCCGGCCGGAGGCGCGAGAGGCCCCGCGACCGGAGGCATTGGAAGCTCCACGACCACCTCGCCGTGCCATTACGATCGCTCTGAGATCAGGCCCTTCCTCTAGCGCCAACTGTTGCTGGTGGTCCAAACCGAGAACGATTGGCACAGCGGTGTGAACGGGATTCCGTCTGAGCTGCCTTGGTCGATGTTGATTGTGCTCCACCTTTCACCGGGAAACCTGCAAGCAAGCCTCCCACCACCACTGGGGTAGCGGAGGCCCTCCGACGATCAAGTCAGAGGAGATTGGAGGAGGAGGAGAAATGATAATAGCAAGCAAGAGAGTACTCTGGAAGATATTGCTTACCCCCCCTTCTCCCCCCAGCCGCATATATACTTGGCTGGGGGGTCTCTCAGGGGGGTTTGTCATCGTGGGGCGCGATGGAGTGGCCACTGACATGGCCGTTACAGGGCGTCGTGGAGCAGCGCTGGGTACGGCCATGACAGGGCGTAGTGGAGTTCCGCTTTGTACGGCTGTTACAGGAGATCGTGGAACAGCATCGGATACAGCCGTTGCAGGGAGTAGTGGAGCAGGAGGCCTCGGCGTGCCTCTGGGAAGCAGCCTGTCGTTATCAAGAGATCTCCGACTCGGGGTCGGAGTGCTGGATCAGGGGGCAGCCGACTCGGGGTCGGGCTGCGGTGCTGAGGATATCCGACTTGGGGTCGGATTGCTAGATTAAGGGGCAGCCGACTCGGGGTCGGGCTGCGAAGCCGAAGATGTCCGACTCGGGGCCGGACTGCTGGATCGAAGGGCAGCCGACTCGAGGTCGGGCTGTGGAGCCGAAGATGTCCGACTCGGGGTCGGATTGCTGGATCAAAGGGCAACCGACTCGAGGTCGGGCTGTGGAGCCGAAGATGTCCGACTCGGGGTCGGATTGCTGGATCAAAGGGCAACCGACTCGAGGTCGGGCTGTGGAGCCGAAGATGTCCGACTCGGGGTCGGATTGCTGGATCAAAGGACAGCCGTAGTCTTCATGGGCGCGCGTGCCGATCACGTGGAGCATGGCGGCTTAGTTCCCCCGTAACACAACCTATGTTGGTTTTACGGGCTCACCAACGAACCTATGTTGGTTTTACGGGCTCACCAACGAACCTTTACAATTGGTTTTCCGGGTTTACCAATCAACCTATTCCGTTGGTTTTGCGGGCTAACCAACCAACCTTTACAAGTAGTTTAATAAACAAAGGAAGAAGATTTAAACTCCTAGATGAGCAAATATAACAATATAATCTACAAAGAAGAGTTTAGAGAATAGTTATCGCTTGATATGACTTCTCTCTTCTTTGTCAAGGATGCTTCACTCTTCACGGGTGGATGGAGCTCTTAATGACTCTTTGAATCTGCTCAACCACTTTCTTTTGACTCTTGAATGAAGCACTTGGATGAAGCTTGCCTTGCTAGGGTTCTCTCTTGAATGCACTTGATGTCTTTTCCAAAGCTTGCTTCCTCTGATGAATACTCCCTCTTAAATACTTCTCCAACCTCCAAATAGTCCTTCCTGACCGTTGGATTGAAGAAACTAGCCGTTTATAGCCGTTGGGAGTCCAAAAAGCACTTCTGCACAACTAGCCGTTATGCTTCTGCCCGTGCTTGGGTCGACCCAAACTTTTCTTGGGTCGACCCAAATCTTGGGTCAGCTCAAACTTTTTCTTGGGTCGACCCAACCTTCAGAAACACAGAAACTTGGAATTCAGTTTTCCTTCACTTGGGTCGACCCAACCTTTCCTTGGGTCGACTCAAGGTTCAGTTGGGTCGACTCAACTTCTTCTTGGGTCGACCCTAACAGGGTTTCCAGAGAACCTTTTCTGTCTTCTGTTCTGTCTTGCCTTTGGGTCGACCCACACAAGGTTTGGGTCGACTCAAGCTTGGGTCGACTCAACTTCATCTTGGGTCGACCCTCTCAGTAAATCCAGAGAACCATTTTCTGAGTTGTTTTGAGGATCTTGATGTTTGGGTCGACTCATGCTTTCCTTGGGTCGACCCAACTCACTGTTCATTTGTGCCATTTTTGCAGAAGTGTGCCAAATGCTTTCTTAATGTGTCGGGGTCGACCCAATCATCCTTTGGGTCGACTCAATCCACACTTTGCTGCATCTCAAGGTTAGATTCATTCAAATAAACAATGAAATGTATCTATATCAATTTAAACAAATATACTGAGAGTAACAGACTTAAGAATGTAGTATCGATTTAACTTATAACATACTCTAGATAATTGCTTGTTAATCATCAAAATAACACTATCATCCTCATTAGTTAACATGCATAGCAAACTTTGACCTTTCAGAAGATAATCTAAGTAAGCCAATGGCAAGGTCTTTTGAGATTAAGTACATACTAGCATGAGTTGATTTTATATGCCAAAGATGGTTTCTTTAATCTTGGTATTCATAGTGCATATATTCAAAAGCATACCAAGTACACATTATCATATCTATGATCAATAAACAATAATGCCATGGATAAAATCTCTCAATCAAGCATATAGAGAATTCATAGAGTTATTCTTAATAAATTGATTAATCATTTAGCAACTTATCCAATAGTGAGTAAAGCATACTATAAAATGAAGTGATTTGATTATATTTCCAGAAGTATTTTCTATATCACAAAATTGATCAATACCTGTGTTACGGGGGAACTCAGCCACCATGCCCCACGTGACCGGCACGCGCACCCTAGAAGATTACAGCTGCCCCTTGATCCAGTAACCCGACCCCGAGTCGGATATCTTCGGCCTCGCAGCCCGACCCCGAGTCGGCTGCCCCTTGATCCAGTAACCCGACCCCGAGTCGGATATCTTCGGCCTCGCAGCCCGACCCCGAGTCGGCTGCCCCTTGATCCAGTAACCCGACCCCGAGTCGGATATCTTCGGCCTCGCAGCCCGACCCCGAGTCGGCTGCCCCTTGATCCAGCAATCCGACCCCGAGTCGGCAATCTCTCGACAACGACAGGCTGTTCCCCTGAAGCACGCCGCGACCCTCTGCTCCACTACTCCCTACAACGGTCGTATCCGGCGCTGCTCCACGATCTCCTGTAACAGCCGTACAAAGCGGAGCTCCACTACGCCCTGTCATGGCCGTACCCAGCGCTACCCCACGACGCCCAGTAACGGCCATGTCAGTGGCAACTCCATCGTGCCACACGATGATCAACCCCCCAGAAGGACCCCCCAGCCTGGTATATATGCGGCTGGGGGGAGAAGGGGGGAGGTAAGCAAGAACTTCCAGCGCATTCTCCTACTACCTGCAATTATCTCTCCTTCTCCTCCAATCTCCTCTGACTTGATCGTCGGAGGGCCCCGACTACCCCAGTGGTGGTGCGAGGCTTGCTTGCAGGTATTCTGGTGGAAAGTGGAGCGTAATCAACACCAACCAAGGCGACTCAGACGGAACCCCGTTCACACCGCTGTGCCAATCGTTCTCGGTTTGGACCACCAGCAACAGTTGGCGCTAGAGGAAGGGACGAATCTTAGAGCGATCGTAATGGCACGGCGAGGTGGTCGTGGAGCTTCCAATGCCTCCGGTCGCGGGGCCTCTCGCGCCTCCGGCCGGGAGGCCGCTGCGTCTCCAACACATTCTCAGCAACACTCCACCGTTCCACCCCCCATTCAGATGGTCGAAGCCGCTCAGTTCGACCAGTTAGCCCAGCAGGTTCGCACCCTCGCGGAGACAGTGCAGAACCTGCAGGGTGTGATGTCTCGGGCGCCGCAGCGGGCCCAGGAGCCGCTGCTCCCTGAGCGCTCACCTGTCCTCCTCAACCCGCGCTCCTTCCTCTCCCATGGGGAGGAGCGCCGGCGCGAAGAAGACTCTCGAGCACGGTCCATTCTGCCGGGACCTTCCCATCGGAGCTGCGCGGGGTACGAGAGGCGGGCCCGGGCGCGTTCCCAGACCCCCCAGTCCTCAAGGAACCCGCGCTCCAGTCGGTCCCCCTCTCGGTGCTCCTTGTCTCCCACCCATCGGTCGCGCTCTCTGGACCGGCGGGTGGACGATCTCCACCGACAACTCCAGGTCCTGAAGGGCCACTCCAAAGATCCCTTCGCCGACTTGGAGATCTCCTCCCAGCCGGCGCTTGCCTCGAGGATCCTGCGGACCCCGAATCCGCCGGAGTTTAAAATGCCGGCGATCGAGCCCTATGACGGGGCGGCGGACCCGCGAGATCACGTCGAGAGTTTCAGGACTCTTATGCTCCTCCACGGAGCATCAGATCCTCTCCTCTGCAAGGCCTTCCCAGCGACCCTCCGTGGCCCGGCAAGGGCGTGGTTTGCCGGCTTGGAGACTAACTCGATCCAGTCCTTCGACCAGTTTACTCGCCTCTTCATCACCCATTTCGCCGTCAGTAGCCGGCGGCGACTGGTCTCCGACTCCCTCTTTGATGTCCGGCAAAACGAGGGAGAAAGCTTGCGGGATTATCTTACCCGCTTCAACAAGGCTACGCTGGAAGTCCGGAACCTGAGCCAGGAGGTGGCTCTTTCAGCCCTGAAGCGTGGCTTCCGAAAGGGCAGACTCACCTTCTCCCTGGACAAACGCCTGCCGCGGAGCTTCCCGGAGCTGTTGTCCCGGGCGAACCAGTATGCGGACGCCGAGGAGGCGGCCGCCCACCGGAGCAAGGAGGCCGCCGAGATCCCTCCAAAGCTCGGGAAGAAAAGGCGAAAAGAGGCACGCCAGGGGAGGAGCCCGACGCCTCAACGTCGGCGCAGAAGCTTGTCGCCGGCGAGGAACCACGGCGCCCCACGCCCTCGTTCTCCGCCCCGACGTTTCAACCGGTACACTCCTCTCCTGACTCCCCGGGCCCAGATCCTCATGGAAATCAAGGGGCGGGAGGACCTCCCGGTCCCGAGACAGATGAAGAAGATCCCTGGGAGGAGGCCCTCTCGGGCGTACTGTGAGTACCACCGGGACCACGGCCACGACACCGAAGACTGCTTCCAGCTTCGGGACGAGATCGAGGCTCTCATCCGCCGAGGGCGTCTCGGTCGATATGTGAACGACCGACGTCCCCCCGCAGACTCGCGTCCGGCCGACCCGGCCCCTCCGGAGCCTCGGGAGCAGAATCGACCCGTCGCGGGCGTGATCCATACTATCACTGGGGGCTGCCCCCGGCCCGAGAGGAACGCGGGGGGCTCGACTGAAGCATCAGGGGCAGCCGTCGTAAAGAGGCAGAAGGTCGGTAATGTAATCACTTTTTGTGATGAAGATGTAAAGGGGGTTCAGACCCCCCACGATGACGCCATGGTGATCTCCCTCACTATGGCAAACTATGATGTAAGGCGTGTTCTTGTGGATAGTGGAAGCTCAGCTGATATTTTGTTTTACGAGGCCTTCCAAAAGATGAGCTTGTCCAGACAATTGTTGCACAAAACATCCACCCCCCTCATAGGATTCACTGGTGACGCTATCTCGGCCGAAGGTGTCGTTGAGCTGCCTGTGACTGCGGGCGTTGCACCCGCAGAAGCCACGGTGCGGCTCGGGTTCTTGGTCGTCCGTGTTCCCTCGGCCTACAACGCTATCCTCGGACGACCCGGACTAAACGCCCTTCGCGCGGTGGTCTCTACGTACCACTTGCTCATGCGGTTCCCCACGGCGGCCGGGATTGGAGAGGTCCGAGGTGACCAACCGACCGCAAGGCAATGTTTCCTAGCAACTCTCAAAGGGAAGAAGCCCGTAGAAGCCTTAAGCGTCGAGTCCCTCGACGCCAGAGACGAGGTGGCCTTGCGGCACGGGGAGCCGGCCGAAGGTGTGATCGAAGTTCCCCTCGAGGAAGGTCGCCCGGACCGGACGGTCCGGGTCGGCACCAATCTCGACCCGGGAGCTCGGGCTCGGTTGGTGGAATTCCTCCGAGCCAACGCCGATGTATTTGCCTGGTCGGCGGCCGATGTACCTGGGATCGACCCGGAGGTCATTTCTCACGCCCTCAACGTCGACCCAACCCACCGACCAGTAAAGCAGAAGAAGAGACACTGTGCCCCGGATCGGATCCGAGTGGTCGACCAGGAGGTAGACAAGCTCTTGGAGGCAGGATTCATAAGGGAGGTCAGCTACCCCGAATGGCTGGCAAATGTCGTACTTGTCCGGAAGGCGAGCGGAAAGTGGAGGATGTGCGTCGACTACACCGACCTGAACAAGGCATGCCCCAAGGATAGCTTTCCGCTTCCGCGGATAGACCAACTGGTCGACGCGACTTCCGGATATCAGCTGCTGTCTTTCATGGATGCCTTCTCCGGCTACAACCAGATAATGATGGCTCCACAGGACGAGGAGAAAACTGCCTTTATAACAGACCGGGGGCTGTACTGTTACAAGGCAATGCCCTTCGGTCTGAAGAATGCTGGCGCCACTTACCAGCGCCTCGTCAACAAAATCTTCAAAGAGCAAATCGGCCGGAACATGGAGGTGTACGTGGACGATATGTTGGTGAAGAGCCGCCATGCAGACCAGCACATCGCGGATCTGGAGGAGACTTTCGCCACCCTGCGGAAGTTTCGCATGAAGCTGAACCCAGCGAAGTGCGCCTTTGGCGCTTCGGCCGGGAGGTTCCTCGGTTTCATTGTCAACCAGCGGGGGATCGAAGCCAACCCTGACAAAATCAAGGCCATCCAAGATATGTCCCCTCCGACCAAAGTGAGGGAGGTTCAGGAGCTCGCTGGGAGGGTCGCCGCGCTCGGACGATTTGTGGCAAAGTCGGCCGAACGCTGCCAACCTTTCTTCAAGGTGTTGAAACGCCCGAAAGACTTCCTCTGGACGGCCGAATGTCAAGCAGCATTCGACCAGCTCAAGGAATACTTGGCGTCTCCTCCCCTGCTGTCCAAGCCGCAAGAAGGGGAGATGCTCTACCTTTATCTGGCAGTCTCCCCAACCGCAGTCAGTGCGGTACTGGTTCGGGAAGAGGCAAAGTTCTAGAAGCCTGTGTACTACATCAGCCGGGTCTTACGGGATGCCGAGACGCGGTATACGAAGGCTGAAAAGATCGCCTTCGCGCTGCTGACCGCGACCAGGAGGCTTCGCCCCTGTTTCCAGGCCCATTCTGTCACCCTCTTGACCGATCAACCGCTGCGACAGATCCTCAGCAATCCTGAGAATGCAGGACGACTGGTGAAGTGGGCAGTAGAACTTGGTGAGTTCGACATCCGCTACCAGCCCCGACCCGCTATCAAGGCCCAGGCGCTTGCGGATTTCCTCGCTGAGTGCACGGTGCAGGAGGCGGAACCTAAGTCGCCGGAAACACCCAGCCTCGACCTCCCGATTTGGACGCTTCACATCGATGGGTCGTCGAACCCCGAAGGTGGAGGGGCCGGGCTGGTCCTCACCAGCCCTGATGGAGTGATAGCCGAGTATGCCTTGAGGTTCGGATTTCCAGTGACCAACAACGAGGCGGAGTACGAGGCCCTAGTCACGGGACTCAAACTCACCAAGGAGCTCGGCATCCGGCGCCTGAAGGTCTTCACCGACTCTCAGCTGGTGGTCGGGCAGGTCCGTGGGGAGTTCGAAGCCCGGAACCCGACCATGCAGAATTACGTCCGGAAGGTGCAAGCACTCATTCCCGACCTCAGCAGTGTCGACATCCAGCAGGTCCCAAGAAGTGAAAATGCAAGGGCCGACAGGCTGTCCCGCTTAGTGAGCGCAGACGCGCACAACTTGTCGAGGGCGATCTACCTGGAGACCCTGGATGCCCCGAGCATCGGCGAGGCTGGAGCGGTGATGGCGATTGACCTGGAGCCGTCTTGGATGGACCCGCTTGTCGCCTACCTCGCCGAAGGGATCCTCCCTGAAGACGAAGATCAAGCTCGGCGACTTGTTATGAAGTCCGCCCACTACGTACTCAATGAAGGGAGGCTGTATCGGACCTCGTTCACCGCCCCCCTCTTAAAGTGCCTCCGCCCCTCGGAAGCGGTCTACGTCCTCGGCGAAGTCCACGAAGGCGTTTGCGGATCCCACTTGGGGGCTAGGTCCTTGGCGCACAAGATCATGAGGCAAGGCTATTATTGGCCTACCTTGTTGGAGGACTCAAAGGATCATGTACGGAAATGCGACGCCTGCCAGCACCACGCCAACGTCCAGAGAGTCCCTTCTGTCCCCTTGGCACCAATCACTGCACCCTGGCCCTTCGCCCAGTGGGGAATGGGTATCCTCGGACCATTCCCCGTCGCTTCAGCTCAGCGGAAATTTTTGATTGTTGCAATCGACTACTTCACCATGTGGGTGGAGGCAGAGCCGCTGGCCACTATCACGGAGGTGCAAGTCCGGAAGTTCGTGAAGAAGAACATCATTGTCCGATTTGGGGTACCTCGGGTCCTCATCTCGGATAATGGCCGACAGTTCGACAACAAGCATTTCCGTGACTTCTGCGAGGAGTTCGGGATCGAGCATCGGTTCACATCTGTGTCGCATCCCCAAACCAACGGCGAGGCCGAGGTCACAAATCGGACAATCCTCCAAGGAATCAAAGCGCGAATCGGTCGGACGGGGCAAGCTTGGATCGAAGAACTCGAGAATGTCCTTTGGGCGTATCGGACCACGCATCGGACCCCTACCGGGGAGACGCCTTTCAGCCTAACCTATGGCACGGAAGCCGTTGTCCCCGTGGAGCTCGGACTCCCCTCACCCCGGGTGGTCGCGCACCGACCCGAGGCCAATTCGGAGCAACTCCGAGGGAACCTGGATCTCTTGAAAGAAGCGAGGGAAATGGCGCAGGTTCGGATGGCGATGTATCAGCGGAGGGTGGCCCGATATTACAACTCCAAGGTCCGACCGAAGCTTTTCAGAATCGGAGATCTGGTGCTAAGGCGAGCTAAAGCATCTCAACCTGCGGAAGGTGGGAAGCTAGCGCCAAATTGGGAAGGCCCGTATAAGGTTCGCTGGGTAAACCGACCTGGCTCCTACCAGTTGGAGGCCCTAGATGGTCGAGAAATTCTAAGGAGCTGGAATTTCGCTAACCTGCAGATGTATTACCAGTAGAACGACGATGCCAGAAAGGCAGTTCAAAAATGTATAACACTTTGCATTTCAATAATTTCTGGTTACAACGGCGTGCTCGTGTGATTACAAGGAATTCCCAGAGGGGAATTAGGGTGTAAAGAAAGTAAAGAAGAGGTGGAGACTCCGAGGAGCTGAAGATCTGGGATCCCGAAACCTCCATCTGAAGCGGTTGCAATCCCGCCGGAAGTGGGTGCTTCCAACCGGAGGCGCCATCGGCGTCTCACGAAAGAGACGAAGAGCCGGCGCGGATGAAGAAGAAGTGGATGAAGGAGAAGTCCACACTGCCTCCAACCGGAGGCGCCATCCACGCCCCACGAAGAGGACGAGGAGCCGCCGCAGACGAAGCTCCCGCTGCCTCCAGGGGAACGCCACCTCCAAGGGATATTCCGGTCCTCCCCAGTGTTAGGGGAGAGAAGGAATACAAGGGGGAAGAGCATATGGAGGCGCGGTCCCGGATCAAGCACCTGGTGCGGAGCTCAATCGGAAGGCCGAACTTCAAGGAGGGGAGACGTGATCCCGGATGAAACGCCTAGAGCGGAGTTCCGCCGGGGAGAACCTCCTTGTTGATCCCAGATGAAACGGCTAGTTGGCGGAAGTCGCGAAGGGCGCGCCTCCCGTTCCTTCGGCAGGGGTCTCTCAACCATGCGCCGGAGAGGAGGCCCACGATCCATGGCAACCTGAACAGCTCCGGCTTGGCAGGCTCCGTCGCACCTGCACCTATATTTATAGCCAAACTGCGGCCCCCCGGTCGTTCCGATACGGGTGGCTCCAATAAATGCGGGCGCATTGAATCCGGAGCCGATCCGGCTCTCAAGGCTTATCTTCCCGCGATTTCCTAAGCGTCATTCTCCTTAATCGCATTTTTTGTGCAGGACACTCCGGGTGGCCTGTACCCCTAGGTCCACGTATCTCCGCTCGCGCCCCAGGCCGCATCCGCCTCGAAGAACGCGCGTATCGTGGCCGCTTAACTGACACTCCTCGCAAGCAGCAACTGGCGATCCGATTTTCCAGGTAACCCCTTAATTAGCACTTAATGCCCATCTGGTGTTCCCCAGGCGATGCTTGGAGAGGAGGAGAAATACAATCGCAGCTGGCCATGGAGAAATCCCGTCGGGCGGCAAGCGACAGGCGCACGACCAGCGAGCGGAATTTCCCGAGGCTCGGCCCTCGGATGCCAGGCTAACCCGATGATCATCCCGGGAGCAGACTAGCCTGAAGCCCCGACCGGTCGCCTCGGCTTGCGCCAGCCTTGGCCGACCAACGAGCGGAATTTCCCGAGGCTCGGCCCTTGGATGCCAGGCTAACCCGATGATCATCCCGGGAGCAGACTAGCCTGAAGCCCCGACCGGTCGCCTCGGCTTGCGCCAGCCTTGGCCGACCAACGAGCGGAATTTCCCGAGGCTCGGCCCTTGGATGCCAGGCTAACCCGATGATCATCCCGGGAGCAGACTAGCCTGAAGCCCCGACCGGTCGCCTCGGCTTGCGCCAGCCTTGGCCGACCAACGAGCGGAATTTTCCGAGGCTCGGCCCTTGGATGCCAGGCTAACCCGATGATCATCCCGGGAGCAGACTAGCCTGAAGCCCCGACCGGTCGCCTCGGCTTGCGCCAGCCTTGGCCGACCAACGAGCGGAATTTCCCGAGGCTCGGCCCTTGGATGCCAGGCTAACCCGATGATCATCCCGGGAGCAGACTAGCCTGAAGCCCCGACCGGTCGCCTCGGCTTGCGCCAGCCTTGGCCGACCAACGAGCGGAATTTTCCGAGGCTCGGCCCTTGGATGCCAGGCTAACCCGATGATCATCCCGGGAGCAGACTAGCCTGAAGCCCCGACCGGTCACCTCGGCTTGCGCCAGCCTTGGCCGACCAACGAGCGGAATTTCCCGAGGCTCGGCCCTTGGATGCCAGGCTAACCCGATGATCATCCCGGGAGCAGACTAGCCTGAAGCCCCGACCGGTCGCCTCGGCTTGCGCCAGCCTTGGCCGACCAACGAGCGGAATCTCCCGAGGCTCGGCCCTCGGATGCCAGGCTAACCCGATGATCATCCCGGGAGCAGACTAGCCCGAAGCCCCGACCGGTCGCCTCGGCTTGCGCCAGCCTTGGCCGACCAACGAGCGGAATTTCCTGAGGCCTAACCCTCGGATGCCAGGCTTAGCGCCGGAAGAATTTCCTGAGGCCTAACCCTCGGATGCCTGGCTTAGCGCCGGAAGAATTTCCTGAGGCCTGACCCTCGGATGCCTGGCTTAGCGCCGGAAGAATTTCCTGAGGCCTAACCCTCGGATGCCTGGCTTAGCGCCGGAAGAATTTCCTGAGGTCTGACCCTCGGATGCCTGGCTTAGCGCCGGAAGAATTTCCTGAGGCCTGACCCTCGGATGCCTGGCTTAGCGCCGGAAGAATTTCCTGAGGCCTGACCCTCGGATGCCTGGCTTAGCGCCGGAAGAATTTCCTGAGGCCTCACCCTCGGATGCCTGGCTTAGCGCCGGAAGAATCTCCTGAGGCCTAACCCTCGGATGCCTGGCTTAGCGCCGGAAGAATCTCCTGAGGCCTAACCCTCGGATGCCTGGCTTAGCGCCGGAAGAATTTCCTGAGGCCTAACCCTCGGATGCCTGGCTTAGCGCCGGAAGAATTTCCTGAGGCCTAACCCTCGGATGCCTGGCCTAGCGCCAGAAGAATTTCAAGAGTCGGGAGTCAGCGAGACGCTACCAAGAGTTAAAAAGAAGAAGGACGAAAGTGAAATGAAGAAACTCTAGTTGCATTAACTTTCATTGTTTCAGGGCTGAGACCCATACAACTTGGCAAAACGCCAACACACAAAGAAAAGAACAAAATACAGAAGGTCAGCTTGGAGGAACCCCCGGGTCGAGAACGTCGGGCACGTCCGTAGGGGGTAGGGAGACGGTTGGAGAAGCAGCAGGCAATGGCGCCGGAGGGGATTCGAGAAGGGAGATCCCACTCAGGTCAATTTCGGGGTACTTAACCGACACCCTTGCCAGGCCTTCCTCGAAGCCTAAGACAAAGGAGTCGGACCCCGCGTCCGACATATCACGGACGAACTCGTCGGACTGACGATAGGCCTGTACCGCCTCCGACATATCACGGGTGAACTCGGCGGACTGACGATAAGCCTGTACCGCCTGACGCCCGATCTCCGCACTCTTCTCGGCCAGCGTCGCCTCTGCCCGCTCCATAATCTGAGCCTTCGCCTCCAAGACCTTCGCCACAATCCGGTCATCCGCCTCGGAGGAGACCCTCAGCAGATCAGCCTGAGCCTCCTTGTGCTTCGCCTCGGCAGCAATGCGAGCAGCCTCAGCCTCCTCCAGGCGCGAATGAAGCTCCTGGTCGCTCGCGCGGAACTTCTCCAAGGCCGACTCCAATTCGCCCAGCTTGGCTTCAAGAGACCGGGTTCGGTTGCGGGCGTTGTCGGCTGACCGCTGGGCCTTCTCCCACCTCTCCCGGTAGTCGGCAGCCTTCCGGGACTGCTTCACGGCCCGCTCCTCCGCCTTCTTGATCTCGCCCTCGAGACCTGAGGCAACCTTGAGTTGCTCCCGAGCCTCCAACAGTTGCTTCTCGAGGGTGGCGAAGCCGAGTGCCCGCTCTTCGGCCACCTGGAGCCTCGTCTCGAGGTCCCTGGTCGTCCTCCCCGCCGCAGCCTGACCTCCCTCTTCTATTGCCTTCAGTTGGCTCTCGGCCCTCGCCAGAAGCCTCGTCTGTTCCTCGTAGCACTCCTCCAGGCGGATCATGTACTGGGCGAGCTAAGAGATAGGAAAAACGAGGGCGTCAGGCGGGGATCAACAGAGCCTATAAATGATGAAAGCGACCGAAAGAACACTCACCGACATGAGACAGACGCAGCTGGCAGCCCCAACGTCAGGGACCCTCATCTCCCGGACCTGCCTGCGATCCTTCTCCAGCAGTACCGTCTCGATGAGGTTTCGGGCGCCGGCGAAAGTGAAGGCCGACCCCGACTTCTCCCCGGAGTCGGACGGTGGTTCCGCAGCCTTACCCTTAGCCATCGCTTGGGGAAGAGTCATGCTGACCACGCTCGGGGCGGGGACCGCCCCTGGAATTGACAGGGTCCCGCTCGGCCGGGGCCTCGGCGCGTCCCTCCTCGTATCATCCGGAGCCGACCGAGTCGAAGGCTGGGCTGGGGACCGATCACGTCCGACCCGTCCATCTTGGGCGCGCCCGGGTGATGCCTCCGGAGAAACGGTAGTCTCGGCATCGGAGGGCTGATACAGCGTCAACTCCCGGTCCGCGCCCGCGGCGTCCCCCTGATCGGTGGGTCCGGACCCGTCTGTCGGCGTCGGAGTCGCCTGCCGGCGGGACTTCTTCGCCGGTGGAGCCCCGCTCGGAGGAGCTCGTTTCTTCCTCCGGACTGCTTCCAGTAGGGACGTCCTACCAACAGCCATTGCCTTGTCCGACCGCATGACGTCGTCGATCTCTGCAAAAAGGACGAGGTGGTCGGAGGTTGAGAAACTGAAGGAAAGAACGAAACGAAAGAGGAGAAAAGAGCTAAAAAAGAAATGGTGGCGGGCTCACGGTCAGTGGGGACCGAGCTCAGACCGACGTTCACCAAGGTATCCTCGGAAATAAGGCGACACACCGGGGGGAGCCGACCCTCGGCAACCAACTCCTTCAAGACGGCGACGCCGTCGGATTCCTCCCTCGACAACCTCGATAGGCCAATCGGGGACTTCATCGGCGTCTCTCAGGTTGCCCTGATTCCCCAAGAGGGATCTGCGTCAACGAAAAAGAAGCGCTCCTTCCAGCCGTGAATGGAGGTGGGAGCCTCCTTGACGAGGCCGCACCCTCGCCGCGCCGCAAAGCACCACCACCCTTTATCCTGGGGGTGGCCACTCAGGCCGTAGCATTCCCAAAAGACATTCAGGGTGGCGGGAACCTCGTGCATGCGGCAGAGAACCTGAAAGGCTGTCAAGGCGCGCCATGAGTTCGGCACCAGCTGCGTCGGCGCCACTCTTAAACCCCGAAGCACCTGAACGACTAAGTCCGAGGGGGGAAAGCGGAACCCGGCCTGAAGAATGCCCTCATTGATGGCAACCTTCCCCGGAGGAGGGTGGGACATCCTCTCCTCAGGCCCCGGGAGCATAACATTGCAGGCCTCGGGAAGATGGTATCGAGCCACGAACCTATCTAGGTCTTCGGCGGCCAACTCCGACTTAATGCGGTCTGCTCTCACTTCGCCCATCCCTAATGGCCAGTGAATCTACGGTCAGGACAGGGTCGAGAAGGGGGAAAAGACCGGAACGACTGGAGTACACTAATACAAAAGGAGAGTATGGAGAGCCCTAAATTAAAGAATGGAGCAACTCACCGGAAGAGAAGGAAGAACGGCTCTGAGAGCGTCAAAGGAGGAGCAAGCAAACAGTCCAACGGCGATGACGGCAGCGCAAAGGAGAAACTCGAAGATGTCTGTAAAGAGAAAGGCGGACGGAGGAGGACCCCCGGTTAAATAGGCGGAAAGGTGGGTGACGCCTCGGTGACGCCAGAGGACGCCTGGCTGCCGAAGGGTCGCTCGCGCCCCAAAGGCGAATCGACGCCATTAAGGAAGGATGTCCGCCGAAATCCTCAGACTGCCAGGTCAGCAACAACCGCCATACGCCATAAAGAAGGCGGGGAGCTCGAAGCGCGCGCGCCTCTCCGAGGGATGGCGACAATCTCGAAGCATCACTTCCTTCACCCGTTTCCCTTCTGGCTCCAGGCTCGGAAGTGGGGGGCTACTGTTACGGGGGAACTCAGCCACCATGCCCCACGTGACCGGCACGCGCGCCCTAGAAGATTACAGCTGCCCCTTGATCCAGTAACCCGACCCCGAGTCGGATATCTTCGGCCTCGCAGCCCGACCCCGAGTCGGCTGCCCCTTGATCCAGTAACCCGACCCCGAGTCGGATATCTTCGGCCTCGCAGCCCGACCCCGAGTCGGCTGCCCCTTGATCCAGTAACCCGACCCCGAGTCGGATATCTTCGGCCTCGCAGCCCGACCCCGAGTCGGCTGCCCCTTGATCCAGCAATCCGACCCCGAGTCGGCAATCTCTCGACAACGACAGGCTGTTCCCCTGAAGCACGCCGCGACCCTCTGCTCCACTACTCCCTACAACGGTCGTATCCGGCGCTGCTCCACGATCTCCTGTAACAGCCGTACAAAGCGGAGCTCCACTACGCCCTGTCATGGCCGTACCCAGCGCTACCCCACGACGCCCAGTAACGGCCATGTCAGTGGCAACTCCATCGTGCCACACGATGATCAACCCCCCAGAAGGACCCCCCAGCCTGGTATATATGCGGCTGGGGGGAGAAGGGGGGAGGTAAGCAAGAACTTCCAGCGCATTCTCCTACTACCTGCAATTATCTCTCCTTCTCCTCCAATCTCCTCTGACTTGATCGTCGGAGGGCCCCCACTACCCCAGTGGTGGTGCGAGGCTTGCTTGCAGGTTTTCTGGTGGAAAGTGGAGCGTAATCAACACCAACCAAGGCGACTCAGACGGAACCCCGTTCACACCGCTGTGCCAATCGTTCTCGGTTTGGACCACCAGCAACAACCTGCAATTCATATTTTAATCAAATACTAAAGAAAAAATAATGATGAGATGCAAGGATTACTGATTTCATTATTGTTATTATTAATTTTTTTATTTAAAATTACTTTTCATAAGTATGTTTTAAGTTTCATTTTTTGACGTGTGTCTAGAACACCCATTTGTATGAATCTATTTGTTCCATGGGTATCTTGGCACATCTATGTCTACATCCTCATATTTTCATTTTGGGTACCCAAGCTTGCTTGGGTCCTTGAGAGTTAGGACATATGGTTCCTTTTGGAACCCAGATTTGTTTAATTGTAATAACTTTACCACTTGATTTAATTATGTTAGAACGATAGATAAAGTTGTTATGCCCATTCTTTTTATGTTTGAAATAAGTTATCTTATTTAATGGTTTGCTTGGTGAATTGATAACCTTTTTCTTTAGAGATTTATTATTAAGTAAAGGAGTCAAGCCAAATTTTGATTTATCATAATCAACATGTTGGCTTTTAAACATCATTTTTAATCTTTCTGAACTTACAGTGAACTTGTTAATAAGAGATTTTAGTTGGTCAACTTCTTCACTCAAGTTTTGGTTTGTTTTGATTAAGCTATGATTTTTCTGAACCAATTCTTCTGAATTTAACCTTAAGCTTTTATTTTCAGAATTTAGTTTGTCTTGTATTTCAGCAATAGAATTTCTTTCTTTTGAAATTTGCAAATTTAGCTTTTTAAGATTTTTATTTTTCATAGCTAATTTTCTACATTCACCATATAAATCATGAAAAGCATTTAAAAGTTCATCATAAGAAAATTCTTTTTAAAAATTATTTGATGTAAAAGTAGATTCAGATTTTACCTTATCTTCTTGTGCCATAAAGCAAAAGTTAGTTACCTCTTGTAGTTCTTTGGAGCTAATATCATCATTGTTGCTCCTAGCTTTCATTTCCTTGCTTGACTCTTTCTTGGTCAAAACTTTCTTCCTTTTTATCTCTTTCTTTCTTTCTTCTTGCTTCCTCCTCTTCTTTGTCTTTAGGAAGCTTTTGAATTTTTTTGTTGTTCTTTCTTCCTCGAGTCGACTCGGGTTTACTTGGAGTCGACTCGACTGACTTGAGAGTCGACTTAAGATCTTCGGAAGACGTCTCGTTCTCAGAGGCCTAAAGGATGATTCTCTGTCTTTTGAACTGTTCTGCCTCGGAGTCGACTCGGGCCTTGTCGGAGTCGACTCGGCTAACTTGGGAGTCGACTCTGAAATACTTGGAGTCGACTCGTTCACAGGATCTTCAAGACTAAGTCTCTGCCTTTCAGACTGTTCTTCTCTAGGAGTCGACTCGGACAAACTGGGAGTCGACTCGGCTAATGTGGAAGATTCTGCAGTCTCATCGTTAGTATGCAATTGAAGCACATGTGAGCTAATCTGAGATTTATCATAAATATTTCTTAAAGTATCCCAGATTTCTTTAGCAGATAAGCATGCCGAAATCTTATGAAATATAGATTCATGGATAGCACAATATAGAAAGTTCATAGCATTAGCATTCAATTGTGCTAAGTCTTTTTCATTGACATTTTGAGAGAGTGTGTGAGGTCCATTTATAATGATATTCCACATTTTATAGTTTTGTGATTGAACAAAAATTTTCATTCTAGCTTTCCATTGAATATAGTAAGTTCCATCAAATAGTGGAGGTCTGTTTATGGAAAGTCCCTCGGCAAATAATATGTTATGTGGGGTTGTCATAATCTTTAGCTCTAGTCGGTTAAGACTATAATTAATAGAAGAGCACCTGCTCTGATACCACTTGTTGCCCAAGGTGACAACCCAAGAGGGGGGGTGAATTGGATCTTTTAAAAACTTTTCAACTATTTCTAATCTTTTAGAGTTAATTAAGCTATGTTGTATGGATGCTTAGTGGAATTTAAACTTAGCAAGAGTATGATTCTAATCTAATCAACTATTAAGCAGCGGACTCAATAAAAGATTAGTCTAAGTTTGCCCAAGTATGCAATTCAATTGAATGAGACTTGATTAAGTAAATTAAATATGCTTGCAACTAAAGGATGCACGGAGAAGAGTTAAGGAAGCATAGTATCTAAGTAAGTAAGTGAGTAAGGAAGTCAGACAACAAAGAGCATCACAAACACAACAAAAGTATAGTGGTTCGGTGCATCCCAACACCTACATCCACTCCCCAAGATCTCTTGAGAATTTCACTATAATCCCTCATATTACAGCCGGTTGTTTTACAAGCTCACAACCCAACTAGTTGTTTTGCGAGATCACAACGAACTCGGTCGGTTTTCACAGGCTCACTGACTAGAACCTACCGATTGTTTTCACGGGCTCACAATCCAACCCAGTTGATTTTTCCAAAGGCTCACCAACCACAACCTTACAACGATTGTTTTTCGGGTTCACAATCAACCCAGTTGGTTTTCCCCCAAAGGCTCACCAACCACAACCTTACAACGTTAGTTTTTTCTTTGGCTCACCAACAAACCTTAACACCGTTGGTTTTTCCTTTGGCTCACCAACAAACCTTAACCCCTTGATTCAATCCCTTGATTGAATCAAGTTACAAGATATTAGACAAAGAATTTAAAGCAAATACAAGCTTCTTAACTAAGCAAATATAGCAAACATAAACAAATGGAGTAAAGAGAAGCTCTCAAACGAATTTTGAAGATGAAGGAACTCGGCTTCTTCTTTACTTGACCCTCTTCTGATTTGGCACGAAGTAGAGGATCACCGAGGCAGCACACGGATGGAGAGAAAGCTTTGGGATTCACTTGGATGCTCTTCTTCTCTCTATTTTGCTTTGAATGGCCCTTTTGTGCTTATGGGAGATTTTCCTTGTAATCTCTTCCCTAAATGTTCTCTCCCACTTCCATACTCTCTTTCCTAGCTCTCCTCTTGATTTTATAGCTTTAGAGAGAGTGCAAACAAAAATCTAGCCGTTAGAGACAAAAATAGAGCCGTTGGAATCAAGAAAAAACTAGCCGTTATGCCTCCTAGCGTGCTCGAGTCGACTCGGCTGAAGTAGGAGTCGACTCGGCTGAAACAGGAGTCGATCTGTGAATAGTAGTCTGCCGGCACTGTAGCTGGGAGTCGGCTCCGCACTGTAGCGCTGAAGTTGGAGTCGGCTCGAGATCACTGTAGCGCTGAAAATCAACTCTCTGTCTTTTTTTTTGTTCTCAGTCGGAGTCGACTCGTAGAGTATCGGAGTCGACTCGAGCACTGTTTCTTGAAACTATAGAGTGCCAGAGTCGACTCTAAACTTCCCGGAGTCGACTCGAGGACTATTCTTTTGAATCTTTCTTTGAATTTGCTCCTCCAACTTAAATCCTTTGAACTTAAAACTTGGGCCAATAAATTGTAGCTTTCTTCTAACTTTTCTTGAGAGCTTTTGAGGCCTTCTTGTATTTTTCCAACTTGCTATGTTCCTTGCAAAATAAATTATCTTTCTTCTTGCAACACAAACATTAGTAATTATACTTAAAGGTTTTGTGATTATCAAAATCAATCTTTAACTCAATCTTTGGATCATCAGTGATCGTATGATACAGTCCTTCTATCGTAGATCCTTACAGAACGGAGGTCATGGATAACTCGTCAAATCCCATCGTCTGTCATATGTCTAGATTTATTCGACTTGAGTTTGAGAGTGAAAAACTCTTTCTCCACTGTGTATACTTCCCTGGCTAAGGTCTTAGAACTCAGTCCTATAAATCACATAGGATCACTCCTCATCTATCAAGGTCGATAGATTCCATGTAGGTGCATACCCTACTCCTACAGTGAACCTACTGCAGCCAATCTACACTACAAGGATCCATATTACTAGAGACCATGTATATGTGTAATCAAACTACAATAACCTCACTGTGAGTAGCCGAATCACCGCAGATCAAAGGATCAGTCACACTACTGCAACATCAAGCAAGTCACTGACGAGTGGATAGACATCCAAGTGACTTCTTGTCTTGGTCACGCTCAGTACCCTTGTTCTTTAACAAGCACCTACACTATCACTTCAGTGTCTCTACACTGTGACCTCGAGTTTCGTCCATCCATAAGGAAAGCGATCTGTGCACTGATCTTATCGGATCGATCACCATCCTCATGATTACCATTGATCAGGAGCATTTAGAAATTAATCACCAATGATACATGGCTCAAATTCTCAACTCTTGAAAATATGTATTATCATCTTATTAATTTCTTGGACGATTCATAGACACATAAACAATATGAATGAAAAAGATGCCCATTTATTATTCAATAATAATAAAGTCAAGTACAAAACAATGTTCCAAAATTAATAATGTGTCAGCCAGATTGGCTTCTAGGGCATATATCTAACACATACTAGTGAGCCCTAAAATCCTAAAACCCTAATCTTAAATATTTCCAGTCATTGGTACATTGAGTCGGGGATCAATGTTTACCGGAAAGACTGGCACATCTTATATATGCTCAATGCAGAGGGTGATTGATCTCACAATCACTTGTGTGGAGATACTAATACAAAGATGTGGGTTCTCATTAGAGAAATGAGTTCACTGAATTGACCTACAAAGAGAAATCTTATGAAGTCTTACTTACATGTCAAAAGATGATTCTCTTAGTGGAAGTTGTGCAACTGATCCTTTAACCTGAGATCACCATAGTATCTTGTGCACATAAATTCATATTTTGGTTTCCACTCATCATGACAATAAGTTGTGTACGAGGTCTTCTGGATATGGTAGATTATGTACGAAGGTTATGAGTAGGTCAACAAGGAATTAATCACTTCTAGTAAGAGAAGATCGCACCCTATTTATTCTAATCATATGATAATTCAGGGAGCCTTTGATCAAAGCACAATAAAAATTAGGCAAAATTTCTAATGTTTCATCATTCGAACTATCATTAGAAGATTGAAAAATATATGAATATGAAATTGAGTTTGACATATATTCATACTCATATACATATTCGGGATGCAGTTTGATTAAAGGATTGAATTGCACGGTAACTTGCCACTGAAGGGTATTTTAGGTATTTCCACCAAATTTCATACTTTTCGGATAGACATGATACGTTTCTAGACGTCAATCTTGTCTTATAGGTTTGATCGAATTAAAGAGTTTAATTCGATCACCAATTAGAAAGGATTCTAATTGTTAAGTTCGGGTTCGCGCAGTTTGGACTTAAATCGATTAGAAGAGTTCTAATTAAGTTGGGTCAACTCGCACTCACACCTATTGCTGGCTAAGTATGGAACCCAATGGGTCACACACAAGAAAACTTATCAAGGGTCTAATTGGATTAGATCATGTTTGCAAGATAAACATCCTAGCAGGTGTTGCAAACCCTAGCTCCTAATTCAAATTAAATTCGAATCTGATTCTTAGATTAGGTTGATCTAATATGATTAGATCATGACCTAATATGGGTTAGCCAAGAGTTGTTACCCATTTGACTTTAATTAGACCTGATTTGATTAGGTTTAATGTTTCCTTTAAGTTGGTTAAACCCAATTGGATTGGGTTTGATAGGACCTTCACTTCTAGACCATTGATCGCTCCCTGGATGAAGGATCTGGTCCACTGGTTGGCGCCTTCATGTGGACCATTGGATGGCTTCCTGGATGAAAAATCTGGTCCACTGGTTGGCACCTTATTCTGGACCATTGGATGACTCCCTGGATGAATAATTTGGACGATTGGTCAGCGCTTGAATCTGGACCACTGGATGGCTCCTTGGATGAAAGATCTGGACCATTGCTCAGCACCTGAATCTGGACCACTGGATGGCTCCCTGGATGAAAGATCTGGACCATTGCTCAGCGCCTGAATCCGGACCACTGGATGGCTTCCTGGATGAAAGATCTGGACCATTGCTCAGCACCTGAATCTGGACCATTGGTGATGGCATCTTGCTTCTGGACCATTGGATGGCACCCTGGATGATGATGCCTTGATCTGGACCATTAGATGGCGCCTAGATCTGGACCATTGGCTTTAGTTCCCTGCATTTGGGCCCTTAGATCATCAGAATTTAAGAGGGAGACGTGAGAAAGAAGCGTATCATTAGATACGGCTTTTTCTAAAGCTTGATACGCCTCCCTCTCCCTCTTGTTGGCACCCTCTTATCACACTCTTTGATGCATGAAGGGATAGCTAGGATGCATCCCTTCACATCTATAAATAGGGAGCCATTCCACCGTATTCTTCATTCCAACTCCACCGCATTCTCTCTCCCTTATCCCTTCTTTCTTACAACCCTTTGTCTCTTTCTAGCATTGCTTCTAGAGTGTCCTAAGCCAAGACAAGGAGGTCTTCTTTAGGACAAAAAATATTAGAAGTGATTTATAAAGGTGAAAGAAAAATAAGAGAGAAGAGAAAGCAAATCAATTTAAATCCTTTGGAAGGATTCAGCATTAAGGATCAAAAATCTTTGGAGCTAAAGTCTTGATCGAGTTTCTGTGTGGATCACCGTTGGAGGGCGGACACTTGGACGCCTCATGAAGATTCTACAAACTTAAATTTAGCGTTACATGTATTCTTCTATTTCAGTATTTATATTTTTATTGTTTGATTGTTACCATTAAGGTGATCTTGGCTTTATTAGGGTTTTAAAATTCCTAGCTTTCGCTGCCCATTATGATATGATAAAATCCTTCAGTGGTATCAGAGTCATCCTTAATTGGTTCAATCAAATACTTATGCATGATGTATGATTATTAATTTACTATGAGATAGTAATGTCATATGCTTAGTGAAATACTAAAATGTATGATTCATATATGATATGATATGTAATAAAATGTCATGATATGAAATTTTCCATATGAAGATATGTTGAAGCATGTTAATTGATTCAATCAATTGCTTATGATTTATACATGCTATGAGATAGCAATGATGCATGATAGTTTATTTTAGAAATATTAAATATATGTTACAATTAAAGAATGTGCTAGAGACTAGTAAGCTCTCAATAAAAATTATATTAAGTCATAGTGTTGAAAAACTTTGGGCTAACCCATTCTAGAACAATTAATCTAATTGGTGTCTAGGAAAGCACTAAAGCTAGTTCTCTAATTAGGACCTTACTCTCTGAGTAAGGGGAGCCTCCCACCTGCTTACCTGGCCAATTGTTTGATTGCCTATTATGGATAAGCTTAATATTGATATAACACTATTGATAGCCTTCCTTCATGCCTCGACATTATTATGTCAAGATCCATGCTAGTTTGTTGTGCTAACACAAGGCTTGCTATGGAGACTGATTTTATATTGTCTTGGTGCATTAATATGCTTATGGCATATTTTAATATATTGCTTTGTTGTGCAACCACAAGGGCAATATTATTCGAATATGACTATATGATAAGTGCTGAATAATTTATAATTTAGTTATCTTTCCATAGCACTTATCAATGTTCTTAAACTGATAAATACGTATTTTACCATGAAATTGAATCATCATTTAAATAAATTTAAAATATGGTAAGAAGTAGATAATTCTTTTCTTAAACCAGACTCTGAACTTGTCTCTCTCTTGGTTGCAATCTTGTTTTGACCCGATTTGGTAACCTGATGGAGTTGTAACCATGCTAAGGTTATAATTAAATAGATTTTGGTCCTGATTAGATAATTATTTTTGTATGAGGAAAAAGGTTTGATTAACCCTTTTTATTAAGTCACAGTCCTATTTTTAGTCTTGTCGAGTCCGGTCTGAAGCAGTTCAGCAAGAATTAAATTTAAATGACATTGGGCTCGAGAACAAGTTCAAGCAAATCAACGATCATGACCCACCTCAAATCCAAAGCCAATTTCCAACCAATTCCTTACCTGCCTTCATATAAAATTTATAATTTTAAAACAAAAAAATAATAATAATAATAATTAAATATCCACGATTCACTGTTCATATGAACAGTGTCCCGTGAAAACACTGTTCATATGAACAGTGTTACAAAAAAAATATATATAATAAAATAAATGAAAACTCCACTGTTCATCTTCTTCCCCCCCTCCCCCGCAGTGCATCACGGCTGAGATTCCCGTCGATTCTCCCGTTCCATCCACGGGATGGCGTCACCTAAGAGATCCTCCACGCAATCCTCCACGTGGTGCAGCCAGCCTCCCGTTCCTCCGCCTCTTCATCCGCCTGCGCCAGCGCCTCCGCACAGCGGCCATTCCGAGCATCCGAGACAACATCGCGTCCCAGCGTATCACGCCATGGATCCGGCCACCTTTTTCTTCCGCTCCTCCCAGCATCGCGTCCCAGCCGCTCTCGGAGTCAGCCATCCTTCCGCATCAGGCGTCCGGCGATCCCGCATCCATTCCTTCCATGGTCCAAAGAAAGAAGTCGTCCGGAGCGATCCTTCCAGCCATCCCGCAACCAAATCTCCTCCATGATCAACGCTTCCAGCATCCCATGAGATCAGGCATGAGCCCAAGCATCTTGCCGTCCCCCTCTTCCAGATTTGAGCCATCCGTCCGCGATCTGTCCTCCGCTTCTTCTTCCGCGATGCATCCGGAGCCAGCCATCACGTTGATCCCGCAGCTCCTCCCATCGAGTATCCCGAATCGCATCCCCACCAGCACGCTCCCAAGGGATCCATCACCGGGTGAGAGGGTCTATATGAAGAAGCCATCGGCAGGGAAGAGGGGGAAGCTCGGTTCGAAAGAAACAGGGGAGACCCTATTTCGGTGAAGAGAAGAAGAGAGCCGAGAATCAGAGAAAAGAAATAAAAAAAAAGAAAGGAGGGGGGAGAGAGAGTATTTTGGATATGTTGGGAATAGAGGGAGCCGAATGGGAGCGGAAGACTTTCATTTGAAGATGGGAGGTCATCCGGAAGCCATGCTCGGCTAAACGTCCAATCTAGGGCTGGATGAAGCCCTAGCAATGTATCAGGGCATTGTAGTTCTTACTTTTTTTTATTATTTTGGAGCTTGTTTAAATTCTTATCTTCAATGAAATATTTCTTTTATGATGTTTAAACCTTGAGCATGCCATTTACTATTCATGTTTGCTAAAGTAGTCTAAGATGATCCATGCCTAGGAAGATGAGGTGTGCTGCACCCTAAATTAGCATACTTAGGTAGACACTTCATGCTATACCGAAGATGAATCTTCCTAAAACTCTTTATTTTTTTTATTTTAAAAGGCTTGTAGCCAAATTGCATGCCTCTCTAAAAGACAAAAATTAAGAACACAGTCCCTGATGTAATGCTATGTGGTGGATTCCAAATCCTAGATCCATTTACTCTGATAAATTCTAATTCATACTCATAGTTTAATTTAGTTAAATCAAGTTAGCAAATCCTTCTTCTTGATTTATTTTTAAAAGAAAAATAACTTATTCTTCAATTCCTGTGGACCGACACCCGTAATCACTATCCTACAGGATACGTGCTATTGCGTGGTTTATTTTTGAAACTGAAATAAACGATCACTATATGGAAATGAAGGGTTTAACTTAACTAAAACATTATTGTTTGTTGTACTAACACAAGGCAATGTTGGGAACCCGCCCATGCCGCAGAAAATTAAAAAAATTCAGATGGCAGCGGAAGAGGCATGCGCGGGATCGACGTTCATCCTATGAACGTTGTTCAAAAATCGTTCGTAGATAGATTAGAATTAAAAATTTTAAAACCTTTAGGAAGATTAGATCTTCACCTTGTGCGGGTAGATGATCACCGCAAACTGATGATCGTGGTTTAGGATGAAAGTTTGCTTGAAGCCGCACACGCGTCCGGCCTCTACGGGTATCCACACGAAGTAGAGATCATCAGCCTCTACGGCCTCTACATGTAGTGGCTACCCAGCAGAATGGAATGATGAACCTCTAGGTGCAATTATCGTGTGATACAGTTCTACTATCGTAGATCCCTACAGGACGGAGGTCATGGATAACTCGTCAAACCCCATCGTCTGTCATATGTCAAGATTTATTCGACTTAAATTCGAGAGTGGAAAACTCTTTCTCCACTGTTTTTACTACCCCGACCGAGGTCTTACGAACTCAGTCTTATAAATCACATAGGATCTCTCCTTATCTACCAAGATCAATAGATTTCATATAAGTGCATACCCTATTCCTACAGTGAACCTATTGCAGCCAATCTACACTGCATGGACCCGTATGTCTAGAGACCATATATACGTGCAGTCAAACTACAATAACCTCACTGTGAGTAGCCGAAGCACCGTAGGTCAAAGAACCAGTCACACTACTGCAACATCAAGCAAGTCACTGACGAGTGGATAGACATCCAAGTGACTTCTTATCTTGGTCACGCTCAGTACCTTTGTTCTCTAACAAGCACCTGCACTATCACTTCAGTGTCCCTACACTGTGGACTCGAGTCTCGTCCATCCATAAGAAAAGCGATGTGTGCACTGATCGGATCGATCACCATCCTCGTGATGATCTATCGATCAGGAGCATTTAGAAATTAATCACCAATGATGCATGGCTCAAATTCTTAACTCTTAAGAATATGCATCATCATCTTATTAATTCTTGGACGACTCATAGACACATAAACAATATGAATGAAAAAGATGCCTTTTATTTATTCAATAATAAATAGTCAAGTACAAAATTATGTCCTAGAATTAACAATGTGTCAGTCAGATTGGCTTCTAGAGCATACATTCAACATGCAATAAGTGTTTTAAGAGGACAAGATAAAGTTGAGAATTGCATGAGATGCAATTGGAAAGAGTTTCCTACCTTTGAACTCATAAGGGTTTGTTGTGTAACCACAAGGCTTTTTATGATGAATTAGGATCTCAACCCTACTAAGAAAAATTATATTTTCACGTTTATCATAGGAGAGAGCTATGATATTCGATAAAAATAGTAGAAGACAAATTAGATAAAAGTTCTTATCTAGTTGCATACATGTCATCATGATTGGTCTGCTTATGTTAGTTTTGTTCTTGCATATGTAGAATTACTAAATGGCTTCTTCACTTTCACTAAGAGGCATCTTAGATGCGAACAAGTTGACCGGTCCTAACTATGTGGACTGGTTGAGGAATTTAAAGATAGTACTCACACTACCAGAAAGCAAGCATATAGTGACGGAAAACTAGTGACGGCCCGTTATCAGTCACTATTTGTGACGAATTAGTGACAGACAAAAATTTGGTCACTGTGATATGAACTTAGTGACAGACCGGTTACAGAATACGCGGGTAAGATGGGCGCCAAAATTTAGTGACCACCGTAGTGACGGGATATCTGTCACAAAACTGATAACCAAAATTGCAACCAAACAGTGACAAATTTAACTGTCACAAAAATCGTAACCCAAGTGTTTATAAATTTTTAAAAAATTATTTTTGACAGTGACGGATTATTGACAGAAATTTCCATCACAAAATTTAATTTTTAATTCTAAAAATATTAAAAATATTATTTTTGAATAATTATAAATTAAAAAAAATAAAAAGAGGGAATCCAAAATCAAACCCACTCCCCCCCCCCCCAAATCCTTTCAATAGCCCAAATCCCAGTCGAAAAAACCCTTTGTCTCCAGCAAAAAAAAAAAGAAAACCCAGCTCGTGCCCTAATATTTCCCACTCCAGGGAAAGATCACCGCTTCCTAATATTCCCCGATCCAAGGAAAGAAAGATCACCGCTTCTTGATATTCCCCGCTCTTCCTCCCCGCTGCCGTCCGGAGCAAAGATCGCCTCTTCTCGTCTCCCAATCCCTGTAAGTTTTTTTTTTATCTGTTTGATATCTCCGTATAGGTTTAAATCTATTCCTATTTCGTTTCTTCACCGGCTTTTGCTTCGTCCAGCACAATAGGAGATTTCTTTTAATGCCCTAGATCTGAGCATCGTTCCTTTATTTTCTGGTTTTCTCGGATGCTTTGATCCGAGCAGGCGATAAGGTAATCCAACGAGGGAGAGAGGGAGGAAGAGAGAGGGGGAGAGGGAGAGAGAGAGGGGGGAGAGAGAGAGGGAGAGAGAGGCGAAGGAGAGGGAGGGAGGGAGAGAGGTTCCTTGCCTCTTTCCTGTCTGTGACCAAAGGGAAGCAAAGGCCCCATATAAAATGGTAACAGGAGGTGGCTACGAGTCTTCCCCCTTGATGGAAGGGAGGTGGAGAGTTTCCTGGCCTGCCAAGAGGCAATTTGGGAAGTTGGGGACAGTAGTTTTGTTTTGGGGGAGAAAGAGAGAGGAGGGATTTGGTTGGCTGCGAGAGAAAAGGAGGGATGGGGTTGAATGGCTGCTGTGCTGTGATGTTGCAATTGCTGCTTGGGTACTCACTCGAAGGGGAAATGGTGGGATGGGACTTTTATTAATTAGATGGTGTGAAATTCTCATAATGCCCCTACTTTCTCTCATAGAGAGGTCCCTCTCTGGACAAATTCTTTTCTTTAGCTTTACCATGAGGTGCCATGAGATAACCTTTTCCTATTGTGCTCTTGCTTGACATGGTAAACAGTATTGCCGCATTATCTCAGTTATCTAATCAGTTTTATGGGCCCTTCTTTTAAGTGATTACTTTTCTATGCTTTCATTCAAGAATTATATTAAACTGAAGAGGTTTATTGTCTATCTTTGTTAGGTTCATGCACATCTTTGCTAAAATAGTGTACTCTATTTTCATATCATTTTATATCATCTTTGCTGAAGAGGCTTATTGTCTATCTTTGTTAGGTTCACTTTCTTCTTGATTGTCATTTGATTTTTAGAGGAACTATGCCCTTTGATCGTAATTGGATGTACCACCGACTTTGTGAAAATGGTTACATAAGAGCTGAGTTCTGTGATGGAGTTAAAGGGTTCCTTGAGTTTGCATTTACTCAGTTAGAGTATTGTAGTGGGGATAAGATTAGATGCCCTTGTATAAGATGTGACAACCAGAAATTCCTTGACCGTGATACGATCAATGTTCATCTATTGAGAAAGGGGTTTACACTGGGGTATTCAACATGGTTTGCACATGGAGAGTTACTTGAGGAAGTTCCTCCTGTAAGTACAAGTGCAGCAGAAGCATCCAGATCAATGGATGTTGGTTATGAACATGGTGAGCAATATAGAACTATGGTGATGGAAGTTATGGGTCCAGAAGAGGAACTTCATTTGGGGAGTGCACCTGAAGCTAATCATGAAGAAGAGCCAAACAAGGATGCTGCAGATTTTTATTCTTTGTTCAAAGATGCAGAAGTACCTTTGTGGGAAAGGTGTAAAAAATACTCTAAGTTATCTGCTATTAGTCAATTATTAAATTGCAAGTCTGAATTTAATATGAGTATATCTTGCTATGATCGAATTATGAAAATAGTGAAGAATATGTTGTCCGAAAGTGAGAAGCTGCCACCTGATTTCTATCAATCAAAGAAGATGCTTCGGAAATTGAGGTTTGTTGCCCAGAGATGGTCACCTAAGAGGGGGGTGAATTGGGTGTTTTAAACCTTTTTGTCCAATTAAAAATAAAACACACAAATGTATGAGCTAAAGTAAAAATAGAGGTATGAAAACTGACAATCGCAAATACAAGGTTTTATAGTGGTTCGGAGCTTCCACTGCTCCTACATCCACTCCCCAAAGCACCTTTGGGAATTTCCACTATAATCCAAGATTACAGTCCGGTAGTTTTGCGAGTGCACTACCCAACTCGTTGTTTTACACCGGGCTAACAACGAACCCTACAACCCCCAATTTCACCTAGGCTTGGGACGCCTTTCCCTTGTTCCAAGTCCCTTGACTGGAACAAGCACAATAACCAAAGGTTTTACAAAAGATTTGAAAGCTCTAAATAAGCAGATAAAACAGTGAGAAATAACAAAACCCGGAAGAACCCTTTTAGCCGTTGGAAGCATGGGAAATGGTGGTTCTTCCGATGTGGATCGCGTTGTCTTGAATGTGAGCTTTGAATGCCGAGCGGGAGAGAGTAGTTGAGCACGAAATCAGTTGGAAAGCTTGAAAGCATTTGATTTCTTCACTTGAATGCACTAACTCCCTTGAACCTCTTTCTCTTACTTCTCTCTTGAATGATCTTGTGTTGGGTTGGTGAGAAGTTGTTGGAAGGCACTTAAGAACTCCCTTTTATAGCCCAAAAAGCAAATATAGCCGTTAGACACAAAGAAAGAGACGTTTGAAATTCAAACAAACCTGCAAAAAGGTGTCAGTCGCGTTCCAGCCGCTCCGGAGACGTCTTCGCTTCAACGCGAGACGTCTCGGCTGTAAGATTTTTCTTTTGACGTTGTTTGGGGTCGACTCGGCACTTTACGGGGACGACTCGGGATGTTTGCACTTTTTGCATGGGGACGACTCCGCTGCCTCGGGGACGACTCCGCTGTTTTATCTTCGAAAAACAAGTCCTCTGGAATTCTCTGAGAGAGTCGACTCCGCTTTTTCAGGGGACGTCTCCGCTGCCTTATCACCGAAAAAGATATCCTCTGGAATACCCTGAGAGAGTCGACTCCGCTACCTCGGGGATGACTCCAGAAGTCTGCTTTTTACTCGCGGGGATGACTCCGCGTCCTGTGGAGACGACTCGCGCGCATCCCTTGAAATCGGCCTTTCTGCCGTCTCTGAGAGAGTCGACTCCGCCTCTGAGAGAGTCGACTCCAACCCTGCGAGACGCCTCGCCAGGTGCCGGGGACGTCTCCAGACGTGCCAGTTCTTTCTGTTTGTGCCAGAGACGTCTCTGAGACAACCTGGAGACGTCTCGGCTGTCCCTAATCTATTTTTTTCAACTCAAAAATTCTTCAATAAATCCTTAAAAATTATGGAAACTTGCCTAGACATTTCTTAACAATATTATTAGTTAATCACCTGAAATTCTCAAATAAATTGTTAAGATAAATGGAATTATACTCTAGTATTTTGTATTCATCAAAATCCATTAGGGGGTCAACAATCTCCCCCTTTTTGATGATGACAAAACACTGAGTATATGCAAAATTCGAAATTTAAACATATACACAGTATTTGATCAGATGTACAAGTATAATGTTTTGATTTGAGCTAGATACAGTGTGCATAATTCAAAATAGTCAACTTTCAGTTCTATCCTTATGCATAAGATTGATCTTAATAGCTCTTAAGCAATTTTAGCATATCAACTGAATTTGAATCAAGTTAAAATTTAAATTAATGAAATATTGATGCTAAAGACAATTGAAGGCTAAGTTCTTTTTGACTCCCCCTTTCTTTTCCAGAAGGGCAATTATCTTAAAGCCAATATTCTTCAATTTTATCTTTTTCTAATTCAATTTTCAAGTATGAGTGTAAATTTTGCATTCCATATTTAGGTTCTACTCCATATACTCCATACTCAATACACTCCATAAATTTTGCATTCCAATATATCCAATATCCATATTGGTTCTACTCCCCCTTTTTGTCAGCAACAATGAAGGGGACAAATTATCCTTAGGTACTTAAAACTCAATTTCTAGTAGAATTCAGCATATTACCATGAACCACTCAAGGATATTCAAGTTATTTTTATTAAAGAATTCAGCATTCATTTCACTCCCCCTTTGTTTTGGAATTCATTTCAGACTCCTCTTTTTGTTTAAAATAGTTATCACAAGATGTGCTCCCCCTGTTTTATATGCATTGATAAATTGTGTCAAATTTGAACACTTAAGGTATGTTATGAGATTTTTATGGCACAACACAGAATCACATACACAAAGTTTGATTCCACAGGATTTGAAACAAACACAAGATTTCAAAAGAAATTGTATGTCATTCATATGTCATTGCAATCATTTGAAGGCATTACAAGGTTAAAAAAAAAGAGGAAATCATTACAAGTATTGATTCCTAATACAAAAGAAGTGTCAAAATGAGCCTAGGGTTTTACAAAAACAGATGAACCCTAGATGTCTACAAAATGTCCCTCATCGTCGACGTTGCTCAATAGCCCTAGCAGCTGCCTCTATAAATGCATTTATTGAGTCCAGTAGAGTTTTGAACTGATCTCCTTGAGATTGATGGAAGGCTGCTACCAGTGCTTCAAACTCGAGACTTGCCCTTTCAATTTTTCCTTTAAGTTGGGCAGCCACGGTGCCCAAATTGCCTCCAGGGCTCGTCAACTCTTGAAGACCATCTGATATGATCTTCAATTTCTCCTGTAGCTCAATTGATCGTATAGTTTGGATGGTACCCATATGAACCAACTCTGATGCTGTAGCTTCTACCTGGGTTTTGATCTCCTTCAATTCTTGTAGAAGCCCTTCATGTGAGGTACGAATGGGAGCCAACTCAGCAGTGATCATCGATCTCATCTCCTCTCTCATCTGCTGGCATATCACAGATGCTAGAGTGTGCATCTGTTCATCTGACAAGGAGAAGGATCCACTGACTGGAGGAGGAGGAGGCATGGATGTGGAAGGTCCAGCTGAGCTGGAGGGTACATCAGGGATGCCCATATGGCTATGTGGAGGAGAGTGGTGGTCAGGCTCCTGATGTGGGATCTCGGGCTCCAAGGTTTGAGATCTTCTTTTAGGGACCTTAACCCAAGACCCATCTACCTTGTGAAACTCCATTCTACGCATTGTGCTTTCTTATAGTAGTCGGTGTTTCTCAAGGGTTTTGCAGGCTCATTTTCTGGAATTTGAACCTTGAAATGTTTGAATACTAGGGTAAAGATCATCCCATAGGGTATGCTAAACCTAGAATACCTATGACATATAGAAATGTAGTTTAACATAAGTCTAGGTAGGTTTAGGAGAATCCCTAGTAAGATATGGTGCATGATCACTAAATCTCGCTCCGAAACAAAATCGAAGCGGCCGGTTTTGGAAACAAGACCCGGTTGACAATACTCAAAAGTAGTCTCATTTTGGCATTTAGGTCTTGTGAGTTAACTACATCAAGAGGGCCGCAGTCCTCTCTTCCTAATAGTAGGTTTAGGGCTATTTCCCTTTGGGGATGTGAGGTCGGAGCCTCACCGTCTTTAGGGATTTGCAACACGCTAGAAAGGATATCCTCGCTAATCTCTATGGTGGGGACACCAATGAGCCAGCATCACTTTGGCTTGACTGCTAGTCCACATTTCTTGAGTCGTCCAGTTTTTATTTTTATTTCTCTAGTTATTTATTTAAGTCAAGTTCGTGTCAGGTCCAATCCAATTCAAGTCCAGTTCAAGTAATGTTGAGTCAAGTCAATGTCGGTCCAGTCTAAGTAGTATTGAGTCCTTGTCATAATAAAGTCCACATTCAAAATAAACCAGCCAAGGAACTACCACCCGGTTCACCTCATCCAATGAGATCCCATGGTAGCAAAGACTCCATCATGTGACACCAAGCCTGCCGATGGGAAGACCCACATCTCAGCCCGGGTTCCACCTTTTCCAAAGGCGTTTCCTGAACTCCCAGCCGGCCACGCCTTCCCCATCCCAACGAAGCAAGGCAGCCAACCCCATCGCACATCCAGCCGACGAGTCATCTTCTTCCCAAGGTATTCTTCCCACAGGTGGTTCTTCCCAAAGATTTCCAAGGTTCCAACGCCTCCCCAGGTGGCTCTTCCCAACATTCCAAAGTCAGCCACGTCTTCATCCCATCACAAGATGTGCAACCGGCTTCTTCACAAGTAAACCCACCCGGTTCCAAGCCCTCCAGCCGTTCCTTGAAGAATCCCAAGAGGCATCCGTTCTTCATCCCAAAACACCAGCCAGATTCATCCATCAAGACCGGTTCCTACCATTGCAAATGAAGAAGTCCAACAGATCCAACGCTGGAGTCTTCCACCGCCTTGTTTCAAGGAGATCTCAGCCGGTTCTCCACTTGCCATGGGATCTTAAATGCTGCCGTTTCCCAACCGAGAAGAAGCCATCCCGGTCCATTCCAACGCCTTGTTCTCCATCACGAATCTTCCCAGCTTCTACGATTCCTTGGAAGTGTTTATTGCCCATCGATGCCATCAATGCCTCAACCGGTTTATGAGTCCATGGGTTTATTTATTTCTTTCTTATCATGTAATTGGTTGCCCTGCCTATAAAGAGGGGTTTATCTCGTTATGTAAAGGGGGGAATGAAATCAATGAATAGAGGAGAAGCTGTTTGACAAATTGCTTGAAAGAGTTTGGTGTCCAATTCCAAGAACCTACCTTCCTTCCTTCTCTAAAATCTTTCTCTTCTAAGTGAACGCGGCATCCCCTGACTTCCGCAATTTCCTCTAGCGCAGGCGGCGCTCATCATCCGGCTTCCCGTTCCCTCTTCCGGACTCCTTCCCGATCCGACGATTCGTCGTCCGGATTATTTATCCTTTGAATAGATTATCTTTTTTTGTTTTCCCATACATCCTACTACCTCAATTAACCCAGGACTTCTGTTTCAGATCTTGTCGGTTTCCTCCATCCGTCTCAACGAAGGACAACCCGTCAGCAAATCTGGACCCTGGACTTGCCTCCCTCTTCCAGGACTTTTCTCAAGCATCGTGTCTGTGTGATCCTTCCACTAAAATTCTGAGTAAGTCGTTATTGGGTTCAGTTTAAGTTCCCAAATTTTTATGCTTAACAACAGGAAATTAAAAGTAGATCAACGTGCCCTAATTATGTGTTGATTTCCTAATCAACAACGATCCTTCTTTTAAATTTATTAAAGGAACTGATCAATTGTCGGTAGTTTCTTACAGTAAATTCGATTTTAATATAATCATCTGATAGCTGTTAGATTTGAGTTAGCTAATAGTTTATGAATTGAGTTGCTGAAATCTAATTATAAAAAAAAAAAGAAATTTTAGATTGCATGCATTGATCCTGTTCCACATCAAGTTTGGTATCAGAGTATAGGTTTATTAGGGCACCATTTTCATGCATCATTGCAGAACTTAGAATTACTAGGCACCAGTTTTAATCTTTCCGCATCCTTTTCTAAGTATAGTTTATTTGGGCATCATCATACCTTAGCATTTTACATTCCGCATTACATTAAGAATAGGCCTGCATCTTAGTTCACATTCGGCAATTCATCAAGCATTCAGCCTGCTATATTTAGCTCTGCATCATCCTCCTAGTTTCATTAATTCCCGTACCTAATAGTGTCAAAAAAATTCTAAAAAAAATAGGACTCATTTCTAGACCTCCGTGGTACATATGATACAAAATTTCAGTACCGTCAGAGATCGTTTGATCCCCGAAAAAAATTCCTGAAACAGGTCTGCACGTCCAGCCCTGTTCTGCAACAGCCTGTGTAAACACCCCTTCGGTGTTTCATCCATTCCTGCGTCCACAAGGCTTGAAAAATTCTGAAAACCTAGGGATAGCTTACCGACTTAGTTAGAAAGTGTGGGTCTAAATTTCATTAAAATCGGAGACTGTTTAGTCCCGAAAAAAATCTCAGAATCACCCTACACGTCACCCTGTTCCTGAAATCCAGTATACACACCCTGTTTCAAACTGCATTTCCCATTCTTAGGAGTTTCCAAAAAAATCACAAAACTTGTGAATTCTGAAACCAGATTTGATAAAGAAATTTTCCATTGGAAAGAATTTGTGAGAAAAATCCTGTGATCATATCAGATTTGAACGTTTTGCCAAGGTTCAGGTACAGCCCTCTGTTCTGAAATCCGTGTGCACCCTCTGATTAAATTTGAAATTCCCATCCTTAACAAAGTCCAAAATTTATAAAATTTGACAATTATGAAACTAGACTCGATAAGGGATTCGACCACAAAGTGAGATTTGGACAATCAATCCTGATTTATTTCCAGATTTCCGGTTGATTGCAAGGTTCTGTTCTGAAAATTCTGTTTTAAAAGAAAACTCCTGATATTACATGACTACCAGATCCGGAACTAGTTATCAACCAGACGAGCCTGAGTCCAGTCGTGTGATGGACCCTGACATTAGCTCAATCCTTAGAGAAATTAATGAGAAGCTAGGAAGGTTATGTACCCGAGTCGATGCCTTAGAAGAATACCAAGATAGGGGTAGTCCTTCCCTAGCCAATAACCCAAGAGAAAGAAATAACCACCCACCCTTTGATCGGAACCACCAACATGTCAATGACTATCCCAGGAATAGGCAAAACTTTGACAGAAATCACAATCGTCCACTAGATGACTATCTCAGAGAAAGACCCCATCACAATGAAAGAGATCGCGATCCTATAAATCAACCTCTTAATGATCACCGTGACATCGATGACCGTATACTTCGAAGTGTCAGAGTTGAGGCACCCAGTTTCGTAGGCCGCATGGATCCTCATGAGTATCTTGACTGGGAGTTAGATATGAATCATTATTTCGAATGGTACGATATGTCTGAAGAGCGAAAAATTCGATTTGCAAAAATGAGGCTTTTCGGTCAAGCCAAATATTATTGGCAGAATATCGAACGTCTGATCCTAAATAGAAGACAAGAACCCATCCGAACATGGGATGAAATGAAAGATAAACTCAGAGAAAAATACCTTCCTACCTCTTATCAACAACGACTCCTTGACCAATCGCAAACCCTGACTCAAGGAAACAAGTCAGTCATTGATTACATTGCTAAATTTGATGAATTCCTCATGCGGTGTCATGTCAATGATAAGATTCCTCTGTCACTCTTTCCCGATTTCGTGCCGGGTTAAGAAGTGACATCCAACGAGAGCTTTTCATGCGAGAGGTCTATAGTCTAGAGCAGGCATATCAATTAGCTCAGGATTATGAGAGATTCCACAGAATGCCAATCACTCGACCAAGTGAACCTAGAAACTCGAGTATACTAGGTCCTAGACCCGAGCCACACCAAGTCCCCAGAACTAATCCAAATCCTACCTCAACCACTAGACCTCCATTAGTTGCTCCTCCACCCAGGAAAGAAGACCGAGGCAAAGGCACCCTGAATGAAGGACGTAGGGAGGGTAGCTCAAGGGGTAGATGTTTCAACTGTCATGGAATTGGACATTTTGCAAACCAGTGCCCCTCCCGTTCCCTACATATTGGAGAGATCGAAGAGGAACACCCTAAGGAAACTGTAGAAGACGAAGAAATTCACATAGCTGATCCTGAATTAGCTGAGGAATTCGATGAACCAAATTTCACTGAAGAAACTGAACCTGAAGTCAGGATAAACGTACTAAGATGTACCTTGACACAACCAAAGGAACATGAAGATTGGCGAAGAACTACAATTTTTCATACCTACATAAGCAATGGGAACAAGGTCTGTAAAATCATCATTGATAGTGGAAGTTGCATCAATGCAGTTTCCACTGATACTGTTATGGGGGAATTGAGCCGCCATGCCCCACGTGATCGGCACGCGTATCCAGGAAAGCTACAGCTGCCCTATGATCCAGCACTCCGACCCCGAGTCGGACCTCCTCGGCTCCGCAGCCCGACCCCGGGTCGGCTGCCCTATGATCCAGCACTCCGACTCCGAGTCGGACCTCCTCGGCTCCGCAGCCCGACCCCGGGTCGGCTGCCCTATGATCCAGCACTCCGACCCCGAGTCGGACCTCCTCGGCTTCGCAGCCCGACCCCGGGTCGGCTGCCCTATGATCCAGCATTCCGACCCCGAGTCGGAGATCTTTTGATAACGACAGGCTATTCTCCAGAGGCACGCCGCGGCCTCCTGCTCCACTACTCCCTGCAACGGCTGTACCCGATGCTGCCCACGATCTCCTGTATCAACCGTACAAAGCGGAGCTCCACTACGCCCTGCCATGACCGTACCCAGCGCTGCTCCACGACGCCCCGTAACGGCCATGTCAGTGGCCATTCTATCGTGCCCCACGACGACAAACCCCCCTGAGAGACCTCCCAGCCAGGTATATATGCGGCTGGGGGGAGAAGGGGGGGGGTAAGCAATACCTCCCAGAGCACTCTCTCCCACTTGTGATTATCATCTCTCCTCCTCCAATCTCCTCTGACTTGACCGTCGGAGGGCCATCACCACCCTGGTGGTGGTGCAAGGCTTGTTTGCAGGTTCCTTGGCGGAAGGTGGAGCGCAACCAGCACCAACCAAGACAACTCAGGCGGAACCCCGTTCACACCGTCGTGTCAATCGTTCTCGGTTTGGACCACCAGCAACAGTTGCCCTTTGGAGGGCCATCACCACCCTGGTGGTGGTGCAAGGCTTGTTTGCAGGTTCCTTGGCGGAAGGTGGAGCGCAACCAGCACCAACCAAGACAACTCAGGCGGAACCCCGTTCACACCGTCGTGTCAATCGTTCTCGGTTTGGACCACCAGCAACAGTTGGCGCTAGAAGGAGGGGCCGAATCTCAGAACGATCGTAATGGCACGGCGAGGTGGTCGCGGAGCTTCCAATGCTTCCGGTCGCGGAGCCTCTCGCGCCTCTGGCCGGGAGGCTGCTGCGTCCCCAACACACTCTCAGCAGCATTCCACCGCTTCTCCTCCCATTCAGACGGTCGAACCTGCTCAGTTCGACCAGCTAGCCCAGCAGGTTCGCACCCTCGCGGAGGCAGTGCAGAATCTGCAGGGTGTGATCTCTCGGGTGCCGCAGCGGGCTCAGGAGCCGCTGCTCCCCGAGCACTCGCCTCTTCCTCACAACCCGCGCTCCTTCCTCTCCCATGGAGAGGAGCGCCGGCGCGGGGAGGATTCTCGAGTGCGGTCCATTCTGCCAGGACCTTCTCATCGGAGCTGCGCGGGGTACGAGAGGCGGACCCGGGCGCGTTCTCAGACACCCCAGTCCTCGAGGGGCCCGCACTCCGGTCGGTCCCCCTCGCGCCGCTCCTTGTCTCCCACCCACCGGTCGCGCTCCCTGGACCGGCGGGTGGACGATCTCCACAGACAGCTCCAGGTCCTGAAGGGCCACTCCAAAGATCCCTTCGCCGACTTGGAAATCTCCTCCCAGCCGGCGCTTGCCTCAAGGATCCTGCGAACCCTAAACCCGCCGGGGTTCAAAATGCCGGCGATCGAACCCTACGACGGGGCGGCGGACCCACGGGACCACGTGGAGAGTTTCAGGACTCTTATGCTCCTCCATGGAGCATCGGATCCTCTCCTCTGCAAGGCCTTCCCGGCGACCCTCCGCGGCCCGGCAAGGGCGTGGTTCGCCGGCCTGGAGGCTAATTCCATCCAGTCCTTCCACCAGTTCACCCGTCTCTTCATCAGCCATTTCGCCGTCAGTAGCCGGCGAAGACTGGTCTCCGACTCCCTCTTCGATGTCCGGCAGAACGAGGGAGAGAGCCTGCGGGATTATCTCACCCGCTTCAACAAGGCAACACTGGAGGTCCGGAATTTGAGCCAGGAGGTGGCTCTCTCAGCCCTGAAGCGAGGCTTCCGGAAGGGCAGACTCACCTTCTCCCTGGACAAATGCCTGCCGCGGAGCTTCCCGGAGCTGTTGTCTCGGGCAAACCAGTATGCAGACGCCGAGGAGGCAGCCTCCCACCGGAACAAGGAGGCCGCCGAGGCCCCTCTAAAGCCCGGGAAGAAAAGGCGAAAAGAGGCACCCCAGAGGAGGAGCCCGACGCCTCAACGCCGGCGCAGAAGCCCGTCACCAGCAAGGAACCACGGCGCCACACGCCCTCGTTCTCCGCACCGACGCTTCAACCGGTACACCCCACTCCTGGCCCCCCGGGCTCAGATCCTCATGGAGGTCAAGGGGCGGGAGGACCTCCCGGTCCCGAGGCAGATGAAGAAGATCCCTGGGAGGAAGCCTTCTCGGGCGTACTGTGAGTACCACCGAGACCACGGCCACGATACCGAAGACTGCTTCCAGCTTCGGGACGAGATCGAGGCTCTCATTCGCCGAGGGCGTCTCGGTCGATATGTAAACGACCGACGTCCCCCCGCAGACCCGCGTCCAGCCGACCCGGCCCCTCAGGAGCCTCGGGAGCAGAATCGACCCGTTGCGGGAGTGATCCACACCATCACTGGGGGCTGCTCTCGGCCCGTGAGGAACGCAGGGGGCTCGGCGGAAGTATCAGGAGTGGCCGTCGCGAAGAGGCAGCGGGTCGGAAATGTAATCACTTTTTGTGATGAAGATGTAAAGGAGGTTCAGACTCCCCACGATGACGCCATGGTGATCTCTCTCACTATGGCGGACTATGATGTAAGGCGTGTTCTTGTGGATAGTGGAAGCTCAGCTGATATTTTGTATTACGAGGCCTTCCAAAAGATGGGCTTTTCCCGACAATTGTTGCACAAAACATCCACCCCCCTCATAGGATTCACTGGAGACGCTATCTCGGCCGAAGGTGTCATCGAGCTGCCTGTGACTGCGGGCATTGCACCCGCAGAAGCCACGGTGCGGCTCGGGTTCTTGGTCGTCCGTGTCCCCTCGGCCTACAACGCTATCCTCGGACGACCCGGACTGAACGCCCTTCGCGCGGTGGTTTCTACCTACCATTTGCTCATGCGGTTCCCCACAGCGGCCGGGATTGGAGAGGTCCGAGGTGACCAGCCGACCGCACGGCAGTGTTTCCTAGCAACTCTCAAAGGGAAGAAGCCCATGGAGGCCCTAAGCGTCGAGTCACTTGACGCCAGAGACGAAGTGGCCTTGCGGCACGGGGAGCCGGCCGAGGGCGTAATCGAAGTTCCCCTCGAAGAAGGCCGCCCGGACCGCACGGTCCGGGTCGGTGCCAACCTCGACTTGGAAGCTCGGCTCCGGTTAGTGGAATTCCTCCGAGCCAATGCAGATGTGTTTGCCTGGTCGGCGGCCGATGTACCTAGGATCGACCCGGAGGTCGTTTCTCACGCCCTCAACGTCGACCCGACCCACCGACCAGTAAAGCAAAAGAAGAGACACTGTGCCCCGGATCGGATCCGGGTGGTCGACCAGGAGGTAGACAAACTCTTGGAGGCAGGTTTCATAAGAGAGGTGAGCTACCCCGAGTGGCTGGCAAACGTCGTACTTGTCCGGAAGGCGAGCGGGAAGTGGAGGATGTGCGTCGACTACACCGACCTGAACAAGGCGTGCCCCAAGGATAGCTTTCCGCTTCCACGGATAGACCAACTGGTCGACGCGACTTCCGGATATCAGCTACTGTCTTTTATGGACGCCTTCTCCGGCTACAACCAAATAATGATGGCTCCACAGGACGAGGAGAAAACTGCCTTCATAACCGACCGGGGGCTGTACTGTTATAAGGTAATGCCCTTCGGTCTGAAGAACGCTGGCGCCACTTACCAGCGCCTCGTCAATAAAATCTTCAAGGAGCAGATCGGCCGGAATATGGAGGTGTACGTGGACGATATGCTGGTAAAAAGCCGCCATGCAGACCAGCACATTGCAGATCTGGAGGAGACTTTCACCACCTTGCGAAAGTTTCGCATGAAGCTAAACCCAGCGAAGTGCGCTTTTGGTGCTTCGGCCGGGAGGTTCCTCGGTTTCATTGTCAACCAGCGCGGGATCGAGGCCAACCCGGACAAGATCAAAGCCATCCAAGATATGTCCCCTCCGACCAAAGTGAAGGAGGTTCAGGAGCTCGCTGGAAGGGTCGCCGCGCTCGGACGATTTGTGGCAAAGTCGGCCGAACGCTGCCAACCATTCTTCAAGGTGTTGAAGCGCCCAAAAGACTTCCTCTGGACGGCCGAATGTCATGCGGCGTTCGACCAGCTCAAGGAGTACATGGCGTCTCCTCCCCTGCTGTCCAAGCCGCAAGAGGGGGAGATGCTCTACCTTTACCTGGCGGTCTCCCCAACCGCAGTCAGCGCAGTACTGGTTCGGGAAGAGGCAAGACTTCAGAAGCCTGTATACTACATCAGCCGAGTCCTCCGGAATGCCGAGACGCGGTACACGAAGGCTGAGAAGATCGCCTTCGCGCTGCTGACTGCGACCAGGAGGCTTCGCCCCTATTTCCAGGCTCATTCTGTCACCCTTTTGACCGATCAACCACTGCGGCAGATTCTCAGCAATCCAGAGAATGCGGGACGGCTGGTGAAGTGGGCAGTAGAACTTGGTGAGTTCGACATCCGCTACCAGCCCCGACCAGCCATCAAGGCCCAGGTGCTCGCGGACTTTCTCGCTGAGTGCACTGTGCAGGAGGCGGAACCTAAGCCGCCGGAGACACCCAGCCTCGATCTCCCGATCTGGACGCTCCACATTGACGGGTCGTCGAACCCTGAAGGTGGAGGGGCTGGGCTGGTCCTCACCAATCCCGATGGAGTGATAGCCGAGTATGCCTTGAGGTTCGGATTTCCAGTGACCAACAATGAGGCGGAGTACGAGGCCCTAGTCGCGGGACTCAAACTCGCCAGGGAGCTCGGCATCCGGCGTCTGAAAGTCTTCACCGACTCCCAGCTGGTGGTCGGGCAGGTTCGAGGGGAGTTCGAGGCGCGGAGCCCGACCATGCAGAGCTACGTCCGGAAGGTGCAAACACTCATTCCCGACCTCGGCAGTGTTGACATTCAGCAGGTCCCGAGGAGCGAAAATGCCAGGGCCGACAGGTTGTCCCGCCTAGTGGACGCAGACGCGCACAACTTGTCGAGGGCAATCTACCTGGAGACCCTGGATGCCCCGAGCATTGACGGGGCTAGAGCGGTGATGGCAATTGATCCGGAGCCGTCTTGGATGGACCCGCTCGTCGCCTACCTCGCCGAAGGAATCCTCCCTGAAGACGAAGATCAGGCCCGGCGGCTTGTAAAGAAGTCCGCCCACTACGTACTTTATGAAGGGAGGCTGTATCGGACCTCGTTTACCGCCCCCCTCTTAAGGTGCCTCCGCCCCGCGGAAGCGGCCTACGCCCTCAGCGAAGTCCACGAAGGCATCTGCGGATCGCACTTGGGGGCTAGGTCCTTGGCGCATAAGATCATGAGGCAAGGCTACTATTGGCCGACCTTGTTGGAGGACTCGAAGGACCACGTGCGGAAATGCGACGCCTGCCAGCGCCACGCCAACGTCCAGAGAGTCCCCTCTGTCCCCTTGGCGCCAATCACCGCGCCCTGGCCCTTCGCACAGTGGGGAATGGATATCCTCGGACCATTCCCCGTCGCTTTGGCCCAGCGGAAATTTTTGATTGTCGCCATCGACTACTTCACCAAGTGGGTGGAGGCAGAGCCACTGGCCACCATCACGGAGGCACAAGTCCGGAAGTTCGTGAAGAAGAACATCATTGTCCGATTTGGAGTACCTCGGGTCCTCATCTCGGATAACGGTCGACAGTTTGATAACAAGCACTTCCGGGACTTCTGCGAGGAATTCGGGATCGAGCATCGGTTCACATCCGTGTCGCATCCCCAAACCAACGGCGAGGCCGAGGTCACAAATCGGACAATCCTCCAAGGTATCAAAGCGCGGATCGGCCGGACGGGGCAAGCTTGGGTCGAGGAACTCGAGAATGTCCTTTGGGCGTATCGGACCACACAACGGACTCCTACTGGAGAGACGCCTTTCAGCCTAACCTATGGCACGGAAGCCGTTGCCCCCGTGGAGCTCGGACTCCCCTCGCCTCGGGTGGCCGCGCACCGACCCGAGGCCAATTCAGAGCAACTCCGAGGGAACTTGGATCTCTTGGAAGAGGCAAGGGAAATGGCTCAGGTACGGATGGCAATGTATCAGCAGAGGGTGGCCCGATATTACAACTCCAAAGTCCGACCGAAGCTTTTCAGAATTGGAGATCTGGTGCTGAGGCGAGCTAAGGCATCTCAACCTACGGAAGGTGGGAAGCTAGCGCCAAATTGGGAAGGCCCGTATAAAGTTCGTTGGGTAAACCGACCTGGCTCCTACCAGTTGGAAGCCCTAGATGGCCGAGAAATTCCAAGGGGCTGGAATTCCGCTAACCTGCGGATGTATTACCAGTAGAACAACAAGGCCAGAAAGATAATTTAAAAAGGTGCAACACTTTTCATTTCAATAATTTCTGGTTACAGTGGCGTGCTCGTGTGATTACAAGGAATTCCCAGAGGGGAATTAGGGAGTAAAGAAAGTAAAGAAGAGGTGGGGACCCAAACCCTCAACCCAGGGCGGCTGCAGTCCCACCAGAAGTGGGTGCTTCTAACCGGAGGCGCCATCCAGCACCTCACCAAAAAGAGGAGGAGCCGCCGCAGAAGAAGCTCCCGCTGCCCCCAGGGGAACGCCGCCTCCAAAGGATATTCCCATCTTCCCCAGTGGTAGGGAAGAGAAGGGATTCGAGGGGGAAGAGTATATGGAGGCGCGGTCCCGGATTGAGCGTCCGGCGCAGAGCTCAACCGGGAGGCTGAACTTCAAGGAGGGGAGATGTGATCCCGGATGAAACGCCTAGAGCGGAGTTCCGCCGGGGAGACCCTCCTTGTTGATCCCAGATGAAACGGCTAGTTGGCTGAAGTTGTAAGGGGAGCGCCTCCCCTTTCCTTCGACAGGAGTCTCTCAGTCATATGCCAAGGAGGAGGTCCGCGATCCATGGCAACCTGCAGCTCCGGCTTGGCAAATTCCATCGTACCTGCACCTGTATTTATAGCCAAGCTGCGGCCCCCTGGTAGTTCCGATACGGGTGGCTCCAATAAATGCAGGCGCACTGAATCCGGAGCCGTTCCGGCTCCCGAGGCGTATCTCCCCGCGATTTCCTAAGCGTCATTCTCCTTAAATCGCATTCTTTGTGCAGGACGATCCGGGTGACGTATACCCCTAGGTCCACGTGTCTCCGCTCTGTTGCCCAGTAGATACAACCCAAGAGGGGGGGGGGTGAATTGGGTCTTTTAAAACTTTTATGCTACTTCTTAAACTTTTTGATTAACTATGCTAAGTTGTATAGATGCACAGTGAAAGTTAAACTTAGCAAGGGATTGATGTATAGACTTCGACTTGATTAAATATGCTTGCAACTAAGGGAAGTGGGGATAAGAATTAAGCAAGCAATTTATCTAAGTAAGTAAGTGTGTTAGTTAGACAATAACTAGAGGCATTACAAACACAAAGGACATATAGTGGTTCGGTGCACCCCAGCACCTACATCCACTCCCCAAGACCTCTTGGGAATTTCACTATAATCCTACCGATTACAGCCGGTTGTTTTACAAGCTCACAACCCAACTTGTTGTTTTACGAGCGCACAACGAACTCGGTCGGTTTTCCCAGGCTCACCGACTAGAACCTCCCCGATTGTTTTTCCGGGATCACAATCAAACCCTTACACGTTGGTTTTACCCTCGGCTCACCAACAAACCTAGCACCGTTGGTTTTTCTTTGGCTCACCAACAAACCTTAACCCCTTGATTCAATCCCTTGATTGAATCAAGTTACAAGATATTAAAACAAAGTATAGAACAAAACAAAGCTTCTTAAACAAGCAAATATGACAATATAAACAAATAGAGTAAAGAGAAGCCCTCAAACGAGTTTTGAAGATGGAGGAGCTCGGCTTCTTCTTTACTTGATCCTCCTCTGATTTGGCATGAAGTAGAGGATCCCCGAGGCAGCACACGGATGGAGAGGAAGCTTTCGGATTCACTTGGATGCTCTTCTTCTCTCTATTTCGTTTTGGATGGCCCTTTTGTGCTTATGGGAGATTTCCTTTGTAATCTCTTTGAGATCTCTTTCCTAGATGATCTCTCCCACTTCCATTTTGTTCTCCCCTAGCTCTCTTCTTGTTTTTATAGCTTTAGATGGCGTGGAAACAAGAATATAGCCGTTAGAGACAAAAATAGAGCCGTTGGACACAGTCTGCACTTCCTGACATATTACCGTTGGGATTGGAGTCGACTCGCGCGATCAGGAGTCGACTCGCCTGTTGCAGGAGTCGGCTCGTGCTTTACTGGAGACGACTCGGCCACTGTTCCAAATTTGAATTAAAGTGCATGCCTTGACTGGGAGTCGACTCGTCTTAACCTGGAGTCGACTCGCCAACTTCTGGAGCTGACTTGGCAATTTCGGAGTCGGCTCATCCACTGAAGTCCGTGGATCCAATTTTGAATTTTGTCCTCTCGAGTCGACTCGACTGTCCTGGGAGTCGACTCGAATCTCAGAGCCCGAACTCCCGATCCTCTGTCTTTTGGCTCGTCCAGTCTTGGAGTCGACTCGAACTTCCTCGGAGTCGACTCGGCTCTCAGTTTCTGAAAGTTGGTCTTCTCCCTTTTGTCGTGAAGCTATCGTGGAGTCGACTCGAGCTGTCTGGGAGTCGACTCGAATCTCAGAGGCAGTAACTTGATCTTCTGTCTGTTGATGGTCGCGCAGTCTCGGAGTCGACTCGTGTATTGCGGGAGTCGACTCGAATCTCAGAGTCCATGAAATGCTCTCTGACTTTTTCTTTATGTACCGCTGAGAGTCGACTCTTGCTTTCTTTGGAGTCGACCTGCCAACCATCGGAGTCGACTCGCGTTCCACTGGAGTCGACTCGAATTTCAGACCCGAAAACTGCTCTCTGACTTTTCTGCCTGTGACTCCTAGGAGTCGACTCATACTTCCCCGGAGTCGACTTGGTAAACATTGGAGTCGACTCGAATTCCTCAGGAGTCGACTCGAAGACTATTCTTTCGAATTTTTCCTTTGATTTTACTCCTCCAATTTGAACCTTTTGAACTTTAAACTTGGGCCAATGAATTGTAGCTTTCTTCTAACTTTTCTTGAGAGCTTTTGGAGGCCTTCTTGTGTTCTTCCAACTTGCTATGTTCCTTGCAAAATAAATATCTTTCTCCTTGCAACATAAACATTAGTATCTATACTTCAAGGTTTTGTGATCATCAAAATCAATCTATGAATCAATCTTTGGGTCATCAATCTCCCCCTTTTTGATGATGACAAAACTTGGAGTATATGCAAAAAGATATTGTTTTCTAGAAGTAATACATAGCAAAGTTGCATGAAGTAGAAAACATATATTTTTAAAACATACTTCATGATAATGCTTTAGATTTAATCAGCTTAACACAATCAACATATTTCAATTTAAGCTGATTTGTATTCAATTCAAAGCATAAAGGCATTATGAGCATATACTTAGATATTTGCATATACTTAGATATTTCTCCCCCTTTTTGACAACATCAAAAAGATAGGGAAACATTAAGCACAAAGATAAGAACACTCAAATATTTCTTTCCCTTATTGTACTCTGATTTGAATGTTAAATTATTGCAAGGATATGAATCATATAACTTAAGGCAATAATATTGGAATCAGATTAGTGAGCACAGATCAGAGCCAATGAAGATAGTTTTCAAGAAGTTTTCTAAGTTGATACCACAGATAGTTTTCTAATCAAGTGTAGGTGGAATCTTCCTTAGGTTAATTCAAGAAGTAGAAATCTAACCTCTCTTCAATAATAAGTGTGAAAGCTTGTTCATTTAAGATCTTGTGCCCAATCTATTAAGTATTTTATCAACATGAGAGCAATTTAACTAATTTTCTGAGTATAAGAGCAATATATTAAGTATGATTGCAAAGTGCTTTTATGGTGTAAAAATATTGTGGCATAAATACCAAAATATGAATTCATGCAATTTATAATATATCTTAGAGTATACATAAAGTTCAAGGCTTTGAAGGTTCTTTTAAAGCTCTTTTAAAGACTTTATTCTTTTATTCCTAAAAAAAATTTGATACATAAAAATATGAATTGGCACACAATTTAAGTTTTAAAGATCAAGTCAATTAGGACTCATTAGTGAATATCAAAATAGATTTTCTAAAAGATACTCAAGAAAATTTTACACGTTATTCTCCCCCTTTTTCATTAAGTTAGAGGCTCTTTAAGCTCAACTTGCAATTTGGTTCATGATTTATGCATAAGATATACTAACCAAATAACACGCCTCAAGGTGTATCATAAAGATTTTCAGATTTAAATTTCAGATGATACATATTGGAGAGTATTAGGATCACTTTTCATTTAGTATTCTTTCCCTCTCCTTTAGTTATAGATTTATGCGATTAAGTTCCATAAGATCTTTCCTTCTGAAATTTTCTTTCTCCCCCTTAATTGATCATTCCATTTTAAGAGTTTAGAATTTGTAGATAATGTTCCATAAGATTGTCAATCTCAAAAATATATTTCAGCTTATTTTCATAAGACTCAAGGTTTGAGACAAGACAACCTTTATAGAACTCATCTCAAGGTATAAACTTATAATTAAAGCAAGTATTGTAATATAAGGAGGTTCATCAAAATCAATCCATAAAAATCAAGGTATGCATCAAAATAAAGTGTCTTTGGGATAGGATACTGAATATCTAAATCTCCCCCTCAAAAGATGCATTCTTCTTTAATCATTTTAAATTGTTGAATTTCAGATTTTAGTGATAAACGTGAATAACACTGAAATTCTGTAATATCAAGAATGTAGAGTGATCTAGAAATATTCAGAATTTATAGTAATCACTCTTTCTAATCCTTTAAGAACAAGTTATGCTTTCTCCTAATCTTAGAAAAAATGTATAAAAGTATTAATCAGAAAATGATTCAATTGAAGCTCAATTTCTTTCAAAAGCATTTACATTTTCTTTCTTTTAGAGTCATTTGAGTGAACTGAAATATTTCTAGTTTTAAGATCATTCACTCTATTGATATTCTGATGGAAATCTTTAAGAATGTAGGAGAGAAAAACATATAGATGATCATTGAGGTATATATATTTATAGAACTCAATTTCTTAATCATAGTTTTTCACCAATGTATTCATGAAACACAATAAATCTTTTTAATATCAAAATAAGATCATATATTTAGAAATTTTTGTTTGCAATCAAGATCATCGAAAGACACATCATTTGGACCAATATTAGTACATTTTAACGATAAGAAAAGATATGTTTCGGATGCGTATCGGAGCAATCAACCAAGGCATCAAAGTGCTCTGATACCACTTGTTTTTCTTAAATTAAGATTTTATTTTAGAAATCATATTGAGTTTAAGCTTTTATACGAAATCAGATTCTGAATTTCATAAAGATTTTCAAAAGAGGCTTTCAAAGTCATAATTTGAGATATGGATCTTCCACATTATAGCTTATCTTAAATCATTACGATTGAAAACACATATTTCAAGCATATTCAGAATATTTGTATTTATGTTGAATTTTGGTATGAGTTAGCACATTATATACCAAAGTTAAGCAAGTTGATGGATAAGACAAACTCAATTCATTTTGCCTAAATAGAGATATCCTTCTCTTCTCCCTTTTTTTTTACAAATTTATTTAACTTTCAGATTTTAACGATGATTGTGAATAACAAATCTGAATTTTCTTTTCAATAAAACCAAACAAAAGATGTTATGTAGCATTTCAAACATTCAATCAAATTGTCCAAGTATGGGGTACTACAAAAGATATTGAGAACCCATAATTTAAAATATCATGCCACATGCAAAATATAGTGTGTGTTAAGTCATACATTAAAATATTAAGAACAAGCATGTCAAGTATCAAAATCAATTCTTTTCAAATAAACTCCCCCTATTTAAATATAATTTTGCACTGATTTCATCCTTAAAGTGTGTTTCCATGTGACTAAAAATTTGAATTGATTCTTTCTTGTATACTTTCATTTACTTTGTCTTTCTTTTAACTTTCTTAAGCTCTATACTCTATTTGCTCCCTATCCGGTGGAGTTGGGAAGGGGCACGAGGTACTACCACTAGCCTCCCTCTTGTGCCGTCCCTAATATGCCCTACACCGAATAGTTGGGTCAAATAGTGCCGGGTACTACCACTAGCCTCCCCATTGGCACCATCCCTATGATGAGCAATATAGAAAGGTTAAAATGTTTACTTCAAACTCTCCCTGTTTGAGTGTAATTAATTATAGATTTTATCCCTTCCAAATATGCCGAATATATTATGCTTGTTTTGCTTTTCCTTAAGATTGAAGTACTTGCCTTTGCTCAGATTTTTCATCTCTTGAACAATGTCCATTTTCTTTTCTTTATCTCTCTCTCTTTTTGTTATTCTCAAGTAATTTACATGAAAGAGCAGAATAAAGAAATAATCTTATGTATCATATATATGTATATCATGCAAACAACATTTTCATTATGCTCAAGGATTCATAACTTCTCACAAGTTATTTTACATCAAAATTTTAAGCATATACTTGTGTATTTCATGGTTATGATATAGGCAAAGAAATAATTTAGTTTGGGCAAACCATGAAACAGTTTCTAAAAGTACAAGTCAGTCTATACACATATAGACATGATATCAAAAATTAATAATTAAAGAATTTAATCATGCCATAATAAGATTTAAGTTATTGACTTTGCTCAATTAATTTGTGAGAGAAGTATCTAGAATTACCAATTCATTCTGCATTCTTCAGTCAAATACCTACTAGATTCCTTATGTATGAACTTTTGGCTGAAGAAGGTTCTCTCTCTTGTTTGCATGTGAATATTTATTGTATCTTACACGGAGATATCCTTCAAGTTGAGATCTTTCATTTTCTTGCTCAAGGATCCTTCTTCACGCCAATCTTCTATAAGAGTTTTCTTGTGGACTAACGTTGGTCAATGAAGATCCCCTTTCCTGTTTGTCTTAATTTGGAGTTTGAGAGAAGATGTTAATTCATTCATCATATTTCAAACTCACCTTGCAATATAACTCTTCATTAGTAGAACCAAAAATGATGTCATCAATGCATACTTTGAGCAAATAAGATTCACTAATTCTTCTTTTTGATCCATAGATTTATCACTATTACTTTCTATCAAAAAGGTTACTTAAGCTTTAATATCATGCTTTTGATGCTTGTTCCAAGTTATATATTGCTTTATCATATTTGTAATGAGTGTTTTCAAATATGGTGGTTATTTAACATATATCTTCTTTAATAAAATAAGTACCTAGGAGTGCATTCTACACATTCATTTGATAGAATATAAAGCTCATAAAGCAAGCAAATGATAATGGTGATCTTTACTTCTAGTCATGCAAGAATCAAGATCTATTTCATCTTTTCTTGATTTAGTCTTTTAGTAGTCATCAGTTTTTTTTTTTAAGTGCATTTCTGAAAAACTTAATTTTGTTATAATTATTAACAAGTTTTCAGATTGTTATATGTAAAAGATTAACCATATATAATTTGATCTTAGTATCTTGACAATAAATCATTAGTCTCATAGAGAATAAGACGACTTGATATTTTTGCAACTAAAATCTTTTCATTGAATATTCTATATGCATTGCTTGATGAATGATATCCAAGGATAGACATATCTCTATCAGATTTGGCATTATTTTTTATAAGAACATATCAAGCATAACATGTACGACTGAAAAATATGAAAGATATGCAATGGTTCATTTTCCATTTTTCAGAAGATCAAAAGGAGTTTTCATCAAAAATAGATCTAATAGAAATCATATGTATGACAAGCAGTGATGATAGCCTTAAAAAAAATCATTTAAGTAGATGACTATCATACACAATTGTCTTTTTCATTTCTTCAAGAATTCTATTAACCCTATTTTACTTAAGGTCTCCTTGGTGCTGAAATAATTAATTTCTGTATAAACTTTATCAGGATTTTGGTTTTCAACACTGTGCCATGATTTACAGTTTGGAAACTTTTATCATTTGAAACATTTTTACAAGATTTAGCAAATACAGAAAATATTTCAATTTTATTTGCCAAGAACACATCCAATGTAAGCTTTTGAAAACTTAGTGATGGAAACAACACCTTTAGATTTAGAAATTGATTTTTGTTTGTTTCCTTAGTTAGCATGCATAGTGAACTTTGACCTTTCAGAAGATAATCTAAGTAAGCCAATGGCAAGGTCTTTTGAGATTAAGTACATACTAGCATGAGTTGATTTTATATGCCAAAGATGGTTTCTTTAATCTTGGTATTCATAGTGCATATATTCAAAAGCATACCAAGTACACATTATCATATCTATGATCAATAAATAATAATGCCATGGATAAAAAAAAACTCTCAATCAAGCATATAGAGAATTCATAGAGTTATTCTTAATGAATTGATTAATCTTTTAGCAACTTATCCGATAGTGAGTAACGTATACTATAAAATGAAGTGATTTGATTATATTTCCAAAAGTATTTTCTATATCACAAAATTGATCAATACATGCAATTCATATTTTAATCGAATACTAAAGTAATTTCAATATGAGAGGATGCAATAATAACTTATGTCATTATTTCTTTTATTTAACTCATTCTTCTTAATTACATTTTAAATTCAATTCCTTAGCACATGTCTAGAGCACCCATTGTTTAGATAACATCTTTTATTAGAACCTTGGATAGCTAGACATACTTGCTGAAGAATAATCATATTTTCAACTTAGGAACCCAAGCTCTTTTGGGTCCTTGTAGGTTAGCTATAATTGTTCCTTTTGTAACCCATATTTTCTTAATAGCTATTTTGTCCATGAATTTACAGATTTTAGGATTACAAGAGATGTATTTCTGTATCCTCTTGTTGAATTTAACAAACTTAGATCGAACATGAGTAGTAGAAAAACTTTCGGTTTTCTGTTTTTCCCTTTTAGGTTCATCAAATTTGTAATGTATAGATTTAGGAACAACAGGAGAGATTTTACTTAGCTTTTGTTTATCAGTACTATGAGAATCTGTTTTAGAATAATTAAAAACTGTTTTAACAAACATATTCTTAAAAGATTTTTGGGTGTACCAAGGTTGATATCCTAATGTAGCTTTATCAAATTCAGCTCTTTGATTATTTATCATTAGGTTCAATTTTTCAGAGCTGAGGGTAAATCTTTCAACAACAGGTCTTAATTTGTCAACTTCTTTAGTTAATCTTCTGTTATCTTCTGAAAGTAATTCATTATTTTTCTTAAGTTTATCATGACTTTTAGTGAGAGATTGATCTCTTTGATTTAGTTCTTGATTTTCTTTCATTAAGATTTCAGTTTTACTAGTTAGTTTCAGTTTTTCATCGATTAGAATTTGATTTTCTTTTGAAATTTTCAGATTTAGTTTCTTAAGATTTTTATTCTTTACAGCTAATTTTCTACATTCACTATACAAATCGTGAAAAGCATTTAATAATTCATCATAAGAGAATTCGTCTTGAAAATCATTTGAGGTAAAAGTAGATTCAGATTTTACCTTGTCTTTCTGTGCCATAAAGCACAAGTCTGTTACCTCTTGTAGTTTCTTGGAGCTAATATCATCATTGTTGCTCCTAACTTTTATTTTCTGGCTTGACTCTTTCTTGGTCAAGGCTTTCTTCCTTTTTATCTCTTTCTTCCTTTCTTCTTGCTTCCTTTTCTTCTTTGTCTTTAGGAAGCTGATTTGCCTCGGAGTCGACTCGGACCTTATTGGAGTCGACTCGGTGAACTTGAGAGTCGACTCTGAGATACTTGGAGTTGACTCGACTGAGGGAGATTCAACACCCTTTTCTGCAGTCTCATTGTTAGTATATATTTGAAGCACATGTGAGCTAGTCTGAGATTTATCATAAATATTTTCTAAAGTATCCCAGATCTCCTTAGCAGATAAGCATGCAGAAATTTCATTAAACTTCGTTTCTTGAATAGCACAATATAACATGTTCATAGCATTAGCGTTCAATTGTGCTAAGTCCTTTTCATTAATAGTTTGTGAGAGTGTGTGAAGGTCATTTGTTATGATTTTCCATAGATAATAGTTTTGTGATTGAATGAAAATGCGCATGCGTATTTTCCAATGTGGGTAGTTTATACCATTAAACAGTGGAGGTGTATCAATTGATTGTCCTTCTCCTAGAAAACTATCTATTTGAGTTGTCATGATCTTTGGCTCTAGTCGGTTAAGACTACAAATAATATTTGAGCACCTGCTCTGATACCACTTGTTGCCCAGTAGATACAACCCAAGAGGGGGGGGGGTGAATTGGGTCTTTTAAAACTTTTATGCTACTTCTTAAACTTTTTGATTAACTATGCTAAGTTGTATAGATGCACAGTGAAAGTTAAACTTAGCAAGGGATTGATGTATAGACTTCGACTTGATTAAATATGCTTGCAACTAAGGGAAGTGGGGATAAGAATTAAGCAAGCAATTTATCTAAGTAAGTAAGTGTGTTAGTTAGACAATAACTAGAGGCATTACAAACACAAAGGACATATAGTGGTTCGGTGCACCCCAGCACCTACATCCACTCCCCAAGACCTCTTGGGAATTTCACTATAATCCTACCGATTACAGCCGGTTGTTTTACAAGCTCACAACCCAACTTGTTGTTTTACGAGCGCACAACGAACTCGGTCGGTTTTCCCAGGCTCACCGACTAGAACCTCCCCGATTGTTTTTCCGGGATCACAATCAAACCCTTACACGTTGGTTTTACCCTCGGCTCACCAACAAACCTAGCACCGTTGGTTTTTCTTTGGCTCACCAACAAACCTTAACCCCTTGATTCAATCCCTTGATTGAATCAAGTTACAAGATATTAAAACAAAGTATAGAACAAAACAAAGCTTCTTAAACAAGCAAATATGACAATATAAACAAATAGAGTAAAGAGAAGCCCTCAAACGAGTTTTGAAGATGGAGGAGCTCGGCTTCTTCTTTACTTGATCCTCCTCTGATTTGGCATGAAGTAGAGGATCCCCGAGGCAGCACACGGATGGAGAGGAAGCTTTCGGATTCACTTGGATGCTCTTCTTCTCTCTATTTCGTTTTGGATGGCCCTTTTGTGCTTATGGGAGATTTCCTTTGTAATCTCTTTGAGATCTCTTTCCTAGATGATCTCTCCCACTTCCATTTTGTTCTCCCCTAGCTCTCTTCTTGTTTTTATAGCTTTAGATGGCGTGGAAACAAGAATATAGCCGTTAGAGACAAAAATAGAGCCGTTGGACACAGTCTGCACTTCCTGACATATTACCGTTGGGATTGGAGTCGACTCGCGCGATCAGGAGTCGACTCGCCTGTTGCAGGAGTCGGCTCGTGCTTTACTGGAGACGACTCGGCCACTGTTCCAAATTTGAATTAAAGTGCATGCCTTGACTGGGAGTCGACTCGTCTTAACCTGGAGTCGACTCGCCAACTTCTGGAGCTGACTTGGCAATTTCGGAGTCGGCTCATCCACTGAAGTCCGTGGATCCAATTTTGAATTTTGTCCTCTCGAGTCGACTCGACTGTCCTGGGAGTCGACTCGAATCTCAGAGCCCGAACTCCCGATCCTCTGTCTTTTGGCTCGTCCAGTCTTGGAGTCGACTCGAACTTCCTCGGAGTCGACTCGGCTCTCAGTTTCTGAAAGTTGGTCTTCTCCCTTTTGTCGTGAAGCTATCGTGGAGTCGACTCGAGCTGTCTGGGAGTCGACTCGAATCTCAGAGGCAGTAACTTGATCTTCTGTCTGTTGATGGTCGCGCAGTCTCGGAGTCGACTCGTGTATTGCGGGAGTCGACTCGAATCTCAGAGTCCATGAAATGCTCTCTGACTTTTTCTTTATGTACCGCTGAGAGTCGACTCTTGCTTTCTTTGGAGTCGACCTGCCAACCATCGGAGTCGACTCGCGTTCCACTGGAGTCGACTCGAATTTCAGACCCGAAAACTGCTCTCTGACTTTTCTGCCTGTGACTCCTAGGAGTCGACTCATACTTCCCCGGAGTCGACTTGGTAAACATTGGAGTCGACTCGAATTCCTCAGGAGTCGACTCGAAGACTATTCTTTCGAATTTTTCCTTTGATTTTACTCCTCCAATTTGAACCTTTTGAACTTTAAACTTGGGCCAATGAATTGTAGCTTTCTTCTAACTTTTCTTGAGAGCTTTTGGAGGCCTTCTTGTGTTCTTCCAACTTGCTATGTTCCTTGCAAAATAAATATCTTTCTCCTTGCAACATAAACATTAGTATCTATACTTCAAGGTTTTGTGATCATCAAAATCAATCTATGAATCAATCTTTGGGTCATCACGCTCGCGCCCAGGCCGCATCCTCCTCGAAGAACCCGCGTATCGCGGCCGCTCAGCTAACACTCCTCACCAGCAGCAACTGGCGATCCGATTTCCCAGGTAACGCATTAATTAGCGTTTAATACCCTTCTCGTGTTCCCCCCAGGCAACGCTTGGAGGAGAGGAGAAACACGGTCGCGGCTGGGCACAGAGAAACCCCGATGGGCGGCGAGCGACAAGTGGCCGACCAACGAGTGGAATGTCCCGAGGCTCGGCCCTCGGATGCCTGGCTAACCCGATGATCATCCCGGGAGCAGACTAGCCGGAAGCCCCGACCGGTCGCCTCGGCTTGCGCCAGCCTAGGCCGACCAACGAGTGGAATCTCCCGAGGCTCGGCCCTCGGATGCCTGGCTAACCCGATGATCATCCCGGGAGCAGACTAGCCGGAAGCCCCGACCGGTCGCCTCGGCTTGCGCCAGCCTAGGCCGACCAACGAGTGGAATCTCCCGAGGCTCGGCCCTCGGATGCCTGGCTAACCCGATGATCATCCCGGGAGCAGACTAGCCGGAAGCCCCGACCGGTCGCCTCGGCTTGCGCCAGCCTAGGCCGACCAACGAGTGGAATCTCCCGAGGCTCGGCCCTCGGATGCCTGGCTAACCCGATGATCATCCCGGGAGCAGACTAGCCGGAAGCCCCGACCGGTCGCCTCGGCTTGCGCCAGCCTTGGCCGACCAACGAGCGGAATTTCCCTGAGGCTTGACAACCCTCAGATGCCTGGCTAACCCGATGATCATCCCGGGAGCAGACTAGCCGGAAGCCCCGACCGGTCGCCTCGGCTTGCGCCAGCCTTGGCCGACCAACGAGCGGAATTTCCCTGAGGCTTGACAACCCTCAGATGCCTGGCTAACCCGATGATCATCCCGGGAGCAGACTAGCCGGAAGCCCCGACCGGTCGCCTCGGCTTGCGCCAGCCTTGGCCGACCAACGAGCGGAATTTTCCTGAGGCTTGACAACCCTCAGATGCCTGGCTAACCCGATGATCATCCCGGGAGCAGACTAGCCGGAAGCCCCGACCGGTCGCCTCGGCTTGCGCCAGCCTTGGCCGACCAACGAGCGGAATTTCCCTGAGGCTTGACAACCCTCAGATGCCTGGCTAACCCGATGATCATCCCGGGAGCAGACTAGCCGGAAGCCCCGACGGGTCGCCTCGGCTTGCGCCAGCCTTGGCCGACCAACGAGCGGAATTTCCCTGAGGCTTGACAACCCTCAGATGCCTGGCTAACCCGATGATCATCCCGGGAGCAGACTAGCCGGAAGCCCCGACCGGTCGCCTCGGCTTGCGCCAGCCTAGGCCGACCAACGAGTGGAATCTCCCGAGGCTCGGCCCTCGGATGCCTGGCTAACCCGGATCATCCCGAGAGCAGACTAGCCGGAAGCCCCGACCGGTCGCCTCGGCTTGCGCCAGCCTAGGCCGACCAACGAGTGGAATCTCCCGAGGCTCGGCCCTCGGATGCCTGGCTAACCCGATGATCATCCCGGGAACAGACTAGCCGGAAGCCCCGACCGGTCGCCTCGGCTTGCGCCAGCCTTGGCCGACCAACGAGCGGAATTTCCTTGAGGCTTGACAACCCTCAGATGCCTGGCTAACCCGATGATCATCCCGGGAGCAGACTAGCCGGAAGCCCCGACCGGTCGCCTCGGCTTGCGCCAGCCTAGGCCGACCAACGAGTGGAATCTCCCGAGGCTCGGCCCTCGGATGCCTGGCTAACCCGATGATCATCCCGGGAGCAGACTAGCCGGAAGCCCCGACCGGTCGCCTCGGCTTGCGCCAGCCTTGGCCGACCAACGAGCGGAATTTCCTTGAGGCTTGACAACCCTCAGATGCCTGGCTAACCCGATGATCATCCCGGGAGCAGACTAGCCGGAAGCCCCGACCGGTCGCCTCGGCTTGCGCCAGCCTAGGCCGACCAACGAGTGGAATCTCCCGAGGCTCGGCCCTCGGATGCCTGGCTAACCCGATGATCATCCCGGGAGCAGACTAGCCGGAAGCCCCGACCGGTCGCCTCGGCTTGCGCCAGCCTTGGCCGACCAACGAGCGGAATTTCCTTGAGGCTTGACAACCCTCAGATGCCTGGCTAACCCGATGATCATCCCGGGAGCAGACTAGCCGGAAGCCCCGACCGGTCGCTTCGGCTTGCGCCAGCCTTGGCCGACCAGCGAGCGGAAGAATTTCCTGAGGCCTAACCCTCGGATGCCTGGCTTAGCGCCGGAAGAATTTCCTGAGGACTAACCCTCGGATGCCTGGCCTAGCGCCGGAAGAGTTGCCTGAGGCCTAACCCTCGGATGCCTGGCTCAGCGCCGGAAGAGTTTCCTGAGGCCTAACCCTCGGATGCCTGGCTTAGCGCCGGAAGAATTTCCTGAGGCCTAACCCTCGGATGCCTGGCTTAGCGCCGGAAGAGTTTCCTGAGGCCTAACCCTCGGATGCCTGGCCTAGCGCCGGAAGAGTTTCCTGAGGCCTAACCCTCGGATGCCTGGCTCAGCGCCGGAAGAGTTTCCTGAGGCCTAACCCTCGGATGCCTGGCTTAGCGCCGGAAGAATTTCCTGAGGCCTAACCCTCGGATGCCTGGCTTAGCGCCGGAAGAATTTCCTGAGGCCTAACCCTCGGATGCCTGGCTTAGCGCCGGAAGAGTTTCCTGAGGTTTAACCCTCGGATGCCTGGCCTAGCGCCGGAAGAACTTCGGGAATCAAAAGTCAGCAAGAAGCAACCAAGAGCTAAAAAAAAAAAAAAAAAAGAGGACGAGGGCGAGATGAAGAAATATTCAACGTGCATTAATTTTCAGGGCCGAGGCCCATACAATTGGGCAAAACGCCGACATACAAAAATAAAAAAGACAATGAAAGGTACAAGAGGTCAGCTTGGAGGAACTCCCGGGTCGGGAACGCCGGGCTCGTCCGCGGGAGGTAGGGAAGCAGCAGGAGAACCAGCAGGCGATGGCGCCGGAGAGGAGTCCAGGAGGGAGATCTCGCTCAGGTCAACTTCCGGATACTTAGCCGACACCCTTGCCAGGCCCTCCTCGAAGCCCAAGGTGAAGGCTTCGGCCCCCGCGTCCGACGCGTCATGGACAAACTCGTCAGACTGGCGATAGGTCCGCACTGCCTCCGACATATCATGGGCGAACTCGGCGGACTGGCGATAAGCCTCTACCGCCTGACGCCCGATTTCCGCCCTCTTCTCGGCCAGCTCCGCCTCAGCTCGCTCCATAATCTGAGCCTTGGCCTCCAAGACCTTCGCCACAATCCGGCCTTCGGCCTCAGAGGAGACCCTCAGCAGATCAGCCTGAGCCTCTTTATGCTTCGCCTCGGTAGCAACCCGAGCGGCCTCGGCTTCCTTCAGGCGCGAACGGAGCTCTTGGACGTCCGTGCATGACTTCTCCAGGGCCGACTCCAGTTCGCCTAGTTTGGCTTCAAAAGAGCGGATTCGGTCGCAGGCGTTGTCGGCAGACCGCTGGGCCTTCTCCCACCGCTCTCGATAGTCCGCGATCTTCCGGGACTGCTTTTCAGCCCGTTCCTCCGCCTTCTTGACCCTGCTTTCGAGGCCCGAGGCGGCTTTGAGTTGCTCCCGAGCCTCTGACAGTTGCTCCTCCAGGGCGGCGAAGCCGAGTGCCCGCTCTTCGGCCTCCCGGAGCCTCGCCTCGAGGTCCCCGGTCGTCCTGCCTGCCGCAGCCCGGCCTCCCTCTTCCATTGCTTTCAGCCGGTCCTCGGCCTTCGCCAAAAGCCCCGCCTGTTCCTTGTAGCACTCCTCCAGACGGATCATGTACTGGGCGAGCTAAGAAATAGGAAAAATAAGGGAGTCAGGCGGAGAACAACAGAGCCAATAAATGGTGAAAGACGGCCAGAAGAACACTCACCGACATGAGACAGACGCAGCTGGCGGCCCCAACGTCAGAGACATCCAACTCCCGGACCCGCCGACGGTCCTTCTCCAGCAACACTGTTTCGATGAGATTTCGGGCGCCATCGGTAGTGAAGGCAGACCCCGATTTCTCCCCGGAGCCGGATGGTGGTTCTGCAGCCTTACCCTTATCCATCGCCTGGGGAAGAGTCCGGCTGATCGCGCTCGGGGCGGGGGTCGCCCCAGGAATTGATAGGGTCCCGCTCGGCCGGGGCCTCGGCGCGTCCCTCCTTGAGTCATCAGGAGCCGACCGAGTCGAAGGCCGGGTCGGGGACCGATCACGTCCGACCCGTCCGTCTTGAGCAGGCTCAGGTGGCACCTCCGGAGTAGCGGCAACCTTACCACCGGAGGGCTGATACAGCGTCAGCTGCCGGTCGGTGCCCACGACATCTCCCTGACCGGTGGGCCCGGACTCGTCGGTCGGCATCGGAGGTATCTCCTTACGGGACTTCTTCGCCGGTGGGGCCCCGCTCGGAAGAGCTCGTTTCCTCCTCCGGACTGCTTCCAGCAGGGACGCCCTACCAACAGCCTTCGACTTCACCGACCGCATGACGTCGTCGACCTCTGCAAGAAGGACGGGATGGTCAGGGACTGAGAAACCGAAAGGAAGAAGGAACGAAAGAGAAGAAAAGAGCTAAAGAAACGATGGCGGACTCACGGTCGGTGGGGACCGAGCTCAAACCGACGTTCACCAAGGTATCCTCAGAAATAAGGCGGCCCACCGGGGGAAGCTGGCCCTCGGCGACCAACCCCTTCAAGGCGGCGACGCCCTCGGATTCCTCCCTCGACAACTTCGACAGGCCAATTGGGGACTTCACCGGCGTCCCCCAGATTGCCCTGATTTCCCAGGAGGGGTCTGCATCAACGAAAAAGAAGCGCTCCTTCCAGTGGTGAATGGAGGTAGGACCCTCCTTGACAAGGCCGCACCCTCGCCGCGCTGCGAAGCACCACCACCCTTTGTCCTGGGGGTGGCCGCTCAGGCCGTAGAGCTCCCAGAAAACGTTCAAGGTGGCGGGAATCGCATGCAAGCGACAGAGAACCTGGAAGACCGTCAGAGCACGCCACGAGTTCGGCACCAGTTGCGTCGGTGCCATTCCTAAACCCCGGAGCACCTGTAAGACTAGGTCTGAAGGGGAAAAGCGGAACCCGGCCTGGAGGATGCCCTCATTGATGGCGATCTTCCCTCGAGGAGGATGAGACATCCTCTCCTCAGGCCCTGGGAGCGTGACATTGCAGGCCTCGGGAAGGTGGTACCGAGCCACAAATCCGTCTAAGTCCTCGGCGACCAGTTTTGACTTGATGCTATCTGCTCCCACTTCGCCCATCCCTAATGGCCAATCTACGGTCAGGACGGGGTCAAGAAGGAGGGAAAGGCCGGAACGACTGGGGTGCACTAGTACAAAAAGAAAAAGTATGAAGAGCTCAAAGTGGAAGAGTGGGAAACTCACTTGAAGAGGAGGAAGAACGGCTCCGAGAGCGTCAAAGGAAAAGCAAGCGAACGTTTCGGCGGCAACAATGGTAGCGCAAAGGAGAAACTCGAAAATGTCCGTAAAGAAGAAGACGGACGGGGGAGGGCCCTCGATTAAATAGGCGAGAGGGCAAGTGACACCTCGATGACGCCAGAAGACGCCTGGCCGCCGAAGGGTCGCTCGCACCCCAAAGGCGAATCGACACTATTAAGGAAGGATGTCCGCCGAAATCCTCAGGTTGCCAGGTCAGCAGCAACCGCCATACGCCATAAAGAAGGCGGGAAGCTTGAAGCGCGCGCGCCTCTCCGAAGGATGGCGGCAATCTCGAAACATCACTCCCTTCACCTGTTCCCCTTCTGGTTCCAGGCTCGGAAGTGGGGGGCTACTGTTATGGGGGAATTGAGCCGCCATGCCCCACGTGATCGGCACGCGTATCCAGGAAAGCTACAGCTGCCCTATGATCCAGCACTCCGACCCCGAGTCGGACCTCCTCGGCTCCGCAGCCCGACCCCGGGTCGGCTGCCCTATGATCCAGCACTCCGACTCCGAGTCGGACCTCCTCGGCTCCGCAGCCCGACCCCGGGTCGGCTGCCCTATGATCCAGCACTCCGACCCCGAGTCGGACCTCCTCGGCTTCGCAGCCCGACCCCGGGTCGGCTGCCCTATGATCCAGCATTCCGACCCCGAGTCGGAGATCTTTTGATAACGACAGGCTATTCTCCAGAGGCACGCCGCGGCCTCCTGCTCCACTACTCCCTGCAACGGCTGTACCCGATGCTGCCCACGATCTCCTGTATCAACCGTACAAAGCGGAGCTCCACTACGCCCTGCCATGACCGTACCCAGCGCTGCTCCACGACGCCCCGTAACGGCCATGTCAGTGGCCATTCTATCGTGCCCCACGACGACAAACCCCCCTGAGAGACCTCCCAGCCAGGTATATATGCGGCTGGGGGGAGAAGGGGGGGGTAAGCAATACCTCCCAGAGCACTCTCTCCCACTTGTGATTATCATCTCTCCTCCTCCAATCTCCTCTGACTTGACCGTCGGAGGGCCATCACCACCCTGGTGGTGGTGCAAGGCTTGTTTGCAGGTTCCTTGGCGGAAGGTGGAGCGCAACCAGCACCAACCAAGACAACTCAGGCGGAACCCCGTTCACACCGTCGTGTCAATCGTTCTCGGTTTGGACCACCAGCAACAGATACGATTTCCAAGCTTGGACTAACACCCATCGACCACCCCAGTCCCTACAAGGTCGCCTGGTTAGACACTTCATACATACCTGTTAGATACCGCTGCAAGGTACCCATTAAGTTTCAATCTTACGAGGAAGAAATTTGGTGCGACGTTCTTCCCATGGATGTCGGAAGTATTATTTTAGGACGACCTTGGTTATTCGATCAAGATGCCACACTTTTTGGTCAGACAAATACTTGCTCATTCATGCACAAAGGCAGGAAAATCACACTATACCCTTCACCACCAAAAAAATCAAAGGATAATAACCCAATAAAACCAAAAGAGGAAAAGCAGCCCAAAGGATTACACCTGATCAACGCAAAAGAATTAGAAAGAGACATCAAAGAAAGCCCTTCTATGTGGGTTTTAGCTGTTAAAGAAGTTAGTTTGAAAGAAACAAGCCCAATTCCAGAAGAAATGACTAGTCTTCTTAAAGAATTTAAGGATATCACCCCAGAGGATCTTCCTGATCAACTACCACCTATGAGGAACATACAACACGCAATAGACCTAGTCCCAGGAGCGACCCTACCAAATTCCCCTCACTATCGGCTCAATCCCACTGAACATGCCGAGTTGAAACGTCAAGTTGAAGAACTCCTGAGAAAAGGATTCATTACAGAAAGTTTAAGCCCATGTGCTGTACCTGCCCTTTTAACTCCAAAAAAAGATGGAACTTGGAGAATGTGCATTGATAGTCGGACAATTAACAAGATCACAATACGATATCAATTTCCGATTCCCCGACTAGACGACATGCTAGATATGATCTCTGGATCGAATATATTTTCTAAAATTGATCTTAAAAGTGGTTACCATCAGGTTAGAATCAGACCAGGAGACGAGTGGAAGACCGCATTTAAAACAAAGGATGGACTATATGAGTGGTTAGTAATGCCATTCGGTCTGTCAAATGCTCCCAGCACTTTCATGAGACTAATGACTCAAGTACTACGACCTTTCATGGGAACATTTGTTGTTGTCTACTTTGACGACATCCTCATTTACAGCAAAACAAAGGAGGAACATCAAGACCACCTCCGGCAAGTTTTCCAGACGCTTAGATCCGAAAGCCTATTTATCAACCTTAAGAAATGTGAGTTTATGACTACACGTGTTACATTCTTAGGATTTGTTGTGACTCCAGATGGACTATCTGTAGATCCTGAAAAGGTGAGCGCAATCAAGAATTGGTCCGCACCCCAGAATGTGCATGAAGTAAGAAGTTTTCATGGGTTAGCCACCTTTTATCGTAGATTTATTAAGGGATTCAGCACAATCATGGCACCAATTACAGACTGTATTCGTAAGGGAGTCTTTGAGTGGACTAAGGCTAGTAATAGCGCTTTTGAGGAGATAAAGACTTTAATGACCAGTGCACCTGTGTTACGACTTCCTGATTTTTCTAAAGTCTTTGAAGTCGCATGTGACGCATCAGGTGTAGGAATTGGTGGAGTCCTAAGTCAAGACAAACACCCTGTGGCCTATTTTAGTGAAAAACTAAATGAAACCAGGCGCAAATACTCCACCTACGATAAGGAATTTTATGCCATAATCCAAACTCTTAAATTCTGGAGGCACTACTTACTACCACAAGAATTCATTTTATATTCAGACCATGAAGCCCTTAGATTCCTTAGTTCACAAAAGAAATTAAATCCTAGACATGGCAAATGGGTTGAATTTTTACAATCATACACTTTTGTATTAAAACATCGTTCCGGTGTAGATAATCGAGCTGCTGACGCGTTATCTCGAAAGACAAACCTGTTGTCAGTAGTCAGTATTCAAGTCACTGGATTTGAGAAATTAAAAGAAGAATATGATAACTGTCCTGATTTTGGAGAAATCATGTCTGCACTCCAACAAGGAACTTCGAAAGAGATAGATAAGTATTCCCTTCGAGAGGGGTACCTTTTTCTGAATAATAAATTATGTGTCCCGCATACGTCTGTTCGAGATTTTTTAATTTGGGAATTACACGCTGGGGGATTGTCTGGTCATTTTGGGAAGACCAAAACTATTGAAGCCGTAGAACATCAATTCTACTGGCCCAGTTTGAAGCGCGACGTTGCCAAAATTGTGGCTCAGTGTCGAATCTGTGCTGTTGCCAAACAGCAAAGACAGAATACGGGATTATACACTCCACTACCAATACCTGAATATCCATGGAAAGATGTCAGTATGGATTTTGTTCTAGGATTACCACGGACTACCAAGGGACATGATTCCATCTTTGTGGTTGTAGATAGATTTTCAAAAATGGCTCATTTCCTGCCCTGTTCTAAAACCTTCGATGCCTCTCAAGTTGCCCGGTTATATTTTAACGAAATCGTTCGTCTACATGGGTTACCCGAATCCATTGTATCAGACCGAGATGTCAAGTTTGTTAGCTATTTTTGGAAAACTTTATGGCATCTAATGGGGACAAAATTAAAATTTTCATCTGCATATCATCCTCAAACTGACGGTCAAACCGAAGTCATAAATAGAAGTCTGGGTAATTTACTTCGGTGTTTAGTGGGTGAAAATATAAAAACTTGGGATCTTTTACTACCAAAAGCCGAATTTGCATATAATAGTTCCGTCAATAGAACCATTGGCATGAGTCCATTTGAGGTTGTTTACGGTCAGCATCCTAGAAAACCTGTTGATCTCATTCCATTACCCATGCATTCCAGGACATCCGAGTCAGCTGAGTCATTTGCACAACATATTAGGGATCTGCATAAAGATATTATAAAAAAACTAAATGTCAGCAATCAAATTTATAAACAATTAGCAGATTCACATCGCCGGACATCTGATTTAGCCGAAGGTGATTATGTTATGATACGAATTAGACCAAAACGATTTCCTTCTGGAACTGTTAAGAAATTGCATGCACGAGGAGCAGGTCCTTTTAAAATTTTAAAGAAGATTGGATCAAATGCATTTGTGGTAGATTTACCACCAGATTTTGGCATTAGTTCTACCTTTAATATCTCTGATTTGGTTAAGTATAAAAAGCCAATAACGATACCCAGTGAGCCATTTGAGCCTAATTCCTCCTTTGAGAGTGAACCCTTGCCTGAGTGTCCACGGCCAAAGTTTTCCAAGAAACACGATCGCATTGAGAGGATCCTGGACGAGCAGATTATTTCTACTAGGAGGAAAGGCTACCAGAGATACCTAGTTCGTTGGCACGGTCGGCCAGAGTCTGATGACACATGGATAACCCGAGAGGAACTGCAGCAGATTGATCCAGACATTCTTGAGCACTATCAGAGCCAGACACAACTTCCTTCAACGGAGTTGAATTTTCTCCAGTCCGGGAGAATTGGTGGGGACACCAATGAGCCAGCATCACTTTGGCTTGACTGCTAGTCCACATTTCTTGAGTCGTCTAGTTTTTATTTTTATTTCTCTAGTTATTTATTTAAGTCAAGTTCGTGTCAGGTCCAATCCAATTCAAGTCCAGTTCAAGTAATGTTGAGTCAAGTCAATGTCGGTCCAGTCTAAGTAGTATTGAGTCCTTGTCATAATAAAGTCCACATTCAAAATAAACCAGCCAAGGAACTACCACCCGGTTCACCTCATCCAATGAGATCCCATGGTAGCAAAGACTCCATCATGTGACACCAAGCCTGCCGATGGGAAGACCCACATCTCAGCCCAGGTTCCACCTTTTCCAAAGGCGTTTCCTGAACTCCCAGCCGGCCACGCCTTCCCCATCCCAACGAAGCAAGGCAGCCAACCCCATCGCACATCCAGCCGACGAGTCATCTTCTTCCCAAGGTATTCTTCCCACAGGTGGTTCTTCCCAAAGATTTCCAAGGTTCCAACGCCTCCCCAGGTGGCTCTTCCCAACATTCCAAAGTCAGCCACGTCTTCATCCCATCACAAGATGTGCAACCGGCTTCTTCACAAGTAAACCCACCCGGTTCCAAGCCCTCCAGCCGTTCCTTGAAGAATCCCAAGAGGCATCCCGTTCTTCATCCCAAAACACCAGCCAGATTCATCCATCAAGACTGGTTCCTACCATTGCAAATGAAGAAGTCCAACAGATCCAACGCTGGAGTCTTCCACCGCCTTGTTTCAAGGAGATCTCAGCCGGTTTTCCACTTGCCATGGGATCTTAAATGCTGCCGTTTCCCAACCGAGAAGAAGCCATCCCGGTCCATTCCAACGCCTTGTTCTCCATCACGAATCTTCCCAGCTTCTACGATTCCTTGGAAGTGTTTATTGCCCATCGATGCCATCAATGCCTCAACCGGTTTATGAGTCCATGGGTTTATTTATTTCTTTCTTATCATGTAATTGGTTGCCCTGCTTATAAAGAGGGGTTTATCTCGTTATGTAAAGGGGGGAATGAAATCAATGAATAGAGGAGAAGCTGTTTGACAAATTGCTTGAAAGAGTTTGGTGTCCAATCCCAAGAACCTACCTTCCTTCCTTCTCTAAAATCTTTCTCTTCTAAGTGAACGCGGCATCCCCTGACTTCCGCAATTTCCTCTAGCGCAGGCGGCGCTCATCATCTGGCTTCCCGTTCCCTCTTCCGGACTCCTTCCCGATTCGACGATTCGTCGTCCGGATTATTTATCCTTTGAATAGATTATCTTTTTTTGTTTTCCCATACATCCTACTACCTCAATTAACCCAGGACTTCTGTTTCAGATCTTGTCGGTTTCCTCCATCCGTCTCAATGAAGGACAACCCGTCAGCGAACCTAGACCCTGGACTTGCCTCCCTCTTCCAGGACTTTTCTCAAGCATCGTGTCTGTGTGATCCTTCCACTAAAATTCTGAGTAAGTCGTTATTGGGTTCAGTTTAAGTTTCCAAATTTTTATACTTAACAACAGGAAATTAAAAGTAGATCAACGTGCCCTAATTATGTGTTGATTTCCTAATCAACAACGATCCTTCTTTTAAATTTATTAAAGGAACTGATCAATTGTCGGTAGTTTCTTACAGTAAATTCGATTTTAATATAATCATCTGATAGCTGTTAGATTTGAGTTAGCTAATAGTTTATGAATTGGGTTGCTGAAATCTAATTATAAAAAAAAAAGAAATTTTAGATTGCATGCATTGATCCTGTTCCACATCACTCTATCAATGTCCCTCGGACATATGCAGTGTACCCCGAGTCCCCTAATGCCATATTACTAAACATCTCTCTAACTAGGCCGGGGTAGGTTGATGTATTGAGGGTACAAAGGTATTCCCACCCTTGGGCATGGAGTCTCTCTCCAATAGAGAACCCCTCACTATCTAGAAAATGGAAATCTATATACCTACCGGTGGTTACTGTGCGATTCGCACAGGAAATGGTCGTGGTTGGCGGAGCAACCGGAGGAGACGGCGCGGAAGGCTCTTCCCTCCGTTCCTCATTGTCGGTCGCAACCCTAGGACGCCTTCCACCGGTTCTCCTAGCTCTTTTAGGTGCCATAGTTCGGAAACCCTAGGGAAATGGGGAGTTTTGGTTCGGTTTGAGGTGGAGAGAAAAATGGAGGCTAGGGTTTTGTGTTTTGTTGGGGATGAAAGGGATAGCTCGGGTCGGCTCGAGCTGTTTCGACCTATTTTAAAAAATCTTCGTTCGGTCCCCGAGACGTCTCCGCGACTAACGCGAGATGTCTCGCCGGGGGGACGTCTCTGCGATTTGCCAGAGACGTCTCCGGCACTGAAAAATTTCAGACTGAATTCTATCTTTTCCAATTTATTTTATTTAACCACACTAATCAACATGATTTCTTTTGGTGAATATAGAGTGAGTTTGTTTGTGATCCTTCCCTTTAATAATATACCCTATAAAAGTTTGATAATAATTTTTTGAATTATTAATATTGAAATGAGGAATGTTTGACCAAATTTCGAATACCTATGAAATAGGCTCTGAAAATATCTCCATGAGGAGTCCAAGGGAGGGTAACCATCCTCCGGAAAGTCAAACAGTTCGTCATTTAACTTAGATAGATTCATGCTTTCACTTAATAGATACTAGGTTTGCTATTTGTGACTTTGAGGTGGATTATTAGTTTGAGTAGCAAAGCATTGTAATACAAGTTTAATTTATTTGCTAGGATCATACAAGCTCAAGGCATTCCTTAAATAGTTGAACCTATCTTTACAAAGGGGCTTTGTAAAGATATCGGCCAATTGATTTTCAGTACATACATACTCAATCATCACATCATTTTTCAGCACATGATCCCTAATAAAGTGATGCCTAATCTCTATATGTTTTGATTTTGAGTGTTGGACAGGATTTTTTGTTAAATTAATTGCGCTTGTATTATCACATCTAATTGGTATATTGTCCATTTTGATACCGAAGTCTTCAAGTTGTTGCTTAATCCATAGAACTTGGGCACAACAGCTTCCAGCTGCAATGTACTCAGCCTCAGCTGTGGACAAGGCAACTGAATTCTGTTTCTTGCTAAACCAAGAAACCAAATTAGCACCCAAGAATTGACATGTGCCACTTGTGCTTTTTCTGTCGAGTTTGCACCCGGCAAAATCAGCATCGGAATAAGCAATTAAATTTATGTCAGATTGTTTAGAATACCATAAGCCTACATTAGATGTCCCTACTAGATATCTAAAAATTCTTTTAACAGCTTGCAAGTGTGATTCCTTAGGACATGCTTGGTATCTAGCACACATACAAATACTGAATAATATGTCTGGTCTACTAGCAGTAAGGTAAAGTAAAGAGCCTATCATACCTCTGTACAATTTGCAGTCTATACTTTTACCTTTTTCATCTTTGTCAAGCTTGCAACTTGAGCCCATGGGTGTGCTGATTTCCTTTGCATCCTTCATCTTGAATTTTTCCAACATTTCCTTGATATATTTGGACTGACTGATGAAGATGCCTTCCTCTGATTGTTTTATTTGTAGCCCAAGGAAAAAGTTGAGCTCACCCATCATGCTCATTTCAAATTCTCCCTGCATAAGCTTGGCAAACTCTTGACAAAGACTATCATTAGTAGCACCAAAAATTATATCATCCACATAAATTTGTACAAGCAATAAGTCATTTCTTTTTCTTTTAATGAAGAGGGTTTTGTCTACATTTCCTCTCTTAAATTTATTTTCAATTAGAAAATTACTTAATCTTTCATACCATGCCCTAGGGGCTTGCTTCAGTCCATACAATGCTTTATGTAATTTATAAACATAATCTGGATGTAAGTGGTTTTCAAAACCTGGAGGTTGTCCTACATAAACTTCCTCCATTATATAACCATTTAAAAATGCACTTTTTACATCCATTTGATAGAGTTTAAAATCCATGAAGCAAGCATATGCCAAAAGTAGCCTAATAGCCTCTAACCTAGCAACAGGAGCAAAAGTTTCATCAAAATCTATTCCTTCCTCCTGATTATAGCCTTTGGCAACTAGTCTAGCTTTGTTTCTTATAACTATTCCATCTTCATCTAGTTTATTTCTATACACCCACTTGGTGCCTATGATTGAAACATTAGGGGGTCTTTTCATTAGAGTCCAAACTTGATTTCTTTCAAATTGATTTAATTCTTCTTGCATAGCATTTATCCAATTTTCATCCTTTTCGGCTTCCTCTAGTGACTTAGGCTCTATTTGTGAAACGAAAGCAAGATAATTACTAGTATTTCTTAGAGAGGATCTTGTCCTTACCCCTTGTGAGGGATCACCAAGGATTAAATCCCTTGGATGACCATGTGCATACCTCCATTCCCTCGGAAGATCTTGATTTCTTGCTTGAGGTTGATCTTCTTCATCTTGCTGAATTGTATCTTCCTTGACTTCATCTTCAAGTTGTTTGTCTTGTATAGAGAACTCCTTCATTCTGTCTTCAAGTATACCTGCATCACTATCTTCTTCTTTTCTAGAAGAATCTCCATTAGCTTCATCAAAGACAACATGAATGGATTCTTCAACAACGAGAGTTCTCTTGTTGAAGACCCTGTATGCTCTACTAGATGAGGAATAACCTAAGAAGATCCCCTCATCTGATTTAGCACTAAATTTACTTAGATTGTCCTTTCCATTGTTTAAAATAAAACACCGACAACCGAAAACATGAAAGTAACATATATTTGGCTTCTTATTATTCAGCAACTCATAAGGTGTTTTCTTTAAAATAGATCTGACTAATGCACGGTTTAAGATGTGACATGCAGTATTTATCGCTTCAGCCCAAAAATATTTTGGTAGATCCGATTCGCACAACATCGTACGAGCCATATCTGCTAGTGTGCGATTCTTCCTTTCTACCACCCCATTTTGTTGGGGTGTCCTAGGGGCCGAAAAATTGTGATTGATACCATTTTCGTCACAAAATTTTTCAAAGTGTTGATTTTCAAACTCGGTACCATGATCACTCCTTATTGCTTTTAGTTTAAGATTGAGTTCATTCGAAACCCTATTATGAAACTTGATAAAAGCGGGAAAGGACTCATCTTTATGTGCAAGAAATGAAACCCATGTAAAACGTGAAAAATCATCAACAATTACAAGACCAAATTTCTTACCCCCTAGACTAGCAGTTCTAGTGGGTCCAAACAAATCCATGTGAATTAGTTCTAAGGGTTTTGATGTTGAGACTATGTTCTTAGACTTGAAAGAACTTCTTGTTTGTTTCCCTAATTGACATGCAGCACAAATTTTGTTCTTTTCAAAGTCTATTTTTGGTAGTCCTTTGACTAGATCTTTTGTAATTAATTTAGAGATTAAATCCATGCTAGCATGCCCTAACCTACGATGCCATAACCAACTAGTCTCATTGACTTTGGGATCCATGGCTACAAGACATTGGCCATCCTTCATGGTGAGATCATCAAGATCTACCATGTAAACATTTCCATGCCTATGTCCTGTGAGTATGATCTCATTGTCAATTGGACTACTAATTATGCATAGTGATGATTCAAATGACACTTTAAAGCCCTTGTCACAAAATTGACTTATACTTAATAAATTATGTTTTAGTCCATTAACTAACAATACATTGTCAATAAAAGAGGAGGGTGATATGGAGATTTTACCAACACCAACGATTTGACCTTTAGCATTATCTCCAAATGTGACTACTCCTCCTTCTTTTGATTTCAAGGTGACGAAGAGACTCTTGTCACCGGTCATATGCCTTGAGCAACCACTATCAAGATACCACATTCTCTTTCTATTTCCGGCTGCAAGGCATACCTGCAAAATAATCAAGTGATGCTCTTAGGTACCCAAGTCTTCTTGGGTCCTTCTTGGTTAGTATAGTTGGTTCCCTTAGGCACCCACACTTTAGTTATGTTTTTACCTCTTACAAATGTACTCTTGTTAGTTTGAATCTTTCTTTGAATGCAAGAGTAGGCTTTATGTCCACTTTTTCCACAATGAAAGCATGTAGGTTTTTCAGATTTGACATCTTTTGCTTTCACAAAGAAATTCTTTAGATACTTTTGTTGTTTGCTAGTTTTATATCCTAGACCGGCTTTATTAAAAACAGCTCTTTGATTGGATAGAATAAGATTTAACTTTTCAGAGCTATGTGTAAATTTTTCGACAATTGGTTTGTACTTATGTACCTCATTCTTGAGATCCACATTTTCTTTAACTAATTCTTCCTTATTCTTTTTAAGGAGTTCAACATTTTGCGCAAGTAAGGTATTACTATTGAGTAGGAATTTAACTTTTAGATTTAATTCCTTAATTTGTGTTTTTGCCGTTTCATTTTCAATATGAAGTTTTGAATTTTTATTTTCTAAGTCAATGGTATTAACATTTTCGAAGCTCTCCTTCTCAATCAATAGGTTTTCAATATCATCCTTTAGTTTTTGATTGGAGGCTTTTAATTCTTTATTCTTTGCTCCTAACATACTACAATCACTCATGAGTTCTTGAAAAGCTTCATATAATTCTTCTAAAGTAAAATTTGCAGTTGAGCTATGACTTACCTCATCGTCTTCGAATGCCATGAAGCACAAATTGGCGGTCTCTTCCTTTTCTTCCTCGGAGGATGATGTGTCACTATCATCCCATGTTGCTTTCAATGCCTTCTTCTTCTTCTTTCCAAAATGCTTCTTCTGTTGAGGGCATTCGGAACGGATGTGTCCCGGTCTCTTGCAATCATAACAAATGATTGGGTCTCTTTCCTTTTCTTTTTCCTTTTCCCAATCATTTCTCCCTTCAAACTTCTTTCTTGGGAAGGGTTTCTTTCTTCTCATGAATTTCTTAAACTTCCTTACTATTAAACCCAAGTCCTCATCTTCGCTTTCTTCTTCACTCTCACTACTTTCTTCTTCACACACACTCGAAGTGGCCTTGAGTGCGATTGTCTTCTTCTTTGGCACATCTTCTTCATGTTGCTTCATTGTGAGCTCATGCGTCATCAATGAGCCCAATAGTTGTTCGAGTGCCAATGTGTTGAGGTCTTTAGCTTCTACAATCGCCGTGACCTTCGCTTCCCAAGCTTTCAGCAAAGACCTGAGAATTTTACTCACAAGTTCTGGGTTAGTATAAGATTTACCCAAATTCTTTAAACCATTTATTATATCGGTGAAGCGTGTGAACATGCATGTGATGGTTTCATTGGGTTCCATTTTAAACAACTCATATTTGTGAACTAGAATGTTCACTTTAGATTCTTTGACTTGATTTGTACCCTCGTGGGTAACTTCAAGCCTATCCCATATTTCCTTGGCGGAACTACAGGTGGAGACTCTATTGAACTCATTTACATCTAGAGCACAAAATAATGAGTTCATGGCTCTAGAATTGAGTTGAACCATCCTACTATCATTCTCATCCCAATCATCCTCAGGTTTGGGAACTTGAATACCATTTACCATGTGAGATGGTTCGTGTGGTCCCTTGATTATGACCCTCCACAAGGCATAATCTTGTGCTTGAATAAAGATCTTCATTTTAGTCTTCCAATAGGTATAATTTGTCCCATTGAAGAGTGGAGGTCTATTGGTTGCCTGCCCTTCAGCAGGAACATTGTTGAAGGGTGTTGCCATCTAGATCTTTGGCCAAGACGGTTAGGTCTTCAAGAAATACACAGAGCACCTGCTCTGATACCACTTGTTGCCCAGAGATGGTCACCCAAGAGGGGGGTGAATTGGGTGTTTTAAACCTTTTTGTCCAATTAAAAATAAAACACACAAATGTATGAGCTAAAGTAAAAATAGAGGTATGAAAACTGACAATCGCAAACACAAGGTTTTATAGTAGTTCGGAGCTTCCACTGCTCCTACATCCACTCCCCAAAGCACCTTTGGGAATTTTCACTATAATCCAAGATTACAGTTCGGTAGTTTTGCGAGTGTACTACCCAACTCGTTGTTTTACACTGGGCTAACAACGAACCCTACAATCTCCAATTTCACCTAGGCTTGGGACGCCTTTCCCTTGTTCCAAGTCCCTTGACTGGAACAAGCACAATAACCAAAGGTTTTACAAAAGATTTGAAAGCTCTAAATAAGCAGATAAAACAGTGAGAAATAACAAAACCCGGAAGAACCCTTTTAGCCGTTGGAAGCATGGGAAATGGTGGTTCTTCCGATGTGGATCGCGTTGTCTTGAATGTGAGCTTTGAATGCCGAGCGGGAGAGAGTAGTTGAGCACGAAATCAGTTGGGAAGCTTGAAAGCACTTGATTTCTTCACTTGAATGCACTAACTCCCTTGAACCTCTTTCTCTTACTTCTCTCTTGAATGATCTTGTGTTGGGTTGGTGAGAAGTTGTTGGAAGGCACTTAAGAACTCTCTTTTATAGCCCAAAAAGCAAATATAGCCATTAGACACAAAGAAAGAGACGTTTGAAATTCAAACAAACCTGCAAAAAGGTGTCAGTCGCGTCCCAGCCGCTTCGGAGACGTCTCCGCTTCAACGCGAGACGTCTCGGCTGTAAGATTTTTCTTTTGACGTTGTTTGGGGTCGACTCGGCGCTTTACGGGGACGACTCAGGATGTTTGCACTTTTTGCATGGGGATGACTCCGCTGCCTCGGGGACGACTCCGCTGTTTTATCTTCGAAAAACAAGTCATCTGGAATTCTCTGAGAGAGTCGACTCCGCTTTTTCAGGGGACGTCTCCGCTGCCTTATCACCGAAAAAGATATCCTCTGGAATACCCTGAGAGAGTCGACTCCGCTACCTCGGGGACGACTCCAGAAGTCTGCTTTTTACTCGCGGGGACGACTCGCGCGCATCCCTTGAAATCGGCCTTTCTGCCGTCTCTGAGAGAGTCGACTCCGCCTCTGAGAGAGTCGACTCCGACCCTGCGAGACGCCTCGCCAGGTGCCGGGGACGTCTCCAGACGTGCCAGTTCTTTCTGTTTGTGCCAGAGACGTCTCTGAGACAATTCGGAGATGTCTCGGCTGTCCTTGATCTATTTTCTTCAACTCAAAAATTCTTCAATAAATCCTTAAAAATTATGGGAACTTGCCTAGACATTTCTTAACAATATTATTAGCTAATCCCCTAAAATTCTCAAATAAATTGTTAAGATAAATGGAATTATACTCTAGTGTTTTGTATTCATCAAAATCCATTAGGGGGTCAACAAGGTTGAAGTATACAAGTATTGATGTTTGTGAGAATAATTGTATGCTATTCTATAAGAAAACAGAGAATTTGATTGAATGTACTATTTGTGGTCATCTTCGATATAAACTCAGAAGAAATGATGGTGGTGGTAGGAGAAAAGATGTTCCTTGTAGAAGGTTGCGATATCTCCCAATAACACCAAGACTTCAGAGGCTTTTTATGTCAAGCAAGACGGCTGAAAACATGTCATGGCATGTGAAGGGAGGTGATTCAGATGAGATGGTGCATCCTGCTTGTGGGGAGGCTTGGAAGCACTTTGACCGCATTCATCCATCCATAATGGGAGACTTGGGTTATGCACGGATGGATTTAACCCTTTTAGCCAATCAGCTTGTCCTTATTCTTGTTGGCCAGTTTTTGTAACAGTTTACAATCTTCCACCATCAATGTGTATGAAACGATCCTATATTTTTCTAAGTTTAGTCATTTCTGGACTTAAGACCCCTAGCAAAAGTATCGATGTTTTGCTTAAGCCTTTGATTGATGAACTTAAAATGTTGTGGGAAGTAGGGGTCACCACTTATGACATTTCTAAAAAAGAGAATTTTCAAATGAAGGCAGCTTTATTGTGGACTATCAACGATTTTTCTGCATATGGCATGCTTTCAGGATGGAGTACACATGGAAAGTTGGCCTGCCCGTATTGCATGGAGAACTCGAAAACTTTTACACTGCAACATGGTGGGAAGACTTCTTTTTTTGACTGCCACCGTCAATTCTTGACCATGGACCATGCATACAGATACCAAGTTGATGATTTCTTCAATGGTAGAATAGAGACAGACCCCCCACCTCCTCGACTGTCTGGTGAAGAGTTGAAAAATAGGGTCTCTACCTTGCCTAATATAACATTTGGTTTGAAAGCACCTAAGCACACTATTCCTGGATTCGGTAAAGAGCATAATTGGGTGAAAAGGAGCATATTTTGGGAGTTGCCCTATTGGCATACACTACTTATTCGACACAATTTAGATGTCATGCATATTGTTCGGAATGTGTTTCTCAATATATTTTACACTTGTATGGATGTAAAAGGGAAGACTAAAGATAATGTGAAAACAAGGCAAGATTTGGAGTTGTATTGCAAGCGTCCTAAGTTGAGGATTCAATTTGTTAATGGAAAGCTAGTTAAGCCTCCAGCTTCCTATGTGTTGTCCAAAGACCAGGCAATGGAGGTCTGCAAGTGGGTGAAAGGGTTAAAACTCCCTGATGGATATGCTTCAAACATATCGAAGTGTGTTAACCTGGATGATTATAAATTTTACGGGTTAAAAAGTCACGATTGTGATGTTTTCATGCTGAGATTACTTCCAATTGCATTCCGTGAAGTATTGCCAACTGCAGTATGGGATGCATCGACATAATTAAGCTGTTACTTTAGAGATTTATGCAACACAACTTTGCGTGTCCAAGATATGGAGGTTCTTGAGAAAAATATTGTGGTTACTCTCTGTAAACTTGAGAAGATATTCCCTCCTATATTTTTTGATTCAATGGAGCACTTACCTGTTCATCTAGCTTATGAAGCTAAGGTCGGAGGCCCCGTGCAGTACAGATGGATGTACCCCTTTGAAAGGTAAAATCTGTAACCATAACTGTTTCTCTAAATCCATTAAATAGTTTCTTTAAATCCATTAAATTTGAGAAATTAACATATTAATCTTATTTATAGGCTTATGCATGATCTAAAGCAAAAGGTAAGGAATCGAGCATCGATTGAAGGTTCCATTGTCGAGGCTTACATCATAGAAGAAATATCAACTTTCTGTTCGTATTATTTTGAGCCTTCTATACAAACGAGGTTAAATCAAATTCTCCATAATGATGACGAAGGAGAGTTTGATCTCGTGGATCGTCTGTCCATTTTTACTCATCAAGGTCGGCCTTTTGGAAAACCTTTTGGAAGGCATTTGACTACTCAGGAGTATAATACTGCTGAATTATATGTTCTTCTGAATTGTGAGGAAGTTCAACCTTTTGGAAAGTAAGTTACACAAGTACTTAATTATAATCATGCTTAAAAATGCATACTAAGTAAAACAAATGTGATTATAGCTTTTGTCTTGTAGGTATTTTGATGATTATATCCAGCAATCTTGTCCAAATATAAGCCAAATAGATTTGAAAAGACGACGTGAAATGGAGTTTCCGACTTGGTTTAGGTCATATGTGAGTACGCAATTCATAAATATAATAATAAATTAGACTTTCTCTTGATTTATTCTACTAGGATAAGTTAGTGTAATATATATATATATATATCATTTCTTTCAATGATCTTATGATATTATTTTTATCATGCTAGGTTAATGACAGTAAAAATCATGTTGATGGGCGCTTAAAGGACCTATCATATGGCCTTGGGAATAAAGTTAAATGTTATAAGGGCTACTTTGTGAATGGGTACAGATTTTACACCAAAGAATATGGAAAGGATAAAAGAACCTTCAACAGTGGTGTGTGCATTAAGGGAAGCAGTCACAATGACTTTGAGAGTGACTATTATGGGATGTTGGTTGACATCATCGAGTTAGACTATTTTGGTATTGGTAATAAAGTAGTGTTATTCAAATGTGACTGGTATGATACGAATAAGGGTATGAAAGTGCACCCTCAACATGGCCTCGTTGAGATCAATTACAGACTAAGACTTCCAACCAATGATCCTTTTTTGTATTAGCTCAACAAGCACATCAGGTGTTCTACACTGGTTACCCAGGTAAGAAGAAGAATCGAAGATTGTGGTGGGCAGTAATTAAGACGAAAGCTAGAGGTAGATTCCCTCCTAGTGGGACAGAAGTAAATTTTCTTGATTTTTATCAAGAAGAGAACCACAGGATTCCTACCCCAATCTCAATGACAGATGAGCTTGATGATCCAGACATTTTGGTTGGTGTTAATAGAGATGCAGAAGAAATTGATGCAGTAGAAATTGAGTTGATAGCTAACCAAATGGAAGATGACTTTGAGGATGAAGAAGAAGATTTTGAAGATGAACAAACTGAGGAAGAGGAGCATGAGGCTGAGGAAGATTAAAATATAACATGCATATTTATGAATGCTAATATAACTAATTTTAGACTTATAAATTATAATTGTGCAGACATGGGAAAGAGCAAAGGGAAAGCAACAGGTCCACTGATTGCTCTTTACTTTGATTGAATTTGTTGACATTCATATTGGAAAATAACTATAACTTTTTATTGTTGTGCAGCTATGGCCAAGAGAAAAGAAAAACCAACAGGTAATGGAAAAGCAGCTTTAGTACTAGCTGCTACTCAATCTCGAGCTGCTACTCAAGTTCCTCCCCAACTTCGCAGATTGCCTGAGCATGTCGAGTAATGTCATGATGATGATGACTACATCCCTGATGAGGACATGGATGAAGAGGTGGATACAAATGAAGAAATAAATGATCAGACGAATGGTGCAGTGTAAAATCATGAGGATGCAATGAATGAGGATCAGATGAATGATGAACTTGGGGCTGATCCAAGACAGAGTAATGGCCGAGAGCCAATCCTTAAAGCCCCTGTTGATACAAATGGAAAAGTGATTGTTAGGTGCACAAGAGGAATGTATGAAAATATCACTTTCTTCCATCACTAACTTGTTTATGTGTTTGTTGCATTTAAAGTATTTAGTTTATTTTCTAATGAATATTTTTTAAATTGCAGGTTTCTTGATTATGAAGTCAGCCACAAAGCTGTTGCTATCATGCGCCAATTTTTCAATGGTCCTTGGTTGTCATGGAGGGAGGTCCCTGCACATGCTAAAGTTGGAATGTGGAACAAGTTTGAGGTGATGTAATTAATTTATATTTTTTATCATTAACTTTTGCCCTTGTTACACTTGCCAATTAGTAAGTCTGATTACTTGCGACCTATATATTGTTAGGAGATACACACAATTCTTCCAGGACAATTGCATCATGTGCATCAAGTTTGGAACAAGCATTGTCAGCGACGGTTGACAACCTCATTAGGGAGGGTCAGAAGCCAAAAGCTTGTGGAATCAAAAGGAGATTTAAATAGAGCCCATGATAAACCCCCTAATTGGATCTATAGAGAAAATTGGAATAAGCTAATTGATATTTGGATTTCCCCAGAATGGAAGAAGAAATCAGAAGCCAACAAAAAAATATAGAAACACCATGAAGAATGGTAGCATCTCTAAACACTGTGGAGGATCAATCGCATTTGTCAATCATGACGAACGACTAGTACACATCTTTATTCAATTAGATTTCTATAATAATTTTCATATTATTGTTCAATCATCTCAAATCAGCCCATTATATGTTAATGAATTTTTTCTTTTCTCTTTTGTAGAAAATAAAGCTCGGTAAGGAGCCAACAATAGTTGAATCTTTTAATCGGACGCATAAGACAAAGCAAGGCATGGGAGGATATGTGGATAAGAGAAATGAAGCTGTCATGGTAAGTACAATTTTTTTATGATTCATAAATATTATTGAGCTTGCTCATGTTTATCTCTTATTTGATCCACCATAATGTTTTTCTCTTCTTTCAAATCAACTGGCAGACAAAGTATTCAGCTGAATACTCCAAAAAATATGATGATGCCTCCACCTCAGATGCTCCACCACGTGATTATGACTTGTGGTTTGAGGCAACTGGTGTCCCAACTCATGGCCATGTCTATGGCTTTAGTCCCCTGGAGGATCTTACTGGAATTATTGGGCAATCATCATCCTCTTCCGCCTCTACAAGTCAAGCTCCAGAGTTGTACATGCGTGAAGACCTTCTAGGTATTCTTGAGCACGAAAAAAAAATGGCAAGACGAAGTTCTTCAAAAGATGAGAGAAGAGATTGGCTTTGGACCCAGGCATGCAGATCAGGGGAGTAATGGTGATTCTGGTTCTGCTGATCATGCTTCATTGTGATTGCTTTTGCCTTAGATGATAGGTCTTTGCATTCGTAGGAGGAATGAAATCTCTGTTGATCTCTATGACATACTTTTGGATTTTGATTTTGATGGATTTAGGACATGTTGATGCCTATTTTGAATGACATGTTACATAACTTTTGCATAATGTTAAATGCCTTTGATATTACTGATATTATTATTATTATTATTATTATTATTATTATTATTATTATGAGCCAATCAATGTACCAAATGAACCAGGTTATTGGAATGTGATTAGTGACCAAATTTGGTTACTAAATTGTTTACCAAGTATTGTGACGAGCAGCCATAAACTTAGTGACAGAATTTTGGTTACGAAAAATTGATTTTGCTCAGTGAGTTGTGACAAATTAGCGACGGTAACCTTATCACTAGGTCAGTGACGGGATTAATGACAAATTTAGTGATAAAATTTATGATCATGTCTGTGACGACTAAATCTATCACTGAAGGTTGTGACAGATCAGTGACCCAACTTGTGACCGAAATCTGTGACAAATCAGTGACAAGTTATCTTCGTCACTAACTCAGGGACTGGTTAGTGACGAAAAATACGTAATTTCTTAAATATTTAATTTTTAGATTTGTACGACTTAGTAACGGCGGTTCTGTCACGAAGTTTCGTGACGGGAATCGCTGCCATCACCGAGAATTTAGTGACGCGTGTTTTTGTTATCAATTCAGTGACGGGAGTGTTGGGAATTGTATCCTAAATGTCAATCGTCAGCATATTGATGATTGAATTTTGTAAATAAATTGACAAATTAATAAAGTATTATTTGGCATTATTCATCATTTCATCTTCAAATGAACTCTTATATGATGAAGTCCTTAGGACTTATGTTATGATAAAGGAGGATTTATCCTTGAGTCCTTAAACTTGTTCGCGACCAAATATATGTTGTTACTAGGACGACAACATTATCGAGATTAGGTCGTTGTGTGACATATACGTTGGTTGTCCTCTTAACCAAGGAGTGTGGAGACACTGGTATGCCATACAGGTGAAGTGTAGGAGTACATTTCACTGAACGTGACCAATTCCGGAACGCTCTACTGTCAAGAGATGTTCCGAGTGGATATGGGTATAAGTTTGACCCTCTGACCTGAGATCGCAACCTGTGACTAGCAAGCAACTCACTGTACTTTGGTACCGGACTACCTGAATTTCTGATTCAGTGACGGAAGGTCACTGGGTGCAATCAAGTACTTGCGTAGTCAGTTGTGAGTCGAGATGGAATTGACGCCTCCTGGAAACAAAAGATAATGTCTTGTGATTAATTTAGCAAAATCTTGGCCAAGGTAATCCCAGTGAGGAGTCACGGGATATCTAAAGTTAATCACATAATGGATGTACTAATTATAGGGTTGACAGTGAGCTCTAAGTCATCCTGGCATTAGGAGTCAAAGGGATTGAATTATACAGTAACCATAGTCCAGGGTTCCAGAATATTTGCTTCGCATATATTCGGCCTATCCGGACGTCGGGTACCATTGCTAGATGGTCACATCGATTAGTATAGGAAGACGTTCCTATACTACCGGCTTAGGTTCGAACCTATGAGGTCACACGCATAGAAGTTTCTAGGTTGATCAAATGGCTGATTGATGATTAAGAATCATTCAGGGGTAATTTGGTCAATTCGATTGACAAATTATCCTAAGCAAAAGTTGCATTAAAATAATTATTGAATTATTTGAGGATTAATTATCAATTAGATTGCTAATGAACTCAATTTGATTGAGTAAATTGGGCTTAGGTTGAGCCAAATTGAATAGGATTCAATTTGGGTTGCATCAGGGTTTTACCTAATTGAATTGGGTTCAACCCAAGTAGATTGAGCTTGACCCAATTGATGGGACTTGACCCAATTGGATTGGGCTTGATCCAAATCAATTAGAAGACCTTATTTGATGAGGATTATGAGTCCAAATAATAAGAATTGGATAAGAAGAAGAATCCCTAAATTTTAGGAACCCATCCTTATCTTCTTGGAGAAGAATGACACCTTAATTTATTCCCAATATTTTCTATGCCTATCCTCTTTATTTTTAGCCAAAAATTGGCGTGATAAGAGACAAGGCGTGGGGCTATAATTCCTATAAAAATGGCGCCTTAAATCTTTTTAGAAAGATTTAGATGAATTTCCTAATTTGTAGGGATTGCATGGTGCATGAAATAGGGTGGTCTGCGGCTGAACTTTGGACGCATGAATTCCTATCTTTTAGGGATCCAAAATGCACAAAATTTGGATATGTTTATCTCCTCTTAGCTGTCAAACCACCAGAATTTTTTGAGAATTTTATCAGCCAAATTAGTTGGCTAAATTAGGTGTGATACGTGGGGGGATCTTTTGGCTATAAAAGACCCCCATGCCTTGGGTTGAATATATACCATATTTAGAGGTTTCAAAAAATTCTGAAAAAATTCCGTGAGGGCCTCCATCCCTTCTTCTCCTTCCTCCTCACGTCCATCCTCCATCTCCTTGAAGAACAATCAAAGGTTGAGTGTTTAGAAGGAGAAAGCTTCAGCCATTGCTGCGTTCCTGCGCGAGCTAGCACTCCCGCGGAAGACGATCTACCTAGGGCTTCGCGTGTACTTCTCATAAAGGCCATTCATGTGCGTGGCTGTGAAGTCAAGGATCAGATCCATAAGTTTCTTCCATCATAAAAGGTATTAATCCCACATCAATATTTTATTTTGGAGTCAGGATCTAGGTCTGATTCCCCGAGGTTTTACCCTCCTTTGGGGCTCCTCACGGAGTTATCTCCAGAATCCATTCGATGGATATTCGAAGATTAATCGGAATAGAGTTCTTAAGTTTCAGATCTGATAGTTAATCATGCATGAAAGTTTTAGCATAATTGTTTAAACGATTCCGGCATAATCCTATGTGTTCTTAAGGTGCTGATTTCTAGATTTGATCTTGTAAGCATGCATGAATTAAATTGTTTGATTCGATTTTTTTGCTGCGTTTTAAAACTTAAAAAGAACTATGTATGGCTTGATCCCCCTTATGAAGGGGTACGTAGGCAACCCGATCAGGTTCAGCCATGGTTTAAAAAAAAAAAAAATCAGCATGCTTAACACCGAAGAACCTAGGATCCCCTTTCAGTGGTATCAGAGCAAAGGTCCAAGAGTTGTGACCGATCTTCGGGAACTCTCAGGCATGATCGTGTGACGAAGCGTGGCTCTCCGTTCGGAGGCATATAGAGATGCGTGCTCTGATAGGTATACATGGGTGTCACCCTATTTTTAATGGGACCAAACCCATGTAGGAGTGGAGACTCCCACTAACAATGGTATCAGAGCCAGGTTCATGTTTAAACTTTTATGTTTTAATTTTTGCAATTAAATCTGAAATCATGAGCATGCTTAGATTAGATCTAAAGTATTTTTTATGATTGATTTAATTGCTGATTATGCATGATTAACTAGATCTGAAATTTTGAATGCGTATGATGCATGTTTGTGTTAAGATTTGTAACATAAATAAATCTGAAGTCATAATATTGTTTAGATTAGATCTAAATAAAATTTATGATTCATATGATTTCTGATTTTAATGAACAAATCAGATCTAAAAATAAAAGTGAAAAAACAAATACATAAGATGTATGTTGTTTGTATTAATTCATGTTGTTATGTATATGTGATGCATGAACATTAAATATAATGACTTAAACATGAATTAAATCTGATTACATGTGATTAATTACAAAAACTCAGATATGAAAATATGTTTTAAGAACTGAAAGATTGTAATTAATATGTAATTAAAAAGAAATATGCAATGATCAAAACTTTCATAAGTCTAAACTTAATTGAGAATTAAGTGTTCTGAAATAGAATTGTAACTCAATTAATTGACATTGCATAATTCTTTGGGCATATGGATTAGCTTGAATCAAGTTCCTAGGATTGGGTTAGACCTAAGGTTAGAATCATACATGGACAAATAGAATTAATTGATCAAATCTAATTAAGTAGTAACTAGATTAGGTCAAGAAAATTCTAGATCAATTTACAATAGTTGTAGATGGATCAAGTCCATATCTTTGATTAGACCAAGATGGAACTTGATTTAGGCTCAGAGGTGTAGACCGAGTCATTTGAGTAATCAAATCGAAATTGATTAACCAGTCGGTGTCTAAGGTAAGTTTGGCAGTTTTGACCGGTGGTTTTTAATTGGGAGCTACTCGCACTGATTCGTCTTTGTCGAGTTAATGGCATATTTCTTCCACCGATCTCACTTACCTGGCCGACATGGTCAATCACATTTTGATTGGATCACTTAATGATTCGAGTTAGCCCATGCCTATAAGAAAAATCAGTTTGACTGATTTAGGTGCCTCCTTAACCGGTTTGAGTCTAATCTGATTTGGTGAAGTCAGTGGGAGAAATTAGACTAACCGGATCTTCTTATCTATCCTAATTAAGAAATCCTCTAAAATTATTAGGTCCTTAAAATGAAATGGTTATGGAGATAACTAGGTCATAGCCTCCCATTAAGTTGGGTGATAATGGGTCCAATGTTTTGATAATTATTGGAGGTGCGACACGCCTGGTACTTATCAAGCATTGAAATTGTCATTCAATATATGATGAGTTAAGTGTACCTTCAATAGGCGGTCAGGTGAGCCGAGCCACACTCGGGCTTGGTCGTCTATTAGTTGATTAGACTTAACCCTATCATTTAATGGTTGGACCTGACTAGGGTATTCGGTGGAGGCGCCACACGCCTGCCGAAGAACCTAGGGCAAAATTATCACTAGAAGTTGCTTGGTGAAGCAACTGGTTTAGAACCTACCAATAGGTGCATATGGGTTAGCCGAGCCACACTCGGGCCTATATGCGATCTATTGGGTTCTAGTGCCCACTAAAGAATTAGGAGTAATTTTTCGAATTGGAGGTAGAGGCTACCAATTTGTATAAAATAGTGGGAGTACCTTTAGACTAAAGTCCAAGTCTAATGTGTTTAGTCAATTCATATACTAATAGCCAAATTTTCTTTTATACAGAAATGGCTACTAATTTGTCACTTCGCTCATTATTGGATAATGACAAGTTGACTGGTCCCAACTTCAATAATTGGTATAGAAAATTGAAAATTGTGCTAGAGCATGAATGGATCCTTTATGTGATAACAGATCCGGCACCTGAGCAGCCCGCTGCTAATGCACGGGGTACAGTCAGAGACACTTATCAGAAGTGTTTCAGTGATCATATCACTGTCCGTTGCATTATGCTCGCTGCAATGAATGATGAGTTTAGTAGGCATTTTGAGAATGCGCAGCCGGAAGACATCATTCAAGTGTTGAATGAATCTTTCGGTATTCCTGATGATGTTGAAAGGCACAAGACTAGTTGTGCTATTTTCAGCGCACGTATGAAGGATAGGGCTTCGGTGACCGATCATGTATTGTACATAATTGAGTTAATTGAGCGCCTAGGCACTTTCGGATCTCCCCTACATGATCAATTGGGGAAGGATGCTATACTGAATTCTCTTCTTAGTTCATACTGCCCATTTCTCACCAACTTTCGTATGATGAAACTGGTAGTAAATTATCACCAATTATTGGGTTTACTACAAACTTTTGAGAAGGATCACCAACTCCTAAAAGGGTTGGTGAATTTAGTGGGAGGTTCATCCAGAGGTCGTGGTACCTTTAAGAAAAAAAAAGAAAAAAAGAAAAATAAGAATCAAAAGAAAAAGGTGCAACGTGCTAAGCCAAGTCAGACCAAAAAGATTAAGGCTGACCACAATCTGGCAGAATGCTTCTATTGTAAGAAGCAGGGGCATTGGAAGAGAAATTATCCTCAGTACCTTACCTCACTTGACCCGAACAGGCCAAGCAAGAGAAAAGAGCAATCAGTTGCTGATCAAGGTATTGATATGATAACACCTTGTAATTTCTCTATGTGATAATTCGACCTGGGTATTAGATACTGGAAGTCCATTTAATATATGCAATTCGTTGCAAGGACTTCAGGTCAATGAGAGATTTGAAAAGAGCGAGAGATTCCTGAATGTTGGAGATGGAAGATCTGTTCCAGTTCTAGCTTTAGGAAATTTCAAACTTGTTTTCAATTCTCATATAGTTGTCTTGAGTGATTGTCACTATTGTCCTACATTCTTATTGAATGTAATTTCCGTAGGCCTTTTGGCCATGAACGGTTATGAAATTTCAATAAAGAAATGTTCTTGTGATATCATTATGAATGGTGTTACTGTAATGGCATCTACTTGTTATCACAACCTGTTAATGTAATGTACACGTCAAGTAAGCGTCCTAGAATAGATAATATCACGGATGTCTACCTTTGGCATCATAGGCTAGGTCATATTAACAAGAACAGGATGAACAGGTTAAGTAAAGAGGAAATCCTCAATGTTAATGATTGTGAATCATTAATAACCTGTGAGTCATGTCTTCTTGGTAAGATGACCAAATCACCTTTTACCGAAAAAGATGAATGAGCCAGTGATTTATTGACCCTTGTACATTCTGATGTATGTGGGCCAATGAGCACAAATGCTAGAGGTGGGTATTCATATTTCATTACGTTTACAGACGACCTTTCTAGGTATGGTTATGTCTATTTAATGAGACATAAATCTGAATCATTTGAAATGTTCAAATTATATCGTAATGAAGTAAAAAACAAACTAGAAAGAGTATTAAAACTCTTCGATCAGATCGAGGAGGCGAATACCTTTCCAATGAGTTTTTGACATATTTAGGAGAAAATGGATTCTCTCCCAATGGACTCCTCCTGGTACACCACAGTATAACGGTGTATCAGAAAGAAGAAATCGAACTCTGTTAGACATGGTTCGATCCATGATGGGGTTTGCGAGTCTGCTCATATCCTTTTGGGGATATGCACTTGAGTCAGCCTGCTACATTCTAAATAAAGTTCCAAGTAAGTCTGTAAATAAAACACCACATGAGATGTGGATTGGACGTAAGCCGATGCTCTCTCACCTTAGGGTTTGGGGGTGTCCAACGTGTTAGATGTATGCCCTAGAAGCCAATTTGGCTGACACATTGTTGATTCTAGGGATATAAGTTTGTACTTGACTGTTTATTATTGAATGCATCTTTTCATTCATATTATTTATGTGTCTATAAATCGTCCAAGGAATTAATAAGATGATGATACATATTCTCAAGAGTTGAGAATTTGAGCCATGTATCATTGGTGATTAATTTCTAAATGCTCCTGATCAATGGATCATCACGAGAACGGTGATCGATCCGATCAGTGCACAGATCACTTTCCTTCTGGATGGACGAGACTTGAGTCCACAGTGTAGGAACACTGAAGTGATAGTGCAGGTGCTTGTTAGAGAACAAGGGTACTGAGCGTGACCAAGACAAGAAGTCACTTGGATGTCTATCCACTCGTCAGTGACTTGCTTGATGTTGCAGTAGTGTGACTGGTCCTTTGACCTGCGGTGCTTCGGCTACTCACAGTGAGGTTATTGTAGTTTGACTGCACACATACATGGTCTCTAGCCATATGGGTCCATGCAGTGTAGATTGGCTGCAGTAAGTTCACTGTAGGAGTAGGGTATGCACCTATAAGGAATCTATCGACCTTGATAGAAGAGGAGTGATCCTATGTGATTTGTTAGACTGAGTTCTAAGACCTTGGCCAGGGCAGTAATATAAAGTGAAAAAAGAGTTTTCCACAATCGAATTCAAGTCGAATAAATCTTGACATATGACAGACGATGGGGTTTGACGAGTTGTCCATGACCTCCGTCCTGTAGGGATCCACGATAGTAGGACTGTATCACATGTTAACTGCACCTAGAGGTTCATCTTTCTATTCTACTGGGTAGCCACTACATGCTGCTAGGTGTCACTGGTGGATGGTGGGACTCACAGGGATTATCTCGATGATCGATAAACCCTAATGAGTAGAGTTGGAATCGTTCCAACCCATTGAAAGGAGTTTTCAATGATATAGTGATAGAGATCACAATATATCTCACTACCAGTCAGAGTAGAACCTATGGGGTCACACACACTAGAAGTATTAACCGATCCGATGGTTGAAAAGTGATTATGAATCACAAGTAATCAATTTGATTGATAAGAAGTTGAAGAAGGAACAAAGGGAATTAATTAATTGGACTTAAAACAAGAGTCCTACTTCGGGTAGGATTCCTAGAGTCCTAATTGGATTAGGACTGGGAATCCTAGTTGGAGTAGGACTGGGATTCCTACTTGGAATAGGATTCCCAAAATCCTAATGAGATTAGGAGTTTTTAATTAAAATTGGATTTCTACTTGGAGTAGGATTCCCAAGAGTCCTAATCGGATTAGGACTCCGAATTTAAATTAGAGTCCTAATTGGATTAGGACTAGAATTAAACAAATCCTAATTGGATTAGGATTCCTTAAGTCTAAATTAATTATTAATCTAATGAATCAACATGACTCCTAATTGGATTAGGATTGAAGAGTTCAATTGAGTCATGGTTCATTCAAGTCCTAATTGGATTAGGACTAGAATAGATTGAACCCAATTTGGCTAATCCTAATTAGATTAGGACTAAACCATGAAAAGGGCACCTAATCCTCTTTGGAAGAGGATTAGGTTAACCAAGTAAGAGGGGCATCAGCCCCTCTCCAATTGGTTAGGGCGACAAGAAGAGAGAAGGGGCCGGCGCTCCAAAGAAAGAAAGTAGTCAAGGGCTCCTAACTTGTAGGAGCCCTTGATGCTTATAAAAGGGGACCTAGGGCCGGCGCCCTAGGGTGTGCTCTCTTCCTCCTCTTGCTGCCGCCACCAGCCCCTCTCCTCCCTTGGTTCAGCCGCAAGCAAGGGAAGAAGCTCTCCAAGTGTTGGCGGCCTCCTCCCCTTCCCTTCCTTCATCCAACGCAAGGAAGAAAAGAAGGCTGCGTGGGGATTCTTCTTCTTCCTCTTCTTCATCCTTCTTCTTCCTCCTCTCAAGCACAATCAAGGGTTGATTGAAAGAGAGGAGATCAGCCATCAAAAGAAGTCTTTGCAAGGAAGCTAGCACCTCGGGAAGACAAGAAAGATTTGATCGATCCTCTACTTTGTGTGGATACCCGTAGAGGCCGGACGTTTGAACGGCTTCAAGCGAACCCTCTTCCAAAAACCACGAATTCAGATTTGCGGTGATCATCTACCCGCGCAAGGTGAAGATCTGATCTTCCTAATGGTTTTAAACGTTTTAATTCTTACCTAATTACGAAAGGTCTCGAAACAACGTTCATGCGATGAACGTTGATCCCGCACATGCCCCCTTTCCGCTGCCATCTGATTTTTGTCTTGAAATATCAGCGGCATGGGCGGGTTCCCAACACAACGTACGTCAAACATTGAAAATAGACAAACTTGAACCCAAGTCTGACAAATGTTTCTTTGTTGGTTATCCTAAAGAAACTAAAGGATATTACTTCTACTTTGCTGAAGAACAAAAGTTGTTCGTAAGCAATAGAGCTGTTTTCTTAGAGAAAGAATTCCTTAGTGAAGGAACTAAAAGCTCTAATGTTGAGCTTAAGAAAGTTCAACATGTAGAAGATCCGACACCATCTACTGAACCAGTTGAGTCAGATTTGATTAGATCAGATCCAGAACCCATATTAAATGCACCATTAAGGCGATCGGATAGAGTACCACGTCAGCCGGACAGATACTACGGTTTCTTGGTCCGGGACGGGGATCCTATCGAACTTGATGAAAACGATGAGGATCCGATCACATATATGGATGCAATGCAGAGGTATGACTCTGATAAATGGCTTGGAGCCATGCAATCCGAAATGAAATCCATGAAGGTCAATGATGTTTGGACATTAGTTGACCCACCCGAAGGAATTAAACCCATAGGGTGTAAATGGATATTCAAAAGGAAACGGGGCGCAGACGGAAAGGTAGAGACCTATAAAGCCCGTCTGGTTGCCAAGGGTTATCGTCAATGTTATGGTATTGACTATGACGAGACGTTTCCTCCTGTGGCAATGCTAAAGTCCATTCGGATTGTGCTTGCGATAGCAGCACATTTAGACTATGAAATCTGGCAAATGGATGTAAAGACCGCATTTCTAAATAGAGATTTAGAAGAGAAAGTGTATATGATACAACCTGAAGGTTTTACATCTGCAGATGAGTCTAAAGTGTGCAAGCTTCAAAAATCCATTTATGGATTAAAGCAAGCTTCACGGAGTTGGAATATACGTTTTGATAAGGTAATCAAAACATATGGCTTCATTAAGAATGAAGAAGAACCTTGCATTTATAAATGGGCAAATGGTTCAGTTATCATATTTCTTGTTTTGTATGTGGATGACATTCTTTTAATCGGGAATGACATTCCTGCATTACAAGAAATAAAGGTTTAGCTATCATCTCAATTTGCCATGAAGGATTTGGGAGAAGCATCTTACATCCTAGGGATGAAGATCTATAGAGATAGATCTAGAAGATTACTTGGATTATCCCAATCCACATACATTGATACTATACTGAAGAGGTTCAGTATGATTAATTCTAAGAAAGGCTATCTTCCGATTGGCCATGGAATTAATCTCTCTAAAAGGGATTGTCCGACAACCCCTCAAGAAAGAGAGAGTATGGATAGAATTCCATATGCTTCGGCAGTGGGATCTATAATGTATGCCATGACATGTACTAGACCAGACGTGGCATACTTACTAGGAGTAGTGAGCAGATACCAGTCTGATCCAGGTAGCAACCACTGAAAGGTTGTAAAAACCATCCTTAAGTATTTGAGAAATACTAAAAATCAGTGGCTTGTCTACGGTGATTCTGACTTAAAACTTGAGGGATATACCGATTCAAGTTTTCAGTCAGATCAAGATGATAGCAAGAGCGTGTCGGGATATATCTTCACTCTTAAGGGTGGTGCTATCTGCTGGAAGAGTTCCAAGCAGCACACAGTGGCGGATTCTACAGAAAATTGAAACAAAAGAAAATATGGCTGACCCATTTACCAAAGTCCTCGGCATCAAAGAGTTCAACAAATACAAGTCGAAGATGGGTATTAGATACTGTGCCGATTGGCTTTAGGCTAAGTGGGAGTTGTTGGGAATTGTATCCTAAATGTCAATCGTCAGCATATTGATGATTGAATTTTGTAAATAAATTGATAAATTAATAAAGTATTATTTGGCATTATTCATCATTTCATCTTCAAATGAACTCTTATATGATGAAGTCCTTAGGACTTATGTTATGATAAAGGAGGATTTATCCTTGAGTCCTTAAACTTGTTCGCGACCAAATGATATGTTGTTACTAGGACGACAACATTATCGAGATTAGGTCGTTGTGTGACATATACGTTGGTTGTCCTCTTAACCAAGGAGTGTGGAGACACTGGTATGCCATACAGGTGAAGTGTAGGAGTACATTTCACTGAACGTGACCAATTCCGGAATGCTCTACTGTCAAGAGATGTTCCGAGTGGATATGGGTATAAGTTTGACCCTCTGACCTGAGATCGCAACCTGTGACTAGCAAGCAACTCACTGTACTTTGGTACCGGACTACCTGAATTTCTAATTCAGTGACGGAAGGTCACTGGGTGCAGTCAAGTACTTGCGTAGTCAGTTGTGAGTCGAGATGGAATTGACGCCTCCTGGAAACAGAAGATAATGTCTTGTGATTAATTTAGCAAAACCTTGGCCAGGGTAATCCCAGTGAGGAGTCACGGGATATCTAAAGTTAATCACATAATGGATGTACTAATTATAGGGTTGACAGTGAGCTCTAAGTCATCCTGGCATTAGGAGTCAAAGGGATTGAATTATACAGTAACCATAGTCCAGGGTTCCAGAATATTTGCTTCGCATATATTCGGCCAATCCGGACGTCGGGTACCATTGCTAGATGGTCACATCGATTAGTATAGGAAGACGTTTCTATACTACCGGCTTAGGTTCGAACCTATGAGGTCACACGCATAGAAGTTTCTAGGTTGATCAAATGGCTGATTGATGATTAAGAATCATTCAGGGATAATTTGGTCAATTCGATTGACAAATTATCCTAAGCAAAAGTTGCATTAAAATAATTATTGAATTATTTGAGGATTAATTATCAATTAGATTGCTAATGAACTCAATTTGATTGAGTAAATTGGGCTTAGGTTGAGCCAAATTGAATAGGATTCAATTTGGGCTGCATCAGGATTTTACCTAATTGGATTGGGTTCAACCCAAGTAGATTGAGCTTGACCCAATTGATGGGACTTGACCCAATTGGATTTGGCTTGATCCAAATCAATTAGAAGACCTTATTTGATGAGGATTATGAGTCCAAATAATCAGAATTGGATAAGGAGAAGAATCCCTAAATTTTAGGAACCCATCCTTATCTTCTTGGAGAAGAATGACACCTTAATTTATTCCCAATATTTTCTATGCCTATCCTCTTTATTTTTAGCCAAAAATTGGCGTGATAAGAGAGGAGGCGTAGGGCTATAATTACTATAATAATGGCGCCTTAAATCTTTTTAGAAAGATTTAGATGAATTTCCTAATTTGTAGGGATTGCATGGTGCATGAAATAGGGTGGTCTGCAACTGAACTTTGGATGCATGAATTCCTATCTTTTAGGGATCCAAAATGCACAAAATTTGGATATGTTTATCTCCTCTTAGCTGTCAAACCACCAGAATTTTTTGAGAATTTTATCAGCCAAATTAGTTGGCTAAATTAGGTGTGATACGTGGGGGGATCTTTTGGCTATAAAAGACCCCCATGCCTTGGGTTCAATATATACCATATTTAGAGGTTTCAAAAAATTCTGAAAAAATTCCCTGAGGGCCTCCATCCCTTCTTCTCCTTCTTCCTCACGTCCATCCTCCATCTCCTTGAAGAACAATCAAAGATTGAGTGTTTAGAAGGAGAAAGCTTCAGCCATTGCTGCATTCCTGCGCGAGCTAGCACTCCCGCGGAAGACGATCTACCTAGGGCTTCACATGTACTTCTCATAGAGGCCATTCGTGTGCGTGGCTGCGAAGTCAAGGATCAGATCCATAAGTTTCTTCCATCATAAAAGGTATTAATCCCACATCAATATTTTATTTTGGAGTCAGGGTCTAGGTCTGATTCCCCGAGGTTTTACCCTCCTTTGGGGCTCCTCACGGAGTTATCTCCAGAATCCATTGAATGGATATTCGGAGATTAATCGGAATAGAGTTCTTAAGTTTCAGATCTGATAGTTAATCATGCATGAAAGTTTTAGCATAATTGTTTAAACGATTCCGGCATAATCCTATGTGTTCTTAAGGTGCTGATTTCCAGATTTGATCTTGTAAGCATGCATGAATTAAATTGTTTGATTTGATTTTTCCGCTGCGTTTTAAAACTTAAAAAGAACTACGTATGGCTTGATCCCCCTTATGAAGGGGTACGTAGGCAACCCGATCAGGTTCAGCCATGGTTTTTTTAAAAAAAAAAAATCAGCATGCTTAACACCGAAGAACCTAGGATCCCCTTTCAGTGGTATCAGAGCAAAGGTCCAAGAGTTGTGACCGATCTTCAGAAACTCTCAGGCGTGATCGTGGGACGAAGCGTGGCTCTCCGTCCGGAGGCATATAGAGATGCGTGCTCTGATAGGTATACATGGGTGTCATCCTATTTTTAATGGGACCAAACCCTTGTAGGAGTGGAGACTCCCACTAACAGGGAGCTCCGATCACAAATTTCATATTAGTAACCAGAAACACGGTATAGTGACAGAAATCTCCGTCACTATACACGTGTTTTCTGGTAGTGTCACTCAGGAGAAAATTTTTTATATACTTGAAACCCCTGATCTTGGAGATCTAGGGGATGATGCTACAGAAGAGGAGGTTGCCACACATAAGATGTGGAAAAATGACAGTTTGACTATCAAATGTATCATACTTGCCTCTATGAGCAATGAATTACAGAAGCAACATAAAAGCATGGACACTCAATCCATACTTCTCAATTTAAAAGAGTTGTATGGAGAACAAAGCAGAACTGCTAGGTATGAGATATCTAAACAGTTGTTCCGTGCTAAAATGAATGAAGGAACTCCAGTGCAAAACCATGTTCTTATGGTTATAGACTTAATTACCAGATTAAGTCAATTAGGTTTTGCTATGGATAGTGAGCTCAGTCAGGATTTGATCCTGCAATCACTGCCTGATTCATTCTCTCAGTTTGTTGTGAATTTTCACATGAATAAGCTAAACACCTCCCTGCTCGAGCTGTTAAATATGCTCAAAACAGCTGAAGGCCATATTAAGAAGGATCAAGGTCCACTCCTTCTTATAGATAGCACCTCTAAGAGGAAATCGGGAAATAAGGGTTCTAAGAAAAGATTGAACCCTAAGAGCAGCATCAAAAAGAAAAAAGGAAAGAAAAACTCCGGATCAAGTACCTGTTTTCATTGCAACAAAGCTAGCCACTAGAAAAGGAATTGCAAGAGTTTTCTTGCAAGTATGAAGACCGATGCAAGAGTTGCATCGAAAGGTATGTTTATGTTACATGCCAACTTGTCATTAAGTTCTTCAAATTCAAATTCATGAGTATTGGATACCGGCTGTAGTTTTCACATTTGCAAATCTTTGCATGGACTACAAAAAATTAAAATTTTGAGGAAAGGTGACTTCGAGCTGTATGGCACTGGAGGAGAGTCCATCCAGGCTGAAGCTATTGGAACCTACAACTTGGAGTTGCCTTCGGAAGAGCTCCTACAATTAGAAGATTGTTATTATATGCCTAAAATTATTAGAAATGTAATTTCCATTCCTTTGTTGTTAAAGAAAGATTTTGAAATTAATGGAAAGGGCAATGGTTGCTCTATTTATTTTTCTAATAAGCATCTTTGCAATGGCATTATGGAAAATGGTCTTCTTGTTTTATTACTTAATGACAATGTCTTTCATATTAATAAAAACAATAAAAGAAAGAGAGAGGAAGTGAATAATACCCTCCTTTGGCATTGCCGACTTGGTCACATAAGTGAATCAAGAATTAACAAGTTATACAAAGAAGAGTTCTTTGATCCTTATGATTATGAATCATTAGGAGCTTGTGAATCTTGTCTTATGGAAAAAATGACCAAGTCTCCATTCACTGGACATGAAGAAAGGGCAAGTGAGTTATTAGGACTTATACATATAGATGTATGTGGTCCTATGACAACTCCAGCTAGAGGTGGATACTCTTACTTCATCACATTCACTGATGATTTATCAAGGTTCGGATATGTGTATTGATGAGAGCACAAAAGTGCGATTTACACATCACTTAAATTAGTATTATTGCTAATAAATAATAATAAAAGTATTGCATTTATATTATATTTTTGTGGGGTGCAGGTGATTGTAAATCCAAACATAAATGTGCATTAGGTCCAAAAAGATGCACCACCGCGGATAACCAGCCAACCGTATGGGTCAACCCCAGTTGCACACTAGAAAGAGGCTAAGTTCAGCCGTCCAGTTCATTGCAACCGATTTTCAGTAGCCCGTGCATCTCATTTCGATGGAGCCCGCGTGCAACCCATCCTAGCGTGCATCCATATCTCACGCGTTGGAGCGCCTCCCAGCCATCCGCTCATCCCAAGCGTGAACCATGGCATCCGCAATCAGCATCCAAAGATCCGTCCGCCTCCTCCACAGCATCCCGTGAATGGTCCCAGCCAGCCGTGAAGCGTCCCAAGCATCCACGAAGCACCCGTTTCAGCCTATCCTCCTGCGAGCCACCCATGAAGCTCCATAGCATCCGCGAGTCCACGATCACCGCATCCGCTCACGCCGTCTGTGAAACCAGCGATCACCGCCTCCTCCACAGCGTCCGCGGCTTCATTTCTCCGCAATATCCCAGCCGTTAGCGAGCGTTGCCTCCTCCACAGCATCCCGTGAATCTTCCCAGCGGTCGTCCGGAAGAGATCGCGCCCCTCCACCTATTCCGCTTCACCTCCAATCCATTCACAAGCCTCCTTCACAACTTCTGCCCAAGCCCGTGATCAGCGCCTCCCATCAGCCCGCTTCTTCCTCCGTTCCAGCCATTCGTGAGCATCTCGGCACCATCCGCATCCCACGCATCCCAGCGATTCTTCAGCTTATGGATCCTAGCAATTGCGTTCCATTTTGCTCTCCACGTGAAATCAGGGAACCGAGCGTTGTCAAGAGGGCTCTGGAGATCTATATGAAGGGGGAGCTCTCATTCGAAGGGGGGATTCCGAAAAGAAAGAAAGAAAACAGGGGGGATTGGGAAGAGGAGAACAGAGGAGCGTCGGGCTGCTGCAGAGTTTTCAAACAAAAAAAAAAGAGAAGAAGGAAACAGGGTATGCCCTGTTTCTGAAAAGAAAAAGAAAAAAAAAAAGGAATAAGAGAGGGAAAGGCTAGTGTTTTTGTAATGGGAGGCTAATACCTTTGGTCAAGGGTGATGGAAGAACCCTTGATAATTTGCTTTCTTCAAGTAAATTCTGAACGATTATTTTCTTTGATTTACATCTATTATATGCTCTTGGTTCTTGCATACTTATTTGTTAGATAGATCTTGTACGGTTTATATTTATTGATGCATGGGTTGTTTCGATTTTTGATTTATCGTAGATGTAACCGGCACGATAAATACTTGAATGTTGTATTCATATTTTCAAAGTATATATTCCATGCTTAGAACTATTCTATCTAATTAATCCTTAATCAAGAATCACAAAAATTTAATTGTTGAAAATAACATTATCAAGGGGGAATCCAGATCCCTAGCCTTCTCTATATTCTTGAACGTTGTTTCATTATCTATTATTCTCTGCTTTTAATTTTTGAAGATCAACTAAAAATTACATCTAAAAATTACGCTAATAATCTATAGATCGTTCCCTGAGGAATCGACCTCGGACTTTCGAGTTATACTACTTGTGCGATTCTCCTGCACTTGGGAGAACAGTTTTATTTTTGCACCAAGTTTTTGGCGCCGTTGCCGGAGAACGGCTGATTTATTAGTATAATTTTAGATTTAGTTTTTACCTTAGTAGTTAGTATTTTTCTTTTGAAAAAAAAAATTAAATTACATCTTTACTACTATTTTTAATTCCCTGCACAGTCTGCATCAAACTCTGATATCATAGAAATTAGCCGTCTGATTTGACTCAAATTTGGTCAGCTAGTGCAAGACACATTGTTCGATAATCTGAACGATCTGATTGATATTCTGAGATTTTTAAGATCATCAGATTAATATGAAACCTTGCTGCTTTCTACTTTGAATTTTCTGCATTTAATTTTTTTAGAATAAGAAATTTATTGTTATCATATCTTATTAACCCTTGTTGATAATTGAAAATCGAAAAAAAAATAACTTTAAGAAAAGATCAAGTGTGATCATTCAAAATTAGAAAAAGAGGGAAAACCTAAAATTTTAAAAATTTTAAATTTCAAATTTCAAATTTCAAATTTCAGACTTCAACTCATAAAATTTTTTTTAAAAAAAATAAATAATTTGCTTGATCACCTATTCAATGAAATTTAATGTCATGTCATAAAACATAAAAAAAAATCTCTTGATTGTTGCATATAGTATAAGGCATCAGCATAAAATATTCTAAGGGCTGAACCCATTTAAAAAGATAAGGTCGGGATTTCATCACTCGTCCTTAGCCCAAAAATCACCCCAGTGCATAAATATCCTAAGCTTAACTAAAATCAACTAGACGTTGGCCCCTAAGGACATTCGAGCTCAATAGGACGAAGACCACCGAAAGTTGCACCAATTTCGCTCTGTGGCTTAGTTGATGTCTAGGCAAGCTTTGTCCCTATAAGGGAGACAGTTCATCTGTTCGAGGCAAGTGGGTTTTAAGTGGGACCTTTGCGAACGCATCGTGACCCCTCCACTTACCTGGGAGCTTACCTGGTCAACTCGGTTCATTAGACCGGATTGGAGGCTTAGGTGCCCTCTTCAAACCAGTTAGGAGCTGTCTAGAAATTTAAGAAAAATATTAGAAAATGAGGTGTAATGTTTTGTTGCATGTTTGATTGTGAATAAGATTTTTATTTTAGGATGTCGTTTTAGGGTATCTTTAGTTGGTACTTATATTTATTTTTTTTTATTTTTTATTTTTTTAAAAAAAAAATAAAAAAAAGAGAGGGAAATATTTTGCATGCTAAAGTGGAATAGGGACGACACTGGTCGATTAAGTCGTACAACTTTAGATCATCCCTTAGGACATACCCCTGAAATTCCTTTTCAATATCTCACACCTTGTGAGATGGCTGATTTAAATGAAGATGTGGGGAGTCACCACAATCGAGAACGAGAACCCCATGTTATGACTCTAAGACAATACCTACAACCGGCTAGGACTAGTCAGCCTTCATGCATAATTTTTTCTGATAATGTAGGACATTTTGACATCAAACCAGGGGTAATTCAATTGCTGCCTAAGTTCCACGGGTTAGAGTCCGAGAGTCCGTATCTTCATTTAAAGAATTTTGAAGATTGAGCATTACATTTAAAGTGCCAAATGTCACCGAGGATGTCCTCAAGTTGACATTGTTCCCTTTCTCTCTAAAGGATAAGGCCAAAACATGGCTAAACTCCTTGCGACCTAGATCAATAAGAACTTGGCAAGATATGCAGAGAGAATTTTTAAAGAAGTTCTTTCCCACACAAAGGACCAACTTTTTAAAAAGACATATTAGCAATTTCCAACAAAAAGATAATGAAACATTTTATGAATGTTGGGAAAGATTTAAAGACCTTCTTCTCTCATGCCCTCATCACGGGTTCGAAACTTGGAGAACCATTAGCTTCTTTTATGAAGGTTTATCTCCACAGTTGAAACAGTTTGTAGAGACCATGTGCAATGGTAGATTTTTAGAAAAACAACCTGATGAGGCATGGGAGTATTTGGATTCCCTTGCTGAGACTGCCCAACTTTGGGATAACGGGGATAGAAACAACAAGTTTTTGCCTAAGCCTACTAGCTCTGTACAGGGAGGCCTTTACAACCTCAGAACTGAGGATGATCTTCATGCTAAAATGGCAGCCCTCACTAGGAAGGTAGAAGAAATTGAGCTTAGGAAGGCCGAGCCTATCAAAACTATAGAGGTTAGAAACGAGTGTGTGGTATCTGCGATATGTCGGGTCATACCACTACAGATTGCCCCACCATACCGGTATTCAAAGAAGTCTTGCACGATCAAGCAAATGCTATGAACTCCTACCAAAAGTGTTGCCCAGATAGACAACCCAAGAGGGGGGGGTGAATTGGGTTTTTAAATTAACTTAGCTAATTAAAACTTTGTGGATGATTAACGAAATACTATAGCCAGTTATTTAATTAAAGCTAAGTGCTGTGAGTAATGTGTGGGGAAGAAGATGAGAGACAATGCACTACAAACACAAAGTTTTATAGTGGTTCGGAGCTAACCCTTGCTCCTACGTCCACTCCCCAAGTCTCACTTGGGAATTTCACTATAACCCCCTTGGATTACAGCCGGTTGTTTTGCAAGCTCACAACCGAACTTGTTGTTTTACGAGCTCACAACAAACTCGGTCGGTTTTCCCAGGCTCACCGACTAGAACCAACCCCGATTGTTTTCCCGGGCTCACAATCAAACCCTTACACTCGTTGGTTTTAAACCGGCTCACCAACCAACCTTAATCCCCTTGATTCAATCCCCCGATTGAATCAAGTAAATACACGAGATAGAAGAAAACAGAAAATAGCTTCTCAAAAAGCAGATTTAAAACAATATAATCGTAAAGGAGTTAGAAGCCCTCAAACGCTTTTAAGATGGTGAAGAGGTGTGGCTTCTGGAACTCCGGTCTCCTCTTGAAAGAGTGATCGACTTGAAAGCAGGAGGAGGAAGCTTTGAATGCTGGGAAGATGTTGGTGGAGCAGTAAATGCAGATCTTCCCTTTTTCTTGTTGAAGAGCACTTAGAGAGCTTGAAGACTTGAATGCTAGGAGTGGAATATGTGTTCTCTACCTTGCTACAGTCTTCTGTGGCTATTTAAGTCAACCCCCACGGAAACTAGCCGTTACTCTACTTTTTCTGGCCGTTCTGCACACTCTGCGCAGCCTGACAATGTGACCGTTGGTGGGTTGGAGTCGACTCGCGCGATCAGGAGTCGACTCGGCTGTAGCAGGAGTCGACTCGAGCTTTTCCGGAGTCGACTCGGCAACTGTTCCCAGTTTGAATTAAAGTTGCCGTCTTGACTGGGAGTCGACTCGTCTTGACCCGGAGTCGACTCGCCAACTTCTGGCGCTGACCTGGCAATTTTGGAGTCGGCTCATCCTCTGTAGTCCGTGGATCCAAATTTGAATTTTGTCCACTCGAGTCGACTCGACTGTCCTGGGAGTCGACTCGAATCTCAGAGCCCGAACTCCCGATTCTCTGTCTTTTGGCTCATCCAGTCTTGGAGTCGACTCGAACTTCCTTGGAGTCGACTCGGCTCTCAGTTTCCGAAAGTTGGTCTTCTGCCTTTTGACGTGAAGCTTGTCTTGGAGTCGACTCGAGCTGTCTGGGAGTCGACTCGAATCTCAGAGGCAGTAACATGGTCTTCTGTCTGTCGATGGTCGCACAGTCTCGGAGTCGACTCGCGTACTGCGGGAGTCGACTCGAATCTCAGAGTCCATAAAACGCTCTCTGACTTTTTCTTTGTGTACCGCTGGGAGTCGACTCGCGTTCCACTGGAGTCGACTCGAATCTCAGAGTCCATAAAACGCTCTCTGACTTTTTCTGTGTGTACCGCTGGGAGTCGACTCGCATTCCACTGGAGTCGACTCGAATCTCAGACCTGAAAAACTGCTCTTCTGTCCTTCTGTCTGTTTTCAGTCGGAGTCGACTCGTACTGATCAGGAGTCGACTCGAGCTCGTGCCAGTGACCTTGATACGCTTGGAGTCGACTCGTGAAACTCGGGAGTCGACTCGTATCTCAGACATTGGTTCATGCAGACTTCTTAACTTATCCAAAATGCTATGAACCAAGTCTAGAGACACTTGGACAGGATTTTCACTGAAACACTCAATTGAATTCATTAGTAATCACAAGATATACTCAAATGCTTTGAGCTCATCAAAATCAAATGGGGTTTTAATCGATCACTCCACAATCTCCCCCTTTTTGATGATGACAAAACTTTGAGTATATGTAAAATGAGTTGCTCAGTAAATAATGAAATAAACTCCATAAATGAATTCAAATGTCTTGATAATTTAATTTATCCAAGTTTGAAAGGAGTGAAACATTAAATTTCGGAGTTAAAGTTCCCCCTTTCATTTGGAATTATATAAGCCTTCATATTCTGCAATCAATTGTTTGGCTTATATGACATTAATGATTTAGCTTGATTAAAATTCAGATTCTCCCCCTCAACATATGCATTCAACTATGTTTTGATTTTCTGAATTTCCTTTTAATGCTTTGAAATTTTTGAACTAAAATTTTTGTTTTTAGAGGGAAAATCTGTCAATTTGTTCTTGAGTAGGATTCAGCTAATCTCCGAATATCCCTTGAATAGATTCTGGAGATTACTCCATTAGGAGCCCCAAAAGAGAGATAATGAGCCTCGAGGTACCGAATCCACTTAGAACAAATTTATGTGTGTTTTTAAGAGTTTATCGTTTTATTTATTTCCATTGATTTCTTTTACATATTTTTTAATATTTCTCCCCTTTTACATATTTTACACATTTCTCCCCCTTTTTGTCATCATACCAAAAAGGAGGTAATCACACACAATCAATGGCACAAATGGCACAGTCAATCATCAAATGGCACAGAAATGAAGATAAGATGTCTACTCATTGTATTGATATGAAGGTGAATACATTTGAGCATACAATAGGTAAAGCAAGAACAATACAAAAGAAGACAAAACACAACTCAAAATCATCTATGACCTTCTCGAGGATGTGCCTCCCCCTCTCGAGGATACATCTCCTCCTCTGGAGGATGTAGCTCCCCCTCTCGAGGATACATCTCCTCCTCTGGAGGATGTAGCTCCTCCTCTCGAGGATGTGACTCCTCCTCTCAATCGGCTCTGCTCCATGAGGAGGGCGACTGCCTCTGTAACATGGCCCAGCTGCGTGATAATAGACGTGGTGGCTCTGCTATATGTAGTGGAGAGCTCAGTCACCGACGTCTGAAGCCCAGTCACCGAGGTCTGAAGTGCGTCCAGCTTGTCGATGAGCACATTCGACAAGCGCTCGGCCCCCTCGGTGGTGGTGTGCATGTCACGGCGGATGTCATCCCGCATCCTCCTCGTGGTGCTCGTGACCTCGCTCATGTGTGGAACTGGGCCTGCACCAGGGTCCTAATGTTGTAGATCTCCTGCCGCACCTCAGCCGTCATGTCTGTCACGGCTGTCAAGGATGGGACCAGTGCTGAGGATGGAGTGGGTGCAGGAGTGGGAGCTGGCACGGAACCTCGGAGCTCCCGGAGCAGCTCGTCCCTCAAATCTCGGACGATCTCCTGCCGCAGCTCCCGGAGCTGCTCTGGATCAATACGGACCTCCATGGATGGTGGAGCTGAGGAGGAAGGTCCGGTAGAGGTGGTAGGAGCAGGAGGAGTGGATGGAAGGTCTGGATGGTCTGGGGACTCTGGGTAGTCAGAATCTGGCTCAGGACTGGGTGATGGTCTGGTGGTCTGAGCGGTGAGAGTGGACTTCCTAACCCAGATCCCTTCTCTCTTCCGAAATCCCATCCTGTGCATGGTCCCCGTACCCAAGCGATCAGTCCATCGCAAGGCACGAGAGGGTTCCTTCTCAGGAATGGAAATTTCGTACTGCCTAAAGAGAAGAGTGAATAACATTCCGTATGGGAGGGAGAGCCTAGGTCTATCCAGGGGCTCACACATATACCTATAAATGAGCTTGGGGAAGTTGACCGGGGTGTCCTGAAGAATGTAAGACATAATAGCTAGGTCCCTCTCATTCACAAAATCAAATCTCCCTGTCTTAGGGAAGATGGACCTGGACAAAATGCTCAAAAGGATTCTCACTTCAATAGGAAGTGAGCTAGCAGATACCTCATCTAGGGGAGACTGAGGTGGATGCCCTAAGACGATCGTAAGGGCCTCAAATCTATCCTCAGGATGTGCAGGAGCCACCCCTACTAATGGAAGGTGGAGGATATGGGCAATGAGGTCCTCTGTGACACGCAATGGGACACCTAATACCGTGCCCTCAATACCTCCATCTCCCCGATGGACGGTACTGTAGAACTCTTGAACTAGGCCAGGATAGGTGGGAAGGTCCAAGGTGAGGAAGTACTCTAGACCCTGGGCTCTAAGCCTATCGCCTATGGTGAATCCTTCCCGGGAGAGATAGTCGAAAGTGACATACCTCCCGGAGGTGACGGCCTTCCCGGCCAACGGCCTAACATGAACCACCCTAGGCGGGGAACGATCCGGAGGAGGTTGCCTCGTGGGATCGTGCCGCGCCTTGGAGCGCCGCTCGGGACCGGCCACGGGACGGGACCTCTTTCTAACAACTCCCTTGCGAGGCATCTTGACCTAAACGAGATGAAAACCTAGAGAACGAAGAAGGATCGATAGAGGAAGCTCGGGACTGACCTGAAAAGACCTAGGAACGGACGGAAACTCAATGTCCGGCGAAGAATCGACGGGAAAAGGGCTTGGAGACGATCGAGGATGACCTAGGAGTCGGCTCTAGGGCTTTGTGAACAGTGGCGGCTTGAGAAAAAGTGTTTGCGAAACGACAAACCTAGGGTTAAAAAGTCGGATCCCGACTGCGAGTCGACTCCCCTGAGTCGCGAGTCGACTCGACCTCGAGTCGACTCCAGAAAATGCGCGAGTCGACTCTCCTTATGCGCCTGTAGACTTCGAGTCGACTCCCGACAATGTGCGGGTCGACTCCCCCTTAGGAGCCGGCTCTGAAACTTACTCGAGTCGTCTCTAACCTTGGCACGTACTTAAAAATCATGCTATAACCGTGCCAAATGAGGGAAAATCACCTAGTTGGGATCTGATTTGATGATCATTGAATAGAAACTCTATTTTAACCTCATTTTAACCATCAAAATCAATTAATCTAGTGGAAACTCCCACTAGGATGGGTCAATCACTCCTAATCCCCTCCTTAGTACACTGAACCTCTCTTCACTTAGGGGTTTTGTGAAAATATCTGCTAATTGATTATCAGTACAAACAAATTGGAGAGTCACATCACCATTCAATACATGATCTCTTATGAAGTGATGTCTTATCTCAATGTGTTTAGTTCTTGAGTGTTGAATTGAATTTTTAGTTAGGTTTATGGCACTTGTATTATCACAATTAATGGAGATTTTATCTTGTTTAATGCCATAATCTTCTAATTGTTGTTTAATCCACAAGATTTGAGCACAACAACTCCCGGCTGCAACATATTCAGCTTCTGCAGTGGATAATGCAACCGAGTTTTGTTTCTTGCTAAAACCATGAGATTAGGTTTTCTCCTAGAAATTGACAAGACCCGCTGGTACTTTTTCTATCAAGCTTACATCCAGCGAAGTCTGAATCTGTGTACCCTATTAAGTTTAGGCTAGATTTTTTAGAGTACCACAGCCCTATGTTCTTAGTTCCTATTAAGTATTTAAAGATTCTCTTAACTGCAGCTAGGTGTGATTCTTTAGGATTAGCCTGATATCTAGCACACATGCACACACTAAACATAATATCAGGCCTACTTGCAGTAAGATACAGTAAAGAACCTATCATACCTCTATAAAGTTTTTGATCTACAGATTTACCTGATTCATCTTGGTCTAACTTACATGATGAGCTCATGGGAGTGCTGATTGACTTGTTTCCCTCCATATCAAACTTCTTGAGCATCTCCTTGATATATTTGGCTTGATTGATGAAGATGCCTCCTTCAGATTGTTTGATTTGAAGCCCGAGAAAGTAGTTCAGCTCTCCCATCATGCTCATCTCAAACTCACTCTGCATCAAATCAGCAAATTCCTCGCAGAGGCGATTGTTAGTAGCACCGAAAATGATATCATCAACATAAATCTGTACTAATAACATATCCTTATTTTTCTTTTTCAGAAATAATGTTGTATCTACATTTCCCCTAGAGAATTCATGTTCTAATAGAAATTTACTAAGTCTCTCATACCATGCTCTAGGTGCTTGTTTTAGTCCATAAAGTGCTTTGTTCAGTTTATACACATGATTGGGGTATTGATGATTTTCAAAACCAGGAGGTTGTTCCACATATACCTCCTCATTAATAAACCCATTTAGAAAAGCACTTTTTACATCCATTTGATATAGCTTGAAGTCCTTAGAGCATGCATATGCTAATAATAGTCTAATAGCCTCAAGTCTAGCTACGGGAGCAAAGGTTTCATCAAAGTCTATACCTTCTTCTTGATTATAACCCTTTGCTACTAGTCTAGCCTTATTCCTTATAACAATTCCATTTTCATCTAGCTTATTTTTATATATCCATTTTGTACCTATAATTGGATATTCAGAAGGTCTCTCTACTAGATCCCACACTTTGTTTCTAGTAAATTGGTTTAGTTCTTCTTGCATTGCATTTATCCAATTTACATCATTTTCGGCTTCTTCTATATGTTTGGGCTCAAAGTGTGAAACAAAAGCTAGATGGTTATTCAAATTTCTAAGGGATGCTCTAGTCCTAACGGGTTGGGATGGATCATCTAGAATTAGTTTCTTAGGATGCCCATGAGCATACCTCCAAGCTTTAGTTAGCCCATGATCCACTATAGGCTCTTGGTTTGATGATTCTCCTTCAATCAATTTTTGATTATCATCTTGTAATCCCATCTCATCTATCTTTTCTTCAAGTATTTCAATATCATCATCAAGATTAACCTTCTTACTAGATGAGATGTCACTAGAGTCATCAAAAACAACATGTATAGATTCTTCTATAACTAAGGTTCTTTTATTAAAGATTCTATGGGCTTTACTAGTTGTAGAATAACCTAGGAATATTCCTTCATCAGATTTTGGATCAAATTTCCCTAGATTATCTTTCCCATTATTATGTACAAAACACCTACATCCGAAAACATGAAAATAGTTAACCTTTGGTTTTCTGTTTTTCCACAGTTCATATGGTGTTTTCTTTAAGATGGGTCTTAATAGAACTCTATTTAATACATGGCAAGAAGTATTAATGGCTTCTCCCAAAAAGTACTTAGGGAGGTTACTTTCACATAACATCGTTCTAGCCATTTTCTCTAGGGTTCTATTTTTCCTTTCCACAACTCCATTTTGTTGTGGTGTCCTAGGTGCTGAGAAATTATGGATTATCCCCTTTTTACTATAAAATTCATCAAATAATTGATTTTCGAATTCGGTACCATGGTCACTTCTAATAGCTATAACTGAGGATTCTCTAGCATTTGTTACTTCCTTATGGAACTTCTTAAACATAGAAAATGCTTGATCCTTATGCGCTAGAAACATGACCCATGTGTACCTAGAGTAATCATCTACTATAACTAGACCATATTTATTTCCACCTAGGCTTGTTGTTCTAGTTGGACCAAATAGGTCCATGTGTAGTAATTCTAGAGGCCTAGAAGTAGAGACACATTTTATGGATTTAAAAGAGTTTCTAGATTGTTTGCCAAATTGACATGCTTCACATATTTTGTTCTTTTCAAATTTTAATTTTGGCAAACCTATCACGGAGTCTCTTTTAACTAGTTTAGTTATTGTGTCCATGCTTGCATGACCTAACTTACGGTGCCATAACCAACTAGCATCATTTTCTTTAGTTTCATTAACAACTAAACATTGGTTATGTTTTGTAAGGTCTTCTAGATCTACCACATATACATTTCCACGTCTCACCCCTTTAAAAACTAAACTATTATCATTAGGATTTGTTATAATACATAGTGATGGTTTAAACATAACATCATATCCTTTATCACATAATTGACTAATGCTTAACAAGTTATGCTTAAGACCATCAACATATCTAACATTATCTATAAAGGTAGAAGGGGTGATTTGAACTTTACCAATACCAATGATGTGACCTTGGTTGTTGTCTCCAAAAGTCACAGCACCTCCCTTCTTAGCTTCAAGGGTGAAAAATTGATCTTTATCACCCGTCATGTGCCTTGAACAGCCACTATCCAAATACCAGCAGTTTTTGTTGACCTTGGCTGCAAGACACTCCTACACAAGCAAATCATGTCATCTTAGGTACCCAAGTTTTCTTGGGTCCTTCATGGTTAGTCAAGTTGGTTCCTTTTGGAACCCATACCCTTTTATTTTTTCTTTTAGTTTTACTTTTCCTAAAATTACATGCATTTGCTTTATGTCCTACTATTCCACAACAAAAGCAAGTTATTTTCTTAATTTTAGTTTTCCCAGCTTTAACAAAGAAGTTACTAAGAAGTTTTTGCTTATTCCTTGGTTTATACCCTAAACCCGCTTTATTAAATACGGCTCGTTGATTATTAAGTATCATGTTTAACTTTTCAGAACTATATGTGAATTTTTCAACTAAGGGTTTGTATTTGTTTAGTTCTTTAGTTAATGTCTGATTTTCGGTTTTTAGATCATTTAGCTCTTTAGTTAGATCCTTGTTTAAGACTTGTTTATGGTTTTTGAGATCTGAGAATTCCTTTGTTAGTTTCTCAATATCTTTCGTTAAGGTGTTAGTCTTCTTAATTAGGAGTTGGTTGCTTGTCTTAAGTTCTAGATTTTCTTTGGTGAGATTATCTTTATCCTTAATTAATGAATCATGCTTATGAATATAACTTTGGTTAGTTACTTTTAGTTCTCTGTTTTTAACATTTATATTCTTATACTCAATCATTAATTCATTGAACGCATCATAAAGTTCATCAAATGTAAAATCAAAATGCGTATCGAAAATTACCTCATTTTCGTTGGCCATGAAACAGAAATTGGCCTTCTCTTCTTGTTCTTCATCCGATGATGAAGATGATGCGTCGGAGTCCGATAGGGTGGTGACAAGTGCCTTCTTCTTCTTGTACTTACTCCCCTTCTTCAGTAAGGGGCACTCTGCTCTTATGTGTCCCGGCTTCTTGCACTCGTAACACCCAATCCCCTCATTTTCCCTTTCCTTACCTTTGTTTCTGCGGTAGGAATTTGAGGGACCTCTCCTTTGATGATACGTCTTCTTGTGGTTGATAAACTTCTTGAACTTGCGCACAAGAAGTGCCTCACCACCATCTTCCTCATCTTCTTCCTCTTCACTGCTACTGCTGCAAGACAGGTCCTTGTTAGAAGAAGTAGATTTTAAAGCTATTACCTTTTTCTTATGGGAGGACTCTTCCTCGTTGTGTTGTTTCATGGTAAGCTCATGCGTCATCAGGGATCCAAGGAGCTCTTCAAGTTGAAGCTTGTTCAAGTCTTTAGCTTCTTGGATCGCCGTCACCTTGGCTTCCCACGACCTTGGTAGACACCGAAGGATTTTCCTGACAAGTTCACTGTTAGTATAGTTCTTGCCAAGGCTTTTTAGGCCATTGACAATATCAGTAAACCTAGTGAACATGCTTGTGATTGTTTCATTTGAATCCATTTTAAATAGTTCATATTTATGAACCAAGATGTTTATTTTGGATTCCTTGACTTGATTCGTGCCCTCATGGGTCACTTCAAGTCTGTCCCAAATTTCTTTTGCAGAATTACAAGTTGAAACTCTATTGAATTCATTACGGTCTAAGGCACAATAAAACACATTCATTGCTTTAGAGTTTAGTTGTGCCTTCCTCATGTCATGTTCATCCCAATCCGTTTCTAGTTTGGGTACCTTAACACCCTCTACATATGTGGATGGGATGTATGGGCCATTCACTACAATGGACCACATCTCATAGTCTTGGGCTTGGATGAATATTCTCATCCTAGCCTTCCAGTATGAGTAGTCGGATCCATTGAAGAAAGGAGGTCTTTGGGTGGACTGACCCTCAATATGAGAAGATCCAAATGGGGTTGTCATTTTGATCTTTTAACTCTTGAGTGGAAGAATTTTTGGCTCTGATACCACTTGTTGCCCAGATAGACAACCCAAGAGGGGGGGGTGAATTGGGTTTTTAAATTAACTTAGCTAATTAAAACTTTGTGGATGATTAACGAAATACTATAGCCAGTTATTTAATTAAAGCTAAGTGCTGTGAGTAATGTGTGGGGAAGAAGATGAGAGACAATGCACTACAAACACAAAGTTTTATAGTGGTTCGGAGCTAACCCTTGCTCCTACGTCCACTCCCCAAGTCTCACTTGGGAATTTCACTATAACCCCCTTGGATTACAGCCGGTTGTTTTGCAAGCTCACAACCGAACTTGTTGTTTTACGAGCTCACAACGAACTCGGTCGGTTTTTCCAGGCTCACCGACTAGAACCAACCCCGATTGTTTTTCCGGGCTCACAATCAAACCCTTACACTCGTTGGTTTTAAACCGGCTCACCAACCAACCTTAATCCCCTTGATTCAATCCCCCGATTGAATCAAGTAAATACACGAGATAGAAGAAAACAGAAAATAGCTTCTCAAAAAGCAGATTTAAAACAATATAATCGTAAAGGAGTTAGAAGCCCTCAAACGCTTTTAAGATGGTGAAGAGGTGTGGCTTCTGGAACTCCGGTCTCCTCTTGAAAGAGTGATCGACTTGAAAGCAGGAGGAGGAAGCTTTGAATGCTGGGAAGATGTTGGTGGAGCAGTAAATGCAGATCTTCCCTTTTTCTTGTTGAAGAGCACTTAGAGAGCTTGAAGACTTGAATGCTAGGAGTGGAATATGTGTTCTCTACCTTGCTACAGTCTTCTGTGGCTATTTAAGTCAACCCCCACGGAAACTAGCCGTTACTCTGCTTTTTCTGGCCGTTCTGCACACTCTGCGCAGCCTGACAATGTGACCGTTGGTGGGTTGGAGTCGACTCGCGCGATCAGGAGTCGACTCGGCTGTAGCAGGAGTCGACTCGAGCTTTTCCGGAGTCGACTCGGCAACTGTTCCCAGTTTGAATTAAAGTTGCCGTCTTGACTGGGAGTCGACTCGTCTTGACCCGAAGTCGACTCGCCAACTTCTGGCGCTGACCTGGCAATTTTGGAGTCGGCTCATCCTCTGTAGTCCGTGGATCCAAATTTGAATTTTGTCCACTCGAGTCGACTCGACTGTCCTGGGAGTCGACTCGAATCTCAGAGCCCGAACTCCCGATTCTCTGTCTTTTGGCTCATCCAGTCTTGGAGTCGACTCGAACTTCCTTGGAGTCGACTCGGCTCTCAGTTTCCGAAAGTTGGTCTTCTGCCTTTTGACGTGAAGCTTGTCTTGGAGTCGACTCGAGCTGTCTGGGAGTCGACTCGAATCTCAGAGGCAGTAACATGGTCTTCTGTCTGTCGATGGTCGCACAGTCTCGGAGTCGACTCGCGTACTGCGGGAGTCGACTCGAATCTCAGAGTCCATAAAACGCTCTCTGACTTTTTCTTTGTGTACTGCTGGGAGTCGACTCGCGTTCCACTGGAGTCGACTCGAATCTCAGAGTCCATAAAACGCTCTCTGACTTTTTCTGTGTGTACCGCTGGGAGTCGACTCGCATTCCACTGGAGTCGACTCGAATCTCAGACCTGAAAAACTGCTCTTCTGTCCTTCTGTCTGTTTTCAGTCGGAGTCGACTCGTACTGATCAGGAGTCGACTCGAGCTCGTGCCAGTGACCTTGATACGCTTGGAGTCGACTCGTGAAACTCGGGAGTCGACTCGTATCTCAGACATTGGTTCATGCAGACTTCTTAACTTATCCAAAATGCTATGAACCAAGTCTAGAGACACTTGGACAGGATTTTCACTGAAACACTCAATTGAATTCATTAGTAATCACAAGATATACTCAAATGCTTTGAGCTCATCAAAATCAAACGGGGTTTTAATCGATCACTCCACAAAAAGCCTTATAACGATCCATACTCGAATACCTATAACCCTGGTTGGAAGAATCATCCAAACTTTAGGTGGAGAAATGATCATCCTCAACAGTCACACCATTCAGCTCCTCCACCTGCACATCCTACTTTTGCATCACCACCCTCTCAAAAGCCAAATATCGAGGATACCTTGCAATCCATACAAACTTTTCTACAAGGTCAAGCTAATATCAATGCTCAAAATACTCGAAATTTTGAAGACATAAGGAACCAATTGTCAATGTTGACTACCGTCCTAAGTACCCAAGAGAAGGGTAAGCTTCCAGCTCAACCCCAACCTAACCCACAAGTGCACGGTAGTAATAATACGGCTCCTTCTAGTTCGCATACAGAGCATGCAAAGAGCATCATGACTTTGCGTAATGGAAAAGTCATTGATCAAACCGTCCAATTGAGACCGCAAGTCACTTCTAATTCTGATGCTCCCAAAGTCGATGAAAGGGACAAAGAAGAAATTGAGGTTCCAACTTCTACCGAGAAAGTTGAATGTCCTTTTCCTCCACCTTTTCCACAATGGTTAAAGCCGTTGCAAAAGCTCGAACCTAATTCTGAAATTCTTGAGCTTTTTAAACAAGTAAAGATCAACATACCTCTTCTTGATGCAATCAAACAAGTACCCTCATATGCCAAATTTTTGAAGGACTTGTGTACTGTTAAGCGCCGATTAAATGTTAAGAAGAAGGCATTTTTAACTGAAAATGTGAGTGCTATTTTGCAGCACAACATTCTCCCTAAATATAAAGATCCAGGTTGCCCAACCATCTCATGCATCATAGGCAACTTTAGGATAGAGCGAGCATTGTTAGATTTAGGGGCGAGTGTGAATTTGTTGCCATATTTTGTATATGAGCAACTTGGTTTAGGTGAGTTGAAGCCAACCTCCGTCACTTTGCAATTAGCTGACAGGTCAATTAAAATTCCAAGGGGGATTATCGAGGATGTATTAGTCCAAGTAGACAAGTTCTACTTTCCTGTCGATTTTATTGTATTGGACACACATCCGGCTTCGAACTCACAGTCTCAGATTCCGGTCATTTTAGGACGTCCATTCCTTGCAACTTCTAATGCATTGATTAATTGTAGGAATGGCGTCATGAAGCTTTCTTTTGGTAACATGACCTTAGAATTGAACATTTTTAATGTGTGCAAACAACCCAATGATCCCGAAGAGAGTAAGGAGGTTGATTGGGTTGAAACCATCGCAGAAGAATATTTGTTAGCTAAAGCAATTAACGACCCATCCAATGATAGCTTAATTGATTGGTGTCCTAATGGAACCGATGACGATGATTTGTCAGTCACACCTATTGTGGATAATCTGGATATCAAGATGGTCAATGGGTGGAGACCAAAAGTACGAGAATTTGAGAGGTTGTCACCTTGAGAGGTGAAAATAGTACCATCCCATGAGCAAGCACCCAAGCTCGAATTGAAACTGTTGACCCCCTAATGGATTTTGATGAATACAAAACACTAGAGTTTAATTCCATTTATCTTAACAATTTACTTGAGAATTTCAGGTGATTAACTAAGAATATTGTTAAGAAATGTCTAGGCAAGTTCCCATATTTTTCAAGAATTTATTGAAGAATTCTTGAGTTGAAGAAAACAGATCAGGGACAGCCGAGACGTCTCCGGGTCGTCTCAGAGACGTCTCTGGCACAAACAGGAAGAATTGGCACGTCTGGAGACGTCCCCGGCACCTGGCGAGGCGTCTCGCAGGGTCGGAGTCGACTCCCGACACTGCGGAGTCGACTCTCTCAGAGGCGGCAGAAAGGCCGATTTCAAGGGATGCGCGCGAGTCGTCTCCACAGGAAGCGGAGTCGTCCCCGCAAGTAAAAAGCAGACTTTCCGAGTCGTCCCCAGAGAGTGCGGAGTCGACTCTCTCAGGGTATTCCAGAGGACGTGTTTTCCGTTGACAGAACTGTCGAGACGTCCCCTGAAAGAGCGGAGTCGACTCTCTCAGAGAATTCCAGAGGACATATTTTTCAGAGATAAAACAGCGGAGTCGTCCCCGAGGCAGCGGAGTCGTCCCCATACAAAAAGCGTAAACATCCCGAGACGTCCCCGTAAAGTGCCGAGCCGACTCTCTCAAAAAAATAGAAAAACAAGAAGTCAAAGAGACCTTCTGCGGAGTTGTCCCCGTAAAGCGCAGAGTCGACCCCAAACAATGTCAAAAGAAAGTTTATACAGCCGAGACGTCTCGCGTTGAAGCGGAGACGTCTCCGGAGCGCCTGGGATGCGACTGACACACTTTTTCAGGTTTGTTTGAATTTCAAACTTCCATATCTTTGTGTCTAACGGCTATATTTGCTTTTTGGTCTATAAAAGGGAGTTCTTGAGTGCCTTCCTATATCTTTTCACCAACCCAACACAAGATCATTCAAGAGAGAAGAAAGAAAAAGAGGTTCAAGGGAGTTAGAGCTTTCAAGAGGAGAAATCAAGTGCATTCAAGTTTTTCCAACTGATTTCGTGCTCAACCACTCACTCCCACTTGGCATTCAAAGCTCACATTCAAGCCAACGCTATCCACATCGGAAGAACCATCATTCCCCAAGCTTCCAACGGCCAAAAGGGTTCTTCCGGGTTTTAATATTTCTCATTTCTATATTCGCTTCATTAAGAGCTTTTAAATCCTTGTAAAACTTTTCATTATTGTGCTTGTTCCAGTCAAGAAACTTGGAACAAGGGAAAGGCATCCCAAGCCTAGGTGAAATTGGGGGATTGTAGGGTTCGTTGTTAGCCCGGAGTAAAACAACGAGTTGGGTAGTGCACTCGCAAAACTACCGAACTGTAATCTTGGATTATAGTGGAAATTCCAAAAGGTGCTTTGGAGAGTGGATGTAGGAGCAGTGGAAGCTCCGAACCACTATAAAATCTTGTGTTTGCGATTGACTGTTCTCATACCTCTATCTTTACTCTAGTTCATACATTTGTGTGTTTTATTTTTAATTAGACAAAAAGTTTTAAAACACCCAATTCACCCCCCTCTTGGGTGACCATCTCTGGGCAACAAGTGGTATCAGAGCAGGTGCTCTGTGTATTTCTTGAAGACCTAACCGTCTTAGCCAAGATCTAGATGGCAACACCCTTCAATAATATTCCTGCTGAGGGGCAGGCAACCAATAGACCTCTACTCTTCAATGGGACAAATTATACCTATTGGAAGACTAGAATGAGGGTTTTTATTCAAGCACAAGATTATGCCTTGTGGAGGGTTATAATCAAGGGACCACACGAACCATCTCACATGGTTAATGGCATTCAAGTTCCCAAACCTGAGGAGGATTGGGATGAGAATGATAATAGGATGGTTCAACTCAACGCTAGAGCCATGAACTCATTATTCTGTGCTCTAGATGTGAATGAGTTCAATAGAGTTTCCACCTGTAATTCCGCCAAGGAAATATGGGATAGGCTTGAAGTTACCCACGAGGGTACAAATCAAGTCAAAGAGTCTAAAGTGAACATTCTAGTTCACAAATATGAGTTATTTAAGATGGAACCCAATGAAACCATTTCATGCATGTTCACACGCTTCACGGACATAATAAATGGTCTAAAGAATTTAGGTAAATCTTACACTAACCCAGAACTTGTGAGTAAAATTCTCAGGTCTTTGCCAAAAGCATGGGAAGCGAAGGTCACGGCGATCGTAGAAGCCAAAGACCTCAACACACTGGGGCTTGAACAACTATTGGGCTCATTGATGATGCATGAGCTCATAATGAAGCAACATGAAGAAGATTTGCCAAAGAAGAAGACAATCGCACTCAAGGCTACTTCGAGTGTGTGTGAAGAAGAAAGTAGTGAGAGTGAAGAAGAAAGCGAAGATGAGGATTTGGGTTTAATAGTAAGGAAGTTTAAGAAATTCATGAGAAGAAAGAAACTCTTCCCAAGAAAGAAGTTTGGAGGGAGAAATGATTGGGAAAAGGAAAAAGAAAAGGAAAGAGACCCAATCATATGTTATGATTGCAAAAGACCGGGACACATCCGATCCGAATGCCCTCAACAGAAGAAGCACTTTGGAAAGAAGAAGAAGAAGGCGTTGAAAGCAACGTGGGATGATAGTGACACATCCTCCTCCGAGGAAGAGAAGGAAGAGACCGCCAACTTGTGCTTCATGGCATTCGAAGACGATGAGGTATGTCAAAGCTCAACTACAAATTTTACATTAGAAGAGTTATATGAAGCTTTTCAAGAACTCATGAGTGATTGTAGTATGCTAGGAGCAAAGAATAAAGAATTAAAAGCCTCCAATCAAAGACTAAAGGATGATATTAAAAACCTATTGATTGAGAAGGAGAGCGTTAAAAATGTTAACACCATTGACCTAGAAAATGAAAATTCAAAACTTAGCATTGAAAATGAAACGGCAAAAACACTAATTAAGGAATTGAATCTAAAAGTAAAATCCTTACTCAATTGTAATGCCTCACTTGCACAAAATGTTGAAACCCTTAAAAATGATAAGGAAGAATTGGCTAAAGAAAATTTGGTTCTTAAAAATGAGGTACATAAGTACAAATCAATTGTGGAGAAATTTACACAAAGCTCTGAAAAATTAAATCTTATTCTATCAAATCAAAGAGCTGTTTTTAATAAAGCCGGATTAGGATATAAAACTAGCAAACAACAAAAGTATCTAAAGAATTTCTTTGTGAAAGCAAAAGATGTCAAAACTGAAAAACCTACATGTTTTCATTGTGGAAAAAGTGAACATAAAGCCTATTCTTGTATTCAAAGAGAGATTCAAACTAACAAGAGTACATTTGTAAAAGGTAAAAATACAACTAAAGTATGGGTGCCCAAGGGAACAAACTACACTAACTAAGAAGGACCCAAGAAAACTTAGGTACCTAAGAGCTTCACATGATTATTTCGCAGGTATGCCTTGCAGCCGGGAATAAAAAGAGAATGTGGTATCTTGATAGTGGTTGCTCAAGGCATATGACCGGTGACAAGAGTCTCTTCGTCACCTTGAAATCAAAAGAAGGAGGAGTAGTCACATTTGGAGACAATGCTAAAGGTCAAATCATTGGTGTTGGTAAAATCTCCATATCACCCTCCTCATTTATTGACAATGTATTGTTAGTTAATGGACTAAAACATAATTTATTGAGTATAAGTCAATTTTGTGACAAGGGCTTTAAAGTGTCATTTGAATCTTCACTATGCATAATTAGTAGTCCAGTTGACAATGAGATCATACTTATAGGACATAGGCATGGAAATGTTTACATGGTAGACCTTGATGATCTCACCATGAAGGATGGCCAATGTCTTGTAGCCATGGATCCCAAAGTCAATGAGACTAGTTGGTTATGGCATCGTAGGTTAGGGCATGCTAGCATGGATTTAATTTCTAAATTGATTACAAAAGATCTAGTCAAAGGACTACCAAAAATAGACTTTGAAAAGAACAAAATTTGTGCTGCATGTCAATTAGAGAAACAAACAAGAAGTTCTTTCAAGTCTAAGAACATAGTCTCAACATCAAAACCCCTAGAACTAATTCGCATGGATTTGTTTGGACCCACTAGAACTGCTAGTCTAGGGGGTAAGAAATTTGGTCTTGTAATTATTGATGATTTTTCACGTTTTACATGGGTTTCATTTCTTGCACATAAAGATGAGTCCTTTCCCGCTTTTATCAAGTTTCATAATAAGGTTTCGAATGAACTCAATCTTAAACTAAAAGCAATTAGGAGTGATCATGGTACCGAGTTTGAAAATCAGCATTTTGAAAAGTTTTGTGAAGAAAACGGTATCAATCACAATTTCTCGGCACCTAGGACACCCCTACAAAATGGGGTGGTAGAAAGGAAGAATCGCACACTAGCAGACATGGCTTGTACCATGTTGTGCGAATCGGATCTACCAAAGTACTTTTGGGCTGAAGCAATAAATACTGCTTGTCATATTTTAAACCGTGCTTTAGTTAGATCTATCTTAAAGAAAACGCCTTATGAGTTAATGAAAAATAAGAAGCCCAATATAAGCTATTTTCATGTTTTCGGTTGTCGCTGCTTTATTTTAAACAATGGGAAGGACAATCTAAGTAAATTTAGTGCTAGATCAGATGAGGGGATCTTCTTAGGTTATTCCTCATCCAGTAGAGCATACAGGGTCTTCAACAAGAGAACTCTCGTTGTTGAAGAATCCATTCATGTTGTTTTTGATGAAGCTAATGGAGATTCTTCTAGAAAAGAAGAAGATAGTGATGCAGGTATACTTGAAGACAGAATGAAGGAGTTCTCCATACAAGACAAACAACTTGAAGATGAAGTCAAAGAAGATACAATTCAGCAAGATGAAGAAGATCAACCCCAAGCAAGAAATCAAGATCTTCCTAAGGAATGGAGGTATGCACACGGTCACCCAAGGGATTTAATCCTTGGTGATCCTTCACAAGGGATAAGGACAAGATCCTCTCTAAGAAATACTAGTAATTATCTTGCTTTCATTTCACAAATAGAGCCTAAATCACTAGAGGAAGCCGAAAAGGATGAAAATTGGATAAATGCTATGCAAGAGGAATTAAATCAATTTGAAAGAAATCAAGTTTGGACTCTAATGAAAAGACCCCCTAATGTTTCAATTATAGGCACCAAGTGGGTATATAGAAATAAACTAGATGAAGATGGAATAGTTATAAGAAACAAAGCTAGACTAGTTGCCAAAGGCTATAATCAGGAGGAAGGAATAGATTTTGATGAAACTTTTGCTCCTGTTGCTAGGTTAGAAGCTATTAGACTACTTTTGGCATATGCATGCTTCATGGATTTTAAACTCTATCAAATAGATATAAAAAGTGCCTTTTTAAATGGTTATATAATGGAGAAAGTTTATGTAGGACAACGTCCAGGTTTTGAAAACCACTTACATCCAGATTACGTTTATAAATTGCATAAAGCATTGTATGGACTTAAGCAAGCCCCTAGGGCATGGTATGAAAGATTAAGTAATTTCCTAATTGAAAATAAATTTAAGAGAGGAAATGTAGACAAAACCCTCTTCATTAAAAGAAAAGGGAATGACTTATTGCTTGTGCAAATTTATGTGGATGATATAATTTTTGGTGCTACTAATGATAGTCTTTGTCAAGAGTTTGCCAAGCTTATGCAGGAAGAATTTGAAATGAGCATGATGGGTGAGCTCAACTTCTTCCTTGGGCTACAAATAAAACAATCAGAGGAAGGCATCTTCATCAGTCAGTCCAAATATATCAAGGAAATGTTGGAAAAATTCAAGATGAAGGATGCAAAGGAAATCAGCACACCCATGGGCTCAAGTTGCAAGCTTGACAAAGATGAAAAAAGTAAAAGTATAGACTGCAAATTGTACAGAGGTATGATAGGCTCTTTACTTTACCTTACTGCTAGTAGGCCAGATATATTATTCAGTGTTTGCATGTGTGCTAGATACCAAGCATGTCCTAAGGAATCACACTTGCAAGCTGTTAAAAGAATTTTCAGATATCTAGTAGGGACATCTAATGTAGGCTTATGGTATTCTAAGCAATCTGACATAAATTTAATTGCTTATTCCGATGTTGACTTTGCCGGGTGCAAACTCGACAGAAAAAGCACAAGTGGCACATGTCAATTCTTGGGTGCTAATTTAGTTTCTTGGTTTAGCAAGAAACAGAATTCAGTGGCCTTATCCACAGCTGAGGCTGAATACATTGCAGCTGGGAGCTGTTGTGCCCAAGTGCTTTGGATTAAGCAACAACTCGAAGACTTCGGTATCAAAATGGACAACATACCAGTTAGATGTAATAATACAAGTGCAATTAATTTAACAAAGAATCCTGTCCAACACTCTAAATCAAAACACATAGAAATTAGGCATCACTTTATAAGAGATCATGTGCTGAAAAATGATGTGATGATTGAGTATGTATGTACTGAAAATCAATTGGCCGATATCTTTACAAAGCCCCTTTGTAAAGATAGGTTCAACTTCTTAAGGAATGCTTTGTGCTTATTTGATCCTAGCAAATAAATTGAACTTGTAATGCAATGCTTTGCTACTCAAGCTAGTAATCCACCACAAGGTCAGAAATAGCAAACCTAGCATCTATTAAGTGAAAGCATAAATCTATCTAAGTTAAATGACGAATTGTTTGACTTCTGGAGGATGGTTACCCTCTCTTGGACTCTTCATGGAGATATTTTCAGAGCCTATTTCATAGGTATTCGAAATTTGGTCAAACATTCCTCATTTCAATATTAATAATTCAAAAATCATTATCAAACTTTTATAGGGTGTATTATTAAAGGGGAGGATCACAAACAAACTCACTCTATATTCACCAAAAGAAATCATGTTGATTAGTGTGGTTAAACAAAATAAATTGGAAAAAGATAGAAATCATTCAGAAAATTTTCAGTGCCGGAGACGTCTCTGGCAAATCACAGAGACGTCCCCCCGGCGAGACGTCTCGCGCTAGTCGTGGAGACGTCTCGGGGACCGAACGAGGGTTTTTAAAATAGGTGAAACAGCTCGAGCCGACCCGAGCTATCTTCTTTCGTCCCCGACAAAAACAAAAAACCCTAGCCTCCGTTTGCTCTCCACCTCAAACCGAACCAAAATCTCCCCATTTCCCTAGGGTTTTCGATTCATGGCACCTAAGAGAGCTAGGAGAACGGGTGGGAGGCGTCCTAGGGTAGCGACCGACGGCGAGGAACGGAGGGAAGAGCCTTCCGTGCCATCTCCTTCGGTTGCTCCGCCAACCACGACCCTTTCCTGTGCAAATCGCACAGTAACCACTGGTAGGTACATCGACTTTCAGTTTCTAGCAAATGAGGGGTTCTCTATTGGAGAGAGACTCCGAGCCCAAGGTTGGGAATACCTTTGTACCCTAAATACATCAACCTATCCCGGCCTAGTTAGGGAAATGTTTAGCAACATGGCCTTAGGGGACTCGGGGTACACTGGATATGTCCGAGGGACATTGATAGAGATTAATGAGGATGTTCTATCTAGTGTATTACAAATTCCTAAATATGGTGAGGCTCCGACCTCACACCCTCAAAGGAAAATTGCCCTAAACTTAGTTTTAGGACGAGAGGACTGCGGCCCTCTTGATGTGGTTAACTCCCAAGACCTCAATGCCGAGATGAGATTACTCTTGAGCATTGTTAACCGGGTCCTATTCCCAAAAACCGGCCGCTTGGATTTCGTTTCGGAGCGAGATTTAGTTATCATGCACCACATCTTACTAGGGATCCCCCTAAACCTCCCTAGACTTGTGTTAAACTACATCTCTATATGTCATAGGTATTCTAGGTTTAGCATACCATATGGGATGATTTTCACTTTACTATTCAAACACTTCAAAGTTCCCATTCCTGAAAATGAGCCTGCAAAATCCTTAAGAAACACCGACTACTGCAATGAAAGTACAATGCATAGAATGGAGTTTCACAAGGTAGATGGATCATGGGTTAAGGTCCCAAAAAGAAAATCTCAAATCCTAGAGCCTGAGATCCCACATCAGGAGCCAGACCACCACTCTCCTCCACATAGCCATATGGGCTTTCCTGATGTACCCTCCAGCTCAGCTGGACCTTCCACATCCATGCCTCCTCCTCCTCCAGTCAGTGGATCCTTCTCCCTGTCAGATGAACAGATGCACACTCTAGCATCTGTGATATGCCAGCAGATGAGAGAGGAGATGAGATCGTTGATCACTGCTGAGTTGGCTCCTCTTCGTACCTCACATAAAGGGCTTCTACAAGAATTGAAGGAGATCAAAACTCAGGTAGAAGCTACAGCATCAGAGTTGGTTCATGTGGGTACCCTCCAAACTATACGATCAATTGAGCTACAGGAGAAATTGAAGATCATATCAGATGGTCTTCAAGAGTTGACGAGCCCTGGAGGCAATTTGGGCACCGTGGCTGCCCAACTTAAAGGAAAAATTGAAAGGGCAAGTCTCGAGTTTGAAGCACTAGTAGCAGCCTTCCATCAATCTCAAGGAGATCAGTTCAAAACTCTACTGGACTCAATAAATGCATTTATAGAGGCAGCTGCTAGGGCTATTGAACAACGTCGCCGATGAGGGACATTTTGTAAAAAATCTAGGGTTCATCTGTTTTGTAAAACCCTAGGCTCATTTTGAAACTTCTTTTGTATTAGGAATCAATACTTGTAATGATTTCCTCTCTTAACTTTGTAATGACTTTAAATGATTGCAATGATATATGAATGTCATACAATTCCTTTGAAACTTTGTGTATGTGACTCTGTGATGTGCCATAAAAATCTCATAACATACCTTAAGTGTTCAAACTTGACACAACTTATCAATGCATATAAAACAGGGGGAGCACATCTTGTAATAACTATTTTAAACAAAAAAAGGTCTGAAATGAATTCCAAAACAAAGGGGGAGTGAAATGAATGCTGCATTCATTAATAGACCTAACTTGGACAGCGGGAGCATAACTTGAATATCCTTAAGTGAATCATGGTAACATGCTGAATTCCACTAGAAATTATGTTTTAAGTACCTAAGAATAATTTGTCCCCTTCATTGTTGATGACAAAAAGGGGGAGTAGATATATAGAACCTATATATGGAGTATATGAAGTATATGGAGTAGAACCTAAATATGGAATGCAAAATTTACACTCATACTTAAAAGTTGAATTAGAAAAGACAAAATTGAAGAATATTGGCTGTAAGATAATTGCCCTTCTGGAAAAGAAAGGGGGAGTCAAAAAGTACTTAGCCTTCAATTGTCTTTAGCATCAATACTTCATTAATTTACATTTTAACTTGATTCAAATTCAGTTGATATACCAAAATTGCTCAAGAGCTACTAAGACCAATACTTATGCATAAGGAAAAAACTGAAAATTGACTATTTTGAATTATGCACACTGTATCTAGCTCTAACCAAAACACAATACTTGTACATCTGATCAAATACTGTGTATATGTTTAAATTTCGAATTTTGCATATACTCAGTGTTTTGTCATCATCAAAAAGGGGGAGATTGTTGACCCCCTAATGGATTTTGATGAATACAAAATACTAGAGTTTAATTTCATTTATCTTAACAATTTACTTGAGGATTTTAGGTGATTAACTAAGAATATTGTTAAGAAATGTCTAGGCAAGTTTCCATATTTTTCAAGAATTTATTGAAGAATTTTTGAGTTGAAGAAAACAGATCAGGGACAGCCGAGACGTCTCCGGGTCGTCTCAGAGACGTCTCTGGCACAAACAGGAAGAATTGGCACGTCTGGAGACGTCCCCGGCACCTGGCGAGGCGTCTCGCAGGGTCGGAGTCGACTCCCGACACTGCGGAGTCGACTCTCTCAGAGGCGGCAGAAAGGCCGATTTCAAGGGATGCGCGCAAGTCGTCTCCACAGGAAGCGGAGTCGTCCCCGCAAGTAAAAAGCAGACTTTCCGAGTCGTCCCCAGAGAGTGCGGAGTCGACTCTCTCAGGGTATTCCAGAGGGCGTGTTTTCCGTTGACAGAACTGCCGAGACGTCCCCTGAAAGAGCGGAGTCGACTCTCTCAGAGAATTTTAGAGGACATATTTTTCAGAGATAAAACAGCGGAGTCGTCCCCGAGGCAGTGGAGTCGTCCCCATGCAAAAAGCGTAAACATCCCGAGACGTCTCCGTAAAGTGCCGAGCCGACTCTCTCAGAAAAATAGAAAAACAAGAAGTCAAAGAGACCTTCTGCGGAGTTGTCCCCGTAAAGCGCAGAGTCGACCCCAAACAACGTCAAAAGAAAGTTTATACAGCCGAGACGTCTCGCGTTGAAGCGGAGACGTCTCCGGAGCGCCTGGGACGTGACTGACACACTTTTTCAGGTTTGTTTGAATTTCAAACTTTCATATCTTTGTGTCTAACGGCTATATTTGCTTTTTGGTCTATAAAAGGGAGCTCTTGAGTACCTTCCTATATCTTTTCACCAACCCAACACAAGATCATTCAAGAGAGAAGAAAGAAAAAGAGGTTCAAGGGAGTTAGAGCTTTCAAGAGGAGAAATCAAGTGCATTCAAGTTTTCCCAACTGATTTCATGCTCAACCACTCACTCCCACTTGGCATTCAAAGCTCACATTCAAGCCAACGCGATCCACATCGGAAGAACCATCATTCCCCAAGCTTCCAACGGCCAAAAGGGTTCTTCCGGGTTTTAATATTTCTCATTTCTATATTCGCTTCATTAAGAGCTTTTAAATCCTTGTAAAACTTTTCATTATTGTGCTTGTTCCAGTCAAGGGACTTGGAATAAGGGAAAGGCATCCCAAGCCTAGGTGAAATTGGGGGATTGTAGGGTTCGTTGTTAGCCCGGAGTAAAACAACGAGTTGGGTAGTGCACTCGCAAAACTACCGGACTGTAATCTTGGATTATAGTGGAAATTCCCAAAGGTGCTTTGGGGAGTGGATGTAGGAGCAGTGGAAGCTCCGAACCACTATAAAACCTTGTGTTTGCAATTGACTGTTCTCATACCTCTATCTTTACTCTAGTTCATACATTTGTGTGTTTTATTTTTAATTAGACAAAAAGTTTTAAAACACCCAATTCACCCCCTCTTGGGTGACCATCTCTGGGCAACAGAAACCCTTACCGAAGGAACTCAAGTATGCCTTTCTTGGACCCGAGGACACTTACCCTATAATTATCTCATCTGATCTTAATCATGACCAAGAAAGAAAATTACTTGGTGTTCTAAAGAATCATAAAGGAGCTTTAGGGTGGTCTATTGCCGACTTGAAGGGGATTAGCCCCTTAATTTGCACGCACCGGATATATTTGGAGGACAATGCCAAAACCACAAGGCAAATGCAACGAAGGTTAAATCCTACAATGAGAGATGTGGTTAAGGCAGAAGTCCTCAAGTTGCTTGACGTGGGTATTATTTACCCAATTTCCGACAGCAAGTGGGTAAGCCCTACTCAAGTCGTTCCTAAGAAATCGGGTTTGACGGTAGTAGAAAATGAACAAGGTGAACTAGTTCCAACTCGTGTTCCGACGAGTTGGCGCATGTGTGTTGACTACCGAAAGCTGAATTTGGTCACACGAGAGGATCACTTTCCTCTACCCTTCCTAGACCAAGTATTGGAGAGGGTTGCAGGGCATGATTTCTATTGTTTTCTCGATGGCTATTCGGGATATTATCAAATTAAAATTTCACCGGAAGAACAAGAGAAGACTACCTTCACTTGTCCTTTTGGCACATTTGCTTTCCGACGAATGCCATTCGGGTTGTGTAATGCACCTGCAACATTCCAAAGATGCATGCTCAGCATCTTTGAAGACATGAATGAGAAATTTTTGGAAGTGTTCATGGACGACTTCTCCATTTTTGGTGACACATTTGATGATTGCCTGTCACATTTACAAGCTGTCTTAGCTCGATGTATGGAAAAGAATTTGATACTGAATTGGGAGAAATGCCACTTCATGGTGCCAAAGGGAATTGTCTTAGGACATATTATTTCATCGAAGGGCATGGAAGTAGATAGAGCTAAGACTGATTTAATTGCTAAGCTACCTGCACCCAAGACGGTTAGAGATGTTAGATCATTTTTGGGTCACGCCGGATTTTATAGGAGGTTCATCAAGGACTTTAGTGTCATATCTCGACCATTATGTAATCTCCTATCCCTTGATACACCGTTCAATTGGACTGAAACCTGTCAGGAGGCATTCGAAAAGTTGAAGTCTATGCTTAGCACTGCACCCATCGTGCGACCACCCGATTGGTCATTACCTTTTGAGATTATGTGCGACGCTAGCGACTATGCAATAGGAGCTGTCCTAGGACAACGCAAGGATAATAAGCCATATGTCATTTACTATGCAAGCAAAACCTTAAACGATGCTCAAATGAATTACACTACCACCGAGAAGGAATTGCTTGCAGTAGTATTTGCCTTAGATAAATTTCGCTCTTATATCCTTGGTGCTCCTATTGTTATCTTCACGGACCATGCGGCACTGAAATATTTGTTGGATAAGAAGGAGGCAAAACCACGCTTAATACGATGGATACTTCTACTCCAAGAATTTGACATCACTATCAAAGATAAAAAAGGAGTAGAGAATGTGGTTGCTGACCATTTATCACGATTAGTTTTTCATGATTCAGTGCCACAGTTTTCCATCAAGGACTCATTCCCTGAAGAGCAGTTGTTTGCACTTTCTAGTATACCATGGTATGCAGATATTGTAAATTTTCTTGTTACAAGCCGGATGCCGGAGCATTGGGGGTCGACAGATAGAAAAATTTTCTTGCGCGAAGTAAAGAATTATTACTATGACGAACCCTATTTGTTTAAATATTGCAATGATCAAATCTTTAGACGATGCATACCGGATCATGATATATAAAGCGTACTTTCTTTCTGCCACACTGATGCTTGCGGTGGACACTTTGCCTCTAAGAAAACTGTTGCAAAAGTTTTGCAATGTGGTTTCTATTGGCCCACTATGTTCAAAGATGCCCACGAGTTCTGCAGGACATGTGATTCATGTCAACGTATTGGAAGTCTAACTCGTAGGCAAATGATGCCTCTTCAACCCATTACTATTATCGAAATTTTCGATTGTTGGGGCATCGATTTTATGGGCCCATTCCCACCATCTTTTGGATATGAGTATATTTTAGTCGGTGTCGAATATGTGTCAAAATGGGTAGAAGCTGTCGCTTGTAGGACCAATGATCACAAACCTGTCCTGAAGTTTTTAAAAGAAAATATTTTTTCATGATTTGGGATGCCTAAAATCATAATTAGTGACGGTGGAAAACACTTTTGTAATAAGCCTTTCGAAACCTTATTGAAAAAATATGGTGTCACCCACAAAGTTGCTACCCCATATCACCCGCTAACTAGTGGCCAAGTAGAATTAGCCAATAGGGAGATAAAGCGTATTTTAGAGAAAACGGTGAACCCATCACGAAAAGATTGGTCCTTGAAACTATCAGATGCATTATGGGCCTATCGTACTGCATACAAAACCATTCTTGGCATGTCTCCCTACCGGCTAGTCTATGGAAAAGCGTGTCATTTGCCCGTAGAAATAGAACATAAATCGTATTGGGCAATTAGAAAATTGAATTTTGATTTACAAGATGCCGGTCTAGCTAGAAAATTGCAATTGAACGAGCTTAATGAGATCCGCAGAGATGCTTATGATAATGCTAAAATTTGCAAAGAACGAATGAAGATCTTACATGATAAATCAATTTTAAAAAAATCTTTTGAACCTTTGCAAAAGGTTCTTTTATATGATTCCCGCTTACATCTATTTCCTGGTAAGTTGCGATCGAGATGGACAGGTCCTTACATTATAAAACTATTTTTCTACATGGGACGGTTGAGATTGAGAATCCACGGGATGGTAAAATTTTTAAGGTAAATGGACACAGGTTAAAACCTTTTCTTGAGAATTTTGCGGATGAAGAGGACTCCTTTTCCTTGGGGGAGCCCTCTTATGACTGAATATGAAGGCAAAGGTATGTGTATATTAGTTAAAATTATTTTTTTTCTAGTTTGTAGGTCTTATTTTCTTGATATCAACAGCTCAAGGTATTCCTCTTCTCTCCAATATTATTTTTTCTACTGTCTCTCATATAAATATCTCTTGTATCTACTATATTGAGGACAATGCAATGTTTAAAGTTGGAGGGAGGGAAATATATTGTTGAAAAAAAAAAAAAATGTTTTTGCATTTGATTTATTGCTTTCTTTTCTAAGCAAATGCACATGTATTTTCATATTAAGTTTGTGCAACTATTAAGGCAAGGAACACATGCATACTATGACTGATCAGAGATCTATTATTAGATCTCCGCACATGTACTTAATGATTATAGGAAGGCCTCAGGAGTTCACATTTGTTTCATGCATTTTTATTAAGCCATATCTGTAAAAGAAGTACGAGTATCCTTGTCCGTACTATAAGGTTCTTGATTTGGTTTTCACATAAAGATAGAGGTTGAATACCCCGGCTAGATCATCTAAGTGCCTTATGTTCCGACCTTGGTTGACCTATAGTCACGTTGCAGTCACATTATGTGGTCTAGTTTACCTTCCCTAATTTTAAAAAAAATAAAAATAAAAATAATAATAATAATAAGGAGATAACAAATCTAATCTCGTGGCGTAGTCTGGTTCGAGTAATTAAGTCCGAGGGGTGTTTCACCTAATGTCTTGAGCCAACTGGATCAGGAGTCATTGGCCGAAAACTCGCTACATGGACCTTGCTAGAGCCTAAGGGGGTTGGACTATTGTAATCACCATATATATATATATATATATATATATATATATATAAAAGCATGAATAAGGTTGGTCGGGCTGAATCCAGTGACATGTGGTAATGACTGGTTTGACTCCATTGTATTGGACCTCTGTGCACTTTGGATATTTAGTTCGGATTGATAGCTCCTTCTTTTTATGCGAATCATTCTTGACAATTTTAGACAACATGAGATATTTCGAAAATTTAATGGATCAGGCTCTAATAAACTGTAGTAAACACTTGTGAACTTGAGTAGTACACCTAAAATTCAAGCGGTGCCATGTTGCGGTGGAGGTATTAGTACTCCGAGAAAGTCATACTATTTTATGCACACTACACTTTCATATTCTCCTTGCTTTGATAGTTGCCAAGCTTAAGAAAAATATATATCACATGTGTATTAGCTTAGGCTTTATTTCATATTTTTTAGGATCTCATGTCATATCATTCATGATGTTTGTGGGTAACATCCCTGAAAACCCTCACGAGACAATACTCGTCCACTAGGGTAACCTAGGGGTTTAACGGCTTGTTGCACATGCTAAGTGCAATCGTGATGCCCTACGAAAGTGGGTACATACCTTAGTTTTATGTCTTTAGCTTTAATAAAAAGTCAAAGGATTGACCAACACTTTTTGTACTCTCATGTTATTGTTTACTCTGAATTGCTAGAGACTAGCAATAAGCTAGTTGGGGGGTGTGATGAGAGCACAAAAGTGCGATTTACACATCACTTAAATTAGTATTATTGCTAATAAATAATGATAAAAGTATTGCATTTATATTATATTATTGTGGGGTGCAGGTGATTGTAAATCAAAACAAAAATGTGCATTAGGTCCAAAAAGATGCACCACCGCGGATGACCAGCCAACCGTATGGGTCAACCCCAGTTGCACACTAGAAAGAGGCTAAGTTCAGCCGTCCAGTTCACTGCAACCGATTTTCAGTAGCCCGTGCATCTCATTTCGATGGAGCCCGCGTGCAACCCATCCTAGCGTGCGTCCATATCTCACGCGTTGGAGCGCCTCCCAGCCATCCGCTCATCCCGAGCGTGAACCATGGCGTCCGCAATCAGCATCCAAAGATCCGTCCGCCTCCTCCACAGCATCCCGTGAATGGTCCCAGCCAGCCGTGAAGCGTCCCAAGCGTCGACGGAGCACCCGTTTCAGCCTATCCTCCTGCGAGCCACCCATGAAGCTCCATAGCATCCGCGAGTCCACAATCACCGCGTCCGCTCACGCCGTCTGTGAAGCCAGCGATCACCGCCTCCTCCACAGTGTCCGCGGCTTCATTTCTCCGCAATATCCCAGCCGTTAGCGAGCGTTGCCTCCTCCACAGCATCCCGTGAATCTTCCCAGCGGTCGTTCGGAAGAGATCGCGCCCCTCCACCTATTCCGCTTCACCTCCAATCCGTTCACAAGCTTCCTTCACATCTTCTGCCCGAGCCCGTGATCAGCGCCTCCCATCAGCCCGCTTCTTCCTCCGTTCCAGCCATTCGTGAGCGTCTCGGCACCATCCGCATCCCACGCATCCCAGCGATTCTTCAGCTTATGGATCCCAGCAATTGCGTTCCATTTTGCTCTCCACGTGAAATCAGGGAACCGAGCGTTGTCAAGAGGGCTCTGGAGATCTATATGAAGGGGGAGCTCTCATTCGAATGGGGGATTCCGAAAAGAAAGAAAGAAAACAGGGGGGATTGGGAAGAGGAGAACAGAGGAGCGTCGGGCTGCTGCAGAGTTTTCAAACAAAAAAAAAAGAGAAGAAGGAAACAGGGTATGCCCTGTTTCCGAAAAGAAAAAAAAAAAGGAATAAGAGAGGGAAAGGCTAGTGTTTTTGTAATGGGAGGCTAATACCTTTGGTCAAGGGTGATGGAAGAATCCTTGATAATTTGCTTTCTTCAAGTAAATTCTGAACGATTATTTTTTTTGATTTACATCTATTATATGCTCTTGGTTCTTGCATACTTATTTGTTAGATAGATCTTGTACGGTTTATATTTATTGATGCATGGGTTGTTTCGATTTTTGATTTATCGTAGACGTAACCGGCACGATAAATACTTGAATGTTGAATTCATGTTTTCAAAGTATATATTCCATGCTTAGAACTATTCTATCTAATTAATCCTTAATCAAGAATCACAAAAATTTAATTGTTGAAAATAACATTATCAAGGGGGAATCCAGATCCCTAGCCTTCTCTATATTCTTGAATGTTGTTTCATTATCTATTATTTTCTGCTTTTAATTTTTGAAGATCAACTAAAAATTACATCTAAAAATTACGCTAATAATCTATAGATCGTTTCCTGAGGAATCGACCTCGGACTTCCGAGTTATACTACTTGTGCAATTCTCCTACACTTGGGAGAACAGTTTTATTTTTGCACCATGTATCTTATGAAACATAAATTTGAAGCCTTTGATAAGTTTAAAGAGTATCAAAGTATGGTTGAAAAATAAACCAGAAAGTGTATTAAAATCCTTCGATCTGATCGAGGAGGTGAATACATTTCTAGTGAGTTTTTAAATCATCTTAAAGAAAAGGGCATTCTCTCTGAATGGACACCTCCGTATACGCCACAATTAAATGGTGTAGCCGAATGGAGGAATCGTACTCTATTAGATATGGTAAGGTCCATGATGTGCTTTACAGATCTTCCTATTTCCTTCTGAAGTTTTGCCCTAAAAAGTGCCATATATGTGCTAAACAGAATACCTTCAAAATCTGTATCTAGTACTCCATATGAGATATGGAGAGGTAGGAAGCCCAATCTTAAATATTTTAAAATATGGGGCTGCCAAGCATATGTCAAAAGAAATTTTGGACATAAGCTAAGTGCTCGATCAGATAAATGTACATTTGTAGGTTATTCCAAAAAAAGTATTGGATATCTCTTCTATCACCCTACTGAACAAAAGGTATTTGTTAGTAGGCATGCCACTTTCTTAGAAAAAGAGTTTATCTTAGAAAAGGGTAGTGAAAGAAGAATTGAACTTAATGAAGTTCAAGATCTACAAATAGAAATACAAGAAATTCTTCAACCAGATGTACCCATAAATGAGGTACAGCCACAACACACATCTCCTCTCCGAAGGTCAGATAGAGTGCGAAGAGCACCTGAGAGGTATGGGTTTATCATTGAGAATGATGAAGCCCACATTGTTCAGAATAATGATCCTCTGACCTATTCGGAAGCTGTCATGAGTAGTGACTCTGACAAATGGCTAGAAGCCATGAAATTCGAAATAGATTCTATGTATACCAACCAAGTATGGACTTTGGTTGATGCACCAGAGGGTGTAAACCCTATAGGTTGCAAATGGGTCTATAAGAAAAAGATTGGAGCAGATGGCCAAGTAGAAACCTACAAGGCTAGATTGGTGGCAAAAGGTTTCAGGCAAAAGCAAGAAATTGACTATGATGAAACTTTTTCACCAGTAGCTATGCTCAAATCTATTCGGATTTTGCTTGCAAGAGCTGCATACTATGATTATGAAATCTGGCAGATGGATGTCAAAACCGCCTTCCTTAATGGTCATCTTGAGGAAGAGGTTTACATGACACAGCCAGAAGGATTTATCTCAAGTAAGAGAGCAAATCAAGTATGCAAGCTTAAGAGATCCATTTATGGATTAAAGCAAGCATCGAGGAGTTGGAACATCCGTTTTGATAAAACAGTCAAAGAGTTTGGTTTTATCAAAAATATGGATGAACCATGTGTGTATAAGAAGACTAGTAGGAGTGCCATTGTCTTCTTAATATTGTATGTAGATGACATAGTGATCATTGAAAATGATATTCCAATGTTACAATCGGTCAAGACTTGGCTATCAAAAAGCTTTTCCATAAAAGACTTGGGAGAAGCATCCTATATACTTGGTATAAAGATCTATAGGGATAGATCTAAAAGGATGCTAGGCTTGTCCCAATCTAGGTACATAGATCATGTGCTAAAAAGATTCAGCATGGAAGGAAGTAAAAGAGGTTACTTGCCTATGAGTCATGGCATACGTCTCTCTAAGAAGATGTCTCCTAAGACATCTAAAGAAAGGAATAGAATGAATTCTATTTCCTATACTTCGGTAGTAGGATCGATTATGTATGCTATGCTATGTACCAGATCTGATGTTGCTTATGCCTTAAGCATAACAAACAGATTCCAGGCTGATCCAGGAGATCATTGGATAGCTGTGAAAAATACTCTTAAGTACTTGAGAAGGACTAAAGATATTTTTCTAGTTTATGGAGGATCTGAGTTGAAACTAGAAGGATTTTCTGATTCTAGTTTTTAGTCAGATATAGATGATAGCAAGTCCACTTCAGGGTATATCTTTATCCTAAATAGTGGTGCAGTGAGTTGGAAGAGTTCCAAGCAGCAAACTGTAGCTGACTCAACTACTGAGGCAAAATACATTGCTGTAAGTGAAGCCGCTAAGGAAGCTGTCTGGATGAAGAAGTTCATCTCTGAGTTAGGAGTAGTTCCTGAGATTGCTGGACCAGTCGCAGTTTATTGTGATAACACTGGAGCTGTTGCTCAAGCGAAGGAACTGATGAGAGCACAAAAGTGCAATCTACACATCACTCAAATTAGTATTATTGCTAACAAATGATGATAGAAGTGCTGTATTTTATATTTTTGTGGGGTGTAGGTGATCGTAAATTAAAGTTAAAATACGCATTGGGTCCAAAAAGATGCATCACCATATGTGACCAGCCAACCGTATGGGTCAACCCCAGTTGCATACTAGAAGGAGGTTAAGTTCAGCCTTTCAGGTTCACTGCAGCCAATTCAAAGCAGCCTGTGCACCCGTTTGTGATTCTCCCACTTCATCCCAAGCGTCCGCGTGCAGCCCATCATTCCGCATTCGTGCAACCCCTGTTGGGGTATGTGGAGACCATTGGTGATGAAGAGAATTGAAGAAAAATCAATTCTACATGATTCTGTCTGGCGGACTGTCCGAGTCGACTCGAGCTACAGTCGAGTCGACTCGGGAACAGTCGAGTCGACTCGAAAACAGTCGAGTCGACCCGGGAGGAGAAAGACCAAAAGACCGAGAAAACCATGTTTCTGTCTGGACTGTCAGAGTCGACTCGAGCTACAGTCGAGTCGACTCGAAGCATCGTCGAGTCGACTCGAGCTACAGTCGAGTCGACCCTAGATCGTGCCAGTTTTGTCCAGACGTGCCAGAGTCGATTCGAACCACAGCCGAGTCGACTCGGGCTCGCGGAAAATCGTACGGACGAGTTTCCTTTGGTGTTTTTTGGTGGCGTTTCGACGGCTATGATCATCTGAAGGTCTTGAGACTATATATAGGACTCATAAGAGCCCTAGGGTATGTGAGATTGCCGTATATTTGAGAGAGACTCTTGTTTGTGAGGCTAGGGTTCTAGAGAAGAAGAGGATTGGGATCCTACTTCTTGTGCAAAAGAAATTCTGTGTGAATCTCTTGTAGATCGATCGCTTGTGATCGTTCTGGTGTGTGCTATCTCTGTAATCTGTTCATCCTAGTTGAGATTTGGAGCGGTGGAGGACGTAGGCTACTTGTAGCTGAACCTCGTTACATCTTTGTGTTTGCTTTGCTATTTTCTTCCTATTTCTTCTTCCTTTGATCTTTGATAATCCGCTGCGGTGCTCAAGTGTTTTACCCTATTGATACCACGGGGTAATCTTTTGCCCTTCGTAGCGGAAGCGAAGCGGTGATCCTTGAGTCCGGTGTCGAGGGAGCGAGAGAGTGCTTATCCGTTTGCTTCTCTCTTTGCTCGTCCGACGTTGGTGGTTGTACCGGTGTGAGTGGGTTCCGGTGCGGGGCGTCGCCAACAAGTGGTATCAGAGCTATTGGTATTCTGCAATGGCGGATGAAGGGAAGTTGCGAATTGAGAAGTTCAATGGCACGAACTTCGGATTTTGGAAGATGCAAATAGAGGATTATCTTTACCAGAAGGATCTCTATTTACCTCTTGGAGGTAGAGCGAAGAAACCAGAGAAGATGTCCGATGAAGACTGGGAGGTCCTCGATCGGAAGACGCTCGGCACCATTAGATTGTCACTTGCATCCCAAGTGGCATTCAACATCAAAAACGAGAAGACGACGATGGAGTTGATGGCAACATTGTCGCGGATGTACGAGAAACCCTCAGCATCAAACAAGGTATTTCTCATGAAGAGGTTGTTTAATCTTCGTATGAAAAATGGCGGCAGCGTAGCAGAATACTTCAATGAGTTCAACGGACTCACGGCCCAGTTGGAGTCAGTGGAGATTAGTTTTGACGATGAGATTCGAGCATTGCTAATCCTCTCCGGACTGCCAGATAGCTGGGAGGGCCTGGTGATGGCGGTGAGCAACTCTTCGGCGACGGGGAAGTTGATCTTTGATGATGTTGTGGGAGTGCTTCTGAGTGAAGAAGCAAGAAGGAAATCTTCTGGAGCTACGGAGTCGTCTGGAAGTGCACTAAACATCTCTAACCGGGGAAGACAAAAGAAGGACGGTCGATTTCGAAGCGACTCGAAGTCGAGATCCAGCAGGTCTCGAGCACCTCAGAACAAGGGAGCGACGTGCTGGAACTGCGGGAAGATGGGGCACTTTAGGAGGGACTGCAAATCTCCTAAAGGGAAGCAAGGCGACCACACCGAAGGAGTCAGCAAGGATCTGGCAAATCTTGCTGAAAACGGTGATATGGATGCCCTCGTTCTATCTTTATCTACCGGTGACGAGTCTTGGGTGATAGACTCAGGCGCGTCTTTCCATGCTACATCCCAACGGAAGCTTCTTGGAGGATATGAGAAGGGAGACTTCGGCAAAGTCTACTTAGGGGATGGAGAGCCTTGCACCATACAAGGAAGGGGAAGCGCGGAAGTGAAGTTGATTTCTGGATCTTCACTTGAGCTTGAGGACGTACGGCACGTGCCTCAACTGCAGAGGAATCTGATTTCTGTTGGACAGTTAGCGAGCCAGGGGTACAAGACTATTTTCACAGCTGATCAGTGGAAGATATCCATGGGTTCGTTGATGGTGGCTAGTGGCAAGAAGGTTGGGACACTTTATATCGCCAACGGCACGGAGAACTCTATTGGAGTTGCTGCAGCAGATGTGGACGCCAAGTTATGGCATTGCAGACTTGGGCACATGAGTTATCAGGGACTGGAGGTGATGCACCAGTTGGAAAAGCTGCAGGGTCTCAGGAGTGTTGAGATGGACTTCTGTGAGGATTGTATTCTCGAAAAGCAGAAGCGTGTTTCATTCAACAAAGAAGGTAAACCTCGGAAGCAAGAAAAGCTAGATCTCGTGCACACGGATGTGTGGGGGCCTGCACCGGTTTCTTCCATTGGTGGATCTCAGTACTATGTTACTTTTATTGATGATGCTACCAGGAAGCTTTGGGTGTTCTTCTTGAAGCACAAGTCAGAGATATTTGGGGTCTTCAGGAGATGGCAGGCAATGGTAGAACTCGAGACAGGAAGGAGGTTAAAATGCCTGAGATCAGACAACGGTGGTGAGTATTGTAGCAGAGAGTTTGAGGACTACTGTGCAGAAGCTGGGATCGTCAGGCAGAGAACAGTTCCAGGGACACCACAACAAAATGGAGTTGCTGAAAGGATGAACAGAACAATTAATGAGCGTGCCAGGAGTATGAGGATACATGCTGGATTGGCACAGCAGTTTTGGGCAGAAGCAGTTAACACTGCTGCCTACTTGATCAACAGAGGGCCATCAAAGAAACTTGAATTTGGAATTCCTGAGGAAGCATGGACAGCGAAGAAGATTGATTTGGCGCACTTACGAGTATTCGGTTGTACCAGTTATGTCCATGTTGATTCCAATCAAAGAAGCAAATTAGACGCCAAATCAAAGAAGTGCATTTTCGTTGGATACGGAGGTCAACAGTTTGGGTATCGTTTTTGGGATCCCGAACACAGGAAGATCATTCGTAGTAATGATGTGGTATTTAATGAGAAAATGCAGCAGAGCACTGAATCAGAAACAAAACCTGTTGAGCCATATTTTGTGGATCCTGAAGAGGAGTCTACAAATTCTGGTCAGAAGACTCAGTCAGAGCAAGAACCTGAAGTATTGGCACCCTCTCCACAACTAAGAAGGTCCACTCGTAGTACTCATGGGAAGCCTCCTCAAAGGTATGATGGGACTCTTAGTTATTTGCTGCTCACAGATAATGGCGAACCTGAATGCTTCACGGAGGCATTGGAGGTTGATACCAGGAAGGAGTGGGAGTTGGCCATGGATGATGAGATGGAGTCATTGGAGCAGAATCAAACGTGGGATTTGGTGGATCTGCCCAAGGGAAAGAAAGCACTGTCAAACAAATGGGTTTACAGGCTGAAGGAAGAGCAGAATGGGAAGAAATGGTACAAGGCCAGGCTGGTTGTAAAAGGATTTCAGCAGAGAGCAGGTATCGACTTCACGGAGATCTTTTCTCCTGTAGTCAAGATGAGTTCTATTCGGGCGGTGCTGAGCATGGTGGCAGTAGAGAATCTTCACTTAGAGCAGCTTGATGTGAAGACAGCTTTTCTTCACGGAGATCTCGATGAGGAGATATATATGCAGCAGCCGGAGGGATACATTGCAGCTGGCACGGGTGACTTGGTTTGCAAATTGAAGAAAAGCCTCTATGGTTTGAAACAGGCGCCCAGGCAATGGTATCTCAAGTTCGATAGTTACATGCTTGAGATAGGATACAGGAGATGTCAGGAGGATCACTGTTGCTACTTCCGGGACTTCGGTACATCTTATATTATCTTGCTATTATATGTTGATGACATGTTAGTTGCAGGAGCTAGCATGCATGAGATTGCAAAATTGAAGCTGAAGCTGTCAAGAAAATTTGCAATGAAGGATCTAGGAGCAGCGAAACAGATCCTTGGGATGCGGATCAGCAGAGATAGGTCTAAACATATCCTTAGACTATCTCAGACGGAGTACATCAGCCGAGTACTCAAGAGATTCTGCATGGAGGATGCCAAACCTGTTGGCACACCACTAGGTGCCCACTTAAAGCTTTCAAAAGGACAAAGTCCAAAGACGCGGGTGGAGGAGCTCAATATGTCAAAAATCCCGTATGCATCGGCGGTGGGGAGCTTGATGTACGCTATGGTCTGTACGAGACCTGACATTGCTCAAGCAGTGGGAGTTGTGAGTCGCTTTATGAGCTGCCCAGGCTTGGAGCATTGGCGTGCGGTCAAATGGATACTGAGGTATCTGAGAGGCACGGAGCACATGTCATTGTGCTATGGAGGTTCTGAGATCCGGTTACAGGGCTTTGTGGACTCAGACATGGCAGGGAACTTGGACGGCAGGAGGAGCACGACAGGGTACTTGTTCACCTTGGGCAGTGGAGCCGTCAGTTGGATTTCCAGGTTGCAACCAGTTGTTGCATTGTCGACTACGGAGGCGGAGTATGTGGCAGCCACAGAGGCGTGCAAGGAACTAATATGGCTTCAGGGCTTGATGAAGGAGCTTGGAAAGGAGCAGAAGGATTGCATGTTATATTCAGATAGTCAAAGTGCAATTCATCTAGCAAAGAATTCAGCTTTCCATTCAAGAACGAAGCATATTGACATACGGTACCACTTCGTGAGGTCATTGCTCGAGCAGGGACTCGTCAAGTTGGAGAAGATTCATACAAGTCAGAATCCTGCAGATATGTTGACGAAGGTCGTCACGGTGGAGAAGCTGAGGAGTTGTTCAGCTTCTGCTAGTCTTCATGCTTGAAGACGTTGAGGAGGCATCGTACCTATCTCACTAGGATGATTCAGTTTCAGTGGGAGCACAGAAGAGAGCCAAGTAACAAGAGGATATACCCAAGGTCTCCAAGTGGGAGATTGTTGGGGTATGTGGAGACCATTGGTGATGAAGAGAATTGAAGGAGAATCAATTCTGCATGATTCTGTCTGGCGGACTGTCGGAGTCGACTCGAGCTACAGTCGAGTCGACTCGGGAACAGTCGAGTCGACTCGGAAACAGTCGAGTCGACCCGGAAGGAGAAAGACCAGAAGACCGAGAAAACCATGTTTCTGTCTGGACTGTCAGAGTCGACTCGAGCTACAGTCGAGTCGACTCGAGCTACAGTCGAGTCGACCCTAGATCGTGCCAGTTTTGTCCAGACGTGCCAGAGTCGACTCGAACCACAGCCGAGTCGACTCGGGCTCGCGGAAAATCGTACGGACGAGTTTCCTTTGGTGTTTTTTGGTGGCGTTTCGACGGCTATGATCATCTGAAGGTCTTGAGACTATATATAGGACTCATAAGAGCCCTAGGGTATGTGAGATTGCCGTATATTTGAGAGAGACTCTTGTTTGTGAGGCTAGGGTTCTAGAGAAGAAGAGGATTGGGATCCTACTTCTTGTGCAAAGAAAATTCTGTGTGAATCTCTTGTAGATCGATTGCTTGTGATCGTTCTGGTGTGTGCTATCTCTGTAATCTGTTCATCCTAGTTGAGATTTGGAGCGGTGGAGGACGTAGGCTACTTGTAGCCGAACCTCGTTACATCTTTGTGTTTGCTTTGCTATTTTCTTCCTATTTCTTCTTCCTTTGATCTTTGATAATCTGCTGCGGTGCTCAAGTATTTTACCCTATTGATACCACGGGGTAATCTTTTGCCCTTCGTAGCGGAAGCGAAGCGGTGATCCTTGAGTCCGGTGTCGAGGGAGCGAGAGAGTGCTTATCCGTTTGCTTCTCTCTTTGCTCGTCCGACGTTGGTGGTTGTACCGGTGTGAGTGGGTTCCGGTGCGGGGCGTCGCCAACAACCCCCAGATCTCAGCTTCCGCATCCAAGCTTCCGAGTACACATGTTCAGCCGAGTTCCCAGCATCATGTTAGATGTATGCCCTAGAAGCCAATCTGGCTGACACATTGTTAATTCTAGGGACATAATTTTGTACTTGACTATTTATTATTGAATAAATTAAAGGCATCTTTTTATTCATATTGTTTATGTGTCTATGAATCGTCCAAGAATTAATAAGATGATGATGCGTATTCTTAAGAGTTAAGAATTTGAGCCATGTATCATTAGTGATTAATTTCTAAAAGGCTCCTGATCGATGGATCTTCACGAAGACGGTGATCGATCTGATGAGATCAGTGTACACATTACTTTCCCTATGGATGGACGAGACTCGAGTCCACGGTGTGGAGACACTAAAGTAATAGTGCAGGTGCTTGTTAGAGAACAAGGGTACTGAGCGTGACCAAGACAAGAAGTCACTTGTGTTAGATGTATGCCCTAGAAGCCAATCTGGCTGACACATTGTTAATTCTAGGGACATAATTTTGTACTTGACTATTTATTATTGAATAAATAAAAGGCATCTTTTCATTCATATTATTTATGTGTCTATGAATCGTCCAAGAAATTAATAAGATGATGATGCATATTCTCAAGAGTTGAGAATTTGAGCCATGTATCATTGGTGATTAATTTCTAAATGCTCCTGATCAATGGATCATCACGAGGACGGTGATCGATCCGATCAGTGCACAGATCACTTTCCTTCTGGATGGACGAGACTTGAGTCCACAGTGTAGGGACACTGAAGTGATAGTGCAGGTGCTTGTTAGAGAACTAGGGTACTGAGCGTGACCAAGACAAGAAGTCACTTGGATGTCTATCCACTCGTCAGTGACTTGCTTGATGTTGCAGTAGTATGACTGGTCCTTTGACCTGCGGTGCTTCAGCTACTCACAGTGAGGTTATTGTAGTTTGACTACACGTATACATGGTCTCTAGTCATATGGGTCCTTGTAGTGTAGATTGGCTACAGTAAGTTCACTGTAGGAGTAGGGTATGCACTTACATGGAATCTATCGACCTTGATAGAAGAGGAGTGATCCTATGTGATTTGTTAGACTGAGTTCTAAGACCTTGGCCAGGGCAGTAATATAAAGTGGAGAAAGAGTTTTCCACTATCGAACTCGAGTCGAATAAATCTTGACATATGACAGACGAAAGGGTTTGACGAGTTATCCATGACCTTCGTCCTGTAGGGATCCATGATAGTAGGACTGTATCACACGATAACTGCACCTAGAGGTTCATCATTCTATTCTACTGGGTAGCCACTACATGCTGCTAGGTGTCACTGGTGGATGGTGGGACTCACAGGGATTATCTCGATGATCGATAAACCCTAATGAGTAGAGTTGGAATCGTTCCAATCCATTGAAAGGAGTTTTCAATGATATTGTGATAGAGATCATAATATATCTCACTACCAGTCAGAGTAGAACCTATGGGGTCACACACACTAGAAGTAATGACCGATCCAATGGTTGAATCGTGATTAGGAATCACAAGTAATCAATTTGATTGATAATAAGTTGAAGAAGGAACAAAGGGAATTGATTAATTGGACTTAAAACAAGAGTCCTAATTGGATTAGGACTAGAAATCCTACTTGGACTGGGATTCCTACTTGGACTAGGAATCCTATTTGGAGTAGGACTAGGAGTCCTACTTGGAGTAGGATTCATAGAGTCCTAATTGGATTAGGACAGGAATCCTACTTGGACTGGGATTCCTACTTGGACTGGAAATCCTATTAGGAGTAGGACTAGGATTCCTACTTGGAGTAGGATTCCTATAATCCTAATTAGATTAGGAGTTTTGAATTAAATTTGGATTCCTACTTGGAGTAGGATTCCTAGAGTCCTAATCGGATTAGGACTTCAAATTCAAATTAGAGTCCTAATTGGATTAGGACTAGAATTAAACAAATCCTAATTGGATTAGAATTTCCTAAGTCCTAATTAATTATTAATCCAATGAATCAAGATGGCTCCTAATTAGATTAGGATTGAAGAGTTCAATTGAGTCATGGTTCATTCAAGTTCTAATTAGATTAGGACTAGCATAGATTGAACCCAATTGATTCATGATTTGGACTAAACCAAATAGGAGCCCTAGATGCTATTTAAGAGGAGGCTTGGGGGCTGACCTAATTAATATGAGAAGCTCTCCCCTTGTGGCCGTACGCCCCCTTTCTCCTCTCCTCTTGGATCAGCCGCAAGCAAGAAGGAAAAAGATCCATGGTGGTCTCCTTCTTCCTCCTCCGTTTGGGATTCAACGCAAGGAAAGGAAAGGCTGCATCTAGCTTTTTGGATCTTCTTCCTTGATCCTTTCATCTTCTTCCTCCTCCCTCTAGCATTCAAGGGTTGATTGAAAGGGAGGTGATCAGCCATCAAAGTAATCTCTGCAAGGGGGCTAGCACCCCGGGGAGATTGGAGCACTTGGATTGGTCCTCGGCTTCGTGTGGATACCCGTAGAGGCCGGGTACTTGAACGGCTTCAAGCGAACCCTCATCCAAAATCACGATCATCAGTTTGTGGTGATCATCTACCCGCACAAGGTGAAGATCTGATCTTCTAATGTTTTAAAAAGTTTTTAATCCTTATCTATCTACAAACGGTTTTTGAACAACGTTCATGCGATGAACGGTTGATCCCGCGCATGCCTCTTCCGCTGCATCTGAAAATTTTGAAATTTCAGCGGCATGATCGGGGTTTTCTAACAGTGGTATCAGAGCCTAGGCTTCGTAGATTAAGGTAAGGATTAATTATTAATAGGCTTATTAGATCTGAAAATTGAAAGATTATGCATGCTGAAAATTTTCTGCATGCAGATTTTTTCTAGGGTGCTGATTTTTGCATGCTGATTTTTATGTGATAAGATGATGATTCTAATTGCATTGTTAATGAGATTATAAAGTTTGGAATCATGATTAGCATGATCAGCAACCTATGTCATGAGATAATCAGTTAGTTTTCAGATCTGAAAATTATAATTGCTGCATGTGGTGATGATCATAGGATTCAAACCCTTTTGGTATTAAATGTAAAGACCTGCGATGTGATCTGCAATGTCATGTAATTTTTCAGATGCTTGCATGCATCTTATTTGATGTTTTGAGAGGCCTGCGTGCCTCCTAAAAGAAGATGTAATTTATTATTATTTTTATTTTACATCTGGTTGTATTTCTGTGATGTGATGTACGTCAACGATCAAGTTGAAGACAAGGCATGAGATGAACAGGGGTCTAAGCGGTTGATGGCGATTGGATCAAGAGTTGATCAAGGATCGAATCAAGGAGGCTTGGAACCAATTCAAGAGTTGAAGACCAGTTGATCGATTGACGTGCATGTGCTTGTAATACGACCTAACTAGAATCCATGATCATCACCTATTTAAAGTTTAGCTTTAATTATTGCTGCGATTATAACTGCCTGCAATGTGCCGTTTGCATGTGATGTGAATGAGAGTCGGGTAGATAGGTTTACATGTGATGTAGCAAACCCAATTGAGACCTAAATTAAAACCTCCTCAATCAAGTCGAGAGTGAACCAACATGAGCAAGTCATATTAGATTAATTGATCTAATTGGTGTCTAGGAAAGCATGAAAGGTGGTTACTTAATTAGGACCTTACTCTCTGAGTAAGGGGAGTCTCCCACCTGCTTACCTGGCCAATTGTTCGATTACCTCTTATGAAAAGCTCAAGGTTGCAAACACTAAGACCTGATTAACCAATATTAAGTCAATAGGTCTTCCACTGTAGTAGAGCTGCTAAAGCCTTTCTGATGTTGATTTGTCTCGGCTGGATACAGTGGGCAAGTTGCATCGGGGGGCTGGACCTCTCTATAGACATGAGATGTTGTAGGGTAAAGGTGGGGTTGGGCACCAATAACTGTTAGGTGAGGACCCAATGACGATTTTATTCCTACGGTTATACGGTGGGTCTTACTTAACTAAGAAATGGGACCAATAACTGTTAGGTGAGGTTTTCATGGCTTAGAGACCAAGTTGCACTGCAACATGCTTGAGAAGCATTGTACAAGAGTTGTACATTCATCAATCTATGTGTCACCAATAACTGTTAGGTGAGGTGGCATGTAAATCGGTGGGACCGCAGTACCTACTAGAAACCCTAGTCGTGTGGGATTTCCGTTTTCCTACCAGGGGAGTGTGAGAAATTCGAGAAAATAGTGGGAGTTACATTTGTTCTAAAAGACCATAGAACAGATTAGGATCAAGTACAAAATTCTAACTAGAATCTTTACTCTCTGAGGATTATAAAGTCAGCTTCTAGACTTTTAACTCATATCCTATAGAACAACCGTTTGACCAAATCCAATTATAAAGACTGGCTCAGCAAATTTCAAAAATAATTTTGAATTATGAAATTAGGGTATGTGCTAGACCATGGAATCCCCATGTTACCAATCTGTCCAATCACTGATCAGCGTAAGACGCATGCTAAAGTGGACGAACAATGACAATAAGGTTAGGTGCTGCACAATGGCATCCATGTCCAATGAATTACAATGCCGGCATGAGAACATGAGACTGCCAGGGACATATTAAATCACCTGCAAGAGTTGTATGGTGATCAGAGTCGCGCAGCATGTTTTGAAGTGTCCAAGAGGCTCTTTAAGACAAAGATGCGTGAGGGGCAGTCTGTCCACGATCATGGTTTGACCATGATAAAGGACTTGAAGAAGCTTGAGAAGCTCGGCATGACCATGCACAAGGAATTGCAAACGGATTTGATCCCACAATCCCTTCTAGCTTCATATGAACAATTTATAGTAAATTACCATATGAACAAGATTGTATGCACCAAAATAGAATTGTTAAATAAATTGGTAACTAACTTAGGGACTTTGAAGAAGTTCAAGGGGCATCGTTTTCGCTGTCAAGTTGGTTTCTACTTTCAAGAGAGAGTCTATTTGGAAGAAGAAGAAGCCTGCGAAGAAGCAGAAGACTAAGAAAACACCAAGTAAGGAAGTTCCAAGAAAAAGGCCAATTGCAAGGAAAAGTGTTTCCATTGCATCATGGACGGCCATTGGAAGAGGAACTGTCCTACATACATGGAAAGCATAAAGAACATGAAGGGTGACAGACCTTCAGAAGGTATGTCAGATATGCTCAGGATACTTAGGGACTGTTACCTATTGCTAGCAGAAATTTGATTTCTGTATTTTATTTAGCACAGAAAGATTTTTATTTGAAAAATAAATTGATTCAACATAGTTTTATGATTGAGAGTCTCTATCACATACATATGGATGTATCTGTGAATATATCTGAGCAAACAGTGAATACCATAGGATCTAATAGATCCAAAAATGAGATAAATCTAAAGTATTTGTGGCACCTCAGGCTTGGCCATATAGGAGAAGACAGAATAAACAAATTAGACAAACATGAGCTTTTGGGCTCATTGACTTCCGAGTCATATTTGATTTGTGAATTCTGCCTTCAAGGAAAGATGGCCAAGTTATGTAGGACACAGGGAGGTCCACTGAAATACTTATCCTAGTACACACTGATGTATGTGGCCCATTCGATGTGCAGGCTAGGGGTTATAATTTTTTACTTCATTTACCGATGATTACTCACGGTATGGATATGTGTATGAGACACAAATATGAAACTTTTGAAAGGTTCAAAAAGCTTAGATATGAAGTAGAAAAATAAGCACAAAAACTCATTTGAAAGGTTCTTCGATCAGATCGAGGAAGTGAATACCTTAATGGAGAGTTCCGTGATTATCTCAAGAAGAATGGTATAGTTTCATAATGGACTCCTCCTGGAACATCTCAGCTCAATGGAGTGTCAGAGAGGAGGAATCGGACTCTATTGATATGGTCCAGTCCATGATGAGCTTCACTGATTTACCCTTGTTTCTTTAGATAGATACCCTATTTTCAGCTATTTACTTGTTGAATAGAGATCCCTCTAAAGTCCATTCCTACCGCACCATATGAGATATGACATGGTAAGAAACCAAGATTTGGGGATGTCCGGCCCACGTCAAGAGACTACAGGCAGACAAGTTAGAGGCTAGGACCATAAGTGCTCGTTTTATAGGATATCCTAAAGAGTCATTAGGATACAATTTTTACGTCTCAGAGGATCACAATGTGTTTGTGAGCCGTTATGCCATCTTCTTGGAAAAACAGTTTATCCTTGATAGAGGCAGTGGGAGGAAAATTGAGCTAGAAGAGAAAGTCTCTGAAAAGCAACGAGTCATGGATCCTATCGAACCCATTCATACAGAGCCAGTACACGATGTCCCTCAACCACCTCGCAGATCTAGTAGGGTCTCCCATCCTCCCGATAGATACTTAGGTATACTAGAAGAGGATACCGAGGAAATGTTCCTAGTGGGAGATAGGGATCACACGCAGGATCCCAAAACCTACGACGAGGCGATATCTGATATCGACTCCTAGAAATGGCTGGAAGCCATAAAAGTCAGAGTTAGACTCCATGCATTCCAACCAAGTCTGGACCTTAGTAGATCCACCAGAAGGTATTGTACCTATTGGATGCAAATGGATCTACAAAAGGAAGATAGGTTCGGATGGAGAGGTAGCGACCTATAAAGCAAGGCTTGTGGCAAAAGGGTATAGTCAGCACGAGGGCATTGACTATCAGGAGACCTTTTCACCTGTAGCCATGCTAAAATCCATCCGAACATTGCTTGCCATTACAACATTTCATAATTATGAAATCTGGCAGATGGATGTGAAAACAGCTTTCCTGAATGGATATCTTGATGAAGACATCTATATGGAACAGCCTTTGGGTTTCACTTCCAGTGATGGAGATCACAAGGTCTGCAAGCTGCAAAGGTCCATCTATGGACTAAAGCAAGCATCTCGGAGTTGGAACACTCGTTTCGATGACGCAATCAAAACGTTTGATTTCATCAAAAATAAAGAGGAACCATGTGTTTACAAAAAGATTAGTGGGAGTGCTGTTGTATTTCTCGTACTGTACGTGGACGACATCCTCCTGATAGGGAATGATATTCCCATGCTAACCTCGGTCAAGGTGAGGTTGTCAAAAAAGGTTCTCCATGAAAGACCTTGGGGAAGCATCCTATATTTTGGGAATAAAGGTCTATAGAGATAGATCTAAAAGGATGCTTGGCCCATCACAGAAGATGTACATAGAGGAAGTGCTGAAAAGGTTCAGCATGGAAAACTCTAAAAGGGGTCTATTACCCCTAAGGCATGGAATTAATCTCTCCAAGAAGATGTGCCCCAAAACATCTGAAGAGATTCAACGCATGAGCAAGATCCCCTATGCATCAGCAATAGGGAGCCTCATGTATGCCATGCTATGTACATGACTTGATATAGTACATGCTGTGAATGTCACGAGCATATGTCAATCAGATCCAGGCAAAAAGCACTGGATAGCTGTGAAGAACAGTCTTAAGTACTTGAAAAGAACTAAGGACATGTTCTTGGTCTTTGGAAGAAGATCAGAGTTGAAGGTAGAAGGATGCACACATATTGATGATAGAAAGTCTACATCAGAATATGTGCAATGGTGGTTCAGTAAATTGGAAGAGTTCCAAACAACCGATCATTATAGATTCTACCTTAGAAGCTGAATGTTAAGCCGTATCTAAGGGTGCAGTGGAAACCTTCTGGTTAAAAGTTCATTGCAGAGTTAGGTGTAATGTCATTAGATGCCATAACACTTTACTGCGATAACATTGGCACCATAGCACTAGCTATGGAGCCAAGGTCTCATCAGAAGTCCAAGCACATAGAGTGGCGCTTCCACCTCATACGCGACTATGTTGAGAAGAAATATGTAGAGGTGTAGAGAGTAGACTCTGCGGATAACGTGGCAGATCCGTTCACTAAGCAGCTAAGTCAGCAAAAGACTAAAGCCCACCTTGAGAAGATGGGGCTTAGATATACGACTGATTGGCTTTAGTGCAAGTGGGAGATTGTTAGATGTATGCCCTAGAAGCCAATCTGGCTGACACATTGTTAATTCTAGGGACATAATTTTGTACTTGACTATTTATTATTGAATAAATAAAAGGCATCTTTTCATTCATATTATTTATGTGTCTATGGATCGTCCAAGAAATTAATAAGATGATGATGCATATTCTCAAGAGTTGAGAATTTGAGCCATGTATCATTGGTGATTAATTTCTAAATGCTCCTGATCAATGGATCATCACGAGGACGGTGATCGATCCGATCAGTGCACAGATCACTTTCCTTCTGGATGGACGAGACTTGAGTCCACAGTGTAGGGACACTGAAGTGATAGTGCAGGTGCTTGTTAGAGAACAAGGGTACTGAGCGTGACCAAGACAAGAAGTCACTTGGATGTCTATCCACTCGTCAGTGACTTGCTTGATGTTACAGTAGTATGACTGGTCCTTTGACCTGCGGTGCTTCAGCTACTCACAGTGAGGTTATTGTAGTTTGACTACACGTATACATGGTCTCTAGTCATATGGGTCCTTGTAGTGTAGATTGGCTGCAGTAAGTTCACTGTAGGAGTAGGGTATGCACTTACATGGAATCTATCGACCTTGATAGAAGAGGAGTGATCCTATGTGATTTGTTAGACTGAGTTCTAAGACCTTGGCCAGGGCAGTAATATAAAGTGGAGAAAGAGTTTTCCACTATCGAACTCGAGTCGAATAAATCTTGACATATGACAGACGAAGGGGTTTGACGAGTTATCCATGACCTCCGTCCTGTAGGGATCCATGATAGTAGGACTGTATCACACGATAACTGCACCTAGAGGTTCATCATTCTATTCTACTGGGTAGCCACTACATGCTGCTAGGTGTCACTGGTGGATGGTGGGACTCACAGGGATTATCTCGATGATCGATAAACCCTAATGAGTAGAGTTGGAATCGTTCCAATCCATTGAAAGGAGTTTTCAATAATATTGTGATAGAGATCATAATATATCTCACTACCAGTCAGAGTAGAACCTATAGGGTCACACACACTAGAAGTAATGACCGATCCAATGGTTGAATCGTGATTAGGAATCACAAGTAATCAATTTGATTGATAATAAGTTGAAGAAGGAACAAAGGGAATTGATTAATTGGACTTAAAATAAGAGTCCTAATTGGATTAGGACTAGAAATCCTACTTGGACTGGGATTCCTACTTGGACTGGGAATCCTATTTGGAGTAGGACTAGGAGTCCTACTTGGAGTAGGATTCATAGAGTCCTAATTGGATTAGGACAGGAATCCTACTTGGATTGGGATTCCTACTTGGACTGAGAATCCTATTAGGAGTAGGACTAGGATTCCTACTTGGAGTAGGATTCCTATAATCCTAATTAGATTAGGAGTTTTGAATTAAATTTGGATTCCTACTTGGAGTAGGATTTCTAGAGTCCTAATCGGATTAGGACTTCAAATTCAAATTAGAGTCCTAATTGGATTAGGACTAGAATTAAACAAATCCTAATTGGATTAGGATTTCTTAAGTCCTAATTAATTATTAATCCAATGAATCAAGATGGCTCCTAATTAGATTAGGATTGAAGAGTTCAATTGAGTCATGGTTCATTTAAGTTCTAATTAGATTAGGACTAGCATAGATTGAACCTAATTGATTCATGATTTGGACTAAACCAAATAGGAGCCCTAGATGCTATTTAAGAGGAGGCTTGGGGGCTGACCTAATTTATATGAGAAGCTCTCCCCTTGTGGACGTACGCCCCCTTTCTCCTCTCCTCTTGGATCAGCCGCAAGCAAGAAGGAAAAAGATCCATGGTGGTCTCCTTCTTCCTCCTTCGTTTGGGATTCAACGCAAGGAAAGGAAATGCTGCATCTAGCCTTTTGGATCTTCTTCCTTGATCCTTTCATCTTCTTCCTCCTCCCTCTAGCATTCAAGGGTTGATTGAAAGGGAGGTGATCAGCCATCAAAGTAATCTCTGCAAGGGAGCTAGCACCCCGGGGAGATTGGAGCACTTGGATTGGTCCTCTGCTTCGTGTGGATACCCGTAGAGGCCGAGCACTTGAACGGCTTCAAGCGAACCCTCATCCAAAATCACGATCATCAGTTTGCGGTGATCATCTACCCGCACAAGGTGAAGATCTGATCTTCTAATGTTTTAAAAAGTTTTTAATCCTTATCTATCTACGAACGGTTTTTGAACAACGTTCATGCGATGAACGGTTGATCCCGCGCATGCCTCTTCCGCTGCATCTGAAAATTTTGAAATTTCAGCGGCATGATCGGGGTTTTCTAACAACTTGGATGTCCATCCACTCGTCAGTGACTTGCTTGATGTTGCAGTAGTGTGACTGGTCCTTTGACCTGCGGTGCTTCGGCTACTCACAGTGAGGTTATTATAGTTTGACTGCACATATACATGATCTCTAGCCATATGGGTCCATGCAGTGTAGATTGGCTGCAGTAGGTACACTGTAGGAGTGGGGTATGCATCTACAAGGAATCTATCAACCTTGATAGATAAGGAGAGATCCTATGTGATTTATAAGTCTGAGTTTGTAAGACCTCGGCCGGGGCAGATTGCATAGTGGAGAAAGAGTTCTCCGCTCTCGAACTTAAGTCGAATAAATCTTGACATATGACAGACGAAGGGGTTTGACGAGTTATCCTTGACCTCCATCTTGTAGGGATCCACGATAGAAGGACTGTATCACACGATAACTGCATCTAGAGGTTCATCATTCTATTCTGCTGGGTAGCCACTACATGCTGCTAGGTGTCACTGGTGGATGGTGGGACTCATAGGGATTATCTCGATGATCGATAAACCCTGATGAGTAGAGTTGGAATCGTTCCAACCCATTGAAAGGAGTTTTCAATGGTATTGTGATAGAGATCACATTATATCTCACTACCAGTCAGAACAGAACCTATGGGGTCACACACATTAGAAGCACTGACCGATCCGATGGTTGAATCGTGATTAGGAATCACAAGTAATCAATTCGATTGATAAACAGTTGAAGAAGGAACAAAGAAAATTAATTAATTGGACTTAAATACGATTCCTACTTGGAATAGGATTCCTAGAGTCCTAATTGGATTAGGACTGGGAATTGTATTTGGAGTAGGACTGGGATTCTTACTTGGAATAGGATTCCTAGAGTCCTAATTGGATTAGGACTGGAAATCCTATTTGGAGTAGGACTGGGATTCTTACTTGGAATAGGATTCCTAGAGTCCTAATTGGATTAGAACTGAAAATCCTATTTGGAGTAGGACTAGGATTCCTACTTAGAGTAGGATTTCTAGAGTCCTAATTGGATTAGGACTGGAAATCCTATCAGAGTCCTAATTGAATTAGGACCAAAATTAAATAAGTCCTAATAGAATTAGGATTTCTTAAGTTCTAATTAATTATTAATCTAATGAATCAACAAGACTCCTAATTGGATTAGGATTAAAGGGTTCAATTGAGTCATGGTTCATTAAGTTCTAATTGGATTAGGACTTACCTAGATTAAACCCAAATTGGTTCACCCTTGGTCCAAGCTTAATTAGATTAGGACCTAACCATGAGTGACCTTCCTAATCCTCCTTAAAGGAGGATTAGGTTAACCATGAAGGAGGGGCACACGCCCCTCCTCCTTTTCCTTGCTTGGTATGGCAAAGAAGAGGGGCCGACACCCCTCTTGGAAGTTTATCAAGGAGCTCCTACAAAGTAGGAGCTCCACATTCTATTTAAGAGGAGGCGTGGGGGCTGACCTAGGGCATCATTGAAGCCCTCTCCCTCTCCAATTCGTGGCCCCCTCTCCTCCCCTTTCCTTGGTTCAGCCGCAAGCAAGGAAGAAAAAGAAAGGTGGCCTCTTCATCCTCCCTTCCTCCTTCCAACGCAAGGAAAAGAAAGAAGGCTGCAGGAATTTTGTTCCTTTACTATTCTTCATCCTTCTTCTTCCTCCTCTCAAGCACATTCAAGAGTTGAAAGAAAGAGAGGAGATCAGCCATCAAAGTTATCTCTGCAAGGGAGCTAGCACCCCGGGGAGATAGAAAGCTTGGATCGGTTTTCTGCTTCGTGTAGATACCCGTAGAGGCCGGGCACTTGAACGGCTTCAAGCGAACCTTCATCCACAACCACGATCATCAGTTTGCGGTGATCATCTACCCGCACAAGGTGAAGATCTGATCTTCTAATGTTATTTAAAAGTTTTTAATCCTTATCTATCTATGAACGGTTTTTCAAACAATGTTCATGCGATGAATGGTTGATCCCGTGCTTGCCTCTTCCGCTGCATCTGTAATTTTTTAATTTTCTGCGGCATGGGCGGGTTCCAAAAGTGGTATCAGAGCCTAGGCATCGTAGATTAAGGTAAGGATTAATTATTAATAAGCTTATTAGATCTGAAATTTAAATGATTATGCATGCTGAAAATTTTCTGCATGCAGATTTTTTCTAGGGTGCTGATTTTTGCATGCTGATTTTTATGTGATAAGATGATGATTCTAATTGCATTGTTAATGAGATTATAAAGTTTGGAATCATGATTAGCATGATCAGCAACCTATGTCATGAGATAATCAGTTAGTTTTCAGATCTGAAAATTATAATTGCTGCATGTGGTGATGATCATAGGATTCAAACCCTTTTGGTATTAAATGTAAAGACCTGCGATGTGATCTGCAATGTCATGTAATTTTTCAGATGCTTGCATGCATCTTATTTGATGTTTTGAGAGGCCTGCGTGCCTCCTAAAAGAAGATGTAATTTATTATTATTTTTATTTTACATCTGGTTGTATTTCTGTGATGTGATGTACGTCAACGATCAAGTTGAAGACAAGGCATGAGATGAACAGGGGTCTAAGCGGTTGATGGCGATTGGATCAAGAGTTGATCAAGGATCGAATCAAGGAGGCTTGGAACCAATTCAAGAGTTGAAGACCAGTTGATCGATTGACGTGCATGTGCTTGTAATACAACCTAATTAGAATCCATGATCATCACCTATTTAAAATTTGGTTTTATTTGATGCTGCGATTATAACTGCCTGTGATGTGCCGTTTGCATGTGTGTGAATGAGAGCGGGGTAGATAGGTTTACATGTGATGTAACAAACCCAATTGAGACCTAAATTAAAACCTCCTCAATCAAGTCAAGAGTGAACCAACATGAGCAAGTCATATTAGATTAATTGATCTAATTGGTGTCTAGGAAAGCATGAAAGGTGGTTACTTAATTAGGACCTTACTCTCTGAGTAAGGGGAGCCTCCCACCTGCTTACCTGGCCAATTGTTCGATTACCTCTTATGAAGAGCTCAAGTTGCAAACACTAAGACCTGATTAACCAATATTAAGTCAATAGGTCTTCTACTGTAGTAGAGCTGCTAAGGTCTTTCTGATGTTGATTTGTCTCGGCTGGATACAGTGGACAAGTTGCATCAGGGGGCTGGACCTCTCTATAGACATGAGATGTTGTAGGATAAAGGTGGGGTTGGGCACCAATAACTGTTAGGTGAGGACCCAATGACGACTTTATTTCTACGGTTATACGGTGGATCTGACTTAACTAAGAAATGGGACCAATAACTGTTAGGTGAGGTCTTCATGGCTTAGAGACCAAGTTGCACTGCAACATGCTTGAAAAGCATTGTACAAGAGTTGTACACTTATCCATCTATGTGTCACCAATAACTATTAGGTGAGGTGCCATGTAGATTGGTGAGACCGCAGTACCTACTAGAAACTCTAGTCGCGTAGGATTTTCATTTTCTTACTAGGAGAGTGTAAGGGATTCGAGAAAATAGTGGGAGGCACATTTGTTCTAAAAGACCTTAGAACAGATTAAGGATCAAGTACAAAAGTCTAACTAGAATTTTTACTCTCTGCAGATACAATGTCAGCTTCAAATCCTTTGACCCGTATTCTTGAGACCAACCGATTGACTGGAACCAATTACAAGGATTGGCTAAGAAACCTCAAAATTGTTTTGAACTGTGAAAAACTGGGCTACATACTCGAAAATGATATCCCTAGACTACCAACACGTCCTACTGATGATCAGCGTGTGATGCATCAAAAGTGGACGAATGATGACATCAGAGTCAAGTGCTATATCATGGCATCCATGTCCAATGAACTCCAATGCCAGCATGAGAATATGAAGACTGCTACGAACATACTAGCACACCTGCAAGAGTTGTATGGTGAGCAGAGTCGCACAGCTCATTTTGAAGTGTCCAAGAGGCTCTTCAAAGCAAAGATGCACGAGGGGCAGTCTGTCCATGATCACGGTCTGACTATGATCAAGGACCTAGAGGAGCTTGAGAAGCTCGGTATGAACATGCACAAGGAATTGCAAGTAGATTTGATCCTTCAATCCCTACCTGATTCATTTGGTCAGTTTATAGTAAACTACCACATGAATAAGATTGAATGCACTAAGACTGAACTGATAAATATGTTGGTAACTGCTGAGGGAGCCTTGAAAGGTTCAAGGGGCAATGTCCTTGCTGCTGAGTTGACTTCTGGTTCCAAGAGAAAGTCTACTTGGAAGAAAAAGAAGCCTGCTAAGAAGCAGAAGAAAGACAAGAAGCCAAAGAAGGAAGTTCAAAAGAAAAAAGCTAATGACAAAGGAAAATGTTTCCACTGCAATGTCGATGGCCACTGGAAGAGAAACTGTCCTTCATACCTCGAGAGCCTGAAGAACAAGAAAGGTGACATACCTTCAGAAGGTATAGACTTGCTCATAATTGAAACTAATCTAACGGTTTCTTCTACTTCTAGTTGGGTTATAGATTCTGGTTCTAGTGCTCATTTGTGCACTACCATGCAGGGTCTAAAGAAAAGTAGAAGGCTGGCGGAAGGTGCGGTAACCCTTCGGATTGGCAACGTGGCAAAAGTTGCTGCTGTGGCTGTAGGCACCTACCCTCTGCGACTACCGTCTGGTTTTAGTTTATTACTTAGAGACTGCTATTATGTACCTGCTGCTAGCAGAAATTTGATTTCTGTTTCATGTCTAGCACAGGAACGTCATGTTTTTACATTTGACAAAGACTGCTGTTCTATTTATTTCAGAAATAAAATAGTCTTACGTGGTTTTATGATTGACAGTCTGTATCATTTGCATATGAATGTATCTGTAAATATGTCTGAGCAAGAAGTGAGTGCCAAAGGATCCAAGAGATCCAGGGATGAGATAAACCTAAAATATTTGTGGCACCTCAGGCTTGGCCATATTGAAAAGGACAGAATGAACAAAATGGATAAAGATGGGCTTCTCGGCTCATTGACTTCCGAGTCATATCCAGTTTGCGAGTCCTGTCTTCAAGAAAAAATGGCCAGATTGCCCTTTGTAGGACATGGGGAGAGGGCCACTGAAATACTTACCCTAGTACATACAGATGTATGTAGCCCATTCGATGTGCTAGCCAGGGAATGGTATTCGTACTTCATTACCTTTACCGATGATTATTCACGGTATGGGTATGTGTATCTTATGAGACACAAGTCTGAATCTTTTGAAAAGTTCAAGGAGTTCAAGAATGAAGTAGAAAAACAAACTCGAAAACCTCTTAAGGCTCTTCGATCAGATCGAAGAGGAGAATACCTTAGTGGGAAATTCCGGAACTATCTCAAGGAAAACGGCATAGTCTCACAGTGGACACCTCCGGGTACACCTCAACTCAACGGGGTGTCAAAGAGGAGAAATCGGACTCTATTGGATACGGTCCGGTCCATGATGAGCTTCACTGATCTACCAATGTTTCTTTGGGGAGATGCCTCACTTATCGCAGTATATCTATTGAATAGAGTTCCCTCTAAATCCGTTTCTACCATACCGTATGAGATATGGCATGGTATGAAACCAAGTCTTGGTCATCTCAAGATTTGGGGATATCCGGCCCATGTCAAAAGACTACAGGCGGACAAGCTAGAGGCTAGGACCATAAGTGCTCGTTTTATAGGATATCCTAAAGAGTCATTAGGATACAATTTTTACGTCTCAGAGGATCACAATGTGTTTGTGAGCCGTCATGCCATCTTCTTGGAAAACCAGTTTATCCTTGATAGAGGCAGTGGGAGGAAAATTGAGCTTGAAGAAAAAGTCTCTGAAAAGCAACGAGTCATGGATCCTATCAAACCCATTCATACAGAGCCAGTACACGATGTTCCTCAACCACCTCGCAGATCTAGTAGGGTCTCCCATCCTCCCGATAGATACTTAGGTATACTAGAAGAGGATACCGAGAAAATGTTCCTAGTGGGAGATAGGGATCACACACAGGATCCCAAAACCTACGACGAGGCGATATCTGATATCGATTCCGAGAAATGGTTGGAAGCTATGAAGTCAGAGTTAGACTCCATGCATTCCAACCAAGTCTGGATCCTAGTAGATCCACCAGAAGGTATTGTACCTATTGGATGCAAATGGATCTACAAAAGAAAGATAGGTTCAGATAGAAAGGTAGAGACCTATAAAGCAAGGCTAGTGGCGAAAGGATATAGTCAATGCGAAGGCATTGACTATCAGGAACTTTTTCACCTGTAGCCATGCTGAAATCCATCCGAACATTGCTTGCCATTGTAGCATTTCATGATTATGAAATCTGGCAGATGGATGTGAAAACTGCTTTCCTGAATGAATATCTTGATAAAGATATCTATATGGAACAGCCTTTGGGTTTTACTTCCAGTGATGGAGATCACAAGGTCTGCAATGCAAAGGTCCATCTATGGACTAAAGCAAGCATCTCGGAGTTGGAACACTCATTTCGATGACGCAATCAAAATGTTTGATTTCATCAAAAACGAAGAGGAACCGTGTGTTTACAAAAAGGTTAGTGGGAGTGCTGTCGTATTTCTCGTACTGTACGTGGACGACATCCTCCTGATAGAAAATGATATTCCCATGCTAACCTCGGTCAAGGTCTGGTTGTCAAAAGAGTTCTCCATGAAAGACCTTGGGGAAGCATCCTATATTTTGAAAATAAAGGTCTATAGAGATAGATCTAAAAGGATGCTTGGCCTATCACAGAAGATGTACATAGAGGAAGTGCTGAAAAGGTTCAGCATGGAAAACTCTAAAAGGGGTCTCTTACCCCTAAGGCATGGAATTCATCTCTCCAAGAAGATGTGCCCCAACACATCTGAAGAGATTCAATGCATGAGCAAGATCCCTTATGCATCGGCAATAGGGAGCCTCATGTATGCCATGCTATGTACACGACCTGATATAGCCCTTGCTGTGAGTGTCACAAGCAGATATTAGTCGAATCCAGGTGAAGAACACTGGACAGCTGTGAAGAATATTCTTAAGTACTTGAGAAGAACTAAAGATTTATTCTTGATCTTCGGAGGATCATCAGAGTTAAAGGTAGAAGGGTACACGGATTCAGACTTCATGACTGATGTTGATGATAGAAAGTCAACATCTGGATATGTGTTTCTGTGCAATGGTGGTATGGTGAATTGGAAAAGTTATAAACAACCGATCATTGCTGATTCTACTATGGAAGCTGAATACATCCCCGCCTCTGAAGCTGCTAAAGAAGGCTTCTGGTTCAAGAAATTCATTGCAGAGTTGGACGTGATGACATCAGATGCCATAACACTCTACTGCGATAATAATGGCGCCATAGCTCTTGCTAAGGAGCCAAGGTCTCATCAGAAGTCCAAGCACATAGAGCGGCGCTTCCACCTCATATGCGACTATGTTGAGAAGAAGTATGTCGAGGTGCAGAGAGTAAACTCCGCGGATAACGTGGCAGACCCATTCACTAAGCAGCTAAGTCAACAAAAGACTGAAGCCCACCTTGAGAAGATGGGCCTAAGATATATAACCAATTGGCTTTAGTGCAAGTGGAAGATTGTTAGATGTATGCCCTAGAAGCCAATCTGGCTGACACATTGTTAATTCTAGGGACATAATTTTGTACTTGACTATTTGTTATTGAATAAATAAAAGGCATCTTTTTATTCATATTGTTTATGTGTCTATGAATCGTCCAAGAATTAATAAGATGATGATGCGTATTCTTAAGAGTTAAGAATTTGAGCTATATATCATTAGTGATTAATTTCTAAAAGGCTCCTGATCGATGGATCATCACGAGGACGGTGATCGATCCGATGAGATCAGTGCACACATTACTTTCCCTATAGATGGACGAGACTCGAGTCCACGGTGTGGAGACACTAAAGTAATAGTGCAGGTGCTTGTTAGAGAACAAGGGTACTGAGCGTGACCAAGACAAAAAGTCACTTGGATGTCTATCCACTCGTCAGTGACTTGCTTGATGTTGCAGTAGTGTGACTGGTCCTTTGACCTACGATGCTTCGGCTACTCACAGTGAGGTTATTGTAGTTTGACTGCACATATACATGGTCTCTAGCCATATGGGTCCATGCAGTGTAGATTGGCTGCAGTAGGTTCACTGTAGGAGTGGGGTATGCATCTACAAGGAATCTATCGAACTTGATAGATAAGGAGAGATCCTATGTGATTTATAAGACTAAGTTCGTAAGACCTCGGCCGGGGCAGATTGCACAGTGGAGAAAGAGTTCTCCGCTCTCGAACTTAAGTCGAATAAATCTTGACATATGACAGACGAAGGGGTTTGACGAGTTATTCATGACCTCCATCTTGTAGGGATCCACGATAGAAGGACTGTATCACACGATAACTGCATCTAGAGGTTCATCATTCTATTCTGCTGGGTAGCCACTACATGCTGCTAGGTATCACTGGTGGATGGTGGGACTCATAGGGATTATCTCGATGATCGATAAACCCTGATGAGTAGAGTTGGAATCGTTCCAACCCATTGAAAGGAGTTTTCAATGGTATTGTGATAGGGATCACATTATATCTCACTACCAGTCAGAATAGAACCTATGGGATCACACACATTAGAAGCACTGACCGATCCGATGGTTGAATCATGATTAGGAATCACAAGTAATCAATTCGATTGATAAACAGTTAAAGAAGGAACAAAGGAAATTAATTAATTGGACTTAAATACGATTCCAACTTGGAATAGGATTCCTAGAGTCCTAATTGGATTAGAACTGGAAATCCTATTTGGAGTAGGACTGGGATTCTTACTTGGAATAGGATTCCTAGAGTCCTAATTGGATTAGGACTGGGAATCCTATTTGGAGTAGGACTGGAATTCTTACTTGGAATAGAATTCCTAGAGTCCTAATTGGATTAGGACTGGAAATTCTATTTGGAGTAGGACTAGGATTCCTACTTAGAGTAGGATTCCTAGAGTCCTAATTGGATTAGGACTGAAAATCCTATCAGAGTCCTAATTGGATTAGGACCAAAATTAAATAAGTCCTAATAGGATTAGAATTTCTTAAGTCCTAATTAATTATTTATCTAATGAATCAACAAGACTCCTAATTGGATTAGGATTGAAGGGTTCAATTGAGTCATGGTTCATTAAGTTCTAATTGGATTAGGACTTACCTAGATTAAACCCAAATTGGTTCACCCTTGGTCCAAGCCTAATTAGATTAGGACCTAACCATGAGTGACCTTCCTAATCCTCCTTAAAGGAGGATTAGGTTAACCATGAAGGAGGGGCACATGCCCCTCCTCCTTTTCCTTGCTTGGTGCGGCAAAGAAGAGGGGCCGACGCCCCTCTTGGAAGTTTATCAAGGAGCTCCTACAAAGTAGAAGCTCCACATGCTATTTAAGAGGAGGCGTGGGGGCTGACCTAGGGCATCATTGAAGCCCTCTCCCTCTCCAATTCGTGGCCCCCTCTCCTCCCCTTTCCTTGGTTCAGCCGCAAGCAAGGAAGAAAAAGAAAGGTGGCCTCTTCATCCTCCCTTCCTCCTTCCAACGCAAGGAAAAGAAAGAAGGCTGCAGGGGTTTTGTTCCTTTACTATTCTTCATCCTTCTTCTTCCTCCTCTCAAGCACATTCAAGAGTTGAAAGAAAGAGAGGAGATCAGCCATCAAAGTTATCTCTGCAAGGGAGCTAGCACCCCGGGGAGATAGAAAGCTTGGATCGGTTTTCTGCTTCGTGTGGATACCCGTAGAGGCCGGGCACTTGAACGGCTTCAAGCGAACCTTCATCCAAAACCACGATCATCAATTTACGGTGATCATCTACTCGCACAAGGTGAAGATCTGATCTTCTAATGTTATTTAAAAGTTTTTAATCCTTATCTATCTACGAACGGTTTTTTAAACAACGTTCATGCGATGAACGGTTGATCCCGTGCATGCCTCTTCCGCTGTATCTGAAATTTTTTAATTTTCTACGGCATGGGCGGGTTCCCAACACATCCCGTATCTCAGCATCTGTTTGCGTCCGCGGCTTCCGTCTTCCTCGTAGTCCATGCGTCCCAGCTTCCTTCAAGCATCCAACCGTGATCCCAGGACCCGTGAAGCATTGCAGCCGTCTGCAAGTATCTCCAGATTTCATCCATCCGAGTCCCAGCCTCTTCAGATCCTACCCACGATGCTTGCGGAGCCCACGATGCATGCCAAGCATCCACAATCTCCCAAGCATCTCCGCATCCCAGCTCCATCTCAAGCTCCATCCGTTCGCTACCCAACCTCCCAACATCCTGCAGCCGTCCACCTCTTCCGCATTCACAGCTTCTCCCAGCGTGTGTGATCATCCCGCAGCCGTCCACGGTTCATCTCCCTTGCATTCCAACAGATCCCAGCTCCAATCCTCCTTCCGTTCGCGATCAGATCTCCATTCCAGCATCACAGCAGGATCCTGCGTCCGGGTATCTCGCGGCCAGTCAGCATCCGCATCCTGGATGACCGCCTCATCCCGTGATCAACGCCTCAAAAGTCCATCCGGTCCGCTCATCTTCATCTCGTGCGAGAAGGGAAGGGAGGGAGCTGGATATATCTTGCTCGGCTGGGAAAGAGCTTTTATCCCTCATTCGAAAAATAGAGCATCAGCCGTTGTGAAAGAAAAAAAAAAGAGAGAAAGAAACAGGGCATGCCCTGTTCTTCCGAAAAGAAATAAAAAAAAAGAGGGAGAGGCTAATATTTTAATGGAGGGCTGATATCTTGTGAAGGGTGATGGAGGAACCTTTGATGTCTTATTTTCTTTCAAGTAAATTCTGAACAATTGATCTCTTTGATTTACATCTATTTATATGTTTTTGATTCTTGCATGTTTATTTATGAGATAGATCTTTTATGGTTTATATTTCTTGATTCATGGATTGTTTCGATGTTTGATTTGTCGTAGACGTAATCGGCACGATAAATGCTTAGATCTTGAATTCATGTTTTCAAATTGTATACTCCATGATTAGAACTATTCTATCTGATTGATCCTTAATCAAGAATCGCAGAATTTAATTGTTGAAAATAATATCATCAAAGGGGATCCCAGATCCCTACACTATCTTAATCTATCCAAATTTCAATTCTCTGTTTACTGATTTATTTTCTATTTGCAAAACATCATCTTTATCCACAAATTTATTGAATTAATTAACCTAAAATTATATTAAATAATCTAATATATATTTCGTTCCCTGAGGATTCGACCTCGGACTCCCGAGATTTTACTACTTGTGCGATTCTCCTGCACTTGGGAGAGCATTTCTGTGACGCATCAGGAACCAAGGTCTCATCACAAATCCAAGTACATTCTAAGACGCTTCCACCTCGTTCGAGAGATCGTCGAGAGACAAGACATAGTGATTGAACGAGTAGACACAAAGAACAACCTAGCAGACCCGTTCACTAAAGTTCTACCACAACGGCAATTCGATCGCCACCTCGATTGTATGGGGATGAAATATAAGGACGATTGGCTTTAGTGCAAGTGGAAGATTGAAAGAATAGATGCCCTACAAGCCAATCGCAATATGTATTGCGAAGGATTTTCTTTTGATTTTCCAAATCATGTACATGACATTTAAATATGAATAAAGGTATTGTGTTTTATCATATGCTGTTGATTATATTTGTGATAAACCCCTTAGATTAGGGCAATGGTTTTGAGGCTATGATGAGATCATACTAGTAAGATCTAAAATCCTAAAACCCTAATCTTAAATATTCCCAGTTATTGGTACATTGAGTCGGGGATCAATATTTACCGGAAAGACTGGCACATCTTATGTATGCTCGATGTAGAGGGTGATTGATCTCACAATCACTAATGTGGAGACACTAATACAAATATGTGGGTGCTCATTAGAGAAATGAGTTCACTGAATTGACCTACAAAGAGAAATCTTATGAAGTCTTACTTACATGTCAAAAGATGATTCTCTTGTTGGGAATTGTATCCTAAATGTCAATCGTCAGCATATTGATGATTGAATTTTGTAAATAAATTGATAAATTAATAAAGTATTATTTGGCATTATTCATCATTTCATCTTCAAATAAACTCTTATATGATGAAGTCCTTAGGACTTATGTTATGATAAAGGAGGATTTATCTTTGAGTCCTTAAACTTGTTCACGACCAAATAATATGTTGTTACTAGGACGACAACATTATCGAGATTAGGTCGTTGTGTGACATATACGTTGGTTGTCCTCTTAACCAAGGAGTGTGGAGACACTGGTATGCCATACAGGTGAAGTGTAGGAGTACATTTCACTGAACGTGACCAATTCCGGAACACTCTACTGTCGAGAGACGTTCCGAGTAGATATGGGTATAAGTTTGGCCCTCTGACCTGAGACCGCAACCTGTGACTAGCAAGCAACTCACTGTACTTTGGTACCGGACTACCTGAATTTCTAATTCAGTGACGGAAGGTCACTGGGTGCAGTCACGTACTTGCGTAGTCAGTTGTGAGTCAAGATGGAATTGACCCCTCCTGGAAACAGGAATAATGTCTTGTGATTAATTTAGCAAAACCTTGGCCAGGGTAATCCCAGTGAGGAGTCACGGGATATCTAAAGTTAATCACATAATGGATGTACTAATTATAGGGTTGACAGTGAGCTCTAAGTCATCCTAGCATTAAGAGTCAAAGGGATTGAATTATACAGTAACCATAGTTCAGGGTTCCAGAATATTTGCTTCGCATATATTCGGCCTATTCGGACGTCGGGTACCATTGCTAGATGGTCACATCGATTAGTGTAGGAAGTCGTTCCTATACTACCGGCTTAGGTTCGAACCTATGAGGTCACACGCATAGAAGATTCTTGATTGATCAAGAAGGCTGATGAATGATTAAGAATCATTTAGGGGTAATTTGGTCAATTCGATTAGCAAATTATCTTATAAAATAATTAAAGTAATTATCGGAGGATTAATTAGTAATTAGATTGCTAATGAACTCAATTGGATTGAGTAATTAGACTAAGGATGAGCCAAATTGAATTAGATTCAATTCTGGGCTCAGTCAGGGTTTTTGACCTGATTGGATTAGGTCTGAATCAAGAGGACTTAGGTTGACCAAATTAAATTAGATTAAATTTGTGCTTAATTAGGGATTGACCTAATTGGATTAGGTTCAACCCATGGTAATTGGATCATTCTAATTGTTAGGATTTAATTAAATTAAATGGGTTTGATCTGAAACTGTTCGGATCTTGAAATCCACTTGTCACATATCCATACATGGCGCCATAAATTGATTTTTAATATGATTAAAAATTAATTTAATTTATTTAATGGTGACATAGGACACTTGGCAACATCAGGGACCTCTTTCATCATTAGATGGGTCGAAATGGAGAGATAAATTCATGAAAAGAATTGGATAAAATCAAATTCTCTCTCTTCATGACATATGTCATCCTTATCTTTATCTCACTTCTAATTAAGGTTGAATTTCGAATTTAATCATCACAAAATCACCACGTGACCCTCTAATCTGTTTAGGGGATAAGATCAGATCTAAGTCCTCTTCAATCCCTTTAAACCTTTCCTCCAAGTTCTTCCAAGAAGGCGGATCAAAAGTTGATAGCGTTTGGAAGATCAAATTTCAGCCTCAAGAAATTCTGCGCAAGCTAGCACTTCCGCAGGATTGGATCTCTTCAGAAACTTCGCGTGGACTTCTCGTAGAGGCCATTCGTGTGCGTGGCTGCGAAGTCGAGGATCAGATCCACAAGTTTCATCCATCATAAAAGGTATTAATCCTACATTAATCTTTTATTATGGTGTCAAGATCTAGGTCTGATTCCCCGAGGTTTTACCCTCTTTTGGGGCTCCTCACGGAGATATCTCCAGAATCCATTCAATGGATATTCGGAGATTAATCGGAATAGAGTTCTTAAGTTTCAGATCTGTTAGTTAATCATGCATGAAAGTTTTAGCATAATTGTTTAAACGATTCCGGCATAATCCTATGTGTTCTTAAGGTGCTGATTTCTAGATTTGATCTTGTAAGCATGCATGAATTAAATTATTTGATTCGATTTTTTCGCTGCATTTTAAAACTTAAAAAGAACTACGTATGACTTGATCCCCCTTATGAAGGGGTACGTAGGCAACCCGATCAGGTTCAGCCATGGTTTTAAAAAAAAAAAAAAACAGCATGCTTAACACCGAAGAACCTAGGATTCACTTTCAGTGGTATCAGAGCCAGGTTTATGTTTAAACTTTTATGTTTTAATTCTTGTAATTAAATCTGAAATCATTAACATATTTAGATTAGATCTAAAGTGCTTTTTATGATTGATTTAATTGCTGATTATGCATGATTAAGTAGATCCGAAATTTTGGATGCATATGATGCATGTTTGTGTTAGGATTAGTAACATAAAATAAATCTGAAATTATAATATTATTTAGATTAGATCTAAATAAAATTTATGATTCATATGATCTCTGATTTTAATGAACAAATCAGATCTGAAATTAAAAGTGAAAAAACAAATACATAAGATGTATGTTGTTTGTATTAATTCATGTTGTTATGTATATGTGATGCATGAACATTAAATATAATGACTTAAATATGAATTAAATCTGATTATATATGATTAATTACAAAACTCAGATCTGAAAATATGTTTTAAGAACTGAAAGATTGTAATTAATATGTAATTAAAAAGAAATATGCAATGATCAAAACTTTCATAAGTCTAAACTTAATTGAGAATTAAGTGTTATGAAATAGAATTGTAACTCAATTAATTGACATTGCATAATTCTTTGGGCATATGGGTTAGCTTGAATCAAGTTCCTAGGATTGGGTTAGACCTAAGGTTAGAATCATACATGGACAAATAGAATTAATTGATCAAATCTAATTAAGTAGTAACTAGATTAGGTCAAGAAAATTCTAGGTCAATTTACAATAGTTGTAGATGGATCAAGTCCATGTCTTTGATTAGACCAAGATGGAACTTGATTTAGGCTCAGAGGTATAGCCCGAGTCATTTAAGTAATCAAATCGAAATTGATTAACCAGTCGGTGTCTAAGGTAAGTTTGGCAGTTTTGACTGGTGGTTTTTAATTGGAAGCTACTCGCACTGATTCGTCTTTGCCGAGTTAATGGCATATCCCTTCCACCGATCTCACTTACCTAGCCGACATGGTCAATCACATTTTGATTGGATCACTTAATGATTCGAGTTAGCCCATGCCTATAAGGAAAATCAGTTTGACTGATTTAGGTGCCTCCTTAACCGGTTTGAGTCTAATCTGATTTGGTGAAGTCAGTGGGAGAAATTAGACTAACCGGAGCTTCTTATCTATCCTAATTAAGAAATCCTCTAAAATTATTAGGTCCTTAAAATGAAATGGTTATGGGGATAACTAGGTCATAGCCTTCCATTAAGTTGGGTGATAATGGGTCCAATGCTTTGATAATTATTGGAGGCGCGACACGCCTGGTACTTATCAAGCATTGGAATTGTCATTCAATATATGATGAGTTAAGTGTACCTTCAATAGGCGGTCAGGTGAGCCGAGCCACACTCGGGCTTGGTCGTCTATTAGTTGATTAAACTTAACCCTATTATTTAATGGTTGGACCTGACTAGGGTATTCGGTGGAGGCGCCACACGCCCGCCGAAGAACCTAGGGCAAAATTATCACTAGAAGTTGCTTGGTGAAGCAACTGGTTTAGAACCTACCAATAGGTGCATATGGGTTAGCCGAGCCACACTCGGGCCTATATGCGATCTATTGGGTTCTAGTGCCCACTAAAGAATTAGGAGTAATTTTTCGAATTGGAGGTAGAGGCTACCAATTTGTATAAAATAGTGAGAGTACCTTTAGACTAAAGTCCAAGTCTAATGTGTTTAGTCAATTCATATACTAATAGCCAAATTTTTTTTTATGTAGAAATGGCCACTAATTTGCCACTTCGCTCATTGTTGGACAATAACAAGTTGACTGGTCCAAATTTTAATAATTGGCATAGAAAACTGAAAATAGTGCTAGAGCATGAAAGGATCCTTTATGTGATAACGGATCCAGCACCTGAGCAGCCCACTGCTAATGCATCAAGATCGGCCAAAGACACTTATCAGAAGTGGCTTAGTGACCGGATCACTGTTCGATGCATCATGTTGGCAGCAATGAGTGATGAGTTTAGTAGGCGTTTTGAGAATACGCAGCCGGAAGATATTATTCAAGTGTTGAATGAATCATTCGGTGTTCCTGACGACGTTGAGAGGCACAAAACTAGTTGTGCCATCTTCAGCACCCGAATGAAAGATGGAACCTCGGTAACTGATCATGTACTGTACATGATTGAGTTGATCGAGCGTCTAAGCTCTCTTGGTTTTCTCCTTCATGATCAATTGGGGAAGGATGCCATACTAAACTCATTGCCTAGATCATACCGTCCTTTTCTCACTCATTTTCGTATGACGAAACCTGTAGTGAATTATCACCAATTGTTGGGGTTACTACAGACGTTTGAGAATGATCACCAACTTCTTAAGAAGACGGTGAACTTTGTGGGAGGTTCATCCAAGGGTCGCCCCTTTAAGAAAGGGAAAAAGAAAAATAAAATCCAAAAGAAACAAGTGCACCATGCTCAGCCTAGTCAGAAAAAGAATAAAAAGGCTGATCAGAGCAAGGCGGAGTGCTTCTTCTGCAAGAAGCAAGGACATTGGAAGAGGAACTGTCCTCTTTACATTGCATCTCTCGATCCGAACCGGCTTAAGAAAAGTGGGCAATCAGTTGCCAATCAAGGTACTTATATGATAACACCTTGCAATTTTTCTATTTGTGATAATTCGACCTGGGTATTGGATACCGGTAGTCCTTTTAATATTTGCAATTCGTTGCAGGGGCTACAAGTCAGTGAGAGATTTGAAGAAGGAGAAAGGTTCCTGAATGTTGGAGATGGAAGATCAGTTCCAGTTCTAGCTTTAGAAATTCTTAAACTTGAATTTAGCTCTCATGTAAATGTCCTTAGTGATTGTCACTATTGTCCAAGTTTTTTATTGAATGTCATTTCTGTAGGCCTTTTGGCCAAAAATGGTTATGAAATATCAATAAAAAAGGATTATTGCAATATCATTTGGAATGGTGCTGCTGTAATGAATGGAACTCTGAGTAATGGCATTTACATTTTGTCACAACCTGTTCATGTAATGTACAAGTCCAATAAGCGCCCTAAAATAGATAATGTCACGGATGTCTACCTTTGGCATCATAGGCTAGGACATATTAACAAGAACAGGATGAACAGGTTAAGTAAAGAGGGAATCCTCGATGTTAATGATTATGAATCATTGACAACCTGTGAATCATGCCTTCTTGGTAAAATGACCAAATCACCTTTTACCGGAAAAGGTGAACGAGCCAGTGACTTATTGACCCTTGTACATTCTGATGTATGTGGGCCAATGAGCACAAATGCTAGAGGTGGGTATTCATATTTCATTACGTTTACAGATGACCTTTCTAGGTATGGTTATGTCTATTTAATGAGACATAAATCTGAATCATTTGAAATGTTCAAATTATATCGTAATGAAGTAGAAAAACAAACTGAAAAGAGTATTAAAACTCTTCGATCAGATCGAGGAGGTGAATACCTCACCAGTGAGTTTTTGACATATCTAGGAGAAAATGGGATTCTCTCTCAATGGACTCCTCCTGGTACACCACAGTATAACGGTGTATCAGAAAGGAGAAATCGAACTCTGTTAGACATGGTTCGATCCATGATGGGGTTTGCTGATCTGCCCATATCCTTTTGGGGATATGCTCTTGAGTCAGCCTGCTACATTCTAAATAAGGTTCCAAGTAAGTCTGTAAATAAAACACCACATGAGATGTGGACTGGACGTAAGCCGATGCTCTCTCACCTTAGGGTTTGGGGGTGTCCAGCGTACGTCAAACGTTTGAAGACAGACAAACTTGAACCCAAGTCTGACAAATGTTTCTTTGTTGGTTATCCTAAAGAAACTAAAGGATATTACTTCTACTTTGCTAAAGAACAAAAGTTATTCGTAAGTAATAGAGCTGTTTTCTTAGAGAAAGAATTCCTTAGTGAAGGAACTAAAAGCTCTAATGTTGAGCTTAGGGAAGTTCAACATGTAGAAGATCCGACACCATCTACTGAACTAGTTGAGTCGGATTTGATTAGATCAGATCCAGAACCCATCTTAGATGCACCATTAAGGCGATCAGGTAGAATACCACGTCAGCCGGACAGATACTACGGTTTCTTGGTCCAGGACGGGAATCCTGTCGAACTTGATGAAAACGATGAGGATCCGATCACCTATATGGATGCTATGCAGAGGCATGACTCTGATGCATGGCTTGGAGCCATGCAATCCGAAATGGAATCCATGAAGGTCAATGATGTATGGACATTAGTTGACCCACCCGAAGGGATTAAACCCATAGGGTGTAAGTGGATTTTCAAAAGAAAACGGGGCGCAGACGGAAAAGTAGAGACCTATAAAGCCCGTCTGGTTGCCAAGGGATATCGTCAACGTTATGGTATTGACTATGACGAGACGTTTTCTCCTGTGGCAATGCTCAAATCCATTCGGATTATGCTTGCGATAGCAGCACACTTAGATTATGAGATCTGGCAGATGGATGTTAAAACCGCTTTTCTAAATGGAGATTTAGAAGAGGAGGTGTATATGATGCAACCTGAAGGTTTTATATCTGCAGATGAGTCTAAGGTGTGCAAGCTTCAAAAATCCATTTATGGATTAAAGCAAGCTTCACGGAGTTGGAACATACGATTTGATAAGGTGATCAAATCATATGGCTTCATTAAGAATGAAGAAGAACCTTGCATTTATAAATGGGCTAATGGTTCAGTTATTATATTTCTTGTTTTGTATGTGGATGACATTCTTTTAATCGGGAATGACATTCCTGCATTGCAAGGAATAAAGGTTTGGCTATCATCTCAATTTGCCATGAAGGATTTGGGAGAAGCATCTTACATCCTAGGGATGAAGATCTATAGAGATAGATCTAGAAGATTGCTTGGATTATCCCAATCCACATACATTGATACTTGTTACGGGGGAACTTAGCCACCATGCCCCACGTGACCGGCACGCGCACCCGGGAAGACTACGGCTGCCCCTTGATCCAGCAATTCGACCTCGGGTCGGATATCTTCGGCTCCGCAGCCCGACCCCGAGTCGGCTGCCCCTTGATCCAGCAATCCGACCTTGGGTCGGATATCTCCGGCTCCGCAGCCCGACCCCAAGTCAGCTGCCCCTTGATCCAGCAATCCGACCTTGGGTCGGATATCTTCGGCTTCGCAGCCCGACCCCGAGTCGACTGCCCCTTGATCCAGCAATCCGACCTCGGGTCGGATATCTTCGGCTCCGCAGCCCGACCCCGAGTCGGGCTGCCTCTTGATCCAGCAATCCGACCCCGAGTCGGCAATCTCTGACAACAACAGACTGTTCCCCTGAGGCACGCCGCGGCCCCCTGCTCCACTACTCCCTGCAACGGCCGTATCCGACGCTGTTTCACGATCCCCTGTAACAGCCGTACAAAGCGGAACTCCACTACGCCCTGCCATAGCCGTACCCAGCGCTGCCCCACGACGCCCTGTAACGGCCATGTCAGTGGCAACCCCATCGTGCCACACGATGACCAATCCCCAAAAGAACCCCCCAGCCTGGTATATATGCGGCTGGGGGGGAAGGGGGAGGGTAAGCAAGATTTTCCAGAGTATCATCTTACCTGCTACCTCTCCTTCTCCTTCGATCTTTCCTAACTTGATCGTCGGAGGGCCCCCACTACTCCGGTGGTGGTGCGAGGTTTGCTTGCAGGTTTCCCGGCGGAAGGTGGAGCGCAACCGAAGCAATTCCAAGGGAACCCCGTTCACACCGCTGTGCCAATCGTTCTCGGTTTGAACCCCCAGCAACAGTTGGCGCTAGAGGAAGGGCCCGGATCTCAGAGCGATCATAATGGCACGGCGAGGTGGTCGTGGAGCTTCCAATGCTTCCGGTCGCGGGACCTCTCACGCCTCTGGCCGGAAGGCCGCTGCATCTCCAACACGCTCTCAGCAACAATACTATACTGAAAAGGTTCAGTATGATTAATTCCAAGAAAGGCTATCTTCCAATGGGCCATGGAATTAACCTCTCTAAAAGGGATTGTCCGACAACCTCTCAAGAAAGAGAAAGTATGGATAGAATTCCATATGCTTCGGCAGTGGGATCTATAATGTATGCCATGACATGTACTAGACCAGACGTGGCATACTCACTAGGAGTAGTGAGTAGATACCAGTCTGATCCAGGTAGCAACCACTGGAAGGTTGTAAAAACCATCCTTAAGTATTTGAGAAATACTAAAGATCAGTGGCTTGTCTACGGTGATTCTGACTTAAAACTTGAGGGATATACCGATTCAAGTTTTCAGTCAGATCAAGATGATAGCAAGAGCGTGTCGGGATATATCTTCACTCTTAAGGGTGGGGCCATTTGCTGGAAGAGTTCCAAGCAGCATACAGTGGCAGATTCTACATGTGAAGCAGAATACATTGCAGCATCTGATGCAGCCAAGGAAGCCGTATGGTTGCGCAAGTTCATCACCGAGCTGGGAGTGGCACCTTCCATTGATGGTCCAGTTCCTATATTTTGTGATAATACTGGAGCCATAGCTCAGGCAAAGGAACCTAAAGCACATCAGCGGACCAAGCATATTCTGCGACGCTATCACCTGGTTTGAAAGATTATAGAACGAGGTGATATTGATCTTCAGAAGATTGACACAAAAGAAAATCTGGCTGACCCATTTACCAAAGTCCTCGGCATCAAAGAGTTCAACGAACACAAGTCGAAGATGGGTATTAGATACTGTGCCGATTGGCTTTAGGCTAAGTGGGAGTTGTTGGAAATTGTATCCTAAATGTCAATCGTCAGCAAATTGATGATTGAATTTTGTAAATAAATTGATAAATTAATAAAGTATTATTTGGCATTATTCATCATTTCATCTTCAAATGAACTCTTATATGATGAAGTCTTTAGGACTTATGTTATGATAAAGGAGGATTTATCTTTGAGTCCTTAAACTTGTTCGCGACCAAATAATATGTTGTTACTAGGACGACAACATTATCGAGATTAGGTCGTTGTGTGACATATACGTTGGTTGTCCTCTTAACCAAGGAGTGTGGAGACACTGGTATGCCATACAGGTGAAGTATAGGAGTACATTTCACTGAACGTGACTAATTCCGGAATGCTCTACTGTCGAGAGATGTTCTGAGTGGATATGGGTATAAGTTTAGCCCTCTGACCTGAGACCGCAACCTGTGACTAGCAAGCAACTTACTGTACTTTGGTACCGGACTACCTGAATTTCTAATTCAGTGACGGAAGGTCACTGGGTGCAGTCAAGTACTTGCGTAGTCAATTGTGAGTCAAGATGGAATTGACCCCTTCTGGAAACAGGAATAATGTCTTGTGATTAATTTAGCAAAACCTTGGCCAGGGTAATCCCAGTGAGGAGTCACGGGATATCTAAAGTTAATCACATAATGGATGTACTAATTATAGGGTTGACAGTGAGCTCTAAGTCATCCTAGCATTAAGAGTCAAAGGGATTGAATTATACAGTAACCATAGTTCAGGGTTCCAGAATATTTGCTTCGCATATATTCGGCCTATTCGGACGTTGGGTACCATTGCTAGATGGTCACATCGATTAGTGTAGGAATTCGTTCCTATACTACCGGCTTAGGTTCGAACCTATGAGGTCACATGCATAGAAGATTCCTGATTGATCAAGAAGGCTGATGAATGATTAAGAATCATTCAGGGATAATTTGGTCAATTCGATTAGCAAATTATCTTATAAAATAATTAAAGTAATTATCGGAGGATTAATTAGTAATTAGATTGCTAATGAACTCAATTGGATTGAGTAATTAGACTAAGGATGAGCCAAATTGAATTAGATTCAATTCTTGGCTCAATCAGGATTTTTGACCTGATTGGATTAGGTCTGAATCAAGAGGACTTAGGTTGACCAAATTAAATTAGATTAAATTTGTGCTTAATTAGGGATTGACCTAATTGGATTAGGTTCAACCCATGGTAATTGGATCATTCTAATTGTTAGGATTTAATTAAATTAAATGGGTTTGATCTGAAACTGTTCGGATCTTGAAATCCACTTGTCACATATCCATACATGGCACCATAAATTGATTTTTAATATGATTAAAAATTAATTTAATTTATTTAATGGTGACATAGGACACTTGGCAACATCAGGGACCTCTTTCATCATTAGATGGGTCGAAATGGAGAGATAAATTCATGAAAAGAATTGGATAAGATCAAATTCTCTCTCTTCATGACATATGTCATCCTTATCTTTATCTCACTTCTAATTAAGGTTGAATTTCGAATTTAATCATCACAAAATCACCACGTGACCCTCTAATCTGTTTGGGGGCATGGGAATTTCGAAATTGAAAGAGGAAAGTGGCAACATGATGAATGGTTTAGATTAGATCAAGCTTCATCATGTAATGGCACATGAACTTGAATTTTGAATTCAAAATTCAAAACCCCACAAAATCCTCCACAAATATGGGATGGTTGGCATGAAGTTAGGTAGGAGAGCAACATTAAAAGGACCTCCATCATCTGGTGGTCGAATTCAAGGAAAAAAGAGAGAAAAAGAAGAAGAAAAAAGGGAAAATAAAAGAGAGGAACCCTAGTTCAAGCATGAAAAAATTCTGCATTCAATCTAGCTGACTTCTTCCTCCTCTAAGTCCATTGCGCCATTAGTGTTAGGGGTCCCTGATAAGAGTCTTTAGATCAGATCTAAGTCCTCTTCAATCCCTTTAAACCTTTCCTCCAAGTTCTTCCAAGAAGGCGGATCAAAAGTTGATAGCGTTTGGAAGATCAAATTTCAGCCTCAAGAAATTCTGCGCAAGCTAGCACTTCCGCAGGATTGGATCTCTTCAGAAACTTCGCGTGGACTTCTCGTAGAGGCCATTCGTGTGCGTGGCTGCGAAGTCGAGGATCAGATCCACAAGTTTCATCCATCATAAAAGGTATTAATCCTACATTAATCTTTTATTATGGTGTCAAGATCTAGGTCTGATTCCCCGAGGTTTTACCCTCTTTTGGGGCTCCTCACGGAGATATCTCCAGAATCCATTCAATGGATATTCGGAGATTAATCGGAATAGAGTTCTTAAGTTTCAGATCTGATAGTTAATCATGCATGAAAGTTTTAGCATAATTGTTTAGACGATTCCGGCATAATCCTATGTGTTCTTAAGCTGCTGATTTCTAGATTTGATCTTGTAAGCATGCATGAATTAAATTATTTGATTCGATTTTTTCGCTACATTTTAAAACTTAAAAAGAACTACGTATGGCTTGATCCTCCTTATGAAGGGGTACGTAGGCAACCCGATCAGGTTCAGCCATGGTTTTTAAAAAAAAAAAAAACAGCATGCTTAACACCGAAGAATCTAGGATTCACTTTCATCTCTTAGTGGGAGTTGTGCAACTAATCCTTTGACCTGAGATCACTATAGTATCTTGTGCACATAAATCCTTATTTTGGTTTTCACTCATTCATGACAATAAGTTGTGTACGAGGTCTTCTGGATATGGTGGATTGTGTACAAAGTTATGAGTAGGTCAACAAGAAATTAATCACTTCTAGTAAGAGAAGATCGCATCCTATTTATTTTAATTATATGATAATTCAGGAAGTCTTTGATCAAAGCACAATGAAAATTAGAAAGAATTTCTAATGTTTCATTATTCGAATTATCATTAGAAGATTAAGAAATATATGAATATGAAATTGAGTTTGACATATATTCATACTCATATACATATTCGGGATGCAGTTTGATTAAAGGATTGAATTACACGGTAACTTGACATGGAAGGATATTTTTGGTATTTCCACCAAATTTCATATTTTTTGGATAGACATGACACGTTGCTAGATGTCAATCTTGTCTTATAGGTTTGATCGAATTAAAGAGTTTAATTCGATCACCAATTAAGAAGGATTCTAATTATTAAGTTCGGGTTCGTGCAGTTTGGACTTAAATCGATTAGAAGAGTTCTAATCAAGTTGGATCAACTCGCACTCACACCTATTGCTGGCTAAGTATGGAATCCAATGGGTCACACACAAGAAAACTTATCAAGGGTCTAATTAGATTAGATCATGTTTGCAAGATAAACATCTTAGCAGGTGTTGCAAACCTAGCTCTTAATTCAAATTAAATTCGAATCTGATTCTTAGATTAGGTTGATCTAATATGATTAGATCATGACCTAATATGGGTTAGCCAAGAGTTGGAACCCATTTGGCTTTAATTAGACCTGATTTGATTAGGTTTAATGTTTCCTTTAAGTTGGTTAAACCCAATTGGATTGGGTTTGATAGGGCCTTCACTTCTGGACCATTGATCGCTCCCTGGATGAAGGATCTGGTCCACTGGTTGGCGCCTTCATCTGGACCATTGGATGGCTTTCTGGATGAAGGATCTGGTCCACTGGTTGGCGTCTTATTCTAGACCATTGGATGGCTCCCTGGATAAATAATTTGGACCATTAGTCAGCGCCTGAATCTGGACCACTGGATGGCTCCCTGATGAAAGATCTGGACCATTGCTCAGCGACTGAATCTGGACCGCTGGATGGCTCCCTGGATGAAAGATCTGGACCATTGCTCAGCGCCTAAATCTGAACCATTGGTGATGGCATCTTGCTTCTGGACCATTGGATGGCACCCTGGATGATGATGCCTAGATCTAGACCATTAGATGGTGCCTAGATCTGGACCATTGGCTTTGGTTCCCTGCATTTGGGCCCTTGGATCATCAGGATTTAAGAAGGAGACGTGAGAAAGAAGCATATCATTAGATACGGCTTTTTCTAAAGCTTGATACGCCTCCCTCTCTCTCTTGTTGGCATCCTCTTATCACACCCTTTGATGCATGAAGGAATGGCTAAGATGCATCCCTTCACATCTATAAATAGGGAGCTATTCCACCGTATTCTTCATTCCAACTCCACCGCATTCTCTCTCCCTTATCCCTTCTTTCTTACAACCCTTTGTCTCTTTCTAACATTGCTTCTAGAGTGTCCTAAGCCAAGACAAGGAGGTCTTCTTTAGGACAAAAAATATTAGAAGTGATTTAGAAAGATGAAAAAAAAATAAGAGAGGAGAGAAAGCAAACCAGTTTAAATCCTTTGGAAGGATTCAGCATTAAGGATCAAAAATCTTTGGAGCTAAAGTCTTGATCGAGTTTTCGTGTGGATCACCGTTGGAGGGCGGACACTTGGACGCCTCGTGGAGATTCTACAAACTTAGATTTGGCGTTACAGGTATTCTTCTATTTCAGTATTTATATTTATATTGTTTGATTGTTACCATTAAGGTGATCTAGGCTTTATTAGGGTTTCATGTCAATGGACTTTATTAAGAAATTTTTAAAATCCCTAGCTTCTGCTGCCCATTATAATGTGATAAAACCCTTCAAGAGTTTCACATGAGTTTCAAGAGCTGCTTTGACAAGATAATCTTAGTTATTCATTTTAGGTACCCAAGCTTGCTTGGGTCTTTGGGGGTTAGGGCATATGGTTCCTTTTGGAACCCAAATCTGTTTAATTGTAATAACTTTACCGCTTGATTTAATTGTGTTAGAACGATAGGTAAAGTTGTTATGCCCATTCTTTTCATGTTTGAAATAAGTTGTCTTATTTAATGGTTTGCTTGGTGAATTGATAACCTTTTTCTCTAGAGATTTATTGTTAAGCAAAGAAGTCAAGCCAAGTCTTGATTTATCAAAAACAGCATGTTGACTTTCAAACATCATTTTTAATCTTTCTGAACTTACAGTGAATTTGTTAATAAGAGATTTCAGTTGGTTAACTTCTTCACTTAAGTTTTGGTTTTCTTTAATTAAGTTATGATTTTTCTGAATCAATTCTTCTGAATTTAACCTTAAGCTTTCATTTTTAGAATTTAATTTGTCTTGTATTTCAGCAATAGAATTTCTTTCTTCTGAAATTTTCAGATTTAGCTTTTTAAGATTCTTGTTCTTCATAGACAATTTTTTATATTCACCATACAAATCATGAAAAGCATTTAATAGTTCATCATAAGAGTACTCTTCATGAAATTCATTTGGTGTAAAATTAGATTCAGATTCTACTTTATCTTCTTGTGCCATAAAACACAAGTTAGTTACCTCTTGTAGTTCATTGTTGCTCCTAGCTTTCAATTTCTTGCTTGACTCTCTCTTGGTCAAGGCTTTCTTAATTTCTTTCTTTCTTTCTTCTTACTTCCTCTTCTTCTTTGTCTTTAAGAAGCTTTTGAATTTTTCAGTGTTTGAGGATGGATCCTTATTTTTATCACCTCCTTTCTTTCTAATTGGGAGATTCAAAAGCTTTTCCTGCAGTTTCACTATTAGTATGTAACTGAAACACATATGAGCTAATCTGAAATTTATCATAAATATTTTTTAAAGTATCCTAGATTTCTTTAGTAGATAAGCATGCAGAAATCTTATTAAATATAGTTTCATGGATAGCACAATATAGTATATTCATAGCATTAGCATTCAATTATGCTAAGTCTTTTTCATTAACAGCTTGAGAGAGTGTGTGAAGGCCATTTATTATGATATTCCATAACTCATAGTTTTGTGATTGAACAAAAATTTTTATTCTAGCTTTCCATTGAATATAGTTAGTTCCATCAAACAGTGGAGGTCTATTTGTGGAAAGTCCCTCAGCAAATAATATGTTATGTGGGGCTGTCATAATCTTTGGCTCTAGTCAGTTAAGACGATAAATAATAGAAGAGCACCTACTCTGATACCACTTGTTGCCCAAGGTGACAACCCAAGAGGAAGGGGTGAATTGGGTTTTCTAAAAATTATGTTTCCTAATTAACTTTGAATTGAATGTAGCGGAATGATAAGATGTTATCTTACTTTAGCTCTAGACAATTACAAATAAAGTAGTGGGAGACAAAGCTAGAGATATTGCACAATCAAGTATGAATGTAAGGCATGAAGCATAAGAGATAAGGCATAACAAACGCAAAGATGTATAATGGTTCGGTGCACCCCAGCACCTACATCCACTTCCCAAGATCTCTTGGAAATTTTACTATAATCCCTTAGATTACAGCCGGTTGTTTTACAAGCTCACAACCTAACTTGTTTTTACGAGATCACAACGAACTCAGTTGGTTTTTTCCGGATTACCAACTACAACCTACAACGTTGGTTTTGACTGGCTTACCAACAACCCTTAACCCCTTGATTCAATCCCTTGATTGAATCAAGTTATAAGATATCAGAATAGGAGTTTAAAACAAATACAAGCTTCTCAAATAAGCAGATATAACAATATAAATAAATAGAGTAAAGAGAAGAAGCCCTCAAACAAGGTTTGCAGATGAAAGAACTCGGCTTCTCCTTTACTTGACCCTCTTCTAATTTCGCACGAGCTAGAGGATCACTGAGGCAACACACAGTTGGAGAGGAAGCTTTGGGATACACTCAAATGCTTTTCTTCTCTCTCTTTTGCTTTGAATGGCCCTTTTATGCTTTTGAGAGGTTTCTCTTAAAATCTCTTCCCTATGTGTTCTCTTCCACATCTGTCCTTCTTTCCTTGCTCTCCCCTTGATTTTATAGCTTTAGATGGTGTGGAACAAAGATCTAGCCGTTAGAAACAAAAATAGAGCCGTTGGAGTTGAGAAAAAAATTAGCCATTATGCCTCCCAGCGTGCTTGAGTCGACTCGGCTGAAGTAGAAGTCGACTCGTGAATATGAGTCTACTCGGCACTGTAGCTGGAATCGACTCGCACTGTAGCTAGAGTCGGCTCGAGAACTGTAGCGCTGAAAACTACTTTCTGTCCTGACTGAGAGAGACGGCTCGAATGAAGTAGGAGTCGACTCGGCACTGTAGCTGGAGTCGGCTCGAGCACTGTAGCTCTGAAACTCACTTCTTTATCTTTTTCTGTGGAAGTCGGCTCGTAAATAGTAGGAGTCGACTCGAGCACTGTTTCTTGAAACTCCAGAGTGCCAGAGTCGACTCTGAACTTCCAGGAGTCGACTCGAGGATTGTTCGTTTGAATTTTTCTTGGAATTTGCTCCTCCAACTTGAATCCTTTGAACTTAAACCTTAGGCCAATGAAGTGTGGCTTTCTTCCAACTTTTCTTGAGATCTTTTGAGGTCTTCTTGTATTTTTCCAACTTGCTATATTCCTTGCAAAACAAATTATCTTTCTTCTTGCAACACAAACATTAGTAATTATACTTCAAGGTTTTGTGATCAACAAAATCAATCTTTGGGTCAGCAAGATGTAAGCTGCTTTCTTCTCACCATTGGAAGATCAATCGGGACCTTGGAAAGGTTTTCTAGAATTTTGGAGGTTTTTTTTTGTTTGAAAGAGAGTTTGAAGGCTGAAGATGCTTTAAGGGGTATGAAACGTTTCAGGTTCAACGTTTCAAAGAGAGAGAGAGAAAAAGTCCTTAAAATCCATTTCAAATAGTTTCCACTTTAGTCGACTCATTCAACTTATGAATCATCTCCTGTAGATTAGGAGTCGACTCTTTTAACTTTAGAGTCGTCTCCTGTAAGTTAGGGGTCGATTCTTTTAGCTTAAGAGTCGTCCCTTACTACGTGAGTCGACTCCTCATTTACAAGAGTCGTCTCCTCAGACAGTTCAAGAGACAAAATCTTTTTAAATATGATTTAAAAATCAATTGTAAACCATATATCAAATCAACTAAAATTCAACCAATAATAGTCAATCAAAATATACAATTTATCATTCATAATCAGTCATCAAAAAGGATCACAAATACATAATTCACCTCTAAATTTACAAAAGACTTCTTCATTAAGAGGTTTAGTGAAAATATCTACAATTTGTTTATCAATATTTATAAATTCCATTTTTATATCCCCATTTTAAGCATGATCTCTTATGAAATGATATTTGATTTCTATATGTTTAGATCTTGAGTGTTGTATGGGATTTTTAGTCAGATTTATGGCACTAGTGTTTTCACACCTTATAGAAATTTTATTTTGTTTTATGCCATAGTCCTCGAGTTGTTGCTTAATCCATAGGATTTGGGCACAGCAACTTCCTGCAACAATCACTACCAGAAAATACGCGTATAGTGACGGAGATTTTCGTCACTATACCGTGTTTCCGGTTACTAATACGAAATTTATGACCGGAGCTCCCGTCACTGAATTGGTTACAAAAACATGCGTCACTAAATTCTCAGTGACGGCGGCGATTCCCGTCACTAACCTTTGTGATAGAACCGCCGTCACTAAGCCGTTACAAATTCAAGAATTAAATATTTAAGAAATTACGTATTTTCCGTCACTATCCAGTTGCGGCGTTAGTGACGAAGGTAACTTGGTCACTGATTTTGTCACAGAATGCGGTCACAAGTTTGGTCACTGATCTGTCACAACCTTCAGTGACAGATTTAATCGTCACAAACATGATCACACATTTTGTCACTACATTTGTCATTAATCCCATCACTAACTCTCAAGACAAGGTTACCGTCACTAATTTGTTACAAACGCTCTGAGCAAAATCAATTTTTATTAACTAAAATCCTGTCACTAAGTTTATGACTGCTGTCACAATAATTGGTAAACAATTTAGTAACCAAAATTTGGTCACTGATCACAATCTAATAACCTGGTATATTTGGTACATTGATTGGCTCATAATAATAATAATAATAATAATAATAATAATAATATCATTAACAGTAAAGGCATTCAACATAACGCAGAAAGCATTTAAAATATCATTCAAAATAGGCATCAACATGTTCTAAATCCATCTAAATCAAAGTCTAAAAATATGTCATAGAGATCAACAGAGATTTTATTCCTCCTAGGAATGCAAAGACGTATCATCTAAGGCAAAAATAATCATAATGAAGCATGATCAGCAAAACCAGAATCACCATTACTCCCCCGATCTGCATGCCTTGGTCCAAAGCCAATCTCTTCTCTCATCTTTTGAAGAACCTCCTCTTGCCATTTTTTCTTTTCCTGCTCAAGAATACGTAGAAGGTCTTCATGAGTGTACAGCTCTAGAGCTTGACTTATAGAGGTGGAAGAGGATGATGATTGCCCAATAATTCCAGTGAGATCCTCTAGGGGACTAAAGCCATAGACATGGCCATGAGTTGGGACACCAGTTGCCTCAAACCACAAGTCATAATCACGTGGAGGAGCATCTGAGGTGGAGGCATCACCATATATTTTGGAGTATTCAGCTGAATACTTTGCCTGCCAGTTGATTTAAAAGAAGAGAAAAACATTATGGTGGATCAAATAAGAGATAAACCTGAGCAAGCTCAATAATATTTATGAATCATAAAAAAATTATACTTACCATGACAGCTTCACTTCTCTTATCTACATATCCTCCCATGCTTTGCTTTGTCTTATGCGTCCGATTAAAAGATTCAACTATTGTTGGCTCCCTACCTAACTTTAATTTCTACAAAAGAGAAAAGAAAAAATTTATTAACATATAATGGGCTGATTTGAGATGATTGAACAGTAATATAAAAATTATTATAGAAATCTAATTGAATAAAGATGTGTACCAGTCATTCGTCATGATTGACAAATGCAATTGATCCTCCACAGTGTTTAGAGATGCTACCATTCTTCATGGTGTTTCTATTGTTTTTGTTGGCTTCTGATTTCTTCTTCCATTTTGGAAAGATCCAAATGTCAATTAGCTTATTCCAATTTTCTCTAGAGATCCAATTAGGGGGTTTATCACGGGCTCTATTTAAATCTCCTTTTGCTTCCAAAAGCTTTTGGCTTCTGACCCTCCCTAATGAGGTTGTCAACCGTTGCTGACAATGCTTGTTCCAAACTTGATGCACATGATGCAATTGTCCTAGAGGAATTGTGTGTATCTCCTAACAATATATAGATCGCAAGTAATTAGACTTACTAATTGGCATGTGCAACAAGGGCAAAAGTTAGTGATAAGAAATATAAATTAATTACATCACCTCAAATTTGTTCCACATTCCAACTTTAGCATGTGTAGGGACCTCCCTCCATGACAACCACGAACCATTGAAAAATTGGCGCATTATAGCAACAGCTTTGTGACTGACCTCATAATCAAGAAACCTGCAATTTAAAAAATATTCATTAGAAAATAAATTAAATACTATAAATGCAACAAACACATAAATTCAAATTAGTGATAGAAGAACGTGATATTTTCATACATTCCTCTTGTGCACCTAACAATCACTTTTTCATTTGCATCAGCAGGGGCTTTAAGGGTTGGCTCTCGACCATTGCTCTGTCTTGGATCAATCCCAAGTTCATCATTCATCTGATCCTCATTCATTGTATCCTCATGATTTTGCACTGCACCATTCATTTCTTCATCATTTATTTCTTCATTTGTATCCATCTCTTCAATCATGTCCCCATCAGGAATGTAATCATCATCATCATGACATTCCTCGACACGCTCAGGCAACCTAGGAGGTTGAGGAGGAACTTGAGTAGCAGCCAGTATTAAAGCTGCTTTTCCATTACCTCTTGGTTTCCCTTTTTTCTTGGCCATAGCTGCACAACAATAAAAAGTTGTAGTTATTTCACAATATAAATGTCAACAAATCCAATCAAAGTAAAGAACAATCAGTGGACCTGTTGCTTTCCCTTTGCTCTTTCTCATGTCTGCACAATTATAATTTATAAATCTAAAATTAGTTATATTAGCATTCATAAATATGCATGTTGTATTTTAATCTTCCTCAGCCTCATGCTCCTCTTCCTCGGTTTGTTCATCTTCAAAATCTTCTTCTTCATCCTCAAAGTCCTCTTCCATTTGGTTAGTTGTCAACTCAATTTCTGCTACATCAATATCTTCTACATCTCTATTAACACCAACCAAAATGTCTGGATCATCAAGCTCATCTGTCATCGAGATTGGGGTAGGAATCCTGTGGTTTTCTTCTTGATAAAAATCAAGAAAATTATCTTCTGTCCCACTAGGAGTGAACCTACCTCTAGCTTTTGTCTTAATTACTGCCCACCACAATCTTCGATTCTTCTTCTTACCTGGGTAACCAGTATAGAACACCTGATGTGCTTGTTGAGCTAATACAAAAGGATCATTGGTTGGAAGTCTTAGTTTGTAATTGATCTCAACGAGGCCATGTTGAGGGTGCACTTTCATACCTTTATCTCTATCATACCAGTCACATTTGAATAACACTACTTTATTACCAACCCCAAAATAGTCTAACTCGATAATATCAACCAACATCCCATAATAGTCACTCTCAAAGTCATTGTAACTGCTTCCATTAATGCACACACCACTGTTGAAGGTTCTTTTATCCTTTCCATATTCTTTGGTGTGAAATCTGTACCCATTCACAAAGTAGCCTTTATAACATTTAACTTTATTCCCAGGGCCATATGATAGGTCCTTTAAGCGCCCATCAACATGATTTTTACTGTCGTTAACCTAGCATGATAAAAATAATATCATAAGAATAAATCAAGAGAAAGTCTAATTTATTATTATATTTATGAATTATGTACTCACATATGACCTAAACCAAGCCGGAAACGCCATTTCGCGTCGTCTTTCCAAATCTATTTGGCTTATATTTGGACAAGATTGGCGGATATAATCATCAAAATACCTACAAGACAAAAGCTATAATCACATATATTGTACTCCATATGCATTTTTAAGCATGATTATAATTAAGTACTTGTGTAACTTACTTTCCAAAAGGTTGAACCTCCGCACAATTCAGAAGAACGTATAATTCAGCAGCACTAAACTCCTGAGTAGTCAAATGCCTTCCAAAAGGTTTCCCAAAAGGCCGACCTTAATGAGTAAAAATGGATAGACGATCCACGAGATCAAACTCCCCTTCGTCTTCATTACGGGGAACTTGATTTAACCTCGTTTGTATAGAAGGCTCAAAATAATGCGAACAGAAAGTTGATATTTCTTCTATGATGTAAGCCTCAACAATAGAACCTTCAATCGATGCTCGATTCTTTACCTTCTGCTTTATATCATGCATAAGCCTATAAATAAGATTAATATGTTAATTTCTCAAATTTAATGGATACAAAGAAACTATTTAATGGATTTACAGAAATTGTTACCTTTCAAAGGGGTAAGTGCTCCATTGAGTCAAAAAATGCAGGAGGGAATATCTTCTCAAGTTTGCAGAGAGTTACCACAATATTTTTCTCAAGAACCTCCATATCTTGGACACGCAAAGTTGTGTTGCATAAATCTCTAAAGTAACAGCTTAATTCTGTCAATGCATCCCACACTGGTGCTGGCAATGTTGGAAACCTGCCTATGCCGCTGATATTTCAAAAAAATTCAGATGGCAGCGGAATCGGCATAAGCGGGATCGACGTTCATCGCATGAACGTTGTTTCATGAACCATTCGTAGATAGGTAAGGATTAAAAACTTTTAAATATATTAGAAGATCAGATCTTCACCTTGTGCGGGTAGATGATCACCGCAAATCTGAGTTCGTGGTTTAGAAAGAGGGTTCGCTTGAAGCCGTTCAAGTGTCCGGCCTCTACGGGTATCCATACGAAGCAGAGATCCGATCAAAGCTCTCTAGTTTTCCTGGGGTGCTAGCTCCCTTGCAAAAACTTCTTTTGATGGCTGATTTCCTCTCTTTCAATCAACCCTTGATTGTGCTTGAGAGGAGGAAGAAGGAGGGATCTTGAAGAAGAACCAAAGCCCCTACTGCAGCCTTTCTTTTCCCTGCGTTGGATGAAGGAAGGGAAGGGGAGGAGGCCGCCAAGGCTTCTTCTTTTCTTCCCTTTGCTTGCGGCTGAACCAAGGAGAGGGGAGAGGGTGGCTACGGCTGCAAGGAGGGGAGAAGAATCACTTAGGGCGCCGGCCCCCTTTGCCCTCCTTTTATAACCATCTAGGGCTCCTACAAGTTAGGAGCCCTTGATGTATTACCAAGAGGGGCGCCGGCCCCTCTTGTTGCCGCACCAAAGGATCAAAGGAGGAGGGGCGTGAGCCCCTCCTTCATGGTTGCCCTAATCTTTATTAAGTAAGGATTGGGATGCCCTAATGTGGTCAAGCCCTAATCCAATTAGGCTTAGCCCAAGGATGAACCAGTTTGGATCCAATCTAGGTAAGTCCTAATCCAATTAGAACTTAAATCAATTTTGACTCAATTGAACTCTTCAATCCTAATCCAATTAGGAGTCTTATTGATTCATTAGATTAATAATTAATTGTGACTTAAGAAACCCTAATCCAAATTAGGACATATTTAATTTTAGTCCTAATCCAATTAGGACTCTATTTGAATCCGAAGTCCTAATCCAATTAGGATTTCTAGGAATCCTTTTCTAAGTAGGAATCCAAAGATGAATTCAAAATCCTAATCTAATTAGGATTGTAGGAATCCTACTCCAAGTAGGAATCCCAGTCCTACTCCAACTAGGATTTCCAGTCCTAATCTAATTAGGACTCTAGGAATCCTACTCGAAGTAGGACTCTTGTTTCAAGTCCAATTAATTAATTCCCATTGTTCCTTCTTCAACTTATTTATCAATCGAATTGATTACTCGTGATTCATAATCACTTTTCAACCATCGGATCGGTCAATACTTCTAGTGTGTGTGACCCCATAGGTTCTATTCTGACTGGTAGTGAGATATATTGCGATCTCTATCACAATATCATTGAAAACTTCTTTCAATGGGTTGGAACGATTCCAACTCTACTCATTAGGATTTATCGATCATCGAGATAATCCCTGTAAGTCCCACCATCCACCAGTGACACCTAGCAGCATGTAGTGGCTACCCAGTAGAATAGAATGATGAACCTCTAGGTGCAGTTATCATGTGATACAGTCCTATTATCATGGATCCCTACAGGACGGAGGTCATGGACAACTCGTCAAACCCCATCGTCTGTCATTTGTGAAGATTTATTCGACTTGAGTTCGAGAGTGAAAAACTCTTTCTCCACTGTGCATACTGCTCCGGCCGAGGTCTTACGAACTCAGTCTTATAAATCACATAGGATCTCTCCTTATCTATCAAGGTCGATAGATTCCTTATAGGTGCATACCCTACTCCTACAGTGAACTTACTGCAGCCAATCTACACTGCATGGACCCATATGGCTAGAGACCATGTATGTGTGCAGTCAAACTACAATAACCTCACTGTGAGTAGCCGAAGCACCGCAGGTCAAAGGACCAGTCACACTACTGCAACATCAAGCAAGTCACTGACGAGTGGATAGACATCCAAGTGACTTCTTGTCTTGGTCACGCTCAGTACCCTTGTTCTCTAACAAGCACCTGCACTATCACTTCAGTGTCCCTACACTGTGGACTCAAGTCTCGTCCATCCAGAACGAAAGTGATCTGTGCACTGATCGGATGGATCACCGTCCTCGTGATGATCCATTGATCAGGAGCATTTAGAAATTAACCACCAATGATACATGGCTCAAATTCTCAACTCTTGAGAATATGTATCATCATCTTATTAATTTCTTGGACGATTCATAGACACATAAATAATATGAATGAAAAGATGCCTTTTATTTATTCAATAATAAATAGTCAAGTACAAAATTATGTCCCTAGAATTAACAATGTGTCAGCCAGATTGGCTTCTAGGGCATATATCTAACAATCTCCCACTTGCACTAAAGCCAATTAGTCATATATCTAAGCCCCATCTTCTCAAGGTGGGCTTCAGTCTTCTGCTGACTTAGCTGCTTAGTGAACGGGTCTGCCACGTTATCCGCGGAGTCTACTCTCTGCACCTCTACATATTTCTTCTCAACATAGTCGCGTATGAGATGGAAGCGCCGCTCTATATGCTTGGACTTCTGATGAGACCTTGGCTCCTTAGCAAGAGCTATGGCGCCATTATTATCGCAGTAGAGTGTTATGGCATCTGATGTCATCACGTCCAACTCTGCAATGAATTTTTTGAACCAGAAGCCTTCCTTAGCAGCTTCAGAGGCGGCGATGTATTCAGCTTCCATAGTAGAATCAGCAATGATCGGTTGTTTAGAACTCTTCCAATTTACCGTACCACCATTGCACAAGAACACATATCTAGATGTTGACTTTCTATCATCGACATCAGTCATGAAGTCTGAATCTGTGTACCCTTCTACCTTTAACTCTGATGATCCTCCAAAAACCAAGAATAAATCTTTAGTTCTTCTCAAGTACTTAAGAATATTCTTCACAGCTGTCCAGTGTTCTTCACCTGGATTTGACTGATATCTGCTTGTGACACTCACAGCAAGAGCTATATCAGGTCGTGTACATAGCATGGCATACATGAGGCTCCCTATTGCTGATGCATAGGGAATCTTGCTCATGCATTGAATCTCTTCAGATGTGTTGGGGCACATCTTCTTGGAGAGATGAATTCCATGTCTTAGGGGTAAGAGACCCCTCTTGGAGTTTTCCATGCTGAACCTTTTCAGCACCTCCTCTATGTACATCTTCTGTGATAGGCCAAGCATCCTTTTAGATCTATCTCTATAGACCTTTATTCCCAAAATATAGGATGCTTCCCCAAGGTCTTTCATGGAGAATTCTTTTGACAACCAGACCTTGACCGAGGTTAGCATGGGAATATCATTCCCAATCAGGAGAATGTCATCTACGTACAGTACGAGAAAAACGACAGCACTCCCACTAACCTTTTTGTAAACACACGGTTTCTCTTCGTTTTTGATGAAATCAAACGTTTTGATTGCGTCATCGAAACGAGTGTTCCAACTCCGAGATGCTTGCTTTAGTCCATAGATGGACCTTTGCAGCTTGCAGACCTTGTGATCTCCATCACTGGAAGTGAAACCCAAAGGCTGCTCCATATAGATATCTTCATCAAGATATCCATTCAGGAAAGCAGTTTTCACATCCATCTGCCAGATTTCATAATCATGAAATGCTGCAATGGCAAGCAATGTTCGGATGGATTTTAGCATGGCTATAGGTGAAAAGGTCTCCTGATAGTCAATGCCTTCGCGCTGACTATACCCTTTCGCCACAAGCCTTGCCTTATAGGTCTCTACCTCTCCATCCGAACCTATTTTCCTTTTGTAGATCCATTTGCATCCAATAGGTACAATACCTTCTGGTGGATCTACTAAGGTCCAGACTTGGTTGGAATGCATGGAGTCTAACTCTGACTTCATGGCTTCCAGCCATTTCTCGGAATCGATATCAGATATCGCCTTGTTGTAGGTTTTGGGATCCTGTATGTGATCCCTATCTCCCACTAGGAACATTTCCTCGGTATCCTCTTCTAGTATACCTAAGTATCTATCGGGAGGATGGGAGACCCTACTAGATCTACGAGGTGGTCGAGGGACATCGTGTACTGGCTCTGTATGAATGGGTTCAATAGGATCCATGACTCGTTGCTTTTCAGAGACTTTCTCTTCAAGCTCAATTTTTCTCCCACTGCCTCTATCAAGGATAAACTGTTTTTCCAAGAAGATGGCGTGACAGCTCACAAACACATTGTGATCCTCTGAGATGTAAAAATTGTATCCTAATGACTCTTTAGGATATTCTATAAAACGAGCACTTATGGTCCTAGCCTCTAACTTGTCCGCCTGTAGTCTTTTGACGTGGGCCGGACATCCCCAAATCTTGAGATGACCAAGACTTGGTTTCTTACCATCCGATATCTCATACGATGTGGTAGGAACTGATTTAGAGGAAACTCTATTCAATAAATAAATCGCTGTGAGTAAGGCATCTCCCCAAAGGAACATAGGTAAATCAGTGAAGCTCATCATGGACCTGACCATATCCAATAGGGTCTGATTCCTCCTCTCTGACACCCCGTTGAGTTGAGGTGTACCCGGAGGTGTCCACTGTGAGACTATGCCATTTTTCTTGAGATAGTCCCGAAATTTCCCACTAAGGTATTCTCCTCCTCGATTTGATCGAAGAGCCTTAAGGGGTTTTTCAGTTTGTTTTTCTACTTCATTTCTGAACTCTTTGAACTTTTCAAAAGATTCAGACTTATGTCTCATAAGATACACATACCCATACCGTGAATAATCATCGGATAAAGGTAATGAAGTACAAATAACGTCCCCTGGCTAGCACATCGAATGGGCCACATACATCTGTATGTACTAGGGTAAGTATTTCAATGGTCCTCTCCCCTTGTCCTACAAAGGGCAATCTAGCCATTTTTCCTTGAAGACAGGACTCGCAAACTGGATATGACTCGGAAGTCAATGAGCCTAAAAGCCCATCTTTATCCATTTTGTTCATTCTATCCTCTCCAATATGGCCAAGCCTGAGGTGCCACAAATATCTTTGGTTTATCTCATCCTTGGATCTCTTGGATCCTTTGGCATTCACTTCTTGCTCGGTAACATTCACAGATACATCCATATGTAAATGATAGAGACTGTCGATCATAAAACCACGTGCAACTATTTTATTTCTGAAATAAATAGAACAACAGTCTTTGTCAAAAGTAAAAATATGACCTTCCTGTGCTAGACATGAAACAGAAATCAAATTTCTGCTAGCAACAGGTACATAATAGCAGTTTCTAGGTAATAAACTAAAACCAGACGGTAGTCGCAGATGGTAGGTGCCCACAGCCACAGCAGCAACTTTTGCCCCGTTGCCAACCCGAAGGGTTACCGCACCTTCCGCCAGCCTTCTACTTTCCTTTAGACCTTGCATGGTAGTGCACAAATGAGCACTAGAACCAGAATCTATAACCCAACTAGAAGTAGAAGAAACCGTTAGATTAGTTTCAATTATGAGCAAGTCTATACCTTCTGAAGGTGTGTCACCTTTCTTGTTCTTCAGGCTCTCGAGGTATGAAGGACAGTTTCTCTTCCAGTGGCCGTCGATATTGCAGTGGAAACATTTTCCTTTGTCATTGGCCCTTTTCTTTTGAACTTCCTTCTTTGGCTTCTTGTCTTTCTTCTGCTTCTTAGCAGGCTTCTTTTTCTTCCAAGTAGACTTTCTCTTGGAACCAGAAGTCAACTCAGCAGTAAGGACATTGCCCCTTGAACTTTTCAAGGCTCCCTCAGCAGTTACCAACATGTTTATCAGTTCAGTCTTAGTACATTCAATCTTATTCATGTGGTAGTTTACTATAAACTGACCAAATGAATCAGGAAGTGACTGTAGGATCAAATCTACTTGTAATTCCTTGTGCATGTTCATTCCGAGCTTCTCAAGCTCCTCTAGGTCCTTGATCATAGTCAGACCGTGATCATGGATAGACTGCCCTTCGCGCATCTTTGTCTTGAAGAGTCTCTTGGACACTTCAAAACGAGCTGTGCAACTCTGCTCACCATACAACTCTTGCAGGTGTGCCAGTATGTCCCTAGCAGTCTTCATATTTTCATGCTGGCATTGGAGTTCACTTGACATGGATGCCATCATATAGCATTTAACTCTAATGTCATCATCCATCCATTTTTGATGCATCTGACGCTGAACATCAGTAGGACGTGTTGGTAGTGTGGGGATATCTGAATCGAGTATGTAGCCTATTTTCTCACAGTCCAAAACAATTTTGAGGTTTCTAAGCCAGTCCTTGTAATTGGTTCCGGTCAATCGGTTGGTCTCAAGAATACGGGTCAAAGGGTTTGAAGCTGACATTGTATCTGTAGAGAGTAAAGATTCTAGTTAGACTTTTGTACTTGATTATTAATCTGTTCTAAGATCTTTTAGAACAAATGTACCTCCCACTATTTTCTCGAATTCCTCACACTCTCCTGGTAGGAAAACGGAAATCCTACACGACTAGGATTTCTAGTGGGTACTGCGGTTCCATTGATTTACATGCCACCTCACCTAACAGTTATTGGTGACACATAGATCGATGAATGTACAACTCTTGTACAATGCTTCTCAAGCATGTTGCAGTGTAACTTGGTCTCTAAGCCATGAAAACCTCACCTAACAGTTATTGGTCCCATTTCTTAGTTAAGTCAGACCCACCGTATAACCGTAGGAATAAAGTCGTCATTGGGTCCTCACCTAACAGTTATTGGTGCCCAACCCCACCTTTACCCTACAACATCTCATGTCTATAGAGAGGTCCAGCCCTCCGATGCAACTTGACCACTGTATCCAGCCGAGACAAATCAACATCAGAAAGGCCTTAGCAGCTCTACTACAGTGGAAGACCTATTGACTTAATATTGGTTAATCAGGTCTTAGTGTTTGCAACTTGAGCTCTTCATAAGAGGTAATCGAACAATTGGCCAGGTAAGCAGGTGGGAGGCTCCCCTCACTCAGAGAGTAAGGTCCTAATTAAGTAACCACCTTTCATGCTTTCCTAGACACCAATTAGATCAATTAATCTAATATGACTTGCTCATGTCGGTTCACTCTCGACTTGATTGAGGAGGTTTTTAATTTAGGTCTCAATTGGATTTGTTACATCACATGTAAACCTATCTACCCGACTTTCATTCACATCACATGCAAATGGCACATTGCAGGCAGTTATAATCGCAGCAATAATTAAAGCTAAACTTTAAATAGGTGATGATCATGGATTCTAGTTAGGTCGTATTACAAGCACATGCACGTCAATCGATCAATTGGTCTTCAACTCTTGAATTGGTTCCAAGCCTCCTTGATTCGATCCTTGATCAACTCTTGATCCAATCGCCATCAACCGCTTAGATCACCTGTTCATCTCATGCCTTGTCTTCAACTTGATCGTTGACGTACATCACATCACAGAAATACAACCAGATGTAAAATAAAAATAATAATAAATTATATCTCCTTTTAGGAGGCATGCAAGCCTCTCAAAACATCAAATAAGATGCATGCAAGCATCTGAAAAATTACATGACATCACATATCACATCGCAGGTCATTACATTTGATACCAAAAGGGTTTGAATCCTATGATCATCACCACATGCAGCAATTATAATTTTCAGATCTGAAAACTAACTGATTATCTCATGACATAGGTTGCTGATCATGCTAATCATGATTCTAAACTTTGTAATCCCATTAACAATGCAATTAGAATTATCCTTTTATCACATAAAAATCAGCATGTAAAAATCAGCACCCTAGAAAAAATCTGCATGCAGAAATTTTCAGCATGCATGATCATTCAATTTTCAGATCTAATAAGCCTTTAGATAATTATGTTGCCCAGATAGATAACCCAAGAGGGGGGGTGAATTGGGTTTTAAAATAATCTTACAATTTAAAACGATGTGGATGACTAATTAAAGCTATTGCAAGTTGTTCGATTAATTGCTATGTGCTGTGAGTGATATGAGAGTAAGAGAAAGAGAGACAATCAATCACAAACACCAAGTTTTATAGTGGTTCGGAGCTAACCCTTGCTCCTACGTCCACTCCCCAAGTCTCACTTGGGAATTCACTATAACCCCTTGGATTACAGCCGGTTGTTTTCCAAGCTCACAACCAAACTTGTTGTTTTACGAGCTCACAACGAACTCGGTCGGTTTTCCCAGGCTCACCGACTAGAACCAACCCCGATTGTTTTTCCGGGATCACAATCGAACCCTTACACGTTGGTTTTACACTCAGCTCACCAACCAACCTCTATACCCTTGATTCAATCCCCCGATTGAACCAAGCAAAGACAATGTGTAGATGAAAAGAACAAACAGAAAAATACAGCTTCTCAAAAGCAGATAAATGGCAATATGAACAATAACGAAGTTAAGAGCCCTCAAACGCTTTTAAGTTGGAGAAGAGGAAGGGCTTCTTGAACTTCGGGTCTCCTCTTGAATGTGTAGTCGACTTGAATGCAGGAGGAGGCTCTTTCAATGTTGGAAAGAAGTAGGTGGATGCAGTTAATGCTGCTCTTCCCTCTTTTTCGTTGAAGAACAAGTTGCAGAGATTGAAAGCTTGATTACTTGGAGTGGAATGGTTGTTCTCTTCTTTGCTACAGTCCTCTGTGGCTATTTAAACCAACCCCCACGGAAACTAGCCGTTAGAGAGCTTTTTCTGCCCGTTCTGCACACTCTGTACACCCTGACAATGTGTCCGTTGGTGGGTTGGAGTCGACTCGCGCGATCAGGAGTCGACTCGGCTGTAGCGGGAGTCGACTCATGCTTTTCTAGAGTCGACTCGGCAACTGTTTCAGATTTGAATTAAAGTAGCCTCTTAGACTGGGAGTCGACTCGTCTTGACCTGGAGTCGACTCGCCAACTTCTGGAGCTGACTTGGCTTTCTCGGAGTCGGCTCATCCCATGGAGTCCGTGGATCTATTTTTGAATTTGGTCCACTCGAGTCGACTCGACAATCCTGGGAGTCGACTCGGCGCTCAGAGCCCGAACTCCCTATCTTCTGTCTTTTGCCTCGTCCAGTCTTGGAGTCGACTCGAACTTCCCCGAAGTCGACTCGGCTCTCAGTTTCCAAAACACTGTCTTCTGTCTTTTTGATGTAGAGCTGCCTTGGAGTCGACTCTAGCTGTCTGGGAGTCGACTCGAATCTCAAAGACAGTAAATTGGTCTTCTGTCTTCTTTGTGGTCGCGGAGTCTCGGAGTCGACTCGCGTATTGCGGGAGTCGACTCGAATCTCAGAGTTCGAAAAACGTTCTCTGACTTTTTCCTTGTGTTCCTCTGAGAGTCGACTCTCACTTTCTTTGAAGTCGACTTGCCAACCATCGGAGTCGACTCGCGTTCCACTGGAGTCGACTCGAATCTCAGACCCGAAAACTGCTCTCTGACTTTTCTGCCTATGGCTCCTTGGAGTCGACTCTTGCTACCCTGGAGTCGACTCGGTGAACATCGGAGTCGACTCGGTGAACATCGGAGTCGACTCGCGCACTTCAGGAGTCGACTCGCTGACAGGTTTTGAGTTGATGCTTTCTGTTCGTCTGTCTGTTCTAAGTCGGAGTCGACTCGTACTTATCCGGAGTCGACTCGAGCCCGTGCCAGTGAACTTGATACGCTTGGAGTCGACTCGTGATACTCTGGAGTCGACTCGAGTCTCAGATTTTGGTTCAGGCTGACTTCTTAACTTATCCAAAATATTATGAACTAAGTCTAGAGACACTTAGACAAGATTTTCACTGAAACACTTAATTGAATTCATTAGTAAACAAGAAATATACTCAAATGCTTTGAGCTCATCAAAATCAAATAGGGTTTTAATCAATCACTCCACAATCTCCCCCTTTTTGATGATGACAAAACATTGAGTATATGTAAAGTGAATTGCTCAATAAACAATGAAATAAAATCCATAATTGAATTCAAATGTCTGGTAATTCAATTTATCCAAGCTTGAAAAGAGTGAAACAATAAATTTCGGAGTTAAAGCTCCCCCTTTCATTTGGAATTATATAAGCCTTCATATTATACAATCAATTGTTTGGCTTATATATCTTTAATGATTTAGCTTGATTAATATTCAGATTCTCCCCCTCAACATATGCATTCTACTATGTTTTGATTCTCTGAATTTTCTTTTAATGCTTTGAAGTTTTTGAACTGAATTTTTTGTTTTTAGAGGGAAAATCTGTCAATTTGTTCTTGAGTAGGATTCAGCTAATCTCCGAATATCCCTTGAATAGATTCTGGAGATTACTCCATTAGGAGCCCCAAAAGAGAGATAATGAGCCTCGAGGTACCAAATCCACTTAGAACAAATTTTGTGTGTTTTAACAGTTTTTTTGATTTTCATTGATTCCTTTTACATATTTTATACATATTTCTCCCCCTTTTTGTCATCGTATCAAAAAGAAGGTAAGCACACACAATCAATGGCACAACCAATCAATCATCAAATGGCACAGAATTGAAGAAAATATGGCTACTCATTGTATTGATTTGCATGTAAATACATTTGAGAGTACAAAAAATAAGGCAAAACAATACAGTCAAAACAAAACACAAAAAGTAGCTATGGTCTCCTCGAGGATGTAGCTCCTCCTCTCGAAGATGTATCTCCTCCTCTCGAGAACGTGGCTCCTCCTCTCAAGGATGTATCTCCTCCTCTTGAGGACGTGGCTCCTCCTCTCGAGGATGTAGCTCCTCCTCTCAATCTGCTCTGCTCCATGAGGAGGGTGACTGCATCTGTAACATGCCCGAGCTGAGTGATAATGGACGAAGTGGCTCTGCTATGTGTAGTAGAGAGCTCAGTCACCGACGTCTGAAGTGCGTCCAGCTTGTCGATGAGCACATTCGACAAGCGCTCGGCCCCCTCGGTAGTGGTGTGCATGTCACAACCGATGTCCTCCCTCATCTGTCGAGTGGTGCTCGTGACCTCACTCATGCTATGAAACTGGGCCTGGAGCAAAGTCCTCATGTTGTAGATCTCTTCCCGCACATGAGCCGTCATGTCAGTCACGGCCGTCAGGGAAGGGACCAACGCTGAAGATGGAGCGGGAGAGGGAGCAGGCACCGAACCTCGGAGCTCCCGAAGCAACTCATCCCTCAGATCTCGGACTATCTCCTGCCGCAGCTCCCGGAGCTGCTCAGGAGCGATGCGGACCTCCATGGATGGTGGAGCCGAGGAAGAGGGTCCGGCGGAGGTGGTAGGAGCAGAAGTGGATGGAAAGTCTGGTAAGTCAGGAAGGTCAGAGTCTGGCTCAGGACTGGGGGAAGGTCTGGTGGTCTGTGTGGTGATGGAAGACTTCCTAACCCATGTCCCCTCTCTCTTCCGAAACCCCATCCTGTGTAGGGTCCCTGCACGCGTGCGATCAGTCCATCGCAATGCGCGAAAGGGTTCCCCCTCAGGGATAGGAATCTCGTACTCCCTAAATAACAAGGTGAAGACCATACCGTAGGGCAAAGTGAGCCTAGGTCTGTCTAGTGGCTCACACATGTATCGATATATGAGTTTGGGAAAGTTGATTGGGGTGTCATGAAGCATGTAGAACATGAGAGCTAGGTCTCTCTCAGATACAAAGTCAAATCTCCCGGTCTTAGGAAAGATGGACCTAGACAATATACTTAGGAGGATCCGCATCTCAATCGAAAGTGAGCTAGCGGATACCTCGTCTAAGGGTGACTGGGGTGGATGCCCTAGAACGGCCGTAAGGGCCTCAACCCTGTCCTCGGGATGTGTGGGAGCCACCCCTACTAGTGGAAGGTGGAGGATGTGGGCAATAAGATCCTCCGTAATGAACAGAGGGACACCGGCTACCGTGCCCTCGATACCCCCATCTCTCCGATGGACGGTACCGTAAAACTCTCTAATGAGCCCTGGATATGTGGGGAGATCTAAGGTGAGGAAGTACTCTAAGCCCTGGGCCCTAAGTCTATCACTTATAGTGAACCCTTTCCGGGAGAGATAGTCGAAGTCGACATATCTCCCGGTGGTGACGGCCTTCCCGGCTAATGGCCTCGCGGGAACCGCCCTTGGCGGGGAACGAGCCGGAGGTTGTGGCCTCGCGGGATCGTGCCGAGCCTTGGAGCGCCTCTCGGGACCGGCCTCGGGTCGGGACCTCTTCCTGACTACGGTTTTACGCGGCATAATGACCTAGAACGGGATGAAAACCTAAAGGATGGTGAAAGGTCGACGGAGAAGGCTTGGGAACGACCGGGGACGACCTAGGAAGGGAGGAAAACCCTAAGGGACGGTGAAAAATCGACGGGAAAAGGCCTTTGGGACGACCGGGGACGACCTAGGAGTCGGCTCTAGGGCTTGTGAACAGTGGCGGCTGAGAAAGAAGTGTTTTCGAAACGACAAAGTTAGGGTTAAAAAGTCGGATCCCGACTGCGAGTCGACTCCACTGAGTCGCGAGTCGACTCGACCTCGAGTCGACTCCAGAATATGCACGAGTCGACTCTCCTTATGCGCCTGTAGACCTCGAGTCGACTCCCGACTATATGAGAGTCGACTCCCCCTCTGCTGCCATCTTTGCGAGTCAACTCCCGCAAATGCGCGAGTCGACTCCCCCTTAGGAGCCGACTCTGAAACTTACTCGAGTCGTCTCTAACTTTGGCATGCACCTAAAAATCATGTTATGTTCGTGCCGAATGAGGAAAAATCACTAAATTATGATCTGATTTGATGATCATTGAAAAGAAACTCTATTTTAACCACAATCTAATCATCAAAATCAACGAATCTAGTGGAAACTACCACTAGGATGGATCAATCACTCCTAATCCCCTCCTAAGCACACTAAACCTCTCTTCACTTAGGGGTTTTGTAAAAATGTTTGCTAATTGATCATCAGTACAAACAAATTGTAGTGTCACATCACCATTCAGTACATGATCTCTTATGAAGTGATGTCTTATCTCAATGTGTTTAGTTCTTGAATGCTGAATTGGATTTTTAGTTAGATTAATGGCACTTGTATTATCACAGTTAATAGGTATTTTATCTTGTTTAATGCCATAATCTTCTAATTGTTGTTTGATCCACAAGATTTGAGCACAACAACTCCCGGCTGCAACATATTCAGCTTCAGCAGTAGATAATGCAACCGAGTTTTGTTTCTTGCTAAACCATGAGATTAGGTTTTCTCCTAGAAATTGACAAGACCCACTGGTACTTTTTCTATCAAGCTTACATCCAGCGAAGTCTGAATCTGTGTATCCTATTAAGTTTAGGCTAGATTCTTTAGAGTACCATAACCCTATATTCTTAGTTCCTATTAAGTATTTAAAAATTCTCTTAACTGCAACTAGATGTGATTCCTTAGGATTAGCCTGATATCTAGCACACATGCAGACACTAAACATAATATCAGGTCTACTTGCAGTAAGATACAATAAAAATCCTATCATACCTCTATACAGTTTCTGATCTACAGATTTACCTGATTCATCTTGGTCTAATTTGCATGATGAGCTCATGGGGGTGCTGATTGACTTGTTTCCCTCCATATCAAACTTCTTGAGCATCTCCTTGATATATTTGGCTTGATTGATGAAGATGCCTCCTTCAGACTGTTTGATTTGAAGCCCGAGGAAGTAGTTCAGCTCTCCCATCATGCTCATCTCAAATTCACTCTGCATCAAATCAGCAAATTCTTCGCAGAGGCGATTGTTAGTAGCACCGAAAATGATATCATCAACATAAATTTGTACTAGTAGCATATCTTGGTTTTTCTTTTTCAGAAATAGTGTTGTATCTACATTACCCCTAGAGAACTCATGTTCTAGTAGGAATTTGCTAAGCCTCTCATACCATGCTCTAGGTGCTTGTTTTAAACCATAAAGTGCTTTGTTCAGTTTATATACATGATTAGGGTATTGATGATTTTCAAAACCAGGAGGTTGTTCTACATATACCTCCTCATTTATATACCCATTTAAAAATGCACTTTTTACATCCATTTGAAATAGTTTGAAATCCTTAGAGCATGCATATGCTAATAATAATCTAATAGCCTCAAGTCTAGCTACAGGAGCAAAGGTTTCATCAAAATCTATACCTTCTTCTTGATTATAACCCTTTGCTACTAGTCTAGCCTTATTCCTTATAACAATTCCATTTTCATCAAGTTTATTTTTATAAATCCATTTAGTACCTATAATCGGATATTCAGAAGGTCTCTCTACTAGATTCCATACCTTGTTTCTAGTAAATTGGTTTAATTCATTTAGTACTAGATTCCATACCTTGTTTCTAGCCTTATTCCTTATAACAATTCCATTTTCATCAAGTTTATTTTTATAAATCCATTTAGTACCTATAATCGGATATTCAGAAGGTCTCTCTACTAGATTCTTGCATTGCATTTATCCAATTTACATTATTTTCGGCTTCTTCTATATGTTTGGGCTCAAAGTGTGAGACGAAAGCTAGATGGTTATTTAAATTCCTAAGAGATGCTCTAGTCCTAACCGGTTGAGATGGATCATCTAGAATTAGTTCCTTAGGATGCCCGTGAGCATACCTCCAAGCTTTAGTTAGCCCATGATTCACAATAGCCTCTTGGCTTGATGATGCTCCTTCAATCAATTTTTGATTATCATCTTGTAATGTCATCTCATCTATCTTGTCTTCAAGAATTTCAGCATCATCATCAAAGTTAACTTTCTTACTAGAGGAGATGTCACTAGAATCATCAAATACAACATGTATAGATTCTTCTATAACTAGGGTTCTTTTATTAAAGACTCTATAGGCTTTACTAGTTGTAGAGTAACCTAAGAATATGCCCTCATCAGATTTAGAGTCAAATTTACCTAGATTATCTTTTCCATTGTTATGAACAAAACACCTACATCCAAAAACATGAAAGTAGTTTACCTTTGGTTTTCTGTTTTTCCAAAGTTCATAAGGTGTTTTCTTTATAATGGGTCTCTAGAACTCTATTTAATAAATGACAAGAAGTATTAATGGCTTCTCCCCAAAAATATTTAGGGAGGTTACTTTCACATAACATAGTTCTAGCCATTTTCTCTAGAGTTCTATTTTTCCTCTCCACAACTCTATTTTGTTGTGGTGTCCTAGGTGCAGAGAAATTATGGGTTATCCCCTTTTTACTACAAAACTCATCAAATAACTGATTTTCAAATTCAGTTCCATGGTCACTTCTAATGGCTATGACTGAAGAATCTCTAGCATTTGTTACTTCCTTATGGAACTTTCTAAAAACTGAAAAAGCTTGATCTTTATGTGCTAGGAACATAACCCAAGTGTATCTAGAATAGTCATCTACAATAACTAGACCATATTTATTTCCACCTAGGCTAGTAGTTCTAGTTGGTCTGAATAGGTCCATGTGTAATAATTCTAGAGGTCTAGATGTAGAGACACATTTTATGGATTTAAATGAGTTCCTAGATTGTTTGCCAAATTGACATGCTTCACATATTTTATTCTTCTCAAATTTTAATTTTGGCAAACCTATCACGGAATCTCTTTTAACTAGTTTAGTTATTGTGTCCATGCTTGCATGACCTAACTTACGGTGCCATAACCAGCTAGCATCATTATCCTTAGTTTCATTAACAACTAGACATTGGTTATGTTTGGCAAGATCTTCAAGGTCTACAACATATACATTCCCATGTCTAATTCCTTTAAAAACTAAACTATTGTCATTAGGGTTTGTTATAATGCATAGTGATGGTTTAAACATAACATCATACCCTTTATCACATAATTGACTAATGCTTAATAAGTTATGCTTATGACCATCAACATATCTAACATTATCAATAAAAGTAGAAGGGGTAATTTGAACTTTACCAATACCAATGATGTGACCTTGGTTGTTGTCTCCAAAAGTCACAGCACCTCCCTTCTTAGCTTCAAGGGTGAAAAATTGATCCTTGTCATCCGTCATGTGTCTTGAGCAGCCACTATCCAAATACCAGCAGTTTTTGTTGATCTTGGCTGCAAGACACTCCTACACAAGCAAATCATATCATCTTAGGTACCCAAGTTTTCTTGGGTCCTTCATGGTTAGTCAAGTTGGTTCCTTTTGGAACCCATACCCTTTTAATTTTCCTTTTTGTTTTACCTTTCCTAAAATTACACACATTTGCTTTATGACCTATAGTTCCACAACAAAAGCAGGTTATTTTCTTAGTTTTACTTTCCCCAGCTTTAACAAAGAAGTTACTAAGAAGTTTTTGTTTATTTCTTGGTTTATATCCTAAACCCGCTTTATTAAATACTGCTCGTTGACTATTTAGTATCATATTTAACTTTTCAGAACTATATGTAAATTTTTCAACCAAAGGTTTGTATTTGTTAAGTTCTTTAGTTAGTGTTTGATTTTCTGCTCTTAGATCATTTAGTTCTTTTGTGAGATCCTTGTTTAAGATTTGTTTATGGTTTTTAAGTTCTGAAAATTCCTTAGTTAGTTCTTCGTTATCTTTACTTAAGGTGTTAGTTTTCTTAATTAAGAGTTGGTTGCTTGTCTTAAGTTCTAGATTTTCTATGGTGATACAGTCCTTATCCTTAACTAGTTTATCGCATTTAAGTATGTATGATTGTTTAGCTATTTTTAGTTCTTTATTCTTAAGATTTATGGCCTTATATTCTATCATTAATTCATTAAATGCATCATAAAGTTCATCAAAAGAAAAATCGAGATGTGATTCGGACGTTACCTCATTTTCATTGGCCATGAAGCAGAGATTGGCCTTTTCTTCTTGTTCATCATCCGATGATGATGATGATGAGTCCGAGTCCGATAGGGTGGTGACGAGAGCTTTCTTCTTCTTGTATTTGCTCCCTTTCTTTAGTAAGGGACACTCAGCTCGAATGTGCCCCGATTTCTTGCACTCATAACACCCAATCCCCTCACTTTCCCTTTCCTTACCTTTATCCTTGCGGTAGGAATTTGAGGGGCCTCTCCTTTGATGATAGGACTTCTTGTGGTTGATGAATTTTCTGAACTTGCGCACAAGAAGAGCCTCACCATCATCTCCCTCAAGCTCTTCTTCTTCACTGCTGCTGCTGCAAGACAAGTCTTTGTTAGATGAAGTAGATTTAAGAGCTATTACCTTTTTCTTATGGAAGGACTCTTCTTCGCTGTGCTGCTTCATTGTTAGCTCGTGGGTCATTAGGGATCCAAGGAGCTCTTCAAGTAGAAGCTTGTTCAAGTCCTTAGCTTCTTGGATTGCCGTCACCTTGGCTTCCCATGACCTTGGTAGACAGCGAAGAATTTTCCTGACAAGATCACTGTTAGTATAATTTTTGCCAAGGCTTTTTAGGCCATTGACAATGTCAGTAAACCTAGTGAACATGCATGTGATTGTTTCATTAGAATCCATTTTAAATAGTTCATACTTATGAACCAAAATATTTATTTTGGATTCTTTAACTTGATTCGTGCCCTCATGGGTCACTTCAAGTCTGTCCCAAATCTCTTTTGCAGAATTGCAAGTTGAGACCCTATTGAATTCATTTCTATCTAAGGCACAGTAAAGCACATTCATAGCTTTAGAATTTAGTTGTGCCTTTCTCATGTCATGCTCATCCCAATCCTTTTCTAGTTTGGGTACAGTGACACCCTCTACATATATGGATGGGATGTATGGCCCATTTACTACAATGGTCTACATCTCATAATCTTGGGCTTGGATGAATATTCTCATCCTAGCCTTCCAATATGAGTAGTCGGATCCATTAAAGAATGGGGGTCTTTGGGTGGACTGACCCTCAATGTGGGAAGATCCAAATGGGGTTGTCATTTTGATCTTTGACTCTTAGGGTAGAAGAGTTTAGGCTCTGATACCACTTGTTGCCCAGATAGACAACCCAAGAGGGGGGGTGAATTGGGTTTTAAAATAATCTTACAATTTAAAACGATGTGGATGACTAATTAAAGCTATTGCAAGTTGTTCGATTAATTGCTATGTGCTGTGAGTGATATGAGAGTAAGAGAAAGAGAGACAATCAATCACAAACACCAAGTTTTATAGTGGTTCGGAGCTAACCCTTGCTCCTACGTCCACTCCCCAAGTCTCACTTGGGAATTCACTATAACTCCTTGGATTACAGCCGGTTGTTTTCCAAGCTCACAACCAAACTTGTTGTTTTACGAGCTCACAACGAACTCGGTCGGTTTTCCCAGGCTCACCGACTAGAACCAACCCCGATTGTTTTTCTGGGATCACAATCGAACCCTTACACGTTGGTTTTACACTCGGCTCACCAACCAACCTCTATACCCTTGATTCAATCCCCCGATTGAACCAAGCAAAGACAATGTGTAGATGAAAAGAACAAACAGAAAAATACAGCTTCTCAAAAGCAGATAAATGGCAATATGAACAATAATGAAGTTAAGAGCCCTCAAACGCTTTTAAGTTGGAGAAGAGGAAGGGCTTCTTGAACTTCGGGTCTCCTCTTGAATGTGTAGTCGACTTGAATGCAGGAGGAGGCTCTTTCAATGTTGAGAAGAAGTAGGTGGATGCAGTTAATGCTGCTCTTCCCTCTTTTTCGTTGAAGAACAAGTTGCAGAGATTGAAAGCTTGATTACTTGGAGTGGAATGGTTGTTCTCTTCTTTGCTACAGTCCTCTGTGGCTATTTAAACCAACCCCCACGGAAACTAGCCGTTAGAGAGCTTTTTCTGCCCGTTCTGCACACTCTGTACACCCTGACAATGTGTCCGTTGGTGGGTTGGAGTCGACTCGCGCGATCAGGAGTCGACTCAGCTGTAGCGGGAGTCGACTCATGCTTTTCTAGAGTCGACTCGGCAACTGTTTCGGATTTGAATTAAAGTAGCCTCTTAGACTGGGAGTCGACTCGTCTTGACCTGGAGTCGACTCGCCAACTTCTGGAGCTGACTTGGCTTTCTCGGAGTCGGCTCATCCCATGGAGTCCGTGGATCTATTTTTGAATTTGGTCCACTCGAGTCGACTCGACAATCCTGGGAGTCGACTCGGCGCTCAGAGCCCGAACTCCCTATCTTCTGTCTTTTGCCTCGTCCAGTCTTGGAGTCGACTCGAACTTCCCCGGAGTCGACTCGGCTCTCAGTTTCCGAAACACTGTCTTCTGTCTTTTTGATGTAGAGCTGCCTTGGAGTCGACTCTAGCTGTCTGGGAGTCGACTCGAATCTCAGAGACAGTAAATTGGTCTTCTGTCTTCTTTGTGGTCGCGGAGTCTCGGAGTCGACTCGCGTATTGCGGGAGTCGACTCGAATCTCAGAGTTCGAAAAACGTTCTCTGACTTTTTCCTTGTGTTCCTCTGAGAGTCGACTCTCACTTTCTTTGAAGTCGACTTGCCAACCATCGGAGTCGACTCGCGTTCCACTGGAGTCGACTCGAATCTCAGACCCGAAAACTGCTCTCTGACTTTTCTGCCTGTGGCTCCTTGGAGTCGACTCTTGCTACCCTGGAGTCGACTCGGTGAACATCGGAGTCGACTCGCGCACTTCAGGAGTCGACTCGCTGACAGATTTTGAGTTGATGCTTTCTGTTCGTCTGTCTGTTCTAAGTCGGAGTCGACTCGTACTTATCCGGAGTCGACTCGAGCCCGTGCCAGTGAACTTGATACGCTTGGAGTCGACTCGTGATACTCTGGAGTCGACTCGAGTCTCAGACTTTGGTTCAGGCTGACTTCTTAACTTATCCAAAATATTATGAACTAAGTCTAGAGACACTTAGACAAGATTTTCGCTGAAACACTTAATTGAATTCATTAGTAAACAAGAGATATACTCAAATGCTTTGAGCTCATCAAAATCAAATAGGGTTTTAATCAATCACTCCACAAATTAATTCTTACCTTAATCTACGATGCCTAGGCTCTGATACCACTGTTGGAAACCCGCCTATGCCGCTGATATTTCAAAAAAATTCAGATGGCAGCGGAATCGGCATAAGCGGGATCGACATTCATCGCATGAACGTTGTTTCATGAACCGTTCGTAGATAGGTAAGGATTAAAAACTTTTAAATATATTAGAAGATCAGATTTTCACCTTGTGCGGGTAGATGATCACCGCAAATCTGAGTTCGTGGTTTAGGAAGAGGGTTCGCTTGAAGCCGTTCAAGTGTCCGGCCTCTACGGGTATCCACACGAAGCAGAGATCCGATCAAAGCTCTCTAGTTTTCCTGGGGTGCTAGCTCCCTTGCAAAAATTTCTTTTGATGGCTGATTTTCTCTCTTTCAATCAACCCTTGATTGTGCTTGAGAGGAGGAAGAAGAAGGAGGGATCTTGAAGAAGAACCAAAGCCCCTACTGCAGCCTTTCTTTTCCCTGCGTTGGATGAAGGAAGGGAAGGGGAGGAGGCCGCCAAGGCTTCTTCTTTTCTTCCCTTTGCTTGCGGCTGAACCAAGGAGAGAGGAGAGGGTGGCTACGGCTGCAAGGAGGGGAGAAGAATCACTTAGGGCGCCGGCCCCCTTTGCCCTCCTTTTATAACCATCTAGGGCTCCTACAAGTTAGGAGCCCTTGATGTATTACCAAGAGGGGCGCCGGCCCCTCTTTTGCCGCACCAAAGGATCAAAGGAGGAGGGGCGTGAGCCCCTCCTTCATGGTTGCCCTAATCCTTATTAAGTAAGGATTGGGATGCCCTAGTGTGGTCAAGCCCTAATCCAATTAGGCTTAGCCCAAGGGTGAACCAATTTGGATCCAATCTAGGTAAGTCCTAATCCAATTACAACTTAAATCAATTTTGACTCAATTGAACTCTTCAATCCTAATCCAATTAGGAGTCTTATTGATTCATTAGATTAATAATTAATTGTGACTTAAGAAACCCTAATCCAAATTAGGACATATTTAATTTTAGTCCTAATCCAATTAGGACTCTATTTGAATCCGAAGTCCTAATCCAATTAGGATTTCTAGGAATCCTTTTCTAAGTAGGAATCCAAAGATGAATTCAAAATCCTAATCTAATTAGGATTGTAGGAATCCTACTCCAAGTAGGAATCCCAGTCCTACTCCAACTAGGATTCCCAGTCCTAATCTAATTAGGACTCTAGAAATCCTACTCGAAGTAGGACTCTTGTGTCAAGTCCAATTAATTAATTCCCATTGTTCCTTCTTCAACTTATTTATCAATTGAATTGATTACTCGTGATTCATAATCACTTTTCAACCATCGGATCGGTCAATACTTCTAGTGTGTGTGACCCCATAGGTTCTATTCTGACTGGTAGTGAGATATATTGCGATCTCTATCACAATATCATTGAAAACTTCTTTCAATGGGTTGGAACGATTCCAACTCTACTCATTAGGATTTATCGATCATCGAGATAATCCCTGTAAGTCCCACCATCCACCAGTGACACCTAGCAGCATGTAGTGGCTACCCAGTAGAATAGAATGATGAACCTCTAGGTGCAGTTATCATGTGATACAGTCCTATTATCGTGGATCCCTACAGGACGGAGGTCATGGACAACTCGTCAAACCCCATCGTCTGTCATATGTGAAGATTTATTCGATTTGAGTTCGAGAGTGAAAAACTCTTTCTCCACTGTGCATACTGCCCCGGCCGAGGTCTTACGAACTCAGTCTTATAAATCACATAGGATCTCTCCTTATCTATCAAGGTTGATAGATTCCTTATAGGTGCATACCCTACTCCTACAGTGAACTTACTGCAGCCAATCTACACTGCATGGACCCATATGACTAGAGACCATGTATGTGTGCAGTCAAACTACAATAACCTCACTGTGAGTAGCCGAAGCACCGCAGGTCAAAGGACCAGTCACACTACTGCAACATCAAGCAAGTCACTGACGAGTGGATAGACATCCAAGTGACTTCTTGTCTTGGTCACGCTCAGTACCCTTGTTCTCTAACAAGCACCTGCACTATCACTTCAGTGTCCCTACACTGTGGACTCAAGTCTCGTCCATCCAGAACGAAAGTGATCTGTGCACTGATCGGATCGATCACCGTCCTCGTGATGATCCATTGATCAGGAGCATTTAGAAATTAATCACCAATGATACATGGCTCAAATTCTCAACTCTTGAGAATATGTATCATCATCTTATTAATTTCTTGGACGATTCATAGACACATAAATAATATGAATGAAAAGATGCCTTTTATTTATTCAATAATAAATAGTCAAGTACAAAATTATGTCCCTAGAATTAACAATGTGTCAGCCAGATTGGCTTCTAGGGCATATATCTAACAGGCAATACTTCACAGAATGCAATTGGAAGCAATCTCAGCATGAAAACATGACAATCGTGACTTTTTAACCCGTAAAACTTATAATCATCCAGGTTAACACACTTCGATATGTTTGAAGCATATCCATCAGGGAGTCTTAATCCTTTCACCCACTCGCAGACCTCTATTGCTTGGTCTTTGGACAATACATAGGAAGCTGGAGGCTTAACTAGCTTTCCATTAACAAATTGAATCCTCAACTTAGGACGCTTGCAATACAACTCTAAATCTTGCCTTGCTTTCACATTATCTTTAGTCTTCCCTTTTACATCCATACAAGTGTAAAATATATTAAGAAACACATTCTGAACAATATGCATGACATCTAAATTGTGTCGAATAAGTAGTGTATGCCAATAGGGCAACTCCCAAAATATGCTCCTTTTCACCCAATTATGATCTTTACCAAATCCAGGAATGGTGTGCTTAGGAGCTCTCAAACCAAAAGTTATATTAGGCAAGGCAGAGACCCTATTTTTCAACTCCTCACCAGACAGTCGAGGAGGTGGGAGGTCTGTCTCTATTCTACCATTGAAGAAACCATCAACTTGGTATCTGTATGCATGGTCCATGGGCAAGAATTGACGATGGCAGTCAAAAAAAGAAGTCTTCCCACCATGTTGTAGTGTAAAAGTTTTTGAGTTCTCCATACAATACGGGCAGGCCAACTTTCCATGCGTACTCTATCCTAAAAGCATGCCATATGCAGAAAAATCGTTGATAATCCACAATAAAACTGCCTTCATTTGAAAATTCTCTTTTCTAAAAATGTCATAAGTGGTGACCCCTACTTCCCACAATATTTTAAGTTCATCAATCAAAGGCCTAAGCAAGACATCGATACTTTTGTCGGGGCTCTTAGGTCTAGAAATGACTAAACTTAGAAAAATGTAGGGTCGTTTCATACATATTGATGGTGGAAGATTGTAAACTGTTACGAAAACTGGCCAAAAAGAATAAGGACGAGCTGATTGGCTAAAAGGGTTAAAACCATCCGTACACAATCCAAGTCTCACATTACGAGGCTCGGTAGAAAAGGATGGATGAATGCGGTCAAAGTGCTTCCAAGCCTTCCCACAAGCAGGATGCACCATCTCATCTGAATCACCTCCCTTCACATGCCATGACATGTTTTCAGCTGTTCTGCTTGACATAAAAAGCCTCTGAAGTCTTGGTGTTATTGGAAGATATCGCAACCTTCTTTAAGGAATATCTTTTCTCCTACCACCACCATCATTTCTTCTAAGTTTATATCGAGGATGACCACAAATAGTACACTCAATCAAATTCTCTGTTTTCTTATAGAATAGCATACAATTATTCTCACAAATATTAATACTTGTATACTCCAATCCCAACTTCCGAAGCATCTTCTTTGATTGATAGAAATCAGGGGGCAGCTTCTCATTTTCCGGCAACATATTCTTCACTATTTTCATGATTCGATCATAGCAAGATATACTCATATTAAATTCAGACTTGCAATTTAATAATTGACTAATAGCAGATAACTTAGAGTGTTTTTTACACCCTTCCCACAAAGGTACTTCTGCATCTTTCAACAAAGAATAAAAATCTGCAGCATCCTTGTTTGGCTCTTCCTCATGATTAACTTCAAGTGCACTCCTCAAATGAAGTTCCTCTTCTGGACCCATAGCTTCCATCACCATGGTTCTATATTGCTGACCATGTTCACAACCAACATCCATTGATGTCGATGCTTCTACTGCACTTGTACTTATAGGAGCAACTGCACCAAGTAACTCCCCATGTGCAAACCATGTTGAATACCCCGGTGTAAACCCCTTTCTCAACAGATGAATATTGACCATATCACGGTTAAGAAATTTCTGGTTGTCACATCTTATACAAGGGCATCTAATCTTATCACCACTACAATACTCTAACTGAGTAAATGCAAACTCAAGGAACCCTTTAACTCCATCACAGAACTCAGCTCTTATATAACCATTTTCACTAAGTCGGTGGTACATCCAATTACGATCAACTAATATAGTTCCTCTAAAAATCAAAAAAATAAAACAACATAAGAAAGCCTAGAAAATATTAGAGAGATGATAAAAAAAGAAAACAACATAAGAAAAACCGGACCATTAAAAACACGAAAGGCAAGATCATAAAAAATGTAAAAGAAACAAAAACTGATATGATATTTATGAAAATGAGAAGTTATTATAAGCATGACAAAAATAAGTCATTCAATCTTGTCCCAGCATCATTGACATTAAAAAAGCATTCAATCTTTACAAAAAGCTGAACATAAGGAATTAATCTTTACAAGTTATCTGTTCATTCATCTAATACCAGCAATATTCAAAAAGCATTTAATCTTTACAAAGACAAGAAATACAAGTCAAATCATCCAAATTTACATATGGAATACTATCTGCTTCACATAGAACAAATGTCAATATACATGATCACCTCTGATGCTTGGAAAGCATGGTACTTCTTAGCAAGCCTTTTGACCAGCTTCTTGATTGCACACTGGAAATAAGTCACAACCATGAAGCAACACCACTTTCCACCACTTTTCATTTTTCCTTGCAGATGAACAATGATTGTAGTAATGAATAACATGACGAAGAAATTAAAATCCATGAACTTTACAGAGTCCCAACCCATCAACCCTCAAAATTACAACAGCTTATTTTTCAACAGAGCTTATTTTAAGATTACAACAGAGCTGGCAAATGGGTTTTTTTAGACATCAAAGGTCTAAAATCCATGAGCTTATTTTAAGATTACAACAGAGCTGACAGAAGAAACCATCAAATCACTAAAATCCATGAGCTTATTTTCATATGAAATTACAACAGAGCTGGCAAATGGGTTTAAGATTTTTTTAAACAGAGCTTATTTTAGACAAGTCTCTCCACTCGAGTTGCAAGCAAGTTGGGCTGCAAATGGGTCTATAATAATCTATTGATTCAAGCGAGTTGCAAACAGAGCTTAAACAGACCATGATTGAACAGACCATGATTGAACAATAACAGAGCTTAAACAGAGCTTAACAATAATAACAGAGCTTAACAAATGGGTTTAAGATTGAACAATAACGCTTGCAATATAACTCGAGTTGCATCAAGAATAATCCCAGCATATTAAAATGGGAGGGGGGCGACGACGGATCCACAGGCGGAGATGAACACCTTTGCATTCTTAAGATGAACTATGTCAGTTGCTATGCCAGATAATGACTGGATGAAGATGAACACAAAGAGATGGAAACACAGGCGGAGATGAACACCTTCGTTTCTTTTACTTTGTTATCATGGGGTAAAAGAAAATGGGGTTAGGGTTTACCTCCGGAAAGAACCAGTTTAGGGTTCTGAAAACCCTAGCTGACGAGCAAGAAAGAGAGGGGCGCCGACGGGGTGATGTAGCCACAAGTTTGGTCCCGGGTGAGAAGGAGATGAACACAGGCGCCGAGCAAAGAGATAATGAAACCCTCGGTAGGTTAGGGTTTACTTCCGGGAAGCCCAGTTGTGGGTTCTGAAAATGTTAGCCGACGAGCAAGAAGGAGAGGGGCGTCGATGAGGTGATGTAGCCGCGATCGGAAGGCGTGATGTAGCCGGAAAGGAGAGGGAGAGGCCGGAGGTGGAGGAGAGGAGAGGCCGGAGGTGGAGGAGAGGAGAGGAGATGGGAAGCCGGAGGGGAGGCAAAAATGGTCGGGAAGGGGGAGCCAGAGAGGAGAGGCCGGAGGCGGAGGAGAGGAGAGGAGATGGGAAGCCGCGATGCCAAATCCCTAACTCGGGACTCCACTAAGTCGGTCTGCAAGCCAAATTTCGTATTAAAACTATTTTTTATCTATAAGGCTGATTGGGCTAAGTCGGTTTGCAAGCCAAATTTCATATCAAACTATTTTTTATCTATAAGGCTGATTGGACGAAGGAAAAAATATTTTTGAACTATAAAGCATGATAAAAAAATTCCAGACCTTCTTCCAAAATCCAATCCCATTGCAGGAAAGTTGCAATAGGGGTGCAAATGAGTCATGGCCGACACCATGAGATTTGAAAATGAGAAGAAGGAATTTGAGTTTTCTGGAGAGCGATTGAAATTTGGATTATCGAAGAAATTTGGACGGGACGGCGGGCACACTTAGTTTCATTTTGGATTTTCCTCCTTTTATCTTTTTTTTAAATTTAGATTTACTCAAAAATAATATTTTTAATATTTTTGGAATTAAAAATTAAATTTGGTGACGGAATTTTTTGTTAATAACCTATCACCGCCAAAAATAATTTTTAAAATTTATAAATACTTGGGTTACAATATTTGTAACGGCTGAATTTGTCACTGTCTGGTTGCAATTTTGGTTATCATATTGCTGACAGAGACCCCGTCACTATGATGGTCACTAAGTTTTGGCGCCCATCCTGCCCGCGCATTCTGTGATCGGTCTGTCACTAATCGGTCACTACGTTTACACCACGGTGACCAAATTTCTGTCGGTCACTAATCAGTCACAAATAGTGATGGATAACGTCCGTCACGAATTTTCCGTCACTATACGCGTGTTTTCTGGTAGTGAATATATTCAGCCTCAGCTGTAGATAGTGCTACGGAATTTTGTTTCTTGCCAAACCAAGAGATTAAGTTTGTTCCAAGAAATTGACAAGTTCCACTTGTACTTTTTTTATCTAATCTACAACCAGCAAAATCAGCATCTGAATATCCAATTAAGTCAATTGTAGATGTCTTAGAATACCATAAACCTAAATGTTGTGTTCCTTTTAAGTATCTTAATTTTCTTTTAACAGCAATTAAGTGTGATTCTTTAGAATTTACTTGATATCTTGCACACATACAAACACTATGCATTATATCAGGTCTACTTGCTGTAAGATAAAGTAAAGATCCAATCATTCCTCTATACAGCTTCGAATCAAAGAATTTACCATGCTCATCTTTTTCTAATTTAGAAGAGAGGCTCATAAGAGTACTTAATGATTTTGAATCCTCCATACCAAACTTCTTTAAGATTTTCTTTATGTATTTGCTTTGGCAGATGAAGATTTCATCTCTTGTTTGCTTGATTTGGAGTCGAAGGAAGAAGTTGAGTTCACCCATCAAACTCATCTCGAACTCACTTTGCATGAGCTTAGCAAATTCTTCACATAAACTTTCATTAGTAGCACCAAATATAATATCATCAACATATATCTGAACAATCAGAATATCAGCATTTTTTATTTTAATAAACAGAGTTTTATCAATATTTCCTCTTGAAAAATTATTGTTTATTAAAAAGTTGCTTAATCTATCATACCAAGCTCTAGGAGCTTGCTTCAAGCCATAAAGTGCTTTGTTCAATTTAAAAACGTGATGTAGAAGTTTATGATTTTCAAATCCAGGTGGTTGTTCCATATAAACTTCTTCAGTTATGAAATCATTATGCACTTTTGACATCCATCTAAAATAATTTAAAGTCCATAAAGCATGCAAATACAAGTAGTAGCCTAATAACTTCAAGTCTAGCTATAGGTGCAAAAGTTTCATCAAAATCAATTACTTCTTCTTGATTATATTCTTTAGCAACTAATCTAGCCTTATTTCTAATTACAATTCCATCCTCATTTAATTTATTTCTGAAAACCTATTTTGTTCCAATTACAGAAATATTTTCAAGCCTTCTAACCAAATTCCAAACATTGTTTCTTTCAAATTAATTTAGTTCTTCTTGCATAGCTATTAACTAATTATTATCTTTTTCAGCTTCTTCAAAAGATTTTGGTTCTATTTGAGAAACAAATGCAAGATGATTACAAACATCTCTAATAGAAGATCCAGTCTTAATGCCATGTGAAGGATCACCAATTATTATGTCTCTAGGATGACTATGTGCATACCTCCATTCTTTTGGTAGACTAGTTTTACCTTTAACCATTTGATCTTCTTCTTCTTGATTTTCATCATGTTCTGAATTTTCAGATGCAGAAACATCCCTTAGGGTTAACTCTTGGATTTGTTTGTTGAGTTCTTCTGCATCATCATCGAGATCTACATTCTTTTTTGAAGAAGGACCATTAGATTCATCAAAAATAACATGTATTGACTCTTCTACGACTAGAATTCTCTAGTTGAATATTCTATATGCTTTGCTTGATGAAGAATATCCAAGAAAAATGGCTTCATCTGATTTAGAATCAAACTTTCCCAAGTTGTCTTTGCCATTATTTAGAACAAAACAATTGCAACCAAAAACATAAAAGTATAAAAGATTTGGTTTCTTATTTTTCAAAAGTTCATAAGGAGTTTTCTTTAGAATAGACCTAATAGTAACTCTGTTAAGAATATAACAGGCTATGTTTATAGCTTTAACCCAAAAGTACTTAGGTAAGTTACTTTCACATAACATTATCCTAGCCATTTCAGTAAGTGTTCTATTCTTTTGTGGAGTGATTGATTAAAACCCCATTTGATTTTGATGAGCTCAAAGCATTTGAGTATATCTTGTGATTACTAATGAATTCAATTGAGTGTTTCAGTGAAAATCCTGTCCAAGTGTCTCTAGATTTGGTTCATAGTATTTTGGATAAGTTAAGAAGTCTGCTGAACCAAAGTCTGAGACTCGAGTCGACTCCCGAGTATCACGAGTCGACTCCAAGCGTATCAAGTTCACTGGCACGAGCTCGAGTCGACTCCAGACTAGTACGAGTCGACTCCGACTGAGAACAGAAAGAAGAACAGAAAGCCTCATCTCAGAACCTGTCAACGAGTCGACTCCTGAAGTGCGCGAGTCGACTCCAATGTTCAACGAGTCGACTCCAGGGTAGTAAGAGTCGACTCCAAGAGGTACACAAAGAAAAATCAGAGAGCAGTTTTCGAGTCTGAGATTCGAGTCGACTCCCAGACAGCTCGAGTCGACTCCAAGACAAGCTTCACGTCAAAAGGCAGAAGACCAACATTCGGAAACTGAGAGCCGAGTCGACTCCAAGGAAGTTCGAGTCGACTCCAAGACTGGATGAGCCAAAAGACAGAGAATCGGGAGTTCGGGCTCTGAGATTCGAGTCGACTCCAAGGACAGTCGAGTCGACTCGAGTGGACAAAATTCAAAATTGGATCCACGGACTTTAGTGGATGAGCCGACTCCAAAATTGCCAGGTCAGCTCCAGAAGTTGGCGAGTCGACTCAGGGTCAAGACGAGTCGACTCCCAGTCGTGACAGCAACTTTAATTCAAATTTGGAACAGTTGCCGAGTCAACTCCGGAAAAGCTTGAGTCGACTCCCGCTACAGCCGAGTCGACTCCTGATCGCGCGAGTCGACTCCAACCCACCAACGGTCATATTGTCAGGCTGCACAGAGTGTGCAGAACGGGCAGAAAAAGTAGTGTAACGGCTAGTTTCCGTGGGGGTTGGCTTAAATAGCCACAGAAGACTGTAGCAAGGTAGAGAACAGTGATTCCACTCCAACTAATCAAGGATTCAAGCTCTGCAACGTGCTCTTCAATGAAAAAGGGAAGATCTGCATTTACAGCTCCACCTACATCTTTCCAGCAATTAAAGCCTTCTCCTCCAGCATTCAAGTCGACTACACATTCGAGAGGAGACCGGAGTTCAAGAAGCCATTCCTCTACTTCAGCTTAAAAGCGTTTGAGGGCTTCTAAACTCCTCTTTTGATTATATTGTTTTACATCTGCTTTTGAGAAGCTTATTTTCCTTTCTTTCTATAACTTGTATTTACTTGGTTCAATCGGGGGATTGAATCAAGGGGACTAAGATTGGTTGGTGAGCCAAGTTAAAAACCAACGTGTGTAAGGGTTTGATTGTGAGCCCGGGAAAACAATCGGGGTTGGTTCTAGTCGGTGAGCCTGGAAAAACCGACCGAGTTCGTTGTGAGCTCGTAAAACAACAAGTTTGGTTGTGAGCTTGCAAAGCAACCGGCTGTAATCCAAGGGGATTATAGTGAATTTCCAAGAGAGACTTGGGGAGTGGACGTAGGAGCAAGGGGTAGCTCCGAACCACTATAAAACTCTGTGTTTGCATTGGATTGTCTCTCTTCTTCTTCCCCTCACATCACTCACAGCACTTAGCATTAATTAAATAACTTGCAATAGTTTTTAATTAATCAACCACATCATTTTAATTATCTAAATTATTTTAAAACCCAATTCACCCCCCCCCCCCCTCTTGGGTTGTCTATCTGGGCAACAAGTGGTATCAGAGCCAAAAACTCCTCCACTCAAGAGTTAAAAGATCAAAATGACAACCCCATTTAGATCTTCTCACATTGAGGGTCAGTCCACCCAAAGACCCCCTTTCTTCAATGGATCCGACTACTCATACTGGAAGGCTAGGATGAGAATATTCGTCCAAGCCCAAGACTATGAGATGTGGACCATTGTAGTGAATGGCCCATACATCCCATCCACATATGTAGAGGGTGTTAAGGTACCCAAATTAGAAAAGGATTGGGATGAACATGACATGAGGAAGGCACAATTAAACTCTAAAGCTATGAATGTGTTTTATTGTGCCTTAGATAGAAATGAATTCAATAGGGTCTCTACTTGCAACTCTGCAAAAGAGATCTGGGATAGACTTGAAGTGACCCATGAGGGCACGAATCAAGTTAAAGAATCCAAAATTAATATATTGGTTCATAAGTATGAACTATTTAAAATGGATTCTAATGAGACAATCACGAGCATGTTCACTAGGTTTACTGACATTGTCAATGGCCTAAAAAGCCTTGGCAAGAGCTATACTAACAGTGATCTTGTCAGGAAAATACTTCGCTGTCTACCAAGGTCATGGGAAGCCAAGGTGACGGCAATCCAAGAAGCTAAAGACTTGAACAAGCTTCCACTCGAAGAGCTCCTTGGATCCCTAATGACTCACAAGCTAACCATGAAGCAACACAGCGAAGAAGAGTCCTCCCATAAGAAAAAGGTAATAGCACTTAAATCTACTTCATCTAACAAGGACTTGTCCTGCAGTAGCAGCAGTGAAGAAGAAGAACATGAGGAAGATGATGGTGAGGCTCTTCTTGTGCGCAAGTTCAAGAGATTCATCAACCACAAGAAGTCCTATCATCAAAGGAGAGGCCCCTCAAATTTCTACCGCAAGGACAAAGGTAAGAAAAGGGAAAACGAGGGGATTGGGTGTTACGAGTGCAAGAAGCCGGGTCACATAAGAGCAGAGTGCCCCTTACTGAAGAAGGGGAGTAAGTACAAGAAGAAGAAGGCTCTTGTCACTACACTATCCGACTCCGACTCATCATCCTCCTCATCAGATGATGAACAAGAAGAGAAGGCCAATTTCTGCTTCATGGCCAACGAAAACGAGGTAACTTCCGATACGCATCTTGATTTTTCTTTTGATGAACTTTATGATGCATTTAATGAGTTAATGGTAGAATATAAGGCTATAAATCTTAAGAATAAAGAACTGAAAATAGCTAATCAATCATACCTACATAAATACGATAAATTAGTTAAGGATAAGGACTTAATCGCCAAAGAAAATATTGAACTTAAAACAAACAACCAACTTTTAACTCAAAAGACTAACACCTTAACTAAAGATAATGAAAAACTAACTAAGGAATTTTCAGAACTTAAAAAATATAAACAAACCTTAGATAAGGATCTTACAAAAGAACTTAATGATCTAAAAGCAGAAAATCAAACACTAACTAAAGAACTTAACAAATACAAACCCTTAGTTGAAAAATTTACATATAGTTCTGAAAAATTAAACATGATACTAAATAGTCAACGAGCAGTATTTAATAAAGCGGGTTTAGGGTATAAACCAAGAAATAAACAAAAACTTCTTAGTAACTTCTTTGTTAAAGCTGGAGAAACTAAAACTAAGAAAATAACCTGCTTTTGTTGTGGAACTATAGGACATAAGGCAAATGCATGTGACTATAGGAAAAATAAAACAAAAAGGAAAATTAAAAGGGTATGGGTTCCAAAAGGAACCAACTTGACTAACCATGAAGGACCCAAGAAAACTTGGGTACCTAAGATGACATGATTTGCTTGTGTAGGAGTGTCTTGCAGCCAAGGTCAACAAAAACCGCTGGTATTTGGATAGTGGCTGCTCAAGGCACATGACGGGTGATAAAGATCAATTTTTCACCCTTGAAGCTAAGAAGGGAGGTGCTGTGAAAATCCCGTTTGATTTTGATGAGCTCAAAGCATTTGAGTGTATCTTGTGATTACTAATGAATTCAATTGAGTGTTTCAGTGAAAATCCTGTCCAAGTGTCTCTAGACTTGGTTCATAGCATTTTGGATAAGTTAAGAAGTCTGCATGAACCAATGTCTGAGATACGAGTCGACTCCCGAGTTTCACGAGTCGACTCCAAGCGTATCAAGGTCACTGGCACGAGCTCGAGTCGACTCCTGATCAGTACGAGTCGACTCCGACTGAAAACAGACAGAAGGACAGAAGAGCAGTTTTTCAGGTCTGAGATTCGAGTCGACTCCAGTGGAATGCGAGTCGACTCCCAGCGGTACACACAGAAAAAGTCAGAGAGCGTTTTATGGACTCTGAGATTCGAGTCGACTCCAGTGGAACGCGAGTCGACTCCCAGCGGTACACAAAGAAAAAGTCAGAGAGCGTTTTATGGACTCTGAGATTCGAGTCGACTCCCGCAGTACGCGAGTCGACTCCGAGACTGTGCGACCATCGACAGACAGAAGACCATGTTACTGCCTCTGAGATTCGAGTCGACTCCCAGACAGCTCGAGTCGACTCCAAGACAAGCTTCACGTCAAAAGGCAGAAGACCAACTTTCGGAAACTGAGAGCCGAGTCGACTCCAAGGAAGTTCGAGTCGACTCCAAGACTGGATGAGCCAAAAGACAGAGAATCGGGAGTTCGGGCTCTGAGATTCGAGTCGACTCCCAGGACAGTCGAGTCGACTCGAGTGGACAAAATTCAAATTTGGATCCACGGACTACAGAGGATGAGCCGACTCCAAAATTGCCAGGTCAGCGCCAGAAGTTGGCGAGTCGACTCCGGGTCAAGACGAGTCGACTCCCAGTCAAGACGGCAACTTTAATTCAAACTGGGAACAGTTGCCGAGTCGACTCCGGAAAAGCTCGAGTCGACTCCTGCTACAGCCGAGTCGACTCCTGATCGCGCGAGTCGACTCCAACCCACCAACGGTCACATTGTCAGGCTGCGCAGAGTGTGCAGAACGGCCAGAAAAAGCAGAGTAACGGCTAGTTTCCGTGGGGGTTGACTTAAATAGCCACAGAAGACTGTAGCAAGAGAGATAACACATATTCCACTCCTAGCATTCAAGTCTTGAAGCTCTCTAAGTGCTCTTCAACGAGAAAAAGGGAAGATCTGCATTTACTGCTCCACCAACATCTTCCCAGCATTCAAAGCTTCCTCCTCCTGCTTTCAAGTCGATCACTCTTTCAAGAGGAGACCGGAGTTCCAGAAGCCACACCTCTTCACCATCTTAAAAGCGTTTGAGGGCTTCTAACTCCTTTACGATTATATTGTTTTAAATCTGCTTTTTGAGAAGCTATTTTCTGTTTTCTTCTATCTCGTGTATTTACTTGATTCAATCGGGGGATTGAATCAAGGGGATTAAGGTTGGTTGGTGAGCCGGTTTAAAACCAACGAGTGTAAGGGTTTGATTGTGAGCCCGGGAAAACAATCGGGGTTGGTTCTAGTCGGTCAGCCTGGAAAAACCGACCGAGTTCGTTGTGAGCTCGTAAAACAACAAGTTCGGTTGTGAGCTTGCAAAACAACCGGCTGTAATCCAAGGGGGTTATAGTGAAATTCCCAAGTGAGACTTGGGGAGTGGACGTAGGAGCAAGGGTTAGCTCCGAACCACTATAAAACTTTGTGTTTGTAGTGCATTGTCTCTCATCTTCTTCCCCACACATTACTCACAGCACTTAGCTTTAATTAAATAACTGGCTATAGTATTTCGTTAATCATCCACAAAGTTTTAATTAGCTAAGTTAATTTAAAAACCCAATTCACCCCCCCTCTTGGGTTGTCTATCTGGGCAACAAGTGGTATCAGAGCCAAAAACTCTTCCACTCAAGAGTTAAAAGATCAAAATGACAACTCCATTTGGATCTTCTCACATTGAGGGTCAGTCCACCCAAAGACCTCCTTTCTTCAATGGATCCGACTACTCATACTGGAAGGCTAGGATGAGAATATTCATCCAAGCCCAAGACTATGAGATGTGGACCATTGTAGTGAATGGCCCATACATCCCATCCACATATGTAGAGGGTGTTAAGGTACCCAAACTAGAAACGGATTGGGATGAACATGACATGAGGAAGGCACAACTAAACTCTAAAGCAATGAATGTGTTTTATTGTGCCTTAGACCGTAATGAATTCAATAGAGTTTCAACTTGTAATTCTGCAAAAGAAATTTGGGACAGACTTGAAGTGACCCATGAGGGCACGAATCAAGTCAAGGAATCCAAAATAAATATCTTGGTTCATAAATATGAACTATTTAAAATGGATTCAAATGAAACAATCACAAGCATGTTCACTAGGTTTACTGATATTGTCAATGGCCTAAAAAGCCTTGGCAAGAACTATACTAACAGTGAACTTGTCAGAAAAATCCTTCGGTGTCTACCAAGGTTGTGGGAAGCCAAGGTGACGGCGATCCAAGAAGCTAAAGACTTGAACAAGCTTCAACTTGAAGAGCTCCTTGGATCCCTGATGACGCATGAGCTTACCATGAAACAACACAACGAGGAAGAGTCCTCCCATAAGAAAAAGGTAATAGCTTTAAAATCTACTTCTTCTAACAAGGACCTGTCTTGCAGCAGCAGCAGTGAAGAGGAAGAAGATGAGGAAGATGGTGGTGAGGCACTTCTTGTGCGCAAGTTCAAGAAGTTTATCAACCACAAGAAGACGTATCATCAAAGGAGAGGTCCCTCAAATTCCTACCGCAGAGACAAAGGTAAGGAAAGGGAAAATGAGGGGATTGGGTGTTACGAGTGCAAGAAGCCGGGACACATAAGAGCAGAGTGCCCCTTATTGAAGAAGGGGAGTAAGTACAAGAAGAAGAAGGCACTTGTCACCACCCTATCGGACTCCGACGCATCATCTTCATCATCGGATGAAGAACAAGAAGAGAAGGCCAATTTCTGTTTCATGGCCAACGAAAATGAGGTAATTTCCGATACGCATTTTGATTTTACATTTGATGAACTTTATGATGCGTTCAATGAATTAATGATTGAGTATAAGAATATAAATGTTAAAAACAGAGAACTAAAAGTAACTAACCAAAGTTATATTCATAAGCATGATTCATTAATTAAGGATAAAGATAATCTCACCAAAGAAAATCTAGAACTTAAGACAAGCAACCAACTCCTAATTAAGAAGACTAACACCTTAACGAAAGATATTGAGAAACTAACAAAGGAATTTTCAGATCTCAAAAACCATAAACAAGTCTTAAACAAGGATCTAACTAAAGAGCTAAATGATCTAAAAACCGAAAATCAGACATTAACTAAAGAACTAAACAAATACAAACCCTTAGTTGAAAAATTCACATATAGTTCTGAAAAGTTAAACATGATACTTAATAATCAACGAGCCGTATTTAATAAAGCAGGTTTAGGGTATAAACCAAGGAATAAGCAAAAACTTCTTAGTAACTTCTTTGTTAAAGCTGGGGAAACTAAAATTAAGAAAATAACTTGCTTTTGTTGTGGAATAGTAGGACATAAAGCAAATGCATGTAATTTTAGGAAAAGTAAAACTAAAAGAAAAAATAAAAGGGTATGGGTTCTAAAAGGAACCAACTTGACTAACCATGAAGGACCCAAGAAAACTTGGGTACCTAAGATGACATGATTTGCTTGTGTAGGAGTGTCTTGCAGCCAAGGTCAACAAAAACTGCTGGTATTTGGATAGTGGCTGTTCAAGGCACATGACGGGTGATAAAGATCAATTTTTCACCCTTGAAGCTAAGAAGGGAGGTGCTGTGACTTTTGGAGACAACAACCAAGGTCACATCATTGGTATTGGTAAAGTTCAAATCACCCCTTCTACCTTTATAGATAATGTTAGATATGTTGATGGTCTTAAGCATAACTTGTTAAGCATTAGTCAATTATGTGATAAAGGATATGATGTTATGTTTAAACCATCACTATGTATTATAACAAATCCTAATGATAATAGTTTAGTTTTTAAAGGGATGAGACGTGGAAATGTATATGTGGTAGATCTAGAAGACCTTACAAAACATAACCAATGTTTAGTTGTTAATGAAACTAAAGAAAATGATGCTAGTTGGTTATGGCACCGTAAGTTAGGTCATGCAAGCATGGACACAATAACTAAACTAGTTAAAAGAGACTCCGTGATAGGTTTGCCAAAATTAAAATTTGAAAAGAACAAAATATGTGAAGCATGTCAATTTGGCAAACAATCTAGAAACTCTTTTAAATCCATAAAATGTGTCTCTACTTCTAGGCCTCTAGAATTACTACACATGGACCTATTTGGTCCAACTAGAACAACAAGCCTAGGTGGAAATAAATATGGTCTAGTTATAGTAGATGATTACTCTAGGTACACATGGGTCATGTTTCTAGCGCATAAGGATCAAGCATTTTCTATGTTTAAGAAGTTCCATAAGGAAGTAACAAATGCTAGAGAGTCCTCAGTTATAGCTATTAGAAGTGACCATGGTACCGAATTCGAAAATCAATTATTTGATGAATTTTGTAGTAAAAAGGGGATAACCCATAATTTCTCAGCACCAAGGACACCACAACAAAATGGAGTTGTGGAAAGGAAAAATAGAACCCTAGAGGAAATGGCTAGAACGATGTTATGTGAAAGTAACCTCCCTAAGTACTTTTGGGGAGAAGCCATTAATACTTCTTGCCATGTATTAAATAGAGTTCTATTAAGACCCATCATAAAGAAAACACCATATGAACTGTGGAAAAACAGAAAACCAAAGGTTAACTATTTTCATGTTTTCGGATGTAGGTGTTTTGTACATAATAATGGGAAAGATAATCTAGGGAAATTTGATCCAAAATCTGATGAAGGAATATTCCTAGGTTATTCTACAACTAGTAAAGCCTATAGAATCTTTAATAAAAGAACCGTAGTTATAGAAGAATCTATACATGTTGTTTTTGATGACTCTAGTGACATCTCATCTAGTAAGAAGGTTAATTTTGATGACGATATTGAAATACTTGAAGAAAAGATAGATGAGATGGGATTACAAGATGATAATCAAAAGTTGATTGAAGGAGAATCATCAAACCAAGAGCCTATAGTGGATCATGGGCTAACTAAAGCTTGGAGGTATGCTCATGGGCATCCTAAGGAACTAATTCTAGATGATCCATCCCAACCCGTTAGGACTAGAGCATCCCTTAGAAATTTGAATAACCATCTAGCTTTTGTTTCACACTTTGAGCCCAAACATATAGAAGAAGCCGAAAATGATGTAAATTGGATAAATGCAATGCAAGAAGAACTAAACCAATTTACTAGAAACAAAGTGTGGGATCTAGTAGAGAGACCTTCTGAATATCCAATTATAGGTACAAAATGGATATATAAAAATAAGCTAGATGAAAATGGAATTGTTATAAGGAATAAGGCTAGACTAGTAGCAAAGGGTTATAATCAAGAAGAAGGTATAGACTTTGATGAAACCTTTGCTCCCGTAGCTAGACTTGAGGCTATTAGACTATTATTAGCATATGCATGCTCTAAGGACTTCAAGCTATATCAAATGGATGTAAAAAGTGCTTTTCTAAATGGGTTTATTAATGAGGAGGTATATGTGGAACAACCTCCTGGTTTTGAAAATCATCAATACCCCAATCATGTGTATAAACTGAACAAAGCACTTTATGGTCTAAAACAAGCACCTAGAGCATGGTATGAGAGACTTAGTAAATTCCTATTAGAACATGAATTCTCTAGGGGAAATGTAGATACAACATTATTTCTGAAAAAGAAAAATAAGGATATGTTATTAGTACAGATTTATGTTGATGATATCATTTTCGGTGCTACTAACAATCGCCTCTGCGAGGAATTTGCTGATTTGATGCAGAGTGAGTTTGAGATGAGCATGATGGGAGAGCTGAACTACTTCCTCGGGCTTCAAATCAAACAATCTGAAGGAGGCATCTTCATCAATCAAGCCAAATATATCAAGGAGATGCTCAAGAAGTTCGATATGGAGGGAAACAAGTCAATCAGCACCCCATGAGCTCATCATGTAAGTTAGACCAAGATGAATCAGGTAAATCTGTAGATCAAAAACTTTATAGAGGTATGATAGGTTCTTTACTGTATCTTACTGCAAGTAGGCCTGATATTATGTTTAGTGTGTGCATGTGTGCTAGATATCAGGCTAATCCTAAAGAATCACACCTAGCTGCAGTTAAGAGAATCTTTAAATACTTAATAGGAACTAAGAACATAGGGCTGTGGTACTCTAAAGAATCTAGCCTAAACTTAATAGGGTACACAGATTCAGACTTCGCTGGATGTAAGCTTGATAGAAAAAGTACCAGCGGGTCTTGTCAATTTCTAGGAGAAAACCTAATCTCATGGTTTAGCAAGAAACAAAACTCGGTTGCATTATCTACTGCAGAAGCTGAATATGTTGCAGTCGGAAGTTGTTGTGCTCAAATCTTGTGGATTAAACAACAATTAGAAGATTATGGCATTAAACAAGATAAAATCCCCATTAATTGTGATAATACAAGTGCCATAAACCTAACTAAAAATCCAATTCAACACTCAAGAACTAAACACATTGAGATAAGACATCACTTCATAAGAGATCATGTATTGAATGGTGATGTGACTCTCCAATTTGTTTGTACTGATAATCAATTAGCAGATATTTTCACAAAACCCCTAAGTGAAGAGAGGTTCAGTGTACTTAGGAGGGGATTAGGAGTGATTGACCCATCCTAGTGGGAGTTTCCACTAGATTAATTGATTTTGATGGTTAAAATGAGGTTAAAATAGAGTTTCTATTCAATGATCATCAAATCAGATCCCAACTAGGTGATTTTCCCTCATTTGGCACGGTTATAGCATGATTTTTAAGTGCGTGCCAAGGTTAGAGACGACTCGAGTAAGTTTCAGAGCCGGCTCCTAAGGGGGAGTCGACTCGCGCATTTGGGGGAGTCGACTCGCAAAGTTGGCAGCTGAGGGGGAGTCGACTCGCACATTGTCGGGAGTCGACTCGAAGTCTACAGGCGCATAAGGAGAGTCGACTCGCGCATTTTCTGGAGTCGACTCGAGGTCGAGTCGACTCGCGACTCAAGGGAGTCGACTCGCAGTCGGGATCCAACTTTTTAACCCTAGGTTTGTCGTTTCGCAAACACTTTTTCTCAAGCCGCCACTGTTCACAAAGCCCTAGAGCCGACTCCTAGGTCATCCTCGATCGTCTCCAAGCCCTTTTCCCGTCGATTCTTCGCCGGACATTGAGTTTCCGTCCGTTCCTAGGTCTTTTCAGGTCAGTCCCGAGCTTCCTCTATCGATCCTTCTTCGTTCTCTAGGTTTTCATCTCGTTTAGGTCAAGATGCCTCGCAAGGGAGTTGTTAGAAAGAGGTCCCGTCCCGTGGCCGGTCCCGAGCGGCGCTCCAAGGCGCGGCACGATCCCGCGAGGCAACCTCCTCCGGATCGTTCCCCGCCTAGGGTGGTTCATGTTAGGCCGTTGGCCGGGAAGGCCGTCACCTCCGGGAGGTATGTCACTTTCGACTATCTCTCCCGAGAAGGATTCACCATAGGCGATAGGCTTAGAGCCCAGGGTCTAGAGTACTTCCTCACCTTGGACCTTCCCACCTATCCTGGCCTAGTTCAAGAGTTCTACAGTACCGTCCATCGGGGAGATGGAGGTATTGAGGGCACGGTATTAGGTGTCCCATTGCGTGTCACAGAGGACCTCATTGCCCATATCCTCCACCTTCCATTAGTAGGGGTGGCTCCTGCACATCCTGAGGATAGATTTGAGGCCCTTACGATCGTCTTAGGGCATCCACCTCAGTCTCTCCTAGATGAGGTATCTGCTAGCTCACTTCCTATTGAAGTGAGAATCCTTTTGAGCATTTTGTCCAGGTCCATCTTCCCTAAGACAGGGAGATTTGATTTTGTGAATGAGAGGGACCTAGCTATTATATCTTACATTCTTCAGGACACCCCGGTCAACTTCTCCAAGCTCATTTATAGGTATATGTGTGAGCCCCTGGATAGACCTAGGCTCTCCCTCCCATACGGAATGTTATTCACTCTTCTCTTTAGGCAGTACGAAATTTCCATTCCTGAGAAGGAACCCTCTCGTGCCTTGCGATGGACTGATCGCTTGGGTACGGGGACCATGCACAGGATGGGATTTCGGAAGAGAGAAGGGATCTGGGTTAGGAAGTCCACTCTCACCGCTCAGACCACCAGACCATCACCCAGTCCTGAGCCAGATTCTGACTACCCAGAGTCCCCAGACCATCCAGACCTTCCATCCACTCCTCCTGCTCCTACCACCTCTGCCGGACCTTCCTCCTCAGCTCCACCATCTATGGAGGTCCGTATTGATCCAGAGCAGCTCCGGGAGCTGCGGCAGGAGATCGTCCGAGATTTGAGGGACGAGCTGCTCCGGGAGCTCCGAGGTTCCGTGCCAGCTCCCACTCCTGCACCCACTCCATCCTCAGCACTGGTCCCATCCTTGACAGCCGTGACAGACATGACGGCTGAGGTGCGGCAGGAGATCTACAACATTAGGACCCTGGTGCAGGCCCAGTTCCACAGCATGAGCGAGGTCACGAGCACCACGAGGAGGATGCGGGATGACATCCGCCGTAACATGCACACCACCACCGAGGGGGCCGAGCGCTTGTCGAATGTGCTCATCGACAAGCTGGACGCACTTCAGACCTCGGTGACTGGGCTTCAGACGTCGGTGACTGAGCTCTCCACTACACATAGCAGAGCCACCACGTCTATTATCACGCAGCTGGGCCATGTTACAGAGGCAGTCGCCCTCCTCATGGAGCAGAGCCGATCGAGAGGAGGAGCTACATCCTCCAGAGGAGGAGATGTATCCTCGAGAGGGGGAGCTACATCCTCCAGAGGAGGAGATGTATCCTCGAGAGGGGGAGGCACATCCTCGAGGAGGTCATAGATGATTTTGAGTTGTGTTTTGTCCTCTTTTGTATTGTTCTTGCTTTACCTATTGTATGCTCAAATGTATTCACCTTCATATCAATACAATGAGTAGACATCTTATCTTCATTTCTGTGCCATTTGATGATTGACTGTGCCATTTGTGCCATTGATTGTGTGTGATTACCTCCTTTTTGGTATGATGACAAAAAGGGGGAGAAATGTGTAAAATATGTAAAAGGGGAGAAATATTAAAAAATATGTAAAAGAAATCAATGGAAATAAATAAAACGATAAACTCTTAAAAACACACATAAATTTGTTCTAAGTGGATTCGGTACCTCGAGGCTCATTATCTCTCTTTTGGGGCTCCTAATGGAGTAATCTCCAGAATCTATTCAAGGGATATTCGGAGATTAGCTGAATCCTACTCAAGAACAAATTGACAGATTTTCCCTCTAAAAACAAAAATTTTAGTTCAAAAATTTCAAAGCATTAAAAAGAAATTCAGAAAATCAAAACATAGTTGAATGCATATGTTGAGGGGGAGAATCTGAATTTTAATCAAGCTAAATCATTAATGTCATATAAGCCAAACAATTGATTGCAGAATATGAAGGCTTATATAATTCCAAATAAAAGGGGGAACTTTAACTCCGAAATTTGATGTTTCACTCCTTTCAAACTTGGATAAATTAAATTATCAAGACATTTGAATTCATTTATGGAGTTTATTTCATTATTTACTGAGCAACTCATTTTACATATACTCAAAGTTTTGTCATCATCAAAAAGGGGGAGATTGTGGAGTGATCGATTAAAACCCCGTTTGATTTTGATGAGCTCAAAGCATTTGAGTATATCTTGTGATTACTAATGAATTCAATTGAGTGTTTCAGTGAAAATCCTGTCCAAGTGTCTCTAGACTTGGTTCATAGCATTTTGGATAAGTTAAGAAGTCTGCATGAACCAATGTCTGAGATACGAGTCGACTCCCGAGTTTCACGAGTCGACTCCAAGCGTATCAAGGTCACTGGCACGAGCTCGAGTCGACTCCTGATCAGTACGAGTCGACTCCGACTGAAAACAGACAGAAGGACAGAAGAGCAGTTTTTCAGGTCTGAGATTCAAGTCGACTCCAGTGGAATGCGAGTCGACTCCCAGCGGTACACACAGAAAAAGTCAGAGAGCGTTTTATGGACTCTGAGATTCGAGTCGACTCCAGTGGAACGCGAGTCGACTCCCAGCGGTACACAAAGAAAAAGTCAGAGAGCGTTTTATGGACTCTGAGATTCGAGTCGACTCCCGCAGTACGCGAGTCGACTCCGAGACTGTGCGACCATCGACAGACAGAAGACCATGTTACTGCCTCTGAGATTCGAGTCGACTCCCAGACAGCTCGAGTCGACTCCAAGACAAGCTTCACGTCAAAAGGCAGAAGACCAACTTTCGGAAACTGAGAGCCGAGTCGACTCCAAGGAAGTTCGAGTCGACTCCAAGACTGGATGAGCCAAAAGACAGAGAATCGGGAGTTCGGGCTCTGAGATTCGAGTCGACTCCCAGGACAGTCGAGTCGACTCGAGTGGACAAAATTCAAATTTGGATCCACGGACTACAGAGGATGAGCCGACTCCAAAATTGCCAGGTCAGCGCCAGAAGTTGGCGAGTCGACTCCGGGTCAAGACGAGTCGACTCCCAGTCAAGACGGCAACTTTAATTCAAACTGGGAACAGTTGCCGAGTCGACTCCGGAAAAGCTCGAGTCGACTCCTGCTACAGCCGAGTCGACTCCTGATCGCGCGAGTCGACTCCAACCCACCAACGGTCACATTGTCAGGCTGCGCAGAGTGTGCAGAACGGCCAGAAAAAGCAGAGTAACGGCTAGTTTCCGTGGGGGTTGACTTAAATAGCCACAGAAGACTGTAGCAAGAGAGATAACACATATTCCACTCCTAGCATTCAAGTCTTGAAGCTCTCTAAGTGCTCTTCAACGAGAAAAAGGGAAGATCTGCATTTACTGCTCCACCAACATCTTCCCAGCATTCAAAGCTTCCTTCTCCTGCTTTCAAGTCGATCACTCTTTCAAGAGGAGACCGGAGTTCCAGAAGCCACACCTCTTCACCATCTTAAAAGTGTTTGAGGGCTTCTAACTCCTTTACGATTATATTGTTTTAAATCTGCTTTTTGAGAAGCTATTTTCTGTTTTCTTCTATCTCGTGTATTTACTTGATTCAATCGGGGGATTGAATCAAGGGGATTAAGGTTGGTTGGTGAGCCGGTTTAAAACCAACGAGTGTAAGGGTTTGATTGTGAGCCCGAGAAAACAATCGGGGTTGGTTCTAGTCGGTCAGCCTGGGAAAACCGACCGAGTTCGTTGTGAGCTCGTAAAACAACAAGTTCGGTTGTGAGCTTGCAAAACAACCGGCTGTAATCCAAGGGGGTTATAGTGAAATTCCCAAGTGAGACTTGGGGAGTGGACGTAGGAGCAAGGGTTAGCTCCGAACCACTATAAAACTTTGTGTTTGTAGTGCATTGTCTCTCATCTTCTTCCCCACACATTACTCACAGCACTTAGCTTTAATTAAATAACTAGCTATAGTATTTCGTTAATCATCCACAAAGTTTTAATTAGCTAAGTTAATTTAAAAACCCAATTCACCCCCCCCTCTTGGGTTGTCTATCTGGGCAACAAATGGGAAAGATAATCTAGGAAAATTTGACCCTAAATCTGATGAAAGAATATTCTTAGGTTATTCTACAACTAGTAAAGCCTATAGAGTATTTAATAAAAGAACCTTAGTCATAGAAGAATCTATACATGTAGTATTTGATGACTCTAGTGACATCTCCTCTAGTAAGAAAGTTAATTTTGATGATGATGTTGAAATACTTGAGGAAAAGATAGATGAGATGGGATTACAAGATGATAATCAAAAGTTGATTGAAGGAGAATCATCAAGCCAAGAGGCTATTGTGGATCATGGGCTAACAAAAGCTTGGAGGTATGCTCACGGGCATCCTAAGGAACTCATTCTAGATGATCCATCTCAACCGGTTAGGACTAGAGCTTCACTTAGAAATCTAAATAACCATCTAGCTTTTGTTTCACACTTTGAGCCCAAACATATAGAAGAAGCCGAAAATGATGTAAATTGGATAAATGCAATGCAAGAAGAACTAAACCAATTTACTAGAAACAAAGTGTGGGATCTAGTAGAGAGACCTTCTAAATATCCAATTATAGGTACAAAATGGATATATAAAAATAAGCTAGATGAAAATGGAATTGTTATAAGGAATAAGGCTAGACTAGTGGTAAAGGGTTATAATCAAGAAGAAGGCATAGATTTTGATGAAACCTTTGCTCCCGTAGCTAGACTTGAGGCTATTAGACTATTATTAGCATATGTATGCTCTAAGGATTTCAAACTATTTCAAATGGATGTAAAAAGTGCATTTTTAAATGGGTATATTAATGAGGAAGTGTATGTAGAACAACCTCCTGGTTTTGAAAATCATCAATACCCTAATCATGTGTATAAACTGAACAAAGCACTTTATGGATTAAAACAAGCACCTAGAGCATGGTATGAGAGACTTAGTAAATTCCTATTAGAACATGAATTCTCTAGGGGAAATGTAGACACAACATTATTTCTGAAAAAGCAAAATAAGGAGATGCTATTAGTACAGATTTATGTTGATGATATCATTTTTGGTGCTACTAACAATCGCCTCTGCGAAGAGTTTGCTGATTTGATGCAGAGTGAGTTTGAGATGAGCATGATGGGAGAGCTGAACTACTTCCTCGGGCTTCAAATCAAACAATCTGAAGGAGGCATCTTCATCAATCAAGCAAAATATGTCAAGGAGATGCTCAAGAAGTTTGATATGGAAGGAAACAAATCAATCAGCACCCCCATGAGCTCATCATGCAAATTAGATCAAGATGAATCAGGTAAATCTGTAGATCAAAAACTTTATAGAGGTATGATAGGATCTTTACTATATCTTACTGCAAGTAGACCTGATATTATGTTTAGTGTTTGCATGTGTGCTAGATATCAGGCTAATCCTAAAGAATCACACCTAGCTGCAGTTAAGAGAATTTTTAAATACTTAATAGGAACTAAGAACATAGGGCTATGGTACTCTAAAGAATCTAGCCTAAACTTAATAGGGTACACAGATTCAGACTTCGCTGGATGTAAGCTTGATAGAAAAAGTACCAGCGGGTCGTGTCAGTTTCTAGGAGAAAACCTAATCTCATGGTTTAGCAAGAAACAAAACTCGGTTGCATTATCCACTGCAGAAGCTGAATATGTGGCAGCCGGGAGTTGTTGTGCTCAAATCTTGTGGATTAAACAACAATTAGAAGATTATGGCATTAAACAAGATAAAATCCCCATTAATCGTGATAATACAAGTGCCATAAATCTAAATAAAAATCCAATTCAACATTCAAGAACTAAACACATTGAGATAAGACATCACTTCATAAGAGATCATGTATTGAATGGTGATGTGTCACTCCAATTTGTTTGTACTGATAATCAATTAGCAGATATTTTTACAAAACCCCTAAGTGAAGAGAGGTTTAGCGTGCTTAGGAGGGGATTAGGAGTGATTGATCCATCCTAGTGGGAGTTTCCACTAGATTAATTGATTTTGATGATTAGAATGCGGTTAAAATAGAGTTTACATTCAATGATCATCAAATCAGATCCCAATTAGGTGATTTTCCCTCATTTGGCACGGTTATAGCATGACTTTTAGGTGCGTGCCAAGGTTAGAGACGACTCGAGTAAGTTTCAGAGCCGGCTCCTAAGGGAGAGTCGACTCGCGCATTTGCGGGAGTCGACTCGCAAAGATGGCAGCTGAGGGGGAGTCGACTCGCACATTGTCGGGAGTCGACTCGAAGTCTACAGGCGTATAAGGAGAGTCGACTCGCGCATATTCTGGAGTCGACTCGAGGTCGAGTCGACTCGCGACTCAGGGGAGTCGACTCGCAGTCGGGATCCGACTTTTTAACCCTAGGTTTGTCGTTTCGCAAACACTTCTCTTTCAAGCTGCCACTGTTCAAAAAGCCCTAGAGCCGACTCCTAGGTTTTCCCCGATCGTCTCCAACCTCTGTTCGGTCGATTTTTCACCGGTTCTTAGGGTTTTCGTCCGTTCCTAGGTCGTCTCCGGTCCGTCCCGAGTCTCCTCCGTCGACCTTTCTCCGTCCTTTAGGTGTTTCTTCCCGTTTAGGTCAAGATGCCTCGTAAGACCGTGGTTAGGAAGAGGTCCCGTCCCGAGGCCGGTCCCGAGCGGCGCTCCAAGGCGCGGCACGATCCCGCGAGGCAACCACCTCCGGCTCGTTCCCCGCCTAGGGCGGTTCCTGCGAGGCCATTGGCCGGGAAGGTCGTCTCCACCGGGAGGTATGTTGATTTCGACTTCCTCTCCCGGGAAGGGTTCACCATAGGTGATAGGCTTAGAGCCCAGGGCTTAGAGTTCTTCCTTACATTGGACCTCCCCACATATCCAGGGCTCGTTAGAGAGTTTTACGGTACCGTCCATCGGGGAGATGGGGGTATCGAGGGCACAGTAGCCGGTGTCCCTGTGTTTGTCACGGAGGATCTTATTGGCCACATCCTCCACCTTCCACTAGTAGGGGTGGCTCCCGCACACCCTGAGGATAGAGTTGAGGCCCTTACGGTCGTCTTAGGGCATCCACCTCAGTCCCCCCTAGACGAGGTATCTGCTAGCTCACTTCCTGTTGAAGTGAGAATCCTTTTGAGTATTCTATCCAGGTCTGTCTTCCCTAAGACAGGAAGATTTGATTTTGTAAATGAGAGGGACCTAGCTATTATGTCTTACATTCTTCAGGACACCCCGGTCAACTTCCCCAAACTCATATATAGGTATATGTGTGAGCCCCTAGATAGACCTAGGCTCACCCTCCCATACGGCATGATTTTTACTCTTCTCTTTAGGGAGTACGAGATTCCCATTCCTGAGAGGGAACCCTCTCGTGCATTGCGATGGACAGATCGCTTGTGTACGGGGACCATGCACAGGATGGGGTTTCGGAAGAGAGAGGGGGTATGGGTTAGGAAGTCTACCCTCACCGCTCAGACCACCAGACCTTCACCCAGTCCTGAGCCCGATTCAGACTACCCAGACCTTCCAGACCATCCAGACCTTCCATCCACTCCTCCTGCTCCTACCACCTCCGCCGGACCTTCCTCCTCGGCACCACCCTCTATGGCGGTCCGGATTGATCCTGAGCAGCTCCGGGAGCTGCGACAGGAGATAGTCAGAGAGGTGAGGGATGAGCTGCTTCGGGAGCTCCGAGGTGCGGTGCCTGCTCCCACTCCTGCACCCGTCTCTTCTCAGTTGGTCCCTTCCTTGACAGCCGTGACTGACATGACGGCTCATGTACGGGAAGAGATCTACAATGTCCGGAGTTTGGTCCAGGCCCAGTTCCACAGCATGAGTGAGGTCACGAGCTCCACTCGACAGATGCGAGAGGAGATAGGTCGTGACATGCACACCACCACCGAGGGGGCCGAGCGCTTGGCGAATGTACTCATCGACAAGCTGGACGCACTTCAGACATCGGTGACTGGGCTTCAGGCGTCGGTGACAGAGCTCTCCACTACACATAGCAGAGCCACCACGTCTATCATCACACAGCTTGGCCATGTCACAGATGCAGTCACCCTCCTCATGGAGCAGAGCCGATTGAGAGGAGGAGCACCATCCTCGAGAGGAGGAGCCACATCCTCGAGAGGAGGAGCCACATCCTCCAGAGGAGGAGATGCATCATCGAGAGGGGGAGATACATCCTCGAGGGGGGGATCTTCATCCTCGAGGAGACCATAGATGTTCTTTTTGCTTTGTTTTGTATTGCTTTGCTTTACGTATTGTATGCTCAAATGTATTCACATTCATATCAATACAATGAGTAGACATCTTATCTTCATTTCTGTGCCATTTGATGATTGGTTGTGCCATTGATTGTGTGTGATTACCTCCTTTTTCGTATGATGACAAAAAGGGGGAGAAATATGTATACAATATGTAAAAGGGGAGAAATATGGATGAAATATGTAAAAGAAATCAATGGAAATCAATAAAAAGACACACAAATTTGTTCTAAGTGGATTCGGTACCTCGAGGCTCATTATCTCTCTTTTCGGGCTCCTAATGGAGTAATCTCCAGAATCTATTCAAGGGATATTCGGAGATTAGCTGAATCCTACTCAAGAACAAATTGACAGATTTTCCCTCTAAAAACAAAAAAATTCAGTTCAAAAACTTCATAGCATTAAAAGGAAATTCAGAGAATCAAAACATAGTTGAATGCATATGTTGAGGGGGAGAATCTGAATTTTAATCAAGCTAAATCATTAATGACATATAAGCCAAACAATTGATTGCATAATATGAAGGCTTATATAATTCCAAATGAAAGGGGGAGCTTTAACTCCGAAATTTGCTGTTTCACTCCTTTCAAACTTGGATAAATTAAATTATCAGACATTTGAATTCATTTATGGATTTTATTTCACTATTTATTGAGCAAGTCATTTTACATATACTCAAAGTTTTGTCATCATCAAAAAGGGGGAGATTGTGGAGTGATTGATTAAAACCCCATTTGATTTTGATGAGCTCAAAGCATTTGAGTATATCTTGTGATTACTAATGAATTCAATTGAGTGTTTCAGTGAAAATCCTGTCCAAGTGTCTCTAGATTTGGTTCATAGTATTTTGGATAAGTTAAGAAGTCTGCTGAACCAAAGTCTGAGACTCGAGTCGACTCCCGAGTATCACGAGTCGACTCCAAGCGTATCAAGTTCACTGGCACGAGCTCGAGTCGACTCCAGACTAGTACGAGTCGACTCCGACTGAGAACAGAAAGAAGAACAGAAAGCCTCATCTCAGAACCTGTCAACGAGTCGACTCCTGAAGTGCGCGAGTCGACTCCAATGTTCAACGAGTCGACTCCAGGGTAGTAAGAGTCGACTCCAAGAGGTACACAAAGAAAAGTCAGAGAGCAGTTTTCGAGTCTGAGATTCGAGTCGACTCCCAGACAGCTCGAGTCAACTCCAAGACAAGCTTCACGTCAAAAGGCAGAAGACCAACTTTCGGAAACTGAGAGCCGAGTCGACTCCAAGGAAGTTCGAGTCGACTCCAAGACTGGATGAGCCAAAAGACAGAGAATTGGGAGTTCGGGCTCTGAGATTCGAGTCGACTCCAAGGACAGTCGAGTCGACTCGAGTGGACAAAATTCAAAATTGGATCCACGGACTTCAGTGGATGAGCCGACTCCAAAATTGCCAGGTCAGCTCCAGAAGTTGGCGAGTCGACTCAGGGTCAAGACGAGTCGACTCCCAGTCGTGACGGCAACTTTAATTCAAATTTGGAACAGTTGCCGAGTCGACTCCGGAAAAGCTTGAGTCGACTCCCGCTACAGCCGAGTCGGCTCCTGATCGCGCGAGTCGACTCCAACCCACCAACGGTCATATTGTCAGGCTGCGCAGAGTGTGCAGAACGGGCAGAAAAAGCAGTGTAACGGCTAGTTTCCGTGGGGGTTGGCTTAAATAGCCACAGAAGACTGTAGCAAGATAGAGAACAGTGATTCCACTCCAACTAATCAAGGATTCAAGCTCTGCAACGTGCTCTTCAACGAAAAAGGGAAGATCTGCATTTACAGCTCCACCTACATCTTCCCAGCAATTAAAGCCTTCTCCTCCAGCATTCAAGTCGACTACACATTCGAGAGGAGACCGGAGTTCAAGAAGCCATTCCTCTACTTCAGCTTAAAAGCGTTTGAGGGCTTCTAAACTCCTCTTTTGATTATATTGTTTTACATCTGCTTTTGAGAAGCTTATTTTCCTTTCTTTCTATAACTTGTATTTACTTGGTTCAATCGGGGGATTGAATCAAGGGGACTAAGGTTGGTTGGTGAGCCAAGTTAAAAACCAACGTGTGTAAGGGTTTGATTGTGAGCCCGGGAAAACAATCGGGGTTGGTTCTAGTCGGTGAGCCTGGAAAAACCGACCGAGTTCGTTGTGAGCTCGTAAAACAACAAGTTTGGTTGTGAGCTTGCAAAACAACCGGCTGTAATCCAAGGGGGTTATAGTGAATTCCCAAGAGAGACTTGGAGAGTGGACGTAGGAGCAAGGGGTAGCTCCGAACCACTATAAAACTCTGTGTTTGCATTGGATTGTCTCTCTTCTTCTTCCTCTCACATCACTCACAGCACTTAGCATTAATTAAATAACTTGCAATAGTTTTTAATTAATCAACCACATCGTTTTAATTATCTAAATTATTTTAAAACCCAATTCACCCCCCCCTCCTGGGTTGTCTATCTGGGCAACATTTCTCTCTACAACTCCATTTTGTTGTGGTGTTCTTGGTGCGGAAAAGTTATGATCAATACCATTTTCAGTGCAGAAATTTTTAAAGTCATTATTTTCAAATTCAGTTCCATGATCACTTCTAATGTTGATGGTCTGCAGTCCATGTTCATTTGAAATCTTTTTATACAGTTTAGTAAAGGCTGAAAATGCTTCATTTTTGTGTGCCAAAAATAAAATCCATGTGTATCTAGAAAAATCATCCACAATAACAAAACCATAAAGTTTTCCACCTAGACTTGCAGTTCTAGTTGGTCCAAATAAGTCCATATGCAGAAGCTCTAAAGGTCTATATTTGTGGAGACAACATTTTTAGATTTGAAAGAAGCTCTGGTTTGTTTTCCTAGTTGACATGCAGAGCAAATTTTATCTTTTTCAAATGATAATTTAGGCAAACTAAAAACAAGTTCTTTTCGAATAAGCTTTGAAATTAAGTCCATGCTTGCATGAGCTAATTTTGAATGCCATAACCAACTAACTTCACTATTTTTGGTTTTCATAGCTACCAAATAATCCATGTTTTTCATGAGTATTTGATCTAAATCAACCAAATATACATTTCCATGTCTATGTCCAGTAAATATTACACCACTGTCATTAGTACTTGAAACTAAGTACATAGATGATTCAAAAGTCACAACATATCCTTTATCACAGAATTGACTAATGCTTAGCAAATTATGTTTTAATCCATTTACCAATAAAATATTTTCAATAAAAGTTGTTGGAGTGATCCGAATGTTACCAATACCAATGATTTTGCCTTTTCCATTATCACCAAAGGTAACCATTCCTCCATCTTTCTTTTTGAGGGACATGAATTGGGATTCATCCCCTGTCATGTGTCTAGAGCACCCACTGTCCAAATACCATTTTATGTTTGATGCTTGGGATGTTAGACACTCCTGCAAAATAGAAATTTAATTTTTTATGTTTGGTACCCAAGCTTTCTTGGATCCTTGAATGTTAGCAATGATAGTTTCCTTTGGAATCCATATCTTCTTAATTGAAACATTACTCCTGCAAAATAGAAATTTAATTTTTTATTTTTGGTACCCAAGCTTTCTTGGATCCTTGAATGTTAGCAATGATAGTTCCCTTTGGAACCCATATCTTCTTATTTCTGTTTCAGTTTGTCTAATTTGAATAGTGCAGATTTCGGTTGAACATAAGTTGGCTTCACAAATATGTTTTTCAATGATTTCTGTTTTCTCCAAAGATTATATCCTAAACCAGCTTTCTGACTTTCAAGAATTAGATTTAATTTCTCAAAACTTAGGGTGAATTTGTCTACTATAGGTTTCAGTTTTCCAACTTCTTTAGCTAACTTCTGATTTTCTTCATGCAGTTCTTTTTTATTTTTCAGAAGCATAACATTTTCTTTTTCTAATGATTGGTTCTTATTTTTCAGTTCCTTATTTTTTAAGCTAAGTTTTTTATATTCAGTCATTAGTTCAGAAAAAGCATCTTGAAGTTCATCAAAAGTGAAATCATATTCAGTATTCAAATATACCTCATTTTTGTGTGCCATTAGACACAGATTTGCAGCTTCTTGTTGCTGTTCTTCTTCTCCAGAGCTGGATTCATCACTGTCACTCCAAGTAGCCAGCATAGCTTTCTTTCATAACCTTTTTGGAGCCTTTTTTAATAGAGGACAGTCAGTTCTGAAGAGTCCAGGCTTTTTGCCCTCATAGCAAACATATTGCTCCTTATGATTATTTTCTTTGCTTTGCTCCCCCTTGATTACAGGCTTTTTCTTGAAATTTTCTCTATTTCTTCTGAAAAATTTTCTGAACCTTCTTGTAATCAGGGCCATTTCCTCACTATTGTCAGATTCAGACTCTTCGCTCTCATCTTCATGTAGAGTGGACTTAAGAGCAATGGTTCTGCTCTTCTTGGGTTCGTCATCCTCAAGGTTCTGTTTCATTGAAAGCTCATGAATCATTAAGAAACCTAGCAGTTCTTCCAGTGGGAGAGAGTTGAGATCTTTGGCTTCTTGGATGGCAGTGACCTTTGCTTCCCATGTTCTAGGAAGAGACCTAAGAATTTTTCAAACAAGATTACTGTTAGAGTAAGATCTACCAAGGCTTTTCAATCCATTTATAATATCAGTGAATCTAGTAAACATTTTGGTTATAGACTCACTATTTTCCATTTTAAATCATTCATATTTATACACTAGCATACTGATTTTAAATTCTTTGATCTGGTTAGTGCCTTCATGTGTAACTTCTAGCCTATCCCAGATTTCTTTAGCAGTCATGCAAATAGATATGCGATTAAACTCATTTGCATCTAAAGAACAGTAAAGAACATTCATGGTTTTTGCATTTACCTAAGCCATTCTTTTATCATGGTCATCCCATTCAATCTCAGGTTTGAATAAGGTGATGCCATCTATAATCTTAGTTGGTGTGTGAGGTCCATTGACAATAACATTCCATAAATCATAGTCAAGTGCTTGAATAAAAATACGCATATGAGCTTTCCAATAAGTAAAGTTTGTGCCATTGAAAAGAGGTGGTCTGTTGGTAGATTGCCCTTTGGCAACAGAGGATCCCATGGTGGCTGCCATGACCTTTAACTCTTGCTTGTTAGATCAAAAAGTTACTGTGAGTACCAGGCTCTGATACCACTTGTTGCCCAGAGGTGCAACCTAAGAGGGGGGGTGAATTGGGTCTTTTAAAAATTAATAGCGTGAAGTGAATGAGTTGCAGTAATCCTCTAATCACTTATAGATTTAGCAACGAAATTAAAGTTGCACAAATAAAGCAGGGAATAATATGGGGAAAGCAGTTACAGATATGCAGTGAAGGAAGAGAAATAAACCACACACGCAAACACTAGAATTTATAGTGATTCGGTGCACTCCCAGCACTTACATCCACTCCTCAAGACTAGCTTGAGATTTCACTACAACCCAGCAGATTACAGCCTGATTGTTTTCCGGGCTCACAATCAAAAATCCAGTTGGTTTTTCCAGGCAAACAATCGAAAACCTATCACCTTTGTTTTTCGGGCTCACGAACAACCCAGTTGGTTTTTAGACAAACTAACCAAAAACTTTACACCGTTTGTTTTTCTGGGCTCATAAACAACTCAGTTGGTTTTCAAACAAACCAACCAGAAACTATTTCCTTTGCTGAATACTCCTGATTCAATAACTTCCAATCAAGGCTTGGAAGAGCCTTTACAAGTTTCAGATAATGAAACTATTACAGCAATAGTTAATCCAAATAAATGAATGTTGTAACCAGAAAACTTAAAACTTCAGAATGTATGAAATGAATCAATAAAAATAAAAGTTGAAGCCGATGAAGAAGTTGGCTGTGGAAGAATCTCCCAATGCTTGAGCAGCAGCTCTTCTCGATTCAATGAGAAGCTCCGACTGATTTCCTCACAGGAGTAAGTTTCAGATGAGTGCCGGTGAGGATGATGAACTATTTAGCTCTTTCTTCTCTTTTTCTTAGTGGAAACTTTTCTTTCTTAATAGAATCTTTTTTCTTTCCTTGTTATTTCCTTTCTAAGGTTCCCTTGAATTTATAGACGAGTTCTTCAGAGGAATTTGAATTCTTTTCTTTCCGTTCTGATGGAAGTCTTTTCTGTTACATAAGAAGACAAAACTTGTTGCAAGCTTTTCGTTGTGGTCCCAGCAGTACAAGGGTCGACTTATGTAATTCAGGGGTCGACTTATATTTATCCTGGGTCGACACTTCAAGATATTGAGACGGCTCTTGCTGTGATAACTTCAAAGGGTCGACTCTTTAACCATAAGGGTCGACTCATCTTCTTCAGAAGTCGCCTCTTTAAACACAAGGGTCGACTCATGCACTAATTTCTCTGGTTGTCGCTGAGACTGAACTGGGGTCGACTCTTCAAATGCAAGGATCGACTCTTCAATTTCGGAGGTCGACTCATTTGGAACAAGGATCGACTTTTCAAACTTTATCTCAGGCGATAAAAGCTCTCTATTTAATTTGAACTACACAAGGGTCGACTCATGTTTTGCAGGGGTCAATTCATTGATTGTTCCTCTTGAAGAAAACATGCTAGAGTCAACTCAAACTTGTCCTTTTTGCTTAGGGGTTGACTCAAGTTTTTCAAACAGAAAACTTTAGACTTCATCTTTGATCCCCATGGATTAGATTAAGATCATTTTTCTTTTAGAATATATCCAATGAAGTGTTTGCGAAGAACTTATGATTTTCCAGTGCTTCATTTCTTCTAATTTTTCTTGACTTATAAAACTTCACAATTAAGCCAACATCATTAGTACACAACATCATCTCAAGTATTTTGTAATCATCAAAATTCATCCTTTAGGGTTGACAAATAGCAATGCTCCCACTTTTTGGTGTAATAATACAACTAATTAATTGCAAAGAATTTTGATTAATCATTCACTTTGTGTTTTACTTTTTGATTTTCATTCTCCATTTTCTTTTACTCCCCCTGTTTACACTTATTAAGAAATCATTGACCATTTTTCTTTTTCTCCCTATTTGGTCTAATAACAAGACTACGCACAAATATTTGCAAAAAGTTTAACTTGATCATTCCCTTTTTACTTTGCTTTTTGCATTGTTTTTTCTTTCTCATTGTTCTTTCTCCCCTTTTTCTTTTATTTTCTTTCTTTCTCCCCCATTTTGTCATTATCAATAAGGAGGGCACATGAGGAAGGAAGTATTTCTTATGATAAGCTTTGGAGAATCTAGACTTGTGAGGTACAAAACAATATTCATTAAATTTAGAAAATTATTGCAGATCATAAGTCATTTGAATCCACACATGTAATGTTTGAGATATCCTTGTACATTTTCATTAGAGCATGTCACATAGATACATAAGCAATGATTATTTGAAGTATTCAAGGACATCCCTTAACACCTGTTGGGAACCCGCCCATGCCGCTGATATTTCAAAAATTTTTCAGATGGCAGCGGAATCGGCATGCACGGGTTCGACGTTCATCGCATGAACGCTTGTTTCGAGACCTTTTGTAATTAGGTAAGAATTAAAGCTTTTAAAACAATAGGAAGATCAAATCTTCACCTTGCGCGGGTAGACGATCACCGCGAATCTGAATTCGTGGTTATGGGAGAGGGTTCGCTTGAAGCCGTTCAAACGTCCGGCCTCTACGGGTATCCACACGAAGTAGAGAACCGATCAAAGCTTTCTTGTCTTCCCGGGGTGCTAGCTCCCTTGCAAAGACTCCTTTGATGGCTGATCTCTTCTCTTTCTTTCAACTCTTGAAAGTGCTTGAGAGGAGGAAGAAGAAGGTTGAAGAAGAGGAAGAAGAAGAATCCCCACGCAGCCTTCTTTCTTTTCCTGCGTTGGAAGGAAGAAGGGAGGAAGAGGATGCCGCCAACCTTTGGCCTTGGTCTTCCTTGCTTGCGGCTGATCACAAGAAGAGAGGAGAGGGAGGCTCACGGCAAGGAGAAGGAGGAGTTCTTCTATGCTTAGGGCGCCGGCCTCACACCTCCTTTTATAGCCATCTAGGGTTCCTACTAAGTAGGAGCCCTAGACATCTTTCCAAAGAGGGGGCGCCGGCCCCCTCTCTTGTGCCGCACCAATGGATCAAGGGGGAGGGGCTTGCGCCCCTCCCTCTTGGTAAACCCTAGTCCACATTAGGGTTTGCATTGCCCTAATGTGGTCAAGCCCTAATCCTATTAGGTTTAGCCCAAGGGTGAACCAATGGATCCAATCTAGGTAAGTCCTAATCCAATTAGAACTTGAATCAATTTTGACTCAATTGAACTCTTCAATCCTAATCCAATTAGGAGTCTTATTGATTCATTAGATTAATAATTAATTGTGACTTAAGAAACCCTAATCCATATTAGGATGTATTTAGTCCTAATCCAATTAGGATTAGATTTGAATCTGAAGTCCTAATCCAATTAGGATTCCTAGGAATCCTACTCCAAGTAGGAATCCGATTTAGATTCAAAATTCCTAATCTCATTAGGATTGAGGAATCCTATTCCAAGTAGGAATCCCAGTCCTAATCCAATTAGAACTCTAGGTATCCTACCCGAAGTAGGATTCTTGTTTCAAGTCCAATTAATTAATTCCTTTTTCCTTCTTCAACCTTTTATCAATCAAATTGATTTCTTGTGATTCCTAATCACGATTTCAACCATCGGATCGGTCAATACTTCTAGTGTGTGTGACCCCATAGGTTCTATTCTGACTGGTAGTGAGATATATTGTGATCTCTATCACTATATCATTGAAAACTCCTTTCAATGGGTTGGAACGATTCCAACTTAACTCATTGGGGTTTATCGATCATCAAGATAATCTCTATGAGTCCCACCATCCACCAGTGACACCTAGCAGCATGTAGTGGCTACCCAGCAGAATGGAATGATGAACCTCTAGGTGCAGTTAACATGTGATACAGTCCTACTATCGTGGATCCCTACAGGACGGAGGTCATGGACAACTCGTCAAACCCCATCATCTGTCATATGTCAAGATTTATTCGACTCGAGTTCGATAGTGAAAAACTCTTTCTCCACTGTGTATACTGCCCCGGCCGAAGTCTTACGAACTCAGTCTTATAAATCACATAGGATCTCTCCTTATCTATCAAGGTCGATAGATTCCATATAGGTGCATACCCTACTCCTACAGTGAACTTACTGCAGCCAATCTACACTGCATGGACCCATATGGCTAGAGACCATGTATGTGTGCAGTCAAACTACAATAACCTCACTGTGAGTAGCCGAAGCACTGCATGTCAAAGGACCAGTCACACTACTGCAACATCAAGCAAGTCACTGACGAGTGGATAGACATCCAAGTGACTTCTTGTATTGGTCACGCTCAGTACCCTTGTTCTCTAACAAGCACCTGCACTATCACTTCAGTGTCCCTACACTGTGGACTCAAGTCTCGTCCATCCAGAAGGAGAGTGATCTGTGCACTGATCGGATCGATCACCGTCCTCGTGATGATCCTTTGATCAGGAGCATTTAGAAATTAATCACCAATGATACATGGCTCAAATTCTCAACTCTTGAGAATATGTATCATCATCTTATTAATTTCTTGGACGATTCATAGACACATAAACAATATGAATGAAAAAGATGCCTTTTATTTATTCAATAATAAATAGTCAAGTACAAAATTATGTCCCTAGAATCAACAATGTGTCAGCCAAATTGGCTTCTAGGGCATACATCTAACAATCTCCCACTTGCACTAAAGCCAATTGGTCATATATCTTAGGCCCATCTTCTCAAGGTGGGCTTCAGTCTTTTGCTGACTCAGCTGCTTAGTGAAAGGATCTGCCACGTTATCCGCGAAGTCTACTCTCTGCACCTCTACATATTTCTTCTCCACATAGTCGCGTATGAGGTGAAAGCGCCGCTCTATATGCTTAGACTTCTGATGAGACCTTGGCTCCTTAGCAAGGGCTATGGCGCCATTGTTATCGCAGTAGAGTGTTATGGCATCTGATGTCATCACATCCAGCTCTGCAATGAATTTCTTGAACCAGAAGCCTTCCTTAGCAGCTTCAGAGGCGGCGATGTATTCGGCTTCCATAGTCGAATCAGCAATGATCGGTTGTTTAGAACTCTTCCAATTCACCGTACCACCATTGCACAAGAACACGTATCCAGATGTTGACTTCCTGTCATCGACATCAGTCATGAAGTCTGAATCTGTGTACCCTTCTACCTTTAACTCTGATGATCCTCCAAAAACCAAGAATAAATCTTTAGTTCTTCTCAAGTACTTAAGAATATTCTTCACAGCTGTCCAGTGTTCTTCACCTGGATTCGACTGATATCTGCTTGTGACACTCACAGCAAGAGCTATATCAGGTCGTGTACATAGCATGGCATACATGAGGCTTCCTATTGCCGATGCATAAGGAATCTTGCTCATGCGTTGAATCTCCTCAGGTGTGTTGGGGCACATCTTCTTGGAGAGATGAATTCCATGCCTTAGGGGTAAAAGACCCCTCTTGGAGTTTTCCATGCTGAACCTCTTCAGCACCTCCTCTATGTACATTTTCTGTGACAGGCCAAGCATCCTTTTAGATCTATCTCTATAGACCTTTATTCCCAAAATATAGGATGCTTCCCCAAGGTCTTTTATGGAGAATTCTTTTGACAACCAGACCTTGACCGAGGTTAGCATGGGAATATCATTCCCAATCAGGAGAATGTCATCTACGTACAGTACGAGAAAAACGACAGCACTCCCACTAACCTTTTTATAAACACATGGTTCCTCCTCGTTTTTGATGAAATCAAACGTTTTGATTGTATCATCGAAACGAGTGTTCCAACTCCGAGATGCTTGCTTTAGTCCATAGATGGACCTTTGCAGCTTGCAGACCTTGTGATCTCCATCACTGGAAGTAAAACCCAAAGGCTGTTCCATATAGATATCTTCATCAAGATATCCATTCAGGAAAGCAGTTTTCACATCCATCTGCCAGATTTCATAATCATGAAATGCTGCAATGGCAAGCAATGTTCGGATGGATTTTAGCATGGCTACAGGTGAAAAGGTCTCCTGATAGTCAATGCCTTCGCGCTGACTATACCCTTTCGCCACAAGCCTTGCCTTATAGGTCTCTACCTCTCCATCCGAACCTATCTTCCTTTTGTAGATCCATTTGCATCCAATAGGTACAATACCTTCTGGTGGATCTACTAAGGTCCAGACTTGGTTGGAATGCATGGAGTCTATCTCTGACTTCATAGCTTCCAGCCATTTCTCGGAATCGATATCAGATATCGCCTCGTTGTAGGTTTTGGGATCCTGTATGTGATCCCTATCCCCCACTAGGAACATTTCCTCTGTATCCTCTTCTAGTATACCTAAGTATCTATCGGGAGGATGGGAGACCCTACTAGATCTACGAGGTGGTTGAGGGACATCGTGTACTGGCTCCTTATGAATAGGTTCTATAGGATCCATTACTCGTTGCTTTTCAGAGACTTTCTCTTCAAGCTCAATTTTCCTCCCACTGCCTCTATCAAGGATAAACTGATTTTCCAAGAAGATGGCATGACGGCTCACAAACACATTGTGATCCTCTGAGACGTAAAAATTGTATCCTAATGACTCTTTAGGATATCCTATAAAACGAGCACTTATGGTCCTAGCCTTTAACTTGTTCGCCTGTAGTCGCTTGACGTGGGCCGGACATCCCCAAATCTTGAGATGACCCAGACTTGGTTTCTTACCATGCCATATCTCATACGGTGTGGTAGGAACGGATTTAGAGGGAACTCTATTCAATAAATAAATCGCTGTGAGTAAGGCATCTCCCCAAAGGAACATAGGTAAATCAGTGAAGCTCATCATGGACCTGACCATATCTAATAGGGTCCGATTTCTCCTCTCTGACACCCCGTTGAGTTGAGGTGTACCCGGAGGTGTCCATTGTGAGACTATGCCGTTTTCTTTGAGATAGTCCCGGAATTCTCCACTAAGGTATTCTCCTCCTCGATCTGATCGAAGAGCCTTAAGAGGTTTTCCAGTTTGTTTTTCTACTTCATTCTTGAACTCTTTGAACTTTTCAAAGGATTCAGACTTGTGTCTCATAAGATACACATACCCATACCGTGAATAATCATCGGTAAAGGTAATGAAGTAAGAATAACGTCCCCTGGCTAGCACATCGAATGGGCCACATACATCTGTATGTACTAGGGTAAGTATTTCAGTGGTCCTCTCCCCATGTCCTACAAAGGGTAGTCTGGCCATTTTTTCTTGAAGACAGGACTCGCAAACTGGATATGACTCGGAAGTCAATGAGCCTAAGAGCCCATCTTTATCCATTTTGTTCATTCTATCTTCTCCAATATGGCCAAGTCTGAGGTGCCACAAATATCTTTGGTTTATCTCATCTCTGGATCTTTTGGATCCTTTGGCACTCACATCTTGCTCGGTAACATTCACAGATACATCCATATGTAAATGGTAGAGACTGTCAATCATAAAACCACGTGCGACTATTTTATTTCTCAAATAAATAGAACAGCAGTCTTTGTCAAATGTAAAAACATGACCTTCCTGTGCTAGACATGAAACAGAAATCAAATTTCTGCTAGCAACAGGTACATAATAGCAGTCTCTAAGTATTAAACTAAATCCAGACGGTAGTCGCAGATGGTAGGTGCCCACAGCCACAGCAGCAACTTTTGCCCCGTTGCCAACCCGAAGGGTTACCGCACCTTCCGCCAGCCTTCTACTTTCCTTTAGACCCTGCATGGTAGTGCACAAATGAGCACTAGAACCAGAATCTATAACCCAACTAGAAGTAGAAGAAACCGTTAGATTAGTTTCAATAATGAGCAAGTCTATACCTTCTGAAGGTGTGTCACCTTTCTTGTTCTTCAGGCTCTCGAGGTATGAAGGACAGTTTCTCTTCCAGTGGCCTTCGACATTGCAGTGGAAACATTTTCCTTTGTCGTTAGCCCTTTTCTTTTGAACTTCCTTCTTTGGCTTCTTGTCTTTCTTCTGCTTCTTTGCAGGCTTCTTTTTCTTCCAAGTAGACTTTCTCTTGGAACCAGAAGTCAACTCAGCAGCGAGGACATTGCCCCTTGAACCTTTCAAGGCTCCCTCAGCAGTTACCAACATGTTGATTAGTTCAGTCTTAGTGCATTCAATCTTATTCATGTGGTAGTTTACTATAAACTGACCAAATGAATCAGAAAGTGACTGTAGGATCAAATCCACTTGCAATTCCTTGTGCATGTCCATACCGAGCTTCTCAAGCTCCTCTAGGTCCTTGATCATGGTCAGACCGTGATCATGAACAGACTGCCCTTCGCGCATCTTCGCTTTGAAAAGCCTCTTGGACACTTCAAAACGAGTTGTGCGACTCTGCTCACCATACAACTCTTGTAGGTGTGCCAGTATGTCCCTAGCAGTCTTTATATTTTCATGATGGCATTGGAGTTCATTAGACATAGATGCCATCATATAGCATTTTACTCTAATGTCATCGTCCAACCACTTTTTATGCATCTCACGCTGAACATCAGTGGGACGTGCTGGTAATGTGGGGATATCTGAATCGAGTATATAACCTATCTTCTCACAGTCCAAAACTATTTTGAGATTTCTAAGCCAGTCCTTGTAATTGGTTCCGGTCAGTCGGTTGGTCTCAAGAATACGGGTCAAAGGGTTTGAAGCCGACATTGTATCTGCAGAGAGTAAAGATTCTAGTTAGACTTTTGTACTTGATCCTAATCTGTCCTAAGGTCTTTTAGAACAAATGTGACTCCCACTATTTTCTCGAATTCCTCACACTCCCCTGGTAGGAAAACGGAAATTCCACACGACTAGGGTTTCTAGTGGGTACTGCGGTCCCACCAATTTACATGCCACCTCACCTAACAGTTATTGGTGACACATAGATGGATGAGTGTACAACTCTTGTACAATGCTTCTCAAGCATGTTGCAGTGCAACTTGGTCTCTAAGCCATGAAGACCTCACCTAACAGTTATTGGTCCCATTTCTTAGTTAAGTCAGACCCATTGTATAACCGTGGGAATAAAGTCGTCATTGGGTCCTCACCTAACAGTTATTGGTGCCCAACCCCACCTTTACCCTACAACATCTCATGTCTATAGAGAGGTCCAGCCCCCCAATGCAACTTGACCACTGTATCCAGCCGAGACAAGTCAACATCAGAAAGGCCTTAGCAGCTCTACTACAGTGGAAGACCTATTGACTTAATATTGGTTAATCAGGTCTTAGTGTTTGCAACTTGAGCCTTTCATAAGAGGTAATCAAACAATTGGCCAGGTAAGCAGGTGGGAGGCTCCCCTTACTCAGAGAGTAAGGTCCTAATTAAGTAACCACCTTTCATGCTTTCCTAGACACCAATTAGATCAATTAATCTAATATGACTTGCTCATGTCGGTTCACTCTCGACTTGATTGAGGAGGTTTTGATTTAGGTCTCAATTGGGTTTGCTACATCACATGTAGACCTATCTACCCGACTCTCATTCACATCACATGCAAACGGCGCATTGCAGGCAGTTATAATCGCGGCAATAATTAAAGCTAAACTTTAACTAGGTGATGATCATGGATTCTAATTAGGTCGTATTACAAGCACATGCACATCAATCGATCAAGTGGTCTTCAACTCTTGAATTGGATCCAAGCTTCCTTGATTCGATCCTTGATCAACTCTTGATCCTATCGCCATCAACCGCTTAGACCCCTGTTCATCTCATGCATCGTCTTCGACTTGATCGTTGATGTACATCACATCACAGAAATACAACCAGATGTAAAATAAAAATAAAAATAATTTACATCTCCTTTTAGGAGGCACGCAGGCCTCTCAAAACATCAAATAAGATGCATGCAAGCATCTGAAAAATTACATGACATCGCAGATCACATCGCAGGTCATTACATTTGATACCAAAAGGGGTTGAATCCTATGATCATCACCGTATGCTACAATTATAATTTTCAGATCTGAAACTTAACTGATTATATCATGACATAGGTCGCTGATCATGCTAATCATGATTCTAAACTTTGTAATCCCATTAACAATGCAATTAGAATCATCTTTTTATCACATAAAAATCAGCATGTAAAAAAAAAAAAATCAGCACCCCTGAAAAATCTGCATGCAGAATTTTTCAGCATGCATGATCAATCAATTTTCAGATCTAATAAGCCTTTAGTTATTTAATTCTTACCTTAATCTACGAAGCCTAGGCTCTGATACCACTGTTGGGAACCCGCCCATGCCGCTGATATTTCAAAAATTTTTCAGATGGCAGTGGAATCGGCATGCACGGGTTCGACGTTCATCGCATGAACGCTTGTTTCGAGACCTTTCGTAATTAGGTAAGAATTAAAGCTTTTAAAACAATAGAAAGATCAAATCTTCACCTTGCGCGGGTAGACGATCACCGCGAATCTGAATTCGTGGTTATGGAAGAGGGTTCGCTTGAAGCCGTTCAAACGTCCGGCCTCTACGGGTATCCACACGAAATAGAGAACCGATCAAAGCTTTCTTGTCTTCCCGGGGTGCTAGCTCCCTTGCAAAGACTCCTTTGATGGCTGATCTCTTCTCTTTCTTTCAACTCTTGAAAGTGCTTGAGAGGAGGAAGAAGAAGGTTGAAGAAGAGGAAGAAGAAGAATCCCCACGCAGCCTTCTTTCTTTTCCTGCGTTGGAAGGAAGAAGGGAGGAAGAGGATGCCGCCAACCTTTGGCCTTGGTCTTCCTTGCTTGCGGCTGATCACAAGAAGAGAGGAGAGGGAGGCTCACGGCAAGGAGAAGGAGGAGTTCTTCTATGCTTAGGGCGCCGGCCTCACACCTCCTTTTATAGCCATCTAGGGTTCCTACTAAGTAGGAGCCCTAGACATCTTTCCAAAGAGGGGGCGCCGGCCCCCTCTCTTGTGCCGCACCAATGGATCAAGGGGGAGGGGCTTGCGCCCCTCCCTCTTGGTAAACCCTAGTCCACATTAGGGTTTGCATTGCCCTAATGTGGTCAAGCCCTAATCCTATTAGGTTTAGCCCAAGGGTGAACCAATGGATCCAATCTAGGTAAGTCCTAATCCAATTAGAACTTGAATCAATTTTGACTCAATTGAACTCTTCAATCCTAATCCAATTAGGAGTCTTATTGATTCATTAGATTAATAATTAATTGTGACTTAAGAAACCCTAATCCATATTAGGATGTATTTAGTCCTAATCCAATTAGGATTAGATTTGAATCCGAAGTCCTAATCCAATTAGGATTCCTAGGAATCCTACTCCAAGTAGGAATCCGATTTAGATTCAAAATTCCTAATCTCATTAGGATTGAGGAATCCTATTCCAAGTAGGAATCCCAGTCCTAATCCAATTAGAACTCTAGGTATCCTACCCGAAGTAGGATTCTTGTTTCAAGTCCAATTAATTAATTCCTTTTTTCTTCTTCAACCTTTTATCAATCAAATTGATTTCTTGTGATTCCTAATCACGATTTCAACCATCAGATCGGTCAATACTTCTAGTGTGTGTGACCCCATAGGTTCTATTCTGACTGGTAGTGAGATATATTGTGATCTCTATCACTATATCATTGAAAACTCCTTTCAATGGGTTGGAACGATTCCAACTTAACTCATTGGGGTTTATCGATCATCAAGATAATCTCTATGAGTCCCACCATCCACCAGTGACACCTAGCAGCATGTAGTGGCTACCCAGCAGAATGGAATGATGAACCTCTAGGTGCAGTTAACATGTGATACAGTCCTACTATCGTGGATCCCTACAGGACGGAGGTCATGGACAACTCGTCAAACCCCATCGTCTGTCATATGTCAAGATTTATTCGACTCGAGTTCGATAGTGAAAAACTCTTTCTCCACTGTGTATACTGCCCCGGCCGAGGTCTTACGAACTCAGTCTTATAAATCACATAGGATCTCTCCTTATCTATCAAGGTCGATAGATTCCATATAGGTGCATACCCTACTCCTACAGTGAACTTACTGCAGCCAATCTACACTGCATGGACCCATATGGCTAGAGACCATGTATGTGTGCAGTCAAACTACAATAACCTCACTGTGAGTAGCCGAAGCACTGCAGGTCAAAGGACCAGTCACACTACTGCAACATCAAGCAAGTCACTGACGAGTGGATAGACATCCAAGTGACTTCTTGTATTGGTCACGCTCAGTACCCTTGTTCTCTAACAAGCACCTGCACTATCACTTCAGTGTCCCTACACTGTGGACTCAAGTCTCGTCCATCCAGAAGGAGAGTGATCTGTGCACTGATCGGATCGATCACCGTCCTCGTGATGATCCTTTGATCAGGAGCATTTAGAAATTAATCACCAATGATACATGGCTCAAATTCTCAACTCTTGAGAATATGTATCATCATCTTATTAATTTCTTGGACGATTCATAGACACATAAACAATATGAATGAAAAAGATGCCTTTTATTTATTCAATAATAAATAGTCAAGTACAAAATTATGTCCCTAGAATCAACAATGTGTCAGCCAAATTGGCTTCTAGGGCATACATCTAACAACACCAACAACATCACTATTGCTCCTATCTCTGTTTCTATTTATTCTTTTAATATTTGAGCAATAGTCTATGCATTAAATTCTTTCAATCTCATTTGTACAAGTTATAGTAGGTTCTGAAACTTGGGAAATGGTTTTGTCCAAATCTTAATTGGACTGTGTATATGTTTTGGTTGGTGAGCCTTGGGGAAAACCAACTGGGTTATTTGTGAGCCCAAAAAACAAATAGTATAGGTTTTGGTTGGTGAGCCTTGGGAAAAACCAACTGGGTTGTTTGTAAGCCCAGAAAACAAACGTTGTAAAGATTTTGGTTCGTGATCCTTGAAAAAAACCAACTGGGTTGTTTGTGAGCCCGAAAAACAAATGGTGTAGGTTTTGGTTGGTGATCCCGAAAAACTAACTAAGTTCGTTGTGATCTCAGAAAAACAACCGTACTGTAACTGTGGGATTATAGTGAATTCCTAAGGGAACGCTTGGAGAGTGGACGTACATGCTTGGGGTGCACCGAACTACTATACATGCTTATGTTTGTAGTGTTTTGCTTGTGCAACTTGCTTTACTTTCATACTTGCATAGTGTAGTTGCTATAGCTTAATTTTTCACTGTTTTACTTGTGATTTCTTAGAACATAAGTAAGATAACACTTTATCATTCCACTGCATTCAATTCAAAGTTAATTTGGGAATATAATTTTTAGAAAACCTAATTTATCCCCCCTTCTTGGGTTGCCACCTTGGGCAATAGATATTCCTTCCATGCGCTATCTTCCAAGTGGAAAGGGCTACTGCGCTTGGAATTGTTGTAGAGGAGCCTGATATAGGGAGAATGGTAAAATGATTATGCTACTCGATCCGAGATTTTCCCTTGCCATCCTTTCCTTTTTTTTCTAGTCTCTTTCTTCTTTGAGGAAGCATCTTTCTTGGGGCCCTAGAGAGATAAGGGGCAAGATGCGAAGGTGAAGAGAGGAGAGCAAATTGATTTGAGAGAACATGGAGCAGATTTGTTAGGTAAATCACAAAGAAGAAGAGAGATTTCAAAGCAATGAAGAAGGAAAAGTGAAAGGTCAGCTTTGATAAAGGAGACTAGGGCTTTCAGGTGTTGACTTAGGAGGTTAACCGCTGCCTCAAAGTCGACTCGTCATTTAATGCAAGTCGGCTCCTCAACACCCAGCAGAGCTTTGAGTTAGCTCTTGAGTTGACTCAAATCTCCCCCTTATTTTGAGGGGTCAGCTCCTCAAGACTTCGAGTCGACTCCTCAGATTAACAGTAGGCTCACACAAAAAGAAAATTCAAGATTTTCAATGAGAAGCAATTATGTTAAAATGATAATCAAAAGATTAACAGAAGGAGATTATCAGAAAGGATCACAAACTCCTAATTTATTTCTAATCTCTCAAAAATTTTCTTCACTAATAGTTTTAAAGATGTTAGCTAATTGATCATACAAATTCAATTGTTATTATTTTGCATATTTTCGCACTTTATGAGATAGTTTTGAATATCATGAGTCAATGTTTTGTGTATCACTTGACACATCCAGGAAATTTTTTTAACTGCAGTTTAAGGGTGTTTCTTTAAGATTACTGATATTTAGCATAAAAGCACACATTGAATCATGAAATCAAGTTTATTAGCAGTTAAAGATTCTATCATGCCATTATAAAGTTTTTAGTCAATTCTTTTATCATACTCATCTAATTTATAGGAGGGTTATATAGAGATACCGATATATTTTGCATTCTCCAAGCGAATAGTCATAAGGATTTTCCTTGCGTACCAGCTTTGGCCAATGAAGATTTCATCTCTTTTTTGCTTGAGGAAGAATGTAAGTACCTCATTATGCTCATCTGGAAGTCTTTCTATATGAGCTTAGTAGAATCTTTAACATCAAACTTCGTAAGCAGAACTTCATTTAATATTATCAACATGGATTTGAATAGATAATTGATGGGGGGCAAAATGGATCGTCCCATTTTTCGGTATAAGTCACCCAGTTTTGGCCAAGCCGAACTCAGAAGGCCGAGCTCAGGAGGCCAACCCAGAAAGCCGAGCTCAAGAGATCGAGCTCAGGAGACCAACCCCAGATGGCCGAGCTCAGGAGGCTATTGATGAGAGCACAAAAGTGCGACCTACATGTCACTAAAATAGTATTATTGCTAACGGATAATGAATTCACTAGATTAATATTATATTTGGGTTTGACACAGATTATCATAAATTAGAGATAAAATGCACATTGAGTACAAATTTGACTTCAGAAGGATCCCTTCCCAGACCCGACCCGGTTGAAGATCGGATCGGGTTCGGGTCGGGTTCGGGTCGGAATTGGGTCCATTTTGTTTGTGCTTTTGGGAAAGAATTTTGGGCAAATCTAATTTGGCCATATCATACTATGAGGTGCTGGGTGACCCATGACTTGAAAGACTTGCAATTGACCTCCAGTCAGAACAGATGACCTGTGACGAACCAAGTTCGTCCGTCTACAAGCCAAATTTCATATCACACTATTTTTTATCTATATGACTAATTGGACGGAACTTGGTGTCTCCCAGCTCCCATCTCAGGAGGGCAAAGAAAATCTCAGCGCCCTAGCCGTCTCCCCCTTCCGGATTCAAGACCTCTTCTTCCGCCCGTGATGCAACACCATCTCCACGATCCGCCCAGCATCCCTCGCTGCAATCAAGCAATGCATGATCCCAGCCTGTGAAGCAGCCAAGACCCCATCCCGTACTCATCTTCCGCTTCATCAACGCCTCCTCCCAGCGTCCGCCCACACCGTCCGCATCTCCAATGGTCCCGCGGCGGCCTCCAACGTTCCCGTAATCAAGCCTCCCACGATCACGCCATCATCTTCAGCCTCTCTCCCATCAATCTCGCGGCGTCTTCCTAGCAATCTCTTAGCGGCCATCGTCCCACGCCCGCCCCAGCATCACGTATCCGTGAATGGCGTCCAACCGCGTCCGCGTGCCAACCTCCAGCCCGAAATCCAGCACGGATTGATGCCCTCTGCCCTCTCCAAGCCGTGATCCGTGTCCCAGCAATCGGATCCCTCAAGACCAGCCATCCGTGATCAGCACCCATCCCCCGCGTCTGAGCTCCATGTATTGTGCCGCAGTCAAGCCTCCGAGTCCGCCCCCTTCCGGCATCCCAAGCATCCTCACTTAACCTATAAATATAGTGGCCATCAGAAGAAGAAGGGGAGAGGGGAGCTCTCGGTGCGGGGGGGAGGCTCTATTTGTTTGTAAGAGAGAAAGAAAAAAAGAAACAGAGCCATGCTCTGTTTCGGGTTGAGAAGAAAGCATATTTTATTAGGGGAGAGAAGAAAGGAGTTGTTTTGTTTTGTTTTTTTTTTTCTTTGTTTTTATGTCTTGTTTTGTAGAAAGAAGGAAGCATTAAGTTTCCAATCCTCATTTTATTTTTTGTAATTATCCTTTTATGCAATCCATTATTGTCATTTTCTTTTATGCAATCCATGCTCTAAGTTTTTAATTTAATTTATGTAATTTGTTTTATATGTTCTGAAAATCTTAGTTTTAAGATAACTTTGAAATTAATCTTTGCTGTTCGATTGGCGATTTTAATTTATATTCTGTCTTTAGAAATCAACCCCTACTCTGCATTAGAATTCAATTGCAAGTTGTCTTTCTTCCCTTTGTTTATTTTTAAATAAAAAAATTATTTTCTGGTAGACTAGAGAATCATTCAACATTCCCGACGTAATGTTTTTCTTCTATTAATCAAAAATTGATTTTTAATCCGAGTAAATGTTTTTATTTTTAAGCAACTCCAATCGCCTTCCTGTGGATCGACCTCTTACGACCACTATTCTTCGAGTAGAAAAGGTAAGAGTAAAATTAAATTAAACTTTGTTTGCCGATTCTAACAACGATCTGTTTAGCGTATTTTTAGTTAAACAGAAATTGGACAACAAAATTTTGGCACCGTTGCCGAGGAGGCAAATCAAAAAGCAAGAACGATCACGAAGATCAAATTGGATTTTGGATGCCCGAAGTGAACGCACTCCGGTAGTAAGTTTTTATTTTTATTAATTTTTCTTATTTTGATAATTTCTAGTTAATAATTTTGTAGTTATTAAATTCTGAAATTTGAAATTCGAAATTTAAAATTCAAAAAAAAAATTAAAAATTAAAAAAAAAATAATTCCAAAATTTTAAAATTCAAAAAAATTTTAAATTGAAAATTTGAATTCTGAAATTCGAAATTTGAAATTTAAAATTTTAAAAAAAAAAAAAAGTTAAAAAAATTAATTAAATTAAAAATTAAAATATATATATATATTATTTTTGCTAGTAATTGATAAGGTGCAATCCTCCGAGGTTATCATACCTCTATTGGGGCTCCTCACGGAGTAATCTCCAGAGCTTATTCAACGGGCATTCGGAGATTGACTGACGCATAAGGATTGTGTTTAGTTTACATTCAAGTTATTTCTATATAAAAATAAAAAAAAATAAAATTAAAAAAATTAAAAAAATTAAAAAATAGTAAATTAAAAAAAAATTTGCTTGCTCATTTAATGAGTACAACCTAATGACATTGCATAAACTTTAAAAAATCATTGATTATTTGCTGCATTTAGTACTAAGTATTTGCATAAAATAATTTAAGGGCAAAACTCATTAAAAAGATAAGGTCGGGAAGTCATTACCTGTCCTTAGCCCAAAAATCACCACCTTGCATACATATCCTATGCCAAATTAAATTAAAATCAATTAGACGTTGGCCTTAAGGTTTTCGAGCTCAATTAGGCTCTTGGAAAGAAGCGGCTGAAAGCCACTTCAGTGAGGATTTAGTAATTGGTGATGTCTAGTAAAGTTTTACAACAGTGAGAACTGTTACGGACTTTTCTGGTCACTGGTTACTGAATCGCTTAACTGGTAAGCTCAAGCTTAATCTGAAAGGGAGATTAGGAGCTGTCTAATCTAGGAGAGAATTTTAGAAATTTTTTAACCTGATAAATCTCTGTGCAACTAGATTAAAAGCTACTAAACCTTCTTTAACCTCAAGATTAAAAAGCCAATCCATTGTGTAGTGTTGATTGTGGTCATCTTGGTCTAGCTCTTCTTCTTCTCTTTTAGGATTTCGTTTAAAAGTCGAGTCTAATTAAGTTGTGGAAAATGTATGCATGGTAGAAAGTCATTAAGGGATAAGTTAACCCTATTTGATCCTGAGATTGACAGAACTTTTTATCACAACCTGCGAACTGTAAACCAACCGTCGATTACAATAGGTGAACATATTAGAACCCTGAATGAATTATTCGCACCCGCATCCGCTAGTCCCCCTACTTGCATAGTATTACCAATTAATAATGCAGCCCAATTCGAGATTCGGGCTGCAACAATAAATATGTTACCCAAGTTTCATGGGTTCGAGAGTGAACAACCCTATATTCATCTAAACAAATTTTTGACGATCTGTCAAACGTTTAGAAATCAAAACTTAGATGAAAAAGGTATTAAATTAAGGTTGAAGAAGGTATTAAATTAAGGTTGTTTTCCATGACTTTAGAGGATCGTGCTGCTGCATGGTTGTATTCTCTTGCTTCAAATTCCATCACATCATGGGAACAACTATTTAGGAAGTTCATGGCTAAGTTCTATCCCATGGTAAAGACTGAAAAAATTAAGGATGCCATAAGAACTTTTAGAGGAAAATCTGAGGAGGAATTTTTCCAACTCTGGGAAAGATTCCATGATCTTTTGGTCAAGTGCCCACACCATGGGCTTGATAAGGCTGATCTGGTCCACTTCTTTTATAAAGGACTAACTCCGGCATATAGAAACATGATTGAGTCCATGCACAAGGGTAAGTTCATGAACCAAACCCCAGATCAAGCCTATGAATTTCTTGTTGACTTAGCCGAGAACGCCCAAAATTGGAGTAGCTATGGTCAGAAAGTAAATAGAGATGAGTTCGGGTCTAGAAAACCAGGTAATTATGAAATGAAAGCAGACCCAGATCTCAAAAATGTCATGTCCAATCTGGTGACTGGAATGAATAACTTAAGTAAAAAGTTTGATGCTTTCACTGTTTCCACTAGCTCGAATTATATAAAGAGTTAAATTCCATCATGAAATTGGATCACGAGTCACATAGTTTATGTGTCTTGTGTAACAGTCCGGAACATCTAGTGGAGTGCTGCCCTAATCTGCCCACCATAAAGGCTGAGCAAGCAAATGCTCTAAATTCATATAGTGCCTTCAAGAAGCCCACTCCCAATTCATTCAGTCCAGTTTACCACCCTGATAATAGGTTCCACCCAAATTTCTCATACAAGCAGAACGAACCTATTCAGCATTAAGATGGTCTACCAGGTTTTCAGAACAACTTCCCCAGGATAGGTCCATCACAAATGAACCAACCTTTGGTTCCATCTGTACCTCCTTATAATGCCCCTATCCCACAGCAACCTTCACCATTAGAAACCATGATGGCTAATATGATGAAACAACAACAAGATTTTATCAAGCAACAACAACAGACCAATACAGCCCAAACCCAGACTAACCAATTCCATACGCAAGCAATTGCAAAACTTGAGGTTAGTCTAAGCCAAATAGCAAACTCTCTAGAAAAAAGGAGGAAAGGTGAACTACCTAGTCAACCAGTGCCTAACCCTAGTAGACAACAAAATCAAGGTCAGAGAGGTCAGTATCAAATCGATTCTAATGGAAATCCGACCTATGAAGTTCAGGCAATTACCACTTTAAGGTCTGGCAAGCAAGTGGACAATAAAGTCTAACTTCCTGAATATGAAAAAGAAAATAAAAATGAATTCGATAAGAACCCTATTCAGAAGAGAGGTCAAGAACAGGATAAATCAGAAAAAAAGGAAGAACCCATAGAAACATACAAACCTAAGGTTCCCTTTCCCAGTAGACTTCAGGACTCCAAGAAACAATCTAACTTTGATGAAATAATGGAAGTCTTTAAAACTATTCAAATAAATATACCTTTCCTCGATGCCATACGACAAATTTTCTCCTATACAAAATTCTTGAAAAACCTCACCACGGTCAAAAGAAAAACCAGCATTCCTAGGCAAGCTGTTATGGCTGCACAAGCCTCATCTCTCATTCAACAACAGATTGCCCCGAAATTCAAAGACCCTGGTTGCCCAACCATTGAAATAAAAATAGGAGAGACGATCATCCAGAGAGCCCTATTAGATTTAGGAGCCAGTGTGAACTTACTTCCTTATTATGTGTACCAAAAGTTAGGTTTGGAAAAATTAAAGCCCACAAATATTACCCTTTCCTTAGCAGATAGGACGGTGAAGTATCCCAAGGGGATTGTAGAGGATGTAATAGTGAAGGTAAACGAGTTTTACTATCCTGTGGACTTCGTTATCCTTGAGACCGAACCTGTAATACATCCAGACAGTCACACACCTATAATTTTAGGTCGACCTTTCTTAGCCACAGCAAATGCTGTGATAAATTATCGAAATGGCATGCTGAAGTTATCTTTTGGCAACATGAAAGTCGAGCTTAATGTCTTCAACATAAGTAAACAACCACCAAACGATGAAGAAATCAATGAAGTTGACATGATTGAAAGTCTGGTTCAGGAGACTTTCTTACAGACTTATAGTAAGGACCCTTTAGAGGCTTACCTTGCCCATTCCGATGAAGGGGTCGAGCATGCGCTCCCTAATTCTGTTCTCCTAATGAGCATAGATTGTCATCAGCCGACTGTTCTTCCTCGGACTCTTCCAAAACCATTCTTAGATAATGGTTGAAAAAAAAAATAAACCTACATTTTGTCTGGTTGAAGACATTAAACTTAGCGCTCTTGGGAGGCAACCCAACATGTAAAAAAAATAAAAATGATAATTAAAAAAATAAATAAAAGAGAAAAAATGGTGCCATTGTCGGTTTAAAATTTCTCCTCTTAAACACCCTTCTTAAAAAAAAAATTTAATAAATTACTAACATGCAGGTTTGGGGTTTTTTTTGCCCCAATTGTCACTTTACCTACCCATATCAGGTAACTTCTCCTCTGTCCTATTACTGCTTTAAATTTTCTTTAACATTGAGGACAATGTTAGATTTAGGTATGGGAGTGAGAATATTTTTGATTTTTCTACCTAAAATAAAAATAAAAAAAAGATTTAAAATTGAGATTATTTTTGATTTTTCTACAAAAAAAAAATTTAAAAAAAGGGTCGAAAATTCAAATTTTTAACTCAAAATCTAATCTTTTTGGTTGTATAAACTAGAAATTGCTTTAACAATAGTTTTGAGTTAAGCAATATGATAGCAGTTCTAGCTTGAGTTTTCGTTCCACCTATCTTCTGCTAACATGATACAAGATGATTTAGCACCTACACGTAAGCACATGAGTAGTGGGGTATGTAAACTTACAACTAATATGAATACTTATAATCTTTGGGATAATTTAAAGTTATATGTGTGATGAACACCCTAATCAAAAAAAAAGAGAAAAAGAAAAAAAAAGAAAGATAAAATAAAATAAAATGAGTTTATTTTAAGTCTTCTCACTGAGTAACCGGGCCTCTTGCCTGGCAAGCAGCGAATGTTCGCGTAAAAAGGTGAGGATGGCTGAGATTAAACTCTGAGTGACTAATTTGGCCTTGGAGCCTAGTTGACTTGAGTTATTAAGCCTGTTAGGGTGTCTTTACACCTAGTGCCCTAAGCCATCTGGATCGGGAGTCATTGGCCTAACACTCGCTATATGGATTAGCTAGAAAGCTTAATAAGGCTAGATATTGCACAAGTCATTCTTCTTAGCATTCAGTCTGATAAAAAATAAATAAATAAAAAAATATGGGGTGTTCATTACCATTTAACTTTAGAAAGTCTTGAAAATTAGAGTGATCATGTTGGAAGTGAAAGCCACTCATTTATATGATACTATCTTGCACCTCACTACATTCTTGACTTGTTAGCAGATAGATGGGGATTAATGAAACTTGAGTTAGAGTCGGCTTAAATATGATAGCAATAAATTTCTATTGTCCTTGCAATTCTAGTTTCATACAGTAATACTTATTCAAATTTCGAGTTAAAAATTGGAAATCCCTGACTGATGAAGTTTGTGGGTAACTTCACTGTAAACCCTCACGAGACAACACTCGTCCACTAGGATAACCTAGGGGTTTAAAGGCTTGTTGCACGTGCTAAGTGCAATCGTGACTCCCTACGAAAATGGGTACATATCTTAATTTTGTGTATTTAGCTTCAATAAAAAAAAAGAAGAAAAAGTCATAAGTTAGACTACATCTTTTTGTGCCCTCATTTTATCATTTGCTTGTTAATTGCTAGAGACTAGCAATAAGCTAGTTGGGGGGTGTGATGAGAGCACAAAAGTGCGACTTACATTTTACTAAAATTAGAGTTATTGCTAACGGATAATGATAAATTCACTGGATTAATATTATATTTAGGTTTGACACAGATTATTATAAATTAGAGATAAAATGCACATTGAGTACAAATTTGACTTCAGAAGGATCCCTTCTCAGACCCGACCCGGTTGAAGATCGGGTCGGGTCCGAGTCGGGTTCGGGTCCGAATCGGGTCCATTTTGTTTGTGCTTTTGGGAAAGAATTTTGGGCAAATCTAATTTGGCCATATCATAACTATGAGGTGCTGGGTGACCCATGACTTGAAAGACTTGCAATTGACCTCCAGTCAGAACAGATGACCCGTGACGAACCAAGTTCGTCCATCTACAAGCCAAATTTCATATCACACTATTTTTTATCTATATGACTAATTGGACGAAACTTGGTGTCTCCCAGCTCACATCTCAGGAGGGCAAAGAAAATCCCAGCGCCCCAGCCGTCTCCCCCTTCCGGATTCAAGACCTCTTCTTCCGCCCGTGATGCAGCACCATCTCCACGATCCGCCCAGCATCCCTCGCTGCAATCAAGCAATGCATGATCCCAGCCTGTGAAGCAGCCAAGACCCCATCCCGTACTCATCTTCCGCTTCATCAACGCCTCCTCCCAACGTCCGCCCACACCATCCGCATCTCTAGTGGTCCCACAGCGGCCTCCAACGTTCCCGTAATCAAGCCTCCCACGATCACGCCATCATCTTCAGCCTCTCTCCCGTCGATCTCGCGTCGTCTTCCCAGCAATCTCTCAGCGGCCATTGTCCCACGCCTGCCCCAGCATCACGCGTCCGTGAATGGCGTCCAACCGCGTCCGCATGCCAACCTCCAGCCCAAAATCCAGCCACGGATTGACGCCTTCCGCCCTCTCCAAGTCGTGATCCGTGTCCCAACAATCGGATCCCTCAAGACCAGCCATCCGTGATCAGCACCCATCCCCCGCGTCCGAGCTCCATGGATCATGCTGCAGTCAAGCCTCCGAGTCCGCCCCCTTCCGGCATCCCAAGCATCCTCACTTAACCTATAAATAGAGTGGTCATCGGAAGAAGAAGGGGAGAGGGGAGCTCTCGGTGCGGGGGGAAGGCTCTGTTTGTTTGTAAGAGAGAAAGAAAAAAAGAAACAGAGCCATGCTCTATTTCGGGTTGAGAAGAAAGCATATTTTATTAGGGGAGAGAAGAAAGGAGTTGTTTTGTTTTGTTTTTTTTTCTTTCTTTGTTTTTATGTCTTGTTTTGTAGAAGGGAGGAAGCATTAAGTTTCCAATCCTCATTTTATTTTTTGTAATTGTCCTTTTATGCAATCCATTATTGTCATTTTCTTTTATGCAATCCATGTTCTATGTTTTTAATTTAATTTATGTAATTTGTTTTATATGTTCTGAAAATCTTAGTTTTAAGATAACTTTGAAATTAATCTTTGCTGTTCGATTGGCGATTTTAATGTATATTCTGTCTTTAGAAATCAACCCCTACTCTGCATTAGAATTCAATTACAAGTTGTCTTTCTTCCCTTTGTTTATTTTTAAATAAAAAAATTATTTTCTGGTAGACTAGAGAATCATTCAACATCCCCGACGTAATGTTTTTTTTCTATTAATCAAAAATTGATTTTTAATCTGAGTGAACATTTTTATTTTTAAGCAACTCCAAACGCCTTCCTGTGGATCGACCTCTTACGACTGCTATTCTTCGAGTAGAAAAGGTAAGAGTAAAATTAAATTAAACTTTGTTTGTCGGTTCTAACAACGATCTGTTTAGCGTATTTTTAGTTAAACAGGAATTGGACAACAGTTATTCTCAGGAGGCCGACCCCAGAAGGCCGAGCTCAGGAGGCCGACCCGAGAAGGCCGAGCCGACCTCAGAATGCTGACCTCATCATCCACATGCTGCAGCCATGCCCTGCAGTAGCCTCACCGCACCATGCTTTGCTTGCTGGCTACGCCACGACATATCAACCAGGGACCATGCCCTGCTCTCCAGCCATACCCTGCTACGACTGTCAACGCCTTACCACTTACAAGGACGGGCTGCACCGTGCGCCACAAGCAAGTTCTAGCTGCACGCCTCCCCACTCATGATGGTAACGGGCCATACCGCTGCCACCTGGACGCCCCTTCAGGGACTATAAATAGCCCCGTTAGGTAACACCTAAGAAACTTTTTGGCTGGACCAAATATACCCCACTCTAACATGAGCGTCAGAGGGCTCTCACCGGAACCCCCACCGGTGAAGCTTTGTGCAGGTACATCGCCGTGCAAGAGGTGGCCCCCGTCCTCTCCTTCCATACTTCGGTAGCTCCTCCGACTCCTCCGGCACGGTCACCCTCGGGCCAGATTTGAATCACAGCATATTTGGCACTAGAAGGAGGGCCTGAGTCGTGATCATGAGGTTAAGAGGTCACGGAGCTTCAAATACATCAAGGAGCCGAGCACCAGCTCTAGGCAACTCGCTCCAAAGTCCACCCCCTGCAGAACCAATGGACCATAGTTTTCAAGTCCAGCCGGAGCAGTTCAACCTACTTGTTCAACAAGTCCAAGCACTCACTACGACCGTTCAAGGCCTGCAGCAAGTAGAAAACCAGCCTGTACTCCCTCCTCACGAGCATGAGTCCTCAAGACTCTGCTCGCGACGCCATTTTTCTATAGAGCGTCGCCACCACCAAAGCTCCCACCAAGCTCGACCCCCAAGCCAGGAGGGCTTGTTGTGCATCCCTTATCTTGAGAGCTTGCGCCGAAGCCTGACGCCACGAGCACGGGAGCACTCATCTGAGGCGGGGTCTGTCCCATGCTGAGGTGCAACAGAAGCCCCACCTGAGCTCGGCAGAAAAGTCGAGGACATGGAGCGACAGATACAGACGCTTTGAGACCGAGCCCCAAAGCGAGACGCCGACCTCAACATTACAACAGAATCTCCATATCCTCAATTGATCGTGGATGAGTCAATCCCCCAGAGGTTCAAGATGCCACAGATTGAGCCATATGATGGATCATCCGATCCTCTGGATCATTTGGAGAGCTATAAGGCCCTTATGACACTCCAAGGGGCCACAGACGCTCTACTCTGCAGAGCCTTCCCAGCAACTCTCCACAAGGCAGCTCATCTTTGGTTCTCTGGGCTAAAGCCCAGCTCGATTCTCTCCTTCAAATAGCTAGGCAGGCAGCTCGCCACCCATTTTGCCGCTAGCCGTCGTTAGCGCCGGACCTCAGACTCCCTCTTTGCCATCAAGCAAAAGAAGGGAGAATCCTTACAAGACTACATCAATCGCTTTACCTCGGCCACATGGGAGGTTTGCGATCTCGACCAGTCAATCGCCACGTCGGCATTGAAGACTGGAGCTCGGTCCTACAAATTTCTCTTCTCCATCGAGAAGAGCTTCCCCGCCGACTTCGTAGAAATATTGGCCCAAGCTCGCAAGTACGCCAAGGCTGAGAAAGCCATGACCTCTTGGCGGAAGGCAGCCGAACGACCTGCCAAGATGCAGAAGAAGCACCACGAGGAGTGCTCCCAACCAAGCACTAGATTCTCCTGGCATGAGAAAGAGCCTCCTTGGCCCAAAAGCCTAGCTCACCCGAGGTCTCCCCTCCAAAAGTTTCCTCCAAATGGATCGTCCTATTTTTCGGCATAAGTCCCAAATTTTGGCCAAGTTGAGCTCAGAAGGCCGAGCTCAGGAGGCCGACCCCAGAAGGTCGAGCTAAGGAGGCCAATCTCAGAAGGCCGACCTTAGAAGGCCGACCTCGTCATCCATATGCTACGGTCATGCCCTGCAGCAGCCTTACCGAACTATGCTTTGCTTGCTGGCCACGCCACGACATATCAACTAAGGACCATGCCCTGCTTTTCTAGCCATACCCTGCTATGACTGTCAACGTCTTACCACTTACAAGGACGGCCTGCACCGTGCGCCACAAGCAAGCTCTGGCTGCGCGCCATCCCCACTCATGATGGGAACGAGCCATATCTCCCCCACTTGGACGCCTCTACAGGGACTATAAATAGCCCCGTCAGGTAACGCCTAAGGAACTTTTTGGCTGGACCAAATACATCCCACTCTAACTTGAGAGTCGGAGGGCCCTCACTGGAACCCCACTAGTGAGGCTTTGTGCAGGTACATCGCCGCGTAGGAGGTGGCCCCTGTCCTCTCCTTCCACACTCCGGCAGCTCCTCCGACTCCTCCGGCGTGGTCACCTTCGGGCCAGATTTGAACCACAACAATAATGATCCTCTTTTCTCATGAGCAAGGTTTCATCATTATTTCCTCTTGAGATATTATTATTTAACAAGAATTTGCTTAATATTTTATATTAAGCTCTAGGGGCTTCCATTAATTCATACAAAGTCTTGCTTAGTACATGATTAGGAGTTTTATGATTTTCAATTTCCATATCATTCATCCAGGCATTTTTGACAATCAAAGACACATTTTAAATCATGTAGCAAGCAAATGCAAGCAATAATCAGATACCTTGTCATTCTTGCTACAGTTGCAGAAGTTTTCATTAGAAATAATGCATTTTTCTTGGTTAAGTCTTTTAGCAACCAAACTAGCTTTGTTCCGTATTATATTTTCAATCTCTACTTGGTTTGTTTCTGTATGCCCATTTAGTTTCTAACATAGAATAGTTATTGGGTCACTTGCAACTTCTTACACAAGCATTGTTTCTTTCAAATTAGTTCAGCTCTTATAGCATTTAAATTGATTATGATTTTATTCGGCTTCTTTCATTGATTTAGGTTCTATTAGTGAAATAAATGCTAAATAATTGTATGTACTTTTAATGGATGATCTAGTTCTTACTCCATGCGAAGGATCATTAATAATTAATTCTTTAGAATGACTATGAATATACCTCCATTCTCTAGATAAGTCATATCTACCTTGAGATTGCTATTGTGGCTGATCCAAGCAAAATATAAAACCATTTCATAATATTTTCGTATTTACAAAATATAGCTAGACTGACAATCCAAAGCAAACACACAACAATTGTTTTACAATACCATTTCATCATATTTTCATATTTACAAAGATGGCTAGAAATTTTATAAAACCCTCAATTATACATGAGTATCAAGGAGTTCTGAATATTTGACATACAACATGACTTTCAAAGAAGTATTCAAGGATTTTCATCAAGAATACAAGATTTAAAGTATGTAGTTAAATGCACATGAATTCAGAGATATCCAAGAGTTCAATAGTGTGATAATTTCTTGTTTGATCCAATTTATATATATACAAAAAATATTTTGAAATAACAAAGATTAAGTTTTAATTTCAGTGTTGTGCTCGTGGCTAACAATACAATGTTGTATCATGTGGTGCATGTCACTTGCTAACAATAGTGTCAGCATAGATATGCGCTAATTATGATACACATCTTGTGCTAACAAATACCACGTGCCGACATCTTATCAGCTGGGCATCATATGAACCCACATGGTTCAAAACTCTAAGCATTTAATAGAGAATCATGCAATTTATTCTAAAGAGATGTTCTACAAAGTCAATTATGCAATTTCCAAAGTATTTTTGCAATAATTATTATAAATATATATTCTAGAGATATATAGCTAAAAGAAATTAGGTTAAGGTCACTTACCAAATGCTAAGTCTAATAAGAAAGCCTTTCTCAAACACAATATTCTCTAACCCTAGCAAATACAGATAATTTATGCATCAAAATATAGCCTGATTCCCTTAACAGGTCTAAGAATCCTATCAAATTCCGTATTATTCCCTCAATCCAATTAACCTCCAAAATTTCATGCAAGACAAATTTTCACAACTATGAAATAAGGCTCCAAAAATTGTGAACTTGGAAGAAAATATTTTAAATAAATAGGAAACTGAAATTTCTTTTTTATGGTTACTTTTGTCCAAATCGAGCTACCCTAATAGATCCGATCAATTTTAGACCTAGGCCTTTTCCACGGTAAAATCAATCGATAATTAACAAAATTTACCATTTGAAATCAATAATACCACTACTATTATTACTACTATTACGATGGCTATTATTAATACTATTATTATTACTGGTACTATTGCTACTATTGCTACTATTAATGTTACTATTACTAGTACCACTATTTCTATTACTATTATTGTTACTATTACTACTGCATTCATTATTATTATTATTATTATTACTACTACTATTACTATTATTATTATTGTTATTTGTTGGCTGCTGGAATTGGGGGGGATGGTGCACGAGTTCCTGGCAAATTTGAGCAAATGCATGGACGTGTCACCACTGTCAAGAACTGGAAAGCAGAGCACGGGAAAATTGATAGTGTGGGCCAGTCTTGATGTCCTGAACTTTAGACTTTCATTACCATGATATCTCCTGCTCGAAAGAGGAAAAAGTACGTAGCTGGAGCCACGATTCTATGATAACAGCTACAGATAAATTAGAGTAAAGCAAAATAACTAAAATATAAAAAAAAAGATAAATGTAATGATAAATAAAAGGTACATATGAAGGCAACAATAGATGTTTCATTCAGTCATCCCTCAAAATTACATCCTACTATTTATACATAACATCATAAATGGTATGATAACCACTCATTTCTAGTGTCAACATTTGTTCGAGTCCGACCTCCATTTCTCTAATTATTCCAATGGCTGTGCTAACCACTCTCCACTTCTCATATTCTAGTAACTGTCATGTCTCATACCTTATCACAATCCGTCTGCTAGGTTAATAGGAGGATCTCATGGATCACCATACCTAATCGATCTCAAACTTCTGATAGTTGGTGTTCATGTGGCCTATCCTTGACAACTATCCAACCTGTCCCCACCGATGCTCTCCTTATTTAGTCTATGGGGTACCATATAGGTCCTATATTGAGATATTTTTTGAGCTTGCTCAATCTATTTCCCAAAAGAAATCAAAAGGGTTTCCATACTTTGGCCTCTAAATTACCATCTCAATTAGTTAATAGAGGGTACTTGGCTCAAACCCCTCCATCATTATCTTGTCCTAGTCTTGCCATGTAGCTGAATATGCATGTACCTTTTGAATACTATCATTAGCCAAAATGTGGTGTAAACAATACCGCTAATATCCCATCTACTAACATAAATGGGACGTACCGAGCATGTCCATATTTGGTGAAATAGCAGTGCCCCTAGGGTCTTTCAAATAAATCTTTCTATTGGATTTTTCATCTTTTTTAAATTTAGCTCTAGCGCTCAATAGGAACTGTGCGACATCACTTCCTCTTCCCCAAAGCAGTGGCTACATGCCCACAAAGCATATGAGCCAGTTAGAAACTAGTCCGACCTAATCTCCGAAGATCTCATAACCAAAATGAATCTTTCAAATTACATCTCAGTACGGAGTATCATGTGGCAATAAATCAACCGCCCTCTTTAACCTTTCCTCCATAACTTTCTGCCTTCGGGTCCTTCTTTTAGTCCCTATCTTATTGCAGACCACCTTGCCATCATGATCCTAAAGCGCCATTCCAAGACACTGTTCAACAATGGTGGGATATCCTGGCTCATTTGCTGTTCTTAGACGAGTAAATTCGTAGGCACCCTTCGGTTTCCGTATTCTCGGCCTACAATGCCATTTCTTCTTTCTTTCCTCGTTCTCTTGATAAAGCATTTCCATATGAAAGGTCGGTCATCAAGACTTCGGTCTAATTTGATAGATGATCAGCAACCTAATTATTGTGACTGCCCAAAAAAGGGCAACCCAAGATATGATGCACCCAGCTTCTCAACCAAAGTTCATGTTCAATTAACAAAACACATTGATATACCTCAAATTTATGTTTTCATGTGAGATCTGTCATTACCTACATCATGAAGGAGAACCAACAAAAATAAATGTATCACAACTAATTTGCAATACACTCCAAAGATAATTTTATCATGAAGCTTGAACCAGAATGCAGGGGGACCTCCCACAACATAAATCACTGTAATATGGAAAACTCCCACCCTCAAAGTTCAGAAAAAAGGATATGATAAAGAGTCAACCCAGTCAGATTGTTTTATAACTTCTAAGCAAAAAGGCAAAAAGGGATTCCACACAAGGATAGAAAACATATTGGAGCATCATGTAACCACAGATCTTATTCTTTAACAAGTATGACCAAGAAAGCCAGATTCAGTAATTTATTAGTCTTGAACTTCGATCAACGTTTTTTCTATACATTTTCTTATACCAAGAACCCATAGATCAAGGAAAAATAACTGCAGAAACGGTAACTTCATCCCAAGAAATAACTGTTGAAAGAGGTTTAGCGAGGATAATTTTAAATGAAATGGACTAAAATCTCCAGCATGGTCAAGATAAGTAAAACAGATGCCTTATAAAACTTGTCTGCCTATTTCAAGTCTCCACATAAGAAACCAATTCCACCAATTATCCTAGAGATATTTTGTTCAAGGAACTAAACGAGCTCATTGGCATTATTGGAAATATCTCGCTAGGAGTCGAGACGCCTACCATTGACAATAAAATACCTCATGCTATCACCTCTAAGCAAGGACTCAAGTCCCGAGATGTCCCACAAAACATTGGAACCAGATACCATCCCAAGTGTTGGGACAAGACCATCCTGCCATTATCCTAGCATTCTAATCAGCAAGTCTTGGGACATCTCTCCCAAGCATCGGGACGGAACCGGATAACACATCCCATTCAATCAAAAAACCAAGACTGCCCATCCCACAGAGTTTGAAAACTTGCCTCTAAGATTTTCTTTTGTAATTTTGTCAAAAATGCCTAGTACTTGAATCACCATCAACCACTCGACACAAAAGGATGTCCATACCATGTCACACAGAGCATTTGGATGATGTAATAGTGAAATCATAAGGAATAGCAAATAAAATCAAACAATTCTAACACAAAAGCATACACTTAACATTTTCAACCAACAAAATTTCAGGACGGTCATCAAAGTGATTAAGTAAATTGATTTGTACAAAGAGGCTAACAAAGTCTGAAATTGGCAAAGCATACTGTTTTTCTTTTAACTCTCGCTGAAAAAAAAAAAGCAAAAATACTAAAAACTCACATCTGAATTCTAAATATGAATTATGAATATCTTTAACTTTATGGTCAGGCGATACATCAGTTGCTGAAATGTAGTTGAGGATAAATACTATTGTAGATTAACAGAAGACTTACTTTTAGATCTTGCTACAGCAGTAAATTGCTGTGAAAACCAGTGAGCAATCGTAGTATATAGAAGGAAAAATAAAAATAGAAAACTAAGAAAGAGAACAAGGAAAAAAATAAGAACAAAGGGAAAATTAGATAGAATATGAAGAATAAGAGGAAAGAGGAGAAAGGAAAAGAGGCCTGCAGACTTCTTACTCCTCTCAATTATGAGTAAAATTTCCAAGACCTCCTAAAAGCCAGCTAATAGAGCCTATCAATTGGCTAAAGAGAACAACCCTCCTACCCCTATAAGGATTGAGTTAAACAAATCCAAAATGACAATAAAACCACCTAGTGAATAGCTAACCGCATAAGGATTGTGAAATTAAACCAAAAGATGAAGATAACAAACCATGCAACAAATAACTATATACCGCAGACTCTTTCACAACCTACATTTTTGCATCAATTCCCTTGGCTAGCTCTCTGAACTCTACAACCATGATTAGGCAGCATAAACTGTCCTAACACCATGTAGCCTTGTAGACAAATAAAGATACGCTAAATAACAACGAATTTGATTGATATCTAATAAAATCTGCCCAATTTAGATATGACTAAATCTGAACCAGCTTACATTTTTCAACCATTGCACAACTTGCATAGCAAACTAGCCTCCAAAAGAGATCTTGGATATAATGAGCATACAAGATTTTCAATACAAATCTATCAGATAAAATTTTGAATCAGGTCAAACAGTGGTAAACTATATCTTATCAAAATAGGCACCAGGATAAAAGCAGATATAATCTAAGTAAGCAGGAAAGAACTGATAGATAACTTCAGTATTGTATTGCATAGGATTAAGCTGTGAACAATTAAGAGAGGGATTAACAAGAAAATAAGTAAAACAGTAAGAAGCAGAAAAGTGAAAAACCATTGACAGAAAGTGCGAAGATTAGGTAAAAAGAGAAGATTAAGAAGAAAAAAACAGAAGAATAAAGAGGATCAAAGAAAGACACAGAAGAAGAATAGAGGAGAACAGAAAAGAGAGATGAAATTACAAATTAATTCGCTAAAGAAATTGATCTATATTAATCTTCTGGAAGAAGTTTTGACTGTTTTCACTTGCATCAGGGGTTTTAAGAAAAATGTGTCCTTGCTTTAATCCCATTCTCCCTTGCATTCTATAGAAGATTTAGCTCCCTCCAGTAGTTGTTAAGCTTTCCTGATGATGAGCTACATTCCCCTTACAGTACTAAAGTCTCTGCATTTATTCAGTCTTCCTGTTTTTTCAGAAATTGGAGCAGTCAACTTTCAGGCTTTCATAATGAAATTAATATGATGAATAAGTCATTTTAAAAAAATTACCAAATGATTTATTTCCCTTGTTTTCCTTCGATAACTACCATTGTAATGTCTGTTAGTAACTCAAAATAATTCACATCTCACACCACTGTGCTAGCCTAGCTCCATCTTCTAAATGCTGCCAATGGAGTTTGCCTCATTAATGGCAGTGAAACAAGTCTGGCCTCCCAGAACAAGGAAAATGAGCTGCTCAACTTGGATGGGAAAAGAAAGGTGAGAAAAAAACACAACCTAATGCTCCTCACATCTGTACAGAAATCTTTAACAAACTCTTTCTAGGAAAGCCACAAAACCAGATGTAGAAGAAAAATACACTGACAATGGATATTATTACCAGATGGAGAACAAAAGAAATCACTTACACTTACAGTCAAGTTAAGATTTTGATCAGTTTTGAAAGAATGCAATAGTACACCTCTAATCGAATACTATAGCGACTATTAAATGTCAAAAATGAACATTGCCCTGTAATGTTAAAGTCATGCAGTTTCAGATTAACTGAACTTGGTGTTCAGAATCATTCATCACATATCAGACATTGTGTCGAGACAGTTGCACCACACCTCCATTGCTAATTTAACTTCAAGCACAATCGAAACAGAAGGCCAAAGAAGAATTCGAAGCCCAAATGATTCATCATGTATTGAATTCACCATCACAGGGCAAAATAAGAGTAATATCTTTCAGAACAGAGTTACTGAATTATTATATCCTATATAGCCCTTACAGCATGCACGCTGCAAAATTTTTGAAACAATGTGGCATCATCGTACAACAATTTCTCAAGCAGGAGAAGCTCACCTCTCTCCAATTATTCCATCTTTTTGATTTCTCGGCATGCCAAAAGAAAATATAACTTCAAATCTCAGAGTCTCCAGTCCCGAAGAGCTTCACCCTCGACAGAGGCGACTGCAAGTAGGCATCCACTTCAAACTTCTTTGGCGAAAGCTCATGATACTTTGAGAACTTCTCCCTTGCCTCCTTGTTCCGATCCAACAAGCTATAAATCACCCCCTGGCAAAAGTACGGCCTGTAGTCCTTAGGGTCCTGCCGGGCCAACTCCTCATAGGTTGATAGAGCCTCATCAACATTCTTCTGCAAGAATTGTATCTGGGCCATGATCAGACGCACGTCCCTCGCCGCTTTCTCCTTCTGCTCGGCCCTCGCAAGATCCAGAGCCCTCTCCAGCCGTTCAATCACCGCATTCCCCTCGCCACACCGGTCCATGAGCACCGCGTTCTCAAAGAGGGCCTCAAAGGAGAGAGGATCGACTGCAAGGATCTCCTCGAAGAGCCTCCGGGACTCGGTGGCCTCCCCCATCTCGTTGAGGAGCCGGGCAGCGAGGAACTTCCACTCGGTTTCAACAGGCTGCGCAGCCATCAAACGTTTGAGGATCTCCAGGGCCTCGGAGTCCTCTCCCTCCTCGAGTTTCTTGTAGAGGGTGGTCCGGAGGGCGCCCACTGCCTCGGAGTTGGATTCCAGATATTGGGAGAGCGTGGAGGAGTCGTTTTCTGTCTCGACTTCAGTGGCCTCGGTTCTCTCCTCGGTCGCCAGCGGAGTGGAGTGTTCGGCCCTTGCCGGCGGCGGCGCGGAGAACTTGCCGGCGAGGAGCGCCGTCGTGGTGGCGGCGAGGACGAGCGCGCAGGAGGCGGCGGAGCCGATGGTTCGGGCGAGGGGATTCGGAGGGCCGGAACTGGATGAAGCCCTAACCCTGGAATCCCAGGAAACCCTAGATTTGGAGAGAAACGGAGCCTGGAAACGGAGGGCTTTGGGAGGGGTGGAGGGTTTGAAGGTAGAGCGGAAAGTGGAAAAGAGGAATCCCTCGGCGTGCATGGAGGTTGTGGCTCCGGTAAGGGAATCCATGGCCGGCTTTTGGGGCGAGCTAGGTTTAGGGTTAGGGTTAGGATTTGGGGAGGGCTTTAGAATCTTGGATGGTCTTTAGGACGTGGGGAGGCGAGAAGGGAAGAGCGAAGGGAACAAGGAGTTGTACCAAAAAAAAAAAAAAAAAAGGGAACAAGGAGCGCATCACGAGAATGTTCCAGATTTTGGAGTTAATTACGGGAAGGGAAGAGGGGGAATTTGGTAAATAAAAGCAGAATGATTGGGGAGGTTTGCAATATATAATTTGAACTTGAAGGGGTTAGGTGAGACCGAATGCATCGGAAACCACTTAGGCGAGGATTTTGAGGGCCGAGCAACCTCGTGGTCAGCGGCAGGAATGATTTTCTTTTTCTTTTTTTTGTTTATTTTCGTTTTATTTTCATCTAGTCGTTTCGTTTGTGGACTACAGATGACTTTATGAAGCCCGAAGGAAGGCATGTTCATTTTGTTTTCCGACTTTTTAATCCGTTTATTTTATTCTTCCGGTGCCGCCTGGATAGCAAGCAGACCTAATCATGGGCCAGATGGCCGCCCAGCCAGCCCAGCCCATCCGGAATGTACACCAGAAATAGACCCATGAAAGAGACTTACGCAAAAAAGAGTAGACCCCATCTAAAAACCAAGCCAGACCTGAAAAATAAAAAAACTAGTTCATCGCCACCCAGATTATACATTTGTTTTATATGTTAATTATATTAAATAATTATATATTACAATGAGATAATAATATATCATATTGTACTTAGCCTATAATATTTGGGAGGGGAGAAGAGTAAACTGGATCCGGTGGATGGGCTCTTCAAGATTGGGCTGCCCTGGACAAAAATGTAAGTCCAATATTCGAATAGGGTCAGACCTAGGCACAGGCATTGGACCTAACTACTACCATAGAGCCCAGCCTGGCCTAGCTCGTTCTTTGATCAAGTCTACTCGATAGACCCTTTCTAAGATGATGATGATGATGATGATAGCAATATAGAAAATATTGTTTAAGTAATTAAGTTACTAGTATGAATTTTTGAACTACAAAATAAGTATGTACAATTATGTAAACTCTAATTTTAAGAAGGAAATAATCAAATGCTATAGATCAACCTAATAAATATTCGGATCAATAAGCATCTAAACATTTGTCCCAACCATAGTTAGTGAGTTTAGAAATGAGTATGACAAATGTTACATGTAGCAACAGTTATAATCGATATAGAAAATTGCACACAATTCAACAAAATTAGTAAAGTTTTTTATATATTTATTATAAAAAATAAAAAATATATGTCACAAAGTTTAACAAAGCATGCTTTTTAAAATTTAAAATAAATGAAGTATGTTTGGTTATAGCTTCATGTATGTTGGTTATTGTAGATTTTTTTTTTATTAGAAAACAATTTTGGATTTAGAAGATTTCAAATTAAAGAATGAAACTTGAGCAAGAGTGTTACATGGGAAGATAAATCACGTGGAGAAATTTGCAAGGCAATGGACCAAGGAGTGTGGGAAAGATGAAATTTGGAGCATATATATTTTTCTTTCACATCCCTTATCATCCAGATGGGATCCTATGGCGGTTTTACAAGAATGTAACCTATGTTCCTTAGGATATGCTTGGCACTTGTTTTTATGGGTTTGTTTTATCCCGAAACCCTCTTCAAGAGGAAATATGTTTAGGGAGATCAATGGTTTCGATGTAAAATATGCGGGCAATACATTTCCAAAAGAAAATTAAAAAAAGCAATGCTTATGCATGTAAGCCATAGGAATGGGCTGACATGGCTACCAATGTCACATTGCTGCACCAATGTTTCATGCTGAGATACGCCTCGTTCGATGCGACGTTCGCAACGGAATTCGAACGGGACGTCGTTCATCGTATGAACGCACCTCGGATCGTAGAATTCAAAAAAATTTCTGGATCCAAATCCAGAAGATCTTTGAACTCATTAGGGAGGGGAGATTAGGATCTGAGGAGGATTGATTAAGATTTATAAAACTGAAACAAAAATCAAAAGTTTTAGATTTGAAGATCTCATCTTCAAAAATTCTGCAGGTGTAGAATACCGCAGCCTGATGATCTATTTTAGGTTCCTGTTTGAGCCACACAATTGTCCGGCCTCTACAGGTATCCACACGAGGATTTAATCATCTGAGATAAAGTCTTACCGGAGTACTAGCTTCTTGCAAAGACCTCTCATGACTATCAAAAGAGATGGAAGAAATTCTGCAACATACCTCTTTGAAGAAGAACGCTTTCTTCTTCAACCTTGCTCGCAATTAAGGAAGAAGAGGAGGTAACCTTGCACGTGAATCTTCCTAACCCTGATGCTGTGGAAGAAGAGGAAGAAGAAGCCCTCTTTCAGCCATGGACAAGGAGGAAAGGAAGAAGCTTGACGTGGGAGGAAGAACTCTTTCTCCCTTGGGCTGAATGGATCTCTCTTCCTTGATCCTTCTTCTTCTTTGCTTTCCAACACCTTGGAGGAAGAAGAAAGGGGTCTCCTTTTGCTGCCGTGGGAAGGGAAGAGGAAAAAAGGCGTAGAGAGGAAGAGGAGAGAATTAATTCATAACGTCTCCCTTGCTACCCTTTTATGGATTGGGTTTAGGGCTTCTCCTAATCTTATTAGGAGTATGGGACTATAACCCATCCTTGGATTAATGCCAAGTGTCCAATCCTTGTGCTCATAGATGCATGACATGTGTCCACTTAATTAATTGATTAATTTCTTAATTACATTAGGACTCCTAATCTCATTAGAAGAATTAATTGATTTGGGAGCATGCATCCTACAACGCCATGTGGAGTTTAAAGTCCGCATAGTGTGAACACGACTTAAGTCATATTCATCCTACGATGACATGTGGTCTTTAAAATCTACACAAACCTTGGTTTAATCAAATTGACCCAATTATGAACCCAAATCAATTTGGATCGAACCCAATTCGATTTGGTTCATTAAATCAGCCCAATTGCAATCCAATTGCAATCAATTCCTCTTAATTCGTCTTCCATTAACTCACTAACACTTAATGGATTAATTCAATCACCAATCATATTGATGATTGATTTCTATTGTGATTCCAAATCACAATTATGATAGTCTGACTAATTAAATTCTCTATGTGTGTGACCTCGTAGGTTCTATTCTGACTGGTAGTGAGACATATTGAGATCTCTATCTCAATATCACTGAAACTCCTTTCAGAGGGCTGAAACGATTTCAGTTCTACTCTCAGAGTTCACTAATCACCAAGTGAATGTCTTCGAGTCTCACAATCCACCAGTGATACCTAGCAGTATGTGGTGGCAACCCAACAGAATGGAATGTCTGAACCTCTAGGTGCAGTTAGCGTATGATATAGTCACTCTATCATGGATCCCGACGTGACGGAGGTTGTGTATATCTCGTCAAACCCCATCATCCGTCATATGTCAAATTTATACGACTTCCAGTTCGAGATATGGAAAACTCTTTTTCCAAAATATCTGGCTAGAAATTTATCGAACTCAGTCTCATAAATCACATAGGATCACTCCTAATCTATCAAGATTGATAGATCCCATCTAGATGCAACCCTATTCCAAAATGAACCTACTGTAGCCAATTCGCACTACAAGGACCCGAATGGCTAGGGCCCAAGTTCATATGCTCGTCAAACTTCAGCAACCTCACAGTGAATAGCTGAGGCATCGCAGGTCAAAGGACCAGTCATATAACTGCAGCATAAGTAGTCACTGACGAGTGGATAGATATCCATGTGACTACTTTCTTTGGTCACACTCAGTATCTTGTTCTCTAACAAGTACTCGCATAATCACTCCAGTGTCTCTACACTGTGGACTCGAGACTCATCCATCTGACTAAGTGATTTGTGCACTAATCTCAGCGGATCGATCACCGTCCCTCGTGATGGATCCATCGATCAGGAGCATTTGGAAATTAATCCCTAATGACACATGCCTCAAATTCTCAACTCCTTGAGAATATGTGTCATCATCTATTAATTTCTTGGATGATTCATGGACACATACAAACATGAATGAAAAACAAATTGCCCAATCTTATTTATCAATAAGTGTCAAATTACAAATTTATGCCTCGGATTACAAATATGCGTCAACCATGTTGGCTTTTAGGGCATACTTCTAACAATCTCCCACTTGCACTAAAGCCAATTAGACATGTATTTAGGTCCCATTTTTTCAAGATGGACTTCTAATTTCTTCTGACTCAGCTGCTTAGTGAATGGGTCCGCCATGTTATCAGTGGAGTCTACTCTCTGCACCTCTACATATTTCTTTTCGAGGTAGTCGCGAATTAGATGAAATCGCCGCTCTATGTGCTTGGACTTCTGGTGAGACCTCGGCTCCTTAGCTAGTGCTATGGCGTCGTTGTTGTCGCAGAAAAGGGTTATGGCATCTGATGACATGACTCCTAGTTCTTTGACAAACTTTTTGTACCAGAATGCTTTCTTCGCAGCATTCGATGCAGAAATATACTCTGCTTCCATGGTAGAATCTGCAATAATCGGTTGCTTGGAACTCTTCCAATTTACCGATCCTCCATTCCATAAGAATACATATCCTGATGTAGACTTTCTATCATCAGGGTCAGTCATGAAGTCTGAATTAGTATATCCTTCTACCTTTAACTCTGTGCCTCCTCCAAAGACCAAAAATATATCCTTAGTCCTTCTCAAATACTTAAGGATATTTTTCACAGCTATCCAGTGCTCCTCGCCTGGATTTGACTGATATCTGCTCGTGACAATGACAGTATGTGCTATATCAGGTCGAGTACATAGCATGGCATACATGAGGCTCCCTATTGCCGATGCATAAGGGATCCTACTCATGCGCTGAATCTCTTCAGATATTTTGGGACACATCTTTTTGGAGAGATTTATCCCATGCCTTAGGGGTAATAATCACCTTTTAGAGTTTTTCATGCTGAACCTCTTCAGCACTTTCTTTATATACATTTTCTGTGATAGGCCAAGCATCCTCTTAGATCTATTTTTATAGACCTTAATTCCCAAAATATAAGATGCTTCACCTTGGTCTTTTATGGAGAATTTCTTAGACAACCATAATTTGACCGATGTGAGCATGGAAATATCATTCCCAATCAGGAGTATATCATCCACGTACAATACGAGGAATACTATAGGCCTACCACTGATCTTTTTGTACACACATGGTTCCTTTTCGTTCTTGATGAAATCAAACGATTTGATCACATCATCGAAATGAGTGTTCCAACTCCGAGATGCTTGCTTTAGTCCATAAATGGATCTTTGTAGCTTGCAAACCTTGTGATCACCATCACTGGAAGTGAAACCCTAAGGCTGTTCCATATAGATATCTTCCTCAAGATATCCATTAAGGAATGTAGTTTTTACATCCATCTGCCATATCTCATAATCATGATAAGCTGCAATGGCAAGCAAAGTTCGAATGGACTTCAGCATGGCTACCGGTGAAAAGGTATCCTGATAGTCAATGCCTTCGCGCTGACTATAATCTTTTGCCACCAACCTTGCCTTATAGGTCTCTACCTTGCTATCCGAACCCATTTTTCTTTTGTAGATCCATTTACACCCAATAGGTACTATACCTTCAGGCGGATCTACTAAGGTCCATACTTGGTTGGAATGCATGGAGTCTATTTCTGACTTCATCGCATCCATTCATTTTTCAGAGTTGATGTCTAACATCGCTTCGTTGTAGGTCTTGGGATCATCACTATGATCTCTTTCTTCCATAAGGAACTCTTCCTCTATTTCTTCTGTAAGCATACCTAAGTATCTTTCAGGAGGATGGGAGATCCTACTGGATCTACAAAGTGGGCGAGGTTCTTCATGTATTGGCTTAATGTGAATAGGTTCACTAGGCTCCATTGCTCGATGCTCTTCAGAGACTTTCTCTTCGAGCTCAATTTTTCTTCCACTGCCTCTATCAAAGATAAACTGTTTTTCCAAGAAGATGGCATTGTTAGGATCTAGCACATGCCGCTGAAAATTCAAAAAAAATTCAGATATGCAGCAGAAAGACATGTGCATATCCCGTTCATCGCATGAACGTATTTTAAAACCATTTATAGATTGATCAGGATTAAATTCTTAATAAATTATTTTAAAATCATGATTAAGAAGATCATATCTTCACCTTGTGCGGATAGATGGTCTCCGCAAATCTGATTTACGTGGTACTTAATGAGGGTTCAATGGAAGCCGCACACGCGTCCGGCCTCTACAGGTATCCACACGAAGTACTGACTCGATCGAAGCCTTTGGATCTCACTGGGGTGCTAGCTCCCTTGCAGAGATAGCTATGGATGGCTGAAGTCCTCTCCTTTGAATCAACCTTTGATTGGCTTGAGAGGAGGAAGAAGAAGGAAGAACCAAGGAAGAAGAAAAACAAGGTTCTATGCAGCCTTTTTCTTTTTCTTCCTTTTGAAACCAAGATGAAGAAGGAAGAGGGCGTCCTAAGCTTTTCTTTTTCTTCTCTTGATTGTGGCTCAAAGGAGGAAGATGGAGGAGGGTGCTCACGGCTGGAATGAGGAGAAAAACATGAACCTTGGCCAAAATCCCATGCTCCCTTTTTGAAATATTAAGAGATAAAGATGAGCTCCTATTTTTTAGGAGCTCATCCTTATCTCATTTTTCATGCCACCTAGGAGGGGCATGCGCCCCTCCTTTTTCTCCCACGCAATGCCCAAGAGGAGGGGCGTAAGCCCCTCCCTCAAGTCCATATTAATCTGCCTTTTAATCTAATTAAAGGGTATTTTAATTTGGGTGCATTGCATGAGTCAAATCCTAGTCAAAATAGGATTTGTATGAACCCATTTCAATTTCCTCCTTATCCTAATCTAATTAGGATTTAATTGAACCATGACTCTATTGAACTCTTCAATCCTAATCCAATTAGAAATTATTTAATTAATTAGATTAAAATTAAAATTAATTAGGACTTAAGAAAATTCTAATCTAATTAGAACTTGTCCAAATTTTAGCCCTAAGATAATTAGGACTTTAGAAATCCTATTTCAAGTAGGACTCTAATTTAATTTGAAATCCTAATCCAATTAGGACTCCATGAATCCCACTCCAAGTAGGACTCATGATCAAGTCCAATTAATTAAATCTAATTAATTAAATTAAATTGCAATCCGATTGCGATTGTTCCTTCTTCTAACCACTAACTCTTAGCGGGTTAACCATTTATCAATCTAATTGATCATATGTGATTCTTAATCACAATTCAACTATCGGATCGGTCAATACTTCTAATGTGTGTGACCCCATAGGTTCCATTCTGACTGGTAGTGAGATATATTGTGATCTCTATCACAATATCATTAAAAACTCCTTTCAATGGGTTGAAACAATTCCAACTCAACTCACCAGGGATTATCGACCATCGAGATGATCCCTGTGAGTCTCACCATCCACCAGTGACACCTAGCAGTATGTAGTGGCTACCCAGCAGAATAGAAGTGATGAACCACTAGGTGCAGTTATCGTATGATACAGTCCTTCTATCGCGGATCCCTACAGGCCGGAGGTCAAGGATAACTCGTCAAACCCCGTCGTCTGTCATATGTCTAGATTTATTCAACTTGAGTTCGATAGTGGAAAACTCTTTCTCCACTTTATATTACTACCCTGGCCAAGGTCTTAGAACTCAGTCTAATAAATCACATAGGATCACTCCTCTTCTATCAAGGTCGATAGATTCCATGTAAGTACATACCCTACTCCTACAGTGAACTTACTGCAGCCAATCTACACTACAAGGACCCATATGGCTAAAGACCATATATACGTGTAGTCAAACTACAATAACCTCACTGTGAGTAGCCGAAGCACCGCAGGTCAAAGGACCAGTCATACTACTGCAACATCAAGTAAGTCACTAATGAGTGGATAGACATCCAAGTGACTTCTTGTCTTGGTCACGCTCAGTACCCTTATTCTCTAACAAGCACCTGCACTATCACTTCAGTATCCCTACATTGTGGACTCGAGTCTCGTCCATCCAAAAGGAAAGTGATCTGTGCACTGATCGGATCGATCACCATCCTTGTGATGATCCATTGATCAGGAGCATTTAGAAATTAATCACCAATGATACATGGCTCAAATTCTCAACTCTTGAGAATATGTATCATCATCTTATTAATTCCTTGGATGATTCATTGATACATAAACAATATGAATGAAAAGATGCCCATTTATTATTCAATAATAATAAAGTCAAGTATAAATTTATGTTCCAGAATTAATAATGTGTCCGCCAGATTGGCTTCTAGGGCATACATCTAACAATCTCCCACTTGCACTAAAGCCAATTAGACATATATCTAAGTCCCATCTTCTCAAGATGGGCTTCTGTCTTCTGCTGATTTAACTGCTTAGTGAGCGGGTCCGTCACGTTGTCCGTGGAGTCTACTCTCTGCACCTCGACATATTTCTTCTCGAGGTATTCGCGTATGAGGTGAAAGCGCCGCTCTATGTGCTTGGACTTCTGATGAGACCTTGGTGTTCGTCCGATTCCTGTCTACCTAAAAATATGCTAGACAGATCGTTGTTAGAACCGACGAACAAAAGTAAAATTTAAATTTTACTCTTACCTTTCCTACTTGAAGAATAGTGGTTGTAAGAGGTCGATCCACAGGGAGGCGATTGGAGTTGCATAAAAATTAGAACGTTCACTCGGATTCGAAATCGATTTTTGAATAACAAAAGAAAAACATTATGTCGGAGATGTTGATAGATTCTCTAGCCTACCGAAGAATGATTTTTATTTAAAAATAATGAAAAGACAAGTTCTTAGAAATCAAAGAACATTTATAAATTCATGAAATGTTTAACTATTCAAAGGACTACTTTGGCATGGATGAAAACAGTGCTAAGAAGATTGAAAACTGGAACATAAATTGCATAAAAGAAAATTTCATATAATGCATGAAAAAGAAGAAAGATTACAGAATTTGAAGAACGGAAATTAAAAACAACAGAAATTACAACTTTAGCATAAATAAAACTCTTAAAAAAAAAGAAAAAAAACAAAAAATCATATTAGAACATGCTCTGTTTTCAAAAGAGAAAACAAAGCATTTCCTTCAAAACGAGCCCTCTCCCCTGTTCCTTCTTGGACCAGCCGAGCACTCCTGTTACTTGGCCTCCACCCCGCACACCGAGCTCCCTTTCTTCTTCTCGTTCTCCCCTTCTTATAGATCACCAGAGCATGGAGAGGCGGAGAAACGGGCTCTTGGCTGGGAGGAGGTGTGGATCATGGGATGCTTGCAGACGCGGAGGAGACGGAATCCGGAATGGGCGCACGGCTAGGAATGGAAGATTGGCTGGCCGCGGGATCGACGGGAAGACGCCGTGGGATGCTGGGAGCTGACTCGGAACTCCTTTGGACCACGATTGAGAGGCGGGAGTGCATCACGGGATGGAAGAAGCTGGGAGAAGAAATGGATGCCGGGTCGGAAGATGAATACGGACGGGAGATGGGCTGAATACACATCCGACTCGGACACATGATCTTTGGCATGATGCGGGAGGGCAGATCGCGGAAGGTTTGATGTGAATCCGGATGGCTGAAATGGCAGGATCGGGAGCTGATGCACGCTGGATCGCTGGAGGAGACGGATCCATGGATGGATGTGGAAGAGCCTGGCTGGATCGACTGATTTGGAAGGAAGCTGGGAACGTGGAACGGGCGGCTGGTACGCAGAGGATGCTGGAAAATTGCATGGACGTCGGTCTTGATGCATCGCGGGAGAAGAGGAATGGAACTTGGACGCTGGAATGGAACGGCCGAAAGCAGCTGCTGGGAGGAAGAAGAACAGTGAACTTAAGAAAAATTCCCGTAACACTGTTCATATGAACAGTGATTTCAGCATGAATAGTAACTTCAGGAATGAATAGTATTTTCAGCTATTCTTCATGGGATTGGAAGTTAAAAAGTTCTTTTTCTTTATGATGAAGTGAGAGTGGGAATCTCTATTCCGGAATATGAGGGTGCTAATCCGAAAAGGAGGGAACGCGAGGATTACTGGGAGATCGCACGCGGGCTCGGATGTTTGGGTGCAAATGTGCTCGATCAGATCATGGCAGGATTGGGCCCGCATGGTTTGGGGCCATGATACATTCCTCTAAACCCTACCAAATGCGCATTTAAACTTTAATTTATACTAACATGTGCCAAACAAAAATATAATATTAACTTGGTGATTTTATCGTTATATGTTAGCAGTAATACTAATTTAAGCAGCGTGTAGATCGCACTTTTGTGCTCTCATTACACCCCCCAACTAGCTTATTGCTAGTCTCTAGCAATTAACGAGCAAACGATAAAATGAGGGCACAAAAGATGTAGTCTAACTTATGATTTTTTTTTTTTAAATTGAAGCTAAATACACAAACTAAGATATGTACCCATTTTCGTAGGAAGTCACGATTGCACTTAGCACGTGCAACAAGCCTTTAAACCCCTAGGTTACCCTAGTGAACGAGTGTTGTCTCGTGAGGGTTTGCAGTGAAGTTACCCACAAACTTCATTAGTCAGGGATTTCCAATTTTTAACTCGAAATTTGAACAAGTATTACTGTATGAACTTAGAATTGCAAGGACAATAAAGATTTATTGCTATCATATTTAAGCAGACTCTAACTCAAGTTTCATTACTCCCCATCTATCTTCTAACAAGTCAAGAATGTAGTGAGGTGCAAGATAGTATCATATAAATGAGTGGCTTTCACTTACTTCCAACATGATCACTCTAATTTTCAAGACTTTCTAGAGTTAAATGGTAATGAACACCCCATATTTATTTATTTATTTATTTATTTTTTTTATATCAGACTGAATGCTAAGAAGAATGACTTGTGCAATATCTAGTCTTATTAAGCTTTCTAGCTGACCCATGTAGCGAGTGTTAGGCCAGTGACTCCCGATCCAGATGGCTCAGGGCACTAGGTGTAGAGACACCCTAACAGGCTTAATAACTCAAGTTAACTAGGCTTCAAGGCCAAATTAGTCACTCAGAGTTTAATCTCAATCATCCTCACCTTTTTACGCGAACACTCGCTGCTTGCCAGGCAAGAGGCCCGGTTACTCAGTGAGAAGACTTAAAATAAACTCATTATTTTTATTTTATTTTATCTTTCTTTTTTTTTTCTTTTTTTTTTGATTAGGATGTTCATCACACATATAACTTTAAATTATCCCGAAGATTAAAAGTATTCATATTAGTTGCAAGTATACATACCCCACTATTCATGTGCTTACGTGTTGGTGCTAAATCATCTTGTAACATGTTAGCAGAAGATAGGTGGGACGAAAACTCAAGCTAGAACTGCTATCATATTCCTTAACTCAAAGCTATTGTCAAAGCAATTCCTAGTTTGTACAGCCAAAAAGATTAGAGTTTGAGTTAAAAATTTGAACCCCTTTTTTTAAAAAAATTTAATTTTAATTTTTTTTTTGGCATAAAAAATTAAAAATATTCTCACCCCCATACCTAAATCTAACATTGTCCTCAATGTTAAAGAAAATTTAAAACAGTAATAGGATAGAGGAGAAGTTACTTGATATGGGTGGGTAAAGTGACAATAGGGACAAACCTGCATTTTTTTTTTTGAGCACAAAAATATTTACATGTTGGGTTGCCTCCCAAGAACGCTAAGTTTTATGTCTTCAGCCAGACAAAATGTAGGTTCATTTTTTTTTTTCAACCATTATCTAAGAATGGTTTTGGAAGAGTCCGAGGAAGAACAGTCGGCTGATGACATTCTATGCTCATTAGGGGAACAGAATTAGGGAGCGCATGCTCGACCCCTTCTAGGTAAGTCTCTAAAGGATCCTTACTATAAGTTTGTAAGAAAGTTTCCTGAACCAGACTTTCAATCATGTCAACTTCATTGATTTCTTCATCGCCTGGTGGTTGTTTACTTATATTGAAGACATTAAGCTCGACTTTCATGTTGCCAAAAGATAACTTCAGCATCCCATTTCGACAGTTGATCACAGCATTTGCTGTGGCTAAGAAAGGTCTACCTAAAATTATAGGTGTGTGACTGTCTGGATGTATTGCAGGTTCAGTCTCAAGGATAACGAAGTCCACAGGATAGTAAAACTCGTTTACTTTCACTATTACATCCTCTATAATCTCCTTGAGGTACTTCACTGTCCTATCTGCTAAGAAAAGGGTAATATTTGTAGGCTTTAATTCCCCCAAACCTAACTTTTGGTATACATAGTAGGGAAGTAGGTTCACACTGGCTCCTAAATCTAATAGAGCTCTCTGGATGATCGTCTCTCCTATTTTTATTTCAATGGTTGGGCAACCAGGGTCTTTGAATTTCGGGACAATCTGTTGTTGAATGAGAGATGAGGCTTGTGCAGCCATAACAGCTTGCCTAGGAATGCTGGTTTTTCTTTTGACTGTGGTGAGGTCTTTCAAGAATTTTGTATAGGAGGAAATTTGTCGTATGGCATCGAGGAAAGGTATATTTATTTGAACAGTTTTAAAGACTTCCATTATTTCATCAAAGTTAGATTGTTTCTTGGAGTCCCGAAGTCTACTGAGAAAGGAAACCTTAGGTTTGTATGTTTCTATGGGTTCTTCCTTTTTTTCTGATTTATCATGTTCGTGACCTCTCTTCTGAATAGGGTTCTTATCGGATTCATTTTTATTGTCTTTTTCATGTTCAGGAAGTTGGACTTTATTGTCCACTTGCTTGCCAGACCTTAAAGTGGTAATTGCCTGGACTTCATAGGTCGGATTTCCATTAGAATCGATTTGATACTGACCTCTCTGACCTTGATTTTGTTGTCTACTAGGGTTAGGCACTGGTTGACTAGGTAGTTCACCTTTCTTTCTATCCCCTAGAGAGTTTGCTATTTGGCTTAGACTAACCTCAAGTTTTGCAATCGCTTGTGCATGGAATTGGTTAGTCTGGGCTTGGGCTGTATTGGTCTGTTGTTGTTGTTTGATAAAATCTTGTTGTTGTTTCATCATATTAGCCATCATGGTTTCTAATTGTGAAGGTTGCTGTGGGATAGGGGTATTATAAGGAGGTACAGATGGAACCAATGGTTGGTTCATTTGTGATGGACCTATCCTGGGGAAGTTGTTCTGAAAATCTGGTGGACCACCTTGATGCTGAATAGGTTCATTCTGCTTATACGAGAAATTTGGGTGGAACCTATTATCAGGGTGGTAGACTGGGCTGAATGAATTGGGAGTGGGCTTCTTGAAGGCACTATATGAGTTTAGAGCATTTGCTTGCTCGGCCTTTATGGTGGGCAGATTAGGGCAGCACTCCACTAGATGCTCCGGACTATTACACAAGACACACAAACTATATGACTCGTGATCCACTTCATGACGGGATCTGACTCTTTGTATGAACTCGAACTAGTGGAAACAGTAAAAGCATCAAACTTTTTACTTAAGTTGTACTGTTAGATGTATGCCCTAGAAGCCAATTTTGGCTGACACATTATTAATTCTGGAACATAATTTGTAATTGACTTTATTATTATTGAATAAATAAAAGGTATCTTTTTCATTCATATTGTTTATGTGTCTATGAATCATCCAAGAATTAATAAGATGATGAGGCATATTCTTAAGAGTTAAGAATTTGAGCCATGCATCATTGGTGATTAAATTATGAATGCTCCTGATCGATGGATCATCACGAGGGCGGTGATCGATCCGATGAGATCAGTGCACACATTACTTTCCTTATGGACGGACGAGACTCGAGTCCACGGTGTGGGGACACTGAAGTAATAGTGCAGGTGCTTGTTAGAGAACAAGGGTACTGAGCGTGACCAATACAAGAAGTCACTTGGATGTCTATCCACTCGTCAGTGACTTGCTTGATGTTGCAGTAGTGTAACTGGTCCTTTGACCTGCGGTGCTTCGGCTACTCACAGTGAGGTTATTGTAGTTTGACTCCACACATACATGGCCTCTAGCCATATGGATCCATGCAGTATAGATTGGCTGCAGTAGGTTCACTGTAGGAGTAGGGTATGTACCTATAAGGAATCTATCGACCTTGATAGATAAGGAGAGATCCTATGTGATTTATAAGACTGAGTTCTTAAGACCTTGGCCGGGGCAGATTGCACAGTAGAGAAAGAGTTCTCCGCTCTGAACTTAAGTCGAATAAATCTTCACATATGACAGACGATGGGGTTTGACGAGTTGTCCATGACCTCCGTCCTGTAGGGATCCACGATAGTAGGACTGTATCACATAATAACTGCACCTAGAGGTTCATCATTCTATTCTGCTGGGTAGCCACTACATGCTGCTAGGTGTCACTGGTGGATGGTGGGACTCACAGGGATTATCTCGATGATCGATTAACCCTAATGAGTAGAGTTGGAATCGTTCCAACCCATTGAAAGGAGTTTTCAATGATATTGTGATAGAGATCGCAATATATCTCACTACCAGTCAGAGTAGAACCTATGGGGTCACACACACTAGAAGTATTGACCGATTCGATGGTTGGAAAGTGATTATGAATCACGAGTAATCAATTCGATTGATAATAAGTTGAAGAAGAAATGGGAATTGATTAATTGGACTTAAAACACGAATCCTACTTGGAGTGGAATTCCTAGAGTCGTAATTGGATTAGGACTGGGAGTCCTACTTGGAGTAGGACTGGGATTCCTACTTGAAGTAGGATTCCCACAATCCTAATAAGATTAGGATTTTTGAATCTATTTTGGATTCCTACTTAGAATAGGATTCCTAGAAATCCTAATTGGATTAGGACTTCGGATTCAAAATTAGAATCCTAATTGGATTAGGACTAAAATTAAATAAGTCCTAATTGGATTAGGACTTCTTAAGTCCTAATTAATTATTAATCTAATGAATTATGATGACTCCTAATTTGATTGGGATTGAATGGTTCAATTAAGTCATGATTCAAACGAATCCTAATTGGATTAGGATTTGAAGGGAAACAAGTGCACCCAATCCTCTTTGGAAGAGGATTGAATCACCTAGAGTTAGGACCCACGCCCCACTTGATTAGATCAAGTGGGGGCGTGCGTGATGAGGGGTGAAGAAGAGGGCTTGGCCGAAATCCAAGAGAAAAGAAGAGGGGCGTGCGCCCCTCCTCTTGGTTCTTAAAAGGAATATAATGAAGCTCCTAAAAGGTAGGAGCTTCATATGACTTTATAAGGACCAAAAGGCCAAACCCTAGACCTAATTCCTCCTTTCCTCCTCCTTGCGCCGTGGCCCCTTCTTCCTCTTGGTCTTCAGCCGCAAGCAAGGAAAAAAAGAGTCCAAGGTGTTGGCGGCCTCATCCTCTTCCCTTCCTTCATCCAACGCAGGGAAAAGATAAAGGCTGCAAAGCTTGGTGATCTTCTTCCTTGGTTGCTTCTTCTTCTTCCTCCTCTCAAGCACATTCAAGAGTTGAAAGAAAGAGAGGAGATCAGCCATCAAAATATATCTCTGCAAGGGAGCTAGCACCCCGGAGAGATTAGAGCGATTGGATCGGTTTCTGCTTCGTGTGGATACCCGTAGAGGCCGGACACTTGAACGGCTTCAAGCGAACCTTCTTCCAAAACCACGAACTTCAGTTTACGGTGATCATCTACACGCACAAGGTGAAGATCTGATCTTCCTAAAGGTTTTAAAAGTTTTAATCCTTATCTATCTACGAACGGTTCTTGAACAACGTTCATGCGATGAACGGTTGATCTCGCACATGCCGATTCCGCTGCCATCTGATTTTGTTTTGAATTTTCTACGGCATGGGCGGGTTTCTAACAGTGGTATCAGAGCCTAGGCTTCGTAGATTAAGGTAAGAATTAATTATCTAAAGGCATCTTAGATCTGAAAATTGAAGGATTATGCGTGCTGAAAATTTTTGCATGCAGATTTTTTCTAGGGTGCTGATTTTTGCATGCTGATTTTTATGTGATAAAAAGATGATTCTAATTGCATTGTTAATGGGATTACAAAGTTTAGAATCATGATTAGCATGATCAGCAACCTATGTCATAACATAATCAATTAATTCTCAGATCTGAAAATTATAATTGTTGCATATGGTGATGATCATAGGATTCAAACCCTTTTGGTATTAAATGTAAAGACCTGCGATGTGATCTGCAATATCATGTAATTTTTCAGATGCTTGCATGCATCTTATTTAATGTTTTGAGAGGCCTGCGTGCCTCCTAAAAGGGAGATGTAATTTATTATTATTTTTATTTTATATCTGGTTGTATTTCTATGATGTGATGTACGTCAACGATCAAGTCGAAGATGATGCATGAGATGAACAGGGGTCTAAGCGGTTGATGGCGATTGGATCAAGAGTTGGTCAAGGATCGAATCAAGGAGGCTTGGAACCAATTCAAGGGTGGAAGACCAGTTGATCGATTGACGTGCATGTGCTTGTAATATGACCTAATTAGAATCCATGATCATCACCCATTTAAAGTTTAGCTTTAATTATTGCTGCGATTATAACTGCCTGCAATGTGCCGTTTGCATGTAATGTGAATGAGAGTCGGGTAGATAGGTTTACATGTGATGTAGCAAACCCAATTGAGACCTAAATTAAAACCTCCTCAATCAAGTCGAGAGTGAACCAACATGAGCGAGTCATATTAGATTAATTGATCTAATTGGTGTCTAGGAAAGCATGAAAGGTGGTTACTTAATTAGGACCTTACTCTCTGAGTAAGGGGAACCTCCCACCTGGTTATCTGGCCAATTGTTTGATTACCTCTTATGAAGAGCTCAAGTTGCAAACACTAAGACCTGATTAACCAATATTAAGTCTATAGGTCTTCCACCGTAGTAGAGCTGCTAAGGTCTTTCTGATGTTGATTTGTCTCGGCTGGACACAGTGGGCAAGTTGCATCGGGGGGCTGGACCTCTCTATAGACATGAGATGTTGTAGGGTAAAGGTGGGATTGGGCACCAATAACTGTTAGGTGAGGACCCAATGACGACTTTATTCCTACGGTTATACGGTGGGTCTGACTTAACTAAGAATTGGGACCAATAACTGTTAGGTGAGGTTTTCATGGCTTAGAGACCAAGTTGCACTGCAACATGCTTGAGAAGCATTGTACAAGAGTTGTACATTCATCAATCTATGTGTCACCAATAACTGTTAGGTGAGGTGGCATGTAAATCGGTGGGACCGCAGTACCCACTAGAAACCCTAGTCGTGTGGGATTTCCGTTTTCCTACCAGGAGAGTGTGAGGAATTCGAGAAAATAGTGGGAGTTACATTTGTTCTAAAAGACCTTAGAACAGATTAGAATCAAGTACAAAAGTCTAACTAGAATCTTTACTCTCTGCAGATCATAATGTCAGTCTCAAACCCTTTGACCCGTATTCTTGAGATCAACCAATTGACCGGTACCAATTACAGGGACTGGCTTAGGAATCTCAAAATTGTTCTGAGTTGCGAGAAAATAGGCTATGTGCTCGACAATGACATCCCTGCATTACCAGCACGTCCGACCGCTGATCAGCGTACGATGCATGAGAAGTGGACAGACGATGACACTAGGGTCAAGTGCTATATCATGGCATCCATGTCCAATGAACTACAATGCCAGCATGAAAATATGAAGACAGCTAGAGACATACTGGTACACCTGCAAGAGTTGTATGGTGAGCAGAGTCGCACAGCTCGTTTTGAAGTGTCCAAGAGGCTCTTCAAAGCAAAGATGCGCGAGGGGCAGTCCGTCCATGATCACGGTCTGACTATGATCAAGGACCTAGAGGAGCTTGAGAAGCTCGGTATGAACATGCACAAGGAATTGCAAGTTGATCTGATCCTTCAATCCCTTCCTGATTCATTTGGTCAGTTTATAGTAAACTACCACATGAATAAGATTGAATGTACTAAGACTGAACTGATAAATATGTTGGTAACTGCTGAGGGAGCCTTGAAAGGTTCAAGGGGCAATGTCCTTGCTGCTGAGTTGACTTCTGGTTCCAAGAGAAAGTCTACTTGGAAGAAAAAGAAGCCTGCTAAGAAGCAGAAGAAAGACAAAAAGCCAAAGAAGGAAGTTCAAAAGAAAAGGGCCAATGACAAAGGAAAATGTTTCCACTGCAATGTTGACGGCCACTGGAAGAGGAACTGTCCTTCATACCTCGAGAGCCTGAAGAACAAGAAAGGTGACACACCTTCAGAAGGTATAGACTTGCTCATAATTGAAACTAATCTAACGATTTCTTCTACTTCTAGTTGGGTTATAGATTCTGGTTCTAGTGCTCATCTATGCACTACCATGCAGGATCTAAAGGAAAGTAGAAGGTTGGCGAAAGGTGCGGTAACCCTTCGGGTTGGCAACTGGGCAAAAGTTGCTGCTGTGGCTGTGGGCACCTACCATCTGCGACTACCGTCTGATTTTAGTTTATTACTTAGAGACTGCTATTATGTACCTGCTGCTAGCAGAAATTTGATTTCTGTTTCATGTCTAGCACAGGAAGGTCATGTTTTTACATTTGACAAAGACTGCTGTTCTATTTATTTCAGAAATAAAATAGTCGCACGTGGTTTTATGATTGACAGTCTCTATCATTTGCATATGGATGTATCTATAAATGTGTCTGAGCAAGAAGTGAGTTGCAAAGGATACAAAAGATCCAGGGATGAGATAAACCAAAAATATTTGTGGCACCTCTGGCTTGGCCATATTGGAGAGGACAGATGAACAAAATGGATAAAAATGGGCTTCTCGGCTCATTGACTTCCGAGTCATATCCAGTTTGCGAGTCATGTCTTCAAGAAAAAATGGCCAGATTGCCCTTTGTAGGACATGGGGAGATGACCACTGAAATACTTATCCTGGTACATACAGATGTATGTGGCCCATTCGATGTGCTAGCCAGGGGATGTTATTCATACTTCATTACCTTTATCGATGATTATTCACAGTATGGGTATGTGTATCTTATGAGACACAAATCTGAATCTTTCGAAAAGTTCAAAGAGTTCAAAAATGAAGTAGAAAAACAAACTGGAAAACCCCTTAAGGCTCTTCGATCAGATCGAGGAGGAGAATACCTTAGTGGAGAATTCTAGGACTATCTCAAGGACAATGGCATAGTTTCACAATGGACTCCTCCGGGTACACCTCAACTCAACGGGGTGTCAGAGAGGAGAAATCAGACTCTATTGGATATGGTCCGGTCCATGATGAGCTTCACTGATCTACCGATGTTTCTTTGGGGAGATGCCTTACTTACCGCAGTATATCTACTTAATAGAGTTCCCTCTAAATCCGTTCCTACCACACCGTATGAGATATGGCATGGTAAGAAACCAAGTCTTGGTCATTTCAAGATTTGGGGATGTCCGACCCACGTCAAAAGATTACAGGCGGATAAACTAGAGGCTAGGACCATAAGTGCTCGTTTTATAGGATATCCTAAAGAGTCATTAGGATACAATTTTTACGTCTCAGAGGAGCACAATGTGTTTGTGAGCCGTCATGCCATCTTCTTGGAAAACCAGTTTATCCTTGATAGAGGCAGTGGGAGGAAAATTGAGCTTGAAGAGAAAGTCTCTGAAAAGCAACGAGTCATGGATCCTATCGAACCCATTAATACAGAGCCAGTACACGATGTCCCTCAACCACCTCGTAGATCAAGTAGGGTCTTCCATCCTCCCGATAGATACTTAGGTATACTAGAAGAGGATACTGAGGAAATATTCCTAGTGGGAGATAGGGATCACATACAGGATCTCAAAACCTACAACGAGGCGATATCTGATATCGATTCCGAGAAATGGTTGGAAGCTATGAAGTCAGAATTAGACTCCATGCATTCCAACCAAGTCTGGACCTTAGTAGATCCACCAGAAGGTATTGTGCCTATTGGATGTAAATGGATCTACAAAAGGAAGATAGGTTCGGATGGAAAGGTAGAGACCTATAAAGCAAGGCTAGTGGCGAAAGGGTATAGTCAACGCGAAGGCATTGACTATCAGGAGACCTTTTCACCTGTAGCCATGCTGAAATCCATCCGAACATTGCTTGCCATTGCAGCATTTCATGATTATGAAATCTGGCAGATGGATGTGAAAACTGCTTTCCTAAATGGATATCTTGAAGAGATATCTATATGGAACAGCCTTTGGGTTTCACTTCCAGTGATGGAGATCACAAGGTCTGCAAGCTGCAAAGGTCCATTTATGGACTAAAGCAAGCATCTCGGAGTTGGAACACTCGTTTTGATGATGCAATCAAAACATTTGATTTCATCAAAAATGAAGAGGAACCATGTGTTTACAAAAAGGTCAGTGGGAGCGCTGTCGTATTTCTCGTACTGTACGTGGATGACATCCTCCTGATAGGGAATGATATTCCCATGCTAACCTCGGTCAAGGTCTGGTTGTCAAAAGAGTTCTCCATGAAAGACCTTGGGGAAGCATCCTATATTTTGGGAATAAAGGTCTATAGAGATAGATCTAAAAAGATGCTTGGCCTATCATAGAAAATGTATATAGAGGAAGTGCTGAAAAGGTTCAGCATCGAAAACTCCAAAAGGGGTCTCTTACCCCTTAGGCATGGAATTCATCTCTCCAAGAAGATGTGCCCCAACACATCTGAAGAGATTCAACGCATGAGCAAGATTCCCTATGCATCAGCAATAGGGAGCCTCATGTATGCCATGCTATGTACACGACCTGATATAGCTCTTGCTGTGAGTGTCACAAGCAAATATCAGTCAAATCCAGGTGAAGAACACTGGACAGCTGTGAAGAATATTCTTAAGTACTTGAGAAGAACTAAAGATTTATTCTTGGTCTTTGGAGGATCATCAGAGTTGAAGGTAGAAGGATACACAGATTCAGACTTCATGACTGATGTTGATGATAGGAAGTCAACATCTGGATATGTGTTCTTGTGCAATGGTGGTACGGTAAATTGGAAGAGTTCTAAACAACCGATCATTGCTGATTCTACTATGGAAGCTGAATACATCGCCGCCTCTGAAGCTGCTAAGGAAGGCTTCTGGTTCAAGAAATTCATTGCGGAATTGGATGTAATGTCATCAGATGCCATAACACTCTACTGCGATAATAATGGCGCCATAGCTCTTGCTAAGGAGCCAAGGTCTCATCAGAAGTCCAAGCATATAGAGCGGCGCTTCCATCTCATACGCAACTATGTTGAGAAGAAGTATGTCGAAGTGCAGAGAGTAGACTCCGCGGACAACGTGGCAGACCCATTCACTAAACAGCTAAGTCAGCAAAAGACTGAAGCCCACCTTGAGAAGATGGGACTAAGATATATGACTGATTGGCTTTAGTGCAAGTGGGAGATTGTTAGATGTATGCCCTAGAAGCCAATTTTGGCTGACACATTATTAATTCTAGGACATAATTTGTATTTGACTTTATTATTATTGAATAAATAAATGGCATCTTTTTCATTCATATTGTTTATGTGTCTATGAATCGTCCAAGAATTAATAAGATGATGATGCATATTCTTAAGAGTTAAGAATTTGAGCCATGCATCATTGGTGATTAAATTCTGAATGCTCCTGATCGATGGATCATCATGAGGGCGGTGATCGATCCGATGAGATCAGTGCACACATTACTTTCCTTATGGATGGATGAGACTCGAGTCCACGGTGTGGGGACACTGAAGTAATAGTGCAGGTGCTTATTAGAGAACAAGGGTACTGAGCGTGACCAATACAAGAAGTCACTTGGATGTCTATCCACTCGTCAGTGACTTGCTTGATGTTGCAGTAGTGTGACTGGTCCTTTGACCTGCGGTGCTTCGGCTACTCACAGTGAGGTTATTGTAGTTTGACTGCACACATACATGGTCTCTAGCCATATGGGTCCATGCAGTGTAGATTGGCTGCAGTAGGTTCACTGTAGGAGTAGGGTATGTACCTATAAGGAATCTATCGACCTTGATAGATAAGGAGAGATCCTATGTGATTTATAAGACTGAGTTCTTAAGACCTTGGCCGGGGCAGATTGCACAGTAGAGAAAGAGTTCTCCGCTCTGAACTTAAGTCGAATAAATCTTCACATATGACAGACGATGGGGTTTGACGAGTTGTCCATGACCTCCGTCCTGTAGGGATCCATGATAGTAGGACTGTATCACATAATAACTGCACCTAGAGGTTCATCATTCTATTCTGCTGGGTAGCCACTACATGCTGCTAGGTGTCACTGGTGGATGGTGGGACTCACAGGGATTATCTCGATGATCGATTAACCCTAATGAGTAGAGTTGGAATCGTTCCAACCCATTGAAAGGAGTTTTCAATGATATTGTGATAGAGATCGCAATATATCTCACTACCAGTCAGAGTAGAACCTATGAGGTCACACACACTAGAAGTATTGACCGATCCGATGGTTGGAAAGTGATTATGAATCACGAGTAATCAATTCGATTGATAATAAGTTGAAGAAGAAATGGGAATTGATTAATTGGACTTAAAACACAAATCCTACTTGGAGTGGGATTCCTAGAGTCCTAATTGGATTAGGACTGGGAGTCCTACTTGGAGTAGGACTGGGATTCCTACTTGAAGTAGGATTCCCACAATCCTAATAAGATTAGGATTTTTGAATCTATTTTGGATTCCTACTTAGAATAGGATTCCTAGAAATCCTAATTGGATTAGGACTTCGGATTCAAAATTAGAATCCTAATTGAATTAGGACTAAAATTAAATAAGTCCTAATTGGATTAGGACTTCTTAAGTCCTAATTAATTATTAATCTAATGAATTATGATGACTTCTAATTTGATTGGGATTGAATGGTTCAATTAAGTCATGATTCAAACGAATCCTAATTGGATTAGGATTTGAAGGGAAACAAGTGCTCCCAATCCTCTTTGGAAGAGGATTGAATCACCTAGAGTTAGGACCCACGCCCCCACTTGATTAGATCAAGTGGGGGCGTGCGTGATGAGGGGTGAAGAAGAGGGCTTGGCCGAAATCCAAGAGAAAAGAAGAGGGGTGTGCGCCCCTCCTCTTGGTTCTTAAAAGGAATATAATGAAGCTCCTAAAAGGTAGGAGCTTCATATGACTTTATAAGGACCAAAAGGCCAAACCCTAGACCTAATTCCTCCTTTCCTCCTCCTTGTGCCGTGGCCCCTTCTTCCTCTTGGTCTTCAGCCACAGGCAAGGAAAAAAAGAGTCCAAGGTGTTGGCGGCCTCATCCTCTTCCCTTCCTTCATCCAACGCAGGGAAAAGATAAAGGCTGCAAAGCTTGGTGATCTTCTTCCTTGGTTGCTTCTTCTTCTTCCTCCTCTCAAGCACATTCAAGAGTTGAAAGAAAGAGAGGAGATTAGCCATCAAAACATATCTCTGCAAGGGAGCTAGCACCCCGGGGAGATTAGAGCGATTGGATCGGTTTCTGCTTCGTGTGGATACCCGTAGAGGCCGGACATTTGAACGGCTTCAAGCGAACCTTCTTCCAAAATCACGAACTTCAGTATGCGGTGATCATCTACCCGCACAAGGTGAAGATCTGATCTTCCTAAAGGTTTTAAAAGTTTTAATCCTTATCTATCTACGAACGGTTCTTGAACAACGTTCATGCGATGAACGGTTGATCCCGCACATGCCGATTCCGCTGCCATCTGATTTTGTTTTGAATTTTCTGCGGCATGGGCGGGTTTCTAACAAGTTGTTCATTCCAGTCACCAGATTGGACATGACATTTTTGAGTTCTGGATCTATTTTTATTTCATAATTACCTAGTTTTCTAGACCCGAACTCATCTCTATTTACTTCCTCACCATAGCTACTCCAATTTTGGGCGTTCTCGGCTAAGTCAACAAGAAATTCATAGGCTTGATCTGGGGTTTGGTTCATGAACCTACCCTTGTGCATGGACTCAATCATGTTCCTATGTGCTGGAGGTAATCCTTTGTAAAAGAAATGTACTAGTTCAGCTTTATCAAGCCCATGGTGCGGGCACTTGACCAAAAGATCATGGAATCTTTCCCAGAGTTGGGAAAATTCCTCCTCAGATTTTCCTCTAAAAGTTTTGATGGCATCCTTAATTTTTTCAGTTTTTATCATGGGATAGAACTTAGCTATGAACTTCCTAGATAGTTGTTCCCATGATGTGATGGAATTAGAAGCAAGAGAATACAGCCATGCAGCGGCACAATCCTCTAAAGTCATGGGAAACAACCTTAATTTAATACCCTCTTCATCTAAGTTTTGATTTCTAAATGTTTGACAGATTGTCAAAAATTTGTTTAGATGAATATAGGGTTGTTCACTCTCGAACCCATGAAACTTGGGTAATATGTTTATTGTTGCAGCCCGAATCTCGAATTGGGCTGCATTATTAATTGGTAATACTATGCAAGTAGGGGGACTAGCGGATGCGGGTGCGAACAACTCATTCAAAGTTCTAATGTGTTCACCTATTGTAGAGATTGACAGTTGGTTTACAGTTCGCAAGTTGTGATGAAAAGTTCTGTCAATCTTAGGATCAAATGGGGTTAACTTATCCCTTAATAACCTTCTACCATGCATACATTATCAATAACTTAATTAGACTCGACTCCTAAACGAAATCCTAAAAGAGAAGAAGGGCTAGACATAGATAACCACAACCAACACCACACAACAATTTGACCCTATTAGTCTTAGAATTAAGTGAGGTTTAGTAGCTTCTTAAATCTAGTTGCACAGAGATTTATCAGGTTAAAAAGTTCCTGAAATTCTCTCTAGATTAGACAGCTCCTAATCTCCCTTTCAGATTAAGCTTGAGCTTACCAGTTAAGCGATCCAGTAACCAGTGACTAGAAAAGTTCCGGGGTGTGTGGTGGTGCCAGAAGGGATACACCGATGCCACAATACCCGTAACAGTTCTCACTGTTGTAAAACTTTTCTAGACATCACCAATTACTAAATCCTCACTAGAGTGGCTTTCAGCCGCTTCTTTCCAAAAGCCTAATTGAGCTCAAAAACCCTAAGGCCAACGTCTAATTGATTTTAATTTAATTTGGCTTAGGATATGTATGCAAGGTGGTGATTTTTGGGCTAAGGACAGGTAATGACTTTCCGACCTTATCTTTTTAATGGATTTTGCCCTTAAATTATTTTATGCAAATGCTTAATACTAAATGCAGCAAATAATCAATATTTTTTAAAGTTTATGCAATGTCATTAGGTTGTACTGATTAAATGAGCAAGCAATTTTTTTTTATTTACTATTTTCTTAATTATTTTTTTGATATTTAAATTTTTATATAGCAATAACTTGAATGTAAACTAAACATAATCCTTATGCGTCAATCAATCTCCGAATGCTCGTTGAATAAGCTCTGGAGATTACTCCGTGAGGAGCCCCAATAGAGGTATGATCACCTCGGAGGATTGCACCCTATCAATTACTAGCAAAAATAATATTTTTTTTGATTTAATTAATTATTATTATTTTAAAGATTTAAATTTTAAATTTCGAATCACAGAATTCAAATTTTGAATTTAAATTTTCAAATTTTTGACTTTTGGAAATTTTTTCATTTTTTTTAATTATCTTTTTTTAATATTTTTTTTACTTTTTTTAAAAAAAATTAAATTTCGAATTTCAAATTTCAGAATTTAATAACTACGAAATTATTAACTAAAAATAGTCAAAATAAGAAAAATTAATAAAAATAAAAACTTACTACCGGAGTGCGTTCACTCCGGGCATCCAAAATCCGATTTGATCTTCGTGATCGTTCTTGCTTCTCGATTTGCCTCCCGGCAACGGCGCCAAAATTCTGTTCGTCCGATTCTTGTCTACCTAAAAATATGCTAGACAGATCGTTGTTAGAACCGACGAACAAAAGTTAAATTTAAATTTTACTTTTACCTTTCCTACTTGAAGAATAGTGGTTGTAAGAGGTCGATCCACAGGGAGGCGATTGGAGTTGCATAAAAATTAGAACGTTCACTCGGATTCGAAATCGATTTTTGAATAACAAAAGAAAAACATTATGTCGGGGATGTTGATAGATTCTCTAGCCTACCGGAGAATGATTTTTATTTAAAAATAATGAAAAGACAAGTTCTTAGAAATCAAAGAGCATTTATAAATTCATGAAATGTTTAACTATTCAAAGGGCTACTTTGGCATGGATGAAAACAGTGCTAAGAAAATTGAAACCTGGAACATAAATTGCATAAAAGAAAATTTCATATAATGCATGAAAAAGAAGAAAGATTACAGAATTTGAAGAACGGAAATTAAAAACAACAGAAATTACAACTTTAGCATAAATAAAACTCTTACAAAAAAAAAAAAAACAAAAAATCATATTAGAACATGCTCTGTTTTCAAAAGAGAAAACATAGCATTTCCTTCAAAACGAGCCCTCTCCCCTGTTCCTTCTTGAACCAGCCGTGCACTCCTGTTACTTGGCCTCCACCCCGCACACCGAGCTCCCTTTCTTCTTCTCGTTCTCCCCTTCTTATAGATCGCCAGAGCATGGAGAGGAGGAGAAACGAGCTCTTGGCTAGGAGGAGGCGTGGATCATGGGATGCTTGCAGACGCGGAGGAGACGGAATCCGGAATGGGCGCACGGCTGGGAATGGAAGATTGGCTGGCCGCGGGATCGACGGGAAGATGCCGTGGGATGCTGGGAGCTGACTCGGAACTCCTTCTTTGGACCACGGTTGAGAGGCGGGAGTGCATCACGGGATGGAAGAAGCTGGGAGAAGAAACGGATGCTGGGTCGGAAGATGAATACGGACGGGAGATGGGCTGAATACACATCCGACTCGGACACGTTATCTTTGGCATGATGCGGGAGGGCAGATCGCGGAAGGTTTGATGTGAATCCGGATGGCTGAAATGGCAGGATCGGGAGCTGATGCACGCGGGATCGCTGGAGGAGACGGATCCATGGATGGATGTGGAAGAGCCTGGCTGGATCGACTGATTTGGAAGGAAGCTGGGAACGTGGAACGGGCGGCTGGTACGCAGAGGATGCTGGAAAATTGCATGGACGTCGGTCTTGATGCATCGCGGGAGAAGAGGAATGGAACTTGGACGCTGGAATGGAACGGCCGAAAGCAGCTGCTGGGAGGAAGAAGAATAGTGAACTTAAGAAAAATTCCCGTAACATTGTTCATATGAACAGTATTTTTATGTAACACTATTCATATGAACAGTATTTTCACGGAACACTGTTCATATGAACAGTGATTTTAGCATGAATAGTAACTTCAGGAATGAATAGTATTTTCAGCTATTCTTCATGGGATTGGAAGTTAAAAAGTTCTTTTTCTTTATGATGAAGTGACAGTGGGAATCTCTATTCCGGAAGAGTGCGGGTGCTAATCCAAAAAGAAGGGAACGCGAGGATTACTGGGAGATTGCATGCGGGCTCGGATGTTTGGGTGCAAATGTGCTCGATCAGATCATGGCAGGATTGGGCCCGCGTGGTTTGGGGCCATGATGCATTCCTCTAAACCCTACCAAATGCGCATTTAAATTTTAATTTATACTAACATGTGCCAAACAAAAATATAATATTAACTTAGTGATTTTATCGTTATATGTTAGCAATAATACTAATTTAAGCAGCGTGTAGATCGCACTTTTGTGCTCTCATCACTTGGCTCCTTAGCAAGAGCTATGGCGCCATTATTATCGCAGTAGAGTGTGATGGCATCTGATGGCATTACATCTAGCTCTGCAATGAATTTGTTGAACCAGAAGGCTTTCTTTGCAGCTTCAGAGGCGGCGATATACTCAGCTTCCATGGTAGAATCAGCAATGATCAGTTGTTTGGAACTCTTCCAATTTACCGTACCACCATTGCACAAGAACACAAATTCAGATGTAGACTTTCTATCATTAATATCAGTCATGAAATCTGAATCTGTGTATCCTTCTACCTTTAACTCTGATGATCCTCCAAAAATCAAGAACAAATCTTTAGTTCTTCTCAAGTACTTAAGAATGTTCTTTACAGCTAACCAGTGCTCTTCGTCTGGATTCGACTGATATTTGCTAGTGACACTCACAGCAAGGGCTATATCAGGTCGTGTACACAGCATGGCATACATGAGGCTTCCTATTGCAGAAGCATAAGGAATCCTGCTCATGCGTTGAATCTCTTCAGATGTGTTGGGGCACATCTTCTTGAAGAGATGAATCCCATGCCTTAGGGGTAATAGACCCCTCTTGGAGTTTTCCATACTGAACCTCTTTAGTACCTCCCTATGTACATTTTCTGTGATAGGCCAAGCATCCTTTTAGATCTATCCCTATAGACCTTTATCCCCAAAATGTAGGATGCTTCCCCAAGGTCTTTCATGGAGAACTCTTTTGACAACCAGACCTTAACCGAGGTTAGCATAGGAATATCATTTTCTATCAGGAGGATGTCGTCCACGTACAGTACGAGGAACACGACAGCACTCCCACTAACCTTCTTGTAAACACACGGTTCCTCTTCGTTCTTGAGGAAATCAAACGATTTGATCGCATCATTAAAACAAGTGTTCCAACTCCGAGATGCTTGTTTTAGTCCATAGATGGACCTTTGCAGCTTGCAGACCTTGGGATCACCATCACTGGAAGTGAAACCCAAAGGCTGCTCTATATAGATATCTTCATCAAGATATCCATTCAGGAAAGCAGTTTTCACATCCATCTGCCATATTTCATAATCATGAAATGCTGCAATGGCAAGCAATGTTCGAATGGATTTCAGCATGGCTACAGGTAAAAAGGTCTCCTGATAGTCAATGCCTTCGCGTTGACTATACCCTTTCGCCACTAGCCTTGCCTTATAGGTCTCTACCTTTCCTTCCGAACCTATCTTCCTTTTATAGATCCATTTACATCCAATAGGTACTATACCTTCTGGTGGATCTACTAAGGTCCAAACTTGGTTGGAATACATGGAGTCTATCTCTGACTTCATGGGTTCCAGCCATTTCTCGAAATCGATATCAAATATCGCTTCGTTGTAGGTATTGGGATCCTGTACATGTTCCCTATCTCCCATGAGGAACATTTTCTCTGTATTCTCTACTAGTATACCTAAGTATCTATCGGGAGGATGGAAGACCCTACTTGATCTACGAGGTGGAGGAGGTACTACATGTACTGGCTCTACGTGAATAGGTTCTATAGGATCCATTACTCGTTGCTTTTCAGAGACTTTCTCTTCAAGCTCAATTTTCCTCCCACTGCCTCTATCAAGGATAAACTGTTTTTCCAAGAAGACGGCATGTTGGCTCACAAACACATTGTGATCCTCTGAGACGTAAAAATTGTATCCTAATGACTCTTTAGGATATCCTATGAAACGAGCACTTATGGTCCTAGGCTCTAACTTGTCCGCCTGCATTCTCTTGACATGGGTCGGACATCCCCAAAGCTTGAGATGACCAAGACTCGGTTTCTTACCATGCCATATCTCATACGGTGTGGTAGGAACGGATTTAGAGAAAACTCTATTCAATAAATAAATCGCGGATAATAAGGCATCTCCCTAAAGAAACATAGGCAGATCTGTGAAGCTCATCATGGATCGGACCATATCCAATAGAGTCTGATTCCTCCTTTCTGACACCCCGTTGAGTTGAGGTGTACCCGGAGGCGTCCATTGTGAGACTATGCCATTCTCCTTGAGATAGTTCTGAAATTCTCCGCTAAGGTATTCTCCTCCTCGATCTGATCGAAGAACCTTAAGAATTTTTTCAGTCTGTTTTTCTACTTCATTTCTGAATTCTTTGAACTTTTCAAAAGACTCAGATTTGTATCTCATAAGATACACATACCCATATCGTGAATAGTCATCGGTAAAGATAATGAAGTACGAATAACGACCCCTAGCTGACACATCAACTGGGCCACACACATCAGTGTGTACCAGAGTAAGTATTTCAGTGGTCCTCTCCCCATGTCCTACAAAAGGTAATCTAGCCATTTTTTCTTGAAGACAGGACTCACAAACTGGATATGACTCTGAAGTCAATGGGCCGAGAAGCCCATCTTTCTCCAAAAGGTAATCTGACATTGTGATCTGTAGAGAGTAAAGATTCTAGTTAGACTTTGTACTTGAACTTTATTTATTTTAGGATCTTTTAAAACAAATATGCTCCCACTATTTTCTCGAATCTCTCATACTCCCCTGATGGAGAAACGAAAATCCTACGCGATAGGATTTCTAGTGGGTACTGCGGTCTCACCAATTTACATGCCGCCTCACCTAACAGTTATTGGTGACATATAAATGGATGAGTGTACAACTCTTGTACAATGCTTTTCAAGCATATTGCAGTGGTACATGGTCTCAAAGTGATGAAGACCTCACCTAACAGTTATTGGCCCCATTACTTAGTTAAGTCAGACTCACCGTATAACCGCAGAAATAAAGTCGTCATTGGATCCTCACCTAATAGTTATTGGTGCCCAACCCCACCTTTACCCCACAACATCTCATATCTAATAGAGAGGTCCAGTCCCCCGATGCAACTTGCCCACTGTGTCCAGCCGAGACAAATCTGTTGGGAACCCGCCCATGCCGCTGATATTTCAATTCTTAATCAGATGGCAGCGGAATCGGCATGCACGGGTTCGACGTTCATCGCATGAACGTTGTTTCTAGACCTTTCGTAATTAGGTAAGAATTAAAACTTTTAAAACTATTAGGAAGATCAAATCTTCACCTTGCGCGGGTAGATGATCACCGCAAATCTGAATTCGTGGTCTTGGAAGAGGGTTCGCTTGAAGCCGTTCAAACGTCCGGCCTCTACGGGTATCCACACGAAGCAGGATCCGATCCAAGCTCTCTATCTCACCGGGGTGCTAGCTCCCTTGCAGAGATAGCTTTTGATGGCTGATCTCCTCTCTTTCAATCAACCCTTGATTGTGCTTGAGAGGAGGAAGAAGAAGGATGAAGATGGGAAGAAGATCAAAAGCCCCTGCAGCCTTCTTCTTTTTTTTCCATGCGTTGGAGCCAAGGAAGAAGACCAAGAGGAGGGAGACGCCTCCTCTTCTTTTCCCTTTGCTGATGGCGGCTGAACCAAGGAGAGATGGAGAGGGCGTGGCCACGTGATGAAGAGGAGAAAGGTCCATCTAGGGCGCCGGCCCTAGTCCTCCTTTAATAAGGATGAAGGGCTCCTACAAGTTAGGAGCCCTTGACTACTTTCCAAGAGGGGGCGCCGGCCCCCCTTCTCTCTTCATGTCGCACCAACTAAGTGAAGAGGGGCTGATGCCCCTCTTACTTGGTTAACCCAATCCTCTTCCAAAAAGGATTAGGTGCCTCTCTCATGGTTTAATCCTAATCTAATTAGGATTAGCCAAATTTGGGTTCAATCTACGCTAGTCCTAATCCAATTAGGACTTGAATGAATCATGACTTAATTGAACTCTTCAATCCTAATCCAATTAGGAGTCATGTTGATTCATTAGATTAATAATTAATTTAGACTTAAGGAATCCTAATCCAATTAGGATTTGTTTAATTTTAGTCCTAATCCAATTAGGACTTTATTTGAATTCGAAGTCCTAATCCAATTAGGATTTCTAGGAATCCTACTCCAAGTAGGAATCCAATTTTAATTCAAAGTTCCTAATCTCATTAGGATTGTAGGAATCCTATTCCAAGTAGGAATCCCAGTCCTACTCCAACTAGGATTCCCAGTCCTAATCCAATTAGGACTCTAGGAATCCTACCCAAAGTAGGATTCTTGTTTCAAGTCCAATTAATTAATTCCCTTTCCTTCTTCAACTTCTTATCAATCAAATTGATTACTTGTGATTCCTAATCACGATTTCAACCATCGGATCGGTCAATACTTCTAGTGTGTGTGACCCCATAGGTTCTACTCTGACTGGTAGTGAGATATATTGTGATCTCTATCTCAATATCATTGAAAACTCCTTTCAATGGGTTGGAACGATTCCAACTCAACTCATTAGGGTTTATCGATCATCAAGATAATCCCTATGAGTCCTACCATCCACCAGTGACACCTAGCAGCATGTAGTGGCTACCCAGTAGAATAGAAAGATGAACCTCTAGGTGCAGTTAACGTGTGATACAGTCCTACTATCGTGGAACCCTACAGGACGGAGGTCATGGACAACTCGTCAAACCCCATCGTCTGTCATATGTCAAGATTTATTCGACTTGAGTTCGCTAATGGAAAACGCTTTTTCCACTTTATATTACTGCCCTGGCCAAGGTCTTAGAACTCAGTCTAACAAATCACATAGGATCACTCCTCTTCTATCAAGGTCGATAGATTTCTTATAGGTGCATACCCTACTCCTACAGTGAACTTACTGCAGCCAATCTACACTGCATGGACCCATATGGCTAGAGACCATGTATGTGTGCAGTCAAACTACAATAACCTCACTGTGAGTAGCCGAAGCACCGCAGGTCAAAGGACCAGTCACACTACTGCAACATCAAGCAAGTCACTGACGAGTGGATAGACATCCAAGTGACTTCTTGTCTTGGTCACGCTCAATACCCTTGTTCTCTAACAAGCACCTGCACTATCACTTCAGTGTCCCTACACTGTGGACTCAAGTCTCGTCCATCCAGAAGGAGAGTGATCTGTGCACTGATCGGATCGATCACCGTCCTCGTGATGATCCATTGATCAGGAGCATTTAGAAATTAATCACCAATGATACATGGCTCAAATTCTCAACTCTTGAGAATATGTATCATCATCTTATTAATTTCTTGGACGATTCATAGACACATAAACAATATGAATGAAAGGATGCCTTTTATTTATTCAATAATAAATAGTCAAGTACAAAATTATGTCCCTAGAATCAACAATGTGTCAGCCAAATTGGCTTCTAGGGCATACATCTAACAATCTCCCACTTGCACTAAAGCCAATTGGTCATATATCTTAGGCCCATCTTCTCAAGGTGGGCTTCAGTCTTTTGCTGACTCAGCTGCTTAGTGAACGGGTCTGCCACGTTATCCGCGGAGTCTACTCTCTGCACCTCTACATATTTCTTCTCCACATAGTCGCGTATGAGGTGAAAGCGCCGCTCTATATGCTTAGACTTCTGATGAGACCTTGGCTCCTTAGCAAGGGCTATGGCGCCATTATTATCGCAGTAGAGTGTTATGGCATCTGATGTCATCACATCCAACTCTGCAATGAATTTCTTGAACCAGAAGCCTTCTTTAGCAGCTTCAGAGGCGGCGATGTATTCAGCTTCCATAGTAGAATCAGCAATGATCGGTTGTTTAGAACTCTTCCAATTCACCGCACCACCATTGCACAAGAACACGTATCCAGATGTTGACTTCCTGTCATCGACATCAGTCATGAAGTCTGAATCTGTGTACCCTTCTACCTTTAACTCTGATGATCCTCCAAAAACCAAGAATAAATCTTTAGTTCTTCTCAAGTACTTAAGAATATTCTTCACAGCTGTCCAGTGTTCTTCACCTGGATTCGACTGATATCTGCTTGTGACACTCACAGCAAGAGCTATATCAGGTCGTGTACATAGCATAGCATACATGAGGCTTCCTATTGCCGATGCATAAGGAATCTTGCTCATGCGTTGAATCTCTTCAGATGTGTTGGGGCACATCTTCTTGGAGAGATGAATTCCATGCCTTAGGGGTAAGAGACCCCTCTTGGAGTTTTCCATGCTGAACCTCTTCAGCACCTCCTCTATGTACATCTTCTGTGAAAGGCCAAGCATCCTTTTAGATCTATCTCTATAGACCTTTATTCCCAAAATATAGGATGCTTCCCCAAGGTCTTTCATGGAGAATTCTTTTGACAACCAGACCTTGACCGAGGTTAGCATGGGAATATCATTCCCAATCAGGAGAATGTCATCTACGTACAGTACGAGAAAAACTACAGCACTCCCACTAACCACATGGTTCCTCTTCGTTTTTGATGAAATCAAACGTTTTGATTGCGTCATCGAAACGAGTGTTCCAACTCCGAGATGCTTGCTTTAGTCCATAGATGGACCTTTGCAGCTTGCAGACCTTGTGATCTCCATCACTGGAAGTGAAACCCAAAGGCTGTTCCATATAGATATCTTCATCAAGATATCCATTCAGGAAAGCAGTTTTCACATCCATCTGCCAGATTTTATAATCATGAAATGCTGCAATGGCAAGCAATGTTCGGATGGATTTTAGCATGGTTACAGGTGAAAAGGTCTCCTGATAGTCAATGCCTTCGCGCTGACTATACCCTTTCGCCACAAGCCTTGCCTTATAGGTCTCTACCTCTTCATCCGAACCTATCTTCCTTTTGTAGATCCATTTGCATCCAATAGGTACAATACCTTCTGGTGGGTCTACTAAGGTCCAGACTTGGTTGGAACGCATGGAGTCTAACTCTGACTTCATTGCTTCCAGCCATTTCTCGGAATCGATATCAGATATCGCCTCGTTGTAGGTTTTGGGATCCTGTATGTGATCCCTATCTCCCACTAGGAACATTTCCTCGGTATCCTCTTCTAGTATACCTAAGTATCTATCGGGAGGATGGGAGACCCTACTAGATCTACGAGGTGGTCGAGGGACATTGTGTACTGGCTCTGTATGAATGGGTTCAATAGGATCCATGACTCGTTGCTTTTCAGAGACTTTCTCTTCAAGCTCAATTTTCCTCCCACTGCCTCTATCAAGGATAAACTGATTTTCCAAGAAGATGGCATGACGGCTCACAAACACATTGTGATCCTCTGAGACGTAAAAATTGTATCCTAATGACTCTTTAGGATATCCTATAAAACGAGCACTTATGGTCCTAGCCTCTAACTTGTCCGCCTGTAGTCTCTTGACGTGGGCCGGACATCCCCAAATCTTGAGATGACCCAGACTTGGTTTCTTACCATGCCATATCTCATACGGTGTGGTAGGAACGGATTTAGAGGGAACTCTATTCAATAAATAAATCGCTGTGAGTAAGGCATCTCCCCAAAGGAACATAGGTAAATCAGTGAAGCTCATCATGGACCTGACCATATCCAATAGGGTCCGATTCCTCCTCTCTGACACCCCGTTGAGTTGAGGTGTACCCGGAGGTGTCCATTATGAGACTATGCCGTTTTCTTTGAGATAGTCCCGGAATTCCCTACTAAGGTATTCTCCTCCTCGATCTGATCGAAGAGCCTTAAGAGGTTTTCCAGTTTGTTTTTCTACTTCATTCTTGAACTCTTTGAACTTTTCAAAAGACTCAGACTTGTGTCTCATAAGATACACATACCCATACCGTGAGTAATCATCGGTAAAGGTAATGAAGTAAGAATAACGTCCCCTGGCTAGCACATCGAATGGGCCACATACATCTGTATGTACTAGGGCAAGTAATTCAGTGGTCCTCTCCCCATGTCCTACAAAGGGCAGTCTTGCCATTTTTCCTTGAAGACAGGACTCGCAAACTAGATATGACTCGGAAGTCAATGAGCCTAAAAGCCCATCTTTATCCATTTTGTTCATTCTGTCCTCTCCAATATGGCCAAGCCTGAGGTGCCACAAATATCTTTGGTTTATCTCATCTCTGGATCTTTTGGATCCTTTGGCACTCACATCTTGCTCGGTAACATTCACAGATACATCCATATGTAAATGATAGAGACTGTCAATCATGAAACCACGTGCGACTATTTTATTTCTCAAATAAATAGAACAGCAGTCTTTGTCAAATGTAAAAACATGACCTTCCTGTGCTAGACATGAAACAGAAATCAAATTTCTGCTAGCAACAGGTACATAATAGCAGTCTCTAAGTATTAAACTAAATCCAGACGGTAGTCGCAGATGGTAGGTGCCCACAGCCACAGCAGCAACTTTTGCCCCGTTGCCAACCCGAAGGGTTACCGCACCTTCCGCCAGCCTTCTACTTTTCTTTAGACCCTGCATGGTAGTGCACAAATGAGCACTAGAACCAGAATCTATAACCCAACTAGAAGTAGAAGAAACCGTTAGATTAGTTTCAATTATGAGCAAGTCTATACCTTCTGAAGGTATGTCACCTTTCTTGTTCTTTAGGCTCTCGAGGTATGAAGGACAGTTTCTCTTCCAGTGGCCTTCGACATTGCAGTGGAAACATTTTTCTTTGTCGTTAGCCTTTTTCTTTTGAACTTCCTTCTTTTGCTTCTTGTCTTTCTTCTGCTTTTTAGCAGGCTTCTTTTTCTTCCAAGTAGACTTTCTCTTGGAACCAGAAGTCAACTCAGCAGTAAGGACATTGCCCCTTGAACCTTTCAAGGCTCCCTCAGCAGTTACCAACATGTTGATTAGTTCAGTCTTAGTGCATTCAATCTTATTCATGTGGTAGTTTACTATAAACTGACCAAATGAATCAGAAAGTGACTGTAGGATCAAATCCACTTGCAATTCCTTGTGCATGTCCATACCGAGCTTCTCAAGCTCCTCTAGGTCCTTGATCATGGTCAGACCGTGATCATGGACGGACTGCCCTTCGCGCATCTTCGCTTTGAAAAGCCTCTTGGACACTTCAAAACGAGCTGTGCGACTCTGCTCACCATACAACTCTTGCAGGTGTGCCAGTATGTCCCTAGCAGTCTTTATATTTTCATGCTGGCATTGGAGTTCATTAGACATGGATGCCATCATATAGCATTTTACTCTAATGTCATCATCCAACCACTTTTTATGCAACTCACGCTGAACATCAGTAGGACGTGCTGGTAGTGTGGAGATATCTGAATCGAGTATGTAGCCTATCTTCTCACAGTCCAAAACTATTTTGAGATTTCTAAGCCAGTCATTGTAATTGGTTCCGGTCAGTCGGTTGGTCTCAAGAATACGGGTCAGAGGGTTTGAAGCCGACATTGTATCTGCAGAGAGTAAAGATTCTAGTTAGACTTTTGTACTTGATCCTAATCTGTTCTAAGGTCTTTTAGAACAAATGTAACTCCCACTATTTTCTCGAATCCCTCACACTCTCCTGGTAGGGAAACGGAAATCCTACACGACTAGGATTTCTAGTGGGTACTGCGGTCCCACCAATTTACATGCCACCTCACCTAACAGTTATTGGTGACACATAGATGGATGAGTGTACAACTCTTGTACAATGCTTCTCAAGCATGTTGCAGTGTAACTTGGTCTCTAAGCCATGAAGACCTCACCTAACAGTTATTGGTCCCATTTCTTAGTTAAGTCAGACCCACCGTATAACCGTAGGAATAAAGTCGTCATTGGGTCATCACCTAACAGTTATTGGTGCCCAACCCCACCTTTACCCTACAACATCTCATGTCTATAGAGAGGTCCAGCCCCCCGATGCAACTTGACCACTGTGTCCAGCCGAGACAAATCAACATCAGAAAGGCCTTAGCAGCTCTACTACAGTGGAAGACCTATTGACTTAATATTGGTTAATCAGGTCTTAGTGTTTGCAACTTGAGCCCTTCATAAGAGGTAATCGAACAATTGGCCAGGTAAGCAGGTGGGAGGCTCCCCTTACTCAGAGAGTAAGGTCCTAATTAAGTAACCACCTTTCATGTTTTCCTAGACACCAATTAGATCAATTAATCTAATATGACTTGCTCATGTCGGTTCACTCTCGACTTGATTGAGGAGGTTTTGATTTAGGTCTCAATTGGGTTTGCTACATCACATGTAAACCTATCTACCCGACTCGCATTCACATCTCATGCAAACGGTACATCACAGGCAGTTATAATCGCAGCATCAAATAAAGTTAAACTTTAAATAGGTGATGATCATGGATTCTAAATAGGTCGTATTACAAGCACATGCACATCAATCGATCAAGTGGTCTTCAACTCTTAAATTGGTTCTAAGCCACCTTGATTCGATCCTTGATCAACTCTTGATCCCATCGCCATCAACCGCTTAGATCACCTTTCATCTCATGCCTTTGCTTCAACTTGATCGTTGATGTACATCACATCACAGAAATACAACCAGATGTAAAATAAAAATAAAAATAAATTACATCTCCTCTTAGGAGGCACGCAGGCCTCTCAAAACATCAAATAAGATGCATGCAAGCATCTGAAAAATTACATGACATCGCAGATCACATCGCAGGTCATTACATTTGATACCAAAAGGGGTTGAATCCTATGATCATCACCGTATGCAACAATTATAATTTTCAGATCTGAAAACTAACTGATTGTATCATGACATAGGTCGCTGATCATGCTAATCATGATTCTAAACTTTGTAATCCCATTAACAATGCATTTAGAATCATCTTTTTATCACATAAAAATCAGCATGCAAAAAACAGCACCCCTGAAAAATCTGCATGCAGAATTTTTCAGCATGCATGATCATTCAATTTTCAGATCTAATATGCCTTTAGATATTTAATTCTTACCTTAATCTACGAAGCCTAGGCTCTGATACCACTGTTGGGAATCCGCCCATGCCGCTGATATTTCAATTCTTAATCAGATGGCAGCGGAATCGGCATGCACGGGTTCGACGTTCATCGCATGAACGTTGTTTCTAGACCTTTCGTAATTAGGTAAGAATTAAAACTTTTAAAACTATTAGGAAGATCAAATTTTCACCTTGCGCGGGTAGATGATCACCGCAAATCTGAATTCGTAGTTTTGGAAGAGGGTTCGCTTGAAGCCGTTCAAACGTCCGGCCTCTACGGGTATCCACACGAAGCAGGATCCGATCCAAGCTCTCTATCTCACCGGGGTGCTAGCTCCCTTGCAGAGATAGCTTTTGATGGCTGATCTCCTCTCTTTCAATCAACCCTTGATTGTGCTTGAGAGGAGGAAGAAGAAGGATGAAGATGGGAAGAAGATCAAAAGCCCCTGCAGCCTTCTTCTTTTTTTTCCATGCGTTGGAGCCAAGGAAGAAGACCAAGAGGAGGGAGACGCCTCCTCTTCTTTTCCCTTTGCTGATGGCGGCTGAACCAAGGAGAGATGGAGAGGGGGTGGCCACATGATGAAGAGGAGAAAGGTCCATCTAGGGCGCCGGCCCTAGTCCTCCTTTAATAAGGATGAAGGGCTCCTACAAGTTAGGAGCCCTTGACTACTTTCCAAGAGGGGGCGCCGGCCCCCCTTCTCTCTTCATGTCGCACCAACTAAGTGAAGAGGGGCTGATGCCCCTCTTACTTGGTTAACCCAATCCTCTTCCAAAAAGGATTAGGTGCCTCTCTCATGGTTTAATCCTAATCTAATTAGGATTAGCCAAATTTGGGTTCAATCTACGCTAGTCCTAATCCAATTAGGACTTGAATGAATCATGACTTAATTGAACTCTTCAATCCTAATCCAATTAGGAGTCATGTTGATTCATTAGATTAATAATTAATTTAGACTTAAGGAATCCTAATCCAATTAGGATTTGTTTAATTTTAGTCCTAATCCAATTAGGACTTTATTTGAATTCGAAGTTCTAATCCAATTAGGATTTCTAGGAATCCTACTCCAAGTAGGAATCCAATTTTAATTCAAAGTTCCTAATCTCATTAGGATTGTAGGAATCCTATTCCAAGTAGGAATCCCAGTCCTACTCCAACTAGGATTTCCAGTCCTAATCCAATTAGGACTCTAGGAATCCTACCCAAAGTAGGATTCTTGTTTCAAGTCCAATTAATTAATTCCCTTTCCTTCTTCAACTTCTTATCAATCAAATTGATTACTTGTGATTCCTAATCACGATTTCAACCATCGGATCGGTCAATACTTCTAGTGTGTGTGACCCCATAGGTTCTACTCTGACTGGTAGTGAGATATATTGTGATCTCTATCTCAATATCATTGAAAACTCCTTTCAATGGGTTGGAACGATTCCAACTCAACTCATTAGGGTTTATCGATCATCAAGATAATCCCTATGAGTCCCACCATCCACCAGTGACACCTAGCAGCATGTAGTGGCTACCCAGTAGAATAGAAAGATGAACCTCTAGGTGCAGTTAACGTGTGATACAGTCCTACTATCGTGGATCCCTACAGGACGGAGGTCATGGACAACTCGTCAAACCCCATCGTCTGTCATATGTCAAGATTTATTCGACTTGAGTTCGCTAATGGAAAACTCTTTTTCCACTTTATATTACTGCCCTGGCCAAGGTCTTAGAACTCAGTCTAACAAATCACATAGGATCACTCCTCTTCTATCAAGGTCGATAGATTCCTTATAGGTGCATACCCTACTCCTACAGTGAACTTACTGCAGCCAATCTACACTGCATGGACCCATATGGCTAGAGACCATGTATGTGTGCAGTCAAACTACAATAACCTCACATCCAAGTGACTTCTTGTCTTGGTCACGCTCAGTACCCTTGTTCTCTAACAAGCACCTGCACTATCACTTCAGTGTCCCTACACTGTGGACTCAAGTCTCGTCCATCCAGAAGGAGAGTGATCTGTGCACTGATCGGATCGATCACCGTCCTCGTGATGATCCATTGATCAGGAGCATTTAGAAATTAATCACCAATGATACATGGCTCAAATTCTCAACTCTTGAGAATATGTATCATCATCTTATTAATTTCTTGGACGATTCATAGACACATAAACAATATGAATGAAAGGATGCCTTTTATTTATTCAATAATAAATAGTCAAGTACAAAATTATGTCCCTAGAATCAACAATGTGTCAGCCAAATTGGCTTCTAGGGCATACATCTAACAAAATCAACACCGAAAAGACCTTAGCAGCTCTTCTACGGTGGAAGACCTATGGACTTAATATTGTATAATCAAGTCTTAGTGTTTGCAACTTGAGTTCTTCATAAGAGGTAATCGAACAATTGGCCAGGTAAGTAGGTGGGAGGCTTCCTTTACTCAGAGAGTAAGGTCCTAATTAAGTAACCACCTTTTAGGCTTGCCTAGACACCAATTAGATCAATTAATCTAATATGACTAACTCATGTTGGTTCACCCTCGACTGATTAGGGAGGTTTTGATTTAGGTCTCACTCGATCGCGTATTCACATCTCATGCAAATATAAGTCTACCCGCATAGACATAAGCATTAAACATCTAGGCATTTATCAAAATAAAATTAAATGGCGATGATCATGGATCCAGGATGGGGTCATTTTACAAGCACATGCACGTCAATTGGTTTGATCGTCTTCAACTCTTGACTCGATCTTGATCCTCTAGATCCAATTGTGATCACCTCCTTGATCCATCTTCAATCAACCCTTGATCTCGATACGTGCATGTTGAGCTTGTTGATGTACATATCGATCAACCATCGACGTGCAACACACATCACAGATTACATCCCAGATTGCTTTAAAAATTAAATAAAAATAAAAATAAAATTACAACCCTTTTTCATGAGACACGCAGGTCTCTAATACATGAATTTAAGATGCACGCAGGCATCTAAAAATTAAAATTACATGCATCACAGAACATCGCAGAATATTTCAGTACATTCAAAGGATCCATCCATGATCATCACTATATGCATCACATGCATAAAAATTATTTTCAGATCTGTAATTTAACTGATTATATCATCTCATGACTTGCTGATCATGCATGATTTGATTCTAAACATTTGTAATCACATTATTAATGCATTAGAATCATAAATCTAAGCATCCATTAATTAGTATGCAGAAAAAACAGCAAGCTGAAAATTCTGCATACATAATTTTCAGCAAGCATAATCTCTTAAATTTCAGATCTAAAATACCTTTAAAAATTTAATCCTAATCTTAATCTATGTAACCATGGCTCTGATACCACTGTTAGGATCTAGCACATGCCGCTGAAAATTCAAAAAAAATTCAGATATGCAGCGGAAAGACATGTGCATATCCCGTTCATCGCATGAATGTATTTTAAAACCATTTATAGATTGATCAGGATTAAATTCTTAATAAATCATTTTAAAATCATGATTAAGAAGATCAGATCTTCACCTTGTGCGGGTAGATGGTCTCCGCAAATCTGATTTACGTGGTATTTGATGAGGGTTCAATGGAAGCCGCACACGCGTTCGGTCTCTACAGGTATCCACACGAAGTACTGACTCGACCTTTGAATCAACCTTTGATTGGCTTGAGAGGAGGAAGAAGAAGGAAGAACCAAGGAAGAAGAAAAACAAGGTTCTATGCAGCCTTTTTCTTTTCCTTCCTTTTGAAACCAAGATGAAGAAGGAAGAGGGCATCCTAAGCTTTTCTTTTTCTTCTCTTGATTGTGGCTCAAAGGAGGAAGATGGAGGAGGGTGCTCACGGCTGGAATGAGGAGAAAAACATGAACCTTGGCCAAAATCCCATGCTCCTTTTTTGAAATATTAAGAGATAAAGATGAGCTCCTATTTTTTAGGAGCTCATCCTTATCTCATTTTTCATGCCACCTAGGAGGGGCGTGCGCCCTTCCTTTTTCTCCCACGCAATGCCCAAGAGGAGGGGCGTAAGCCCCTCCCTCAAGTCCATATTAATCTGCCTTTTAATCCAATTAAAGGGTATTTTAATTTGGGTGCATTGCATGAGTCCAATCCTAGTCAAAATAGGATTTGTATGAACCCATTTCAATTTCCTCCTTATCCTAATCTAATTAGGATTTAATTGAACCATGACTCTATTGAACTCTTCAATCCTAATCCAATTAGAAATCATTTAATTAATTAGATTAAAATTAAAATTAATTAGGACTTAAGAAAATTCTAATCTAATTAGAACTTGTCCAAATTTCAGCCCTAAGATAATTAGGACTTTAGAAATCCTATTCCAAGTAGGACTCTAATTTAATTTGAAATCCTAATCCAATTAGGACTCCATGAATCCCACTCCAAGTAGGACTCATGATCAAGTCCAATTAATTAAATCTAATTAATTAAATTAAATTGCAATCCGATTGCAATTGTTCCTTCTTCTAACCACTAACTCTTAGCGGGTTAACCATTTATCAATCTAATTGATCATATGTGATTCTTAAGCACAATTCAACTATCGGATCGGTCAATACTTCTAATGTGTGTGATCCCATAGGTTCCATTCTGACTGGTAGTGAGATATATTGTGATCTCTATCACAATATCATTGAAAACTCCTTTCAATGGGTTGAAATAATTCCAACTCAACTCACCAGGGATTATCGACCATCGAGATGATCCCTGTGAGTCTCACCATCCACCAGTGACACCTAGCAGTATGTAGTGGCTACCCAGCAGAATAGAAGTGATGAACCACTAGGTGCAGTTATCGTATGATACAGTCCTTCTATCACGGATCCCTACAGACCGGAGGTCATGGATAACTCGTCAAACTCCGTCGTCTGTCATATGTCTAGATTTATTCGACTTGAGTTCGATAGTGGAAAACTCTTTCTCCACTTTATATTACTGCCCTAGCCAAGGTCTTAGAACTTAGTCTAATAAATCACATAGGATCACTCCTCTTCTATCAAGGTCGATAGATTCCATGTAAGTGCATACCCTACTCCTACAGTGAACTTACTGCAACCAATCAACACTACAAGGATCCATATGGCTAGAGACCATGTATACGTGTAGTCAAACTACAATAACCTCACTGTGAGTAGCCGAAGCACCGTAGGTCAAAGGACCAGTCATACTACTGTTGGATTGCCCTGCAGCGGCGTGACGATCGCAGCGGAATCCGCATGCCGGGCCCGGTGCATCGCATACGCCGGAACAGGATCGGGTGGATTTCAAAAATTTTTTGAATCAGAATGATTTAGAACCCTTTTGAATTCAGATGGAGACTAAACTAAGATCTAATAATTAATTATGAATTGTTAAACTACCAGCAAATTAGAAATATAAAAGTTCAAATGAAGATCTCATCTTCACCTTTGTGCAAGTAGAAGAACACCGCAACCGATGATCGTGGTTTGGTTCCTTTGTAGCCGCACAAACATCCGGCCTCTATAAGTATCCACACGAGGTTGCTGAAGATCAGAGATGGGGCTTTACCGGGGTGCTAGCTCCTTACAAAAGCCTCTCTTGGATGTCGAAGAAGAAGGAAGAAGAAATCACAAGGATCCCACCTTGTGCAGCCTTCAAAGGAAGAAGAAACTTGATTCTTTTCTCTCTTCCTTTTCTTGCTGATTTAAAATCCCAAAAAAAAATTCCTTGCTGCCCCATGCCTAGGAGAAGAAGTCTCACAGATGCTCTTGTGGTGAGGCTTCATTAATAGGGGTTTTTAAAAGCCAAGGCGCCAGGAATCCTATTCCTAATAGGTTTCCTAGCTTCATTCCTTTATTGTTGGGCCCCTTGATTCTTGGAAAGAATCAAGGGGCGCTGGCTCCCAGCAAAGAAGGAGAGGGGGCCACGCCCCTCCTTGCCCTCTTGGCTGCCCCCTCTTGCTTATTTTGACTCCTCAAAATAAGGCATCAAGAGGGAGGCTCTATACAAGGAAAAAAGGCTGAACTAGGCAGGGTTTTCAGGGACTCGATCTAGCCAACTCTTGACTAGGATTTGAGTCAAATTTCTTTCGGTCAGATCCAACATAATTTGACTCAATTAATCAGCAAAAAAAGACTTAATTATAATCTAATTATAATTATTTAATTTTTCTATTTAACTCACTAACTCTTAGTGGGTTATTTCAAACATCAATCTCATTGACATTGTGATTCCAAATCACAAAAACCCCTAATGTGTGTGACCTCGTAGGTTCTAATCTAACTGGTAATGAGACATATTGAGATCTCCATCTCAATATCACTGAAACACCTTTCAGTGGACTGAAACACTTTCAGTTCTACTCGTCAGGGTTTACCGATCATCAGGTAAATGCCCGTGAGTCCCGACATCCACAAGTGACACCTAGCAGTATGTAGTGGCAACCCAGTAGAATAGAATAATGAACCTCTAGGTGCAGTTATCGTATGATATAGTCCTACTATCGTGGATCCCTATAAGACGGAGGTCATGGACAACTCGTCAAATTCCATCGTCTGTCATATGTCAAGATTTATTCGACTTAAGTTCGAGAGTGAAAAACTCTTTCTCCACTATTTTTATTGCCCCGGCCGAGGTCTTACGAACTCAGTCTTATAAATCACATAGGATCTCTCCTTATCTACCAAGATCGATAGATTCCATATAGGTGCATACCCTACTCCTACAGTGAACCTACAGCAGCCAATCTACACTGCATGGACCAATATGTCTAGAGACCATGTATATGTGCAGTCAAACTACAATAACCTCACTATGAGTAGCCGAAACACCGCAGGTCAAAGTGTTAGATGTATGCCCCAGAAGCCAATCTGGCTGACACATTGTTAATTCTAGGGACATAATTTTGTACTTGACTATTTATTATTGAATAAATGAAAGGCATCTTTTTCATTCATATTGTTATTGTGTCTATGAATCGTCCAAGGAATTAATAAGATGATGATACATATTCTCAAGAGTTGAGAATGTGAGCCATGTATCATTAGTGATTAATTTCTAAACGCTCCTGATCGATGGATCATCACGAGGACGGTGATCGATCTGATGAGATCAGTGCACACATTACTTTTCCTATGGATGGACGAGACTCGAGTCCACGGTGTGGAGACACTGAAGTAATAGTGCAGGTGCTTGTTAGAGAACAAGGGTACTGAGCGTGACCAAGACAAGAAGTCACTTGGATGTCTATCCACTCGTCAGTGACTTGCTTGATGTTGCAGTAGTGTGACTGGTCCTTTGACCTGCGATGCTTCGGCTACTCACAGTGAGGTTATTGTAGTTTGACTGCACATATACATGGTCTCTAGCCATATGGGTCCATGCAGTGTAGATTGGCTGCAGTAGGTTCACTGTAGGAGTAGGGTATGCACCTATAAGGAATCTATCGATCTTGATAGATAAGGAGAGATCCTATGTGATTTATAAGACTGAGTTCGTAAGACCTCGGCCGGGGCAGATTGCACAGTAGAGAAAGAGTTCTCCGCTCTCGAACTTAAGTCGAATAAATCTTGACATATGACAGACGAAGGGGTTTGACGAGTTATCCATGACCTCTGTCCTGTAGGGATCCACGATAGAAGGACTGTATCACATGATAACTGCACCTAGAGGTTCATCATTCTATTCTGCTAGGTAGCCACTACATGCTGCTAGGTGTCACTGGTGGATGGTGGGACTCACATGGATTATCTCGATGATCGATTAATCCTAATGAGTAGAGTTGGAATCGTTCCGACTTATTGAAAGGAGTTTTCAATGATATTGTGATAGAGATCACAATATATCTCACTACCAGTCAGAATAGAACCTATGGGGTCACACACACTAGAAGTATTGACCAATCCGATGGTTGAATCGTGATTAGGAATCACAAGTAATCAATTCGATTGATATTCAGTTGAAGAAGGAACAATAGAATTAATTAATTGGACTTAAACACAAATCCTACTTCGAGTAGGATTCCTAGAATCCTAATTGGATTAGGACTGGAAATCCTAATTGGAGTAGGACTGGGATTCCTACTTGGAATAGAATTTCTACAATCCTAATTAGATTAGGAGTTTTGAATTAAAATTGGATTCCTACTTGGAGTAGGATTCCTAGAGTCCTAATCGGATTAGGACTTCGGATTCAAATTAAAGTCCTAATTGGATTAGGACTAAAATTAAATAAGTCCTAATTGGATTAGGTTTTCTTAAGTCCTAATTAATTATTAATCTAATGAATCAATATGACTCCTAATTGGGTTAGAATTGAAGAGTTCAATTGAGTCATGGTTCATTCAAGTTCTAATTGGATTAGGACTAGCATAGATTGAACCCAATTGATTCATGATTTGGTTAAGACCTAATTGGATTAGGACTAAGCCATAAGAGGGACACCTAATCCTCCTTAGAGGAGGATTAGGGCATCACAAGAAGGAGGGGATCACGCCCCTCCTCCTTTGATTCCTTGGTGCGGCAACAAGAGGGGCCGGCGCCCCTCTTGGAATAATTTCAAGGGAGCTCCTAAAAGTTAGGAGCTCCACATGTTATTTAAAGGAGGCTTTTGGGGGCTGACCTAATTATGTGAAAGCCCTCTCCTCTCTAGCCGTGGCCACCCTTTTCCCTTTGGTTTCAGCCGCCAACAACAAGAGAAAAGAAGAGGAGGCGTCTCCCTCCTCTTGGGCTTCTTCCTTGGCTTCAACGCATGAGAAGAGAAGAAGGCTGCCAAGGGCTTTGATCCTCTTCATCTCTTCATCCTTCTTCTTCCTCCTCCCAAGCACAATCAAGGGTTGATTAAGAGGGAGGACATCAGCCATCAAAAGTTATCTCTGCAAGGGAGCTAGCACCCCGGGGAGATAGAAAGCTTGGATCGTTTCCTACTTCTTGTGAATACCCGTAGAGGCCGGGCACTTGAACGGCTTCAAACGAACCTTCATCCAAAACCACAATCATCAGTTTGCGGTGATCATCTACCCGCACAAGGTGAAGATATGATCTTCTAATATTTTTAAAAAGGTTTTTAATCCTTATCTATCTACGAACGATTTTAAACAACGTTCATGCGATGAACGGTTGATCCCGTGCATGCCTCTTCCGCTGCATCTGAATTTTTGAAATTTTTCTGCGGCATGGGTGGGTTTTCAACAGTGGTATCAGAGCCTAGGCATCGTAGATTAAGGTAAGGATTAATTATTAATAGACTTATTAGATCTGAAATTTAAATGGTTATGCATGCTGAAAATTTTCTGCATGCAGATTTTTTCTAGGGTGCTGATTTTTGCATGCTGATTTTTATGTGATAAAAAGATGATTCTAATTGCATTGTTAATGGGATTACAAAGTTTAGAATCATGATTAGCATGATCAGCAACCTATGTCATGAGATAATCAATTAGATTTCAGATCTGAAAATTATAATTACTGCATGTGGTGATGATCATAGGATTCAAACCTTTTTGGTATCAAATGTAATGACCTGCGATATGATCTGTAATGTCATGTAATTTTTCAGATGCTTGCATGCATCTTATTTGATATTTTGAGAGGCCTGCGTGCCTCCTAAAAGGGGATGTAATTTATTATTATTTTTATTTTACATCTGGTTGTATTTCTGTGATGTGATGTACGTCAACGATCAAGTTGAAGACAAGGCATGAGATGAATGGCGATCTAAGCGGTTGATGGCGATGGGATCAAAAGTTGATCAAGGATCGAATCAAGGAGGCTTGGAACCAATTCAAGAGTTGAAGACCAATTGATCGATTGACGTGCATGTGCTTGTAATACGACCTAATTAGAATCCATGATCATCACCTATTTAAAGTTTAGCTTTATTTAATGCTGCGATTATAACTGCCTGTGATGTGCCGTTTGCATGTGATGTGAATGAGAGCGGGGTAGATAGGTTTACATGTAATGTAGCAAACCCAATTGAGACCTAAATTAAAACCTCCTCAATCAAGTCGAGAGTAAACTAACATGAGCGAGTCATATTAGATTAATTGATCTAATTGGTGTCTAGGAAAGCATGAAAGGTGGTTACTTAATTAGGACCTTACTCTCTGAGTAAGGGGAGCCTCCCACCTGCTTACCTGGCCAATTATTCGATTACCTCTTATGAAGAGCTCAAGTTGCAAACACTAAGACCTGATTAACCAATATTAAGTCAATAGGTCTTCCACTGTAGTAGAGCTGCTAAGGTCTTTCTGATGTTGATTTGTCTCGGCTGGATACAGTGGGCAAGTTCATCGGGGGGCTGGACCTCTCTATAGAGATGAGATGTTGTAGGATAAAGGTGGGGTTGGGCACCAATAACTGTTAGGTGAGGACCCAATGACGACTTTATTTCTACGGTTATACGGTGGGTCTGACTTAACTAAGAAATGGGACCAATAACTGTTAGGTGAGGTCTTTATGGCTTAGAGACCAAGTTGCACTGCAACATGCTTGAGAAGCATTGTACAAGAGTTGTACACTCATCCATCTATGTGTCACTAATAACTGTTAGGTGAGGTGCCATGTAGATTGGTGAGACCGCAGTACCTACTAGAAACCCTAGTCGCGTAGGATTTCCGTTTTCTTACCAGGAGAGTGTAAGGGATTCGAAAAAATAGTGGAAGGTACATTTGTTCTAAAAGATCTTAGAACAGATTAAGGATCAAGTACAAAAGTCTAACTAGAATCTTTACTCTCTGCAGATACAATGTCAGCTTCAAATCCTTTGACCCGTATTCTTGAGACCAACTGACTGACCGGAACCAATTACAAGGACTGGCTTAGAAACCTCAAAATTGTTTTGAACTGTGAGAAAATAGGCTACATACTCGATTCAGATATTCCCATACTACCAACACGTGCTACTGATGTTCAGCGTGAGATGGATCAAAAGTGGATGGATGATGACATTAGAGTCAAGTGCTATATGATGGCATCTATGTCCAATGAACTCCAATGCCAGCATGAAAATATGAAGACTGCTAGGGACATACTGGCACACCTGCAAGAATTGTATGGTGAGCAGAGTCGCACAGCTCGTTTTGAAGTATCCAAGAGGCTCTTCAAAGCCAAGATGCACGAGGGGCAGTCTGTCCATGATCACGGTCTGACTATGATCAAGGACCTAGAGGAGCTTGAGAAGCTCGGTATGAACATGCACAAGGAATTGCAAGTAGATCTGATCCTCCAATCTCTACCTGATTCATTTGGACAGTTTATAGTAAACTACCACATGAATAAGATTGAATGCACTAAGACTGAACTGATAAATATGTTGGTAACTGCTGAGGAAACCTTGAAAGGTTCAAGGGGCAATGTCCTTGCTGCTGAGTTGACTTCTGGTTCCAAGAGAAAGTCTACTTGGAAGAAAAAGAAGCCCGCTAAGAAGCAGAAGAAAGACAAGAAGCCAAAGAAGGAAGTTCAAAAGAAAAAGGCTAATGACAAAGGAAAATGTTTCCACTGCAATGTCGATGGCCACTGGAAGAGAAACTGTCCTTCATACCTCGAGAGCCTGAAGAACAAGAAAGGTGACACACCTTCAGAAGGTATAGACTTGCTCATAATTGAAACTAATCTAACGGTTTCTTCTACTTCTAGTTAGGTTATAGATTCTAGTTCTAGTGCTCATTTGTGCACTACCATGCAGGGTCTAAAGGAAAGTAGAAGGCTGGCGGAAGGTGCGGTAACCCTTCGGGTTGGCAACGGAGCAAAAGTTGCTGCTGTGGCTGTGGACACCTACCATCTGCGACTACCGTCTGGTTTTAGTTTATTACTTAGAGACTGCTATTATGTACCTGCTGCTAGCAGAAATTTGATTTCTGTTTCATGTCTAGCATAGGAAGGTCATGTTTTTACATTTGACAAAGACTGCTGTTCTATTTATTTCAGAAATAAAATAGTCGCACGTGGTTTTATGATTGACAGTCTCTATCATTTGCATATGGATGTATCTGTAAATGTATCTGAGCAAGAAGTGAGTGCCAAAGGATCCAAGAGATCCAGGGATGAGATAAACCAAAAATATTTGTGGCACCTCAGGCTTGGCCATATTGGAGAAGATAGAATGAACAAAATGGATAAAGATGGGCTTCTCGACTCATTGACTTCCGAGTCATATCCAGTTTGCGAGTCCTGTCTTCAAGAAAAAATGGCTAGATTGCCCTTTGTAGGACATGGGGAGAGGACCACTGAAATACTTACCCTGATACACATAGATGTGTATGGCCCATTCGATGTGCTAGCCAGGGGACGTTATTCGTACTTCATTACCTTTACCGATGATTATTCACGGTATGGGTATGTGTATCTTATGAGACACAAATCTGAATCTTTTGAAAAGTTCAAAGAGTTCAGAAATGAAGTAGAAAAACAAACTAAAAAACCTCTTAAGGCTTTTCGATCAGATCGAGGAGGAGAATACCTTAGTGGAAAATTTCGGAACTATCTCAAGGAAAACGGCATAGTCTCACAGTGGACACCTTCGAGTACACCTCAACTCAACGGGGTGTCAGAGAGGAGAAATCGGACTCTATTGGATATGGTCCGGTCCATGATGAGCTTCACTGATTTACCTATGTTTCTTTGGGGAGATGCCTTACTTACCGCAGTATATCTACTGAATAGAGTTCCCTCTAAATCCGTTCCTACCACACCGTATGAGATATGGCATGGTAAGAAACCAAGTCTTGGTCATCTCAAGATTTGGGGATGTCCGGCCCACGTCAAAAGACTACAGGCAGACAAGCTAGAGGCTAGGACCATAAGTGCTCGTTTTATAGGATATCCTAAAGAGTCATTAGGATACAATTTTTACGTCTTAGAGGATCACAATGTGTTTGTGAGCCGTCATGCCATCTTCTTGGAAAACCAGTTTATCCTTGATAGAGGCAGTGGGAGAAAAATTGAGCTTGAAGAGAAAGTCTCTGAAAAGCAACGAGTCATGGATCCTATCGAACCCATTCATACAGAGCCAGTACACGATGTCCCTCAACCACCTCGCAGATCTAGTAGGGTCTCCCATCCTTCCGATATATACTTAGGTATACTAGAAGAGGATACCGAGAAAATGTTCCTAGTGGGAGATAGGGATCACACACAGGATCCCAAAATCTACGACGAGGCGATATCTGATATCGATTCCGAGAAATGGTTGGAAGCTATGAAGTCAGAGTTAGACTCCATGCATTCCAACCAAGTCTGGATCTTAGTAGATCCACCAGAAGGTATTCTACCTATTGGATGCAAATGGATCTACAAAAGAAAAATAGGTTCGGATGGAAAGGTAGAGACCTATAAAGCAAGGCTAGTGGCGAAAGGGTATAGTCAACGCGAAGGCATTGACTATCAGGAGACCTTTTCACCTGTAGCCATGCTAAAATCCATCCGAACATTGCTTGTCATTGCAGCATTTCATGATTATGAAATCTGGCAGATGGATGTGAAAACTGCTTTCCTGAATGGATATCTTGATGAAGATATCTATATGGAACAGCCTTTGGGTTTCACTTCCAGTGATGATCACAAGGTCTGCAAGCTGCAAAGGTCCATCATGGACTAAAGCAAGCATCTCGGAGTTGGAACACTCGTTTCGATGATGCAATCAAAATGTTTGATTTCATCAAAAACAAAGAGGAACCGTGTGTTTACAAAAAGGTTAGTGGGAGTGCTTTCGTATTTCTCGTACTGTACGTGGACAACATCCTCCTGATAGAGAATGATATTCCCATGCTAACCTCGGTCAAGGTCTGGTTGTCAAAAGAGTTCTCCATGAAAGATCTTGGGGAAGCATCCTATATTTTGGGAATAAAGGTCTATAGAGATAGATCTAAAAGGATGCTTGGCCTATCACAGAAAATGTACATAGAGGAAGTGCTGAAAAGGTTCAGCATGGAAAACTCTAAAAAGGGTCTTTTACCCCTAAAACATGGAATTCATCTCTCCAAGAAGATGTGCCCCAACACATCTGAAGAGATTCAACGCATGAGCAAGATCCCTTATGCATCGGCAATAGGGAGCCTCATGTATGCCATGCTATGTACACGACCTGATATAGCCCTTGCTGTGAGTGTCACAAGCAGATATCAGTCGAATCCAGATGAAGAACACTGGACAGCTGTGAAGAATATTCTTAAGTACTTGAGAAGAACTAAAAATTTATTCTTGGTCTTTGGAGGATCATCAGAGTTAAAGGTAGAAGGGTACACAGATTCAGACTTCATGACTGATGTCGATGATAGGAAGTCAACATCTGGATATGTGTTCTTGTGCAATGGTGGTACGGTAAATTGGAAAAGTTCTAAACAACCGATCATTGCTGATTCTACTATGGAAGCTGAATACATCGCCGCCTCTGAAGCTGCTAAAGAAGGTTTCTGGTTCAAGAAATTTATTGCAGAGTTGGACGTGATGACATCAGATGCCATAACACTCTATTGCGATAATAATGGCGCCATAGCTCTTGCTAAGGAGCCAAGGTCTCATCAGAAGTCCAAGCACATAGAGCGGTGCTTCCACCTCATACGCGACTATGTTGAGAAGAAGTATATCGAGGAGCAGAGAGTAGACTCTACGGACAACGTGGCAGACCCATTCACTAAGCAGCTGAGTCAGCAAAAGACTGAAGCCCACCTTGAGAAGATGGGCCTAAGATATATGACCAATTGGCTTTAGTGCAAGTGGGAGATTGTTAGATGTATGCCCTAGAAGCCAATCTGGCTGACACATTGTTAATTCTAGGGACATAATTTTGTACTTGACTATTTATTATTAAATAAATGAAAGGCATCTTTTTCATTCATATTGTTATTGTGTCTATGAATCGTCCAAGGAATTAATAAGATGATGATACATATTCTCAAGAGTTGAAAATTTGAGCCATGTATCATTAGTGATTAATTTCTAAACGCTCCTGATCGATGGATCATCACGAGGACGGTGATCGATCCGATGAGATCAATGCACACATTATTTTTCCTATGGATGGACGAGACTCGAGTCCACGGTGTGGAGACACTGAAGTAATAGTGCAGGTGCTTGTTAGAGAACAAGGGTACTGAGCGTGACCAAGACAAGAAGTCACTTGGATGTCTATCCACTCGTCAGTGACTTGCTTGATGTTGCAGTAGTGTGACTGGTCCTTTGACCTGCGATGCTTTGGCTACTCACAGTGAGGTTATTGTAGTTTGACTGCACATATACGTGGTCTCTAGCCATATGGGTTCATGCAGTGTAGATTGGCTGCAGTAGGTTCACTGTAGGAGTAGGGTATGCACCTATAAGGAATCTATCGATCTTGGTAGATAAGAAGAGATCCTATGTGATTTATAAGACTGAGTTTGTAAGACCTCGGCCGAGGCAGATTGCACAGTGGAGAAAGAGCTCTCCGCTCTCGAACTTAAGTCGAATAAATCTTGACATATGACAGACGAAGGGGTTTGACGAGTTATCCATGACCTCCGTCCTGTAGGGATCCACGATAGAAGGACTGTATCACATGATAACTGCACCTAGAGGTTCATCATTCTATTCTGCTGGGTAGCCACTACATGCTGCTAGGTGTCACTGGTGGATGGTGGGACTCACAGGGATTATCTCGATGATCGATTAACCCTAATGAGTAGAGTTGGAATCGTTCCGACCTATTGAAAGGAGTTTTCAATGATATTGTGATAGAGATCACAATATATCTCACTACCAGTCAGAATAGAACCTATGGGGTCACACACACTAGAAGTATTGACCAATCCGATGGTTGAATCGTGATTAGGAATCACAAGTAATCAATTCGATTGATATTCAGTTGAAGAAGGAACAATGGAATTAATTAATTGGACTTAAACACAAATCCTACTTCAAGTAGGATTCCTAGAATCCTAATTGGATTAGGACTGGGAATCCTAATTGGAGTAGGACTGGGATTCCTACTTGGAATAGGATTCCTACAATCCTAATTAGATTAGGAGTTTTGAATTAAAATTGGATTCCTACTTGGAGTAGGATTCCTAGAGTCCTAATCGGATTAGGACTTCGGATTCAAATTAAAGTCCTAATTGGATTAGGACTAAAATTAAATAAGTCCTAATTGGATTAGGTTTTCTTAAGTCCTAATTAATTATTAATCTAATGAATCAACATGACTCCTAATTGGGTTAGAATTGAAGAGTTCAATTGAGTCATGGTTCATTCAAGTTCTAATTGGATTAGGACTAGCATAGATTGAACCCAATTGATTCATGATTTGGTTAAGACCTAATTGGATTAGGACTAAGCCATAAGAGGGACACCTAGAGGAGGATTAGGGCATCACAAGAAGGAGGGGATCACGCCCCTCCTCCTTTGATTCCTTGGTGCGGCAACAAGAGGGGTCGGCGCCCCTCTTGGAATAATTTCAAGAGAGCTCCTAAAAGTTAGGAGCTCCACATGTTATTTAAAGGAGGCTTTTGGGGGCTGACCTAATTATGTGAAAGCCCTCTCCTCTCTAGCCGTGGCCACCCTTTTCCCTTTGGTTTCAGCCGCCAACAACAAGAGAAAAGAAGAGGAGGCGTCTCCCTCCTCTTGGGCTTCTTCCTTGGCTTCAACGCATGAGAAGAGAAGAAGGCTGCCAAGGGCTTTGATCCTCTTCATCTCTTCATCCTTCTTCTTCCTCCTCCCATGCACAATCAAGGGTTGATTAAGAGGGAGGACATCAGCCATCAAAAGTTATCTCTGCAAGGGAGCTAGCACCCCGGGGAGATAGAAAGCTTGGATCGGTTCCTGCTTCGTGTGGATACCCGTAGAGGCCGGGCACTTGAACGGCTTCAAACGAACCTTCATCCAAAACCACGATCATCAGTTTGCGGTGATCATCTATCCGCACAAGGTGAAGATCTGATCTTCTAATGTTTTTAAAAAGGTTTTTAATCCTTATCTATCTACGAACGGTTTTAAACAACATTCATGCGATGAACGGTTGATCCCGCGCATGCCTCTTCCGCTGCATCTAAAATTTTTGAAATTTTTCTGCGGCATGGGCGGGTTTCCAATACAAAGGACCAGTCATTCTACTGCAACATCAAGCAAGTCACTGACGTGTGGATAGACATCCAAGTAACTTCTTGTCTTGGTCATGCTCAGTACCCTTGTTCTCTAACAAGCACCTGCACTATCACTTCAGTGTCCCTACACTGTGGACTCGAGTCTCGTCCATCCATAAGGAAAGCGATCTGTGCACTGATCTCATCGGATCGATCATCGTCCTCGTGATGATCCATTGATCAGGAGCATTTAGAAATTAATCACTAATGATACATGGCTCAAATTTTCAACTCTTGAGAATATGCGTCATCATCTTATTAATTTTTTGGATGATTCATGGACACATAAGAACATGAATGAAAAGAATGCCCAACTTAATAAATTCATAATAAGGTCAAGTACAAATTTATGTCCCAGAATAAAATAATGCATCAGCCAAATTGGCTTCTAGGACATACTTCTAACAATCTCCCACTTGCACTAAAGCCAATCAGCCATAAACCTAAAGCTCCATCTTCTCAAGATGCGCTTCAGTTTTCTGCCGACTTAGCTGCTTAGTCAATGGGTCCACCATATTTCCTGTGGAGTCTACTCTCTGATCCGCTACTTATTTCTTTTCGAGGTAATCGCTTATTAGGTTAAACCGCCGCTCTATGTGCTTCGGCTTCTGGTGAGACCTTGACTCTTTAGCTAGTGCTATGGTGCCTTTGTTATCGCAGTTGAGTGTTATGGCATCTGATGACATTACATCTAACTCAGCAATGAACTTCTTAAACCAGAAGGTTTCCTCTGCACCCTTAGATACAGCTTAACATTTAGCTTCTAAGGTAGAATCTACAATGATCGGTTGTTTGGAACTCTTCCAATTTACTGAACCATCATTGCACATATTCTGATGTAGACTTTCTATCATCAATATATGTGCATCCTTCTACCTTCAGCTTTGATATTCTTCCAAAGACCAAGAACATGTCCTTAGTTCTTCTCAAGTACTTAAGACTGTTCTTCATATCTATCCAGTGCTTCTTGCCTGGATTTGACTGATATATGCTCGTGACACTCACAGCATATACTATATCATATCACGTACATAGCATGGTATACATGAGGCTCCCTATAGCCGAAGCATAAGGGATCTTGCTCATTCGCTGAATCTCTTCAGATGTGTTGGGGCACATCTTCTTGGAGAGATTTATCCCATGCCTAAGGGATAATAATCTCCTTTTAGAGGTTTCCATGCCGAACCTCTTCAGCACTCCCTCTATGTAATATTCTTGACAGGACAAGCATCCTTTTAGATCTATCTCTATAGACCTTAATTTTCAAAATATAGGATGCTTTTCCAAAGTCTTTTATGGAGAAATCCTTAGACAACCATACCTTGACCTAAGTTAGCTTGGGAACACCATTTTCATTTGGAAGAATATCATCCATGTATAACACGAGAAATACAATAGCCCTCCCACTAACCCTTCTTATAAACACATGGTTTCTCTTTGTTCTTGATGAAATCAAATGATTTGATTACATCGTTGAAACGAGTATTCCAACTCCGAGATGCTTGCTTTAGTCCATAGAAGGACCTTTGCAGTTTGCAGACCTTGTGATCACCATCACAATATCTCATAATCATATTATGCTGCAATATCAAGCAATATTCGAATGGACTTCAGTATGGCTACAGGTGAAAAAGTATCCTGATATTCAGTGCCTTCGCACTGACTATAACCTTTCGCCATTAGCCTTGCCTTATAGGTCTCTACCTAGCCATCCGAATTTAATTTTCTCTTGTAGATCCATTTACACCCAATAGGTACTATACCTTCTGGTAAATCTACTAAGGTTCAGACTTGGTTGGAATGCATGGAGTCCAACTCTGACTTCATTGCTTCCAGCCATCTCTCGAAATCGATGTCTAACATCGCCTCGTTGTAGGTATTGGGATCCTTACCTTGATCTCTATCTCCCATGAGGAACACTTCCTCTACATTCTCTGTAAGCATACCTAAGTATCTTTCAGGTGGACGAGATCCTACTAGATTTACAAGGTGGAGGAGGTACTACGTGTACTGGCTTAATATGCATAGGTTCCATAAGCACAATGGCTCGTTGCTTTTCAGTGACTTTCTCTTAGAGCTTATTTTTCCTCCCACTGCCTCTATCAAGGATAAACTATTTTCATGAAGATAGCATGTCGACTCACAAACACTTTGTGATCCTTTGGGACGTAAAAATCGTATCCTAATGACTCCTTTAGGATATCTAATAAAATGAGCATTAATTATTCTATCCTCTAACTTGTCCGTCTGTTGTCGCTTGATGTGGGCTGGACATCCCCAAATCTTGAGATGACCAAGACTCGGCTTCTTACCATGCCATATCTCATACGGTGTGGTAGGAACAGACTTAGAGGAACTACTATTCAATATGTAAATAGTTGAAAATAGGGCATCTATCTAAAGAAACAAGGGTAAATCAGTGAAGTTCATCATGGACCGGACCATATCCAATAGAGTTCGATTCCTCCTCTCTGACACTCTGTTGATCTGAGGTGTACCAGGAGGAGTCCATTATAAAACTATACCATTCTCCTTGAGATAATCACGGAACTATCCACTAAGGTATTCACCTCCTCGATTTGATCGAAGAACCTTATGAGTTTTTCTGTTTATTTTTCTACTTCATATCTTAACTCTTTGAACCTTTCAAAAGTTTCAGATTTGTGTATCATACACATATCCATACCGTGAGTAATCATCGGTTAATAAAGAAAAAATTACAACCCCTAGCCTGCACATCGAATGGGCCACACACATCAGTGTGTACTAGGGTAAGTATTTTAGTAGACCTCCCTGTGTCCTACAAAGGATAATTTGGCCATCTTTCCTTGAAGGCAGAATTCACAAATCGAATATGACTCAAAAGTCAATGAGCTCAAAAGCTCATGTTTCTCCAATTTGTTTATTCTATCTTCTCCTATATGGCCAAGCCTGAGGTGCCACAAATACTTTAGATTTATCTCATTTCTGGATCTATTAGATCCTATGGTATTTACTGTTTGTTCAAATACGTTCACAGATACATCCATATGTATGTGATAGAGACTGTCAATCGTATAACCACGTTGAACCGATTTATTTCTCAAATAAATGGAATAGTAGTCTTATATCTTTCTGTGCTAAACAAGATATAGAAATCAAATTTCTGCTAACAATAGGTAACAGTCCCTAAGTATCCTGAGCATTTCTGACATACCTTCTGAAGGTCTGTCACCCTTCATGTTCTTTATGCTTCCCATGTATGTAGGACAGTTCCTCTTCCAATGGCCGTCCATTATGCAATGGAAACACTTTTCCTTGCAATTGGCCTTTTTCTTGAAACTTCCTTACTTGGCTTCTTGTCCTTTTTCTGCTTCTTTGCAGGCTTCTTTTTCTTCCAAATAGACTCTCTCTTGGAAGTAGAAACCAACTCGACAGCGAGAATGATGCCCCTTGAACTCTTCAAGGTCCCTAAGGTAGTTACCAATTTATTTAACAATTCTGTTTTTGGTGCATACAATCTTATTCATATAGTAGTCTACTATAAACTGTTCATATGAATCTAGAAGGGATTGCAGGATCAGATCTATTTGCAATTCCTTATGCATGGTCATACCGAGCTTCTCAAGCTCCTCTAGGTCTTTGATCATAGTCAAACAGTGATCGTGGACAGACTGCCCCTCACGCATCTTTGCCTTGAAGAGCCTCTTGGACACTTCAAAATATGCTGCGCGACTCTGATCACCATACAACTCTTGCAGGTGATTTAATATGTCCCTGGCAATCTCACGTTCTCATGCTGGCATTGTAATTCATTGGACATGGATGCCATTGTGCAGCACCTAACTTTATTGTCATTGTTCGTCCACTTAGCATGCGTCTTACGCTGATCAGTGATCGGACAGATTGGTAACACGGAGATTCCATGGTCTAGCACATACCCTAATTTCTCATAATTCAAAACTATTTTGAAATTTGCTGAGCCAGTCTTTATAATTGGGTTTGGTCAAATGGTTGTTCTATAGGATATGAGTTAAATGTCTAGAAGCTGACTTTATAATCCTCAGAGAGTAAAGATTCTAGTTAGAATTTTGTACTTGATCCTAATTTGTTCTAGGTTTTTTTAGAACAAATGTACCTCCCACTATTTTCTCGAATTTCTCACACTCCTCTGGTAGGAAAACGGAAAACCTACACGACTAGGATTTCTAGTGGGTACTGCGGTCCCACCGATTTATATGCCACCTCACCTAACAGTTATTGGTGACACATAAATGGATGAGTGTACAACTCTTGTACAATGCTTTTCAAGCATGTTGCAGTGCTACTTGGTCTCTAAGTCATGAAGACCTCACCTAACAGTTATTGGTCCCATTCCTTAGTTAAGTCAGACCCACCATATAACCGTAGAAATAAAGTCGTCATTGGATCCTCACCTAACAGTTATTGGTGCCCAACCCCACCTTTACCCCTACAACATCTCATGTCTATAGAGAGGTCCAGCCCCTCGATGCAACTTGCCCACTGTATCCAGCCGAGACAAGTCAACATCAGAAAGACCTTAGCAGCTCTACTATGGTGGAAGACCTATAGACTTAATATTGGTTAATCATGTCTTAGTGTTTGCAACTTGAGCTCTTCATAAGAGGTAATCGAACAATTGGCCAGGTAAGCAGGTGGGAGGCTCCCCTTACTCAGAGAGTAAGGTCCTAATTAAGTAACCACCTTTCATGCTTTCCTAGACACCAATTAGATCAATTAATCTAATATGACTCGCTCATGTTGGTTCACTCTCGACTTGATTGAGGAGGTTTTAGTTTAGGACTCATTTGGATTGGTCTATTAGTTTGCATCATATGTAAATCTATCTACCCCGCATACATTCGCATCACATGCAAACGGCACATCGCAGGCAGTTAAAATCGCAGCAATAAATAAAAGCTGAATTTTAAATAGGTGATGATCATGGATTCTAATTAGGTCATATTACAAGCACATGCACGTTAGTCGATCAGCTGGTCTTCAACTCTTGAATTGGTCCTAAGCCTCCTTGATTCGATCCTTGATCAACTCTTGATCCAATCACCATCAACCGCTCAGATCGCCGTTCATCTCATGTACTATATTTGACTGATCATTGACGTACATTACATCACAGAAATACAACCAGATATAGAAATAAATTACATCCCTTTTAGGAGGCATGCAGGCCCCTCAAAACATCAAATAAGATGCATGCAAGCATCTGAAAATATTACATGATATTACAGATCACATCGCAGGTCTTTACATTTGATACCAAAAGGGTTTGAATCCTATGATCATCACCACATGCATCTTATGCATGATTTTATCTAATCTGATTTTAATTTTATTATGCAACCATCTGAGATCCAGATCATGCAATACCTTAATTTTAAACATCATAATCACATCATAATTTTAAAACTAACATCGCATGATCGATCTAACAAAATCAGCATGCTGAAAATTTCAGCATCACGAAATTTCAGCATGCAGAATTTTTCAGCATGCATAATAATTAAAAAATCAGAACTAATTCATAATCAATTAACTATTATCTTAATTGGATCCCCAAAATCTTGGCTCTGATACCACTGTTGGATTGCCCTGCAGCGGCGCGACGATCGCAGCGGAATCCGCATGCCGGGCCCGGTGCATCGCATACGCCGGAACAGGATCGGGTGGATTTCAAAAATTTTCTGAATCAGAACGATTCAAAATCCTTTTGAATTCAGATGGGGACTAAACTAAGATCTAATAATTAATTATGACTTGTTAAACTACCAGCAAATTAGAAATATAAAAGTTCAAATGAAGATCTCATCTTCACCTTTGTGCGGGTAGAAGAACACCGCAACCGATGATCGTGGTTTGGTTCCTTTGTAGCCGCACAAACGTCCGGCCTCTATAAGTATCCACACGAGGTTGCTGAAGATCAGAGATGGGGCTTTACCGGGGTGCTAGCTCCTTACAAAAGCCTCTCTTGGATGTCGAAGAAGAAGGAAGAAGAAATCACAAGGATCCCACCTTGTGCAGCCTTCAAAGGAAGAAGAAACTTGATTCTTTTCTCTCTTCTTTTTCTTGCTGATTTAAAATCCCAAAAAAAAATTCCTTGCTGCCCCACGCCTGGGAGAAGACGTCTCACGGATGCTCTTGTGGTGAGGCTTCATTAATAGGGGTTTTTAAAAGCCTAGGCGCCAGGAAGCCTATTCCTAATAGGTTTCCTAGCTTCATTCCTTTATTGTTGGGCCCCTTGATTCTTGGAAAGAATCAAGGGGCGCTGGCTCCCAGCAAAGAAGGAGAGGGGGCCACGCCCCTCCTTGCCCTCTTGGCTGCCCCCTCTTGCTTATTTTGACTCCTCAAAATAAGGCATCAAGAGGGAGGCTCTATACAAGGAAAAAAGGCTGAATTAGGCAGGGTTTTCAGGGACTCGATCTAGCCAACTCTTGACTAGGATTTGAGTCAAATTTCTTTGGGTCAGATCCAACATAATTTGACACAATTAATCCGCAAAAAAAGACTTAATTATAATCTAATTATAATTATTTAATTTTTTTATTTAACTCACTAACTCTTAGTGGGTTATTTCAAACATCAATCTCATTGACATTGTGACTCCAAATCACAATTCGACAATCCTAATAATCAGAACCCCTAATGTGTGTGACGTCGTAGGTTCTAATCTAACTGGTAATGAGACATATTGAGATCTCCATCTCAATATCACTGAAACACCTTTCAGTGGACTGAAACACTTTCAGTTCTACTCGTCAGGATTTATCGATCATCAGGTAAATGCCCGTGAGTCCCGACATCCACAAGTGACACCTAGCAGTATGTAGTGGCAACCCAGTAGAATAGAATAATGAACCTCTAGGCACAATTATCGTATGATACAGTCCTACTATCGTGGATCCCTACAAGATGGAGGTCATGGACAACTCGTCAAACCCCATCGTCTGTCATATGTCAAGATTTATTCGACTTAAGTTCGAGAGTGAAAAACTCTTTCTCCACTATTTTTACTGCCCCGGCCGAGGTCTTACGAACTCAGTCTTATAAATCACATAGGATCTCTCCTTATCTACCAAAGTCGATAGATTCCATATAGGTGCATACCCTACTCCTACAGTGAACCTACTGCAGCCAATCTACACTGCATGGACCCATATGTCTAGAGACCATGTATATGTGCAGTCAAACTACAATAACCTCACTGTGAGTAGCCGAAACACCGCAGGTCAAAGGACCAGTCATTCTACTGCAACATCAAGCAAGTCACTGACGAGTGGATAGACATCCAAGTGACTTCTTGTCTTCGTCACGCTCAGTACCCTTGTTCTCTAACAAGCACCTGCACTATCACTTCAGTGTCCCTACACTGTGGATTCGAGTCTCGTCCATCCATAAGGAAAGCGATCTGTACACTGATCTCATCGGATCGATCACCATCCTCGTGATGATCCATTGATCAGGAGCATTTAGAAATTAATCACTAATGATACATGGCTCAAATTTTTAACTCTTGAGAATATGCGTCATCATCTTATTAATTTCTTGGACGATTCATGGACACATAAGAATATGAATGAAAAGAATGCCCAACTTAATAAATTCATAATAAGGTCAAGTACAAATTTATGTCCCAGAATAAAATAATGCATCAGCCAAATTGGCTTCTAAGGCATACTTCTAACAACTACTGCAACATCAAGTAAGTCACTGACGAGTGGATAGACATCCAAGTGACTTCTTATCTTGGTCACGCTCAGTACCCTTGTTCTCTAACAAGCACCTGCACTATCACTTCAGTGTCTCTACACTGTGAACTCGAGTCTCGTCTATCCAGAAGGAAAGTGATCTGTGCACTGATCGGATCGATCACCATCCTTGTGATGATCCATCGATCAGGAGCATTTAGAAATTAATCACCAATGATACATGGCTCAAATTCTCAACTCTTGAGAATATGTATCATCATCTTATTAATTTCTTGGACGATTCATAGACACATAAACAATATGAATGAAAAGATGCCCATTTATTATTCAATAATAATAAAGTCAAGTACAAATTTATATCCCAGAATTAATATTGTATCTGCCAGATTGGCTTCTAGGGCATACATCTAACAGGCATGTTGGCTCACAAATACTTTGTGATCCTCTAGGATGTAAAAATTATATCCTAACGACTCTTTAGGATATCCAATGAAACGAGCATCAATTGTCCTAGTCTCTAACTTGTCTGCCTATTGTCGCTTGACTTGGGCCGGATATCTCCAAATCTTGAGATAACTAAGACTTCGTTTCTTACCATATCATATCTCATACGGTGTGGTAGGAACGGACTTAGAGAGAACTCTATTCAATATGTAGATAGCTGTAAGTAGGGCATCTCCCCACAAGAATAAGGGTGAGTCAGTGAAGCTCATCATGGACCTGACCATATCCAATAGGATCCGATTCCTCCTTTCTGACACTCCGTTGAGTTGAGGTGTTCCAGGAGGTGTCCATTGTGAAACTATACCATTTTGTTTGAGATAATCGCGAAACTCTCCACTAAGATATTATCCTCCTCGATCTGATCGAAGAATCTTAATGAGTTTTTCTGTCTGTTTTTCTACTTCAAATCTGAATTCTTTAAACCTTTCAAATGCTTCAGATTTATGTCTCATAAGATAGACATAATCATACCGTGAGAAATCATCGGTAACAGTAATAAAGTAGAAAAATTGATCCCTATCCTGCACATCGAATGGGCCACACACATCAGTGTGTATTAGGGCAAGTATTTCAGTGGACCTCTCCCCATGTCCTACAAAGGGTAATTTGGCCATTTTTCTTTGAAGGCAGGATTCACAAATCGGATATGATTCAGAAGTCAATCAACTCAAAAGCTCATGTTTCTCCAATTTGTTAATTCTGTCTTCTCCTATATGACCAAGTCTGAGGTGCCATAAATACTTTTGATTTATCTCATCTCTAGATATTTTAGATCCCATAGTACTCACTGTATGTTCAGATACGTTCACAGATACATCTATATGTAAGTGATAGAGACTGTCAATCATAAAACCACATCCAAATAGTTTATTTCGCAAATAAATGGAAACGTAGTCTTTATTGAAATTCAATTTATAATGTTCCTATGCTAGACAAGATACATAAATTAGATTTCTGCTAGCACTAGGTACAAAATAACAATCTCTAAGTATCAAACTAAATCCTGATGGTAAATACAAAGGAAATGTGCCCATAGCAACAGCAGCAACTCTTGCTCCATTGCCAACCCGTAGGGTTACCGCACCTTCCGTAAGCCTTCTACTTTTCTTTAGACCCTGCATGGTAGTGCACAAGTGAACACTAGAACCAGAGTCTATAACCCAACTGAAAATAGAAGAAACCATTAGATTAGTTTCAATAATAAGCATATTAGACATACCTTCAGAAGGCGTGTCACCCTTCTTGTTCTTTATGTTTCCCATGTAGATAGGACAGTTTCTCTTCCAATGGCCATCTTCATTGCAATGAAAACATTTTTCTTTGGGTTCGGCCTTCTTCTTAGAAACTTCCTTCTTCGGCTTTTTCTCGGTCTTCTGCTTCTTCGCAGGCTTCTTCTTCTTCCCAGTAGACTTTCTCTTGGAAGTAGAAGCTTGCTCAGCAGCGAGAACTGTGTCCCTTGAACCTTTCAAGGCTCCCTCAGTTGTCCCCAACATATTCAACAATTTAAGTTTGGTGCATTCAATTTTATTCATATGGTAGTTTACAATAAATTACCCATATGAAGATGGCAACAATTGTAGGATCAAATCCGTTTGCAAATCCTTGTACATGGTCATGCCAAGCTTCTCAAGCTCCTCGCGATCCTTGATCATGGTCAAACCAAGTTCATGGATGGACTGCCCATCGTGCATCGTGGCTTTGAAGAGCCGCTTGGATACTTCAAACCTCACTGCGCGACTCTGTTCACCATACAACTCTTGTAGGTGATCAAGTATGTCCTTAGCAGTCTTCATGCTCTCATGCTGGTATTGCAATTCGTTGGACATGGATACCAAAATGTAGCACCTAACCTTATTGTCGTCATCCAACCATTTTGCATGCGTCTCACGCTGCTCATTGGTTGCACGGGCTGGTAACACCGGGAGTTCATGGTCAAGGACATAAGTTATCTTTTCGCAACTCAAGACAATCTTCAAGTTGTAGAGCCAATTTTTATAATTTGGTCCGGTCAACCTATTGTTATCTAGAATTCGAACTATCGGGTTGGAAGCCATTGACATCTGCAGAGAGTAAAGATTCTAATTAGAAATTTGTATATGACATTAATTTGTTTTAGGAATTTTTAAAACAAAATTGGATCAAATCCTTCCACTATTTCTTGGATCTCTCACACTCCCCTGGTAAAGATACGGAAACCTGCGACTTAGGATTTCGAGTGGGGTGCTACAGTCCCACCAATTTACATGTCACCTCACCTAACAGTTATTGGAGATACATAGACGATGAGTGTACAACTCTTGTACAATGCTTCGTAAGCATATTGAGCTAACCTAGTCTCTAAGTCATAAGGACCTCACCTAACAGTTATTGGATCCATTTCTTGGTTAAGTCAGACCCACCGTATATCCCGCAAAAATAAAGCTATGATTGGGTCCTCACCTAACAGTTATTGGAGCCCAACTCCTGTTGGGATTTGTATCCTAAATATCAATCGTCAGCATATTAATGATTGAATTTTGTAAATGAATTGACAAATTAATAAAGTGTTATTTGGCATTATTCATCATTTCATCTTCAAATGACCCTCCAGGAGAGTGTGAACGAGATTTCCTTGACACAGTCTAGAGTCACCTTGGAGATTCTTGAACAACTAAGGAACGTCAATGAGGGGTTAAGCATTGTCATCAAGCACACTAGACTGAGTACGGGAGCTACATCCTCCACTATAAAGAAAAAGTAGTGTATTCTTATCTATTTTTATGATGTACAGTCCCTTGAGGACTTCTTTTGATATGTAATCACACTTGTACTCAAATTTGAATTTAATACAATGAGTAGAAATCTCCTTTCAAAATTGTGCATTCTTGAGTTCTAATTCTGTGTCTTTTTGCTATGATGACAAAAAGGGGGAGAAAATATGTAGATTTGAAATGTAAAGGGAATCACTAAAAAGAAAATTCTTAGTGCAAAAAGTAATTTGTTCTTAGTGGATTCGATACCTCGATGCTCATTATCTCTCTATTGGGGCTCCTCAAGGAGTAATCTTCAGAATCTATTCAAGGGATATTCGGAGATTAGTTGAATCATACTCAAGAACAAATTATCAGATTTTCCCTCTAAAACTAAAAATTTAAGCTCAAAAGCTTCAAGACATTAAAAGGAAATTCAGAGAACCTAAATAAAATTGAATGCATATGTTGAGGGGAAGAATCTGAAATCTTAAGAAAGCAAATTCATTAAACACATATAAGCCAAACAATTGATTGCATGATATGAAGGCTTATATAATTCCAAATGAAAGGGAAAGCTTTAATTTCAGGATTTACTGTTTCATACCTTTCAATTTTGGATAAATTAAATGACTAGACATTTGAATTCATTTCAAAACTCTATTATAAATCTCCTCTTGGTTGAGCAATTCACTTTACAAATACTCAATGTTTTGTCATCATCAAAAAGGGGAAGATTGTGGAGTGATTGGTTATACCCCTATTTGATTTTGATGAGCTCAAAGCATTTGAGTATATTTTAAGTTATACTAATGAATTCAATCTAGAGTTTCAGGCAAATATATGTGAATTTATCTTTAAAAGTATCGAGCTGTTGTTCAAGATTATTCGGCTAAGTGTTGAACACAATTAAGCCAAAGTCTGAAGTCTGAAGCTTGAGTCGACTTCGGAAGCTTGCGAGTCGACTCCAAGTGTTTCAGAAGTTCTGGCACATGCTCGAGTCGACTCCGGTACACTACGAGTCGACTCCGACTGAGAACTGACAGAAGGACAGAAAGTTGATTTTCAGACCCTGTCAGCGAGTCGACTCCAGAAGGATTCGAGTCGACTCCGATAGTTGCCGAGTCGACTCCTGACGTTTCCGAGTTGACTCCTAAGGGTAACAGAAGAAAGACAGAATGATGTATTTCAGACCCTGCAACCGAGTCGACTTCAGAAGGTTACGAGTCGACTCCAAAGTTTGGCGAGTCGACTCCTGTTACGTCCAAGTCGACTCTCAGAGGAAAGCAAGACTCAAAGACAGAGGATCAGTTTTCGGGCTCTGAGAGCTGAGTCGACTCCAAGACGATCCGAGTCGACTCCGAGGCAGTTCAACTCCAAAGACAGAAGATCAGTTTTCGGGCTCTAAGAGCCGAGTCGACTCCAAGACGATCCGAGTCGACTCCGAGGCAGTTCAACTCCAAAGACAGAAGATCAATTTTCGGGCTCTGAGAGCCGAGTCAACTCCAAGACGATCCGAGTCGACTCTGAGGCAGTTCAACTCCAAAGATAGAAGATCAGTTTTCGGGCTCTGAGAGCCGAGTCGACTCCAAGACGATCCGAGTCGACTGCGAGGCAGTTCAACTCCAAAGACAGAAGATCAGCTTTTGGGCTCTGAGAGCCGAGTCGACTCCAAGATGATCCGAGTCGACTCGAGAAAGAAATGCAGAAAAATAGATCTCTGGAATCCTAAAAACGAGTCGCCTCCAAAGAGCTGAGTCATCTCTAGATATTGGCGAGTCGACTCCAGGTTTGGCTGAGTCGACTCCAGAACGGGACAGCACTTTAATTCAAATCCTGACCAGTAGGCGAGTCGTCTCCAGTAAAGCATGAGTCGACTCCAGCAACAGCCGAGTCGACTCCAGATCGAGCGAGTCGACTCTAACCCCAACGGATACATTGTCAGAAGTTGCATATTGTGCAGAACGGCCACAAATTGGTGTCTAACGGCTAGTTTTCAATGGAGACTGCTTAAATAGTCAGAGTGAATAGTAGTAGACACTAAGAGAGCTATTCCATTCAAACAAAAAGGGATTTCCACCTACCAAAGGCTAATAAAAGAGTAAATACAAGTGAAAGAAGAAAGAAGCGCATTGAACTCCATCCAACAAACTCTTTTCTTCTCATTCAAGGCTCTCCATCTGACATCAAATCTTTAGCACATTCAAAGAGGAGACTCAGAGTTCGAGAAGCCCCTTTCTTCCTCTTCCAAAATCTGTTTGAGGGCTTCTAACTCTTCTCTTTTCATATTGTTTAATATTTGCTTATTAAGAAGCTTTTCTTGTAACTTTTCCTAAACTATTTTCTTACTTGATTCAATCAGGGGATTAAATTAAGGGTCATAAGGTTTGTTGGTGAGCTGAAGTTAAAAACCAACGGTGTAAGGGTTCGATTGTGATCCCAGAAAAATAATCGGGTGGTTCTAGTCGGTGAGCCTGTGAAAACCGACCGAGTTCGTTGTGATCTCGTGAAGATAACAAGTTGGGTTGTGAACTTGTAAAACAACCGGCTGTAATCCTAGGGATTATAGTGAACTCCCAAGTGAAGCTTGGGGAGTGGACGTAGGAGCAAGGGTTAGCTCCGAACCACTATAAAACCTCTTGTGTTTGTAATTGGTTCATTGTCTCTTCCATCCTCTCCACTTACTACTACTAGTAATCTAATTAATCTGCCTACAATAATCTTAATTAGTTACTCATTAAGTTTTAATTTGGAATTATTACTTAAAACCCAATTCATCCCCCCTCTTGGGTTGTCTTCTTGGGCAACATCATCTCTATCTGCTTCAAGACGATTGATCAAGAGTTGATTGAATTCCGGCGGGCAGATTTCAGCTTTCAAGTATTTTGCAGCTGCTAGCACTGTTGCAGAAGAAGATCCTTCAGAACTTCGCATGTACTTCTCGTAGAGGCCATTCGTGTGCGTAGCTGCGAAGTCAAGAATCAGATTCACAACTTTCATCCATCATAAAAGGTATTAATCTAGATTTAATCATTTATTATGGTGTCAAGGTCTAGGTCTGATTCTCCGAGGTTTTACCCTCTTTTGGGGCTCCTCACGGAGATATCTCCAGAATCCATTCGTTTGATATTCGGAGATTAATTGGAATAGAGTTCTTAAGTTTCAGATCTGATAGTTAATCATGCATAAAAGTTTTAGCATAATTGTTTAAACGATTCCGGCATAATCCTATGTATTCTTAATGTGTTGATTTCTAGATTTGATCTTGTAAGCATGCATGAATTAAATTGTTTGATTCATTTTTTTGCTGTATTTTTGAAACTTTAAAAGAACTACGTGTGGCTTGATTCCCCTTGTGAAGGGGTATGTAGGCAACCCGATCAGGTTCAGCCATGGTTTTCAAAAAAAAAAAAAAAAATTCAGCATGCTAAACACCGAAGAACCTAGGAATAACTTTCAACTCCATCTTTACCCCACAACATCTTATGTTAATAAAGAGGTTCAATCCTGTTGCCCAAGGAGACAACCCAAGAGGAGGGGATGAATTGGGTTTTAATTAATTATTGACCAATTAAAAATAAAGTGAGTGATTAACTAAATCTATTGCAAGTGAATTAGTTAGATCACTAGATGCAATGAGTGAAGAGAGAGAAAGAGATAAGGTCCAATACAAACACAAAAAGGTTTATAGTGGTTCGGAGCCAACTCTTGCTCCTACGTCCACTTCCCAAGCCGTACTTGAGAGTTCACTATAATCTCTAGGATTACAGCTGGTTGTTTTGCAAGCTCACTGATGAGAGCACAAAAGTGCGATCTACATATCAACTAAATTAGTGTTATTGTTGACTGATAATGATAAATTCACTGGTTTAATATTATTGTTTGGCATAGGTTATTATAAATTAAAGTTTAAATGCGCATTTGGTATAGACTGGGTTTAGAGAGATGCATCATGGCCCCAAACCGCGCAGGCCCAATCCTGCCATGATCTAATCGAGCACATTTGCACCATCCAAGGATCACAGAACCGAGCCCGATTTGAAGACATAGAGTAGGAGAGCTAACAGTGGAGTCCCCCCAAATCCCAGCTTCCTTCCCGAATCAGCACCCGTGATCTTCTTCTTCCGCGCCCCAGCGTCCGTGATCAATCTTCTCCACGATCCGCCCAGCCACGGCATCCTATGCTGCAATCAGGCTCCTCCGTCTCAGCCTCCCATCCCGCAGCCAACATCCAAGAGACCCAATGATCATCAACATCCCGATGCCCCAGCTCATCCTCAGCAGCCAATTCCCAGGGATCTCGTGACAGCCCAAGAGTCCGTCGGCATTCATCCTTCCCGTGATCCCAGCCTCCATCGTGGCCATGATCGGCTCCTCCCAGCATCCCAGCTCTTCCGCACATCACAACGCATCCACAGAGCTTCTTCCACCCGTGATCCCAGCCGCATCCGCACCGTGATCGGTTCCTCCTAGCGCTCGGATCCACGTTCTCCTCCTCTTCCAAAGCTTCCGGATTAGCACCCCATTCCAGCTCCTTCTCGTGAAGCCAGCGAATCCCATATGCAGCGTCCCAGCTGATTCAAGGAGCCGCTTCAGCCGCCCGTGATTCTCCCCCAAATCCCAGCCTCCCAGCACCGATTCCAGCCTCCCGTTTCAAATCTGCACCGCATCCATCTCGTGCGAAAACAGGGGAGAGCAACGGTCCGCGAGCAATCTCCTGCACACCTTGTTATTCATCATCCACGGATCACGCTGGCCGGTCCAGCCTCCTCTGCATTCAAGCACCTGCGGCGCTCTTCATCCGGATCCACCTCCCGAGATCCCACACCCGTTTCTCCTCCTCTCCATGCTCTGGCGATCTATAAGAGGAGGACGGGAGGAGAAGAGAAGAGCGCTCGATGGGGGGCCAAGATTTAGAGGTGGTGGCCGGCGGGTCCAAAGAAAAGAGAAGAACAGGGGAGGCTCTGTTCTTGGAAAGAAAAGAAAAAAAAGAGTATTTTATGTTGAAGTTCCACCGTGGGAGAGAAAGAGAAACTGCAATTTTCTTATTTTATTTTTATTTACAGAAGAAAGAAGCATTAGGCTTCATCTTCAATTTTTTTTTACTTTTTGTAATCATTTCTTTTTATGAAATCAATCAATTTTCTTTCATGCAATCCATATTCTAGGTTCAGTTTAATTTCAATCTTTCTTTTATGCAATTTTTTAATTTATGCAATACATGTCTAAGTTTTAATTTAATATTCTACAATTTATTATATGCATTCTAGAATTCTTAATTTTAAGATAACTTTGGAATTAATCTTTGCGGTTCGATTGATGATTTTAATTTATATTCTGTCTTTAGAAATCGACCCCTACTCTGCATCAGATTTCAATTGCAAAGTTTTCTCTGTTCCCTTTGTTTATTTTCAAATAAGAAAACATTCTCCGGTAGACCAGAGAATCCATCAACATCTTCAAAGTAATTTTTTTCTTTTGTTATTCAAGAATCGATTTCGAATCCGAGAGAACGTTTTAATTTTTATGCAACTCTAATCGCCTTCCTGTGGATCGACCTCTTACGACCACTATTCTTCGAGTAGAACAGGTAAGAGTAAAATTAATTTAAACTTTGTTTGTCAGTTCTAACAACAATCTGTTTAGCATATTTTTAGGTAAACAGGAATCGGACAACACTCACAACCTAACTTGTTGTTTTCACGAGGTCACGACGAACTCGGTCGGTTTTGACAGGCTCACCGACTAGAACCACTCGATTGTTTTTTCGAGTTCACAATCAAACCCAGTTGGTTTTTTCTCGGTTCACCAACCACAATCTTACACCGTTGGTTTTATCTTTGGCTCACCAACAAACCTTACAACCCTCGATTCAATCCCCTGATTGAATCAAGTACAAAGAACAAGAATTTAAAGTTCACAAGAAAAGCTTCTAAAAAGCAAATATGAAATAATATAAACAAGATTGAGTTAGAAACCCTCAAACAGATTTGAGATGAGAAAGTGGGGGCTTCTCGATTTCTGAGTCTCCTCTTAAATGAGCTGAAGGTTGTAAGACAGTAGGTAGAGCTTTGAATGTTGAGGAATCCCTTTTGGTTTGAGTTGAATGCACTTTTCTCTTCTTTTGCTTGGATTCACTCTTCGAAAGCTCTTGGTGGTTGAAAACCTTTAATGCTCAAATGGAATAACTCTCTTGTTGTCTACTACTATTCACTCTAGCTATTTAAGTAATTTCCTTCAAAAAATAGCCATTAGAGAGTGATTTGGAACCGTTCTGACCCGTCTGCACAATCTGATAATGTATCCGTTAGGATCGGAGTCGACTCACACGATCTGGAGTCGACTCGTCTGTTACTGGAGTCGACTCGCGCTTTACTGGAGATGACTCGCCCACTATTTCAGATTTGAATTAAAGTGCATGCCTCGTCCTGGGGTTGACTCGGATCAAACTGGAGTCGACTCGCCAACAGTTGGAGATGACTCGGGCACTTAGGGGTCGGCTCGTTCTCAGGGTTCCAGAAACCCAACTTTCTGTTTTTCTTGCTCGAGTCGACTCGGGTTTACTTGGAGTCGACTCGGCTGTCTTGAGAGGCGACTCGAGATTTTCGGGAGACATCTCATTCTTAGAGACCAAAAAATTGATTCTCTGTCTTTTGAACTGATCTGCCTTGAAGTCGACTCGGGCCTTGTTGGAGTCGACTCGGCTAACTTATGGGTCGACTCTGGAACACTTGGAGTCGACTCGTTCACAGGGTCTCCGAAACTGAATCTCTGCCTTTCCTGAGTTGTCCGATAAAATCGGATGCCGGGCGTGAAAATTAGTTTTAATTTTTTTTATAACAATTATAAATCTTAAACATACTAATATGTAAACCATACCTCGATCCCGCAGCGGAAGATGGTCGAGGTAGACCAGATCTAGATCTTTGAACGTTGCAGGCCCTCTACTTCGCGCGCACGTTGAGCTTTGCAGGAAGGTTGGACGATATCTGTATTTTGCAAAAAGGATCCTAGAAGAAAACACTTTTCTTTTCTTCTCCTTCTTCTTCTTCCTTCTCTCCCGTTTCCAACCCAAGAGCTTCGATTCTGGACCGATCGCAGAGGAGAAGAGAGGAGACCAGAAAACCGGATCTGGATGCTTGCCTCTGGTGAGAAGATTGAGAGAGAAGGACCACTTCTTCTCTCTTCCTCTTCTCCTTTAGAAAACTCCCACCGAAGGCTCTGTCTGTGAAGTTTCTTCCAAAGATTTCACAGACAGATTCACTCTCTTTTCCTCTATGATTCGTTCTCTATTTCCATAGGAAAACGTTGGTCTATCTATAGGCCAATGCAGAGAGGATTTAAGAGGAGTTATGAGCTGCCGTTATCGATTTAAATGTAAGATTCGTAACGTTTTGTTTCAAAAAGAAACATGGAGAAAATCGTCCAATTCATCCGACAACAGTCGAATTTCAAAAATCAAATTTAACCGGAATGTAGCCGGTTCAAAACCGGACATCCTGGTCTAGACGGCAGAGCGGTCGGAGGCCAGACGGTGGCACGATCGCCGGTCCAAAAGGCCGCAGACGCGTGGAACAGAGCTTCTCTGTTTCATGCGTCCCAGGTGAGAGTCGCGGCTCATAGGAAAATGTTAAAGGTCCATGAGGGGGAGTGGTCCACAGGTCCATGAGTAATATTCACAGTCAGTAGCCAATTCAAATAGGAAAAGTCAACTTCTGATTCAAATGGGTCAGCCCATTTGATCATAAGTTAGCCTATTTGGTTCTAAACCAAATTGGCAGCCCATTTGAATGAATTTTTGACCTGAAAAAATTCCACATGAGTCCGACTCATGGGAGATTCAATTGGGTCCAGTTTCGGCTCGATCCAAGTCCGTCTTAGTTCAGAACAAATACGAAATTAAATTCCAATTAAATCGTGATCGAGCCCAATTACACTAATTTAGACCCAATCAAATCTAATCTCAACAATTGAGTCCTGATCAAGTTCAATTACATTAATTGAAACTTGATTGATCCGAAATACAGACAACTAGTTGTTCATCCATGAAATTTAACATGTACCTCATGTTCAGTGCTAGCTGAACATAGACAGAACCAAATTCTAAATGATCCACAATTTAATTCTTAATTAAATTGGGTCAAGACCTTCCTACTTAGCTTGACTAATGTGCGTGACTTAGATAGGTTCGAACACTAAGTCGGTAGTACATGGACTACTCCATGCACTAATCAAGGTGACCATCTAGCAATGATACCCGACGTCCAGATAGGTCGAATATGCAAAGCAACATTCAAGAATCTAGACGTATGGTTGTTGCATAATTCATCCCTATGACCATCGATGCTCAAGATGACCTCAGAGTGGACTGTCGAACTCTGGGTCCGATCATCCATAGTGTATTTCAATTAATCAAATCAAGTGACCTATCACTTGGTTTGCCCTGGCCAAGGTTTTACTGAATTGAAATACAGTGAGACATCAACTCCTAAAATCTGGAGCGGTCAATCCCATCTTGACTCATACATAGACTTCGCGAGTACTTGACTGCACCTAGCATCCTTCCGATCCCTGAATTAGAAATTCAGGTCATTCAGTGCCTAAGTACAGTGAGTTGCTTGCAAGTCACCATGACAGTCTTAGGTCTAAGGCGTACTTATGCCCATACGCTTTGCAAGCTAACTCCCGACAGTGGAGTGCTACGCAGGTGAGTCACTGTTCAGTGACGATGTACTCCTACATCTCATCTGTGTGCCATACAGTGTCTCCACACTCCTTGGTTTAAGAGGACAACTAACTAAATGGCACACAACGACCTATACTTGACATAGCTATCGTCCAATTGACAGCTCATCATTTGGTTACGAACTGGTTTAAGGACTAAATGATAAAACCTCTTTTATCCACTAAATTAGTCCTAAGGACTTCATCACAATACACAGGAGTTCAATTTGAAGATGTAACACTTGTGATGAATAGAAAATTGCCAGAATAAATTTTTATTCATTTTAACAAAACATATACATAATCCAAGTTCTTACAATTAAAAAATTGGCTTTGAGACACAATTCCCAATAACCCCCATTTGGACTAAAGCCAATTTGTACAGTATCTTATACCCATCTTCGATTTATGATAATCGAACTCCTTTACAGAAAGGGCTTTAGTGAATGGGTCAGCTAGGTTCTCATTTCCATCGATCTTCTGAAGATTGACGTCACCTCGTTCCACGATCTCTCGTACAAGATGGTAGCGACGCAGAATGTGCTTGGTCCTATGGTGAGACTTTGGCTCCTTTGCTTGTGCAATGGCTCCAGTATTGTCACAATACAAAAGAACTGGACTGTTGATTGAGGGAGCAACACCAAGTTGATTTACAAACTTCTTGATCCAAATAGCTTCCTTTGCCGCATCTGATGCAGCAACATACTCTGCTTCGCATACGAAATCGGCTACTGAATGCTGCTTGGAACTTTTCCAGCAGACTGTTCCTCCATTCAGGGTAAACACAAATCCTGACATACTCTTACTGTCATCATGGTCTGACTGAAAACTAGAGTATGTAAACCCCACAAGTTTTAAGTCAGATTCTCCATAGATTAATCATTGGGCCTTAGTATTTCTCAAATACTTAAGGATGGTTTTCACCACCTTCCAATGGTTCTCATCCGGATCAGACTGATACCTACTCGCTACTGCTAGTGAGTAAGCAACATCCGGTCTTGTACATATCATGGCGTACATGATAGAACCTACTGCAGAAGCATATGGGATTCTACTTATGCGCTCTCTCTCCTCGAAAGTTGTCGGACAATCTTTTTTAGAAAGAGAAATTCCTTGGCCTATCGGAAGATAGCCCTTCTTGGAATTCTCCATGTTGAACCGCTTCAACATAGTGTCGATGTACGTGGATTGGGACAATCCAAGCAACCTCTTAGATCTATCTCTATAGATCTTCATCCCTAAGATGTAGGATGCTTCTCCCAAATCCTTCATGGAGAACTGTGATGACAGCCAGAGTTTCACATTCTGTAATGTAGGAATGTCATTCCCAATTAAGAGAATGTCATCCACATACAAAACAAGAAATGTGATCACTGAACCGTTAACCCACTTGTAGACACAAGGTTCTTCTTCGTTCTTAACAAAGCCATACATTTTGATAGTTTTATCGAAACATATGTTCCAACTTCGAGAAGCTTGCTTAAGTCCATAAATGGACTTTTGTAGCTTGCATACTTTGGACTCGTCTATGGATGTGAAATCCTCAGGTTGTATCATATACACCTCTTCTTCCAGCTCTCCATTTAGAAAAGCTGTTTTCACATCCATTTGCCAAATTTCATAATCCACATATGCTGCTATAGCAAGCATGATCCGAACAGATTTTAGCATTGCCACAGGAAAAAAAGTCTCGTCATAGTCGATACCATAACGTTGACGATACCCCTTGGCAACCAGATGGGCTTTATAGGTCTCCACCTTTCCGTCTGCGCCTCTCTTTCTTTTAAAGATCCATTTGCATCCTATGGGTTTTATCCCTTCGGGTGGATCAACTAGTGTCCATACACTATTGATTTCCATGGATTCCATTTCGGATCTCATGGCATTAAGCCATAACTCAGAGTCAGACCTCTGCATAGCATCCATATAGGTGATCGAATCCTCATTGTTCTCATCAAGCTCAATGGGATCTGCATCTTGGACCAAGAAACCGTAGTATCTGTCCACTTGACGCGTAACTCTACCTGATCGCATTAATGGTGCTTCTACATTGGGCTCCGGGTTTGATCTAATCGAATCCGGTTCTGTGGGTTCAGTAGATTGTGTTAAATCTTCCATCTGCTGAGCTTCACTATGCTCAACCTTAGAGGCAACAATTCCTTCACTAAGGAATTCCTTTTCCAAAAAGGTTGCCTTAAGTCCTATGAACACCTTTTCTTCATTAGGAAGGTAGAAGTAATAACCCCTAGTTTCCTTGGGGTACCTTACAAAATAACACTTATCGGATCTAGGACCAAGTTTGTCAGTTTGAGAACGTTTAACATAAGCCGGACATCCCCAAACCCTAAGGTATGAAAGTGTTGGCTTACGCCCAGTCCATATCTCATATGAAGTCTTTTTAACAGACTTACTTGGAACCTTATTTAGTATTATACACGCAGACTCTAAAGCATAACCCTAAAAAGATACAGGCAGACTAGTAAACCCCATCATGGATCGAACCATGTCTAACAGAGTTCGATTCCTCCTTTCGGATACACCATTATGCTGAGATGTTCCTGGAGGGGTCCATTGTGAGAGAATCCCATTTTCTTCTAGATAAGTCAAGAAATCATCGGAAAGGTATTCTCCTCCTCGGTCTGACCGAAGGATCTAAATACTCTTTTCAATCTGTTTTTCTACTTCATTACGAAACCGTTTGAACATTTCAAATGATTCCGACTTATGCTTCATCAGATAGACATACCCATACCTGGATAGGTCATCTGTGAAGGTTATGAAGTAGGCATAACCACCTTTGGCACTTACGTTCATAGGTCTACATACATCAGTATGTATGAGGCCAAGAACATCGCTGGCTCGTTCACCCTTTCCAGAAAAAGGTGACTTGGTCAACTTACCCAGAAGACAGGATTCACAAGTTGGCAATGATTCACAATCATTGATTTCCAAAATGCCCTGTTGGGCTAACCTGTTTATCCTGTTTTTATTTATGTGACCTAGCCGGCAATGCCACAAATAGACTTCATTGACATTATCTAACTTAGGGCGTTTATTTGAAGTGTACATTACATTCACAGGCAGTGATAGAGTATAAATGTCATGTTTCAATTGTCCACGAAAATTTTTAATACCATTCAGAATGATATCACAAAAATTTTCTTTTATTGATAAACAATAACCATTTTTGGCCAAAAAGCCTACAAAGATGACATTCATCAAAAATACTGGACAATAATGACAATCATCTAATATGACTACTCTAGATTCAAAAACAAGCTCAATGACTCCTAAAGCTAGGACTGGAACTGATCTTCCATCTCCAACGTTCAGGAATCTTTCGCCACTCTTGAATCTTCTACTAACTTGAAGTCCCTGCAGTGAATTGCAAATATTAATTGGACTTCCGGTATCCAATACCCAAGCAGTAGAATCATAAATAGAAAAAATACAAGGTGTTATCATATAATTACCTTGTGCAGCAACTGTTTGCTGCTTTTTCTTCTTAGGCCTGTTTGGATCAAGGGACGCTATGTAAGCCGGACAGTTCCGCTTCCAATGACCCATCTTCTTACAGAAGAAGCACTCTACCTTGCTCTTATCGGCTTTACGCTTTTTAGTCTGGCTGGGCTTAGAGACCCCAGCACGAGCTTTCTGCACCTTCTTCTTCTTTTCTTTCTTAAAGAAAGAAAGTCCTGCAGAAGTTCCACCTACCACATTCACCGTCTCCCTTTTGAGTTGGTGATCCTTCTCATAGGTCTGCAGTAAACCTAGCAAACCATGATAGGATACTTCAGGTTTAGTCATTCTATAATGACTAAGGAAGGTCAGGTAGGACTTGGGAAGTGAGTTCAAAATGGCGTCCTTGCCCAATTGCTCGTGCAAAGGAAAGCCAAGTTTACTTAGGCGATCGATTTGTTCGACCATATACAATACATGATCGGTGACCGATGCCCCTTCCCTTATGCGGGCATTGAATATAGCGCAGGAGGTCTTATGTTGAGGATGATAGTGTTATTTTGATGATTAACAAGCAATAATCTAGAGTATGTTATAAGTTAAATCGATACTTCATTTATAAGTTTATTACTCTCAGTATATTTTGTATTAATTGATATAGATACATTTCATTGTTCATTTGAATGAATCTAACCTTGAGATGCAGCAAAGTGTGGATTGAGTCGACCCAAAGGATGATTGGGTCGACCCCGGCACATCAAGAAAACATTTGGCACACTTCTGCAAAAATGGCAAAGATGAACAGTGAGTTGGGTCGACCCAAGGAAAGCTTGAGTCGACCCAAGGATCAAGATCCTCAAAACAAGACAGAAAAATGGTTCTCTAGATTTACTGAGAGGGTCGACCCAAGAAGTAGTTGAGTCGACCCAAGCTTGAGTCGACCCAAACCCTGAGAGGGTCGACCCAAAGGCAAGACAGAAAAGAAGACAGAAAAGGTGTTAGATGTATGCCCTAGAAGCCAATCTGGCGGACACATTATTACTTCTAGGACATAAATTTGTACTTGACTTTATTATTATTGAATAATAAATGGGCATCTTTTTCATTCATATTTTTTATGTGTCTATGAATCATCCAAGAAATTAATAAGATGATGATACATATTCTCAAGAGTTGAGAATTTGAGCCATGTATCTGTAGGGTTCTAGCATGTCATAATGGGCAGCGGAAGCTAGGGATTTTAAAAATTTTCTTAATAAAGTCCCTATGCATAAAACCTTTTTAAGCCTAGATCACCTTAATGATTACAATCAAATAATATAAAATAAATGCAGAATTAGTAGAATACCTCAAACGCTAATCCAAAGTGTACAATCTCCACGAGGCGTCCAAGTGTCCGCCCTCCAATGGTGATCCACACGAAAACTTGATCAAGACTTTAGCTCCAAAGACTTTTGATCCTTAATGCAGAATTTTTCTAAAGAACTCTAACGGCTTGCTTTCCTTCCTTTCTATTTTTCTTTAGCCTTCTAAAATCACTTCTAATCCTTTTGTCCTAATGAAGACCACCTTGTCTTGGCTTAGGACACACTAGAAGCAATGTTAGAAAGAAAGAAACTAATGTAAGAAAGAAGGGATATGAGAGAGAGAGAGTTGGATTGATTTCCGATGATTTGAAAACACCGGGAGCATTCCTATTTATAGATGGCGTGGGGATGCATCACCAAAGGATGCATCCCATCCACACATCCTTCAGATGGGGCGTGATAAGAGGAGAGAAGGCGCCACAAAAATAGGGAGAGGCGTATCAAAAGTGGTTAGGATAAGATCAAGCGCTTATGATGTGGCGCTTGATTCCCTAAGCACCTCTTCATGAAAATGCGCCGTACTCTTCCCTTTCTTCACTTCTTCTCACGCAAGAAAAATAGGAACCAACCTTATCCATTCATCAAGGGTTGATGATGATCCAAAGGCCATGAAAGAAGGCGCCATATATCCCTTAGGCGTGATGAAGAGAGAAGAGAGAGAATGGATAAGATCAAATAAATGGTTCATCCTTATCCATTTAATCTTCACGTATTCTCTCTCTTTCCTTCACCTATTTTTCATCTCCACGCCTCCCAATGATATCCATCACGTCATCATGATCTCCCATCATCCTATGATGAAAATCCAATGGCTCCAATTCATGGTGCCATCCATTTGATCCATCTCTTCATCCAAATGTTGATCCAACGGTCAAAAATGAATGATTTATCAAATCTAATCCAATTAGACTCAAATCAAGCCAATTTAGGTGCCAACTCTTGGCTAACCCATATTAGAATATGATCTAATCAAATTAGATCAATTAAGAATCAGATTCGAATCCAATTCGAATCAGATTCGAATCCACTTCGAATCAGGAGCTAAGGTTTGCAACACCTGCTAGGATGTTTATCTTGCAAACATGATCTAATCCAATTAGACCCTTGATAAGTTTTCTTGTGTGTGACCCATTGGGTTCCATACTTAGCCAGCAATAGGTGTGAGTGCGAGTTGACCCAACTTGATTAGAACTCTTCTAATCGATTTAAGTCTAAACTGCGCGAACCCGAACTTAACAATTAGAATCCTTTCTAATTGATGATCGAATTAAACTCTTTAGTTCGATCAAACCTATAAGACAAGATTGACGTCTAGCAACGTGTCATGTCTACCCGAAAAATATGGAATTTGATGGAAATACCAAAAATACCCTTCAGTGGCAAGTTACCATGCAATTCAATCCTTTAATCAAACTGCATCCCAAATATGTATATGAGTATGAATATATGTCAAACTCAATTTCATATTCATATTTTTCTCAATCTTTTAATGATAATTCTAATAATGAAACATTAGAAACTCTTTCTAATTTTCATTCTGCTTTGATCAAAGGCTTCCTGAATTATCATATGATTAGAATAAATAGGATGCTATCTTCTCTTACTAGAAGTGATTAATTCCTTGTTGACCTACTCATAATCTTCGTACACAATCCACCATATCCAGAAGACCTCGTACATAACTTATTGTCATGAATGAGTGTAAACCAAAACATAGGTTCATGTGCACAAGATACCATGGTGATCTCAGGTCAAAGGATCAGTTGCACAACTTCCACTAAGAGAATCATCTTTTGACATGTAAGTAAGACTTCATAAGATTTCTCTTTGTAGGTCAATTCAGTGAACTCATTCTTCTAATGAGCACCCATATCTTTGTATTAGTGTCTCCACACAAATGATTATGAGATCAATCATCCTCTGCATCGAGCATACATAAGACATGCCAGTCTTTCCGGTAATCATTGATCCCCGACTCAATGTACCAATGACTGGGAATATTTAAGATTAGGATTTTAGGATTTTAAGTCTCACTAGTATGATCTCATCATAGTCTTAAAACCATTGCCCTAATCTAAGGAGTTTATCATAAATATAATCAACAGCATATGATAAAATATAATGCCTTTATTCATATTTAAATGTCATGTACATGATTTGGACAAATCAAAAGAAAAACCCTTCGCAATACATATTGCGATTGGCTTGTAGGGCATCTACTCTTTCAATCTTCCACTTGCACTAAAGCCAATCGCTCTTATATTTTATCCCCATACAATCGAGGTGGCGATCGAACTGCTGTTGTGGTAGAGCTTTAGTGAACGGGTCTGCTAGGTTGTTCTTGGTGTCTACTCGTTCAATGACTATGTCTTGTCTCTCGACAATCTCTCGAACAAGATGGAAGCGTCTTAGAATGTGCTTGGATTTGTGATGAGACCTTGGTTCCTTCGCTTGAGCAACAGCTCCAGTGTTATCACAATAAACTGAGACTGGTCCAGCAATCTCGGAAACTACTCCTAACTCAGAGATGAACTTCTTCATCCAGACAGCTTCCTTAGCGGCTTCACTTACAGCAATGTATTCTGCCTCAGTAGTTGAGTCAGCTACAGTTTGCTGTTTGGAACTCTTCCAGCTCACTGCACCACCATTTAGGGTAAAGACATACCCTAAAGTGGACTTGCTATCATCTGGGTCTGATTGAAAACTAGAATCAGAAAATCCTTCTAGTTTCAACTCAGATCCTCCATAAACTACAAAAATATCTTTAGTCCTTCTCAAGTACTTAAGAATATTTTTCACAGCTATCCAATGATCCTCTCCTGGATCAGCCTAAAATCTACTTGTTATGCCTAAGGCATAAGCAACATCAGGCCTAGTACATAGCATAGCATACATAATCGATCCTATTGCCGAAGCATAGGGAATAGAATTCATTCTATTCCTCTCTTCAGATGTCTTAGGAGACATCTTCTTAGAAAGACGTATGCCATGACTCATAGGCAAATAACCTCTTTTACTTTCTTCCATGCTGAATCTTTTCAGCACATTATCTATGTACCTAGACTGGGACAAGCCTAGCATCCTTTTAGATCTATCCCTATAGATCTTTATACCAAGTATATAGGATGCTTCTCCCAAGTCTTTCATGGAAAAGCTTTTTGACAGCCAAGTCTTGACCGATTGTAACATTGGAATATCATTTTCAATGATCAGTATGTCATCTACATACAATATTAAGAAGACAATGGCACTCCCACTAGTCTTCTTGTACACACATGGTTCATCCACATTTTTGATAAAACCAAACTCTTTGACTGTTGTATCAAAACGAATGTTCCAACTCCTCGATGCTTGCTTTAATCCATAAATGGATCTCTTAAGCTTGCATACTTGATTTGCTCTCTTACTTGAGACAAATCCTTCTGGCTATGTCATGTAAACCTCTTCCTCAAGATAACCATTAAGGAAGGCGGTTTTGACATCCATCTGCCAGATTTCATAATCATAGTATGCAGCTATTGCAAGCAAAATCCGAATAGATTTGAGCATAGCTACTGGCGAAAAAGTTTCATCATAGTCAATTCCTTGCTTTTGCTTGAAACCTTTTGCCACCAATCTAGCCTTGTAGGTTTCTACTTGGCCATCTGCTCCAATCTTTTTCTTATAGACCCATTTGCAACCTATAGGGTTTACACCCTCTGGTACATCAACCAAAGTCCATACTTGGTTGGTATACATAGAATCTATTTCGGATTTCATGGCTTCTAGCCATTTGTCAGAGTCACTACTCATGACAGCTTCCGAATAGGTCAGAGGATCATTATTCTGAACAATGTGGGCTTCATCATTTTCAATGATGAACCCATATCTCTCTGGTGCTCTTCGCACTCTATCTGACCTTCGTAGAGGAGATGTGTGTTGTGGTTGTACCTCATCAATTGGTACATCTGGTTGAAGAATTTCTTGTGTTTCTATTTGTAGGTCTTGAACTTCTTCAAGTTCTATTTTTCTATCCTTGCCCTTTTCTAAGATAAACTCTTTTTCTAAGAAAATGGTATGCCTACCTACAAAAACTTTTTGTTCGGTAGGATGATAGAAGATGTATCCTATACTATCTTTAGGATAACCTACAAAAATACATTTATCTGATCTAGCACTTAGCTTGTGTCCAAAATTTCTTTTGACATAAGCTTGACAACCCCATATCTTAAGATACTTAAGATTAGGCTTCTTTTCTCTCCATATCTCATATGGAGTACTAGGTACAGACTTAGAAGGTACCCTGTTTAATATTAGTGCAGCGGTCTCTAGGGCAAAACCCCAGAAGGAAATAGGAAGATCAGTAAAGCACATCATGGACCTTACCATATCTAATAGAGTACGATTTCTCCGTTCAGCTACACCATTTAATTGTGGCGTATACGGAGGTGTCCATTCAGAGAGAATGCCCTTTTCTTTAAGATGATTTAAAAACTCACTAGAAAGGTATTCACCTCCTCAATCAGATCGAAGAATTTTAATACACTTTCCGGTTTGTTTCTCAACCATACTTTGATACTCTTTAAACTTATCAAAAGCTTCGGATTTATGTTTCATAAGATACACATATCCGAACCTTGATAAATCATCAGTGAATGTGATGAAGTAAGAGTATCCACCTCTAGCTGGAGTTGTCATAGGACCACATACATCTGTGTGTATAAGTCCTAATAACTCACTTGCCCTTTCTCCATGTCCAGTGAATGGAGACTTAGTCATTTTACCCATAAGACAAGATTCACAAGTTCCTAATGATTCATAATCATAAGGATCAAAGAACTCTTCTTTGTATAACTTGTTGATTCTTGATTCACTTATGTGACCAAGTCGGCAATGCCAAAGAAGGGTGTTATTTACTTCCTCTCTCTTTCTTTTATTGCTTTTATTAATATGAAAGACATTGTCATTAAGTAATAAAACAAGAAGACCATTTTCCATAATGCCATTGCAAAGATGCTTATTAGAAAAATAAATAGAGCAACCATTGCCCTTTCCATTAATTTCAAATCCTTTCTTTAACAACAAAGGAATGAAAATTACATTTCTAATAATTTTGGGCATATAATAACAATCTTCTAATTGTAGGAGCTCTCCCGAAGGTAACTCCAAGTTGTAGGTTCCAACAGCTTCAGCCTGGATGGACTCTCCTCCAGCGCCATACAGCTCGAAGTCACCTTTCTTCAAAATTTTAATTTTCTGTAGTCCATGCAAAGATTTGCAAATGTGAAAACCACAGCCGGTATCCAATACCCATGAATTTGAATTTGAAGAACTTAATGACAAGTTGGCATGTAACATAAACATACCTTTTGATGCAACTCTTGCATCGGTCTTCATACTTGCAAGAAAACTCTTGGAATTCCTTTTCCAGTGGCCAGCTTTGCCGCAATGAAAACAGGTACTTGATCCGAAGTTTTTCTTTCCTTTTTTCTTTTTGATGCTACTCTTGGGGTTCAATCTTTTCTTAGAACCCTTATTGCCCGATTTTCTCTTAGAGGTGCCATCTATAAGAAGGAGTGGACCTTTATCCTTCTTAATATGGCCTTCAGCTGTTTTGAGCATATTTAACAGCTCGGGCAGGGAGGTGTTCAGCTTGTTCATGTGAAAGTTCACAACAAACTGAGAGAATGAATCAGGCAGTGATTGCAGGATCAAATCCTGACTGAGCTCACTATCCATAGCAAAACCTAATTGACTTAGTCTAGTGACTAAGTCTATAACCATAAGAACATGGTTTTGCACTGGAGTTCCTTCATTCATTCTAGCACGGAACAACTGCTTAGATATCTCATACCTAGCAGTCCTGCTTTGTTCTCCATACAACTCTTTTAAATTGAGAAGTATGGATTGAGTGTCCATGCCTTCATGTTGCCTCTGTAATTCATTGCTCATAGAGGCAAGTATGATACATTTGACAGTCAAACTGTCATTTTTCCACATCTTATGTGTGGCAACCTCCTCTTCTGTAGCATCATCCCCTAGATCTCCAAGATCAGGGGTTTCAAGTATATAGGAAATTTTCTCCTGAGTGAGTACTATCTTTAAATCAACCAGTCCACATAGTTTGGTCCGGTCAACTTGTTGGCATCTAAGATGCCTCTTAGTGAAAGTGAAGCCATTTAATAATTCTACATATGCAAGAACATAACTAATATAAGCAGACCAATCATGATGACATGTTTGCAACTAGATAAGGACTTTAATCTAATTTGTCTTCTACTATTTTTATTGAATATCATAGCCCTCTCCTATGATAAACATGAAAATATAATTTTTCTTAGTAGGGTTGAGATCCTAATTCATCATAAAAAGCCTTGTGTTTACACAACAAACTCTTATGAGTTCAAAGGTAGGAAACTCTTTCCAATTGCATCTCATGCAATTCTCAACTTTATCTTGTCCTCTTAAAATACTTATTGCCTTGTGTTAGCACAACAAACAATAATATTTTAGTTAAGTCAAACCCTTCATTTCCATATAGTCATATTCGAATAATATTGCCCTTGTGGTTGCACAACAAGGCAATATATTAAAATATGCCATAAGCATCTTAATGCACCAAGACAGTATAACATCAGTCCCCATTGCAAGTTTTGTGTTAGCACAACAAACTAGCATGGATCTTGACATAATAATATCGAGGCATGAAGGAAGGCTATCAATAGTATTATATCAATATTAAGCTTATCCATAATAGACAATCAAACAATTGGCCAGGTAAGCAGGTAGGAGGCTCCCCTTACTCAAAGAGTAAGGTCCTAATTAAGTAACCACCTTTAGTGCTTTCCTTAGACACCAATTAGATTAATTGTTCTAGAATGGGTTAGCTCAAAATTTTTTAACACTATGACTTAATATAATTTTTATTGAGGGCTTACTAGTCTCTAGCACATTCTTTAATTGTAACATATATTTATGTGGAGTGATCGATTAAAACTCCGTTTGATTTTGATGAGCTCAAAGCATTTGAGTATATCTTGTGATTACTAATGAATTCAATTGAGTGTTTCAGTGAAAATCCTGTCCAAGTGTCTCTAGACTTGGTTCATAGCATTTTGGATAAGTTAAGAAGTCTGCATGAACCAATGTCTAAGATACGAGTCGACTCCCGAGTTTCACGAGTCGACTCCAAGCGTATCAAGGTCACTGGCACGAGCTCGAGTCGACTCCTGATCAGTACGAGTCGACTCCGACTGAAAACAGACAGAAGGACAGAAGAGCAGTTTTTCAGGTCTGAGATTCGAGTCGACTTCAGTGGAATGCGAGTCGACTCCCAGCGGTACACACAGAAAAAGTCAGAGAGCATTTTATGGACTCTGAGATTCGAGTCGACTCCAGTGGAACGCGAGTCGACTCCCAGCGGTACACAAAGAAAAAGTCAGAGAGCGTTTTATGGACTCTGAGATTCGAGTCGACTCCTGCAGTACGCGAGTCGACTCCGAGACTGTGCGACCATCGACAGACAGAAGACCATGTTACTGCCTCTGAGATTCGAGTCGACTCCCAGACAGCTCGAGTCGACTCCAAGACAAGCTTCACGTCAAAAGGCAGAAGACCAACTTTCGGAAACTGAGAGCCGAGTCGACTCCAAGGAAGTTCGAGTCGACTCCAAGACTGGATGAGCCAAAAGACAGAGAATCGGGAGTTCGGGCTCTGAGATTCGAGTCGACTCCCAGGACAGTCGAGTCGACTCGAGTGGACAAAATTCAAATTTGGATCCACGGACTACAGAGGATGAGCCGACTCCAAAATTGCCAGGTCAGCGCCAGAAGTTGGCGAGTCGACTCCGGGTCAAGACGAGTCGACTCCCAGTCAAGACGGCAACTTTAATTCAAACTGGGAACAGTTGCCGAGTCGACTCCGGAAAAGCTCGAGTCGACTCCTGCTACAGCCGAGTCGACTCCTGATCGCGTGAGTCGACTCCAACCCACCAACGGTCACATTGTCAGGCTGCGCAGAGTGTGCAGAACGGCCAGAAAAAGGAGAGTAACGGCTAGTTTCCGTGGGGGTTGACTTAAATAGCCACAGAAGACTGTAGCAAGGGAGATAACACATATTCCACTCCTAGCATTCAAGTCGTGAAGCTCTCTAAGTGCTCTTCAACGAGAAAAAGGGAAGATCTGCATTTACTGCTCCACCAACATCTTCCCAGCATTCAAAGCTTCCTCCTCCTGCTTTCAAGTCGATCACTCTTTCAAGAGGAGACCGGAGTTCCAGAAGCCACACCTCTTCACCATCTTAAAAGCGTTTGAGGGCTTCTAACTCCTTTACGATTATATTATTTTAAATCTGCTTTTTGAGAAGCTATTTTCTGTTTTCTTCTATCTCGTGTATTTACTTGATTCAATCGGGGGATTGAATCAAGGGGATTAAGGTTGGTTGGTGAGCCGGTTTAAAACCAACGAGTGTAAGGGTTTGATTGTGAGCCCGGGAAAACAATCGGGGTTGGTTCTAGTCGGTGAGCCTGGAAAAACCAACCGAGTTCGTTGTGAGCTCGTAAAACAACAAGTTCGGTTGTGAGCTTGCAAAACAACCGGCTGTAATCCAAGGGGGTTATAGTGAAATTCCCAAGTGAGACTTGGGGAGTGGACGTAGGAGCAAGGGTTAGCTCCGAACCACTATAAAACTTTGTGTTTGTAGTGCATTGTCTCTCATCTTCTTCCCCACACATTACTCACAGCACTTAGCTTTAATTAAATAACTGGCTATAGTATTTCGTTAATCATCCACAAAGTTTTAATTAGCTAAGTTAATTTAAAAACCCAATTCACCCCCCCTCTTGGGTTGTCTATCTGGGCAACAAGTGGTATCAGAGCCAAAAACTCTTCCACTCAAGAGTTAAAAGATCAAAATGACAACCCCATTTGGATCTTCTCACATTGAGGGTCAGTCCACCCAAAGACCTCCTTTCTTCAATGGATCCGACTACTCATACTGGAAGGCTAGGATGAGAATATTCATCCAAGCCCAAGACTATGAGATGTGGACCATTGTAGTGAATGGCCCATACATCCCATCCACATATGTAGAGGGTGTTAAGGTACCCAAACTAGAAACGGATTGGGATGAACATGACATGAGGAAGGCACAACTAAACTCTAAAGCAATGAATGTGTTTTATTGTGCCTTAGACCGTAATGAATTCAATAGAGTTTCAACTTGTAATTCTGCAAAAGAAATTTGGGACAGACTTGAAGTGACCCATGAGGGCACGAATCAAGTCAAGGAATCCAAAATAAACATCTTGGTTCATAAATATGAACTATTTAAAATGAATTCAAATGAAACAATCACAAGCATGTTCACTAGGTTTACTGATATTGTCAATGGCCTAAAAAGCCTTGGCAAGAACTATACTAATAGTGAACTTGTCAGGAAAATCCTTCGGTGTCTACCAAGGTTGTGGGAAGCCAAGGTGACGGCGATCCAAGAAGCTAAAGACTTGAACAAGCTTCAACTTGAAGAGCTCCTTGGATCCCTGATGACGCATGAGCTTACCATGAAACAACACAACGAGGAAGAGTCCTCCCATAAGAAAATGGTAATAGCTTTAAAATCTACTTCTTCTAACAAGGACCTGTCTTGCAGCAGCAGCAGTGAAGAGGAAGAAGATGAGGAAGATGGTGGTGAGGCACTTCTTGTGCGCAAGTTCAAGAAGTTTATCAACCACAAGAAGACGTATCATCAAAGGAGAGGTCCCTCAAATTCCTACCGCAGAGACAAAGGTAAGGAAAGGGAAAATGAGGGGATTGGGTGTTACGAGTGCAAGAAGCCGGGACACATAAGAGCAGAGTGCCCCTTATTGAAGAAGGGGAGTAAGTACAAGAAGAAGAAGGCACTTGTCACCACCCTATCGGACTCCGACGCATCATCTTCATCATCGGATGAAGAACAAGAAGAGAAGGCCAATTTCTGTTTCATGGCCAACGAAAATGAGGTAATTTCCGATACGCATTTTGATTTTACATTTGATGAACTTTATGATGCGTTCAATGAATTAATGATTGAGTATAAGAATATAAATGTTAAAAACAGAGAACTAAAAGTAACTAACCAAAGTTATATTCATAAGCATGATTCATTAATTAAGGATAAAGATAATCTCACCAAAGAAAATCTAGAACTTAAGACAAGCAACCAACTCCTAATTAAGAAGACTAACACCTTAACGAAAGATATTGAGAAACTAACAAAGGAATTTTCAGATCTCAAAAACCATAAACAAGTCTTAAACAAGGATCTAACTAAAGAGCTAAATGATCTAAAAACCGAAAATCAGACATTAACTAAAGAACTAAACAAATACAAACCCTTAGTTGAAAAATTCACATATAGTTCTGAAAAGTTAAACATGATACTTAATAATCAACGAGCCGTATTTAATAAAGCGGGTTTAGGGTATAAACCAAGGAATAAGCAAAAACTTCTTAGTAACTTCTTTGTTAAAGCTGGGGAAACTAAAATTAAGAAAATAACTTGCTTTTGTTGTGGAATAGTAGGACATAAAGCAAATGCATGTAATTTTAGGAAAAGTAAAACTAAAAGAAAAAATAAAAGGGTATGGGTTCCAAAAGGAACCAACTTGACTAACCATGAAGGACCCAAGAAAACTTGGGTACCTAAGATGACATGATTTGCTTGTGTAGGAGTGTCTTGCAGCCAAGGTCAACAAAAACTGCTGGTATTTGGATAGTGGCTGTTCAAGGCACATGACGGGTGATAAAGATCAATTTTTCACCCTTGAAGCTAAGAAGGGAGGTGCTGTGACTTTTGGAGACAACAACCAAGGTCACATCATTGGTATTGGTAAAGTTCAAATCACCCCTTCTACCTTTATAGATAATGTTAGATATGTTGATGGTCTTAAGCATAATTTGTTAAGCATTAGTCAATTATGTGATAAAGGATATGATGTTATGTTTAAACCATCACTATGTATTATAACAAATCCTAATGATAATAGTTTAGTTTTTAAAGGGATGAGACGTGGAATTGTATATGTGGTAGATCTAGAAGACCTTACAAAACATAACCAATGTTTAGTTGTTAATGAAACTAAAGAAAATGATGCTAGTTGGTTATGGCACCGTAAGTTAGGTCATGCAAGCATGGACACAATAACTAAACTAGTTAAAAGAGACTCCGTGATAGGTTTGCTAAAATTAAAATTTGAAAAGAACAAAATATGTGAAGCATGTCAATTTGGCAAACAATCTAGAAACTCTTTTAAATCCATAAAATGTGTCTCTACTTCTAGGCCTCTAGAATTACTACACATGGACCTATTTGGTCCAACTAGAACAACAAGCCTAGGTGGAAATAAATATGGTCTAGTTATAGTAGATGATTACTCTAGGTACACATGGGTCATGTTTCTAGCGCATAAGGATCAAGCATTTTCTATGTTTAAGAAGTTCCATAAGGAAGTAATAAATGCTAGAGAGTCCTCAGTTATAGCTATTAGAAGTGACCATGGTACCGAATTCGAAAATCAATTATTTGATGAATTTTGTAGTAAAAAGGGGATAACCCATAATTTCTCAGCACCAAGGACACCACAACAAAATGGAGTTGTGGAAAGGAAAAATAGAACCCTAGAGGAAATGGCTAGAACGATGTTATGTGAAAGTAACCTCCCTAAGTACTTTTGGGGAGAAGCCATTAATACTTCTTGCCATGTATTAAATAGAGTTCTATTAAGACCCATCATAAAGAAAACACCATATGAACTGTGGAAAAACAGAAAACCAAAGGTTAACTATTTTCATGTTTTCGGATGTAGGTGTTTTGTACATAATAATGGGAAAGATAATCTAGGGAAATTTGATCCAAAATCTGATGAAGGAATATTCCTAGGTTATTCTACAACTAGTAAAGCCTATAGAATCTTTAATAAAAGAACCCTAGTTATAGAAGAATCTATACATGTTGTTTTTGATGACTCTAGTGACATCTCATCTAGTAAGAAGGTTAATTTTGATGATGATATTGAAATACTTGAAGAAAAGATAGATGAGATGGGATTACAAGATGATAATCAAAAGTTGATTGAAGGAGAATCATCAAACCAAGAGCCTATAGTGGATCATGGGCTAACTAAAGCTTGGAGGTATGCTCATGGGCATCCTAAGGAACTAATTCTAGATGATCCATCCCAACCCGTTAGGACTAGAGCATCTCTTAGAAATTTGAATAACCATCTAGCTTTTGTTTCACACTTTGAGCCCAAACATATAGAAGAAGCCGAAAATGATGTAAATTGGATAAATGCAATGCAAGAAGAACTAAACCAATTTACTAGAAACAAAGTGTGGGATCTAGTAGAGAGACCTTCTGAATATCCAATTATAGGTACAAAATGGATATATAAAAATAAGCTAGATGAAAATGGAATTGTTATAAGGAATAAGGCTAGACTAGTAGCAAAGGGTTATAATCAAGAAGAAGGTATAGACTTTGATGAAACCTTTGCTCCCGTAGCTAGACTTGAGGCTATTAGACTATTATTAGCATATGCATGCTCTAAGGACTTCAAGCTATATCAAATGGATGTAAAAAGTGCTTTTCTAAATGGGTTTATTAATGAGGAGGTATATGTGGAACAACCTCCTGGTTTTGAAAATCATCAATACCCCAATCATGTGTATAAACTGAACAAAGCACTTTATGGTCTAAAACAAGCACCTAGAGCATGGTATGAGAGACTTAGTAAATTCCTATTAGAACATGAATTCTCTAGGGAAAATGTAGATACAACATTATTTCTGAAAAAGAAAAATAAGGATATGTTATTAGTACAGATTTATGTTGATGATATCATTTTCGGTGCTACTAACAATCGCCTCTGCGAGGAATTTGCTGATTTGATGCAGAATGAGTTTGAGATGAGCATGATGGGAGAGCTGAACTACTTCCTCGGGCTTCAAATCAAACAATCTGAAGGAGGCATCTTCATCAATCAAGCCAAATATATCAAGGAGATGCTCAAGAAGTTCGATATGGAGGGAAACAAGTCAATCAGCACCCCCATGAGCTCATCATGTAAGTTAGACCAAGATGAATCAGGTAAATCTGTAGATCAAAAACTTTATAGAGGTATGATAGGTTCTTTACTGTATCTTACTGCAAGTAGGCCTGATATTATGTTTAGTGTGTGCATGTGTGCTAGATATCAGGCTAATCCTAAAGAATCACACCTAGCTGCAGTTAAGAGAATCTTTAAATACTTAATAGGAACTAAGAACATAGGGCTGTGGTACTCTAAAGAATCTAGCCTAAACTTAATAGGGTACACAGATTCAGACTTCGCTGGATGTAAGCTTGATAGAAAAAGTACCAGCGGGTCTTGTCAATTTCTAGGAGAAAACCTAATCTCATGGTTTAGCAAGAAACAAAACTCGGTTGCATTATCCACTGCAGAAGCTGAATATGTTGCAGCCGGGAGTTGTTGTGCTCAAATCTTGTGGATTAAACAACAATTAGAAGATTATGGCATTAAACAAGATAAAATCCCCATTAATTGTGATAATACAAGTGCCATAAACCTAACTAAAAATCCAATTCAACACTCAAGAACTAAACACATTGAGATAAGACATCACTTCATAAGAGATCATGTATTGAATGGTGATGTGACTCTCCAATTTGTTTGTACTGATAATCAATTAGCAGATATTTTCACAAAACTCCTAAGTGAAGAGAGGTTCAGTGTACTTAGGAGGGGATTAGGAGTGATTGACCCATCCTAGTGGGAGTTTCCACTAGATTAATTGATTTTGATGGTTAAAATGAGGTTAAAATAGAGTTTCTATTCAATGATCATCAAATCAGATCCCAACTAGGTGATTTTCCCTCATTTGGCACGGTTATAGCATGATTTTTAAGTGCGTGCCAAGGTTAGAGACGACTCGAGTATGTTTCAGAGCCGGCTCCTAAGGGGGAGTCGACTCGCGCATTTGGGGGAGTCGACTCGCAAAGTTGGCAGCTGAGGGGGAGTCGACTCGCACATTGTCGGGAGTCGACTCGAAGTCTACAGGCGCATAAGGAGAGTCGACTCGCGCATTTTCTGGAGTCGACTCGAGGTCGAGTCGACTCGCGACTCAAGGGAGTCGACTCGCAGTCGGGATCCGACTTTTTAACCCTAGGTTTGTCGTTTCGCAAACACTTTTTCTCAAGCCGCCACTGTTCACAAAGCCCTAGAGCCGACTCCTAGGTCATCCTCGATCGTCTCCAAGCCCTTTTCCCGTCGGTTCTTCGCCGGACATTGAGTTTTCGTCCGTTCCTAGGTCTTTTCAGGTCAGTCCCGAGCTTCCTCTATCGATCCTTCTTCGTTCTCTAGGTTTTCATCTCGTTTAGGTCAAGATGCCTCGCAAGGGAGTTGTTAGAAAGAGGTCCCGTCCCGTGGCCGGTCCCGAGCGGCGCTCCAAGGCGCGGCACGATCCCGCGAGGCAACCTCCTCCGGATCGTTCCCCGCCTAGGGTAGTTCATGTTAGGCCGTTGGCCGGGAAGGCCGTCACCTCCGGGAGGTATGTCACTTTCGACTATCTCTCCCGAGAAGGATTCACCATAGGCGATAGGCTTAGAGCCCAGGGTCTAGAGTACTTCCTCACCTTGGACCTTCCCACCTATCCTGGCCTAGTTCAAGAGTTCTACAGTACCGTCCATCGGGGAGATGGAGGTATTGAGGGCATGGTATTAGGTGTCCCATTGCGTGTCACAGAGGACCTCATTGCCCATATCCTCCACCTTCCATTAGTAGGGGTGACTCCTGCACATCCTGAGGATAGATTTGAGGCCCTTACGATCATCTTAGGGCATCCACCTCAGTCTCCCCTAGATGAGGTATCTGCTAGCTCACTTCCTATTAAAGTGAGATCCTTTTGAGCATTTTGTCCAGGTCCATCTTCCCTAAGACAGGAAGATTTGATTTTGTGAATGAGAGGGACCTAGCTATTATGTCTTACATTCTTCAGGACACCCCGGTCAACTTCTCCAAGCTCATTTATAGGTATATGTGTGAGCCCCTGGATAGACCTAGGCTCTCCCTCCCATACGGAATGTTATTCACTCTTCTCTTTAGGCAGTACGAAATTTCCATTCCTGAGAAGGAACCCTCTCGTGCCTTGCGATGGACTGATCGCTTGGGTACGGGGACCATGCACAGGATGGGATTTCGGAAGAGAGAAGGGATCTGGGTTAGGAAGTCCACTCTCACCGCTCAGACCACCAGACCATCACCCAGTCCTGAGCCAGATTCTGACTACCCAGAGTCCCCAGACCATCCAGACCTTCCATCCACTCCTCCTGCTCCTACCACCTCTGCCGGACCTTCCTCCTCAGCTCCACCATCTATGGAGGTCCGTATTGATCCAGAGCAGCTCCGGGAGCTGCGGCAGGAGATCGTCCGAGATTTGAGGGACGAGCTGCTCCGGGAGCTCCGAGGTTCCGTGCCAGCTCCCACTCCTGCACCCACTCCATCCTCAGCACTGGTCCCATCCTTGACAGCCGTGACAGACATGACGGCTGAGGTGCGGCAGGAGATCTACAACATTAGGACCCTGGTGCAGGCCCAGTTCCACAGCATGAGCGAGGTCACGAGCACCACGAGGAGGATGCGGGATGACATCCGCCGTGACATGCACACCACCACCGAGGGGGCCGAGCGCTTGTCGAATGTGCTCATCGACAAGCTGGACGCACTTCAGACCTCGGTGACTGGGCTTCAGACGTCGGTGACTGAGCTCTCCACTACACATAGCAGAGCCACCACGTCTATTATCACGCAGCTGGGCCATGTTACAGAGGCAGTCGCCCTCCTCATGGAGCAGAGCCGATTGAGAGGAGGAGTCACATCCTCGAGAGGAGGAGCTACATCCTCCAGAGGAGGAGATGTATCCTCGAGAGGGGGAGCTACATCCTCCAGAGGAGGAGATGTATCCTCAAGAGGGGGAGGCACATCCTCGAGGAGGTCATAGATGATTTTGAGTTGTGTTTTGTCCTCTTTTGTATTGTTCTTGCTTTACCTATTGTATGCTCAAATGTATTCACCTTCATATCAATACAATGAGTAGACATCTTATCTTCATTTCTGTGCCATTTGATGATTGACTATGCCATTTGTGCCATTGATTGTGTGTGATTACCTCCTTTTTGGTATGATGACAAAAAGGGGGAGAAATGTGTAAAATATGTAAAAGAGGAGAAATATTAAAAAATATGTAAAAGAAATCAATGGAAATAAATAAAACGATAAACTCTTAAAAACACACATAAATTTGTTCTAAGTGGATTCGGTACCTCGAGGCTCATTATCTCTCTTTTGGGGCTCCTAATGGAGTAATCTCCAGAATCTATTCAAGGGATATTCGGAGATTAGCTGAATCCTACTCAAGAACAAATTGACAGATTTTTCCTCTAAAAATAAAAATTTTAGTTCAAAAATTTCAAAGCATTAAAAGGAAATTCAGAAAATCAAAACATAGTTGAATGCATATGTTGAGGGGGAGAATCTGAATTTTAATCAAGCTAAATCATTAATGTCATATAAGCCAAACAATTGATTGCAGAATATGAAGGCTTATATAATTCCAAATGAAAGGGGGAACTTTAACTCCGAAATTTAATGTTTCACTCCTTTCAAACTTGGATAAATTAAATTATCAAGACATTTGAATTCATTTATGGAGTTTATTTCATTATTTACTGAGCAACTCATTTTACATATACTCAAAGTTTTGTCATCATCAAAAAGGAGGAGATTGTGGAGTGATCGATTAAAACCCCGTTTGATTTTGATGAGCTCAAAGCATTTGAGTATATCTTGTGATTACTAATGAATTCAATTGAGTGTTTCAGTGAAAATCCTGTCCAAGTGTCTCTAGACTTGGTTCATAGCATTTTGGATAAGTTAAGAAGTCTGCATGAACCAATGTCTGAGATACGAGTCGACTCCCGAGTTTCACGAGTCGACTCCAAGCGTATCAAGGTCACTGGCACGAGCTCGAGTCGACTCCTGATCAGTACGAGTCGACTCCGACTGAAAACAGACAGAAGGACAGAAGAGCAGTTTTTCAGGTCTGAGATTCGAGTCGACTCCAGTGGAATGCGAGTCGACTCCCAGCGGTACACACAGAAAAAGTCAGAGAGCGTTTTATGGACTCTGAGATTCGAGTCGACTCCAGTGGAACGCGAGTCGACTCCCAGCGGTACACAAAGAAAAAGTCAGAGAGCGTTTTATGGACTCTGAGATTCGAGTCGACTCCCGCAGTACGCGAGTCGACTCCGAGACTGTGCGACCATCGACAGACAGAAGACCATGTTACTGCCTCTGAGATTCGAGTCGACTCCCAGACAGCTCGAGTCGACTCCAAGACAAGCTTCACGTCAAAAGGCAGAAGACCAACTTTTGGAAACTGAGAGCCAAGTCGACTCCAAGGAAGTTCGAGTCGACTCCAAGACTGGATGAGCCAAAAGACAGAGAATCGGGAGTTCGGGCTCTGAGATTCGAGTCGACTCCCAGGACAGTCGAGTCGACTCGAGTGGACAAAATTCAAATTTGGATCCACGGACTACAGAGGATGAGCCGACTCCAAAATTGCCAGGTCAGCGCCAGAAGTTGGCGAGTCGACTCCGGGTCAAGACGAGTCGACTCCCAGTCAAGACGGCAACTTTAATTCAAACTGGGAACAGTTGCCGAGTCGACTCCGGAAAAGCTCGAGTCGACTCCTGCTACAGCCGAGTCGACTCCTAATCGCGCGAGTCGACTCCAACCCACCAACGGTCACATTGTCAGGCTGCGCAGAGTGTGCAGAACGGCCAGAAAAAGGAGAGTAACGGCTAGTTTCCGTGGGGGTTGACTTAAATAGCCACAGAAGACTGTAGCAAGGGAGATAACACATATTCCACTCCTAGCATTCAAGTCGTGAAGCTCTCTAAGTGCTCTTCAACGAGAAAAAGGAAAGATCTGCATTTACTGCTCCACCAACATCTTCCCAGCATTCAAAGCTTCCTCCTCCTGCTTTCAAGTCGATCACTCTTTCAAGAGGAGACCGGAGTTCCAGAAGCCACACCTCTTCACCATCTTAAAAGCGTTTGAGGGCTTCTAACTCCTTTACGATTATATTGTTTTAAATCTGCTTTTTGAGAAGCTATTTTCTGTTTTCTTCTATCTCGTGTATTTACTTGATTCAATCGGGGGATTGAATCAAGGGGATTAAGGTTGGTTGGTGAGCCGGTTTAAAACCAACGAGTGTAAGGGTTTGATTGTGAGCCCGGGAAAACAATCGGGGTTGGTTCTAGTCGGTGAGCCTGGAAAAACCGACCGAGTTCGTTGTGAGCTCGTAAAACAACAAGTTCGGTTGTGAGCTTGCAAAACAACCGGCTGTAATCCAAGGGGGTTATAGTGAAATTTCCAATTGAGACTTGGGGAGTGGACGTAGGAGCAAGGGTTAGCTCCGAACCACTATAAAACTTTGTGTTTGTAGTGCATTGTCTCTCATCTTCTTCCCCACACATTACTCACAGCACTTAGCTTTAATTAAATAACTGGCTATAGTATTTCGTTAATCATCCACAAAGTTTTAATTAGCTAAGTTAATTTAAAAACCCAATTCACCCCCCCCTCTTGGGTTGTCTATCTGGGCAACAATTTAACATACCTAAAATAAGCTATCATGCATCATAGCTATCTCATAGCATGTATAAATCATAAGCAACTAATTAACATGCTTCAACATATCTTCATATGGAAAATTTCATATCATGACATTTTATTACATATCATATCATACATGAATCATATATTTCAGCATTTCATTAAGCATAAGACATTACTATCTCATAGTAAATTAATAATCATACATCATGCATTATTATTTGATTGAACCAATTAAGGATAGCTCTGATACCACTGTAGGGTTCTAGCATGTCATAATGGGCAGCGGAAGCTAGGGATTTTAAAAATTTTCTTAATAAAGTCCCTATGCATGAAACCCTTTTAAGCCTAGATCACCTTAATGATTACAATCAAATAATATAAAATAAATGCAGAATTAGTAGAATACCTCAAACGCTAATCCAAAGTGTACAATCTTCACGAGGCGTCCAAGTGTCCGCCCTCCAATGGTGATCCACACGAAAACTTGATCAAGACTTTAGCTCCAAAGACTTTTGATCCTTAATGCAGAATTCTTCTAAAGAACTCTAACGGCTTGCTTTCCTTCCTTTCTATTTTTCTTTAGCCTTCTAAAATCACTTCTAATCCTTTTGTCCTAATGAAGACCACCTTGTCTTGGCTTAGGACACACTAGAAGCAATGTCAGAAAGAAAGAAACTAATGTAAGAAAGAAGGGATATGAGAGAGAGAGAGTTGGATTGATTTCCGATGATTTGAAAACACCGGGAGCATTCCTATTTATAGATGGCGTGGGGATGCATCACCAAAGGATGCATCCCATCCACACATCCTTCAGATGGGGCGTGATAAGAGGAGAGAAGGCGCCACAAAAATAGGGAGAGGCGTATCAAAAGTGGTTAGGATAAGATCAAGCGCTTATGATGTGGCGCTTGATTCCCTAAGCATCTCTTCATGAAAATGCGCCGTACTCTTCTCTTTCTTCACTTCTTCTCACGCAAGAAAAATAGGAACCAACCTTATCCATTCATCAAGGGTTGATCATGATCCAAAGGCCATGAAAGAAGGCGCCATATATCCCTTAGGCGTGATGAAGAGAGAAGAGAGAGAATGGATAAGATCAAATAAATGGTTCATCCTTATCCATTTAATCTTCACGTATTCTCTCTCTTTCCTTCACCTATTTTTCATCTCCACGCCTCCCAATGATATCCATCACGTCATCATGATCTCCCATCATCCTATGATGAAAATCCAATGGCTCCAATTCATGGTGCCATCCATTTGATCCATCTCTTCATCCAAATGTTGATCCAACGGTCAAAAATGAATGATTTATCAAATCTAATCCAATTAGACTCAAATCAAGCCAATTTAGGTGCCAACTTTTGGCTAACCCATATTAGAATATGATCTAATCAAATTAGATCAATTAAGAATCAGATTCGAATCCAATTCGAATCAGATTCGAATCCACTTCGAATCAGGAGCTAAGGTTTGCAACACCTGCTAGGATGTTTATCTTGCAAACATGATCTAATCCAATTAGACCCTTGATAAGTTTTCTTGTGTGTGACCCATTGGGTTCCATACTTCGCCAGCAATAGGTGTGAGTGCGAGTTGACCCAACTTGATTAGAACTCTTCTAATCGATTTAAGTCTAAACTGCGCGAACCCGAACTTAACAATTAGAATCCTTTCTAATTGATGATCGAATTAAACTCTTTAGTTCGATCAAACCTATAAGACAAGATTGATGTCTAGCAACGTGTCATGTCTACCCGAAAAATATGGAATTTGGTAGAAATACCAAAAATACCCTTCAGTGGCAAGTTACCATGCAATTCAATCCTTTAATCAAACTGCATCCCAAATATGTATATGAGTATGAATATATGTCAAACTCAATTTCATATTCATATTTTTCTCAATCTTTTAATGATAATTCAAATAATGAAACATTAGAAACTCTTTCTAATTTTCATTCTGCTTTGATCAAAGGCTTCCTGAATTATCATATGATTAGAATAAATAGGATGCTATCTTCTCTTACTAGAAGTGATTAATTCCTTGTTGACCTACTCATAATATTCGTACACAATCCACCATATCCAGAAGACCTCGTACATAACTTATTGTCATGAATGAGTGTGAACCAAAACATAGGTTCATGTGCACAAGATACCATGGTGATCTCAGGTCAAAGGATCAGTTGCACAACTTCCACTAAGAGAATCATCTTTTGACATGTAAGTAAGACTTCATAAGATTTCTCTTTGTAGGTCAATTCAGTGAACTCATTCTTCTAATGAGCACCCATATCTTTGTATTAGTGTCTCCACACAAATGATTATGAGATCAATCATCCTCTGCATCGAGCATACATAAGACATGCCAGTCTTTCCGGTAATCATTGATCCCCGACTCAATGTACCAATGACTGGAAATATTTAAGATTAGGATTTTAGGATTTTAAGTCTCACTAGTATGATCTCATCATAGTCTTAAAACCATTGCCCTAATCTAAGGAGTTTATCATAAATATAATCAACAGCATATGATAAAATATAATGCCTTTATTCATATTTAAATGTCATGTACATGATTTGGACAAATCAAAAGAAAAACCCTTCGCAATACATATTGCGATTGGCTTGTAGGGCATATACTCTTTCAGTATCATTGGTGATTAATTTCTAAATGCTCCTGATCAATGGATCATCACGAGGACGGTGATCGATCCGATCAGTGCACAGATCACTTTTCTTCTGGATGGACGAGACTCGAGTCCACAGTGTAGGAACACTGAAGTGATAGTGCAGGTGCTTGTTAGAGAACAAGGGTACTGAGCGTGACCAAGACAAGAAGTCACTTGGATGTCTATCCACTCGTCAGTGACTTGCTTGATGTTGCAGTAGTATGACTGGTCCTTTGACCTGCGGTGCTTCGGCTACTCACAGTGAGGTTATTGTAGTTTGACTACACGTATACATGGTCTCTAGCCATATGGGTCCTTGTAGTGTAGATTGGCTGCAGTAAGTTCACTGTAGGAGTAGGGTATGCACTTACATAGAATCTATCGATCTTGATAGAAGAAGAGTGATCCTATGTGATTTGTTAGACTGAGTTCTAAGACCTTGGCCAGGGCAGAAATATAAAGTGGAGAAAGAGTTTTTCACTATCGAACTCAAGTCAAATAAATCTAGACATATGACAGACGACGGGGTTTGACGAGTTTTCCATGACCTCCGATCTGTAGGGATCCACGATAGAAGGACTGTATCATACGATTGCTGCACCTAGAGGTTCATCATTCTATTCTGCTGGGTGGCCACTACATACTGCTAGGTGTCACTGGTGGATGGTGAGACTCACAGGGATCATCTCGATGGTCGATAATCCCTGGTGAGTTGAGTTGGAATTGTTTCAACCCATTGAAAGGAGTTTTCAATGATATTGTGATAGAGATCATAATATATCTCACTACCAGTCAGAATGGAACCTATGGGGTCACACACATTAGAGGTATTGACCGATCCAATGGTTGAATGTGATTAGGAATCACAAATAATCAATTAGATTGATAAATGAAAACCCGCTAAGAGTTAGTGGCTAGAAGAAGGAACAATTGCAATCGAATTGCAATTTAATTTAATTAATTAGATTTAATTAATTGGACTTGATCATGAGTCCTACTTGGAGTGGAAATCATGGAGTCCTAATTGGATTAGGATTTCAAATTAAATTAGAATCCTATTTGGAATAGGATTTCTAAAGTCCAAATTGTCTTAGGGCTGAAAATTGAACAAGTCCTGATTAGATTAGGATTTTCTTAAGTCCTAATTAATTTTAATTTTAATCTAATTAATTTCATGACTCCTAATTGGATTAGGATTGAAGATTTCAAAGAGTCATGGCTCAATTAAATTCTAATTGGATTAGGAATTGGAGGAAATTGAAATGGGTTCACAAAAATCCTATTTTGACTAGGATTGGACTCAAACAATGGACCCAAATTAAAACCCCCTTTAATTTATTTAAATAGCAGATTTAAATGAACTTGAGGGAGGGGCCCACGCCCCTCCCCTTGGGGTGTGCGTGGGAGAAAGAGGAGGGGCGCACGCCCCTCCTTGTTAGCCAAAAAGAAGAGATAAAGATGAGTTCCTAAAAAATAGGAACTCATCCTTATCTCTTAACTAATTAAAAGGGAGCATGGAATTTCGAAAAAGATGGATGTTTTTCTCCTCATTCCAGCCGTGAGCACCCTCCTCCATCTTCCTCCTTTGAGCCACAATCAAGAGAAGAAAAAGAAAAGCCTAAGACGCCCTCTTCCTTCTTCATCTTGGTTCCAAAAGGAAGAAAAAGAAAAAGGCTGCAGGGCTTTGTTCTTGTTCCTTTGGTTCTTCCTTCTTCTTCCTCCTCTCAAGCCAATCAAAGGTTGATTCAAAGGAGAGGACTTCAGCCATCCATAGCCATCTCTGCAAGGGAGCTAGCACCCCGGTGAGATCCAAAGGCTTCGATCGAGTCAGTACTTCGTGTGGATACCTGTAGAGGCCGGACGCGTGTGCGGCTTCCACTGAGCCTTGATCAAATACCACGTAAATCAGATTTGCGGAGACTATCTACCCACACAAGGTGAAGATCTGATCTTCTTAATGATTTTAAAATAGTTTAAAATAATTTAATTCTAATCTATCTACAAACGAAAGGTTTTAAAACACATTCATGCGATGAACAGATCCCGCATATGTTTTTCCGCTGCAATCTGAAAATTATTTCAAAATTTTCATGGCATATGAGGGATGCTAACAGTGGTATCAGAGCCATGGTTATGTAGATTAAGATTAGAATTAAATTTTTCAAGGCATTTTAGATCTGAAATTTAAGGGATTAGGCTTGCTGAAATTTATGTATGCAGAATTTTCAGCTTGCTGATTTTTCTGCATACTAATTTTTAGATGCTTAGATTAATGATTCTAAAGCTTTGATAATGTGATTACAAATATTTAGAGTCAAATCTAGCATGATCAGCAAGTCATGAGATGGAATAATCAATTAAATTACAGATCTAAAAATAATTTTTATGCATGTGATGCGTATGGTGATGATCATGGATGGACCCTTTGAATGTGCTGAAATGTTCTGCGATGTTCTGTGATGTTCTGTGATGCATGTAGTTTTAATTTTCTGATGCCTGCGTGCATCTTAAATTCATGTATTAGAGACCTGCGTGTCTCAATGAAAAGGGTTGTAATTTTATTTTTATTTTTATTTAATTTTTAAAGCAATCTGGGACGTAAACTGTGATGTGTGTTGCACGTCGATGGTTGATCGATATGTACATCAACAAGCTCAACATGCGCGGATCAAGATCAAGGGTTGATTGAAGATGGATCAAGGAGTTGATCACAATTGGACCTAGAGGATCAAGATCGAGTCAAGAGTTGAAGACGATCAAACCAATTGACGTGCATGTGCTTGTAAAATGACCCCATCTTGGATCCATGATCATCACCATTTAATTTTATTTTTGATAAATGCCTGGATGTTTAATGCTTATGATTTTGCGGGTAGACTTATATTTGTATGAGATGTGAATACACGATCGAGTGAGACCTAAATCGAAACCTCCCTAATCAGTCGAGGGTGAACCAACATGAGTTAGTCATATTAGATTAATTGATCTAATTGGTGTCTAGGCAAGCCTATAAGGTGGTTACTTAATTAGGACCTTACTCTCTGAGTAAGGGGAGCCTCCCACCTGCTTACCTGGCCAATTGTTCGATTACCTCTTATGAAGAACTCAAGTTGCAAACACTAAGACTTGATTATGCAATATTAAGTCCATAGGTCTTCCACCGTAGTAGAGTTGCTAAGGTCTTTCCGGCGTTGATTTGTCTCGGCTGGACACAGTGGGCAAGTTGCATCGGGACTGGACCTCTCTATTAGACATGAGATGTTGTGGGGTAAAGGTGGGGTTGGGCACCAATAACTGTTAGGTGAGGACCCAATGACGACTTTATTTCCGCGGTTATACGGTGGGTCTGACTTAACTAAGTAATGGGACCAATAACTGTTAGGTGAGGTCTTCATCACTTAGAGACCAAGTAACACTGCAATATGCTTGAGAAGCATTGTACAAGAGTTGTACACTCATCCATTTATATGTCACCAATAACTATTAGGTGAGGCGGCATGTAAATCGGTGAGACCGCAGTACCCACTAGAAATCCTAGTCGCGTAGGGTTTTCGTTTCTCCATCAGGGGAGTATGAGGAATTCCAGAATATAGTGGGAGCATATTTGTTTTAAAAGTCCCTAGAACAAATTAAGTTCAAGTACAAAGTCTAACTAGAATCTTTACTCTCTACAGATCACAATGTCAGCTTCAAACCCTTTGACCCGAATCCTTGAGACCAACAGACTGACCGGAACCAACTATAAAGACTGGCTTAGGAACCTGAAAATTGTTCTGAATTGTGAGAAAATAGGGTATGTGCTCGAGAATGATATCCCTAGGCTACCAGCACGTCCTACTGATGATCAGCGTGAGACGCATCAGAAGTGGACTGATGACGACATTAGGGTCAAGTGCTACATCATGGCATCCATGACTAACGAACTTCAATGCCAGCATGAGAACATAAAGACTGCTAGGGAAATACTGGCTCATCTGCAAGAGTTGTATGGTGAGCAGAGCCGCACTGCACGCTTTGAAGTGTCCAAGAGGCTCTTCAAGGCAAAGATGCGTGAGGGGCAGTCTGTCCACGATCACTGTTTGACTATGATCAAGGACCTCGAGGAACTTGAGAAGCTCGGTATGTCCATGCATAAGGAACTGCAGATAGATCTGATCCTGCAATCCCTTCCTAATTCATTTGGTCAGTTTATAGTAAACTACCATATGAATAAAATTGAATGCACAAAGACCGAATTGTTGAATATGTTGGTAACTGCTGAAGGGGCCTTGAAAGGTTCAAGGGGCTCTGTTCTGGCTGCTGAGCTGACTTCTGGTTCCAAGAGAAAGTCTACTTGGAAGAAAAAGAAGCCTGCTAAGAAGCAAAAGAAAGACAAGAAGCCTAAGAAGGAAGTTCACAAGAAAAGGGCTAATGACAAGGGAAAATGTTTTCACTGCAACGTCGACGGCCACTGGAAAAGGAACTGCCCTTCATACCTCGAGAGCCTGAAGAACAAAAAGGCAGACACACCTTCTGAAGGTATGTTAGATTTGCTCGTAATTGAAACTAATCTTACGGTTTCTTCTACTTCTAGTTGGATTATAGATTCTGGTTCTAGTGCTCATTTGTGCACTACTATGCAGGGTCTAAAGGAAAGTAGGAGGCTGGCGGAAGGTGCAGTGACCCTTCGGGTTGGCAACGGGGCAAGAGTTGCTGCTGTAGCTGTGGGCACCTACCCTCTGCGATTACCGTCTGGATTTAGTTTATTGCTTAGAGACTGTTATTATGTCCCTGCTGCTAGCAGGAATTTGATTTCTGTTTCGTGTTTAGCACAGGATGGTCATGTTTTGACCTTTGACAAAAACTGCTGTTCTATTTATTTCAGAAATAAATTAGTTGCACGTGGTTTCATGATTGATAGTCTCTATCACTTGCATATTGATGTGTCTGTGAATGTGTCTGAGCAAGTACTGAGTGCCATAGGATCTAAAAGATCCAGAGATGAGATAAACCAGAAGTATTTGTGGCACCTCAGGCTTGGCCATATTGGAGAGGACAGAATGAACAAAATGGAGAAAGATGGGCTTCTTGGCCCATTGACTTCCGAGTCATATCCAGTTTGTGAGTCCTGTCTTCAAGGAAAAATGGCTAGATTACCCTTTGTAGGACATGGGGAGAGGACCACTGAAATACTTACCCTGGTACACACTGATGTGTGTGGCCCATTCGATGTGCTAGCCAGGGGTCGTTATTCATACTTCATTACCTTTACCGATGACTATTCACGATATGGGTATGTGTATCTTATGAGATACAAATCTGAGTCTTTTGAAAAGTTCAAAGAGTTCAGAAATGAAGTAGAAAAACAGACTGAAAAAATCCTTAAGGTTCTTCGATCAGATCGAGGAGGAGAATACCTTAGTGGGAAATTCTGGGATTATCTCAAGAAAAATGGCATAGTCTCACAATGGACACCTCCGGGTACACCTCAACTCAACAGGGTGTCAGAAAGGAGGAATCGGACTCTATTGGATATGGTCCGATCCATGATGAGCTTCACTGATCTACCTATGTTTCTTTGGAGAGATGCCTTATTATCCGCAATTTATTTATTGAATAGAGTTCCCTCTAAATCCGTTCCTACCACACCGTATGAGATATGGCATGGTAAGAAGCCGAGTCTTGGTCATCTCAAGATTTGGGGATGTCCGGCCCACGTCAAGCGACTACAGGCGGACAAGTTAGAGCCTAGGACCATAAGTGCTCGTTTCATTGGATATCCTAAAGAGTCATTAGGATACAATTTTTACATCTCAGAGGATCACAATGTGTTTGTGAGCCGACATGCCGTCTTTCTGGAAAAACAGTTTATCCTTGATAGAGGCAGTGGGAGAAAAATTGAGCTTGAAGAGAGAGTCTCTGAAAAGCAACGAGTCATGGATCCTATAGAACCTATTCATACAGAGCCAGTACACGTAGTACCTCCTCCACCTCGTAGATCTAGTAGGGTCTCCCATCCTCCCGATAGATACTTAGGTATACTAGTAGAGGACACCGAGGAAATGTTCCTCATGGGAGATAGGGAACATGTACAGGATCCCAATACCTACGACGAGGCGATATCTGATATCGATTCCGAGAAATGGCTGGAAGCCATGAAGTCAGAGATAGACTCCATGTATTCCAACCAAGTCTGGACCTTAGTAGATCCACCAGAAGGTATAGTACCTATTGGATGTAAATGGATCTATAAAAGGAAGATAGGTTCGGATGGAAAGGTAGAGACCTATAAGGCAAGGCTAGTAGCGAAAGGGTATAGTCAGCGCGAAGGCATTGACTATCAGGAGACCTTTTCACCTGTAGCTATGCTGAAATCCATTCGAACATTGCTTGCCATTGCAGCATTTCATGATTATGAAATATGGCAGATGCATGTGAAAACTGCTTTTCTGAATGGATATCTTGATGAAGATATCTATATGGAGCAGCCTTTGGGTTTCACTTCCAGTGATGGTGATCACAAGGTCTGCAAGCTGCAAAGGTCCATCTATGGACTAAAGCAAGCATCTCGGAGTTGGAACACTCGTTTTAATGATGCGATCAAATCATTTGAGTTCATCAAGAACGAAGAGGAACCGTGTGTTTACAAGAAGGTTAGTGGGAGTGCTGTCGTGTTCCTCGTACTGTACGTGGATGACATCCTCCTGATAGGAAATGATATTCCTATGCTCACCTCGGTCAAGGTCTGGTTATCAAAAGAGTTCTCCATGAAAGACCTTGGGGAAGCATCCTACATTTTGGGGATAAAGGTCTATAGGGATAGATCTAAAAGGATGCTTGGCCTATCACAAAAGATGTACATAGAGGAGGTACTGAAGAGGTTCAGTATGGAAAACTCCAAGAGGGGTCTATTACCCCTTAGGCATGGGATTCATCTCTCCAAAAAGATGTGCCCCAACACATCTGAAGAGATTCAACGCATGAGCAGGATTCCTTATGCTTCTGCAATAGGAAGCCTCATGTATGCCATGCTGTGTACACGACCTGATATAGCCCTTGCTGTGAGTGTCACTAGCAGATATCAGTCGAATCCAGGTGAAGAGCACTGGACAGCTGTGAAGAACATTCTTAAGTACTTAAGAAGAACTAAAGATTTGTTCTTGGTCTTTGGAGGAGTATCGGAGTTAAAGGTAGAAGGATACACAGATTCAGACTTTATGACTAATATTGATGATAGAAAGTCTACATCTGGATATGTGTTCTTGTGCAATGGTGGTACGGTAAATTGGAAGAGTTCCAAACAACCGATCATTGCTGACTCTACCATGGAAGCTGAGTATATCGCCGCCTCTGAAGCTGCAAAGGAAGCCTTCTGGTTCAACAAATTCATTGCAGAGCTAGATGTAATGCCATCGGATGCCATCACACTCTACTGCGATAATAATGGCGCCATAGCTCTTGCTAAGGAGCCAAGGTCTCATCAGAAGTCCAAGCACGTAGAGCGGCGCTTTCACCTCATACGCGAATACCTCGAGAAGAAATATGTCGAGGTGCAGAGAGTAGACTCCGCGGACAACGTGGCAGACCCGCTCACTAAGCAGTTAAATCAGCAGAAGACAGAAGCCCACCTTGAGAAGATGGGACTTAGATATATGTCTAATTGGCTTTAGTGCAAGTGGGAGATTGTTAGATGTATGCCCTAGAAGCCAATCTGGCGGACACATTATTACTTCTAGGACATAAATTTGTACTTGACTTTATTATTATTGAATAATAAATGGGCATCTTTTTCATTCATATTTTTTATGTGTCTATGAATCGTCCAAGAAATTAATAAGATGATGATACATATTCTCAAGAGTTGAGAATTTGAGCCATGTATCATTGGTGATTAATTTCTAAATGCTCCTGATCAATGGATCATCACGAGGACGGTGATCGATCCGATCAGTGCACAGATCACTTTTCTTCTGGATGGACGAGACTCGAGTCCACAGTGTGAAGGGTTCTAGCATGTCATAATGGGCAGCGGAAGCTAGGGATTTTAAAATTTTCTTAATAAAGTCCCTATGCATGAAACCCTTTTAAGCCTAGATCACCTTAATGATTACAATCAAATAATATAAAATAAATGCAGAATTAGTAGAATACCTCAAATGCTAATCCAAAGTGTACAATCTCTACGAGGCGTCCAAGTGTCCGCCCTCCAATGGTGATCCACACGAAAACTTGATCAAGACTTTAGCTCCAAAGACTTTTGATCCTTAATGCAGAATTCTTCTAAAGAACTCTAACGGCTTGCTTTCCTTCCTTTCTATTTTTCTTTAGCCTTCTAAAATCACTTCTAATCCTTTTGTCCTAATGAAGACCACCTTGTCTTGGCTTAGGACACACTAGAAGCAATGTTAGAAAGAAAGAAACTAATGTAAGAAAGAAGGGATATGAGAGAGAGAGAGTTGGATTGATTTCCGATGATTTGAAAACACCGGGAGCATTCCCTATTTATAGATGGCGTACGGATGCATTGTAGCCATCCATTCATGCATGAAGAGGGGCGTGAGATCAAGTGATGTGTCATTTGATGAGAGGGCATATCAGAAGTAGTTAGGATAAGATGAAGTGCTTATGATATGGCGCTTCATCCTTATCCATTCCCTAAGCATCTCTTCATGAAATCCACCGTACTCATGCCTCTCTTCATTTCTTCTCACGCATGAAAAATAGGGAGCATTCTCAACCATTGATCAAGGCTAGATGATGATCCAAAGGCCCTTATTGGTGGCGCCATAAGAAAGAAGGAGAGAGAGAATGATGCGGTTGAAGGGAAAGTAGTTAGGATATGATGACGTGTCATCTTTATCCAATCCAAGTGGCACTTCTTCATGAGGCGCCATTCTAAATTCACCGTATTCCCTTCTTTCTCACGCCATCTGATGTTGACTAAGTCAATATCACAAGTCCATCACGAGATCATGATCTCCCATCATCCCATGATGAAGATCCAATGGCTCTAATCCATGGCGCCATCCATTTGATCCTTCTCTTCATCCAAATGTTGATCCAACGGTCAAAATTAAATGTTTTATCAAATCTAATCCAATTAGACTCAAATCAAGCCAATTTAGGTGCCAACTCTTGGCTAACCCATATTAGAATATGATCTAATCAAATTAGATCAATTAAGAATCAGATTCGAATCCAATTCGAATCAGATTCGAATCCAGTTCAAATCAGGAGCTAAGGTTTGCAACACCTGCTAGGATGTTTATCTTGCAAACATGATCTAATCCAATTAGACCCTTGATAAGTTTTCTTGTGTGTGACCCATTGGGTTCCATACTTAGCCAGCAATAGGTGTGAGTGCGAGTTGACCCAACTTGATTAGAACTCTTCTAATCGATTTAAGTCCAAACTGCGCGAACCCGAACTTAACAATTAGAATCCTTTCTAATTGATGATCGAATTAAACTCTTTAGTTCGATCAAACCTATAAGACAAGATTGACGTCTAGCAACGTGTCATGTCTACCCGGAAAATATGGAATTTGGTGGAAATACCAAAAATACCCTTCAGCGGCAAGTTACCATGCAATTCAATCCTTTAATCAAACTGCATCCCAAATATGTATATGAGTATGAATATATGTCAAACTCAATTTCATATTCATATTTTTCTCAATCTTTTAATGATAATTCAAATAATGAAACATTAGAAACTCTTTCTAATTTTTATTCTGCTTTGATCAAAGGCTTCCTGAATTATCATATGATTAGAATAAATAGGATGCTATCTTCTCTTACTAGAAGTGATTAATTCCTTATTGACCTACTCATAATCTTCGTACACAATCCACCATATCCAGAAGACCTCGTACATAACTTATTGTCATGAATGAGTGTAAACCAAAACATAGGTTCATGTGCACAAGATACCATGGTGATCTCAGGTCAAAGGATCAGTTGCACAACTCCCACTAAGAGAATCATCTTTTGACATGTAAGTAAGACTTCATAAGATTTCTCTTTGTAGGTCAATTCAGTGAACTCATTCTTCTAATGAGCACCCATATCTTTGTATTAGTGTCTCCACACAAATGATTGTGAGATCAATCATCCTCTGCATCGAGCATACATAAGACATGCCAGTCTTTCCGGTAATCATTGATCCCCGACTCAATGTACCAATGACTGGGAATATTTAAGATTAGGATTTTAGGATTTTAAGTCTCACTAGTATGATCTCATCATAGTCTTAAAACCATTGCCCTAATCTAAGGAGTTTATCATAAATATAATCAATAGCATATGATAAAATATAATGCCTTTATTCATATTTAAATGTCATGTACATGATTTGGACAAATCAAAAGAAAAACCCTTCGCAATATATATTGCAATTGGCTTGTAGGGCATCTACTCTTTCAATCTCCCACTTGCACTAAAGCCAATCGCTCTTATATTTTATCCCCATACAATCGAGGTGGCGATCGAACTGCTGTTGTGGTAGAGCTTTAGTGAACGGGTCTGCTAGGTTGTTCTTGGTGTCTACTCGTTCAATGACTATGTCTTGTCTCTCGACAATCTCTCGAACAAGATGGAAGCGTCTTAGAATGTGCTTGGATTTGTGATGAGACCTTGGTTCCTTCGCTTGAGCAACAGCTCCAGTGTTATCACAATAAACTGGGACTGGTCCAGCAATCTCGGGAACTACTCCTAACTCAGAGATGAACTTCTTCATCCAGACAGCTTCCTTAGCAGCTTCACTTACAGCAATGTATTCTGCCTCAGTAGTTGAGTCAGCTACAGTTTGCTTTTTGGAACTCTTCCAGCTCACTGCACCACCATTTAGGGTAAAGACATACCCTGAAGTGGACTTGCTATCATCTGGATCTGATTGAAAACTAGAATCAGAAAATCCTTCTAGTTTCAACTCAGATCCTCCATAAACTAGAAAAATATCTTTAGTCCTTCTCAAGTACTTAAGAATATTTTTCACAGCTATCCAATGATCCTCTCCTGGATCAGCCTGAAATCTACTTGTTATGCCTAAGGCATAAGCAACATCAGGCCTAGTACATAGCATAGCATACATAATCGATCCTATTGCCGAAGCATAGGGAATAGAATTCATTCTATTCCTCTCTTCAGATGTCTTAGGAGACATCTTCTTAGAGAGACGTATGCCATGACTCATAGGCAAATAACCTCTTTTACTTTCTTCCATGCTGAATCTTTTCAGCACATTATCTATGTACCTAGACTGGGACAAGCCTAGCATCCTTTTAGATCTATCCCTATAGATCTTTATACCAAGTATATAGGATGCTTCTCCCAAGTCTTTCATGGAAAAGCTTTTTGACAGCCAAGTCTTGACCGATTGTAACATTGGAATATCATTTCCAATGATCAGTATGTCATCTACATACAATATTAAGAAGACAATGGCACTCCCACTAGTCTTCTTGTACACACATGGTTCATCCACATTTTTGATAAAACCAAACTCTTTGACTGTTGTATCAAAACGGATGTTCCAACTCCTCGATGCTTGCTTTAATCCATAAATGGATCTCTTAAGCTTGCATACTTGATTTGCTCTCTTACTTGAGACAAATCCTTCTGGCTGTGTCATGTAAACTTCTTCCACAAGATAACCATTAAGGAAGGCGGTTTTGACATCCATCTGCCAGATTTCATAATCATAGTATGCAGCTATTGCAAGCAAAATCCGAATAGATTTGAGCATAGCTACTGGCGAAAAAGTTTCATCATAGTCAATTCCTTGCTTTTGCCTGAAACCTTTTGCCACCAATCTAGCCTTGTAGGTTTCTACTTGGCCATCTGCTCCAATCTTTTTCTTATAGACCCATTTGCAACCTATAGGGTTTACACCCTCTGGTGCATCAACCAAAGTCCATACTTGGTTGGTATACATAGAATCTATTTCGGATTTCATGGCTTCTAGCCATTTGTCAGAGTCATTACTCATGACAGCTTCCGAATAGGTCAGAGGATCATTATTCTGAACAATGTGGGCTTCATCATTTTCAATGATGAACCCATATCTCTCAGGTGCTCTTCGCACTCTATCTGACCTTCGGAGAGGAGATGTGTGTTGTGGTTGTACCTCATCAATGGGTACATCTGGTTGAAGAATTTCTTGTGTTTCTATTTGTAGGTCTTGAACTTCTTCAAGTTCTATTTTTCTATCCTTGCCCTTTTCTAAGATAAACTCTTTTTCTAAGAAAATGGCATGCCTACCTACAAAAACTTTTTGTTCGGTAGGATGATAGAAGATGTATCCTATACTATCTTTAGGATAACCTACAAAAATATATTTATCTGATCTAGCACTTAGCTTGTGTCCAAAATTTCTTTTGACATAAGCTTGACAACCCCATATCTTAAGATACTTAAGATTAGGCTTCTTTCCTCTCCATATCTCATATGGAGTGCTAGGTACAGACTTAGAAGGTACCCTGTTTAATATTAGTGCAGCAGTCTCTAGGGCAAAACCCCAGAAGGAAATAGGAAGATCAGTAAAGCACATCATGGACCGTACCATATCTAATAAAGTACGATTTCTCCGTTCAGCTACACCATTTAATTGTGGCGTATACGGAGGTGTCCATTCAGAGAGAATGCCCTTTTCTTTAAGATGATTTAAAAACTCACTAGAAAGGTATTCACCTCCTCGATCAGATCGAAGGATTTTAATACACTTTTCGGTTTGTTTTTCAACCATACTTTGATACTCTTTAAACTTATCAAAAGCTTCGGATTTATGTTTCATAAGATACACATATCCGAATCTTGATAAATCATCAGTGAATGTGATGAAGTAAGAGTATCCACCTCTAGCTGGAGTTGTCATAGGACCACATACATCTGTGTGTATAAGTCCTAATAACTCACTTGCCCTTTCTCCATGTCCAGTGAATGGAGACTTAGTCATTTTACCCATAAGACAAGATTCACAAGTTCCTAATGATTCATAATCATAAGGATCAAAGAACTCTTCTTTGTATAACTTGTTGATTCTTGATTCACTTATGTGACCAAGTCGGCAATGCCAAAGAAGGGTGTTATTTACTTCCTCTCTCTTTCTTTTATTGCTTTTATTAATATGAAAGACATTGTCATTAAGTAATAAAACAAGAAGACCATTTTCCATAATGCCATTGCAAAGATGCTTATTAGAAAAATAAATAGAGCAACCATTGCCCTTTCCATTAATTTCAAATCCTTTCTTTAACAACAAAGGAATGGAAATTACATTTCTAATAATTTTGGGCATATAATAACAATCTTCTAATTGTAGGAGCTCTCCCGAAGGTAACTCCAAGTTGTAGGTTCCAACAGCTTCAGCCTGGATGGACTCTCCTCCAGCGCCATACAGCTCGAAGTCACCTTTCTTCAAAATTTTAATTTTCTGTAGTCCATGCAAAGATTTGCAAATGTGAAAACCACAGCCGGTATCCAATACCCATGAATTTGAATTTGAAGAACTTAATGACAAGTTGGCATGTAACATAAACATACCTTTTGATGCAACTCTTGCATCGGTCTTCATACTTGCAAGAAAACTCTTGCAATTCCTTTTCCAGTGGCCAGCTTTGCCGCAATGAAAACAGGTACTTGATCCGGAGTTTTTCTTTCCTTTTTTCTTTTTGATGCTACTCTTGGGGTTCAATCGTTTCTTAGAACCCTTATTTCCCGATTTCCTTTTAGAAGTGCCATCTATAAGAAGGAGTGGACCTTTATCCTTCTTAATATGGCCTTCAGCTGTTTTGAGCATATTTAACAGCTCGGGCAGGGAGGTGTTCAGCTTGTTCATGTGAAAGTTCACAACAAACTGAGAGAATGAATCAGGCAGTGATTGCAGGATCAAATCCTGACTGAGCTCACTATCCATAGCAAAACCTAATTGACTTAATCTAGTGATTAAGTCTATAACCATAAGAACATGGTTTTGCACTGGAGTTCCTTCATTCATTCTAGCACGGAACAACTGCTTAGATATCTCATACCTAGCAGTCCTGCTTTGTTCTCCATACAACTCTTTTAAATTGAGAAGTATGGATTGAGTGTCCATGCCTTCATGTTGCCTCTGTAATTCATTGCTCATAGAGGCAAGTATGATACATTTGACAGTCAAACTGTCATTTTTCCACATCTTATGTGTGGCAACCTCCTCTTCTGTAGCATCATCCCCTAGATCTCCAAGATCAGGGGTTTCAAGTATATAGGAAATTTTCTCCTGAGTGAGTACTATCTTTAAATTCCTCAACCAGTCCACATAGTTTGGTCCGGTCAACTTGTTGGCATCTAAGATGCCTCTTAGTGAAAGTGAAGAAGCCATTTAATAATTCTACATATGCAAGAACATAACTAATATAAGCAGACCAATCATGATGACATGTTTGCAACTAGATAAGGACTTTAATCTAATTTGTCTCCTACTATTTTTATCGAATATCATAGCCCTCTCCTATGATAAACGTGAAAATATAATTTTTCTTAGTAGGGTTGAGATCCTAATTCATCATAAAAAGCCTTGTGGTTACACAACAAACCTTTATGAGTTCAAAGGTAGGAAACTCTTTCCGATTGCATCTCATGCAATTCTCAACTTTATCTTGTCCTCTTAAAATACTTATTGCCTTGTGTTAGCACAACAAACAATAATATTTTAGTTAAGTCAAACCCTTCATTTCTATATAGTCATATTCGAATAATATTGCCCTTGTGGTTGCACAACAAGGCAATATATTAAAATATGCCATAAGCATCTTAATGCACCAAGACAGTATAACATCAGTCCCCATTGCAAGTTTTGTGTTAGCACAACAAACTAGCATGGATCTTGACATAATAATATCGAGGCATGAAGGAAGGCTATCAATAGTATTATATCAATATTATTATCCATAATAGACAATCAAACAATTGGCCAGGTAAGCAGGTGGGAGGCTCCCCTTACTCAAAGAGTAAGGTCCTAATTAAGTAACCACCTTTAGTGCTTTCCTTAGACACCAATTAGATTAATTGTTCTAGAATGGGTTAGCTTAAAAATTTTTTAACACTATGACTTAATATAATTTTTATTGAGGGCTTACTAGTCTCTAGCACATTCTTTAATTGTAACATATATTTAACATATCTAAAATAAGCTATCATGCATTATAGCTATCTCATAGCATGTATAAATTATAAGCAACTAATTAACATGCTTCAACATATTTTCATATGGAAAATTTCATATCATGACATTTTATTACATATCATATCATATATGAATCATATATTTCAGCATTTCATTAAGCATATGACATTACTATCTCATAGTAAATTAATAATCATACATCATGCATTATTATTTGATTGAACCAATTAAGGATAGCTCTGATACCACTGAAGGGTTCTAGCATGTCATAATGGGCAGCGGAAGCTAGGGATTTTAAAATTTTCTTAATAAAGTCCCTATGCATGAAACCCTTTTAAGCCTAGATCACCTTAATGATTACAATCAAATAATATAAAATAAATGCAGAATTAGTAGAATACCTCAAATGCTAATCCAAAGTGTACAATCTCTACGAGGCGTCCAAGTGTCCGCCCTCCAATGGTGATCCACATGAAAACTTGATCAAGACTTTAGCTCCAAAGACTTTTGATCCTTAATGCAGAATTCTTCTAAAGAACTCTAACGGCTTGCTTTCCTTCCTTTCTATTTTTCTTTAGCCTTCTAAAATCACTTCTAATCCTTTTGTCCTAATGAAGACCACCTTGTCTTGGCTTAGGACACACTAGAAGCAATGTTAGAAAGAAAGAAACTAATGTAAGAAAGAAGGGATATGAGAGAGAGAGAGTTGGATTGATTTTCGATGATTTGAAAACACCGGGAGCATTCCCTATTTATAGATGGCGTACGGATGCATTGTAGCCATCCATTCATGCATGAAGAGGGGCGTGAGATCAAGTGATGTGTCATTTGATGAGAGGGCATATCAGAAGTAGTTAGGATAAGATGAAGTGCTTATGATATGGCGCTTCATCCTTATCCATTCCCTAAGCATCTCTTCATGAAATCCACCGTACTCATGCCTCTCTTCATTTCTTCTCACGCATGAAAAATAGGGAGCATTCTCAACCATTGATCAAGGCTAGATGATGATCCAAAGGCCCTTATTGGTGGCGCCATAAGAAAGAAGGAGAGAGAGAATGATGCGGTTGAAGGGAAAGTAGTTAGGATATGATGACGTGTCATCTTTATCCAATCCAAGTGGCACTTCTTCATGAGGCGCCATTCTAAATTCACCGTATTCCCTTCTTTCTCACGCCATCTGATGTTGACTAAGTCAATATCACAAGTCCATCACGAGATCATGATCTCCCATCATCCCATGATGAAGATCCAATGGCTCTAATCCATGGCGCCATCCATTTGATCCTTCTCTTCATCCAAATGTTGATCCAACGGTCAAAATTAAATGTTTTATCAAATCTAATCCAATTAGACTCAAATCAAGCCAATTTAGGTGCCAACTCTTGGCTAACCCATATTAGAATATGATCTAATCAAATTAGATCAATTAAGAATCAGATTCGAATCCAATTCGAATCAGGTTCGAATCCAGTTCGAATCAGGAGCTAAGGTTTGCAACACCTGCTAGGATGTTTATCTTGCAAACATGATCTAATCCAATTAGACCCTTGATAAGTTTTCTTGTGTGTGACCCATTGGGTTCCATACTTAGCCAGCAATAGGTGTGAGTGCGAGTTGACCCAACTTGATTAGAACTCTTCTAATCGATTTAAGTCCAAACTGCGCGAACCCGAACTTAACAATTAGAATCCTTTCTAATTGATGATCGAATTAAACTCTTTAGTTCGATCAAACCTATAAGACAAGATTGACGTCTAGCAACGTGTCATGTCTACCCGAAAAATATGGAATTTGGTGGAAATACCAAAAATACCCTTCAGTGGCAAGTTACCATGCAATTCAATCCTTTAATCAAACTGCATCCCAAATATGTATATGAGTATGAATATATGTCAAACTCAATTTCATATTCATATTTTTCTCAATCTTTTAATGATAATTCAAATAATGAAATATTAGAAACTCTTTCTAATTTTCATTCTGCTTTGATCAAAGGCTTCCTGAATTATCATATGATTAGAATAAATAGGATGCTATCTTCTCTTACTAGAAGTGATTAATTCCTTGTTGACCTACTCATAATCTTCGTACACAATCCACCATATCCAGAAGACCTCGTACATAACTTATTGTCATGAATGAGTGTAAACCAAAACATAGGTTCATGTGCACAACATACCATGGTGATCTCAGGTCAAAGGATCAGTTGCACAACCCCCACTAAGAGAATCATCTTTTGACATGTAAGTAAGACTTCATAAGATTTCTCTTTGTAGGTCAATTCAGTGAACTTATTCTTCTAATGAGCACCCATATCTTTGTATTAGTGTCTCCACACAAATGATTGTGAGATCAATCATCCTCTGCATCGAGCATACATAAGACATGCCAGTCTTTCCGGTAATCATTGATCCCCGACTCAATGTACCAATGACTGGGAATATTTAAGATTAGGATTTTAGGATTTTAAGTCTCACTAGTATGATCTCATCATAGTCTTAAAACCATTGCCCTAATCTAAGGAGTTTATCATAAATATAATCAACAGCATATGATAAAATATAATGCCTTTATTCATATTTAAATGTCATGTACATGATTTGGACAAATCAAAAGAAAAACCCTTCGCAATACATATTGCAATTGGCTTGTAGGGCATCTACTCTTTCACAGTGTAGGGACACTGAAGTGATAGTGCAGGTGCTTGTTAGAGAACAAGGGTACTAAGCGTGACCAAGACAAGAAGTCACTTGGATGTCTATCCACTCGTCAGTGACTTGCTTGATGTTGCAGTAGTATGACTGGTCCTTTGACCTGCGGTGCTTCGGCTACTCACAGTGAGGTTATTGTAGTTTGACTACACGTATACATGGTCTCTAGCCATATGGGTCCTTGTAGTGTAGATTGGCTGCAGTAAGTTCACTGTAGGAGTAGGGTATGCACTTACATGGAATCTATCGACCTTGATAGAAGAGAAGTGATCCTATGTGATTTGTTAGACTGAGTTCTAAGACCTTGGCCAGGGCAGAAATATAAAGTGGAGAAAGAGTTTTTCACTATCGAACTCAAGTCAAATAAATCTAGACATATGACAGACGACGGGGTTTGACGAGTTTTCCATGACCTCCGATTTGTAGGGATCCACGATAGAAGGACTGTATTATACGATTGCTGCACCTAGAGGTTCATCATTCTATTCTGCTGGGTGGCCACTACATACTGCTAGGTGTCACTGGTGGATGGTGAGACTCACAGGGATCATCTCGATGGTCGATAATCCCTGGTGAGTTGAGTTGGAATTGTTTCAACCCATTGAAAGGAGTTTTCAATGATATTGTGATAGAGATCATAATATATCTCACTACCAGTCAGAATGGAACCTATGGGGTCACACACATTAGAGGTATTGACCGATCCAATGGTTGAATGTGATTAGGAATCACAAATAATCAATTAGATTGATAAATGAAAACCCGCTAAGTGTTAGTGGCTAGAAGAAGGAACAATTGCAATCTGAGGATGATAGTGTTATTTTGATGATTAACAAGCAATTATCTAGAGTATATTATAAGTTAAATTGATACTTCATTTATAAGTTCATTACTCTCAGTATATCTGTATGAATTGATATAGATACATGTCTTTGTTCATTTGAATGAATCTAACCTTGAGATGCAGCAAAGTGTAGATTGAGTCGACCCAAAGGTTGATTGGGTCAACCTCGGCACATCAAGAAGTCATTTGGCACACTTCTGCAAAATTGGCACAGATGAACAGTGAGTTGGGTCGACCCAAGGTAAGCATGAGTCGACCCAAACTTCAAGAACCTCAAAACATAAAAGAAATATGTTCTCTGGATTTACTGAGAGGGTCGACCCAAACAGTGGTTGAGTCGACCCAAGCTTGAGTCGACCCAAACCCTGAGAGGGTCGACCCAAAGGCAAGACAGAAAGACAGACAGAAAATGGTTCTCTGAAATTACTGAGAGGGTCGACCCAAGAAGAAGTTGAGTCGACCCAAGTGAACTTTGAGTCGGCCCAAAGAATGGTTGGGTCGACCCAAGTGAAGGAAGTCTGAAATTCAAGTTTCTGTATTCTCTGAGAGGGTCGACCCAAGGAATGTTTGAGTCGACACAAGGCAAAGTTGGGTCGACCCAAGGACAGGTTGAGCCGACCCAAACACGGGCTGAACAGTAACAGCTAGTTCTGCAGATGTACTTTTTGTCTTTTCCAAGGTCAGTAACGGCTCGTTTTTGAATTCTAACCATTGGGGCTTGACCAAAGGATGTGGGAAGCTATTTAAAGGGGCACTATTCATCAGATAGAATAACTTTTGAAAGGAATATCAAAGAGTACACAAGAAAATAAAAGTGCCCTAATCTTCTTCATCAAGAGCTTCATTCAAGAATCAAAGAAAGGGATTGAGCAGATTCAAAGAGTCATCAAGAGCTCCATCCTCCCTTGAAGAGTGAAGCATCCTTGACAAAGAAGAGCAAAGCCACTTCAAAGCGATAAATACTTTCTAACTCTTCTTTGTAGTTAATATTGTTTCATATGCTCATTTAGGAGTTTGAATCTTTCCTTTTGTTTGTCGAACAAATTTGTAAAGGTTCGTTGGTGAACCCGTAAAACCAACAAAGGTTTTTGGTGAACTCGGAAAACCAAAGTGTAAAGGTTCGTTGGTGAGCTCGCAAAACCAACAAAGGTTTTTGGTGAACCCGGAAAACCAAAGTGTATAGGTTCATTGGTGAGCCTGTAAAACCAACAAAGGTTTTTCGATTGTGAGCCCGGAAAACAATCCAACTGTAATCCGCGGGATTATAGTGAATTCCCAAGGGGTTGCTTGGGGAGTGGACGTAGGTGCTAAGAAGAGCACCGAACCACTATACTTCTTGTTGTTTGCATTGTGATTTGTTTAAGTTCACTAACTCATCATTTAACACAGGTAAGATAGTTAAAATTCAAAAGAAACCAATTCACCCCCCCCCCCTCTTGGCTTGTCACCTTGGGCAACAAGTGGTATCAGAGCAAGGTGCTCCAATAGTACTCATTGATCTCACAATCAAGAGTTAAAGATCATGACAACCCAAGTGGGATGTATTATGAGTGAGGGGCAATCCGCAAATAGACCACCTCTATTTAATGGCACAAACTACACATATTGGAAAGCTAGAATGAGGATATTCATTCAAGCTTTAGATTATGAATTATGGTACATCATTACTAGAAGGCCTCACACACCCACACTTAATATAGAGGGCACTATCATACCCAAATCAGAAATGGATTAGAATGAAAGTGATATAAGATTGGCACAATTAAATGCAAAAGCTATAAATGTACTTTATTGCTCTTTAGATATAAATGAATTTAACAGAATATCTACTTGCATCTCTGCTAAAGAAATTTGGGACAAACTTGAGGTCACTCATGAAGGGACCAATCAAGTCAAGGAGTCAAAAATAAACATATTAGTACACAAGTATGAATTGTTTAAAATGGAGTCTACTGAGTCCATAACTGATATGTTTACTCGTTTTACTCAAATTATAAATGGGCTTAAGAGTTTAGGAAAGTCTTACACTAACTCTGAATTGGTGCGAAAAATTCTCAGGTCTCTACCAAGAATTTGGGAGGCCAAGGTAACCGCAATTCAGGAAGCTAAGGACCTCAACACACTGCAATTAGAGGAACTTCTAGGATCACTCATGACCCATGAGTTGACAATGAGGAAAAATTTGGAAGAAGAGGTCAAGAGAAGAAAGCCCATTGCCCTAAAGACTACCACCTCTAAACAACAAACTGAATCAGAAGATTCAGATAATGATGATGAATTTGATGAAGAAGGGATGGCTGTGCTTGGAAGAAAATTCAGAAAATTTATGAGAGGTAAGAATAGATTTTATAAAAAGAAACCCTTCCTCAAAGGTAGCTCAAGCAAAGAAAAGGGTAAGGACAAAGAAAAAGAAAAAGAAACTCCTATTTGCTATGAGTGTAACAAACCCGGGCATTATAAGATAGATTGCCCAGATTTGAAATGGATGGCAAGAAAACTGAAAAAGAAGAATTTCATGGCTGAATGGAGTGAAAGTGAGGAGTCAAGTTCGGAAGAGGAAGATCATCAAGAGACGGCCCAAATGTGTCATATGGCCAATGACGATGAGGTAGATTCTGAACTTGAATGTGATTTTACTGTTGACGAATTACATAATGCATTCTTAGAACTCATGGAAGAACATAAGAAGCTTATCATTAAAAATAAAGTTCTAAAAGAAGAAAATCAATCTCTTATCAAAGATAAGTTAAAACTGTCTCATAACTATGAAACATTAAGTAGAAAACTTACAAATGAAACCAAGACTCTAATTGCTGAAAACATCAAGTTAAAAGAAGATGCTGAAAAATATAAATCCTTGGTAGATAAATTTACACTTAGCTCTACCAAATTAAATATGATTCTTGATAGTCAAAAAGCTGTATATAATAAGGCTGGATTAGGATATAAAACAAATAGGAAACAAAAATTCTTAAAGAACATTTTTGTAAAAGCTAAAAATTAAAATATTACTTGTCATTGCTGCAACAAATTAGGACATAAAGCATATGAATGTAACTATAGAAAGTCCAGTCAAAACAAATTAAGTATTAATCAAAAGATTAAATTCAAGAAAGTGTGGGTTCCAAAAGGAACATCAAGTACTAACCCTAAAGGACCCAACATAGCTTGGGTACCTAAAGCTCTTTCTTGATCTTGATTGCAGGGGTGTCTTGCAGCTGATAAAGTGAAAAAACGATGGTATCTAGATAGCGGCTGTTCAAGACACATGACCGGTGACGTAGACCAATTTGTCACCTTGGAATCAAAGAAGGGTGGAGTAGTAACCTATGGAGACAATGGTAAAGGACATATCATTGAAAAGGGTAAAATTTTCATTACTCCATCCATTTTTATAGAAAATGTCTTATTAGTTAAGGGATTGAAGCATAATCTGCTTAGCATAAGTCAATTTTGTGATAAAGGGTTTAAAGTCACATTTGAAGCATCTGTATGCATAATCACAAATCCTAAAGATAATAGCATTGTACTTGTAGGACAAAGGCAAAGAAATATTTACTTGGTAGATCTTCATGATGTAGGCAAGAAAAATGGATTATGCTTAATTACTAATGAAGAAAAGAAAAATGAAACAAGTTGGCTTTGGCATCATAGACTAGGACATGCTAGTATGGAATTAATCTCAAAACTAGTCAAGAAGGAATTAATAAAGGATGTGCCAAAATTGATTTTTGAAAAGGATAAAATCTGTGGACCATGTACTTTGGGAAAACAAACTAGATCATCTTTCAAATCAAAGAATATAGTATCAACAATTAGGCCTTTTGAACTTATACACATGGATTTATTTGGACCCACTAGAACTGCGAGTCTAGGAGGGAAGAAGTATGGACTAGTTATTGTTGATGATTTTTCAAGATATACATGGGTTTCATTTTTGGCACATAAGAATGAAGCATTTTCAGCATTCTTGAAACTATACAATAATATCATAAATGAAAAGAAACTCACCTTAATAGCAATTCGAAGTGATCATGGTACTGAATTTGAAAATCAACACTTTGAAGAATTTTGTACTAAAAATGGTATTTCACATCAATTTTCAGCACCTAGAACGCCTCAACAAAATGGGGTTGTTGAAAGAAAAAATAGGACATTGGCAGAAATGGCACGCACAATGTTGTGTGAGTCAAATCTTCCAAAGTACTTTTGGGCTGAAGCTATAAGCACTGCTTGCCATATTCTAAATCGAGTTTTAATACGACCAATAACCAAGAAAACTCCTTATGAACTTTGGAAGAATAAGAAACCAACTGCTAAATATCTTAAAGTATTTGGATGTAGATGTTTCATCTTAAACAATGGCAAGGAGGATCTAAGTAAATTTGATGCCAAGTCAGATGAAGGTATCTTCTTAGGATACTCCACATCTAGCAGGGCATACAGAGTATTCAATAAAAGAACTCTAGTAGTAGAAGAATCAGTCAATATTATATTTGATGAGTCTGATAGTGAGTTTGCTAGAAAAGAAAATATTGTTGATGATGATACAGGAATTGTTGACTTTGAAAAGTTGAATATTAATGACGTGCCAATTCAAGATAAGGGAGATGATTGCGTGCCACCACAACCCTAAAATTTGCCAAAGGAATGGAGGTATGCATATGGACACCCTAAAGACTTAATCATTGGTGATCCATCACAAGGGGTAAGAACTCGATCATCTCTTAGAAATTTAAATGATTATCTTGCTTTTGTTTCACAATTAGAACCTAAGACTTATGAAGAAGCTGAAAAAGATACTAATTGGATAAATGCCATGCAAGAAGAATTAAATCAATTCAAAAGAAGTAATGTATGGACATTAACTGAAAGACCAAAGCATAATTCAGTAATTGGAACAAAATGGGTATTTAGAAATAAATTAGATGAAAATAGATTAGTTATAAGAAATAAGGCTAGACTTGTAGCTAAGGGATACAATCAAGAAGAAAGAATAGATTTTGATGAGACATTTGCTCCTGTAGCCAGATTAGAGGCTATTAGATTGCTTCTAGCATTTGCATGTTTCATGGATTTTAAATTATATCAAATGGATGTGAAGAGTGCATTCTTAAATGGTATTATTGAGGAGGAAGTATATGTAGAACAACCTTCAGGATTTGAAAATCATGAATTGCCAAATCATGTGTTTAAATTACATAAGGCATTATATGGATTAAAGCAAGCACCTAGGGCTTGGTATGATCGTTTAAGTAAATTTCTGCTTGATAATGACTTTAGTAGAGGAAATGTAGATAAAACTCTATTTCTCAAGAGAAAGGACAAAAATCTGTTAGTGGTACAAATATATGTAGATGACATAATCTTTGGTGCCACTAATGATACTCTGTGCAAAGAATTTGCTGATTTAATGCATGGAGAATTTGAAATGAGTCTAATGGGAGAACTAAGCTTCTTTCTAGGTTTACAAATCAAACAAACCAAAGAAGGCATTTTCATTCATCAAACTAAGTATACAAAGGAAATACTAAAGAAGTTTGGGAATGAAAATCATAAGGGAGTAGGTACTCCAATGAATCCTACTAGTAAGCTAGACAAAGATGAAAAAGGGAAGAGCATTGATATTAAGCTCTATAGAGGACTAATTGGATTCTTGCTCTACCTTACTGCTAGTAGACCCGACATCGTATTCAGTGTAGGGATATGTGCTAGATACCAATCGGATCCTAAGGAGTCACATTTAAGTGCTGTTAAGAGAATCCTTAGATATTTAAGAGGAACTACCAATATAGGATTATGGTACTCGAGAGACTCCTGTCTAGATTTGCTTGCATATTCAGATGTTGATTTTGCCGGATGCAAATTAGATAGGAAGAGCACAAGTGGCACATGTCAATTCTTAGGAAATAACTTAGTATCATGGTTTAGTAAAAAGCAGAATTCAGTGGCACTGTCCACAGCTGAAGCTGAATACATAGCTGCTGGTAGTTGTTGTGCTCAAGTATTATGGCTCAAGCAACAACTAGAGGACTATGGAGTGAAACTAGATAATATTCCTATTAAGTGTGATAATACTAGTGCCATCAATCTTACTAAAAATCCAGTTCAGCACTCTAAAACCAAACACATAGAAATAAGGTACCATTTTATTAGGGATCATGTGCAAAATGGAAATGTATGTATTGAGCATATATGCACGGAAAAACAATTAGCCGACATATTTACAAAACCATTGAGTGAAGATAGATTCTGCATGCTAAGAAGGGAATTAGGCATATGTGATCCTTTTTATTGAAGAAATATAAAAGGGAGCTAGTAGTCTCATGATACATTCCTCTAACTTCTAAAATCCCATGAAACATGAGTCAAATTTGTTATCTAGAGATTCCTTACTCATGTATCATTGTCCCAGAGAGAATTTATAAGGTTTGGAAGCAAAGAAAATTTTTAGAAGCAAAAAGAAAGAGAAAAGAAAATTTCTGCACTTAGGTCGACCCAACTCAGAACATGGGTCGACCCAACGTTGAGTCGACCCAAGAAAAATCTTGAGTCGACCCAACGTCGGGACCCCACTGATAAAAGGGGACCCGAGAGCTTATCTAGGGCACTGTTTGCCCTTTGTCTTCTTCCGAAAAACCTTTTTCCCGCTCTCAAATCTTCTCCAATCATCTCCAAACAGTAGATTTCCTTGAGATCTTAGAGAAATGGGACCCAAAAGAGCCGTAGCCAAGAGATCCGGAAGAGTAACTCGGATCCAACGGGAGGAAAGGCAACCTACCGAGCCTTCTCCCGTGTCTCCACGACGTGAGGCACGTGCGGAGGCCCCTCCTCCTCCTTCCCCCTCAGTGATACTTGCAAGATTTGTGGGGAGGCCGGTTACAACGGGGAGAAGGATCCATTCCGAGTTCTTCAATCAAGAAGGGTTTTGGATTTGGGAATGGATCCAAAGGCAAGGTTGGGAGTATCTTTGCTCCCTAGATGTGGTTATCTACCCCAGATTGGTACAAGAGTTCTATGCCTTCCTCAAAACTGGTATGGGAGGGCTTGTTTCGAAAGTTCGAGGGGTTCGAATTCGAGTTTCCGAGGAGAGCTTGAGTGAGCTACTTCATCTACCCTGCATAGGAGCCACTCCGGAAAAGCCAGAAAACAAAATGAGAGCTCTACAGTTGATCATGGAAAATGAGAACTTCGACTTTTTCACGAAGGTAATAGCTAGTTCTCTTTTCGCTAGAATGAGATTACTGCTCAATATGATCAATAGGATTTTATTTCCAAAGACCGGGAGATTCGATCTCATTACAGAGCGAGATCTAGCTGTGATGGAGTGTATGATTCGGGGGATTCCCTTAAATCTTCCGGCTATGATACTGAGACAGATGAGGAAGGTAATGTGCAGCAACAGGGTATCACTACCTTATGGTATGATACTCACCTTGATTTTCCGTCAGCACGGTTTACCTCTCGAGAAGGAGGCATCCAAGAGTCTGCATCATACTGATACATACACTGCACGGACACTTATACGCATGGGATATGAGAAAGTGAACGGGCAGTGGATTCACACTGGAGCAGGCATTCAGGGTGAGGCGCCAGAGGAAGATGCACCAGAGGATGAGGATGAGGAGCATATGGATCATCCTACTGCACCCTCAGAGGCTGGACCATCGTCATCCGTTCCTCCGACAGATACGGATGAGTTCTGGAGCAGGATGACTGAGCTCATGTCAGCTCAGGCGAGGACTATCACTGACGGGCTGACGAGCCGATTGGACGCCCGGTTGGATGTCATGTCTGCTGAGATCAGTGATCTGAGGCAGCAGATAGGAGCACTCCGGAGAGAGAGAGAGACCCATGGACCATCTGTGCCACAGGCTGCTGAGTCAGAGATTTCGGCACAGAGTCATCCAGCTCGTCGTGCTCCACGCCAGACACAGTCCCACCAGGCTCGACCTCCCCTCGCCACGTACACTAGGAGGATGAGGACTAGATCCCAGCCGTTAGAGTCTCCCTAGGCCGATCTTAGCATCTATATTTAGAGCCTAGGCTAGATATCTAGTTCTCATATGTATCTTGCTTTTATCATGTATCTTTAAATCTTGATTAAGGAACATTGTATCTGTTTTTTTTTGTTTTAGGACATGAATGCATGAAAATGTTCCTATTTTGATCAATGAAGTTTGAAGTTTGTTGTTTATTGCATCTTTCCCATGTATCTTTTTGATGATAACAAAAAGGGGGAGAAGTAAAGAAAGAGTATTTATTTACTTTATGAAGTAAAGAAAGAGTATTTATTTGAGGAGAAGTAAAGATCTTAGGTGAGAAGTAAAGATTTTGTGTAGATTAGATAAAACAACAAAAAGGGGGAGCAATTTGTAACAATGAAATTGATTAAATCAAAAAAGGAGAAGTAGAGAAAAAGAAATAAGAATTTATGCAAGAAAAGAGAAATAATTGGGCAAACAAATTAAAAATCAGCTTATACATCTAAGGGGGAGCAATTTGTAACAATGAAATTAATTAAATCAAAATTTCTATCAAAATTCAGAATTTGGCACATATAAATTCAGAATTTGGCACGCACCTCTCGCACCCCGATACATAACCTGAAACTCATATTTTATCTCAAATTTTTTGAAGTTTCATCGCTAATGAATTATAAATGAAAGGGGGAGCAATTCAAAGAGTCAAATTGGCAACATTTAAATAATATAGGGGGAGATTTCACTCTTATATATGAAAAGCTGAAATTCAGCAATGTAAACCCTTCTATAAACTGTTTTTAAAGACAAGTATCAATAGGCTTATACTCTTTATTTTGTAATCATCAAAAAGGGAGAGATTGAGGATGATAGTGTTATTTTGATGATTAACAAGCAATTATCTAGAGTATATTATAAGTTAAATTGATACTTCATTTATAAGTTCATTACTCTCAGTATATCTGTATGAATTGATATAGATACATGTCTTTGTTCATTTGAATGAATCTAACCTTGAGATGCAGCAAAGTGTAGATTGAGTCGACCCAAAGGTTGATTGGGTCGACCTCGGCACATCAAGAAGTCATTTGGCACACTTCTGCAAAATTGGCACAGATGAACAGTGAGTTGGGTCGACCCAAGGTAAGCATGAGTCGACCCAAACTTCAAGAACCTCAAAACATGAAAGAAATATGTTCTCTGGATTTACTGAGAGGGTCGACCCAAACAGTGGTTGAGTCGACCCAAGCTTGAGTCGACCCAAACCCTGAGAGGGTCGACCCAAAGGCAAGACAGAAAGACAGACAGAAAATGGTTCTCTGAAATTACTGAGAGGGTCGACCCAAGAAGAAGTTGAGTCGACCCAAGTGAACTTTGAGTCGACCCAAAGAATGGTTGGGTCGACCCAAGTGAAGGAAGTCTGAAATTCAAGTTTCTGTATTCTCTGAGAGGGTCGACCCAAGGAATGCTTGAGTCGACCCAAGGCAAAGTTGGGTCGACCCAAGGACAGGTTGAGCCGACCCAAACACGGGCTGAACAGTAACAGCTAGTTCTGCAGATGTACTTTTTGTCTTTCCCAAGGTCAGTAACGGCTAGTTTTTGAATTCTAACCATTGGGGCTTGACCAAAGGATGTGGGAAGCTATTTAAAGGGGCACTATTCATCAGATAGAATAACTTTTGAAAGGAATATCAAAGAGTACACAAGAAAACAAAAGTGCCCTAATCTTCTTCATCAAGAGCTTCATTCAAGAATCAAAGAAAGGGATTGAGCAGATTCAAAGAGTCATCAAGAGCTCCATCCTCCCTTGAAGAGTGAAGCATCCTTGACAAAGAAGAGCAAAGCCACTTCAAAGCGATAAATACTTTCTAACTCTTCTTTGTAGTTAATATTGTTTCATATGCTCATTTAGGAGTTTGAATCTTTCCTTTTGTTTGTCGAACAAATTTGTAAAGGTTCGTTGGTGAACCCGTAAAACCAACAAAGATTTTTGGTGAACCCGGAAAACCAAAGTGTAAAGGTTCGTTGGTGAGCCCGCAAAACCAACAAAGGTTTTTGGTGAACCCGGAAAACCAAAGTGTATAGGTGTGGAGTGATCGATTAAAACCCCGTTTGATTTTGATGAGCTCAAAGCATTTGAGTATATCTTGTGATTACTAATGAATTCAATTGTGTGTTTCAGTGAAAATCCTGTCCAAGTGTCTCTAGACTTGGTTCATAGCATTTTGGATAAGTTAAGAAGTCTGCATGAACCAATGTCTGAGATACGAGTCGACTCCCGAGTTTCACGAGTCGACTCCAAGCGTATCAAGGTCACTGGCACGAGCTCGAGTCGACTCCTGATCAGTACGAGTCGACTCCGACTGAAAACAGACAGAAGGACAGAAGAGCAGTTTTTCAGGTCTGAGATTCGAGTCGACTCCAGTGGAATGCGAGTCGACTCCCAGCGGTACACACAGAAAAAGTCAGAGAGCGTTTTATGGACTCTGAGATTCGAGTCGACTCCAGTGGAACGCGAGTCGACTCCCAGCGGTACACAAAGAAAAAGTCAGAGAGCGTTTTATGGACTCTGAGATTCGAGTCGACTCCCGCAGTACGCGAGTCGACTCCGAGACTGTGCGACCATCGACAGACAGAAGACCATGTTACTGCCTCTGAGATTCGAGTCGACTCCCAGACAGCTCGAGTCGACTCCAAGACAAGCTTCACGTCAAAAGGCAGAAGACCAACTTTCGGAAACTGAGAGCCGAGTCGACTCCAAGGAAGTTCGAGTCGACTCCAAGACTGGATGAGCCAAAAGACAGAGAATCGGGAGTTCGGGCTCTGAGATTCGAGTCAACTCCCAGGACAGTCGAGTCGACTCGAGTGGATAAAATTCAAATTTGGATCCACGGACTACAGAGGATGAGCCGACTCCAAAATTGCCAGGTCAGCGCCAGAAGTTGGCGAGTCGACTCCGGGTCAAGACGAGTCGACTCCCAGTCAAGACGACAACTTTAATTCAAACTGGGAACAGTTGCCGAGTCGACTCCGGGAAAAGCTCGAGTCGACTCCTGCTACAGCCGAGTCGACTCCTGATCGCGCGAGTCGACTCCAACCCACCAACGGTCACATTGTCAGGCTGCACAGAGTGTGCAGAACGGCCAGAAAAAGCAGAGTAACGGCTAGTTTCCGTGGGGGTTGGCTTAAATAGCCACAGAAGACTGTAGCAAGGTAGAGAACACATATTCCACTCCTAGCATTCAAGTCTTCAAGCTCTCTAAGTGCTCTTCAACGAGAAAAAGGGAAGATCTGCATTTACTGCTCCACCAACATCTTCCCAGCATTCAAAGCTTCCTCCTCCTGCTTTCAAGTCGATCACTCTTTCAAGAGGAGACCGGAGTTCCAGAAGCCACACCTCTTCACCATCTTAAAAGCGTTTGAGGGCTTCTAACTCCTTTACGATTATATTGTTTTAAATCTGCTTTTTGAGAAGCTATTTTCTGTTTTCTTCTATCTCGTGTATTTACTTGATTCAATCGGGGGATTGAATCAAGGGGATTAAGGTTGGTTGGTGAGCCGGTTTAAAACCAACGAGTGTAAGGGTTTGATTGTGAGCCCGGAAAAACAATCGGGGTTGGTTCTAGTCGGTGAGCCTGGGAAAACCGACCGAGTTCATTGTGAGCTCGTAAAACAACAAGTTCGGTTGTGAGCTTGCAAAACAACCGGCTGTAATCCAAGGGGGTTATAGTGAAATTCCCAAGTGAGACTTGGGGAGTGGACGTAGGAGCAAGGGTTAGCTCCGAACCACTATAAAACTTTGTGTTTGTAGTGCATTGTCTCTCATCTTCTTCCCCACACATTACTCACAGCACTTAGCTTTAATTAAATAACTGGCTATAGTATTTCGTTAATCATCCACAAAGTTTTAATTAGCTAAGTTAATTTAAAAACCCAATTCACCCCCCCCTCTTGGGTTGTCTATCTGGGCAACAAGTGGTATCAGAGCCAAAAACTCTTCCACTCAAGAGTTAAAAGATCAAAATGACAACCCCATTTGGATCTTCTCACATTGAGGGTCAGTCCACCCAAAGACCTCCTTTCTTCAATGGATCCAACTACTCATACTGGAAGGCTAGGATGAGAATATTCATCCAAGCCCAAGACTATGAGATGTGGACCATTGTAGTGAATGGCCCATACATCCCATCCACATATGTAGAGGGTGTTAAGGTACCCAAACTAGAAACGGATTGGGATGAACATGACATGAGGAAGGCACAACTAAACTCTAAAGCAATGAATGTGTTTTATTGTGCCTTAGACCGTAATGAATTCAATAGAGTTTCAACTTGTAATTCTGCAAAAGAAATTTGGGACAGACTTGAAGTGACCCATGAGGGCACGAATCAAGTCAAGGAATCCAAAATAAACATCTTGGCTCATAAATAAGAACTATTTAAAATGGATTCAAATGAAACAATCACAAGCATGTTCACTAGGTTTACTGATATTGTCAATGGCCTAAAAAGCCTTGGCAAGAACTATACTAACAGTGAACTTGTCAGAAAAATCCTTCGGTGTCTACCAAGGTTGTGGAAAGCCAAGGTGACGGCGATCCAAGAAGCTAAAGACTTGAACAAGCTTCAACTTGAAGAGCTCCTTGGATCCCTGATGACGCATGAGCTTACCATGAAACAACACAACGAGGAAGAGTCCTCCCATAAGAAAAAGGTAATAGCTTTAAAATCTACTTCTTCTAACAAGGACCTGTCTTGCAGCAGCAGCAGTGAAGAGGAAGAAGATGAGGAAGATGGTGGTGAGGCACTTCTTGTGCGCAAGTTCAAGAAGTTTATCAACCACAAGAAGACGTATCATCAAAGGAGAGGTCCCTCAAATTCCTACCGCAGAGACAAAGATAAGGAAAGAGAAAATGAGGGGATTGGGTGTTACGAGTGCAAGAAGCCGGGACACATAAGAGCAGAGTGCCCCTTATTGAAGAAGGGGAGTAAGTACAAGAAGAAGAAGGCACTTGTCACCACCCTATCGGACTCCGACGCATCATCTGCATCATCGGATGAAGAACAAGAAGAGAAGGTCAATTTCTGTTTCATGGCCAACGAAAATGAGGTAATTTCCGATACGCATTTTGATTTTACATTTGATGAACTTTATGATGCGTTCAATGAATTAATGATTGAGTATAAGAATATAAATGTTAAAAACAGAGAACTAAAAGTAACTAACCAAAGTTATATTCATAAGCATGATTCATTAATTAAGGATAAAGATAATCTCACCAAAGAAAATCTAGAACTTAAGACAAGCAACCAACTCCTAATTAAGAAGACTAACACCTTAACGAAAGATATTGAGAAACTAACAAAGGAATTTTCAGATCTCAAAAACCATAAACAAGTCTTAAACAAGGATCTAACTAAAGAGCTAAATGATCTAAAAACCGAAAATCAGACATTAACTAAAGAACTAAACAAATACAAACCCTTAGTTGAAAAATTCACATATAGTTCTGAAAAGTTAAACATGATACTTAATAATCAACGAGCCGTATTTAATAAAGCGGGTTTAGGGTATAAACCAAGGAATAAGCAAAAACTTCTTAGTAACTTCTTTGTTAAAGTTGGGAAAACTAAAATTAAGAAAATAACTTGCTTTTGTTGTGGAATAGTAGGACATAAAGCAAATGCATGTAATTTTAGAAAAAGTAGAACTAAAAGAAAAAATAAAAGGGTATGGGTTCCAAAAGGAACCAACTTGACTAACCATGAAGGACCCAAGAAAACTTGGGTACCTAAGATGACATGATTTGCTTGTGTAGGAGTGTCTTGCAGCCAAGGTCAACAAAAACTGCTGGTATTTGGATAGTGGCTGTTCAAGGCACATGACGGGTGATAAAGATCAATTTTTCACCCTTGAAGCTAAGAAGGGAGGTGCTGTGACTTTTGGAGACAACAACCAAGGTCACATCATTGGTATTGGTAAAGTTCAAATCACCCCTTCTACCTTTATAGATAATGTTAGATATGTTGATGGTCTTAAGCATAACTTGTTAAGCATTAGTCAATTATGTGATAAAGGATATGATGTTATGTTTAAACCATCACTATGTATTATAACAAATCCTAATGATAATAGTTTAGTTTTTAAAGGGATGAGACGTGGAAATGTATATGTGGTAGATCTAGAAGACCTTACAAAACATAACCAATGTTTAGTTGTTAATGAAACTAAAGAAAATAATGCTAGTTGGTTATGGCACCGTAAGTTAGGTCATGCAAGCATGGACACAATAACTAAACTAGTTAAAAGAGACTCCGTGATAGGTTTGCCAAAATTAAAATTTGAAAAGAACAAAATATGTGAAGCATGTCAATTTGGCAAACAATCTAGAAACTCTTTTAAATCCATAAAATGTGTCTCTACTTCTAGGCCTCTAGAATTACTACACATGGACCTATTTGGTCCAACTAGAACAACAAGCCTAGGTGGAAATAAATATGGTCTAGTTATAGTAGATGATTACTCTAGGTACACATGGGTCATGTTTCTAGCGCATAAGGATCAAGCATTTTCTATGTTTAAGAAGTTCCATAAGGAAGTAACAAATGCTAGAGAGTCCTCAGTTATAGCTATTAGAAGTGACCATGGTACCGAATTCGAAAATCAATTATTTGATGAATTTTGTAGTAAAAAGGGGATAACCCATAATTTCTCAGCACCAAGGACACCACAACAAAATGGAGTTGTGGAAAGGAAAAATAGAACCCTAGAGGAAATGGCTAGAACGATGTTATGTGAAAGTAACCTCCCTAAGTACTTTTGGGGAGAAGCCATTAATACTTTTTGCCATGTATTAAATAGAGTTCTATTAAGACCCATCATAAAGAAAACACCATATGAACTGTGGAAAAACAGAAAACCAAAGGTTAACTATTTTCATGTTTTCGGATGTAGGTGTTTTGCACATAATAATGGAAAAGATAATCTAGGAAAATTTGATCCAAAATCTGATGAAGGAATATTCCTAGGTTATTCTACAACTAGTAAAGCCTATAGAATCTTTAATAAAAGAACCCTAGTTATAGAAGAATCTATACATGTTGTTTTTGATGACTCTAGTGACATCTCATCTAGTAAGAAGGTTAATTTTGATGATGATATTGAAATACTTGAAGAAAAGATAGATGAGATGGGATTACAAGATGATAATCAAAAGTTGATTGAAGGAGAATCATCAAACCAAGAGCCTATAGTGGATCATGGGCTAACTAAAGCTTGGAGGTATGCTCATGGGCATCCTAAGGAACTAATTCTAGATGATCCATCCCAACCCGTTAGGACTAGAGCATCCCTTAGAAATTTGAATAACCATCTAGCTTTTGTTTCACACTTTGAGCCCAAACATATAGAAGAAGCCGAAAATGATGTAAATTGGATAAATGCAATGCAAGAAGAACTAAACCAATTTACTAGAAACAAAGTGTGGGATCTAGTAGAGAGACCTTCTGAATATCCAATTATAGGTACAAAATGGATATATAAAAATAAGCTAGATGAAAATGGAACTGTTATAAGGAATAAGGCTAGACTAGTAGCAAAGGGTTATAATCAAGAAGAAGGTATAGACTTTGATGAAACCTTTGCTCCCGTAGCTAGACTTGAGGCTATTAGACTATTATTAGCATATGCATGCTCTAAGGACTTCAAGCTATATCAAATGGATGTAAAAAGTGCTTTTCTAAATGGGTTTATTAATGAGGAGGTATATGTGGAACAACCTCCTGGTTTTGAAAATCATCAATACCCCAATCATGTGTATAAACTGAACAAAGCACTTTATGGTCTAAAACAAGCACCTAGAGCATGGTATGAGAGACTTAGTAAATTTCTATTAGAACATGAATTCTCTAGGGGAAATGTAGATACAACATTATTTCTGAAAAAGAAAAATAAGGATATGTTATTAGTACAGATTTATGTTGATGATATCATTTTCGGTGCTACTAACAATCGCCTCTGCGAGGAATTTGCTGATTTGATGCAGAGTGAGTTTGAGATGAGCATGATGGGAGAGCTGAACTACTTCCTCGGGCTTCAAATCAAACAATCTGAAGGAGGCATCTTCATCAATCAAGCCAAATATATCAAGGAGATGCTCAAGAAGTTCGATATGGAGGGAAACAAGTCAATCAGCACCCCCATGAGCTCATCATGTAAGTTAGACCAAGATGAATCAGGTAAATCTGTAGATCAAAAACTTTATAGAGGTATGATAGGTTCTTTACTGTATCTTACTGCAAGTAGGCCTGATATTATGTTTAGTGTGTGCATGTGTGCTAGATATCAGGCTAATCCTAAAGAATCACACCTAGCTGCAGTTAAGAGAATCTTTAAATACTTAATAGGAACTAAGAACATAGGGCTGTGGTACTCTAAAGAATCTAGCCTAAACTTAATAGGGTACACAGATTCAGACTTCGCTGGATGTAAGCTTGATAGAAAAAGTACCAGCGGGTCTTGTCAATTTCTAGGAGAAAACCTAATCTCATGGTTTAGCAAGAAACAAAACTCGGTTGCATTATCCACTGCAGAAGCTGAATATGTTGCAGCCGGGAGTTGTTGTGCTCAAATCTTGTGGATTAAACAACAATTAGAAGATTATGGCATTAAACAAGATAAAATCCCCATTAATTGTGATAATACAAGTGCCATAAACCTAACTAAAAATCCAATTCAACACTCAAGAACTAAACACATTGAGATAAGACATCACTTCATAAGAGATCATGTATTGAATGGTGATGTGACTCTTCAATTTGTTTGTACTGATAATCAATTAGCAGATATTTTCACAAAACCCCTAAGTGAAGAGAGGTTCAGTGTACTTAGGAGGGGATTAGGAGTGATTGACCCATCCTAGTGGGAGTTTCCACTAGATTAATTGATTTTGATGGTTAAAATGAGGTTAAAATAGAGTTTCTATTCAATGATCATCAAATCAGATCCCAACTAGGTGATTTTCCCTCATTTGGCACGGTTATAGCATGATTTTTAAGTGCGTGCCAAGGTTAGAGACGACTCGAGTAAGTTTCAGAGCCGGCTCCTAAGGGGGAGTCGACTCGCGCATTTGGGGGAGTCGACTCGCAAAGTTGGCAGCTGAGGGGGAGTCGACTCGCACATTGTCGGGAGTCGACTCGAAGTCTACAGGCGCATAAGGAGAGTCGACTCGCGCATTTTCTGGAGTCGACTCGAGGTCGAGTCGACTCGCGACTCAGGGGAGTCGACTCGCAGTCGGGATCCGACTTTTTAACCCTCGGTTTGTCGTTTCGCAAACACTTTTTCTCAAGCCGCCACTGTTCACAAAGCCCTAGAGCCGACTCCTAGGTCATCCTCGATCGTCTCCAAGCCCTTTTTCCGTCGATTCTTCGCCGGACATTGAGTTTCCGTCCGTTCCTAGGTCTTTTCAGGTCAGTCCCGAGCTTCCTCTATCGATCCTTCTTCGTTCTCTAGGTTTTCATCTCGTTTAGGTCAAGATGCCTCGCAAGGGAGTTGTTAGAAAGAGGTCCCGTCCCGTGGCCGGTCCCGAGCGGCGCTCCAAGGCGCGGCACGATCCCGCGAGGCAACCTCCTCCGGATCGTTCCCCGCCTAGGGTGGTTCATGTTAGGCCGTTGGCCGGGAAGGCCGTCACCTCCGGGAGGTATGTCACTTTCGACTATCTCTCCCGGGAAGGATTCACCATAGGCGATAGGCTTAGAGCCCAGGGTCTAGAGTACTTCCTCACCTTGGACCTTCCCACCTATCCTGGCCTAGTTCAAGAGTTCTACAGTACCGTCCATCGGGGAGATGGAGGTATTGAGGGCACGGTATTAGGTGTCCCATTGCGTGTCACAGAGGACCTCATTGCCCATATCCTCCACCTTCCATTAGTAGGGGTGGCTCCTGCACATCATGAGGATAGATTTGAGGCCCTTACGATCGTCTTAGGGCATCCACCTCAGTCTCCCCTAGATGAGGTATCTGCTAGCTCACTTCCTATTGAAGTGAGAATCCTTTTGAGCATTTTGTCCAGGTCCATCTTCCCTAAGACAGGGAGATTTGATTTTGTGAATGAGAGGGACCTAGCTATTATGTCTTACATTCTTCAGGACACCCCGGTCAACTTCCCCAAGCTCATTTATAGGTATATGTGTGAGCCCCTGGATAGACCTAGGCTCTCCCTCCCATACGGAATGTTATTCACTCTTCTCTTTAGGCAGTACGAAATTTCCATTCCTGAGAAGGAACCCTCTCGTGCCTTGCGATGGACTGATCGCTTGGGTACGGGGACCATGCACAGGATGGAATTTCGGAAGAGAGAAGGGATCTGGGTTAGGAAGTCCACTCTCACCGCTCAGACCACCAGACCATCACCCAGTCCTGAGCCAGATTCTGACTACCCAGAGTCCCCAGACCATCCAGACCTTCCATCCACTCCTCCTGCTCCTACCACCTCTGCCGGACCTTCCTCCTCAGCTCCGCCATCTATGGAGGTCCGTATTGATCCAGAGCAGCTCCGGGAGCTGCGGCAGGAGATCGTCCGAGATTTGAGGGACGAGCTGCTCCGGGAGCTCCGAGGTTCCGTGCCAGCTCCCACTCCTGCACCCACTCCATCCTCAGCACTGGTCCCATCCTTGACAGCCGTGACAGACATGACGGCTGAGGTGCGGCAGGAGATCTACAACATTAGGACCCTGGTGCAGGCCCAGTTCCACAGCATGAGCGAGGTCACGAGCACCACGAGGAGGATGCGGGATGACATCCACCGTGACATGCACACCACCACCGAGGGGGCCGAGCGCTTGTCGAATGTGCTCATCGACAAGCTGGACGCACTTCAGACCTCGGTGACTGGGCTTCAGACGTCGGTGACTGAGCTCTCCACTACACATAGCAGAGCCACCACGTCTATTATCACGCAGCTGGGCCATGTTACAGAGGCAGTCGCCCTCCTCATGAAGCAGAGCCGATTGAGAGGAGGAGTCACATCCTCGAGAGGAGGAGCTACATCCTTCAGAGGAGGAGATGTATCCTCGAGAGGGGGAGCTACATCCTCCAGAGGAGGAGATGTATCCTCGAGAGGGGGAGGCACATCCTCGAGGAGGTCATAGATGATTTTGAGTTGTGTTTTGTCTTCTTTTGTATTGTTCTTGTTTTACCTATTGTATGCTCAAATGTATTCACCTTCATATCAATACAATGAGTAGACATCTTATCTTCATTTCTGTGCCATTTGATGATTGACTGTGCCATTTGTGCTATTGATTGTGTGTGATTACCTCCTTTTTGGTATGATGACAAAAAGGGGGAGAAATGTGTAAAATATGTAAAAGGGGAGAAATATTAAAAAATATGTAAAAGAAATCAATGGAAATAAATAAAACGATAAACTCTTAAAAACACACATAAATTTGTTCTAAGTGGATTCGGTACCTCGAGGCTCATTATCTCTCTTTTGGGGCTCCTAATGGAGTAATCTCCAGAATCTATTCAAGAGATATTCGGAGATTAGCTGAATCCTACTCAAGAACAAATTGACAGATTTTCCCTCTAAAAACAAAAATTTTAGTTCAAAAATTTCAAAGCATTAAAAGGAAATTCAGAAAATCAAAACATAGTTGAATGCATATGTTGAGGGGGAGAATCTGAATTTTAATCAAGCTAAATCATTAATGTCATATAAGCCAAACAATTGATTGCAGAATATGAAGGCTTATATAATTCCAAATGAAAGGGGGAACTTTAACTCCGAAATTTAATGTTTCACTCCTTTCAAACTTGGATAAATTAAATTATCAAGACATTTGAATTCATTTATGGAGTTTATTTCATTATTTACTGAGCAACTCATTTTACATATACTCAAAGTTTTGTCATCATCAAAAAGGGGGAGATTGTGGAGTGATCGATTAAAACCCCGTTTGATTTTGATGAGCTCAAAGCATTTGAGTATATCTTGTGATTACTAATGAATTCAATTGAGTGTTTCAGTGAAAATCCTGTCCAAGTGTCTCTAGACTTGGTTCATAGCATTTTGGATAAGTTAAGAAGTCTGCATGAACCAATGTCTGAGATACGAGTCGACTCCCGAGTTTCACGAGTCGACTCCAAGCGTATCAAGGTCACTGGCACGAGCTCGAGTCGACTCCTGATCAGTACGAGTCGACTCCGACTGAAAACAGACAGAAGGACAGAAGAGCAGTTTTTCAGGTCTGAGATTCGAGTCGACTCCAGTGGAATGCGAGTCGACTCCCAGCGGTACACACAGAAAAAGTCAGAGAGCGTTTTATGGACTCTGAGATTCGAGTCGACTCCAGTGGAACGCGAGTCGACTCCCAGCGGTACACAAAGAAAAAGTCAGAGAGCGTTTTATGGACTCTGAGATTCGAGTCGACTCCCGCAGTACGCGAGTCGACTCCGAGACTGTGCGACCATCGACAGACAGAAGACCATGTTACTGCCTCTGAGATTCGAGTCGACTCCCAGACAGCTCGAGTCGACTCCAAGACAAGCTTCACGTCAAAAGGCAGAAGACCAACTTTCGGAAACTGAGAGCCGAGTCGACTCCAAGGAAGTTCGAGTCGACTCCAAGACTGGATGAGCCAAAAGACAGAGAATCGGGAGTTCGGGCTCTGAGATTCGAGTCGACTCCCAGGACAGTCGAGTCGACTCGAGTGGACAAAATTCAAATTTGGATCCACGGACTACAGAGGATGAGCCGACTCCAAAATTGCCAGGTCAGCGCCAGAAGTTGGCGAGTCGACTCCGGGTCAAGACGAGTCGACTCCCAGTCAAGACGGCAACTTTAATTCAAACTGGGAACAGTTGCCGAGTCGACTCCGGGAAAAGCTCGAGTCGACTCCTGCTACAGCCGAGTCGACTCCTGATCGCGCGAGTCGACTCCAACCCACCAACGGTCACATTGTCAGGCTGCGCAGAGTGTGCAGAACGGCCAGAAAAAGCAGAGTAACGGCTAGTTTCCGTGGGGGTTGGCTTAAATAGCCACAGAAGACTGTAGCAAGGTAGAGAACACATATTCCACTCCTAGCATTCAAGTCTTCAAGCTCTCTAAGTGCTTTTCAACGAGAAAAAGGGAAGATCTGCATTTACTGCTCCACCAACATCTTCCCAGCATTCAAAGCTTCCTCCTCCTGCTTTCAAGTCGATCACTCTTTTAAGAGGAGACCGGAGTTCCAGAAGCCACACCTCTTCACCATCTTAAAAGCGTTTGAGGGCTTCTAACTCCTTTACGATTATATTGTTTTAAATCTGCTTTTTGAGAAGCTATTTTCTGTTTTCTTCTATCTCGTGTATTTACTTGATTCAATCGGGGGATTGAATCAAGGGGATTAAGGTTGGTTGGTGAGCCGGTTTAAAACCAACGAGTGTAAGGGTTTGATTGTGAGCCCGGAAAAACAATCGGGGTTGGTTCTAGTCGGTGAGCCTGGGAAAACCGACCGAGTTCGTTGTGAGCTCGTAAAACCACAAGTTCGGTTGTGAGCTTGCAAAACAACCGGCTGTAATCCAAGGGGGTTATAGGGAAATTCCCAAGTGAGACTTGGGGAGTGGACGTAGGAGCAAGGGTTAGCTCCGAACCACTATAAAACTTTGTGTTTGTAGTGCATTGTCTCTCATCTTCTTCCCCATACATTACTCACAGCACTTAGCTTTAATTAAATAACTGGCTATAGTATTTCGTTAATCATCCACAAAGTTTTAATTAGCTAAGTTAATTTAAAAACCCAATTCACCCCCCCCTCTTGGGTTGTCTATCTGGGCAACAATAGGTTCGTTGGTGAGCCCGTAAAACCAACAAAGATTTTTGGATTGTGAGCCCGGAAAACAATCCAACTGTAATCCACGGGATTATAGTGAATTCCCAAGGGGTCGCTTGGGGAATGGACGTAGGTGCTAAGGAGAGCACCGAACCACTATACTTCTTGTTGTTTGCATTGTGATTTGTTTAAGTTCACTAACTCATCATTTAACACAAGTAAGATAGTTAAAATTCAAAAAAAACCAATTCACCCCCCTCTTGGCTTGTCACCTTGGGCAACACAATCGAATTGCAATTTAATTTAATTAATTAGATTTAATTAATTGGACTTGATCATGAGTCCTACTTGGAGTGGGAATCATGGAGTCCTAATTGGATTAGGATTTCAAATTAAATTAGAATCCTATTTGGAATAGGATTTCTAAAGTCCAGATTGTCTTAGGGCTGAAAATTGAACAAGTCCTGATTAGATTAGGATTTTTTTAAGTCCTAATTAATTTTAATTTTAATCTAATTAATTTCATGACTCCTAATTGGATTAGAATTGAAGATTTCAAAGAGTCATGGCTCAATTAAATTCTAATTGGATTAGGAATTGGAGGAAATTGAAATGGGTTCACAAAAATCCTATTTTAACTAGGATTGGACTCAAACAATGGACCCAAATTAAAACCCCTTTAATTTATTTAAATAGCAGATTTAAATGAACTTGAGGGAGGGGCCCACGCCCCTCCCCTTGGGGTGTGCGTGGGAGAAAGAGGAGGGGCGCACGCCCCTCCTTGTTAGCCAAAAAGAAGAGATAAAGATGAGTTCCTAAAAAATAGGAACTCATCCTTATCTCTTAACTAATTAAAAGGGAGCATGGAATTTCGAAAAAGATGGATGTTTTTCTCCTCATTCCAGCCGTGAGCACCCTCCTCCATCTTCCTCCTTTGAGCCACAATCAAGAGAAGAAAAAGAAAAGCCTAAGACGCCCTCTTCCTTCTTCATCTTGGTTCCAAAAGGAAGAAAAAGAAAAAGGCTGCAGGGCTTTGTTCTTGTTCCTTTGGTTCTTCCTTCTTCTTCCTCCTCTCAAGCCAATCAAAGGTTGATTCAAAGGAGAGGACTTCAGCCATCCATAGCCATCTCTGCAAGGGAGCTAGCACCCCGGTGAGATCCAAAGGCTTCGATCGAGTCAGTACTTCGTGTGGATACCTGTAGAGGCCGGACGCGTGTGCGGCTTCCACTGAGCCTTGATCAAATACCACGTAAATCAGATTTGCGGAGACCATCTACCCGCACAAGGTGAAGATCTGATCTTCTTAATGATTTTAAAATAGTTTAAAATAATTTAATTCTAATCTATCTACAAACGAAAGGTTTTAAAACACATTCATGCGATGAACAGATCCCGCATATGTTTTTCCGCTGCAATCTGAAAATTATTTCGAAATTTTCATGGCATATGAGGGATGCTAACAAAAGGTTCTCTGGAAACCCTGTTAGGGTCGACCCAAGAAGAAGTTGAGTCGACCCAAGTGAACCTTGAGTCGACCCAAAGAAAGGTTGGGTCGACCCAAGTGAAGGAAGGCTGAATTATAAAGTTTCTGTGTTTCTGAGAGGGTCGACCCAAGGAATGTTTGAGTCGACCCAAGTAAAAGTTGGGTCGACCCAAGGACAGGTTGAGCCGACCCAAACACGGGCTGAAGCATAACGGCTAGTTCTGCAGATGTACTTTTTGTCCTTCCAAAAGTGAGTAACGACTAGTTTTTGAATTCTAACCATTGGGGCTTGTCCAATGGATGTAGGAAGCTATTTAAAGGGGCACTATTCATCAGATAGAGAAGCTTTTTTCCAAAGAATATCAAAGAGTACACAAGAAAGAGAAAGTGCCCTAATCTTCTTCATCCAAGTGCTTCATTCAAGAATCAAAGAAAGGGGTTGAGCAGATTCAAAGAGTCATCTAGAGCTCCATCCTCCCTTGAAGAGTGAAGCATCCTTGACAAAGAAGAGAGAAGTCACTACAAGCGATAAATACTTTCTAAACTCTTCTTTGTAGTTTATATTGTTTCATTTGCTCATTTAGGAGTTTAAATCTTCTTTCTTTGTTTATTAAACTACTTGTAAAGGTTGGTTGGTTAGCCCGCAAAACCAACGGAATAGGTTGATTGGTGAACCCAGAAAACCAATTGTAAAGGTTCGTTGGTGAGCCCGTAAAACCAACAAAGGTTCGTTGGTGAGCCCGTAAAACCAACATAGGTTTTTGGTGAACCCGGAAAACCAAAGTGTAAAGGTTTTTGGATTGTGAGCCTGGAAAACAATCCAACTGTAATCCGCGGGATTATAGTAAATTCCCAAGGGGTCGCTTGGGGAGTGGACGTAGGTGCTAAGGAGAGCACCGAACCACTATACTTTGTGTTGTTTGTATTGTGATTTGTTTTAGCTTACTAATCATTCATTTAACTTAAGTAAGTTAGTTAAAATTAAAAGAAACCAATTCACCCCCCCCTCTTGGCTTGTCACCTTGGGCAACAAGTGGTATCAGAGCAAGGTGCTCTAATAGTACTCATTGATCTCACAATCAAGAGTTAAAGATCATGACAACTCAAGTGGGATGTATTATGAGTGAGGGGCAATCCGCAAATAGACCACCTCTATTTAATGGCACAAACTACACATACTGGAAAGCTAGGATGAGGATATTCATTCAAGCTTTAGACTATGAATTATGGTACATCATTACTAGAGGGCCTCACACACCCACACTTAATATAGAGGGCACTATCATACCCAAACCAGAAATGGATTGGAATGAAAGTGATATAAGATTGGCACAATTAAATGCAAAAGCTATAAATGTACTTTATTGCTCTTTAGATATAAATGAATTTAACAGAATATCTACTTGCATCTCTGCTAAAGAAATTTGGGACAAACTTGAGGTCACTCATGAAGGGACCAATCAAGTTAAGGAGTCAAAAATAAACATATTAGTACACAAGTATGAATTGTTTAAAATGGAGTCTACTGAGTCCATAACTGATATGTTTACTCGTTTTACTCAAATTATAAATGGGCTTAAGAGTTTAGGAAAGTCTTACACTAACTCTGAATTGGTACGAAAAATTCTCAGGTCTCTACCAAGAATTTGGGAGGCCAAGGTAACCGCAATTCAGGAAGCTAAGGACCTCAACACACTGCAATTAGAGGAACTTCTAGGATCACTCATGACCCATGAGTTGACAATGAGGAAAAATTCAGAAGAAGAGGTCAAGAGAAGAAAGCCCATTGCCCTAAAGACTACCACCTCTAAACAATAAACTGAATCAGAAGATTCAGATAATGATGATGAATTTGATGAAGAAGGGATGGCTGTGCTTGGAAGAAAATTCAGAAAATTTATGAGAGGTAAGAATAGATTTTATAAAAAGAAACTCTTCCTCAAAGGTAGCTCAAGCAAAGAAAAGGGTAAGGACAAAGAAAAAGAAAAAGAAACTCCTATTTGCTATGAGTGTAACAAACCCGGGCATTATAAGATAGATTGCCCAGATTTGAAATGGATGGCAAGAAAACTGAAAAAGAAGAATTTCATGGCTGAATGGAGTGAAAGTGAGGAGTCAAGTTCGGAAGAGGAAGATCATCAAGAGACGGCCCAAATGTGTCATATGGCCAATGACGATGAGGTAGATTCTGAACTTGAATGTGATTTTACTGTTGACGAATTACATAATGCATTCTTAGAACTCATGGAAGAACATAAGAAGCTTATCATTAAAAATAAAGTTCTAAAAGAAGAAAATCAATCTCTTATCAAAGATAAGTTAAAACTGTCTCATAACTATGAAACATTAAGTAGGAAACTCACAAATGAAACCAAGATTCTAATTGCTGAAAACATCAAGTTAAAAGAAGATGCTGAAAAATATAAATCCTGGGTAGATAAATTTACACTTAGCTCTACCAAATTAAATATGATTCTTGATAGTCAAAAAGCTGTATATGATAAGGCTGGATTAGGATATAAAACAAATAGGAAACAAAAATTCTTAAAGAACATTTTTGTAAAAGCTAAAAATGAAAATATTACTTGTCATTGCTGCAACAAATTAGGACATAAAGCATATGAATGTAACTATAGAAAGTCCAGTCAAAACAAATTAAGTATTAATCAAAAGATTAAATTCAAGAAAGTGTGGGTTCCAAAAGGAACATCAAGTACTAACCCTAAAGGACCCAACATAGCTTGGGTACCTAAAGCTCTTTCTTGATCTTGATTGCAGGGGTGTCTTGCAGCTGATAAAGTGGAAAAATGATGGTATCTAGATAGCAGCTGTTCAAGACACATGACCGGTGACGTAGACCAATTTGTCACCTTGGAATCAAAGAAGGGTGGAGTAGTAACCTATGGAGACAATGGTAAAGGACATATCATTGGAAAGGATAAAATTTTCATTACTCCATCCATTTTTATAGAAAATGTCTTATTAGTTAAGGGATTGAAGCATAATCTGCTTAGCATAAGTCAATTTTGTGATAAAGGGTTTAAAGTCACATTTGAAGCATCTGTATGCATAATCACAAATCCTAAAGATAATAGCATTGTACTTGTAGGACAAAGGCAAAGAAATATTTACTTGGTAGATCTTCATGATGTAGGCAAGAAAAATGGATTATGCTTAATTACTAATGAAGAAAAGAAAAATGAAACAAGTTGGCTTTGGCATCGTAGACTAGGACATGCTAGTATGGAATTAATCTCAAAACTAGTCAAGAAGGAATTTATAAAGGATGTGCCAAAATTGATTTTTGAAAAGGATAAAATCTGTGGACCATGTACTTTGGGAAAACAAACTAGATCATCTTTCAAATCAAAGAATATAGTATCAACAACTAGGCCTTTTGAACTTATACACATGGATTTATTTGGACCCACTAGAACTGCGAGTCTAGGAGGGAAGAAGTATGGACTAGTTATTGTTGATGATTTTTCAAGATATACATGGGTTTCATTTTTGGCACATAAGAATGAAGCATTTTCAGCATTCTTGAAACTATACAATAATATCATAAATGAAAAGAAACTCACCTTAATAGCAATTCGAAGTGATCATGGTACTGAATTTGAAAATCAACACTTTGAAGAATTTTGTACTAAAAATGGTATTTCACATCAATTTTCAGCACCTAGAACGCCTCAACAAAATGGGGTTGTTGAAAGGAAAAATAGGACATTGGCAGAAATGGCACGCACAATGTTGTGTGAGTCAAATCTTCCAAAGTACTTTTGGGCTGAAGCTATAAGCACTGCTTGCCATATTCTAAATCGAGTTTTAATATGACCAATAACCAAGAAAACTCCTTATGAACTTTGGAAGATTAAGAAACCAACTGCTAAATATCTTAAAATATTTGGATGTAGATGTTTCATCTTAAACAATGGCAAGGAGGATCTAAGTAAATTTGATGCCAAGTCAGATGAAGGTATCTTCTTAGGATACTCCACATCTAGCAGGGCATACAGAGTATTCAATAAAAGAACTCTAGTAGTAGAAGAATCAGTCAATATAATATTTGATGAGTCTGATAGTGAGTCTGCTAGGAAAGAAAATATTGTTGATGATGATACAGGAATTATCGACTTTGAAAAGTTGAATATTGATGACGTGCCAAATCAAGATAAGGGAGATGATTGCGTGCCACCTCAATCCCAAAACTTGCCAAAGGAATGGAGGTATGCATATGGACACCCTAAAGACTTAATCATTGGTGATCCATCTCAAGGGGTAAGAACTCGATCATCTCTTAGAAATTTAAATGATTATCTTGCTTTTGTTTCACAATTAGAACCTAAGACTTATGAAGAAGCTGAAAAAGATACTAATTGGATAAATGCCATGCAAGAAGAATTAAATCAATTTAAAAGAAGTAATGTATGGACATTAACTGAAAGACCAAAGCATAACTCAGTAATTGGAACAAAATGGATATTTAGAAATAAATTAGATGAAAATGGATTAGTTATAAGAAATAAGGCTAGACTTGTAGCTAAGGGATATAATCAAGAAGAAGGAATAGATTTTGATGAAATATTTGCTCCTGTAGCTAGATTAGAGGCTATTAGATTACTTCTAGCATTTGCATGTTTCATGGATTTCAAATTATATCAAATGGATGTAAAAAGTGCATTCTTAAATGGTCTTATTGAGGAGGAAGTATATGTAGAGCAACCTCCTGGTTTTGAGAATCATGAATTGCCAAATCATGTGTTTAGACTACATAAGGCATTATATAGATTAAAGCAAGCACCTAGGGCTTGGTATGATCGATTAAGCAAATTTCTGCTTAATAATGACTTTAGTAGAGGAAATGTAGATAAAACACTATTTCTCAAAAGAAAGGACAAAAATCTATTAGTGGTTCAAATATATGTAGATGACATAATCTTTGGTGCCACAAATGATACTCTTTGCAAAGAATTTGCTGATTTAATGCATGGAGAATTCGAAATGAGTTTGATGGGAGAACTAAGCTTCTTTCTAGGATTACAAATCAAACAAACTAAGGAAGGCATTTTCATTCATCAAACTAAGTATACAAAGGAAATACTAAAGAAGTTTGGGAATGAAAATCATAAGGGAGTAGGCACTCCAATGAATCCTACTAGTAAGCTAAACAAAGATGAAAAAGGGAAGAGTATTAATATTAAGCTCTATAGAGGACTAATTGGATCCTTGCTCTACCTTACTGCTAGTAGACCCGACATCGTATTTAGTGTAGGAATATGTGCTAGATACCAATCGGATCCTAAGGAGTCACATTTAAGTGCTGTTAAAAGAATCCTTAGATATTTAAGAGGAACCACCAATATAGAATTATGGTACTCAAGAGACTCCTGTCTAGATTTGCTTGCATATTCAGATGCGGATTTTGCCGGATGCAAATTAGATAGGAAGAGCACAAGTGGCACATGTCAATTCTTAGGAAATAACTTAGTATCATGGTTTAGCAAAAAGCAGAATTCAGTGGCACTGTCCACAGCTGAAGCTGAATATATAGCTGCTGGTAGTTGTTGTGCTCAAGTATTATGGCTCAAGCAACAACTAGAGGACTATGGAGTGAAACTAGATAATATTCCTATTAAGTGTGATAATACTAGTGCCATCAATCATACTAAAAATCCAGTTCAGCACTCTAAAGCCAAACACATAGAAATAAGGTACCATTTTATTAGGGATCATGTGCAAAATGGAAATGTATGTATTGAGCATATATGCACGGAAAAACAATTAGCCGACATATTTACAAAACCATTGAGTGAAGATAGATTCTGCATGCTAAGAAGGGAATTAGGCATATGTGATCCTTTTTATTGAAGAAATATAAAAGGGAACTAGTAGTTTCATGATACATTCCTCCAATTTCTAAAAACCCATGAAACATGAGTCAAACTTGTTATCTATAGATTCCTTACTCATGTATCATTGTCCCAGAAAGAATTTATAAGGATTGGAAGCAAGGAGAATTTTTAGACGCAAAAAGGAAGAGAAAAGAAAAATTCTGCACTTGGGTCGACCCAACCCAGAATAAGGTCGATCCAACGTTGAGTCGACCCAAGAAAATTCTTGAGTCGACCCAACGTCGGGACCCCACTGTTAAAAGGGGACCCGAGAGCAATATTAGGGCACTGTTTGCCCTTGTCCTCTTTGAATACTCTAATCCCCACTCTCCAAACTCCTCCAAACAGTAGATTACCTTAAGATCTTGGAGAAATGGGACCCAAAAGAGCCGTAGCCAAGAGATCCGGAAGAGTCACACGGATCCAATGTGAGGAAAGGCAACCTACGGAGCCATCTACCGTGTCTCCACAACGTGAGGCACGTGCGGAGCCACCTCCTCCTCCTTCCCCCTCTGCTATACTTGCAAGATTTGCGGGGAGACCGGTTACAACGGGGAGAAGGATCCATTCCGAGTTCTTTGATCAAGAAGGGTTTCGGTTGAGGGAATGGATCCAAAGGCAAGGTTGGGAGTATCTTTGCTCCCTAGATGTGTTGATCTATCCCGGATTGGTTCAAGAGTTCTATGCCTTCCTTAAAACTGGTATGGGAGGGCTTGTTTCGGAAGTTCGAGGGGTTCGAGTTCGAGTTTCCGAGGAGAGCTTGAGTGAGCTACTTCATCTACCCTGCGTAGGAGCCACTCCGGAAAGGCCAGAAGATAAACTGAGAGCCCTACAGTTGATCATGGAAAATGAGAACTTCAACTTTTACGAGAAGGTAATAGCTAGTTCTCTTTTTGCTGAAATGAGATTACTGCTCAGTATAATAAACAGAATTTTATTTCCAAAGACCGGGAGATTCGATCTCATCACAGAGCGAGATCTAGCAGTGATGGAGTGTATGATTCAGGGACCTTCCCCCAGTCCTGAGCCCGATTCTGACTTTCCTGACGTACCAGACTTTCCACCCACTTCTGCTCCTCCCACTTCCGCCGGACCCTCCTCCTCGGCTCCACCACCCATGGAGGTCCGCATTGATCCTGAGCAGCTCCGGGAGCTGCGGCAGGAGATAGTCCGAGATCTGAGGGATGAGTTGCTTCGGGAGCTCCGAGGTTCGATGCCTACTCCCTCTCCTGCGCCCACATCTTCCGCGTTGGTTCCTTCCCTGACAGCCGTGACTGACATGACGGCTGAGGTGCGGCAAGAGATATACAACATGAGGACCTTGATGCAGGCCCAGTTCCATAGCATGGGTGAGGTCACGAGCACCACTCGACAGATGCGGGATGACATCGGCCGTGACATGTCCACCACTACCGCGGGGGCCGAGCGCTTGTCGAATGTGCTCATCGACAAGCTGGACGGACTGCAGAAGTCGGTGCTCGAGCTGGATACGACACAGAGCAGGGCCATCCAGGCCATCATTCGCCAGCTCGAGAATGTCACCAATGCGGTCCAATCACTCGTGGAGCGCATGCCTCGAGGAGACACATCCTCGAGAGGAAGAGCCACATCCTCGAGAGGAGGAGATACATCCTCGAGAGGAGGAGCTACATCCTCGAGGAGACCATAGCTACTTTTTGTGTTTTGTTTTGACATGTATTGTTTTGCTTTACTTATTGTATTCTGAAATGTACTTACATACAAATTAATACAATGAGTAGCCGCATTTTTCTTCAATACTGTGCCTTTTGATCTATGTTTGATTGTGTGTTCTGATTACCTCCTTTTGGATATGATGACAAAAAGGGGGAGAAATATGTATAAAATATGTAAAAGGGGGAGAAATATGCATAAAATATGTAAAAGGAATCAATGGAAATCAATAAAAAGATAAACTCTTAAAACACACAAATTTGTTCTAAGTGGATTCGGTACCTCGAGGCTCATTATCTCTCTTTTGGAGCTCCTAATGGAGTAATCTCCAGAATCTATTCAAGGGATATTCGGAGATTAGCTGAATCCTACTCAAGAACAAATTGACAGATTTTCCCTCTAAAAACCAAAATTTCAGTTCAAAAACTTCAAAGCATTAAAAGGAAATTCAAAGAATCAAAACAAAGTAGAATGCATATGTTGAGGGGGAGAATCTGAAATTTTAACAAAGCTAAATCATTAAAGATATATAAGCCAAACAATTGATTGCATAATATGAAGGCTTATATAATTCCAAATGAAAGGGGGAGCTTTAACTCCGAAATTTACTGTTTCACTCCTTTCAAGCTTGGATAAATTGAATTACCAGACATTTGAATTCATTTATGGATTTTATTTCATTGTTTATGGTACAATTCACTTTACATATACTCAATGTTTTGTCATCATCAAAAAGGGGGAGATTGTGGAGTGATTGATTAAAATCCTATTTGATTTTGATGAGCTCAAAGTATTTGAGTATATTTCTTGTTTACTAATGAATTCAATTAAGTGTTTTCTGTGAAAATCTTCTCTAAGTGTCTCTAGACTTGGTTCATAGTATTTTGGATAAGTTAAGAAGTCAGCTTGAACCAAAGTCTGAGACTCGAGTCGACTCCAGAGTATCACGAGTCGACTCCAAGCGTATCAAGTTCACTGGCACGGGCTCGAGTCGACTCCGGATCGGTACGAGTCGACTCCGACTGAGAACAGACAGACGAACAGAAAGCTTCAATTCAAAACCTGTCAGCGAGTCGACTCCCGAAGTGCGCGAGTCGACTCCAATGTTTACCGAGTCGACTTCGGAGAAGTATGAGTCGACTCCAAGGAGTCACAGGCAGAAAAGTCAGAAGCAGTTTTCGGGTCTGAGATTCGAGTCGACTCCAGTGGAACGCGAGTCGACTCCGATGGTTGGCAAGTCGACTCCAAAGATAGTGAGAGTCGACTCTCAGAGGAACACAAGGAAAAAGACAAAGCATTTTTCGGACTCTGAGATTCGAGTCGACTCCCGCAATACGCGAGTCGACTCCGAGACTCCGCGACCACAAAGAAGACAGAAGACCAAGTTACTGCCTCTGAGATTCGAGTCGACTCCCAGACAGCTAGAGTCGACTCCAAGGCAGCTTCACATCAAAAAGGCAGAAGACCAAGTTTCGGAAACTGAGAGCCGAGTCGACTCTGAGGAAGTTCGAGTCGACTCCAAGACTGGACGAGCCAAAAAGACAGAAGATAGGGAGTTCGGGCTCTGAGCGCCGAGTCGACTCCCAGGATTGACGAGTCGACTCGAGTGGACCAAATTCAAAAATAAATCCACGGACTCCATGGGATGAGCCGACTCCGAGAAAGCCAAGTCAGCTCCAGAAGTTGGCGAGTCGACTCTGGGTCAAGACGAGTCGACTCCCAGTCGCGAAGGCAACTTTAATTCAAATCTGGAACAGTTGCCGAGTCGACTCCGGAAAAGTATGAGTCGACTCCCGCTACAGACGAGTCGACTCCTGATCGCGCGAGTCGACTCCAACCCACCAACGGACACATTGTCAGGCTGTGCAGAGTGTGCAGAACGGGCAGAAAAAGGTGTCTAACGGCTAGTTTCCGTGGGGGTTGGTTTAAATAGCCACAGAAGACTGTAGCAAAGCAGAGAACAACCATTCCACTCCAAGTATTCAAGCATTCAATCTCTGCAACCTGTTCTTCAACGAAACAAGTGGGAATAGCTGCATTAACTGCATCCACCTACATCTTCCCAGCAATTAAAGAATCCTCCTCCTGCATTCAAGTCGACTACACATTCAAGAGGAGACCCGAAGTTTAAGAAGCCATTCCTCTTCTCCAACTTAAAAGCGTTTGAGGGCTTCTAAACTCTTTTCAGATTATATTGTTTTCCATCTGCTTTTGAGAAGCTTAGTTTTCTGTTTGTCTATTTTATTTACAACTTGTTTCTGCTTGGTTCAATCGGGGGATTGAATCAAGGGTATTGAGGTTGGTTGGTGAGCCGAGTGTAAAACCAACGTGTGTAAGGGTTCGATTGTGATCCCGAGAAAACAATCGGGGTGGTTCTAGTCGGTGAACCTGGAAAAACCGATCGAGTTCGTTGTGAGCTCGTAAAACAACAAGTTTGGTTGTGAGCTTGGAAAACAACCGGCTGTAATCCAAGGGGGTTATAGTGAATTCCCAAGTGAGACTTGGGGAGTGGACGTAGGAGCAAGGGTTAGCTCCAAACCACTATAAAACTTGGTGTTTGTGATTGATTGTCTCTCTTCTTCTTCCTCTCATATCACTCACAGCACATAGCATTTAATTAAACAACTTGCAATAGTTTTAATTAGTCCTTCACAACGTTTTAAATAGCTAAATTATTTTAAAACCCAATTCATCCCCCCCCCCTCTTGGGTTGTCTATCTGGGCAACAATTAGTTTTGTTCTTGGCACTCAAATTGAAATATTTTCTACATTGGCACAAACTCACAAAAAGGGTTCAAATGAAAAAGGTTTGCAAACTATGAAAATAAAGAAGTATCATGGCATAGTTTTGAAAACCAATTTTGTATTAAGTTGTGCACAGAAAATAATAATGAATACAATTGTTTCTGCACCAAGAACACCATGAGTAAAATAGGATTAATAGAATTCTTGAAGAAATGAAAAAGGCAATGTTGTATGATGGTCATCTAAAAGCTATCATCATTGCTTGTCATCTATATGGTTTCTATTAGATCTATTTTTTGATGAAAACTCCATTTGATCTTCTGAAAAATAAAAAATGATCTATTGCATATCTGTCATATATTTCAGTAGTTTATGTTATGCTTGATATGGTCTTTTGAAAATAATGTCAAATCTGATAAAGATATTTCTATCCTTGGATATCATTCATCAAGCAATGCATATAGAACATTCAATGAAAAGATTCGAGTTGTAGAAATATCAATTCATTTTATTCTTTATGAGACTAATGATTTATTATCAAGATACTAAAATTAAATTATATATGTATATGGTTAATCTTTTACATATAACAATCTGAAAACTTGTTAATAATTAGAACCAAATTGAGTTTTTTTTCAGAAATGCACTTAGTGAAGAAAAATTGATGACTACTAAAAGACTAAATCAAGAAAAGATGAAATAGATCTTGATAAAACTCTTGCATGATTAGAAGTTAAGATCACCATTATCATTTGCTTGCTTTATGAGCTTTATATTTTGTCAAATGAATGTATAGAATGCACTCCTATGTGGTTATTTCATTAAAAAAGGGGTCTATGTAAAATAACCACCTTATTTGAAAATACTCATTACAAATATGATAAAGCAATATATGATTTGGAACAAGCATCAAAAGCATGATATAAAAGCTTGAGTAACTTTTTGATAAAAAGTAATAAATCTATACATTAAAAAGAAGAATTTGTGATATCTTGCTTGCTCAAAGCATACATTGATGGCATCCTTTTTGGTTCTACTAATGAAGATTTATATGGAGATTTTACTAAGCTCATGCAAAGTGAATTTGAAATATGTATAATGAATGAATTAACATTTTTTCTTGAACTCCAAATTAAGACAAACAAGAAAGGGGATCTTCATTGACCAAAGTTAGTCCACAAGAAAACTCTTATAGAAGATTGGTATGAAGAAGGTATGTCTATGACCCCATCTTGTAGAATTTGAAAAGGATGAGCAAAGTAGGTCTATTGTTTTAAAGCTGTATTGAAGCATGATAGAATAAGTATTTTATCATACAGCTAGTAGACCAGATTATATGCTCATTATGTGCCCTTGTGCAAGACTTCAATCTAACTCTAATGAATCATATTTTATTGATAATAAATAAATCATAATCTGAATTTTGATAGAAACAACTGTCTAAGATAAGTTGATTAAAACTTAGCTAACATATCTTATTGATAATTATCTTAAGCAAATAGAATCTAAGCTAAATTGATTCTGAAAATAAAAAATTGATTTGACCTTGATAAATCTTTCTATTGCTTCACATGCTTGTCCTTGAACCATCTTGGTTAATGAAACTATCTCTTTAGTTCAAGTGACATGTGTTTGCTTATATTTAGGCAATCTCTTGACTGAAGTGACTCAACATTCAATTATTGTCATATCTTATGTTGAGTCACCTAGTTAAGAAATATGCTATATGAATGTTTTGTATCTTGAAGAAACTAATGACTTTCTTTCAAGAAAGAAAAGAATTTTGTTAATAATGCAGGATTCTTGAGCAAGAAAATGAGAGATTTCAACTTGAAGAATATCTCCACGTAAGATACAATAAACATTCACATGCAAACAAGAGAGAGGACCTTCTTCAGCCAAAAGTTCATACATAAGAAATCTAGTAGGTATTTGACTTGAAGAATGCAGAATGAATCGGTAATTTTAGATACCTCTCTCATAAATTAGCTAAGCAAAGTCAATAACTTAAATCTTATTGTGGCATGGTTAAAATCTTTAATTATTAATTTCTTGATATCATGTCTATATATGTATTAATTGACTTATGCTTTTAGAAATTGATTCATGGTTTGCTCAAACTAAAATGTTCCTTTCCCTATATCATAACCATGAAATACACAAGTATATGCTTAAAATGCTGATTTAAATTGACTTGTGAGAAGCTATGAATTCTTGAGCATAATGAAAATGTTGTTTGCATGATATACATCTATATGATACATAAGATTATTTCTTTATGCTGCTCTTTCATGTAAATTACTTGAGAATAACAAAAAGAGAGAGAGATAAAGAAAAGAAAATGGATATTATTCAAGAGAAGTAAAATCTAAGTGAAGGCAAATACTCCAATTTTAAGGAAAAGCAAAACAAGCATAATATATTCGGCACATTTGTGAGACTTGTGTGAGCATTCTTTTGAAAGGGATAAAATCCGTAATTAATTACACTTAAACAGGGAGAGTTTGAAGTGAACATTTTAACCTTTCTATATTGCTCATCATAGGGATGGTGCCAATGGGGAGGCTAGTGGTAGTACCCAGCACTATTTGACCCAACTATTTGGTGTAAGATATATTAGGGACGGCACAAGAGGGAGGCTAGTGGTAGTACCTCGTGCCTCTTCCAACTCCACCGGATAGGGAGCAAATAGAGTATAAAGCATAAGAAAGTAAATGAAAGTATATAAGAAGAATCAAGTCAAATTTTTAATCACTTGAAAACATACTTTAAGGATGAAATCAGTGCAAGATTATATTTAAATAGGGGGAGTTTATTTGAAAAGAATTGATTTTGATCATTGACATGCTTGCTCTTAATATTTTAATGCATGACTTAACACATAATATATTTTGCATGTGGCATGATGTCTTGAATTATGGGTTCTCAATATTTTGTAATGCTCCATGCTTGGACAATTTGATTGAATGTTTGGAATACTACATAAAATTTTTGTTTGATATTATTGAAAAGAAATTTCAGATTTGTCGTTCACAATCATCTTTAAAATCTGAAAGTTGAATAAATTTGTAAAAAGGAGAAGAGAAGGATATCTCTATTTAGGCAAAATGAATTGATTTTGTTTTATCCTTCAACTTGCCTAACTTTGGTATATAATGTTCTAATTCATACCAAAACTCAACATAAATACAAATATTCTGAATATGCTCTTATATGTTTGAAATATGTGTTTTCAATCATAATGATTTAAGATGAGCTACAATGTGGAAGATACATATCTTAAATTACAACTTTGAAAGCCTTCTTGAAAATCTTTATGAAGTTCAGAATCTGATTTTGTATAAAAGCTTAAACTCAATATGATTTCTAGATAAAAACTACAATTTAAGAAAAATAGAATAATTTTGATGCCTTGATTATTTGCCCCGATACGCATCTGAAACATATCATTTCTTATATTTAAAGTGTACTAATATTGGTCTAAATGATGTGTCTTTCAATGATCTTGATTGCAAGCAAATATTTTTAAATATATGATTTTATTTTGATATTAAAAAGATTTATTGTGATTCATGTATACATTGCTGAAAAACTATGATAAAGAAATTGAGTTCTATAAATATATATCTCAATAATCATCTATATTTTTTTTTCCTACATTATTAAAGACTTCCATCAAAAAATATATATATATTTTTAAAAAGAGTGAATGATCTTAAGTCTAGAAATATTTCAGCTCACTTAAATGATTCTTAAAAGAAAGAAAATGTAAATGCTTTTTAAAGAAATTAAGCTTCAAATGAATCATTTTCTGATTAATATTTCTATACATTTTCTCAAATATTTAGAGGAAGCATAACTTGTTCTTGAAGGATTAAAAAGAGTGATTGCTATAAATTTTGAATAAATCTAGATCACTCTACATTCTTGATATTATAGAATTTCTGTTTTTATTTACGCTTATCATTAAAATCTGAAATTCAACAAAAAGAAAAGAATGATTAAAGAAGAATGCATCTTTTGAGGGGGAGCTTAGACATATCAAGATTTTACATCTTATTCAAAAGCCACCATCATATGATGCATATCTTTTATATTTTATGGATTGATTTTGATGAACCTCCTTATATTGCATAACTTACTTTAGTTATATAATAAGCTTATACCTTGAGATGATTTCTATAAAGGTTGTCTTATCTCAAACCTTGAGTCTTATAAAAATATGCTGAAACTTATATAATATATACTTTCCAGATTGACAATTTGAATATTTTATTGAAAATTATCTTCAAATTCTAAACTCCTAAATGGAATGTTCAATTAAGGGGGAGAAAGAAAATTTTTAGGAGGAGAGATCATATAGAGCTCAATCGCATAAATCCATAACTAAAGGAGAGAGAAAGAATATTAAATGAGAAGTGATCCTAATACTCTCCATTATGTATCATCTGAAATTTAAATCTGAAAATTTGTATGATACACCTTGAGGCTTGTTATTTGATTAGTGCATCAATCATGAACCAAATTACAATTCAAACAGTTGATCTTAAGAGCCTCTAGTTTAATGAAAGAGGGGAAGAATAATGTGTTGAACTAAATTTCCTTCAGTATTTCTTATGAACACAAATTTAAAGTAACTACTATATGTGATAGATTTATAGATGGTAAAATACACCTAATTGGCAAATCAACTGTTTTGAAAATTATTTTTTTTAAAAAAAAAATTCATCTGTCTCTATTAGAAAATCTATTTTGGAATTCACTAATGATTTCTTATTGGCTTGCTCTTTAGAGTTTCAATCCTGTGCCAATTTATTTTTATATACATTAAAATGTGTTTCTCTCTAAAGGAATAAAAGAAAGTATTTAGAAGAGCTCTAAGATGTATCAAAAATTGCATGAATCCATATTTTGGTATTTGTGCCCCAATGCTCTTATTATCATAAAAGAACTTTGAAATCATTAAGAATTAATGATCCAACATGATGGTATGTTTTTCAAGTATATAAGTTTTGATCTTATACTCTGAAAATTAATTAAATTGCTCTCATGTTGATAAAATACTTAATATATTGAGCAAAAGATCTTAAATGAACAAGCTTTCATACTTATTATTGAAGAGAGGTTAGATTTCCATTCGTGCCTTCTTTGAATATCAGTCTTGATACTCCTTGAATTAACTTGAAAAAGGTTCCACCTACACTTGATTTGAAAACTATCTTTGGAACCATATTCGATGTGTTCTCATTATAATTGGCTCTGATCTATGCTCATTAATCTTTTTCTAACATTATTGCCTTGAGTTATATGATTCATATTTTTGTAATAATTTGACATGCAAATCAGAGTACAATAAGAAAAAGAAATATTTGAGTATTCTTATCTTTGTGCTTAATGTTTTACTATCTTTTTGATGTTGTCAAAAAGGGGGAAAATATCTGAGTATATGCTCATAATGCTTTATGTGTTGATTATGTTAAGTTGATTAAATCTAAAACATTATCATGAAGTATATTTTAAAGATATATTTTCTACTTCAAATAACTTAGCTATGCATTACTTCTAGAACACAATATATTTTATATTGCATATATTCCAAGTTTTGTTATCATCAAAAAGGGGGAGACTGATGACCCAAAGATTGATTTAAAGATTGATTTTGATGATCATAAAACCTTGAAGTATAAATACTAATGTGTGTGTTGCAAGAAGAAAGATAATTTGTTTTGCAAGGAACATAGCAAGTTGGATAAACACAAGAAGGCCTCAAAAGCTCTCAAGAAGAGTTGGAAGAAAGCTACACTTCATTGGCCCAAGTTTCAAGTTCAAAGGATTCAAATTGGAGGAGCAAATTCAAAGAAAGATTCAAAAGAATAGTCTTCGAGTCGACTCCTGGAAGTTCAGAGTCGACTCTGGTACTCTGGAGTTTCAAGGAACAGTGCTCGAGTCAACTCCGAGATTCTACGAGTCGACTCCGACTGAGAACAGGCAAAAAGACAGAGAGTTATTTTTCAGCGCTACAGTGCTCGAGTCGACTCCAACTTCAGCGCTACAGTGCGGAGTCGACTCCCAGCTACAGTGCCGGCAGACTACTATTCGCGAGTCGACTCCTATTTCAGCCAAGTCGACTCCTGCTTCAGCCGAGTCGACTCCTGCTTCAGCCGAGTCGACTCTAGCACGCTGGGAGGCATAACGGCTAGTTTTTTCTTGACTCCAACGGCTCTATTTTTGTCTCTAATGGCTAGATTTTTGTTTCCACGCCATCTAAAGCTATAAAATCAAGAGGAGAGCTAGGGGAGAAGTATGGAAGTGGGAGAGAACATTTAGGAAAGAGATTTCAAAGAGATTACAAGAGAAATCTCCCAAAAGTACAAAAGGGCCATTCAAAGTAAAAGAGAGAGAAGAAGAGCATCCAAGTGAATCCCAAAGCTTCTTCTCCAACTGTGTGCTGCCTCGGTGATCCTCTACTTCGTGCAAAATCAGAAGAGGGTCAAGTAAAGAAGAAGCCGAGTTCCTTCATCTACAAATTTGGTTGAGGGCTTCTTCTCTTTACTTTACTTGTTTATATTTGCTTATTTGAGAAGCTTGTATTTGATTTAAACTCTTGTTCTAATATCTTGTAACTTGATTCAATCAAGGGATTGAATCAAGGGGTTAAGGTTTGTTGGTGAGCCAAAGGGAAAACCAACGTTGTAAGATTGTGGTTGGTGAGCCTTTGGGAAAACCAACTGGGTTGATTGTGAACCCGAAAATAATCGTTGTAAGGTAGTGGTTGGTGAGCCTTTGGAAAAACCAACTGGGTTTGATTGTGAACCCGGGAAAACAATCGGTTGGTTCTAGTCGGTGAGCCTGTAAAAACCGACCGAGTTCATTGTGATCTCGCAAAACAACAAGTTGGGTTGTGAGTTTGTAAAACAACCGGCTGTAATATGAGGGATTATAGTGAAATTCCCAAGAGGTCTTGGGGAGTGGATGTAGGTGCTGGGATGCACCGAACCACTATACTTTTGTTGTGTCTGTGATGCTCTTTGTTATCTAACTTTCTCACTCACTTACTTACTTAGATAAATTGCTTGCTTAACTCTTCTCCGCGCATCCTTTAGTTGCAAGCATATTCAATTTACTTAATCAAGTCTCATTCAATATAACTGCATTAAGACTCATTGTATTGAATTGCATACTTGGGCAAACTTAGACTAATCTTTTATTGAGTTCGCTGCTTATTAGTTGATTAGATTAGAATCATACTCTTGCTAAGTTTAAATTCTACTATGCATCCATACAACTTAGCTTAATTAACTCTAAAAGATTAGAAGTAGTTGAAAAGTTTTAAAAGACCCAATTCACCCCCCCCTCTTGGGTTGTCACCTTGGGCAACAAGGCTGAACCCATTTAAAAAGATAAGGTCGAGATTTCATCACTCGTCCTTAGCCCAAAAATCACCCCATTGCATAAATATCCTAAGCTTAACTAAAATCAACTAGACGTTGGCCCCTAAGGACATTCGAGCTCAATAGGACGAAGACCACCGAAAGTTGCACCAATTTCGCTCTGTGGCTTAGTTGATGTCTAGGCAAGCTTTGTCCCTATAAGGGAGACAGTTCATCTATTCGAGGCAAGTGGGTTTTAAGTGGGACCTTTGCGAACGCATCGTGACCCCTCCACTTATCTAGGAGCTTACCTGGTCAACTCGGTTCATTAGACCGGATTGGAGGCTTAGGTGCCCTCTTCAAACCAGTTAGGAGTTGTCTAGAAATTTAAGAAAAACATTAGAAATTGAGGTGTAATGTTTTGTTGCATGTTTGATTGTGAATAGATTTTTGTTTTAGGATGTTGTTTTAGGGTATCTTTAGTTGGTACTTATATTTATATTTATTTTTTAAAATAATAAAAAATTTAATTAAATTTTGTATGCTAGGTTGGAATAGGGACAACACTGGGCGTTTGAATCGAAAAACTTTGACAATTCCTTAGATCATATTATTAAAACTCTTTCGCAAAATCTCAGATCTGGTGAGATGGCTGATGACGATGTAGGAAGTCACCATGGTAATGAAGGTAGACCCCCAGTTATGACACTTCGACAATACTTACACCCCACTAGGACTAGTCAACCTTCATGCATGATTATTCCTGAAAACGTAGGACACTTTGAAATCAAACCAGGAGTAATTCAATTGCTGCCAAAGTATCATGAAATGGAATCCGAGAACCCTTACCTTCACCTTAAGGATTTTGAGGAAATTAGCATCACATTTAGAGTACCAAATGTATTGGAAGACGTCCTTAAATTGACCTTGTTTCCTTTTTCCTTAAAGGATAAAGCCAAAACGTGGATGAACTCCTTGAGACCTAGATCGCTAGGAACATGGCATGATATGCAAAGAGAATTCTTGAAAAAATTCTTTCCCGCACAAAGGACTAACTTTTTGAAAAGGCACATTAGTAACTTCCAACAAAAAGACCATGAAACATTTTATGAATGTTGGGAGAGATTTAAAGAATTGCTTCTCTCTTGTCCTCATCACGGGTTTGAAACATGGAGAACCATTAGTTTTTTTTACGAAGGGTTGTCTCCACAGTTAAAACAATTTATAGAGACTATGTGCAATGGTCTATTTTTGGAAAAGCAACCCGATGAGGCATGGGACTATTTAGACTCTCTTACAGAGACTGCACAATTATGGGATACAGGGGATAGAGTGAATAAACCTTTGCCTAAGCCTACTAGCATTGGACACGGGGGCCTTTACAATCTTAGTACTCAGGATGATATTCAGGCTGAAATGGCAGCCCTTACTAGGAAGGTAGAGGAAATTGAACTTAGAAGAATTGAATTCGTCAAGACCGTAGAACATAACAGCGAGTGTTGTAGGATTTGCGAGATGCCTGGACATCTCACCACTGATTGCCCCACAATACCCGCATTCAAGGAAGTCTTGCACGATCAGGCCAATGTTATAAAGTCCTATCAAAAATCTTTTAATAATCCTTTTTCGAGTACTTACAACCCTGGATGGAAGAACCATCCAAATATCAGGTGGAGGAATGACCAACCTCAACAAGTATATAACCCAACTCCTCCACCTCCGCAACCTCATTATGCACACGCACCGCCTCAGAAACCCAGTCTCGAAGAAACTTTGCAATCTTTCATGCAAGGTCAAGCTAAAATCAATGATGAATTAAGAAATCAACTGACAACGCTGACCACTGCTTTAAGTACTCAAGAGAAGGATAAGCTACTAGCTCAACCGCAATCTAACCCTCAAGTCTACGGCGGTAACAATGCATCATCTTCAACTTTGCATAAAGAATAAGCGAAGAGTATAATAACTTTGCGAAGTGGAAAGGTTATTGACCGACCAGTCCCAGAACAAACACAAGTCATACCTGATTCTGACCCTCCCAAGACAAAAAAAAAGGATAACAAAGAAACGGAAGCACAAACATCTACTGAAAAAATTAAATATCCTTTTCCTGCACCATTTCCACAAAGATTAAAGCCCTTGCAAAAGCTTGAACCAAACTCCGAAATTCTTGAGCTTTTTAAGCAAGTAAAAATCAGTGTACCTCTTCTTGATGCAATCAAACAAGTGCCTTCCTATGCAAAATTTTTGAAGGATTTGTGCACTGTCAAGCGTCGATTAAATGTCAAGAAGAAGGCATTTTTGGCTGAAAATGTGAGTGCAATTTTACAGCATAACACTAAATATAAGGATCCAGGTTGCCCAACTATCTCGTGCATCATTGGCAATTTTAGGATTGAGTGAGCATTGCTAGATTTAGGAGCGAGTGTGAACTTGTTGCCATATACGGTATATGAGCAACTCGGTTTGGGTGAGTTGAAGCCAACAAGTGTGACCTTACAATTAGCTGACAGGTCAGTGAAGGTCCCTAGAGGGATTATCGAAGATGTGTTGGTCCAAGTAGACAAGTTCTATTTTCCTGTTGACTTTATCGTACTGGACACACATCCTGCTTCCAATTCACCATCTCAGATTCCGGTCATCTTAGGACGTCCATTCCTTGCAACTTCTAATGCATTGATCAATTGTAGGAATGGTGTCATGAAGCTTTCTTTTGGCAATATGACCTTGAAACTGAACGTCTTTAGTATAGGTAAACAACCTAGTGATCATGAAGAAAGTAAAGAAGTTGAATGGGTTGAAACCATTGCGGAAGAATATCTTTTAAAAGAAACATTTACTGAATCGGCCGACAATGGTTTAATAGATTGGTGTTCTGAAGGTACTGCTGATGATGTGGTCCCACCTATTTTAGATAATTCGGATGTCATGATGATCAATGGATGGAGACCGAGAATAGAGGTATTCGAGCAGTTGCCCTCACAAGGAACAAAAATTGTGCAATCTCGAAAACAAGCACCCATACTTGAGCTGAAACCCTTACCAAGGGAACTCAAGTATGCCTTTCTTGGACCCGATAACACTTTTTCCGTAATTATCTCGACTGAGCTCGATAATGATCAAGAAGGAAAATTACTTACGGTCCTAAAGAGTCATAAAGAAGCACTTGGATGGTCGATTGCAGACTTAAAGGGGATTAACCCTTTGATTTGCATGCATCGGATATATTTGGAGGATAATGCAAAAACCACAAGGCAAATGCAGCGTAGGCTGAATCTGACAATGAGAGATGTGGTTAAAACAGAAGTTCTTAAGTTGCTTGATGTGGGTATTATTTATCCGATTTCCAACAGCAAGTGGGTGAGTCCTACTCAAGTTGTGCCCAAGAAAGCGGGTCTGACAGTAGTCAAAAATGACCAGGGTGAACTAGTCCCAACTCGTGTTCCGACGAGTTGGCGCATGTGTGTTGACTACCGAAAATTGAATTTGGTCACTAGGAAAGATCACTTTCCCCTACCCTTCCTAGACTAAGTTTTGGAAAGAGTTGCAGGACACAAATTCTATTGTTTTCTCGATGGCTATTCCGGGTACTACCAAATCAAAATTTTACCTGAGGATCAAGAGAAGACTACCTTCACTTGTCCTTTTGGCACATTCGCTTTCCGTCGGATGCCATTCGGGTTGTGCAATGCACCTGCGACATTCCAAAGATGCATGCTCAGCATTTTTGAAGACATGAACGAGAAATTTTTAGAAGTGTTTATGGATGATTTCTCTATTTTTGGCGATTCTTTTGATGATTGTTTATTACATTTACAAGCTATCTTAGCTCGGTGTATAGAAAAGAATCTTATACTGAATTGGGAGAAATGCCACTTCATGGTGCCAAAGGGAATTGTCCTAGGACATATTGTTTCATCGAAGGGCATGGAAGTTGATAGAGCCAAGATTGACTTAATCGCCAAGCTACCTGCACCCAAGCCTGTTAGAGATGTTAGATCATTTTTGGGTCACGCAGGATTTTATAGGAAGTTCATCAAGGACTTTAGTGTCATAGCTTGACCATTATATGACCTCCTATCCCTTGATACACCATTCAATTGGACTGAAATCTATCAAGAGGCATTTGAAAAGTTGAAGTCTATGCTTAGCACTGCACCCATCGTGCAACCATCCGATTGGTCATTACCTTTTGAAATCATGTGCGATGCTAGCGACTATGCGATAGGAGCTGTCCTAGGACAACGCAAGGATAATAAGCCATATGTCATTTACTATGCAAGCAAAACCTTAAACGATGCTCAAATGAATTGCACCACCACCGAGAAAGAATTGCTAGCAGTAGTATTTGCATTAGACAAATTTCGCTCTTATATCCTTGGTGCTCCTATTGTTATCTTCACAGATCATGCAGCGCTAAAATATTTGCTGGATAAGAAAGAGGCCAAACCACGCTTAATACGATGGATACTTCTACTCCAAGAATTTGACATCACAATCAAAGATAAAAAGAGAGTAGAGAATGTGGTTGCTGACCATTTATCACGGCTAGTTGTTCATGATTTGGTGCCACAGTTGCCCATTAAGGACTCGTTCCCTGAAGAGCAATTGTTTACACTTTCTACTATGCCATGGTATGCTGATATTGTAAACTTTCTTGTCACGAACCGGATGCCGGAGCATTGGGGATTGAATGATAAGAATAATTTCTTGCGTGAAGTAAGGAGTTATTATTACGATGCCCCCTATTTGTTCAAGTATTGCAATGATCAAATCTTTAGAAGATGCATACCGGATCATGAGATGCAAAGTGTACTCTCTTTTTGTCATGCCAGTGCTTGCGGAGGACACTTTGCATCTAAGAAAACCGCAGCTAAGGTGTTACAATATGGTTTTTATTGGCCTACACTATTTAAAGATGCCCACGAGTTCTGTAGGACATGTGATCCATGTCAACGTGTTGGAAGTCTAACTCGTAGGCAAATGATGCCTCTTCAGCCCATTACTGCTATTGAAATTTTTGATATGTGGGGCATCGATTTCATGGGCCCATTCCCACCGTCTTTTGGATATGAGTACATTTTGGTTGGTGTTGAGTATGTGTCCAAATGGGTAGAAGCTGTGTCTTGTCGAACAAATGACCACAAACCAGTTTTAAAATTTCTTAAAGAAAATATATTTTCTAGGTTTAGGATGCCCAAGGTTATAATTAGTGATGGGGGAAAACATTTTTGTAATAAGCCTTTTGAGATCCTGTTACGAAAGTACGGTATCATCCATAGAATTGCAACCCCTTATCACCCGCAGACTAGTGGCCAAGTAGAGTTAGCCAATCGGGAGATTAAACGAATTTTAGAGAAAACGGTGAATCCATCACGCAAAGACTGGTCTTTAAAATTTTCTGACGCATTGTGGGCTTACCGTACTGCTTATAAAACTATTCTTGGTATGTCCCTGTATCGGCTAGTCTATGAAAAAACATGTGTGGAGTGATTGATTAAAACTCCATTTGATTTTGATGAGCTCAAAGCATTTGAGTATATCTTGTGATTACTAATGAATTCAATTGAGTGTTTCAGTGAAAATCCTGTCCAAGTGTCTCTAGATTTGGTTCATAGTATTTTGGATAAGTTAAGAAGTCTGTTGAACCAAAGTCTGAGACTCGAGTCGACTCCCGAGTATCACGAGTCGACTCCAAGCGTATCAAGTTCACTGGCACGAGCTCGAGTCGACTCCAGACTAGTACGAGTCGACTCCGACTGAGAACAGAAAGAAGAACAGAAAGCCTCATCTCAGAACCTGTCAACGAGTCGACTCCTGAAGTGCGCGAGTCGACTCCAATGTTCAACGAGTCGACTCCAGGGTAGTAAGAGTCGACTCCAAGAGGTACACAAAGAAAAGTCAGAGAGCAGTTTTCGAGTCTGAGATTCGAGTCGACTCCCAGACAGCTCGAGTCGACTCCAAGACAAACTTCACGTCAAAAGGCAGAAGACCAACTTTCGGAAACTGAGAGCCGAGTCGACTCCAAGGAAGTTCGAGTCGACTCCAAGACTGGATGAGCCAAAAGACAGAGAATCGGGAGTTCGGGCTCTGAGATTCGAATCGACTCCAAGGACAGTCGAGTCGACTCGAGTGGACAAAATTCAAAATTGGATCCACGGACTTCAGTGGATGAGCCGACTCCAAAATTGCCAGGTCAGCTCCAGAAGTTGGCGAGTCGACTCCGGGTCAAGACGAGTCGACTCCCAGTCGTGACGGCAACTTTAATTCAAATTTGGAACAGTTGCCGAGTCGACTCCGGAAAAGCTTGAGTCGACTCCCGCTACAGCCGAGTCGACTCCTGATCGCGCGAGTCGACTCCAACCCACCAACGGTCATATTGTCAGGCTGCGCAGAGTGTGCAGAACGGGCAGAAAAAGCAGTGTAACGGCTAGTTTCCGTGGGGGTTGGCTTAAATAGCCACAGAAGACTGTAGCAAGGTAGAGAATAGTCATTCCACTCCAACTAATCAAGGATTCAAGCTCTGCAACGTGCTCTTCAACGAAAAAGGGAAGATCTGCATTTACAGCTCCACCTACATCTTCCCAGCAATTAAAGCCTTCTCCTCCAGCATTCAAGTCGACTACACATTCGAGAGGAGACCGGAGTTCAAGAAGCCATTCCTCTACTTCAGCTTAAAAGCGTTTGAGGGCTTCTAAACTCCTCTTTTGATTATATTGTTTTACATCTGCTTTTGAGAAGCTTATTTTCCTTTCTTTCTATAACTTGTATTTACTTGGTTCAATCGGGGGATTGAATCAAGGGGACTAAGGTTGGTTGGTGAGCCAAGTTAAAAACCAACGTGTGTAAGGGTTTGATTGTGAGCCCGGGAAAACAATCGGGGTTGGTTCTAGTCGGTGAGCCTGGAAAAACCGACCGAGTTTGTTGTGAGCTCGTAAAACAACAAGTTTGGTTGTGAGCTTGCAAAACAACCGGCTGTAATCCAAGGGGGTTATAGTGAATTCCCAAGAGAGACTTGGGGAGTGGACGTAGGAGCAAGGGGTAGCTCCGAACCACTATAAAACTCTGTGTTTGCATTGGATTGTCTCTCTTCTTCTTCCCCTCACATCACTCACAGCACTTAGCATTAATTAAATAACTTGCAATAGTTTTTAATTAATCAACCACATCGTTTTAATTATCTAAATTATTTTAAAACCCAATTCATCCCCCCCCCCCCTCTTGGGTTGTCTATCTGGGCAACAAGTGGTATCAGAGCCAAAAACTCTTCCACTCAAGAGTTAAAAGATCAAAATGACAACCCCATTTGGATCTTCTCACATTGAGGGTCAGTCCACCCAAAGACCCCCTTTCTTCAATGGATCCGACTACTCATACTGGAAGGCTAGGATGAGAATATTCGTCCAAGCCCAAGACTATGAGATGTGGACCATTGTAATGAATGGCCCATACATCCCATCCACATATGTAGAGGGTGTTAAGGTACCCAAATTAGAAAAGGATTGGGATGAACATGACATGAGGAAGGCACAATTAAACTCTAAAGCTATGAATGTGTTTTATTGTGCCTTAGATAGAAATGAATTCAATAGGGTCTCTACTTGCAACTCTGCAAAAGAGATCTGGGATAGACTTGAAGTGACCCATGAGGGCACGAATCAAGTTAAAGAATCCAAAATTAATATATTGGTTCATAAGTATGAACTATTTAAAATGGATTCTAATGAGACAATCACTAGCATGTTCACTAGGTTTACTGACATTGTCAATGGCCTAAAAAGCCTTGGCAAGAGCTATACTAACAGTGATCTTGTCAGAAAAATACTTCGCTGTCTACCAAGGTCATGGGAAGCCAAGGTGACGGCAATCCAAGAAGCTAAAGACTTGAACAAGCTTCCACTCGAAGAGCTCCTTGGATCCCTAATGACTCACGAGCTAACCATGAAGCAACACAGCGAAGAAGAGTACTCCCATAAGAAAAAGGTAATAGCACTTAAATCTACTTCATCTAACAAGGACTTGTCCTGCAGTAGCAGCAGTGAAGAAGAAGAACATGAGGAAGATGATGGTGAGGCTCTTCTTGTGCGCAAGTTCAAGAGATTCATCAACCACAAGAAGTCCTATCATCAAAGGAGAGGCCCCTCAAATTTCTACCGCAAGGACAAAGGTAAGAAAAGGGAAAACGAGGGGATTGGGTGTTACGAGTGCAAGAAGCCGGGTCACATAAGAGCAGAGTGCCCCTTACTGAAGAAGGGGAGTAAGTACAAGAAGAAGAAGGCTCTTGTCACTACACTATCCGACTCCGACTCATTATCCTCCTCATCAGATGATGAACAAGAAGAGAAGGCCAATTTCTGCTTCATGGCCAACGAAAACGAGGTAACTTCCGATACGCATCTTGATTTTTCTTTTGATGAACTTTATGATGCATTTAATGAGTTAATGGTAGAATATAAGGCTATAAATCTTAAGAATAAAGAACTGAAAATAGCTAATCAATCATACCTACATAAATACGATAAATTAGTTAAGGATAAGGACTTAATCACCAAAGAAAATATTGAACTTAAAACAAACAACCAACTTTTAACTCAAAAGACTAACACCTTAACTAAAGATAATGAAAAACTAACTAAGGAATTTTCAGAACTTAAAAAATATAAACAAACCTTAGATAAGGATCTTACAAAAGAACTTAATGATCTAAAAGCAGAAAATCAAACACTAACTAAAGAACTTAACAAATACAAACCCTTAGTTGAAAAATTTACATATAGTTCTGAAAAATTAAACATGATACTAAATAGTCAACGAGCAGTATTTAATAAAGCGGGTTTAGGGTATAAACCAAGAAATAAACAAAAACTTCTTAGTAACTTCTTTGTTAAAGCTGGAGAAACTAAAACTAAGAAAATAACCTGCTTTTGTTGTGGAACTATAGGACATAAGGCAAATGCATGTGACTATAGGAAAAGTAAAACAAAAAGGAAAATTAAAAGGGTATGGGTTCCAAAAGGAACCAACTTGACTAACCATGAAGGACCCAAGAAAACTTGGGTACCTAAGATGACATGATTTGCTTGTGTAGGAGTGTCTTGCAGCCAAGGTCAACAAAAACCGCTGGTATTTGGATAGTGGCTGCTCAAGGCACATGACGGGTGATAAAGATCAATTTTTCACCCTTGAAGCTAAGAAGGGAGGTGCTGTGACTTTTGGAGACAACAACCAAGGTCATATCATTGGTATTGGTAAAGTTCAAATCACCCCTTCTACTTTTATAGATAATGTTAGATATGTTGATGGTCTTAAGCATAACTTGTTAAGCATTAGTCAATTATGTGATATAGGATATGATGTTATGTTTAAACCATCACTATGCATTATAACAAATCCTAATGATAATAGTTTAGTTTTTAAAGGAATTAGACGTGGAAATGTATATGTTGTAGACCTAGAAGATCTTGCAAAACATAACCAATGTCTAGTTGTAAATGAAACTAAAGATAATGATGCTAGTTGGTTATGGCACCGTAAGTTAGGTCATGCAAGCATGGACACAATAACTAAACTAGTTAAAAGAGACTCCGTGATAGGTTTGCCAAAATTAAAATTTGAAAAGAACAAAATATGTGAAGCATGTCAATTTGGCAAACAATCTAGGAACTCTTTTAAATCCATAAAATGTGTCTCTACTTCTAGGCCTCTAGAATTACTACACATGGACCTATTTGGTCCAACTAGAACAACAAGCCTAGGTGGAAATAAATATGGTCTAGTTATAGTAGATGATTACTCTAGGTACACATGGGTCATGTTTCTAGCACATAAGGATCAAGCATTTTCTATTTTTAAGAAGTTCCATAAGGAAGTAACAAATGCTAGAGAGTCTTCAGTCATAGCCATTAGAAGTGACCATGGTACCGAATTCGAAAATCAATCATTTGATGAATTTTGTAGTAAAAAGGGGATAACCCATAATTTCTCAGCACCTAGGACACCACAACAAAATGAAGTTGTGGAAAGGAAGAATAGAACACTAGAGGAAATGGCTAGAACTATGTTATGTGAAAGTAACCTCCCTAAGTACTTTTGGGGAGAAGCCATTAATACCTCTTGTCACATATTAAATAGAGTTCTATTGAGACCCATTATAAAGAAAACACCTTATGAACTGTGGAAAAACAGAAAACCAAAGGTTAATTATTTTCATGTTTTTGGATGTAGGTGTTTTGTGCATAATAATGGGAAAGATAATCTAGGGAAATTTGACCCTAAATCTGATGAAGGAATATTCTTAGGTTATTCTACAACTAGTAAAGCCTATAGAGTATTTAATAAAAGAACCTTAGTCATAGAAGAATCTATACATGTAGTATTTGATGACTCTAGTGACATCTCCTCTAGTAAGAAAGTTAATTTTGATGATGATGTTGAAATACTTGAGGAAAAGATAGATGAGATGGGATTACAAGATGATAATCAAAAGTTGATTGAAGGAGAATCATCAAGCCAAGAGGCTATTGTGGATCATGGGCTAACAAAAGCTTGGAGGTATGCTCACGGGCATCCTAAGGAACTCATTCTAGATGATCCATCTCAACCGGTTAGGACTAGAGCTTCACTTAGAAATCTAAATAACCATCTAGCTTTTGTTTCACACTTTGAGCCCAAACATATAGAAGAAGCCGAAAATGATGTAAATTGGATAAATGCAATGCAAGAAGAACTAAACCAATTTACTAGAAACAAAGTGTGGGATCTAGTAGAGAGACCTTCTAAATATCCAATTATAGGTACAAAATGGATATATAAAAATAAGCTAGATGAAAATGGAATTGTTATAAGGAATAAGGCTAGACTAGTGGCAAAGGGTTATAATCAAGAAGAAGGCATAGATTTTGATGAAATCTTTGCTCCCGTAGCTAGACTTGAGGCTATTAGACTATTATTAGCATATGCATGCTCTAAGGATTTCAAACTATTTCAAATGGATGTAAAAAGTGCATTTTTAAATGGGTATATTAATGAGGAAGTGTATGTAGAACAACCTCCTGATTTTGAAAATCATCAATACCCTAATCATGTGTATAAACTGAACAAAGCACTTTATGGATTAAAACAAGCACCTAGAGCATGGTATGAGAGACTTAGTAAATTCCTATTAGAACATGAATTCTCTAGGGGAAATGTAGACACAACATTATTTCTGAAAAAGCAAAATAAGGAGATGCTATTAGTACAGATTTATGTTGATGATATCATTTTCGGTGCTACTAACAATCGCCTCTGCGAAGAGTTTGCTGATTTGATGCAGAGTGAGTTTGAGATGAGCATGATGGGAGAGCTGAACTACTTCCTCGGGCTTCAAATCAAACAATCTGAAGGAGGCATCTTCATCAATCAAGCAAAATATGTCAAGGAGATGCTCAAGAAGTTTGATATGGAAGGAAACAAATCAATCAGCACCCCCATGAGCTCATCATGCAAATTAGATCAAGATGAATCAAGTAAATCTGTAGATCAAAAACTTTATAGAGGTATGATAGGATCTTTACTATATCTTACTGCAAGTAGACCTGATATTATGTTTAGTGTTTGCATGTGTGCTAGATATCAGGCTAATCCTAAAGAATCACACCTAGCTGCAGTTAAGAGAATTTTTAAATACTTAATAGGAACTAAGAACATAGGGCTATGGTACTCTAAAGAATCTAGCCTAAACTTAATAGGGTACACAGATTCAGACTTCGCTGGATGTAAGCTTGATAGAAAAAGTACCAGCGGGTCGTGTCAGTTTCTAGGAGAAAACCTAATCTCATGGTTTAGCAAGAAACAAAACTCGGTTGCATTATCCACTGCAGAAGCTGAATATGTGGCAGCCGGGAGTTGTTGTGCTCAAATCTTGTGGATTAAACAACAATTAGAAGATTATGGCATTAAACAAGATAAAATCCCCATTAATTGTGATAATACAAGTGCCATAAATCTAACTAAAAATCCAATTCAACATTCAAGAACTAAACACATTGAGATAAGACATCACTTCATAAGAGATCATGTATTGAATGGTGATGTGTCACTCCAATTTGTTTGTACTGATAATCAATTAGCAGATATTTTTACAAAACCCCTAAGTGAAGAGAGGTTTAGCGTGCTTAGGAGGGGATTAGGAGTGATTGATCCATCCTAGTGGGAGTTTCCACTAGATTAATTGATTTTGATGATTAGAATACGGTTAAAATAGAGTTTACATTCAATGATCATCAAATCAGATCCCAATTAGGTGATTTTCCCTCATTTGGCACGGTTATAGCATGACTTTTAGGTGCGTGCCAAGGTTAGAGACGACTCGAGTAAGTTTCAGAGCCGGCTCCTAAGGGGGAGTCGACTCGCGCATTTGCGGGAGTCGACTCGCACATTGTCGGGAGTCGACTCGAAGTCTACAGGCGCATAAGGAGAGTCGACTCACGCATATTCTGGAGTCGACTCGAGGTCGAGTCGACTCGCGACTCAGGGGAGTCGACTCGCAGTCGGGATCCGACTTTTTAACCCTAGGTTTGTCGTTTCACAAACACTTCTCTTTCAAGCCGCCACTGTTCAAAAAGCCCTAGAGCCGACTCCTAGGTCTTCCCCGATCGTCTCCAACCTATGTTCGGTCGATTTTTCACCGGTTCTTAGGGTTTTCGTCCGTTCCTAGGTCGTCTCCGGTCCGTCCCGAGTCTCCTCCGTTGACCTTTCTCCGTCCTTTAGGTGTTTCTTCCCGTTTAGGTCAAGATGCCTCGTAAGACCGTGGTTAGGAAGAGGTCCCGTCCCGAGGCCGGTCCCGAGCGGCGCTCCAAGGCGCGGCACGATCCCGCGAGGCAACCACCTCCGGCTCGTTCCCCGCCTAGGGCGGTTCCCGCGAGGCCATTGGCCGGGAAGGTCATCTCCACCGGGAGGTATGTCGATTTCGACTTCCTCTCCCGGGAAGGGTTCACCATAGGTGATAGGCTTAGAGCCCAGGGCTTAGAGTTCTTCCTTACAGTGGACATCCCCACATATCCAGGGCTCGTTAGAGAGTTTTACGGTACCGTCCATCGGGGAGATGGGGGTATCGAGGGCACAGTAGCCGGTGTCCCTGTGTTTGTCACGGAGGATCTTATTGGCCACATCCTCCACCTTCCACTAGTAGGGGTGGCTCCCGCACACCCTGAGGATAGGGTTGAGGCCCTTACGGTCGTCTTAGGGCATCCACCTCAGTCCCCCCTAGACGAGGTATCTGCTAGCTCACTTCCTGTTGAAGTGAGAATCCTTTTGAGTATTCTGTCCAGGTCTGTCTTCCCTAAGACAGGAAGATTTGATTTTGTAAATGAGAGGGACCTAGCTATTATGTCTTACATTCTTCAGGACACCCCAGTCAACTTTTCCAAACTCATATATAGGTATATGTGTGAGCCCCTAGATAGACCTAGGCTCACCCTCCCATACGGCATGATTTTTACTCTTCTCTTTAGGGAGTACGAGATTCCCATTCCTGAGAGGGAACCCTCTCGTGCATTGCGATGGACAGATCGCTTGTGTACGGGGACCATGCACAGGATGGGGTTTCGGAAGAGAGAGGGGGTATGGGTTAGGAAGTCTACCCTCACCGCTCAGACCACCAGACCTTCACCCAGTCCTGAGCCCGATTCAGACTACCCAGACCTTCCAGACCATCCAGACCTTCCATCCACTCCTCCTGCTCCTACCACCTCCGCCGGACCTTCCTCCTCGGCACCACCCTCTATGGCGGTCCGGATTGATCCTGAGCAGCTCCGGGAGCTGCGACAGGAGATAGTCAGAGAGGTGAGGGATGAGCTGCTTCGGGAGCTCCGAGGTACGGTGCCTGCTCCCACTCCTGCACCCGTCTCTTCTCAGTTGGTCCCTTCCTTGACAGCCGTGACTGACATGACGGCTCATGTACGGGAAGAGATCTACAATGTCCGGAGTTTGGTCCAGGCCCAATTCCACAGCATGAGTGAGGTCACGAGCTCCACTCGACAGATGCGAGAGGAGATAGGTCGTGACATGCACACCACCACCGAGGGGGCCGAGCACTTGGCGAATGTACTCATCGACAAGCTGGACGCACTTCAGACATCGGTGACTGGGCTTCAGGCGTCGGTGACAGAGCTCTCCACTACACATAGCAGAGCCACCACGTCTATCATCACACAGCTTGGCCATGTCACAGATGCAATCACCCTCCTCATGGAGCAGAGCCGATTGAGAGGAGGAGCACCATCCTCGAGAGGAGGAGCCACATCCTCGAGAGGAGGAGCCACATCCTCCAGAGGAGGAGATGCATCATCGAGAGGGGGAGATACATCCTCGAGGGGGGATCTTCATCCTCGAGGAGACCATAGATGTTCTTTTTGCTTTGTTTTGTATTGCTTTGCTTTACGTATTGTATGCTCAAATGTATTCACATTCATATCAATACAATGAGTAGACATCTTATCTTCATTTCTGTGCCATTTGATGATTGGTTGTGCCATTGATTGTGTGTGATTACCTCCTTTTTCGTATGATGACAAAAAGGGGGAGAAATATGTATACAATATGTAAAAGGGGAGAAATATGGATGAAATATGTAAAAAAAATCAATGGAAATCAATAAAAAGACACACAAATTTGTTCTAAGTGGATTCGGTACCTCGAGGCTCATTATCTCTCTTTTGGGGCTCCTAATGAAGTAATCTCCAGAATCTATTCAAGGGATATTCGGAGATTAGCTGAATCCTACTCAAGAACAAATTGATAGATTTTCCCTCTAAAAACAAAAAAATTCAGTTCAAAAACTTCATAGCATTAAAAGAAAATTTAGAGAATCAAAACATAGTTGAATGCATATGTTAAGGGGGAGAATCTGAATTTTAATCAAGCTAAATCATTAATGACATATAAGCCAAACAATTGATTGCATAATATGAAGGCTTATATAATTCCAAATGAAAGGGGGAGCTTTAACTCCGAAATTTGCTGTTTCACTCCTTTCAAACTTGGATAAATTAAATTATCAGACATTTGAATTCATTTATGGATTTTATTTCATTATTTATTGAGCAAGTCATTTTACATATACTCAAAGTTTTGTCATCATCAAAAAGGGGGAGATTGTGGAGTGATTGATTAAAACCCCATTTGATTTTGATGAGCTCAAAGCATTTGAGTATATCTTGTGATTACTAATGAATTCAATTGAGTGTTTCAGTGAAAATCCTGTCCAAGTGTCTCTAGATTTGGTTCATAGTATTTTGGATAAGTTAAGAAGTCTGCTGAACCAAAGTCTGAGACTCGAGTCGACTCCCGAGTATCACGAGTCGACTCCAAGCGTATCAAGTTCACTGGCACGAGCTCGAGTCGACTCCAGACTAGTACGAGTCGACTCCGACTGAGAACAGAAAGAAGAACAGAAAGCCTCATCTCAGAACCTGTCAACGAGTCGACTCCTGAAGTGCGACTCCTGAAGTGCGCAAGTCGACTCCAATGTTCAACGAGTCGACTCCAGGGTAGTAAGAGTCGACTCCAAGAGGTACACAAAGAAAAGTCAGAGAGCAGTTTTCGAGTCTGAGATTCGAGTCGACTCCCAGACAGCTCGAGTCGACTCCAAGACAAGCTTCACGTCAAAAGGCAGAAGACCAACTTTCGGAAACTGAGAGCCGAGTCGACTCCAAGGAAGTTCGAGTCGACTCCAAGACTGGATGAGCCAAAAGACAGAGAATCGGGAGTTCGGGCTCTGAGATTCGAGTCGACTCCAAGGACAGTCGAGTCGACTCGAGTGGACAAAATTCAAAATTGGATCCACGGACTTCAGTGGATGAGCCGACTCCAAAATTGCCAGGTCAGCTCCAGAAGTTGGCGAGTCGACTCCGGGTCAAGACGAGTCGACTCCCAGTCGTGACGGCAACTTTAATTCAAATTTGGAACAGTTGCCGAGTCGACTCCGGAAAAGCTTGAGTCGACTCCCGCTACAGCCGAGTCGACTCCTGATCGCGCGAGTCGACTCCAACCCACCAACGGTCATATTGTCAGGCTGCGCAGAGTGTGCAGAACGGGCAGAAAAAGCAGTGTAACGGCTAGTTTCCGTGGGGGTTGGCTTAAATAGCCACAGAAGACTGTAGCAAGGTAGAGAATAGTCATTCCACTCCAACTAATCAAGGATTCAAGCTCTGCAACGTGCTCTTCAACGAAAAAGGGAAGATCTGCATTTACAGCTCCACCTACATCTTCCCAGCAATTAAAGCCTTCTCCTCCAGCATTCAAGTCGACTACACATTCGAGAAGAGACCGGAGTTCAAGAAGCCATTCCTCTACTTCAGCTTAAAAGCGTTTGAGGGCTTCTAAACTCCTCTTTTGATTATATTGTTTTACATCTGCTTTTGAGAAGCTTATTTTCCTTTCTTTCTATAACTTGTATTTACTTGGTTCAATCGGGGGATTGAATCAAGGGGACTAAGGTTGGTTGGTGAGCCAAGTTAAAAACCAACGTGTGTAAGGGTTTGATTGTGAGCCCGGGAAAACAATCAGGGTTGGTTCTAGTCGGTGAGCCTGGGAAAACCGACCGAGTTCGTTGTGAGCTCGTAAAACAACAAGTTTGGTTGTGAGCTTGCAAAACAACCGGCTGTAATCCAAGAGGGTTATAGTGAATTCCCAAGAGAGACTTGGGGAGTGGACGTAGGAGCAAGGGGTAGCTCCGAACCACTATAAAACTCTGTGTTTGCATTGGATTGTCTCTCTTCTTCTTCCCCTCACATCACTCACAGCACTTAGCATTAATTAAATAACTTGCAATAGTTTTTAATTAATCAACCACATCGTTTTAATTATCTAAATTATTTTAAAACCCAATTCACCCCCCCCCCCCTCTTGGGTTGTCTATCTGGGCAACAACATGTCATCTACCTGTTGAAATAGAGTATAAATCGTATTGGGCCATTAGAAAATTAAACTTTGAACTGTCAGATGCTGGTTTAGCTAGAAAATTACAACTAAGTGAGTTGAATGAAATTCGATGGGATGTGTATGACAATGCTAGACTTTGTAAAGAACGAATGAAAATTAAGCATGATAAATCAATTCTAAGAAAATCTTTTGAACCTGCACAAAAAGTTCTTTGTTATGACTCTCGCTTACATCTGTTTCCTGAAAAGTTACGATCAAGATGGACAGGTCCTTTCATTGTAAAAACTGTTTTTCCACACGGGGCAGTTGAAATTGAGAATCCATAGGATGGCACAATATTTAAGGTAAATGGACATAGATTAAAACATTTTCTTGAGAATTTTGCAGATGAAGAAGACTTCTTTTCCTTGGGGGAGCCTTCTTATGACTGAGCTTGACGACAAAGGTATGTGTATATTAGTTAGAATTATTTTTTTCTTTTATTTTTCTTTTGTAGGTCTTCTTTTCTGAATATCAACAGCTCAAGGTATTACTCTTCTCTCCAATATTATTTTCTCTATTGTCTTTCATATATCATTTCTTGTATCTTTTACATTGAGGACAATGCAATGTTTAAGTTGGGGAAAGGGAAATATTTTGCAAATATATATATATATATATATACTTGTTTTTGCATTTGATTTATTCTATTACTTTCTTTTCTGAGCAAATGCACATGTATTTTCATATTGAGTTTGTGCAACTATTAAGGCAAGGAACACATGCATACTATGACTGATCAGAGACCTATTATTAGATCCCCACACGTGTACTTAATGACAATAGGAAGGCCTCAGGAGTTCATATTTGTTAATTGCATTTTTGTTAGCCTTATCCGTAAAAGAAGTATGAGTATCCTTGTTCGTACCATAAGGTTCATGATTTGGTTTTCACATAAAGATAGAGGTTGAATATCCCAGTTAGATTTCTTACGTGCCTTATGATCCGACCTTGGTTGACCTATAGTCACGATGCAGTCACATATATAATAAAAAAATATCTATATGGTTCAGTCTATCTTCTCTTTTCTTGCATAATTATAAAAAAAAAAATTCTTATGATGACAAGTCTGGCCTCATGTCATAGTCTGGTTCGAGTAATTAAGTCCGAGGGGTGTTTCACCTAATGTCTTGAGCCAACTAGATCGGGGGTCATTAGCTGAAAGCTCGCTACATGGACCTTACTAGAGCCTAATGGGGTTGGATAGCTGTAGTCATCATGGGTATTAAAAAAAAATAAAAAAAAATAAAAATATATATATAAGAAATAATAATAATAATAATAATAAATGAAATAACAATAAGCATGAATGAGTTGGTCAGGCTGAACCTAGTGACATGTGGTAATGGCTGGTTTGACTCCATTGTATTGGACCTCTGTGTACCTAGGTTGTTTAGTTGGGATTGATAGCTCTTTCTTTACATGCGAACCAAATTTAGACAACATGTGATATTCTGAAAATTTGATGGATCAGGTTCTAACAAATTATAGAAAATACTTATGAACTTGAGTAATGCACCTAAAACTCATGCGGTGCTCTGTTGTGGTGGAGGTATTAGTACTCTTAGAAAGTCATGCTATTTGATGCACACTACACTTTTATATTTTCTTGCTTTGATAATTGCCATGCTTGAAAATATATATCAATTAATTACATGTGTATTAGCTTAGAATTTATTCTACATTTTTATTAGGATCTCATGTCATGTCATATCATGTATGATGTTTGTGGGTAGCATCCCTGAAAACCCTCACGAGACAACACTCGTCCACTAGGGTAACCTAGGGGTTTAACGGCTTATTGCACGTGCTAAGTGCAATCGTGAGCCCTACGAAAGTGGGTACATATCTTAGTTTTATGTCTTTAGCTTCAATAAAAAGTCATAGGTTAAACCACACCTTTTGCACTCTCATTTTAGTATTTGCTCGTTAATTGCTGGAGACTAGTAATAAGCTAGTTGGGGGGTGTGATGAGAGCACAAAAGTGCGATCTACACATTACTTAAATTAGTATTATTGCTAACAAATAATGATAGGAGTGCTGTATTAATATTATATTTTTGTAGGTTGCAGGTGATCGTAAATCAAAGTTAAATTTCGCATCGGGTCCAAAAATATGCATCGCCACAGGTGACCAGCCAACCACATGGGGTCAGTCCCAGTTGCACACTAGAAGGAGAATTAGCCGACTAGGTGCAGCCACATCCAGCGTGCAACCCATCCTCCCACGAGTGATCAACGGCATCCGCGAGCCCATCCACACGTCCGTGATCTCAACGTCCGCATCCCAGCTCCGGTGCACAAGTCCAGCCATCCATCATCCATGGAGCTTCTTCCGCGAGCCATCCACGGTTCAAATCTCCCAAGCTACCACCGAGCGTCCTCATTCCAGCTCTCCCGAGATCCCAGCTTCTGTGATCAGCTCCCAGCGTCCACGTGCAATCCGCGAAGATCCCGCATCCACAGCCTCATCCAGCCTTTTCCAGCATTTTGCGATCTCATCTCCGCATCCATCTGCCCCTTCCACGTTCCAGCCACATCCGCGTCCGAAGATCCTGGCATCTCCCGATTTCAGTATCCCGTATCCCAGCTCCCGTCTGAGTTCATCCATCCACGCATCCCAGTTGAAGCATCTCGTCCGCATTCCTCCCTCTGCAACGCATCCCAGCATCCCATATCTCAGCTGCCTCCTGAGATCAGCCTTCCTCCCTTTCCGGAGTTCGCATCCATCCTCTTCTTCCGGGATTCATCCCATCCGTCCGTCCTCTCCACGTGCCATGAGGAAATCCATCGCTGGTGGAGGAGCTCTGGGGATCTATATGAAGGAACCTCTCTCGGCTGGAGGGGGATCTCATCCCTCATTCGAAAAACAGAGCCTCAGCCGGCTATTGAAGGAAAGAAAAAAAAAAAGAGGAAGGAAGAAACAGGGGATGCCCTGTTCTTCCGAAAAGAAAAGAAAAAGAGAGGGAAAGGCTTATATTTTAATGGAGGGCTGATATCTTGTGAAGGGTGATGGAGGAACCTTTGATGTCTTATTTTCTTTCAAGTAAATTTTGAACAATTGATCTCTTTGATTTACATCTATTAATATGTTTTTGATTCTTGCATGCTTATTTAATGAGATAGATCTTTTATGGTTTATATTTCTTGATTCATGGATTGTTTCGATGTTTGATTTATCGTAGACGTATCGGCACGATAAATACTTAGATCTTGAATTCATGTTTTTAAATTATATACTCCATGATTAGAACTATTCTATCTGATTGATCTTTAATCAAGAATCACAGAATTTAATTGTTGAAAATATTATCATCAAAGGGGATTCCAGATCCCTCCACCATCTTAAATTATCCAAACTTCGATTCTCTGTTTACTGATTTATTTCTTACTTGCAAAACATCATCTTAATCCACAAATTTATTGAATTAATTAATCTGAAATTATACTAAATAATCTCATATATATTTCGTTTCCTGAGGAATCGACCTCGGACTCCTGAGAATTTATTACTTGTGCGATTCTCCTATACTTGGGAGATTAGTTTCGCGAAAGCAATTTTGCGAGCGAGTCAAGTAGTTCGTATCCTTTACATCATATATAATTATGTTGGACGTAAACACAGCTAATCTCCGACCATCTGATAGTCAACTTTAAAAACCACGCAATAGCACATATCTGGTAGGATAGTGATTACGGGTATCGATCCACAGGGATTGGGGTATAATTATTTTTCTTAAAAATAAAAATATTTAAAAGGAAGAGTTTGTGAAGAAAATTAAACTAAAGAATTTAATAAAAAATGCAATTAAAATGTTATCAGTTTGAGGGAACCTAGGGCAAGGAATTCACCACTAACATCGGAACAAGGGTTATTTGTATTTTAATTTATTCTTAGATTAACATGCAAATTGGCTACAAGCCTAATAAGCATTCGAATAAAATTTCACAAAAGTAATTTAGGCATAATCCATCTTTAGTTAGCATGAAATGTCTACCCTAATCTAAGATGGTAGCACATCACATCTTTCTTAAGCATGAACTATCTTATTTTTACTTCAATGATCATGAAGAGCAGTTGTATAAACGTCAGACTTAAAATCACGAAAATTAAATATGAGATGAAATAAAATATTCATTAGGAGCAAAATAAAGTTTATACAACTCCAAGAATAGAAAATTAAAATATAAAACCCTTGGCCTTTTGTTAGGGTTGCATCCAGTCCTAGTGAGGAGATCAGCCTTCCATGGAGTCGTGGGCGACAGCAGCAGCGATGTAGAAGGCCTTCATCACGACTGGGTTCTCCTTCTTTTCTCCCGTCGGCTTCCTCTCCCTCTTGAACTTCATTATTTTTTTCTTTGGAAAATCATTTCCAAAATATCCAAACTACTATCTCTCCCTCTTATTTTTGTGGGAACTTGGTCTCGGAACCCAAGCTTCTCCGACGAAGAGATCCACCCCGGTGGGGAAGAGGAGGAATGCCCTTCTCTGTTCCTTTCCTTGGCCTTTTATAGGCTGCCCACCTCAATAAGCTTGGACTTATCTGTCGGAAGTGATCGAGATGTGAGGATACGCTCGCGATGCTGCTGGATTCTGTTTTGAAGAGAGAAAAGATCGGAAGCTGGCTAGGTGTGATCCGCGGATGTGAAGAATCCGTGGGTGATGAAGAGGAGATGGTTGCCGAGGGTTGGATTCAGCTGGATTCTTGCTGACACTGGACATGATTCGGAAGAGACCGACGCATTGCGTGGGCGTTGAAAGATCCCAGCGGCTGGGAGGATGTGGTTCCAAAACAGGGGAAGTTTAGATTTGGCTCTATCTTGGCTGAGATCTAGCCAAGCAGGGGATGCAAGGCTGGAAGATGAACATGGAGTTCGGGAGGATGAAGCAGCTGGGAGCAAGAGATTTTGTTTGGATACGGGATGAAGATAGATCACGAACAGGGGAGCTAGAACGTGTTGCCGTTGGCTGGATATGGCGGAGAAGAAATCTGGGAAGATGTTGGATGTGATTTGGAGAAGAGGATGGATTGGTTCAGAAGATGAAGATGAATCGCTGAATAACCGGTTGTGGGAGGAGATGGGATGCTGGGAGATGATCTGGAAGGAGCATTTGAAGTTTTTATTCAACTAGGAATAGGCCACCGGTTCTGTTCTTTGGACGTGGAGGTTTGGATTTGATCCGGCTGAATGCTGAGAAGCTTGTGAATAAGGATGAACTCGGAGCAAGGGAAAATGATGTGGAATTGTTGGACTTGGAGCTGTGGATAGACTCGGGAGGTTGACGCTGGGATGAATCCGGATGAGGTTGAAGAAGCTGGGAATCCGGTTGGAGGTTGGGATGCACGGGATGGCGTTCGAAGAAGAAATCTGGGAGGACGTTGGGTTCGGTTGAAATGGAATGTGGGATGAAGAGAAGTTGAGAGAGAGACGTTGGGAAGATGAACTCGTGATGAAGATACGATGGGGAGGCGTTAGAACGTGGAGGATGCTCTGTTCCGTGAAGCTTGGGAAGGTGCCGTTGAATCCTGGCTGACCGTGGGCTAAGAAGGAAAGTTGGATCGGGAAGGAAAGTTGGATCGGGTTCGTGAAAGGAAGTTGTTCAGGATGTGAGGAAGAAACGGATGCGGAGGAAACGTGGGAGAGCTGGAATGTTGGGATCTTGGCTATGTAAGATGTCGGAATGCATGAACTTGGGATGGCTAGGTGGATAAAAAGGTTTAGATGTAGCTCTATGAACGACGTGCACACAAGCTGAAGAGTGGGTTTGAGAGGGTGAATCAGAATCTAAGAGGACCTGATTCATAGGGTGCATGTGATTTGGGTTCAGGGGTCATCCCAGATTAATTTGATTCGACCAGCATACATTAGATGGACCAATAAAATCAAGCAAAATCGAATTATTTTTAATAATGCAATGATGAAGGGGAACACATTTTCTTATGTTAAATTTAAAATATGTGCAAAAAAAATAATGATAAGTGCTGTGTAAAATAGCTAAATATATACATTATTTAGCACTTATCACCATCTTCAGCATTTTTATGCAACACTTTCTCAGCATCCGGACAAAGTTGGGATTGAATGCTATATCCTCGATTACGCCGTTCATGCATCATCTACATTATTTGGATCCTTATATGGTTAACCATCTGAGGCACAGGGAGATGACGAGCCTCTATGATCCAACTATTAAAACACTCTGCCACATTTGATGTCATGAAGCCCTAGCGTAGACCTGGAAATACAGAATTTGCCCAATGCTCCGGCTTTGCATGTAGGAGAAAGGTGGTAGCACCAGGAGCTTCTGATGTAAGCTTTGCAATTAGCTTTTAGAATACACTAAGCCTTGGTGTATATGGCAGCAACATTTAGTAAATCAATGAGCATCTTTCTCTCGGCTGCACGATAATGGACAAGGACCTACATTGACAATTAAAAATCAGATATACCACTTGCTATATTACTTAGATACTTTGTAGTTTAAATTATTCATAATATGACGATTGAAACCTGATTCTTGAAGTATTCTTTTACATGACAAATACAATATGAGTGGTAAGAATCAGAAAAGTACTTCGGCACCGATTTAATAATCCCTTGATGTTTATCCGTCATAAATGTGAACTGTTGACCACGATACTCACTACAATTATGAATAGCTTCCTTTAGAAACCGATAAAACCATTCTCAATTTTCATCAGTTTCTGTATCTACCACACCATAAGCTATAGGAAACGTATCATCATTTCCATCTTTGGAAGTGGCTCCAAGCAGTACACCTCCATCCTTATGCTTTATAAATATGCCATCCATAAAAATCAGAGGACGACATTCTTTTAACTAATTAAAAGAAAACACACAAGTGTATGTGCTAAAGTAAAAATAAAGTTGTAAGCACAGTCAATCACAAACACAAAGATTTATAGTGGTTCGGAGATTCCACTGCTCCTACATCCACTCCCCAAACACCTTTGGGAATTTCCACTATAATCAGCGATTACAGTCCGGTAGTTTTTCGAGTGAACTACCCAACTCGTTATTTTACCCCGGACTAACAACGAACCCTACAATCCCCCAATTTTAACTTAGGCTTGGGACGCCTATCCCTTGTTCCAAGTCCCTTGACTGGAACAAGCTCAATGTTCAAACATTTTACAAAGATTTAAAAGCTCTTATGAAAGCAAATATAGCAATGAGAAACAACAAAACCGGAAGAACCCTTTTTGCCGTTGGAAGCGTGGGTGATGATGGTTCTTCCGATGTGGATCACGTTGGCTTGAATGTGAGCTTTGATTGCCGAGTGGGAGTGGGTAGATGAGCACAAAATCAGAAGAAGACTTGAATGCACTTGATTTCTCCTCTTGAAAGCGCTAACTCCCTTGAACCTCTTTCTCTTTCTTCTTTCTTGAATGATCTTGTGTTTAGTTGGTGAGAAGATGTTTAAGGGCACTTAAAAGCTCCTTTTTATAGCCCTACAAGCAATAGATCCGTTAGACACAAAAATATAGCCGTTTGAAATTCAAACAAACCTGCAAAAGTGTGTCAGTCGCGTTCCAGGCGCTCCGGAGACGTCTCCGCTTGAACGCGAGACGTCTCGGCTGTATAAAAATTCTTTTGACGATGTTGGAGTCGACTCGGCGCTTTCTGGGGACGACTCCGAAGAAGAACAGCTCGACTTCTTGTTTTTCTGTTTTTCTGAGAGAGTCGGCTCGACACTTTATGGGGACGTCTCGGGATGTTCATGCTTTATGCGTGGGGACGACTCCGCGATGTTGGGGACGACTCTGAAGTTTTCTCAATGAAAAACGAGTCCTCTGGAATCTCTGAGAGAGTCGGCTCCGCGCTATCTGGGGACGACTCCGGAAGTTTGTGCTTTATGCGTGAGGAGAAGCAACAAGTTTCAGGGGGCACTCCCGAACCCCGTTTTACTGGGACGACTCCGCGTCCTTCGGAGTCGACTCGCGCGTATCCCTTGAAATCGACCTTTCTGCCGTCTCTGAGAGAGTCGGCTCCGCAGAGTCGGGAGTCGACTCCGACCCTGCGAGACGCCTCGGCAGGTGCCGGGGACGTCTCCAGACGTGCCATTTCTTCCTCTACGTGCCAGAGACGTCTCTGGGACAAACTGGAGACGTCTCGACTGCCCCTGATCTGATTTCTTCATCTCAAAAAAAATCTTCAATAAATTCTTGAAAAATATGGGAACATGCCTTGATAATTCTTAACAATATTCTTAGTTAAAACCTCAAATCCTCAAATAAATTGTTAATATAAAGGGAATTATACTCTAGTGTTTTGTATTCATCAAAATCCATTAGGGGGTCAACAATCTCCCCCTTTTTGATGATGACAAAACACTGAGTATATGCAAAATTTAAAATTTGAACATATACACAGTATTTGATCAGATGTACAAGTATTGTGTTTTAGTTAGAGCTAGATACAGTATGCATAATTCAATATAGTCAACTGTCAGTTCTATCCTTTATGCATAAGTATTGATCTTAGTAGCTCTTTGAGCAATTTTGGCATGTCATCTATCACTTTTAGATTTGAATCAAGTTAGAGTGTAAATTAATGAAATATTGATGCTAAAAACAATTAAGAAACCAAATACTTTTGACTCCCCCTTTCTTTTCCAGAAGGACAATTGTCTTAAAGCCAATATTCTTCAATTTTATCTTTTCATTTTGTTGATTCTAATTAAAATTTCAAGTATGAGTGTAAATTTTGTATTTTGCATTCCATTTCCATATTGGGTTCTACTCCCCCTTTTTGTCATCAACAATGAAGGGGACAAATTTTCCTTAGGTACCTAAAACGCAATTCCTATTAGAGTTCAGCATTCATATTACCATGAATCAATCAATGATTTTCAAGTTATACTCCCCCTTTCCAAGTTATTTCCATTAATGAATTCAGCATTCATTTCACTCCCCCTTTATTTTGGAATTCATTTCAGACCTTTCAAATACAGTTATTACAGGTTGTGCTCCCCCTGTTTAATATGCATTGTTAAGTTGGCAAAATAGTAAAATGATTGCACATTGTCAAGTTTGAACATTTAAAGTATGTTATGACATTTTCATGGCACATCACAAAATTAGAGACATACACAGAGTTTCAAAAAGAAGGGTATGACATTCATATGGTATTACAATCATTTGAAGCCATTACAAGGATAAAAAGCTATTACAAGTATTGATTGCTAATACAAGAGAAGAAGTTTCAAATAAGCCTAGGATTTTACAAAAAGATAAACCCTAGATGTCCACAAAATGTCCCTCACCGGCGACCACGCTCAATAGCCCCAGCAGCAGCCTCTATAAATCTATTTATTGAATCCATTAGGGTTCTAAGGTGATTTCCCTGAGATTGATTGAAGGCTGTCACTAGTGCTTCAAACTCATGGGTTGCCCTGTCAATCCTTCCTCTAAGTTGGGCAGCCACACTGCCCACATTTCCTTCAGGACTTGCCAACTCTTGAAGACCATTTGATATGATCTTCAATTTAGCCTGTATCTCACATGATCTTCTTGTTTGGTTTGTTGCCACACAAACCAATTCTGACGCTATAGCTTCTATTTGAACTTTGATTTCCTTCAATTCTTCTAGGAGTGCTTCATGTGAGGTACGGATGGGAGCTAACTCAGCAGAGATTATTGATCTCATCTCTTCCCTCATCTGCTGGCACATCATAGATGCTAGGGTGTGCATCTGCTCATCTGATAAGGACAATGATCCACTAGCTGGAGGAGGAGGCACTGAAGTGGATGGTCCAGCCGTGCTGGAAGGTACATCAGGAAAGGCCATAGGGCTATGTGGAGGAGAGAGGTGGTCAGGCTCCTAATGTTGGATCTCAGGCTCTATGGTTTGGGATTTTCTTTTAGAGACATTAACCCAAGACCTGTCTTTCTTGTGAAACTCCATCCTATGTAGTGTGCTCTCATTGTAGTAATCAGTGTTTCTCAAGGGTTTTTCTGGCTCATTTTCAGGGATAGGTACCTTAAAGTGTTTGAACAGTAGGGTGAAGACCATCCCATATGGTATGCTAAATCTGGAATACCTATAACATATGGAGATATAGTTCAACATGAGCCTCGGGAGGTTTAGGGGAATCCCTAGCAAGATATGGTGCATAATGGCCAAGTCTCGCTCCGAAATGAAATCGAAGCGACCAATTTTTGGAAACAAGACCCTGTTGATTATGCTCAAGAGTAATCTCATTTCAGCATTGAGGTCTTGGGACTTAACTATGTCAAGAGGACCGCAGTCCTCTCTACCTAAAATTAGGTTTAGGGCAATCTCCCTTTGGGGATGTGAGGTCGGAGCCTCACCGTATTTGGGTATTTGTAACAAGCTAGATAAGATGTCCTCATTGATTTCTATCAATGTGCCTCGGACATATCCGGTGTACCCCGAGCTCCCTAAGGCCAAATTGCTAAACATTTCTCTTATTAGGCCGGGATAGGTTGACATATTTAGGGAACATAGGTGTTCCCAACCTTGGGCACGGAGTCTCTCTCCAATAGAGAACCCCTCACTTGCTAGAAAATTAAAATCAATGTATCTACCTGTGGTTACTGTGCGATTCGCACAGGAGGGGGTCACGGTTGGCGGAGCAACCGGAGGAGACGGCGCGGAGGGCTCTTCCCTCCGTTCCTCGTCGTCGTTTGCTACCCTAGGATGCCTCCCACCTGTACGCCTAGCTTTCTTAGGGGCCATTGATTGGAAATCTAAGGAAATGGGGAGAGATTTCGGTTCGATTTGTGGTGGAGAGAAGATGAAGGCTAGGGTTTAGGTTTTCGTTGGGGACGAAGAAAGGCAGCTCGGGACGGCTCGAGCTGTTTCGACCTATTTTAAAAACTTTCATTCGGTCCCCGAGACGTCTCCGCGACTAATGCGAGACGTCTCGCCGGGGGGACGTCTCTGTGATTTGCCAGAGACGTCTCCGGCACTGAAAAATTTCAGAATTATTTCTATCTTTTCCCAATTTATTTTATTCAACCACAATAATCAGCATGATTTCTTTTGGTGAATATAGAGTGAGCTTGTTTGTGATCCTTCCCCTCAATAATACATCCTATAAAAGTTTGATAATTGATTTTTGAATTATCAATATTGAAATGAGGAATGTTTGACCAAATTTCGAATGCCTATGAAATAGGCTCTGAAAATATCTCCATGAAGAGTCCAAGGGAGGGTAACCATCCTCCGGAAAGTCAAACAATTCGTCATCTAACTTTGATAGATTCATGTTTTCACTTATTAGGCACTAGGTTTGCTATATGTGGCCTTGAAGTGTATTATCAGTTTGAGTAGCATTCACATGTATCTCTAGAGCTTACAAAGCATTGCATTACAAGTTCAATCTATTTGCTGGGATCATACAGGCACAAAGCATTCCTTAAAAAGTTGAATCTATCTTTACAAAGGGGCTTTGTAAAGATATCAGCCAATTGATTTTCAGTGCATACATACTCAATCAATACATCATTTTTCAGCACATGATCCCTTATAAAGTGATGCCTAATCTCTATGTGTTTTGATTTAGAGTGTTGGACAGGATTTTTTGTTAAATTAATTGCACTTGTATTATCACATCTAATTGGTATGTTATCCATTTTGATACCAAAATCTTCAAGTTGTTGCTTAATCCAAAGAACTTGGGCACAACAGCTTCCGGCTGCAATGTACTCAGCCTCAGCTGTGGACAAGGCAACTGAATTCTGTTTCTTGCTAAACCAAGAAACCAAGTTAGCACCCAAGAATTGACAGGTGCCACTTGTGCTTTTTCTGTCGAGTTTGCACCTGGCAAAATCAGCATCGGAATAAGCAGTTAAATTTAAATCAGATTGTTTAGAATACCATAAGCCTGCATTAGGTGTCCCTACTAGATATCTGAATATTCTTTTAACAACTTGCAAGTGTGATTCCTTAGGACATGCTTGGTACCTAGCACACATGCAAACACTGAATAATATGTCTGGTCTACTAGCAGTAAGGTAAAGTAAAGACCCTATTATACCTCTGTACAATTTGCAGTCTATACTTTTGCCTTTTTCGTCTTTGTCAAGCTTGCAACATGAGCCCATGGGTGTGCTGATTTCCTTTGCATCCTTCATCTTAAACTTCTCCAACATTTTCTTGATATATTTAGACTGACTAATGAAGATGCCTTCCTCTGATTGTTTAATTTGTAGCCCAAGGAAGAAGTTGAGTTCACCCATCATGCTCATTTCAAATTCTCCCTGCATAAGCTTAGCAAACTCTTGACAAAGACTGTCATTAGTAGCACCAAAAATTATATCATCCACATAAATTTGTACAAGCAATAAGTCATTCCCTTTTCTTTTAATGAAGAGTGTTTTGTCTACATTTTCTCTTTTAAACTTATTTTCAATTAGGAAATTACTTAATCTTTCATACCATGCCCTAGGAGCTTGCTTAAGCCCATACAATGCTTTATGCAATTTAAAGACATAATCTGGATGTAAGTGGTTTTCAAAACCTGGAGGTTGTTCTACATAAACTTTCTCCATTATATAACCATTTAGAAAAGCACTTTTTACATCCATTTGATAGAGTTTGAAATCCATGAAGCATGCATATGCCAAAAGTAGTCTAATAGCCTCTAATCTAGCAACAGGAGCGGAGGTTTCATCAAAATCTATGCCTTCTTCCTGATTGTAGCCTTTGGCTACCAACCTAGCTTTGTTTCTTATTACTACTCCATCTTCATCTAGTTTATTTTTATATACCCACTTGGTGCCTATAATTGAAACATTAGGGGGTCTTTTCATTAGAATCCAAACTTGATTTCTTTCAAATTGGTTTAATTCATCTTGCATAGCATTTATCCAATGTTCATCTTTTTCGTCTTCCTCTAGTGATTTAGGCTCTATTTATGAAACGAATGCAAGATAATTACTAGTATTTCTTAAAGAGGATCTTGTTCTTACCCCTTGTGAAGGGTCACCAAGGATTAGATCCCTTGGATGACCATGTGCATACCTCCATTCCCTCGGAAGATCTTGATCTCTTGCTTGGGGTTGATCTTTTTCATCTTGCTGAATTGTATCTTCCTTAACTTCATCCTCAAGTTGTTTGTCTTGTATGGAGAACTCCTTCATTCTGTCTTCAAGTATACCTGCATCACCATCTTCTTCTTTTCTAGAAGAGTCTCCATTAGCTTCATCAAAAACAACATGAATGGATTCTTCAACAACGAGAGTTCTCTTGTTGAAGACCATGTATGCTCTACTAGATGAGGAATAACCTAAGAAGATCCCCTCATCTGATTTAGCACTAAATTTACTTAGATTGTCCTTTCCATTGTTTAAAATAAAGCAACGACAACCGAAAACATGAAAATAACTTATATTGGGCTTCTTATTTTTCAACAACTCATAAGGTGTTTTCTTTAAGATAGATCTAACTAAGGCACGGTTTAAAATATGACAGGCAGTATTTATTGCTTCAGCCCAAAAATACTTTGGTAGATCCGATTCGCACAACATGGTACGAGCCATATTTGCTAGTGTGTGATTCTTCCTTTCTACTACCCCATTTTGTTGGGGTGTCCTAGGGGCCGAAAAATTGTGATTGATACCGTTTTCTTCACAAAATTTTTCAAAATGCTGATTTTCAAACTCGGTACCATGATCACTCCTAATTGCTTTTAGTTTAAGATTAAGTTCATTTGAAATCCTATTATGAAACTTGATAAAAGCGGAAAAGGACTCATCTTTGTGGGCAAGAAATGAAACCCATGTATAACGTGAAAAATCATCAACAATTACAAGACCAAACTTCTTACCCCCTAGACTAGCAGTTCTAGTGGGTCCAAATAAATCCATGTGAATTAGTTCTAAGGGTTTTGATGTTGAGACTATGTTCTTATATTTGAAAGAGCTTCTTGTTTGTTTTCCTAGTTGACATGCAGCACAAATCTTGTTCTTTTCAAAGTCTATTTTTGGTAGTCCTTTGACTAGATCTTTTGTAATCAATTTAGAAATCAAATCCATGCTAGCATGCCCTAACCTACGATGCCATAACCAGCTAGTCTCATTGACCTTGGCATCTGTGGCTACAAGACATTGGCCATCCTTCATGGTGAGATCATCAAGGTCTACCATGTAAATATTTCCAAGTCTATGTCCCATAAGTATGATCTCATTGTCAATTGGACTACTAATTATGCATAGGGAAGATTCAAATGACACTTTAAAGCCCTTGTCACAAAATTGACTTATACTTAATAAATTATGTTTTAATCCATTAACTAACAATACATTGTCAATAAATGAGGAGGGTGATATGGAGATTTTACCAACGCCAATGATTTGACTTTTAGCATTATCTCCAAATGTGACTACTCCTCCTTCTTTTGATTTCAAAGTGACGAAAAGGCTCTTGTCACCGGTCATATGCCTTGAGCAACCGCTATCAAGATACCACATTCTCTTTTTGCTCCCGGCTGCAAGGCATACCTGCAAAATAGTCATGTGAAGCTCTTAGGTACCCAAGTTTTCTTGGGTCCTTCTTGGTTAGTGTAGTTGGTTCCCTTAGGCACCCACATTTTAGTTGTATTTTTACCCTTTACAAGTGTGTTCTTATTGATTTGAATCTTTCTTTGAATACAAGAATAAGCTTTATGTCCACTTTTCCCACAATAGAAGCATGTAGGTTTTTCAGTTTTGACATCTTTTGCTTTTACAAAAAAGTTCTTTAGATATTTTTGTTGTTTGCTAGTTTTGTATCCTAATCCGGCTTTATTAAAAATAGCTCTTTGATTAGATAGAATAAGATTTAATTTTTCCGAGCTATGTGTAAATTTCTGCACAATTGGTTTATACTTATGTAGCTCATCTTTAAGGTTCAAATTTTTTTTAGCTAATTCTTCCTTATCATTTTTAAGGGATTCAACATTTTGTGCAAGTGAAGTATTACTATTGAGTAGGAGTTTGACTCTTAGATTGAATTCCTTAATGAGTGTTTTTGCCGTTTCATTTTCAATGATAAGTTTTGAATTTTTATCTTTTAGGTCAACGATGCTATCATTTTTATAGCTCTCCTTTTCAATCAATAGATTTTTAATGTCATCCTTTAGTTTTTGATTGGAGACCTTTAGTTCTTTATTTTTTGCTCCTAACATAGCACAATCATTCATGAGTTCTTGGAAAGCTTCATATAATTCTTCTAAAGTAAAATCTGTAGTTGAGCTTTGACATACCTCATCATCGTCGAATGCCATGAAACACAAGTTGGCGGTCTCATCCTTCTCTTCCTCGGAGGAGGATGTGTCACTATCATCCCAAGTTGCTTTCAACGCCTTCTTCTTCTTCTTTCCATAGTGCTTCTTCTGTTGAGGGCATTCGGAGCGGATGTGTCCCGGTCTCTTGCAATCATAACATATGATTGGGTCTCTTTCTTTTTCTTTTTCCTTTTCCCAATCATTTCTCCCTCCAAACTTCTTTCTTGGGAAGGTCTTCTTTCTTCTCATGAATTTCTTGAACTTCCTTACTATTAAGCCCAAGTCTTCATCTTCACTTTCTTCTTCACCTTCACTGCTTTCTTCTTCACAAGCACTTGAAGTAGCCTTGAGGGCGATTGTCTTCTTCTTTGGCCCATCTTCTTCATGTTGCTTCATTGTGAGCTCATGCGTCATCAATGAGCCCAATAGTTCTTCAAGTGCCAACTTGTTGAGGTCTTTAGCTTCTACGATCGCCGTGACCTTTGCTTCCCAAACTTTTGGCAAAGACCTGAGAATTTTCCTCACAAGTTCTAAGTTAGTGTAAGATTTACCCAAATTCTTTAGACCATTTATTATATCAGTGAAGCGTGTGAACATGCATGAGATAGTTTCATTGGGTTCCATCTTAAATAACTCATATTTGTGAACTAGAATGTTCATTTTAGACTCTTTGACTTGATTAGTACCCTCGTGGGTAACTTCAAGCCTATCTCATATTTTCTTGGCGGAACTACAGGTGGAGACTCTATTAAACTCATTTACATTTAGAGCACAAAATAATGAATTCATGGCTCTAGCATTGAGTTGAACTAACTTACTATCATTCTCATCCCAATCCTCCTCAGGTTTGAGAGCCTGAACGCCATTTACTATATGAGATGGTTCGTGTGGTCCTTTGATTATAACTCTCCACAGGGCATAATCTTGTGCTTGAATAAAGATTCTCATTCTAGTCTTCCAATAGGAATAATTTGTCCCATTGAAGAGTGGAGGTCTATTGGTAGCCTGCCCCTCAGCAGGAACATTGTTGAAGGGTGTTGCCATCTTGATCTTTGGCTAAGACGGTTAGGTCTTCAAGAATACACAGAGCACCTGCTCTGATACCACTTGTTGCCCAGAGATGGTCACCCAAGAGGGGGCTGAATTGGGTGTTTTAAAACTTTTTAACTAATTAAAAGAAAACACACAAGTGTATGTGCTAAAGTAAAAATAAAGTTGTAAGCACAGTCAATCACAAACACAAAGATTTATAGTGGTTCGGAGCTTCCACTGCTCCTACATCCACTCTCCAAACACCTTTGGAAATTTTCACTATAATCAGCGATTACAGTCCGGTAGTTTTTCGAGTGAACTACCCAACTCGTTGTTTTACCCCGGGCTAACAACGAACCCTACAATCCCCCAATTTTAACTTAGGCTTGGGACGCCTATCCCTTGTTCCAAGTTCCTTGACTGGAACAAGCTCAATGTTCAAACGTTTTACAAAGATTTAAAAGCTCTTATGAAAGCAAATATAGCAATGAGAAACAACAAAACCGGAAGAACCCTTTTTGCCGTTGGAAGCGTGGGTAATGATGGTTCTTCCGATGTGGATCACGTTGGCTTGAATGTGAGCTTTGATTGCCGAGTGGGAGTGGGTAGATGAGCACAAAATCAGAAGAAGACTTGAATGTACTTGATTTCTCCTCTTGAAAGCGCTAACTCCCTTGAACCTCTTTCTCTTTCTTCTCTCTTGAATGATCTTGTGTTTGGTTGGTGAGAAGATGTTTAAGGCACTTAAAAGCTCCTTTTTATAGCCCTACAAGCAATAGATCCGTTAGACACAAAAATATAGCCGTTTGAAATTCAAACAAACCTGCAAAAGTGTGTCAGTCGCGTCCCAGGCGCTCCGGAGACGTCTCTGCTTGAACGCGAGACGTCTCGGCTGTATAAAAATTCTTTTGACGATGTTGGAGTCGACTCGACACTTTCTGGGGACGACTCCGAAGAAGAACAGCTTGACTTCTTATTTTTCTATTTTTTTGAGAGAGTCGGCTCGGCACTTTATGGGGACGTCTCGGGATGTTCATGCTTTATGCGTGGGGACGACTCCGCGATGTCGGGGACGACTCCGAAGTTTTCTCAATGAAAAACGAGTCCTCTGGAATCCCTGAGAGAGTCGGCTTCGCGCTATCTAGGGACAACTCCGGAAGTTTGTGCTTTATGCGTGGGGACGACTCCGCGTCCTTCAGAGTCGACTCCGCGTCCTTCAGAGTCGACTCGCGCGTATTCCTTGAAATCGACCTTTCTGCCGTCTCTGAGAGAGTCGGCTCCGCAGAGTCGGGAGTCGACTCCGACCCTGCGAGACGCCTCGGCAGGTGCCGGGGACGTCTCCAGACGTGCCATTTCTTCCTCTACGTGCCAGAGACGTCTCTGGGACAAACCGGAGACGTCTCGGCTGCCCCTGATCTGATTTCTTCATCTCAAAAAAAATCTTCAATAAATCCTTAAAAAATATGGGAACATGCCTTGACAATTCTTAACAATATTCTTAGTTAAACACCTGAAATCCTCAAATAAATTGTTAATATAAAGAGAATTATACTCTAGTGTTTTGTATTCATCAAAATCTATTAGGGGGTCAACAGACATCCTTTTATGAAACCCATTAGTGAAGCATGAAAATAAATGAATAGACGTCTGAATCGACCTTTAATTGTTTCATGCTTTGCAATGCTATTGGGGTTGGTCTGAAGAATGGCATCGCAATACCAGCAAATCTGGTCATAAGATAGCCGTCTATTACCATAGAGATCCATCATAGCCACCTCCTTACCATGCCAAGCTTGATGATACGGTAATTCAACACCATATTGTCGATGAATATCCTTTACAATGTCACTCGGCTTATATAACGGCATATCTTGAAGTTGGTCTTTAACAATTTTTGAAATCCAATATTTCGAAGCTTTTGGATAAGACCACACTTGCAACCCTCCTCTACATGTGTGGTTACAGTGCATTTTTTTTAAATTGCAAACTTTTCATCATTTCCAAGGTGAGAAGCATGGATACACCATTCGTAACCTTCATATACACATTCTACAGTAACTCACTCACGATCGTTCTTCACAAACATAAAATCTCTGCAATTTGCTATGCAATAGTTGCGAATGGTGTCACGTAGAGTTTCCACATTTATGAACTTCTGACCAATGCCCTCTATACTGTTTTTCTAAGCATCCAACGAATTTTTTTAACTTTCTTTCTCTTCAATTGCGGCTCTTGTTTCTTCAACAACTTGACCAAAATTACTTGAGCTACCCTTCAAAAAAATTTTCCCTCTCGAACTAATTTCAGCACAATGGGATGAGCCACTGTCCATACAATAAGATAAACATTATTTTAGTAAACTTATTAAAGTCCGTTGCATAAACTAAAATTTCAAATATGGAATACCTCTCAATTACCACAGCAGCACCTTCGATCAAGGTTGGAGAATGAGTAACAACCATCTTGATCACCTTGGCATTTAAGTTGACATATATTTGATGTATGTTACGAACATCCTTATCGCTCATGAGCATAATGATAGTCAACTTTAAAGATCACGCAATAGCATATATCTGGTAGGATAGTGATTACGAATATCGATCCACAGGGATTGGGGTATAGTTGTTTTCTTAAAAATATTTAAAAAAAGAAAATTTGGGAAGACTATTAAACTAAGCAATTTTAATAAGAAATGCAATTAAAATGATATCAGTTTGAGGAAACCTAGGAAAAGAAATTCACCACTAACATCGGAACAAGGATTAATTATATTTTAATTTATTCTTGGATTAACATGCAAATTGGCTACAAGCCTAATAAGCATTTAAATAGAAATTCACAAAAGTAATTTAGGAACATCCATCTTTGGTTGGCATGAAATGTCTACCTTAAACTAATATGGCAGGACACTGCATCTTCCCTAAGCATGGGTGATCTTCTATTAACTTAGTGATCATGAAGAACAGTTGTATAAACATCATATTTAAAATCATAGAAATTAAATATGCGATGAAATAAAATATTCATTAAGAACAAAATAAGGTTTATATAACTCCAAGAATAGAAATCAAAAATACAAAATCCTTAGCCCTTTGTTAGGGCTGCATCCCGCCCTAAAGAGGAGATCAGGCTTTCATGCAGTGGTGGACGGCAGCAGCAAGCTCCCATCTTCATATGAAAATCTTTCGCTTTCGTCCCACTCCTTCTATTCCCAAAATATCATAAAGTATTCTCTCCCTCTCCTTTTTTTTATTCTTTTGTGGGAAATCTCTTGTAAAGAGCTCGGTGGGAGAAGAAGGAAGAAAGGGAGCAGCCCCCTTCCCTGGTGGGGAAGAGGAGGAATGCCCTTCTCGGTTCATGCTTGAGCCTTTTATAGGCTGCAACTCCCCCTCGCTCCTCCTCCCTATTTCACGTCGAGATAAGGATAAGGATGCAGAGAGTAGGCAAAAGCTTGATCCGATCCGCAGATGATGGAAGATTTTCAGAATCGGACGTGAAAGTCGGTGAACTGGGAGCTGGGATTCGTTGGCTGAAGTTGGCTTGATCTTTGGGTCCGTGGATGAGGTGCTGGGAACAGAACTGGGAGCTGATCCCTTGTCGATGGAGGAGGCCATGGAGAGGATCTCGGACGGTTGCTGGCTTCCAGATGCTGTGAAGATGAGTTGGGATCCTGTTCCAAAACAGGGGAGGATGGAGTTCCATGCCGTGAAGCTCGAGAGGATGAAGCTGCGGACGTGGAGCAGGGGGAGAGAGGAAGATGAGGATAAGGAAATGAACTCGGAGTGTGGAGTTGGGAGGTTGGTTGTGCTGCCGTTGGTTGGAGATCTGGGAGATGTGATCCGAGAAGATAAACTTGGGAAAGAATGGGAATAGGAACAGGGGATTTTGTTTAGACTTGGTTCTAGATGGATGTTGTGAATGCAGGGAAGCGGGGAAGGACGTGGAGGTTTGGATTCGGCTGGGAGGAAGTTGTTCCAAAACAGGGAAGAATACGTTTGGATTTGGTTGGGATATGGCTATGTTTTGAAGCTAAAACAGGGATGAACTCGTGATGAAGATACGATGGGGAGGCGTTGGAACGTGGAATAGATCACAAACGTGGTGAGCTAGACGCAGAGGAGATGAGGAGGAAGCGCTTGGACCGGGATCTAGCGGAAGAAAGATGGGATGGTCATCCAGCTGGGGGGGAACTCATGGATGAGAGCTGGACGCAGGGGAATGAAATGGCTGGATGTGAGCTAATCCGGCTAAGATACGGCTGCTCTATTCCGTGGATAATGGAAGGTTAGATTCGAGAGCTGGGAGCAAATTCATTCGGATGGGAAGAGATAGATTCGGGAGCTGGGAGCAGATTCATTCGGCTGGGAATAGATAGATTCGGGAGCTGGGAGCAGATTCATTCGGCTGGGAATAGAGGACGATGCAGGACGTGGGCGTTTGAGAAGATTACGAACGGATACGAGATGATCTTGGGATGCGGAAGGAGTTGGATTCCTGGGCTTTATCCATGGACGATGGGACTCCGTTCCAAACGGGATGAGATCTGGGCGTTTCGGAAGGCTTATCCTGCCTGAGAAAAGAACTTGAGGATTCGGTTGATGGCTGGGAAGCTTGGGAGGAATCATGGAAGCAGGGGAGATGAACTCTGTTTTGAGGCTGGGATGCTTAATCTGCAGATACGGGATAGGTAGCTTGGGACTTCGTTAATGGCTGGGATCAGGGGGGTGGTATAGTAGCTTAGATATGGCTAGGGCACGGAACAGGGGAGAAAATACGTGAACTAGGGGTGGCCATGTGTTGAAAAGAAAATTGGTGTCGACTCGATTCATGGGGTGCATGCGAATTGGGTTCAGGGGTCATCCCAGATGAATTTGATTCGACCTGCATACATTAGATGGACCAATAAAATCAAGCAAAAATCGAATTATTTTTAATAATGCAATGATGAAGATAATTCAATTTTTTAGTTGAATTTACAAAATATGTGAATTAAAATAATGATAAGTGCTATGAATAAGATATTAATTTGTGCATTATTTAGCACTTATCACACCCCCCAACCTATATTTTGCTAGTCCTCGAGCAAAATAAAAAAAAACTAACTCACTTTCGCAGGAATCGCGATTGCATTTACCATATGCAATAAGGCTTTAAACCCCTAGGTGGCCCTAGTGGACGAGTTTTGTCTCGTGAGGGTTTCCGGCTCAGATACCCACAAACTGCTGTTGAAAGAATTTATTTTATTGTTTTATAAAATCTAATTTCAAATGCATTAATGCTAAGAATTTCAAAAGCACACAAAGTTTTAATTACTAAGTCAGCCCAAATCCTAAGTCAGTATACAACTTAAGTTGAAGTCATTAAGTTTCCGTTAGGGAGTTGTAAGACTTATTTATACTTGGGTGCCTGGTGAAATCTAGACCATACACAAGCTAAGGTTTTAGATTCGCCAAAATACTGCTAAAGCTAGTAGTTTCCAAGAATTGGTCAGATAAGACCTAATCACTGATTCAAAATCATCCTATCTTGCAGAATTTCGAGAATTGTGGATGTTTACTTTAATACCTCATGGACTTTATCTGTAATATTCTAGTTTACTCGAATTTTTACAACGACGGCTTTTACACTATCATCTTTTTCAAGGTCAATATTATTTTCTCTTTCTCTTTTTTTTAATTTTAATTTGTTTTGTATTTATAAATAAATTATGCACTTTTACTCTTGTAATGATTCCTCTGTGTAGCGAGCATTTAGTCAACAATTCCCACACCAGATGGCATAAGATGTTGGGCATCAAGACTCCCCTACGGACCTATGCTCGGGTTCATCATAACAAGCCCGCTGACCTTTGACAATAGGTAGCCCTTTTTGATGTACCTGACTAAATTCACTCTCTTTTTTTTCTTTTTTTTAAAATAAATATGAGATAATAGTGAATTAGATAGGTTGATTCATCAGGACTCAAGGTTGCTACCAAACTTAACAACATAATGTTGAACCTAACCCTTAGAAGTGCAGGCCATATGTGTTGTGAAATTCTAAAGTAAAAATTATCTTACAACTCACTAAAAGAACTTTTAATGAAAATAACTCAAATTGTCTTACTCCTGACTAATCATTGGGCTTTTAGATTTTATATACTTTGTGTATTCATCATTTCAGTACTAAGGCATAGAAATTAGGTTTTTTTTTTGTGAAATTTACTCGAAAATGCGAAAACGCGAAAAATTTCTTCAAAAATTCGAATCCTATAACCCCCCAACCTATATCAGACATTGTCCTCAATGTTTTTTTTTGAATATTATATTATTATTATGATTATTTTTTTATATTTTTTATATTTTATATATATATATTTTATTTTAGTTTGGACGAAAATATGATGCAGATGGAAAATAGAAGCATTTTACCTTAGTTGCATTAGTAATATGAGGGATCCTATTAATAAAAAAAAATGCAAAAAAAAGAGAAAAAAAATGTGCAGAAATAAGCTACAAGAATTGGGTTGCCACCCAACAAGCGCTAAGACACGTCAAGTGCAGTCAAGCATGCATTAAAAGAAAAATACATCAATTCCTTATGTTTGCCCTAAAATCACTAGACAGCTCCTAATTGGTTTGAAGAGGGCACCTAAGCCTCCAATCCGGTCTAATGAACTGAGTTGACCAGGTAAGCTCCCAGGTAAGTGGGGGGTCACGATGCGTTCGCAAAGGTCCCACTTAAAAACCACTTGCCTCGAACAGATGAACTGTCTCCCTTAAAGGGACAAAGCTTGCCTAGACATCAACTGAGCCATAGAGCAAAATTTGTGCAACTTTTGGTGATCTTCGTTCTATTGAGCTCGAATGTCCCTAGAGGCCAACGTCTAATTGATTTTAATTAAGGTGATAGCTATATGAGAATTGATTCACCTAATTTGGGCAAGAATCTGGTGATGAAATCCAGTTCTTATCTTGTTGGGGTGATTGCCCTTACTATGTGTGGATTAATTGGTGTATGTGTATCAAGCATGCATTCACACTTTTACTGAAATTAAAATCAAACAATCACCACAAAATTTTAAGCAAACTGAGAATCAATTTAAATAAGAAAGGTTCAGATATTACCAAAAAGAATTTCTCCAACATTTTTTTTTTATTTTTAGGCAAACCTCTACAGCATTCCTTCTCCAGCAATTCCTTTTTTGATCATCCCAAATTTTCTTTTTGATTCCTGATCAAATAATACCAAAAGAAAATTCAAAAATTAGAAGAAGGAGATGAGGAAAGTAACAAAATATATATATATATATATATATATTTTATTTTAAATATATATTTTTTTTTGAAAGTTTTTTTTTTTGAAAAGAAGAACAACTATACAAGCAATTCCCGACAACAGCACCAAAAATTGATAGTCAACTTTAAAGACCACGTAATAGCACGTATCTGGTAGGATAGTGATTACGGGTATCGATCCACAGGGATTGGGGTATAGTTGTTTTCTTAAAAATATTTGAAAAAAAAAATTTGGGAAGACTATTAAACTAAGCAATTTTAATAAGAAATGCGATTAAAATGATATCAGTTTGAGGGAACCTAGGGCAAGGAATTCACCACTAACATCGAAACAAGGATTAATTGTATTTTAATTTATTCTTGGATTAACATGCAAATTGGCTACAAGCCTAATAAGCATTTAAATAGAAATTCACAAAAGTAATTTAGGAACATCCATCTTTGGTTGGCATGAAATGTCTACCCTAAACTAATGTGGCAGGACACTGCATCTTCCCTAAGCATGGGTGATCTTCTATTAACTTAGTGATCATGAAGAACAGTTGTATAAACGTCATATTTAAAATCACAGAAATTAAATATGCGATGAAATAAAATATTCATTAAGAACAAAATAAGGTTTATACAACTCCAAGAATAGAAATCAAAAATACAAAATCCTTAGCCCTCTGTTAGGGCTGCATCTCGCCCTAAAGAGGAGATCAGGCTTTCATGCAGTGGTGGACGGCAGCAGCAGCACAGCAGCAGGCTCCCATCTTCATATGAAAATCTTCCGCTTTAGTCCCACTCCCTCTTTTCCCAAAATATCATAAAGTATTCTCTCCCTCTCCTATTTTTTATTCTTTTGTGGGAAATCTCTTGTAAAGAGCTCGGTGGGAGAAGAAGGAAGAAAGGGAGCAGCCCCCTTCCCTGGTGGGGAAGAGGAGGAATGCCCTTCTCGGTTCACGCTTGAGCCTTTTATAGGCTGCAACTCCCCCTCGCTCCTCCTCCCTATTTCACGTCGAGATAAGGATAAGGATGCAGAGAGTAGGCAAAAGCTTGATCCGATCCGTAGATGAAGAAAGATTTTTAGAATCGGACGTGAAAGTCGGTGAACTGGGAGCTGGGATTCGTTGGCTAAAGTTGGCTTGATCCTTGGGTCCGTGGATGAGGTGCTGGGAACGGAACTGAGAGCTGATCCCTTGTCGATGGAGGAGGCCATGGATAGGATCTCGGACGGTTGCTGGCTTCCAGATGCTGTGAAGATGAGTTGGGATCCTATTCCAAAACAGGGCAAGATGGAGTTCCTTGCCGTGAAGCTCGGGAGGATGAAACTGCGGACGTGGAGCAGGGGGAGAGAGGAAGATGAGGATAAGGAAATGAACTTGGAGTGTGGAGTTGGGAGGTTGGTTGTGCTGCCGTTGGTTGGAGATCTGGGAGATGTGATCCGAGAAGATAAACTTGGGAAAGAATGGGAATAGGAACAGGGGATTTTGTTTAGACTTGGTTCTAGATGGATGTTGTGAATGCAAGGAAGCGGGGAAGGACGTGGAGGTTTGGATTCGGCTGGGAGGAAGTTGTTCCGAAATAGGGAAGAATACGTTTGGATTTGGTTGGGATATGGCTATGTTTTGAAGCTAAAATAGGGATGAACTCGTGATGAAGATACGATGGGGAGGCGTTGGAACGTGGAATAGATCACAAACGTGGTGAGCTGGACGCAGAGAAGATGAGGAGGAAGCGCTTGGACCGGGATCTAGCGGAAGAAAGATGGGATGCTCATCCTGCTGGGAGGGAACTCATGGATGAGAGCTGGACGTAGGGGAATGGAATGGCTGGATGTGAGCTAATCCAGCTGAGATACGGCTGCTCTGTTCCGTGGATAATGGAAGGTTAGATTCGAGAGCTGGGAGCAGATTCATTCGGCTGGGAATAGATAGATTCGGGAGCTGGGAGCAGATTCATTCGGCTGGGAATAGAGGACGATGCAGGACGTGGGCGTTGTTGGGAATTGTATCCTAAATGTCAATCGTCAGCATATTGATGATTGAATATTGTAAATAAATTGACAAATTAATAAAGTATTATTTGGCATTATTCATCATTTCATCTTCAAATGAACTCTTATATGATGAAGTCCTTAGGACTTATGTTATGATAAAGGAGGATTTATCTTTGAGTCCTTAAACTTGTTTGCGACCAAATGATATGTTGTTACTAGGACGACAACATTATCGAGATTAGGTCGTTGTGTGACATATACGTTGGTTGTCCTCTTAACCAAGGAGTGTGGAGACACTGGTATGCCATACAGGTGAAGTGTAGGAGTACATTTCACTGAACGTGACCAATTTCGGAACGCTCTACTGTCGAGAGATGTTCCGAGTGGATATGGGTATAAGTTTGGCCCTCTGACCTGAGACCGCAACCTGTGACTAGCAAGCAACTCACTGTACTTTGGTACCGGACTACCTGAATTTCTAATTCAGTGACGGAAGGTCACTGGGTGCAGTCAAGTACTTGCGTAGTCAGTTGTGAGTCAAGATGGAATTGACCCCTCCTGCAAACAGGAGATAATGTCTTGTGACTAATTTAGCAAAACCTTGGCCAGGGTAATCTCAGTGAGGAGTCACGGGATATCTAAAGTTAATCACATAATGGATGTACTAATTATAGGGTTGACAGTGAGCTCTAAGTCATCCTGGCATTAAGAGTCAAAGGGATTGAATTATACAGTAACCATAGTTCAGGGTTCCAGAATATTTGCTTCGCATATATTCGGCCTATTCGGACGTCGGGTACCATTGCTAGATGGTCACATCGATTAGTGTAGGAAGTCGTTCCTATACTACCGGCTTAGGTTCGAACCTATGAGGTCACACGCATAGAAGATTCCTGATTGATCAAGAAGGCTGATGAATGATTAAGAATCATTCGGGGTAATTTGGTCAATTCGATTGGCAAATTATCTTATAAAATAATTAAAGTAATTATCGGAGGATTAATTAGTAATTAGATTGCTAATGAACTCAATTGGATTGAGTAATTAGACTAAGGATGAGCCAAATTAAATTAGATTCAATTCTGGGCTCAATCAGGGTTTTTGACCTGATTGGATTAGGTCTAAATCAAGAGGACTTAGGTTGACCAAATTAAATTAGATTAAATTTGTGCTTAATTAGGGATTGACCTAATTGGATTAGGTTCAACCCATGGTAATTGGATCATTCTAATTGTTAAAATTTAATTAAATTAAATGGATTTGATCTGAAACTGTTCGGATTTTGAAATCCACTTGTCACATATCCATGCATGGCGCCATAAATTGATTTTTAATATGATTAAAAATTAATTTAATTTTTTTAATGGTGCCATGGGACACTTGGCAACATCAGGGACCTCTTTCATCATTAGATGGGTCGAAATGGAGAGATAAATTCATGAAAAGAATTGGATAAGATCAAATTCTCTCTCTTCATGACATATGCCATCCTTATCTTTATCTCACTTCTAATTAAGGTTGAATTTCGAATTTAATCACCACAAAATCACCACGTGACCCTCTAATCTGATTAGGAGCATGGGAATTTCGAAATTGAAAGAGGGAAGTGGCAACATGATGAATGGTTTAGATTAGATCAAGCTTCATCATGTAATGGCACATGAACTTGAATTTTGAATTCAAAATTCAAAACCCCACAAAATCCTCCACAAATATGGGATGGTTGGCATGAAGTTAGGTAGGAGAGCAACATTAAAAGGACCTCCATCATCTGGTGGTCGAATTCAAGGAAAAAAGAGAGAAAAAGAAGAAGAAAAAAGGGAAAAGAAAAGAGAGGAACCCTAGTTCATGCATGGAAAAATTCTGCATTCAATCTAGCTGACTTCTTCCTCCTCTAAGTCCATCGCGCCATTAGTGTTAGGGGTCCCTGATAAGAGTCTTTAGATCAGATCTAAGTCCTCTTCAATCTCTTTAAACCTTTCCTCCAAGTTCTTCCAAGAAGGCGGATCAAAAGTTGATAGTGTTTGGAAGATCAAATTTCAGCCTCAAGAAATTCTGCGCAAGCTAGCACTTCCGCAGGATTGGATCTCTTCAGGAACTTCGCGTGGACTTCTCGTAGAGGCCATTCGTGTGCGTGGCTGCGAAGTCGAGGATCAGATCCACAAGTTTCATCCATCATAAAAGGTATTAATCCTACATTAATCTTTTATTATGGTGTCAAGATCTAGGTCTGATTCCCCGAGGTTTTACCCTCTTTTGGGGCTCCTCACGGAGATATCTCCAGAATCCATTCAATGGATATTCGGAGATTAATCGGAATAGAGTTCTTAAGTTTCAGATCTGATAGTTAATCATGCATGAAAGTTTTAGCATAATTGTTTAAACGATTCCGGCATAATCCTATGTGTTCTTAAGGTGCTGATTTCTAGATTTGATCTTGTAAGCATGCATGAATTAAATTGTTTGATTCGATTTTTCCGCTGCGTTTTAAAACTTAAAAAGAACTACGTATGGCTTGATCCCCCTTATGAAGGGGTACGTAGGCAACCCGATTAGGTTCAGCCATGGTTTTAAAAAAAAAAAAAAAATCCGCATGCTTAACACCGAAGAACCTAGGATTCACTTTCAGTGGTATCAGAGCCAGGTTCATGTTTAAACTTTTATGTTTTAATTCTTGTAATTAAATCTGAAATCATGAGCATGCTTAGATTAGATCTAAAGTATTTTTTATGATTGATTTAATTGCTGATTATGCATGATTAACTAGATCTGAAATTTTGAATGCATATGATGCATGTTTGTGTTAAGATTTGTAACATAAATAAATCTGAAATCATAATATTGTTTAGATTAGATCTAAATAAAATTTATGATTCATATGATCTCTAATTTTAATGAACAAATCAGATCTGAAAATAAAAGTGAAAAAACAAATACATAAGATGTATGTTGTTTGTATTAATTCATGTTGTTATGTATATGTGATGCATGAACATTAAATATAATGACTTAAACATGAATTTAATCTGATTACATGTGATTAATTACAAAAACTCAGATCTGAAAATATGTTTTAAGAACTGAAAGATTGTAATTAATATGTAATTAAAAAGAAATATGCAATGATCAAAACTTTCATAAGTCTAAACTTAATTGAGAATTAAGTGTTATGAAATAGAATTGTAACTCAATTAATTGACATTGCATAATTCTTTGGGCATATGGGTTAGCTGGAATCAAGTTCCTAGGATTGGGTTAGACCTAAGGTTAGAATCATACATGGACAAATAGAATTAATTGATCAAATCTAATTAAGTAGTAACTAGATTAGGTCAAGAAAATTCTAGATCAATTTACAATAGTTGTAGATGGATCAAGTCCATGTCTTTGATTAGACCAAGATGGAACTTGATTTAGGCTCAGAGGTGTAGCCCGAGTCATTTGAGTAATCAAATCGAAATTGATTAACCAGTCGGTGTCTAAGGTAAGTTTGGCAGTTTTGACCGGTGGTTTTTAATTGGGAGCTACTCGCACTGATTCGTCTTTGCCGAGTTAATGGCATATCCCTTCCACCGATCTCACTTACCTGGCCGACATGGTCAATCACATTTTGATTGGATCACTTAATGATTCGAATTAGCCCATGCCTATAAGGAAAATCAGTTTGACTGATTTAGGTGTCTCCTTAACCGGTTTGAGTCTAATCTGATTTGGTGAAGTCAGTGGGAGAAATTAGACTAACCGGATCTTCTCATCTATCCTAATTATGAAATCCTCTAAAATTATTAGGTCCTTAAAATAAAATGGTTATGGAGATAACTAGGTCATAGCCTCCCATTAAGTTGGGTGATAATGGGTCCAATGTTTTGATAATTATTGGAGGCGCGACACGCCTGGTACTTATCAAGCATTGGAATTGTCATTCAATATATGATGAGTTAAGTGTACCTTCAATAGGCGGTCAGGTGAGCCGAGCCACACTCGGGCTTGGTCGTCTATTAGTTGATTAGACTTAACCCTATCATTTAATGGTTGGACCTGACTAGGGTATTCGGTGGAGGCGCCACACGCCTGCCGAAGAACCTAGGGCAAAATTATCACTAGAAGTTGCTTGGTGAAGCAACTGGTTTAGAACCTACCAATAGGTGTATATGGGTTAGCCGAGCCACACTCGGGCCTATATGCGATCTATTGGGTTCTAGTGCCCACTAAAGAATGAGTAATTTTTCGAATTGGAGGTAGAGGCTACCATTTGTATAAAATAGTGGGAGTATCTTTAGACTAAAGTCCAAGTCTACTGTGTTTAGTCAATTCATATACTAATAGCCAAATTTTCTTTTATGTAGAAATGGCCACAAGTTTGTCACTTCGCTCATTATTGGATAATGACAAATTGACTAGTCCCAACTTCAATAATTGGTATAGAAAGCTGAAAACTCAGCATAGTCAGACCAAAAAGATTAAGGATGACCAAAGTCAGGCAGAATGCTTCTATTGTAAGAAGCAGGGGCATTGGAAGAGGAATTGTCCTCAGTACCTTACCTCACTTGACCCGAACAGGCTAAGCAAGAGAAAAGGGCAATCAGTTGCTGATCAAGGTATTTATATGATAACACCTTGTAATTTCTCTATATGTGATAATTCAACCTGGGTATTAGATACTGGAAGTCCGTTTAATATATGCAATTCATTGCAAGGACTTCAGGTCAATGAGAGATTTGAAAACAGCGAGAGATTCCTGAATGTTGGAGATGGAAGATCTGTTCCAGTTCTAGCTTTAGGAAATCTCAAACTTGTTTTCAATTCTCATGTAGTTGTCTTGAGTGATTGTCACTATTGTCCTGCATTCTTATTGAATGTAATTTCCGTAGGCCTTTTGGCCATGAACGGTTATGAAATTTCAATAAAGAAATATTCTTGTGATATCATTATGAATGGTGTTACTGTAATGAATGGACGATTGAGCAATGGCATCTACTTGTTATCACAACCTGTTAATGTAATGTACACGTCAAGTAAGCGTCCTAGAATAGATAATGTCACGGATGTCTACCTTTGGCATCATAGGCTAGGTCATATTAACAAGAACAGGATGAACAGGTTAAGTAAAGAGGGAATCCTCAATGTTAATGATTGTGAATCATTGACAACCTGTGAGTCATGTCTTCTTGGTAAGATGACCAAATCACCTTTTACCGGAAAAGGTGAACGAGCCAGTGATTTATTGACCCTTGTACATTCTGATGTATGTGGGCCAATAAGCACAGATGCTAGAGGTGGGTATTCATATTTCATTACGTTTACAGACGACCTTTCTAGGTATGGTTATGTCTATTTAATGAGACATAAATCTGAAGCATTTGAAATGTTCAAATTGTATCGTAATGAAGTAGAAAAACAAACTGGAAAGAGTATTAAAACTCTTCGATCAGATCGAGGAGGCGAATACCTTTCCAATGAGTTTTTGACATATTTAGGAGAGAATGGGATTCTCTCCCAATGGACTCCTCCTGGTACACCACAGTATAACGGTGTATCAGAAAGAAGAAATCGAACTCTGTTAGACATGGTTCGATCCATGATGGGGTTTGCAAGTCTGCCCATATCCTTTTGGGGATATGCACTTGAGTCAGCCTGCTACATTCTAAATAAGGTTCCAAGTAAGTCTGTAAATAAAACACCACATGAGATGTGGACTGGACGTAAGCCAATGCTGTCTCACCTTAGGGTTTGCGGGTGTCCAGCATATGTCAAACGTTTGAAAACAGACAAACTTGAACCCAAGTCTGACAAATGTTTCTTTGTTGGTTATCCTAAAGAAACTAAAGGATATTACTTCTACTTTGCTGAAGAACAAAAGTTATTCGTAAGCAATAGAGCTGTTTTCTTAGAGAAAGAATTCCTTAGTGAAGGAACTAAAAGCTCTAATGTTGAGCTTAGGAAAGTTCAACATGTAGAAGATCCGACACCATCTACTGAACTAGTTGAGTCAGATTTGATTAGATCAGATCCAGAACCCATCTTAGATGCACCATTAAGGCGATCAGGTAGAGTACCACGTCAGCCGGACAGATACTACAGTTTCTTGGTCCAGGACGGGGATCCTGTCGAACTTGATGAAAACAATGAGGATCCGATCACCTATATGGATGCTATGCAGAGGCATGACTCTGATGCATGGCTTGGAGCCATGCAATCCGAAATGGAATCCATGAAGGTCAATGATGTATGGACATTAGTTGACCCACCCGAAGGGATTAAACCCATAGGGTGTAAGTGGATTTTCAAAAGAAAACGGGCGCAGACGGAAAAGTAGAGACCTATAAAGCCCGTCTGGTTGCCAAGGGATATCGTCAACGTTATGGTATTGACTATGACGAGACGTTTTCTCCTGTGGCAATGCTCAAATCCATTCGGATTATGCTTGCGATAGCAGCACACATAGATTATGAAATCTGGCAGATGGATGTTAAAACCGCTTTTCTAAATGGAGATTTAGAAGAAGAGGTGTATATGATGCAACCTGAAGGTTTTATATCTGCAGATGAGTCTAAGGTGTGCAAGCTTCAAAAATCCATTTATGGATTAAAGCAAGCTTCACGGAGTTGGAACATACGATTTGATAAGGTGATCAAATCATATGGCTTCATTAAGAATGAAGAGGAACCTTGCATTTATAAATGGGCAAATGGTTCAGTTATTATATTTCTTGTTTTGTATGTGGATGACATTCTTTTAATCGAGAATGACATTCCTGCATTACAAGGAATAAAGGTTTGGCTATCATCTCAATTTGCCATGAAGGATTTGGGAGAAGCATCTTACATCCTAGGGATGAAGATCTATAGAGATAGATCTAGAAGATTGCTTGGATTATCCCAATCCACATACATTGATACTATACTGAAAAGGTTCAGTATGATTAATTCCAAGAAAGGCTATCTTCCAATGGGCCATGAAATTAACCTCTCTAAAAGGGATTGTCCGACAACCTCTCAAGAAAGAGAGACTATGGATAGAATTCCATATGCTTCGGCAGTGGGATCTATAATGTATGCCATGACATGTACTAGACCAGACGTGGCATACTCACTAGGAGTAGTGAGTAGATACCAATCTGATCCAGGTAGCAACCACTGGAAGGTTGTCAAAACCATCCTTAAGTATTTGAGAAATACTAAAGATCAGTGGCTTGTCTACGGTGATTCTGACTTAAAACTTGAGGGATATACTGATTCAAGTTTTCAGTCAGATCAAGATGATAGCAAGAGCGTGTCGGGATATATCTTCACTCTTAAGGGTGGGGCCATCTGCTGGAAGAGTTCCAAGCAGCATACAGTGGCAGATTCTACATGTGAAGCAGAATACATTGCAGCATCTGATGCAGCCAAGGAAGCCGTATGGTTGCGCAAGTTCATCACCGAGCTGGGAGTGGCACCTTCCATTGATGGTCCAGTTCCTATATTTTGTGATAACACTGGAGCCATAGCTCAGGCAAAGGAACCTAAAGCACATCAGCAGACCAAGCATATTCTGCGACGTTATCACCTGGTTCGAGAGATTATAGAACGAGGTGATATTGATCTTCAGAAGATTGACACAAAAGAAAATCTGGCTGACCCATTTACCGAAGTCCTCGGCATCAAAGAGTTCAACGAACACAAGTCGAAGATGGGTATTAGATACTGTGCTGATTGGCTTTAGGCTAAGTGGGAGTTGTTGGGAATTGTATCCTAAATGTCAATCGTCAGCATATTGATGATTGAATATTGTAAAAAAATTGACAAATTAATAAAGTATTATTTGGCATTATTCATCATTTCATCTTCAAATGAACTCTTATATGATGAAGTCCTTAGGACTTATGTTATGATAAAGGAGGATTTATCTTTGAGTCCTTAAACTTGTTCGCGACCAAATGATATGTTGTTACTAGGACGACAACATTATCGAGATTAGGTCGTTGTGTGACATATACGTTGGTTGTCCTCTTAACCAAGGAGTGTGGAGACACTGGTATGCCATACAAGTGAAGTGTAGGAGTACATTTCACTGAACGTGACCAATTCCGGAACGCTCTACTGTCGAGAGATGTTCCGAGTGGATATGGGTATAAGTTTGGCCCTCTGACCTGAGACCGCAACCTGTGACTAGCAAGCAACTCACTGTACTTTGGTACCGGACTACCTGAATTTCTAATTCAGTGACGGAAGGTCACTGGGTGCAGTCAAGTACTTGCGTAGTCAGTTGTGAGTCAAGATGGAATTGACCCCTCCTGCAAACAGGAGATAATGTCTTGTGACTAATTTAGCAAAATCTTGGCCAGGGTAATCTCAGTAAGGAGTCACGGGATATCTAAAGTTAATCACATAATGGATGTACTAATTATAGGGTTGACAGTGAGCTCTAAGTCATCCTGGCATTAAGAGTCAAAGGGATTGAATTATACAGTAACCATAGTTCAGGGTTCCAGAATATTTGCTTCGCATATATTCGGCCTATTCGGACGTCGGGTACCATTGCTAGATGGTCACATCGATTAGTGTAGGAAGTCGTTCCTATACTACCGGCTTAGGTTCGAACCTATGAGGTCACACGCATAGAAGATTCCTGATTGATCAAGAAGGCTGATGAATGATTAAGAATCATTCAGGGATAATTTGGTCAATTCGATTGGCAAATTATCTTATAAAATAATTAAAGTAATTATCGGAGGATTAATTAGTAATTAGATTGCTAATGAACTCAATTGGATTGAGTAATTAGACTAAGGATGAGCCAAATTGAATTAGATTCAATTCTGGGCTCAATCAGGGTTTTTGACCTGATTGGATTAGGTCTGAATCAAGAGGACTTAGGTTGACCAAATTAAATTAGATTAAATTTGTGCTTAATTAGGGATTGACCTAATTGGATTAGGTTCAACCCATGGTAATTGGATCATTCTAATTGTTAGAATTTAATTAAATTAAATGGGTTTGATCTGAAACTGTTCGGATTTTGAAATCCACTTGTCACATATCCATGCATGGCGCCATAAATTGATTTTTAATATGATTAAAAATTAATTTAATTTTTTTAATGGTGCCATGGGACACTTGGCAACATCAGGGACCTCTTTCATCATTAGATGGGTCGAAATGGAGAGATAAATTCATGAAAAGAATTGGATAAGATCAAATTCTCTCTCTTCATGACATATGCCATCCTTATCTTTATCTCACTTCTAATTAAGGTTGAATTTCGAATTTAATCACCACAAAATCACCACGTGACCCTCTAATCTGATTAGGAGCATGGGAATTTCGAAATTGAAAGAGGGAAGTGGCAACATGATGAATGGTTTAGATTAGATCAAGCTTCATCATGTAATGGCACATGAACTTGAATTTTGAATTCAAAATTCAAAACCCCACAAAATCCTCCACAAATATGGGATGGTTGGCATGAAGTTAGGTAGGAGAGCAACATTAAAAGGACCTCCATCATCTGGTGGTCGAATTCAAGGAAAAAAGAGAGAAAAAGAAGAAGAAAAAAGGGAAAAGAAAAGAGAGGAACCCTAGTTCATGCATGGAAAAATTCTGCATTCAATCTAGCTGACTTCTTCCTCCTCTAAGTCCATCGCGCCATTAGTGTTAGGGGTCCCTGATAAGAGTCTTTAGATCAGATCTAAGTCCTCTTCAATCCCTTTAAACCTTTCCTCCAAGTTCTTCCAAGAAGGCGGATCAAAAGTTGATAGTGTTTGGAAGATCAAATTTCAGCCTCAAGAAATTCTGCGCAAGCTAGCACTTCCGCAGGATTGGATCTCTTCAGGAACTTCGCGTGGACTTCTCGTAGAGGCCATTCGTGTGCGTGGCTGCGAAGTCGAGGATCAGATCCACAAGTTTCATCCATCATAAAAGGTATTAATCCTACATTAATCTTTTATTATGGTGTCAAGATCTAGATCTGATTCCCCGAGGTTTTACCCTCTTTTGGGGCTCCTCACGGAGATATCTCCAGAATCCATTCAATGGATATTCGGAGATTAATCGGAATAGAGTTCTTAAGTTTCAGATCTGATAGTTAATCATGCATGAAAGTTTTAGCATAATTGTTTAAACGATTCCAGCATAATCCTATGTGTTCTTAAGGTGCTGATTTCTAGATTTGATCTTGTAAGCATGCATGAATTAAATTGTTTGATTCGATTTTTCCGCTGCGTTTTAAAACTTAAAAAGAACTACGTATGGCTTGATCCCCCTTATGAAGGGGTACGTAGGCAACCCGATCAGGTTCAGCCATGGTTTAAAAAAAAAAAAAAATCCGCATGCTTAACACCGAAGAACCTAGGATTCACTTTCAGGCGTTTGAGAAGATTATGAACGGATACGAGATGATCTTGGGATGCGGAAGGAGTTGGATTCCTCCATGGACGATGGGACTCCGTTCCAAACAGGATGAGATCTAGGCGTTTCGGAAGGCTTATCCCGCCTGAGAAAAGAACTTGAGGATTCGGTTGATGGCTGGGAAGCTTGGGAGGAATCATGGAAGCAGGGGAGATGAACTCTGTTTTGAGGCTGGGATGCTTAATCTGCAGACACGGGATGGGTAGCTTGGGACTTCGTTAATGGCTGGGATCAGGGGGGTGGTATAGTAGCTTAGATATGGCTAGGGCACGGAACAGGGGAGAAAATACGTGAACTAGGGGTGGCCATGTGTTGAAAAGGAAATTGGTGTTGACTCGATTCATGGGGTGCATGCGAATTGGGTTCAGGGGTCATCCCAGATGAATTTGATTCGACCTGCATACATTAGATGGACCTATAAAATCAACCAAAAATCGAATTATTTTTAATAATGCAATGATGAAGATAATTCAATTTTTTAGTTGAATTTACAAAATATGTGAATTAAAATAATGATAAGTGCTATGAATAAGATATTAATTTATGCATTATTTAGCACTTATCACGTAACAAGCATTCTAGACTTGTTTGGAATATAAAACTTAACTTCTATCATTGTAGAAGATAAATGTCTCCACCTTTCAACTATTTTCTTAAAAATTTGATCAAGAATTGTCTCCTTTGAGATGGGAATAATGGCAGCTTCGCTACCATAACAACAAATGGCCATAAAAATAGAGCTAGCAGTGTCTTATGAGGCCATGACAATGGAAAAAAAAGGAGGCAATGAACAGATAATTCTGAATTGCAAATAGAGTTAGGAATATAGTGGAGCAGAGTCTCACCACACAGAGAAAGATGGACTATCAGCGTTCTCTCAAATAGGGAACAGGTAAAGAGTAAGAGGGACTCTCAACGTTTTTAGGTCAACACAAAGGCTCAACATGCTGTCTCCCTATCCGTCCAGCATCCATCCTAATGGGTGCCTGTCTCTTCCTTGACCAAACAATCTTCAATGGCAAAGATAAAACAGAGAAGAACCGAGATAAAATGCATACCCTGTTGCGGGCTATTTTTTCACCTATTTTTCCATTTCAAAATCTTCCCCCAAAGCCATCTTCGGTAAACATCTTCTGTGGGATCACCAGGGGCATTTTCGCTTTAGAGCTGGAAGTGGGAAGCTTACTTGGGAGCATCTTCGGTAGAGAAAAACGGAGTGTGTTCCGGATAGAAAACAGAATGCGGAAGATTTTTTTTTCTGCTTCTGGTAACATGGGGGTACTTACCGTAACCTGGGGGCACTTTGGGTACTATATTTCAAAGAAAACAGTAACTTAGGGACCGCGAATTACAAAACCATTAAGTGGTGGACCGGAAGTTTTTTTTTTTAGGTCAACAGGGACCTCCTATTATAGTGAGGTTTTTAGAGGGATGGAAAAGTAATTTCCCGTAAATTTTATCTAACATGCTCACTGTTGACTCTGTAGAAAAATTTCTAATAACAATATAGAGAAATAGAACACCAAAAAATCAACCACCATATAGAAAAAGTTACTATTTATAGCTGCAATTGATATAATCTCGAAGATAGCTTGCAATCAAAGACAGAAAATGGGCCGTGATCATTCATTTGAGCCATGTTCGAATTTGGGCCTAGTTCATTTATTTTGGGCACTATTGGGTCGTGTCCATTTTAGGCCCTATTAGGCCCTGTTCACTGTTGGTTTGAGAAATTTCAGATTACCATATGCTATGCAAGTTTTAGATGAAGTCCATATGACTACTCGTTTATTCGCAACTCCTCAGCTAGCTTGATCATTTTATTGCTTTATGTTGATGATATAATTATCACTAGTAGTGATCACACAAGTATTTTGGAGCTCAATCAACTGCTTCACACATCCTTCCGGATGAAAGACCTTGGAGCATTAACTTATTTCTTGGGCCTTGAACTTTCATCAACTTCCAAAGGCTTACACACTAAACCAAACCAAGTACACAGAGGATATCATTTTCAGAGCACACCTGATGGATGATAAAGATGTTTTCACTCCCATGGAAGTGAATGTCAAATACAAAAAGGATGATAGAAAACTCTTATTGTTAAAATATTTACAGAAGAAGAGAAAAACAAGAGAAAAAGAGAGATGGGACTAATATGGTTGGAAACTTGGCATAACTCACCATAACAAGGCTAGATATATCCTTTGTTGTCCATGTTCTAAGCTAATTTGTGTCTGACCCTTGTCAACTTCATTTGGCTGCACTTCACCAGGTAATTCGTTAACTTAAATGAACTCATGGGCGTGGACTCTTATTTTCTTCCTCATTCTCACTAGGTTCGTTAATGCCCATTGGGTTGGATGCTTAGATTTTTGTTGCTCCACTATTGGTCGGTGTATGTTTTTAGGGAATCTTTAATATTTTGAAGTATAAGAAGCAGGATTATATTTTCAGATTATTTGCTAAGGTGAAATATCATTCTATGTCTGCAGCATGTTCTGAAAATATCTGTATTCGTAGATTATTTACTGACCTTGGGGTACACTTGAAAACTCCTACAAGACTTTATGTAGATAATGTCAGTGCAGTTTAGATAGCCAACAATCCAATTTTTCATGAACATACTAAGAACATAGAAGTGGATTGCCATTAGGTAAGGAAACTTCTATAACAAGCTACTATTATTTTATTTTATGTTTGCTCTGAACATCAGATTGCAGATATATTTACCAAAGCTATGAATAGAAGTCGGCATATTTTGCTAGTTGACAAATTGATGTTTCTGCATTTCCAACGTCAATTTGAGGGAGAGTGTCAATGAAATTTAGGAATCAAGGATAAAATCAAGCCATGATCTCGACAATTAAGGGTCAACAATAATCTTAGCAATCAAGGGTCAACTTAAGCCATAACCAGCAGTGCTATCTTTGAATATTCTCCACTAATTTTCTATCAATGGAATCTCTAGAAATCAATGATAGAATCAAGCCATTATCTCGGCAATCAAAGGTTGACTATAATCTTAGCAATCAAGGCTTAACTGAAGCCATGATCAACCATAATCAGTTGGGCTATCTTTGAATATTCTCCTCTAATTATGTATGTAAACATTCCATAGTTGTTACAACCAGACTTGCCATTTTTGTACACCCACACTTACCATTTTTGTTGTCTTATGTAGTTACATATAAGCCGATGCTTGGATTAGAAAAGGAACAAGAAATATTTCCACCAATATTGTCATCCTTAACTTTATTGCAGAAATATGAAAACCCCCAAAAGTTTGAAATTTTTCGACTTCTTCTATTCAGAATATTGTAGCCTCATAGCCGGGTAATTAAAGAAGATAATCATGCAACTACCATATGGCTCTTCTTTCGTTGGCACCAAAATGCAAGCTCGGTTATAATTAGAGGGAAATGCATTTCAAGAATAGTAGGGATATTAAGTTGTCATCGTGAGAATTATGTGATAATGATTTCTAACGTAGTTGGATGACTAAGTTATATCGACACAAAAAAAAAAAATTTAGAGATTAATTAAAAGATTATAAACTTTTAGGTCTATTTATTTCTCGTCCAAATTTAAAAAAGATATTAATGTATGTTTTTCTAAATTTTCCAAGACATGAATATTTTAGCTTGTTTGACTTTTCCAGACAATATGCTTGATACCTAGTGGTTATCTAGGCCCAGCCTCTGCCCGAACCGACTCTGATGCGGAATTTCGTTATCCCAACATAGATCTGACCCGATTTTAAATGAACCGGATACGAAACCAAAGTGAGCTCGAAACCATTAACGGTATGGATTTTAGTCAAACCCGGACCCTATCCACCAGCAGCACCTCTACCAAATAGGTGTTCATCGTCTCCACACGTATCACCATGTGCCACCCAGAACATGCTCTTCTCTGATACGTGTCAAAATCACACCCGGTGCGAACCAGTATAATGCTCTTCTCTCATACGTGTCAAAATCTTACACGCGTGCAACCGCTCTATACCCTCCGTTGCTCCGTCTTCCTTCGCCACAGAGGCGCGGCTCGTCGGCCGACACCACCCGCTACTTTCAACCCTCCCCACGCTACGAAACGATGAAGCTTCGAGTCCGGTCCACGGCGACGAAGGAGACGCTCCGGGTCGAGGCCCCCGACGCCTCCTCCCTTCACGACCTCAAAACCCTAATCGCGTCCAAGTTATCTCCCTCGATCTCTCCCGATTCGATCCGCCTTTCCCTCAATCGCACCGACGAGCTCTTCGCCCCTTCCCCGGGCGATTCCCTCCCCTCCCTCGGCCTCACCGCCGGCGACCTTCTTTTCTTCTCCCTCGCCCCCGACTCTCAAACCATATCCCCAACTCCAGCCCCGATTCCACCGCCGGAGAACCCCGATTCCGACGCCCCTTCCCAGAAAGATGCCATCTTGGACACCTCGGCGACCCTAGATTCGAACCGACATGAAGAAATTGTGGCAGAGAACCCCAATTCCACCGTCCCTTCTGTTCAAGATGCACTGTCGGGACCCACCCTAACCCTGGATTCGAACCGAACTCAAGAGATGGCGGCCGAGTACCCGGAGGATCGCATGGAGGTGGAGGAGGAGTCCCCTGTAGCGAAGAAATCTGTGTCGGTTCCGGTGTTCCTCAAGAGGGTCAAGGAAGAGGAGAAGGGGGAGGTCGAGGGCATTCTGGGGCGCCTGGTTATTGTTGTCCATGCTGTGTTCCTGGAGTCTGGTTTTCTGGTCTATGATGGCAATGGATCTCGCTTGCCGGAAGGATGGGCATCGGCAGCTACTACTGCAGTGTCCATTCAGTACACTCTCCCTGGTCTTGTAGGCTTAGGTAATGATGGAAAGCAGGTGAAAATTGCCATCTTGAAGTTTGCAGTGATGGGAAATTATGTAACGGTCTATGGGTATGTAAGTGGTGATCATCCAGATGTTTATCGTGTGTGTTTCGATGGATCGAAGCTGGAGCATTTGTTCAGTTTGGATATGGATTCCATGGGTCAAACGGAAGAGAAGGAGATATTTCAACTCTGGAAAGCAGTGAAAGATGGGCTATCTTTACATCTCTTAATTGATATCTGTCAGAAGAATGGGTTGCCTCTGCCGGCATGCTTCATGCTCCTTCCTGTTGATCTCAAAATCAAGGTTCTGGAGCTTATTCCCGGTATTGATGTTGCAAAGGTTGCATGCACTTGCTCCGAGTTGAGGTACCTGTCGTCGGATGATGAGCTTTGGAAGCATAAGTTTGTGGAGGAGTTTGGTTTGCTGGATGAGAGGCAAGTTGCAGGGAGAAGCTGGAAAGAAAAATATGCTTTCCATTGGGTCAAGAAAAAGAATACTAACAAGTGGATTGAAAGGGAAAGAACATTTGTATGGCCCAGAAATTATTTTCCAAGGTTTAACCCAGCCGTTCCACATGGGTTTCCAATGATTGGTGGAGATTATGACCGTTTCCCAGCAATAGGAGGTTTTGGTCCAAGGATGCCCAGAATTGGATTTCCTGGTCTACCATCTCGACGGAATTTTTCGCCTCCTTGCAATCTTGGTGGATTCAATGCTGAGTTTGAAGGGTGAAAAGTTATTTGCTATTTTGTTGCTTGTTCATTTAGAGAGGTACTTTAGCATATATATGTTTAGCTATGGCTGATAGATGCATTTTTAAGTGTCAATGTGCATGCTCTTTTTAAGCCCTACGTTGTTAATGAGCTATATAATTTGCTTCATGAAGAAGTATTTGTATGATCCTGGTATGTAAATAATGTAACCCGAATGTTTACACCTGCAGTCTTATATGGTATACTGCAAATTTCTATGGGAGTTTCTGGTATTTCTGTCATGTCATGTTTTGGATCTTTGATTCATCAAAAGAGGCTCTATTATTTATATTTGAAAAGCAGCTTTGGGTGAACGATTTTAGTGAAACATACATAACTCCTTTCTTTTTCAGATATCGGACATCGTATAAAGTTCAGCACAGATATTTTCATGTGTAAAAAATCAGCAACTTTAATCAGGTTGAAATTATCCTCTATGTTGAATCATACAATAAAAAATGCACAGGTACAAACATGCAAGCACACGCCTGCAGGACCTATGAGCTTTTTATTTAGTCTCTCACTAATTTATAATTAATTGTTGGAACTTTTCTTTTCCCTGCATATGCCTACAAATGTGCAACGACTACTTGATTAAGAAATATGGTTAGGACTTAATGTTAATTTTTATATTTTGTTTAGTGTTATTACTTTTATTGCCTTTACTTTCTCTACGGTTTTTATCCTAATAAAATTCAATCTTATCAAGATGAAAAGTCATCTTCAAACTAATCATGAGGAAGAGTTATGGGAAAACAGAAAGATCTCTCAACCAGTTTTGGTCCTTGGACTTCAAGCATGTAGGAACAATCAACTGCATTTCAGAGGAGTGTTCAGAATTTATTTCTAAGGGAGTAACACATTTTGTTGCATCCTTAATGGTTTTTGTTTATGAATTTATTTTTTAGGGATGTCTGTTATCTTTTTCGCTAATGTGGTCCAATCAATTATCTTTCTTAAATTCAGATCTCTTCTGAGAGGAGCTAGTTGTTTGCAAAGAGAGCTACAGGGCAGTCAATCTAGACCTTAGAACATTGTCGGTAATTGTATATGATTAAGGCACCATGGTTTCACAAATTGTGAAGTTCTGATTGATGATTCATATCAAAAACAGATAAAAAAAAAGTAAGTGTGGTTAGGCAAATCTTCAGGAAATGAGTATCATAGATAGTAAAACTTTGGATAGATAGAGTATTTTTTTTTTCAGCTTGGAGTTTATGAAGGGAAAGCGTTCTTGCACTAACAATACTGGAACAGAAGGATATATGCTTAACTAGGTTGAACAGACAACTTATCTTTTGCTTGGAAAATGTCTTTAATTAAGATGGTTCGTATAATATATCCTTGGTGTTGGTGATTATACTTGAGAATCATGCAAAATAAATAGCATTTGGACTGGTTTCTTTTCTTTCCCCTTCTATTCTTAAAGCGGCCATTCCAGCTCTGTCATAAAAAATATTATGCTCGGAGATTTGTGCAATCACACTTAATTAAAGCAGGATGATTAGTAGTGCAGGAAGGAAGAGTTGTTTGTATGCTTGCAAACACATTGTTGATAATTATCATAGAGCTGGAAAGATAGAATAAACTAAGATTTTTTTTTTTCGGGTCCCCACAGAACTGGAATTCCAAGTTGAGATTTAATGTTGAGGTGAAAATCAAATTTAGGATTCTAATGAAATGGGATCCAAACCTTTACTCTAAGACTATAAAGATTAATAATGGAGACTTGATATGCTCAGGACATGCTCTTTTGGTGGTTGTGTTCTGTACTTCGATGTGTTATTTATGCTTGAGGACATAGTTTGCTGTGCTAGTATCGGGCTCCGGATCGGTTGTCTGGCGGCATGGGCCGGTACGGCCCCGTATTGTGCCGTGCCGGCCCTATACCGACACAATAGAGGTAGGGGAGAGGGAGAACGGGAGAGAGAAAAAGAGAGAGAGAGCGGGGGAGGGAGGGAGAGGGAGAGGAAGGAGAAGAGAGACCGACTAGTGGAGGTAGGAGAGCCTCCATGGCGGAGGAGGCGATCCCCAATGGATTTGCCGATTTTCACTTAAAATTCTGAAAAATAAAAGGAACCCCTCCAGGCTCCTGTTTCGAACGGAATAGGAGACCGGAGGCGGAGCCGCGGAACAAGGGACCAAAGACGAAGCCCTACCTCCACAGCTCTCCGGCCTCCGCCTCCTCCGTGCGGAGGCTTCTTGGCTTCCGCCTCCTCCGTGTAGAGCCTCTCCGGGGCCGACCCCGGACGGCCTCTTTCTTCCTTCCTCTCCATCTCCCTTGTTCCTCAGCTCTCTCTCTCTCTCTCTCTCTTCCTATTTTTCCATCTCCTTCGCCCCCTCCATCACCGGTTCTGGTTTCGTTGCCAGAACCGTCCCAGTCCGCTGCTGGTGCGGCTTGGGACGTCTCGAACTAGGCAGTTTAGGATAGTTCCGCCTACCATGCTTGAGGGTATGGATGATAAGGTAGGACTTTCCTCAGCTAACCTTAAAAATTTCATGGCTTGGCACTTCTCTTTCCCAAAGTTGCCTTGTCTAGGAATTTGCTACCAATTTTTAAAGGTTGATAATAGGTTAATTGCATCATAAGAGTGTGTGCTCTGTTGATATAAAATTGTACCCTAGAATGTACCTAATTTTGATGGGAAAAGTCTTGGACGATGACACAATTTCCTCCTTATGATAATACTAGCATAACCAACAAGCCTTTTATCTTCTATCTCTGCTTTTTTGGTAGGATAATAATAGTGATTGCACCTGCCATACATGTGGACTACTTGATGATTTGTTGGAGTGATATCAAGTGCTAGTAATGAACTTTATATAAAATAATTATTACATGTGTTCTAAATGTAATTGTAGGTTATCGTTTGAATTTTGACATGCACCATCAAGGATAGAAAGACTTGACCGCAGCTTTTTTTTTTATCGTGTAGTTTGACAAGAATCTCTTCCAGCCAATCTGTTCACATGTTCCTTTTCTTTAATCACATCAATGCCTTTTTAAATATTCAAGAAATTCTCATGTACAACTGCCAAGTAAATGAATAATAAATAGAGGAAGTACTCGTTGGTTTGTAATAGTAATGGCAGTCATTTATAGTGATATGTGATGAACTTTGTCATCTATCTTATAAGTTAGAGAATGGTGAGTGAGAGCGAGACCGGGCAGTAAAATAGAGAAAGAACATGGAGAGAAGTGGTTTAGGCGATCTAATAATTGGAAGATTTTTTTCACATACAGAGGAAGATAGAAGAGGTGCAATAATTGAAGTGGAAAATCTCTTCAGTTACAGATGGAATCTTTTGTGTGTCTAAATTAAGAAGGAATAGGAGCAGTTGGATATGGGAGAGGGAAAGAAAGAGAGACGTGTTAGTTCTTGGTGAAGGAGGCAAGGATGTAGGAAGAGAGGGAACATGAGAAAGAGAAAAAGAGTGTAAAAAATGGAGAGAACTTGGTTTACCATGTGATCAGAGATGGATCTTTCTAGGAATATATTTAAGAATGGAATCATTGGGATTTTAGGATGTTAAATGAGAAAATTCATTTCTTTTTTTAATGAAATAGAAATGAAGAGGCATGATTAAGAGAGTAACACTACCACATGCACCAATGTAGTTCTCTGTTTTAATTGATTTAGAGTATATTGGTCAATTAAATAAGTATGACCAGAGACTTCTACTATTTACTTTTTAGGAGTACTACAGATATGCAAATTTTCTTCAGCAGTGGTAATATATGAATGCATCCGCAGGTGAGTTTGTATTGGTGAATTTATCCTTCTTTTCCAAGTCTCACGTATAGGTGTTAGGCACAGGAATCTGATTGCTTTTTTGTATGTGGATCTACTTCCTTGTAAAAACTTCACGTGCCTGCCTGCGCATGTCCACCCAAACAACATACGTGCACCCGCACCAGGTGAGCGGATCCCCGACGGAGCGACCATGCTTGTGTGAGGCTATATTCTATATCACTCGATCAAGACTAGATGGCTCATGATTCAAATATTTTCCTCGATTACTATAGACCCCAACTTAGCCACCACCCCACCTCTGCTGATATCTGCTGATCCCAATGGAAACATCGTTGCTGTCGAGCTCATCATCCACCACTGGTGTTCCACCCTCAAAGCAATGAATTTCTTAATGAAGTCGGGTTCTTCTTGTTTTTAGCTTGGATTAGAGGTTGATTCCAAAGTACCATATTCTAAGAATTCTTAAGATGATTGAATTGCTGATGGGAGCAGACTTGGATACTGCTGTTTTATTGCTAAACAGAAGTTTCTGAAGAAGTCTGTCCTTCTGTATAATGTAAAGATTACAGGGCTTCAAGATATTTGCATTATTGCTTGTGCTTGGAAATTGGCTGGGAAAAATTTCCATGCGAATACAAGCTTTAATGAGAAAAGATGAAGAAACATTCAAGCTTGTTTTCTTTCATTTGCTGCGATATTTGTTTGTTACAGAAACTTTATTGTGTTTGGAATGGAGCTTGGGTTGTCACATACTCCTACAGGTGATTTACATGGTCGTGTTGCTTGAGCCAAGCTATGCAGATTGCAGAGTTTGTGACTAGAAACAAGCTTAGTTCACTGGGATTGGTGGCACTGTCCTGAAAATTGTGATTTGTGTTGGCCAGGGTTATTGCAGTTTGATGCAATTAGTCCTATGAATTTTTAGTAACATGAATGAAAATTGGTTTTGATTTATCTTTTTTTCAGTCTTTTCTATCTTTCTTTATCATTTCTTAGTAGTTATTAAGCAATGGAATCCAAAAGTTCTAAGAAAATTAGCTGTTTTAATCTTCAGGTCGTATTTATTATTTGCTAGCTGCTAGCTCGAATGGAAAACCCCAACTCTAATATTTCTTATTAGAAGTTTCAAGTTGATCATTTAGATGGATTCTTTTTTATTTTAAGATGTACTTCAGAATATATTACTTGTTTCTTGTGTATGAACCACTGAAAGTGAATACCCAAATCTATAAGATAGGTTTGTGTCTTCTCTGTACATTTACTTGAGCTTTGAAAATTTGTTTGGACAATTCAACATTACCGTTCCTGATTTTGATGCGTTCTTCATGCTGTAACCTAGTATCTGGTGCTATCTTACTACAACATGGTGACATGACTCTAAGTGGAGGGAGTTGTTTTCCACGGTGAAAATTGGATATTTAGGTACTTGAAAATTCATTTACAAGGTATTGCACCTATAAAGCTACTGAAGTGTACAGTAATTTTATAGATTTTCTCCTTTGTTGAGGTGAGACTTCGCACTAACATTTGAGCCATCGCATGACTGAACATTCAGTATTAGCATCCACCTTACAGAGCACTGTCAGGGGTTTGATCTGATATACAAGCATGCAAATAGTTTCTTGATTCGAAGGATAAGACATGCCGCTATATATTGGAATTCAGTAAATTTGTGACTAAACATATGCATTAACAATGAGATCTAGGACGATGTCCTTGATAGGGAGCAAGGGATTTACTGGTCCAAATGTGCGAGCACCAGGTTGTCTTATATGGAAATCATCATAAAGGCATAATCTTGTCATACTCCAACCTTGATAGAAGCTAGTATTATAATCTCGATTCGGAACACTGAATCTTCGACCTTCATAGCCATACTAGGAAAAATAAGAGAAACATTAAAACTTAATAATAAAATAATAAGAGAATATGAAGGTTACAACTAGTCTTTCAAGAGGAATCCTATATATTGTTTGCTCTTTTGAGAAGCCATGTCATAAGCCGAATTCAAGAATAATGAGGAGATGGGACAAAAGTGGGGAAAGAGAGTTTTATAAAGTTGAGAAAATAGCTAGAAGAAAGAAAGAAATGTGCAGCAAATGGGTATTCAATGTAGGATTCAATAGGGAATGGAGAGGAGGATATATAGTACCTGGAAGGGAAGAAAAAGAAGGAAAGTAAATCCTTGGGAAATGGAGATTTGAGATTAGAATTTTGTTGATTAAGATTTCATCATTGAGGTAATAAAGCAAGGAGAGGAAATGAAATATAAGGACAAGTGCTGCAAGTTGAGAAGAACCATCTATAGGATAGATTGGTGGATAGCAAATGCATCTTCAATGAGATGGATGCCTTGTCAGATTAGCTGAAAATGCAAGGGTATTTCTAGGATATTGATACAACCAAGGCTTTTTTTCCTTCCTCCTCTCTTTTTTTGATTAATTCAAGGATTTTGTGGTTCTACTCCAGCAAAATCTTTATGCACTTTTAACAAATGTTCAATATTAATTGTCCATTGTAAAATGAATGGCCTGAATGGTACCATAGATAACCGGTTAACACCAATTTATCTTAAAGGTACATGCGAAAAGTATCATAAATAACTAGAAAAAATAGGGTCCTTTTGTCCTCTTGCATAAAGAAAAAATTCTTAGCATTTATTCATATTCTGTTTGTACCTTTTGCCTTTGGTCAAATTGCAACTATTTCTCTCATTGTTGAGCTTGTCTAGCCTTATTACCTTACTCTATGGAAGCTGGAGGGTGCAAACTCGATTTGATTTCTTCCCACTAATGGGGTCTAATGTCGTAGACCACATTGTCCTTGCTCTTGTGGCCTTTTAGCTTTAGCTTCACAAGTGCCGCCACCATCCTTTGAAAATGAACCAACCATGCTCTCATGGCACTATGAACTCTCAAGTGGCCCTATGGAGGTGGAGACCTAGAGCTTGGTGATATATTATAGATGGCCTCCTACCACCAGTAGTAGACCTCTCTGCCTCTCAACCCTAACCCCCTCCACCCGTACCGCAACTCACTTGATCACAACCTTTTGTATAAATTTCACGTTGCCCCCGGATCCTACCTTACTAGCAAGATTATTCCTAAGTACCATATTAAGACCGCTTACTCTAAGCATGAGGACACCACCTCCATAGATTTGCTTAAGAGCTGGTCAATTAGGGGTGATGACGATGTTGGGGAAGCTGAGGGGCTGCATGGCCAAGGATAATATGTTATACAACATTAGATTGGATCATATGGAGGATATTAGCTCAAATTTGCACTTTTAAACCTTGACAAAGCTTGTTAAACAGGTTAGACGGGGCCATTGTTTACAGAAAGGCATAGCTGTAGTATGATTCATGGTAGATTATGTGCAATACCTTTATTTAGATAGCAAAAAGAGCTTTGTCCTAGTAACTCCATGTTAAGTGGAGTTGAACTCATATTGACAACCAATCATTATATGTCGATTATATAAAGTAAGGATCGAAAAATAAAAGAATCCCATAATAGACTATTTTGAGATCCGACCTTAGCTGTTTAACTAAATAGTACAAGCGTTATTGTTGTTCTATAAATTTTGCTTTATATTGTCAAGTTACACATCAATCATATAATATCCTAAAAGCATCTATCCAGTTCATCCAACCAGCTCTAGTCCTATTGCACACTTCTTCTTCCATCTCTTCATTATTTTTTATAATAGATTGTAGATCCCAATTGTGAAGCCTATCACTTTATGGTATCTATTATTCATTAAGCTTCTTTGAGACCTTATTTGTATTTCTATCTTTACTAAAATTGCATTCCACATACTTATCTTTTTTCTCTAAAAATTTCTTTTATAAATTCAGTTAGCAATTAATTGACTTCTTTTCTCAAGGTTTTCAAATTATTCAAGTTATTCTCAAATTATTTGGGTTATATAGATGCTGATGTCCAGTTAGACCTAGATAACCATATATCTACTTTGAGGAGCATTTTTATCATTAATAATGGAGCATTTTGTTGCCATAATGTGAAGTAGAAATCTATTGCAAAATCTACAACCAAGGTGAAGTATGCTGCTACTTCTGAAGTGGTAAAGGAAGCCATATGATTAAGAAAATTTATATTTAAGCTAGGAGTTACCCCTTCCATTTAATAAATAATTATTTTACATTATAATAATAGTGGGACATTACTAAATGTGTAGATCCAAGGTCTCATCGTAAGGTGAATTATATAGAATAGAAGTACCACATAATTAGATATATCTGTGATAGAAAAGATGTGTAGCTTTACCAATTACTTTATCAGGAAGATAGACTAGAACCCTCCTAGGAAATGACTTCACAATTCATGTAGATGGGATGGTCTTAAAAAATGCACCCAATTATCTTTAAGTGCAATTGGGAGATTATTAAAGCAATGTTTTTCCTAAAAGCCATTTGCATATGATTGTAAATGTTATATGGATTAATGTATAGAATTTTCCTCTTAATTTCCACTTAAACATTATAGAATATATGCCACACATCAGTTTTAAAGCTAGGAAACAATCCCTGAGTACTTCAAGGAACTAAATAAATGGTCAAAATGTTTACCATAAGGAGGATTGGGTACAACCAAGTGCTAAGAATATATTGACAACTATGGATATATAATTAGGTACCGCACCTATGAGACTGCTAAGGTGTGCAGTGATTATGTTAATATCCTCAAGGTGGTGGTCTTGCACTAACACACATGTATGTTATCACATTGAACAGTCAACATTGGTAATCTATCTCAAAAATTACTATCAAGGATTGAGATGAACCATGTCACCTAGCTTACAAGTTATCCCTTGACCTAAAGGACATGACACTTATTGTATTGTGGATATTTTTAAAATAGCAGCCATACCTATTTACCGATAATAATACCCTGAGCTATATCCTTGCTAGAAAAAATGATGGTGTGCTATATTTGGCTATAAGCAAGGGCCTAACTATTTGACATTAAATCCATCATATGATATACTATCCATATTAGATTATACTAGAATAGAGATATAGTCAGGGATATCAAACTTGGGATCTAGATAGTTACTTAAAAATTTGAAAGTAATTATTTTGATAAGATTATTATAATTAATATTTAATTACTCTTGAAAGTTTTACATGAATAGATTTTATTAAAAGTTATTTGACATAGTCCAAAGTTCTAATAGGCCATAATATCATGTGACTAAAAGTTTGATACAAGGATACTAGAATGACAGGGGACTAACTTGCAATATAAATTTGTGCAAGAGCAGGAAGACTAATTAGTTTCATCGTAACTGATCACCAAGGATCTAGTAATGTGATATAGGAACCATATTTGTATGTTGGACCATATTGTTAATGTGTGACGATAGCAAACTTATAGGGTAAAGTCAATGGTGAGCAATAACCTAAGTTGACCTAAGTTAGTAATGCATTTAGCATTTATCATCTATCTCCAAATTAATCTGAATAAGATTCCAACCAATTATTCTTTTAATAAACAGTTATTTAAGTATATTAATAAAAATTCGGGCTAATTAGACAATTAATTGAATTCTACTTGGGCTAAAGAAATAGCTTAACTACTGGTTAAGGCCAGGTCATATCGAGAAAGACTATATTAGGACTCAAAGGAGGTGCCTTAACAGGAAACTTTAAGCCCCTCTCTATTTTATGTTTTTAATATGGTTACACACAAGAAAGGAGAGAAGGTGGAGGCTAGAGAAAAACCCTAGTGTGAGGAAGAATAAAGATTAGGTAGCTAGAGAAAGCTTATTCTCCAAGAAAAGAGAGAGAAAGGAAGAAGAAGACTTGTTCTAAGGCGATAGAGCAAGGTCTTTTTGCATAGCATCCTCTTGGTCTGCAGTTGCTAGAGATCCAAGGCTAAGTAAAGCCTCCAAAGATAGAGCATGTGGCTAAAGTGTCTATAGGTAATAATCCTCAAAGGTTGTGTTTTTCTTTCTTGAGAGGATAAAATCAACTCCATAATCACCATTTTTGAAAGTTATAGGTATTTAAATACATATATGCATGCCTTTCTGGTGGAAATATCATGAATAAATGTTTGAATCCTCTAGTCCAAATATATGATGATCATCTATATGTCCATCTATTTTTACCTATGTAACCATTCCAAGATTTTGCAACATCCCATTATTTTAGGCCACTTTTTTTGTGAAGAGCAAATATTTATAGGTTGATGAGATAACTCTTGAAAGTAATCATTTTCTTTGCAGCCTTTAGCACACTTGCGGATCATTACTCTATTTTCCAAAACTATCTTTTGGCATAAATTAGGTTCTTAACTAGAGATCAATTAGATACTATACAGTGAGCTTGCATAAGCAAATTAAACTCGCCACTTTAGTAGGAATCTTTAACTTTGTAAAATTTTGAGGGCTTTATATCTTGAGGTGAAATGAGTAATCAAAAAAGAGGTATCAAGTATATGTGGAATGAAGCTTATTTGAAAAAAAAATGTATCTCTTTGTAATAATAGGATCTTTTATTCTTTTTCTTTTGTGCACTTTCATTTCTGTTTTTCTTTTATTTTTGAGGGTACTTTGACTCTAACTTGCATTTTTGTTTTTCTCTTTTCTATTTTTGTGATAACTTTTGGGGCTTCAATTATCCTAGTAAGCTTTCCTAAGATTGGTAAGTAGGGTTTTCAAAGGAACGGTCATGAAAGGCTCAATAGGAGATTGAGGGTAAAATTGGTAGAGATAGGTTAGAGCTTAACGATAATGTTGAAGGAGGCCTCATTCTATAGGATCAAATCTTTAAGGGAAGGAATTTTATCCTACACATCTTCTAGGATTCAAGTAAATATTTCTTGGGATAGCCCGCATTGATACGGTCGAAACTTTCTTCTCCACCCATAATAGTCAATATGAGTGTATTTTTAGGATTAACAAGAAATATTATAGGCTCCTACAATCCTCCTCCGGTAATGTTTTGCTTAGCAAAGATCTTTTAAACTTTTTCATCCAGTTGATCCAATTGTGGTTATCAGTCTTGTAGCCAATCAGTCTCAGTCATCACTAGCTAGTTTGACTAGAAATCAAGCTAAAAGTTTGTTCTATAGATAATACCATTTCCTTTCCATATACAACCGAATATGACGTTGCTCCTCTAAAGGTTCTTGTTATAGTACGTCCTAACTTGATACCACCCTAGTATGACAATAATTTTTCAGTAATCCTTTTGATTTTTCTATAATATATAATATCATAGATTAGATTTTCTTAAATATATATTGTATTTGGACTTCCATTTAAATTTTTCTTCTTTTTTTTTGTATTTCTATTCCCAATCCATTTCCCCTTCCATTTACCATTTGATGATCCAACGCTTGTATGGGCCTTTGGACATGCCGGCCTCCAAAGTTTCATTCTATTTGTTTTTCTTAAAGCTCCTAACATCATAACAGCCAGGAACATGCCAAGTAGATGACTGTTTCCCCCTCTTGCCACATCCACATCCTACAATTATGGATTAATTACTCAAATAGTCACATTAGATAACAGCAAAATACAAGCTAGCTCAACTAAGCTTAACAGGATCATTCATAAGCACAACTGAACTTGTGCAAGCTCGAAGTTCCACGCCATAAAGACTTGACTACAAAGGAGAGAAAAGAGCAACAGGTCCTAAAACTAAGCTTATTTTATTCTGAAGACGCATGAAAAGCTTATGGTAGCCACATAACCCGGCCTCACATTCCTGCATGCGAAGCGTAGGTCATTAGCAACGCTTTGTGCAAAAGCATCGGCCGCGTAAGCCCCGGCAAACACCTCCTTGGAAGCCCTCAGTCTGGCACACGTTTGCACAGTTGCTTGCTCTCAAGCACGTACCCTTGAACCTGTGGCTTTGAGACTCGCATGTCCTTGCCTCCACCACCTTCGTTCCCATCTCTTCTAAGAAGAAAGAAACAAAGCATCGTTAAGAACCAGTACATTAGGTGTATTAATTATAAGGTCTTCAAATACGTCCATTATTTTCTGGAGAAATATTCCAGCTTCAAACTGAAAAATTAAACCATTACATTCAGCAAAGAAGATAAGAAAGAGAAAGGAAGAGAAGAACCTGAGGATATGAGAAGGAACAAGAGCAGAAGGATGGCTGGAAGCAATCGCCGAGAGTGCTCCATTGCAACACACCAGCTAACACACGCAGAAGGAAAGGGAGCTTGCGGTTTATATAGAAGGATTGGAGGTATTGCTTTCAATTTTGTTGATAGGACATGACCAGCTGGCTAGTTTGGCATTTTTCAGAGCTCTACTGCGAGGATTCCTCTGGCTCTCCTTGGGTTTCGTGAAGCAGAAACATGCACTGCACCGGCTTACGTGGAGAATAATCTCATCAGAGATTGGACGGTCCACATGCTAACGAGTCAGGCCTCGCGCGTACCCAGGACGTCAGGGTGGCCGACCTTTCTCAGTGGACGTACGGTGGGAGAATGTGTCCGGATTCTTATTCCTGACACCATCACATGCAATGTTCCAAGAAGGAGACGAGCCATTGCGTTAAAAAAGGGTGCCATCCGCCATGTATGATCGTTACCCAGCTCGGTTTGAATGGTCCATTTGGTCTAAGCAGATGAGTAATCAATTTTCTAGCCTGACCACAGCTTAGCTAGGTTGGGGTTCGAGTTGTATCTGCCAAGATCTGTATAGATAAATGAATGGTAGAAATTAGATTATTGTGGAATCTGTATAAGGTGCGATCCAATGATTAACGTTGTGAAAAAAAATCAACTAATTTTTTATGCATAAGGTACAATGGAAACTCCTAGCTTGGCCCATCTCAAAACTAATTTAGTTCTGAATGTAATGGCAGAACATCCCTCCCTTGCAATTCAAGTTGAAGGATTATCCTGCTGATTTGCCTGCCTGCAGATTTTGATCGAGCTTAATTAGATTTAGACTACACCCAGTTATGCTAAGAGGATCATGATAATGACTGCCCATATAAGGTGTTGTTTTGTGTATTTTTCTTTTTCTTTTTATTTTTTTGATAAAGTGGATGCATGCATTAGATTATACCAGTATAAAACCATTCACAAATATGCTGATATGACCTATATCTTGATCAAGAGACGTTTGGTTCCCTCTAATCAAGAGACGTTTGGTTTACTTCTCTTATCCATTGGGAGGAAGTTTGAAACTTTGACCATCTATGTTTCTTTTACAAAAACACACTTCTTTCACTTCTATGTATACGATGAACTCCGGCACATACAATATTTTTCCTTCCTTTAATTATTATGCCTATTTACTCTCATTCTCTCTCTCTTATAAATTAACAAACGCCAATACTCTCTCATAAACTCTCTTCCACACCATCTCATCTCTTTTCCTAAGAAAGCAACTTTTGAGGTGCAGCCTAAATTTTAGAGAATATATGGACTTTGTATCATGGGGATAATAATCTTCACTAAATTCATTTGCAAAGTAGGGAAATAATTATCTTTAAGCAAGTGACTTAAGTGGTACATCTAGCTCAATTTATTTATATTTTTCAGGTATTCCTTGATTTGTACATGAAGCCCCCAATAGTTTAAAGGTAATTATCTTTCCTCAACAATGACTACCACATGTGACAATCAAAGTTCCTATATATGAAGTTGTAGTTTGGGATTAATTTGGTGGGCACAATTTCAAGAGACGGCTTCTCAAAATCCATTTCTTTCTTACCATGCAAAAGGTGGCGTATGTGCTTCAAACACTATGTCCAAAAAGTTATTTGGAAGATGGTTACACCAAAGGCCAGTCAAACAGTCGAAGGATGACTATATTAATTTGTAGAGGCATGATTTTGGGTTCTATGTTCAATGACCTATTTCATATTCATTGGCACCATCAAACCGTATCAGTATTGTGCAGTGCACTTCTAGCAAGATACTTGACTGAAGATGCAGGAAATAGATCATATTTGATTAACAAGTATATTGAAATCAAGATATATAGTTGATGAGAAGCCTATTATGGAGCAAATTCAAGAAGTGATTCATGTGACACAAGACCTTTTCAAGTGCACCATTAAGAGCAAATTGCCTCCATCTTGGTAGGACCATCAAAAAATGTTGAAGCATAAGCATCAGTTTTAAACTTTGGAAGAATTACTTCAACATCTTTAAATAGAGGAAGAGGCACATGTTCAAGATAAATTGGAGGAAATGCAAAATTAAGTCTGTCATTCTAATTTTGGCACTATGAATTTAGTGGATATACCTTATCCTAATAGTTCTAAAATGAGTTAGAAAGGTAAAAAAGGTCTGGATCACAAAGGATTAATTTTTCAAGAGAGATAATAATCTTAAGAAAGAAAACAAAAGAAGAAGGGCTCGCGTTTTGCTTGTGAAAAGATTGGTTATATGGCCAAGGAGTACCGACAGTGCAAAAGCTAACAAAAATTATATGATGCCAATATTATGGAAGAAGATCAACTTACAAAAATGATTTCAGAATCCTTCATGGTTAATGTAGATGGTGGATGGTGGGTCGATGTTCAAGAAAATTAATATTTATTATGTAAATATCCACCATATTTTATATACATAAAGTTCAAAGGTGTCATACCCATTATATAACATTCATTAGTAGAAATTATGCAAATGTCCACCATATTTGTCTTGAAGAGACCTGGGAAAACATTAAAATTACAATAGAAATTATTTTATTCTCTATAACATCATCATCTTTAAGTATAATAAAACTATTGAAGCAAACAAGAATCTATAAATCAAGGGAGAGAATTTTTTTGATGTCATAAAGAAATTCAGTACTTGCTAATAATACCTAAAAGTTATAAGAACAATTAAAAAAATATGGAGTTTACTTTTGATATGGACTAGTTGTTGGTTATTCTTTTCAAGTACACATATAATTTTTTATTTTATGTGCAATTAAACATTATAAAAAAATGTATAAAATTTATAAAGTGCCATACACATTATATAGTATTCATTGGTAGAAAAATAATATTTATTATGAAAATGTCCATCATATGTCTTGAAGAGACCTACAGAAACATTACAATAGTATAAATTTAAATCCTAATTAATGGTTATATGGTTGCTATCACAATAGAAACTATTTGATTCTTTATAGCATCACCATGTTCAACAGCAATAAAATTATTGAAGCGAAGAAGAGTCTGCAAACTATAGAACAGAATTTTTTTGACATCATAAAAGTACTTACTAAGTAATAGTTAAAATTATAAGAATTATTAAAAAAATAGAGGTTGCTTTTGACAAGGACTAGTGTTGATTGCTTTTTTCAAAAGTCGCACCTTATTTGCATCCAAACAAGAATAAATAAAACTTAAAAGCATAAGAAGTGAGCAAAAGTTTATCACGTTCCACAAGCACTACTCAAAATATATTAAACTTTGATGTGAGTGTGACTGCATGAGGAAATAGAGGAGATTCAAGGAGGAGGTGATATATCCATGTGGAAGGACAAGAGAAAAAAATGAAGATAGATCATGATAACTGGGTAGACAAAAGAATGTTTAAGAAAAGGTGTATTTAATAGTAGATTCCTCCGTTGGCCAAAGTTTTAGTACCTATTAATTAGACTATAACTTTAATGTTAAAAAAAAAAGATATTGAGAAATTGAAACATCTATGTCTTTGCAAGAATGTGAACAATTTGGCTGATAGATAACATTCATATACTTAGTCAGGTGTACAAGTGGTAGAAGGTGATGAAGTGAATGAGATCAAATGAGTTGGCAAGGAGATCTTCCTATGTCTAATCATTTATTCAGCTTTTATTCCTACATTGATCAGCGAAGAAAAGTCCAAAGTTGTTTGGAGGGCAAGGAGTATTGCGATACCTAGTCATGCAATTTTTATGATCAAATTAATTGCTTCTTCATCAAGTAGAGGACGACTAATGTAATAGCGAGTTCTCTGAAGTAACAGATATACTCAGAACATGACTCATCAAGTTTTTGAGTTAAGGCTTCAAGATTCTCCTAATAAGCATGATTGTTAAGATTGGATCGATTTTGATTGATGAAGAGATCAAGTAAATCTAAAAAGTTTGGAGGTTGGAATGATCAAGTGAAGTGAGCCAATCAAGGGTGGAAAATGATCATGAGGCATTGACAGTGGATAACTAGAGCCATCTCTCCATAGTAATGACCTAAGATGAGCAATAGGGCACCCCGTCGCATCATATTTCTTGAAGTCCACGACCTTCAATTTCATCCTTTTTCTTTAAGGATTCTTTGAAAACATGGATATAGTCATGTAATTTTGAATATGAATCAAAAAGAGGAGAAAAAGGGATAGTAACAAGTGATGATGAGGTGTTAGATTATTGATTGCGTATGGATGTGAAGGAGGATATGAAGGTTGGGTGGTGTAGATATTAAAAGAGTAGGAGGGATTGGATTAAAATGAGTATATGCGAATCGAACATAAGGGTTAGGAGTCATGGTTGGGGACGATAGGATTGTGAGGGAAGGGATGTAGGAGGGAATGTAAACTTCGCAAAAGGTTTGTGGGAGGAGGATTATATTGGATACAAATGAATTTTGAAAGAGATTGCTATGGTGACATTGATAGAAGCAATGATCTTCTTGACATAATTTTTGAAGAAATTGGGGGGCCTCTAGGTAATGTAAGTTGTGCAGCTAATTAGGATGATTGGGACATGAATAATTGAATGAAGAATAGTTCTTGGGCCATGCAAACTTAATTGGGTCATAATTGAACTTTGGAAGTTGGATGGGCAGCTAGGGAATCGAAATTTGACTATGATAAAAATTAGGGACTACATGTACACCCAATTAGGGATTGAAATTATCATAGAAATTATGCAAAAATGGTCCTTCATACTAGAAAAGCATACTTTGAAGTTAATTAGACCTAAAAAAAACTAAAAATCCAAAATTCTTACCCTCTATTAACCAATATAGGCTTCTCGAGTTGATCTGATTAGGGTGAAGAAAGAATTTTCTTAATCTGCTCAACTCGAATCTCTTAAAAGAAATTTAGAGAAGGTGAAAAAATTTTGAAGAAGGTTTACATCCTCTTTTCTTTATTAATGATCCGTATATTATAAACTGAGATACATAGCCTCTATTTATATTAGTAGTGAGGCCTTTCTTGGTACAAACTAGGTTGGATTTATTTTCTAGTTCGAATAGGACTTGGTTTCCAAAAATAAATGTACCCAATAGACATAATCATGAAAAAAATAAAAATTCTATAGGAGGTAAATCTCGATTTTTATATCAACTTTGTCTTCTGTTACTCTATCTCAATCTTCACAGATTAAGAGATACACTCGGCTAAAAAAAAATTCAAAAGAAAACTTTCGATTTGATTGGCCTGTTTTGAATTCAAACAATAGAATTTTGTCCCATTTTAATGCTTAAGAGGTTTAGTCTTTATCATAGATCTCGAAAAGTTATTCGATTTAAAAGACAAGATCATCTACATCAAGCATTGTATAATCATGTATGGTGTTTGAGAATTTGGTGCGCAATTCAACTTCTTAATGTGGTGGATCTCGCTCCTAGATCTTATGCAGCCCTGCCCGTAATGGCCATAGTAGTCCATATCAAGTATGGTTATCCTTTTGCATATTCATGGTGGTCAAAATAATCTACATCGAGTCTAGTGATCTTTCTAGATACTCGTAATGGTCCATATCAAGTCTGATAATTCTTCCGAATTAAAGCTCCACTGTTTAGAAAAATTAACTCATACTAAATCATAACTTAAGATGGAGAAATATCCGCTTCGTTGCCACACGGCTGAACTTCTTGGCTTTGTTTGAAGATGGTTTCCAATTTTTGTCTTCTTTACTAGATGGCAGATTCTTGTCTTCGGACATGAGAGACAATTTCTTCATGAAAGTTGCTGGTGCTTGTACTTAAAGCATCACCAATCGAGATACGATCTCGATGAGTTAGAAAATTGTTTTCTCTAGTTATATGAGATGTTCATTCATTTCATCATCTACTGAGGTAGAACTAGCGGCTATAGGCATCTTTATCCTTCGATGTACTTCAAGCACCATGTGTCCGGGCCACAAACTAAGGCTCCCATAAATATAGAGGGCTGAGACTCTGATACTAACTTGTAAAAGAACGTGAAGCTTTGATACCAATTTGTGGAGGAACCTGAAGCTCTGATAGCAACTTATAGAGGAACCTTAAGCTTTGATACCAACTTGTAGTGGAGTCTGAAGCTCTAATACCAACTTATAGAGTAATCTAAAATGATAGAATTTTGGCTTGTTTTATCTTCCTAAATGGCTGGCTCTTCGTCATAAATCTCAAAAAATTATCTGATTTGAGAAAAATATTATCTCAATCAAGTATCATATGACTAATTATGGCCTCCAAAATTTTTGGCGTATGATTTGGTGGCCGATCTTACTTCTAAATCCTATTTAATCCTATCTAACCCTACCCATAGTGGCTAAAATTATCTACATAAATTCTGGTGATCCTCCTAAATATTAATAGTGGCCAAAATGATGTACATCATATCTGGTGATCCTTTTGAATACCTGTAGTAGCCAAAGTGGTCCATATCAAATCTGGTAATCCTTCTGAATCACGAGATGCTTAGTGATGCACTAAGGGTGTATTTATATATTTGCAGGTAGTTTTATCTTAAATTTAGAAGAAGGGTGGAGGCTCTTGATATCTTTTCTTGGCCACAGATGCAAAGGAGCACATTTACTCTTAAGATTTAGATAGAAAGATAGGTATGAAATGATAATGCGAAGCCTTGTAGGTTTCTTATATTTTTGTGTTTAGAGAGTATAGCAAACAAGATATAAGACAAACAAGTAGAGCATGAGAAGCATGTCAATAAATCTAATCCTAAACTATGCAAAATATTTGTGGCCCTTATCACTTAATCTTTCTTCGTTTTCCTTCTTTAATGTTTCTTTTTCAACCTTCAAAACAAAAAGAGAAAAGATTAGCAAAAGGATAGGGTCTCAAGACTTCTTGATGATCCTTCTTCTTTCTTCGGGAGTTGCTAGTAGAGGATTAGGGTTTAGGGTTTGTGAAAGATAGAAGGAAAGAGGTGTGGTAGAGGATGGGAAGGCTAGGGCTCGAAAAGACTTAAAAGAGGTAAGGCTTCTCTACTATGTTCCAGTTATAACTTAATTTCTAATATATTTCTTGCTTCAGTTTTGGTAGAGGACAGGAGTAATTTATAGGAGAGGATGAGGGATCTCAAGGTTAAGATTAAATGAGGGGAGGGATTGCCCTTGATGACTAGGACAAAGGGATTTAATGGCTTCTTCCTATTGGGTCTTAGGCTAAAGGAAGGATTAATGAGGTAGCATTAATCAAGGATTGAGATTGTAGAGGGTGTGTTTGTTATATTTTCTAGGGAATTGAGCATTGGGATTCTATAGAGAGGAGAATTGGTTTTACAGCTAGGATTGAGACTTGTAAGAATGAAGGATGAGAATAGACTTGTGGTAGCATAATCATATTGGTTGGATAGAATAGAAGAAAATTAAGAAGATGGAAGGTAGAGATTGAAGGCGAGAGAATTTCTTGAAGTATATTTTTTGAGTGAGTAGGATTAATGGATAGAAGAAATGGCTAAGAAAGAGAACCTAATGTAAGGGTAAAGACAAGTTCCAAATAAAGACAATATTGGGATTGGCCTTTCTCTTTAGATTAGTGATATGAAAGGGGAAAGAAGGATTGAGAATTTAGAAGAGAGAGAAAGAGATTTGATGGTGAAGAAGGGGAGTGGCAAATTTGATGTTTTTATTAGTCTAAGAAGATTTAGGAGGCATTTAGCAGCGGATTATCGGAAGATGTGGAGACCAAATATAAAATATCCAAAATAAGTTATGCATGTCACATATAGAGTGGATAAGGTTTGTTTTATGGAGATTTCTTATATTTGGCATATAGTGGGGCTAGGATTTGGTGTAGGAGGGAGAGCATATCACAAGCATATTAAGAGGGATATATGGAAAGAGGGGAATGAAGGAATCAAGATAGAAAAATATTTAAGGTGACATGGTAGGAGGATACCACTTGCCAAGTGATCCTTAGAAAGAGAGATGCATGGAGGTTAAACAAGGGATGACTTTATCAAGATGCACCCTAATATGTGTAGGAAGATTATTATATTGTGCACCTATGGTAGAAAGTAAATTGGTGAGATAAAGATGTGGAGAGGTCTATAGGCTCACTCATGGCATTTGGCCTTAACCCAATTCTTTATGGACTTAATTTCAAGTGGAAGTATAAAATTCTAGGTTAATCAAGTGTGTTAACATTGCTCGACCCTCAGAGTTGGGTTAATTGGGTGAAAACAAATGTCAAGGATTGAGATTAGGTGATCTAAGATTAGGATCCAATGGTCTATGATTAGGATTGGATGGTTTAGGATCAAGTAATCTAGCATTAGATGGATTGTGTTAGAGTGGGTGGACATAGGCTAGATTAAGTTGGATTGGGTAGGTTATGCTAGAATTAGGTTGGATTGAGCTAGATTAGGCTAAATTAAATCAAAAGAAATGATAGATTGCAACAAGTCGTAGTTGGGGTTAGTTTAATGCAAACAAGAAAGAAAGTTATTCTATTTCATTTGTGATAGCTAATGTATATCTACATCAGCCCGCACTAAATATCATCCGACCCAAACCCAACATAATATGGTCGTGACAGGTCAATTTTTACCATCCCTAGCTAGTAGTCCCCTACCTTGCCTTTCTCTTTCTCTTTTTCCCCTTTTTTCTTTTCTTCTTATTTTTTGATTTCTCTTCTTCTATTTTGTTTTTATCTTGGTTCATATAATAATAGAGGTGGCTTACCGGTATGTGTTGCTCAAAACAAAAATAGATGTAATTAGAGACACGATATAGAACTACCATAAATGCAAAGATTTCAAGAAAAGTTACAATTGAATTTTTTGATTTTCTAAAATATAATGAAATGAGATTTGTATGGATCTAATGATACCATGTTAATCTCAAGTTTTTTGATTCAATACAATGGCATGCTTGGAGAATGAAACTAGATAAACTGGGATATTCCTTAAGTACAAATTAAACAAATCACTTTTTGAGTGGGTAGCTATTATAGTCACTGCAAGAATGTTCCATGTTAAATGGTATAAGTTTTTCTTACAATGGTGGAGTAACTTTATTCCAAGAAGTTGGTTAAAAGTTATTCTTTTAGGATCATTTTATCATACTGAAATTATCCCTTCAAAATTTTTTACCACTTACTATCTATTTTCACCTTTTCCTTCTCCCTCACGAGTTCTTCTCTCTCTCCCCTTTCTCCACCTAATCCTACTACTGACCACCTCAGTTGATGCCATCCTTAACCTTCTAGCGTTCTGATAGTACCATCCACACAACTCCCTAGCATAGTGATGGGCCTCCTTTTTTCTCTCTCTTTCTATCTCTCTTTCCTTCTTTAGGGTTTGGTTTTCTTCATATGTAGAGTTTCCTCTTTGCCATGAATGGCAATGCTTTGTTGCTCTTTTATTTGATAAATTATAGCTCTCTTACGGTTGGAAGGAATTATAAAGCTTAGTTTGTCTCCAAAATCGAGATCTTTAGGGTAACAATGGAGCATTTTTTTCTTTCTTTTTCGACCTAATGTATATTGCAACACGTGCATGTGACTTCGCAGTTATGGTCTGTACAATCCATTTCTTTTAGAACTTGACCATTTTATGCATGCATATGATGCCCATGAATCACCTCTCTTCACTACTATACCAATTTTCAATTGGATTGTATGGTATGAAAGGTATGACACTAGCAAAAGTCACATTTTTGGACATCATTCGAGATATTTCATTAGCAAGACATCAAATTTATTTTTGAAATTCTATTCCCCTTCCAAATATAGCCTAAGTCTCTAAAGTAGTTCAATCTAACCAAATTTACTTTTAGCTTCAAAATTGAAAAATCTACATATATACACTTTCAAAGGTTTTTTGAACCCTTTGAAAATCACTCTTTACATATCTAACCCTTATTCTACCTTATTTTTGCAACAATGTTCATTTTCTATATTCTTGAATAACTTTATTAACTAGTATTTATTTTAAATACAAAATGAATATATTACTATTATGAAAAATATTGACCTTCCATTCATATGGTAAAGAGTTGTATTTTGTCATAAAATTTTAAAGATATTAATGTGAAAGAATAATAGAGCTATTTTATATCTAAAGTAGATACTGGTTAACATTGGCAACCAAAATCTATTGAAAGGGGCAGTATTATGAAAACAAGATGAAATTGAGGATACAAATGTAAATAGTGATTTGAGAAGTAAACGTTCAATAAGCCAAATTACAAATGTATATATATAAAAAGAATTTCTAAATCTTTGGTTGACTTGGGCTTGGTTGTGCCTAGGTTAAACCATACTTAATAGTCAATTCACATCCAAGCTTGAACATTCTTAGGTTTAAGTAGAAGGAATGGCAATGTTGCTGCCGTTGTTGTTAATGATGATGATATTTAAAAAGAACAAGAAGAGATGAAGGTCAAGTAGGAGTGAATGTGTAAATATATTGTTTCTTTCTTTTGATTTTTTTTAATAGATTTGAGAAATATTTTCATTCTTTTATTTTTTTAATAGGCATAATTTATCATTAAATTCACAAATATATATAACATCAAAATTAAAATTTTATTTTGTTCAAAGCATAATTGATTGGTAATCTTTCTACCAACTAAAGTTAAATTTGTATTTGATATAGTAACTTTGAGGTAAATGATAAAAATGTCAAATTATAAGTATTGTTTTTATTATATAACGTTTGCTATATATAAAAAGTCAAATGACAGATATTAGTTAAGACCTCGTTTAGCATTACTTTTAATTTTCTGATTTTGTTTTTAAAAATATAAAAATTGATGTAAAATCAATCCCACCGCCCATCTCTACCACCGTCATCCCTATTATTGCCGAATACAATCTTAATGACCACCAAGCAAATTTTAAAATTTAAAGTAAAAAATAAAAATTATTTTTAATTTTCATGAAAGTGGAAATGGTAAGTGACTCCCGTTCAAAGTCGTGGGCCTCGTGGCCTCCCTCGAGGGTAACATGTCGGGGTCTCACTCGCATCAAGATTAACGAAGAGCAGCAACCGTCAATGATTGAGGTAATTCAATGACTTTCCCAAATTGTGTAACGCATCTTTTAATCGAACGGCTAATGTTTTCTCCTCCTCCAATCCGCCTTCGTCCGCTTCTATCCGCTCTCCTCCCTATCGCTTGGTCTCCGCCCGTTCTTATCCTCCGCTGCTCTCCTCCGGCTCGTCCCACGACGGGTAGCGCCTTCACCTCGCCTCACTCCTTCCATTTCAATAGCGGTAAGTCTCTCTCTGTCTCCCCAAACTGGGAAAGATTGAAATAGATAAAGAAGAGGAAGAGGAATAAGTGAAATGGATAGATTGGTTTATGCCTTCCCAGCATCCTTCTTAAATTACTTAATTCATTGCTTTATAATTAGACTATGAGTGTTCTAAGATATCAATTAGTACATGTCATGCTTGTTAGGATTTGAGAATTGGTTTATTTCTTATGTTCTCTCTTCTGAATGAAAGGCTGATAAGTTTTGCCGAGTGTTGTTATGAATCTTCTTGAAGGCCAATTAAATTTCGCTGGTTTGTTTTGCCAATCTAGAGTATGGAGATAAAGTTTGTATTCGTAAATGTATGGTATCTCTTGGATAGGCTGATAGTGGAGTACAACGTCTCTTATGTGTGAGAGGGTTTCGCACCTAAGTGGGGCTGTGATGCTTTCCTGGATCTTTTTGTTTTTCCCCTTAGAAATATGGTGGAAATCCTACCTTTTGGGTTCAAAATTGGAACTTCTTTTTGGCTTGCTAATGAAATTTTTATCATTCGTACATCTGCTTTGTAGGATATAAGATACACCGGTGCAAATGCTTGATAGGATAATGAAAAAGAAGAGCTACATGTTGTATAAAATTGAGTAGATTGTAATAACCCTATATTTCTTAATTGAGTGACATATGGATGTGTTCTATAGAGGCTATTCCAGTCTGCGGAAGCAGCCTATTCTAGAGGACTTGGCTTTGGATACTAAATTAATGTAAAGTGGGATGCTTTAAACCAATCACAATTTGAGAGGATAAGGTTCACTGTTTAAATGAAGAGTAGGATCTGTGAATACATAATTCATTTAGCTATAAAGAATATTTCAATGAAAACATGCGAAGATGTTGTTGGATAAATGCAGACCCTAATTGAAAATCGTTATGCATATATTTCTAAATTTTTATAACAATCAACGCTACTGAAGTTCGTCCAACTGAACATAATTTCATTATTTATGTGCTTGTAAGACTTTGTGATGAAATTTGAATATATTTTTGATAATGCAGTGTGATATCTACTCTTTTTAAACTCATAACTTACATACCTCTTAGAAGATGCATATGGAGATTGCTGAAAAGTTAAAGAAAATTTGTAGGAACTTTCTTTTGTGGGTACAATTTGATACCTGAACTACTATTGAAGGGTGGAGGAAGTTCATAAATTAGTTGGCGAAGGGGTTATTTTTGTTATTTTTGTTATTTTTTTTTTGTTGTTATGTCAGATGGGGTTCTTGTTATTGGTTACTTGAAGATTTGAAAAGGAGACTCCTTTATGAAGGCCTTTGAAGGTTTTGGAGAAAAAAAAAAATAGTCATTGGTAGGATTTTATATGAAATCCTAAGATCCAAATAAGGTGAAAGAGGTACATCTTCTTTAGTCATTGGAGCATCATTCAAGGTGACAGAGCTAAAGAGGAGGTGTGATATTAGTCTGCAATAAGTTCTGAAGGTGGCTAAATATTTAAAATTTGCAATGACTTGTGGGTCAAAAGTGGATTGAAGCATACTCATGGATGGAGAGGTAAATTGTCATATGGATCTTTTATTTGTGTTTCCTCTCTTCCCTTAGTTTGGAGTTTTGCCGATTCTTTTCCCTTAGTTTGGACTGTTGCCAACTCTAGATTATCTCTGAAAGATTGCTCCTTAGTTTGCATTTGTTTGAATTACAAGTTTGATAAGGTAGTTTTCCTTATGTAACGATTTGGTGTTTTTTAAAAAATTATTTATTTCACTAGTGATTCAACACTATGCTGCAAAAGCTTATGGAAGCAAAACTTTTGATCGGAAAACTCTGTTAAATTTTGATTAACTATTCTATGATCTATGGAGTCAAAACCATATGGCTGGCTGAGACGGAGCTTGTTGGTTAAGGTTAAGATTGAGGACCTTCATTTGGAGAGTAAGAGATATAGTTGCCCTTTTTTGGTGTTTGCTTTTAACAGTTGGCTGTGGGTCCTGTAAACCTGTTTATATGATTAGCAGTGATCATCATATCCATGCATGAAGGTGGAGCATTCTCTTGGTCGATAGTAACAACCACCAAGTTTTTTTATGTGCAGACACAATTTAGAAGAATAATTCTAAAGTGTGACCAGACTATCTGTTTGTGTCATTCAGGAAATTGGAGATAGTAAGAATTTCTTGTTCATTGGAAGATGTATAAACATGTTTAGACTCATTTCCATGGTTTGATCCATGAACGTCTCTCTTTTTGAATTATCTTTACGTACTAGTTTTATCATGGAGAAGAAATTACCTTCAGTAGAGAGGATTAATGATAAGTAAACATTATTATCTCTTGCTTTTTCATCCTCTAGGAAGCTCAAAAGCATAATGGTAGGTAAATACTGTTTTTGTCAAATCTTATCTAATAAAAGGTAAAGATAAACTATTGTAAGCACCAACCATGGGAGGGTGAGAGGTCAAAATTTGATGCCACCTCAAGTGTGAAATGAAGTGGAGGTTCATGCATTGACTACTCACGTTTACCAAATCCTATCTAGGAATGTGACTCAAAGGGCATGTTCATTGAGTATTGAAAAGTCATGTATCCTGAAATTTGTTGATTGTTACCTGAACCATTGTTTCCTGGCTTTATAATTTAATAACTACGGTTACTTATGCATGATGATAGTCTAAGTAGTGAATTATTATGCTAAGGATGGATTAGAGGGATGACTTAAATATGGGATCAAATCAACCTTTTGTAAATTAACCTTTTTTTACGGCTTGTGGAGTAATTTACTTCTCGAATTGCATCTTTTTGTACTCTTCTTTTTTCGACTGATAAACATTCTGATATAATTTATTCGGGTAGCTATGCATATACTAGGACTCCAAGGGATTTAAGTTGCTGGATAGTTGGCAGATTAGATTTTAGGTGTCTTTGTACCTTTTCTTTTGGGGTTTTCTCTATAAAAATATTTCATTTGGGTTTATACTGAATTAGCCAGTCTTATTGAGGTTCTTAGTTTTATCTTCATTTTATATTTGTATGGTTCTATTTAACAGTGCATTCCCTTTGTGTTATCTACGTCATTAACCTAGATGCAAATATTTTGCTAAGGAACCAGGTCTTGTCCTCCACTAGTTCTTATTTATTGATTTTCTTTGTTAAGCTGCTCGCAGGAAAAAATGTTCTATTACCTCGCCTCCTCAATTTATAACCAAAAAGAAAAAAAGAAAAAAAAAAAGAAAACTCATCTGATTATTCTCTCTTTAAAATTTTTTTTATCATAGTACCAGATTTAAGGCCACGTAAATATGATCATAAAATCCCATCTCTATCAAATTCTTCAATGAATAGCAATCCTGATAGTTTCTAATGTTGAGGATGAAACTTATATAGCATTCTTATTTGATCTTTTCAAAACTAAACCACTTCTAATATGTTAAAAATCTCAATTTAAAACCCTACTAAGTTTCATATTGAATCTTTTAAAGCATATTTGTGCTCATCAACTACAGAAATTCTTAAATTAAAAGACCGGAGATGGAGAATTCAAAGCTATCAATATAGAATTCGTTGTGCTGAATCAGGGTAGTGTAACATAACAGAAACATGTGTTTTAGCTTGAGCCCTTTGGATGGTAATTGTTGGCTGATAATTGTCTACTAACATGCCAATTTTTTGCCACATTGTGTAACAATTTTACCATCTTGCTCATGGCCTGATGGATCAATTGAAGTTTAATCCCATGGCAATTTCATGGCCCTTGATGTTCATATAAATCCCATTGATTGTTTTCCATTTCAATGCTGATGACCCATTCAGTTATAATCCATGAACTATTTTGTCAAAACATAGTCATGCTGTAATATGTAATTGGTATTAAAACTTGTGCTGAAGAAATCATGTGTATTTACGTACATGAGCTGGAAACAGGTGTTTGAAGAAAAAAAATCTAGTTTGGCATTTTGGTAGCTCAGATCAGAATAGTCAGATTACTTTTTTTTTTTTGCTTATTCTGTTAAATATTTCTAAGGAAATTGTTATTCTGGATGAGTCATCTGTTGGACCTCTAACGAACAATGCCTTTTTCTATATCAAGCATATAAACCTCGGCCTCCCAATTGCGAGAAATTTTGTGCCCCTTGGAGTTGAAACATATTTAATTTGCTTTGAAATTTTAGTTGTTGCAAATGGACTGGGTGTGGGCCAAGGATAGTCAAAATTTCCAATAGGGCATGCCTGAAAAACGTAATACTTGTTTTCCTGTGAGGCTAGGCCACTTTTCTCTTTACATCTTACAGATTGGGGACTAATGCTGTCAGGCGTTTGACTCTTGTCTGAGCAGACCTTTCCTGTAATTTAAGCTTGATTTATAACATATAATAGTTTTCGGGAAAAGTTCTGAATTAAGTTTTTAATCCCTCTTCTAATATGTTTAACACTGTTAGAGTTTGCATGGCAAATAGAGCTTAAATCACAATGTGATAATGTCATTTAGATTTTATTCAAGTACTTGTTATGATACTTCAATTTATCAGTAGTACTCAGACATATTTAGTAGTAGATCCTGTGTGCAAAATGTTATCACAGGGTAATAAGACATACAATATAGTGGTAATACACCATAAATCAAGATTCAACTAGTTAGCCAGGGTGGCAAGAAAAGCTAGAACAGATAACTTCTGAAGTTTTTTTTTTTTTTTTTACTTGTAGATCTTTCATTAGTTTTTTAATGATATGTAGCAATCAATGGAATGCAACGAATCCTGAGCTGTTTGCTCACTTACCTTTTAAAAAGAATAAAGTATCTTGTGCCCATCAGCAAAAATAAACGTAGGCACGCTTTTTTCATCTCATTTGTTTATGAACATGTTGCATGCTTTATATCAATTGAGCTCCTTTTACATCAGTTTTGAATGAGAATTTTTAAATTCTAAACCTTGATTTTTGCAATAAATTGCTCACTCAATGGGATGTCCATACTGGTTGACGTGGGATCTCAGAGTTTGTGTTCGCATTTCTATCACCACTTAAATATGATCTATAACATCTTTGATCCATTACTTTGTACATTTTGGTTCAAAGATAAAGGTTTTTACTAATGTAACCAGTATGGAACCCTCAATTTATGATCTCATACATCACTAGTAACTGGAACTGATCATGGCAAGAAACCTGTGAATAACTGGTATCATGAATGGTGAACTCCATTAACCTACATTACTCTCTCTCTTTGATATAAATATGCCTAAAAACATTTTCTTGATTAATATTTATTGCCTTGTTGGTTATGTTTTATGATGTTGGAGTTACTTGACATTGACATCCAATAACTTTTAAAATGATATTTGGTAGTTACCTGTACCTATTATAATTCTTTATCCCATGGACGTAGGATATTATGAGTCCTAATAAGTATAATGAGTCCTCCTAGAGATATCAGCTTTTCGTTATTTTTCCTTTGCAGTATGCTATAAATTTTGGAAGTCTTATCAAAATAATACTTAGTGCTGCAGTGATGCCTTCTGTATCCCTAAATTGTGGTGCCAAGAAAGAAAAGACAAACAAAAAAGAATACATGAACAAGTGTGGACGGTTTACCTATTAAAACACCCTTTAGTGAGTGAATCTATAACATGGAATAGAAGCTGCAAGGTGATGGGCCTAGACCAGTCTGTTGCTTAGATGTTCCATTAAATCTGGCACCGTGTCTGTTGATTAGGGAAATTTTACACTGGAAAGTTGTGGGAGATGAAGTTATAGAATGAGTGCTTACAACCTTACACACTTAGGTTAGATGGATTAATCTTCAACTTTTGCCTTTAAAAGGTAGCATACGTAGACTACTCAAAAGTCACAGCTTTCTTTTGCCTTGATAACTTCAGCAATTTGGTAGTTGTCCTTGATCTTACTTTAGGCCTCAAAAAGAATTTTCAATTCGAGAGTTTAAATGAGATTGCTGATTATGTTAATCAAACTTTAAAAATGCTTGCCTACTAACTATACAGTAATCATTTTTTGTGATTAGAAAGAGATGTTGGTTTGTACTATATCTTTTAGAAACATCATCACCTCTCGACATTGTTGATCAGGTATCTCAAACAAGTCAAAGCCTTAAAGATAGATCCACCATATAGTTCATGATGATCAGATCATTGTACATATAAGCGCCATGAAATCCTTTGAAAGAGTAACCACTAATTGACATATGGAGGCATTGATTTTAGCTTTTTTATATGTCCTAATATGTATGAAGGGATAAATCGGAGTGCAAAATGGCGATAGTTGATATAGGAATACATGTTACCTTTTTTTATTGCATAATTATCTCTTTACCACTAAGTCTGATTAAACTATCTTCTTTCTTGCTGGAGTAATCTGCTTAAGGCTGCTGCAAGGAGGATAGATAATATGATGAAGATCCTGTATCTTTATTCTTGAACGTGTCTCTTGTATGGTTTCATCAAAAGGAGTGAGGAAGAAAATTTTTCCAGGAGTTAAAGTAAATCAAGCCATTAAAAATTGTTACGGTTGTTTAGATTTCCAACTGACACAGATGTCTTAGGTGGACTCAATTTCAATCTAAATCTGACATTTTTTGTCTAGATTTTTTTTAGGGTTCAGCCAAAATCAACTAGTTAGATTGGAGATTGTCTGACTTCAGTTGGGTTCAACTGAACCAACCAACGTTGAACAAAGCTGACATATTGTGCATCTGGGCTGAAATTTGTTTCTGCAAAATCATATTCAAAATTTGCAAGTTGAAGAAGTATTGAAGCATGTTGGCATTGGGCTTTTGAAAATCTAAGGGAAATTTAAATATTTTCAAGAATTCCTCTATGCGACTATTTAAAATCTGAACAAAGAAGCAAGATGTTTTTAGACCCTTAAATTTCATCAAATTTCAAATTTTGGGAGTAAGTTATTGTAGAAATTAAGAAAATGTAGAGTTATTTTTTTCTTTTTCTCTCTTTTCTAAATGTATCTATAAGATGTGGGTTTGTTATATTTCAATCTCTGTACAAGCATGATCTTTTTGCATTTCATGAAATCTTCAAATTTTAGAAAAAAATTTATTGCAAATTGAAGAAAGTTACTGTTTAAAAAATTTTATACATTAATCTGAAAATAAGCTTTTCTTAAACTTTTAGATGAATGCTTATAATTGATGTGAATGCTGGATGGATTATTGCATCTACTGCTGATGAAATGAAAATAATTTTTGTAGTCATTCTTATTTGGTGCTTTTTACTATAGTGTTCTGATATATAACAACAAGATTCTGCATTTACTACTTGATACCATAGTGATTAAGTTCCATTCCTGTTTATTATTTTTGTTGCTAGTCATATAACTCATACTTGAGTCGATACCATGTACTTCTGTTAGATTATCACCAAACTGGATTGTCTTATGGTAAAACAATGTCCAATGATGTTGTAAATATTACTTGAACTCTATTTCTAAAATTTGCTGGTATATATAGAATTATCCTTTCCTTATTCTTTATATTATATTTTAACTAATTCTAAATAATTTCAAGGTATAACCACCAAAACTAGAGCCAAAATTGGTGAAAAGCTTTAATTTCTCTTTGGACCAAAACCATAATTGAAATCTAGATTCTGAGTCATGGATGTTTATCAATGCTCTCTGTTATAAAACTAGTCAACGTATTCTGCTTTAGACTACCTAGACATTGTGGTTAAGCATTTTGTTTTTTTATTCTTTGTCTGCTCCCCCCAAAAAAAGAGAGACTTGTCGGAAATCGCCGGTTGGGTTGGTCCAACCAAGAAAGCAGCTGATTCTGCAGATGCAATAGTGGCTTCTGCGGATAAATCTCTACGTCACTTCTGTCTGGAAAAGTTGAATAATTTATTGTAATACTTGACAATATGTTGGGAATGTCTTTCCATTTTGCTCTTACGAGGCCTGCAATGTTGTTTGCAGCGGTAGGTGAACTTTGTCTGACAGCCCCCTTTCCCATATTCCTCTTTTTTATCTATTGATGCATACATCTGTATGTGTCAGGGTTTACGCACATAATACATGGTGATGGATTTGAATTTTCAGATGTATATGTTGCAAACTATTAAGAATAAGTATGTCAGGATACTATAGTTGCAAAAAGTAATGACACACAATGGTTGATAATCAAATTTTAAGGAGTTGATAATAAAGAAGATTGTCTCCATTTTTATGGAGGTCATGAACCAGGAGGATGAAACCTAAGATAGCGTGGGTAAAATTGTAAGCAAATATGTGAGAAACCTAGCAATGACAACCAACATCGGTGGAACCGGTATCGGGCACCGTACCGATTTTCCGGCGGGGCGAGTCAGTAGGACCTGTGTCGTGCCGTGTCGGGCCCGTACCGACACAGTTGAATAGATGAAGGAGAGGAAGAACGAGAGAGGAAGAGAGAGAGCAGGAAAGCAAGGGAGGGAGACCGGCGGAGGGTGGCAAAGGCCGACGGAAAGCCGGTGGAGGCCCAGGGAGACTGGCAGAGAGTCGACGGAGGCTAATGCCGGGCCCTTTCGCGATTTACGTGGCTGTTTCCCTGTTTCGTTCGAAATAGGGATCGACTGCTTTTTAATTTAGCGATTCTTAAGTGAAGTTGGCCCTTTGTCGGGCCTCCGCCGGCCTTCGCCACCCTCCATCGGCCTCCCTTCCTCCCTTCCTCCCCCGCTCTCTCTCTCTTCCTTCTCCTTCTCCGCCTCGAGCAATGGATTTCGTTTCTATTGCCAGAGCAATGGTTCCGCCGACGTTGATGGCAACAAATGCGGTAGTTAATTAGAATAAATGTGGAAGGAAGAAGGATGTGTAATGATGACCCCAAATGCCAAGAGAAGCCCCTTGGTTGTGGTTTTGCATCAACATGTGTCCTAGATTATTGAAAGCTCCTTTAGCATGGGGGAGGCGATGAGTTTGAGAAACATGGTGGATGCACATGGGCATAGAAGTGTTTTGCATAGGATTATACATATATGAGGTGAAAGGTGGGCCCATTGCCTAGTTTTTAATCTAGCTGGAAAGTTGTATTTAACTCTAAGAAACTGTTGGGCAGTATCCAAATTGGATAAGCATCAGACTGTTGGATACTTACCAAATTCTCTATTGCAACTTTTATAGATCGGTGGACAGTTGGATTCTTCCATGGGTGTTAAAATGACTTTGCGTGATATCATTTTCTCTTGATGTCCCATAGATTTTGGATGAGAAACTTGTAGTAGAATACCTTAACAAAAAACATCTTTAAATATTTTTAATATAATATATAGAAGCTATGCATGTTTAATTTGGTTAAGATTATCTTTTTCACTGCGTCCTTGGATTAGCTTTTCTTCCTCTTGCCTTGTCAGATGCTTGAATACATGTTTGAATCCGATTCTTTTGTCTTTGTCCATGCAACATTGCTTGGTGTCAAGACCATGTGGCCTGGGCCAGGGAAGGGCTAACCTGCATTGTGTAGCCCACACTAGCTGGTGGAGCTTAAAAGAAAAAAGTGTAACATGTGGTCAAACCTTAGCATATTGGCTGGGCTAGCAAATATGCTGCTAAATTGATGAGCAGGAAAATTATGGAAAGTCAAATGACAACCTGGTTGAATGATGAGCATATAGAGTATTACTAATTTAGGTTCATCTTGTTAAGATCCAACCTAGAAGCTTAAGCTAGTAGGTTGATAGGCCCATGAGTATATAAGCACCACTAGAGTTCTTAACATATCCATTGTGGGACTATTCCTCAATGCCCCTCTCATATGTAGAGCCTGAGAGACGGAATCCTGGATGGATGGAACCCGGAGCGAGAGGCGACGCATGGATTAGTAAGCGGGACTGTGGAGATATTGGTAGGCAAGGACTGTGGGCTCTGATACCATGTTAAACTCCAAGCAAAAAACTTAAGCACACATTTGATCGATTATTTGCAATCTTGAGCTTGTGGAACAGTTCAACAAATGAAACATTATGAAAAATGAATTATAGACTATAAATGACTGCTAGAAAACAATTACATCATTTTCTGGTGAAGAAAAGTCTCAATATATCACCCGCCACTGGAATAATCCAACAACTATGGACAAAGACTAGCTAAATCAATCTTTCAGATGGTTTTCAGGTTACTTACACAGATTTGATGGATACTTACCATGATTTTTATATGTCTTATCATGATTCTGATGAAATGAGGCTATGGTATCTATAGTTGTTTTTGATATTATCATATGATCTAGGTTAGATTTTATAATCCGATTATGATTATCCCGTGAACCAATGTGTATTCAAGCTTGACCAAACAAAGAAGCTCTTTCTGTTACATTTCTTATATTTTCATGCGCTTATGTTGGATGGAACTATTCGCCAAATATGCTTCCTATTTAGTTAAATTACTATGCATTTTAGCATAAAAAAACTAGAAGTTTCCTGCTTTAAAAATAATATAACCATAATCAACAAGTCTTATCAAAATGTCAGTCTTGTGTAACTCGCTGACCTGTCTTATTTTCTTAATTGGGATTCCTGAAACACACTAGATATGCCACAAGTATGGTGCATTTATTGTTGTGATTGTTTACCATGCAGATGGATCGAGAGAAGCTCATGAAGATGGCAGGTGCTGTTCGCACCGGTGGAAAGGGAAGCATGCGCAGGTTCTGAATTTACTTTGAATGTTATACTAATATATGGTCTGAAGCAATATTCAGATGAGAATTAAGTAATATGTGATCATCTTGGTTGGCATTGATGTTGCAGGAGTTTATATGAAGTGTATCATTGTCCTCTAGCTCAGAAACCTATATGGTTTAATAAAATATTCTGGCATTCCCTTTGGAAGATTGGAAAGTTTTCTCATATATTTTTGGAGAGCTTGCTTATGGATATTCTGAAATTAGTCAGTATACTATAGAACTCAAGACAATATTTTAATGTCCTTACAATTGATAATGTTCCATTGCACCAGTACCACAACTGATGTTTTTGATTTGCACATTTTCTTTTCTCTTGTCAGTTTATTTTCACTTCTAAATAGTTATGTTTTCTTCGTTCATTTCAACCAGGAAGAAAAAGGCAGTTCATAAGACCACAACTACGGATGACAAAAGGCTCCAGAGCACTTTGAAAAGAATCGGGGTAAATGCTATCCCTGCTATAGAAGAAGTTAACATATTTAAAGATGATGTTGTTATCCAGTTTGTGAATCCCAAAGGTAAATAACAAATCTTATTGGCTGAGCAAAAATATGTTATGTATATTTTATAGAGAAATGATATTCTGGTTTCAATTTTCTAATTCTACTGGTTTGTCATTCAGTGCAAGCTTCAATTGCGGCCAATACATGGGTGGTTAGCGGTTCTCCTCAGATGAAAAGTACACTCTCATTCCTATTTCTTTGTCATTGAACAAACATAATGGGACTGAAACAGCATATATGCTTACAAGGAATAAATACGAAAGAAAACAAAATAATGTTTGCACCAAACTTTCTGGAATTTCTGGTGCAATCATTAATGTAATGATCAAACTTCTGAAAGGGGCAGTTCTTGCACCTGAAAACCCACCAGGTATTTGGGTTGTTCCTTCAGGTGCATTTTTAACTCAAAACTGTCGGATCTTGATTGGACCATTGGGTCCCATGATACCAAAACCATTGCAGTTTTCCTTATGATTGCTTTCTTTCCCCTCAGTTTTCTGTTTGGTTATAATTATTTTTCTGAGCGAATGCAACTTATATGTGGTATATTACCTGATGACAGAGCTTCAAGATATGCTACCAACGATCATCAGCCAGCTGGGTATGTTCTTGTTGAGCAATATGACAAGTTGGTTGCTTTCAGGAATTCAACGTATTTCATTACTAATATTGGAAGTACTGGTAAATCATAATTTAATGATAAGATCCTATTGCTATTTTGGTACCTTTGCTAGCTTGTTCTTGTAATATATTTTCAGACACATTTTAAAAAGGCCTAATGTTGCCTTCATGTTTTCTCTTGAAGAATATAACGACCATGTTTTGCCATATTTCTTTTGCTGCTACCCTCCATTAGTTCTTTTACTTCAGTATTCTATAATTTGCTGAAGGAAGCTTCTGCAGATTTTGGATGTATGTGTGGATTCATATCTTTGTAATCTCCATAGTCTTTTTTGTTATATTATTGATATAGAAAATTGTATGAGTCCCACCAACAAACCAACTTGTCCCTAAAGAAAAAGGATCCTTACTGTCCCTGGCATTGTAGGTATCCATATGGCAGTTACTAATTAATTTTTTCCCTTTGTTCAGGTCCTGATAACATAGACAACCTGAGGCGGCTTGCAGAGCAGTTACAGAAGCAAGCACCAGGTGCTGGTTCTAGTGCTGGTGCGGCTGCTCAGAATGATGACGATGGTGATGTCCCTGAACTTGTGCCTGGAGAGACATTTGAAGAGGCTGCTGATAAGAAAGAAACTTCATAGTGGCTATAGACCTGATAAGAGTTTCCCCTCACCCCTTCTTAGACCATTCTTGTCTGTTTCTCTTGCTCTTTATGCTAAATAACCAGCGCGTCAATCGTCCTATTTACAAAATACTTGGGTTTGAATCTATCCATTTTTCATTTTCTTTTGTGTGTATGACATTCGTCTAAATGACAAATTGCTCAAGGTTCTCTTTCACTCTTCTTCTTCACAAGGATCAATCACTTATTAGTCCATGTAATCTGACGCTATTATAATAGATCAAGATCAGGACATCAATTGTTTGTTAGGGCCTCTATTTCTCCACTCTCATGAGGATTAAGATCTTCAAAGGCTCTTTGCTACTGCTGATGACAGTAGAGAATTAAATCATGTCAAAAAAGGGTGGCAGAGACAAGCTTAGGGTTTGTTGGTGCTGCTTTTGTTTTCTATTTTTGTTTTCAAAAATCCAAGAAAATAGCTAGACTGAACAAGTATGTATGATGTTGCCCTTTGTTTTATGTAATCTTAGAGCTTTTGGCAACAATTTTTTCTTCTGTGTGAAGAGAAAAATAATAGCACGGAATGGCAAAAGTTCCGTGCGAATGCTGTCTCCAGCATCAATCTCCATGCAATATTTCACTAATTTGTAGAGGAACCAAAATACATAAACAGCAACAGTACCAAATATGCTTCCATATTGCATAATTAGATTTTTTGCTTTTTATACTGAATATATGTCTCAAACCTTTTTGAGAATTAATTTCTCTGGAAGGCACTGATGCTTCATGAATTGATCCTACAAGCTGAAAATAGTGGTGCCATCAGAGATGTTTGGGATGATGAAGTCAAGCCTTGCCCAACAACTATAGTACTCAAAATTAAGCAAAACCTAGCCACACTCTCCTGACCCATATTTTACACTGTAATCAAATCTGACTCAATCCAACCCAGTCATAAACCTCCTGCCCAAATACTGCATTAAATATTTGAACTCTACCATTATTGGATGTAAAATTGTTCAAATTGGGTCCAAAAAGATGTGTCTTATACTATTTAGTATTGTCTTCACCTACAGACCAAGGAAATATCTCAGTCATATAAGTCAAAACTGAAATGGTTGTGCCTCTCAAATTTTATGTCTACTGGTTGGGTTTGGCCACTGTTGTTTGTAACATGATATTTTTGGGTTGGGCTGTTCAGCAAGATTCAAAGTGTTGATTGGGTTTTGATCAGTCTAGCTCCAGTTGCATCCTTTGTTGGACTGCAGTGCCTGCATGCAGAACAAAGATCAAGGTGTTGTTTAGGTTACTATTGTTGAAACTTAGCAACAACTTTCACATTGTCTCCCTGGAACTTTTTATGTGAACTTGTTCCACTCATCAACAGGCTCATCAGAGACTCAACACTTTAGTAACAAAGAATCCCAAATGATGGCACCCAGATTACAACTGAAACCCGAACCTTACCGGCATTGATATATAGTATCTTGACTATGATGCTGGAGCATTGCTTCCAATAATAAGATCGGGAAATTTCGTTGAAGGTGAGATACCGGAGGAAATCAAATCATAGGTCTGTTTAGTTTTGCCAACAAGAATTGCTCATGATTTGATATCCTCTAGTTCTCACTTGCAACCTCCCCGGTTCATTCCTCTTCTACCAGCAGCAATAAGAAGTTTGGAGGTTGAGATATCTCAGGAAACCAAACCAAGATGGAGCATTGCCATCTAGATTGATCTCCCATCACATTATATATGCAAATTCCTCTGGAGAATACAAATGGGATGAAGAGAGAGGAAATGGAATGCTTAGAAAGAGTTCGGGTTGTATCTTTCGTGCAAAAGAAGGATTCATCTTTTTTACTGCGACTACCATCGAATCGTACAATAGCTACTTTGAGATCTGTGTAGATAGATGAATAGAGGAGTTTGGAGTGCTTGAGATTTGTGTGAGGCACCATTCAAGGTTGACATCGTGAAAGAAGACCAATCATTCTTTCGCATGAATGATATAATCCAAACCCTCTTAGAAAAGGCCATCCCCAGCAAAACTGTGATATTCTTAGTGGCATGCAGATGGCAACGTTGGAAGTAGTTCTGTTCTGGAGGAAGTGTCTGGGTTTCATGTGAATGGTATGAGAAACCGTTCGCTTTGTCACGGCTGGAATACGCTTTAGTGGATAACAAAAATGCGGCCCTGTTTGGATGCTCCAATTAGATAATCAGAATAATGTAAACCTTTCAGTAGATATTCAAAAGGGATAAAGTATTAATAGAATATGAAACCATATCAAGCAAATATTATATATAAGTCCTTGGATTAATTAAAACAGGATATCGTGACCTCCAAGAACAACATATAGATTGTTTTCATGGAATAATCTATTTTCTTTTTTTCTTGTGGGAATGGAATATAGATCTAATTAGTTCACCTGTGATACAAGCTACAACTGGTATCTTATGAGTCCATCTTTAAGAAAATTGATACAATAAAATACTACAAAAGTTGGAAAATGTATCTCTTTCAATAACAAAGCATAAGTCTGCCTATCTTCCAATATGTTGCTAAGGAACATAAATTGAAAACATAGTATGAATAATTGTAACTTTTTAACTTTAAATCGTAAAAAAGACTTAACATATAAAAAAATACATCTAGTACCTTGGAGAAACATAAGAAATTGTGCATAATGGTCCATTTGTTACTAGAAAAATTATAAAAGATTTTTTTTTTTATACTAGTTCCTGAAATTTTTCATGTTTATACACAAATCCATGTATTTTCATATTTATATAAAAATCCTTGTAAGGTTCGCCATTTATATAAATTTGTTCTTCCACTAGTTTTCGTTGGCTGAATCCTGGTTAAGATTAACAAGTATTACAAAAGAATAGAAATACCCATGTATTAACTATAAATGAGGCTCGAGACATTGCCTTTTCTTGCTAACTTCATCCTCTTCTTCCTTGGGACTTGGCCTATCGGCTGCTAAGGGACCAATAGTAGAAGGGCACGGTTAAGGAGCCAGAAAAAATTGAAGACTAGGGATAAAAATATCCAGAAGATATGAAATTGACACCATAAGTACAATCAAAGTAGAATATTATATTATCACCCAATTAACTTATGTTAAGGGATACATAAGCAATGAATTATTATAAGATCTCAAGGATTACAATACAGATATAGAAAGACAGTAATTAATATATAAATATAATAGTTTTCATTGACTATTTTGTAAAGAAATAATAAAATACAATCTATTTTTATGGCTAACATCCTAATAAGCAGTGAACTATGATTTTGTTTTGAAGTTCATCACTGGCAATTTGTTCTCCTGTATGAAATCCATCCTTTGGATTCTCCACTTCATCTTCTAAATGTGATTCTAACGCAACCCATCCTCATAGTCTGGAAAAAAAAAATTCAAGGTATTTATTAACTCTTTTAAAGTTGTTAAGAACACATGCAGCCATGAATAAATCTACTTGTGTATGATAAAGTGGTGCTAGCTTCATTATCTAGAATCTTGCTTCTAAATTTCAAATGCTTGCTCCATAATATTTCTTGGGTATTGTAATACCCAGCCCATTTGGGCCTACTAAAAAACTGGGCCAGGTCCACTTGACCGGCTAATAAGCACAAAATGGCCCAAAACCTAAAGAAAAAAAAAAGAAAACCCAGCACATGCTTGGGGTGTGTTAGTGTAGCGTGCATGCAGCACACACATGTGGAAGAGAAGACAAACTCCTGATATGGGAGTCATCTTTTCCATCAAATCCAATGAGAGTTCGGCTGCTAGCGGGACTCGACACTCGAAGGGGCCTTGATTTGATCTATATATAACCATTCTCAGCTTCCCTTTGATTTTCGACACGATTCTCGGCCTCCGAGGAAGAAAATCACCATTGATTTTTTCTTATTTTCTTCCTAAATGCTAGTAGCCACCATCACTATGGCCACAACCCAACATTACCTGAACATAGGTAATGACCCTTAAACTTTGAATTTATCTTATTTGTCATCCTCCTTAGCCCTTAGATCAAGGATTCTAGCCTGCTGCCGACGAATTTTTGTCAGGAAAAGAGGTCTATTTCTCCTATTTTTGGACTTTTCGGCTCTATTCTTCCTTTTCCGACCATCTTCGCCGTTGGAACTCATTGTCGAAGCATTCCTTCGACCTTCCACGCCAGTTTGTGACCATGGCTAGAGTGCCAACCATTGAATACCATGTATTACTTGGGTTTAGGGCCGAAGCCCTATTTTGGTTGTCTTTTCCGGCTGATTTCTTCACCGCCTACCATTTGCTATTGTCAACCGTCGTTCATGGTGGCCAACCATCAACCCTCCGGCCGGTAGTCACCCTCCCATGACTCTTCCCTTCCTCTATTAAGGGTACAGAGAAGCTCCATTCTCTCTCTTTCTCTCTTCTCTCTCTTTCCCACTCTCTCTTGTTTCTCTTACATGATTTCACTTTCTATTGTCTCTCTAGAATTTTATTGGATGCTAAAGAAGTCCTTTTCTCAATAAATTTGATTGACCTTGGTGACCGAGATCAAACCAATGGTTGTTAGGCTACGTGTCGGCCTCCACCTTGTCAAACACTATTAGATTTGATCATCTCCAATCTTTATTGAGCCACCTGTACCCTAGTTCAACCTTGATCAGATGGAACTATCTTGATTGGATTGATCGAAATGTCAAGCAATCCCACTTGGCCAGCCATGTGATGACGTTGGGGTTTAGGATGGTTACTTTTAAAATAATTCTGGCTAAATTTTTGATAAAAATATGATGTTTGAATAATATGCTTTGGGGAGATTTTCAAAGTTTGTTGGACTTGTCGGTGGATTCCACTACAAGGTAAGTAATGCAACTCTTTTTCTAAGTTTCTCAATAAATTATAAAATAATTTTTGAATTGAATTATTCATAATTTATGTGGAGTGATTGATTAAAACCCTATTTGATTTTGATGAGCTCAAAGCATTAGAGTATATATGTTGTTTACTAATGAATTCAATTGAGTGTTTCAGTGAAAATCTTGTCTAAGTGTCTCAAGACTTGGTTCATAATATTTTGGATAAGTTAAGAAGTCAGTTTGAACCAAAGTCTGAGACTCGAGTCGACTCCAGAGTATTACGAGTCGACTCCAAGCGTATCAGGATCACTGGCACGGGCTCGAGTCGACTCCTGACCATTACGAGTCGACTCCAACTGAGAACGGACAGACAAACAGAAAGCATCAACTCAAAATCTGTCAGCGAGTCGACTCCTGAAGTGCGCGAGTCGACTCCGATGTTTACCGAGTCGACTCCGGAGAAGTATGAGTCGACTCCAAGGAGTTACAGGCAGAAAAGTCAGAGAGCGGTTTTCGACTCTGAGATTCGAGTCGACTCCTGTGGAACGCGAGTCGACTCCGATGGTTGGCAGGTCGACTCCAAAGATAGTGAGAGTCGACTCTCAGCAGTACACAAGGCAAAAGTCAGAGAGCGTTTTTCGGACTCTGAGATTCGAGTCGACTCCCGCATTGCACGAGTCGACTCCGAGACACCGCGACCCCAAAGAAGACAGAAGACTAATTTGCTGCCTCTGAGATTCGAGTTGACTCCCAGACAGCTCGAGTCGACTCCAAGGCAGCGCTTCACTAAAAACACAGAAGACTAAGTTTCGGAAACTGAGAGCCGAGTCGACTCCGGAACAGTTCGAGTCGACTCCAAGACTGGACGAGCCAAAAGACAGTAGATCGAGAGTTCGGGCTCTGAGCGCCGAGTCGACTCCCAGGATTGTCGAGTCGACTCGAGTGGACCAAGTTCAAAAATAGATCCACGGACTCCATGGGATGAGCCGACTCCGAAAATGCCAAGTCAGCTCCAGAAGTTGGCGAGTCGACTCCGGGTCAAGTCGAGTCGACTCCCAGTCGAAGAGGCGACTTTAATTCAAATCCGGAACAGTTGCCGAGTCGACTCCAGAAAAGCATGAGTCGACTCCCGCTACAGCCGAGTCGACTTCTGATCGCGTGAGTTGACTCCAACCCACCAACGGACATATTGTCAGGCTGTGCAGAGTGTGCAGAACGGGCAGAAAAAGGTCTCTAACGGCTAGTTTCCATGGGGGATGGCTTAAATAGCCACAGAAGACTGTAGCAAGGCAGAGAACAACTATTCCACTCAAAGTAATCAAGCTTTCAATCTCTGCAACCTGGTTTTCAACGGAAAAGAGGGAAGAGCAACATTAACTGCATCCACCTACTTCTTCCCAACATTGAAAGAGATCTCCTCCTGCATTCAAGTCGACCAGACATTCAAGAGGAGACCCGAAGTTCAAGAAGCCCTACTCTACTCCAACTCAAACGTGTTTGAGGGCTTCTAACTTCTCTTTTGTTTATATTGTTATTTATCTGCTTTTGAGAAGCTCTGTTTTTCTGTTACTCCTTTTTACTTCCATCTTGTCTTTGCTTGGTTCAATCGGGGGATTGAATCAAGGGTATTGAGGTTGGTTGGTGAGCCGAGTGTAAAACCAACGTGTAAGGGTTCGATTGTGATCCTGGAAAAACAATCGGATTGGTTCTAGTCGGTGAGCCTGGAAAAACCGATCGAGTTCGTTGTGAGCTCGTAAAACAACAAGTTTGGTTGTGAGCTTGGAAAACAACCAGCTGTAATCCAAGGGGTTATAGTGAATTCCCAAGTGAGACTTGGAGAGTGGACGTAGGAGCAAGGGTTAGCTCCGAACCACTATAAAACATTGTGTTTGTGATTGTTTGTCTCTCTCTATCTCTCGCATTTCATTCACCGCACATAGAAACTAATTAATCATCTCGCAAAAGCATTAATTAGTTATCCACAAAAGTTTTAATAGCCAAATTATTTTAAAACCCAATTCACCCCCCTCTTGGGTTGTCTATCTGGGCAACAAGTGGTATCAGAGCCTAAACTCTTCTACCCTAAGAGTCAAAGATCAAAATGACAACCCCATTTGGATCTTCCCACATTGAGGGTCAGTCCACCCAAAGACCCCCATTCTTTAATGGATCTGACTACTCATATTGGAAGGCTAGGATGAGAATATTCATCCAAGCCCAAGACTATGAGATGTGGACCATTGTAGCAAATGGGCCATACATCCCATCCATTTATGTAGAGGGGGTCACTGTACCCAAACTCGAAAAGGATTGGGATGAACACGACATGAGAAAGGCACAACTCAATTCTAAAGCAATGAATGTGCTTTACTGTGCACTAGATAGGAATGAATTCAATAGAGTCTCTACTTGCAATTCTGCAAAAGAGATTTGGGATAGACTTGAAGTGACCCATGAGGGCACGAATCAAGTCAAAAAATCCAAAATAAATATATTGGTTCATAAGTATGAACTATTTAAAATGGATTCTAATGAAACAATCACTTGCATGTTCACTAGATTCACTGACATTGTCAATGGCCTAAAAAGCCTTGGCAAAAACTATACTAACAGTGAGCTTGTCAGGAAGATTCTTCGATGTCTACCAAGGTCATGGGAAGCCAAGGTGACGGCAATCCAAGAAGCTAAGGACTTGAACAAGCTTCCACTTGAAGAGCTCCTTGGATCCCTAATGACTCACGAGCTAACCATGAAGCAACACAGCGAAGAAGAGTCCTCACATAAGAAAAAGGTAATAGCTCTTAAATCCACATCATCTAACAAAGATTTGTCCTGCAGTAGCAGCAGTGAAGAAGAAGATCATGAGGGAGATGATGATGAGGCTCTTCTTGTGCGCAAGTTCAGAAAATTCATCAACCACAAGAAGTCCTATCATCAAAGGAGAGGCCCCTCAAATTTCTATCGCAAGGATAAAGGTAAGGAAAGGGAAAATGAGGGGATTGGATGCTATGAGTGCAAGAAGCCGGGACACATCAGAGCTGAGTGTCCCTTACTTAAGAAGGGCAGCAAGTACAAGAAGAAGAAAGCCCTTGTCACCACCTTATCGGACTCCGACGCATCATCTTCATCATCGGATGAGGAACAAGAAGAAAAGGCCAATTTCTGCTTCATGGCCAACGAAAATGAGGTAACATCCGAAACGCATCTAGATTTTACTTTTGATGAACTTTATGATGCATTTAATGAACTAATGATTGAATATAAAGCTATAAACATTAAGAATAAAGAGCTAAAACTAGCTAATCAAACTTACATACATAAATATGATAAACTAGTTAAGGATAAGGACTGTATCACCAAAGAAAATCTAGAATTTAAGACAAGCAACCAACTCTTAATTAAAAAAACTAACACCTTAAGTAAAGATAATGAAAAACTAACTAAGGAAATTTCAGAACTTAAAAACAATAAACAAATCTTAAACGAAAATCTCATAAAAGACTTGAATACTCTAAAAACGGAAAAACAAACTCTAACTAAAGAACTTGAAAAATACAAACCTTTGGTTGAGAAATTTACTTATAGTTCTGAAAAATTAAATATGATACTTAATAGTCAACGTGCAGTATTCAATAGAGCAGGTTTAGGATATAAACCTAAAAATAAGCAAAAACTTCTTAGTAACTTCTTTGTTAAAGCAGGAGAAAGTAAAACTAAGAAAATAACCTGTTTTTGTTGTGGAAAATTAGGACATAAGGCAAATGTGTGTAATTATAGCAAAGAAAAAACAAAAGGAAAAATTAAAAGGGTATGGGTTCCAAAAGGAACCAACATGACTAACCATGAAGGACCCAAGAAAACTTGGGTACCTAAGATTACATGATTTGCTTGTGTAGGAGTGTCTTGCAGCCAAGGTCAACAAAAATTGTTGGTACTTGGATAGTGGCTGCTCAAGACACATGACGGGTGACAAGGATCAATTCTTCACCCTTGAAGCTAAGAAGGGAGGTGCTGTGACTTTTGGAGACAATAACCAAGGTCACATCATTGGTATAGGTAAAGTTCAAATTACCCCTTCTACTTTTATTGATAATGTTCGATATGTTGATGGTCTTAAGCATAATTTATTAAGCATTAGTCAATTATGTGATAGAGGCTATAATATTATGTTTAAACCATCACTATGCATCATAACAAACCCAAATGATAATAGTTTAGTTTTTAAAGGAATAAGACGTGGGAATGTGTATGTTGTAGATCTTGAGGATCTTGCCAAACACAACCCATGCTTAGTTGTTAATGAAACTAAGGACAATGATGCTAGTTGGTTATGGCACCGTAAGTTAGGTCATGCAAGCATGGACACAATATCTAAACTAGTTAAAAGAGATTCTGTGATAGGTTTGCCAAAACTAAGATTTGAAAACAATAAAATATGTGAAGCTTGTCAATATGGCAAACAATCTAGGAACTCCTTTAAATCCATAAAATGTGTCTCTACCTCTAGACCTCTAGAATTATTACACATGGACCTATTCGGACCAACTAGAACAACAAGCCTAGGTGGAAATAAATATGGTCTAGTCATTGTAGATGATTATTCTAGATACACTTGGGTTATGTTCTTAGCACATAAAGATCAAGCTTTTTCAGTATTTAAAAAGTTTCATAAGGAAGTAACCAATGCTAGAGATACTACAGTAATAGCTATTAGAAGTAACCATGGTACCGAATTTGAAAATCATTTATTTGATGAGTTTTGTAGTAAAAAGGAAATAACTCACAATTTTTCTGCACCTAGGACACCACAACAAAATGGAGTTGTGGAGAGGAAAAATAGAACTCTAGAGGAAATGGCTAGAACTATGTTATGTGAAAGTAACCTCCCTAAGTACTTTTGGGGAGAAGCCATTAATACTTCTTGTCATATATTAAATAGAGTTTTATTGAGACCCATTATAAAGAAAACACCTTATGAACTTTGGAAAAATAGAAAACCAAAGGTAAACTACTTTCATGTTTTTGGATGTAGGTGTTTTGTTCATAATAATGGGAAAGATAATCTAGGAAAATTTGACTCAAAATCTGATGAGGCTATATTCTTGGGGTACTCTACAACTAGCAAAGCCTATAGAGTCTTTAATAAAAGAACCCTAGTTATAGAAAAATCTATACATGTTGTATTTGATGATTCTAGTGACATCTCTTCTAGCAAGAGAGTTAATTTTGATGATGATGCTGAAATTCTTGAAGAAAAGATAGATGAGATGACATTACAAGATGATAATCAAAAATTAATTAAAGGTGCATCATCAAGCCAAGAGGCTATTGTGGATCATGGACTAACTAAAGCTTGGAGGTATGCTCACGGGCATCCTAAGGAATTAATTCTAGATGATCCATCTCAACCTATTAGGACTAGGGCATCCCTTAGGAACTTAAATAATCATCTAGCCTTTGTTTCTCATTTTGAGCCCAAACACATAGAAGAAGCTGAAAAAGATGTAAATTGGATAAATGCAATGCAAGAAGAATTAAACCAATTTACTAGAAACAAAGTATGGAATCTAGTTGAAAGACCTACTGAATATTCAATTATAGGTACCAAATGGATTTATAAAAATAAACTTGATGAAAATGGTACTGTAATAAGGAATAAGGCTAGATTAGTAGCCAAGGGTTATAATCAAGAAGAAGGTATAGATTTTGATGAAACCTTTGCTCCGGTAGCTAGACTTGAAGCAATTAGACTTTTACTAGCTTTTGCATGCTCTAAGGACTTTAAGTTATTTCAAATGGATGTAAAAAGTGCATTTTTAAATGGGTATATTAATGAGGAGGTATATGTAGAACAACCTCCTGGTTTTGAAAATCATCAATACCCTAATCATGTTTATAAATTGAACAAAGCACTTTATGGTTTAAAACAAGCACCTAGAGCATGGTATGAGAGGCTTAGCAAATTCCTATTAGAACATGAGTTCTCTAGGGGTAATGTAGATACTACATTGTTTCTAAAGAAGAAAAACAAAGATATGTTATTAGTACAGATTTATGTTGATGATATTATTTTCGGTGCTACTAACAATCGTCTCTGCGAAGAATTTGCTAACTTGATGCAGAGTGAATTTGAGATGAGCATGATGGGAGAGCTGAATTACTTCCTTGGACTTCAAATCAAACAATCTGAAGGAGGCATCTTCATCAATCAAGCCAAATACATCAAGGAGATGCTCAAGAAGTTTGATATGGAGGGAAACAAATCAATCAGCACCCCCATGAGCTCATCATGCAAATTAGACCAAGATGAATCAGGTAAATCTGTAGATCAGAAACTATATAGAGGTATGATAGGATCTTTATTGTATCTTACTGCAAGTAGACCTGATATCATGTTTAGTGTTTGCATGTGTGCTAGATATCAGGCTAATCCTAAGGAATCACATCTAATTGCAGTAAAGAGAATCTTTAAATACCTAATAGGAACAAAGAATATAGGGTTATGGTATTCTAAAGAATCTAGCCTGAACTTAATAGGTTATACAGATTCAGACTTTGCTGGATGTAAACTTGATAGAAAAAGCACCAGCGGGTCATGTCAATTCCTAGGAGAAAACTTAATATCATGGTTTAGCAAGAAACAAAACTCGGTTGCATTATCTACTGCTGAAGCTGAATATGTTGCAGCCGGGAGTTGTTGTGCTCAAATCTTATGGATCAAACAACAATTAGAAGATTATGGCATTAAACAAGATAAAATACCCATTAATTGTGATAATACAAGTGCCATTAATCTAACTAAAAATCCAATTCAGCATTCAAGAACTAAACATATTGAGATAAGACATCACTTCATAAGAGATCATGTACTGAATGGTGATGTGACACTCCAATTTGTTTGTACTGATGATCAATTAGCTGACATTTTTACAAAACCCCTAAGTGAAGAGAGATTTAGTGTGCTTAGGAGGGGATTAGGAGTGATTGATCCATCCTAGTGGTAGTTTCCACTAGATTCATTGATTTTGATGATTAGATTGTGGTTAAAATAGAGTTTCTTTTCAATGATCATCAAATCAGATCATAATTTAGTGATTTTTCCTCATTCGGCACGAACATAGCATGATTTTTAGGTGCGTGCCAAAGTTCGAGACGACTCGAGTAAGTTTCAGAGTCGGCTCGTAAGGGGGAGTCGACTCGCGCTTAGTCGGGAGTCGACTCGAGGTCGATGGCAGCAGAGGTGGAGTCGACTCGCATACAGTCGGGAGTCGACTCGCGCATAAGGAGAGTCAGGGTCAATAGGCGCATAAGGAGAGTCGACTCGCGCATACTTTGGAGTCGACTCGAGGTCGAGTCGACTCGCGACTCAGAGGAGTCGACTCGCAGTCGGGATCCGACTTTTTAATCCTAGCTCTATCGTTTTCAAAACATTTCTATTCTCCGCCGCCACTGTTCACAAGCCCTAGAGCCGACTCCTAGGTCGTCCCCGGTCGTCCCCAAGCTTTTTCCGTCGACTTTTCACCGTCCATTAGGGCTTTTCCTCCCATTCTAGGTCACTATGCCTCGTAAAGCCGTCGTCCGGAAGAGGCCCCAACCCGAGGCCGGTCCCGAGAGGGCTCCAAGGCTCGGCACGATCCCGCGAGGTCACAACCTCCGGCTCGTTCTCCGCCGAGGGCGGTTCCCGCGAGGCCGTGCGCCGGGAAGGCGGTGTCCACCGGGAGATACGTCGATTTCGACTATCTCTCCCGGGAGGGCTTCACCATAGGTGAGAGATTGCGTGTCCAGGGCTTAGAGTATTTCCTTACATTAGATCTCCCCACTTACCCTGGATTAGTTAGAGAGTTTTACGGTACCGTCCATCGGGGAGATGGGGGTATCGAGGGCACGGTAGCCGGTGTCCCTCTGTTCGTTACGGAGGATCTTATTGCCCACATCCTTCACCTTCCACAAGTAGGGGTGGCTCCCACACACCCCGAGGACAGGACTGAGGCCCTTACGGCCATACTAGGATATCCTCCTCAGTCCCCTTTAGACGAGGTATCCGCTAGCTCACTTCCTGTTGAGGTGCGGATCCTCCTGAGTATTTTGTCTAGGTCCATTTTCCCGAAGACTGGCCGCTTCGATTTTATGTCTGAGAGGGACCTCGCCCTTATGTTTTATATTCTTCAGGACACCCCAATCAACTTCCCCAAACTCATTTATAGATATCTGTGTGAGCCCCTAGATAGACCTAGGCTCACCCTCCCCTACGGTATGATGTTCACTCTGTTGTTTAGGGAGTACGAGATTCCCATTCCTGAGAGGAAACCCTCTAAGGCGTTGCGATGGACTGATCGCATGCGTCCGGGGACCCTACACAGGATGGGGTTTCGGAAGGTAGAGGGAACATGGGTTAGGAAGTCATCCACCTCCACACATACCTCCAGACACTCTCCTAGCCCTGAGCCAGATTCTGACTATCCTGACTTTCCCTCCACTTCTGCTCCTACCACCTCAGCCGGACCTTCCTCCTCAGCTCCACCACCTATGGAGGTCCGGATCGCTCCTGAGCAGCTCCTGGAGTTGCGGCAGGAGATTGTTAGAGACCTGCGCGATGAGCTACTTCGGGAGCTCCGAGGTTCAGTGCCAGCTCCCACTCCTGCACCCACATCTTCTAAGTTGGTCCCTTCCCTGATAGCCGTGACTGACATGACGGCTCATGTACGGGAAGAGATCTACAACGTGAGGAGCTTGATCCAGGCTCAGTTCTCCAGTATGAGTGAGGTCACGGGCATCACTCGGAAGATGCGCGATGACATCCGGAAGGACATGAGCACCACTACACAGGGGGCCGAGCGCTTGTCGAATGTGCTCATCGACAAGCTGGACGCATTGCAGAAGTTGGTACTCGAGCTCGATACGACACAGAGCAGGGCCATTCAGGCCGTTATCCGACAGCTCGAGAACATCACTAATGCGGTCCAAGCACTAGTTGAGCGCATGCCTCGGGGAGCCACATCCTCGAGAGGAGGAGCTACATCCTCGAGGAGACCGTAGCTGCTTTTGTATTTTATTTTGACATGTACTGTTTTGCTTTACTTATTGTATTCTCAAATGTATTCACATACACATCAATACAATGAGTAGACATCTTATCTTCATTTCTGTGCAATTTGATCTATGATTGATTGTGTGTTCTGCTTACCTCCTTTTTGCTACGATGACAAAAAGGGGGAGAAATATTGAATAGATATGTAAATGGAATCAACATAAAAGAAATCAAAATGAGAATCAAAAATTAAAACATAATTTGTTCTTAGTGGATTTGGTACCTCGAGGCTCATTATCTCTCTTTTGGGGCTCCTAATGGAGTAATCTCCAGAATCTATTCAAGGGATATTCGGAGATTAGCTGAATCCAACTCAAGAACAAATTGACAGATTTTCCCTCTAAATACCAAAATTTAAAATTCAAAAACTTCAATATACTAAAAGGAAATTCAGAGAATCAAAACATAGTAGAATGCATATGTTGAGGGGGAGAATCTGAATTTTTTAAGAAAGCCAAATCATTAAATATATATAAGCCAAACAATTGATTGCATGATATGAAGGCTTATATAATTCCAAATGAAAGGGGGAGCTTTAACTCCAAAATTTATTGTTTCACACCTTTCAAGCTTGGATATATTAAATTACCAGACATTTGAATTCATTTATGGATTTTATTTCCTTGTTTATTGAGCAATTCACTTTACATATACTCAAAGTTTTGTCATCATCAAAAAGGGGGAGATTGTGGAGTGATTGATTAAAACCCTATTTGATTTTGATGAGCTCAAAGCATTAGAGTATATATGTTGTTTACTAATGAATTCAATTGAGTGTTTCAGTGAAAATCTTGTCTAAGTGTCTCAAGACTTGGTTCATAATATTTTGGATAAGTTAAGAAGTCAGTTTGAACCAAAGTCTGAGACTCGAGTCGACTCCAGAGTATTACGAGTCGACTCCAAGCGTATCAGGATTACTGGCACGAGCTCGAGTCGACTCCTGACCATTACGAGTCGACTCCAACTGAGAACGGACAGACAAACAGAAAGCATCAACTCAAAATCTGTCAGCGAGTCGACTCCTGAAGTGCGCGAGTCGACTCCGATGTTTACCGAGTCGACTCCGGAGAAGTATGAGTCGACTCCAAGGAGTTACAGGCAGAAAAGTCAGAGAGCGGTTTTCGACCCTGAGATTCGAGTCGACTCCTATGGAACGCGAGTCGACTCCGATGGTTGGCAGGTCGACTCCAAAGATAGTGAGAGTCGACTCTCAGCAGTACACAAGGCAAAAGTCAGAGAGCGTTTTTCGGACTCTAAGATTCGAGTCGACTCCCGCATTGCACGAGTCGACTCCGAGACACCGCGACCCCAAAGAAGACAGAAGACCAATTTGCTGTCTCTGAGATTCGAGTCGACTCCCAGACAGCTCGAGTCGACTCCAAGGCAGCGCTTCACTAAAAACACAGAAGACTAAGTTTCGAAAACTGAGAGCCGAGTCGACTCCGGAACAGTTCGAGTCGACTCCAAGACTGGACGAGCCAAAAGACAGTAGATCGAGAGTTCGGGCTCTGAGCGCCGAGTCGACTCCCAGGATTGTCGAGTCGACTCGAGTGGACCAAGTTCAAAAATAGATCCACGGACTCCATGGGATGAGCCGACTCCGAAAATGCCAAGTCAGCTCCAGAAGTTGGCGAGTCGACTCCGGGTCAAGTCGAGTCGACTCCCAGTCGAAGAGGCGACTTTAATTCAAATCCGGAACAGTTGCCGAGTCGACTCCAGAAAAGCATGAGTCGACTCCCGCTACAGCCGAGTCGACTCCTGATCGCGCGAGTCGACTCCAACCCACCAACGGACATATTGTCAGGCTGTGCAGAGTGTGCAGAACGGGCAGAAAAAGGTCTCTAACGGCTAGTTTCCGTGGGGGATGGCTTAAATAGCCACAGAAGACTGTAGCAAGGCAGAGAACAACTATTCCACTCAAAGTAATCAAGCTTTCAATCTCTGCAACCTGGTTTTCAACGGAAAAGAGGGAAGAGCAACATTAACTGCATCCACCTACTTCTTCCCAACATTGAAAGAGATCTCCTCCTGCATTCAAGTCGACCAGACATTCAAGAGGAGACCCGAAGTTCAAGAAGCCCTACTCTACTCCAACTCAAACGTGTTTGAGGGCTTCTAACTTCTCTTTTGTTTATATTGTTATTTATCTGCTTTTGAGAAGCTCTGTTTTTCTGTTACTCCTTTTTACTTCCATCTTGTCTTTGCTTGGTTCAATCGGGGGATTGAATCAAGGGTATTGAGGTTGGTTGGTGAGCCGAGTGTAAAACCAACGTGTAAGGGTTCGATTGTGATCCCGGAAAAACAATCGGGTTGGTTCTAGTCGGTGAGCCTGGGAAAACCGACCGAGTTCGTTGTGAGCTCGTAAAACAACAAGTTTGGTTGTGAGCTTGGAAAACAACCGGCTGTAATCCAAGGGGTTATAGTGAATTTCCAAGTGAGACTTGGGGAGTGGACGTAGGAGCAAAGGTTAGCTCCGAACCACTATAAAACATTGTGTTTGTGATTGTTTGTCTCTCTCTATCTCTCGCATTTCATTCACCGCACATAGAAACTAATTAATCATCTCGCAAAAGCATTAATTAGTTATCCACAAAAGTTTTAATAGCCAAATTATTTTAAAACCCAATTCACCCCCCCCCCCCTCTTGGGTTGTCTATCTGGGCAATAATTTATGAACTTAATGCATAGTATTTTATTATTAAATATATCTTTTTCTGGAATATCTTATAACTCATGATCAGATGTTTTGATTTCAATATAAAGTATGCTCGATTTATTTTGATACCATATGGTTTTAAGTATTTTTCAAATTGGAACATGAAACATATTTTTGAGAAAAAGAGTTTTGATTCAAAATGGATTTGGACTCGTAGCCTAACTATCTACCAGTATCTTGCTAGTGAGGTTACAAGCTGGTATATCGACATCTTGCTAGTGGAGGTTATATGTGCTAGTACATCGATATCCTGCTAATGGAGATTATATGTTAGCACCCTACAGTAAGGGTTATATGCTGATATGTCGATACCCTGCCAATGAAAGTTATATACCGGCATATTGATATTCTGCTAATGAGGGTTATGCACTGGTATATTGATATCCAGGCAGTAGAGGTTATACATTGGTACATTGATACCTTACTAGTGAAGGTTATACGTTGACATTTTAACTATTTTTGAGCTTATAATCTGACCCAACCATAGAGTATAAATATAATCATAGTTCATAATTGATGATATTAACTTTGATGTTTTGAAAAAATTGGATTTATGGATGAAATTTAAATTTTGAAAAAGATTGGATTCGAACAATCAATATTTTGATAATGCTACATACTTAAATTTTGTTTTAAATTGATGAATTTCATATACTTATTTTCTATAAATTATTATTTATCTTATTGCATGATTAACCTAGTTAAAATATTCATTACTATTGGGTTGTCAAGCTTATTATTCTATATTTTACTATTTTTACAGTTCTCGAGTACTAAACTAACATTGGAATATACTTGGGAGAGAGTGATTAGAAGCAGAATTTTAGTCTTTTAATTAGTTTAGGATTTTAGTTAAATTTGATCTAAAACTATTGGTTGAAATTTTATGATACAATAAGTTTGAATTTGAATTATTAAATTTTTTAATTTATTTAGTTGATTGTTTAATTATGCTACTTGCTTATTGATATCATAATGAGATATCTTGCATGCTTATAAGGAGAGTTCCAATGAGTATGCAGTGTTTGTTAGGATCCCAGCTCGCGATTTCAAATCGAGGGCGTGACAGCTATATATGAGAATGATTAAACTATTCGTTTTGCCATCATGCAAGACCTCTTTCTCGAAAGTCACAAGGGTGGCATCATGGTCCATGATAAGATGCAACAATAGAGGCACATTAGCATAGCCGAAGTCCACAATATAATATCTACCTATATCATAGAGTTTAACATTAGTAATCATATCAACTAAAGATGAATACTTAATTTGTAACTTCACTTTTGGAACTTCAAATTCACCATGTTACAGAGCCGACCTTAATACTCGAGAGTCATATGTAAATCCCTCCCAGCATGTGCTATTATATAGTGAAATAAAAACTTAAAAGAAATTGCTGCCATAACATCTTCTGAAGTGCATATATTAGAAGAATATCATTGGTCGTCCTTTCTGATTATTGCAAGTAAACGTATTCCATCAATATTTCCAAGACACTCCTATGAAACAATAAAACAGAATAACTATAACAAACTAAAATAACCTATGAAGACTAATACTAATGAATCATACTCAAACATTTTGCCTCAAAAGGTTCTTGGAGTTGAATGAATTTCAATTTAAAATATTCTATTATAGTCAATACTTTGTAAAAGTGTTGATTGATAATTTCTCCCGAGTGTTAGAAGCTCTTGTAAAACCTGACTTCGAACATTATGACTAATGAAATGTGAAAAATGGCCGATAGTTCTTTAACTTGAACATAGTTGTATCACAAAGCAAGACTCTCTCATGCAGGATTTCAACTAATCTAAGAAATGTTGGCTGGCCTTGATAAGTGAAATTGCTTATAACATTGTTCCTCATGCTCATTGAGCACTTCATTTACATATGCAACACAAGTGAGTGCTGAATCATGCAATGGTCTAGCCCTATAATAGTTACCTAAAAAATAAAATAAAAAAAGATATTAGAAGAAAATAAAGTTGCTACAGTATCAAACACTCTCTCTAGAGCCAGAAAAAAAGGAGTTCCTATAGCTACTCATCTTTGTTAAAAGTAATATTTATTTGATAATAAAATAATAGTAGAACAATTTAAGTAAATATGAATGAAAAATTACATATGTAAATAGAAGAAATCACTTAGCATTTGTCCAGTATTACTTATAATTTGGCATACATAAGGATATTTAACTAAAAATATTATAATTTGGAATACAAATGACATCTATCTTACTATAATAAAATAGCATAAAAAACAAAGGGGCTTACGAAAGTTGATTCACTCATTTACTAACTCCTTCACAGTACACTTTTTTCATTTCATAAGTTCCATTACCCAACCAACAAAAGAGATTCTATCCATTGATTCTTGGATTACCAAACATAGATCTTAGTAAACAAACTTATGCCAAATAAAGCACAATAGGAGAAAGAGGCTACATAATCATGACAACAAAATTTTTGCACATCAAAATTTGAGAATAGTCACTTGTCACTAAACTCCTGAAAAGAGAAGAATAATCTTTTCTTTGGAAAGACTAGCTATAGACGATATAATGTCATAGAGACAACCGATATGCTCATTTTTCATCAAAATATTTTAGTTTGTATCACTAGACTATAAAAGTAAAATCATTATAGATCAATATCTCTAGTCATCACCCATGACCATCGGAAACTTCTCTCCTCTTTGGTCTAAAGAAGTAGTATTCCATGTGCTCATCATTAATGTCTTTCATGTTATCAAGTTCCATCAAGCAATTATCAATTAGTTTTCCTTTTTTTACTATCTTCTTCCCTCATCCATGCCCACTACAGGAAAAAAGGGCAATGCCGACGTATAGATGGTGACGCTCGGTAGAAGTGTTGGCAATTTTGGCTCCAGCGCCAAAATTTGGCAACGCTTCTAAGTTGTGTCGGTAGAAAACGATGCGGAATTGAAAAGCATGCCATATGACGATGCTTTTAAGTGTCGTTGGAGGCAAAAAAAAAAAAACATAGACAATGCCTTTAAAAGCGTCATCGGAGGCCAGAAGTGGGTGGGGAGACGACGTTTAAAAGCGTCGTCGGACTCCCCACGACGCTCAACAACCCCATTATAAAAAAAAAACCCCAATCCCATGGAAACCTAGCCGCTCAGAGAGAGAGAGAGAGGATCCCACTGTCTCTGAGGCCGCAGAGGCGATCCATGCCCCAGAAGTCGATCCCTCGCCACCTAACCACTCAGAGAGAGAGAGAGAGAGGATCCCGCCGTCTCTGAGGTTGCAGAGGCGATCCATGCCTCGGAAGTCGATCCCTCGCCACTTAGCCGCTCAGAGAGAGAGAGAGAGAGGATCCCGCCGTCTCCGAGGCCGCAGATGTGATCCACGCCCCGAAGGCCGATCCCGCCTACGAGGAACATAACCAGGTCATCCAGATCCAGTCGGACGCACATCCGACGGTGGGGGAGGCGTCGGTGAAGCCGATCGCGAAGATAAAGAAATCGGTAAGCAACAAGTCAATATTCGCGCACATCGAGGCCAAGGATGCGGAGGTGGTTCCTCGGCCGGCGACGATGAGGCCGAGGATCGGGCGGCAGGAGGCGAAGGTGGAGGAGGAGGATGCCCGTGTCGATGACTTCATCAATCGTTTCTAGCATGAGCTCGAGATGGGGTTGGGGATAGGGCAAAGCATGATGGAAGGTAAATCCGGGGCATCTTTTTGTTGGATGGGTTGTTTTTGTTTGTATTGTGCCTTTTTGTTTGATGGGGTTCTTTTTATTCGAGTTGCATGTTTGGGGAGGGGAGGGGATCTTTTTGTTGGTAACTTGTAAATGGAACTAGATACAGTTTATTGTAATTTGTAAAAGAAATATCATTGATTAGATTATTGTTATTTGTAAAAAAAATATCATTAGCATCTAGATGAGATAATTGTTCTTTTGTTGATGGAGTTTGTAAAAAAAATATTTTCAAGCTTGAATTTTTTGAGTATGATCATGTTACTTCATCGATTGCAGACCCCTAATATTTGAAAAAATATTAGATATGCTGCTTCATCAACAACAGACCCCCAATATTTGAAAGAATATTAGACAGGAGGTTGCTCGGCAAAGGTGAACGCTTATAAGCGTCGGCGGAACCAAGGGAGCCCGATGCTTAAAAGTGTCGGCAAATCTTTCATTTTTGCCGATGCTTTTTAGAAGCGTCGGCAAAAAAAATTTTCACCCCCTCCTACCGACACTTTTACGACGCTTTCAGAAGCGTCAACGTCAAAATTACCAAGCTTCGGTATTGGCTCTAAAAAGTGTCGGAAAAGATAATTTTTTTTGTAGTAGCCCTTTTCTAGAGGCTTCACCAATTTCCTTCAGTGCCAATCAAAGGGTATCATCCGATTGATGTCAAGATTTTTTAGCACTTTTTCTTATAGTATGAAACTCGACATGTATTGGCACATTTTACCTTAAGAATATAATTGAGCAATTTTTCAAGTCCATCATTGGATCCATCAATCAGTTTATTTGTTTATTGTGTCTTCACAAACGGATTCAAATAAGCTAGCACCATCTAAAGACTCCATGCTCACATTTCTTTCAACCTCTAGAATCTTAGAGGAGGTTGCACCATCACCTTTTGCAATTGATGTAAAATATATGGTCCCTAACTCCCTAAAAATATGATACAGATTTTACCTATTGATACAATAGAAGAGAAAGAAGAATTTTCTCAACCCACTGAACTTGAATCTCCAGAAATAAATTTAGAAAAAGATAAAAAAATAGCAAAAGTAGGGTTTAGGTTTGGTTTTCTTTCATTGATTATACAAAAACTGAAGTAGACAGTCTCTATTTATAATGGTGAGGTCTAACCCTGCATAATTTAAGTCGGATTCATCTTTTAGTTCGAATAAAACTAGATTTCAAAAAATAGACATAACTAATAAAAATAAACATGAAAAGCTAAAATTCTATAAGAGGTACTTTACACGAGGTAGATCTCGATTTCTACATGAACTTTGCCTTTATCGCTCTGCCTAATTTTTTCTACATTTGGAGATACGCCTAGGGTCAAATTTATTTGTAAAAAAAAATTATTTGACTAACCTATTTTAGAGCTTAAATGATGGAATTTAGGCTTGATCATAGGGGCATGGCCTTCCTTAGGAGGTAGAACCATATCTTAGATCTCAAAAAGTTATCCGATTTGAAAAAAAAGAAGATCATTCGTTCAAGGATCGTATGACCAAACTATAGCATTTAAAAGTTTGGCGTGCAATTCGGCTTTTTGATGTGACAGATCTTGCTCCTAGACCTCATCTAGCCTTACTTGTAGGAGCCAAAATGGTTCACATCGAGTTTGGTGATTCTCTTGAATTACCCATTAACTCTTTACTTCTAGATTATTCTTGTTCGTCCTTTCCTGTCTATCTAAAAATACGCTAGACAGATCGTTGTTAGAACCGACGAACAAAAGTTAATTTAATTTTACTCTTACCTTTCCTACTCGAAGAATAGTGGTTGTAAGAGGTCGATCCACAGGGAGGCGATTGGAGTTGCATAAAAATCAGAACGTTCACTCGGATTTGAAATCGATTTTTGAATGATAAAGAAAAACATTATTATGAGGATGTTGATGGATTCTCTAGTCTACCGAAGAATTTTCTTTATTTAAAAATAATAAAAAGACAAGTATTTAGAAATCAAAGAACATTTATAAATTCATGAAATGTTTAACTATTCAAAGGGAAATTTTGGCATGAATTGAAAAGGATGAAACTAAGAGGATTGAAGCAAACATAAATTTCATAAAAGAAGATTTAATGTATTGCATAAAAGAAATTAAAATTTCAGCATAAATAAAATCTTAAAAGTAAAATTCTCTACCAAAATAAAATTCTCTAAATTTAAAACTTAAAACATTGTTCTCAATACAAACTCAAAACACATTGCTCTCAATTAAAATTCAGAATCAAACAACACATTGCTCGTAATTAAAATAAAACTAAACAATAAACATTGCTCTTAAAAATAAAACTAAACATGAAAAGAAAAAGAAAAGGAATAAAAAAAACAAAACAAAACACTATGCTCTGTTTGAAAACAGAGCATGAACACTCTTTTCTTCTTCCCCGAACCAGCCGATGGCCTCTTTCCTTCTTCTTCTTTGGACCCGATCCCAGCCGAGCTCCTCCTTTGGTTCCCACCCCAACTGAGCACACCCTTCTTCTCTTCCTCCTTCTCCTTTTATAGCCGCGGACGGGCGCTTGATGCGGAAGGGAGAAGATGCAGTGGGCGGACGGGATGCTTGCAGCGCGTGAAGAACGCGGGCGTTGCTGGCACGGTGGCTGGCAGACGCGGTGCGGGATCGACGGGGTGACTTGGAGGGATCACGGAATGCTTGATTTGTGGAGAAGATTAGACGCTAATCCGCTCTGTGAACGCGGATGGATGAAGCCGGAGGGAGCTAATTGATGGCTCACGGACGGCTGGGATTGGGACCGGACGCGTCATGGGCGGAAGCAGAGGCGGAGGAGCTCCCAACGGACGCTGGGATTCCGGGATTAATGGCATGAATGGAATAAGATGAGATGGATTTCCTTCTTTGGGTGCCGGATTGGGGCATTCGTGGCACGGGAGAGCTGGCAGCGACGCTTGGATGCGGAGGAGAAGATCACGGAAGAGCTGCGGATGCTGCGTCATTGGAGCTTGATGCGTTTGCTGGCGTGGAGGATGCCACGGCATGGATGCGGTGGAGACGCGGTGAGGACGCGGTGAAGGCTGCAGTGGCAGGATCGACGGGGAGGAGGTGGTGTCGATGGCGTGGCGGATTTGGAAGCGGGATCGACGGGGAGGAGGATCTGCGGCTTGGATCCTGGCTGGAGCTGGGATTCTGCTGATGGGCGTTGCTGTCATGCGGGATCGACGGGGTTCCGGGCGTTGCTGGCACGGTGGCTGGCACGCAGAAGGACTTCCTTCTTTGGTTGCTGGGAAGGAGCGGAAGGTGTGGCTGGCTGGCGGGCTGAGGCGTTGAAGACGGGAGAGGAAAATGGATGCGTGATGCTGGGGATCCAACGGGAGCTGGCACGCAGAATCAAGATGCGCGCGATTGGGAGCTGGAATCAAAGTTGGGCTGAGACAACGGTGGGTGGCAGCCAGTAGTGACTTGACTCCATCAGGGTGATGCCCGTGGGAATTAAGACAAGTCAGATGCAGTTGGGCTCGGTTGAACCTGGACATGGAATGTGGGATGCTTGCACAAATAAAACATTAGTTAGTTAATTTTATTTTAAATGATTAGCTAAAATACTAATTAAAATGGCCTGCCGATTGCACTTTTGTGCTCTCATCACACCCCCCAACCAGCTTATTGCTAGTCTCTAGCAATTTAGTGCGACAATGATAAAATGAGAGTGCAAAAGTGTTATTTATTATATAAATATACTAAGATAAATACTCACTTTCGTAGAGCATTACGATTGCACTTAGCATGTGCAACAAGCCTTTAAACCCCTAGGTTACCCTAGTGGACGAGTGTTGTCTCGTGAGGGTTTGCAGTGAAGTTACCCACAAACTTCATTAGTCAGGGATTTCCAAATTTTAACTCGAAATTTGAACAAGTATTACTGTATGAAACTAGGATTGCAAGGACAATAGAGACTTGTTGTTATCATATTTAAACAGACTCTAACTCAAATTTCATTATACCCCATCTATCTGCTAACAAGTCAAGAATGTAGTGAGGTGCAAGATAGTATCATATAAATGAGTGGCTTTTACTTTACTTCCAACATGATTACTTTAGTTTTCAAGACTTTCTAGAGTTAAATGGTAATGAACACCCCGGATTTATTGATTCATTTTTTTTTTTTTTTTTTTTTTTAGACTGAGTGCTAAGAAGAATGACTTGTGCAATATCTAGCCTTATTAAGCTTTCTAGCTAACCCATGTAGCGAGTGTTAGACCAATGACTCCCGATCCAGATGGCTCAGGGCACTAGGTGTAGAGACACCCTAACAGGCTTAATAACTCAGGTTAACTAGGCTTCAAGGCCAAATTAGTCACTCAGAGTTTAATCTCAATCATCCTCACCTTTTTACGCGAACACTCGCTGCTTGCCAGGCAGGAGGCTCGGTTACTCAGTGAGAAGACTTAAATTAAACTCATTATTTTATTTTATTTTATCTCTTTTTTTTTTCTTTTTCTTTTTTTTTTTTGGTTAGGCTAGGGTGTTCATCGCACATATAACTCTAAATTATCCCGAAGATTAAAAGTATTCATATTAGTCGTAAGTTTACATACCCCACTATTCATGTGCTTATGTGTAGGTGCTAACTCATCTTGTATTATGTTAGCAGAAGATAGGTGGGATGACAACTCAAGCTAAAACTGCTATCATATTCCTTAACTCAAAGCTATTGTCAAAGCAATTCCTACTTTATACAGCCAAAAAGATTAGATTTTGAGTTAAAAATTTGAAATCCCCCTTTTTTTATTATTTTTTTTAATTTTAATATATATATATATTTTTTAATTGCATCAAAAATATTCTCTCCCCCACACCTAAATCTAACATTGTCCTCAATGTAAAAGAAAATTTTAAAACAGTAATAGGATAGAGGAGAAGTTACCTGATATAGGTAGGTAAAGTGACAATAGGGGCAAAAATCACAAACCTGCAATTTTTTTTTTTTTTTGAAAATATTTACATGTTGGGTTGCCTCCCAAGAGCGCTAAGTTTTATGTCTTCAGCCAGACAAAATGTAAATCCCCATTTTTTCAACCATTATCTAAGAATGGTTTTGGAAGAGTCCAAGGAAGAACAGTTGGCTGGTGACGATCTATGCTTATAAGAGGAACAGAACTAAGGGGTGCATGCTCGACCACTTCCTCAGAATGGGCAAGGTAAGTTTCTAAAGGGTCCTTATTATAAGTTTGTAAGAAAGTCTCCTGAACCAGACTTTCAATCATGTCAACTTCATTGATTTTTTTGTCGTCTGGTGGTTGTTTACTTATATTAAAGACATTAAGTTCGACTTTCATATTGCCAAAAGATAACTTTAGCATCCCATTTCGACAATTGATCACAGCATTTGCTGTGGCTAAGAATGGTCTACCTAAAATTATAGGTGTGTGATTGTTTGGATGTATTATAGGTTCGGTCTCAAGGATAACGAAGTCCACAGGATAGTAAAACTCGTTTACCTTCACTATTACATCCTCTACAATCCCTTTGGGGTACTTCACCGTCCTATCTGCTAAGGAAAGGGTAATATTTGTGGGCTTTAATTCCCCCAAACCTAATTTTTGGTACACATAGTAGGGAAGTAGGTTTACACTGGCTCCTAAATCTAATAGAGCTCTCTGGATGATCGTCTCTCCTATTTTTATTTCAATAGTTGGGCAACCAGGGTCTTTGAATTTCGGGGCAATCTGTTGTTGAATGAGAGATGAGGCTTGTGCAGCCATAACAGCTTGCCTAGGAATACTGGTTTTTCTTTTGACCGTGGTGAGGTCTTTCAAGAATTTTGTATAGGAGGGAATTTGTCTTATGGCATCGAGAAAAGGTATATTTATTTGAACAGTTTTAAAGACTTCCATGATTTCATCAAAGTTAGATTGTTTCTTGGAGTCCTGAAGTCTACTGGGAAAGGGAACCTTGGGTTTGTATGTTTCTATGGGTTCTTCCCTCTTTTCCGGTTTGTCCTGTTCTTGACCCCTCTTCTGAATAGGGTTCTTATCGGATTCAGTTTTATTTTCTTTTTCATGTTCAGGAAGTTGGACTTTATTGTCCACTTGCTTGCCAGACCTTAAAGTGGTAATTTCCTGGACTTCATAGGTCGGATTTCCATTAGAATTGATTTGATACTGACCTATCTGACCTTGATTTTGTTGTCTACTAGGGTTAGGCACTGGTTGACTAGGTAGTTCACCTTTCTTCCTATCCCCTAGAGAGTTAGCTATTTGGCTCAGACTAACCTCAAGTTTTGCAATTGCTTGCGCATGGAATTGGTTAGTCTGGGCTTGGGCTGTATTGGTCTGTTGTTGTTGCTTGATAAAATCTTGTTGTTGTTTCATCATATTAGCCATCATGGTTTCTAATTGTGAAGGTTGCTGTGGGATAGGGGCATTATAAGGCAGTATAGATGGAACCAAAGGTTGGTTCATTTGTGGTGGACCTATCCTAGGGAAGTTGTTCTGAAAACCTGGTGGACCACCTTGATGCTGAATAGGTTCATTTTGCTTGTATGAGAAATTTGGATGGAACCTATTATCAGGGTGGTAGACTGGGCTGAATGAATTGGGAGTGGGCTTCTTGAAGGCACTATATGAGTTTAGAGCATTTGCCTGCTCAGCCTTAATGTTGGGTAAACTAGGACAACACTCCACTAGATGCTCAGAACTGTTACACAGGATACATAAACTATGTGACTCGTGATCCACTTTCATGATGGGATTTAACTCTTTATATGAACTCGAGCTAGTGGAAACAGTGAAAGCATCAAACTTTTTGCTTAAGTTGTTCATTCCAGTCACCAGATTGGACATGACATTTTTGAGTCTGGGTCTGCTTTCATTTCATAATTACCTGGTTTTCTAGACCCGAACTCATCTCTATTTACTTCCTCACCATAGCTACTCCAATTTTGGGCGTTCTCGGCTAAGTCAACAAGAAATTCATAGGCTTGATCCGGGGTTTGGTCCATGAACCTACCCTTGTGCATGGACTCAATCATGTTTCTATGTGCCGGAGGTAGTCCTTTGTAAAAGAAATGTACTAGATCAGCCTTATCAAGCCCATGGTGTGGGCATTTGACCAACAAGTCATGGAATCTTTCCCAAAGTTGGGAAAATTCCTCCTCAGCTTTTCCTCTAAAAGTTCTTATAGCATCCTTAATTTTTTCTGTTTTAATCATGGGGTAAAATTTTGCCATGAACTTCCTAGATAGTTGTTCCCATGATGTGATAGAATTTGAAGCAAGGGAATACAACTATGCAGCAGCACGATCCTCTAAAGTCATTGGAAACAATCTTAATTTAATACCCTCTTCATCTAAGTTTTGATTTCTAAACGTTTGACAGATTGTCAAAAATTTGTTTAGATGAATGTAGGGTTGTTCACTCTCGAACCCATGAAACTTGGGTAACATATTTATTGTTGCAGCCCGAATCTCAAATTGGGCTGCATTATTAATTGGTAAAACTATGCAAGTAGGGGGACTAGCAGATGCGGGTGCAAACAACTCATTCAAAGTTCTAATATGTTCGCCCATTGTAGAGATTGATGGTTGGTTTACAGTTCGCAAGTTGTGATGAAAAGTTCTTTCAATCTCAGGATCAAATGGGGTTAACTTATCCCTTAATGACCTTCTACCATGCATACATTTTCCACAACTTAATTAGATTCGACTCCTACAATGAACGAAATCCTAAAAGAAGAGAAGGGCTAGACACAGATGACCGCAACCAACACCACACAACAATTTGACCCTATTAGTCTTAGAACTAAGTGAGGTTTAGTAGCTTCTTAAATCTAGTTGCACAGAGATGTATCAGGTTAAAAAGTTCCTGAAATTCTCTCCTAGATTAGACAGCTCATAATCTCCCTTTCAGATTAAGCTTGAGCTTACCAGTTAAGCAATCCAGTAATCAGTGACCAGGAAAGTCCCGGGGTGTGTGGTGGTGCCAGAAGGGATACACCGATACCACAATACCCGTAACAGTTCTCACTGTTGTAAAACTTTCCTAGACATCACCAATTACTAAATTCTCACTAGAGTGGCTTTCAGCCGCTTCTTTCCAAGAGCCTAATTGAGCTCGAAAACCCTAAGGCCAACATCTAATTTGATTTTAATTTAATTTGGCTTAGGATAAGTATGCAATGTGGTGATTTTTGGGCTAAGGACAGGTAATGACTTCCCGACCTTATCTTTTTAGTGGGTTTTGCCCTTAAATTATTTTATGCAAATGCTTGATGCAACAAATAATCAATAATTTTTTTTTTTTTAAAGTTTATGCAATGTCATTAGGTTGTATTGATTAAATGAGCAAGCAAAATATTTTTTTTTACTTTTACTTTTTTTTTTATTTTTTTTTATTTTATTTTTTTTAATTTTTTTTTATTTTTTTTTAGCAATAACTTGAATGTAAACTAAAACTAATCCTTATGCGTCACTCAATCTCCGAATGCCCGTTGAATAAGCTCTGGAGATTACTCCGTGAGGAGTCCCAATAAAGGTATGATAACCTCGGGGATTGCACCTTATCAATTACTAGCAAAAATAATATTTTTTTGAATTTTTTAATTTAATTAAATTTTTTTTAAAAACTTTTTTTTTTGAATTTCAAATTTCGAATCACAGAATTCAAATTTTGAATTTAAATTTTTGAATTTTTGAATTTTTTTTTATAAAAAAATTTTTTTTTCAATTTTTTTTTTACCTTTTTTTTTAGAAAACTTTAATTTCGAATTTCAAATTTCAGAATTTAATAACTACGAAATTACTAACTGAAAATAATCAAAATAAGGAAAATTAATAAAAATAAAAACTTACTACCGGAGTGCGTTCACTCCGGGCATCCAAAATCTGATTTGATCTTCGTGATCGTTCTTGCTTCTCGATTTGCCTCCCCGGCAACGGCGCCAAAATTCTGTTCGTCCTTTCCTGTCTACCTAAAAATACGCTAGACAGATCGTTGTTAGAACCGACGAACAAAAGTTAATTTAATTTTACTCTTACCTTTCCTACTCGAAGAATAGTGGTTGTAAGAGGTCGATCCACAGGGAGGCGATTGGAGTTGCATAAAAATCAGAACGTTCACTCGAATTTGAAATCGATTTTTGAATGATAAAGAAAAACATTATTATGAGGATGTTGATGGATTCTCTAGTCTACCGAAGAATTTTTTTTATTTAAAAATAATAAAAAGACAAGTATTTAGAAATCAAAGAACATTTATAAATTCATGAAATGTTTAACTATTCAAAGGGAAATTTTGGCATGAATTGAAAAGGATGAAACTAAGAGGATTGAAGCAAACATAAATTTCATAAAAGAAGATTTAATGTATTGCATAAAAGAAATTAAAATTTCAGCATAAATAAAATCTTAAAAGTAAAATTCTCTACCAAAATAAAATTCTCTAAATTTAAAACTTAAAACATTGTTCTCAATACAAACTCAAAACACATTGCTCTCAATTAAAATTCAGAATCAAACAACACATTGCTCGTAATTAAAATAAAACTAAACAATAAACATTGCTCTTAAAAATAAAACTAAACATGAAAAGAAAAAGAAAAGGAATAAAAAAAAACAAAACAAAACACTATGCTCTGTTTGAAAACAGAGCATGAACACTCTTTTCTTCTTCCCCGAACCAGCCGATGGCCTCTTTCCTTCTTCTTCTTTGGACCCGATCCCAGCCGAGCTCCTCCTTTGGTTCCCACCCCAACTGAGCACACCCTTCTTCTCTTCCTCCTTCTCCTTTTATAGCCGCGGACGGGCGCTTGATGCGGAAGGGAGAAGATGCAGTGGGCGGACGGGATGCTTGCAGCGCGTGAAGAACGCGGGCGTTGCTGGCACGGTGGCTGGCAGACGCGGTGCGGGATCGACGGGGTGACTTGGAGGGATCACGGAATGCTTGATTTGTGGAGAAGATTAGACGCTAATCCGCTCTGTGAACGCGGATGGATGAAGCCGGAGGGAGCTAATTGATGGCTCACGGACGGCTGGGATTGGGACCGGACGCGTCATGGGCGGAAGCAGAGGCGGAGGAGCTCCCAACGGACGCTGGGATTCCGGGATTAATGGCATGAATGGAATAAGATGAGATGGATTTCCTTCTTTGGGTGCCGGATTGGGGCATTCGTGGTACGGGAGAGCTGGCAGCGACGCTTGGATGCGGAGGAGAAGATCACGGAAGAGCTGCGGATGCTGCGTCGTTGGAGCTTGATGCGTTTGCTGGCGTGGAGGATGCCACGGCATGGATGCGGTGGAGACGCGGTGAGGACACGGTGAAGGCTGCAGTGGCAGGATCGACGGGGAGGAGGTGGTGTCGATGGCGTGGCGGATTTGGAAGCGGGATCGACGGGGAGGAGGATCTGCGGCTTGGATCCTGGCTGGAGCTGGGATTCTGCTGATGGGCGTTGCTGTCATGCGGGATCGACGGGGTTCCGGGCGTTGCTGGCACGGTGGCTGGCACGCAGAAGGACTTCCTTCTTTGGTTGCTGGGAAGGAGCGGAAGGTGTGGCTGGCTGGCGGGCTGAGGCGTTGAAGACGGGAGAGGAAAATGGATGCGTGATGCTGGGGATCCAACGGGAGCTGGCACGCAGAATCAAGATGCGCGCGATTGGGAGCTGGAATCAAAGTTGGGCTGAGACAACGGTGGGTGGCAGCCAGTAGTGACTTGACTCCATCAGGGTGATGCCCGTGGGAATTAAGACAAGTCAGATGCAGTTGGGCTCGGTTGAACCTGGACATGGAATGTGGGATGCTTGCACAAATAAAACATTAGTTAGTTAATTTTATTTTAAATGATTAGCTAAAATACTAATTAAAATGGCCTGCCGATTGCACTTTTGTGCACTCATCAATTCTACAAGATAAAATTTTATTAATTTAAATATATTTCTAAATTAAATTGTTGAACTTCCTAGGGATTCAAAGTACATTGTATTATATTGATTTAATACGTCATTCTCAGCAACAACTAATATGCCTTTAATGATTCTAACTAAACTTAGTATACTTATTCACATCATCTATTGTTAGATACTCCTTTCTATAATATCTCAAATGATCTTTTTCAAATGGTCAACATCAGAATTAAGTATTGTATTTTCATTAAACTTGCTCACTATGTCTATCCATGCATCCTTTTCAAATTCTGTTCTTTCTCTCTATTTTGAGTTTGCTCTACCATCAAGTCAAGGAGCACTTCATCATGTCTTCTTGTCCAATACACTTGATCTAGATTTTCCATAGCAAGCAACTTCATTTTTGATTTCGCAGTTTTTGATTCTCCACTCTATAAATGCAAGCAAAAATAGAGTTAAAAAAGTTATGTATTATTATGAGATTGAATTTCTAACCTATATAGAGCAAAACTTATATTAGCTAACAACCAATATATAATACAAACTTTATGTATATCTCATCATCAATATCTTTTGTGTTACTGAGTTTCTTCAAGTAATCATCAAGTTGCTTTTGTTTCTCTTTCTTCTCTCATCAATGTCCTTTTCTTCGAGGCATCAACAATTTTCTTCAATGCTGATTGATCTCTGGACTCTTTGGCACCTCCTCTTGTAGTATTTGATGATAAAACTCAATGCATGTTGTTATTCTTTATCTTAGGAATATCATTGAGTAATTATTCAGTTGCATTACTAGATGCATCAATCAGCTCATTTTTTGAGGTGTCTCCATAAATGGAGCAGATAACCCAGCACCTTCATCTAAAGACTCTATGCTCATATTCTTTCAACATTTTGAATCGTAGTGGAGGTTGTGCGATTACCTTTGTAGTAAGTCACCAAAATATGGTAGAGGTTTCACTTAGCATCTTTTTGCTTTTGGATTTTTCTAAAAAGTTTTTTAGTAATTAAAATGACTTGCTAAAATTGAATTGAATTTTTAAAGATTTAAAATTATCCCATAATGTTTTGATTCTATATGCCATCCTCTTCAATACCTATATGCCCTTTATAACCCAAGCTAAAACCAATATGCTTCTTCATATCATCTATATTTGATACCCCTTCTATAACATCTCGAGCAATTTTTCAAATAGTGAACATCATAATTAAGCATTATATTATCATTAAACTTGCTGACCATGTTTGCCGATGCATTCATTTTAGATAGTGCTCCATCTTTTCTCTCCATTAAGAGTTTGCTCTATCAACAAGTCAAGGAACACTCTATTATGATCTCTTAACCAATACACTAGAGCTAGATTTTGTACAACAGACTCTTTAATTTTTAATTAAAGTTTCTTGATTCTCCATTTAAAAATCCAAGCAAAATGTTGTTTCATATACAATCTATTCATAAGAGACTTGCTTATTTAAATGCTCGCTAGTTTTTGTCCAATTCCTAAAACTATCTCTTCGTCAGTAAGGTTTCACAACACTCCATTGAGGCTCAAATGAATTGTTGTGAGAGCTTTGGCCTCAAACTTCTCTTTCTCTTTATTAGACATACTAGTTGGAAAGTTTTCATTCACTTTCAAAGCCATAGCCCGCCCTTGCTAAGTAAATATCGCTTTTATCTTAAGCTAGCATTAATTGAAATTGTTTAAACAATCAGAATTCTCGATCTCAAACTAAATACCATATTAAAACACTAGATCTAAATTCTTATACCAGTTTGTTGTTTTAGATACAATTGGTGGAGGACCATCTAATAAGAAATCTAGGAGCACTTCTGTTAGATACAAATATAGATAATAGAAAATTTTATTTTATTTAAGGGTTAGAATATTGTATTTCTATGTGGGCTCAAGGATTAGAATTTTATAAAAATTGCAGTATTTTATTTTTATACAGACACTTATTAAAATTTTGGGTTGTCTATATAAACCTATTATTGTGTTAATTAAGAATAAAATTAGCATTATTAAGATTTGAGAATATAGAATATTGAGTTGTCCTTTTCTTCTAGCTTCTTCTCCTTCTTCTTCTTCTCTTTCATCCTCTTCTTCTTCTGTCCTGCATCAATTTGGTATCAAAGCTTGTTCGGTACCTACATCAATAATTTGTTCATCAAGCATTTGGCTGTGTAAACATTCTTTAGTTTTTGCCAAATTCTCGAAACCATCTCTTCATTAGTAACATTCTGCAACACCTCCTTCTTGTACTTTCTCTACTATTAGTGAAACTTTCTCTGATTAGCACAACCATGGATATAGTCCAAAGAATGAAACATATAAATTTTGTGCTCTCTCTCTATTTGCTTTGCTATCCCTAGATCTATTCTTTTTGCACAAGATAAATACATGGAGTTAATAAAGCTATGTATTATTAAAAGAATTGTCAAGTGATGCAATTATGTAATATAAGTACCTAGCGCAACCTAGTGGTCTCGCTAAAAAATATCAATAAGCATCCCACTAGGTAATAGCACACCATATGCTAACAAATCTCTCATCCTTTGAGTCAAGCTCAACAAATGTAGATAAACTACTGATCTTTTTCCCACTTCTAGCACAACTCAGTGGAGTGCATATATCCAAGTTTGACTAAAGGCAACTAGGTGGTCACACAATACAGACAACTATGATATTTACACAACATATATTGATATTAGTGTTTTTGTTAGCTTTTACACCATGAAACTATGCATTTTAACACCTCTTCGAACTTGTAGATTAGATTATCTTTCCTAATCTTAACCCTTCTCTCTATTCATTAATCCTAGCTACTCAAAAAATACACTTCAAGAAGCAAACTCTACCTCAATCTCAACCATCTATCTCTTCAATTTCTTTTTCTCTCTCAGCCTCCAACTAATATGACTATGCTACTTTGACTATATCAAGATCTTTAGAATATATGATCCCTAATCCTAGCCATCAAACCAACCTCTATCCATTCTACACAATCCTAGTCCTTAGTTCCTTAAGAAATGTAACGAACAAACCTACCATCTTAATCCTTGATACTACCTAATCGATTCCTCTCTAACCTTAAGACCCCATAAGAAGAAGTCATCTACTATCCCTATCCAAGATGTTATAATTTGGGATATTACTATTCACATTAAATTCTAGCTCTACGGTCTGTCATCCTCTACTATAGATACTCTCTCTCCTCTTTCCAAAGTTCCCAAAAAGTTCATAGACAAATCTCTTAGAAATTAGGCTAGAAATGGAATAACCTACACAAAAACTATCCCTTTGAATATTTTCCGAAATCCTAGCCCTCTCCTCCATCACTCTAGCTTCTCTCCTTCTACCTTATAAAATATCAAAACCTTAAACCCCCACTAGTAACTCTCTGATGAAGAAAGATCATTAAAGAGCCTTAGGTGCCTACATTCTCTCTCCCCCTTCTCTCCCTTATCTTCTTTCTTGTCAATTCATTTACTAGCATACACAAACCCTAAGAGCACCTTATAGAAGATATTCTGAGTGCACCTATAGGCCCTTCTTTACTATTAACCTAGATCTTATTGTTCCCTTATCCATAGATAAGTTTATAAATATCCAAATTAGATGGAAACTCCAAAATCCTAAGAAAGAGGAACCCGCATGTAGCAAGCTATTATTTCTTTCAAATATATTGTATTCATATGCATATGTATGTATATAGTATGTTACATGCGTACAATAATAATAAATATTTATAGCAAACTCTCAAGTAAGATACTTTATAATAATAGAAGTTCAACCATCTAGCATAATCATGTGTCAGAATTGAGAAATTCTATGGCTCGAATCTTTAGTATTCTCTTATTTATCACCATGTCTACTATTTAGATAGAATCTCGTCGCCTATTATCACTAAGAAACTGAAAGAAACCTCAAAATGAAATAAAGAGGAGAAAGTGAGAAAGAAAGCGATGTAGAAACAACTTCTGAAATAAAGAAAACTAAATAGGAACAAGAGGGATCCACCAAAGAAGACCCTTCCCTTTGTTCGTAAGAATAAGAAGATCCGGAAAAAATAGATGAAATGGAAGAAATCCAAGTGAATGGAAAGAAAAAAACTAAAGGGGGAATTCCACTTTCACTTTAAAGAGACATGTTATAAAGATAGCCCAGTTTATGAAGATTCTTATCTTGATAGGCATCAAGATAATTGAAAATTGGGAAGACTTAAAGAAAAGAAAAATGAAAAGATTGTTAAGAAAAATTGGTTAGTGAGGAAAGAAATGAGAGTTCATAAACTTGTAACTAAGAAAAGCATAATGAGCACGGAAGAAAAATTAAAGTAGAAAAAGAAAGAAAATACTAGACTTCAATGTGAGAAAGGAAACCTAGCAAAACAAAAGTCAGACTTTTAATTTGCATGAAATTTTTCTAATCCTTTCTTTTATTCTTACTCTTTGTTGAATTCTCAAAAACTTTATTCAAATAATTACTAATCTTAGACAAATCCAATTAGGCTAATGTGGCATATTCCTTTTTGTTTCATCCTATTTAGAGAAGATAACATATAAACTAAAACATCATTGCACTCTCAAACATGTATAAAATGATTGTTTAGGGTCAATGGTATTACTTTTCATATTGACTCCTCTCTTTGGATTTTTGTAGAGATATTTTGAGATTCCCCATTTCTTAAGAGAATTGTAGCTTTTTTCCTTCCCTTGCCATTGGCCCTTTGAGGCCAAGAAGCCCCCATTCTTACTTTTCTCCCCTCTTATCTCTCCCTTTATTTTTCATATATCTTTCTCCCCATTCTTTTCCTTCTCTTTCCTATTCATCTTCTTTGTCTATCATTATCTCTCCTCCTGTTTCTCTCATTTTAGAGGTTATTGATGGTTGCAATGACATGGTGGCTAAAGAAGGACTTCTTTGCAAAGTGGTGATAGATTGATCTTGACACATGATGAGTCAAGATTCAAGTTCTTGTTACTAGGTTGGAGAGTGGCAGGGTGAGTGGCAGTGGCGATGTTGGTAGAGTAGGGTATGGCTATAGGAGAGATATAAAGAATGAGTGTTAGGGGGAGTTATGTGGTGTCATAAATAGGGTCACTCTGAGCTTGGAGAAAGGTGAGTTTGGTGATTGATAATGGTGAAGAAGGTATAGAAATTTTGACTTATTAGTGGGGTTTCTTGCTGAGCTTCATAAGGGACCCCTTCTCTTCTCCCTACTTCTACTCCTCTCTTCCCCTCCAATGTTTTTTTTTTTATGGATAGAGATTTTAGGTACTCTTGAGCTTTGGTTTATGTCATAATGGTTTGGTTATAACTATTTTCAAAGGTAGATTTGGAGGGGGGGGGGGGGGGGGGGGGTAGCGGTGGAGCCCTATGGTGGCTATCAATGAGTGATGGTGTAGGAGATGGTAACAAATGTACAAGAAAGTCAAATGTTTGAGTTAACAAAGGTGAAGCATGCTATGATGGCTAGTAAACATTTGAGACTTTAGGTGGTGCTCAAGGTGTTGAAGGCAAATAGGCAGAGATGGCTAGTATATAATGATTTTAGAGATAGTGGTATATGTTATGTCATTCCTCTCTTTGCTTAGGGGATATAATCTAATTCCATGCTAGACTCTAACTAGCCAGATTTTTAAATTATTGATGTTATGGGGGAATTGAGCCGCCATGCCCCACGTGATCGGCACGCGTATCCAGAAAAGCTACAGCTGCCCTATGATCCAGCACTCCGACCCCGAGTCGGACCTCCTCGGCTCCGCAGCCCGACCCCGGGTCGGCTGCCCTATGATCCAGCACTCCGACCCCGAGTCGGACCTCCTCGGCTCCGCAGCCCGACCCCGGGTCGGCTGCCCTATGATCCAGCACTCCGACCCCGAGTCGGACCTCCTCGGCTTCGCAGCCCGACCCCGGGTCGGCTGCCCTATGATCCAGCATTCCGACCCCGAGTCGGAGATCTTTTGATAACGACAGGCTATTCTCCAGAGGCACGCCGCGGCCTCCTGCTCCACTACTCCCTGCAACGGCTGTACCCGATGCTGCCCACGATCTCCTGTATCAACCGTACAAAGCGGAGCTCCACTACGCCCTGCCATGACCGTACCCAGCGCTGCTCCACGACGCCCCGTAACGGCCATGTCAGTGGCCATTCTATCGTGCCCCACGACGACAAACCCCCCTGAGAGACCTCCCAGCCAGGTATATATGCGGCTGGGGGGAGAAGGGGGGGGGTAAGCAATACCTCCCAGAGCACTCTCTCCCACTTGTGATTATCATCTCTCCTCCTCCAATCTCCTCTGACTTGACCGTCGGAGGGCCATCACCACCCTGGTGGTGGTGCAAGGCTTGTTTGCAGGTTCCTCGGCGGAAGGTGGAGCGCAACCAGCATCAACCAAGACAACTCAGGCGGAACCCCGTTCACACCGTCGTGTCAATCGTTCTCGGTTTGGACCACCAGCAACAGTTGGCGCTAGAGGAAGGGACCGAATCTCAGAACGATCGTAATGGCACGGCGAGGTGGTCGCGGAGCTTCCAATGCTTCCGGTCGCGGAGCCTCTCGCGCCTCTGGCCGGGAGGCTGCTGCGTCCCCAACACACTCTCAGCAGCATTCCACCGCTTCTCCTCCCATTCAGACGGTCGAACCTGCTCAGTTCGACCAGCTAGCCCAGCAGGTTCGCACCCTCGCGGAGGCAGTGCAGAATCTGCAGGGTGTGATCTCTCGGGTGCCGCAGCGGGCTCAGGAGCCGCTGCTCCCCGAGCACTCGCCTCTTCCTCACAACCCGCGCTCCTTCCTCTCCCATGGAGAGGAGCGCCGGCGCGGGGAGGATTCTCGAGTGCGGTCCATTCTGCCAGGACCTTCTCATCGGAGCTGCGCGGGGCACGAGAGGCGGACCCGGGCGCGTTCTCAGACACCCCAGTCCTCGAGGGGCCCGCAGTCCAGTCGGTCCCCCTCGCGCCGCTCCTTGTCTCCCACCCACCGGTCGCGCTCCCTGGACCGGCGGGTGGACGATCTCCACAGACAGCTCCAGGTCCTGAAGGGCCACTCCAAAGATCCCTTCGCCGACTTGGAAATCTCCTCCCAGCCGGCGCTTGCCTCAAGGATCCTGCGAACCCTAAACCCGCCGGGGTTCAAAATGCCGGCGATCGAACCCTACGACGGGGCGGCGGACCCACGGGACCACGTGGAGAGTTTCAGGACTCTTATGCTCCTCCATGGAGCATCGGATCCTCTCCTCTGCAAGGCCTTCCCGGCGACCCTCCGCGGCCCGGCAAGGGCGTGGTTCGCCGGCCTGGAGGCTAATTCCATCCAGTCCTTCCACCAGTTCACCCGTCTCTTCATCAGCCATTTCGCCGTCAGTAGCCGGCGAAGACTGGTCTCCGACTCCCTCTTCGATGTCCGGCAGAACGAGGGAGAGAGCCTGCGGGATTATCTCACCCGCTTCAACAAGGCAACACTGGAGGTCCGGAATTTGAGCCAGGAGGTGGCTCTCTCAGCCCTGAAGCGAGGCTTTCGGAAGGGCAGACTCACCTTCTCCCTGGACAAACGCCTGCCGCGGAGCTTCCCGGAGCTGTTGTCTCGGGCAAACCAGTATGCAGACGCCGAGGAGGCAGCCTCCCACCGGAACAAGGAGGCCGCCGAGGCCCCTCTAAAGCCTGGGAAGAAAAGGCGAAAAGAGGCACCCCAGAGGAGGAGCCCGACGCCTCAACGCCGGCGCAGAAGCCCGTCACCAGCAAGGAACCACGGCGCCACACGCCCTCGTTCTCCGCACCGACGCTTCAACCGGTACACCCCACTCCTGGCCCCCCGGGCCCAGATCCTCATGGAGGTCAAGGGGCGGGAGGACCTCCCGGTCCCGAGGCAGATGAAGAAGATCCCTGGGAGGAAGCCTTCTCGGGCGTACTGTGAGTACCACCGAGACCACGGCCACGATACCGAAGACTGCTTCCAGCTTCGGGACGAGATCGAGGCTCTCATTCGCCGAGGGCGTCTCGGTCGATATGTAAACGACCGACGTCCCCCCGCAGACCCGCGTCCAGCCGACCCGGCCCCTCAGGAGCCTCGGGAGCAGAATCGACCCGTTGCGGGAGTGATCCACACCATCACTGGGGGCTGCTCTCGGCCCGTGAGGAACGCAGGGGGCTCGGCGGAAGTATCAGGAGTGGCCGTCGCGAAGAGGCAGCGGGTCGGAAATGTAATCACTTTTTGTGATGAAGATGTAAAGGGGGTTCAGACTCCCCACGATGACGCCATGGTGATCTCTCTCACTATGGCGGACTATGATGTAAGGCGTGTTCTTGTGGATAGTGGAAGCTCAGCTGATATTTTGTATTACGAGGCCTTCCAAAAGATGGGCTTTTCCCGACAATTGTTGCACAAAACATCCACCCCCCTCATAGGATTCACTGGAGACGCTATCTCGGCCGAAGGTGTCATCGAGCTGCCTGTGACTGCGGGCATTGCACCCGCAGAAGCCACGGTGCGGCTCGGGTTCTTGGTCGTCCGTGTCCCCTCGGCCTACAACGCTATCCTCGGACGACCCGGACTGAACGCCCTTCGCGCGGTGGTTTCTACCTACCATTTGCTCATGCGGTTCCCCACAGCGGCCGGGATTGGAGAGGTCCGAGGTGACCAGCCGACCGCACGGCAGTGTTTCCTAGCAACTCTCAAAGGGAAGAAGCCCATGGAGGCCCTAAGCGTCGAGTCACTTGACGCCAGAGACGAAGTGGCCTTGCGGCACGGGGAGCCGGCCGAGGGCGTAATCGAAGTTCCCCTCGAAGAAGGCCGCCCGGACCGCACGGTCCGGGTCGGTGCCAACCTCGACTTGGAAGCTCGGCTCCGGTTAGTGGAATTCCTCCGAGCCAATGCAGATGTGTTTGCCTGGTCGGCGGCCGATGTACCTGGGATCGACCCGGAGGTCGTTTCTCACGCCCTCAACGTCGACCCGACCCACCGACCAGTAAAGCAAAAGAAGAGACACTGTGCCCCGGATCGGATCCGGGTGGTCGACCAGGAGGTAGACAAACTCTTGGAGGCAGGTTTTATAAGAGAGGTGAGCTACCCCGAGTGGCTGGCAAACGTCGTACTTGTCCGGAAGGCGAGCGGGAAGTGGAGGATGTGCGTCGACTACACCGACCTGAACAAGGCGTGCCCCAAGGATAGCTTTCCGCTTCCACGGATAGACCAACTGGTCGACGCGACTTCCGGATATCAGCTACTGTCTTTTATGGACGCCTTCTCCGGCTACAACCAAATAATGATGGCTCCACAGGACGAGGAGAAAACTGCCTTCATAACAGACCGGGGGCTGTACTGTTACAAGGTAATGCCCTTCGGTCTGAAGAACGCTGGCGCCACTTACCAGCGCCTCGTCAATAAAATCTTCAAGGAGCAGATCGGCCGGAATATGGAGGTGTACGTGGACGATATGCTGGTAAAAAGCCGCCATGCAGACCAGCACATTGCAGATCTGGAGGAGACTTTCACCACCTTGCGAAAGTTTCGCATGAAGCTAAACCCAGCGAAGTGCGCTTTTGGTGCTTCGGCCGGGAGGTTCCTCGGTTTCATTGTCAACCAGCGCGGGATCGAGGCCAACCCGGACAAGATCAAAGCCATCCAAGATATGTCCCCTCCGACCAAAGTGAAGGAGGTTCAGGAGCTCGCTGGAAGGGTCGCCGCGCTCGGACGATTTGTGGCAAAGTCGGCCGAACGCTGCCAACCATTCTTCAAGGTGTTGAAGCGCCCAAAAGACTTCCTCTGGACGGCCGAATGTCATGCGGCGTTCGACCAGCTCAAGGAGTACATGGCGTCTCCTCCCCTGCTGTCCAAGCCGCAAGAGGGGGAGATGCTCTACCTTTACCTGGCGGTCTCCCCAACCGCAGTCAGCGCAGTACTGGTTCGGGAAGAGGCAAGACTTCAGAAGCCTATATACTACATCAGCCGAGTCCTCCGGGATGCCGAGACGCGGTACACGAAGGCTGAGAAGATCGCCTTCGCGCTGCTGACTGCGACCAGGAGGCTTCGCCCCTATTTCCAGGCTCATTCTGTCACCCTTTTGACCGATCAACCACTGCGGCAGATTCTCAGCAATCCAGAGAATGCGGGACGGCTGGTGAAGTGGGCAGTAGAACTTGGTGAGTTCGACATCCGCTACCAGCCCCGACCAGCCATCAAGGCCCAGGTGCTCGCGGACTTTCTCGCTGAGTGCACTGTGCAAGAGGCGGAACCTAAGCCGCCGGAGACACCCAGCCTCGATCTCCCGATCTGGACGCTCCACATTGACGGGTCGTCGAACCCTGAAGGTGGAGGGGCTGGGCTGGTCCTCACCAATCCCGATGGAGTGATAGCCGAGTATGCCTTGAGGTTCGGATTTCCAGTGACCAACAATGAGGCGGAGTACGAGGCCCTAGTCGCGGGACTCAAACTCGCCAAGGAGCTCGGCATCCGGCGTCTGAAAGTCTTCACCGACTCCCAGCTGGTGGTCGGGCAGGTTCGAGGGGAGTTCGAGGCGCGGAGCCCGACCATGCAGAGCTACGTCCGGAAGGTGCAAACACTCATTCCCGACCTCGGCAGTGTTGACATTCAGCAGGTCCCGAGGAGCGAAAATGCCAGGGCCGACAGGTTGTCCCGCCTAGTGGACGCAGACGCGCACAACTTGTCGAGGGCAATCTACCTGGAGACCCTGGATGCCCCGAGCATTGACGGGGCTGGAGCGGTGATGGCAATTGATCCGGAGCCGTCTTGGATGGACCCGCTCGTCGCCTACCTCGCCGAAGGAATCCTCCCTGAAGACGAAGATCAGGCCCGGCGGCTTGTAAAGAAGTCCGCCCACTACGTACTTTATGAAGGGAGGCTGTATCGGACCTCGTTTACCGCCCCCCTCTTAAGGTGCCTCCGCCCCGCGGAAGCGGCCTACGCCCTCGGCGAAGTCCACGAAGGCATCTGCGGATCGCACTTGGGGGCTAGGTCCTTGGCGCATAAGATCATGAGGCAAGGCTACTATTGGCCGACCTTGTTGGAGGACTCGAAGGACCACGTGCGGAAATGCGACGCCTGCCAGCGCCACGCCAACGTCCAGAGAGTCCCCTCTGTCCCCTTGGCGCCAATCACCGCGCCCTGGCCCTTCGCACAGTGGGGAATGGATATCCTCGGACCATTCCCCGTCGCTTCGGCCCAGCGGAAATTTTTGATTGTCGCCATCGACTACTTCACCAAGTGGGTGGAGGCAGAGCCACTGGCCACCATCACGGAGGCACAAGTCCGGAAGTTCGTGAAGAAGAACATCATTGTCCGATTTGGAGTACCTCGGGTCCTCATCTCGGATAACGGTCGACAGTTTGATAACAAGCACTTCCGGGACTTCTGCGAGGAATTCGGGATCGAGCATCGGTTCACATCCGTGTCGCATCCCCAAACCAACGGCGAGGCCGAGGTCACAAATCGGACAATCCTCCAAGGTATCAAAGCGCGGATCGGCCGGACGGGGCAAGCTTGGGTCGAGGAACTCGAGAATGTCCTTTGGGCGTATCGGACCACACAACGGACTCCTACTGGAGAGACGCCTTTCAGCCTAACCTATGGCACGGAAGCCGTTGCCCCCGTGGAGCTCGGACTCCCCTCGCCTCGGGTGGCCGCGCACCGACCCGAGGCCAATTCAGAGCAACTCCGAGGGAACTTGGATCTCTTGGAAGAGGCAAGGGAAATGGCTCAGGTACGGATGGCAATGTATCAGCAGAGGGTGGCCCGATATTACAACTCCAAAGTCCGACCGAAGCTTTTCAGAATTGGAGATCTGGTGCTGAGGCGAGCTAAGGCATCTCAACCTACGGAAGGTGGGAAGCTAGCGCCAAATTGGGAAGGCCCGTATAAAGTTCGTTGGGTAAACCGACCTGGCTCCTACCAGTTGGAAGCCCTAGATGGCCGAGGAATTCCAAGGGGCTGGAATTCCGCTAACCTGCGGATGTATTACCAGTAGAACAACAAGGCCAGAAAGACAATTTAAAAAGGTGCAATACTTTTCATTTCAATAATTTCTGGTTACAGTGGCGTGCTCGTGTGATTACAAGGAATTCCCAGAGGGGAATTAGGGAGTAAAGAAAGTAAAGAAGAGGTGGGGACCCAAACCCTCAACCCAGGGCGGCTGCAGTCCCACCAGAAGTGGGTGCTTCTAACCGGAGGCGCCATCCAGCACCTCACCAAAAAGAGGAGGAGCCGCCGCAGAAGAAGCTCCCGCTGCCCCCAGGGGAACGCCGCCTCCAAAGGATATTCCCATCTTCCCCAGTGGTAGGGAAGAGAAGGGATTCAAGGGGGAAGAGTATATGGAGGCACGGTCCCGGATTGAGCGTCCGGCGCAGAGCTCAACCGGGAGGCTGAACTTCAAGGAGGGGAGATGTGATCCCGGATGAAACGCCTAGAGCGGAGTTCCGCCGGGGAGACCCTCCTTGTTGATCCCAGATGAAACGGCTAGTTGGCTGAAGTTGTAAGGGGAGCGCCTCCCCTTTCCTTCGACAGGAGTCTCTCAGTCATATGCCAAGGAGGAGGTCCGCGATCCATGGCAACCTGCAGCTCCGGCTTGGCAAATTCCATCGTACCTGCACCTGTATTTATAGCCAAGCTGCGGCCCCCTGGTAGTTCCGATACGGGTGGCTCCAATAAATGCAGGCGCACTGAATCCGGAGCCGTTCCGGCTCCCGAGGCGTATCTCCCCGCGATTTCCTAAGCGTCATTCTCCTTAAATCGCATTCTTTGTGCAGGACGATCCGGGTGACGTATACCCCTAGGTCCACGTGTCTCCGCTCGCGCCCAGGCCGCATCCTCCTCGAAGAACCCGCGTATCGCGGCCGCTCAACTAACACTCCTCACCAGCAGCAACTGGCGATCCGATTTCCCAGGTAACGCATTAATTAGCGTTTAATACCCTTCTCGTGTTCCCCCCAGGCAACGCTTGGAGGAGAGGAGAAACACGGTCGCGGCTGGGCACAGAGAAACCCCGATGGGCGGCGAGCGACAAGTGGCCGACCAACGAGTGGAATGTCCCGAGGCTCGGCCCTCGGATGCCTGGCTAACCCGATGATCATCCCGGGAGCAGACTAGCCGGAAGCCCCGACCGGTCGCCTCGGCTTGCGCCAGCCTTGGCCGACCAACGAGCGGAATTTCCCTGAGGCTTGACAACCCTCAGATGCCTGGCTAACCCGATGATCATCCCGGGAGCAGACTAGCCGGAAGCCCCGACCGGTCGCCTCGGCTTGCGCCAGCCTTGGCCGACCAACGAGCGGAATTTCCCTGAGGCTTGACAACCCTCAGATGCCTGGCTAACCCGATGATCATCCCGGGAGCAGACTAGCCGGAAGCCCCGACCGGTCGCCTCGGCTTGCGCCAGCCTTGGCCGACCAACGAGCGGAATTTCCCTGAGGCTTGACAACCCTCAGATGCCTGGCTAACCCGATGATCATCCCGGGAGCAGACTAGCCAGAAGCCCCGACCGGTCGCCTCGGCTTGCGCCAGCCTTGGCCGACCAACGAGCGGAATTTCCCTGAGGCTTGACAACCCTCAGATGCCTGGCTAACCCGATGATCATCCCGGGAGCAGACTAGCCGGAAGCCCCGACCGGTCGCCTCGGCTTGCGCCAGCCTTGGCCGACCAACGAGCGGAATTTCCCTGAGGCTTGACAACCCTCAGATGCCTGGCTAACCCGATGATCATCCCGGGAGCAGACTAGCCGGAAGCCCCGACCGGTCGCTTCGGCTTGCGCCAGCCTTGGCCGACCAGCGAGCGGAAGAATTTCCTGAGGCCTAACCCTCGGATGCCTGGCTTAGCGCCGGAAGAATTTCCTGAGGACTAACCCTCGGATGCCTGGCCTAGCGCCGGAAGAGTTTCCTGAGGCCTAACCCTCGGATGCCTGGCTCAGCGCCGGAAGAGTTTCCTGAGGCCTAACCCTCGGATGCCTGGCTTAGCGCCGGAAGAATTTCCTGAGGCCTAACCCTCGGATGCCTGGCTTAGCGCCGGAAGAGTTTCCTGAGGCCTAACCCTCGGATGCCTGGCTTAGCGCCGGAAGAATTTCCTGAGGACTAACCCTCGGATGCCTGGCCTAGCGCCGGAAGAGTTTTCTGAGGCCTAACCCTCGGATGCCTGGCTCAGCGCCGGAAGAGTTTCCTGAGGCCTAACCCTCGGATGCCTGGCTTAGCGCCGGAAGAATTTCCTGAGGCCTAACCCTCGGATGCCTGGCTTAGCGCCGGAAGAGTTTCCTGAGGCCTAACCCTCGGATGCCTGGCCTAGCGCCGGAAGAGTCTCCTGAGGCCTAACCCTCGGATGCCTGGCTCAGCGCCGGAAGAGTTTTCTGAGGCCTAACCCTCGGATGCCTGGCTTAGCGCCGGAAGAGTTTCCTGAGGCCTAACCCTCGGATGCCTGGCTTAGCGCCGGAAGAATTTCCTGAGGCCTAACCCTCGGATGCCTGGCTTAGCGCCGGAAGAATTTCCTGAGGCCTAACCCTCGGAGGCCTGGCTTAGCGCCGGAAGAGTTTCCTGAGGTTTAACCCTCGGATGCCTGGCCTAGCGCCGGAAGAACTTCGGGAATCAAAAGTCAGCAAGAAGCAACCGCCATACGCCATAAAGAAGGCGGGAAGCTTGAAGCGCGCGCGCCTCTCCGAAGGATGGCGGCAATCTCGAAACATCACTCCCTTCACCTGTTCCCCTTCTGGTTCCAGGCTCGGAAGTGGGGGGCTACTGTTATGGGGGAATTGAGCCGCCATGCCCCACGTGATCGGCACGCGTATCCAGGAAAGCTACAGCTGCCCTATGATCCAGCACTCCGACCCCGAGTCGGACCTCCTCGGCTCCGCAGCCCGACCCCGGGTCGGCTGCCCTATGATCCAGCACTCCGACCCCGAGTCGGACCTCCTCGGCTCCGCAGCCCGACCCCGGGTCGGCTGCCCTATGATCCAGCACTCCGACCCCGAGTCGGACCTCCTCGGCTTCGCAGCCCGACCCCGGGTCGGCTGCCCTATGATCCAGCATTCCGACCCCGAGTCGGAGATCTTTTGATAACGACAGGCTATTCTCCAGAGGCACGCCGCGGCCTCCTGCTCCACTACTCCCTGCAACGGCTGTACCCGATGCTGCCCACGATCTCCTGTATCAACCGTACAAAGCGGAGCTCCACTACGCCCTGCCATGACCGTACCCAGCGCTGCTCCACGACGCCCCGTAACGGCCATGTCAGTGGCCATTCTATCGTGCCCCATGACGACAAACCCCCCTGAGAGACCTCCCAGCCAGGTATATATGCGGCTGGGGGGAGAGGGGGGGGGTAAGCAATACCTCCCAGAGCACTCTCTCCCACTTGTGATTATCATCTCTCCTCCTCCAATCTCCTCTGACTTGACCGTCGGAGGGCCATCACCACCCTGGTGGTGGTGCAAGGCTTGTTTGCAGGTTCCTCGGCGGAAGGTGGAGCGCAACCAGCATCAACCAAGACAACTCAGGCGGAACCCCGTTCACACCGTCGTGTCAATCGTTCTCGGTTTGGACCACCAGCAACAATTGATATTTAGTTTGATGGATTATTATGATTTGATTTGTGGTCATTAGTGGCTTGGGCCAATATTGATTGGACTAAGATCCGAATCTTGTTGTATGGATATTTAGGCTCCATTGCTTCCTCCTCCTCCTCCTTTTTTTCTTCCTACTATTTTTTATTTTTCTTTTTTCTCACTCTTTTGAACCCATTTCATCCGTACCGAAAAGTGTGGTGTAGTCTCTCTTCCACCTTTTTGTTCAAAGAAGTTATTAGTTCTAATTTATTAATCATAATGAACCATATGCTAATTAGTAGTCCATGACTTAAATTAATAGAACCTTTGTTTGTTGGCTTTAAATCAGTGACTTTGCACCCTTGCAATTGATTGGCCAACTTGACATGATGTTATTTATCCATGCATATTACACTTCCAAAACTCTTACTATATATATATGACAAATCTTGAGCATCTATCATTGGTTGTCCATTTAAGGATCTCACATGACAGTATTATGAGGAAAGATAATAAGGATTTGTAGGATGATCAAGAGAGTTCCAAACAGAAAAACTATACATTTAGGGTGATCAACAAGAGAGTTCCTAGAAAAATAAATAAAAAATACCTAGAATTCTTATAGTTAGACTTCCAAGGGAAAAAAAACAGATTAAATAGGATAGGGATGACATGAGAAATAATTTTATAGTTATTTAAGAAAAATAAACTTATATCGATTTTTTTGAGCTATGGGGAAGGCGTAGCCCAACTAATAGCTTTAAGGAGGATATAATATTATGTGGATAAAAGAAAAATATAGTAAACAAGTGAAAACTAAAGATAATTATCTCCAATATTGCAATATGATCAATAGATCATGGCAATCTATACTTTCGATGTGCATCGTATCTATACAATTCTAATAGAAAAATATCAAATCATATGCTTGCCAATAGTAGATCTCTCACTTGTAAAGTATAGCTGAGATTAGAGTTTTTAATCAATATTTGTCAGTCTACTTTCCAAGAGTCTCTAGCTATAATCATGTATCATTCCCTATAAGATGGTATATCTTGAACCAATCATGTTTGGTCTAGCATTTGTTTCCTTAATCTAGTAGAAGAGTTATGGGTACTTAGCTCCATGTCCGTGTCTTAAGATTTTGATAACCTTTTCTTGGTAGTAAGTATGAGGATACTTAATAAAGTAAGGCATTTGACAGTGACTAGTGTATTTATTGGAATTCTACTTATGAATCTATAATTCATATTCCCCAACCCAAACTTTAAGCCTAGTAATGAAAACTAAATTATGCTCAACCTAGCCATATTAACAAACATGTTTATAAATCCATTTTAGATTGCAAACATGGATTGCTTAGAGATATTTGTATGGCATTACTATTTACAAGAATTGAGCTAGACTTATAGTCTAGGGATCATTTGTCCAATATTCATCTAAACCATCTTAATATAATCAAATTCCACTAAAAACATTACCTAACATATTTTCAATGGGTGAAGTTTAAAAATCAGTTAGTACCAAAAAGATACCACCTCCCATGCATTGCACTTATTTTAAAATGAAATATCTATAACAAGGAACATGTCCCTAAATTATAAGTGTTACGGGGGAACTTAGCCACCATGCCCCACGTGACCGGCACGCGCGCCCAGGAAGACTACGGCAGCCCCTTGATCCAGCAATCCGACCCCGAGTCGGACATCTTCGGCTCCGCAGCCCGACCCCGAGTCGGCTGCCCCTTGATCCAGCAATCCGACCCCGAGTCGGACATCTTCGTCTCCGCAGCCCGACCCCGAGTCGGACATCTCTCGACAACGACAGGCTATTCCCCAGAGGCACGCCACGGCCCTCTGCTCCACTACACCCAGCAACGGTCGTATCCGGCGCTGCTCCACGATCCCCTGTAACAGCCGTACAAAGCGGAGCTCCACTACGCCCTGTCATGGCCGTACCCAGCGCTGCCCCACGACGCCCTGTAACGGCCATGTCAGTGGCAGCTCCATCGTGCTACACGATGACCAACCCCCCAAAAGGACCCCCCAGCCTGGTATATATGCGGCTGGGGGGAGAAGGGGGGTAAGCAAGAACTTCCAGAGCATTCTCTTACTTGCTACTATTATCTCTCCTTCTCCTCCAATCTCCTCTGACTTGATCGTCGGAAGGCCCCCACTACCCCAGTGGTGGTGCGAGGCTTGCTTGCAGGTTTCCCGGTGGAAGGTGGAGCGCAATCAACACCAACCAAGGCAACTCAAACGGAACCCCGTTCACACCGCCGTGCCAATCGTTCTCGGTTTGGACCACCAGCAACAGTTGGCGCTAGAGGAAGGGCCGGATCTCAGAGCGATCGTAATGGCACGGCGAGGTGGTCGTGGAGCTTCCAACGCTTCCGGTCGCAGAGCCTCTCGTGCCTCCGGCCGGGAGGCCGCTGCATCTCCAACGCGCTCTCAGCAACACTCCACCGCCCCACCGCCTATTCAGACGGTCGAAGCCGCTCAGTTCGACCAGCTAGCCCAGCAGGTTCGCACCCTCGCGGAGGCGGTGCAGAATCTGCAGGGTGTGATGTCCCGGGCGCCGCAGCGGGCTCAGGAGCCGCTGCTGCCTGAGCGTTCGCCTGCTCTCCTCAACCCGCGCTCCTTCCTCTCCCATGGGGAGGAGCGCCGGCGCGAGGAGAATTCTCGACGCGTTCCATTCTGCCGGGACCTTCTCATCGGAGCTGCGCGGGGTACGAGAGGCGGACCCGGGCGCATTCCCAGACCCCCCAGTCCTCGAGGAACCCGCGCTCCAGTCGGTCTCCCTCCTGCCGCTCCTTGTCTCCCGCCTACCGGTCGCGCTCCCTGGACCGGCGGGTGGACGATCTCCACCGACAACTCCAGGTTCTGAAGGGCCATTCCAAAAATCCCTTCGCCGACTTGGAGATCCCCTCCCAGCCGGCGCTAGCCTCGAGGATCCTGCGGACCCCGAATCCGCCGGGGTTCAAGATGCCGGCGATCGAGCCCTATGACGGGGCAGCGGACCCGCGGGATCACGTCGAGAGTTTCAGGACCCTTATGCTCCTCCACGGAGCATCAGATCCTCTCCTCTGCAAGGCTTTCCCAGCAACCCTCCGTGGCCCGGCAAGGGCGTGGTTCGCCGGCCTGGAGGCTAACTCAATCCAGTCCTTCGACCAGTTCACTCGCCTCTTCATCACTCATTTCGCCGTCAGTAGCCGGCGGCGACTGGTCTCCGACTCCCTCTTTGATGTTCGGCAAAACGAGGGAGAAAGCCTGCGGGATTATCTCACCCGCTTCAACAAGGCTACGCTGGAGGTCCGGAACCTGAGCCAGGAGGTAGCTCTTTCAGCCCTGAAGCGCGGCTTCCGGAAGGGCAGACTCACCTTCTCCCTGGACAAACGCCTGCCGAGGAGCTTCCCGGAGCTGTTGTCCCGGGCGAACCAGTATGCGGACGCCGAGGAGGCGGCCACCCACCGGAGCAAGGAGGCCGCCGAGATCCCTCCAAAGCTTGGGAAGAAAAGGCGAAAAGAGGCACGCCAGAGGAGGAGCCCGACGCCCCAGCATCGGCGCAGAAGCCCGTCGCCGGTGAGGAACCACGGCGCCCCACTCCCTCGTTCTCCGCCCCGACGTTTCAACCGGTACACCCCTCTCCTGACTCCCCGGGCCCAGATCCTTATGGAGATCAAGGGGCGGGAGGACCTCCCGGCCCCGAGACAGATGCGGAAGATCCCTGGGAGGAGGCCCTCCCGGGCGTACTGTGAGTACCACCGGGACCACGGCCACGACACCGAAGACTGCTTCCAGCTTCGGGACGAGATCAAGGCTCTCATCCGCCGGGGGCGTCTCGGACGATATGTGAACGACCGACGTCCCCCCGCGGACCCGCGTCCAGCCGACCCGGCTCCTCCGGAGCCTCGGGAGCAGAATCGACCCGTTGCGGGCGTGATCCACACTATCACTGGGGGCTGCTCACGGCCCGTGAGGAACGCAGGGGGCTCGGCGGAAGCGTCAGGGACGGCCATCGTAAAGAGGCAGAGGGTCGGTAATGTAATCACCTTTTCTGATGAGGATGTAAAGGGGGTTCAGACTCCCCACGATGACGCCATGGTGATCTCCCTCACTATGGCAAACTATGATGACACTCCGGGCGGCATGTATCCCTCGGTCCACGTATCTCCGCTCGCGCCCAGGCCGCATCCGCCTCGAAGAACGCGCGTATCGCGGCCGCTTAACTGACACTCCTTGCAAGCAGCAACTGGCGGTCCGATTTCCCAGGTAACGCTTCAATTAGCATTTAATGCCCTTCTGGTGTTCCCCAGGCGACGCTTGGAGAGGAGGAGAAACACGATCGTAGCTGGACACGGAGAAATCCCGTCGAGTGGCAAGCGACAGGCGCGTGGCCAACGAGCGGAATTTCTCGAGGCTCGGCCCTCGGATGCCAGGCTAACCCGATGACCATCCCGGGAGCAGACTAGCCTGAAGCCCCGACCGGTCGCCTCGGCTTGCGCCAGCCTTGGCCGACCAACGAGCGGAATTTTCCTGAGGCCTAACAACCCTCAGCCGACCAGCGAGCGGAATTTCCCGAGGCTCGGCCCTCGGATGCCAGGCTAACCCGATGATCATCCCGGGAGCAGACTAGCCTGAAGCCCCGACCGGTCGCCTCGGCTTGCGCCAGCCTTGGCCGACCAACGAGCGGAATTTCCCGAGGCTCGGCCCTCGGATGCCAGGCTAACCCGATGATCATCCCGGGAGCAGACTAGCCTGAAGCCCCGACCGGTCGCCTCCGCTTGCGCCAGCCTTGGCCGACCAACGAGCGGAATTTCCCTGAGGCCTAACAACCCTCAGATGCCAGGCTAACCCGATGACCATCCCGGGAGCAGACTAGCCTGAAGCCCCGACCGGTCGCCTCGGCTTGCGCCAGCCTTGGCCGACCAACGAGCGGAATTTTTCGAGGCTCGGCCCTCGGATGCCAGGCTAACCCGATGATCATCCCGGAAGCAGACTAGCCTGAAGCCCCGACCGGTCGCCTCGGCTTGCGCCAGCCTTGGCCGACCAACGAGCGGAATTTCCCGAGGCTCGGCCCTCGGATGCCAGGCTAACCCGATGATCATCCCGGGAGCAGACTAGCCTGAAGCCCCGACCGGTCGCCTCGGCTTGCGCCAGCCTTGGCCGACCAACGAGCGGAATTTTCCGAGGCTCGGCCCTCGGATGCCAGGCTAACCCGATGATCATCCCGGGAGCAGACTAGCCTGAAGCCCCGACCGGTCGCCTCGGCTTGCGCCAGCCTTGGCCGACCAACGAGCGGAATTTTCCGAGGCTCGGCCCTCGGATGCCAGGCTAACCCGATGATCATCCCGGGAGCAGACTAGCCTGAAGCCCCGACCGGTCGCCTCGGCTTGCGCCAGCCTTGGCCGACCAACGAGCGGAATTTTCCTGAGGCCTAACAACCCTCAGATGCCAGGCTAACCCGATGACCATCCCGGGAGCAGACTAGCCTGAAGCCCCGACCGGTCGCCTCGGCTTGCGCCAGCCTTGGCCGACCAACGAGCGGAATTTCCCGAGGCTCGGCCCTCGAATGCCAGGCTAACCCGATGATCATCCCGGGAGCAGACTAGCCTGAAGCCCCGACCGGTCGCCTCGGCTTGCGCCAGCCTTGGCCGACCAACGAGCGGAATTTCCTGAGGCCTAACCCTCGGATGCCTGGCCTAGCGCCGGACGAATTTCCTGAGGCCTAACCCTCGGATGCCTGGCTTAGCGCCGGAAGAATTTCCTGAGGCCTAACCCTCGGATGCCTGGCCTAGCGTCGGAAGAATTTCCTGAGGCCTAACCCTCGGATGCCTGGCTTAGCGCCGGAAGAATTTTCTGAGGCCTAACCCTCGGATGCCTGGCCTAGCGCCGGACGAATTTTCTGAGGCCTAACCCTCGGATGCCTGGCTTAGCGCCGGAAGAATTTCCTGAGGCCTAACCCTCGGATGCCTGGTTTAGCGCCGGAAGAATTTCCTGAGGCCTAACCCTCGGATGCCTGGCTTAGCGCCGGAAGAATTTCCTGAGGCCTAACCCTCGGATGCCTGGCCTAGCGCCGGAAGAATTTCCTGAGGCCTAACCCTCGGATGCCTGGCCTAGCGCCGGACGAATTTCCTGAGGCCTAACCCTCGGATGCCTGGCGTAGCGCCGGAAGAATTTTCTGAGGCCTAACCCTCGGATGCCTGGCCTAGCGCCGGACGAATTTCCTGAGGCCTAACCCTCGGATGCCTGGCTTAGTGCCGGAAGAATTTCCTGAGGCCTAACCCTCGGATGTCTGGCCTAGCGCCGGAAGAATCTCCTGGGGCCTAACCCTCGGATGCCTGGCTTAGCGCCGGAAGAATCTCCTGAGGCCTAACCCTCGGATGCCTGGCCTAGCGCCGGAAGAATTTCCTGAGGCCTAACCCTCGGATGCCTGGCCTAGCGCCGGAAGAACTTCGAGAGTCAGGAGTCGGCGAGACGCTACCAAGAGTTAAAAAGAGGAAGGATGTCCGCCGAAATCCGCAGACCGCCAGATGAGTGACAACTGCCATACGCCATAAAGAAGGCGGGAAGCTCGGAGCGCGCGCGCCTTTCCGAGGGATGGCGGCAATCTCGAAGCATCACTCCCTTCACCCATTCCCCTTCTGGTTCCAGGCTCGGAAGTGGGGGCTACTGTTACGGGGGAACTTAGCCACCATGCCCCACGTGACCGGCACGCGCGCCCAGGAAGACTACGGCAGCCCCTTGATCCAGCAATCCGACCCCGAGTCGGACATCTTCGGCTCCGCAGCCCGACCCCGAGTCGGCTGCCCCTTGATCCAGCAATTCGACCCCGAGTCGGACATCTTCGTCTCCGCAGCCCGACCCCGAGTCGGACATCTCTCGACAACGACAGGCTATTCCCCAGAGGCACGCCGCGGCCCTCTGCTCCACTACACCCAGCAACGGTCGTATCCGGCGCTGCTCCACGATCCCCTGTAACAGTCGTACAAAGCGGAGCTCCACTACGCCCTGTCATGGCCGTACCCAGCGCTGCCCCACGACGCCCTGTAACGGCCATGTCAGTGGCAGCTCCATCGTGCTACACGATGACCAACCCCCCAAAAGGACCCCCCAGCCTGGTATATATGCGGCTGGGGGGAGAAGGGGGGGTAAGCAAGAACTTCCAGAGCATTCTCTTACTTGCTACTATTATCTCTCCTTCTCCTCCAATCTCCTCTGACTTGATCGTCGGAGGGCCCCCACTACCCCAGTGGTGGTGCGAGGCTTGCTTGCAGGTTTCCCGGTGGAAGGTGGAGCGCAATCAACACCAACCAAGGCAACTCAAACGGAACCCCGTTCACACCGCTGTGCCAATCGTTCTCGGTTTGGACCACCAGCAACAATAAGCTATCAAATATTATTAGGTTTTCTAAATTTTAATGAACACATGTCAATAACCAAATATGAAATTATACATAATTGGTGGCATTTATATCAAACAACAATTACATATTATTCCTTGAAACCTAAAGGCACCATAGCAATTTCTTTTCATTAATCTCTTCTCAAGCCCACATCGCATAAGGAAATTCTTTAGGGCTAATCATAGTACCCAAAATAATAATAATAAATGTCGCAAAATTTGAGAAGGAGATTGGTGTTTTTATAGCATAGCCTCACCATGTATCACATTTTTCCATTAATTGCACCTACACCGTTATGCCATAGAGATTTTTTTTCTATTCTATTGATAGGAGGTTCAGCACTATTCTATCTATAATAGTGCAACTGAGCTTAACATAAGTGAGATAGGTCAAGCTCAAGCTGGCCCATTCTATAACCAAGTCGAGCTTGAGCCCGAGCTAGCTCATTTAATTCCAAGCCGAACTTGAAATGTTTATGAATATTTCATTTAAGAGATCTAGTGTGAGATTGAGGTTGTTTGAAGCCTTTTGACCATCTTTTCTAATTATATTTCAATCTAACAATTGAAATATCTTGCACTTTATAAAACTTAGATTAATTATAATAAATATATAACTATATATAATAATCTTTATATGAATAGTAATTAAATAATATATAATATATAATTAATAATATATTTATAGTTCGAGCTAAATTGAACCAAGCTCGAATAAGCTAAGCCTAGTTCTAGCCTAGCTCGCTTAATAACTTAGAGAACTAAATTCAAGCCAATTATTGAGTCGAACGCAAGTTCACTCGCCAAGAAATCTTTCACCTGTCGGTCCTTATTCTATCACATATTAAAGTATTTTTAGTCAAATATATATATAGTACAAGTATCATGCATATTCATTTTTTTATCTCTGATAGTTGTTGGTTTAAATATTTGATTGTGCATATTTGCAACTCTTTCTTTAATTTCATTTTTTAAATTTATAAATATCCTTATATTTGCAAATGGAACTATACATTAGGATTACAAGCCCTCTATAACCCTAGTTGTAGAAAATTCCTAAAGTCAAGGCAAATTGCAAATTCTTATTACCTACATAATTATAAGTGATGTCCAATATATTGCATTATTTCACTGTAAATAGAAAGAGAATCGCATTCAGATTCTTCTTAGGCCTGTCGAATTCCAAAATGCTTTGGATTCCAAATCTGACAACAAAAAATAAGAACAAAAGGAGCCATTTGTTGTAAGTGGCTTGCTCTTTTAAAATAGAACTCAATCAAGAATTATGATGATCTCATGTGCACCAATCCCCTTCCTTCACATGACGTGTTCGTTGTGAAGGGTTTTTTCCTGATACTAGGGTTGGGCCAGCAGCATTGCTGTATCTAATTTTCCATGAATCCAATTGTTGAAATTTCTACAACTTTGATGTCTTTGGCTGCCATGGATGGAGCCCATCCTTGCCTCAGATCAGGGGAGACCAGTGAACTCTTGGTGATTCTATGTCTACCTTGTCAAAAGCGGGTAAAGCAAGGTGTTTGACACGTTACTCAATCAATGGACCGACCTTTTATCCCTATAACTTAAGCACGTGGTCATAATTAGGATCCAAAATGGTCCACACGGTTAAACTCATGATGACTCCTTCCACAATATAGAAAAAAACCAGCTAACACTTCAAATTTTCTCTAGTCCATAGCTATTACAAACTTTAGGTAATGCACATGAATGCTAGATATCAAGTTTGAATACATCAAATGCGCACGATTACTAAAGCAGGACCATTTGCTCGGTTGGGATTCGTCTTCTTTGGGCACTTAGTTTCATGGAAGGTCACCATGAATCATGACTTCCAAGACCCAAACTGTGGAAAAAGAGGAGGAAGAAGTCCACTGGAATGGGAGAATAGCGGCCAGAAACAGTATGTCGGCGATCCATTCGCCGTGATCTCGCCCTACGACTGGGCCCAACGAGATTGCGTTAGTTTCGGCTCCCGACACGGTAATGACGTGCCAAGCCGCTCGAAGACGTCGTCTCCGGCACGGGTGCGATCCTTTCTCCCCTTCTCGATGGGCGAACGGAGTCCCGGGGAGTCCAAAAAAATTGAAAAAATTGACTGATTAGCAGGCCCCAGACCGGTGATCCGCATTTGTCGGTTAGAGAATACCACCATCTTAGGTGCTTTTTAGGGTGGAAAAACGGGTGTTGTTCCATGAAAAAAAAAAAAAAAAAACCAAAAGCAAAGAAAAAGCTAAATTAAACATGGATTAGATGAACGCATGATAATCCTCAAATTGGCCCAATTGATGTAATCCCGTTGTTCAGTTATGATGCTAGAGACTAAATCAGGACCCTCCATCCAAAAACTATTTCTTCCACTGCATTTAAGACCGTTGGATCTAATGGCCCTGATACAAAATTGGTGCACCGAATTCAAAACCATCATATCGCGTCCCATAAATTCTTGATTTGTTTGGCCCGTGATTACCGCGAAAAATTAAATCGAATCTCCCATCCCTCCGCAAACGACGACTTCCACGTGGCATGTTCTTAATCCACAACGGCACCCCCTAGGGAGCTCCGTTGAGGTCGAACCGAACGCACCAAAGCCGGCAAAAGTCTAACGTTCGGTCCTTTCCCAACGCCGCCCATAGTTCATAGAACCCCTGAATTAAGACTCCCCCTCCACTTCTCCAAATTTACCTCTCTACCCCACAAATCCTCGACAGCCCCTCTCGTTCGTAAGGGTAATACTGTCATTTAGCAATTCCACCCATAAAAGGATGCCGAACTCGTGCTCGCCGGCGACCTAGCCCGCGTAGAAGAATTCCAAATAAAGACGGTGAGATAGATGGAGACATAACGTCTTGACCTTTTCTGATCGAATGCTTCGCATACTTCTTCTTTTAAATCTTCCCCTCGCTTTCTTCGTTCTCGCCACCGATTCCAAACAAACCCAAGTTACCCAACATACTCCCTTCTTCTCATCTCCTCGCTCTCTCCGGCTTGTTTCGCTCCGCGATTCCCAGAACCAATGGGAGAAGAAGCACTGAGAGAGCTCCCTCTCTCGGCGGAATCCGTTCCCATGGATCAACACTCACCCACGATCCCCGCCGGAGCTCCGCTGGGAAATGGAAAGATCGCCGGAGAGGAGGATCGGATCGTCGGTCCGCCGTCCCATCTGCCACGGCCAGAGGCGCCGGCGGGGCTGACGAAGACACGGTCGACCGGTCCGGACGAGTTCCCGCCGATCGAGCGCTCCGTCTCGGTCAACTCCCCCGTCGTGGACGTGTCCTCCATCGGGAAGTACCTCCGCGATCGGGGTAACAGCTTCTCGGCGGCGATCGTGAAGCGGATCTCATCCCTCAAAGAAACGGGCGACCCGGTCACCGAGTTCCACCTCTCCGGCCTCAAGGTCATCGTACGGATGAAAGGGGACAGGGAGAGGGAAGAAGAGGAATCCAACGATCGCGATCACTTCGAAATCAAGGGCCGGATCAGCTTCTTTTCGAAATCCTGTTGCCGGGATTGCGGCGCCGTCCGATCGTTCTTTCGAGAGAAAGGGCTGCCGTACGTTGAGATCAACCTGGACGTGTTCCCGGAGAGGGTGAAGGAGCTGACCGAACGCTCGGGGAGCGCCGCCGTGCCGCAGATCTTCTTCAACGAGAAGCTTCTGGGGGGCTTGGTGGCGTTGAATTCGTTAAGGAATAGCGGGGAGTTTGATCGGAGGTTGCGAGAGATGGTCGGCCGGCGGTGCCCGGAGACAGCGCCGAGCGTCCCGGTATATGGATTCGACGACGAGGATGAGTTGAAGAAGGAACGAACGGACGCGATGTTAGGGATTGTGAGGGTTTTGAGGCAGCGGCTTCCGATCCAGGACCGGATAACCAAGATGAAGATCGTGAAGAATTGCTTCTCCGGGAGTGAAATGGTGGAGGCGATTATTCATCACCTGGATTGCGGCAGAAAAAAGGTACCAATTTTTCCCCTTCCATCCTGTTTAATTTTTGAAATTTAAATTTTACATTTCCGAAATAGTGATTCAATATAGAAAAGGGGAAAACGGTTAATTATTTTCCACTTCCGAGACTAAGAATTTCTTAAGTTTTGGTTGTGATCTGGGGGACTTGGGGAGATGGGATTGGAGAGGCAATATCTAATAGAATTATTACCGATCGACCATAGAGTCCATCGTATATAGAGAATATATTGGAAGAAATAGGGCGGGTGGGTCCGACAAGGGAGCGGGAGAAATGCGAGGTGTGGCTCGTGGCAGTGTAAGTGGCCGTTTGGGTAGGGTCCATACGAGGGTGCGAAAGGACTTCATTGCGCCGCAACCACCGGAACCGTTCCGATTGTTCGGTTGTGGCGTCGGTTTATAGCCGTTACTTGTTTTAGAAGTTTACATGAGATTTCCACTGATTTCTTGATGTTTCGGCGGGTAGCGAACTGTGGCTCTGATGGGACTCCACTTAATGAGGTCGGTTCATCTTGGGACTTCATTGATTGGGGAGCAATGCTTAGTGCCGTGCCTTTGCCGGCCAAATCCTGGTCTCGTCTCTTTCCAGGATGGCCTGGGCTAATCCATATGCTCGGCTTGTGCGATATTGCAAAGGGATGGTGCCACTGAGATTTCCGTGGTCCAAGTTGCTGATCATTTTCAAATCGTCTTCAGGATTCTGATAGTGGGTCTAGATTACGTTGGATGCCTGCCTTCAGGGATGTTTCCTTTCTTTATGATACAATTCATGAGTCTTGACCATTTTAATCTTTGCCGTAACCAAGTTCCCCTCGCAACGGTTGACTTTTATAAAGCTGCACCCCGAAATGTTAGTGGATCAGCTGTGGGCTATATATACGTGTCATCTGGATAAAGTCGAAAGATAGACGTTGTCTGTGTTCATATATATAGTCTTTTCTGCCCGTTTGACCGTTGGACCTCCTCCAATTGTCGCAGGCGCCCTTGCTTATTTTATTTCTATTGCTTGATGCCCACAAGCATGATGTCAAGCACTCGATTGTTTTAGAAAGCAAAGGGGAACATTGTTTCATAGGCCGGTAGACTACTCATTCTCGTTGAATATTTTATCATGTGGTTCTCCTCGAATGCTTTGCGGAGGCACCGCAAACGTCATCTGGAATTCGGTTTTAGTTGTTTTCCTGTTTGGAATTCGATTGTTTTCTTGTTTGAAAACTGTGGCCTTTGAGCTTTGCAATTCCGTGTCCAAGGAAAGAAAAGGAAAGGACCTTGTCTTCATTTCATTTTTCTTGATTCTTCCCCCTTCGTCAATTTTTTTTTTTTTTGTTTCAAACCTTCCCTTTCATCAGGAAAAAAAAACCCGATTCCTTTTTTAGCTGGAATTCATTAGCTTGATCATTAAGCTAATTTACAGCATCCTGCACTAATAATATATTAATGAAAACCCAGAGAAAAAGAAAAGATCTCTTTCTTTTGGGCTTTATTTACCTTTTGCCCTTGCGGGAGATCGTAAACAATTCATTAAGGGTGCATTTAGTTGCTATCAGAAGTATTTTATAAAATGGAAGTTTTTTGAAAAAATTATGTACGCTAGTTGTTTAGATCATGGGAAAAGTGGAATAATATAAAAATGGGTTTTGCAAGTTTAGCTTTTTTTCTTTTTTTTTTTTTTAAATCTTCTCTTTCTCTGTAGCAAAGTTTGTAGTATATATATGCAGTCAAAGAAGCGCTTGGTGCGTGTACAGTATCTAAGCCTATATGCATGGATGCACATATGATTACTATTTGTTAACTATTTAAAACTAAACATAATATATTAAATATTCTAATAATAATACTAATGATTGTAATGTTTATTTCGGATGGATAATAACAATATTAATAGCAACAACAAATAAAAATTAATAATTATTACTTAGTATCTAATACCCAATGGCAATAGTTATAATATAATTAATACTCAAAATTGCTAATACTAGCTCTACTGAAAACCTATGTCAAACCAAACCATCATCTTGAACCTACATCATCCGCATGAATACACATAAAATAGACTATATATTGTACCTCTAAAATGCTAAGCGAGCTCATATATACAACACTACAATGTTAAGCGAGCTATATATGCCACTATCTGGACTATCTTTGCAGACTCCATGTATTGTGACTTCATGTAGTGCTGTATACTGGCAATGGTGTGACGAAGGGACTGCATACATATATATGACTGTACACACTTCCCTATGATCTTCTGAACAATCGAATATACCTTAATGAGATTAAAGGAGTGCAGAATGCACCGACGTGCTGTGGACCCTGAAATATTTATTTAACGATGCGTCCATATTTCAAAAATTCGCCAGCTATGGCAAGCAGTCACAAAGTGGCAACTCTGTTTCCCATGTACGACGGTCCTGAACCACCCTTAGAAGAAGGTATGCAATGAAAACCCTAAATCCCAACTTGGGTACAAGAGAGTAGCAGAGGAGGAGAGAGGATAGGAAATTTCAGGAAGTTCTTCTCTCAGCAAGCCCGGAGGTAGGATTTGTCTTCCGGGCTCTCAGATGCAAGCCAAAATGTGAAACCAGCTTGTAGTCCAAGCTCTTCTAGAGCAAGAAATACCCAAGAATGACTAGAATGATATTTTTTTTCTATTTCTTCTTTTGAAACCTATTATCAGGGTTTTGGTATTATATTATTTAATTATTATTAATACATTATTAATATATTAATTAATATATTAATATATTATTATTTATTTTTATATTATTATATATATTAAATATATATATATTTTTTAGGGGAACTCAAATCATTGCACCCGGGCTTATAGGTCCTATTCTTGTTGGTCTACTGTTGAAAGCTCATGCATAATTTCTTTCCGTGGAGAAATCAGAATAATTAACTCATCCAGACATTTAATTCACATCCATTATAACTCACTTCAATGTTCATTCCCTGGACCAAAATGATACATTGTTTTTTTTCGAAGATCTTTTTCATTTGATTCTCTGGGACTACTTCGACAGTGTGTTACTTGGCATCCTTTTGTGCTGTTGCAGGCTGTGGAGATTGGGAAAGAGCTTGCAAGGAAGCACTTTATATACCACGTGTTCCGGTTAGTGCCCAGGATCTCATCTTTTTCTCTCAATCTCAATGGCCTTACTTTGTAGCTAGTCCAATCTATGATCCAACAATCTTTGGTGATTGTGTATACGATTACCATGTGTAAACTTTTCCAAATACAGGGAGAATGATTTTGAAGATGGGCACCACCAGTTTTACCGTTTCCTTGAGCATGACCCGGCAACCACCAAGTGCTTTAATTTTAGAGGATCAACCAACGACAACGAGCCCAAGTCCGCAGCTATGGTGGGGCAGAGGCTAGCCAAGCTGATGTCTGCAATACTAGAGGCTTATGCATCAGGTGATAGGCACCATCTGGACTACGCCCGTATCAGCACCAGTGAGGAGTTCCGAAGGTAATATTGATATCTAATGAAACAATTTCATCATTAAAAAAGAAAAAAAATATATTTCTGAATTCATATAGGCCATTGCAGTTAAGACAGTGGCAAGAGGAAAACGGATGGGAGGGTCACTCCTAGGGATGCAACTGAGGTGGCCCATGAGCTGCTTTGATCTGGTCCAGCGATTATCAACCCATTTACATCCCTAGTCGTCCCTATCGACCTCTGTTCGACTGAATGCCCATCTATGTTTGTCCATAGAATAGAATTCTTCCTTCGATCAGTTGAAATTTGAAATACTGCTAGGACCATACATCACAATGCATTTGGGTTTAGACTTGCTTTGTGAGGACTGAATTGGTGCCAAGTCAACCATGATCTAGAGCTAATCCAGTTTAGATTCATATCCATATCTTGGACTTGATCAGACCTACTCACTGATCAGTGGACCAGGTAGAATTGGTCCATATGTGATAATCCCTTCATCTAGTAAAATACATCTAATATCCATTTTAATAATATAAATTTCTAATACCTGCCCCCTTCCCAATAGCATCTTGGCTACATTAGATGATCCACAAGCATATGAATACACATCTGTATAATTTTCGTATCTAACCTCGCATATGAACTAATTGTCAACATTTCTAGTCCAACATTTGAAGGTTGGTCATTTAGAGGAAGAGCCAATCGATCAAGACTATTTCAGGATTTTAGCTGCACACCCAAGTATATCGAAGTCAGTCAGATTTGTCAAGATAGTTTCTGTAGAAGTGGCCCTTTTGTGGACCGTTATCTAGTCTAGGGCACGCTAGGTCGGGACATAAACGACTGCACACAGGAAGTCCCGTGAGTGGCCACGTATTTTCCGTACGGTGCCAATCGAGCTGGCTGCCGAGTCCGGGCCATTGCTAGATCCTCAGAGTGAACGCGAGGCTTCGATCCATTTTGAGCTGGCATTCTGGCATTCCTATACTGCATTATCTTAACTTTTTTCTCTTCTGTTATGTAGATATGTAAACCTGGTGCAAGATCTGCAACGGGTGAATCTCTTCCCTCTCCCAGCAGACGAGAAGATGGCCTTCTTTCTAAACCTCTACAATGCAATGGTCATCCACGCTGTCATTCGTATTGGAAGACCAGGGGGAGTCATTGACAGGAGAGTCTTCTATACCGACTTCCAGTATATCGTTGGAGGCTGTCACTACTCCCTCACCACCATCAAGAATGGCATCCTCAGGCTGAACCGAAGGCAGCCTTACTCTTTGGTCAAGCCATTTAGTGCTACAGATAGACGATTAGAGGTATTGCTTTGGTCCCAGCTTTGTATAATTCCTGTCAGCAGTAATAAATGGACCATGAAACAATACCATGCTGACGTTTGTCCTGTCAAAAACGTTTTTAGTTGGCTCTTGAAAAGCTGAACCCGTTGATCCATTTTGGGCTGTGCAATGGAACCCGGTCGAGTCCAACTGTGCGATTCTTCTCTGCCGACGGGGTAGAAGCAGAGCTCAGATATGCGGCGAGGGAGTTCTTCCTCAATGGCGGGATGGAGGTGGACCTGGGCAAGAGGACCGTGCATCTCACCAGGATCATCAAATGGTAAGCTTTGTCTGAACCACTCTGTTGTTCCCAACAAGTTGCTGGGATCATCCAATAGGCCTTCCTTCCCAACAGCAGGCATTTCCGAGCTTTGGGGCCCAACTATATTCTGAAAAGAATGTCAAGAAAGTTGGCCCATGTTTGGACTGCTGGTCACTTAGCTTTACATGGATCCATAGTATTTAGATGGTACAGTGCTTCTTCGAGCTGTCACAGCTCCGAGGTGAGATTGTGCAGCCAAATTGTCCAGCCCTCGGCGAGGCTTGCACCTCTTATAGTGACATCAACATGCCAAGTCCGAATGAACACATCTAAAATTAACACTCCTATTCCAATGGATTACCCAAAACAAAGACATAACGAGATCGGCTCTGTGGGCTTATCTTATATTGGGCAGTGACGAAGTCTTATGACTATAAAATAAAAAGGCAAAGAAAAGAGAACGCTGCAATATCGGCATGCTTCTTTCACCTAATGACAACAAGGCAGCATGTGATTAGTGGTGTAAGATGGTTCTGACATGCTATGTCATTGCATAAAGACTTGAGCATAAAGGGGCATTCTTGGGCATTGCAGTCCGCCAGTTTTCCCAGAGTTCAGATCATCTTCTGTTCTGCTTTTCTCCAGTTTGTGTACTTAAATTGATCAATTAGGGTTTGTGTTTAATCCTCAACCACAAATTTGACTAGACCGACCTGAATGGAATGCACTCTGGAACGTAATTGTTGGACCGGCTGAAACCTATATGGGCCAGGATCCAAACTTGTCAGTCCCATTGAAAGAAACAAAGAAAAAACAATTAAAATTAGTGACTCTTCTAACAGACAACACGGGAAATTCAGGTTTAAACTCATTAGTCACAGTTAAGAGTAATCCCTGCAGCCAGACATTTTAGAAGCACCCACCCTGATCTTAGAGGTTCTTTGTGGGAGATGTCTGTATATTTAGCATTTCTCAGGAAACAACTATCTTGCAGAATCTGGGCAAATCTAGCTCAGAGCCACTATTATATTTTTATATCATTTTGCTGACTTGTTCTTGATTACTATGACGACAGGTACAGCGTAGATTTTGGGCAAGACAATGATATCCTGAAGTGGGTTCTGAACTACCTGGATGCCACAAAATCTGGTCTCTTGACACATCTATTGAACGATGGAGGTCCTGTAAACATAGTCTACCAGAACTTTGACTGGTCGTTGAACTGCTGAGTTTACGCAATCACTAGATCCACTTATTCATAGCTGCAGGAAATTGAAGTTTGCTTAGCTTTTTGGAAATGGCAAGTTAGCTGAGAATATGTACCCGGAAGACCATGGAAAGAATAGCATATAGAATATAGTCAGAGAATACTCTGTATATAAGTCCATTAAGTTTGTTGCAGTCTTGCTCCTAGAAGGTTTAAAAGAGAAAAACCTGGTGTACCGATCTTATTTGATGGTACTACCTGCTGCAATGTGCCTCTCAATAAACAATGTAGTAGAGCACGGAAGAATGCGGTGTGACCTGTAGATGGAGCTGTTTGATTGTTTGAGTGAAAGATTTGTCTTCTGATAGCAAAAGAGTTGTCTTCTGATAGCTGATTTGCATAGTTGCTTTATTAATCGATGTGATGTCTGCTTTGAATTTTTTTTCCCTTTTTTCTTTTCTAATAAATGGCTTAGGCTCCACCATAGAAATCAAATAGATACAATCAAGAGGAATGGGCTCCAAGCTTGCACAAAATAAAAAGTTATATGTGAAGGAGGTGCCTATACAGTCTCATCATATCAATACTATTTAAAAATGCAAATATTTTTCGTCTTTTCAGTTCTCGTTATATTCCTAATTCGATTTTATGCTAAACTATATCAAATATTAATCTCCACACACTGTTCCTAACCATAGTTATGTTATTGTTAGAATTCATTAACAATCTTCTTGCATAGCAATTCTAATCTCTCTTTGGCCTATGCAAACTCTAACTGTAAAAAGCCTTAAGCTTTATTGGTTCAAACAATATATGACCTTTCCTTTACAATAACCATTTTTAATAAGAATAATAATTAATTAATTATGAATTATCTAAAAATTAAAATTTAATTAAGCCATCCGTCTAAAATTAAAATCTTTAGTATTCATGTGCATTTACATGAGCATTATAACTATTACAATGAAATTTGTGAAAAAAATAGCTAAAATAGCTAGTAAATTATTTGTTCTTATACTTCTACCTCGATTTAAATCTTGCCTTCATCATAGTTCAATGCCTTTATGACGATTTGGAGGGTTAGGAGCATCTAGGAATGGTTGTCCCCGGTTATGTAGCATATTGCTTACAGACCACTTCTACTAAAAATTTTCAAAACCATGCAATGAAATGCATTTTTTTTTTATTTTAGTATTAGTTGCACTCCTTTTCTATTAGGGGAGGATTTAATGTTTAAATTATGCTAGGTGTTTCATCTACCATATGACATGACTAATCTTTCCATCTTTTCTATAAAAGGATTTGTTATTCTTTCACTACTCTCTCCAAATATGAGCAGCAGTAGCAATAGTAGTAATAGCAGTAGTAGTTGTAAGAAGAAGAAGAAGAATCATCTCCCAATACTTTCTCTAAATATGAGTAGCAGCAATAGCAGTAGTAATAATAATAAGAAGAAGAAAATTTTATGTTTAAATTATGCTAGGTGTTTCCTCTGCCATATGACATGACTAATCTTTCCATCTTTTCTATAAGAGGATTTGTCATTCTTCCACTACTCTCTCCAAATATGATGAGTGGCAGTAGCAGTAGTAGTAGGAAGAAAAAGAAAGAATCTTTCACTATTCTCTCTAACTATGAGTAGCAGCAGTAGTAGTAGGAATAGAAAAAGAAGACGAAAAAGAAATATAGGACGTTAACCTAGATCATTGATATTAACCTCTGATAACTTTTTATTAGCACCCTCCAAAAAGTAAAAAAATTTATAATACTCTTAGAGACCAAAATAAAACATAAAACATTACATCACCTCCATATATAGGTTAGTAACATTTTTACCTTACCTGACTAATAGCGGAAGTCCGAAGGCCAACTAAGTAAAAACAACTATTCAATTGTTAGAGATATAGTGTATAAATAACAAGTTGTAACTGTACATGGGGACTTTTTTCAAATCATCAAAATATCTATTATATTTGTATCTCATTTATTTTCAGTTAATATTATCTTTTATTCTTCATAGCTTAGTCTTGAGGATGATAGTGTTATTTTGATGATTAACAAGCAATTATCTAGAGCATGCTATAAGTTAAATTGATACTTCATTTATAAGTTCATTACTCTCAGTATATTTGTTTAATTAAAAATGAATAAATAGCCTTGTTCATTTGGATGAATCTAACCTTGAGAATGCAGCAAAGTGTGGTTTGAGTCGACCCATAGGTTGATTGGGTCGACCCCGGCACATCAAGAAGTCATCTGGCACACTCCTGCAAAAATGGCACAAATGAACAGTGAGTTGGGTCGACCCAAGGCAAGCATGAGTCGACCCAACCTCCAAAGAACCTCAAAACACAATAGAAGAATGCTCTCTGGATTTACTGAGAGGGTCGACCCACACAGTGGTTGAGTCGACCCAAGCTTGAGTCGACCCAAACCCTGAGAGGGTCGACCCAAAGGCAAGACAGAAAGACAGACAGAAAATGGTTCTCTGGAATTACTGAGAGGGTCGACCCAAGAAGAAGTTGAGTCGACCCAAGTGAACTTTGAGTCGACCCAAAGAATGGTTGGGTCGACCCATGGGAAGGAAGGCTGAAATTGAGGTTTCTGTGGTTTCTGAGAGGGTCGACCCAAGGAATGTTTGAGTCGACCCAAGGCAAAGTTGGGTCGACCCAAGGACAGGTTGAGCTGACCCAAACACGGGCTGAACATAACGGCTAGTTGTGCAGAAATGCTTTTTGGACTCCCAACGGCTATAAACGGCTAGTTTCTTCAATCCAACGGTCAAAAAGGACTATTTGGAGGTTGGAGAAGTATTTAAGAAGGAGTATTCATCAGAGGAAGCTAGCTTTTGGGAAAATACATCAAGTGCATTCAAGAGAGAACCCTAGCAAGGCAAGCTTCATCCAAGTGCTTCATTCAAGAGTCAAAAGAAAGGGGTTGAGCAGATTCAAAGAGTCATCAAGAGCTCCATCCTCCCTTGAAGAGTGAAGCATCCTTGACAAAGAAGAGCAAAGCCACTTCAAAGCGATAAATACTTTCTAACTCTTCCTTGTAGCTTATATTGTTTCATATGCTCATTTAAGAGTTTGAATCTTTCCTTTGTTTATTAAACACTTTGTAAAGGTTCGTTGGTGAGCCCGTAAAACCAACAAAGGTTTTTGGTGAACCCGGAAAATCAAAGTGTAAAGGTTCGTTGGTGAGCCCGTAAAACCAACATAGGTTCGTTGGTGAGCCCGTAAAACCAACAAAGGTTTTTGGTGAACCCGGAAAACCAAAGTGTATAGGTTCGTTGGTGAGCCCGTAAAACCAACAAAGGTTTTTGGATTGTGAGCCCGGAAAACAATCCAACTGTAATCCGCGGGATTATAGTGAATTCCCAAGGGGACGCTTGGGGAGTGGACGTAGGTGCTAAGGAGAGCACCGAACCACTATATATTGTTGTGTTTGTGTTGTGCTTGTGCTTACGTTTATTCTTGCATCATCTTCTATCTTTGCACTAGTTTAAATCATTCAAATAGTTTAAGGAAGCATCCACCGCACTTAATTAAGAAAACGTTTAAAGCACCAAAATTTAGAAGAAACCAATTCACCCCCCCCCCTCTTGGCTTGTCACCTTGGGCAACAAATGGTATCAGAGCAAGGTGCTCTAATAGTACTCATTGATCTCACAATCAAGAGTTAAAGATCATGACAACCCAAGTGGGATATTCTATGAGTGAGGGACAATTAATTGATAGACCTCCACTATTTGATGGTATAAACTACACATATTGGAAAGCACGCATGCGCATTTTCATTTAAGCACATGACTACGATTTATGGAGTATCATAGTCAATGGGCTACACACAAACACTAATCATGATAAAGAAAGGGCTCAGCAAAATGCAAAAGCCATGAATATTCTATATTGTGCATTGGATGATAGTGAACTTAATAGCATATCTTTTTGCATAACTGCTAAGGAAATATGGAATATGCTTGAAGTTAAATATGAATGCACTAACGTTTCTAGTGAATTTGAAACTAGTTCCGAAGAAGAAGAGCATCAAACTGAAACTGAAAATCTATGCTTTGGAGCACATGAAGATGAGGTATGTACTCGAACACAAAGTGATTTCTTATTCAAAAATCAAGTACATACTGAAGCTCAATCTGATTTTACATTTGATGAACTTCATGATGCTTTTTCTGATTTATACTTAGAATATAAGAAGCTTAGTTTAAAGAATAAAAAGCTAAATCAAAAAAATCTATCTCTTGCTGAAAGCTATAATATAACTCAGAAAAATAATAAATTACTTTCAGAAGACAATGAAAGGCTAACTAAAGAAGTTAACAAATTTAAGCCTATAGTTGAAAAATTTACTATCAGCTCTGAAAAACTGAACTTAATGATAAATAATCAAAGAGCTGAATTTGAAAAGGCTGGATTAGGATATCAATCTTGGTACACACAAAAATCCCTTAATGATATATGTGTTAAATCCTCCACTATCTATCCTAAAACGGATTCTAATTTATCTAATGAACCTAATAGGCAAAAACAGAAAATTGTAAGTTTATCTACTACTCATGTTAAATCTATGTTTGTTAAATTTAACAAGATGATGCAGAAATTCACTCCTTATAAGCCTAAATTCTGCAAGCCTATGGACAAAATAGCCATTAAGAAAATATGGGTTCCAAAAGGAACAATAATAGCTAACCTACAAGGACCCAAAAGAGCTTGGGTTCCTAAGTTGAAAATCTGAATATTTTCTGTAGGTGTGTCTAGCACTCAAGGTTTAGAAATTGGGTGCTCTAGACATATATTAAAGAATGAAACTTAAAATATACTTTAGAAAAATAATTGAAATGAAAAGAATAATGAAATTAGTAATCCTTGCATCTCATCATTCTCTTTGCCTTAGTATCTAATTAAAACATAAATTGGAGGTATTAATCAATTTTGTGATATAGGTAATATTTTTAAAAATATAATCAAATCACTTCATTTTATAGTATGCCTTACTTACTGCTGGATAAGTTGCTAAATGATTAATCAATTTATTAAGAATAACTCTATGAATTCTCTATCTACTTGATTGAGAGTTTTTATCAATGGTATTATCTTATTGATCATAGACATGAGAATGTATACTTGGTATGCCTTTAAATATATGCACTATGAATACCAAGATTAAAGAAACCACTTTTGGCATATAAAATCAACTCATACTAGTATGGACTTAATCTCAAAAGACCTTGTCATTGGTTCACTTAGATTAATTTTTGCAAGGTCAAAGTTTGCTATGTATGTCATCTAGAAAAATAAACTAGAATCATTTCTAAATTTGAAAATATTGTTTCCATCTTTTAGCCGTTGGAAATTCTCCATAAGAACTTATTTGGATCTCTAGGATTGTGAACCTAGGAGATAAGCTCTCTAATTTTGTAATTATGGATGATTTCTCAAAGCTAATGTTGGTTTTATTCTTGGCACTTAAATTGAAATATTTTCTGCTTTGGCACAAACTTACAAAAGGTTTCAAATGAAAAAGGTTTGCAAACTGTGAAAATTCATGGCACAGCTTTGAAAACCAATTTGTTGATAAAATGGTATTGAATACAATTGTGCTTGCACCAAGAACACTATTGCATATAGGGGTTATAAAAATAAAAAAAAATAGAACCTTTGTTGTGTAAGGACAATGCTTTGTGATAGCAGTTGATTAATACTATCATCACAGCTTGTCATATTATAAGGTTTCTATTAAATCTATTTTTAAAGAAAACCCCATATGAACTCATGAAAAACAGAAAATCAAATGTTGCATACCTTCATGTTTTTCAGTTATACATATTATGTTCTCAAGAATGAAATATATGCCAAATCTGATAAAACAAGTATTTCTTTGGATATTACTCTTTAAGCAATGCATATAGAATATTCAATGAAAAGATACTAGTTGTAGAAAGATCAATTTATATTATTCTTATTAAAACTAGATCTTTTATTGAGAATATAGTTTATCACTTTGATTCTATGTAACAATCTGAATTTTGATAGAAACAACTATTTAAGATAATTTGATTAAAACTTAACTGGTATATCTTATTGATAATTATCTTAAGCAAATAGAATCTAAGCTAAATTGCTTTTGAAAATAAGAAATTGGTTTGACTTTGATAAATCTTCTTATTGCCTCACATGGGTGTCCTTGAACTATATTATTTAATAAAGTTATCTCTTCAGTTCAAGTGACTTGTGCTTGCTTATATTTAGGCAATCTCTTGAGTAAAGTGACTCAAATTCAATTATTGTCATGTCTCATGTTGAGTCATCTAGTTAAGAGATATGTTGTATGAATGTTTTTGTATCCTAGAGAACCTAATGAATTGCCTTCAAGAAAAGAAAAAGATTTTGCTAATGATACAGGATTTGTGAGCAAGAAATTTCAACTTGAAGGACACCTCGATGAAAGATACAATAAACATTCCCTTGCAAACAAAAAAAAAATAGAGATTTTCTTCAGCCAAGGATGTAAAAAATTTAAAAGATATTTGGCTTGAAGAATGCTAAATGCATTGGTAATCTAAACCCTTCTCTTGTGAGTTAGTTGAGCAAAATTAATAGTCTGAAATTATATGGTAGCATGATTAAACATTTAATTGCTAATCTTCTTGATATCATGCTTCATTCTCATGCTAATGATAATTGTTTCATGGTATGATTAAATTGAAGTTCACTTTTGCCTGTATAATGCATAACCATGAAATACACAAGTTTATGCCTCAAGTTTCTAATTCAAAATAACTTGTGATAAGCTATGAATCATTGGGCATAATGAAAATACTGTTTGCATGATATATATTTATATGCAGCATATTAGATTAATTCTTTATTCTGCTCTTTCATGTAACTACTTGAAAATGACAAAAAGAGAAAGAGATAAAGAAAAAGAAAATGAACATTGCTCAGAAGAAGTAAAAGCTAAGTAAATACTCCAATCTTAAGTAAAAGCAGCGCAAGCATAATATATTCAGCATATTTGTGAGACTTGTGTGAACATTCTTTTGGAAGGGATAAAATCCGTAATTAATTATATTTAAATAGGGAGAGTTTGGAGTGAATATCTTGTTGCTAAAGAGAACAGTTTAACATTTCTACATTGCTCATTATAGGGATGGTGCCAATGGGGAGGCTAGTGGTAGTACCCGGCACTATTTGACCCAACTATTCGGTGTAGGGCATATTAGGGACGGCACAAGAGGGAGGCTAGTGGTAGTACCTCGTGCCCCTTCCAACTCCACCGGATAGGGAGCAAATAGAGTATAGAGCATAGAAAAGTAAAACCAAAAGAAATAAAGATTAGAATGTTCACTAAGTGGTTAAAGGAAGAAATTCAAAAATGAGGAAATGAATGACAAGATAAATGAAAGTATATAAAAAGCTTGTGAAAAACCAAATGAAGTTTCGATCACTTAAAAACACACCTTTAGGATAAAATCAGTGTAGAATTATATATAAATAGGGAGAGTTTATTTAAAAAGAATAAATTTTGATCCTTGACATGCTTGCTCTTAATGTTTTAATACATGATGTTATGACTTAATGCATATTATGTTTTGCATGTAACATGATGTTATGAATTATGTGTTTTCAATATTCAAATAACAAAGATCTTTCCTAAATATAACTTGTAATGGTTCATGCCTATAAAATTTGATTGAAACATGTTATTACCAACAACAACATCATTTTATTTTAATAAATATATTTTGAAAAATAAAAGAAAAGAATAATTTGAATTTGCAAATTAGGCAAAATGAATTGATTCTGATTTATCTTTTATCTTGTCTAACATTAGTACATAATGTCCTCCAATTTGTACCAAAATTCAATATGAATTACAAAGATTCTGGATGTGCTCTAATGTTTTTGAAATATGTGTTTTCAATCTTAATAATTTAAGATGAACTACAATGTAGAAGATGCATATATCAAATTATAATCCTGAAAGCCTCCTTGAAAATTTTTATGAAATTCAGAATCTGATTTTGTATAAAAGCTTAAACTTAATTTAAAAAATGCTTCTATCATTGCATATTTGTAACTTTCATTATATGCTTCAATGATTGCATCATTTTGAGGAATAACTCAATATGATTCCTAGATGAAAACTACGGTCTAAGAAAAATAGAATTAATTTTGATGCCTTGATTGTTTGCTCCGATACGCATCTGAAACATATCATTTTCTATCTTATAAGTTTATTAAAATTAGTCTAAATGATGCGTTTTTCAATGATCTTGATTGCAAATAAATGGTTCTAAACATATGATATTATTTTGATATTAAAAAGATTTATGGTGCTTCATATATACATTGCTGAAAAACTATGACTAAGAAATTAATATTTTGAATATACACTCCTACATAATTAAATGCTTCTATCATTAAAAAGAAAAGCTATTTTTAAGAAGAGAGTTAATGATCCTAAAGCTTAGAATATTTCAACTCACTTCAATAATTCTTATAGGAAAGAAAATGTAATTACTTTTGAAAGAAATTTGAGCTTCAAAAGAATTATTTTCTGATTAATATTTTCATACATATTCAAAAAAATAAGAGGAAATATAATTTATTCTTGAAAGATTAAAAAGAGTGATTGCTATAAATTTTGAAAAATTCTAGATCACTTTACATTCTTGATATTATAGAAGAACAAAAAAAAAGGTTTGAAAGAAAATGCATCTTTTGAGGGGGAGCTTTAAATACTCAATCTCTTTATTGAAAATTATCTTCAAACTCTAAACTCTCAAATGGAATGATTAATTAAGGGGGAGAAAGAAAATTTCAGAGTGAGAGATCATATAGAACTTAATCGTATAAATTCGCATCTAAAGATGAGACAAAGAATACTAAATGTAAAGTGGTATTAAACTTTGTGCTTCATTGAATATCTTTTGAAAGTTGGATTTCCATCTGTATTCATCGGTAAATCATTTATTTCTGAAAATTTAATTGAAAAGGATTCCATCTGTCTTAGTTTTGAAAATTTATCTTGGAATCTACTTATGAGTTCTTATTGGCTTGCACTTTGGTGTTTCAATCCTGAGCCAATTCATTTTAATTGATTTTGATGCTATGATCTTTAAAGGAGTAAAAGAAAGTTTTTAAGAGAGCTCTAAAAGAACTTTCAAAGCCTTGAATTTTATATCCTACACTGCATAAATTCATGTTTTGGTATATATGCCCCAATACTTTTATATCATGAAAGAACTTTGAAGTCATTAAGAATTAAGGATTCAACATAATCTTATGTTTTTTGAGTATATAAGTTTTGATCTTTATTTGCTCTTATACTATACTCTGAAAATTAATTAGATTGCTCTCATCTTGTTATATACTTAATATATATATATATAAAGATGTTGAGTTTTCATTCGTGCCTTCTTTGAATATTATTCTTGATACTCCTTGAAATAACTTGAAAAAGATTCCATCTACACTTGATTTGAAAAATATCTTTGGAATCTACATTTAGAGATCACTTCTGGCTTATATCCTAAATATCTCATTCCTAAAGCCAAACACATAGAAATAAGATATGATTTTATTAGGGATCATGTGCAAAATGGAAACATATGTATTGAGCATATATGCACTGAAAAACAATTAGCCGACATATTCACAAAACCCTTAAGTGAAGATAGATTCTGCACGCTAAGGAGAGAATTAGGTATATGTGATCCTTTTTATTGAAGAAATATAAAAGGGAGCCAGTAGTCTCATGATACATTCCTCCAATTTCTAAAAATCCATGAAACATGAGTCAAACTTGTTATCTATAGATTCCTTACTCATGTATCATTGTCCCAGAAAGAATTTATAAGGATTGGAAGCAAGAAAAATTTTTAGAAGCAAAAAGGAAGAGAAAAGAAAAATTCTGCACTTGGGTCAACCCAACCCAGAATAGGGTCGACCCAACGTTGAGTCGACCCAAGAAGTTTCTTGAGTCGACCCAACGTCGGGATCCCACTGTTAAAAGGGGGACCCGTGAGCTATCTAGGGCACTGTTTACCCTTTGTCCTCTTCCGAAAACCTTATTTTCCACTCTCAAATCTTTTCCAATCATCTCCAAACAGTAGATTACTTCAAGATCTTGGAGAAATAGGGACCCGAGAGAGCCGTAGCCAAGCGATCCGGGAGAGTCTCACGATCTTGTTTAGAGACTAGAATATGTATCTAGTTCTCATATGTATTTGGTGGTTATCATGCATCTTTAAACTTTGATTGAGGAATATTGTATTTGCTTTTGCTTTTGATATACTAAAATGTTCCTATTTTGATCAATGAAGTTTGAAGTTTGGTATTTATTGCATCTTTTCCCATGTACCTATTTGATGATAACAAAAAGGGGGAGAAGTAAAGAAAGAGTAATAGGGGAGAAGTAAAGATATCTTTAGAGTTAATAGAGTAACAAAAAGGGGGAGAAGTAAAGAAAGAGTAATAAGAGGAGAAGTAAAGAAAGAAAGAGAAATAATTTGTAAAACAAATTGAAAATCATATAGGAAAGCATATACATCCAAGGGGGAGCAATTTGCAACAATGAAAATGATCAACTCAAAAATTTATATCAAATTTCAGAATTTGGCACACATAAATTCAGAATTTGGCACGCACCTCTCGCACCCCGATACATAGCCTGAAACTCATATTATCTCAAATTTTTGAAGTTTCATCGCTAATGAATTATAAATGAAAGGGGGAGCAATTCAAAGAGTCAAATTGGCAACATTTAAATGATATAGGGAGAGATTTCACAAGTATATATGAAAAGCTGAAATTCAGCAGTTTAATCCCTTTTATAAACTGATTTTAAAGACAAGTATCAATAGGCTTATACTCTTTATTTTGTAATCATCAAAAAGGGGGAGATTGAGGATGATAGTGTTATTTTGATGATTAACAAGCAATTATCTAGAGCATGCTATAAGTTAAATTGATACTTCATTTATAAGTTCATTACTCTCAGTATATTTGTTTAATTGAAAATGAATAAATAGCCTTGTTCATTTGGATGAATCTAACCTTGAGAATGCAGCAAAGTGTGGTTTGAGTCGACCCATAGGTTGATTGGGTCGACCCCGGCACATCAAGAAGTCATCTGGCACACTCCTGCAAAAATGGCACAAATGAACAGTGAGTTGGGTCGACCCAAGGCAAGCATGAGTCGACCCAACCTCCAAAGAACCTCAAAACACAACAGAAGAATGCTCTCTGGATTTACTGAGAGGGTCGACCCACACAGTGGTTGAGTCGACCCAAGCTTGAGTCGACCCAAATTCTGAGAGGGTCGACCCAAAGGCAAGACAGAAAGACAGACAGAAAATGGTTCTCTGGAATTACTGAGAGGGTCGACCCAAGAAGAAGTTGAGTCGACCCAAGTGAACTTTGAGTCGACCCAAAGAATGGTTGGGTCGACCCATGGGAAGGAAGGCTGAAATTGAGGTTTCTGTGGTTTCTGAGAGGGTCGACCCAAGGAATGTTTGAGTCGACCCAAGGCAAAGTTGGGTCGACCCAAGGACAGGTTGAGCTGACCCAAACACGGGCTGAACATAACGGCTAGTTGTGCAGAAATGCTTTTTGGACTCCCAACGGCTATAAACGGCTAGTTTCTTCAATCCAACGGTCAGAAAGGACTATTTGGAGGTTGGAGAAGTATTTAAGAAGGAGTATTCATCAGAGGAAGCTAGCTTTTGGAAAAATACATCAAGTGCATTCAAGAGAGAACCCTAGCAAGGCAAGCTTCATCCAAGTGCTTCATTCAAGAGTCAAAAGAAAGGGGTTGAGCAGATTCAAAGAGTCATCAAGAGCTCCATCCTCCCTTGAAGAGTGAAGCATCCTTGACAAAGAAGAGCAAAGCCACTTCAAAGCGATAAATACTTTCTAACTCTTCCTTGTAGCTTATATTGTTTCATATGCTCATTTAGGAGTTTGAATCTTTTCTTTGTTTATTAAACACTTTGTAAAGGTTCGTTGGTGAGCCCGTAAAACCAACAAAGATTTTTGGTGAACCCGGAAAACCAAAGTGTAAAGGTTCGTTGGTGAGCCCGTAAAACCAACATAGGTTCGTTGGTGAGCCCGTAAAACCAACAAAGGTTTTTGGTGAACCCGGAAAACCAAAGTGTATAGGTTCGTTGGTGAGCCCGTAAAACCAACAAAGGTTTTTGGATTGTGAGCCCGGAAAACAATCCAACTGTAATCCGCGGGATTATAGTGAATTCCCAAGGGGACGCTTGGGGAGTGGACGTAGGTGCTAAGGAGAGCACCGAACCACTATATATTGTTGTGTTTGTGTTGTGCTTGTGCTTACGTTTATTCTTGCATCATCTTCTATCTTTGCACTAGTTTAAATCATTCAAATAGTTTAAGGAAGCATCCACCGCACTTAATTAAGAAAACGTTTAAAGCACCAAAATTTAGAAGAAACCAATTCACCCCCCCCCCTCTTGGCTTGTCACCTTGGGCAACAAGTCTCTTAGTTATCGCTCTCCAATGGGCAACAACCTAGTAGCAAAAGTTCTTAAATATTCAAGATAGTATGATTCATTACTACTCTATTCTTTCTTATTTGAATCAGTGGCATTCCCATGCATTTGGTTTCATATTGAGAAAAAAGACCAAAAATTTTCTGATTCACCTAGTGAGACATATATAGCTACTTCAATGCCACCTAAGAAGAATGATACACAACTATCAAGCTCTGTTCAAAGAGGAAGCTCCACTAGTAGTGCCACCGATGAATAGCAGGTGCCCCAGGCCGGGTCATCAAAACATAGTCTGCAAACTCAGCTAAGATAACTATCTTTGATGGACAGATCGGTTCGAGCCCCATTAAAAGATCATGGTTCATAAGACTAGATTCATCATGTGGAATCTTTCCAATGGATGATATGTTAGTTCTATGATGACATCTTGTAGTTCAAGTTCTACCTAGAGGAGAGCCAATGAGATCTATTAGACGTGATTACTAGCTAAGTGGCCATAGCATCAAGACTAATTGTTGACCAACAAGAGACTTTCTTTAACGTGATTCTAAAACAAGCTAAGAAACTCATCACTGTGTTGTCAAATCACTATCAGACACTATAGTATCCACAATTTAATCTTGTGGTGAATACAACCAATATCAGCCCTTTGGTGGTTGATAAGATTATAGACTTTCATTTGCAATATGCGAGTATTAGGGTATGGAGAAACATGACCTTCAAAGGCACATGTCAAAAGGGTAAGATTAAATAATATGCATGAAAATCTTTAGCATCCAAGGATCAAGGTGATTGAGATGATCCGTCAGTGAGTATAGGTGCCATAGGTCAGGTTGATCCAATGTTTATTGATGCCTTAGTTAATATTAGCCGGACCTTGGAACCTAGGCTAAATTCGAACATGCAGATCCATTATCAGTGAGAGGAGGAATAATGTCTGTATGGGTGTAGCTTTAGGAGGAAAAATTTCTATTCTGATAGTTAGTCAAACATCTCTTAACATGGCTTGTGGCCAACCTTTCATCCCGTTCATAGGTATGTCCCTCAGAACCCAAGGTTTGGGGGCTATCAGCCACAATTAAAATCTCCCCCTCCAAATTGAGGAGCAACCTCAGGGTAAGCATGGATCCTATAATTTATACTATAATTTGTTATATCAACCACCACCTAGTCAATATGCTCAACCCGTTCGACATCAAATTAATCATTTAGATCGAGGCAATCTTCCATAAAATTTAGCCTAATTGGCTGACCGAATAAGGGATTAGTTAGGTTATGCATTTTCCACTGCAATGAAGCCAACTCAGAGAAAACCCTATTGTTTGCATCATATCCAGACTGATGGTTGTGATCATTAGACTAATTAACAATAGATCTCGAAATACAATCCAGTGTAGATCGAGTAGTAGTAGGTCTTCAAAAGGAACATCTTGTGCAGGACGAGTAAGAATTACAAGAAGGATATTATTTATACTATACTCTAATTAATGATGATATCTTATGGGATTAAATACACTGGGGATTTGAAAACCGCAAATGAAAACTAGAGATGGTCAGCCAAGCATGGGCTAAAAGAAGCTCAAGAGCAAAGTTTAGGACTAAGTTCAGCTATATAAGAAGGCTATGATAGGGGTGGCATCTTAACTAGGCAGCCAACCATAAGCAATTTCATAAGTGTTTTCCTCTCATCATCAGTTTTCATACTTGAGATAAACCTTCTGTGGAGTGATTGATTAAAATCCTATTTGATTTTGATGAGCTCAAAGCATTAGAGTATATATGTTGTTTACTAATGAATTCAATTGAGTGTTTCAGTGAAAATCTTGTCTAAGTGTCTCAAGACTTGGTTCATAATATTTTGGATAAGTTAAGAAGTCAGTTTGAACCAAAGTCTGAGACTCGAGTCGACTCCAGAGTATTATGAGTCGACTCCAAGCGTATCAAGATCACTGGCACGGGCTCGAGTCGACTCCTGACCATTACGAGTCGACTCCAACTGAGAACAGACAGACAAACAGAAAGCATCAACTCAAAATCTGTCAGCGAGTCGACTCCTGAAGTGCGCGAGTCGACTCCGATGTTTACCGAGTCGACTCCGGAGAAGTATGAGTCGACTCCAAGGAGTTACAGGCAGAAAAGTCAGAGAGCGGTTTTCGACCCTGAGATTCGAGTCGACTCCTGTGGAACGCGAGTCGACTCCGATGGTTGGCAGGTCGACTCCAAAGATAGTGAGAGTCGACTCTCAGCAGTACTCAAGGCAAAAGTCAGAGAGCGTTTTTCGGACTCTGAGATTCGAGTCGACTCCCGCATTGCACGAGTCGACTCCGAGACACCGCGACCCCAAAGAAGACAGAAGACCAATTTGCTGTCTCTGAGATTCGAGTCGACTCCCAGACAGCTCGAGTCGACTCCAAGGCAGCGCTTCACTAAAAACACAGAAGACTAAGTTTCGGAAACTGAGAGCCGAGTCGACTCCGGAACAGTTCGAGTCGACTCCAAGACTGGACGAGCCAAAAGACAGTAGATCGAGAGTTCGGGCTCTGAGCGCCGAGTCGACTCCCAGGATTGTTGAGTCGACTCGAGTGGACCAAGTTCAAAAATAGATCCACGGACTCCATGGGATGAGCCGACTCCGAAAATGCCAAGTCAGCTCCAGAAGTTGGCGAGTCGACTCCGGGTCAAGTCGAGTCGACTCCCAGTCGAAGAGGCGACTTTAATTCAAATCCGGAACAGTTGCCGAGTCGACTCCAGAAAAGCATGAGTCGACTCCCGCTACAGCCGAGTCGACTCCTGATCGCGCGAGTCGACTCCAACCCACCAACGGACATATTGTCAGGCTATGCAGAGTGTGCAGAACGGGCAGAAAAAGGTCTCTAACGGCTAGTTTCCGTGGGGGATGGCTTAAATAGCCACAGAAGACTGTAGCAAGGTAGAGAACAACCATTCCACTCAAAGTAATCAAGCTTTCAATCTCTGCAACCTGGTTTTCAACGGAAAAGAGGGAAGAGCAACATTAACTGCATCCACCTACTTCTTCCCAACATTGAAAGAGATCTCCTCCTGCATTCAAGTCGACCAGACATTCAAGAGGAGACCCAAAGTTCAAGAAGCCCTACTCTACTCCAACTCAAACGTGTTTGAGGGCTTCTAACTTCTCTTTTGTTTATATTGTTATTTATCTGCTTTTGAGAAGCTCTGTTTTTCTGTTACTCCTTTTTACTTCCATCTTGTCTTTGCTTGGTTCAATCGGGGGATTAAATCAAGGGTATTGAGGTTGGTTGGTGAGCCGAGTGTAAAACCAACGTGTAAGGGTTCGATTGTGATCCCGAAAAAATAATCGGATTGGTTCTAGTCGGTGAGCCTGGGAAAACCGACCGAGTTCGTTGTGAGCTCGTAAAACAACAAGTTTGGTTGTGAGCTTGGAAAACAACCGGCTGTAATCCAAGGGGTTATAGTGAATTCCCAAGTGAGACTTGGGGAGTGGACGTAGGAGCAAGGGTTAGCTCCGAACCACTATAAAACATTGTGTTTGTGATTGTTTGTCTCTCTCTATCTCTCGCATTTCATTCACCGCACATAGAAACTAATTAATCATCTCGCAAAAGCATTAATTAGTTATCCACAAAAGTTTTAATAGCCAAATTATTTTAAAACCCAATTCACACCCCCTCTTGGGTTGTCTATCTGGGCAACAAGTGGTATCAGAGCCTAAACTCTTCTACCCTAAGAGTCAAAGATCAAAATGACAACCCCATTTGGATCTTCCCACATTGAGGGTCAGTCCACCCAAAGACCCCCATTCTTTAATGGATCTGACTACTCATATTGGAAGGCAAGGATGAGAATATTCATCCAAGCCCAAGACTATGAGATGTGGACCATTGTAGCAAATGAGCCATACATCCCATCCATTTATGTAGAGGGGGTCACTGTACCCAAACTCGAAAAGGATTGGGATGAACACGACATGAGAAAGGCACAACTCAATTCTAAAGTGTTGCCCAGATAGACAACCCAAGAGGGGGGGTGAATTGGGTTTTAAAATAATCTTACAATTTAAAACGATGTGGATGACTAATTAAAGCTATTGCAAGTTGTTCGATTAATTGCTATGTGCTGTGAGTGATATGAGAGTAAGAGAAAGAGAGACAATCAATCACAAACACCAAGTTTTATAGTGGTTCGGAGCTAACCCTTGCTCCTACGTCCACTCCCCAAGTCTCACTTGGGAATTCACTATAACCCCTTGGATTACAGCCGGTTGTTTTCCAAGCTCACAACCAAACTTGTTGTTTTACGAGCTCACAACGAACTCGGTCGGTTTTTCCAGGCTCACCGACTAGAACCAACCCCGATTGTTTTCTCGGGATCACAATCGAACCCTTACATGTTGGTTTTACACTCGGCTCACCAACCAACCTCTATACCCTTGATTCAATCTCCCGATTGAACCAAGCAAACACAATGTGTAGATGAAAAGAACAAACAGAAAAATACAGCTTCTCAAAAGCAGATAAATGGCAATATGAACAATAACGAAGTTAAGAGCCCTCAAACGCTTTTAAGTTGGAGAAGAGGAAGGGCTTCTTGAACTTCGGGTCTCCTCTTGAATGTGTAGTCGACTTGAATGCAGGAGGAGGCTCTTTCAATGTTGGGAAGAAGTAGGTGGATGCAGTTAATGCTGCTCTTCCCTCTTTTTCGTTGAAGAACAAGTTGCAGAGATTGAAAGCTTGATTACTTGGAGTGGAATGGTTGTTCTCTGCTTTGCTACAGTCCTCTGTGGCTATTTAAACCAACCTCCACGGAAACTAGCCATTAGAGAGCTTTTTCTGCCCGTTCTGCACACTCTGTACACCCTGACAATGTGTCCGTTGGTGGGTTGGAGTCGACTCGCGCGATCAGGAGTCGACTCGGCTGTAGCGGGAGTCGACTCATGCTTTTCTGGAGTCGACTCGGCAACTGTTTCAGATTTGAATTAAAGTAGCCTCTTAGGCTGGGAGTCGACTCGTCTTGACCTGGAGTCGACTCGCCAACTTCTGGAGCTGACTTGGCTTTCTCAGAGTCGGCTCATCCCATGGAGTCCGTGGATCTATTTTTGAATTTGGTCCACTCGAGTCGACTCGACAATTCTGGGAGTCGACTCGGCGCTCAGAGCCCGAACTCCCTATCTTCTGTCTTTTGCCTCGTCCAGTCTTGGAGTCGACTCGAACTTCCCCGGAGTCGACTCGGCTCTCAGTTTCCGAAACACTGTCTTCTGTCTTTTTGATGTAGAGCTGCCTTGGAGTCGACTCTAGCTGTCTGGGAGTCGACTCGAATCTCAGAGACAGTAAATTGGTCTTCTGTCTTCTTTGTGGTTGCGGAGTCTCGGAGTCGACTCGCGTATTGCGGGAGTCGACTCGAATCTCAGAGTTCGAAAAACGTTCTCTGACTTTTTTCTTGTGTTCCTCTGAGAGTCGACTCTCACTTTCTTTGAAGTCGACTTGCCAACCATCGGAGTCGACTCGCGTTCCACGGGAGTCGACTCGAATCTCAGACCCGAAAACTGCTCTCTGACTTTTCTGCCTGTGGCTCCTTGGAGTCGACTCTTGCTACCCTGGAGTCGACTCAGTGAACATCGGAGTCGACTCGCGCACTTCAGGAGTCGACTCGCTGACAGGTTTTGAGTTGATGCTTTCTGTTCGTCTGTCTGTTCTAAGTCGGAGTCGACTCGTACTTATCCGGAGTCGACTCGAGCCCGTGCCAGTGAACTTGATACGCTTGGAGTCGACTCGTGATACTCTGGAGTCGACTCGAGTCTCAGACTTTGGTTCAGGCTGACTTCTTAACTTATCCAAAATATTATGAACCAAGTTTAGAGACACTTAGACAAGATTTTCACTGAAACACTTAATTGAATTCATTAGTAAGCAAGAGATATACTCAAATGCTTTGAGCTCATCAAAATCAAATAGGGTTTTAATCAATCACTTCACAATCTCCCCCTTTTTGATGATGACAAAACATTGAGTATATGTAAAGTGAATTGCTCAATAAACAATGAAATAAAATCCATAATTGAATTCAAATGTCTGGTAATTCAATTTATCCAAGCTTGAAAGGAGTGAAATAATAAATTTCGGAGTTAAAGCTCCCCCTTTCATTTGGAATTATATAAGCCTTCATATTATACAATCAATTATTTGGCTTATATATCTTTAATGATTTAGCTTGATTAATATTCAGATTCTCCCCCTCAACATATGCATTCTACTATGTTTTGATTCTCCGAATTTTCTTTTAATGCTTTGAAGTTTTTGAACTGAATTTTTTATTTTTAGAGGGAAAATCTGTCAATTTGTTCTTGAGTAGGATTCAGCTAATCTCCGAATATCCCTTGAATAGATTCTGGAGATTATTCCATTAGGAGCCCCAAAAGAGAGATAATGAGCCTCGAGGTACCAAATCCACTTAGAACAAATTTTGTGTGTTTTAACAGTTTTTTTGATTTTCATTGATTCCTTTTACATATTTTATACATATTTCTCCCCCTTTTTGTCATCGTATCAAAAAGAAGGTAAGCACACACAATCAATGGCACAACCAATCAATCATCAAATGGCACAGAATTGAAGAAAATATGGCTACTCATTGTATTGATTTGCATGTAAATACATTTGAGAGTACAAAAAAAATAAGGCAAAGCAATACAGTCAAAACAAAACACAAAAAGTAGCTATGGTCTCCTCGAGGATGTAGCTCCTCCTCTCGAAGATGTATCTCCTCCTCTCGAGGACGTATCTCCTCGTCTCGAGGATGTAGCTCCTCCTCTCAATCTGCTCTGCTCCATGAGGAGGGTGACTGCATCTGTAACATGCCCGAGCTGAGTGATAATGGACGAAGTGGCTCTGCTATGTGTAGTAGAGAGCTCAGTCACCGACGTCTGAAGTGCGTCCAGCTTGTCGATGAGCACATTCGACAAGCGCTCGGCCTCCTCGGTGGTGGTGTGCATGTCACGACCGATGTCCTCCCTCATCTGTCGAGTGGTGCTCGTGACCTCACTCATGCTATGAAACTGGGCCTGGAGCAAAGTCCTCATGTTGTAGATCTCTTCCCGCACATGAGCCGTCATGTCAGTCACGGCCGTCAGGGAAGAGACCAACGCTGAAGATGGAACGAGAGAGGGAGCAGGCACCGAACCTCGGAGCTCCCGAAGCAACTCATCCCTCAGATCTCGGACTATCTCCTGCCGCAGCTCCCGGAGCTGCTCAGGAGCGATGCGGACCTCCATGGATGGTGGAGCCGAGGAGGAGGGTCCGGCGGAGGTGGTAGGAGCAGAAGTGGATGGAAAGTCTGGTAAGTCGGGAAGGTCAGAGTCTGGCTCAGGACTGGAGGAAGGTTTGGTGGTCTGTGTGGTGATGGAAGACTTCCTAACCCATGTCCCCTCTCTCTTCCGAAACCCCATCCTGTGTAGGGTTCCTGCACGCGTGCGATCAGTCCATCGCAATGCGCGAAAGGGTTCCCCCTCAGGGATAGGAATCTCGTACTCCCTAAATAACAAGGTGAAGACCATACCGTAGGGCAAAGTGAGCCTAGGTCTGTCTAGTGGCTCACACATGTATCGATATATGAGTTTGGGGAAGTTGATTGGGGTGTCATGAAGCATGTAGAACATGAGAGCTAGGTCTCTCTCAGATACAAAGTCAAATCTCCCGGTCTTAGGGAAGATGGACCTAGACAATATACTTAGGAGGATCCGCATCTCAATCGGAAGTGAGCTAGCGGATACCTCGTCTAAGGGTGACTGGGGTGGATGCCCTAGAACGGCCGTAAGGGCCTCAACCCTGTCCTCGGGATGTGTGGGAGCCACCCCTACTAGTGGAAGGTGGAGGATGTGGGCAATAAGATCCTCCGTAATGAACAGAGGGACACCAGCTACCGTGCCCTCGATACCCCCATCTCTCCGATGGACGGTACCGTAAAACTCTCTAATGAGCCCTGGATATGTGGGGAGATCTAAGGTGAGGAAGTACTCTAAGCCCTGGGCCCTAAGTCTATCACTTATAGTGAACCCTTCCCGGGAGAGATAGTCGAAGTCGACATATCTTCCGGTGGTGACGGCCTTCCCGGCTAATGGCCTCGCGGGAACCGCCCTTGGCGGGGAACGAGCCGGAGGTTGTGGCCTCGCGGGATCGTGCCGAGCCTTGGAGCGCCTCTCAGGACCGGCCTCGGGTCGGGACCTCTTCCGGACTACGGTTTTACGCAGCATAATGACCTAGAACGGGATGAAAACCTAAAGGATGGTGAAAGGTCGACGGAGAAGGCTTGGGAACGACCGGGGACGACCTAGGAAGGGAGGAAAACCCTAAGGGACGGTGAAAAATCGACGGGAAAAGGCCTTTGGGACGACCGGGGACGACCTAGGAGTCGGCTCTAGGGCTTGTGAACAGTGGTGGCTGAGAAAGAAGTGTTTTCGAAACGACAAAGTTAGGGTTAAAAAGTCGGATCCCGACTGCGAGTCGACTCCACTGAGTCGCGAGTCGACTCGACCTCGAGTCGACTCCAGAATATGCGCGAGTCGACTCTCCTTATGCGCCTGTAGACCTCGAGTCGACTCCCGACTATATGAGAGTCGACTCCCCCTCTGCTGCCATCTTTGCGAGTCGACTCCCGCAAATGCGCGAGTCGACTCCCCCTTAGGAGCCGACTCTGAAACTTACTCGAGTCGTCTCTAACTTTGGCACGCACCTAAAAATCATGTTATGTTCGTGCCGAATGAGGGAAAATCACTAAATTATGATCTGATTTGATGATCATTGAAAAGAAACTCTATTTTAACCACAATCTAATCATCAAAATCAACGAATCTAGTGGAAACTACCACTAGGATGGATCAATCACTCCTAATCCCCTCCTAAGCACACTAAACCTCTCTTCACTTAGGGGTTTTGTAAAAATGTCTGCTAATTGATCATCAGTACAAACAAATTGTAGTGTCACATCACCATTCAGTACATGATCTCTTATGAAGTGATGTCTTATCTCAATGTGTTTAGTTCTTGAATGCTGAATTGGATTTTTAGTTAGATTAATGGCACTTGTATTATCACAGTTAATAGGTATTTTATCTTGTTTAATGCCATAATCTTCTAATTGTTGTTTGATCCACAAGATTTGAGCACAACAACTCCCGGCTGCTACATATTCAGCTTCAGCAGTAGATAATGCAACCGAGTTTTGTTTCTTGCTAAACCATGAGATTAGGTTTTCTCCTAGAAATTGACAAGACCCGCTGGTACTTTTTCTATCAAGCTTACATCCAGCGAAGTCTGAATCTGTGTATCCTATTAAGTTTAGGCTAGATTCTTTAGAGTACCATAACCCTATATTCTTAGTTCCTATTAAGTATTTAAAAATTCTCTTAACTGCAACTAGATGTGATTCCTTAGGATTAGCCTGATATCTAGCACACATGCAGACACTAAACATAATATCAGGTCTACTTGCAGTAAGATACAATAAAGATCCTATCATACCTCTATACAGTTTCTGATCTACAGATTTACCTGATTCATCTTGGTCTAATTTGCATGATGAGCTCATGGGGGTGCTGATTGACTTGTTTCCCTCCATATCAAACTTCTTGAGCATCTTCTTGATATATTTGGCTTGATTGATGAAGATGCCTCCTTCGGAATGTTTGATTTGAAGTCCGAGGAAGTAGTTCAGCTCTCCCATCATGCTCATCTCAAATTCACTCTGCATCAAATCAGCAAATTCTTCGCAGAGGCGATTGTTAGTAGCACCGAAAATGATATCATCAACATAAATCTGTACTAGTAGCATATCTTGGTTTTTCTTTTTCAGAAATAGTGTTGTATCTACATTACCCCTAGAGAACTCATGTTCTAGTAGGAATTTGCTAAGTCTCTCATACCATGCTCTAGGTGCTTGTTTTAAACCATAAAGTGCTTTGTTCAGTTTATATACATGATTAGGGTATTGATGATTTTCAAAACCAGGAGGTTGTTCTACATATACCTCCTCATTTATATACCCATTTAAAAATGCACTTTTTACATCCATTTGAAATAGTTTGAAGTCCTTAGAGCATGCATATGCTAATAATAATCTAATAGCCTCAAGTCTAGCTACAGGAGCAAAGGTTTCATCAAAATCTATACCTTCTTCTTGATTATAACCCTTTGCTACTAGTCTAGCCTTATTTCTTATAACAATTCCATTTTCATCAAGTTTATTTTTATAAATCCATTTAGTACCTATAATCGGATATTCAGAAGGTCTCTCTACTAGATTCCATACCTTGTTTCTAGTAAATTGGTTTAATTCTTCTTGCATTGCATTTATCCAATTTACATCATTTTCGGCTTCTTCTATATGTTTGGGCTCAAAGTGTGAGACGAAAGCTAGATGGTTATTTAAATTCCTAAGAGATGCTCTAGTCCTAACCTGTTGAGATGGATCATCTAGAATTAGTTCCTTAGGATGCCCGTGAGCATACCTCCAAGCTTTAGTTAGCCCATGATCCACAATAGCCTCTTGGCTTGACGATGCACCTTCAATTAATTTTTGATTATCATCTTGTAATGTCATCTCATATATCTTTTCTTCAAGAATTTCAGCATCATCATCAAAATTAACTCTCTTGCTAGAAGAGATGTCACTAGAATCATCAAATACAACATGTATAGATTCTTCTATAACTAGGGTTCTTTTATTAAAGACTCTATAGGCTTTACTAGTTGTAGAGTAACCTAAGAATATGCCCTCATCAGATTTAGAGTCAAATTTACCTAGATTATCTTTCCCATTGTTATGAACAAAACACCTACATCCAAAAACATGAAAGTAGTTTACCTTTGGTTTTCTGTTTTTCCAAAGTTCATAAGGTGTTTTCTTTATAATGGGTCTCAATAGAACTCTATTTAATATATGACAAGAAGTATTAATGGCTTCTCCCCAAAAATATTTAGGGAGGTTACTTTCACATAACATAGTTCTAGCCATTTCCTCTAGAGTTCTATTTTTTCTCTCCACAACTCCATTTTGTTGTGGTGTCCTAGGTGCAGAGAAATTATGGGTTATCCCCTTTTTACTACAAAACTCATCAAATAACTGATTTTCAAATTTAGTTCCATGGTCACTTCTAATGGCTATGACTGAAGAATCTCTAGCATTTGTTACTTCCTTATGGAACTTTCTAAAAACTGAAAAAGCTTGATCTTTATGTGCTAGGAACATAACCCATGTGTATCTAGAATAATCATCTACAATGACTAGACCATATTTATTTCCACCTAGACTAGTGGTTCTAGTTGGTCCAAATAGGTCCATGTGTAGTAGTTCTAGAGGTCTAGAGGTAGAGACACACTTTATAGATTTAAATGAGTTCCTAGATTGTTTGCCAAATTGACATGCTTCACATATTTTATTCTTTTCAAATTTTAATTTTGGCAAACCTATCACGAAATCTCTTTTAACTAGTTTGGTTATTGTGTCCATGCTTGCATGACCTAACTTACGGTGCCATAACCAACTAGCATCATTATCCTTCGTTTCATTAACAACTAAACATTGGTTATGTTTGGCAAGATCTTCAAGGTCTACAACATACACATTCCCACGTCTAATTCCTTTAAAAACTAAACTATTGTCATTTGGGTTTGTTATAATGCATAGTGATGGTTTAAACATAACATCATAACCTTTATCACATAATTGACTAATGCTTAATAAGTTATGCTTAAGACCATCAACATATCTAACATTATCAATAAAAGTAGAAGGGGTAATTTGAACTTTACCAATACCAATGATGTGACCTTGGTTGTTGTCTCCAAAAGTCACAGCACCTCCCTTCTTAGCTTCAAGGGTGAAAAATTGATCCTTGTCACCCGTCATGTGCCTTGAGCAGCCACTATCCAAGTACCAGCAATTTTTGTTGACCTTGACTGCAAGACACTCCTACACAAGCGGATCATATAATCTTAGGTACCCAAGTTTTCTTGGATCCTTCATGGTTAGTCATATTGGTTCCTTTTGGAACCCATACCCTTTTAATTTTTCTTTTAGTTTTCCCTTTCCTATAGTTACATACATTTGCCTTATGTCCTATAGTTCCACAACAAAAGCAGATTACTTTCTTAGTTTTGCTTTCTCCAGCTTTAACAAAGAAGTTACTAAGAAGTTTTTGCTTATTTTTAGGTTTATATCCTAAACCCGCTCTATTGAATACCGCTCGTTGACTATTAAGTATCATATTCAATTTTTCTGAACTATATGTAAATTTTTCAACCAAAGGCTTGTATTTTTCAAGTTCTTTAGTTAGTGTTTGATTTTCTGCTTTTAGATCATTTAGTTCTTTTGTGAGATCCTTGTTTAAGATTTGTTTGTGTTTTTTAGGTTCTAATGTTTCTTTATTCAGCCTTTCATTTTCTTTAGTTAAGGTATTAGTCTTTTGAGTTAAGAGTTGGTTGCTTGTCTTAAGTTCTATATTTTCTTTGGTGATTAATTCCTTATCCTTAACTAATTTATCGTATTTATGTAGGTATGATTGATTAGCTATTTTTAGTTCTTTATTCTTAAGATTTATGGCCTTATATTCTATCATTAATTCATTAAATGCATCATAAAGTTCATCAAATGTAAAATCTAGATGCGATTCGGACGTTACCTCATTTTCATTGGCCATGAAGCAGAGATTGGCCTTTTCTTCTTGTTCATCATCCGATGATGATGATGATGAGTCCGAGTCCGATAGGGTGGTGACGAGAGCTTTCTTCTTCTTGTATTTGCTCCCTTTCTTTAGTAAGGGACACTCAGCTCGAATGTGCCCCGGTTTCTTGCACTCATAACACCCAATCCCCTCACTTTTCCTTTTCTTACCTTTATCCTTGCGGTAGGAATTTGAGGGGCCTCTCCTTTGATGATAGGACTTCTTGTGGTTGATGAATTTTCTGAACTTGCGCACAAGAAGAGCCTCACCATCATCTCCCTCAAGCTCTTCTTCTTCACTGCTGCTGCTGCAAGACAAGTCTTTGTTAGATGAAGTAGATTTAAGAGCTATTACCTTTTTCTTATGGGAGGACTCTTCTTTGCTGTGCTGCTTCATTGTTAGCTCGTGGGTCATTAGGGATCCAAGGAGCTCTTCAAGTGGAAGCTTGTTCAAGTCCTTAGCTTCTTGGATTGCCGTCACCTTGGCTTCCCATGACCTTGGTAGACAGCGAAGAATTTTCCTGACAAGATCACTGTTAGTATAATTTTTGCCAAGGCTTTTTAGGCCATTGACAATGTCAGTAAACCTAGTGAACATGCATGTGATTGTTTCATTAGAATCCATTTTAAATAGTTCATACTTATGAACCAAAATATTTATTTTGGATTCTTTGACTTGATTCGTGCCCTCATGGGTCACTTCAAGTCTGTCCCAAATCTCTTTTGCAGAATTGCAAGTTGAGACCCTATTGAATTCATTTCTATCTAAGGCACAGTAAAGCACATTCATAGCTTTGGAATTTAGTTGTGCCTTTCTCATGTCATGCTCATCCCAATCCTTTTCTAGTTTGGGTACAGTGACACCCTCTACATATATGGATGGGATGTATGGCCCATTTACTACAATGGTCCACATCTCATAATCTTGGGCTTGGATGAATATTCTCATCCTAGCCTTCCAATATGAGTAGTCGGATCCATTAAAGAATGGGGGTCTTTGGATGGACTGACCCTCAATGTGGGAAGATCCAAATGGGGTTGTCATTTTGATCTTTGATTCTTAGGGTAGAAGAGTTTGGGCTCTGATACCACTTGTTGCCCAGATAGACAACCCAAGAGGGGGGGTGAATTGGGTTTTAAAATAATCTTACAATTTAAAACGATGTGGATGACTAATTAAAGCTATTGCAAGTTGTTCGATTAATTGCTATGTGCTGTGAGTGATATGAGAGTAAGAGAAAGAGAGACAATCAATCACAAACACCAAGTTTTATAGTGGTTCGGAGCTAACCCTTGCTCCTACGTCCACTCCCCAAGTCTCACTTGGGAATTCACTATAACTCCTTGGATTACAGCCGGTTGTTTTCCAAGCTCATAACCAAACTTGTTGTTTTACGAGCTCACAACGAACCGGTCGGTTTTTCCAGGCTCACCGACTAGAACCAACCCCGATTGTTTTCCCGGGATCACAATCGAACTCTTACACGTTGGTTTTACACTCGGCTCACCAACCAACCTCTATACCCTTGATTCAATCCCCCGATTGAACCAAGCAAAGACAATGTGTAGATGAAAAGAACAAACAGAAAAATACAGCTTCTCAAAAGCAGATAAATGGCAATATGAACAATAACGAAGTTAAGAGCCCTCAAACGCTTTTAAGTTGGAGAAGAGGAAGGGCTTCTTGAACTTCGGGTCTCCTCTTGAATGTGTAGTCGACTTGAATGCAGGAGGAGGCTCTTTCAATGTTGGAAAGAAGTAGGTGGATGCAGTTAATGCTGCTCTTCCCTCTTTTTCGTTGAAGAACAAGTTGCAGAGATTGAAAGCTTGATTACTTGGAGTGGAATGGTTGTTCTCTGCTTTGCTACAGTCCTCTGTGGCTATTTAAACCAACCCCCACGGAAACTAGCCGTTAGAGAGCTTTTTCTGCCCGTTCTGCACACTCTGTACACCCTGACAATGTGTCCGTTGGTGGGTTGGAGTCGACTCGCGCGATCAGGAGTCGACTCGGCTGTAGCGGGAGTCGACTCATGCTTTTCTGGAGTCGACTCGGCAACTGTTTCGGATTTGAATTAAAGTAGCCTCTTAGGCTGGGAGTCGACTCGTCTTGACCTGGAGTCGACTCGCCAACTTCTGGAGCTGACTTGGCTTTCTCGGAGTCGGCTCATCCCATGGAGTCCGTGGATCTATTTTTGAATTTGGTCCACTCGAGTCGACTCGACAATCCTGGGAGTCGACTCGGCGCTCAGAGCCCGAACTCCCTATCTTCTGTCTTTTGCCTCGTCCAGTCTTGGAGTCGACTCGAACTTCCCCGGAGTCGACTCGGCTCTCAGTTTCCGAAACACTGTCTTCTGTCTTTTTGATGTAGAGCTGCCTTGGAGTCGACTCTAGCTGTCTGGGAGTCGACTCGAATCTCAGAGACAGTAAATTGGTCTTCTGTCTTCTTTGTGGTTGCGGAGTCTCGGAGTCGACTCGCGTATTGCGGGAGTCGACTCGAATCTCAGAGTTCGAAAAACGTTCTCTGACTTTTTTCTTGTGTTCCTCTGAGAGTCGACTCTCACTTTCTTTGAAGTCGACTTGCCAACCATCGGAGTCGACTCGCGTTCCACGGGAGTCGACTCGAATCTCAGACTCGAAAACTGCTCTCTGACTTTTCTGCCTGTGGCTCCTTGGAGTCGACTCTTGCTACCCTGGAGTCGACTCGGTGAACATCGGAGTCGACTCGCGCACTTCAGGAGTCGACTCGCTGACAGGTTTTGAGTTGATGCTTTCTGTTCGTCTGTCTGTTCTAAGTCGGAGTCGACTCGTACTTATCCGGAGTCGACTCGAGCCCGTGCCAGTGAACTTGATACGCTTGGAGTCGACTCGTGATACTCTGGAGTCGACTCGAGTCTCAGACTTTGGTTCAGGCTGACTTCTTAACTTATCCAAAATATTATGAACCAAGTCTAGAGACACTTAGACAAGATTTTCACTGAAATACTTAATTGAATTTATTAGTAAGCAAGAGATATACTCAAATGCTTTGAGCTCATCAAAATCAAATAGGGTTTTAATCAATCACTCCACATAAAGCAATGAATGTGCTTTACTGTGCACTAGATAGGAATGAATTCAATAGAGTCTCTACTTGCAATTCTGCAAAAGAGATTTGGGATAGACTTGAAGTGACCCATGAGGGCACGAATCAAGTCAAAGAATCCAAAATAAATATATTGGTTCATAAGTATGAACTATTTAAAATAGATTCTAATGAAACAATCACTTGCATGTTCACTAGATTCACTGACATTGTCAATGGCCTAAAAAGCCTTGGCAAAAACTATACTAACAGTGAGCTTGTCAGGAAGATTCTTCGATGTCTACCAAGGTCATGGGAAGCCAAGGTGACGGCAATCCAAGAAGCTAAGGACTTGAACAAGCTTCCACTTGAAGAGCTCCTTGGATCCCTAATGACTCACGAGCTAACCATGAAGCAACACAGCGAAGAAGAGTCCTCACATAAGAAAAAGGTAATAGCTCTTAAATCCACATCATCTAACAAAGATTTGTCCTGCAGTAGCAGCAGTTAAGAAGAAGATCATGAGGGAGATGATGATGAGGCTCTTCTTGTGCGCAAGTTCAGAAAATTCATCAACCACAAGAAGTCCTATCATCAAAGGAGAGGCCCCTCAAATTTCTATCGCAAGGATAAAGGTAAGGAAAGGAAAAATGAGGGGATTGGATGCTATGAGTGCAAGAGGCCGGGACACATCAGAGCTGAGTGTCCCTTACTTAAGAAGGGCAGCAAGTACAAGAAGAAGAAAGCCCTTGTCACCACCTTATCGGACTCCGACGCATCATCTTCATCATCGGATGAGGAACAAGAAGAAAAGGCCAATTTCTGCTTCATGGCCAACGAAAATGAGGTAACATCCGAAACGCATCTAGATTTTACTTTTGATGAACTTTATGATGCATTTAATGAACTAATGATTGAATATAAGGCTATAAACATTAAGAATAAAGAGCTAAAACTAGCTAATCAAACTTACATACATAAATATGATAAACTAGTTAAGGATAAGGACTGTATCACCAAAGAAAATCTAGAACTTAAGACAAGCAACCAACTCTTAATTAAAAAAACTAACACCTTAAGTAAAGATAATGAAAAACTAACTAAGGAAATTTTAGAACTTAAAAACAATAAACAAATCTTAAACGAAAATCTCATAAAAGACTTGAATACTCTAAAAACGGAAAAACAAACTCTAACTAAAGAACTTGGAAAATACAAACCTTTGGTTGAGAAATTTACTTATAGTTCTGAAAAATTAAATATGATACTTAATAGTCAACGTGCAGTATTCAATAGAGCAGGTTTAGGATATAAACCTAAAAATAAGCAAAAACTTCTTAGTAACTTTTTTGTTAAAGCAGGAGAAAGTAAAACTAAGAAAATAACCTGTTTTTGTTGTGAAAAATTAGGACATAAGGCAAATGTGTGTAATTATAGAAAAGGAAAAAACAAAAGAAAAAATTAAAAGGGTATGGGTTCCAAAAGGAACCAACATGACTAACCATGAAGGACCCAAGAAAACTTGGGTACCTAAGATTACATGATTTGCTTGTGTAAGTATCTTGCAGCCAAGGTCAACAAAAATTGCTGGTACTTGGATAGTGGCTGCTCAAGACACATGACGGGTGACAAGGATCAATTCTTCACCCTTGAAGCTAAGAAGGGAGGTGCTGTGACTTTTGGAGACAATAACCAAGGTCACATCATTGGTATAGGTAAAGTTCAAATTACCCCTTCTACTTTTATTGATAATGTTCAATATGTTGATGGTCTTAAGTATAATTTATTAAGCATTAGTCAATTATGTGATAGAGGCTATAATGTTATGTTTAAACCATCACTATGCATCATAACAAACCCAAATGATAATAGTTTAGTTTTTAAAGGAATAAGACGTGGGAATGTGTATGTTGTAGATCTTGAGGATCTTGCCAAACACAACCCATGCTTAGTTGTTAATGAAACTAAGGACAATGATGCTAGTTGGTTATGGCACCGTAAGTTAGGTCATGCAAGCATGGACACAATATCTAAACTAGTTAAAAGAGATTCTGTGATAGGTTTGCCAAAACTAAGATTTGAAAAGAATAAAATATGTGAAGCTTGTCAATATGGCAAACAATCTAGGAACTCCTTTAAATCCATAAAATGTGTCTCTACCTCTAGACCTCTAGAATTATTACACATGGACCTATTCGGACCAACTAGAACAACAAGCCTAGGTGGAAATAAATATGGTCTAGTCATTGTAGATGATTATTCTAGATACACTTGGGTTATGTTCTTAGCACATAAAGATCAAGCTTTTTCAGTATTTAAAAAGTTTCATAAGGAAGTAACCAATGCTAGAGATACTACAGTAATAGTTATTAGAAGTGACCATGGTACCGAATTTGAAAATCATTTATTTGATGAGTTTTGTAGTAAAAAGGGAATAACTCACAATTTTTCTGCACCTAGGACACCACAACAAAATGGAGTTGTGGAGAGGAAAAATAAAACTCTAGAGGAAATGGCTAGAACTATGTTATGTGAAAGTAACCTTCCTAAGTACTTTTGGGGAGAAGCCATTAATACTTCTTGTCATATATTAAATAGAGTTTTATTGAGACCCATTATAAAGAAAACACCTTATGAACTTTGGAAAAACAGAAAACCAAAGGTAAACTACTTTCATGTTTTTGGATGTAGGTGTTTTGTTCATAATAATGGAAAAGATAATCTAGGAAGATTTGACTCAAAATCTGATGAGGCTATATTCTTGGGGTACTCTACAACTAGCAAAGCCTATAGAGTCTTTAATAAAAGAACCCTAGTTATAGAAGAATCTATACATGTTGTATTTGATGATTCTAGTGACATCTCTTCTAGCAAGAGAGTTAATTTTGATGATGATGCTGAAATTCTTGAAGAGAAGATAGATGAGATGACATTACAAGATGATAATCAAAAATTAATTGGAAATGCATCATCAAGCCAAGAGGCTATTATGGATCATGGGCTGACTAAGGCTTGGAGGTTTGCTCACGGGCATCCTAAGGAATTAATTCTAGATGATCCATCTCAACCTGTTAGGACTAGAGCATCTCTTAGGAACTTAAACAATCATCTAGCTTTCGTTTCACATTTTGAGCCCAAACACATAGAAGAAGCTGAAAAAGATGTAAATTGGATAAATGCAATGCAAGAAGAATTAAACTAATTTACTAGAAACAAAGTATGGAATCTAGTTGAAAGACCTACTGAATATTCAATTATAGGTACCAAATGGATTTATAAAAATAAACTTGATGAAAATGGAATTGTAATAAGGAATAAGGCTAGACTAGTAGCAAAGGGTTATAATCAAGAAGAAGGTATAGATTTTGATGAAACCTTTGCTCCTGTAGCTAGACTTGAAGCAATTAGACTTTTACTAGCATTTGCATGCTCTAAGGACTTCAAATTATTTCAAATGGATGTAAAAAGTGCATTCTTAAATGGGTATATTAATGAAGAGGTATATGTAGAACAACCTCCTGGTTTTGAAAATCATCAATACCCTAATCATGTATATAAATTGAACAAGGCACTTTATGGTACAAGCACCTAGAGCATGGTATGAGAGGCTTAGCAAATTCCTATTAGAACATGAGTTTTCTAGGGGTAATGTAGATACAACATTGTTTCTAAAGAAGAAAAACAAAGATATGTTGTTAGTACAGATTTATGTTAATGATATTATTTTCGGTGCTACTAACAATCGCCTCTGCGAAGAATTTGCTGACTTGATGCAGAGTGAATTTGAAATGAGCATGATGGGAGAGCTGAATTATTTCCTCGGGCTTCAAATCAAACAATCTGAAGGAGGCATCTTTATCAATCAAGCCAAATACATCAAGGAGATGCTCAAGAAGTTTGATATGGAGGGAAACAAATCAATCAGCACCCCCATGAGCTCATCATGCAAATTAGACCAAGATGAATCAGGTAAATCTGTAGATCAGAAACTATATAGAGGTATGATAGGATCTTTATTGTATCTTACTGCAAGTAGACCTGATATCATGTTTAGTGTTTGCATGTGTGCTAGATATCAGGCTAATCCTAAGGAATCACATCTAATTGCAGTAAAGAGAATCTTTAAATACCTAATAGGAATAAAGAATATAGGGTTATGGTATTCTAAAGAATCTAGCCTGAACTTAATAGGTTATACAGATTCAGACTTTGCTGGATGTAAACTTGATAGAAAAAGTACCAGCGGGTTATGTCAATTCCTAGGAGAAAACTTAATATCATGGTTTAGCAAGAACAAAACTCGGTTGCATTATCTACTGCTGAAGCTGAATATGTTGCAGCCGGGAGTTGTTGTGCTCAAATCTTATGGATCAAACAACAATTAGAAGATTATGGCATTAAACAAGATAAAATACCCATTAATTGTGATAATACAAGTGCCATTAATCTAACTAAAAATCCAATTCAGCATTCAAGAACTAAACATATTGAGATAAGACATCACTTCATAAGAGATCATGTACTGAATGGTGATGTGACACTCCAATTTGTTTGTACTGATGATCAATTAGCTGACATTTTTACAAAACCCCTAAGTGAAGAGAGATTTAGTGTGCTTAGGAGGGGATTAGGAGTGATTGATCCATCCTAGTGGTAGTTTCCACTAGATTCATTGATTTTGATGATTAGATTGTGGTTAAAATAGAGTTTCTTTTCAATGATCATCAAATCAGATCATAATTTAGTGATTTTCCCTCATTCGGCACGAACATAGCATGATTTTTAGGTGCGTGCCAAAGTTCGAGACGACTCGAGTAAGTTTCAGAGTCGGCTCGTAATGGGGAGTCGACTCGCGCTTAGTCGGGAGTCGACTCGAGGTCAATAGGCGCATAAGGAGAGTCGACTCGCGCATACTTTGGAGTCAACTCGAGGTCGAGTCGACTCGCGACTCAGAGGAGTCGACTCGCAGTCGGGATCCGACTTTTTAACCCTAGCTCCATCGTTTTCAAAACATTTCTATTCTCCGCCGCCACTGTTCACAAGCCCTAGAGCCGACTCCTAGGTCGTCCTCGGTCGTCCCCAAGCTTTTTCCGTCGACTTTTCACCGTCCATTAGGGCTTTTCCTCCCATTCTAGGTCACTATGCCTCGTAAAGCCGTCGTCCGGAAGAGGCCCCAACCCGAGGCCGGTCCCGAGAGGCGCTCCAAGGCTCGGCACGATCCCGCGAGGTCACAACCTCCGGCTCGTTCCCCGCCGAGGGTGGTTCCCGCGAGGCCGTGCGCCGGGAAGGCGGTCTCCACCGGGAGATACGTCGATTTCGACTATCTCTCCCGGGAGGGCTTCACCATAGGTGAGAGATTGCGTGTCCAGGGCTTAGAGTATTTCCTTACATTAGATCTCCCCACTTACCCTGGATTAGTTAGAGAGTTTTATGGTACCGTCCATCGGGGAGATGGGGGTATCGAGGGCACGGTAGCCGGTGTCCCTCTGTTCGTTACGGAGGATCTTATTGCCCACATCCTCCACCTTCCACAAGTAGGGGTGGCTCCCACACACCCCGAGGACAGGACTGAGGCCCTTACGGCCATACTAGGATATCCTCCTCAGTCCCCTTTAGACGAGGTATCCGCTAGCTCACTTCCTGTTGAGGTGCGGATCCTCCTGAGTATTTTGTCTAGGTCCATGTTTCCGAAGACTAGCCGCTTCGATTTTGTGTCTGAGAGGGACCTCGCCCTTATGTTTTATATTCTTCAGGACACCCCAATCAACTTCCCCAAACTCATTTATAGATATCTGTGTGAGCCCCTAGATAGACCTAGGCTCACCCTCCCCTACGGTATGATGTTCACTCTGTTGTTTAGGGAGTACGAGATTCCCATTCCTGAGGGGGAACCCTCTAAGGCGTTGCGATGGACTGATCGCATGCGTCCGGGGACCCTACACAGGATGGGGTTTCGGAAGGTAGAGGGAACATGGGTTAGGAAGTCATCCACCTCCACACATACCTCCAGACACTCTCCTAGCCCTGAGCCAGATTCTGACTATCCTGACTTTCCCTCCACTTCTGCTCCTACCACCTCAGCCGGACCTTCCTCCTCAGCTCCACCACCTATGGAGGTCCGGATCGCTCCTGAGCAGCTCCTGGAGTTGCGGCAGGAGATTGTTAGAGACCTGCGAGATGAGCTACTTTGGGAGCTCCGAGGTTCAGTGCCAGCTCCCACTCCTGCACCCACATCTTCTGAGTTGGTCCCTTCCTTGACAGCCGTGACTGACATGACGGCCCATGTACGGAAAGAGATCTACAACGTGAGGAGTTTGATTCAGGCTCAGTTCTCCAGTATGAGTGAGGTCACGGGCATCACTCGGAAGATGCGCGATGACATCTGGAAGGACATGAGCACCACTACCCAGGGGGCCGAGCACTTGTCGAATGTGCTCATCGACAAGCTGGACACACTGCAGAAGTCGGTCCTCGAGCTCGATACGACATAGAGCAGGGCCATTCAGGCCGTTATCCGACAGCTCGAGAACGTCACCAATGCGGTCCAAGCACTGGTTGAACGCATGCCTCGGGGAGCCACATCCTCGAGAGGAGGAGATACATCCTCGAGAGGAGGAGATACATCCTCGAGAGGGGGAGCCACATCCTTGAGAGGGGGAGCTACATCCTCGAGGAGACCGTAGCTGCTTTTGTGTTTTATTTTGACATGTACTGTTTTGCTTTACTTATTGTATTCTCAAATGTATTCACATACACATCAATACAATGAGTAGACATCTTATCTTCATTTCTGTGCAATTTGATCTATGATTGATTGTGTGTTCTGCTTACCTCCTTTTTTTGATACGATGACAAAAAGGAGGAGAAATATTGAATAGATATGTAAATGGAATCAACATAAAAGAAATCAAAATGAGAATCAAAAATTAAAACATAATTTGTTCTTAGTGGATTTGGTACCTCGAGGCTCATTATCTCTCTTTTGGGGCTCCTAATGGAGTAATCTCCAGAATCTATTCAAGGGATATTCGGAGATTAACTGAATCCAACTCAAGAACAAATTGACAGATTTTCCCTCTAAATACCAAAATTTAAAATTCAAAAACTTCAATATACTAAAAGGAAATTCAGAGAATCAAAACATAGTAGAATGCATATGTTGAGGGGGAGAATCTGAATTTTTAAGAAAGCCAAATCATTAAATATATATAAGCCAAACAATTGATTGCATGATATGAAGGCTTATATAATTCCAAATGAAAGGGAGAGCTTTAACTCCAAAATTTATTGTTTCACACCTTTCAAGCTTGGATATATTAAATTACCAGACATATGAATTCATTTATGGATTTTATTTCCTTGTTTATTGAGCAATTCACTTTACATATACTCAAAGTTTTGTCATCATCAAAAAGGGGGAGATTGTGGAGTGATTGATTAAAACCCTATTTGATTTTGATGAGCTCAAAGCATTAGAGTATATATGTTGTTTACTAATGAATTCAATTGAGTGTTTCAGTGAAAATCTTGTCTAAGTGTCTCAAGACTTGGTTCATAATATTTTGGATAAGTTAAGAAGTCAGTTTGAACCAAAGTCTGAGACTCGAGTCGACTCCAGAGTATTACGAGTCGACTCCAAGCGTATCAGGATCACTGGCACGGGCTCGAGTCGACTCCTGACCATTACGAGTCGACTCCAACTGAGAACAGACAGACAAACAGAAAGCATCAACTCAAAATCTGTCGGCGAGTCGACTCCTGAAGTGCGCGAGTCGACTCCGATGTTTACCGAGTCGACTCCGGAGAAGTATGAGTCGACTCCAAGGAGTTACAGGCAGAAAAGTCAGAGAGCGGTTTTCGACCCTGAGATTCGAGTCGACTCCTGTGGAACGCGAGTCGACTCCGATGGTTGGCAGGTCGACTCCAAAGATAGTGAGAGTCGACTCTCAGCAGTACTCAAGGCAAAAGTCAGAGAGCGTTTTTCGGACTCTGAGATTCGAGTCGACTCCCGCATTGCACGAGTCGACTCCGAGACACCGCAACCCCAAAGAAGACATAAGACCAATTTGCTGTCTCTGAGATTCGAGTCGACTCCCAGACTGCTCGAGTCGACTCCAAGGCAGCGCTTCACTAAAAACACAGAAGACTAAGTTTCGGAAACTGAGAGCCGAGTCGACTCCGGAACAGTTTGAGTCGACTCCAAGACTGGACGAGCCAAAAGACAGTAGATCGAGAGTTCGGGCTCTGAGCGCCGAGTCGACTCCCAGGATTGTCGAGTCGACTCGAGTGGACCAAGTTCAAAAATAGATCCACGGACTCCATGGGATGAGCCGACTCCGAAAATGCCAAGTCAGCTCCAGAAGTTGGCGAGTCGACTCCGGGTCAAGTCGAGTCGACTCCCAGTCGAAGAGGCGACTTTAATTCAAATCCGGAACAGTTGCCGAGTCGACTCCAGAAAAGCATGAGTCGACTCCCGCTACAGCCGAGTCGACTCCTGATCGCGCGAGTCGACTCCAACCCACCAACGGACATATTGTCAGGCTGTGCAGAGTGTGCAGAACGGGCAGAAAAAGGTCTCTAACGGCTAGTTTCCGTGGGGGATGGCTTAAATAGCCACAGAAGACTGTAGCAAGGTAGAGAACAACCATTCCACTCAAAGTAATCAAGCTTTCAATCTCTGCAACCTGGTTTTCAACGGAAAAGAGGGAAGAGCAACATTAACTGCATCCACCTACTTCTTCCCAACATTGAAAGAGATCTCCTCCTGCATTCAAGTCGACCAGACATTCAAGAGGAGACCCGAAGTTCAAGAAGCCCTACTCTACTCCAACTCAAACGTGTTTGAGGGCTTCTAACTTCTCTTTTGTTTATATTGTTATTTATCTGCTTTTGAGAAGCTCTGTTTTTCTGTTACTTCTTTTTACTTCCATCTTGTCTTTGCTTGGTTCAATCGGGGGATTGAATAGGGGTGGCAATCGGATCGGGTCAGGCATAAACAGGTCGGGTCAAATACAGGTCGGGTCAGAAAACTATAAATCTGAACCCGACCTGTTTATTAAACGGGTCAGGAATTGCAAATCTAAACCTGACCTGTTTATTAAACAGGTAACCCGACCCGACCCGTTTAACCTGTTTAATAAACAGGTAACCTGTTTAATAAACAGGTAACCTGTTTAATAAACAGGTAACCTGTTTAATAAACAGGTAACCTGTTTACCCAATCCAACCCGACCTGTTTAACCTGTTTGCCCAACCTGACCCGTTTAACCTGTTTAGACCTGTTTAATCTGTCCAACCCAACCCGTTTAACCTGCCCAACCCGACCTGTTTAGACCTGTTTAGACCCATTTAACCTGTTTAGACCTGTTTAACCTGTTTAACCCGTTTAACCTGTTTAACCCGTTTAACCTGTTTAGACCTGTTTAACCTGCCCAACAGTTAAACGGGTTAAACGGTTTAAACGGGTCAGACATCTAAAACCCGTATCCGACCCAATTAATAAACAGGTTAAACGGGTCGACCTGTTTACGACCCGAACCTGTTTAGGCCAAACCCAAACCTGTTTATGGCGGGTCGAACACGGGTCGCGTTGGCGGGTCGGGTCATATTTTGCCACCCCTAGGATTGAATCAAGGGTATTGAGGTTGGTTGGTGAGCCGAGTGTAAAACCAACGTGTAAGGGTTCGATTGTGATCCCGGAAAAACAATCGGATTGGTTCTAGTCGGTGAGCCTGGGAAAACCGACCGAGTTCGTTGTGAGCTCGTAAAACAACAAGTTTGGTTGTGAGCTTGGAAAACAACCGGCTGTAATCCAAGGGGTTATAGTGAATTCCCAAGTGAGACTTGGGGAGTGGACGTAGGAGCAAGGGTTAGCTCCGAACTACTATAAAACATTGTGTTTGTGATTGTTTGTCTCTCTCTATCTCTCGCATTTCATTCACCGCACATAGAAACTAATTAATCATCTCGCAAAAGCATTAATTAGTTATCCACAAAAGTTTTAATAGCCAAATTATTTTAAAACCCAATTCACCCCCCCTCTTGGGTTGTCTATCTGGGCAACACCTTCCTAGCAACCCAAACCCGAGCCCTCAACCTAATAGCCTGGATCAGGGGAGGTTGGGCTAGTAGGCCTTCTTCCCCTAAGCTAGGCCTGGTGTAACTGAGGTCATTAACAAGTTTGTCCTTGATTAAAGTCTGCACTAGCATGTGTGGAATGGCTCACATGTTTTCTGAGTCTCTATCAAAATGTTGCTGAGTTGCACTACCCATTTGTGAGTTTCCACATTTGAATTTGTAGGTAAACCTCTTTAAAAGGACTGGCGGAGTAGATGAGTCTCCTAGAATATCAAAGGGGAGAGGACTCACTCCAAACCTCAATCACATGTTGAGGAGAGAATCCAAATGGTGTTGGTCAATACTAGCTCCGCACAAAGTGGCTTGCCAAGAGGTGTCCCTCCATTTGGAAATTGATATTGGGCTTTCTATGAAGTGGCCAACCTATCCTCTTAGGTGGGGTGTCTCCCACTAACCTAAGATTCTACAATGCAAGCACCTCTCTGTATAAGATTACCACTATGTCAAGCTTTATGTTTTGAGCATCTCATTTTTTCTTTTAAAATAGATCGAGCTGAGTGTAATTAGCTCGGGTAAGATTGTTTCAGTGAGTTATGTAAAGTTTGTACAAGCCTTGACCCAATCTTACTTGACAAGCTAGTGAGTTAATAATACTTGACCCAAACTAGAGCCTAACAAACTATCCTTTTAAGGTTCATTTAGTTCTAGGCCTTTAATTTCATAAGAAAAGAAATAGGCTATATTGTTGATTTGAGGAAAGGGTTTGTCATCTTCTTTGATAAAACTTGGAGCCTCTAGATCAATATCGAAAGGCTCAATTATCTTTTATCAAATTAAATATATACTTGATATAATTTAAAGACTTGTGACCTAACATATCAAGAGGTTTTTATCCGGACCCAGCCCAACCCACTAATAGGATAAGGTTAATTGACACATACTTGATCTATGAACCTAGTAGGTCACATTCTATACTCGGGGTGTGTATGTATTAGCCACCAGCCTTTTAAGGCAAGGAGAAGATAGAAAAACCAAAAGAAAAAAAGTAAGTAGGATGGATTTATGGAATAAGGTTTGAGAGTATTATCAAGAAAGGCTTAAAGAAAAAAGCACGTCTTCTAGCTCTAAATACGAAAGCCTAAGCCAATACTTAAGAAGAGGCTTAGGATACACCCACTGTATACCTCTTGGATAGGCACATGGTGGAGGATCTGGATATAATAAATTCTAGCCCTCCAAAATTCTGGAATGCTATCAATTAGGCTTTGATGATGGAGAGAGGTTTCTAGAGGGTAAGACTAAGGTTTCTAGATAGGTTTCTACCTATCTACATGCGTAAAAGGTGAAGTGATATCAAAGATCAATAAGCTATGGAGCAAGGATACAAATTGATGGGGGGCAAAATGGATCGTCCTATTTTTCGGCATAAGTCACCCAATTTTGGCCAAGCCGAGCTCAGAAGGCCAACCCTAGAAGGCTGAGCTCAGAAAGCCGAGCTCAGAAGGCCAATGCAGAAAGCCGACCTCAGAAGGCCGACCTTAGAAAGCTGAGTCCAGAAGACCAATCTCAGAAGGCCGAGCTCAGAAGGCCGACTCCAGAAAGCCGAGCTCAGAAGGCCAACGCCAGAAGGCCGACCTCAGAAAACCGACCTCAGAAGGCCAACCCAAAAGGCCGAGCTCAGAAGACCAATCCCGGAAGGGCGAACTCAGAAGGCCGAGCTCAGAAGGCCGACCTCAGAAGGCCAATCTCGTCGTCCACATGCTACGACCATGCCCTGTAGTAGCCTCACCATACCATACTTTGCTTTTGCCGGCCACGCCACGACATATCAACTAGGGACCATACTCTGCTACGACTGTCAACGCCTCACCGTTCACAAGAACGGACTGCACCGTGCGCCACAAGCAAGCTCTAGCGCGCCATCCCCACTCATGATGGAAACGAGCCATACCTCTGCCACCTAGATGCCCCAACAAGGACTATAAATAGCCCCGTCAGGTAACACCTAAGGGACTAAACTTCACTCTAACTTGAGCGTCGGAGGGCCCTCACCGGAACCCCACCGGTGAGGCTTTGCGTAGGTCCACCGCCGTGCGGAAGGTGGTGCTCGTCCTCTTCTTCCACTCACCGGCAGCTCCCTCGACTCCTCCGGCATGGTCACCCTCGGGCTAGATTTGAACCGCAATATTTTTGGCGCTACAGGAAGGGCCTGAGTCGTGATCATGAAGTTGAGGGGTCAAGGAGCTTCAAATGCATCAAGAAGCTAGGCACCAGCTCTCGGCAACTTGCTCCAAAGTCCACCCCTTGCAGAACCGACGGACCAAATTTTTCAAGTCCAACCAGAATAGTTCAACCTGCTTATCCAACAAGTCCAAGCACTTATTGCAGCCGTTCAAGGCCTACAGCAAGTAGAAGACCAGTCTCTACTCCCTCCTCACGAGCATGAGTCAGGACGCCGCTCGTGACGTCATTTTTCTGTAGAGCGTCGCCACCACCAAAGCTCCCACCGTGCTCGACTTTCAAGCCGGGAGGGCTTGTCGCGCATCCATTATCCTGAGAGCTCGTGCTGAAGCCTGACACCTCGAGTACGGAAGCACCCATCTGAGGTAAGGTTTGCCCCATGCCGAGCTGCAACATGAGCCCCACCCGAGCTCGGCAGAAAAGTCGAGGACTTGGAGCGGCAAATACAGACGCTTCGAGACCGAGGCCCGAAGCGAGACGCCGACCTTGACTTTACAATAGAGTCTCCATTCCCTCAATGGATCATGGATGAGTCAATCCCCTAGAGGTTCAAGATACCACAGATTGAGCCATATGATGGCTCATCCGATCCTCTGGATCATTTGGAGAGCTACAAGGCCCTTATAACACTCCAAGGAGCTACAGACGCTCTACTCTGCAGAGCCTTCCTAGCGACTCTCCGCAAGGCAACTCGTCTTTGGTTCTCCAGCTAAAGCCCAGCTCGATTCTCTCCTTTGAGTAGCTGGGCAGGCAGCTTGCCACCCATTTTGTCGCTAGCCGGCGTCAGCGTCGGACCTTAGACTCCCTTTTCGCCATTAAGCAGAAGGAGGGAGAATCCTTAAAAGACTACATCAATCGTTTTACCTCGGCCACATGGGAGGTTCGCGATCTCGACCAGTCAATCGCCATGTCGGCATTGAAGACTGGAGCTCGGTCCTACAAATTTCTCTTCTCAATCGAGAAGAGCTTCCCCGCCGACTTTGTTGATATATTGGCCCGAGCTTGCAAGTACGCCAAGGCTGAGAAAGCCATGACCTTTCGGCGGAAGGCAGCCGAACGACCTACCAAGATGCAGAAGAAGCGCCACGAGGAGCGCTCCCAACCAAGCAACAGATTTCCCTAGCATGAGAAAAAGCCTCTTTGGCCCAAGAGCCTAGCTCGCCCGAGGTCTCCCCTCCAAAAGTTTCAGACATACACTCCCCTCTCATCCACCCGAGCAGAGATCCTCATGGAGATTGAGGGTCAGGGCTATGACCGACCTCCATTGAGGATGCGACCGGCAGAGTCGCGGAAGCACTCGAAAAAGTATTGCTACTTCCACCGAGATCGTGGCCATGATACGGAGGATTGCTACGAGCTCCGTGATGAGATCGAGGCACTTATCCGTCAAGGTCGGTTGAGTTATTTTGTCTGTGATCAGGCCTACAGGAGAGAGCCTGAGGAACAAAACCTAGTGCCACGTGAGGAGCGGAATGACAACTGACCTCTCGCGGGCATCATCAATACCATCAGAGGGAGGGCGAGTAGAGACACTTGAAGCATCGAGCTTGGAAGAAAGAGCTTCCTCAAAGCATCCGTGCACTGTGAAAGTCATATCCTTTTCCGATGAAGACCAAAAGGGTGTTGAGCCCTTTTATGACGATGCTATAGCTATTTTCTTCATCATTGCAAGGCTTTAAAAAGGATTTTAGTACATAATGGAAGCTCGGCTGACGCCTTATTTTGTAATGCTTTCCAAAGGATGAGCGCTCCTCTGGCCAGATTCACAGGAGATTCCATCCCAAGAAAGTACTATGAAGTTAAACCTTCTAATGGCCCAGGTCAGCTCGGCCTACAACGCAACTCTTGGCCAACCAAGGCAACAATGAGATCAGGTCCATCCTGGCAAAAGAAAATGCTCTTGGGTAGCTATGGATCCTGCATGATCATGGCTCCTCGACCTCGAGGGGCAGCGGCGCGGCCCAGAGCTCAACGCGTGCCGCCTAACGGCCTCCAATGACTCCCAGCCGGTGCTGAGCCAAGTCCTGAGAGACCTCGAAGCTCGGAAGCTGTCAGTATGTCTCCAAAAGATAACTCCATCTCCAACATACCCCCTCCATCTATGTTCTCGGGCTGATGCTTACCTCCGAGCTGGATTCTTCCGTTCTCGAGCTCGTCTAAGTGATCGAGCCCTTCCGTTCTCGAGCTCGTCTAAGTGCTCGAGCTCTTCCGTTCTCGAGCTCGTCTAAGTGCTCCCGCTCTTCCTTCTCGAGCTCGTCTAAGTGCTCGAGCTCTTCCGTTCTCGAGCTCTTCTGTTCTCGAGCTCGTCTAAGTGAACGACCCCATATTCGATGCCATTCGATGACATTCAATGCCAATTCGACGCCAATTCGACGCCATTTCAACACCATTTCGACGCCATTCGATGCCAATTCGATGTCATTCAACACCAATTCGATGCCATTTCAACACCATTTCGACACCAATTTGACGACATTCAACGCCAATTCGACGCCAATTCGACGACATTCGACACCATTTCAAAGCCATTTCGACGCCAATTCGACGACGTTCAACACCAATTCAACGCCATACAACGACATTCGATGCCATTTCGATGCCACTTCAACATCATTTCGACGCCACTTCGACATCATTTCGACGCCACTTCGACGCCATTTCGATGCCACTTCGACGCCATTTTGATGACATTCAACGTCGTTCGACGCCTTCTATGACAACGCGCCTTGATCAGAGCGGGGGCACCCTGCTGAGTCGACCGCAAGCCAAAAAAGGCCGCTGAAGTCAATCTCGGAGCAGAGTCGCTTAGCTCGGCTTGGACAGCTCGGCCTAAAGCCCTTAGCTCCAACTGCACGAGAGGTATACCTTACTCAGCACATACATCTCCATAGATATTTGATTATATTACAGGACAACAACGACTAGACTACTTCCTTCGCTCGAGCCAAAAGACAACTCGGACTCGGAAGTCGGGGGGCAAATGATGGGGGGCAAAATAGATCGTCCTATTTTTCGGCATAAGTCATCCAATTTTGGCCAAGCCGAGCTTAGAAGGCCAATGCAGAAGGCCGAGCTCAAAAGGCCAACCTCATAAGACCGAGCTCAGAAGGCCAATCCCAGAAGGTTGAGCTCAGAAAGCCAACGCCATAAGGCCGACCTCAGAAAATCGAGCTTAGAAGGCCAACCCAGAAGGCCGAGCTCAGAAGGCCAATCCTAGAAGGCCGAACTCAGAAGGCCGACCTCATCGTCCATATGCTGCGGCCATGCCCTGTAGCAGCCTCACCACACCATATTTTGCTTGCCGGCCACGCCACGACATATCAACCAGGGACCATACCCTGCTACGACTGTCAACGCCTCACCATTCTCAAGAACGGACTGCACCGTGCACCACAAGCAAGCTCTGGTTACGCGCCATCCCACTCGTGATGAAAACGGGCTATACCTCCGCTACCTGGATGCCCCTACCTGGACGCCCCTACAAGGACTATAAATAACGCCGTCAGGTAACACCAAAGGGACTTTTGGCTGGGTCTACTAAACTTCACTTTAACTTGAACGTCGGAGGACCTTCATCGGAACTCCACCGGTGAGGCTTTGCGCAGGTCCACCGCCGTGCAGGAGGTGGCGCTCGTCCTCTTCTTCCACTCACCGGCAGCTCCCTCGACTCCTCCAGCATGGTCACCCTCGGGCCAGATATGAACCACAACACAAATATTAAACTAAAACAAGAAAAAGAACAAGAAAGCAAGATGATACGTAAGTGAGTGCGAATTTTCATTGCTCTCAAAAGATAGATCATCAAATAGAAATTTTCATTGCTTTCAAAGGATAAATCATTGAGTAGGAATTTTCATTGCTCTTAAAGTAATTATAGAGCTAGCAACATCATTATAGGGATTTAAGGAAAATATAATTAAAGAGATGATGGAAAATTTCTCTGAGGTTTATTGCTCCTCCTTGTTAGAGGAGATCCCTCAGGGCATCTCTCCCTAACTTTAGTTTATTTTGGCTTTTGGCCATCTTAATTTAGATCTCTAATTGGGTAGTCGTTGAGTTAGGGGATATGGATCAAGTAGTTAAGATACAAGAAGAATGGAAGGGGAAGGGGATACTAAGCTAAGAAATCATAAGCTTAGGGGAAAAGCCATGAATCACAGGTTTAATTCAAGGGATTGACTGCTCTCTTCTAGATCTAATGGCTAGGAGTGCTTGCTTCATTAGAGCTTAGGTCCATTAGATGTTCTCACCCTTTCTCTATTTTTTATTGATTTTTAACATATTTTTGGGCATTTTAGAGGTGACTTTTACGATGAGAGTAGACATGTCCAAAAAAAATACGAGATTTTAACCAGGATACATAGGCTATGGGGGAGGGCATGGTTCAATTTGGAGCTTAATATGAGCTCGTTTGGCTTAATTTCAAAATATATCAAATCTAGGCTCAAACGTTAATCGAGTGGCATCCACTTGTATGTGTGAAAATTAGGCAAGTCAAGCATACGAAAGTCCAATTGGACTCTGAAGATCATCAACTAGGTGAAGAGGAGGTGAGACTAATAATGAATTAGGAGTGAATTGTCTTGTGATGGTGAATCAACCTAGATCAAGAGAAGTCATGTAACCAATTCAAATAAATTGATGGAATTAGATAAAGTTTTGCTCAATTAATCTTGTAATTGATCAACTGGTGGGACAATTGGACTTGAAATGGCTTAGGGTTGAGACAATTGAATCTGGATGAGCAAAACTGAGCTTCAAAATAGGGAGAAATAAATCAATTGATACAATTGGATATAATTTGGTCTCAACTATGTGTGTGTGACTGATCAATTGGGGATAAGGTGGTGAGTTTGATCAATCTAGGATTTATTGAGATAAGAGAGGGTCAATAAGATGAATATTGACCAAAACCAAAGAAGCTTTTATTTTAGGAACATGATCACTTATTTAATTGGACCATAAAATTTAGAAGAGGATATTAGGGGATGTCTACAACAATGGACAAGTGAGAATTGCTGCCTTAAGTTCTAGCTTGTCAAGGTCATGTTAAGATACATGCTTTTCGATGTACCATTAGAGCTTGCAACTTATTAACATTAATTACATTACATTTAGCAATGATATATCCATTAGAGCTCCTTCCTGTTTTTGTGCGTGTCACGTGCCAAATCCTAAACCTAGTCATCATAATTTTAAAACTAGTGAAAAGTAATGTCACTTAACTGGTTATTTGCGCGGTACTATATTGTCCTATGTGACATGTGAGTTGCCAGTGCTAGCTGGATCCATTAGGACCATACATTGGGAATGGCCAGCTTGGAGAGAAACGCCACGGAGCCTCGGCTCGGATTCGCCGCTTGCCTTCCGAGCAAGAGATGGGAAAGGAGGGAGAGGGGGAGCAGAGGGCGGTCTTGGTAATTGAACCAAGCGTGGGAGAATCGCACATCGTTATAGGGACTCCGAGAGATTTCTGACTCCTTAAGACATGGTCAGAGGAGGTAATGCATCCAATATAGAGATTAGATGAAATAGGTTAGATAGATCTGATCAGATAAAATTATAAGTTTTTTTTAAGAAAATTAGCGGACAAAAAAATATAAAAATAAATCTAAATATTTGACATAATATTGAAGAAATAAGAAATAGAGATATAAAATACAACAAATTAAATGTTCAATGATAATAAGAATATAATATATAAAAATATTCTTCTTTAAGACATAAATATCTTTTGAACCAAGAAAAACTACCAACTAAATTTAGACAAACAACTAAGCATCACTATAATTTTTAGAATTTTTACATGAATATCCTCCTCAAAATCGAATTTTACATGAATACCTTTCCAAAATTGATATTTGCACGTATACCCTCGTAAAACATTTGTTTTTGTTATCCTACATTTTTTATCTTATTTTTATATATGTACCCACGCCATCTAACGCCCTTAAAAATTAACCGTTTCAAATTAAAATGACTAAAATATCCTTAATGGATAAATGTGCAAAAAAAACATCCATAAAACGATCGCGATGGAGAACTAAAATATAATTTCAAAAATTTTATTTTATTTTTACTTAAAATAAATATGGTTTTTATTAACGGTGTTAGAAGAACCGTTATATTAGGAGCATTTGTGCAAAAACAGTATTTTATAAGGATACCTAAATAAATATAAATTTTAAGAGGATATTTATGTAAATTTAAAATTTTAGAAGAGTATTCATATAAAAAAAATTTAATTTTTAACACGTCCAATTCTTCTCACAGATGAAGCCACTAAGATAAAAAGATAAAAAAGAAATTTGTGAAAAATTAAAATATATATATCTATTTGGATCGAACTTGACATAGATTTTATTATTTTTTATGTCTATTGGAGATCTGCTATAAGTGGGATAAAACCAATTTCATTAAAATTGGATGAGGTCTGATATTTTGAAGGGGCGGAGCCAAATTGAGCCTGGTCACTTTGCTGAACGCGTGGGATGTGGTGGTTGGCCTACTCAGACAAGCGGACGGTGATTTTGTAACAAATTCGAACGAAACCAAACCAAGCCCACAGGTTGTTTGGGGCTTCGAATCTTCTCAACTTGCTCTTCGAGCCTCCAGTCTCTGCGTCGACAGCCAAATTCGCGCTGCACCCTGCGCACTCAGCGTACCTTCCTCCCGTCCATCACAACACGGAACCGTCCGTTGGATCGAAATCACACGGTCCTGTTAACTCAGCACGGACCCTCTTCACGGCGATCGCAGCCTACGACCTTGCTCTGCAACAGCCTTGTGTGGGACCCAGCGGTCTTGTCCGGTATCTTGTGATGGTGGGGACACCAATGCCGACCGTCCGATCGATGATGGGTGCAGCGATAGTCCTCGGGATGGATCCCTGTCGGCCGAGGTGGTGCACGTGAACTTGGAAGCGGTGTGGTCACGCAGAACAAGAACGAAGGGGAAAGCATGGCGTCGTGGAGAGATTCCAAGGGAGAAAAAGGTGACGACGTTTTTGGACGTTCTTGGCGACACCGCTTCCGCGCGAAAAAGTTCATACCTCGAAAACGGAGGTTTTGGGCTTTTCTTGCGAGTGACGGGATCCGCCGACTGATCTGGTGTCGCGGCCCTAGCGGCTTTTGTGCTTGGATGTGCTCGATGGGTGTCATTGGTGTATAGTACTCCGACATGCATGCATACATAATGTACTGCTACGTATCACTCACCAATGATGACCACTTAATTTTTGAGTTATTTATAAATTCAAATTTTAGAACAAAACATGATCGCTTACAATGTAATCTCAATACATCCGAAAAAGAATATCGTGATCAATCAGTAGATAAAGAAAGCGTTGGAACATGATGCACCAAAAAACAAATATTCTAACCATTTCGATCAAAGGATATAGAAAGAGTTCAATTGCTAACTCATAAATTATGATCCTAATCACTCAAATTTGTATTCTCTCCTCCATAAATACCAAGCACGTGGACCATATAGAGAAAAATCTGAATACATACTCTCATACCTATATCTCTTTTTCATCTTTTTTTGTTTTCTCTTGAAACCCTGCTTAATTTAAGCATCAGAAGGTCCCAGCCAGATATAGCGAAATTCATATCTAGTGATTTTTATCAAGATTACGATAAATATTTGATGTCCTTTTATTTGTAAAATATGTGTTTAAACCATCAATAGACATAGAAGCTCAAACAAATGTTAGAAAGATTATATCAGACTGCTTCTCTGCCTCTTGCAGAGTTGGTCAGTCGTATTTAAGCATGGACAGGGTAACCGTTGGACCACTTGATATTTGGACTTGTTATGCTGCTTTGAGAAACGAGCTAGAGAGTTAATTCATCATAAAGTTAATATATTTGAGGATGATTTTGATATCGTCGTCAAAATTAATAACTAATCAATGACATGAATATATCGTCACTGCAATTTTGGTATGTGTAACAATAATATCTCGTTGCAAAAACATCTTAAATTATTACTAAAAATATTTCCACCAAAATGAAAGAAGAAGAGTATTTGGCGCCACATATTTGGTGACAACTGTTGCAGAAAATCAGACCCGGAGGTGACCGCGAACCAAGAAGGAGGAGATTCTGCTGCAGTGCGGTGGCGGACGGCTGTCTCCGGCGGACCTGCAAGAAGTCTGGGCCGGGAGATCCAGCGATTGCCCTCCGATGCTTAAGTCAGAAAGGAAACTTTAGATATTTTAATTGAGAGATCTTTTCTGACGAGGGGAGAAGATGCCCCTCTCTCCGGATTCCTCCTCTCTTTATAGGAGGGGGTGTAGCGGTTACTCGCAATCGGATGCGATTGCACAAATCTTGGGTTAAATGAATTACCTTAGATGGCACGAAATTTCAGGCTAGCTACGGTTGAGATTACAAGGATTCAAATGTTGACAGCTGTTGTGGCGGAGTCTGCGGGATTTGATCCCGAATATGGAGGATTTGGAGATCCCTTCTTTAGGCAGACCGGCTTGACTGTTGGTGGAGTCGGGGTCAGTCTTAGCTTCTGACTAGGTCTTCCTTGGCCTCGAGGTCATTCGGGCTTTGCTCAGCCGAGACCATGCCTGCCGAGGTCATGCCTGCCGGGATCATGTCTGCCGATGTCATGCCTACCGAGATCACACTCGTCGAGATCATGCTTACCAAGATTACACCTGCCGTCGGATTCGGGTGCTTTAATCATATGTGTTGGGCGATCCACTTTTCCCCCCATTACTACCCCCGACTTCCGAGTTCGAGCCGTTTCCGAGCTCGGGCGAAAGAAGTAGCTAATTCTGTCATGCTGATAAGTTTAGGCGGTTTCAAATCATTTTATCGTTTCGAAAGAAAGGGAAAAGATACTTTTGGATGTTTTTAATGAAGGCACGAGGTGGAAGCTTTTTGTTTTTCGAGGCGATTTTGAGCTGCGGCTTCATAATGGGACTCCAGTGTTCGAAGAGACGGCTACTCCCATTCCGCTTTTAAAATGGCGATCCAGGTTGATATGCTGGGCCGATTTTCGAGGCCAGCACATGGCGTAATCTAGAAGGGAGGTGCGGCTTGCTCTCATCGATCCAATTCGTTGGGAGAGTCTATATAAGCCCAAACCAGCCCTACGAACCTTCATTTGGCCGCCATAGTATTCGTCTTCTTCTTTCTTCATTTCCTTCTTCCCCCGACTGTTGTTTGGTCTTCCCTGAAGGTGCTTCGGGGTGTTTTCTGGCAATTTTTCTCGATTCTTCATTTCTAACTGTCAGTATTTCCGGCGAGGGCCACGGTAGGTTCTCTTCTCACGTTTGCTCGGAGGCTTACTTTTTCTTCTTCTTTGTTTCTTCGATCTTCTTCCTCTTCTGTTTTTCTTTAAACACCGTGAGTGAGACAATATCGGGTGGTGCTTCGTCTTCTGCCGGGGCTCCTTCTTATGGGATAGAGGTCGAGCTAGAGGTGGGCCATAGCCCAAACGGAGTCGGGTCAAACCTGACTGAGGAAGAACTAGGCACGATCCGAGCTCAGTTTTTCCTTCCGCGCGAGTTCACTCTCGAGCTCGCAGGGCCGGAGGACCGGGTTACGAAATCCCTCCAGGTCGGATTGGAGTGCATATGGAAACACTCCCGGCTGGCCGGAAGTTTTCCCTGCACGGGTTCGTGAACGAGCTCCTGACGTTGTATCGCCTCGTCCCAGCGAAGCTTGCTTCGAACTTGTGGAAGACAATCATCGGGTTCTTGTCTTTTTGCCTTGCTCACGGAATACCGACCTCGGTAAATGTCTTCTGCAGGTGTTTCATGCTGAAATCTAACCCCGCGGATGGAGGATGGTTATATTTCGTCCTTCAAAGAGGTAGGTCGTTCTTTCGAGGTGCTCCTTCCTCCATTCGTAGGTTGAAGGAGAAGTTTTTCTTTCTCTCCTCCGAGCGTCCGTGGAGGTTCAACCCATTGTGGGACCTGCCACTACTCAAGGCCAATAACAAGACCCCCAAACTCACCATGAATGAGCAGAAAATTCTTGATGCTCTTCGCAGTTTAAAAGGGGACATTCTTCTGACCGACCTCCTGAGCGATGAGACTTTGATGAATGTCGGCCTGAGCTTGGTGCATCCTGAGGGTAAGGACGGCTATACTGCTCCTCCCTTCATTCTATCGTCCTTCGTTTCGTTTATTCTTTCTTATTCTTTTTCTTCCCCCCTTTCCTTTTAGGGTTGGTTTGAGACTTGAGTTTCTTTTTCTTTTCAGAAATCGCAGGGATGGTGTCCAACAACGAAGCCATCCTCACCAGATACAATAAGAGAGCAGCCGAAGCTGGCGGAGCTCGTCCCGCACCAAGGAAGAGACCTAGGCCGGCCTCGACTTCAGACTCTGCAGAGGCCGGGGAGCTTGAGGCTGGGACTTCCGACCTTGTTTGGAAGAACAAGAAGAAGAAGGTCGGGGAGCGTAGATCGGAAGAAGCTCCCCCCCTCGAGCATGCGACTTCTACCGAGGCCGCAAGGGAGCCAGCAGCCCGTGCTTGCCCGACCCCAAGCCCCCAAAAAGCTCACAAGGTCATCCGTCTGCGACGCTCGAGTCCTGAGCCGGGCAGCGGTCTCGGAGTCCCGAGCTCTTCGTGTACTCCCCCACCAGGCTCTTCAAGGCTTAACCCCCCCGAGCTCTTCTGGGGTTGAGGGTTGTTCCGAGAAATGTCCCTACTCCCCCATGTGGCTGGTTTTTAAGGATGATTCGGCCCTCCATAACAACGAAGTTGCCCACGAGGTTGTCCGTTGTGCGCAGCTTCCAGCTGACCGAGCCGAGCTTGAAGCCGGCGAGATCGGCGAATTTATTGAACAGGCCTACTGTTCCGCTGTTTGAGGTCATGCCTACCGAGATCACACTCGTTGAGATTATGCTTGCCGAGTCATGCTTACTGAGATTACACATGCCGTCGGATTCGGATGCTTTAATCATATGTGTTGGGCGGTCCACTTTTCGCCCCATCAACAACAATTAGCAATCAAATAGTATTTCATCACCAAAACTATTAAGCAAGAGATATTTTAGTGATAGATTGCACTTCATAGCAAAATATTTTGTTGATGATTGACTATTTTGCCGTAGTGAAAGGATGAAGAAGATGTAGAAAGAAGAGAAGATGTCCCTGCGAAAGAACCTTTAGCTCCTATGCGGCATTAGATCTTTGAAGAAAGAAGAGAACCTGAAAGTGACTTTGCCATGGATGATGCTGTGCTTGAAAGGATATCGGAGAAAGTCAATAAAGAAGGGTCACCAGTGGAAAACGATCCGGTGATGGCTGAGAACTTCAAGAAATTCACTAAAGAATTTCTTCAAGAGGTGCTAAATGAAGTGACTGAGAAGTTGTATGATGAGGTAACTAAATGAGTCGTTTATGATCCAAGGGTAAGTGTAGTGACTTAGGGGTGTCTATAGTAGTACCTTATTACAGCACTCTGGTTGAGCTAATGACCAACATCAGCTAGCAGCATAGTGCAATCAATACTAAGGTAGACTCTTTACGCTTGAATGGTAGTGTACGTTCACTGTGGAGTGATTGATTAAAACCCCATTTGATTTTGATGAGCTCAAAGCATTTGAGTATATCTTGTGATTACTAATGAATTCAATTGAGTGTTTCAGTGAAAATCCTGTCCAAGTGTTTCTAGACTTGGTTCATAGTATTTTGGATAAGTTAAGAAGTCTGCATGAACCAATGTCTGAGACTCGAGTCGACTCCCGAGTATCACGAGTCGACTCCAAGCATATCAAGTTCACTGGCACGAGCTCGAGTCGACTCCAGACTAGTACGAGTCGACTCCGACTGAGAACAGAAAGAAGAACAGAAAGCTTCATCTCAGAACCTGTCAACGAGTCGACTCCTGAAGTGCGCGAGTCGACTCCAATGTTCACCGAGTCGACTCCAGGGAAGTAAGAGTCGACTCCAAGCAGTCACAGGCAGAAAAGTCAGAGAGCAGTTTTCGGGTCTGAGATTCGAGTCGACTCCAGTGGAACGCGAGTCGACTCCGATGGTTGGCAGGTCGACTCCAAAGAAGGTAAGAGTCGACTCTCAGAGGAACACAAGGAAAAAGTCAGAGAACGATTTTCGGACTCTGAGATTCGAGTCGACTCCCGCAGTACACGAGTCGACTCCGAGACTGAGCGACCATCAACAGACAGAAGACCATGTTACTGCCTCTGAGATTCGAATCGACTCACAGACAGCTCGAGTCGACTCCAAGACAAGCTACACGTCAAAAGGCAGAAGACCAACTTTCGGAAACTGAGAGCCGAGTCGACTCCAAGGAGGTTCGAGTCGACTCCAAGACTGGATGAGCCAAACGACAGAGAATCGAGAGTTCGGGCTCTGAGATTCGAGTCGACTCCCAGGACAGTCGAGTCGACTCGAGTGGACAAAATTCAAATTTGGATCCACGGACTTCAGTGGATGAGCCGACTCCAAAAATTGCCAGGTCAACTCCAGAAGTTGGCGAGTCGACTCCAGGTCAAGACGAGTCGACTCCCAGTCAAGACGGCAACTTTAATTCAAATTTGGAACAGTTGCCGAGTCGACTCCGGAAAAGCGTGAGTCGACTCCTGCTACAGACGAGTCGACTCCTGATCGCGCGAGTCGACTCCAACCCACCAACGGTCATATTGTCAGGCTGCGCAGAGTGTGCAGAACGGCCAGAAAAAGCAGAGTAACGGCTAGTTTCCGTGGGGGTTGGCTTAAATAGCCACAGAGGACTGTAGCAAGGTAGAGAACAGATATTCCACTCCAAGCATTCAAGTTTTCAAGCTCTCCAAGTGCTCTTAAACGAAAAAGGGGAGATCTGCATTTACTGCTCCAACAACTTCTTCCCAACAATCAAAGCTTCCTCCTCCTGCATTCAAGTCGACCACTCTTTCAAGAGGAGATCGGAGTTCCAGAAGCCATACCTCTTCACCAGCTTAAAAGCGTTTGAGGGCTTCTAACTCCTTTACGATTATATTGTCTTAAATCTGCTTTTTGAGAAGCTATTTTCTGTTTTCTTCTATCTCTTGTATTTACTTGATTCAATCGGGGGATTGAATCAAGGGGTTTAAGGTTGGTTGGTGAGCCAAGTTAAAACCAACGTGTGTAAGAGTTTGATTGTGAGCCCGGGAAAATAATCGGGGTTGGTTCTAGTCGGTGAGCCTGGGAAAACCGACCGAGTTCGTTGTGAGCTCGTAAAACAACAAGTTTGGTTGTGAGCTTGCAAAACAACCGGCTGTAATCCAAGGGGGTTATAGTGAAATTCCCAAGTGAGACTTGGGGAGTGGACGTAGGAGCAAGGGTTAGCTCCGAACCACTATAAAACTTTGTGTTTGTAGTGCATTGTCTCTCATCTTCTTCCCCGCACATTACTCACAGCACTAGGCTTTAATTAAATAACTTGCTATAGTTTTTAATTAATCATCCACTAAGTTTTAATTAGCCAAATTATATTAAAAACCCAATTCACCCCCCCCTCTTGGGTTGTCTATCTGGGCAACAAGTGGTATCAGAGCCAAAAACTCTTCCACTCAAGAGTTAAAAGATCAAAATGACAACCCCATTTGGATCTTCTCACATTGAGGGTCAGTCCACCCAAAGACCCCCTTTCTTCAATGGATCTGACTACTCATACTGGAAGGCTAGGATGAGAATATTCATCCAAGCCCAAGACTATGAGATGTGGTCCATTGTAGTAAATGGGCCATACATCCCATCCATATACGTAGATGGTGTTAAGGTACCTAAACTTGAAATGGACTGGGATGAACATGACATGAGGAAGGCACAATTAAACTCTAAAGCAATGAATGTCTTCTATTGTGCCTTAGACCGTAATGAATTCAATAGGATTTCAACTTGTAATTCAGCAAAAGAAATTTGGGACAGACTTGAAGTGACCCATGAGGGCGCGAATCAAGTCAAGGAATCCAAAATAAACATCTTGGTTCATAAATATGAACTATTTAAAATGGATTCAAATGAAACAATCACATCCATGTTCACTAGGTTTACTGATATTGTCAATGGCCTAAAAAGCCTTGGCAAGAACTATACTAACAGTGAGCTTGTCAGGAAAATCCTTCGGTGTCTACCGAGGTCGTGGGAAGCTAAAGTGACAGCAATTCAAGAAGCCAAGGACTTGAACAAACTACCACTTGAGGAGCTTCTTGGATCCCTCATGACGCACGAGCTCACCATGAAACAACACAACGAGGAAGAGTCTTCCCATAAGAAAAAGGTAATAGCCCTTAAATCTACTTCTTCTAACAAGGACTTGTCTTGCAGCAGCAGCAGCGAAGAAGAAGAAGATGAGGAAGATGGTGGTGAGGCTCTTCTTGTGCGCAAGTTCAAGAAATTCATCAACCACAAGAAGTCCTATCATCAAAGGAGAGGCCCCTCGAATTCCTACCGGAAGGACAAAGGTAAGGAAAGGGAAAATGAGGGGATTGGTTGTTACGAGTGCAAGAAGCCGGGTCACATAAGAGCAGAGTGCCCCTTACTGAAGAAGGGGAGTAAGTACAAGAAGAAAAAGGCACTTGTGACTACCCTATCGGACTCCGACTCATCATCCTCCTCATCAGATGATGAACAAGAAGAGAAGGCCAATTTCTGTTTCATGGCCAACGAAAACGAGGTAACTTCCGACACGCATCCTGATTTTTCTTTTGATGAACTTTATGATGCATTTAATGAATTAATGGTAGAATATAAGGCTATAAATCTTAAGAATAAAGAACTGAAAATAACTAATCAATCATACCTACATAAATACGATAAATTAGTTAAGGATAAGGATTTAATCACCAAAGAAAATATAGAACTTAAAACAAGCAACCAACTTTTAACTCAAAAGACCAACACCTTAACTAAAGAAAATGAAAAACTAACTAAGGAATTTTCAGAACTTAAAAAATATAAACAAACCTTAGATAAGGATCTTACTAAAGAACTTAATGATCTAAAAGCCGAAAATCAGACACTAACTAAAGAACTTAACAAATACAAACCCTTAGTTGAAAGATTTACCTATAGTTCTGAAAAATTAAACATGATACTAAATAGTCAACGTGCAGTGTTTAATAAAGCCGGTTTAGGATATAAACCAAGGAATAAGCAAAAACTTCTTAGTAACTTCTTTGTTAAAGTTGGGAAAAGAAAAACTAAGAAAATAACCTGCTTTTGTTGTGGTACAGTAGGCCATAAAGCAAATGTATGTAATTTTAGGAAAAGTAAAACTAAAAGAAAAATTAAAAGGGTATGGGTTCCAAAAGGAACCAACTTGACTAACCATGAAGGACTCAAGAAAACTTGGGTACCTAAGATGACATGATTTGCTTGTGTAGGAGTGTCTTGCAGCCAAGGTCAACAAAAATTGCTGGTATTTGGATAGTGGCTGCTCAAGGCACATGACGGGTGATAAAGACCAATTTTTCACCCTTGAAGCTAAGAAGGGAGGTGCTGTGACGTTTGGAGACAACAACCAAGGTCACATCATTGGTATTGGTAAAGTTCAAATCACCCCTTCTACTTTTATAGATAATGTTAGATATGTTGATGGTCTTAAGCATAACTTGTTAAGCATTAGTCAATTATGTGACAAAGGATATGATGTTATGTTTAAACCATCACTATGCATTATAACAAATACTAATGATAATAGTTTAGTTTTTAAAGGGATTAGACGTGGAAATGTATATGTGGTAGACCTAGAAGACCTTGCAAAACATAACCAATGTTTAGTTGTTAATGAAACTAAAGATAATGATGCTAGTTGGTTATGGCACCGTAAGTTAGGTCATGCAAGCATGGACACAATAACTAAATTAGTTAAAAGAGATTCCGTGATAGGTTTGCCAAAGTTAAAATTTGAAAAGAACAAAATCTGTGAAGCATGTCAATTTGGCAAACAATCTAGGAATTCTTTTAAACCCATAAAATGTGTCTCTACCTCTAGGCCTCTAGAATTATTACACATGGACCTATTTGGTCCAACTAGAACAACAAGCCTAGGTGGAAATAAATATGGTCTAGTCATAGTAGATGATTACTCTAGGTACACATGGGTCATGTTTCTAGCACATAAGGACCAAGCATTTTCCATGTTTAAAAAGTTCCATAAGGAAGTAACAAATGCTAGAGAGTCTTCAGTCATAGCCATTAGAAGTGACCATGGTACCGAATTCGAAAATCAATTATTTGATGAATTTTGTAGTAAAAAGGGGATAACCCATAATTTTTCTGCACCTAGGACACCACAACAAAATGGAGTTGTGGAAAGGAAAAATAGAACACTAGAGGAAATGGCTAGAACGATGTTATGTGAAAGTAACCTCCCTAAGTACTTTTGGGGAGAAGCCATTAATACTTCTTGCCATATATTAAATAGAGTTCTATTAAGACCCATCATAAAGAAAACACCTTATGAACTGTGGAAAAACAGAAAACCAAAGGTTAACTATTTTCATGTTTTTGGATGTAGGTGTTTTGTACATAATAATGGGAAAGATAATCTAGGGAAATTTGACCCTAAATCTGATGAAGGAATATTCTTAGGTTATTCTACAACTAGTAAAGCCTATAGAGTCTTTAATAAAAGAACACTAGTTATAGAAGAATCTATACATGTTGTATTTGATGACTCTAGTGACATCTCCTCTAGTAAGAAAGCCAATCTTGATGATGATATTGAAATACTTGAAGAAAAGATAGATGAGATGGGATTACAAGATGATAATCAAAAATTGATTGAAGAAGCATCATCAAGCCAAGAGCCTATTGTGGATCATGGGTTAACAAAAGCTTGGAGGTATGCTCACGGGCATCCTAAGGAACTCATTCTAGATGATCCATCTCAACCGGTTAGGACTAGAGCATCTCTTAGGAATTTGAATAACCATCTAGCTTTTGTTTCACACTTTGAGCCCAAACATATAGAAGAAGCCGAGAATGATGTAAATTGGATAAATGCAATGCAAGAAGAACTAAACCAATTTACTAGAAACAAAGTGTGGGATCTAGTAGAGAGACCTTCTGAATATCCAATAATAGGTACAAAATGGATATATAAAAATAAACTAGATGAAAATGGAATTGTTATAAGGAATAAGGCTAGACTAGTAGCAAAGGGTTATAATCAAGAAGAAGGCATAGATTTTGATGAAACCTTTGCTCCCGTAGCTAGACTTGAGGCGATTAGACTTCTATTAGCATATGCATGCTCTAAGGACTTCAAGCTATATCAAATGGATGTAAAAAGTGCTTTTCTAAATGGGTTTATTAATGAGGAGGTGTATGTAGAACAACCTCCTGGTTTTGAAAATCATCAATACCCTAATCATGTGTATAAACTGAACAAAGCACTTTATGGACTAAAACAAGCACCTAGAGCATGGTATGAGAGACTTAGTAAATTCCTATTAGAACATGAATTCTCTAGGGGAAATGTAGATACAACATTATTTCTGAAAAAGAAAAATAAGGATATGTTATTAGTACAGATCTATGTTGATGATATCATTTTCGGTGCTACTAACAATCGCCTCTGTGAGGAATTTGCTGATTTGATGCAGAGTGAGTTTGAGATGAGCATGATGGGAGAGCTGAACTATTTCCTCGGGCTTCAAATCAAACAATCTGAAGGAGGCATCTTCATCAATCAAGCAAAATATATCAAGGAGATGCTCAAGAAGTTTGATATGGAGGGAAACAAGTCAATCAGCACCCCCATGAGCTCATCATGCAAGTTAGACCAAGATGAATCAGGTAAATCTGTAGATCAAAAACTTTATAGAGGTATGATAGGTTCTTTACTGTATCTTACTGCAAGTAGGCCTGATATTATGTTTAGTGTGTGCATGTGTGCTAGATATCAGGCTAATCCTAAAGAATCACACCTAGCTGCAGTTAAGAGAATATTTAAATACTTAATTGGAACTAAGAACATAGGGCTGTGGTACTCTAAAGAATCTAGCCTAAACTTAATAGGGTACACAGATTCAGACTTCGCTGGATGTAAGCTTGATAGAAAAAGTACCAGCGGGTCTTGTCAATTTCTAGGAGAAAACCTAATCTCATGGTTTAGCAAGAAACAAAACTCGGTTGCATTATCCACTGCAGAAGCTGAATATGTTGCAGCCGGGAGTTGTTGTGCTCAAATCTTATGGATTAAACAATAATTAGAAGATTATGGCATTAAACAAGATAAAATTCCCATTAATTGTGATAACACAAGTGCCATAAATCTAACTAAAAATCCAATTCAACACTCAAGAACTAAACACATTGAGATAAGACATCACTTCATAAGAGATCATGTATTGAATGGTGATGTGTCACTCCAATTTGTGTGTACTGATAATCAATTAGCAGATATTTTTACAAAACTCCTAAGTGAAGAGAGGTTTAGTGTGCTTAGAAGGGGATTAGGAGTGATTGATCCATCCTAGTGGGAGTTTTTCACTAGATTAATTGATTTTGATGATTAGAATGAGGTTAAAATAGAGTTTCTATGCAGTGATCATCAAATCAGTCCTTAATTAGGTGATTTTCCCTCATTTGGCACGATTATGGCATGGTTTTTAGGTGCGTGCCAAGGTTAGAGACGACTCGAGTAAGTTTCAGAGCCGGCTCCTAAGGGGGAGTCGACTCGCGCATTAGCGGGAGTCGACTCGCAAAGTTGGCAGCTGAGGGGGAGTCGACTCGCACACTGTCGGAAGTCGACTCGAAGTCTACATGCGCTAACAGAGAGTCGACTCGCGTATATTCTGGAGTCGACTCGAGGTCGAGTCGACTCGCGACTCAGGGGAGTCGACTTCCAGTCGGGATCCGACTTTTTAACCCTAGGTTTGTCGTTTCGCAAACACTTTTCCTCAAGCCGCCACTGTTCACAAAGCCCTAGAGCCGACTCCTAGGTCATCCCCGATCGTCTTCAAGCCCTTTTTCCGTCGATTCTTCGCCGGACATTGAGTTTCCGTCCGTTCCTAGGTCATTTCCGGTCCGTCCCGAGCTTCCTCTGTCGGTTCTTCATCGTCCTCTAGGTATTTTTCTTCCCGTTTAGGTCAAGATGCCTCGTAAGACCGTCGTTAGGAAGAGGTCCCGTCCCGAGGCCGGTCCCGAGCGACGCTCCAAGGCGCGGCACGATCCCGCGAGGCAACCACCTCCGGATCGTTCCCCGCCTAGGGTGGTTCTCGTTAGGCCGTTGGCCGGGAAGGCCGTCACCTCCGGGAGGTTTGTCGATTTCGACTATCTCTCCCGGGAGGGGTTCACCATAGGCGATAGGCTTAGAGCCCAGGGCCTAGAGTACTTCCTCACCTTGGACCTTCCCACCTATCCTGGCCTAGTTCAAGAGTTTTACAGTAACGTCCATCGGGGAGATGGAGGTATCGAGGGTACGGTAGTAGGTGTCCCGTTGCGTGTCACAGAGGACCTCATTGCCCATATCCTTCACCTTCCGTTAGTAGGGGTGGCTCCCGCACACCCTGAGGATAGAGTTGCGGCCCTTACGGTCGTCTTAGGGCATCCACCTCAGTCCCCCCTAGATGAGGTATCTGCTAGCTCACTTCCTATTGAAGTGAGAATCCTTTTGAGCATTCTGTCCAGGTCCATCTTCCCTAAGACAGGGAGATTTGATTTTGTGAATGAGAGGGACTTAGCTATTATGTCTTATATCCTTCAGGACACCCCGATCAACTTCCCAAAGCTCATTTACAGGTATATGTGTGAGCCCCTAGATAGACCTAGGCTCTCACTCCCATACGGGATGTTATTCACTCTTCTTTTTAGGCAGTACGAGATTCCTATTCCTGAGAGGGAACCCTCTCGTGCCTTGCGATGGACTGATCGCTTGTGTACGGGGACTATGCACAGGATGGGATTTCGGAAGAGAGAAGGGATCTGGGTTAGAAAGTCTACTCTCACTGCTCAGACCACCAGACCATCACCCAGTCCTGAGCCAGATTCAGACTACCCAGACCTTCCAGACCATCCAGACCTCCCATCCACTCCTCCTGCTCCTACCACCTTTGCCGGACCTTCCTCCTCAGCTACACCATCTATGGAGGTTCGGATTGATCCAGAGCAGCTCCGGGAGCTGCGGCAGGAGATCGTCCGAGATCTGAGGGACGAGCTGCTTCGGGAGCTCCGAGGTACGGTGCCTGCTCCCACTCCTGCACCCGTATCTTCTCAGTTGGTCCCTTCCTTGACAGCCGTGACTGACATGACGGCTCATGTACGGAAAGAGATCTACAATATCCGGAGTTTGGTCCAGGCCCAGTTCCACAGCATGAGTGAGGTCACGAGCTCCACTCGACAGATGCGAGAGGAGATAGGTCGTGACATGCACACCACCACCGAGGGGGCCGAGCGCTTGTCGAATGTACTCATCGACAAGCTGGACGCACTACAGACATCGGTGACTGGGCTTCAGGCGTCGGTGACAGAGCTCTCCACTACACATAGCAGAGCCACCACGTCTATTATCACGCAGCTCGGACATGTGACAGATGCAGTCACCCTCCTCATGGAGCAGAGCCGATTGAGAGGAGGAGCACCATCCTCGAGAGGAGGTGCCACATCCTCGAGAGGGGGAGCCTCATCCTCGAGGAGGCCATAGATGTTTTTGTGTGATGTATTGTTTTACCTTACTTATTGTATGCTCAAATGTGTTCACATTCATATCAATACAATGAGTAGACATTTTATCTTCAATTATGTGCCATTTGATGTGCCATTTGTTGATTGTGCCATTGATTGTGTGTGATTACCTCCTTTTTGGTATGATGACAAAAAGGGGGAGAAATATGTATAAAATATGGTAAAATATGTAAAAGGGGAGAAATATTAAAAAAAAATATGTAAAAGAAATCAATGGAAATAAATAAAACGATAAACTCTTAAAAACACACACAAATTTGTTCTAAGTGGATTCGGTACCTCGAGGCTCATTATCTCTCTTTTGGGGCTCCTAATGGAGTAATCTCCAGAATCTATTCAAGGGATATTCGGAGATTAGCTGAATCCTACTCAAGAACCAATTGACAGATTTTCCCTCTAAAAAGATAAAATTCAGTTCAAAAAAAAACTTCAAAGCATTAAAAGAAAATTCAGAGAATCAAAACATAGTTGAATGCATATGTTGAGGGGGAGAATCTGAATTTTAATCAAGCTAAATCATTAATGACATATAAGCCAAACAATTGATTGCATAATATGAAGGCTTATATAATTCCAAATGAAAGGGGGAGCTTTAACTCCGAAATTTAATGTTTCACTCCTTTCAAACTTGGATAAATTAAATTATCAGACATTTGAATTCATTTATGGATTTTACTTCATTGTTTTATGAGCAATTCATTTTACATATACTCAAAGTTTTGTCATCATCAAAAAGGGGGAGATTGTGGAGTGATTGATTAAAACCCCATTTGATTTTGATGAGCTCAAAGCATTTGAGTATATCTTGTGATTACTAATGAATTCAATTGAGTGTTTCAGTGAAAATCCTGTCCAAGTGTTTCTAGACTTGGTTCATAGTATTTTGGATAAGTTAAGAAGTCTGCATGAACCAATGTCTGAGACTCGAGTCGACTCCCGAGTATCACGAGTCGACTCCAAGCATATCAAGTTCACTGGCACGAGCTCGAGTCGACTCCAGACTAGTACGAGTCGACTCCGACTGAGAACAGAAAGAAGAACAGAAAGCTTCATCTCAGAACCTGTCAACGAGTCGACTCCTGAAGTGCGCGAGTCGACTCCAATGTTCACCGAGTCGACTCCAGGGAAGTAAGAGTCGACTCCAAGCAGTCACAGGCAGAAAAGTCAGAGAGCAGTTTTCGGGTCTGAGATTCGAGTCGACTCCAGTGGAACGCGAGTCGACTCCGATGGTTGGCAGGTCGACTCCAAAGAAGGTAAGAGTCGACTCTCAGAGGAACACAACGAAAAAGTCAGAGAACGATTTTCGGACTCTGAGATTCGAGTCGACTCCCGCAGTACACGAGTCGACTCCGAGACTGAGCGACCATCAACAGACAGAAGACCATGTTACTGCCTCTGAGATTCGAGTCGACTCACAGACAGCTCGAGTCGACTCCAAGACAAGCTACACGTCAAAAGGCAGAAGACCAACTTTCGGAAACTGAGAGCCGAGTCGACTCCAAGGAGGTTCGAGTCGACTCCAAGACTGGATGAGCCAAACGACAGAGAATCGAGAGTTCGGGCTCTGAGATTCGAGTCGACTCCCAGGACAGTCGAGTCGACTCGAGTGGACAAAATTCAAATTTGGATCCACGGACTTCAGTGGATGAGCCGACTCCAAAAATTGCCAGGTCAACTCCAGAAGTTGGCGAGTCGACTCCAGGTCAAGACGAGTCGACTCCCAGTCAAGACGGCAACTTTAATTCAAATTTGAAACAGTTGCCGAGTCGACTCCGGAAAAGCGTGAGTCGACTCCTGCTACAGACGAGTCGACTCCTGATCGCGCGAGTCGACTCCAACCCACCAACGGTCATATTGTCAGGCTGCGCAGAGTGTGCAGAACGGCCAGAAAAAGCAGAGTAACGGCTAGTTTCCGTGGGGGTTGGCTTAAATAGCCACAGAGGACTGTAGCAAGGTAGAGAACAGATATTTCACTCCAAGCATTCAAGTTTTCAAGCTCTCCAAGTGCTCTTAAACGAAAAAGGGGAGATCTGCATTTACTGCTCCAACAACTTCTTCCCAACAATCAAAGCTTCCTCCTCCTGCATTCAAGTCGACCACTCTTTCAAGAGGAGATCGGAGTTCCAGAAGCCATACCTCTTCACCAGCTTAAAAGCGTTTGAGGGCTTCTAACTCCTTTACGATTATATTGTCTTAAATCTGCTTTTTGAGAAGCTATTTTCTGTTTTCTTCTATCTCTTGTATTTACTTGATTCAATCGGGGGATTGAATCAAGGGGTTTAAGGTTGGTTGGTGAGCCAAGTTAAAACCAACGTGTGTAAGGGTTTGATTGTGAGCCCGGAAAAACAATCGGGGTTGGTTCTAGTCGGTGAGCCTGGAAAAACTGACCGAGTTCGTTGTGAGCTCGTAAAACAACAAGTTTGGTTGTGAGCTTGCAAAACAACCGGCTGTAATCCAAGGGGGTTATAGTGAAATTCCCAAGTGAGACTTGGGGAGTGGACGTAGGAGCAAGGGTTAGCTCCGAACCACTATAAAACTTTGTGTTTGTAGTGCATTGTCTCTCATCTTCTTCCCCGCACATTACTCACAGCACTAGGCTTTAATTAAATAACTTGCTATAGTTTTTAATTAATCATCCACTAAGTTTTAATTAGCCAAATTATATTAAAAACTCAATTCACCCCCCCCTCTTGGGTTGTCTATCTGGGCAACATTTACTAAACGTGATCAATTGACGGACTCTCTCTTGTTAAGAGTTGTTCCGAGTGGATATGGGTATATGTATCCTTTAGACCCGAGATTGCAATCGATGGCTTGCAAGCAACTCATTGTACTTTGGTGCCGAACTACCTGGATTTCTAATCCAGCGACGGAAAGTTTCTGGATCCAGTCAAGTACTTGTGGAAGTCAGTTGCAGATCAAGATGGGATTGACCTCTCTTAGAAATAAGGGTGAATGCCTTGTGTCTTCAATTAAGTAGTACCCTGGCCAGGAAAAGTCAAATCACTATCACTTGACTTATTGAATTGAAACATATTTTCGGATGGATCGTTTCAGGGTAGACAGACTCTGAACCCACCCTGGGCATTTCTGGTCAAGAGGATGAATTATGCGGTAACCATAGTCCATAGGTTCTAGAATGTTGCTTTGCATCTATTCGGCCTATCCGGTTGTCGGGTCCCATTGCTAGATGCTTACTTCGATTAGTGCAGGAAGTGTTCTTCTACTACCGGCTTAGGTTCGAACCTGTGAGGTCATACGCTTAGAAGTTTCTGGATTGATCAAATGGCTGATTGACAATTGAGAATCATCTAGAGGTAAAATAGTCAATGTGATTGACTGATTGCCCTAAGCAATTGTTGCTTGGAGAAGTTAATTGGTGATTGGATCACTGATTAGACTCAATTTGATTGAGTAATAGAGATTGGGCTTGACCAAATTCAAATATGATTTGAAATTGGTAAAACCGTAATTGACACCAAAATTAGTTTGGTGAAAATATCTAATTTGCCTCCAACCAAATCAAATTTGGCTTAAGTCAAATTGGATCAAAATCAATTATAATCCTAGTATGACTAGGACTTCCTTCCCTATGTGGGACCCACATACTGTATGTGGGACCCACGTCCTGCCTAGGTGGGACCCACGTCCTGCATTTATGGGACCCACATCTCGGCCACCTCACCCCTTTGCATGCGTGACATGTGGCGGAGCAAGACACCTTTTTTGCTTGCATGCGTGACACGTGGTAGAGCAGGACACCTCTTTTACTTCCATGTGTGACATGTGGCGGGCCTGGACACTTCACACTCCTCCTGATGTCATCCATGACCTCATCTGCCTCATGGGGTCATCCATGACATCGCCCTCCAGGCTACCTCACCCCTTTGCATGCGTGACACGTGGCGGAGCAGGACACCTCTTTTCCTTGCATGTGTGACATGTGTCTTGGCAGGACACCTCATCGGACACCTCATAGAGACACCTCACCCTCTTCTTGGCCTATAAATAGGCCACCCCTCTTCCTTCTTCTTAACATATCAAGAGCACCAAAGAAAGAGAGTGAGAAGAGAGAGTAGCTCTGAAGGTGAAAGCCCAAGAAAGAGTTCTTGAGCTGTGAAGGTCCATCTTCTTCCTTCTTCTCCCTTTCAGCCAACCTTCTGCCTTCCTGCGAGCTAGCACTCCCCGGAAAGCTGATCATTCTGAAGCTTCGCGTGGACGAGTCATCGAGGCCGGACGCTTGTACGGTTGCGAAGCACCTTGAAGGAACCCCCTTCTAAAGGTAAGAGATCTGATCTCTTTTACGGTTGAGATATGATCTCAATCTTCAAATCACAAGAAGTTGTGATTTATGCATATTTATTTGAATCACACAATCCTCGGGATCTGAGGGCTTTGTGATATTTGGTGTCAAAGCAAAGGATTGGTGGAGACTATTTGATTCCCGAAAACTCTCACGCGTGATCATGTGACGAAGCGTGGCTCTCCACCCAGGGGCTCATATGATGAGTACTTTGATAGGCACGCGCGGTTGTCACCCTATGTATTGGGACTGAGCCCGCCCCACATATGATGTGCAGTTGAAGACTGTCTTCGACTGGTACCAGAGTCAAAATATCTAAAATATCAAGCATGTTTTGGGTTAAAATGTTTAACCCATTCTTTCCGCATAAAATTTTTGAAATTCATGCTTAGCCCTCTGCACGCAAACCATCAGTGGTATCAGAGCCCGTCCAGGTTCTTTGTGATATCAAATATCTATGCAAGATGTGATCTTTTACATATGATGTAAATTGATTATATTATTTCATTATGTTATTCATATGATGAATGAACATGTTTGTTTGCATGATTAACTTGAATCTTAAAGGTGTTTTAAGGATTTAATGTTATGGAGCATGCAAAACAAAGATAAGTCATGAATAATGCAATATACTTAATTATGAATTGAGTAATGATATAGATCCTAGACTTTAAATGTGATTTGAACGTCTAAGACATTGTATAATTCATGGGGTAATGGGTTTGCTAAAATAAATCCAATTGAGTTGGACTCAATGGTTGAAATCAAACTTGGTAGAGTAGTTGATCTAATCTAATTAAAGTTGTTTCTTAGATTGGGTCAAAGTAACTCTTGATCTTTGATCAAGTCCATGTCTCTTGATTAGACCAAATGGATGTTGATTTAGGCTTCGTGGTTGAGCTTGAGTTATGATATTGATCGAATTGAAATTGATAAACTAGTTGGTGTCAAAGGCAACTGTAATCAGTAGGTTTTTAATTGGGAGCTACTTGCTGGGTTTCGGTCTAGTCAAGTTAATAGCATACCCTTCCGCTGATCTCACTTACCTGGCCATCTTGGTGAATCTCTTTTGATCAGATCTCTGATTGACTCTAATTGACCCATGTCTGTAAGAAAATCAGTTGGACTGATTTAGGTGTACTGACTTGAATCTATTTCCTATGATACCTGACTTATGAAGTTAGTGGGAGGATTTGGATTGAGTCAGCTTTTTATTATAAAATTCTCTAAAATATTAGGTCCATAAAATGATATGGTTAATGGAGATGACCACGTCATAGCCTCCCATTAGTTGTGTGATAATGAGTCCAATGCGTCTATATACATTGGAGGCGCGCGTGCGCACTGGTGCGTATCGGCCATTGGAATTGTCATACAATAATGATGAGTCAGTTGAAACTATTGGAATGGGTGGTCCGGTTGGATACTGCCCAAAGTCGGGCTTGACCATCTATTAGATAGTTTGCATTGATTGCTACATGTTAATAGTTGGACCTAACCGGAACTTTCAGTAGTGTCGATATATGCCTGCTAAAGTGATTCCTGGGGCAAAATGATCACTAGAAGTTGTTTAATTGAACCAATTTGTTTTGAACCTATCTTTAGGTGTATTTGGGTTGATACCGACCAAAGCCGGGCCCAGATGTAGCCTATTGGATTCTAGTGCCCACTAAAGAATTGAGAGTAATTCTTCGGATTAGAGGTAGAGGCTCCTGATTCGTATAAAATAGTGGAAGGATCTTTAGACTAAAATCTATGTCTTTAGATTAATTGATTCATTTACTAATAAGGCCTTGGTTTTGTCCTTTATGCAGAAATGTCCTCTTATAAGTTCCCCCTATCACTATTGGATAGTGATGAGCCGACTAGACCTTTGATTAAGAATCAGGCTAACTCGAGTGCTAATGAGAGAAATCAGCAAAGAGTTGCTGGTCAAGGTGGTTATATGATAACACCTTATAATTTCTCTGTATGTGATATTATGACTTGGGTATTGGATACCGGGAGTCCTTTTAATATCTGTAATACGTTGAAAGGACTGCAAGTCATTGAAAATTTCGGTAACAATGAGAAATTCCTAAATGTTGGAGATGGAAGAACTGTTCCAGTTCTAGCATTAGATAATATTCAAATTGTTTCAAATTCTCACATAATTGCCCTTGGTGAATGTCGGCTCCCCAAAAGAAACCAAAGGGTATTATTTTTACCAAGCTAATGAACAAAGGTTGTTCATAAGCAATAGAGCTGTCTTCTTGGAGAAAAAATTCCTTGGTAAAAGAACAAACAGCTCTAAGGTTGAGCTTGATGAAGTTCAACAGGTAGAGGATCGGACAACTAGAACTGAACCGTTAGAGTCTGATTTGATTGGATCAAACTCAGAAAACCCATTGAGGTTGCACCCGTTAGGCGATCCGGTAGAGTACCACATCGACCGGATAGATACAACGATTTTCTGGTCCGGGACGATGATCCTATTTGTCTCGATCAGAACAATGAGGATCCCGTCACCTATATGGATGCTATGCAAAGGTCTGACTCTGATAAATGGCTTGGAGCCATGGAATCTGAAATGGAGTCCATAAAGGTCAATGATGTATGGATATTGGTTGACCCACCCGAAGGATTTAAATCCATAGGGTGTAAGTGGATTTTCAAATGAAAAAGAGGTGCAGACGGAAAGGTGGAAACCTATAAAGCCCATCTGGTTGCCCAGGAATTTCGTCAGCGTTATGGTATTGACTATGACGAAACGTTTTCGCCTATGGCAATGCTGAAATCCATTCGGATCATGCTTGCAATTGCAGCTCATCTGGACTTTGAGATCTGGCAGATGGATGTTAAAACCGCTTTTCTAAATAGAGATTTAGAGGAACAGTTGTATATGATACAGCCTGAAGGTTTTATTTCTGCAGATGAGTCTAAGGTGTGTAGGCTGATGATGAGAATACAAAAGTAAAATTTTCATATTATCTTAATTAGTATTATAGCTAATCTTTATTAATAAAATTAATTAATTAATATTTTATCTGTGTCTGAGTGCATGTAATTCAAAAGACCCAATAATGCTGGATTTTAGCCCAATGCCTGGTAGTTCGAGCTTAACAAATTCTCCTGTGTCCGTGATGAGGCGACTCAACAGTTCCTAACATAAAATTTCCATGTATCCACATCAATGAGTTGAAGCAAGTGATTTCCCAACATCTTCAAGTGTCCCTGTGCCGTTTCGAAAGTCCCAAAACAATTCAATCCGTTCGAGCACGCAAGGAGTTTTCCAGTTTTCCCAACCGATCATGGCATCTCCTCAGAGTCCTTCCATCTTCCCTGTTTCTTCCCAGCTCATCCACAAATCCAGCGGCTGTGAGGAGTCTTCTCAACACCCCAACGGTCATCTTCTTCCACACTTCCCAGCCGCATCCCAACCGATCATGGCATCTCAAGCGTTGTGGCATCAACCAGCCACATGGCTTCTTGTCTTCCAACGGATCATTCCAAGCAACAGTGGAAGCATCCCAGCAGCCGAAGATCCCAGGCGATTCAACTTCATCTACCCCGTGTTTCATCCATTCCCAAATTTCTACAACGTTTCCAGCTGAAGAATCTCAAGCGATTCAACTTCATCCCGCATCTCAAGCAACCGGATCATCCCCAAACCTCCACGCGTCTCACCAGCCGTGCCTTCAACATGCTATAAAAAGGGGAGCCATCCGGTGAAGAAGGAGGGGACGGGAGGGAGAAAGCAGCCGGGAGAGCCGTGTGCGAAGGAGGAGACCAGCAGCCGACGGAAGAAGGGGAGAAGGAGCCGACGGAAGAAGAGGAGAAGGAGCCGACGGAACCAGGAAGTCTTCATTTGCATCTTCCGATCAATCCTCTCAGCCGGGCAAGAGAAGAGGAGAGCCCAAGGGAGAAGAAGAAAGGAAACAGAGTACTCTGTTTCCTAATCGAAGAAAGAAAAAAAAAAAAGGGGTTTATGTTTATTTTATTTATTCTATGCTAATCCCTTTTATAAAATGTTTCTATTATAGGGAAAAGCCTAGCATTTTCTTCATGTATTTCATTTAATCATCAATGGGATTTTAATTTTTTTTTATTTGATTTATGGTGCAGTAAATTTATAGAAATTATTTCAAACTTATATATTTTCTTTGATTTGTTATTTCCTCCGGGTATAACAGATGCTTAGAAATCCCTGTAGTTTAAAATAGAATTACTGTAATGCTGCCCATAAAACTAAATCTATTTAACTGAGATAATAGATGATTTTAAGAAAAGCATGATGAAGTGCTAGGCTGAATCCTGATGCCTTAGTTATATTTTGTCAATCCGAATATTATTTAGCCTTTAGTTTTTGTTCACTGTCAAATTTCTGTGGATTCGATCTCGGACTCACCGAGAATATTACTTTGCTACACCCTATACTTGGGGTATCCTACGTTTAATTTCTCTTTTTAAAAGAGCAAGATTAAAATTGTAGCAAGTTTTTGGCGCCGTTGCCGGGGATTTGCAACGTGCGAACGAGAACAAGGCTGCAAATTTCAATTTTTAATTTCTAGTTCTTCAATTTTTCTTTATTTTTAACACGACTGAAATTTCAAATTTTTACAGATTCAAGGACGACAAAAAGCGGGACCAGTAACGAGGAAGACCAAGATCAAATTTTTGGATTCCCGGAGTGAACGAACTCCGGCCGTGAGTATTTAAATTAATTTTCCTGTTTTGCTCATACTAGTCCTATTTTTCCTAGATTAGAATTTTACTCTTGTTTTAAAAAAAAATTAATTAAATTTTTTTTATTATTAATTAAAATAATAAAATAATAAAAATAATAAAAAAAATTAAAAAGAAAAAAAAATTTAGCTAGTTTGCTTGATCAACTATTCAAATGCAATTTAATGTCATGACATAAAATGTTAAAAATTTTCTTGATTGTTGCATATAGTATAAAGCATTTGCATAAAATAATCTAAGGGCTGAACCCATTAAAAAGATAAGGTCGGGATTTCATCACTCGTCCTTAGCCCAAAAATCATCCCAGTGCATAAATATCCTAAGCCTAATTAAAATCAACTAGACGTTGGCTCCTAAGGATATTCGAGCTCAATAGGACGAAGACCACTGAAAGTTGCACCAATTTCGCTCTATGACCCCGGTCGATGTCTAGACAAGCTTTGTCCCTCTAAGTGATTGAAGGGAGACAGTTTCTGTTCAAGGAAAGAGGGTTTTAAGTGGGACCTTTGCTATACGCATCGTGACCCCTCCACTTACCTGGGAGCTTACCTGGTCGACTAGGTTATTAGACCGGATTGGAGGCTTAAGTGTACTCTTCAAACCAGTTAGGAGCTGTCTAGAAATTTTTGGGAAAACATTAGAAATAAGGGTGCTATGCTTTGATACTGTTTGATTGTGAATAATTTTAGTAGCAGGGTGTCAATATTCATAGCTTTAGGTAATATTCATACTCATCCAAAACTCTAAATATATATATATACAAAATAAATAAATAAATAATTAATAATAATAATAATTAAAGAAAAATCTCTGTAAAAAAAAAAAGTCGATTAGTTAATTGGTCAGTATATGCGGTTGTGGCAAAGGGATAAAACGAAAAGATTATTCCGAGTTGAATCTAGGGATAAAAGTTCAAATAATCAAATGGAAGATAATGGTAGTAATCAGGGAGACAATGAATTTCAAGATGACTTACCTATTAGAACGCTTCGTGATTATCTACAACCCACTAGGACCAGTACCCCATCCTGTATGGTTATTCCTATTGCTGCCGGAGCCTTTGACATGAAACCAGTAATAATCCAATTACTCCCAAAGTTTCACGGACTTGACTCCGAAAGTCCCTACTTGCACCTAAAAGAATTTGATGAAGTGTGTTCAACACTTCAATTTAATAATATCAATGAAGAGGTAGTGAAGCTTAAGTTATTTCCTTTTTCTTTAAAGGAAAAAGCTAAGTCATGGTTACACTCCTTAAGGCTTAGGACCATAGCCACCTGGCAAGAAATGACAAGAGAATTTTTAAAGAAATTCTTTCCAACACATAAAACAAACACACTTAGAAGAAATATCATGAACTTCGCACAAAAAGATGGAGAAACATTTTTTCAGTGTTGGGAAAGATTTAAGGACCTTCTCCTTGCTTGCCCACATCATGGATACGAAATTTGGAGAATCATCAGTTTCTTTTATGATGGTTTGACCTCCAATATGGGACAATTTGTGGAAATGATGTGTAATGGTGAATTTATGAATAAGGAACCAGAGGAAGCCTGGGACTATTTTGATCTGTTGGCAGAAAATGCACAGGCCTGGGATACAATAGATAAGAACGAGAAACCTCAAAAATCGACTAATACTAAAGGAGGAATGTATCATGTTAAAGAAGAAAATGATGTAAATTTAAAGATTGCTAATCTAACTAGGAAGGTTGAAGCCATTGAATTAAGCAGAGCCCATACAGGAAAGGCACCTACTATAGATGAAAGTATATGTGAAATCTGTGAGAGTAATGCACACTTAACCAAGGATTGTCCTACAATCCCTGCCTTCCAAGAAGTGTTGCATGATCAAGCGAATTTCACAAATGCTTATAAGAGACCATTTCCTGAAACATTTAATCCTAACTGGCGAAACCATCCTAACTTTAGTTGGAGACATGGACCCACTGCCAATGAATCTCAAGGGAATTCCATACCCTATGTGCCACCCCATAAGAGATCTCTTGAGGATACTTTGCAGGCATTCATGCAAGGGCAGACCCAGATAAATCAGAATACCATGCAGTCACTTCAAGAACTTAAAAATTCTGTAGGTAGAATTGAGGCTCAACTCAATGTTAGGGAAAAAGGGACATTTCCAGCCCAACCTCAATCTAACCCAAAGGGTCAACATGAAGTCCATGAAGCAAGTTCATCCCAACCTAAATTTGAACAAGTTAAGTCTGTTATGACCCTTGTTGCCCAAGGTGACAAGCCAAGAGGGGGGGGGGGGGTGAATTGGTTTCTTCTAAATTTTGGTGGTTTAAACGTTTTCTTAATTAAGTGCGGTGGACGCTTTCTTAAGCTATTTGAGTGAGTTAAACTAACGCAAGAGTAGAAGATGATGCAAGAGTAAATGAAAACACAAGCACAACACAAACACAACAATATATAGTGGTTCGGTGCTCTCCTTAGCACCTACGTCCACTCCCCAAGCGTCCCCTTGGGAATTCACTATAATCTCGCGGATTACAGTTGGATTGTTTTCCGGGCTCACAATCCAAAAACCTTTGTTGGTTTTACGGGCTCACCAACGAACCTATACACTTTGGTTTTCCGGGTTCACCAAAAACCTTTGTTGGTTTTACGGGCTCACCAACGAACCTATACACTTTGGTTTTCCGGGTTCACCAAAAACCTTTGTTGGTTTTGCGGGCTCACCAACGAACCTTTACAAAGTGTTTAATAACAAAAGGAAAGATTCAAACTCCTAAATGAGCATATGAAACAATATAAGCTACAAGGAAGAGTTAGAAAGTATTTATCGCTTTGAAGTCGCTTTGCTCTTCTTTGTCAAGGATGCTTCACTCTTTAAAGGGGATGGAGCTCTTGATGCCTCTTTGAATCTGCTCAATCCCTTTTTTTGATTCTTGAATGAAGCTCTTGATGAAGAAGATTAGGGCACTTTTGTATTCTTGGGTACTCTTTGATATTCAACTCAAAAGTTGTTCTCTCTGATGAATAGTGCCCCTTTAAATAGCTTCCCACCTTCTTAGGACAAGTCCCAATGGTTAGATTTGAAAAACTAGCCGTTACTCACCTTGGGAAGGACAAAAAGTACAGTTGCAGAACTAGCCGTTACTGTTCAGCCCGTGTTTGGGTCGGCTCAACCTGTCCTTGGGTCGACCCAACTTTGCCTTGGGTCGACTCAAACATTCCTTGGGTCGACCCTCTCAGAAACCACAGAAACTTCAATTTCAGCCGTCCTTCCCATGGGTCGACCCAACCATTCTTTGGGTCGACTCAAAGTCCACTTGGGTCGACTCAACTTCTTCTTGGGTCGACCCTCTCAGTAATTCCAGAGAACCAATTTCTGTCTGTCTTTCTGTCTTGCCTTTGGGTCGACCCTCTCAGGGTTTGGGTCGACTCAAGCTTGGGTCGACTCAACCACTGTTTGGGTCGACCCTCTCAGTAAATCCAGAGAGCATTCTTCAGTTGTGTTTTTGAGGTTCTTCAAGGTTGGGTCGACTCATGCTTACCTTGGGTCGACCCAACTCACTGTTCATTTGTGCCATTTTTGCAGGAGTGTGCCAAATGATTTCTTGATGTGCCGGGGTCGACCCAATCAACCTTTGGGTCGACTCAATCCACACTTTGCTGCATTCTCAAGGTTAGATTCATTCAAATGAACAAGGTCATGTATCTATTTTCAATTAACCAAATATACTGAGAGTAATGAACTTATAAATGAAGTATCAATTTAACTTATAGCATACTCTAGATAATTGCTTGTTAATCATCAAAATAACACTATCATCCTCAATCTCCCCCTTTTTGATGATTACAAAATAAAGAGTATAAGTCTATTGATACTTGTCTTTAAAATCAGTTTATAAAAGGGATTAAATTGCTGAATTTCAGCTTTTCATATATACTTGTGAAATCTCCCCCTATATCATTCAAATGTTGCCAATTTGACTTTTTGAATTGCTCCCCCTTTCATTTATAATTCATTAGCAATGAAACTTCAAAAATTGGAGATAAACTCTGAGTTTCAGGTTATGTATCGGGGTGCGAGAGGTGCGTGCCAAATTCTGAATTTATATGTGCCAAATTCTGAACTTTGATGGAAATTTTTGATTTAGTCAATTTCATTGTTACAAATTGCTCCCCCTTAGATGTATAAGCTTTCTTATATGATTTTCAATTTGTTTGCCCATTTATTTCTCTTTTCTTTACATAACTTTTATCTTTATTTCTCCCCTTTTTGTTATATTTCTTTACTTCTCCCAAAATTAATACTCTTCCTTTACTTCTTAAATAAAATACTCTTTCTTTACTTAAATTGAATACTCTTTCTTTTCTTAATACTCTTTCTTTTCTTTTCTTAAATACTCTTTCTTTTCTTCTCCCCCTTTTTGTTATCATCAAAAATATATATATGGGAAAAGATGCAATAAATAATAAACTTCAAACTTCATTGATCAAAATAGGAACATTTTCATACATTCATGTCAAAAACAAAGACAGATACAATGTTCCTTAATCAAGATTTAAAGATACATAAGATAAAAACAAGATACATAGGAGAAAAGCAAGATACATGTGAGAACTAGATATCTAGCCTAGGCTCTAAACATAGACGCTAAGATCAGCCTAGGGGAAATCTAATGGCTGGGATCTAGTCCTCATCCTCCTAGCATACGTGGCGAGGGGAGGTCGAGCCTGGTGAGACTGTGTCTGGCGTGGAGCACGACGAGCGGGATGACTCTGTGCCGATATTTCTGACTCAGCAGCCTGTGGCACAGACGGTCCATGTGTCTCTCTCTCTCTCCGGAGTGCTCCTATCTGCTGCCTCAGATCACTGATCTCAGCAGACATGACATCCAACCGGGCGTCCAATCGGCTCGTGAGCCCGTCAGTAATAGTCCTCGCCTGAGTTGTCATGAGCTCTGTCATCCTGCTCCAGAAGTCATCCGTATCTGTCGGAGGAGCGGATGACGATGGTCCAGCCTCTGAGGGTACAGTAGGATGATCCATAGGCTCCTCATCCTCATCCTCTGGTGCCTCTCCCTCTGGTGCCTCACCCTGAATGCCTGCACCGGTGTGAATCCACTGCCCGTTCACTTTCGCATATCCCATGCGTATGAGTGTCCGTGCAGTGTACGTGTCCGTGTGATGCAGACTCTTGGATGCCTCCTCCTCAAGAGGTAAACCATGCTGACGAAAGATCAATGTAAGTATCATACCATAAGGTAGTGATACCCTGTTGCTGCACATCACCTTCCTCATCTGCCTTAATATCATAGCCGGAAGATTTAGAGGAGTCCCCCGAATCATACACTCCATAACTGCTAGATCTCGCTCTGAGATGAGATCAAATCTCCCGGTCTTCGGAAATAAAATCCTATTTATCATATTGAGCAATAACCTCATCTCAGCGGAAAGAGAACTAGCTATTACCTTCTGAGAAAAATCGAAGTTCTCGTTTTCCATGATCAATTGCAGAGCTCTCATTTTGTCTTCTGGCCTCTCCGGAGTGGCTCCTATGCAGGGTAGGTGTAGTAAATCACTCAAGCTCTCCTCGGACACACGGATCCGAACCCCTCGAACTTCCGACACAAGCCCTCCCATACCAGTCTTGAGGAAGGCATAGAACTCTTGTACCAACCCGGGGTAGATGACCACATCTAGGGAGCAAAGATACTCCCAACCTTGTCTTTGGATCCATTCCCAAATCCGAAACCCTTCTTGATTGAAAAACTCCGAATGGATCCTTCTCCCGGTAGTAACCGGCCTCCCCGCAAATCTTGCAAGGATCACTGAGGGGGAAGGAGGAGGAGGGACCTCCGCACGTGCCTCACGTCTTGGAGACACGGGAGAAGGCTCGGTAGGGTGCCTTTCCTCTGGTTGGACCCGGGTCACTCTTCCGGATCTCTTGGCTACGGCTCGTTTGGGTCCCATTTCTCCAAGATCCTTAGGAAATCTACTGTTTGGAGGAGTTTAGTGGAGATTGGAGAGTGGGAGCTAGTCTTTTCGGAAGAAGACAAAGGGCAAACAGTGCCCTAGATGTGCTCTCGGGCCCTCCTTTAACAGTGGGGTCCCGACGTTGGGTCGACTCAAGATTTTTCTTGGGTCGACTCAATGTTGGGTCGACCCATGTTCTGGGTTGGGTCGACCCAAGTGCAGAAATTTTCTTTTCTCTTCCTTTTTGCTTCTAAAAAGTTTTCCTTGCTTCCAATCCTTATAAACTCTTTATGGAACAATGATACATGAGTAAGAAATCTATAGATAACAAATTTGACTCATATTTCATGGGATTTTTGAAATTAGAGGAATGTATCATGAGACTACTATCTCCCTTTTATATTTCTTTAATAAAAAGGATCACATATGCCTAATTCCCTCCTGAGCATACAGAATCTATCTTCACTCAATGGTTTGGTAAATATGTCGGCCAATTATTTTTCCGTGCATATATGCTCAATACATACATTTCCATTTTGCACATGATCCCTAATAAAATGGTACCTTATTTCTATGTGTTTGGCTTTAGAGTGCTGAACTGGATTTTTAGTGAGATTGATAGCACTAGTATTATCACACTTAATAGGAATATTATCTAGTTTGACTCCATAGTCCTCTAGTTGTTGCTTGAGCCATAATACTTGAGCACAACAACTACCAGCAGCTATGTATTCAGCTTCAGCTGTGGACAGTGCCACTGAGTTCTGCTTCTTACTAAACCATGATACTAAGTTATTTCCTAAGAATTGACATGTGCCACTTGTGCTCTTCCTATCTAACTTGCATCCAGCAAAGTCAGCATCTGAATATGCAAGCAAATCTAGACAGGAGTCTCTCGAGTACCATAATCCAATGGTGGTAGTTCCTCTTAAGTATCTAAGGATTCTCTTAACAGCACTTAAATGTGACTCCTTAGGATCCGATTGGTATCTAGCACATATCCCTACACTAAATACAATGTCGGGTCTACTAGCAGTAAGATAGAGCAAGGATCCAATTAGTCCTCTATAGAGCTTAATATCAACATTTTTCCCTTTTTCATCTTTGTCTAGCTTACTAGTAGGATTCATTGGAGTGCCAATTCCCTTATGATTTTCATTCCCAAACTTCTTCAGTATTTCCTTTGTATACTTAGTTTGATGAATGAAAATGCCTTCTTTGGTTTGTTTGATTTGTAATCCTAGAAAGAAGCTTAGTTCTCCCATCAAACTCATCTCAAATTCTCCATGCATTAAATCAGCGAATTCTTTGCATAGAGTATCATTAGTGGCACCAAAGATTATGTCATCTACATATATTTGCACCACTAATAGATTTTTGTCCTTTCTTTTGATGAATAAAGTTTTATCTACATTTCCTCTGCAAAAATCATTTTCAAGCAGAAATTTACTTAGTCGATCATACCAAGCCCTAGGTGCTTGCTTTAATCCATATAATGCCTTATGTAGTTTAAACACATGATTTGGCAATTCATGATTTTCAAATCCTGGAGGTTGTTCTACATATACTTCCTCCTCAATAATACCATTTAAGAATGCACTCTTCACATCCATTTGATATAATTTAAAATCCATGAAACATGCAAATGCCAGAAGCAATCTAATAGCCTCTAATCTAGCTACAGGAGCAAATGTCTCATCAAAATCTATTCCTTCTTCTTGATTGTATCCCTTAGCTACAAGTCTAGCCTTATTCCTTATAACTAATCCATTTTCATCTAATTTATTTCTAAATACCCATTTTGTTCCAATTACTGAATTATGCTTTGGTCTTTCAGTTAATGTCCATATATTACTTCTTTTAAATTGATTTAATTCCTCTTGCATGGCATTTATCCAGTTAGTATCTTTTTCAGCTTCTTCATAAGTTTTAGGTTCTAATTGTGAAACAAAAGCAAGATAATCATTTAAATTTCTAAGAGATGATCGAGTTCTTACCCCTTGAGATGGATCACCAATGATTAAATCTTTAGGATGTCCATGTGCATACCTCCATTCTTTTGGCACGTCTTGGGGTTGTGGTGGCACGCAATCATCTCCCTTATCTTGATTTGGCACGTCATCAATTTTCAACTTTTCAAAGTCGATAATTCCTGTATCATCATCAATAGTATTTTCTTTCCTAGCAGACTCACTATCAGACTCATCAAATATAATATTGACTGACTCTTCTACTACTAAGGTTCTTTTGTTGAATACTCTGTATGCCTTGCTAGATGTGGAGTATCCTAAGAAGATACCTTCATCTGACTTGGCATCAAATTTACTTAAGTCCTCCTTGCCATTATTTAAGATAAAACATCTACATCCAAACACTTTAAAATATTTTGCAGTTGGTTTCTTATTCTTCCAAAGTTCATAAGGAGTTTTCTTAGTTATAGGTCGTATTAAAACTCGATTTAGAATATGGCAAGAGGTGTTTATAGCTTCAGCCCAAAAGTACTTTGGAAGATTTGACTCGCACAACATTGTGCGTGCCATTTCTGCCAATGTCGTATTTTTCCTTTCAACAACCCCATTTTGTTGAGGCGTTCTAGGTGCTGAAAATTGATGTGATATTCCATTTTTAGTGCAAAATTCCTCGAAGTGTTGATTTTCAAATTCAGTACCATGATCACTTCGAATGGCTACTAAGGTGAGTTTCTTTTCATTTATGATTTTATTGTATAGTTTCAAAAATTCTGAAAATGCTTCATTCTTATGTGCCAAAAATGAAACCCATGTATACCTTGAAAAATCATCAACAATAACTAGTCCATATTTCTTTCCTCCTAGACTTGTAGTTCTAGTAGGTCCAAATAAATCCATGTGTATGAGTTCAAATGGTCTAGTTGTTGATACTACGTTTTTCGATTTGAAAGATGACTTAGTTTGTTTTCCCAATGAACATGGTCCACATATTTTGTCCTTTTCAAAAATCAATTTTGGCACATCCTTTATTAATTCCTTCTTAACTAGTTTTGATATTAATTCCATACTAGCATGTCCTAATCTTCGATGCCAAAGCCAACTAGTTTCAATTTTCTTTTCTTCATTAGTAATTAAGCATAAACCATTTTTCTTGCCTAACTCATGAAGATCTACTAAGTAAATATTTCTTTGCCTTTGTCCTATAAGTACAGTGCTATTATCTTTAGGATTTGTGATTATGCATACAGATGCTTCAAATGTAACTTTAAATCCTTTATCACAAAATTGACTTATGCTAAGAAGGTTATGTTTCAAACCCTTAACTAATAAAACATTTTCTATAAAAATAGATGGAGCAATGAAAATTTTATCCTTTCCAATGATATACCCTTTACCATTGTCTCCATAGGTCACTACTCCACCTTTCTTTGGTTCCAAAGTGACAAATTGATCTTCGTCACCGGTCATGTGTCTTGAACAGCCACTATCTAGATACCATCGTTTTTCCATTTTATCAGCTGCAAGACACACCTGCAATCAAGATCAAGAAGAACCTTTAGGTACCCAAGCTAAGTTGGGTCCTTTAGGGTTAGTACTCCATGTTCCTTTTGGAACCCAAACTTTCTTGAATTTTATCTTTTGATTATTACTTGATCTGTTTTGACTAGACTTTCTAAAATTACATTCATATGCTCTATGTCCTATCTTATTACAACAATAACAAGTAATATTTTCCCTTTTAGCTTTTACAAAAATATTCTTTAAGAGCTTTTGTTTCCTATTTGTTCTATACCCTAAACCGGCCTTATCATATACAGCTTTTTGGCTATCAAGAATCAAGTTTAATTTAGTAGAACTAAGAGTAAATCTATCTACCAAAGATTTATATTTTTCAGCATCTTCTTTTAGCTTGACATTTTCAGCAATTAGATTTTTGGTTTCATTTTCAAGTTTCCTACTTAATGTTTCATAGTTATGAGACAGTTTTATCTTATCTTTAATGAGAGATTGATTTTCTTCTTTTAGAGCTTTATTTTTATTAATTACTTTCTTATGTTCTTCCATGAGTTCTAAGAATGCATCATGCAATTCATCAACAGTAAAATCACAGTCAAGTTCAGAATCTACCTCATCGTCATTGGCCATATGACATATTTGGGCCGTGTCTTGATGATCTTCGTCCTCCGAACTTGATTCCTCACTTTCACTCCAATCGGCCATAAAATTCTTCTTTTTCAACTTTCTTGCCATCCTCTTCAAATCTGGGCAATCTATCTTATAATGCCCGGGTTTGTTACACTCATAGCAAATGGGAGTCTCCTTTTCTTTTTCCTTATCCTTAACCTTTTCTTTGCTTGAGTTACCTTTAAGAAAGGGTTTCTTTTTATGGAACTTATTCTTACCTCTCATGAATCTTCTGAATTTTCTCCCAAGCACTGCCATCCCTTCTTCATCAATATCTTCATCATCATCTGAATCTTCCGATTCAGTTTGTTGTCTAGGGGTGGTAGTCTTTAGGGCAATGGGTTTTCTTCTCTTGACCTCATCTTCTGAATTTTGCCTCATTGTCAACTCATGGGTCATGAGAGATCCTAGGAGCTCCTCTAACTGCAGTGTGTTGAGGTCCTTTGCCTCTTGAATAGTGGTTACCTTGGCCTCCCAATTCCTTGGTAGAGACCTGAGAATTTTACGCACCAAATCAGAGTTAGAATAAGACTTTCCTAAACTTTTAAGCCCATTTATAATATCAGTAAAACGAGTAAACATATCAGTTATGGACTCAGTAGATTCCATTTTAAACAGTTCATACTTGTGTACTAATATGTTTATCTTGGACTCCTTAACTTGATTGGTCCCTTCATGTGTGACCTCAAGTCTATCCCAAATTTCTTTGGCGGTGGTGTAAGTGGATATTCTATTAAATTCATTTACATCTAAAGAGCAGTAAAGTGTATTTACAGCTTTTGCATTTAACTGTGCTAATCTTCTATCACTTTCATTCCAATCCATTTCTGGTTTGGGTATGATAGTGCCATCTATGTTAAGTGTGGGTATGTGAGGTCCTCTAGTGATGATTTGCCACAGTTCATAGTCCGAAGCTTGAATGAATATCCTCATTCTAGCTTTCCAATATGTGTAGTTTGTGCCATTAAATAGAGGTGGTCTATTTGTGGATTGCCCCTCACTCATTGCACATCCCACTTGGGTTGTCATGATCTTTAACTCTTGATTGTTAGATCAATGAGCACTATTAGAGCACCTCGCTCTGATACCACTTGTTGCCCAAGGTGACAAGCCAAGAGGGGGGGGGGGGTGAATTGGTTTCTTCTAAATTTTGGTGCTTTAAACGTTTTCTTAATTAAGTACGGTGGACGCTTTCTTAAGCTATTTGAGTGAGTTAAACTAACGCAAGAGTAGAAGATGATGCAAGAGTAAATGAAAACACAAGCACAACACAAACACAACAATATATAGTGGTTCGGTGCTCTCCTTAGCACCTACGTCCACTCCCCAAGCGTCCCCTTGGGAATTCACTATAATCTCGCGGATTACAGTTGGATTGTTTTCCGGGCTCACAATCCAAAAACCTTTGTTGGTTTTACGGGCTCACCAACGAACCTATACACTTTGGTTTTCCGGGTTCACCAAAAACCTTTGTTGGTTTTACGGGCTCACCAACGAACCTATACACTTTGGTTTTCCGGGTTCACCAAAAACCTTTGTTGGTTTTGCGGGCTCACCAACGAACCTTTACAAAGTGTTTAATAACAAAAGGAAAGATTCAAACTCCTAAATGAGCATATGAAACAATATAAGCTACAAGGAAGAGTTAGAAAGTATTTATCGCTTTGAAGTCGCTTTGCTCTTCTTTGTCAAGGATGCTTCACTCTTTAAAGGGGATGGAGCTCTTGATGCCTCTTTGAATCTGCTCAATCCCTTTCTTTGATTCTTGAATGAAGCTCTTGATGAAGAAGATTAGGGCACTTTTGTATTCTTGGGTACTCTTTGATATTCAACTCAAAAGTTGTTCTCTCTGATGAATAGTGCCCCTTTAAATAGCTTCCCACCTTCTTAGGACAAGTCCCAATGGTTAGATTTGAAAAACTAGCCGTTACTCACCTTGGGAAGGACAAAAAGTACAGTTGCAGAACTAGCCGTTACTGTTCAGCCCGTGTTTGGGTCGGCTCAACCTGTCCTTGGGTCGACCCAACTTTGCCTTGGGTCGACTCAAACATTTCTTGGGTCGACCCTCTCAGAAACCACAGAAACTTCAATTTCAGCCTTCCTTCCCATGGGTCGACCCAACCATTCTTTGGGTCGACTCAAAGTCCACTTGGGTCGACTCAACTTCTTCTTGGGTCGACCCTCTCAGTAATTCCAGAGAACCAATTTCTGTCTGTCTTTCTGTCTTGCCTTTGGGTCGACCCTCTCAGGGTTTGGGTCGACTCAAGCTTGGGTCGACTCAACCACTGTTTGGGTCGACCCTCTCAGTAAATCCAGAGAGCATTCTTCAGTTGTGTTTTTGAGGTTCTTCAAGGTTGGGTCGACTCATGCTTACCTTGGGTCGACCCAACTCACTGTTCATTTGTGCCATTTTTGCAGGAGTGTGCCAAATGATTTCTTGATGTGCCGGGGTCGACCCAATCAACCTTTGGGTCGACTCAATCCACACTTTGCTGCATTCTCAAGGTTAGATTCATTCAAATGAACAAGGTCATGTATCTATTTTCAATTAACCAAATATACTGAGAGTAATGAACTTATAAATGAAGTATCAATTTAACTTATAGCATACTCTAGATAATTGCTTGTTAATCATCAAAATAACACTATCATCCTCAACCCTCCGTAGCGGAAAAATAATTAACAAAGAAATTCCAACGAAGGATGACAGACCTGAAAAATCCATTGAGAAAAGGGATGAAAATAATACTGAACAAGATGATCCAATACCTCATCATAAAATAGTTGCTCCATTCCCTCAGCGCTTGCTTGCAGCTAAAAAAGGAGTACCTGATCAAGAAATTTTGGATATCTTTAAACAAGTGAAGATTAACATTCCTCTATTAGATGCCATTAAGCAGATTCCATCTTATGCAAAATTTTTAAAAGATCTTTGTACCATAAAGCGAAAGCTTTACGTACAAAAGAAAGCTTTTCTAACTGAACAGGTGAGTGCTATTCTCAAACACAACACCCCACCTAAATATAAAGATCCTGGTTGTCCTACCATATCTTGCATCATAGGAAACTTCAGGATACAACGAGCCCTTCTGGATTTAGGTGCTAGTGTTAACTTACTGCCCTATTCAGTTTATGAACAATTAGGACTTGGTGAACTAAAACCCACCAAGGTTACTCTCCAACTTGCTGATCGATCTATAAGGATACCAAGAGGAGTAGTCGAGGATGTACTTGTCCAAATTGATAAATTTTATTTTTCAGTCGACTTCATAGTATTAGATACCCAGCCTGTCATGAACTGTACCACTCCAATACCTGTCATTCTAGGCCGCCCATTTCTAGCTACTTCTAATGTTTTGATCAACTGTCGAAATAGAATAATGAAAATGTCATTCGGGAATATGACTATAGATTTTAATATATTTAACATTTGTAAACAACCCGATAATGATAACGAAAATGATGAAATTCATGGAGTTAATCTGATCGACTCCATTGTAGAAGATGCTCTTGTCCCATCTCTTTCTTCTGATCCTTTAGAAACATGTCTAACTCATTTCGGAAATACAGATATCAACCAAAACTTTAGAGAAATCAGTGCTATATTAGATTCAGCTCCTTTGTTGGATACAGATAGGTGGAAATCTCGTTTTGAAGAATTACCCACACGCAACAATAGTCCTCTACCATCTAGTGTTCAAGCACCCAAACTTGAGCTAAAACCTTTACCGCCTGAGCTAAAGTATGCATACCTTGGTCAAGAAGAGACCTTTCCTGTGATCATATCATCCCAACTCGAACAAAATCAGGAATTAAAATTATTAGAAATTCTCAAGGAACATAAGGGAGCAATAGTGTTGCCCAGTAGATACAACCCAAGAGGGGGGGTGAATTGGGTCTTTTAAAACTTTTATGCTACTTCTAAAACTTTATGAGTAACTATGCTAAGTTGTATAGATGCACAGTGAAAGTTAAACTTAGCAAGGGTTTGATGTATAGACTTCGACTTGATTAAATATGCTTGCAACTAAAGGATGTGCGGATAAGAATTAAGCAAGCAATTTATCTAAGTAAGTAAGTGTGTTAGTTAGACAATAACTAGAGGCATTACAAACACAAAGGACATATAGTGGTTCGGTGCACCCCAGCACCTACATCCACTCCCCAAGACCTCTTGGGAATTTCACTATAATCCTACCGATTACAGCCGGTTGTTTTACAAGCTCACAACCCAACTTGTTGTTTTTACGAGCGCACAACGAACTCGGTCGGTTTTCCCAGGCTCACCGACTAGAACCAACCCCGATTGTTTTCCCGGGCTCACAATCAAACCCTTACACGTTGGTTTTACCCTCGGCTCACCAACAAACCTATCTCCGTTGGTTTTCCCCTTTGGCTCACCAACAAACCTATCTCCGTTGGTTTTCCCTTTGGCTCACCAACAAACCTTACACCGTTGGTTTTCCCTTTGGCTCACCAACAAACCTTTAACCCCTTGATTCAATCCCTTGATTGAATCAAGTTACAAGATATTAAAACAAAGAATAAAAACAAATCAAAGCTTCTTAAACAAGCAGATATGACAATATAAACAAATAGAGTAAAGAGAAGCCCTCAAACGAGTTTTGAAGATGGAGGAGCTCGGCTTCTTCTTTACTTGATCCTCCTCTGATTTGGCATGAAGTAGAGGATCCCCGAGGCAGCACGCGGATGGAGAGGAAGCTTTCGGATTCACTTGGATGCTCTTCTTCTCTCTATTTCGTTTTGGATGGCCCTTTTGTGCTTGTGGGAGATTTCCTTTGTAATCTCTTTGAGATCTCTTTCCTAGATGATCTCTCCCACTTCCATGCCTTCTCCCCTAGCTCTCCTCTTGTTTTTATAGCTTTAGATGGCGTGGAAACAAGAATCTAGCCGTTAGAGACAAAAATAGAGCCGTTGGACACAGTCTGCACTTCCTGACAATATTACCGTTGGGATCGGAGTCGACTCGCGCGATCAGGAGTCGACTCGGCTGTAGCGGGAGTCGACTCAAGCTTTTCCGGAGTCGACTCGGCAACTGTTCCAAATTTGAATTTTGTCCACTCGAGTCGACTCGACTATCCTGGGAGTCGACTCGAATCCCAGAGTCCGAACTCCCGATCCTCTGTCTTTTGGCTCGTCCAGTCTTGGAGTCGACTCGAACTTCCTTGGAGTCGACTCGGCTCTCAGTTTTCGAAAGTTGGTCTTCTGCCATCTTAGTGTAGTGCTGCCTTGGAGTCGACTCGAGCTGTCTGGGAGTCGACTCGAATCTCAGAGTCGGAAAACTGATCCTCTGTATTTTGGAGCCGCGCTGCCTTGGAGTCGACTCGACTTGTCTTGGAGTCGACTCGCCTCTCAGAGACGAAAATACCGTCTTCTGTCTTGGGGTTGCGCTGTCTTTGGAGTCGACTCGGACTTTGTGGGAGTCGACTCGAATCTCAGTGTCCAAAAAACTGCTTCTCTGAGTTTTCCCTTGTGTACCACTGAGAGTCGACTCTCGCTTTCTTTGGAGTCGACCCGACAACCATTGGAGTCGACTCGCATTCCTCAGGAGTCGACTCGAATCTCAGGGTCGAAAATCCCTCTCTGACTTTTCTGCCTTTTACACCCTGGAGTCGACTCGTTCTACTCTCGAGTTGACTCGCCAAGCATTGGAGTCGACTCGAATTCCTCAGGAGTCGACTCGAAGACTATTCTTTTAAATTTTCCTTGAATTTGCTCCTCCAATTTGAATCTTTTGAACTTGAGACTTGGGCCAATAACTTGTAGCTTTCTTCCAACTTTTCTTGAGTGCTTTTAGAGGCCTTCTTGTGTTCTTCCAACTTGCTATGTTCCTTGCAACATAAATATCTTTCTCCTTGCAACATAAACATTAGTATCTATACTTCAAGGTTTTGTGATCATCAAAATCAATCTATGAATCAATCTTTGGGTCATCAATCTCCCCCTTTTTGATGATGACAAAACTTGGAGTATATGCAATATAAAAGATATTGTTTTCTAGAAGTAATACATAGCTAAGTTGCATGAAGTAGAAAACATATATATTTGAAACATACTTCATGATACTGCTTTAGATTCAATCAGCTTAACACAATCAATTTAAGCTGATTTGTACTCAATACAAAAAGCATTATAAGCATATACTTAAATATTTCTCCCCCTTTTTGACAACATCAAAAAAAATAGGGAAACATTAAGCACAAATATTTCTTTTCCTTATTGTACTCTGATTTGAATGTTGAATTATTGCAAGAATATGAATCATATAACTCAAGGCAATAATATTGGAATCAGATTAGTGAGCACAGATCAGAGCCAATTAAGATAATTTCAGAGCAGAACACATTGAATGTGATTTCAAGAAGTTTTCTAATTTGATACCACAGATAGTTTTCTAATCAAGTGTGGGTGGAATCTCTCTTAGGTTAATTCAAGAAGTACCACAAATGATATTCAATGAAAAGCACGAATGGAAGTCTAACATCTCTTCAATAATAAGTATGAAAGCTTGTTCATTTAAGATCTTTTGCCCAATCTATTAAGTGTTTTATCAACAGGAGAGCAATTTAATTAATTTTCAGAGTAACAGGTCAAAACCTATATATGTAAAAGACACATCATCATGTTGGATCATTAAGTCTTAATAACTTCAAAGTTCTTTAATGATAATAAGATCATTGGGGCACAAACACCAAAATATGAAATCATGCAACATGATTTCTTTAGAGACTTTCTTTTATCTCTGTAGAAAGTAAGCACAATTTGATACATAACTATATGAATTGGCACACAATTTAAGTTCTAAAGTTCAAGTCAATTACACGTTATTCTCCCCCTTTTTCATTAAGTTAGAGGCTCTCAAGATTTGTAATTTGGTTCATGAGTGATGCATAAGATATACTAACCAAATAACACGCCTCAAGGTGTATCATAAAGATTTTCAGATTTAAATTTCAGATGATACATATTGGAGAGTATTAGGATCACTTTTCATTTAGTATTCTTTCCCTCTCCTATAGATTCATGTAATTAAGTTCCATAAGACCTCTCCTTCTGAAATTTTCTTTCTCCCCCTCAATTGATCATTCCATTTAAGAGTTTAGAATCCTAAGATAATGTTCAACAAAATTGTCAATCTCAAAAATATATTTTCTATAAGTTTCAGCTTATTTTCATAAGACTCAAGGTTTGAGATAAGACAACCTTTATAGAACTCATCTCAAGGTAATTAAAGCATGTCTTGCAATATAAGGAGGTTCATCAAAATCAATCCATAAAGTTCAAAGCATGCATCAAAATAAAGTGTCTTTGGGATAGGATACTGAATATCTAAAGCTCCCCCTCAAAAGATGCATTCTTCTTTAATCATTTTAAATTGTTGAATTTCAGATTATAGTGATAAACGTGAATAACACTGAAATTCTATGACATCGAGAATGTAGAGTAATCTAGTATTATTCAAAATTTGTAGCAATTACTCTTTCTAATCCTTTAAGAACAAGGTATGCTTCCTCTTCAACTTTGAGAAAATGTACTGAAATATTAATCAAAAATGATTCATTTGAAGCTCAGTTTCTTTCAAAACCATTTACATTTTCTTTCTTTTAGACTCATTTGAGTGAGGTGAAATATTTCTAGGCTTTAAGATCATTCACTATATTAATGGAAGTCTTTTATAATGTAGGAGGGAAAAACATATAGATGATCATTGAGGTATATATTTTATAAACTTCAATTTCTTAATCACAGTTTTTCAGCTATGTACACATGAAGCTCAATAAAATTTTAAATATTAAAATAAAGTCATATATTTAAAAATATTTGCTTGTAATCAAGATCATTGAAAGACACACCATTTAGACCAATATGAGTACACTTTGAAGATAAGAAATGATATGTTTCGGAAGTGTATCGGAGCGATCAAAATAAATTCTGTTTTTCTTACATTAACATTTTATTTAGTAATCATATGGAGTTTAAACTTTTATACAAAATCATATTCTGAATTTCATAAAGATTTTCAATAGAGGCTTTTTAAGTCATAGTTTGAGATATGTATCTTTCACATTGTGGCTCATCTTAAATTATTACAAAATAAGGATATTTTAACAAGTATTAGAACATTATGTATCAAAGTTAGGCAATTAGAAAGATAGATCAAAATCAATTTATTTTTCCTAAATAGAGATACTCTTCTCTTCTCCTTTCTACAATTTTATTCGACTTTCAGATTTTAGAGATGATTATGAATGACAAATCTGAAATTTCTTTTCAATAGAACCAAACAAAAGATGTTATGTAGCAATTCAAACATTCAAACAAATTGTCCAAGGATGAAGCATTACAAAACATTGAGAATCAATAAATCAAGACATCATACCATATGCAAAATATACCATGTGTTAAGTCATGCATTAAAATACTAAGTACAAGAATGTCAAGGATCAAAATCAATTCTTTTCAAATAAACTCCCCCTATTTATATATAATCTTGCACTGAGTTCATCCTTAAAGTATGTTTTCAAGTGTTTAAAAAATTGACTTGATTCTTCTTATATACTTTTATTAACTTTGTCTTTCATTTTTACTTTCTTATGCTCTATACTCTATTTGCTCCCTATCCGGTGGAGTTGGGAAGGGGCACGAGGTACTACCACTAGCCTCCCTCTTGTGCCGTCCCTAATATGCCCTACACCGAATAGTTGGGTCAAATAGTGCCGGGTACTACCACTAGCCTCCCCATTGGCACCATCCCTATGATGAGCAATATAGAAAGGTTAAAATATTCACTCCAAACTCTCCCTGTTTGAGTGTAATTAATTATAGATTTTATCCCTTCCAAATGTGCCGAATATATTATGCTTGTTTTGCTTTTCCTTAAGATTGAAGTACTTGCCTTTACTCAGATTTTTCATCTCTTGAACAATGTCCATTTTCTTTTCTTTATCTCTCTCTCTTTTTGTCATTCTCAAGTAATTTACATGAAAGAGTAGAATAAAGAGATAATCTTATGTATCATATAGATGTATATTATGCAAACAACATTTTCATTGTGCTCAAGGATTCATAACTTCTCACAAGTTATTTTACATCAAAATTTTAAGCATATACTTGTGTATTTCATGGTTATGATATAGGCAAAGATATATTTTAGTTTGGGCAAACCATGAAATAATTTCTAAAAGTATAAGTCAGTCACTACACATATAGACATGATATCAAAAATTAATAATTAAAGAATTTAATCATGCCATAATAAGGTTTAAGTTACTGACTTTGCTCAACTAATTTGTGAGAAAGGTATCTAAATTACCTATTCATTATATGTTCTTCAAGCCAAACTAGATTTCTTATGTGTGAACTTTTGGCTGAAGAAGATCCTCTCTCTTGTTTGCATGTGAATCTTTAGTGTATCTTACATGAAGATATCCTTCAAGTTGAAATTTCTCATTTTTCTTTCTTGAAGGAAGGTCATTAGTTTCTTTAAGATACAAAGCATTCATCCAACATATATATTTTTAACTAGATGACTCAATATAAGATATGACAATAGTTGCATGTTGAGTCACTTTACTCAAGAGATTGCCTAAATATAAGCAAGCACATATCACTTGAACTAAAGAGATAGATTCATTAACCAAGATAGTTCAAGGACAAGCATGTGAGGCAATAGACAGATTTATCAAGGTCAAATCAATTTAGTTTAGATTCTATTTGCTTAAGATAATTATCAATAAGATGTGTTAACTAAGTTTTAATCAACTTATCTTAAGCGTTTGTTTCTATCAAAATTCAGATTATGACGTATTTGTTATCAATAAAATATGATTAATTAAAGTTAGATTGAAGTCTTGCACAAGGTCACATAATGAGCATACAATCTGGTCTACTAGCTGTATGATAAAATAATTATTCTATCATGCTTTAATACAGCTTTAAACAATAGATCTACTTTGCTCATCCTTTACAATTTCTACAAGATGGGGTCATAGATATACCTTCTTCACGCCAATCTTCCATAAGAGTTTTCTTGTGGGCTAACGTTGGTCAATGAAGATCCCCTTTCCTGTTTGTCTTAATTGGAGTTTGAGAGAAGATGTTAATTCATTCATCATATTTCAAATTCACTTTGCAATATAACTATTCATATAAATTTTCATTGGTAGAACAAAAATGATGCCATCAATGTGTGCTATGAGCAAGCAAGATATCATAGATTCTTCTTTTTGATGCATAGATTTATCACTATTACTTTCTATCAACAAGGTTACCTAAGCTTTTATATATCAAGCTTTTGATGCTTGTTTTAAATCACATATTGCTTTATCATATATGTAATGTGTAATTTTTAAATATGGTGGTTATCTAACATATATAAAGTAAGCACATAGAAGTCCATTCTACACACTCATTTGATAGGATATAACGTTTATAAAGCAAACAAATGATAAAGGTGATTTTTACTTCTAATCATGCAAGAATCTTATCAAGATCTATTTCATCTTTTCTTGATTTAATCTTCTAGTAGTCATCATTAAGTGTATATCTGAAAAATCCAATTTGGTTCTAATTAACAAGTTTTTCAGATTGTTATATGTAAAAGATTTAACCATATAATTTGATTTTAGTATTTTGATAATAGATCATTAGTCTCATAAAGAATAAAATGAATTGATACTTCTACAACTAGAATTTTTCATGAATGTTCTATATGCATTGCTTGATGAATGATATCCAAGGATAGAAATATCTTTATTAGATTTGGCATTATTTTTCAAGAGAACATATCAAGCATAACATGTACGACTGAAAAATATGAAAGATATGCAATGGTTCATTTTCCATTTTTCAGAAGATCAAAAGGAGTTTTCATCAAAAATAGATCTAATAGAAATCATATGTATGACAAGCAGTGATGATAGTTTTTTTTAAAAAAAATCATTTAAGTAGATGACTATCATACACAATTGTCTTTTTCATTTCTTCAAGAATTCTATTAATCCTATTTTACTTAAGGTGTCCTTGGTGCTGAAAATATTATTTTTCTGTGCACAACTTAACACAAAATTGGTTTTTAATCACTATGCCATGATACTTCTTTTACTTTCATAGTTTGCAAACCTTTTTCATTTGATCCCTTTCACAAGATTTAGCAAATGTAGAAAATACTTTAATTTTACTTGCCAAAAACAAATCCAATGTAAGCTTGTGAAAACTTAGTGATGGAAACAACATCTCTAGATTTAGAAATTATTTTTGTTTGTTTCCTTAGTTAGCATGCATAGTAAAACTTTGACCTTTAAGAGGATAATCTAAGTAATCCTATGGCAAGGTCTTTTGAGATTAAGTACATACTAGCATGAGCTGATTTCATATGCCAAATATGGTTTCTTTAATCTTGGTATTCATAGTGCATATATTCAAAAGCATACCAAGTACACATTATCATATCTATGATCAATAAACAATAATGCCATAGATAAAAACTTTCAATCAAGCATATAGAGAATTCATAGAGTTATTCTTAATAAGTTGATTAATCATTTAGCACCTTATCCACTAGTGAGTAAAATGAAATGATTTGATTATATTTCCAAAAGTATTTTCTATATACAAAATTGATCACTACTAGCAAATCATATCAAATACTAAAGCACAAATAATGATGAGATGCAAGAATTACTGATTTCATTATTATTTTTTTTGTTAATAACTTTTTAAGTTTCTTTATGTTCCATGGGTACCTTGGTACACCTATGTGTACATCCTCATTTTCTCATTTTGGGTACCCAAGCTTGCTTGAGTCCTTGAGAGTTAGGACATATGGTTCCTTTTGGAACCCATATCTGTTTAATAGTAATAACTTTACCATTTGATTTAATTATACTAGAACGATAGGTAAAGTTGTTATTCCCATCCTTTTTATTTTTGAAATAAATTATCTTATTTAATGGTTTGCTTGGTAAATTGATAACCTTTTTCTCTAGAGATTTATGGCTAAGTGAAGGAGTCAAGCTAAATTTTGATTTATCAAAATCAGCATGTTGGCTTTCAAACATCATTTTTAATCTTTCTAAGCTTACGGTGAATTTGTTAATGCAAGATTTTAATTGATTAATTTCTTCGCTTAAGTTTTGATTTTCTTTAATTAAGCTATGATTTTTCTGAATCAATTCTTCTGAAAATGACCTTAAGCATTCATTTTCAGAATTTAGTTTCTCTTGTATTTCATCATTAGAATTTCTTTCTTTTGAAATTTTCAGATTTAGTTTCTTAAGATTTTTATTCTTTACAGCTAATTTTCTACATTCACCATACAAATCATGAAAAGCATTTAATAATTCATCATAAGAAAATTCTTCTTGAAAATTATTTGATGTAAGAGTAGATTCAGTTTTTACCTTGTCTTCTTGTGCCATAAAGCACAAGTCAGTTACCTCTTGTAGTTTCTTGGAGCTAATATCATCATTGTCGCTCCTAACTTTTATTTTCTGGCTTGACTCTTTCTTGGTCAAGGCTTTCTTCCTTTTTATCTCTTTCTTCCTTTCTTCTTGCTTCCTTTTCTTCTTTGTCTTTAGGAAGCTGATTTGCCTCGGAGTCGACTCGGACCTTATTGGAGTCGACTCGGTGAACTTGAGAGTCGACTCTGAGATACTTGGAGTCGACTCGACTGAGGGAGATTCAACACCCTTTTCTGCAGTCTCATTGTTAGTATATATTTGAAGCACATGTGAGCTAGTCTGAGATTTATCATAAATATTTTCTAAAGTATCCCAGATCTCCTTAGCAGATAAGCATGCAGAAATTTCATTAAACTTCGTTTCTTGAATAGCACAATATAACATGTTCATAGCATTAGCGTTCAATTGTGCTAAGTCCTTTTCATTAATAGTTTGTGAGAGTGTGTGAAGGTCATTTGTTATGATTTTCCATAAATAATAGTTTTGTGATTGAATAAAGATGCGCATGCGTATTTTCCAATGTGTATAGTTTATGCCATTAAATAGTGGAGGTGTATTAATTGATTGTCCTTCTCCTAGAAAACTATCTATTTGAGTTGTCATGATCTTTGGCTCTTGATCGTGAGATCAATGATTAAACTTAGAGCACCTGCTCTGATACCACATGTTGCCCAGTAGATACAACCCAAGAGGGGGGGTGAATTGGGTCTTTTAAAACTTTTATGCTACTTCTAAAACTTTATGAGTAACTATGCTAAGTTGTATAGATGCACAGTGAAAGTTAAACTTAGCAAGGGTTTGATGTATAGACTTCGACTTGATTAAATATGCTTGCAACTAAAGGATGTGCGGATAAGAATTAAGCAAGCAATTTATCTAAGTAAGTAAGTGTGTTAGTTAGACAATAACTAGAGGCATTACAAACACAAAGGACATATAGTGGTTCGGTGCACCCCAGCACCTACATCCACTCCCCAAGACCTCTTGGGAATTTCACTATAATCCTACCGATTACAGCCGGTTGTTTTACAAGCTCACAACCCAACTTGTTGTTTTTACGAGCGCACAACGAACTCGGTCGGTTTTCCCAGGCTCACCGACTAGAACCAACCCCGATTGTTTTCCCGGGCTCACAATCAAACCCTTACACGTTGGTTTTACCCTCGGCTCACCAACAAACCTATCTCCGTTGGTTTTCCCCTTTGGCTCACCAACAAACCTATCTCCGTTGGTTTTCCCTTTGGCTCACCAACAAACCTTACACCGTTGGTTTTCCCTTTGGCTCACCAACAAACCTTTAACCCCTTGATTCAATCCCTTGATTGAATCAAGTTACAAGATATTAAAACAAAGAATAAAAACAAATCAAAGCTTCTTAAACAAGCAGATATGACAATATAAACAAATAGAGTAAAGAGAAGCCCTCAAACGAGTTTTGAAGATGGAGGAGCTCGGCTTCTTCTTTACTTGATCCTCCTCTGATTTGGCATGAAGTAGAGGATCCCCGAGGCAGCACGCGGATGGAGAGGAAGCTTTCGGATTCACTTGGATGCTCTTCTTCTCTCTATTTCGTTTTGGATGGCCCTTTTGTGCTTGTGGGAGATTTCCTTTGTAATCTCTTTGAGATCTCTTTCCTAGATGATCTCTCCCACTTCCATGCCTTCTCCCCTAGCTCTCCTCTTGTTTTTATAGCTTTAGATGGCGTGGAAACAAGAATCTAGCCGTTAGAGACAAAAATAGAGCCGTTGGACACAGTCTGCACTTTCTGACAATATTACCGTTGGGATCGGAGTCGACTCGCGCGATCAGGAGTCGACTCGGCTGTAGCGGGAGTCGACTCAAGCTTTTCCGGAGTCGACTCGGCAACTGTTCCAAATTTGAATTTTGTCCACTCGAGTCGACTCGACTATCCTGGGAGTCGACTCGAATCCCAGAGTCCGAACTCCCGATCCTCTGTCTTTTGGCTCGTCCAGTCTTGGAGTCGACTCGAACTTCCTTGGAGTCGACTCGGCTCTCAGTTTTCGAAAGTTGGTCTTCTGCCATCTTAGTGTAGTGCTGCCTTGGAGTCGACTCGAGCTGTCTGGGAGTCGACTCGAATCTCAGAGTCGGAAAACTGATCCTCTGTATTTTGGAGCCGCGCTGCCTTGGAGTCGACTCGACTTGTCTTGGAGTCGACTCGCCTCTCAGAGACGAAAATACCGTCTTCTGTCTTGGGGTTGCGCTGTCTTTGGAGTCGACTCGGACTTTGTGGGAGTCGACTCGAATCTCAGTGTCCAAAAAACTGCTTCTCTGAGTTTTCCCTTGTGTACCACTGAGAGTCGACTCTCGCTTTCTTTGGAGTCGACCCGACAACCATTGGAGTCGACTCGCATTCCTCAGGAGTCGACTCGAATCTCAGGGTCGAAAATCCCTCTCTGACTTTTCTGCCTTTTACACCCTGGAGTCGACTCGTTCTACTCTCGAGTTGACTCGCCAAGCATTGGAGTCGACTCGAATTCCTCAGGAGTCGACTCGAAGACTATTCTTTTAAATTTTCCTTGAATTTGCTCCTCCAATTTGAATCTTTTGAACTTGAGACTTGGGCCAATAACTTGTAGCTTTCTTCCAACTTTTCTTGAGTGCTTTTAGAGGCCTTCTTGTGTTCTTCCAACTTGCTATGTTCCTTGCAACATAAATATCTTTCTCCTTGCAACATAAACATTAGTATCTATACTTCAAGGTTTTGTGATCATCAAAATCAATCTATGAATCAATCTTTGGGTCATCAAATAGGGTGGACAATTGCTGATATCAAGGGAATTAGTCCCTCAATTTGCACTCATAGAATCCACTTAGAAGCTGATGCCAAACCTTCTCGTCAACCTCAACGTCGATTAAACCCAAACATGAAGGATGTGGTTAGAGCAGAAGTTCTGAAACTTCTGGATGCGGGTATGATCTACCCAATTTCAGATAGTAAATGGGTAAGTCCAACCCAAGTGGTCCCGAAAAAATCTAGTGTTACTGTAGTCAAAAATGCCAACAATGAATTAGTTCCAACTAGGGTCCCCACTAGTTGGCGTGTATGCATTGACTATAGGAAACTTAATTCTGTCACTAGGAAGGATCATTTTTCTCTACCTTTTATTGATCAAATTTTAGAAAGGTTAGCAGGTCATAAATATTATTGCTTCCTAGATGGCTATTCAGGTTACAACCAAATTGCAATTGATCCTGAAGATCAGAAAAAGACCACTTTCACATGTCCTTTTGGCACATTTGCTTACAAGAGAATGCCTTTTGGATTATGTAATGCTCCTGCAACCTTCCAAAGATGCATGCTCAGTATTTTCTCTGACATGGTTGAGCGTTTTTTGGAAGTCTTCATGGATGATTTCTCTATTTTCGGCTCCTCTTTTGAAAACTGTATAGACCATTTAAGGCTAGTTGTGGAGTGATTGATCATAACCCTATTTGATTTTGATGAGCTCAAAGCATCTGAGTATATCTCTTGTTTACTAATGAATTCAATTGAGTGTTTCAGTAAAAATCTTGTCTAAAGTGTTTCTAGACTTGGTTCATAATATTTTGGATAAGTTAAGAAGTCAGTTTGAACCAAAGTCTGAGACTCGAGTCGACTCCGGAGTATTACGAGTCGACTCCAAGCATATCAGAATCACTGGCACAGATTCGAGTCGACTCCGGATCATTACGAGTCGACTCCGACTGAGAACAGACAGACGAGCAGAAAGCATCAACTCAAAACCTGTCAGCGAGTCGACTCCTGAAGTGCGCGAGTCGACTCCGATGTTTACCGAGTCGACTCCGGAGTAGTATGAGTCGACTCCAAGGAGTTACAGACAGAAAAGTCAGAGAGCGAATTTCGACCCTGAGATTCGAGTCGACTCCTGTGGAACGCGAGTCGACTCCGATGGTTGGTAGGTCGACTCCAAAGAAAGCGAGAGTCGACTCTCAGTGGTTCACAAGGCAAAAGTCAGAGAGCAGTTTTCGGACTCTGAGATTCGAGTCGACTCCCGCAATGCGCGAGTCGACTCCGAGACAGCGCGACCCCAAAAAAACAGAAGACCGAATTATTGTCTCTGAGAGCCGAGTCGACTCCCAGACAGCTCGAGTCGACCCCAAGACAGCGCTACACCAAAAAGGCAGAAGGCCATGTTTCAGAAACTGAGAGCCGAGTCGACTCCAGAACAGTCCGAGTCGACTCCAAGACTGGACGAGCCAAAAGACAGAAGATCGGGAGTTCGGGCTCTGAGCGCCGAGTCGACTCCCAGGATTGTCGAGTCGACTCGAGTGGGCCAGGTTGAAAATTGGCTCCGTGGACTTCATGGGATGAGCCGACTCCGAAAATGCCAAGTCAGCTCCAGAAGTTGGCGAGTCGACTCCGGGTCAAGTCGAGTCGACTCCCAGTCGAAGAGGCCACTTTAATTCAAATCCGGAACAGTTGCCGAGTCGACTCCAGAAAAGCATGAGTCGACTCCCGCTACAGCCGAGTCGACTCCTGATCGCGCGAGTCGACTCCGACCCCCAATGGACATATTGTCAGGTTGTGCAGAGTGTGCATAACGGGCAGAAAAAGGTGTCTAACGGCTAGTTTCCGTGGGGGATGGCTTAAATAGCCACAGAGGACTGTAGCAAGGTAGGGAAGCACCATTCCATTCAGAGAAATCAAGCATTCATTCTCTGCATACTTGTCTTCAACGAAAAGAAGGAAGAGCGCCATTAACTCCATCCAACTTTCTCTTCCCAGCATTTTAAAGAAGCCTCCTCCTGCATTCAAGTCGACCAGACATTCCAGAGGAGACTCAAAGTTCAAGAAGCCCTACTCTACTCCAACTCAAAAGTGTTTGAGGGCTCTTAACTCCTCTCTAGTTTATATTGTAGCAAATCTGCTTTTTAAGAAGCTCAGTTTTTCTGTTTGTTTCTTATTCTTTCCATATTGTCTTTGCTTGGTTCAATCAGGGGATTGAATCAAGGGTGTAGAGGTTGGTTGGTGAGCCGAGTGTAAAACCAACGTGTAAGGGTTCGATTGTGATCCCGGGAAAACAATCGGGGTGGTTCTAGTCGGTGAGCCAGGGAAAACCGACCGAGTTTGTTGTGAGCTCGTAAAACAACAAGTTTGGTTGTGAGCTTGTAAAACAACCGGCTGTAATCCGAGGGGTTATAGTGAATTCCCAAGTGAGACTTGGGGAGTGGACGTAGGAGCAAGGGTTAGCTCCGAACCACTATAAAAGCCTTGTGTTTGTGATTGTGTGTCTCTTTCTTTTACTCTCATTTCATTCACAGCATATAGCAATTAATTAATCATCTTGGTAAAGCATTAATTAGTCATCCACAACGTTTTAATTGCAAAATTATTTTAAAACCCAATTCACCCCCCCTCTTGGGTTGTCTATCTGGGCAACAAGTGGTATCAGAGCCTAAACTCTTCTACCCTAAGAGTAAAAGATCAAAATGACAACCCCATTTGGATCTTCCCACATTGAGGGTCAGTCCACCCAAAGACCTCCATTCTTTAATGGATCCGACTACTCATATTGGAAGGCTAGGATGAGAATATTCATCCAAGCCCAAGACTATGAGATGTGGACAATTGTAGTAAATGGACCATACATCCCATCCATCTATGTAGAGGGTGTCACTGTACCTAAACTAGAAAAGGATTGGGATGAACATGACATGAGAAAGGCACAACTCAATTCTAAAGCAATGAATGTGCTTTACTGTGCATTAGATAGGAATGAATTCAATAGAGTCTCTACTTGCAATTCTGCAAAAGAGATTTGGGACAGACTTGAAGTGACCCATGAGGGCACGAATCAAGTCAAAGAATCCAAAATAAATATATTAATTCATAAGTATGAACTATTTAAGATGGATTCTAATGAGACAATCACTAGCATGTTCACTAGGTTTACTGACATTGTCAATGGCCTAAAAAGCCTTGGCAAAAACTATACTAATAGTGATCTTGTCAGGAAAATTCTTCGCTGTCTACCAAGGTCATGGGAAGCCAAGGTGACGGCAATCCAAGAAGCTAAGGACTTGAACAAGCTTCCACTTGAAGAGCTCCTTGGATCCCTAATGACTCACGAGCTAACAATGAAGCAGCACAGCGAAGAAGAGTCCTCCCATAAGAAAAAGGTAATAGCTCTCAAATCTACATCATCTAACAAAGATTTGTCTTGCAGTAGCAGCAGTGAAGAAGAAGATCATGAGGGAGATGATGATGAGGCTCTTCTTGTGCGCAAGTTCAGAAAATTCATCAACCACAAGAAGTCCTATCATCAAAGGAGAGGCCCCTCAAATTCCTATCGCAAGGATAAAGATAAGAAAAGGGAAAATGAGGGGATTGGGTGTTATGAGTGCAAGAAGCCGGGGCACATCAGAGCTGAGTGTCCCTTACTAAAGAAGGGCAGCAAGTACAAGAAGAAGAAAGCCCTTGTCACCACCTTATCGGACTCCGACGCATCATCTTCATCATCGGATGAGGAACAAGAAGAAAAGGCCAATTTCTGTTTCATGGCCAATGAAAATGAGGTAACATCCAACACGCATCTCGATTTTACCTTTGATGAATTGTATGATGCATTTAATGAATTAATGATTGAATATAAGGCCATAAATCTTAAGAATAAAGAACTAAAAATAGCTAATCAATCTTACCTACATAAATACGATAAGTTAGTTAAGGATAAGGATTGTATCACCAAAGAAAATGCAGAACTTAAAATAAGCAACCAAATCTTGATACAAAAGAATAATACCTTAGCTAAAGAAAATGAAAGGCTGAACAAAGAAACATTAGAACCCAAAAATAATAAACATATAAATGAGAGTATCACAAAAGAACTGAATGATTTAAAAGCAGAAAAATAAACACTAACTAAAGAACTTGAAAAATACAAACCCTTGGTTGAAAAATTTACATATAGTTCAGAAAAACTGAATATGATACTTAATAGTCAACGAGCAGTATTCAATAGAGCAGGTTTAGGATATAAACCTAAAAATAAGCAAAAACTTCTGAGTAACTTCTTTGTTAAAGCTGGAGAAAGCAAAACTAAGAAAGTAACCTGCTTTTGTTGTGGAACTGTAGGACATAAAGCAACTATATGTGACTATAGGAAAGGGAAAACTAAAAGAAAAATTAAAAGGGTATGGGTTCCAAAAGGAACTAATATGACTAACCATGAAGGACCCAAAAAAACTTGGATACCTAAGATTATATGATCTGCTTGTGTAAGAGTGTCTTGCAGCCAAGGTCAACAAAAATTGCTGGTACTTGGATAGTGGCTGCTCAAGACACATGACGGGTGACAAGGATCAATTCTTCACCCTTGAAGCTAAGAAGGGAGGTGCTGTGACTTTTGGAGACAATAACCAGGGTCACATCATTGGTATAGGTAAAGTTCAAATTACCCCTTCTACTTTTATTGATAATGTTCGCTATGTTGATGGTCTGAAGCATAATTTATTAAGCATTAGTCAATTATGTGATAGAGGTTATAATGTTATGTTTAAACCATCACTATGCATCATAACAAACCCAAATGACAATAGTTTAGTTTTTAAAGGAATAAGACGTGGAAATGTGTATGTTGTAGACCTTGAGGATCTTGCCAAACACAATCCATGTTTAGTTGTTAATGAAACTAAGGACAATGATGCTAGTTGGTTATGGCACCGTAAGTTAGGTCATGCAAGCATGGACTCAATATCTAAACTAGTTAAAAGAGATTCGGTGATAGGTTTGCCAAAATTAAAGTTTGAAAAGAATAAAATATGTGAAGCATGTCAATTTGGCAAACAATCAAAGAACTCCTTTAAATCTATAAATAGTGTCTCAACCTCTAGACCTCTAGAACTACTACACATGGACCTATTCGGACCAACTAGGACCACAAGCCTAGGTGGAAATAAATATGGTCTAGTTATTGTAGATGATTATTCTAGATACACTTGGGTCATGTTCTTAGCTCATAAGGATCAAGCTTTTTCAGTTTTCAAGAAATTTCATAAAGAAGTAACCAATGCTAGAGATACTTCAGTAATAGCTATTAGAAGTGACCATGGTACCGAATTCGAAAATCATTTATTTGATGAGTTTTGTAGTAAAAAGGGGATGACACACAATTTTTCTGCACCTAGGACACCACAACAAAATGGAGTTGTGGAGAGGAAAAATAGAACTCTAGAGGAAATGGCTAGAACCATGTTATGTGAAAGTAACCTCCCTAAGTACTTTTGGGGAGAAGCCATTAATACTTCTTGTCATATATTAAATAGAGTTTTGTTGCCCAGATAGACAACCCAAGAGGGGGGGGGGTGAATTGGGTTTTAAAATAATTTAGATAATTTAAAACGTTATGGATGATTAATTAAAAACTATTGCAAGTTATTTAATTAATTACTATGTGCTGTGAGTAATATGAAATGAGAAGAAGGAGAGACAATCAATCACAAACACAAGTTTTATAGTGGTTCGGAGCTAACCCTTGCTCCTACGTCCACTCCCCAAGTCTCACTTGGGAATTCACTATAATCCTCTTGGATTACAGCCGGTTGTTTTCCAAGCTCACAACCAAACAAGCTCACCGACTAGAACCACCCCCGATTGTTTTTCCGGGATCACAATCGAACCCTTACACACGTTGGTTTTAACTCGGCTCACCAACCAACCTCAATCCCCTTGATTCAATCCCCGATTGAACCAAGTAAATACAAGTTGTAGAAAGAAAACAGAAAATGAGCTTCTCAAAAAGCAGATGAAAACAATATGAACAATAAATGAAGTTAAGAAGCCTCAAACGCTTTTAGATTGGAGATGAGGAATGGCTTCTTAAACTTCTGGTCTCCTCTTGAAAGAGTAGTCGACTTGAATGCAGGAGAAGGAGGCTTTAATTGCTGGGAAGATGTAGTTGGAAGCAGTAAATGCAGATCTTCCTCTTTTTCGTTGAAGAGCACGTTGCAGAGCTTGAATGCTTGATTAGTTGGAGTGAAATAGTTGTTCTCTCTCTTGCTACAGTCCTCTGTGGCTATTTAAGCCAACCCCCACGGAAACTAGCCGTTAGAGTGCTTTTTCTGCCCGTTCTGAACACTCTGCGCAGCCTGACAATATGACCGTTGGTGGGTTGGAGTCGACTCGCGCGATCAGGAGTCGACTCGGCTGTAGCGGGAGTCGACTCAAGCTTTTCCGGAGTCGACTCGGCAACTGTTCCAAATTTGAATTAAAGTTGCCTTCACGACTGGGAGTCGACTCGTCTTGACCTGGAGTCGACTCGTCAACTTCTGGAGCTGACTTGGCAATTTTGGAGTCGGCTCATCCACTGAAGTTCGTGGATCCAATTTTGAATTTTGTCCACTCGAGTCGACTCGACTGTCCTGGGAGTCGACTCGAATCTCAGAGCCCGAACTCCCGATCCTCTGTCTTTTGGCTCGTACAGTCTTGGAGTCGACTCGAACTTCCTTGGAGTCGACTCGGCTCTCAGTTTCCGAAAGATGGTCTTCTACCTTTTGACGTGAAGCTGTCTTGGAGTCGACTCGAGCTATCTGGGAGTCGACTCGAATCTCAAAGGCAGTAACTTGGTTTTCTGTCTGTCTTGGGGTCGCGGTGTCTTGGAGTCGACTCGCGTATTGCGGGGGTCGACTCGAATCTCAGAGTCCATAAAATGGTCTCTGACTTTCTTTGTGTACCGCTGAGAGTCGACTCTTGCTTTCTTTGGAGTCGACCTGTCAACCATCGGAGTCGACTCGCGTTCCACTGGAGTCGACTCGAATCTCAGACCCGAAAACTGCTCTCTGACTTTTCTGCCTGTGACTGCTTGGAGTCGACTCTTACTTCCCTGGAGTCGACTTGGTGAACATTGGAGTCGACTCGCGCACTTCAGGAGTCGACTCGTTGACAGGTTCTGAGTTGATCCTTTCTGTTCTTCTGTCTGTTCTCAGTCGGAGTCGACTCGTACTCATCTGGAGTCGACTCGAGCTCGTGCCAGTGAACTTGATACGCTTGGAGTCGACTCGTGATACTCGGGAGTCGACTCGAGTCTCAGACATTGGTTCAAACAGACTCCTTAACTTATCCAACAATTATGAACCAAGTCTTGGGACACTTAGACAGGATTTTCACTGAAACACTCAATTGAATTCATTAGTAATTAAAAGATATACTCAGATGCTTTGAGCTCATCAAAATCAAATGAGGTTTTAATCAATCACTCCACAATCTTCCCCTTTTTGATGATGACAAAACATTGAGTATATGTAAAATGAATTGCTCAATAAATAATAAAATAAAATCCATAAATGAATTCAAATGTCTGGTAATTCAATTTATCCAAGCTTGAAAGAAGTGAAACATTAAATTTCGGAGTTAAAGCTCCCCCTTTCATTTGGAATTATATAAGCCTTCATATTATGCAATCAATTGTTTGGCTTATATGTCATTAATGATTTAGTTTGATTAAAATTCAGATTTTTCCCCTCAACATATGCATTCAACTATGTTTTGATTCTCTGAATTTTCTTTTAATGCTTTGAAGTTTTTGAACTGAATTTTTTGGTTTTTAGAGGAAAAATCTGTCAATTTGTTCATGAGTAGGATTCAGCTAATCTCCGAATATCCCTTGAATAGATTCTGGAGATTACTCCATTAGGAGCCCCAAAAGAGAGATAATGAGCCTCGAGGTACCGAATCCACTTAGAACAAATTTGTGTGTGTTTTTAAGAGTTTATCTTTTTATTGATTTCTTTTACATATTTTATCCATGTTTCTCCCCTTTTACATATTTTATACATATTTCTCCCCCTTTTTGTCATCATATCAAAAAGGAGGTAATCACACACAATCAATGGCACAAATAGCACAACCAATCATCAAATGGCACAGAAATGAAGATAAGATGTCTACTCATTGTATTGATATGAATGTGAATACATTTGAGCATACAATAAGTAAAGCAAAACAATACAAAACAAAACAAAAAGAACATCTATGGTCTCCTCGAGGATGAAGATCCCCCCTCGAGGATGTATCTCCCCCTCTCGATGAGGTGGCTCCTCCTCTCGAGGATGTGGCTCCTCCTCTCGAGGATGGTGCTCCTCCTCTCAATCGGCTCTGCTCCATGAGGAGGGTGACTGCATCTGTAACATGTCCGAGCTGCGTGATAATAGACGTAGTGGCTCTGCTATGTGTAGTGGAGAGCTCAGTCGCCGACGTCTGAAGCCCAGTCACTGACGTCTGAAGTGCGTCCAGCTTGTCGATAGTACATTCGACAAGCACTCGGCCCCCTCGGTGGTGGTGTGCATGTCACGACCTATGTCCTCTCGCATCTGTCGAGTGGTGCTCGTGACCTCACTCATGCTCTGGAACTGGGCCTGGACCAAACTCCGGACATTGTAGATCTCTTCTCGTACATGAGCCGTCATGTCAGTCACGGCTGTCAAGGAAGGGACCAACTGAGAAGATACGGGTGCAGGAGTGGGAGCAGGCACCGCACCTCGGAGCTCCCGAAGCAGCTCATCCCTCACCTCTCTGACTATCTCCTGTCGCAGCTCCCGGAGCTGCTCAGGATCAATCCGGACCGCCATAGAGGGTGGTGCCGAGGAGGAAGGTCCGGCGGAGGTGGTAGGAGCAGGAGGAGTGGATGGAAGGTCTGGATGGTCTGGAAGGTCTGGGTAATCTGAATCAGGCTCAGGACTGGATGAAGGTCTGGTGGTCTGAGCGGTGAGGGTAGACTTCCTAACCCATACCCCCTCTCTCTTCCGAAACCCCATCCTGTGTAGGGTCCCCGCACGCATGCGATCAGTCCATCGCAAAGCGCGAAAGGGCTCCCCCTCAGGAATGGGAACCTCGTACTCCCTAAACAGAAGGGTGAATATCATGCCATATGGGAGGGTGAGCCTAGGTCTATCTAGGGGCTCACACATGTATCGATATATGAGTTTAGGGAAGTTGATTGGGGTGTCATGAAGCATATAGAACATAAGAGCTAGGTCCCTCTCATTTACAAAATCAAATCTCCCTGTCTTAGGGAAGATGGACCTAGACAGTATACTCAAGAGGATCCGCATCTCAATCGGTAGTGAGCTGGCGGATACCTCGTCTACGGGTGACTGGGGTGGATGCCCGAGAACGGCCGTAAGGGCCTCAACTCTGTCCTCGGGATGTGTGGGAGCCACCCCTACTAGTGGAAGGTGGAGGATGTGGCCAATAAGATCCTCCGTGACAAACACAGGGACACCGGCTACTGTGCCCTCGATACCCCCATCTCCCCGATGGACGGTACCGTAAAACTCTCTAACGAGCCCTGGATATGTGGGGAGGTCCAATGTAAGGAAGAACTCTAAGCCCTGGACCCTAAGTCTTTCACCTATGGTGAACCCTTCCCGGGAGAGGAAGTCGAAATCGACATACCTCCCGGTGGAGACGACCTTCCCGGCCAATGGCCTCGCGGGAACCGCCCTAGGCGGGGAACGAGCCGAAGGTGGTTGCCTCGCGGGATCGTGCCGCGCCTTGGAGCGCCGCTCGGGACCGGCCTCGGGACAGGACCTCTTCCTAACCACGGTCTTACATGGCATTTTGACCTAAAATGGAATGAAGAACCTAAAGGACGGAGAAGGGTCGACGGAGGAAGCTTGGGACGGATCGAAGACGACCTAGGAACGGACGAAAACCCTAAGAACCGGTGAAAAATTGACGGAAAAAGGGTTGGAGACGATCGCGGACGACCTAGGAGTCGGCTCTAGGGCTTTTTGAACAGTGGCGGCTTGTGAGAAAAGTGTTTTCGAAACGACAAATCTAGGGTTAAAAAGTCGGATCCCGACTGCGAGTCGACTCCACTGAGTCGCGAGTCGACTCGACCTCGAGTCGACTCCAGAATATGCACGAGTCGACTCTCCTTATGCGCCTGTAGGCCTCGAGTCGACTCCCGACAATATGCGAGTCGACTCCCCCTCTGCTGCCATCTTTGCGAGTCGACTCCCGCCAATGCGCGAGTCGACTCCCCCTTAGGAGCCGGCTCTGTAACTTACTCGAGTCGTCTCTAACCTTGGCACGCACCTAAAAATCATGCTATAATCGTGCCAAATGAGGAAAAATCACCTAATTAAGACCTGATTTGATGATCATTGAAAAGGAACTCTATTTTAACCACATTGTAATCATCAAAATCAATGAATCTAGTGGAAACTACCACTAGGATGGATCAATCACTCCTAATCCCCTCCTAAGCACACTAAACCTCTCTTCACTTAGGGGTTTTGTAAAAATATCTGCTAATTGATTATCAGTACAAACAAATTGGAGTGTCACATCACCATTCAATACATGATCTCTTATGAAGTGATGTCTTATCTCAATATGTTTAGTTCTTGAATGTTGAATTGGATTTTTAGTTAGATTTATGGCACTTGTATTATCACAATTAATGGGAATTTTATCTTGTTTAATGCCATAATCTTCTAACTGTTGTTTAATCCATAAGATTTGAGCACAACAACTCCCGGCTGCAACATATTCAGCTTCTGCAGTGGATAATGCAACCGAGTTTTGTTTCTTGCTAAACCATGAGATAAGGTTTTCTCCTAGAAATTGACACGACCCGCTGGTACTTTTTCTATCAAGCTTACATCCAGCGAAGTCTGAATCTGTGTATCCTATTAAGTTTAGGCTAGATTCTTTAGAGTACCATAGCCCTATGTTCTTAGTTCCTATTAAGTATTTAAAAATTGTCTTAACTGCAGCTAGGTGTGTTTCTTTAGGATTAGCCTGATATCTAGCACACATGCACACACTAAACATAATATCAGGTCTACTTGCAGTAAGATACAGTAAAGATCCTATCATACCTCTATAAAGTTTTTGATCTACAGATTTACCTGATTCATCTTGGTCTAATTTGCATGATGAGCTCATGGGGGTGCTGATTGATTTGTTTCCCTCCATATCAAACTTCTTGAGCATCTCCTTGATATATTTAGCTTGATTGATGAAGATGCCTCCTTCAGACTGTTTGATTTGAAGCCCGAGGAAGTAGTTCAGCTCTCCCATCATGCTCATCTCAAACTCACTCTGCATCAAATCAGCAAACTCTTCGCAGAGGCGATTGTTAGTAGCACCGAAAATGATATCATCAACATAAATCTGTACTAATAACATATCCTTATTTTGCTTTTTCAGAAATAATGTTGTATCTACATTTTTCCTAGAGAATTCATGTTCTAATAGGAATTTGCTAAGCCTCTCATACCATGCTCTAGGTGCTTGTTTTAAACCATAAGGTGCTTGTTTTAAACCATAAAGTGCTTTGTTTAGTTTATATACATGATTGGGATATTGATGATTTTCAAAACCAGGAGGTTGTTCTACATATACCTCCTCATTAATATACCCATTTAAAAAAGCACTTTTTACATCCATTTGATATAGTTTGAAGTCCTTAGAGCATGCATATGCTAATAATAATCTAATAGCCTCAAGTCTAGCTACGGGAGCAAAGGTTTCATCAAAATCTATGCCTTCTTCTTGATTATAACCCTTTGCTACTAGTCTAGCCTTATTCCTTATAACAATTCCATTTTCATCTAGCTTATTTTTATATATCCATTTAGTACCTATAATTGGATATTCAGAGGGTCTCTCTACTAGATTCCACACTTTGTTTCTAGTAAATTGGTTTAGTTCTTCTTGCATTGCATTTATCCAATTTACATCATTTTCGGCTTCTTCTATATGTTTGGGCTCAAAGTGTGAATCAAAAGCTAGATGGTTATTCAAATTCCTAAGGGATGCTCTAGTCCTAACGGATTGAGATGGATCATCTAGAATTAGTTCCTTAGGATGCCCATGAGCATATCTCCAAGCTTTAGTTAGCCCATGATCCACAATACCCTCTTGGCTTGATGATTCTCCTTCAATCAACTTTTGATTATTATCTTGAAATCCCATCTCATCTATCTTTTCTTCAAGTATTTCAACATCATCATCAAAATTAATCTTCTTACTAGACGAGATGTCACTAGAGTCATCAAAAACAACATGTATAGATTCTTCTATAACTAAGGTTCTTTTATTAAAGACTCTATAGGCTTTACTAGTTGTAGAATAACCTAAGAATATTCCTTCATCCGATTTAGAGTCAAATTTACCTAGATTATCTTTCCCATTATTATGAACAAAACACCTACATCCAAAAACATGAAAGTAATTAACTTTTGGTTTTCTGTTTTTCCAAAGTTCATAAGGTGTTTTCTTTATAATGGGTCTTAACAAAACTCTATTTAATATATGGCAAGAAGTATTAATGGCTTCTCCCCAAAAGTACTTAGGGAGGTTACTTTCACATAACATAGTTCTAGCCATTTCTTCTAGTGTTCTATTTTTCCTTTCCACAACTCCATTTTGTTGTGGTGTCCTAGGTGCTGAAAAATTATGGGTTATCCCCTTTTTACTACAAAACTCCTCAAATGACTGATTTTCGAATTCGGTACCATGGTCACTTCTAATAGCTATTACTGAGTTATCTCTAGCATTGGTTACTTCTTTATGGAATTTCTTAAAGACAGAAAATGCTTGATCCTTATGTGCTAGGAACATGACCCATGTGTACCTAGAATAATCATCTACAATGACTAGACCATATTTATTTCCACCTAGGCTTGTTGTTCTAGTTGGACCGAATAGATCCATGTGTAATAATTCTAGAGGTCTAGAAGTAGAGACACATTTTATGGATTTAAATGAGTTCCTAGATTGTTTGCCAAATTGACATGCTTCACATATTTTGTTCTTTTCAAATTTTAATTTTGGCAAACCTATCACGGAGTCTCTTTTAACTAGTTTAGTTATTGTGTCCATGCTTGCATGACCTAACTTACGGTGCCATAACCAACTAGCATCATTTTCTTTAGTTTCATTAACAACTAAACATTGGTTATGTTTTGCAAGATCTTCTAGGTCTACAACATATACATTTCCACGCCTAATCCCTTTAAAAAACTAAACTATTATCATTAGGATTTGTTATAATGCATAGTGATGGTTTAAACATAACATCATATCCTTTATCACATAATTGACTAATGCTTAACAAGTTATGCTTAAGACCATCAACATATCTAACATTATCTATAAAAGTAGAAGGAGTGATTTGAACTTTACCAATACCAATGATGTGACCTTGGTTGTTGTCTCCAAAAGTCACAGCACCTCCCTTCTTAGCTTCGAGGGTGAAGAATTGATCTTTATCACCCGTCATGTGCCTTGAGCAGCCACTATCCAAATACCAGCAGTTTTTGTTGACCTTGACTGCAAGACACTCCTACACAAGCAAATCATGTCACCTTAGGTATCCAAGTTTTCTTGGGTCCTTCATGGTTAGTCAAGTTGGTTCCTTTTGGAACCCATACCCTTTTTATTTTCCTTTTTGTTTTACTTTTCCTATAGTCACATACATTTACCTTATGTCCGATAGTTCCACAACAAAAGCAGGTTATTTTCTTAGTTTTAGTTTCTCCAGCTTTAACAAAGAAGTTACTAAGAAGTTTTTGTTTATTTCTTGGTTTATATCCTAACCCTGCTTTATTAAATACGGCTCGTTGACTATTAAGTATCATGTTTAACTTTTCAGAACTATAGGTAAATTTTTCAACTAAGGGTTTGTATTTGTTAAGTTCTTTAGTTAGTGTTTGATTTTCTGCTTTTAGATCATTAAGTTCTTTTGTGAGATCCTTGTTTAGGATTTGTTTATGGTTTTTGGGTTCTAATGTTTCTTTATTTAGCCTTTCATTTTCTTTAGTTAAGGTATTAGTCTTTTGAGTTAAAAGTTTATTGCTTGTCTTAAGTTCCATATTTTCTTTGGTGATTGAGTCCTTATCCTTAACTAATTCATCGTACTTAAGTATGTATGATTGATTAGCTATTTTTAGTTCTTTATTCTTCAGATTTATTGCCTTATATTCTATCATTAATTCATTAAAAGCATCATAAAGCTCATCAAAAGTAAAATCTAAAGGTGATTTGGATGTTACCTCACTTTCATTGGCCATGAAGCAGAGATTGGCCTTTTCCTCTTGTTCCTCATCCGATGAAGAGGATGATGAGTCGGAGTCGGATAGAGTCGTGACAAGAGCCTTCTTCTTTTTGTACTTGCTCCCCTTTTTCAGTAAAGGGCATTCAGCTCTTATGTGACCCGGCTTCTTGCACTCGTAACACCCAATCCCCTCGTTTTCCCTTTCCTTACCTTTGTCCTTGCGGTAGAAATTTGAGGGGCCTCTCCTTTGATGATAGGACTTCTTGTGGTTGATGAATCTCTTGAACTTGCGCACAAGAAGAGCCTCACCATCATCTTCCTCATCCTCTTCTTCGTCACTGCTGCTACTGCAAGATAAGTCCTTGTTAGATGAAGTAGATTTTAGAGCTATTACCTTTTTCTTATGGGAGGACTCTTCCTCGTTGTGTTGCTTCATGGTTAGCTCGTGCGTCATTAGGGATCCAAGAAGCTCCTCTAGTGGTAACTTGTTCAAGTCCTTGGCTTCTTGGATTGCCGTCACTTTAGCTTCCCACGACCTAGGTAGACACCGAAGGATTTTCCTGACAAGATCACTGTTAGTATAGCTCTTGCCAAGGCTTTTTAGGCCATTGACAATGTCTGTAAACCTAGTGAACATGCTAGTGATTGTCTCATTAGAATCCATTCTAAATAGTTCATACTTATGAACCAGTATATTTATTTTGGATTCTTTAACTTGATTTGTGCCCTCATGGGTCACTTCAAGTCTATCCCAAATCTCTTTTGCAGAGTTGCAAGTAGAGATCCTATTGAATTCATTTCTATCTAAGGCACAATAAAACACATTCATAGCTTTAGAGTTTAGTTGTGCCTTCCTCATGTCATGTTCATCCCAATCCGTTTCTAGTTTGGGTACCTTGACACCATCTACATATATGGATGGGATGTATGGCCCATTTACTACAATAGTCCACATCTCATAGTCTTGGGCTTGGATGAATATTCTCATCCTAGCCTTCCAATATGAGTAGTCAGACCCATTAAAGAATGGGGGTCTTTGGGTGGACTGACCCTCAATGTGGGAAGATCCAAATGGGGTTGTCATTTCGATCTTTTACTCTTGGGTGGAAGAGTTTAGGCTCTGATACCACTTGTTGCCCAGATAGACAACCCAAGAGGGGGGGTGAATTGGGTTTTAAAATAATTTAGATAATTTAAAACTGTCACGACCCCCGCTCCGTTCCCGGCGGGCCGCCGCGACGGTCCTAGGGTGCGGGTAGGCATAAGGCCACCAGCCACCACGTAGAACTCTACTACCTATCAATCATCAATAAATCTTGAAAAATTTGGCATGATATATGCACAAAATGATCACTTTTTCTATAGTGACCTGTCAGGATTATCTCAATACATACAACAACACTACCTGTCAGAGCAGCAATCACATAATCTGTCACATAATGAACCTGGACATATATATCAATACATCATCTCAGGCATATAACTCATCTGCACACATATATATATATATACCTGCTTCCTAATCCATCCATGGTCAAACCCATATCCACAACAGGATCTATGACTGTAACTATGCACTATATACAATAGAAGGTTTATAATACACCAAAAGGTATAAACCTCTATCTACATTATATTATACTATACTATGGAGCGGCACAGCTAGCAGGTAACCACTAACCCTGCTCTTCTCTATACAATACCTGCCCTGCAATCAAAAACACCAAACTGGGGAGTGAGTATATAAATACTCAGTGAGTGGAGTAGAGAGTACTATGCACATGAGACAGAATATAATCATGGCTCGAGATGAAATCTCAAGATCAATAACAAGATGAACATGATCTCAACATAGAGAATATGGAGTAAGTCATCAATATCACCACAATCAATATCAACTCATCTGAAGCATATATGGAATAATCAAGTCAACATATATGCTACTCATGAATATGCTCAACAGGTCATAGTACTGAATCATATAAATCAGGTGTCAATAGGCTGAATCATCAACAAGACAGCTATCGGGAGGTGGGTTTTACGCCCCAGGCGAACCAGCAACAACTCCCTACTGCCGTATGCATACATCGAATATGACACCACACCAATATGTAAATCATCACTAGACAGCTGTCGGGAGGTGGGTTTTACGCCCCAGGCGAACCAGCAACAACTCCCCCCTGTCACATGCATATGCAGGATAAGACACCATACTGATAATGTAAATGATAGACAGCTGTCGGGAGGTAGGTTTTACGCCCCAGGCGAACCAGCAACAACTCCCTACTGTCACATGCATATGCAGGATAAGACACCACACTAATCATGTAAATGCCGGCCAGTATCCAGAACAGAAATCCATCTCACATCTACATACTAAACGGCACCTCGCGGAAATTCTACATCCGCGGAAAGCCATACTGCACCTCGCGGGGTCTTACTATGCCCGGCGGCAAGCAGAATATAAGTCGTAGGACCGGCCGATCCTACGCCTAGGGCCGTGTCCCCCCCTAGGAAGGGACTGGGCTCCGCCCACCCAGAAGGCTACTATGTGCACAAAGGCCGATGTTCAACCCCATCGACTATAGGTGTCCTGCAGATACTATCAAGCCATGCATAAATGTCATAATGCACCCTCCCAATACTCTACTAAAAAGGAGTATAATCAAGATTACCACTCACTCGATCATGACCCAATCATAAACTAACATTAGGGTTAGGAGTGAGGGTCAAGGAAGTGCAATACAACTCAATATACCACTAAAAAGGCTCTTCTCAATGTTTCCTCAAATGCATGTACAGAATAATCAAGCATGGAGAATCAAGATTATAGAGGAATCTACTACAATATCAATCAATATGCTCAAGTGGAATCAATTCACACTTGGCGACATTCATGAAAATGAATTAAGGAAGCTCATGGTGCAAAGTACATAACTCCCACTCACCTGTCAATCCGGCACAGCCCTGATACGCCTCCAAAAATCTACAGCAGGCAGTGGGGAACTTCTTCCTCTTGTTCCCTAGCTTCTTGCCCAACTGTGACATGCATTTACAATACATTTAGTCTTGTATCAAGGGCTATAATCTACGTGCCAATTATAACATAGGGAACTTTAATTGATTCAACTCCCCTGTTCCCTGAATCTTTTCTTTTCTTTCTTCTTTTTCTTTTTAATTAATTAACTCACCATTTATGTGTATTAGGGACTCCCTTGCATGAGTACAAGGTCCCTTTTAGCTTGATCTAGGCTTAATACCCTATTATAGCATGAAATCCCCTATTTTCCACCCGGATGAACAGTAACCCGGACCGACAGCCGGTTACTTCATCCCGGGTTTGATCCACTTTTCAGACTCCAAATTTGATGAAATTTTTACCTAACATTCTACACTCATAGAGAATTCCAAAGAGATAACATGCATCATCATCGGAGGCCGTTTGACCCTCTAAATAATTCGCCGAAGTTGGGACTTCGACACAGTTTTTCCGTAGTATCGGAAAAATTTGTCAAAATCTGATTCTTCCTCTTTTAACCGCCTCTACAACCCTTATCCGACCCCTCTAGACTATATCCACCCTTTGTATAGCCTAATGTCATCAAAAGACTAGATAGGGACGGATATTTACCTTTTTCTTTTTGGAAATCGAGGTCCTTGCGTAGAGGGGAAGGAGATCTACGTTTTTTCCTTCAGCTGGAAGTGCAACCGGGACTCCCTTCCACCTCGAATCCCTCTTCCTTCTTCTTTTTCTTCTTCTTCTTCTCTTTTTCTTTCTCTCTGTGTCGTCTGAGAATCCTCCCCCTCTCCTCTCTGTTTCACTCCCGTGAGCCAGCTCAAACCCTCCAATTAAATCACATCAAGATACTATTCACCCTTTTTTTAATATTATTAAATTCCCATTTTGCCCCTAACACTTCAACATATCTACTGTTATGCCATTAACTTTTGATTCCTTTCCAATTTTACCCTTACCACTTCAACGCATCTACAACTATGCCATTATCTTTTCATTCCTTCCAATTTTACCCCTCATATCAATTTTAAAGGACTATTCTATCCTTTTTTATATAAAAAAATATTTTGGGGTTATTACATCCTCCCCCCTTATATAAAATTCGTCCTCGAATTTAAAAGAGTAAATTACCTGATTACTCAAAGGGGTGAGTGTATCTGCTCTTCATATTCTGCTCAGTGTGGTATTGGAAATCAAATAAATTAGGAGTGTTTTACCTTCTATCTCTACCACATAGGTAGGATATACATACTTCGCTTTTATACTATCCCCTACAGGTGTATTAATAGCTAAGGGAATACGCATTAATATCTTATCCTTAGCTAACTTTTTAGCAAAATAAGGGGACACAAATGAATGGGTAGCTCCAGAATTAAATAATACTCTAGCTTTAATCTTATCAATGAGGAGCATACCTGTCACAGCTACATTTAATGCCTGTGCCTCTTGTGGATTTACCGTGAACACCCTTCCTTGCCCTCTACCTACTGGAGCTGATGGCTGAGATGGTCCAACACTCTGCTGTGATGCTGGTGTCTGACCTCTGCCTCTGCCTACAGGCCCCCTACTACTAGGCCTGTCCATCTGCACAGAAGGGTAGGATGCCAAAGGCACAAACTGCTGGGTGGCACCCTGCAGGCATTCTATGGCAAAATGACCCGGCTGTCCACATCTGTAGCACACTCCCTGGCCCATTCTGCATCTGCCAGGGTGCTGCTTCCCACATATGCCACACACTGGCCATGATTGGAACCCAGATTCAGTTCTGGCTATAGTGACTGGAGGACGAGGTACTGATGGTAGAAAAGTATCTTGTGATTGACCTCTTCCCTCCATTTCCTCTTACGTGGGGCAGGTGGAGCTGAGCGTACAGACTGCTCCGTCGGGCCCTCCGAGAGATCTACTTCCTCAGATCTACCTCTGCTGCTTTGCCCTTTCCCCATACTTATTTTCCTCTATTCTCTTTCAGCTCTTTCTTCTTTGTTTCTGGTCTCCCACTGTTTTGCTTTATCTATCAGCCTAGACAAGGTGGGGACCTCTACTGCCAGTACTGCATTATAAAGTGGGGAAATCAGACCTCGTCTGAACCTTTCTATCCTGGCAGCTTCAGTGGGGATGATGTAAGGAGCATACTTCCCCAATCTAGTGAACTCACGAGCGTACTCAGATACGCTCATTCCGGGCATCTGCTTCAGCCTCTCAAACTGAAGAGCCCAATTCTGCCTCTCAGCCGGAGACAAGAACTCATCCATCACTGCTTGCCTGAACTCTTCCCAGGTTGGAGGATTCCTACTGTACAATCTATCTTCCATATGCCTCTGGTACCAGTCCCAGGCATCTTCCTTCATTGTAAGCCCTACAAGTTCTATAGCTCTTGCATCAGAACAGGGCAGTCTCCGTATCATCTTTTAAGTCTCCTCCAAGAATCTCTGGGGATCTTCACCTTCTTTCCCCTTAAACTCCGGGGTTCTGAGCCTAAGAAATTCCTGTACAGTAATCCCCTCATCATCTAGAGCCCGCCTGGCCAAACTTCTTGGCACAGGTACAGGAGGTGAGATGGATACTACTGATGGGGCAGGAGATTTTCCCCGAGCAATCTGCTCCCTCAGAGCCTGATTCTCCGCCAGTAACTGTTCCATCAATGCATCTCTACTTCCTACCTCTCCTTGATCATCAACTCTCTGCCTGTCTGCAGGAGGAGATTTTTCTCTTTGGGGCTCGACATGGGCGGAACCCGCATCCAATGCTATATCTGGCTCCATCCTCTTTCCAGGACGAGCATGTCCTCTCCTTGGAGGTATTCTTTATATGTCTCTAAAAGAGTTAAAAAGAGAGGACAGTCGTTACACACTGAGTCATAATATATTTTACTGAATTGTAAATGACTCATAAATTAACATACAGAAAAACCTTATGCTCCATAGTATAATCCTATACTTAATTCTGACTCACCCTATTGCTCTGACAGGACTTTTCTTAACCTTTGCTCTGATACCAAGCTTTGTCACGACCCCCGCTCCGTTCCCGGCGGGCCGCCGCGACGGTCCTAGGGTGCGGGTAGGCATAAGGCCACCAGCCACCACGTAGAACCCTACTACCTATCAATCATCAATAAATCTTGAAAAATTTGGCATGATACATGCACAAAATGATCACTTTTTCTATAGTGACCTGTCAGGATTATCTCAATACATACAACAACACTACCTGTCAGAGCAGCAATCACATAATCTGTCACATAATGAACCTGGACATATATATCAATACATCATCTCAGGCATATAACTCATCTGCACACATATATATATATATATACCTGCTTCCTAATCCATCCATGGTCAAACCCATATCCACAACAGGATCTATGATTGTAACTATGCACTATATACAATAGAAGGTTTATAATACACCAAAAGGTATAAACCTCTATCTACATTATATTATACTATACTATGGAGCGGCACAGCTAGCAGGTAACCACTAACCCTGCTCTTCTCTATACAATGCCTGCCCTGCAATCAAAAACACCAAACTGGGGAGTGAGTATATAAATACTCAGTGAGTGGAGTAGAGAGTACTATGCACATGAGACAGAATATAATCATGGCTCGAGATGAAATCTCAAGATCAATAACAAGATGAACATGATCTCAACATAGAGAATATGGAGTAAGTTATCAATATCACCACAATCAATATCAACTCATCTGAAGCATATATGGAATAATCAAGTCAACATATATGCTACTCATGAATATGCTCAACAGGTCATAGTACTGAATCATATAAATCAGGTGTCAATAGGCTGAATCATCAACAAGACAGCTATCGGGAGGTGGGTTTTACGCCCCAGGCGAACCAGCAACAACTCCCTACTGCCGTATGCATACATCGAATATGACACCACACCAATATGTAAATCATCACTAGACAGCTGTCGGGAGGTGGGTTTTACGCCCCAGGCGAACCAGCAACAACTCTCCCCTGTCACATGCATATGCAGGATAAGACACCATACTGATAATGTAAATGATAGACAGCTGTCGGGAGGTAGGTTTTACGCCCCAGGCGAACCAGCAACAACTCCCTACTGTCACATGCATATGCAGGATAAGACACCACACTAATCATGTAAATGCTGGCCAGTATCCAGAACAGAAATCCATCTCACATCTACATACTAAACGGCACCTCGCGGGAATTCTACATCCGCGGAAAGCCATACTGCACCTCGCGGGGTCTTACTATGCCCGGCGGCAAGCAGAATATAAGTCGTAGGACCGGCCGATCCTACGCCTAGGGCCGTGTCCCCCCCTAGGAAGGGACTGGGCTCCGCCCACCCAGAAGGCTACTATGTGCACAAAGGCCGATGTTCAACCCCATCGACTATAGGTGTCCTGCAGATACTGTCAAGCCATGCATAAATGCCATAATGCACCCTCCCAATACTCTACTAAAAAGGAGTATAATCAAGATTACCACTCACTCGATCATGACCCAATCATAAACTAACATTAGGGTTAGGAGTGAGGGTCAAGGAAGTGCAATACAACTCAATATACCACTAAAAAGGCTCTTCTCAATGTTTCCTCAAATGCATGTACAGAATAATCAAGCATGGAGAATCAAGATTATAGAGGAATCTACTACAATATCAATCAATATGCTCAAGTGGAATCAATTCACACTTGGCGACATTCATGAAAATGAATTAAGGAAGCTCATGGTGCAAAGTACATAACTCCCACTCACCTGTCAATCCGGCACAGCCCTGATACGCCTCCAAAAATCTACAGCAGGCAGTGGGGAACTTCTTCCTCTTGTTCCCTAGCTTCTTGCCCAACTGTGACATGCATTTACAATACATTTAGTCTTGTATCAAGGGCTATAATCTACGTGCCAATTATAACATAGGGAACTTTAATTGATTCAACTCCCCTGTTCCCTGAATCTTTTCTTTTCTTTCTTCTTTTTCTTTTTAATTAATTAACTCACCATTTATGTGTATTAGGGACTCCCTTGCATGAGTACAAGGTCCCTTTTAGCTTGATCTAGGCTTAATACCCTATTATAGCATGAAATCCCCTATTTTCCACCCGGATGAACAGTAACCCAGACCGACAGCCGGTTACTTCATCCCGGGTTTGATCCACTTTTCAGACTCCAAATTTGATGAAATTTTTACCTAACATTCTACACTCATAGAGAATTCCAAAGAGATAACATGCATCATCATCGGAGGCCGTTTGTCCCCCTAAATAATTCGCCGAAGTTGGGACTTCGACACAGTTTTTCCGTAGTATCGGAAAAATTTGTCAAAATCTGATTCTTCCTCTTTTAACCGCCTCTACAACCCTTATCCGACCCCTCTAGACTATATCCACCCTTTGTATAGCCTAATGTCATCAAAAGACTAGATAGGGACGGATATTTACCTTTTTCTTTTTGGAAATCGAGGTCCTTGCGTAGAGGGGAAGGAGATCTACGTTTTTCCCTTCAGCTGGAAGTGCAACCGGGACTCCCTTCCACCTCGAATCCCTCTTCCTTCTTCTTTTTCTTCTTCTTCTTCTCTTTTTCTTTCTCTCTGTGTCGTCTGAGAATCCTCCCCCTCTCCTCTCTGTTTCACTCCCGTGAGCCAGCTCAAACCCTCCAATTAAATCACATCAAGATACTATTCACCCTTTTTTTAATATTATTAAATTCCCATTTTGCCCCTAACACTTCAACATATCTACTGTTATGCCATTAACTTTTGATTCCTTTCCAATTTTACCCTTACCACTTCAACGCATCTACAACTATGCCATTATCTTTTCATTCCTTCCAATTTTACCCCTCATATCAATTTTAAAGGACTATTCTATCCTTTTTTATATAAAAAAATATTTTGGGGTTATTACAAAAACGTTATGGATGATTAATTAAAAACTATTGCAAGTTATTTAATTAATTACTATGTGCTGTGAGTAATATGAAATGAGAAGAAGGAGAGACAATCAATCACAAACACAAGTTTTATAGTGGTTCGGAGCTAACCCTTGCTCCTACGTCCACTCCCCAAGTCTCACTTGGGAATTCACTATAATCCCCTTGGATTACAGCCGGTTGTTTTCCAAGCTCACAACCAAAGTTGTTGTTTTACGAGCTCACAACGAACTCGGTCGGTTTTCCCAGGCTCACCGACTAGAACCACCCCCGATTGTTTTCCCGGGATCACAATCGAACCCTTACACACGTTGGTTTTAACTCGGCTCACCAACCAACCTCAATCCCCTTGATTCAATCCCCGATTGAACCAAGTAAATACAAGTTGTAGAAAGAAAACAGAAAATGAGCTTCTCAAAAAGCAGATGAAAACAATATGAACAATAAATGAAGTTAAGAAGCCTCAAACGCTTTTAAATTAGAGATGAGAAATGGCTTCTTAAACTTCTGGTCTCCTCTTGAAAGAGTAGTCGACTTGAATGCAGGAGAAGGAGGCTTTAATTGCTGGGAAGATGTAGTTGGAAGCAGTAAATGCAGATCTTCCTCTTTTTCGTTGAAGAGCACGTTGCAGAGCTTGAATGCTTGATTAGTTGGAGTGAAATAGTTGTTCTCTCTCTTGCTACAGTCCTCTGTGGCTATTTAAGCCAACCCCCACGGAAACTAGCCGTTAGAGTGCTTTTTCTGCCCGTTCTGAACACTCTGCGCAGCCTGACAATATGACCGTTGGTGGGTTGGAGTCGACTCGCGCGATCAGGAGTCGACTCGGCTGTAGCGGGAGTCGACTCAAGCTTTTCCGGAGTCGACTCAGCAACTGTTCCAAATTTGAATTAAAGTTGCCTTCACGACTGGGAGTCGACTCGTCTTGACCTGGAGTCGACTCGTCAACTTCTGGAGCTGACTTGGCAATTTTGGAGTCGGCTCATCCACTGAAGTCCGTGGATCCAATTTTGAATTTTGTCCACTCGAGTCGACTCGACTGTCCTGGGAGTCGACTCGAATCTCAGAGCCCGAACTCCCGATTCTCTGTCTTTTGGCTCGTCCAGTCTTGGAGTCGACTCGAACTTCCTTGGAGTCGACTCGGCTCTCAGTTTCCGAAAGATGGTCTTCTGCCTTTTGACGTGAAGCTGTCTTGGAGTCGACTCGAGCTGTCTGGGAGTCGACTCGAATCTCAGAGGCAGTAACTTGGTTTTCTGTCTGTCTTGGGGTCGCGGTGTCTTGGAGTCGACTCGCGTATTGCGGGGGTCGACTCGAATCTCAGAGTCCATAAAATGGTCTCTGACTTTCTTTGTGTACCGCTGAGAGTCGACTCTTGCTTTCTTTGGAGTCGACCTGTCAACCATCGGAGTCGACTCGCGTTCCACTGGAGTCGACTCGAATCTCAGACCCGAAAACTGCTCTCTGACTTTTCTGCCTGTGACTGCTTGGAGTCGACTCTTACTTCCCTGGAGTCGACTTGGTGAACATTGGAGTCGACTCGCGCACTTCAGGAGTCGACTCGTTGACAGGTTCTGAGTTGATCCTTTCTGTTCTTCTGTCTGTTCTCAGTCGGAGTCGACTCGTACTCATCTGGAGTCGACTCGAGCTCGTGCACCATCTTCAGCGTTGGTCCCTTCCTTGACAGCCGTGACTGAGATGACGGCCCATGTGCGGGAAGAGATCGACAATGTACGGTTCCTGGTCCAAGCCCAGTTCCATAGCATGAGCGAAGTCTCGAGCACCACTCGGAAGATGCGCTATAACTCCGACAGGATATGGGCACCACTACCCAGGGGGCCGAGCGCTTGGCGAATGTGCTCATCGACAAGCTGGACACACTTCAGAAGTCGGTGACCGAGCTCGATACGACACATAGCAGGGCCACCTCGGCCATTATCCGACAGCTCGAGCACGTCACCAATGCAGTCATACTACTTGCAGAGCGCATGCCCCGGGGACCCGCATCCTCCTCGAGGAAGCCTTAGATCATTTTGTGTTATTTTGACATGTACTTTTTTGCTTTACTTATTGTATTCTAAAATGCATTTACATACATATCAATACAATGAGTAGACATATTCTCTTCAATTGTGTGCAATTTGATCTCTAAGTGATTGTTTGTTCTGCTTACCTCCTTTTTGATATGATGACAAAAAGGGGGAGAAATATTTAGTAGATATGTAAATGGAATCAACATAAAAGAACTCAAAATGAGAATCAAAAATTAAAACATAATTTGTTCTTAGTGGATTTGGTACCTCGAGGCTCATTATCTCTCTGTTGGGGCTCCTAATGGAGTAATCTCTAGAATCTATTCAAGGAATATTCGGAGATTAGCTGAATCCTACTCAAGAATAAATTGACAGATTTTTCCTCTAAAAACCAAAAATTTCAGTTCAAAAACTTCAATGCATTAAAAGAAAATTCAGAGAATCAAAACAAAGTTGAATGCATATGTTGAGGGGGAGAATCTGAATTTTTAAGAAAGCTAAATCATTAAATATATATAAGCCAAACAATTGATTGCATGATATGAAGGCTTATATAATTCCAAATAAAAGGGGGAGCTTTAATTCCAAAATTTATTGTTTCACACCTTTCAAGCTTGGATAAATTAAATAACCAGACACTTGAATTCATTTATGGATTTTATTTCCTTGTTTATTGAGCAATTCACTTTACATATACTCAATGTTTTGTCATCATCAAAAAGGGAGAGATTGTGGAGTGATTGATCATAACCCTATTTGATTTTGATGAGCTCAAAGCATCTGAGTATATCTCTTGTTTACTAATGAATTCAATTGAGTGTTTCAGTGAAAATCTTGTCTAAAGTGTTTCTAGACTTGGTTCATAATATTTTGGATAAGTTAAAAAGTCAGTTTGAACCAAAGTCCGAGACTCGAGTCGACTCCGGAGTATTACGAGTCGACTCCAAGCGTATCAGAATCACTGGCACAGATTCGAGTCGACTCCGGATCATTACGAGTCGACTCCGACTGAGAACAGACAGACGAGCAGAAAGCATCAACTCAAAACCTGTCAGCGAGTCGACTCCTGAAGTGCGCGAGTCGACTCCGATGTTTACCGAGTCGACTCCGGAGTAGTATGAGTCGACTCCAAGGAGTTACAGACAGAAAAGTCAGAGAGCGAATTTCGACCCTGAGATTCGAGTCGACTCCTGTAGAACGCGAGTCGACTCCGATGGTTGGTAGGTCGACTCCAAAGAAAGCGAGAGTCGACTCTCAGTGGTTCACAAGGCAAAAGTCAGAGAGCAGTTTTCGGACTCTGAGATTCGAGTCGACTCCCGCAATGCGCGAGTCGACTCCGAGACAGCGCGACCCCAAAAAAATAGAAGACCGAATTATTATCTCTGAGAGCCGAGTCGACTCCCAGACAGCTCGAGTCGACCCCAAGGCAGCGCTACACCAAAAAGGCAGAAGGCCATATTTCAGAAACTGAGAGCCGAGTCGACTCCAGAACAGTCCGAGTCAACTCCAAGACTGGACGAGCCAAAAGACAGAAGATCAGGAGTTCGGGCTCTGAGCGCCGAGTCGACTCCCAGGATTGTCGAGTCGACTCGAGTGGGCCAGGTTGAAAATTGGCTCCGTGGACTTCATGGGATGAGCCGACTCCGAAAATGCCAAATCAGCTCCAGAAGTTGGCGAGTCGACTCCGGGTCAAGTCGAGTCGACTCCAAGTCGAAGAGGCCACTTTAATTCAAATCCAGAACAGTTGCCGAGTCGACTCCAGAAAAGCATGAGTCGACTCCCGCTACAGCCGAGTCGACTCCTGATCGCGCGAGTCGACTCCGACCCCCAACGGACATATTGTCAGGTTGTGTAGAGTGTGCATAACGGGCAGAAAAAGGTGTCTAACGGCTAGTTTCCGTGGGGGATGGCTTAAATAGCCACAGAGGACTGTAGCAAGGTAGTGAAGCACCATTCCATTCAGAGAAATCAAGCATTCATTCTCTGCATACTTGTCTTCAACGAAAAGAAGGAAGAGCGCCATTAACTCCATCCAACTTTCTCTTCCCAGCATTTTAAAGAAGCCTCCTCCTGCATTCAAGTCGACCAGACATTCCAGAAGAGACTCAAAGTTCAAGAAGCCCTACTCTACTCCAACTCAAAAGTGTTTGAGGGCTCTTAACTCCTCTCTAGTTTATATTGTAGCAAATCTGCTTTTTAAGAAGCTCAGTTTTTCTGTTTGTTTCTTATTCTTTCCATATTGTCTTTGCTTGGTTCAATCGGGGGATTGAATCAAGGGTGTAGAGGTTGGTTGGTGAGCCGAGTGTAAAACCAACGTGTAAGGGTTCGATTGTGATCCCGGGAAAACAATCGGGGTGGTTCTAGTCGGTGAGCCAGGGAAAACCGACCGAGTTCGTTGTGAGCTCGTAAAACAACAAGTTTGGTTGTGAGCTTGTAAAACAACCGGCTGTAATCCGAGGGGTTATAGTGAATTCCCAAATGAGACTTGGGGAGTGGACGTAGGAGCAAGGGTTAGCTCCGAACCACTATAAAAGTCTTGTGTTTGTGATTGTGTGTCTCTTTCTTTTACTCTCATTTCATTCACAGCACATAGCAATTAATTAATCATCTTGGTAAAGCATTAATTAGTCATCCACAACGTTTAATTGCAAAATTATTTTAAAACCCAATTCACCCCCCCCCCCCCCCTCTTGGGTTGTCTATCTGGGCAACACTAGTCTTAATTCGGTGTGAGGAGAAGAATCTAATCTTAAACTGGGAGAAGTGCCATTTCATGGTAACTAGGGGAATTGTTCTCGGTCATGTCATTTCATCTGAAGGAATTGAAGTAGACAAGGCTAAAATTGACTTAATTGCTAATTTACCCAACCCAAAAACTATCAAAGATATACGCTCATTTTTGGGTCATGCAGGATTTTATAGGAGATTCATTAAAGATTTTAGCTCAATATCTAAACCCTTATGTAATCTCCTTCAAAAGGAAACCATATTTGTGTGGTCTGAAGAATGTCAAAAAGCTTTTGATAAACTTAAAAGCTTGCTGACCTCTGCTCCCATCATGCAACCACCTGACTGGTTGCTTCCTTTTGAAATTATGTGTGATGCTAGTGAATATGCAGTTGGGGTAGTTCTAGGACAAAGAAAAGAAAGGAAACCTTATGTTATCTACTATGCAAGTAAGACTTTAAATAGTGCACAAATGAATTACACCACTACGGAAAAAGAACTACTCGCCGTAGTATTTGCACTAGACAAATTTAGGTCTTATTTGATTGGATCCAAAATCATTATCTACACTGACCACGCTGCCCTTAAGTACCTTCTTTCAAAAAAGGATGCTAAGGCACGTTTGCTTAGGTGGATCCTTCTGCTCCAAGAATTTTTTCTAGAAATAAGAGATTAAAAGGGGGTAGAGAACGTAGTAGCTGATCACTTGTCCCATCTCACTCTTCCAGATTTCATAGACAATTCACCCATAAGAGACACTTTCCCTGATGAGCAACTCTTTGAGATCACGTCGTCACCCTGGTTTGCAGACATTGCAAATTTTCTTGTCACGGGTGAACTCCCGATTCATTGGAATAAACAGGACAAAAGAAAATTTCTGACCGAAATAAAAAATTTCCTCTAGGATGATCCTTATCTTTTCAAATACTGCCCAGACCAAATTATTAGGAGATGTGTACCTAATGACGAATTTATTAGTGTCATTTCCTTTTGTCATTCTGAAGCTTGCGGTGGTCATTTCTCTGCTAAGAAAACGGCTGCAAAAATTTTACAGTGCGGTTTCTATAGGCCCACCTTGTTCAAAGATTTCCATAACTTTTGCAAAGCTTGCGAGCGTTGTCAAAAGTTAGGTGGGATAACTCGTAGGAATATGATGCCCCTCAATCCAATTTTAATTATCGAAATATTTGATTGTTGGGGAATAGATTTTATGGGTCCATTTCCTCCTTCATTCGGAAATTTGTACATCTTAGTAGCTGTAGATTATGTCTCCAAATGGATTGAGGCAATTCCTTGCAAACATAATGACCACAAAACTGTTTTAAAATTTTTAAAAGAAAACATTCTTTCCAGATTTGGAACGCCTCGAGCCATCATCAGTGATGGGGGTTCACACTTCTGTAATAAGCCCTTTGAGGCTTTAATGCGAAAATATGGGATCACCCATATAATCGCCACCCCTTATCATCCACAAACAAGTGGACAAGTTGAAGTATCCAATCGATCAATTAAGAATATTCTGGAAAAAACGGTTAACCCAAATCACAAAGACTGGTCTTTGCGTTTAACTGATGCACTTTGGGCTTATCGTACTGCTTTTAAAAGTCCGATTGGTATGTCTCCATACCATCTTATTTTTGGCAAACCTTGTCACTTGCCTGTGGAATTGGAGCATAGAGCCTACTGGGCTATTAAGAGATTTAATTTTGATATGGATAAGGCTAGTTCACTACGCAAACTTCAACTTAATGAACTAGAGGAAATCAGGAATGAAGCATATGAGAATGCTCGAATTTATAAGAACAAAATGAAAGTCTTTCATGATAGAAATATTATGAGAAAAACATTTGAGCCTTCCCAGAAAGTTCTATTGTATAATTCAAGACTTCATTTATTTCCAGGAAAATTGAGATCTAGGTGGACCGGCCCATTTATAGTTAAAACTGTTTATCCGTATGGAACTGTTGAGATAGAGAATCCAAACACCGGTAATATTTTTAAAGTAAATGGCCAACGTTTGAAGTTATTTTTGGACAACTTTACCCCAGAGGTTGAATCGACCAATCTGGGAGATCCTGTTTATCAGGATTGATCTCTATATCTGCTAGAGATCCTCTGTTTGTACATAATTTTTCTTTCTTTCATATGACAATTGGTGAGCAACAACAGTGTGCAGTCATTCTATCAGGTAAATTCTAATCTTCAGCCTTATTATCCTTCATACAATCATATTTAATGCATTCATGTTGAAACATTGGGGACAATGTTGAATTTAAGTGGGGGGAGAGATTACTATATTTTTCTATATATCATACCAATTGTCATATATTTCATATATTTCATAAAAAAAATATTTAAAAATATATATTTATATATATATAAATAAAAAAATAATAATACAAAAATATATATATATATATAATAATAATATATAATAATAACAAACATATATTTTGTTGCATCTAATTACCACTATATATATTTTTTTTTTCAAGAAATAAACATGTGCAGCTATTAAGGCAAGGAGCATATTATGACTTATTAGAGACCTATTATTAGATCCCCACACAAGTATTTAATGACAATAGGAAAGCCTCAGGAGTTCACTTGTGTTACCTATTTATTTGTTGACTTTATTCGCAAAAGAAGTACGAGTGTCCTTGTCTTAAAGTCCATGTTTTGGTTTTCACATAAAGATTGAGTTTGAAATTCCCGGCTAGATCACCTGGGTGCCTTATGTTCTGACCTTGGTTGACCTATAGTCACAATACAGTCACGTTACATATGTATATATATATATTTCATTAAAAAAAAGAGAGAAATAATTCTGTTTGTCTTCACTGAGTAACCGGGCCTCTTGCCTACAAAGCAGCGAGTATTCGCGTAAAAAGGTGAAAATGACTGAAATAAGTGACTAGTCTGGCCTCGTGGCGTAGTCTGGTTCGAGTAATTAAGTCCGAGGGGTGTTTCACCTAATGCCTTGAGCCAACTGGATCAAGAGTCATTGACCCAAAGCTCGTTACATGGACCTTACTAGAGCCTAATGGAGTTGGACTGTTGTAGTCACTATGTAAAAAAAAAATAATAAAAAATATATATATATATATATAAAAATAAATTAAACATGAGTAAGTTAGTTAAACTTAAACCAAGTGACGTGTGGATGACTGGTTTGACTCCATTGTTTTAGAACTCTGTGTACCTGGGACGTCTAGTTGGGATTGATAGCTTCATTTTTATATGCGAACCATTCTGGATAAATAACATGTGATATTCAGAAAATTTAGTGGATTGAGAGCTAACAAATGGTAGTTAACACTTGTGAATTTGAGTAGTGCACCTAGAATTCAAAGGGTACGCAATTGTGGTGGAGGTATAGGTATTCTGAGACGTCACATTTACATTTGCCTTAAGAGTTGCTATGTTTTAAAGTATCTTCTAAATTAAAAACGATGTTTGTGGGTAACATCACTGCAAACCCTCACGAGACAACACTCGTCCACTAGGGTAACCTAGGGGTTTAACGGCTTGTTGCACGTGCTAAGTGCAATCGTCATGCTCTACGAAAGTGAGTATTTATTTTAATTCATGCATATTAATAAACAATACTTTTGCACTCTCATTTTATCATTTTCACACTAAATTGCTAGAGACCAGCAATAAGCTAGTTGGGGGGTGTGATGAGAGTATAAAAGTAAAATTTTCATATTATCTTAATTAGTATTATAGCTAATCTTTATTAATAAAATTAATTAATTAATGTTTTATCTGTGTCTGAGTGCATGTAATTCAAAAGACCCAATAATGCTGGATTTTAGCCCAATGCCTGGTAGTTCGAGCTTAACAAATTCTCCTGTGTCCGTGATGAGGCGACTCAACAGTTCCTAACATAAAATTTCCATGTATCCACATCAATGAGTTGAAGCAAGTGATTTCCCAACATCTTCAAGTGTCCCTGTGCCGTTTCGAAAGTCCCAAAACAATTCAATCCGTTCGAGCATGCGAGGAGTTTCCCAGTTTTCCCAACCGATCATGGCATCTCCTCAGAGTCCTTCCATCTTCCCTGTTTCTTCCCAGCTCATCCACAAATCCAGCGGCTGTGAGGAGTCTTCTCAACACCCCAACGGTCATCTTCTTCCACACTTCCCAGCCGCATCCCAACCGATCATGGCATCTCAAGCGTTGTGGCATCAACCGGCCACATGGCTTCTTGTCTTCCAACGGATCATTCCAAGCAACAGTGGAAGCATCCCAGCAGCCGAAGATCCCAGGCGATTCAACTTCATCTACCCCATGTTTCATCCATTCCCAAATTTCTACAACGTTTCCAGTTGAAGAATCCCAAGCGATTCAACTTCATCCCGCATCTCAAGCAACCGGATCATCCCCAAACCTCCACGCGTCTCACCAGCCGCGCCTTCAACATGCTATAAAAAGGGGAGCCATCCGGTGAAGAAGGAGGGGACGGGAGGGAGAAAACAGCCGGGAGAGCCGTGTGCGAAGGAGGAGACCAGCAGCCGACGGAAGAAGAGGAGAAGGAGCCGACGGAAGAAGAGGAGAAGGAACCAACGGAACCAGGAAGTCTTCATTTGCATCTTCCGATCAATCCTCTCAGCCGGGCAAGAGAAGAGGAGAGCCCACGGGAGAAGAAGAAAGGAAACAGAGTACTCTGTTTCCTAATCGAAGAAAGAAAGAAAAAAAAAAGGGGTTTATGTTTATTTTATTTATTCTATGCTAATCCCTTTTATAAAATGTTTCCATTTCATATGAGTAGCTAAATCTTCTCTAGCTAAGGCTAGAGAAAAGCCTAGCATTTTCTTCATGTATTTCATTTAATCATCAATGGGATTTTAATTTTTTTTTATTTGATTTATGGTGCAGTAAATTTATAGAAATTATTTCAAACTTATATATTTTCTTTGATTTGTTATTTCCCCCGGGTATAACAGATGCTTAGAAATCCCTGTAGTTTAAAATAGAATTACTGTAATGCTGCCCATAAAACTAAATCTATTTAACTGAGATAATAGATGATTTTAAGAAAAGCATGATGAAGTGCTAGGCTGAATCCTCATGCCTTAGTTATATTTTGTCAATCCGAATATTATTTAGCCTTTAGTTTTTGTTCACTGTCAAAAACCTGTGGATTCGATCTCGGACTCACCGAGAATATTACTTTGCTACACCCTATACTTGGGGTATCCTATGTTTAATTTTCCTTTTTAAAAGAGCAAGATTAAAATCGTAGCAGCTGACTAAAGCAGGCATCTCAGAGTTGGAACATTCATTTTGACAGCGTTATCAAAATTTATGGCTTCATTAAGAACGAAGAGGAACCTTGCATATACAATTGGGCTAATGGTACGGTAGTTTTATTTCTTGTACTGTATATGGATGATATTCTCCTAATAGAGAATGACATCGCTGCACTACAGAGAGTAAAAAATGTGGTTTTCATCACAATTCTCCATGAAGGATTTGGAAAAAGCATCCTATATCCTTGGGATGAAGATCTATAGAGATAGATCTAGGAGGTTGCTCAGTCTGTCCCAATCCATGTACATTGAAACCGTGCTGAAAAGGTTCAGCATGATGAATTCCAAGAAGGGTTATCTTCCGATAGCTTTTGGAATTTCTCTCTCTAAAAGAGATTGTCCAACAACTCTGCTAGAGAGAGACCGTATGCATAGGATTCCCTATGCTTCGGCTGTGGGGTCCATCATGTACACCATGATATGTACACGACCGGACGTGGCACACTTGCTAGGAGTAGTGAGTAGGTACCAGTCTGACCCAGGAGAGAGCCACTGGACCGTTGTAAAATCTATCCTCAAGTATTTGAGAAATACTAAGGATAAGTGGCTGGTCTATGAAGATTTGAAACTTGTCGGATATACTGATTCCAGTTTCAATCAGACCATGATGATAGCAAGTCTGTGTCTGGTTATGTTTTTACCCTGTATGGTGGGGCTGTCTGTTGGAAGAGTTCCAAGCAGACTACTATAGCAGACTCTGTGTGCGAGGCGGAGTACATTGCGGCATCGGATGCGGCGAAGAAAGCTGTGTGGCTGCGGAAGTTCATTGCTGAGCTTGGAGTTGCACCCTCCGCTGATGGACCAGTCCCACTATACTGTGATAGCACTAGGGCCATCGTTCAAGCTAAGGAACCAAAGGCACACCAGCACACCAAGCACATTCTGCGCCGGTATCACCTTGTTCATGAGATAGTAGAACGAGATGACGTTGATCTTCAAAAGATTGACGGAAAGGATAACTTAACCAACCCCTTCACTAAGGCCCTCAGTGTAAAGGAGTTTGACCATCATTACTTGAAGATGGGTATACGATACTGTAGTGATTGGCTTTAGTTCAAGTGGAAGTTGTTGGAAATTGTGTCCTAAATCCAATCAATTGTTGATTGTAAATGTATTTGCTAGATGCTTACTTCGATTAGTGCAGGAAGTATTCTTGTACTAGCGGCTTAGGTTCGAACCTGTGAGGTCACACGCTTAGAAGTTTCTGGATTGATCAAATGGCTGATTGACGATTGAGAATCGTCTAGAGGTAAAATAATCAATGTGATTGACTGATTGCCCTAAGCAATTGTTGCTTGAAGAAGTTAATTGGTGATTGGATCACTGATTAGACTCAATTTGATTGAGTAATAGAGATTGGGCTTGACCAAATTCAAATATGATTTGAAATTGGTAAAACCGTAATTGACACTAAAATTGGTTTGGTAAAAATGTCTAATTTGCCCCCAACCAAATCAGATTTGGCTTGAGTCAAATTGGATCAAAATCAATTATGATCCTAGTATGACTAGGACTTCCTTCCCTATGTGGGACCCACATCCTGCCTAGGTGGAACCTACATACTATATGTGGGACCCACGTCTTGCATTTATGGGACCCACATACTGTATGTGGAACCCACATCCCGACCACCTCACCCCTTTGCATGCGTGACACGTGGCGGAGCAGGACACCTCTTTTGTTTGCATGCGTGACACATGGCGGAGCAGGACACCTCTTTTGCTTGCATGTATGACTTGTGGTGGGCCTGCACACCTCACACTCCACCTGATGTCATCCATGACCTCATCTGCCTCATGAGGTCATCCATGACATTACCCTCCAGGCCACCTCACCCCTTTGCATGCGTGACACGTGGAGGAGCAGGACACCTCTTTTTCTTGCATGTGTGACATGTGTCCTGGCAAGACACCTCATAGGGACACCTCACCCTCTTCTTGGCCTATAAATAGGCCACCCCTCTTCCTTCTTCTTAACATATCAAGAGCACCAGAGAAAGAGAGTGAGAAGAGAGAGTAGCTCTAAAGGTGAAAGCCCAAGAAGGAGTTCTTGAGCTGTGAAGGTCCATCTTCTTCCTTCTTCTCCCTTTCAGCCAACCTTCTGCCTCCCTACGAGCTAGCACTCCTCGGAAAGCTGATCATTCCGGAGCTTCGCGTGGACGAGTCATTGAGGCCGGACGCTTGTGCGGCTGCGAAGCATCCTTGAAGGAACCCCCTTCTAAAGGTAAGAGATCTGATCTCTTTTACGGTTGAGATATGATCTCAATCTTCAAATCACAAGAAGTTGTGATTTATGCATATTTATTTGAATCATGCAATCCTCGGAATCTGAGGACTTTGTGATATTTGGTGTCAAAGCAAAGGATTAGTGGAGACTATCCTATTTCCGGAAACTCTCACGCGTGATCGTGTGACGAAGCGTGGCTCTCCACCCGGGGGCTCATATGATGAGTGCTTTGATAGGCATGCGCGGGTGTCACCCTATGTATTGGGACTGAGCCCGCGCCACATGTGATGTACAGTTGAAGACTGTCTTCTAAGCCAGATATTATCCAATTTTGGAGCCCACACGCGTGCTGCTCCGACCCCTTCCCGATTTTGTTTTCCACTTAAAACGCGTATTTCCGATGTGGAACTATTGGGCCTCATACTCTTCCACCATCGGACAAGAGCCATCCTCAGCTCTGATACCAAAAGACACGCCCCCGCCTCTCCGAAGCACGTGCGGCACCCAGTGCCCATGTGGGGGCCACATGAGGGGGGAACACGGGGCTCCCCTGCCATATTTTGTCCAGTTTCGAGGTCCGCACGCGCGCCGCACGCACCTCTCAGACCCCTCTCCGGTTTTGTTTTTCTCCCAAAATGCATCTTGGGAGAAAAACAAAACCGGAGAGGGGTGAAGGACGCTTGCGTGAAGCCCCAGAATCGGACAATATTTGGCAGGGGAGCTCCATATTTCCCCCCCTCATATGGCCCCCACATGGGCACTGGGTGCCTCACGTGCCCTGCGCAGGCAGGGGCATGACACTTCTAGTCTCCTCAACCTAGGTTGTCCATAGCCTAAATAGGTGTTGCCCAAGGTGACAAGCCAAGAGGGGGGGTGAATTGGTTTTTCTAAATTTTTGCTATCTTACTTTAGTCAATTGATGAGTGAGTGAAATTAAACTAATACACAATACAAACACACAAGAAGTATAGTGGTTCGGTGCTCTCCTAAGCGCCTACGTCCACTCTCCAAGCGATCCCTTGGGAATTCACTATAATCCCACGGATTACAGTTGGATTGTTTTCAGGGCTCACAATCCAAAAACCTTTACACTTTGGTTTTCCGGAATCACCAAGAACCTATGTTGGTTTTACGGGCTCACCAACGAACCTTCACAATTGGTTTTACGGGTTCACCAATAAACCTACACCGTTGGTTTTGCGAGCTCACCAACAAACCTTTACAAGGTGATTAATAAAAAAAAGAAGAAAGTTGAAGCTCCTAGATGAGCAAATATAACAATTATAAGCTACAAAGAAAAGTTTAGAATATAGTTATCGCTTGATGAAACTTCTCTCTTCTTTGTCAAGAATGCTTTATTTTTCAAGGGTGGATGGAGCTCTTAATATCTCTTGGAATCTGCTCAACCACTTCCTTTTGACTCTTTGAATTAAGCACTTGGATCAAGAAGATTAGGGCACTTGTCTTTCTTGTGTAAGCTTTGATATTTTTGCAAAAGGATATTTTCACTGATGAATAGTGTCCCTTTAAATAGTTTTCCTCACCCATTGGACACCCCCATTGGTCAGATTTCAAAAACTAGCCGTTACTTACTGTTGGGAGGACAAAAAGTACTTTTGCAGAACTAGCCGTTATGCTTCTGCCCGTACTTGGGTCGACTCAACTTTTCTGGGGTCGACCCAACTTTCACTTGAGTCGACTCATGCAACATTGGGGTCGACCCTCTCAGGAAACACAGAACCTTGTATTTCAGCCTTCCTTCACTTGGGTCGACTCAACACTTTTTGGGTTGACTCAAGGTTCAGTTGGGTCGACTCAAATTCCACTTGGGTCGACCCTCTCAGAGATTCCAGAGAACTGATTTTTGAATGACATAGCCTTTGGGTCGACTCATGTTCAGTTGGGGTCGACTCAGGGTTGGGTCGACTCAAGTTCCATTTGGGTCGACCCTCTCAGGGATTGCAGAGACTTGTTTTCTTGAGGCTTGAAGATGGGGTCGACTCAACTTTCACTTGGGTCGACCCAAGTACTGTTCATCCGTGCTATTTTTGCAGAAGTGTGCCAGATGGTTCCTTGATGTGCCGGGGTCAACTCCACCAATCTTGTGGTCGACTCAATCCATACTTTGCTGCTACTTAAGGTTAGATTCATCCATATAATCAATGAAATAAACTTCAAATAATTTTGAATATATGTCATGGTGGTGCTACATACTTTAAACAATGAAAATTACTATTGTCCACTTAAGAGTACGTTTCACTTGAAACTTTGCCGAATTGGAATTTTGAATTCACTATCCCTTTTCTATCGCAAATTTTATCTCATTTTTAATCATTAAAATACATCTTGATCTCATTCTACTAATGTACCGAGAGTGACGAACTTAGTAATGATGTATCATATTACCTTGTAATATTTAATTAGGTATCCCTCAATGGTTGTGTTAATCATCAAAATAACACTATCATCCTCAATTGTCAGGATCAAGCGTTACCATTACACCAAAACCCGCAAGTTTTAGTGAAGGCGCAACTTTATTTTCTTAAACTAGCGCAGGGGCCCATAGCGCCACGAGTCGACTCCGACCAAGCCTCGTCCAACTCCGGACTCCGACAGGGCCTCGCCAGTGGGTTCAGGGACCTCCTAGTGGTATAACCCACCCTACTCCTCCAGCGCATCCACGTTGGCAGGCGGCGGGACTGACTCGGCCCTCCAGGCCTCCGCCAACGTTGACTCGGCCCCTCAGGCCTCCGCCAACAATCCCCCCCCCCAACGTGATGCCTGGGTTTCGAACTCGAGACCTATGGCTCTGATACCAATTGTCAGGATCAAGCGCTACCATTACACCAAAACCCGCAGGTGTTAGTGAAGGCGCAACTTTATTTCCTTAAACTAGCGCAGGGGCCCATAGCGCCACGAGTCGACTCCGACCAAGCCTCGCCCAACTTCGGACTCCGACAGGGCCTCGCCAGTGGGTTCAGGGAACCCTAGTGGTATAACCCACCCTACTCCTCCAGCGCATCCATGTTGGCAGGCGGCGGGACTGACTCGGCCCTCCAGGCCTCCGCCAACGTTGACTCGGCCCCTCAGGCCTCCGCCAACAATCCCCCCCCAACGTGATGCCTGGGTTTCGAACTCGAGACCTATGACTCTGATACCAATTGTCAGGATCAAGCGTTACCATTACACCAAAACCCGCAGGTGTTTGTGAAAGCGCAACTTTATTTCCTTAAACTAGCGCAGGGGCCCATAGCGCCACGAGTCGACTCCGACCAAGCCTCGCCCAACTCCGGACTCCGACAGGGCCTCGCCAGTGGGTTCAGGGACCCCCTAGTGGTATAACCCACCCTACTCCTCCAGCGCATCCACGTTGGCAGGCGGCAGGACTGACTCGGCCCTCCAGGCCTCCGCCAACGTTGACTCGGCCCCTCAGGCCTCCGCCAACAATCCCCCCCCCCCAACGTGATGCCTGGGTTTCGAACTCGAGACCTATGGCTGTGATACCAATTGTCAGGATCAAGCGCTACCATTACACCAAAACCCGCAGGTTTTAGTGAAGGCGCAACTTTATTTTCTTAAACTAGCGCAGGGGCCCATAGCGCCACGAGTCGACTACGACCAAGCCTCGCCCAACTCCGGACTCCGACAGGGCCTCGCCAGTGGGTTCAGGGACCCCCTAGTGGTATAACCCACCCTACTCCTCCAGCGCATCCACGTTGGCAGACGGCGGGACTGACTCGGCCCTCCAGGCCTCCGCCAACGTTGACTCAGCCCCTCAGGCCTCCACCAACAATCCCCCCCCAATGTGATGCCTGGGTTTCGAACTCGAGACCTATGGCTTTGATACCAATTGTCAGGATCAAGCGCTACCATTACACCAAAACCCGCAGGTGTTAGTGAAGGCACAACTTTATTTCCTTAAACTAGCGCAGGGGCCCATAGCACCACGAGTCGACTCCGATCAAGCCTCGCCCAACTCCGGACTCCGACAGGGCCTCGCCAGTGGGTTCAGGGATCCCCTAGTGGTATAACCCACCCTACTCCTCCAGCGCATTCATGTTGGCAGGCGACAGGACTGACTCGGCCCTCCAGGCCTCCGCCAACATTGACTCGGCCCCTCAGGCGGCCGCCAACAATAGGATATTAGAGCGGTTGAATAGACCCTCCTCTTCTACTTATCAGCCACCTAGAGGCCCCTTCTATGATCCTGTAAACCTTGGACCAAGGCCTCCTCAGCAATCTTCCTCAAGACCTTCTTTTAGATCTAGGACCAGCATGTTGGCAAGGATCTAATAGGGCTTAATAGCAGCTCCAGCTTAGATAGGAGCAACTAGGATCCTCAATTGACTATATTTTGTTTGTCAATGTTTTCTTTCAGAATGTACTTGCGAATTTTCTTATATCAATGAAAGTGTCTATTCCTCAATTATCTTTGTGTATTGGTGTGCCAATCTTTTTTTCTACTTTTAAATGTACTTATTTACTTTGATATATTGTATATTAAGTTTATGCTCTTATTCATTGTTCTTTATATTTTGCCCCATAAAGTATTTTTTAATGTTGGCTAAAAGGAGGAGAATTATAGTACATTTTCTAAAGTTATAAGGAACAATGTATGAAAAATAGAAACTTAAAATGATCTGATAACTGAAACTTAATATGAGAAATGAAATTCAAAATGCTCTGATACTAAAACTTGAAAACTATGTGCTCTAATGCCCAAAATGAAACGTTAAATATATGTTCCAATGTCATAGATTGCTCTAATACATAATTACTCTGGTACTTAAAGTGAAATTTCTCTGATATATAACAAAAAAGTGTTGCTCTGTTACCATCTCTCAAAGGTCTAGATACATAATGAATATACTATACAAATCACTTTGAATTATCTTGTCCTGATTCTCAAAGAAAATTATAATGCTCTCAGTTATAAATTCTGGTGCTCTGATACAGTAAAAGTGCATGCATTCGATACAATATAGAAGTTTAAGGCAACTATAGTTTTTAGTGCATATACTTAAAGATTTTATCATCATAAAAAACGAGGAGATTATTACTCCTAAAGGATTATTTTTTATGATAACAAAATATTTAAGAGTCACTAACCCATTTAAAATTGCCTTACAAATGAAAAAAAGAAGGTTGTAGAAAATCACACTGAGGAGCCGCCTTCAAAGGTAGAGGAGTCAACCCGTCCGTGTAAAGAAAGAGAAGCTTCACAGATGAACAGCTATCTCCAGCTTTGGAGGACTAAAGCAGCCTGACAACATTCAAAAGTCATCCCCAATGCTTCAGGAGTCATCTCCAGTTTACAAGAGTTGACTGCACTACTCTGAAGTCGCCTCTAGAAGAAAGAAGCTGATCAAGACTTTTTAGAAGTTGCACCAGAAACACGGGAGTCGTCTCCAAGCATAGAGCCGTGTGAAGTTGGTCTAGAAATCGTCTCAGCATATTAGGAGCCATCTCCAGTTTTGAAGAGCTGACTAGTAATGTTCATGGAGCAGCAAGAAGGATAACCAGGAGCTGCCTCCTAGTTCCTCTGCTATAAATATGAAGCTTCTACGGTATTCATGGAGCAGCAAGAAGGAAAGAGAATGAGAAAGAATTTGAAAAGCTTAAACAAAAAGGAAGAGCAGTACTAGAAGCAAGAAAAAGAAGAGGGAAAGAGCAATAACTACAAATTTAGTGTTCTCCTTTACTTAGAGCCAATTATTGTGAGCTTGTTCTATTGTATTTAACTTGAGAGAGAGGTTCTTGTGTTGTACAAAAGCTTTTACTCCACTATATTATTATGAAATTCAGGAAGAAATCTTGTTGGGTAGGCATGTGGGGAGGTGCAAATTTTGTCGTTAGGGACCCAAACTTTAGGGTGGTGGCAGCGGATGGCTGCCAGTTATTTGACATCTCGCTTCCTAATGCGGAGCTGAGGGCTGCTTAGACGAGCCTTCGACATTTGCGGTGGTCCAGCTCAATCATCTTAGAGGATGACTCGGCCACGGTGATCAGTTGGATCCAGAAGGTCCGAGGAGTGTTGGCATGGACCACCCCTGACTCCGGGATATCTAGATGATGGTTAGGGATGGAGGGGCCTTTCAGACCATACATATTTTTAGAGAGGCTAATGAGGCTGCGGATTGGGTAACTGTATATGTGGCCAACCATTCCGGAAATACAATGTGGGCCGAGGAGGAAGAGCTGTTTCGGGCACTTCGTGATCTTTTGTTTTCTGACTTTATTGGATGTATTTGTACACGTATCATATGGAATACCTGCTTTAGCAAAAAAAAAAAAAAAACTTGTTGGGAAAAGGTCTTGCCAGCACTTATGAAGTTAGGTGGGTGTTGAGAGTTCCAGGGAGGCAAACTTTTGTAAAGGTTGGGCTAACACCTGAGAAGTTAGCCGGGCTGCTTAATTGGTAACTTTTACGCATCCAAAGACTAGTTTGGTTTGATTTTGTATGATGAAATTGGATGCTTAAATTGTTGAAGATTGCTAAAAGTACATGGATATTAAAATTTTTTATTGATCAATATGTGATTCAGATAATGGTTTCCAATAAATTAAATGCCATTGTCTAGTATTCATGCCTAGCTAGTAGGGTTGATTACTAGTAATCATATATTCAAGTGCTAATCTCTTTGAGCCTTGTCACGGTGCTAATCAAAGCCATAGTCATGAAAATTAAGTGAGGGCAAGAGTTGCAATTCAAAATTTTTGTGAGTTTTATAAAAGGAATTTTTCTTAATAAGATGCATTAAACCTGATTTTTATACTAGCATTCTAAAATGTAAATTATTATGTTGATATATACCTATATGCCATTCGTGAAATTCATTTGAATTTTCAAAATTTACTTCCTTTACAAACGATAATGATATTTGTGTTTATCTATGCTTAATTTTATATATTATATGCTTAATCCAACTAGGGATGTCGGGGTAACTTATTAGATTGTTAACTCACCATACTTGTCTTTTTTCCAAATATAGAAGAGTAGTGCAAACTGGGTTAGATGGTGTGTTGGCCTGTTTAGAATCTAGTCATAGTCTCTACTTTAATAATTTTTTGATCAAGTTTATGTAGTGTTTTTAAGAATGTGTTAATGAAAAATTCTGGGGGTTGTTTTAAATGATTTTCAAATTATGAAATTTGATTATTAAAATTTTTATTGTAGAATGTAGACAGGCTCTAAATACCCCTGCTTATCCACTATTATATGAAGAAATTTATTCTTAGAATTATGAAATTATTTAGGAGGCTTTGCATGTCTTATAAGACCAAATCCTATAAGATGTGCAGCCATTTGTCATATGTCTTGCTGGGGGTGATAGGCCGGATATCATAGTGATAGACAGACATAGTATACAGAGTTTTATATTAAAAAATTAATTAATCTTCCGCAAACCAATTTACTTGAATAGGTACATATTGAGCTGGACCTAAATACCAGTAGATACTCTTTTATTTTTCATATTTTTATTTTTTAATTAGACAAATGATTTAGCAATATGGTGATAGGTCAACAACTAAGCAAATGAGGCGATCAATCTATACTTATTTCATTTCCATAGTTTGATAATTTTTAAAGACAAATCATATTTTTTGGTGTGTATACATTTTTAAATGAGCTTCATATTTGGTCATACTACTATGAAACCGATGGCTTTGTAATATATGATAATTCTGCTTTATTAGTTATAGAAAATGTTGATTTAACACTTCTCTTATATAAATAACTTGTTAAAAACTAGAAAGTCAATTTAATGATAAAAATGGAATAATATAAAGAAACAAAATAATACATTTAAAAATTCATGCTTGAGAAAGTTAAGAACGATAAAAGATATCAAGAAAGCCAGTGAGCAATAGAATACATCAGTAATTAGTAATTCATGAGTACTTAGAAAAGATTTAGGCAATTTGTGAATTACTCATCAAAGTTCATAGAACATTAAATAAATATCAACCAGTTCAATTTTTTTAAAAATTTGAAGAATCATTCAAACAAATAACAATCTTTAATGCATCAAGAATTTTTTAATAATAAGAACACTGTTGTTGTGCTTTGGTAGAGAACTGAACTAAAACGGAGGACGCTCCCGTCTACTATCAAATATTTAGATAATTGGTGCTTCTTTGATGGCTTTTGAAGCTCCACGCATCTGTCGCGGGGTTTCTGAAGTATATTTGATGGCATCTTTCGTTGCCAGCTATGTAGGCACAGTGATTTAGGACTCTAGCATTTTGATTTCTATATCATTCAGTGATATTTTGTTTTCTGATGATTCTCTATTTACTTTAGGGTTTTGTGTCTTGCTGTCATACCAAAAAATAATTGAACTAAATACGTATTTATTTGACCACTTGTCCTAAACAAAAATATAACATTTGTGAGATAATAGCAAATAGTGAGATAAATACCATTCTGTAGATTTTGCTTTCAGCTGGTCAATGTTGAATGTGATAGAAACATGGCCATCCATAAAATCAATCATCTGCATTACAGACGCCATATGCTGAGGTCAGTTTGTGCTCCTCTTTGTGGTAACACTGTCCTATTCTTGGTTATAAATAAATACAAATCAATACATGAATAACTTTAAACTATGTAAACTACTCACTGTTTTTGTGCTATCGCAACAATCTTCGGATTCTATTTGAAATGATATCTTCCACATCAGTCAAAATGTCATTAGACTGTAGATGGTAACCATGATCTCTGTGGTGGAACAAGGAATAAGCATGACTAAGTATGGTTGTAACCCCCCCCCCCCCCCCCCACCCAACAAAAAAAAAAAAAAAAAAATCCAGAATAAATAAATAAATATGGCAACATTTTATTATCTAGTAAATCTTTTTTTTTTTTTTAAGGGTAAGACTCTTTGGCAGAGCTATTGACAGTAGAGCTTTAAAAAGTAAAACTTTTTGAAGTAAAGCTTTTATAAAAACTATTTGTTGTTTGGTAACTGCATTTCTAAAGTTCCATAAAACTTTAATATATATTTGACAAACAAACTGAAAAAATACTTTTAGTATGACAAAATGACAATAAAGGATATTGCATAGTATTATACAAGAGAGCATAATAAAATATAATATGTATTAATATATAAATATATGATATAGTATAATATTACCATAATATAATATAATACTATTCTAATATAGTTAATATAATATTGTATATTGTATATTTTGATATAAAATATTATAATTATTATCATTAAATATTAATATTTATTAATATAATATTTTTAGGAACTAATTTTTGGAAAAAAAATATAGTGTCATTTTTATTGTAATTATATGATTTTACTATGAGTATTTTGGTCTTAAAAAAAATATTTTATAAATCTAAAACAACTTTCCGACGCGTGCTAAAAGTACTTTTCCGACGAAGCTCCAGTTTGGAACTTCTCTCAAATAGATATTTTTAGCTTTCCGACAAAGCTAAAATAGTTTTTTAATTTTTTTATCAAACACTCTAATACCATTCAAAAGTATTTTTGGAGGATTAAAAAGTATTTTCTGCCCACAAAAGCTTTACCAAATGGAGTCTAAATCTCTTTGTTTTAATTCATAAAATCTATTAGAATGTCTTCAGATAATTGCAGTAGTATGACAAGACGTGATAAAGTAATCACGATAATAAAATTTTCACTTGAGATTCTTCAATATCCTCCCACACATACCATCCAATTTAAATGCAGTTAGCTTCCATCAAGTGATGATCCCCAGAACTACTAAAAAAATTCAATCTTTCTTCCGTTTCCACTTCTAGTTTTCTCTTTCCACATCTTCTTTGGCAGATTAAATTGGCAGATACCCGCAATTGGATCCATTCTGGCCTTATGCTCCCCATTCGCTGAACCACTCACGGGCCCCTTATCCCCACCCTCGGTGTCCCGATCTCTCCCGATCCCGATAAACTATTTCGCCCGTGTCTAGCCCACAGATCTTGCCCCTGCTTCACCGCGCTAGCCGACAAACGCCTCTTTCACGCTCACGGGCGAGGCGCCTCTCGCCGCTACCTGCGCTCGCAGCCACCAAGATGTAGATCCAACGGCACTATAGATGGCAAATTCAAATGCAGTCCCTCATTGGTGTAGTCATTTATTACACTAGATGTTTTTCTTTTGTCCTAAAGAGAGGGTGGAATATATGATCAAGGATAAAAAAAATTCTTATATTTAACTATATTTTTTGAAAAATATAGAAATATATTTTTTTAAAAAATAAAATTTTTATATTTAATGAAAAGAATCCATATGAAAGATGAAAAATTTACTTTCCTATAGATTGGAAATTCAGATATTTTTTTAAAAGTATTTTTAAATTTTTCGATAAAATTTAATAAGCTGTTTTCTTTTGTTACGATATTATATATATATATATATATATATATATATATATATATATATATATATATATATATATATATATATATATTTTAAAAAAATTGTTACTCAACTAAATATAAATATACTTTTTTATATTCAATTAAATATATAAAAATTACTTTTTCAGATATCATGTATTTAGATATTAACTTTAAAAAAAATATTTCAGTAAAAAAATATTCTTTCGTAAATCAAACGAGTAACTTACTTTTTCATGCTATATATTTGAACTCAGTGGAACTATATCTATGCCTATATCTATGTGGGGTGAGCTCTGTTCCTCTGAGACACAGTCTCTGTTGCTAAAGAAACCCCATTTCGAGGAGTTAGAGACCACCGCACCACCGGAAGCATCGATAACTCCAAACGTAATTTAGCAGTTGGCGGTCGCTCCAAACTCTCCCAAGAAAGAGAGGAGCTTCCAACGGCTATATTTCTCCTTCCTTCTCTCTGTCCACCTCTGCCTTCAATCTCTCTCTCTCTCTCTCTCTCTCTTGCGGTCATTAGCAGGTCTAAACGAGACAAGGTATCACCGTTTCTTAGTCCAGAGATTTTTCCATTGTTCTTAATTTGTAGATTATGGTGTTTTAAGAAGAAAGTGGAGTTAGTTTTAAACTTACAAAGAAATGGATTGCTTTGGAAACTGAGGACTTTAATGGCAGTTTGGTGTTATTAGTTGACATTTCTTCCATTCTTCTCTTTAATGAATCAATTCGTCATCTCTTCTCCGGCTCATTAAAGCAGGCTTTCGTACCCTTGCGCTCTCTATTTTTCTTTTTTTTTTTGGTCTATTAGCTTCTGTTTTGTTTGAAGAATCTTGGTTTGAGGAATCTTGGCTGGTAGTTTGGAACATTTGTTGGGCTTAAAGGCCTCCTTGGAGAGGCGAAAAAGTTTCTTTTCTCTCTTTTTTTCCCCTCCCTTTCCTGAGGATCTTAGAACGATTTTTATTTATCTTCCTCTCTTTTCAGCTGCAATGAATTGTATAATTTCTTTATTTTGTTTTCCTCTGAAATATTGTGCGGAGAACAAAAGGAATGCATGCGAATTTATTTGTCATCTTTTGGCTATAGAAGTATTTTATAATTTTTCTTAGGTAAAAGAACGATTTTATAAACTAAAATATGAGAAAAGTTTGTGTAATTAATTTTCTTGTATGAATATCTTGGATTTTGCAGGACTGTGGAGCCAACAACGTTATTGTGAATGGTGGAGATATCTTGGGATCTCTTCTCTGAAAATTAAGAAAATTTGCAGAAGACAAGCTATAAACAGGTATTGTTCTTTATCCCATTTATAGTTCCCTCCCTTTAAACAAATTGTGTCCATTTGTTCTTTTACATCCTTGGTAAATTACTTTTTCCAAGACTTCTCTGAACAATTCACTTAGATTCTTTTAATTCATTCGATCTTTTATGCTGTTATGCTTACTCTTTGGATGAAGTAGATTGATCAGTGGTAAGCTTCAGCCTTCGGAACACCACCAAAATGATTTCGATTCTTCTAAATTTCGTACCATAATTCGCTGATTTGGTGTTGGAGCTTTATATCTTTGCTAATGTTTCAACATTTTTTTTGGTTAGTTTTGGAAGGTCAATTGTTGAAACATTCAATCCTTGGTGGCAGTTGGTGTTGAGTATACCCTTAAGAAGTTAACCTTAGTTTGTAATGGAGGAGGTCTTCCTGCAGGTAAGTGAAACTTTTATGTCTAGGAAAATGTGCTTCTTCTGCATTTTCTTCTGGAAAATATTGAGACTGCACATGAAGTTTGAAGGCTAAAGATAGCTAGAATTGTTGGGTTGTAACAGGATAATGGTTGTAAATAAGATTAGAATTAGAAGTATAAGAGCTTGTAAAAATTATTAGAATTTAGTGACATTGAAACAAAAACAATGGGGGTTTGTTTTGATGGTTTATTGATTCATTCTGATGAAGCACAGGAACAATCCCTGTCAAATAGGGGGGCTTAGGGTATCAATCTGTGGGTTTTAGAAGTGTATAAAATGACTTAGGAAAGGAACCTTAAGAGAAGTTTTGCAAGTGCTAGAAGAAGATAGGTGTTTACATGGCCACAAAATGGAAGAAAATATACTCAATTAAGGAATTAAGAGGTCTGATTAGAGTAACTGGGGAAGCTAGTCCCAGGATGATGCAGGGTGAATGTTAAAATATTTTGGTAACTTAGGTACCTACTGTTGTAGGTTTTGTTATCAATAGATGTTACTCGGTTTCCAAATTTGGATCTGGAACCCATATAAATATTATGCATGTTGTTATACACAATCATGGATCCAGTGTCAGTAGGTCTGTAGGGTCAAATTATTCACATATCAATCTAGAGCTGTTCCTCACCAGTACATTTGCCTTCTTTAATTCATGTGGTTATATATCTAATTATGAATATGGTAAACTAATCTGTTTGTATGTTTTCCTTTTTCTTGTGGCTTTGTAATGTTGTCACAAAGTTCTTTGTTCCAATTTTTGCAGAACCAGATTGCAGCTATGGATAAAGCAGGAAATGTAGTTCTGGACATTGAAAGCCTTACACAGCCCTCTGATAAGTGCTCTGGAAGTCCGAAAATGACCGTGAGTTTGATATATCCATTTCTTTTTAAGAAGAAGAGTTTGATAAATACATGATTTTTGCCGATCTAGTTATCAATAAATCTACATTCTAGATTCCCGTTAATTAGCCACATTTATTAAAAGAGTTAGGTAAAGGGTTTCTCCTTCTTTTATTGTACAAACAGAAAGCTCTTTCTCGTAAGGGTTCAAGCAGAATGGAGAAGCGAAATGGTGAAGAGCAAGAAGCAGATGAGACATCAAAAAAACTTGTCATTAAAGGTATGAAGTGTGTCCTTTAGTAACCACTGCATTCTAAAGTATTAGATCAGAATGCAGGGCACATGCGATTACCTGGAAAGTTTGGCACTTTGTGGCTAGCTTTTTCTATCTATTCTGTATTACATATAAAGTGTATAACACGAGATATTGCAGCAGTTTAATATTATTACAAGATCCCTGCGCATGCATTCATAGGGCCACTCTTGCAGTATCTCAAATTGAGCCCTTGTCTGTTGGAAACATCGAATGACCCTGACCAATCTGATTGCCACAGCAGGATATTTCAAATGTCTCATCTAGCTACTTGTTTTTGTGGAAATCAATACCTCATTACTGTATGAGTTGGAATTTGCCACATCACTACTGGAAATTATATTGTAGCCATTGTTGTCGTTATTAAACAAATAATTTTCCATAATCGAATGATTGTATGTCTATATGAATCTTGATTACTTTTCCACTTTAACAGTGGGGTGTTCCCAGCTGGATCAGTTGAAACAGCCTGCGATGCCAATCAAAGTTCTCATAGCGCCTCCAACTTCAGTTAATATTTCCGGTGTTGCAGATACTGGGGATGGAAGGAGTAGGAGATTTCATCGCCTAACAACTATCAACCCGAAGAAAATCCTTCTCCTTTTTGCTTCTATGTAAGTACCCTGATGGTCTTCTAATTCTAATAATGACGCTAAACTTTTGGAAGCTGAGGTAATTGGATTCCATTTGTTTTTACCTCGATGAATGGCTGGAAATTGTGGTCTGAGCTAAAAGAATATTATTCTTGAGTGATTTCATCATTCATGTAACTGGTGAGAATGGTTGGACCTTTTCCAGTTACAGATGTTTACTACATAATGTTTAGCTGTCTTAGTTGACTACCCAAATTTTCATCTGAAACTGCAGTCTTTTTTTGATCCTCTCTGCATTATAGCAACTGAGGCCCTAAACCCCAGTGTTTGAAGTGGTACCATGGTCATGTTCATTTTAATTTGCTGAGAGATCTATAGAAATATTGATTTGTTTTCTATATGAGGAACAACTCAAAATATGCAACATGATAGAAACAGGAAAGAGGCCACAAACATATTTCAACTTTGTGGTCATCGTCTTAACTCTATTATGTTAACTGATTAACAATAATTGAGATCTACGTTGCTCCCTTGAATTTGTCAAAATACCTCTGCTGATTATTCTGAATTGTCTTTCAAGGAAGGAATTTCTCAGTTCATTGCATATTATTTAGAGGTTGCTTAATGACTCTGGTTGAACCAGTGGTCCCACAATCAGAGGAGCCTGCAATGGGGATGGCCCATGGGGCAAGAAGAACAGAAGGGTTGTTCTTCTGTGTCTTAGATATTTCAACACCATGAACCTGGACTTTTGGGCTATGTTGTAGAACCGTTTTCCTGACGGGCAAGCCTCGTTGCTCCTCCCTTCATCTCTCACAACATTTAGCTGTGCAAGTAGATTGACTGTAGTTATCAACACTTGTCCAGTATGACAGTCTGTTTCATACATGTGAGGCACCGATTTCTTATTTGAATGATGTTTCATTCATGTGAAGGACTCTATGTCAAGTACCGTCTTTCTTCTCATATAGATTCGTTCCAAGTTTTTTGGAACTTTAAGCATGCACACTATACTTGTGTTTGTTTGAATCATTATATGATAAATATACCAATGAAGGACTTCATACCCACCGTCTGGTCTATTACTCTTCATAGCTGGCTATTTCTCCATGTTTAGGAATTAGGTACCAAGTCAAGGAGTTAATTTCAGGTTTTTGATAGTGAAAATGATCTCAAATTATGATAGGTCATATACCTTGACTCTTAGACCTAATCTTTGTCAGGCTTTCTGCTTAAGGTAATGTTTACTGCTACCTGGTGATGCTCTTGAGCCACAGTGAGCACTACTATTGATTCCTACTGAAGCAGAAGTTTCTACATCTCTCCTTTACAGTAACCAGATATATCTGCAAATTATTTACAGGTCAAGCATGGGGACAATGATTCTCATATATTTTACGCTTGCTATCAGTCGACAAGGGGAAGTGTAACCGTGTTTTGAAAGTTCGATGGGTGGACAACTTGACTATTTTTGGCATGGTTTTGATAGGAAGGCACAGTGGATACACTCTTGCTGGCTGCTGGGCACATGTCTGCTATATTCCTCACTCTCTCTGAATGGGAGCTATGAGCATTTTTATGATTGAAGTATTAAAGAAACAGATAGCTCCACATTATGATGCTTAGTGTGAGAATCTGTGAAGTCCCAGCTGTAAAAGCTTGCATGGTACTACTTATAGCAAGTTTATTTGCATGATTTGAGTAGTGTTATGTGTAGATATTGGATGCTATTTTTGAATAAATGTTCAGTTTTGTGCACAAGTTGCAGCTGTGTAAAATAGTATTTAGCTCCTTCTGTTTTACAAATCATTTTTCACATTCTTGGTGGCATGTGTAGTTTGTCATGCAGGTTGGTATTGCTGAGTTCAGGGCTTTGGAATGGACACAGCTGTTCAGTGCCATCACTGGATGGAAAGGACCTTCTGCAAAGAAGAAGACCCAGACAGAACTGCAAACCTCCCAGTCATAGTTACAGCCTTTGCTGCTTCTATGCTCAAATTTTGTGGCCGCCTGTTGATAAAATTAAGCAACAGGAAGAAGCAAACCTCTTAGCAAGAAAACACTAGTTAAGAAACAAAACTTTACATAATTCTTTAAATCTAAAGCTTACCATGCACCCTGCAGAAAATAAACAAACAAATAAGGAAATTATTTACCAAGATTCTTTACATTTTTCTTACAATCCAACCAAGACCCTAGCCTCTAGCCATCATTAAATTAACTATTAAAATTAAATCAAAAAAACCAACAAGGGAAAATTATTTGCCAGTCGTGATCCATCCTCTATGCATGCTTGGAAACATGGCAAAAGTAAAACGTGAGCATTTTTACCTTTTTTTTTTGCAAACTTTCCCATTGAGTTGTTTTATGGCTTTAACCAAAATATCATCCCAATCAGCATTGTCTGCAAGCAAAGCAAGCAAGACAATGAGATCAATACGAACTCCTGAACTTTCTTATTATAAAGCATATTATAAACCCTGAAAGTGTATACAAAAATTTCGCTCACCAGAATTATAGCATGTAACATAAAACTTAAAGCAATAGGGGAAATTTATACGCATTTTTAAATCAAGAGACCATGTTTAATGTTCATACCATGATCTAGTTATTGAAAATAACTTAACGAAAGAAAATAGTACCACATCTAGATAAAGTATTTCAATCCCTAAATAAGTATAAGCATTAAAGTCTATGCATCTAGAAGAACAATATATTCAAAACAGGTCTTGCATATTCTCTAAGATTATGTCTTAGTGGGTATGCGGCCGACCCAAATGAGTATTATCACTTTATTAGAGAAGATTACATGATAAAAAAAATGATTTAATTCAATCTCAATGAAAGAACAATTAGCGGATATCTTAGCGGCAAGCTCAGCATTGTTAATATGGAGTTCAGAATAATTGAGAGTGTTGGCCGTCACAAACTCCCATGACAATAAATAGTTCTTTTTATCTAATAGTTTGATTTATATAGTGTTGATCCAGGTTAGTTTAAAGTGAGCCTTAGACTCAGTATATACTTATTTTATATCTTTATGGGAAAGGAATTAACCTTTTCTCCGTGTTGGTCTTAGATAGAAATTAAAAAAAACAATTATTTTTGGTTTTGGCGAGAGGTATCTTTTCTGGTGGCCGAAAGATCTTTGCTTATTGGAAGGAAGCATTGTTGTTTCCTTCTCTTTTTCTTTTTCTTCTTCTCTTGGTGGTGTCTTGTAAAAAGATGAAGGAACAGGCAAGTTCTGTTTTCCAGCTTAGATATTTTCCCGACAAATGTTTTCTTAGTAGATTCATGATCTCCGAAACTTCATGGAGGAGGAGTAGATTCATAATTTACCAAGAGCCTATTTAGATTTTTCCATAGAATTAGGTTAAAAATCCTTGAGGATCCATAGATTGGCCCATTACAACCAACACGATCAAAAGTTACAGGCTGGGCTAGGTCCGTATTCATAAAATACGTAAGAATAGCTTTGGAGTGGACTAGCCTGAATCCTATACGATAAAAAGAAAGACTTTTGGCCTGTTTGGATATTCTTACAGAATTGAACTAAAAATCTTGTAGGAGTAAGGCCTGTTGGCCCGTCTGCTTCCATAACTTGTCCAAAGCCAACCCAGATATTAGTCTATGGATGGAGTTTGAGATTTAGGTTGGGTGGAGTTTGGTTAATACTGGGTCATACTTAAATGGATGGCTCAATCCAAAAATTCTACGGATTTATAGTTCAATCTAGTAGGAATAGCCAGAAATGTTCTTTTTTCTATCCCCGTGAAATAGGTTGGGAAAGCTTTAGTTAATATGGGCTTGGTCAGGCCTTAATTATATTCTGTAGTCCTAGAAATCCTATAATCCTAAGGATTCAATAGGATTATCCAAAACAGGCCCTAAGTGTAGTGAAGCTTCATAGTTCCGGAGGATCCAGTAATCTGTAGTCTATAAAAAAAAATTTGCGATGATCTTAGATGCTGTTGTTGGGAGATATGTGTCTATGCTGAGTTCAACATGCAAAGTGCGGTGATGGAGTTAGGCTTGAAGAATGAGCTCAAACGGCTTTAGGAGAAGTTGAAGAGCGTAAGAGGCCTTGTCGATGATTGTGAGAATCAGCAAGACCACACAAAGTGTTGTTTGTAGATATTGGTCGGATCTTAGCTACTACTCGAGATGAAAATAATATTACAACTATGGGTGCAGAAAACATCCGCAAAGTGAAGCAATTACCAGAGAATTCTGGTTGGGAACTCCTCCGCAAGAAAGTGTTCGTAAGTGGAGATGAGACAGAGATGCGGATGCTAAGAGATATAGGGATTCAAATTGTTGAGAAATGCCACCGTCTTAACCACCAAAGACTATTGCTAGCCTCTTAACCACAAAAGATAGAAGTAGGAGTTCATAGGAAAAGTTCTTAGAAAGTGATGCATGGTCCAGAAGCAAGCTTCCTGAAGAACTTAAGGGAGCTTTATATATGAGCCATGAGAATTTACGCGGCGGAAGGGTGTAAAACCATGCAAACTGGGCTTGATCCCGTTGATAGGCCCAGCCATTTTTGGTCCAAACCAAAACAAAAAAAAAAAAAAAGAATTTCGGCACATGTTGTGCATGTGCTTAAAAGGAAGAGACTCTCAATTGGAGACTTCTTCCTCCTGAGATTATCGGATGGAATCCCACTCTGGGTTGGATTTCGGTCACGGTCGAGCCTATTTAGAGGCCATCTCGATCCTTCTTCCACTCCACCAGAGGTTCAACCTAGATCGGAACTCCCTGTCGGAGGATTTCTTTAAATTTTTCTTCGATCATCGATCGCCTTCGCACCGTCGTCGCAGCCAATTACTGCCGAAAACCAGGTAAGGACCCGGCCGCTCTTGAGCTACTCTTTCTCTCCTTCTTTCGTGGTCGTTTGGAGCCCCGATTAGGCTGGTGATCGCCAAATTTTTGGAAAAAAAGGGTGATGCCCTATTTCCTTTGTTTCGGTAGCCAGACCCCTGTTTTTCTTGATTCTAGTTGTTCCTACAACTGATGCTCATCGTCGAGGTCTTTCTTTGATCCCTCGCGGTGGCAGGAGACCATGGTTAGAGTTCTCGCTATTGGGATGCTTGATTTTCATGGTTAAAGAGGTTAGAATTAAGTAGTTTTGGCACTGCTAGCCACCAGTCGCCATCGGTGCCCATCGCCTGTTGGCCGGTTGTGGGTCCTTTGACACCAGGCACCATCCATAGTTACCCTCTTCTTTCCTCTTTCTTGGTTAGAGAGTGAAGCTTGCTTTTTCTTCCCTCTTCTCTCTCTCTCTCTTCTCCATCCTTTCTCTCTCTATTGGACTTTCTCTCTACTCTCTCAAGAGATTTTGGAACCAGTATGGTACCTCTCTTTGTACTTTTGGATCAACTCTAGTAAAGCATCCTGATCTATAATCGACAGGCAACATAGCAGCCCCACCTTGGACCTTTTTAAATATTGTTAGAATTGATCACCCCTGATCTCTTTTGAAACTCCTGTATCATAGTGCGAGCATGATCAAATGAACTTTGCTTTGATTGGACCAACCATGATGTCCGGCACTTCCATTAGATTAGCCCTATTAGGGTGTTAGAATTAGAATTTCTATTTTTGAAATAATTATGATAAATTCTGATGAGAGTATAATTTTTAAATACCAATATCTTAGGAGAATTTTTAAAACTGATTAGATTGACACTTGGATTCGTTTGCAAGATGAGTAATATTTTACTTTTTCTAAATTTATCAATATTACAAAATTATTATATTCATGACTTTTGAGCGATATTGTCCATGATGTAAGAATTTGATGCATAGTATGTTATTGCTAAATATGTTATTTTAGAATATTATGACGATATATAATCTTATTATAGATATGATTGATTGATATTTTTTACTATATAATTTTAGAACTGAAATATGAGATCCTAAAACTATTTGAATTTTGACCTGGCTATGTTGAGGACCTCGCCAATAGGGGCTATTATATTGGCATATGATTCGTCCTGAAGGTTCTGTTGCAAGATAATGTGCGACATCCTGCAAACAGATACACAGTTCTGAAAAACTTTGCTACAAGATGATGCTTAGTTCACCGTAGGAAGATGCATGGTGTCCAACTCAATCATGATCCAAACCCGACCTGGACCCAATCCAGACCCAATTCGGGTCCAAATTTTTTGGGTTGGGGCTGGGTTATACATAGACTCGACCCAACCCGAATAACCTATTGGATTAGAAATTTTAGCAGTGGACCAGAGCCACCCCGACCTAATCTTCTATTGGGTTAGATTTGGGTCCAACATTAGAACCCGAACAAGGAACTGGATTGGGTCAAGATTACTTATGGCCCAATTCAACCCAACCTATTTGCACCCTTAGGAACGGGGTGCTTGACATTAAAGGCATCATGGGAGCAATTGAAAACCCTGCTATACAATTCAATATCTAGAAGTGGGACTTTTTTTACCCGAGCTCAAAGTCCTAAAAGTCACAGGATGTGCTTCCTTTGCTTGAAGCAATAGAAAACCTCTCACGGGTCTTCCTCTCGAAGCTAAAACTCTGATGTTCACAGCCAACAACCCGTATTTAAACAGCTATGCCTGGATTTTTTTTGAACCAAGATTTTCTATCGTGTGATTTTTGCACCGCAAGATCCTATGTTATAGTGTATGGCAGCCACAAACAGTTTTCTTTTATTACCGTGATGTACCATGGATCGCACTCATCGTATTCTAGAAATAAATGAGAGCCGTACTTATCTTCAAGATGGATGATATGGTGGCTATCTGCAATAGCACAGGATTGTATGGTGCAAAAGTTGCACCGCAGATAATCCGAACCCGACTCCAAAATTACATTGGATTTGATAGTACACTAGTGGAGATAATGTAGCCTTGTAGCCAACGTTTACATGAAGAATTTAATTTCTAGAACTTCTTACTCTTGCCAATTGCTTCGAATGCTTCTTGCTTCAAGACGTGATCTAGAGAAGAGCTCCAATGGGGTAGAGCATGATGAGGGATTAATTTGTTTACGCTAGGGTGTCACAATAGCCAATATATTTAGGATTGCCCTAATTCTAAGATTGCAGCCGGGTAAGGATGGACCAGGGCAAGCTTGACCAAGTCTGATCCAACTCTTCTTGGACTATGATTTTGGACTCAGATCTAAACTATTGACTAATGGAATTGGGTCAAATTGTCCACGTCAAAGATTTGGGAATCAATCATTGGATCATTCAAGTAAGGTCAAGCTAGGCATGACACATATACAATCAAATGCATTTAGATGCAAGTTGAATCAAGTGTAGCTTCAGTCTAATGCGGACTTAGAAATTGCTTAGAAGATTTTTGGTGTTAAAGATGTGATTTGCGGAACTCAAACGGGGTAGAACATCTTGAGGGATTCTGACTTCTTGACCCTTAGGTGTCGATAATATCGGTCCACTAAGGATTATTTTGTTAATTTAACCTTGCAATTGGGTTAGTTCTAGACCAAGGCAAGCATAACCTAAAACTAGATCCCACTGTTTTTCAGCTTTGATTTTATATTTAGACCGAAATTGTTGACCAGACAACTTAGCTTAGGTTGGCCATGCAAAAAATTTCAGGGCCCATGGGATCATTCACGTCGGGTCCAGGCAAGTGTGACTCGGATCCAAGATCAAATGCACTTAATTAGGTCCAAGTTGAATCGAGTTTAGCTTCAATTTTATGTAGGATATACATTCTGTGTTTAAAAGAAAAGCTATTAGCGATATAATTAGCAGAGAAAACTAGAAAAGGATGTTAATACAGAATGCTAGCGTTGATATCCTCCATAATGATATAAAAAAAAATAACTGTAGTGTCCAACTTGCTCACCAAAGTATGGCAATAGAAATGGACGGTTCAAAGGTTTCTAATGCAGCATAAGGTGTAGCTAACAAATACTACGACCAACTAGACCATGCAGCATATGGCATGTCCTTGATGGTATGAAACTGCATCTACTTGCAAGAAATTTGGAGCTCAATATAGTTGTGTCCCAGTTTATGTCCAGCCTATTAAAGCTATTTCTAGAGGATGCCTACTCTCATAGCCCAGACCAATCCATAAAAAGCTAGATGAAATCTTTTAATGATACAATTAGAGGTAAGTTATTCCTTAGGAAAGTATAAAGACGGGTCAAGTTTTAGATTGGATCACCTTTTGCCAATTTTATTTATAAATTCCATTAAAATTAGGGTTCTGTATATTAGTTACTTGCCTATATCTAAATTAGCTCATAGCCTCACTGAGCCCTTCCTTTTTCATTCCTCACTAATTCCATTGAAACTAGTGACAAACAAATTGGCAAATGCTTTATACACCTCCTAGGGTACCCTACTCCGATGTTTTGCAAGTCCCCAAGGATCAACTTATTAGTGTATGATGTGCGAAAACTTGGTTTGATGCTCATTCAGGGTATGCTACGAGTTATGCAAAGCACCACTCCAGCAAATTTGATTTGGTGCCTCTAATAGTGACATATGGTATAAGTAGCGTAGTGCAAAGTTGTATCAACATGTCCAAAGTAGAGAATGTATAGTATATGATTTCGTTTTTGGAAATATCAGCCAGACATGTAGATTTTTTTTTTTTTTGCTAGTGCGGATGGTTCATATAGTTGTAGTATGGATATATCCCATAAAGTCAGAAAGCAACAAGTCTCGGAACACCCAAAGCAACTTCTTCTATCCGTCCCACAAGGCACCTCCGGAGTGACTAGCCACATACAAGATCACTCAGTCTGCAGCCCTATTAACCTCTCTGAACACATACTTGGCTTGAAAAGTCACACCTCGACTAATCATAGCCCGGATGTTCTGAAGCAAGGGGTGGCACCCTCCCACGCCGCCGATGCCACCTTGAATCCAGCTAATCACCGTAGCCGAATCATCCTCAAGCATAATTGCATTGGCCCGCAACACGCTTCGAGCATGGCCCAGGCCGGCCTATGCGGCCCTCAGCTCGGCCTTCAAAACTGAGGTGTCGAAGATCTGGCAGCCACCATCCTAGAGTTCAGGCCTCTGATGATGAATCTAGCACCTTCCCTCCTACCTCTATCTAGCACGCATCCATTGAAATTAATCTTGAGGAAACTCAGAGGTGAGAGCTCCTAGGTGGAAAATATCGTACGAGGCACTACACGAGCAAAAAAAGAGCCCAAGGTGCCCCGAGTTATTAAAGGTCAATACAACGGGCCTGCATAAGTAATTTCTTGCTACATGTACTTGGGTACGTTTTGCAACGAACCTTGGTGAAGGGCTACTCTTTTCAAAGATTTATACATTTTCGGCCAAACAGATCTGATACGCAGTATAGGTCACCTCAACTGCCACCTGCCATGTTGGAGGGGGCACCGGCCCATCGATGAACCGTGTGCAGGAAGAAATCCAGGTGGTTCCATATATCCGGCGGGATCTCAATGGCTCTTTAGACCTTTCGCGCTTGCTTATGCTGAAAGCGTGGTCCATGGAGAGACATATAGATCTAACATTTTCAGGAGAAAAGACGAGGAGAAAAAGATTTAAGCAAGGATAGACAAAACAAAAATCCCGGATTGCAGTTGCCATTCACCCGGTACCTACTTTTGGCATCGCACGCGGAACACCAGATCCAACGAGCGCACTTTCTCACATCCCCCTTCTCGATGCAAACCAGAAGCGGCATTGAACTGATCCCGTACAAAACTTGCAACGCAACCGAGGCTCCTAAAATTAGGAAGACGACACGTAAATTGTCCTATTTTGCCAAAAGTCAAGGCAACCGTTGCATCGCGATCCCCCAAATCCCTTCAACCACCGCGCTATGGTCACATGAAACCTTCCTTCCCTTGTTCCCACTCACAAATATTTCAGCAAACTTCTCTTTTTCTTCCCCTTCTCAGCTCTTCTTCTCACTGCCTCCACAGAGAAAAGTTCACTCTTTTTCCTCCTCCTCCTCTTCTTCCACTCCTATGTTTTTCTTGTCGAGCTCTGTTCTCTTGTTTTGGTTGTAGAATCCCAAAGTTCAGCACTCGCAGAGCAAGAATCTCTCCGGAATTCCGAATGGGTTTCGCCAGCCATAGCTTATAACGCCGGAAAGGAGCCTCCTTTACACCTTTCTGCGTCTTCTCTGGTTCTTGGGATCATTTGAAATGGGAGACAGGGGGGACCCGAAGTGGTTTCTCTTCATGCACACGTGGTGTTTGTTGTTGTATTTCTTCCTCTTCTTCTTTTTCATACCTACCAATTCCCAGAACCAGACCTGCAATTCTGGCGATTTGCATGCTTTGCAGGGCTTCTCGAATGCCCTCGATGCAGGGATCCAAGGCTGGAGCTTTGATTCTTCTCCCATCGACTGCTGCACCTGGGCCGGCGTCTTGTGTGACCGGCCGACGGGTTCGGAAAGACGGGTGATCGGGTTGGATCTCCAGAACAAGAGCTTGAAGGGCTCCTTATCTGATTCTTTGGCTGGTTTGGATCAGCTGAGATGGCTCAATCTCTCTTATAATTCTCTTGAAGGCCTTGTTCCCTTGCAGCTGCTCCATCACCCCCGGCTGGAGCACCTTGATCTCAGCTCGAATGATCTATCCGGGTCCATCCCACTGGATGTTTACCTTCCTTCGATCCGGGTTTTCAACATTTCTTACAATATGTTCGACGGCAGCCCCCCGCTTCTCTCCGGGTCGACGAATCTTGAAGAGTTCGATATCAGTTTCAATGGGTTTGTGGGTCTAATCAACCCGGGCATCTGTAATTCCTCCACCCGAATTCAAATCCTTCGGTTTTCGATGAACTCCTTCACCGGCGGCTTCCCCGTGGGTTTCGGTACTTGCAATTCTCTTGATGAGCTCTCTCTTTATATGAATGATATTACTGGGAATTTGCCTGAAGATTTGTTCAAGCTGTCATCTTTGAAGAGCTTATACCTTCAGGAGAACCGCCTGTTCGGTCGGATGAGCACAAGATTCAGTAATCTCTCTAACCTTGCTCAGTTGGATCTTTCCTTTAATCTGTTCTCAGGGAACATCCCGAATGTTTTTGGTAGCCTTATGCTCGAGTATTTTTGTGCTCAATCTAACAGTTTCCATGGCTCTTTACCTGCTTCCTTGGCTAACTTGCCCAGTCTTAGAGTGCTTAATTTAAGGAACAATTCTCTGAGTGGTCATATAACTCTCAATTGCACAGCTATGACTCACCTGAGCTTTATCGATCTTGCTACGAATTCGCTCACTGGTCCTATTCCTTATAATATATCTCAGTGTGTGGAATTGAAGACCTTGAATCTTGCTGGGAATAGTCTTACTGGTGAAATTCCCATCAGCTTCAAGAACCTCAGTTCACTGTCGCATCTCTCACTATCTAATAACAGCATCTCCAATTTGTCCTTGGCATTGGAAATTCTACAGGATTGCCCAAGCCTTAATAGTCTTGTCCTCACTAAAAATTTCTTTGATGGTGAGAGGATGCCAATGGATGGGATTCAAGGTTTTCAGAATATAGAGGTTCTTGTCATCGCAAACTGTGATCTTTTGGGGTCAATACCTCTGTGGTTGCTTAACTGCAGAAAATTGAAGGTTTTGGATTTGTCATGGAATCGCCTGGATGGGACCATCCCTTTGTGGATAGGCTATTATGACCATCTATTTTACTTGGATCTCTCTAACAATTCATTCACTGGAGAAATCCCAAGTAGTTTCGCTCAAATGAAAGGCCTTATTTCTCCGAACAATTTGCAGCAGGGGACCACGATGGAGGACTTTCCATTCTTTATTAAAAAGAGTATGTCTGGGGAGGGATTGCAGTATAATCAGGTCAGCAGCTTCCCTCCATCCTTGATTCTGAGTAATAACATGCTTGTTGGACCAATCTTGCCTGGATTTGGGGACTTTAAGCAGCTCCATGTATTGGACCTAAGCAAGAACAGGCTCTCCGGGACAATACCAGATGAGTTATCAGGCATGTCAAACTTGGAGAGACTGGATATGTCACACAACAATCTCACAGGAGGCATTCCTTTATCACTTACCAGGCTTAATTTTCTATCAAGTTTCAGTGTGGCATACAACAATTTGGTCGGGTCAATCCCAACTGGAGGCCAGTTCTCGACCTTCTCAAGTACTGCCTTCGATGGGAATCCGGGTCTCTGTGGTCCTCGTTTACCTTCCTGCGATTCCGAAGCTCCCATACAGACGGTGAGCCAAGGACAAAAGAATAAAGGTGTGATCATCGGAATGGCTGTTGGAATTGGACCGGGAACAGCTTTTCTTCTTGCTATTATTCTATTTATTCGTGTCAAGAACTCGTTCCAGCTCCAGAAGGCAGGAAGATACTTTAAAAGTGGTAGCAGATGCGAATGGAAACTTGAAATCAGCAGCATCTACAGTGGTTCTTCTGTTTCAGAACAAGGACAAGAAGGAGCTGAGCATCCGTGATATCATAAAATCTACCGACAACTTTGACCAAGCTAATATCGCTGGGTGTGGGGGCTTTGGTCTAGTTTATAAAGCAGTTTTGCCGGATGGGAGGAAGGTTGCTATCAAGCAGCTTTCCGGTGATTATGGCCAGATGGAGAAGGAATTCCAAGCCGTGGTACAAGCTCTCTCTAGAGCTCAGCACAGAAATCTTGTTCTGCTTCAAGGATACTGCAGGATTGGAAGTGATCAGACTCTTAATCTATTCATACATGGAGCATGGGAGCTGGGACTACTGGCTTCATGAAAAGCAAGATGGGGGATCCATGCTAGATTGGGAGAAAAGGCTTCAGATAGCTCAAGGATCAGCAAGGGGATTGGCATACTTGCACCAGTCATGTCAGCCCCATATACCGCACCGTGACATCAAATCAAGTAATATACTCGGCTGATTTCGCGCTTGCCTGGGTTATTCTGCCGTGCGACACCCATGTAACAACAGACCTGGTTGGGACTTTGGGCTACATCCCTCCTGAATATGGTCAATCCTCTGCAGCTACTTTCAAGGGTGACATTTATAGCTTTGGTGTTGTTCTTTTGGAGCTCCTTACTGGTAAGAGACCAGTGGATATGTGTAGACCAAAGGGAGACAGGGATTTAATTTCCTGGGTGCTTCAGATGAGAAAGGAGAAGAGGGAAATGAGCCTAATTTAGTATAAATGCAATTTTTTCCTACCAAACAAAGTATTGAATGCCTAAACAAAAAAATTTTCTTGTAGCTAACAAGGTTGAGCCAGTCATTATTAGGTTAATTTGTATAGGCATTAATCCTTGATGCTTAGGCTCTTTCACTTATATGGTTCTGCATGACTTCCTTTTTGTAGTTTTCGCTCATTGCAAAGAAATCAAGTACACGGAATGATAAGTATAGAAATCCAACCCAATTTTGAACTAGGCCCGATCCGAACCTAAACTAGATCCGATCCGGATCCGAATTTTTTTGGTTGAGGTTGGGTTATACATAGACTCGACCCAACCTGAATAACCTATTGGGTCAGAAATTTTAGCAGTAGACCAGAGCCAACCCTACCTGATCTTCTATCGGGTTGGGTCTGGGTCCAACATGAGAACCTAAACAAGAAACCGGGTTGAGTCGAGATCACTTATGATCCAATCCGACCTAGTTACCATGTGCACCCGTAGGAACGGCACCCCGAGGTGCTTGACATTAAAAACATCATGGGTGCAAATATATCTTAGTAACTTCAGGTGATAGGTATTATTACTGATCTTCTCTATAATCACACAACGTTTAACCTTGCGAGGTGTGAGTTTTCCTTACTCTTTGGTTGGTAGGTGTTCCTTAGTAATAATAGCCCACACATAGTCAACAACCTTGAATATCATCCTATGTCTATGCTCATACACATACTCCTTGTAATGCCTATTTAATTCTTCAATATTTTCCCACAACCGAGCATGTAGATCTTGAAGCTTTTGCACGATGCCTTTAGCTCACATGCTATTTCAACCTGGTTGCAGGTTTGGCACTAAATCCATTGCACATCTTGGGTTCCAACAATATACAATCTAAAATGTCGACTTATAATGAATCTATTGAATACAAACTCTACTTGGGTAAGCCTCTTTCCTACTACCTCAGATTCTTACTAACCAAACTTTGCAATATGCTGCCTATACTCCTATTCACTATTTTAGTCTATGCATCCGTATACGGGTAGTAGGTATCGCTAAATGAAAGAGTTGTTCTTAGTCTCTACCATAGGTGCGCTCCTCCCAAAATGTGGCATAAACTTGGGGCTCTGAACTGAGGTGATTGAAATTGAAACTCCATGCAGATGTATCATCTCTCGAAAGAATAGAACTACAATGAGAGATGCATCCATTTTCTTCCTACACGCAGTAAATTAGACCATCTTGGAAAAATAATCCACCACTACAAAGATCAAGCCAAAGCCATGCCGTCCTTTGGAGCCCCAATACGAAGTCCATGTTGATGTGGGTTCACAGTGCATGGTACTAACAATGACATCTATACTCCTGCATTCATTGCTATCCCTGTAAACACTGGCATAGGTGGCATGGACACATCTCTCAACATCTTTCCTTACCTTGGGCCAGTAATATTGCATAGATACGTGATGATATATCTTGTCACGGCTAAAGTGATCCTCTCCATGCAACTCTTGTAGGTTTTTATGCCTCAGCAAACAATTTGAAACACATAGGCAAGTCTCATTAAACAAGAAGCTATCCTATAACTAAAAGTCATCGTGCTATTGAGCCTGCACCTCATTAAAAATCTAGGATCGGTAGTGAACATAACTCTGAAAATATCAAAACTTGCTACAGTCGCATGCTTAGTGGTAACCAAACAAGTGTGGTGGCTCAAAGCATCAGCTACCCAATTCTTATTTCCCTTGTATCACCTGATGCCCCTGCTTTGGATAATGACCTCTTCCACCTACCTGCTTTAACCTCAGTAGCCTTTCCTTGCTTCCTGACAAAGACGACGACCGCATCAACTCTCATAGCTCGCTAGACCTGACAAGCCTTATCCCTAACCCTAGTTCTACATTGAAAGACCTTATTGAAAGACCTTCCATCTCCTTCCCTAATAAATCGTGGGATACCATTGGAAAATGGTTTCCACGAGGATTCCACGAGGACAATGCGGATGTCCTGGTGTGCCACGTGCCCTCCACGTTGGCCTTGGAATCTTGGATTGTGGAACCTAGGAAAAATTTAAGAGTCGAAGTTGTTGGGGCAACGAAGGCAGCTATGGAAAAGCTTCCCCTTGCAAGGTCAAAGAAGAAGCTGCCTCCAATGGAACATCCAATTGAAAACCCTGCTATGCCTCTCCATTCAATTCCTCACCAGCTATTTCTTTGATGGGGGAAAGTCTGTGGCTTTTCCTTCTTTGAAAACATCACCAAGGAGGTGGCAGAAAACCTTCTGGCTTTGAAGAAGGCGAAGGACATAATTCAAGTGAATTGATCCAATCCTCGGCTTAATGTAGAAAATTTCTAGCTTTTCATTCCTTGTTTCCCTACTTCTTGGATGTCGCTAGCTGAAATGAGGCTCCTGGAGGCGTGCACAACCTCTTCCTTTCTCCTAATACACTGTACTTTTTTTGCATAATTACTGTATCTTGGAACATTAGCAGCTATAATGCTCCTAGCAGAAGAAGTGCAATCAGAGACCTCATTATTGAATCGAATGTTAAAATATTCTTGCTTATTATCAAGCTCCATTTCCAGAAGCCAAAGAATTCTATATCCATCTTATGGCCCAAATTTAGAACGTTGAGATCATCTTTATTCCAAGAGCTTTCGAATGTCCGAAAAGAGTTCCCTGGCTCCTGCTTGTTCCATGAAAAGTACAACATCACCAAATGTAACAAATAGGAAGGTAACCCTCAGATTGTGAAGGACAACCTTGCCTTCATTGATTTCATTTTGTCTATAAGTCTTATTGATCTAAAATTGAAAGGTTGGAATTTTACATGGAGCAACAGTACATAGCATCCAAGGTCCGCCGAATCGGTATCGAAATACATACTGGTTGGCGAATGGATCGATACAGTACCGGTTCGGCACTGTACCAACACACAGTACGCTTGGGCATGCCGGTTCCATACCAGCACGCCCATTTTTTTTATTTTTTTAGAGTTTTTCAAGTTGATTTAATTAGCAATCAATTTTTTAAAACTTTTTCAATGGTTTTAGGTTTAATTTGATTTTTTTTTGATATTTTTTATGCTTTTTTTTTATATTTTTAGTATTTCTATGATTCTGGTTTAACCTAAATGATGTATCTTATTATTTTAAAATGATATAAAATATAAAATAATTAGTAAGTTGCGTTATACTAAAAAAAATAACATGAAATATCATCAAATCAAATAATGAGACAAAAAATATCAAATAATACCTCATTTTTTGGCACTGAATTATTGGGGTCAGTCCAGGAGCAATAACATGTGTCGTGTCTTGTTGTAGAGTTCTTTTTTATTTTGACTTTTGCATTAGTCATGTAAATTTCTTCCTAAACAATTCAGTGTAGTTTTGCTGCAAAACCTCAAAATATTTGTAATTCAGAAAAGCATCATCGCAACCTGGAAAAGCATATGGTCCTATTATGACACTTCAACGCAATTCTGGGTCTTTGTTTTGCTGGACTTCTGGGAAGGTTAGGTAATAAGTAGGTAAAACCATGAGAATGGTTCAAGTTTTTCTAAGCCTTTTGACACCATGAGCATGCCATATTTGACACACAATTGATGTGTCAATGACTCTTTTTCTTTTTTCTTTCATATAATTGTTTTTGAGAGAAAGAGTGGACTAAATCCAATCAAATTCATTAAGATCATGAATTACAAAACAATGTTGTGGACGCCAAAGCCAGGCATCCACATCAAGAAAACAACTCAATTAAACCCTCTTCTGTTCTCACTTACACAATCAATCCAACATTTTAGTAATGAAACAATCTGGCTCTAATCTGATGCGCGCCTTTAAACTGGTCCCTCACAGTCCTGGTATTGCGCTCCCACCAAATGGTTCAAAACACCACGGCAACAATAACATCCCGACTTCTTCTGACTTGTTTTTTTTCATATAATTGTATGACTTAGAAGTTGAGGAGTGAGGCAAAGAAAAAAAAATATGAGAAAGAATACAACCAGCTAATGCTGATTTGAGTGTTAGTGATTGCTTCGACCACTGGCAACTTCTGATATATGAGATGCAAACTAACATCATCTGGTATTCAATGGCGAGCTTCACGGACTCCATCCTTTTTTATTACCAAAACTATAAGCTGCAGCAGGTCTTCTCTGGCCCAATTATGGCTCGTCCTCAAAGGCAATGTTCTCTTGAGTGCTTGAAGAGAAATGTAATGGTAGAGTTTTGGTTGATGGAGGTGAGAGCATGCCCTTTGACATATCAAGTGGCAGCCCCATCCAACAAGCACAAAACAAAGGTGGCTGCACAAGGGATGTTGATGAGATCAGTGGAACTTGTAATTGAAGTTCAAGCCATGGCATTGCAATCAATCGAGCAAAAGATGATTTTTATACTTAAATTGATTGATTTTTTTCTGCAGAGGTTTCCATGCTTCTAGCCAACTGCAAAGGTTGCCTAGAGCTCATTACTCCTAGTACTTGTATCTCAAGAACCAGTAGACATTAACTTTTTCTTGACCTCACGTTAGTTTTTTGGGAGGGAGAAAAAGATTATGATTGATGCCAGCGTCAGCGGAACTAGTACCAGACACTGTACCGATTGCCCAACGAGACGAATCGATATAGACCTGTGCCGGACCGTGCCGGGCCCGTACCAACACAGTAGAAGAGATGAAGGAGAGGGAGAACGAGAGAGAAAGAGAGAGAGAGAGAGAGAGAGAGAGAGAGAGAGAGAGAAGGCGGAGAGAGGGAGGGAGGCTAGTTAGCATAGGCCTACGGCGGGGCAGAAGCGGCATGGAGCAGTTGTCCTCTGTTTCATTCGAAAAAGGGGTCCGATTGATAAAAAAAATTGCATTTTTTCCAATAAAGTCGGCGAATGGCTTGCCGACTTTGTGTAAAAATCATGAAATTAAAAAAAATTAATTTTTAAGTGAAGTCAGCAAGCCATTTGCCTACTTCACTTAAAAAATGCAAAAAATTTTAGCGGTCGGACCTTTGTTTCGAACGAAACAGGGATGCGACCACTCCATTCCACTACTGCCCCTATATCGGCCCTCTGTCGGCCTCCGCCAACCTTCCTCCCTCTTTCTTTCCCTCTCTTCCCCGCTCGGTCTCTCTTTTCATCTCTTTTCTTCTCCTTCTCTGCCTCCGATAATGGTTTTCATTTTCGTTGCCGGAATTGTGTTGATGAGCTATCGGAACGGCTCGAAACGGCCGAAACCGCTTAGTTTGGAAAGGTTCTGCCGACCCTAATGGATGCCTTATAAGTTGTCTCACAACTTGTGTGCTCTTCTCTGATCACAAGCAGATTTAAAAACGAAGGGTTATTGGACCTATGACTAATATTACGTATCATAATTAAGTTGATGACATGGGTAGACATGTATGTGTGACTAATATTCCATTATCTTCACTACCTGAGACAACTCATAATACTCACCGATACTATCATGGATCATCATCCAATATGTTCCACCGATGAGGATCTCGTCAAAAATAAGCATCACCACAACCAATAGACTTCTGAAGTCAAGTCCAGACCTACCCAATCCCTCTCAAAATGCGACAACATCCACTTAGAAGATAAAGAAAAGGCACTCCAATAGCCAAATCAGCTTTGGCATGGCACCACCATTGGAACAGCTTTTGACTGTGCTCATGGAAAGTAGATGGCACCACCTTTCTGAAAATAAGTTGATTAGCTTGGTTGGCATCTTTCTGGACCACTTCTTCACTTCAAATCTTCTCCACTAGGAGTATATAATGATAAGCAAAAGCATCTCCATTACTTGCCAGTCACCAATAATCACTAATGTATCCCATGGTAGGCAAGATTGGATGCGTGGGAGCCCAACTAGAGTTTGTTAATCATATCCTCAGACCTCTTCATGGTGGTGCTTCTTGCAACTTCTTTCGGCAGCCAGCGTCGTCCCCCCACGTATCACACGATAGACTATTATACCAATTGATATCTAAATGAGAAATTCCTCAGAGTCGTGCTTAACTATCCCTCTACCCACTTGTTAGCACTAATGATCACTTAGACCTCCATTGTTTATTAGCAGACCATCTTACTCCTTTTGCCACCCCGTGAGTGCTCCTTTGCTGGGTGGAAAGAAGACGTCAGCTCTAAAATACCGCAGGCTTGAGGCATGGGATAACAGTTCGCAGGGGCCGGTTCTGGGTTTTTCTGATGCTTCTTCGTTCGTGTCCGGATTTTGATGGCCTGGAAGACTTCCTTTTGCTAGAGTTTGGATCCTCTCTCTTCCTTGGTCCCATTACAAGCCATATTGCAATGCCATATCTGTAGGAAAATATAAAATATATAAATAAATCTACCTCATCCTATAAGCTTAAGCTTTTAGGAAAAGTGATGATTTCAACATGGTATCAGAGCAGAGGTCCTGAGTTCGAACTCTGTCTCCGCACTCTTTAACCTCATTATTAAAAAATTTCACATATTGGGCTCGTCCATTAAAAACAAAGTGGTGATTTCAACAATATCAGCTAGGGTTCGTGGAGGATTAGGCTGAATTTTCTGTAGAAATAGAACTTGTTACCCTACATAGTCTGTATTCTTCTAAAATTTTATCCTAGTTTTAGCCTAAATCTAATCTGTAAGTTCGTTGGTCTGCAGCTATTAAAAAAAAAAAAAAGACTCATGGAGATCTTTTTCTCTCTCATAAGATTTGGGCCGGAAAGGTATGGTGTCTTCTCCATGAATCTAATAGAAAATTCAGCCTAATCCTGCTAGATTTTTCAAACAAGCTTTTAGTTAACATAGTCACAAGTATAAACCCTCTGCCGTTTGGAGCATGGGAAATGCAAGCAGGGTAATGGTGGTGTTATAATGGGTGTTGAAGGGGCCAAGCTCAGCATGCACCTAAAGTAAAAGGAGTATATATGTTTAAATAATCTCCACCATTAGCTCTTCTGAGAGTGGAAAGTGGAGTGATGCTGGTGCCCATCACTCTCTCATCCACTCATATATATCCTACCAATATGAGTCGAGGGGATTTGAGTCGTTCATGAAGACCACGCGTCAGTGGCTTTTTAAGTAATATCGGATGCAGGTGCACCAAGAAGCACCTATGGCTTGGGCCAAGATGCATTAATTGTAGTATTTTGGAGTCATGGAGGTGGCTTTTTTAAAGTCCATTAGTTGTATTTTTTGGTTACCACCTCAGCCAAAGTCCATCCAACCCTGACCCAATACATTACGTTCCTACCATGCTTTAAATTGGCCACACCAAATGGCCACAAAAAGTGCACAAAGTAATTGTAGGTGGACCTCCATCTAACTCACGGGACGCAAGGGAAAAAAAAAAAGTATAGAAGTGACCCTGAGAACTCACGGCAATCTAGCATTTTACATGGATAGCATAATATTTATAAGAAATAAATGAACGTGGCTAGGATTGTCGCCTCCATGGAAAGAGAGCTTTTATTTTTGAATAAATTACAAAAATTTTCAGAATTTAGGGGTAACTTATACTTACATCTAATAGTATGAAAAACCTACGCTTACCTCGAGATTTATTTTTATCCGACACTTTAACCTATCATTTAATAGAAATTTAATTAGCCAACGGTTAACCTTAAATGGGAGCTAAATACCATATTAGAAAATTTTCAAAAATAACCAAAACAAGCTTAAATGATATAGCAATCATCCAAAAATATAAGAAAACATATGTATCCTCCTTTCTATCCCAGAGTAATTTTGACTTTCCATATAAGTAATTGGGTTCACTGAACAGGATGTAAGTGTAAATTTTACAAATTATAGGATTTAAGTTTAATAAACCTAAACTTTAGGTGAGGTTTTGCAATTTACTTTTTATTTTTTTCCTTCCTTTGATTGCATGCGTGCATTACCTTCTTCCTCTTTTGAAAACCGTGATCTGTGCCAACTTGCAAGCAAAGCATCTCGCGATAACTACAATTCAATATCTACAAGTGGGACTTTTTTGACCAGAGCTCAATGTCCTAAAAGTCGTAGGATGCGCTTCCTTTGCTTGAAGCAATAGAAAACCTCTCACGGGTCTTCCTCTTGAAGCTAAAATTCTGATGTTCACAGCCAACAACCCATATTTAAACAGCTATGCCTGGATTTTTTTTGAACCAAGATTCTCTACGGGGTGATTTTTGCACCGCAGGATCCTATGTTACAGTGTATGGCTACCACCGAGCAATTTTTTTCATTACCGCAATGGATCATGTATCGTACTCATTGTATTCTAGGAATAAATGAGAGCCGTACCTATCTTCGAGATGAATGATATGGTGGCTATCTACAATTGAACTGGACTGTATGTTGCAAAAGTTGCACTGCAGATAATCTGAACTCGACCCCAAAATTACAGGGGGTTTGATAGTATGTTACTGGAGATGATGCAGCCTTGTAGCCAACATTTGCACGAAGAATTTAATTTCTAGAACTTCTTACTCTTGGCAATTGCTTCGAATGCTTTTTGCTTCAAGAAGTGATCTAGAGAAGAACTCAAACGGGGTAGAACATGATGAGGGATTTTTTTACGCTAGGGTGTGACAATAGCCAGTATATTTAGGATTGCCCTAATTCTAAGATTGCAGCTGGGTAAGGATGGACCAGCGCAAGCATGACCCAAGTCTGATGCAACTCTTCTTGGACTATGATTTTGGACTGAGATCTAAACTATTGACTAATGGAATTCGGTCAAATTGTACACGTCAAAGATTTGGGGATCAATCATTGGATCATTCAAGTGAGGTCAAGCTTGGCATGACCCATATACAATCAAATGCATTTAGATGCAAGTTGAATCAAGTGTAGCTTCAGTCCAATGCGGACTTAGAAATTGCTTAGAACATTTTTGGTGTTAAAGATGTGATTTGCCGAACTCAAACGGGGTAGAACATCTTGAGGGATTCTGACTTCTTTACCCTTATGGTGTCGAGAATATCGGTCCACTAAGGATTATTTTGTTAATTTAACCTTACAATTGGGTTAGTTCTAGACCAAGGAAAGCATAACCTAAAACTAGATCCCACTGTTTTTCAGCTTTGATTTTATATTTAGACCGAAATTGTTGACCAGGCAACTTAGTTTAGGTTGGCCATGCAAAAAATCTCAGGGCCCATGGGATCATTCACGTCGGGTCCAGGCAAGTGTGACTCGGATCCAAGATCAAATGCACCTAATTAGGTCCAAGTTGAATTGGGTTTAGCTTCAATTTTATGTAGGATATGCATTCTGCGTTTAGCTATTAGCGATGTAATAAGCGGAGAAAACTCCAAAAGGACGTTAATACAGAATGCTAGCATTGATATTCTCCATAAAGATATATATAATTCAGTCATGACCTTACAAAAAAAAATAACTGTAGTATCCAACTTACTTACCAAAGTATGGTAATAGAACCAACAATAGGCAGTTCAAAGGTTTCTAATGCAGCATAAGGTGTAGCCAACAAATACTATTATGACCAATGAGACCATACTAAGTATCTAAAGGGACAGTAGATTCGTGGGTGAAAACTATAGTATGCAAAAATTTGATTTGTTTTCATCATGTGAGTAAGTAAACGGTATTTAGAGATTTTTGGTAGATTTTCTCATTAATTTTTCATTGGGAACAATATCAAATTCTAGTCATATTTTTATATTTGTAATTAAATAATTTTACTATATTTTCTTATTGTCGAGTCCTATTTCGAGTATGATTTCACATCGGGTTTAATACTCAAATTAGGGTAGGGTATGAAAGAAATTTTTGAGAGAATTTCTTTCACCAAGTGAAAAATTTCTTATTTCAATTTTTTTTCTATTTGTATATTAATCTTCGAAGTATAATCTCATTGATCAAATCACCTCTTTTTTTCTCTTCCCACTGCATCGATTTAAAAGCCATGGAATTTTGGGTTGAGCCAAATAGAGAAAGGTTAATCTGGGTGTTTGGTATCTAATATTTGGTCAATTTTAATGTTGGTTAATGGAGCAGCATGCGGAAGACCAAGTTAGTCGAAAAAATGATTCTAGTTTGGCTAGATTTATTAGATGGGTCGTTTTTCTAGACCATGACCCACTCCTAATTTGAAAACTTGAGTTAGGTCAAGCCTAACCTGGTTATGTTGATCCAACCCAATTGTAGGCCTAATTTTATCGCTGATATTATAATATTGGATGCCAGAAATAGAGATATGCAATGCATGTTATAAAATAAAAAAAAGAGTTGAAAAAATTTAAAAATTAGAGAGATAAAATATACTAATATTTTTATTTGTTTTTAATTTTAAAAATAGTTCATTCGGTTGGGGATGTGAATATGAGATGTATAGAGATTTTTTTTTTAAAAAAAAATAGAGTGCTCTTGGTTTGGATGCTTAGTAGAAATCATGTTGATGAGAAATAAAGAAAAATAGATGCACATGTGAACTAACTTCTTAATGATTTTTTTCATAGATATTTGTGAAAAGAGAAACTAACACAAAATTTGGTAGATGAAATTTAAACTAACATATTCCTATCTCATTTAATAGTATAATGTAGAAATATGAACAGCGTTAACCCAAGCTCAGTAGAATTATGTTTCAATGTTAACTTCCAAGGCAATCTTGCTCAAGTTGATTGCATCTCTATGCTAAAATTCGAGCCTTACTAAATTTGAATCTAACATCAATTTACATTGCAAAACAACCAACATAACTCAATACTTGTATAAATTGAAATTTGATCAATGATTAGATATCTATAAAATTAACAAAGGCATGTCCCTGATGGTATGAAACTGCATCTACTTGCAAGAAATTTTGAGCTCAATATGGTTGTGTCCCAGTTTATGGTTAGCCTATTAAAGCTATTTCCAGAGGATGCCTACTCTCATAGCCCATACCAATCCATAAAAAGCTAGATGAAATCTTTTAATAACACAATTAGAGGTAAGTTATTCATTAGGAAAGTATAAAGACGGGTCAAGTTTTAGATTGGATCACCTTTTGCCAATTTTATTGATAAATTCCATTAAATTAGGGTTCTGTATATTAGTTACTTGCCTATATCTAAATTAGCTCATAGCCTCACTGAGCCCTTCCTTTTTCATTCCTTACTAGTTCCATTGAAACTAGTGACAAACAAATTGGCAAATGCTTTATACACCTCCTAGGGTACCCTACTCCGATGTTTTGCAAGTCACCGAGGATCAACTTATTAGTGTATAATGTGCAAAAACTTGGTTTGGTGCTCATTCAGGGTATGCTAAGAGTTATGCAAAGCATTACTCCAGCAAATTTTATTTGGTGCCTCTAATAGTGACATTTGGTATAAGTAGCGTAGTACAAAGTTGTATCAACATGCCCAAAGTAGATAATGTATAGTATATGATTTTGTTTTTGAAAATATCGGCTAGACGTATAGATTTTTTTTTTTTTCACTATAGCGGATGGTTCATATAGTTGTAGTATGGATATATCCAATAAAGTCAGAAAACAACAAGTTTCGGAGCAACCAAGACAACTCCTTCTCTCTGTCCCACAAGGCACCTCCGGAGTGATTAGCCACATACGAGGCCACCCAGTCCACGACCCCATTAGCCTCTTTGAATACGTGCTTAGCCTAGAAGGCCACATCTCTACTAATTATAGCCGAGATGTCTCGAAGCAGGGGGTGGCACCCTCCTGCGCTGCCAGTGCTACCTTGAATCTAACCAGTCACCGTAGTCGAATCGGCCTCAAACATAATTACACTGGCCCGCAACACGCGCTGATCATGGCCCAGGCCAGCCCATGTCGCCCTCAATTCGGCCTTCGGAACTAAGGTATCGAAGATCTGACAGCCTTCAGCAGCCACTACCCTAGAGTCCAAGCCTCTGATGATTAATCTAACACCTCTCCTTCTACCTGTATCTAGCACGCATCCATCGAAATTAATCTTGAGAAAACTCAAAGGTGAGGGCTTTCAGGTGAAAAACATCGTATGAGGCGTTACACGAGCAAAAGAAGAGCCCCAAGTGCCCCAAGCTGTCAAAAGTCTATACGACGGGTCTACATAAGTAATCTCTGCCGCCTGTACTTGGGCATGTTCTGCAATGAATCTCGGTGAAGGGCTACTTTCGCAAAGGTTCATGCATTTTTTTATTTTGTACAACGGCGGCTCATACCCTACGGGTGTGGATACGGCCAACAAAATTCAAAAATAACAAAGCAGAAAGAGACTCCGGCACTGTGTCGCGCTCCCTCCAAAACAAAGCCTTCAGAATGGTAAGCCGCATAGGAAGTGACCCAATCACCTGCACAATTCGCTTCCCTGTAGACGTGTGTAGTCTGATGGGTGCCACACTCCTGCAAGAGTCTGCGAATGTCCAGAAGCAGCGGCCTGCCCTCACCTACACGTCCCCAACCCCTGATCCAATCAATCACAGTGGTCGAGTCGCCCTCGAGGATGATCTGGTCCACACCAAGTATTCGTCTGGCATAGGATATGCCTTCCCAGGCGGCTCGAAGCTCAGCACACACTACCGACAAATCGAAGATCCGCTGGCCCCCTGTCATCACTAGTCTGGAGTCATGATCTCTAATGACGAAGCCTACACATTTGCCTCTCCCATCAGCGGTCATACTGCTATCGAAATTCACCTTCAGAAAATCAGGAGGTGGGGGCACCCAGGATACGAAAACATATCTGTACGCTGCAAGAGCATAAAAGGTACCCTAGATGTCCCTGGCCAACCCGGTAAGTGAACTACAACCCTCAAAGACTCGTGCATTCCTATCCAACCAGAAGTGGTAGACCAAGTAGGTAACACGAGTCCCTCCCTTGATCCTCCGCTTCAGACCCTGACCCCGGGACCTCTAGAAAGTGCAGAAACTCGTCAATGGATGACCACCTCTGCCCCGGATCATAGGGGAGCCCCGCACACCTCCAAATCTGACTAGCACGCGGGCACTCAACTAGCACATGATAGATGGACTCCACAATCTGCCTCCAGACATACTCCACAATCTGCCTCCGGACATACTTCATGCATTTCTGACTAGCCAGATCTGATATGTAGAAAAAAATCGTGTCGGGGGCACCAGCCCATCGACGAATCGCATGCAGAAGGAACCCAAGTGGTTTCATGAATCCGGCCGAATCTCAACGTGTCTTCAGACCTTCCTAGCTTAAATATACTGAAGCAAAGCGTGGTTGATGAAGAGACAAATAAATTTAACATTTTTAGGAGGGAAGAGAAGGAGAAAAATATTCAAATAAAGATAAACAAAACAAAAATTCAGGATAGCAGTCACCATTCACCCGGTACCTACTTTTGGTATCGCACGCCGAACACCAGATCCAACGAGTGGACTTTCTCACATCCCCCTTGTCGATGCAAACCAGAAGCCGCATTGAACTGATCCCGTACAAAACTTGGAACACAAACAGAAGCTCCTAAAATTAGGAAGACGACATGTAAATTGTCCTATTTTGCCAAAAGTCAAGGCAGCCGTGGCATCACGATCCCCCAAATCCCTTCAACCACCACGCTATGATCACATGAAACCTTCCTTCCCTTGTTCCCCACTCACAAATATTTCACCAAACTTTTCTCCAATAACCACAAAGAAAATTGTATCGTATTCTTGTCCTTTGTAGCCTAACATTTTAATCCAGACGGTCCGAAGGAACAACAGAACATGCAGTGGTCGCCATCCGATCCCCGAAAACCGGCGCTGCCCAAAGCGGCGATGCACGTGTCGTCTTCTTTTGACCGTTGACTTCTGCTCCCCGACAGAAGCCCCGCACACCATCGCCGCCCGCCCACCGCCTACTCCCGGTTATCTCTCCCTCCCTCCCTCCTTCTCCCCCTGACGTCGTTCTTCCAGGGCTCTCCCCACCCGCAAACTACCTTCATTAATTGAAAAAACTAAAACAAGTGGAAATCCAACAAGATATGGATATTAAATTTGACCAAATTATTATAAAAATAATTCAGAGACCAAGAAAAGAGTTGAAATGGAACACACGCGAGCCAGAACCATACCAAACCTCTCTTTTTCTTCCCCTTCTCAGCTCTTCTTCTCACTGCCTCCACAGAGAAAAGTTCACTCTTTTTCCTCCTCCTCCTCTTCTTCCACTCCTATGTTTTTCTTGTAGAGCTCTGTTCTCTTGTTTTGGTTGTAGAATCCCAAAGTTCAGCACTCGCAGAGCAAGAATCTGTCCGGAATTCCGAATGGGTTTCGCCAGCCATAGCTTATAACGCCGGAAAGGAGCCTCCTTTACACCGTTCTGCGTCTTCTCTGGTTCTTGGGATCATTTGAAATGGGAGACAGGGGGGACCCGAAGTGGTTTCTCTTCATGCACACGTGGTGCTTGTTGTTGTATTTCTTCCTCTTCTTCTTTTTCATACCTACCAATTCCCAGAACCAGACCTGCAATTCTGGCGATTTGCATGCTTTGCAGGGCTTCTCGAGTGCCCTCGATGGAGGGATCCAAGGCTGGAGCTTTGATTCTTCTCCCATCGACTGCTGCACCTGGGCCGGCGTCTTGTGTGACCGGCCGACGGGTTCGGAAAGACGGGTGATCGGGTTGGATCTCCAGAACAAGAGCTTGAAGGGCTCCTTATCTGATTCTTTGACTGGTTTGGATCAGCTGAGATGGCTCAATCTCTCTTATAATTCTCTTGAAGGCCTTGTTCCCTTGCAGCTGCTCCATCACCCCCGGCTGGAGCACCTTGATCTCAGCTCGAATGATCTATCCGGGCCCATCCCACTGGATGTTTACCTTCCTTCGATTCGGGTTTTCAACATTTCTTACAATATGTTCAACGGCAGCCACCCGATTCTCTCCGGGTCGACGAATCTTGAAGAGTTCGATATCAGTTTCAATGGGTTTGTGGGTCTAATCAACCCGGGCATCTGTAATTCCTCCACCCGAATTCAAATCCTTCAGTTTTCGATGAATGCCTTCACCGGCGGCTTCCCCGTGGGTTTTGGTAATTGCAATTCTCTTGTTGAGCTCTCTCTTTATATGAATGATATTACTGGGAATTTGCCTGAAGATTTGTTCAAGCTGTCATCTTTGAAGAGCTTATACCTTCAGGAGAACCGCCTGTTCGGTCGGATGAGCACAAGATTCAGTAATCTCTCTAACCTTGCTCAGTTGGATCTTTCCTTTAATCTGTTCTCAGGGAACATCCCGAATGTTTTTGGTAGCCTTATGCTCGAGTATTTTTGTGCTCAATCTAACAGTTTCCATGGCTCTTTACCTGCTTCCTTGGCTAACTTGCCCAGTCTTAGAGTGCTTAATTTAAGGAACAATTCTCTGAGTGGTCATATAACTCTCAATTGCACAGCTATGACTCACCTGAGCTTTATCGATCTTGCTACGAATTCGCTCACTGGTCCTATTCCTTATAATATATCTCAGTGTGTGGAATTGAAGACCTTGAATCTTGCTAGGAATAGTCTTACTGGTGAAATTCCCATCAGCTTCAAGAACCTCAGTTCACTGTCGCATCTCTCACTATCTAATAACAGCATCTCCAATTTGTCCTTGGCATTGGAAATTCTACAGGATTGCCCAAGCCTTAATAGTCTTGTCCTCACTAAAAATTTCTTTGATGGTGAGAGGATGCCAATGGATGGGATTCAAGGTTTTCAGAATATAGAGGTTCTTGTCATCGCAAACTGTGATCTTTTGGGGTCAATACCTCTGTGGTTGCTTAACTGCAGAAAATTGAAGGTTTTGGATTTGTCATGGAATCGCCTGGATGGGACCATCCCTTTGTGGATAGGATATTATGACCATCTATTTTACTTGGATCTCTCTAACAATTCATTCACTGGAGAAATCCCAAGTAGTTTCGCTCAGATGAAAGGCCTTATTTCTCCGAACAATTTACAGCAGGGGACCACGATGGAGGACTTTCCATTCTTTATTAAAAAGAATATGTCTGGGAAGGGATTGCAGTATAATCAGGTCAGCAGCTTCCCTCCATCCTTGATTCTGAGTAATAACATGCTTGTTGGACCAATCTTGCCTGGATTTGGGGACCTTAAGCAGCTCCACGTATTGGACCTAAGCAAGAACAGGCTCTCCGGGACAATACCAGACGAGTTATCAGGCATGTCAAGCTTGGAGACTCTGGATATGTCACACAACAATCTCACAGGAGGCATTCCTTTATCACTTACCAGGCTTAATTTTCTATCAAGTTTCAGTGTGGCATACAACAATTTGGTCGGGTCAATCCCAACTGGAGGCCAGTTCTCGACCTTCTCAAGTACTGCCTTCGATGGGAATCCGGGTCTCTGTGGTCCTCGTTTACCTTCCTGCGATTCCAAAGCTCCCATACAGACGGTGAGCCAGGGACAAAAGAATAAAGGTGTGATCATCGGAATGGCTGTCGGAATTGGGCTGGGAACAGCTTTTCTTCTTGCTATTATCTATTTATTTGTGTCAAGAACTCATTCCAATTCCAGAAGGCAGGAAGATACTGTAAAAGTGGTAGCAGATGCCAATGGAAACTTGGAATCAGCAGCATCTACATTGGTTCTTCTGTTTCAGAACAAGGACAACAAGGAGCTGAGCATCCGTGATATCTTGAAATCTACCGACAACTTTGACCAAGCTAATATCGTTGGGTGTGGGGGCTTTGGTCTAGTTTTTAAAGCAGTTTTACCGGATGGGAGCAAGGTTGCTATCAAGCGGCTTTCTGGTGATTATGGCCAGATGGAGAAGGAATTCCAAGCCGAGGTACAAGCTCTCTCTAGAGCTCAGCACAGAAATCTTGTTCTGCTTCAAGGATACTGCAGGATTGGAAGTGATAGACTCTTAATCTATTCATACATGGAGCATGGGAGCTTGGACTACTGGCTTCATGAAAGGCAGGATGGGGGATCCATGCTAGATTGGGAGAAAAGGCTTCAGATAGCTCAAGGATCAGCAAGGGGATTGGCATACTTGCACCAGTCATGTCAGCCCCATATACTGCACCGTGACATCAAATCAAGTAATATACTCCTTGATGAGAACTTTGAAGCTCATTTGGCTGATTTCGGGCTTGCAAGGCTTATTCTGCCGTGCGACACCCATGTAACAACAGACCTGGTTGGGACTTTGGGCTACATCCCTCCTGAATATGGTCAATCCTCTGCTGCTACTTTCAAGGGTGACATCTATAGCTTTGGTGTTGTTCTTTTGGAGCTCCTTACTGGTAAGAGACCAGTGGATATGTGTAGACCAAAGGGTGGCAGGGATTTAATTTCCTGGGTGCTTCAGATGAGAAAGGAGAAGAGGGAAAATGAGGTGTTTGACCCCTTCATATATGATAAAGAGCATGATAGCCAGATGAAGCAGATGCTTGAGATTGCATGTCTTTGCCTAAATGACTCTCCAAAATTGAGGCCATTGTCCCATCAACTAGTTGCATGGCTAGAGAACATTGGTCTGGATGGCTGTATGACAAAATGAGGAGGTCTTACCTCTCTGTTATGGCAAAATTTAGTGTTTCTGGTTCGTTTCCCCATTTGCACTCTAGCTTCAGTATGGGAGAGTTGTGCCAGTTTCCAATCTTCCCCAAAACATAGAGATCACTTGTACATAACATTTGCATATCATCAATTAGCATTTTCTTCTCTGGCAATTCCTACTATACATAGAGAGGAGGTGAGGTCATCAAAGGTTACAACATACACATACTAAGATGTAAGTTGCACTTTTTTCATGAATAAGACTTAGTTTCACACTTCTGTTGTAAAAGATAAGTTGTACATTTTATCTCTGTTGTAAGAGTTATCAGAGGGGTCCTTCTTGGATTACCTTTTTTTTTTTGGTACACTTGGATTACCTTTCAAAAACAATGGTAACAATGGTGACAACATGTTGTTGGCACACTTCTTAGTTCTCATTGATCCTCTGATGTCTGGTGCAAATAAAAAACTTTACTCTTCATGATTTTTGAATAGTTCATTCATGATTCAAAATTGTTTGTTTTGCTAGTTTTGAAGAGATTAAGGAACCATTTTCAATTTGATTATTTCTTTTGTGTAGCTCTTAGATGTATCTGCCTTTGTCACTGTCAGATTCTTATCCAAACTCAGATTTCCAAATTATTTCAGGGTCACTTTCAGCTACCCTACGTCCATACTTACCACTAGGAAAAAAAAAACCTAAAACTACCCTAGTTTCATAAGTTTTCTTTAATCCTAAATAGCCGAGGGTGGAAGATCTTAGAATATCTAGTAAATGCATCCACTCCTCGAACTTTAAAAATCTCTTAAGGCCAATTCCTTCAACTATAACTCCCTTGTACAGATTGTGCAATTTATATGATTCTTCTGTACAATTAATTTAAGAGAGATAAAAGTTGGATGAGAAGAAGAGCAAGTAGAATTAGAAACATATTTGATTGCAAAGTTTGCCAACACATGAGCACATCCATTTGTTTTAAAAGGAGTGAAAGAAGCCCGAACTCGATATTTCTTTGAGAAGATTTCTGCAAATGGCATTCACTTGGTGTGATACATAAGAGTGAGGTAGAACAATAATCCAAGTTTCTATAGGTTGAGAGCCACTGCCATTTAGAATGATCAAAGACCAAGTATGTCAAATGTTGAGGACCAACTATAATTGGTATAATTACTTAACCTCTGCATTCTACGATCTCCAATCAGGGTCAGAGAAAGTTGAAAAAATGGTTTCATACTAGTAATTAGAATAGCATGAAGTTTTCTGCTTTTGATACACCCATCTCCTAAGGTCAGACTATATAATAATCTAAAACAGAAACGAATTTAAAGTGTTCCTTCTCATGAGCATGTTTGCAGTTTCAGCTATGTAGGTCATTGTGCTAATGAAAAACAAAAATATTTCGCTGGAGATGGATTGATAGAATCATAGAAGGAACGTACCGTAATCTTAGTTTCCTCGTTGGGGGAAAAGACATTGTTTTGATTATTAATAAAATTGTTACCTATATAAGAAGGGGGAGAGAGGAATCTCCATGAGCTCACAATCCATAGAATTCAACCGAAATTAGATTCAGTCATTAGAAATCTTAGTTTTTCATTTGATAATTTTATTTTTTGAGTGACATTCATAACCTGCATTTCTTTATCAGTTCCTTACCATAAGAAAGATGTTTTCTGCAAACTCCTATTTCCTTGGTATATGGTTTCGTTATTTTGAATTACAACTTGCTACCTCTCTGTGATTCCTCAATTCTGTAGGATGCAAATTAAGGAAGTTCACAGGTCTTGTGATTACATGAAGGCCATTTACTCAGTAAAGTTATGATGACCTAGGAGAATTGGACCGCAATGCAACTCTCTAATAGGAAAAGGCACCACCATAGCCCCATAATTCTAGAAGTTTTAATTGGTGTGTTTTATTATGTTGCATTATTTCTTCAGTATCCCTAAAATAGTTTTTTAATTATCCCTGCATGATCTTTCTGTCCTTTGTGGTTTGAGGATTCTGATATTCTAAATTTTAAGGACTAGGATAGTGTACATGTTCCATTAAGGTTTCTTGCCAAATGGCATGGGTAGGCTTCTGTACCAATACATGATACTGTTTGAGTTAAACGACAAGACCTACCATATGTCAATATTAAGGTTCGTCGTATCGCTGCCAGACCTCATACCAATATCTTCCTAATATAATGTTAGTACGTCCGATACAGAAGCCGTTTGGTATACCGAGTGTCGATATATCCTCTATACCGCATACCAATTTAGTACCAATATAGTACAGTACGATCAGTATACGCCGGTACTAACTAGTACAACAAACCTTAGATCAATATAGTCATAGCCAACTCCTATACAGGAATTAGTACCCATCAAATTCGTACAATCTGCCTGTATTATCTGGTCCAGTTTAGTGTGTAAAGTGCTAGCTTCAATATCTTAGCTTGCTAGCTGAATCCTCGAATTGTATCTAATTGCTATTAATGAGCAATTTTCATTCTTTTTTTGTTTACTTAGAAGGAAAGATCTGCCAAATTCAAACGTTGACAATTTGGAAATTTCCATCATCTCATTGAATGACTGAAAAGCTTAAATGATTTTCTTACTGAAAGGCGTCAGAATAGCATCTGCTGTGAAGTTGGTTTTCTTCTAAAAAATTATTGTATATAAAGAATGCAGAGCCCAACTTTGAAATAAATTGTCACAATTGTCGCGGTGGATGTGTCACGCAAAGATAAAAGCTTGAATGTTAATAACTTTGTAAAGAAAGTGGAATTGATAAAGCAGGCCTAGCTGATAGGTTGCCCCTATACCACCCAACAACCTCATAGCAACAATTGGGGTTTAGAAATTTGTTTTTGCATCATTTATAGTAAAACATCAGTCTTCAAGAACAACATACATCCATATATATGATGCAAAGGCATGTATCTCTACGTAGCATTGGGGTTACTCTTTATACAGAAGAGCTTTTTCCATAGACAAGAGAATCTCAAAAGCAAGAGTATTTCTGCTTGAACCTGCACTCTAACAATGACTACTTAATTTTGAAACTTCCATTATAGCCAATTAATTATAACATCATTGCTGAGAAATTTGTATTGAAAATAAGATTTGAATTGCTCATTTTGTTCATGATATTGGTGTACTTTATATACAAGTTGAGCCTCCAGATATAGTAGAATACAATAATAAAACTCTAGAATTATAGAAAAGATACTAAAGACTAGATATAGTATAATACAACAGCAAAATTTTATAATTTGGTACAAATACTAAATTTGAAGATAACAATCAGATCTCATAATTTTTAGAGATTGATCTGAGCTGATAAACCAAAATTGCGTATGCAATATGTAGTAGCTGTGATATCCAATATCGTATATACTATAATAGGTGAGATTGTGCATGATTCTGACAACTATAATACTCCTCTTCAAGTTGGTGTGTATAGATCCGCAACACCCAACTTGTGTAGCAAATAAAAAAACTGTTCACGGCCCAAAGCTTTAGTAAAAATATCAGCACACGGGTTGTCACTTCGAAGAAACTTGGTCTGCATTGTGCATACTTGTAGTTTTTTTCAAGCGACATGACAATCTATTTTTCTGAGAGATAGTACATTATTTCTTCATGCGCCATGAGATAAGGCTATCACCAAGAAAGATGCAATAACCTATGATAGAATGGTAAATAGTGGAACAAGTTGCCCAATTAGCATCACAATAAACACTGAGATAAAAGTCGTTCGAAGTAGACATGAGGATATTAAAGCTAGGGCATGATTTGAGGTATCTTAAGAATCGAAGATCAGCATCCATATGGGGTTGGAGTGGTGCCTGCATAAACTGACTAAGTCTAAATAGAATTACAAATAGAATCGGATATTCGTATACGGATTGGGTCGTTATCTATTCATATCCATATTCATTTTTCTTTGACAGATATAGATACGAATATAGATATTAGTCCTGTGCTCAAAATTATATCCATATTTGGATAGATTCGGATATGAAAACAAATTCAGATGGATATTATCTACTTTCACTCCTAATTGCGCAACAATTTAAGAAATTGTAACCATGTACTCCTGGGTCATTCCTCAATGTTGAGACATGTCTTCTGAAAATCAGGAAACGAGCCTAAATTTAAGAAATTGTACACATGTACTTGAGTTGCGCGACAATTTAAGAAATTGAAGACTAGCCAAATTTATAGGTGACTTGTCCTAACCACCTAGAGACAATGGCTTCAGTTCACAAAGCATTAGTAGGATGATCCCGCTAATTTCCCACCACATCAGCAATGATTTATGTCTGGAGCTCTGTTAATTAGGACATTTCGCAACACCACTGATAAGACACATTGTGTAGCTTTCCATGCATGTTTAAGACATCATAGAAAAAGGCATGAATGTTGGTCCGACAAACACCGACACCATTTATTGGCCCATTGGAATTGGTCATGTTGCTCATACACATGCATGTCACAAAGAAATCGATGCAGTCAATTTTTGCTTGAATTCAGTAATGACACCTACCATGGCCTCCATGCTTGCAGCTAAGAGGTGGTATGATCATCACAGATATGTGGATAATGACAGTGATTTGATCATCACATTAAGCGACAACAATAAAAGATATCTTTACTAACCAGGAAAATGATAGCGGAGGCGCGATATAAGCACATCAGATAAAAATTTTAGTTCTGTCAATGAAAATGAAATAGAATCCAGAGATTACTTCAAAGTTTTTCATCTGATGGCATAAAAAGTTGAATCCAGAGACTCCTTTAGCTGTTACAAAATTCACATAAATGCACTGCATTGATCTCCACCTTAGTATCAATTGAGTCAATTAGTCTTGTAACAACCAAAAGTTGCCATACATTTGCATGCGCTGCAAAATGATCAACCCAGCTTTGGAGAACCAGTCTGATAACAGCCTGACATGGAAAAGGCTTAGATAATGATCTTTTAGAGTTGAAGGTTGTTGAAGTGCTGACATAAGGGAAGTTTTTTTTACTTTTTTTTTTTTGGGGGGGGGGGGGGGGGGGAACAGTTTTTACAGGAAAAGTTGAAGCAAAAATATTACACGCTACTACATGAAGTGAAAGCAGAAACTAACAGAAAAGCTTGACAGAATTCCATCAATTTTTGATGGTCCAGAAATATTTGTAAAATCTCTCACGTCTAAAATGATAATTTCTTATAGTTTATAATATCTCAGGAGATAGTAGTAGGGATCAAGAATCTCATTCAGTATCATCTTCCATTTCGTGCACTGCCTGGAGAGGACCGCTTCCTGACAGAAACCCACTTTCAGATGTGTTCACAGGCCAATTTCCAAAAAGGCATACCTGTGGTTCAATCTCGTTCAACCTATTCCATTCCGCATCCGAAAGTGACCAATCAAAAATATCTATATTTCTGATGATCTTCTCCGACTTTAGGCTGCATGGGAGCACACTAGTTCCTCGCTGTAGCCCCCATCTCAGGATGACCTATAATAAATGAAGTACAAATGCCATCAATGAGAATGCATACAAATTCATTCAAAAGTAAAATATAAATGAAGACTCAAAAAAATATATATAAATGATATTGATGATCCAATGATCATTATGAAAAAATAAATATGATTTATGATCACATTTGATAAAAGAAACCTAACATTTGAAAAAGATTTATATATAAGAAACACAAACAAAGGGGTAAGGTTCCATAACTAAAGGGTGACTCCCTCAAGCCCGTATATCAGCCATGAAACACACAGAAAGCAAAAGGTCCTCATCAACTTTCAGCATTACAACCAGAAATCTCACCAGTCACACCTTTTTGTAGATCCCAGGGAAATTTTCTCAAATTTATGGCTCCAGTCTCCTTTATTCTCTCTAAAGAACAACCATTTTAGGTGATCTGGAGTCCACATCAAGTTCAAGTGATATCAAGCCCAACACTGGAGCTAAGATTTCAAAACCATTTGTCCACCACCATATATGACCCAAACTGAAAAATTCTATTATCATCACCAAAGTTTGGCCCAACTTTTGTAGACTCTGACAGCTGTAGCTTGAAATTAGTTTCCAATGTGGAATTTTGCACACCTAAAGTGGAATTTTGCACACCTACTTTGAAAGGCAGCAGAGTACACTAGAAAAAGTAATCAATAAAACTAGGAAAAAGAAAAGGCAACCTGTGAATCTTTAAAACAGAAAACACCTGATGGAAGAAAAGAACTAAGTTTAAGACCCTAGATATAATTTGGATTACATCAGCATCAAATTACGTATCGAAGTCCTGTTTGGATGCCTGATTTCCCTAAACAGCCTGATTTCCCTATTATCAAATTCCTCTCATGCTTGGAAGAGTTGAGGAGGGTAGTATTTAAGAGAGCGGCAGGATGAGGGATTCCACCAGCCCTACAAATTTGAGGATCTAAGGACACCAGAAATTACCTTCTAGAACATTCTGATATCCCAAAAATTTTATGGAGGATCATTGACCTCTTCTGTTTCCCTATATGCATGCATGTACATGTATAACGAACTACATAATACATATGGACATACAGATGCATGTCTACACGCACACAGTCATGCACATGCATATATGATCATGCATGTGTGTGCCTGCACATAGACATTCACACGCACTATGTGCATAAAATATTTTCTTGTGATTTCTCCTTCACAAATGACGCCTGGATCTTAATAAGTGAATCTGATACATCACAAAGGATTCTGAGGAAAGTAAGATAATTTGTTTTTCCCTAGTAGTTTTAACCTCAAGATTGAGCTTCAACAAAGTTACATTATGATTCTGCAGCAAAGGACTATACTAGAGCGCAATGCATTTAGCTTTCCTATAGCTCTCAAGCTTTTAAAAAAATTAAAAACCAAACAAACAAACAAAAAGTTCTCATCATGTCTCAGCACCGGGCCCTATACCAAAACCACCCTATGCCTGATAAAGGGCCAATTCAACATACCGAATGTCGGTATACCCCCCATACCATGTACCAATACCAAACTAGTATGGTACAATATATACTCCATACCGCCCGGTTCAGTATGGTATGACCTACTTTGATCCCCATTCTCTGTTAACCTATTGAAAGCAAAATTTCCAGTCACAAAGTAGGATCATAAATGTAAGGCTTTTGCTTCTTCCTACGACATGTGGCATTTCAACAAGCTTTTTACTTAACTAGAGTTCCCATGGAATCCACAGATTTAACCATCATATGAAATTGTTCAAAGGTGACATCTATGATACTTGCACAAAAGGTTTTTAAGGAAAATTTCTTTGCTCACAATATCTCTGCCCTCTCCATTACAAAATTACTACTTCAATTTCCATTAGCCTCACTCTCCTAGCCATCTTCCTCTTACCTCCTGTCATTCATTTTTCCATTTCTGTTCTGCTTCATCTTTCCTTCCAGCACAACCAACAGCAGTCTTCATTACATTAAAACATCAGGTCTGAGAGAAAGGCAACAGTGCATAACAACCCTCCTTCCCTTTCCGCTGCTCATGTCCAATACCCTATTCTCCATCAAGGATTAAAGTATCATGTATCCAGCTTATGCTGGGAAAGTGTTGGCATGTCATGCATAGTATGCCCACAGTTGGCACCAAGGTATTCCGAACCGGTACCGGTAGGCGTACCGGTGGCCTACTAGACCGGCTCATCGTCCTCGGTACCGTTTCGATATCGGGCCCGTACCAAGAGCCAGAGCCGAAAAAGACGAGGTGAAAGAGAGAGCGAGCGAAGGAGGGAGAGAGAAGGAGAGGCCTCCACCGCCAGCGGAAGGCCGCAGGGGGGCGGCCGAGGCCGAGGCCACGGCTGCGCCCCTATTTCGACATGGCCGCAGAAAAAAAATTGAAATTTTTCAAGCAAAGTCGACGACTCTCTTGTTGACTTTACTTAGAAATCTTCAAATTAAACAATTTGAGAATTTTTAAGTGAAGTCGGCAAGCGTTTTGCCGACTTCACTTAAAAAACTCCAATTTTATTTTCGTGGCCGCATCCCCTATTTCGAAAGAAACAGAGGATATGGCCACGGCCTCGGCCTCCGCCGCTCCCCCGCGGCCTCCGCCGCGGCCCCAAGGCCCTCCAATGACAACGGAGGCCTCTTCTTCTCCCTCCCTCCCCCGCTCACTCTCGCCTTATCTTCTTCTTTTCTGGCTCCGGCTAGATTCTGTCGGTACAGGCTATGTACCGTTTTCCACGGCTGAACCGTACCGGTCAGGGCCCGGACAGGTTCGGTACATGCTAAACCGGTTGGTACGGGCCGGTTCAGCATACCATGGTTGGCACACATCTCGATGGGGAGATACACAAATTTGTAAAATGATTCAATATGATATGCTAAGTTTTTTAGTCAAACCAATTTTAATTGCTTGATACTAGTATGCACACATGTTGTAAACAAATAAATAAAGTTATATACCATCGTGTCAAAACCCATGGTATGCTCCTGTACCATTCACATACAAGTATGGTATGAGATAGGGTATGCCTCCCATATCTATTTAGTGTGCTGAACCAGTTGACACCCTCGAGTTGATATGGGGTTCATGCAGAATCACAATTTTTTTGACATTGCCCATCATACAGGGTTGATAATGTACCATTTGTTTGAGATTTAAAACTTTGCTTTAAACTAATCTTTAAAATCCTACATTCAACATGTGCACAACAATTTCAAATATTTTTTTAATACAAACTAATACCAGACAAGTATATTTTACACACAAACAATAAACTAAGCTTAAAATTCATAATAAAACTGGTGAAAGACATCCATCTATGTTTACAAATTGACACTCCATTGTAGGCGATGTTCATGTATTTCAGTGCCAGCCATGTTTATATACTGATAATATTGCATGGATCTTATTTATTTTGAATTATGATGAATTGTAACCTTTGATATGATACCGAATGACAACATTTTATGGGTCCAAACTAGAGAGTAGGATTTCAAATCCTCATTAAAAAAGTACAAAAAAAATATCATCATAGTTGTTAGACAATTAAATGGAAATAAGATTTAGGATGCCTAGATAGAAAATAAGAAGAGTTAAGCATGCTACAGTCATGTACCACCAATTGTACTTGCCAATGCTTATTGCTTTATTACTATTATGGCATTTAATAACCAAGATGATGTGGCATGATGAGATTCGTCCATCATGCCTCCAGAAACTCGCCAAGGCATTCTGGTTAAGCCACCTCTGCCAACACGAACAGACCTAAGGCAGCCGACCTCCAAGGCCAATATCTCTTAGCTCACCTTGACCACTGATTTGAGCCAAGCAGGATCTTCCTACGAAGGAAGCAACTGGTCCCACATGGCTTCAGTAATCCATCACATGCCAAGCTATTGCAACACATCCTCAAGGTTGTTACGCCACATCATGTTATGGCGTGACCCCGAGTTTATTGAGATATGATTTGCTGAAGATGCAGGATCCTAGCTATACATAATCTCAGAGGCTCTCTAGCAAAGAGAACGCAAAAAATCACCATAGTTAGGGGAGACCCTGCTTCTCTATTCTTTTCTCCTTTTGTTCTCTTCTAAAATATTCTCTGACTTAAGCATCGAAGGGGCTGATCGGAGCTAACCGGCGAGCTCTCACCTTTAGTCCATTGTCTCGCAAGTCCACGGAGGCGGTCTGCATCAGCATCTTTAGGTCAATGGCAACAGATTGGCACCATCTGTGAGAAAAAAGAAGAGCCCTGAAGCTCAAAAGGAACAACCACCTAGGAGCCATTCAGCCAGAGTCCAACAACTCCCTGTTGGTTACTAAACTTAGTTTTTAATATTAGTAACTTATGGTTTTATTCTCTATAATTGCATATTAGTATGGTGAGGAGTTACATGTCTTTTGGGCTTTTAGTCATATGGGAGTTGCATGGAGTTATAAGGGTTTTATTTAGAGGGAGTTATTTGAGATTTATATGGGGTTATATATGGTGTAATGACCAATTCAATTAGGGACGTTAAAAGACCATCTAATGGTGCCTATAAATATCCATGTACTCTAGGTTTTTGAAGTTAGTGGAATACAAGTGATTCATGTGTGCCTAAAATCCTCTCCACTTTTCTTCCATAGAGTAATTTGTGAGTGTGAACTCTCTTGATTTCCAACAAAGTGGTATCAGAGCCAAGACTTTTCTTGTAAGAAAGAGCGATGGCAAAGGGAATGCTTACGTTTCAAATGCTGTGGTTCACCAAGGATAACTATGAAAATTGGTATATCCATATGAAGGCAATCTTGGGATCTCAAGATTTGTGGGAGATCGTTGACAAAGGCTACAAGGAATCGGAGAACGATGATTCCTTGACTCCAACTCAAAAAGAGTCCTTACAAGGCACAAGAATGAAGGATTGGAAGGCCATCATGATCATCCATCAATGTTTGGATGATGGCATGCTACAACGAGTTGCTAATGCAACTTCTTCGAAGCAAACTTGGGAGATTCTCCAAAACTCCAATCAAGGAGTTGACAAAGTCGAGAAGATTCGTCTTCAATCTTTGCGTAGTGAATTCAAAGCCTTACATATGAAAGAATCTGAATCAATCTCAGATTACTCTTCAAGGGTGTTGACCGTCATAAATCAACTAACGAGGTACGGCGAAAATGTGAGTGATACGAGGGTTATTGCAAAAATCCTTCGTTCATTGGATCCCAAGTTCAATTTTATTGTTGTAGCCATTGAAGAGTCCAAAGATCTAGACTCCATGACAATCGGTAAACTCATGGGGTCACTACAAGCTCATGAAGAGAAGGTTGTCAAAAAGCAAGAGACTTTAGAGCAAATGTTACAAACAAAAATCTCTTTGAAAGAGAAAGAAGATTGTAGTGGGACAGGCGAAAGAGGTCATGGACGTGAAAATGGACGTGGTAGAGGAAGAGGTGGTCGTGGATCATCCAACAAAAAAGAAAAGAAGCAAGAATGGTATCAATCAAGAAGACGTGGAAGAGGAAACAATTCGAGATCAAATGAAGGGAGGTATGATAAATCTAGAATTCGTTGCTATAATTGTAAAAATATGGTCATTTTGCTTTGGAGTGTAGAAGTCCTTCTCAAAATGCCGAAGAAGAAGCTAACTATGTTGAAAATGAAGAGATAGAGCAAACTTTGTTGTTGGCATGCAAAGGAGAAGAAAACGAATATCATGATTTATGGTATCTTGACAATGCGGCTAGCAACCACATGTGCGGTGACAAAAGCAAATTTGTGGAGCTGGATGAAACTGCAAGTGGTAATGTGGTTTTTGGAGATTCTTCCAAAGTTTCGATCCAGGAAAAAGGTACAATTTTGATTCGCTTGAAAATGGTCATCAATTTATTGCTGATGTTTTGTGTGTCCCAGGCATGAAAAATAATATTTTGAGCTTAGGATAATTCTTAGAGAAAGGCTATGATATTCAAATGAAAGATCTTAGTCTTTCGATAAGAGATCAAAAAGGAAGTTTGGTGGTCAAAGTTAGAATGACAAGAAACCGCATGTTTTTGCTCAACCTTCAAACCGATGTTGCTAAATGCTTGAAAGCTTGTGTTGAAGATCCAAATTGGCTTTGGCACTTGAGGCTTGGGCACTTGAATTTTGATGGGCTAGAATTATTGGCCAAGAAAGATATGGTGAATGGGTTGCCCTTTATTGACCACCCAAATCAACTTCGTGAAGGATGTCTTTTTGGCAAGCAATCAAGAAAAAGCTTTCCAAAAGAAGCTAGTACAAGAGCAATGGAACCACTACAACTTGTTCATTCGGATGTTTGTGGTCCATTCAATCCACCATCTTTTGATAAGAACAAGTACTTTCACTTATTTATTGATGATTTAAGCCGAAAAGCTTAGGTATATTTTCTTAAAGAAAAATCGGAGATGTTTGAAGCATTTAAAAGACTCAAGGCACTTGTTAAGAAACAAAGTGGTTTTGATATAAAGGTTATACGATTCGATAGAGAAAGTGATTTCACATCAAATGCTTTCAAAAGCATTTGTGAGAAAAATGGAATTCACCATTCTTTAACAATTCGGAGTATGTTAAAAAGCAAGAATATGCCCAAAGATTTTTGGGCCAAAGCCATTAATTGTGCGGTGAACTTATCCAACCGGTGTTGTACCAAAAGTGTGCCAAATCAAACACCACAAGAAGCATGGAGTGGAAGAAGACCAAGTGTCTCTCATTTGCATGTTTTTGGAAGCATAGCCTATGCGCATGTGCCGGATGAAAAGCGCTCTAAGCTAGATGGCGAGAGAAAAATTAGTCTTCATCGGTTATGATGCAAGATCCAAGGGCTACAAGCTGTACAATCCAAGAAGTCACAAGACCATCACTAGTAGAGATGTTGAATTTGACGAAACAAGTTCATGGGATTGGAATTCTCCAAAAGAAAAGTATGATTTTTTTCCTTTCTTTGAAGAGGAGCAAGGAAGTCAAGTCTTGGAACCCCTTTCTCCACCTTCAACACCTCCATCATCCGCTCAAGTGCAATCATCTCATCATCAAGTGAGGCAAGTTCAAGTGAAGGACCAAAAGGCGCAAGGAGTCTTCAAAACATATATGATGCCACGAATGAGTGTTAGATGTATGCCCTAGAAGCCAAATTGGCTGACACATTGTTGATTCTAGAGACATAATTTTGTACTTGACTATTTATTATTGAATAAATAAAAGGCGTCTTTTCATTCATATTGTTTATGTGTCTATGAATCGTCCAAGAAATTAATAAGATGATGATACATATTCTCAAGAGTTGAGAATTTAAGCCATGTATCATTGGTGATTAATTTCTAAATGCTCCTGATCAATGGATCATCACGAGGACGGTGATTGATCCGATCAGTGCACAGATCACTTTCCTTCTGGATGGACGAGACTTGAGTCCACAGTGTAGGGACACTGAAGTGATAGTGCAGGTGCTTGTTAGAGAACAAGGGTACTGAGCGTGACCAAGACAAGAAGTCACTTGGATGTCTATCCACTCGTCAGTGACTTGCTTGATGTTGCAGTAGTGTGACTGGTCCTTTGACCTGCGGTGCTTCGGCTACTCACAGTGAGGTTATTGTAGTTTGACTGCACACATACATGGTCTCTAGCCATATGGGTCCATGCAGTGTAGATTGGCTGCAGTAGGTTCACTGTAGGAGTAGGGTATGCACCTATAAGGAATCTATCGACCTTGATAGAAGAGGAGTGATCCTATGTGATTTGTTAGACTGAGTTCTAAGACCTTGGCCAGGGCAGTAAAGTGGAGAAAGAGTTTTCCACTATCGAACTCAAGTCGAATAAATCTTGACATATGACAGACGATGGGGTTTGACGAGTTGTCCATGACCTCCGTCCTGTAGGGATCCACGATAGTAGGACTGTATCACATGTTAACTGCACCTAGAGGTTCATCATTCCATTCTGCTGGGTAGCCACTACATGCTGCTAGGTGTCACTGGTGGATGGTGGGACTTATAGGGATTATCTTGATGATCGATAAACCCTAATGAGTTGAGTTGGAATCGTTCCAACCCATTGAAAGGAGTTTTCAATGATATAGTGATAGAGATCACAATATATCTCACTACCAGTCAGAATAGAACCTATGGGGTCACACACACTAGAAGTATTGACCGATCCGATGGTTGAAATCGTGATTAGGAATCACAAGAAATCAATTTGATTGATAAAAGTTGAAGAAGGAACAAAGGGAATTAATTAATTAGACTTAAACACAAATCCTACTTCGGGTAGGATTCCTAGAGTCCTAATTGGATTAGGGCTGGGAATCCTAGTTGGAGTAGGATTGGAATTCCTACTTGGAATAGGATTCCTACAATCCTAATGAGATTAGGAATTTTGAATTAAAATAGGATTCCTACTTGGAGTAGGATTCCTAGAAATCCTAATTAGATTAGGACTTCGGATTCAAATAGAGTCCTAATTGGATTAGGACTAAAATTAAATACATCCTAATTAGATTAGGATTCCTTAAGTCTAAATTAATTATTAATCTAATGAATCAACATGACTCCTAATTGGATTAGGATTGAAGAGTTCAATTGAGTCATGGTTCATTCAAGTCCTAATTGGATTAGGACTAGCATAGATTAAACCCAATTTGGCCAATCCTAATTAGATTAGGATTAAACCATGAAAGAGGGACCTAATCCTCTTTGGAAGAGGATTAGGCTAACCAAGTAAGAGGGGCATCAGCCCCTCTCCACTTGATTAGGTGCGACATGAAGAGAGAGGGGGCCGGCGCCCCCTCTTGGAAAGTTGTCAAGGCTCCTAACTTGTAGGAGCCCTTCATCCTTATTAAAGGAGGACTAGGGCCGGCGCCCTAGATAACCCTTTCTCCTCTTCATCACGTGGCCACCCCCTCTCCATCTCTCCTTGGTTCAGCCGCCATCAGCAAGGGAAAAAGAAGAGGAGGCGTCTCCCTCCTCTTGGTCTTCTTCCTTGGCTTCAGCGCGTGTGAAGAGAAGAAAGCTGCGAAGGGATTTGATCTTCTTCCTCTTCTTCATCCTTCTTCTTCCTCCTCTCAAGTGCAATCAAGAGTTGATTGAAAGAGAGGACATCAGCCATCAAAGCTATCTCTGCAAGGGAGCTAGCACCCCGGTGAGATAGAGAGCTTGGATCGGATCCTGCTTCGTGTGGATACCCGTAGAGGCCGGACGTTTGAACGGCTTCAAGCGAACCCTCTTCCAAAACCACGAATTCAGATTTGCGGTGATCATCTACCTGCGCAAGGTGAAAATTTGATCTTTCTAATAATTTTAAAAGTTTTAATTCCTACCTAATTACGAAAGGTCTCGAAACAACGTTCATGCGATGAACGTCGAACCCGTGCATGCCGATTCCGCTGCCATCTGAAAAATTTTTGAAATATCAGCGGCATGGGCGGGTTCCCAACAGTGGTATCAGAGCCTAGGCTTCGTAGATTAAGGTAAGAATTAAATATCTAAAGGCATCTTAGATCTGAAAATTAAATGATCATGCATGCTGAAAAATTCTGCATGCAGATTTTTCAGGGGTGCTGATTTTTTACATGCTGATTTTTATGTGATAAAAAGATGATTCTAATTGCATTGTTAATGGGATTACAAAGTTTAGAATCATGATTAGCATGATCAGCGACCTATGTCATGATATAATCAGTTAGTTTTCAGATATGAAATTATAATTGTTGCATACGGTGATGATCATAGGATTCAAACCCTTTTGGTATCAAATGTAATGACCTGCGATGTGATCTGCGATGTCATGTAATTTTTCAGATGCTTGCATGTATCTTATTTGATATTTTGAGAGGCCTGCGTGCCTCCTAAAAGGAGATGTAATTTATTTTTATTTTTATTTTACATCTGGTTGTATTTCTGTGATGTGATGTACATCAACGATCAAGTTGAAGCAAAGACATGAGATGAAAGGTGATCTAAGCAGTTGATGGCGATGGGATCAAGAGTTGATCAAGGATCGAATCAAGGAAGCTTGGAACCAATTCAAGAGTTGAAGACCACTTGATCGATTGATGTGCATGTGCTTGTAATACGACCTAATTAGAATCCATGATCATCACCTAGTTAAAGTTTAGCTTTAATTATTGCCGCGATTATAACTGCCTGCAATGCGCCGTTTGCATGTGATGTGAATGAGAGTCGGGTAGATAGGTTTACATGTGATGTAGCAAACCCAAATTGAGACCTAAATCAAAACCTCCTCAATCAAGTCGAGAGTGAACCGACATGAGCAAGTCATATTAGATTAATTGATCTAATTGGTGTCTAGGAAAGCATGAAAGGTGGTTACTTAATTAGGACCTTACTCTCTGAGTAAGGGGAGCCTCCCACCTGCTTACCTGGCCAATTGTTCGATTACCTCTTATGAAGGGCTCAAGTTGCAAACACTAAGACCTGATTAACCAATATTAAGTCAATAGGTCTTCCACTGTAGTAGAGCTGCTAAGGCCTTTCTGATGTTGATTTGTCTCGGCTGGACACAGTGGTCAAGTTGCATCGGGGGGCTGGACCTCTCTATAGACATGAGATGTTGTAGGGTAAAGGTGGGGTTGGGCACCAATAACTGTTAGGTGAGGACCCAATGACGACTTTATTCCTACGGTTATACGGTGGGTCTGACTTAACTAAGAAATGGGACCAATAACTGTTAGGTGAGGTCTTCATGGCTTAGAGACCAAGTTGCACTGCAACATGCTTGAGAAGCATTGTACAAGAGTTGTACACTCATCCATCTATGTGTCACCAATAACTGTTAGGTGAGGTGGCATGTAAATCGGTGGGACCGCAGTACCCATTAGAAATCCTAGTCGTGTGGGATTTCCGTTTTCCTACCAGGGGAGTGTGAGGAATTCGAGAAAATAGTGGGAGTTATATTTGTTCTAAAAGACCTTAGAACAGATTAGGATCAAGTACAAAAGTCTAACTAGAATCTTTACTCTCTGCAGATACAATGTCAGCTTCAAACCCTTTGACCCGTATTCTTGAGACCAACCGACTGACCGGAACCAATTACAAGGACTGGCTTAGAAATCTCAAAATTGTTTTGGACTGTGAGAAAATAGGCTATATACTCGATTCAGATATCCCCACACTACCAGCACGTCCTACTGATGTTCAGCATGAGATGCATAAAAAGTGGTTGGATGATGACATTAGAGTAAAATGCTATATGATGGCATCCATGTCTAATGAACTCCAATGCCAGCATGAAAATATAAAGACTGCTAGGGACATACTGGCACACCTGCAAGAGTTGTATGGTGAGCAGAGTCGCACAGCTCGCTTTGAAGTGTCCAAGAGGCTTTTCAAAGCGAAGATGCGCGAAGGGCAGTCTGTCCATGATCACGGTCTGACCATGATCAAGGACCTAGAGGAGCTTGAGAAGCTCGGTATGGACATGCACAAGGAATTGCAAGTGGATTTGATCCTACAGTCACTTCCTGATTCATTTGGTCAGTTTATAGTAAACTACCACATGAATAAGATTGAATGCACTAAGACTGAACTAATCAACATGTTGGTAACTGCTGAGGGAGCCTTGAAAGGTTCAAGGGGCAATGTCCTTGCTGCTGAGTTGACTTCTGGTTCCAAGAGAAAGTCTACTTGGAAGAAAAAGAAGCCTGCAAAGAAGCAGAAGAAAGACAAGAAGCCAAAGAAGGAAGTTCAAAAGAAAAAGGCTAACGACAAAGGAAAATGTTTCCACTGCAATGTCGAAGGCCACTGGAAGAGAAACTGTCCTTCATACCTCGAGAGCCTGAAGAACAAGAAAGGTGACACACCTTCGGAAGGTATAGACTTGCTCATAATTGAAACTAATCTAACGGTTTCTTCTACTTCTAGTTGGGTTATAGATTCTGGTTCTAGTGCTCATTTGTGCACTACCATGCAGGGTCTAAAGGAAAGTAGAAGGCTGGCGGAAGGTGCGGTAACCCTTCGGGTTGGCAACGGGGCAAAAGTTGCTGCTGTGGCTGTAGGCACCTACCATCTGCGACTACCGTCTGGATTTAGTTTAATACTTAGAGAGTGTTATTATGTACCTGTTGCTAGCAGAAATTTGATTTCTGTTTCATGTCTAGCACAGGAAGGTCATGTTTTTACATTTGACAAAGACTACTGTTCTATTTATTTAAGAAATAAAATAGTAGCACGTGGTTTTATGATTGACAGTCTCTATCATTTACATATGGATGTATCTGTGAATGTTACTGAGCAAGATGTGAGTGCCAAAGGATCCAAAAGATCCAGAGATGAGATAAACCAAAGATATTTGTGGCACCTCAGGCTTGGCCATATTGGAGAAGACAGAATGAACAAAATGGATAAAGATGGGCTTTTAGGCTCATTGACTTCCGAGTCATATCCAGTTTGCGAGTCCTGTCTTCAAGGAAAAATGGCTAGACTGCCCTTTGTAGGACATGGGGAAAGGACCACTGAAATACTTACCCTAGTACATACAGATGTATGTGGCCCATTCGATGTGCTAGCCAGGGGACGTTATTCTTACTTCATTACCTTTACCGATGATTATTCACGGTATGGGTATGTGTATCTTATGAGACACAAGTCTGAGTCTTTTGAAAAGTTCAAAGAGTTCAAGAATGAAGTAGAAAAACAAACTGGAAAACCTCTTAAGGCTCTTCGATCAGATCGAGGAGGAGAATACCTTAGTGGGGAATTCCGGGACTATCTCAAAGAAAACGGCATAGTCTCACAATGGACACCTCCGGGTACACCTCAACTCAACGGGGTGTCAGAGAGGAGGAATCGGACCCTATTGGATATGGTCAGGTCCATGATGAGCTTCACTGATTTACCTATGTTCCTTTGGGGAGATGCCTTACTCACAGTGATTTATTTATTGAATAGAGTTCCCTCTAAATCCGTTCCTACCACACCGTATGAGATATGGCATGGTAAGAAACCAAGTCTGGGTCATCTCAAGATTTGGGGATGTCCGGCCCATGTCAAGCGACTACAGGCGGACAAGTTAGAGGCTAGGACCATAAGTGCTCGTTTTATAGGATATCCTAAAGAGTCATTATGATACAATTTTTACATCTCAGAGGATCACAATGTGTTTGTGAGCCGTCATGCCATCTTCTTGGAAAATCAGTTTATCCTTGATAGAGGCAGTGGGAGGAAAATTGAGCTTGAAGAGAAAGTCTCTGAAAAGCAACGAGTCATGGATCCTATAGAACCCATTCATAAAGAGCCAGTACACGATGTCCCTCAACCACCTCGTAGATCTAGTAGGGTCTCCCATCCTCCCGATAGATACTTAGGTATACTAGAAGAGGATACCGAGGAAATGTTCCTAGTGGGAGATAGGGATCACATACAGGATCCCAAAACCTACAACGAGGCGATATCTGATATCGATTCCGAGAAATGGCTGGAAGCTATGAAGTCGGAGATAGACTCCATGCATTCCAACCAAGTCTGGACCTTAGTAGATCCACCAGAAGGTATTGTACCTATTGGATGCAAATGGATCTACAAAAGGAAGATAGGTTCGGATGGAGAAGTAGAGACCTATAAGGCAAGGCTTGTGGCGAAAGGGTATAGTCAGCGCGAAGGCATTGACTATCAAGAGACCTTTTCACCTGTAGCCATGCTAAAATCCATCCGAGCATTGCTTGCCATTGCAGCATTTCATGATTATGAAATCTGGCAGATGGATGTGAAAACTGCTTTCCTGAATGGATATCTTGATGAAGATATCTATATGGAACAGCCTTTGGGTTTCACTTCCAGTGATGGAGATCACAAGGTCTGCAAGCTGCAAAGGTCCATCTATGGACTAAAGCAAGCCTCTCGGAGTTGGAACACTCGTTTCGATGATGCAATCAAAACGTTTGATTTCATCAAAAACGAAGAGGAACCATGTGTTTACAAAAAGGTTAGTGGGAGTGCTGTCGTTTTTCTCGTACTGTACGTAGATGACATTCTCCTGATTGGGAATGATATTCCCATGCTAACCTCGGTCAAGGTCTGGTTGTCAAAAGAATTCTCCATGAAAGACCTTGGGGAAGCATCCTATATTTTGGGAATAAAGGTCTATAGAGATAGATCTAAAAGGATGCTTGGCCTTTCACAGAAGATGTACATAGAGGAGGTGCTGAAGAGGTTCAGCATGGAAAACTCCAAGAGGGGTCTCTTACCCCTAAGGCATGGAATTCATCTCTCCAAGAAGATGTGCCCCAACACATCTGAAGAGATTCAACGTATGAGCAAGATTCCTTATGCATCGGCAATAGGGAGCCTCATGTATGCCATGCTATGTACACCACCTGATATAGCCCTTGCTGTGAGTGTCACAAGCAGATATCTGTCGGATCCAGGCAAGAAGCACTGGATAGCTGTGAAGAATAGTCTTAAGTACTTGAGAAGAACTAAGGACATGTTCTTGGTCTTTGGGAGAAGATCAGAGTTGAAGGTAGAAGGATGCACACATATTGATGATAGAGAGTCTACATCAGAATATGTGCAATTGTGGTTCAGTAAATTGGAAGAGTTCCAAACAACTGATCATTATAGATTTTACCTTAGAAGCTGAATGATAAGCCGTATCTAAGGGTGCAGTGGAAACCTTCTGATTAAAAGTTAATTACAGAGTTAGGTGTAATGTCATTAGATGCCATAACACTTTACTGCGATAACATTGGCACCATAGCACTAGCTATGGAGCCATGGTCTCATCAGAAGTCCAAGCACATAGAGCGGCGCTTCCATTTCATACGCGACTATGATGTAGAGGTGCAGAGAGTAGACTCCGCGGATAACGTGGCAGACCCGTTCACTAAGCAGCTGAGTCAGCAAAAGACTGAAGCCCACCTTGAGAAGATGGGCCTAAGATATATGACCAATTGGCTTTAGTGCAAGTGGGAGATTGTTAGATGTATGCCCTAGAAGCCAAATTGGCTGACACATTGTTGATTCTAGAGACATAATTTTGTACTTGACTATTTATTATTGAATAAATAAAAGGCGTCTTTTCATTCATATTGTTTATGTGTCTATGAATCGTCCAAGAAATTAATAAGATGATGATACATATTCTCAAGAGTTGAGAATTTAAGCCATGTATCATTGGTGATTAATTTCTAAATGCTCCTGATCAATGGATCATCACGAGGACGGTGATTGATCCAATCAGTGCACAGATCACTTTCCTTCTGGATGGACGAGACTTGAGTCCACAGTGTAGGGACACTGAAGTGATAGTGCAGGTGCTTGTTAGAGAACAAGGGTACTGAGCGTGACCAAGACAAGAAGTCACTTGGATGTCTATCCACTCGTCAGTGACTTGCTTGATGTTGCAGTAGTGTGACTGGTCCTTTGACCTGCGGTGCTTCGGCTACTCACAGTGAGGTTATTGTAGTTTGACTGCACACATACATGGTCTCTAGCCATATGGGTCCATGCAGTGTAGATTGGCTGCAGTAGGTTCACTGTAGGAGTAGGGTATGCACCTATAAGGAATCTATCGACCTTGATAGAAGAGGAGTGATCCTATGTGATTTGTTAGACTGAGTTCTAAGACCTTGGCCAGGGCAGTAAAGTGGAGAAAGAGTTTTCCACTATCGAACTCAAGTCGAATAAATCTTGACATATGACAGACGATGGGGTTTGACGAGTTGTCCATGACCTCCGTCCTGTAGGGATCCACGATAGTAGGACTGTATCACATGTTAACTGCACCTAGAGGTTCATCATTCCATTCTGCTGGGTAGCCACTACATGCTGCTAGGTGTCACTGGTGGATGGTGGGACTTATAGGGATTATCTTGATGATCGATAAACCCTAATGAGTTGAGTTGGAATCGTTCCAACCCATTGAAAGGAGTTTTCAATGATATAGTGATAGAGATCACAATATATCTCACTACCAGTCAGAATAGAACCTATGGGGTCACACACACTAGAAGTATTGACCGATCCGATGGTTGAAATCGTGATTAGGAATCACAAGAAATCAATTTGATTGATAAAAGTTGAAGAAGGAACAAAGGGAATTAATTAATTAGACTTAAACACAAATCCTACTTCGGGTAGGATTCCTAGAGTCCTAATTGGATTAGGGCTGGGAATCCTAGTTGGAGTAGGATTGGAATTCCTACTTGGAATAGGATTCCTACAATCCTAATGAGATTAGGAATTTTGAATTAAAATAGGATTCCTACTTGGAGTAGGATTCCTAGAAATCCTAATTAGATTAGGACTTCGGATTCAAATAGAGTCCTAATTGGATTAGGACTAAAATTAAATACATCCTAATTAGATTAGGATTCCTTAAGTCTAAATTAATTATTAATCTAATGAATCAACATGACTCCTAATTGGATTAGGATTGAAGAGTTCAATTGAGTCATGGTTCATTCAAGTCCTAATTGGATTAGGACTAGCATAGATTAAACCCAATTTGGCCAATCCTAATTAGATTAGGATTAAACCATGAAAGAGGGACCTAATCCTCTTTGGAAGAGGATTAGGCTAACCAAGTAAGAGGGGCATCAGCCCCTCTCCACTTGATTAGGTGCGACATGAAGAGAGAGGGGGCCGGCGCCCCCTCTTGGAAAGTTGTCAAGGCTCCTAACTTGTAGGAGCCCTTCATCCTTATTAAAGGAGGACTAGGGCCGGCGCCCTAGATAACCCTTTCTCCTCTTCATCACGTGGCCACCCCCTCTCCATCTCTCCTTGGTTCAGCCGCCATCAGCAAGGGAAAAAGAAGAGGAGGCGTCTCCCTCCTCTTGGTCTTCTTCCTTGGCTTCAGCGCGTGTGAAGAGAAGAAAGCTGCGAAGGGATTTGATCTTCTTCCTCTTCTTCATCCTTCTTCTTCCTCCTCTCAAGTGCAATCAAGAGTTGATTGAAAGAGAGGACATCAGCCATCAAAGCTATCTCTGCAAGGGAGCTAGCACCCCGGTGAGATAGAGAGCTTGGATCGGATCCTGCTTCGTGTGGATACCCGTAGAGGCCGGACGTTTGAACGGCTTCAAGCGAACCCTCTTCCAAAACCACGAATTCAGATTTGCGGTGATCATCTACCTGCGCAAGGTGAAGATTTGATCTTTCTAATAATTTTAAAAGTTTTAATTCCTACCTAATTACGAAAGGTCTCGAAACAACGTTCATGCGATGAACGTCGAACCCGTGCATGCCGATTCCGCTGCCATCTGAAAAATTTTTGAAATATCAGCGGCATGGGCGGGTTCCCAACAATGAGGTAACGGAAAGATTAAGTAATTTAACACTTTTTTGTCTTTGCTGGTAGTGAACAGACTTTGAAGAAACAACTCAAGACAAGAAGTGGAGAGATGCTATAAATGAAGAAATTAAAGCCATAGAGAAGAATGAAACTTGGGAGCTCACCACTCTTCCGGACGGGCAAAAAGCAATCGGAGTCAAATGGGTGTACAAGGCAAAGAAGAATTCAAGAGGAGAAGCTGAGAGACACAAGGCAAGACTTGTTGTCAGGGATACAACCAAAGGCCCGGGATCGACTATGATGAGGTTTTTGCACCCGTTGCTCATTTGGAAACTATTAGATTAATTATTTCTTTGGCAGCACAAAACAATTGGAGAATCCATCAAATGGATGTGAAGTTTGCTTTCTTGAATGGTTTTCTTGAAGAAGAGGTTTATGTGAAACAACCTTTGGGATATATTGTGAAAGGGCAAGAAGATAAAGTTTTGAAATTAAAGAAAGCCTTGTATGGCTTGAAGCAAGCACCAAGAGCCTGGAATACCAAAATTGACAAGTATTTCCAAGACAACAAGTTCACCAAATGTCCTTATGAGCATGCCCTTTACACAAAGGTCAATGATAATAGAGATATATTCGTGGTTTGCTTGTATGTAGATGGCTTGATTTTTACCGACAACAATTCTAGTATGTTTGAAGAATTCAAGCAAGTTATGTCTCAAGAGTTTTAGATGATAGACATTGGCCTTATGGCTTACTACCTGGGCATTGAAGTGAAGCAAATGGAAGATGGAATTTTCATCTCTCAAGAAGGTTATGCTAAAGAAGTTCTCAAAAGGTTCAAGATGGATGATAGCAACCCGGTGAGCACTCCCGTGGAATGTGGAGTCAAATTATCAAGATATGAAGATGGAGAAAAGGTAGATCCTACATTCTTCAAAAGTCTTGTTAGAAGTTTAAGATATTTAACTTGCGCAAGGCCGGATATTGAGAATCATAATGTTATTTTGATGTTTACAAAACCATGAAGGCCATATGGAAGTACCATTGCAATTAACAAGCTTAATCAAGTAAATAGACACTCAAAAAAGAGAAAAGTGATATACTCTCGATACATCCTACAATCTTGATACATTCATGATACACTCATCTACCATGTTTTATAACAGCCTTCAAGAATTCTTCCAAGGAAATTCTATTAGCAGAATTTGAGAGAAAATCAAATTTTCAGTTTGACCAAACTAAGAGTGAAGTTTTCTTTATAAGGGGTATTTCCGTATTTTTGTTAGTTACATAAATGAAACTTGAATGTGTCATTCATCCTAAATTAATTGGAATATCCTTTTATTACTTTGATGTGCTAAACTAACTTTCAAGTACAGAAAAACAGGGTTAGAGTCGACCCCAGTCAGTTTGGAGTCAACCCTGATACTTTTGGCACATCTTGGAACAAGTGGCACACCCTTGGAACACTTGGCACAGAGATAGAGTCAACCCTAGAAGTAATGTAGTCGATCCTGGCACGATTTGGCATATTCTGGCACAAAATGGCACGAATAGCACAGAGCTTGGGTTGACACCAAGAAACCATGAGTCGACCCCAGCTTGAGTCGAACCCAAGAAAGGATGAGCCGACCCCAGCCAAAAGAGCCAGAAAAGCAAGTTTCTGGAATTCCTGAGAGAGTCGACTCCAGATAACCTTGAGTCGATCCCACTGTAGCTTGGGTCGATCCCAGAAAAGCATGAGTCGACCCCAGCCTGAAGAGTCAGAAAATCAAGTCTCTAGAATCCCTGAGAGGGCCGACCCCAGAAAAGCTTGAGTCGACCCCACTGTAGCTCGAGTCGACCCCAAGAGAAGTTGAGTCGACCCTAGCCCAATGATAGAAAAACAAGTCTCTGGAATTCCTGAGAGGGCCGACTCCAGCCAAGCTTGAGTCGACCCCACTGTAGCTGGAGCCAACCCCAGAAAAACATGAGCCGACCACAGTCTGTGGAACAGTAACTTGGGTCGACCCCAGATTTGCTTAGATCGACCCCAGCACAACTGACAGCAAAATGGCTAGTTCTGCAAAAATACATTTTGAGTCTCCAACAGCTAGAAACGGCTAGTTTCTCCATTCCAACAACTACGGAGTGACTATTAGAGGTTGGAGAAGTATTTAAGAGGCACTATTCATCAGGAAAAAGAATCTTTTGCAAAAATCAAGAGTGCATTCAAAAGAAAAGAAAGTTCAAGTGTCTTCATCAATTTTGCTTCATTTAAATTCTGAAAGAAGGTGGTTGAGCAGTATTCAAATGCATTCAAAAGCTCTACCAATCCCTTGAGGAGTGAAGCAACATTGGCAAAGAAGAGAAAAGCAATCAAGAGTGCATTCAAAAGAAAAGAAAGTTCAAGTGTCTTCATCAATTTTGCTTCATTTAAATTCTGAAAGAAGGTGGTTGAGCAGTATTCAAGTGCATTCAAAAGCTCTACCAATCCCTTGAGGAGTGAAGCAACATTGGCAAAGAAGAGAAAAGCAATCTACAAAGCGATAAATATTTTCTTAACTCTTCTTTAAGTGCATTATTATATTTCTTGCTCATTTAGGAGCTTTAAACTTCCTCTCTTTCATTTCTTGTAAGGTTTGTTGGTGAGCTTGTAAAACCAACGGTGTAGGTTGTTGGTGAGCCCGTAAAACCAACGGTTAGGTTGTTGGTGATCCCATAAAAACAATTGTAGGATTTTTGGATTGTGAGCCCGATAAAACAATCCAACTGTAATCCGCGGGATTATAGTAAATTTCCAAGGGGATGCTTGGAGAGTGGACGTAGGTGCTTTGGAGAGCGGACGTAGGTGCTTTGGAGAGCACGAACCAATATACTTCTTGTGTGTTTGCATTGTGTTCTTTTTGATTCCACTGCACCTATATAATTAACACAAGCTAAATTACTAATACATCTATCATCTTAAGTAAGGTCCTAAAATTTAGAAAACCCAATTCACCCTCCTCTTGGGTTGTTATCTTGGGCAACAATATTCGTTTTGGGGTTGGACTTGTTAGTCGGTATATGGAAGCTCCTATTTCATCCTATTTGAAGGTGGCCAACAGAATTCTCCACTACATAAAAAGTACCTTTAATTATAGCCTATTTTATTCATTTGTTGATAACTTCACACTTGTTGGATATATAGATAGTGATTGGGCCGAATGTGGATGAAAGAAAAAGTACGATAGGATATATTTTCTTTATGGGAAGTGCGGCTTTTACATGATCTTCAAAAAAGCAACCTATTGTTATGCTTTCTACTTGTGAAGTAGAGTATGTTGCCATCTCAAGTTGTGTTTGTCAAGCCATTTGGCTAAGGTATTTGTTAAAGGAGCTTCATATGTTACAAGAAGAACCAACGGAGATTTTTGTAGACAACAAATCGGCAATAGCATTAGCCAAAAATTCGGTATCTTATGAGCGAAGCAAACATATCAATACAAAGTATCATTTCATTAAAGAATGTATGGCTAAGGAAGTGAATCTCAAGTACATGAAGTTTCTGTTAGAAGTATGCCTTAGAAGGCAATTTGGCTGACGTATTATTTTGTTCTGAGACATAAATTTGTACTTGACCTAATTATGAATTTATTAAGTTGGGCATTCTTTTCATTCAAGTTCTTATGTGTCCATGAGTCGTCCAAAGATTTAATAAGATAATACATATTCTCAAGAGTTGAGAATTTAATGTGTTATTTCTTGAATTGCTTTTGATCGATGGATCATCACGAGGACGGTGATCGATCCGCTAAGATTAGTGCACATATCACTTTCTTTGATGGCGAGTCTTGAGTCCATAGTGTGGAGATACTGGAGGGATTGTGCAAGTGCTTGTTAGAGAACAAGGGTACTGAGCGTGGCCATAGCAAGTAGTCACTTGGATGTCTATCCACTCGTCAGTGATTTACTTGATGCTGCAGTTGTATGACTGGTCCTTTGACCTGCGATGCCTCGGCTATTCACAGTGAGGTTGTTGTAGTTTGACGAGCACATAAATATGGGCCCTATCCATTTGGGTTCTTGTGGTGCAGATTGGCTGCAGTAGGTTCATTGTAGGAGTAGGGGTGCATCTAGATGGAATCTATCGGCCTTGATAAATTAGGATATAACCTATGTAATTTATGAGACTGAGTTCGTAAATCCTTGGCCAAAGTACTTTTTTGAAAAGAGTTTTCCAATCTCGAACTAGAGTCGAATAAATCTTGACATATGACAGATGATGGGGTTTGACGAGTGATCCATGACCTCCATCTTGTCGGGTTCCACAATAGAGGAATTGTATCATACGCTAATTGCAACTAGAGATCCATCTATTCTATTCTGCTAGGTAGCCACTACATGCTGCTAGGTGTCACTGATGGATTGTGAGGCTCAAAAGCATTCACTTGATGATCAGTGAACCCGAATGAGAAGAGTTGGAATTGTTCCAACCCATTGAAAGAAGTTTCAATGATATTGCGATAGGGATCCCAATATATCTCACTACCAGACAGAATAGAACCTATGAGATCACACACAATAGAGAATCTGATCAATCTGATGATTTGATTGTGATTTGGAATCACAATAGTTTGTAATTGTCAATTTGATTGATCATTGGTTTAACCCACTAAGATTAGTGCGTTGAAGAACGAATTAATTGCAATTGGATTGCAATTTGATTGAATCAATTGGACTTAATTAATTGGGCTCGATCTTATTTGATAAGGTTCAAGAGTCTTACTTGGAGTAGGACTCCTAAAGTTCTAATTGGATTAGGACTTCAAATTATTAGAGTCCTACTTGGAGTAGGATTCCTAAAGTCTTAATCGGATTAGGACTAAAATTATATGAGTCCTAATTGGATTAGAATTTCTAGAGTCCTAATTAATGATTGGTCTAATAGATGAAAATGACTCCTAATTGGATTAGGATTGAAGAGTTCAATTGAGTCATGATCCAATGGGGTCCTATTTAGATTAGGACTCCAAGAGTCACAATTGATTTAATCTTATGGATAAGGATCTTGAATCAAATAAGGAGACTAATTGGATCCTAATTAGATTAGAATTCAATGAACCAAGGGCCACCTAAATCCTAATTTGATTAGGATTAGAAGGGATGAGTAAGAGCCCCTCCTTTCCTTGGATACTCCCGGGATGCGCACGCGCATTCCGGGTGTCCGAGACACTCATCCCGGGTGTTCAGGATGCGAGACCCGTTTTGGCGTGGTTCCTCCTATATATATGAGGAGGCCACGCCTAGGGCAAGCATAAGAAAAAGGAGAAGGGGGCCGACCCCCCTTGCTTCTTGTTTCATGTTGGCGGCCTCCTCCCCTCTCCTGTTCTTCCTTCCACAGCAAGCAAGGGAAAAAGGCAGCAAGGCTCCCTCTTCCTTCTTCCATCCGCAAGACAAGAAGAAAACATAGAGAGGAAGGTGTTCCTCTCTTCCCTCCTTCCATGGTAAAGAAAAGGAAAGAAAGTGTTTCTTCCTTCTCCTTCCTCCTCTTGAGAGCAATCAAGAGTTGATTGCTTAGAAGAGTTCCAACCATCAAAAGGGATCTCTGAAGGAAGCTAGCACCCCGGTGAGATCACGACCTTGATCGATTCAGATCTTCATGTGGATACCCGTAGAGGCCGGACATTTGTGCGGCTTCAAGCGAACCCGATCTCCACGATCATCAGATAACGGTGAAGATCTACCCGCTCAAAGGTAAAGATTTGATCTTTACAATTTTTAATTGTAGATCTGAAATAATTAAGATTTAATTTTAACTTATCTTTTAGATTTCATAATTTTCTGAGTTAGAGAACTCAGAATTTTTTTTGAAATCTACCTTCTCTGGGTTGTTCGTGTGATGAACAACCCCGCATGTGTGTTTCCGTTGCGATCGTCGCAATGCGTGCGGGGGTAACCCGACAGTCTCAAGATCAAATTGCCGATATTTTTACTAAGCCCCTCAAGAGTGAAACTTTTTGCAAGTTTAGGAGTTTGCTTGGAGTTGCAAAACCAAGTTTAAGGACGGATGTTGGTTACTAAACTTAGTTTTTAATATTAGTAACTTATGGCTTTATTCTCTGTAATTGCATATTAGTATGGTCAGGAGTTACATGTCTTTTGGGTTTTTAGTCATGTGGGAGTTACATGGAGTTATAAGGGTTTTATTTAGAGGGAGTTATTTGAGATTTATTTGGGGTTATGTATGGTGTAATAACCAATTCAATTAGGGAGGTTAAAAGACCATCTAATGGTGTCTATAAATATTCATGTACTCTAGTTGTTTTTTGAAGTCAGTGGAATACAAGTTATTCATGTGTGCCTAAAATCCTCTCCAATTTTCTTCCATAGAGTAATTTGTGAGTGTGAACCCTCTTGATTTTCAACGCTCCCCGCACAGCTCCCCAAGGTCTCCACCCCCTTAACTAGGTGCATAGACTATTGATACCAAGCGGCTCAATCTACTAGTTGAGCAGGTACAAGTTCTTATGTCGATGGTATAAGACTGCAACAGCAGATCACTCCTCCTTTAGCGGGCCAGACAAGTCATTGAGATGATCAAGCCCAAGGTAGCAGTTAACTCCATCCCAAAGGTCATGGAAGAGGTTAAAAACAATGTCACTCCCACTTTCCTTCCAGAGCCAGCTCCAGTCCCAACGATCTCTCTCCGCATCAACTAAGAAGTCTCTGGGTGGGAAGCAGACCTCAACTACAGAATTGAGAAGATGGGCAATCAAATCAAAGCCCTATAGGAGCGAAAGGTCGAAGCTGGAGACAATCACGAGACAATGAAAAAATCTCCTTTCAACAAAGAAATTATTAAGGAGCCCCCTACCAAAGGAGTTTAAAGTACTCTAATTTGAGCTCTATGATGGCACCACAAATCTAATGGATCATCTTGAGAGCTTCGAAGCCGTGATGTGCCAGGCATTCCCAGCCACGCTCAGGAAAGCGGCTTAACTCTGGTACTCAAGCCTCCAATTAGGCTCGATCTGTTCCTTCGATCAACTCGGCTGCCAGTTCGCCAACCATTGCATCTGTAGCAGAAGATGGAGAAAAGATTCGATAAGCTTGTTCGGTATCAGACAATGGGAAGACGAGTCCCTCCAAAACTACATCAATCAGTTCAACACCGAGGAGTTAGAGGTGCACGAGCTGGATCATTCCATTGCAATAACCGCAATGATTAAATAGGCTTTAGAGAAGAGGCCTCCAAAGGATTTGGCTGAACCTCTAACTCGGGCAAACAAGTACATTAATGCCAAGAAAACCCTTGCTGCTTGAAAGGAATCAGCGGAAAAACGAGGCCATAAGCAACAAATTGCAAGAAGGACAATCCGAGGAGAAAACACAGTCGAGAAGAGCGAAGTGCTACACCAACTCGAAGTCCACCACTTAAGTTTAAGACGTATACTCCTCTCAATGCGCCAAAAATCCAAATTCTAATGGAGATCTAGGACCGAGACTACATACATTGGCCTCAAAAGTTGCGAACCCTCGCCAAGAAGAGGGGCATTGGAAGATACTGCCAATTCCTCAAAAATCATGTGCACGACACAAAAGGATGCCTTCAACTAAAAGACAAGACTGAAGCCCTCGTCCGACGAGGATACCTTGAATGGTACATAAGCGATCACCGGAGCTCTGGTTGAGGCAGGCGAACTCCCAAAATGCAGGACGGTAATCAACCACTCATCGGAGCGATAGCCAATATCTTTTGAAAACGTTCAGCAAGGAACCCAAGCCCTTCGGCCTAAGCAAAATGATGGTAAAGCCCAACTGAGCTAGGAGCATCTGTGCCGAGCAACTGAACTCGAAAAGTTCTTAACTTCTTACCCTAGCAACAGCAGAATGTAAGAACCAGTACAAATTCTATCTCTAAATCTTTGTATTTTTTATTGCTAATCGATAATGGAATTGTGTTTCAAATTCCCTACCTAAGAGGCTAAAGCATTATAGGTCGTACCAATTCATGGATGTTAGGGACCTCGGAGGATCTCCTATTTGAAAAATCCTAGCTCAATCTAGGAGGCATGCTTAGCATGATCACCCGAAGTGTTCACCGACAAAAAGCCCGTCGAACCCCAAGGTTCGAGCAGGCCCACTGGCCCTCATACTCATCATCATTATTCTCAAGGCTCGTTGGCCCCCGAGGTCCAAATAGGCCCAATGGCCCTTACTCGTTGTCATGTATTCTCAAGGCCTGTTGGCCCTCGAGGATCGAGAAGGCTCGCCGGTCCTTATACTTGTCCTCATGTAATCTTAAGATCCGTTAGCCCCTGAAGATTGAGTAGGCCTGCTAGCCCTTATACTTGTTCTCGTGTGTTCTCAAGGCTCGTTAGCCTCCAAGGTTCGAGCAGGCCTACCAGCCCCTATACTCGTCCTTGGTCAAGTATTCTCTTCTTATAAGAGGCTCGCAAGGAATTATATTCTACTCCAACGAGACAATCTTTAATTATCTCTTAATTGTACCGATGGTATTCTTGCAAATCTTATGCACTCTATAGAATTATGATGTTATGTGCTCAGAATGCATTTTGGCTTATAATTTTGGCTTATCTTGCTATAATCTCGCCTCATCATCATCTCTCAGCCTTATCTTTCTCTCTTGGCCAGTCCCAAGGGTATTATGGTGTTATGGCTTCATCTCAAAGTACTCAACTAATCTTGGATATCTGGATTTTATTAACTATAGCTCCATTTTGGCTTTCTGGCCCAATTGAACTGACCTCGGAGATACATGTTTCTAGCCAAATCTGGTCCACCTCGGCATCTTCAGGACGACCTTAAGCAAATCATCTAGACCAAAGAGGTACGCGTAATCTTTTATTTCATTAATAATGTAATTATACGGTAGGTCAAAGGTCAAACTAAACTACTGTATTACAAGAGAAAAACATCTAGACTGGTAACACTTCGGCTCTACAAGGCCGACAACTCTGCGAAGGTCCCCTAACTCAAGATACCACCCTACACCTTGTCATGAGCCTCCATGGTGGCGCCAAGAAGAGTGCGGTGGGTGTTAGCAAAGGCTTATTGCTTGGGGCTCAACAGCTCCCCGGCCTCACTGTCACTTCCCGCTCCTCGGCCTCGCCGTTACTGTCTGCGGCCGAATCGAGATTTCTTAAGTCGGCCCATGGGACGAGCCTCAACACCTGGCTTCAACACTCATCAAAGCCCTCCACAAATGATTCGATCGCAGTGAGGACGCGCCATACTTGGTAGCTCCCTGATGCCATGAACCTCTCTACCACACGAGAAGCTTTCTTCTCATCCTGGGTGACCCGAAGCCGAGCTACCCTTAGCTCTTCCTTTATAACAACTGCTCTGAGCAGCACCACCTAGATCCAATCCTTCTCGTCTGCCAGCCTGCTCTTGAGGGATCCAACTTTGGCCCCTGCCTTGGTTGCCTTCTCCCTAGCTAGCCACAAGGCCAAATGAAGTGTTTCCATACAATTTTGGCAATGCCTTTCCCGAGGAGAGTCCATCCTGCAAAAGTAAAAGGGGAGAATCAAAAGAAAGGTCACCTACCTAGGTAAAAAAAAAAAAAGGAAGAGCAGCAAAAACCACCAGCTAAGGTTGATTTGGAGCACTTGGTGAATAGGTTCTACATTCCTCTCATAACAATGGGGGGGGGATGCTTAAAGCCTTCTCAAGCATGGTGGATTTGCATGGAGCTCCGTCCTGGACAACCTGAATTGGTTCACTCAGTCGTTTTCCCATCGAGATCAATGGACAGCAACGCACCAACATTGCTCCAAATGGTCAAACAACGTCTTAGAAGGCAAAGCATCAGGACTCATCCTTCAAGAGGCACCACTTTGGAGTTAATGCCCTCATTAAAGTGACAGTGAGTCTAACAGACGGTTACTTCCTTCGCTCGAATCAAAGAAATGCTTCAAGCTCGGTAGTGGGGGCAGGCAATGTTATGGCATTTAATGACCAATGTGATGTGACACGATGAGATTCGTCCAACTCATGACTCATGTAGAGGTCAAGCCACATCCTAAAACTCTACAAGGCATTTTGGTCAGATCTCTTCTACCGACACGAGCAAACCTGGGCAGTCGACCTCCGAGGCCGATATCTCACGACTCAGCTCAACCACCTTGACCACTGATGCGAGTCGAGTAGGATCTTCTCATGAAGAAAACAATTCGGTTCCTTCATCTCAAATTTGCACATGGCCTCAACAATCCCGTCACATGCCAAGCTATTGCAGCACATCCTCAAGGTTATTACACCATATCAGCAATTTGTTACAGTACGATCCTAGGTTTGTTGAGATATGATTCACTGCAAATGTGGAATTCCAACTATAAAGAAACCCAGAGGCCCTCTACCAAAGAGGTAACATAAAAATCACCATAGCAAGAAGAGGCTCTGCTTCTTTGTTCTTTCTTCCTCCTTTTGATCCCCTCTAAGATCTTCTCTGACTTAAGCATCGGAAGGCCCAGTTGGAGCCAATCCGGCAAGCTCTCACCTTTTATCTGTTTTCTCACATGTCTGCTAAGGCAGTCTGCATCGGCGTCCCAAGATCAGCAGCAACAAATACTAGTTCATGTATGTAGATAAATAACTAGATGAGCTAGCATGAATGCAACAAGGATACAAATCCTTGAACTGCACTAACGACCCTGAGGCACAATATCATAGAATATGGTATACTATATACAAGGAATCAAGGATATTGTAATTGATGTCCTCATCTTTATTATCCATGCCACCCTGTTCATTTCAAACCACGTAATCCAACTCCATGACCCACATCAGCGTTTAATCATTTTTCTCTCAAAATCCTCTTCTGTCTTTAATAATATCTTCCCTTCACTAGGATTCAGGATCTGAGTTTTAGAATTGAAATTTAGCCTAGGTCAATATCCAACATATATCATTTCTCTTCAACAACCTAAATCATAGAGTAATGCCCTACATTTCAGATTCCGAATCATTGGACCCCTCATGATCTTCACCAAGAAACCTTTGTAAACATATATTGTTAGTTTTTTATGCATTTCCAAGTGGACATGATCCCAAAAAATCCATTTTCTAGACAGAATTGACAATACATATACAAATCATGCGGGCACATCAGATAACTATCACTTCTGGAAAAATATATGGGATGCCAATGGCTTCTTATTTTTATCTTCTAATTGTTGGAGATAGTTGCAGATACCATTATGTATGTATTTTATTCACATCATACATAAGAGCTTTCAACCTCTCTCCTAAGATTGATTAGTTAATATTCCACATGCTCTCTAAGAAAATTTAAACTAGGTACCTTCTCTTTATATCCATATGTAAAACATAGTCATTCAGGTTCTCATACATTAAAAGAAAAAGTGACTGACACAATTGAGCATACAAACAGAACATTATTTCAGCAAAGAAAATTTTCAGTTAACTCAGCATTAGGAAGTTTTTACTTCCCCATATTCCTCAACAAATAAAACTAAATTGTAAGATATTTCCAAGTGGTAAATGTTTCTTCTGCAAGACTATTTTATTCAACAGATTGATGGTAAATGATCAATTTATTAATAAAGATTATCAACTTATGGATAAAGATTGAGGAAAAGGTAGAGCCAGTAACCTGCTCAGCTGTCTTGTTGTGGCATTCTGCAATATCTTCAACAACAGAAAGCTTCAGCATTGGTCCATGCACTGATCTTGACCTTCTAAATGTTATTCTAGGAGTTCCAGGTTCATCCTCTGATCCACTGTCAGACAGACCAGGACTGGTGGTTGACATACCAGGAGCTGTCGGTACTCCTAATGGAGTATGAGCAGATACATGGATACCTTTCTCTTGACAAAACTTTACAACTTCGTCCTGCCTCCAAAAAGGGTGCAACTCCACCTAAAGATAACCATGTCAGTCAGCTGAATAAGAAAAATCTGTAAGTTCATTTTAATAGCTCAAGTATAATAGCAGGAAAGCAAGAGAGGCCAAGCCAGGAAGGCACATATTATCATTTGTGAAATGCGGAATATAATACATATAACTAAATCATTATCCATGATAACAACTGAGGTTAAAGTAATCTAGGTTATGCTCCAACTAACCAGTTCTACCATTTGTTCTTTTTTTCAATCGTACCCACTTCTATAATAAACTTCTTCTCGTTTATATTTATCAATATCGTCCACTACAAACTATCTAAACTATGTTTTCATCACTTATCCTTCACTAGTATCATTCCTGTTTTTTATTTGTTCAATCCATTTCCAACTCTTTTCACATGCTTGATTGTACAATAAACTATAAAAAACTGTAAATCTGACAATGTATGCACTATGCAGCATATGAAGCATGGCACATGTCAAAGAGAGACAGAAGCACACACACAACCACACACACACATGGAAAGACTAACAATGGGAAACAAAAATATAGAAAAGCTTGAAGCTGCTGCTTTACGACAATTTACTAATGTGAGGAAAAACAGTAAGGGGTTACTTCAATCCTTGTTGCTGCCTAACCTCAGCTCCTAATAGGTTAGCAAGAAGCTTAACTGAGATAGACTAAACCTAAACAGTGTCAAGCCCATCGATCATCACACACCTAAGGATGGCCCATCACCTTATGATCCCCACCTCTTCCATATTCTGCCATCTATGCTTCACTGATATATCTTCCATTTAGCAGGTGTCCTCTCCGCTACTTCGATTAGATTATGATTTGTGCCTGACACATCCTCCACTTCAAAAGTCTTTTAAATTATCTTCCATAACCTGGCCACTACAAAATCCTCCATTTGCCAACTTCCAATGTGCTTCAATTCCCATCAACCCTATTTCTGCTCCTAGCAGAAATCCCGTCTTGATCTGACCTCCGTACCTTCTTGGAGTTATAGTTGTCCAACCAACCATAATGATGTTAGGATCGGGCTTTTGTAGTTCTCGGAATCTGAACATGGATGAAGGTAATTAAAAAATTAAAAAAAAATCAAATTGTCATGTATCTTGTATCCTGAAGCTAATTTTCAAGTTTGTATTAGAAACAAGTATTTTCAGAAAAAATACTATTTATAAGGAACATAAAACACTTTCCTTCTGTTTTCTCCAAAACATTTATAAGTTAACATGTTTCATATCTCACTAGTGTCTGTCTTTTTTCATCATCCGTAATGCTTATACACTTTAATTGTAAGCAAACATAGCAAATGAACAATCTCATATCTCATGATTTATAGTTGCAAGAACTTTTAAAGCTCTTATGCATCACCAATGCACCAGTGTAACACCTTTTAATGTATTGATCTAACAATTATTTAAATGTCTAAAATCAAAAGTAACACCAAGAATCAATCAATCACTAATTCGATACCATATATCAACAGAGAATCACTTCATTAATTTTATATAGAGGATGGAACACCTTAGATGTTATCTTTTCATATTTTTGACACTGCAAGATAAGCACTAGTATATGTATTATTTAGTTATTAAAGTTATATTTTCCTGCAAGTCCTGTATCCTTTTTTTCCCCTCCTTTGCTGAATTTTGGACATTCTATCTACTTGTAAATCTAACTCTGGGGCCTATGTCCAAGCAACAATTTAGAAAAAAAAAATCAAAGTGAATAGAATGTCCATGGCTTCAGCATTCCAACTGTATTAGGGAGCAAGGTTCGCCGTCTCAGTACCGGACCCGTACCGGTTCCACGCTATTATAGTGTCGGTACAGTATAGAGTTTTTTTGGCGTACTGAATATCGGTATACCACCCATACCAGGTACCGGCAACAAACTAGTACACTCTGCCCTATACCACCGGTTCAGGCCGGTACGGTGTTGGCGGAGGCCTGAGAGGCCGAGTCAACGTTGGCGGAGGCCGGGTTGGCCGGTTAGTCCTGCCACCTGCCAGCGTGGATGCGCCGGTTAGTAAGTGGGTTATACCCCCAGTTCGGTCTTTGAACCCATGGCTTTGTGTCACCCAGTAGCCGACTCGAGGCGTTGGCTGGGTACGATTTAAGAAAATAAAGTAGCGCCTTCACTATAAGCGGTTGCTTTTAGTGTAATGGTCAGCGCTTGATCCTAACAACTGATATCCGAGCCAGAGGTCTCGAGTTCGAAACTCGGGCATCGCGCTGGGGGGGATTGTTGGCGGAGGCCTAAGGGGTCGAGTCAACGTTGGCGGAGGCCGGATTGGCCGAGTCAGTCCTGCCGCCTGCCAACGTGGATGCGCCGGTTAGTAGGTGGGTTATACCCCAGGTTGGGTCCTGAACCCATGGCTTGGTGTCACCCAGTAGCTGACTCGAGGCGCTGGCTGGGTGCAGTTTAAGGATATAAAGTAGCGCCTTCACTATAAGCAGCCGCTTTTGGTATAATGGTCAGCACTTGATCCTAACATACGGCATACCATGTTAGGAAGAAATATTTTGTGTCAAATTAGACAAAAGTGATATAATAATCCAAATTACATGTTTGCGTTTATAAGGAATATAAAACACTTTCCTTCTATTTTCTCCAATTATAAGTTAACATGTTTCATATCTTACTAGTGTCTGTTTTTTTTCATCATCTGTAATGCTTATACCCTTTAATTGAAAGTAAACATAGCAAATGAACAAATCTCATATCTCATGATTTATAGTTGCGAGAACTTTTAAAGCTCTTATGCATCACTAATTTACCAGTGTAACACCTTTTAATGTATTGATCTAATAATTTGCAATTATTTAAATGTCTAAAATCAAAAGTGACACCAAGAATTAATCAATCACTTCATTAATTTTATATATAGAGGATGGAACACCTTAGATGTTATCTTTTCATATTTTTGATACTGCAAGATAAGCATTAATGTATGTATTATTTAGTTATTAAAGTTATATTTTCCTGCAAGTCCTGTATCCTTTTTTTCCTCCTTTGCTGAATTTTGGACCTTCTATCTACTCATAAATCTAACTCTAGTGCCTGTGTCCAAGAAACAATTTAGAAAAAAAAAAACAAAACGAATAGATTGTCCACGGCTTCAGCATTCTGACTGTATTAGGGAGAATATTTTGTGTCAAATTGGACAAAAGCGATATAATGGTCGAAATTACATGTCTCAAACTCTAAAGGTGCATGGAGAATGTTGGCTTGTATTTGCTAAAGCCTAACTTCTAAAAGATATTTCTTTAACAAGTAGCAATGCAGAATGTTAAGGAATAGAAGAGGGCAATATCAAACAGACCTGATTGACAGCTGGAACAATCTTTGCAAACTGAAGCAATTCACTAATCTGCTGAAGATTGAAATTGCTAACACCAATAGCACGAACAAGACCCATCTCCACAAGATCTTCCATGGCCCTCCATGTTGGCTTTAACCGATGCAAGAACTGCCTATATTCACTCCCTGAATTCCATGGAGGATCAGTAGCATCTCCAAAAGCTGAATTCTCAGGCCAATGTACAAGATATAGATCCAAATAGGAAACATCTAGGTTCTTCAAAGAAACTCTTACAGAAGTTTCAACTCTCTTATGTGAATTTGTAGCACAATACAGTTTGGAAGTCAAGAACACATCTTCCCTCTTTAGTCCACCATCAAAAGCTTCAGCCAGAGCCTTTCCCACTTCAACCTCATTACCGTATAGGTGCGCACAGTCTATGTGGTGGTAACCAACCTTCAAAGCTGTGGCCACTGCCTCAATGCAGATGTCTCCTCCACATTGCCATGTTCCAAGTCCTATAGCTGGAATCTTAGCCCCTGTATTTAACACAAAGTAGTTTGCAGTTGCAGCTCCGTCTCCTCTCATCCTTCTAGACTATTTAAGAGAAGCCATATAGATAAGACTTAGTTAAAAGAAAAAAGCCAAGTCAAATGAAGTGCAAAATAAAATAAAAAGATCCTAGTAGAACTGAAACAAGCCCCACCTCTTAAAGGAGCAGTTATCCTAAATTCCAAAAGTTCATCAGTGAATGAGACCAGGAATAAAATAGTTTGTTTATAAATGGAAAATTAGGAACTTGGTAGACCAATGATCTTTGTAGGGCAATAGATTGAGACTTCCAGGAACCCATCAATCTCCGAAGCAAATGATATTTATGATATCAACAAATCAAGCAATTGAAAACATTCAGCCGTTTAAGGTAAATACTAACTTAAAGAATATACCAAAGCTCAATTATGAAACATGAATATAATTAAACCATCAAACAGGAAATGATGAAACAGAGAGGACAAGCTCCTTCAACAAACTACATCTCGAAGAAAGAAATTCGGGGAAAAAAGCATAAGTTTTCTCGAAGGGAAAAGCCAACAACCACAAAAATCAGGAAGAAAAAAGAAAAATAGTACAATCAAAATCCTAATGAACAAAATTGCTCATCAAGAATCAAACCAATAGATGAAAAAAACTCCAAATAACAGCAGCTAACAGAGATGGATGAAAGAAGGAAAAAAGAAGAAAAGAAAGAAAAAAAAACTACTTCGAGGTCTGATTTAAAAAAAAAAAACAAAATATAACAACAGAACAGCAGCAAATAAAGCCCAAACAAAGTAATAATCCAAATAGATCAAAAGGCAAATAAATAAATAGCGAAAAAGCCTCAAAAACAAGACAAAAAGGATGAAGGCATCCCAAAGCACACCTTTTTCTTCTTCCTCTCCAAAGACTAAGAAGCCTCGAGCGGCAAAGAAAAGGAGCCCAATCCAAATCCCCTCACCACCTCCCCGATCAAGTCACCAATAATAATCCAAAACCCAAGGAGACACGTTCAACAGCAACAGTAGATACAAAAGGCCAGCAACAAGGAATGGCGACCCAAGTAAATCCAACGACACATACGTTTCATATAATATTCAACAAAAGAAGAGAGATAAAAGAGAAACAGGGGAAAGCTATGTTTTTTATTTTATTATTATTTTTCAATCGCTCACCTAACTGAGGAAGACCCGAAATCGCCACCCACCTACCTACTATAAAAGAGGTGAATAAATGGAGATGGGAAGAGGACTCCTGTTCCTTTGCCCCGCTTTCCTAGCTCTTGGGTGGCTTTTTGGTTTGAATTCTTGGCTCTTAGCGAGGGGAAAAGAGCAAGAAACAAAAAATTCTAACGGTAAAGGGAGGGGAGGGGAGGGGAGGGGAGGTGTCTCTGTCTCTTTCAGTCGTTCTCCGTAAAAGACATCCTCGATCCGGCGGTACTTCGCAGAAAAGACAGGAACAGGGGAACGGTCCTCGCCGCAAGGTAAAGTAGACCCAGGGCTGGTTTCCTATTTTATAGGATGGTTTAAACTTTAAAGGATGCAGCTGGGCTGCTGAATGAACGGTGACATAAGAGATGGTGTTTATCCAAACCTTATCAGCCAATATCAATATAAATAAAAGAATTAAATAAATAATAAAATTAGTATTTATCATTTTTGTAAATAAATATGGAAATGCATGAAATATTTAGCATACCGATATTTATTTTAAATGAATACAAGCTGAGTTATAGTCATATCTTTATTTTCTCTATGATATAAGCCATATATTATTCAAATATAATTAGATATGATTATAAAAACTAACATAAATAATATAATCATAAAGGATGAAAATAAAATCCATTATCAAGATTACATATAATGCACCGCAATGGCCTAAGATATAGTCATCATACTTGCATGAAGTTTGATTTGGCCAAAAATTTGAATGACTGATCTGGTAGGATTTATATTAAAACATATTTAAAAAATAAAATATTTAATATAAAAGTATTTAAATTGCATATATTAAATACTTTTGCTATTCTTTAATCGTAGCATAAATAAAAAGAATCAAGAATTACTACTTTTAAACAAATTATAACAAAACTATATAAATAAGAATATGTTGAAATGAATGATTTTCAAAATATTTTAAATAAAAAGATTTTGAAAATATCATAAAGAATAAAATAAATTTTCCATTGCCTCAAATATAGTATGTAATATTAAAAATATTAAAAAAATATTCAATACAATTGTTAGGCTTCAATTGCAGCATAAATAAAAAAGAATCTTGATTTATCTATCTTTATTGAAATTTTAAGAAAAAAATTATATAAATAAAAATATGTTGAAATGATTGATCTTTTGAAATATTTTAATTAAAAATTTTTTGAAACTATCATGAATACTATATAAAATGGGATCAATCATTTTTAGTTTTTATATCAAAGAGAAAAGGATGAAAAAATTAATTATGAAAATATAAAATATCAAAACATATATAAAACAATTATATTTTATAATATAAATAAGTATTTAATAAGTATAATAAATCATGACGGTGTGATAACATTGAATGTTTGCTATAGTGGTTGAGTCGTTCTTGAACTCAATCTAGAATTATTTGAACCCAAGACTATTGAATATATTTGGACTGGATAGGACTCGAGGTAGAACTGCGAGTCGACTCGTACTTTGCGCGAGTCGTCTCGAGGACGGATCGACAATTTTTTTTTGGTTGAGTTGTCTCCATTAAAGCTTGAGTTGACTCGCTGAAGGAACGTTCACTTTAAATACGAGCCGACTGTTCATTTTCCGATCCTCCTTCAAGCCATTTTCCGTTCATGCCCTAGCTCTCTTTCAAGCCATTCCTTCTAAACTTCTCAAAAATACACTCCAAGCCTTCCGTATTTTCACCAAATCTTAGCAAAGATGAGACCTAGGAAGAAACTCGTATTCCGAAGGAAGAGATCTACCGAAATGACTCCAGAGGAAAGAAGATCCATGCGAAGGAAACCCAGCTCGACAGAAGCCGTAATCCCGATCTCTCCTTCGCCCTCGGCCAAACTCCTAGATCATGTGCCGAGAGAGTCGTAACCACGGGTAGCAGAATCGATTTTGAATTTTTTGAAAGAGAAGGATTTACAATCGGAGAAAAGTTGAAGGCCTTAGGTTGGGGTTACATCTGCTTGTTAGATTTACCCATCTACCCTAACCTAGTTAGAGATTTCTATAGTTCCTTGAAAACAGATAGCAAGACAGGAACTTTAGTTTGCTCTGTTAGAACTATTGTTTGCTCGAGTTCTGAAGATGTCGAATGAAGGACTTACCCATACAATGCATTCTGATAAAAGTGCAGCACTTAGAGCAATCTTGGAAAAGGATGAAATAGATCCCTTGGAAGACATTACAGCAAACCAACTACCTGTAGAAATGAGGTTTCTCCACAGTATCTTAGGAAGAATTTTGTTCCCAAAGACAGGACGTTTTGAGAGGTTGACTGAGAGAGATATTGTAGTAATACACTTCGTATTAGTAGGCTTTCAGCTGAACTTGCCAAGGATGATGATGATTTATATGAATGAGGTTGCCATAAAGACCGGATTAAGTCTATCCTATGAAATGACTCTCACTTTACTATTTAGAGTATTCGAAATTGTTATCACTGAGAAGGAGCCGCAAAAATTACTATACCACACTGATGTCTACAATGAAAAATCTTTGCATAGAATGGAGTATAGAAAGGTGAATGCAAAATGGGAATGAAAAAGATTTGGACCACATTCACTGGAGGAAGGAGGACCTAGCCGAGCACGAGCAGAGACTACATCTAGCTCACCTTCATCTTCTGACATTTTCTATACCTCACCTTCAGCATCGGCAGGACAGCAGGATGCATCCTCTGTGAGACTAGATGATGATCAGGTGAGGAGGATGATCAGGATGATTACAGATGAGGTGGATGCTCGAGTGTCTGATAGGATATCGCTAATTGCGAAGAGACAGTCTAAGTTTGCCAGAGAAATGGCCACTCTTAGAGGAAGATTAGAGCAGGGCATCCAAGGACTTGAGACTGCCCTAGGCGATTTCACTCACCAGACTGGATTCCAAGGCAATCTGACTAGCTTGGAAAGGATCATCACCAGACTGGAGCGGCAGAGTGCAGGACAATCTTTCCCGCCTTCCCAGACCACTCAGCCTACACGAACGGCACCGCACACTAGATCTCGTAGAGCTTCCTTTAGGGGTCATCCTTCTAGAGCTAGTAGTCCTGAAAATATTACTTTAGATGAGGATTAGGACTCCGCCTAATACCGACCCGATTCGTAGAGCAAAGATCGAGTCGTCTCCAACTGATGCCGAGTCGACTCCTGCAAAAAGATAGAAGATCCGCTTTCAAGCCAATTGATATCGAGTCGACTCCAGCCATGGACGAGTCGACTCCGACAAGAACGACAGAAGAGTGTATTCTGCGGCACTGAGGTCGAGTCGACTCCGAGGAACAAGTCAGAGATCGAGTTTTCAAAACTTCGATGCCAAGTCGACTCCAGCTGTGGATGAGTCGACTCCAATGACAAAAAACAGAAAGTTAGTTTCTGATATACTGAGGCCGAGTCGACACCTGAAGGATGCGAGCCGTCTCCCGCTTTTGGCAAGTTGACTCCAGAATGTCGTGAGCCGACTCTGATGAGAAAAAACAGAAAGTCAGTTTCTGATACCCTAAGGCCGAGTTGACACCTGAAGGACGCGAGCCGTTTTTCGCTTTTGGCGAGTCGACTCTAGAATGTTGCGAGCCATCTCCGAAAAGAGCGTCTATCTAGTACTTCTAAAGATGTCGTAAGCGAGTCATCTCTCGAAGAATGCAAGTTGTCTCCAGTTTCAACCGAGCCATCTCCAAGTCGCGCGAGTCGACTCCGATCTCAACGGTCTATTATCAGGTTGCACAGTCATGTCAGAACGGTTCTTTCACCTCTTCCAATGACTGTTTCTCGAAAATTAAAGCTCTAAAAAGTGTTTATAAATAAAGTAGAGACAATAATACAAAGACCAATTAAGAGGATTCAAAGTTCACAACCACCAAAGGAGAGTTAAAGCCTTTCCAAAGAGAAAAGAGGAGTAACTGCGCCTACATCGATTTCAGAAGTATTCCTCACATTCAAAGCTCGATTTATTGATCCTCAACCACTGGTATATTCAAAAAAGGATCTAGAAAAGAAGAAGCCACATCTTCCTTCAGCAAAAATCTGTTTCAAAGCTTCTTCCTTTTCATATTGCTTACATTGTTAAATATGCTTTTTTTTTCTGAAGCTGCAACTCTTAAACATTTAAGCTCTGATTTTGTTACTTGATTCAATCAAGAGATTGAATCAAGGAGATTGAGGTTTGTTGGTGAGCCAGTGAAAACCAATGTTGTAAAGTTATAGTTGGTGAGCCGGAAAAATCAACTGGATTGGATTGTGAGCTCGAAAAAATAATCGGATTGGTCTAGTCGATGAGTCTGTGAAAACTGACCGAGTTCGTTGTAATATCGTGAAAACAACAAGTTTAGTTGTGAGTTTGTAAAACAACCGGCTGTAATCTAAGGAATTATAGTGAACTTCCAAGTGAGACTTGGAGAGTGAATGTAGGAGCAGAATTGGGTCCGAACCACTATAAAATTCGTTGTGTTTGTATTGTGGTTTCTTGAGTATTTCTTCTCTATTGCTTTCTTTATAGTTTGACTAATCTCTTTAGATTAAAATCAAGAAAACTTTCTTAATCACATTAGACAATTTAAAAAGAAACTAAAGTTTTATCTAGTACCCAATTCACTCCCCTCCCCCTCTTGGGTTGTCTACTAGGCAACAGTAAGATAGTTTTGCTCACATGGCTTCAGCTATCTGTAGGTATACACTATTGCCTTTCCATTTTGCATTAGAACACATCCTAGCTCCTTTCTGGAGGCATGACTATAGATAATAAAATCTTACCTTCTAGATGGCAAAGCAAGCATAGAGTTTAATATAAAGTGCCTCTCCATGGTTCTACCTTGAACATGCAGCCTAATCCTAACGGGAAGTTTCTCCACCTAGAGGAGTTTGAGAGGGTGGTGGCCTCGGTGCACTCTCGAATTCTACCTTTATGATCCTTCTTTCCAACCTTAAAGATTGCCCATCTTCAGTCCTTGGCTGCCCCATTTGTTGCATTTACTGTAAAGTCTAATCAACTAGTCCGGGTTTGCACTAAGTCAGCTACTCAACCTTGATTTCCCAGAATGCTACTAGCCCCTTGATTGTTGCCTAGGGTGTTGAAGGCCTATCAGTGAATAGAGTTGGCTACTTGAATTTTAGACTACTTAGACAATAGGGTGTGAACTATCCAAGAGGCATCAGCAATTTAGGAGGTGCAACCAGTTTGAAGGGTACCAAGAGTATGGCGAGTGTTAGCTACACAGGAACTCTCTACAATATCAGTCAACTTTTAGGTTCGAGGTTGGGCCATCCCAACCTATATGCATAAGAAAAGATTAGGTTTGACATTATAAATGAATTAAACAATTTTTTAGTACTAGGAGTTTTTTTTATTCGAAGGCATCCTATCATACCCTAAATTCTACCCCATTCTATACTAACTAATCAAAGCACTAAGTATCCAAAATTTAGGTTCTGGTACCATTTTATCTATCATGCCCTAAAACAAAGGCCCATGTCAAGCACATGGCAGACAACCGCACATCCATAGCATATAATCCCCACAAGACATGCAAAGTCTGCTCTTTATATCTATAATATTTTAATAACTAAGGCAATGGTATTAATATATCAATAACACCTCTAGCATAATAATTCAAGATAAATATGTTGATAGTCTGGTAGTGGTGTAGTGCTGGCTATGATGAGGATGTAGCATTGGGCTTCAGTAGATATTCTAAGTTATCGCTACTCTTAGGATAAAGACTAAGGTAAAGATAAAGATAATTTAATTAGATTAATTATTGAAGGGTCCTTTACATAGAACGATTCTACTTATTTATATTAAAACATAACAACTACCCTCAAACACAATAACTGCCCGCTTGGATAGTTGCTTCCTACATATACTAGTTCTAGTAACTGCTACCAACCATCTTCTCACTATGCATGCACACAAACATGATCATTATGCAACTACCAAATCGATAGTCATGCTTTATTAGCCTTTAATTTATCCTGATGTAGCTTCTGTTTCTTGTCTTCCATTATCCAACCTATAATATAGTTCTCTTTCTGGAAAATCTAAAACTAGGATGGTCACCTCGATCTTCTATCGGCTATCTTTTATAACCAAAACTTGATCTTTTGGCCTACTTATCCGTATTATGGCCGAATTCTATCTATTTGGCCTATATCTCCATCCTTGTATAATTTTCATGGCTAAATTCTATCCAATCTTAGCAAAAGTCACATGATTCTCACTTGTTTTAATCAATCAAACTTAATCCATGTGGCACTTGCTTTTGACTGCCAGTTATATTGCCGAGATATGGTGTAAACAATATTACATAAATTATACAATATAGTTATATTATATAATATAATATTATACATATAAGGTAATCTCTATAACATGTGTGCTACTATGTAGAAGTTTTAGTTAAAGTTTTAATAACTATAATATATTTATATTTTGTGATCAAATATTTTTAAATTTAGCTTTTGCATCGTTTGAATGCAATATTCTAAATCCATCAACTCAGCACAAGCCCTTTGGATGATAGAGTTATGGGTCGATTTGGGGCTACTGCAGCCTAACCGCTCTATCATTCTTTCTCCTTTGGTGGCTCTCTTCCTCCTTAAGCATCCTTTTTTTGCTCATTGATCTATTGAAGATGAGCGTCTGATGGCAATCACTAGATAGTGGCAATCAGCAATGACTTCTTGGTGATGTCCATTGTTAATGATTGTTTAAAGAAAGCCTAGGCTTCTTTGATTTAGGGTTGAATATTAGGATTAAGATTGGAGTTCATTCTTTTAAGTGAATGTAAAAGGTTGTAGAGTAAGAAGCCGAATTGCCCCTTTCATCACTTGTCTCTCCACCATTAGTCTACATGCTAATCTATGATTGTAGAGCTTGGAGTAGTCTACATAATAATCTATGATTGTAGAGCTTGGACTCCATCAGCATCGATCCTTGTGATACATTGAAACGCACTGACGTTGATAATGATATAGACGTTTCTTCTTCTCAAAAAATAATAAAATAGTTTGTTAAAATAGTTTTATTTCCACTCAGGCATCAAAATAACCTAGCAAGGTAGGTATTTTGGGCCTACACTATGGCAATTAGACTTGTAACATCTTTTAAAATTTCTTAACATGAAGTTCTTCCTCACCCTCTTTTTGGCGAGCAAAGATTGCTACTTTAGTTGCAGCTTGGCAATCATCAACGGCTTTCTCTGGTTCATATAGCACAACTTTATCATGCTTGCATGAGTTTTCATAATTTATTTAAGTTAATAAAAAGAATGGAATTTATAAATCAGATGTGATCACCTTTCATAGTATCTATTGGAAACCGGCAAGATCCAATAAATGAATAATCAGCTCTTCACCAAAGTGCCCACATGACTTTGTTGACCAAGAACAACTGGACTATTTTCGAGCAATGGCCACTGGTGCTTGATGGTGAACCAAGAGTTCGAGCAATCTAGGAAAGTGCGGTTGATGAGAAAAGGGAAGCAGAATAGGATGGTTCTAATCAAGGTTCTAAGCTTGTATGCTGATATACTATTAGCTTATGAGGAGGATCAATGAGAAACATGGTCCACCGAGTGACTACAGATTATACCTCAATAGACTCAAATTTTCTCTACTTGAACTCACCATCAAAGAGAAAACTTCTAAAATATTAATTTTGCTACAAGTCGCTGCACCGCACCCTTGTCCAGACATTAAGTTTTTTCTTCGCTTGCACCTTGACATGTTAAGATGTTGCATGCAAATCTCCAACACATTAAGTTTGTCCAACTTCATCAAGGGTGAGGATGATAGTGGTATTTTGATGATTAATACAATAATCAAGAGTATGTTACAAGTTAATTCGATACATCATTTATAAGTCTGTTACTCTCAGTACATTCGTATAATAAGATAAAGATACATTTCATTGTTTATATGGATGAATCTAACCTTAAGTTGCAGCAAAGTATGGATTGAGTCGACCCCAAGGTTGATTGGGTCGACCCCGGCACATCAAGAAAGCATCTGGCACACATCTGCAAAAATGGCACGGATGAACAGTAGTTGGGTCGACCCAAGTAAAGAATGAGTCGACCCAAACCTCAAGCCTCAAGAAAACAGTTCTCTCGAAACACTGAGAGGGTCGACCCAAGAGAAAGTTGAGTCGACCCAAACTTGAGTCGACCCTAAGTTAACATGAGTCGACCCAAAGGCAATGACATTCAAAAATAGGTTCTCTGGAAACCCTGAGAGGGTCGACCCAAGTGGAAGTTGAGTCGACCCAACTGAACCTTGAGTCGACCCAAAAAGATGTTGAGTCGACCCAAGTGAAGGAAGGCTGAAATGCAAGGTTCTGTGGTTCTGAGAGGGTCGACCCAAGAAAAGGTTGAGTCGACCCAAGTGAAAGTTGGGTCGACCCCAGTAAAAGTTGAGTCGACCCAAGCACGGGCAAAAGCATAACGGCTAGTTCTGCAGAAGTACTTTTTGACCTTCCAACAGTAAGTAACAGCTAGTTTTTGAATTATAACCATTGGGGCTTGTCCAATGGATGAAGGAAACTATTTAAAATGGCACTATTCATCAAAGAAAATATCCTTTTGCAAAATATCAAAGATTACACAAGAAAGACAAGTGCCCTAATCTTCTTCATCCAAGTGCTTCATTCAAGAGTCAAAAGAAAGTGGTTGAGCAGATTCCAAGAGTCATTAAGAGCTCCATCCACCCTTGAAGAGTGAAGCACTCTTGACGAAGAAGAGAGAAGTTTCATCAAGCAATAACTATTCTCTAAACTCTTCTTTGTAGATTATAATTGTTATATTTGCTCATCTAGGAGCTTAAACCTTCTTACTTCTTTTATTAATCACCTTGTAAAGGTTTGTTGGTAAGCCCGCAAAACCAACGGTGTAGGTTTATTGGTGAACCCGTAAAACTAATTGTAAAGGTTCGTTGGTGAGCCCGGAAAACCAACATAGGTTCGTTGGTGAGCCCGTAAAACCAACATAAGTTTTTGGTGATCCCGGAAAACCAAAGTGTAAAGGTTTTTGGATTGTGAGCCCGGAAAATAATCCAACTGTAATCCGCGGAATTATAGTGAATTCCCAAGGGGTCGCTTGGGAAGTGGACGTAGGTGCTTAGGAGAGCACCGAACCACTATACTTCTTGTGTGTTTGTATTGTGCTTTGTTATATTCCACTAACTCATCAATTGACATAAGTAAGATAGTAAAAAATTAAGAGAAACCAATTCATCCCCCCCTCTTGGCTTGTCACCTTGGGCAACAAGTGGTATCAGAGCAAGGTGCTCCTATAGTATTTGTTGATCTCACAATCAAGAGTCAAAGATCATGACAACCCAAGTGGGATGTTCTATGAGTGAGGGGCAATCCACAAATAGACCTCCTCTATTTAATGGCACAAATTACACATACTGGAAAGCTAGGATGAGGATATTCATTCAAGCTCTAGACTATGAATTGTGGTATATTATAACTAGAGGACCTCACACACCCACAATTAGTATAGAGGGCACTATCATACCCAAACCAGAAATGGATTGGAATGAAAGTGATAGAAGATTAGCACAATTAAATGCTAAAGCAATTAATGTACTTTACTGTTCACTAGATGTAAGTGAATTCAATAGAATATCTACATGCATCTCTGCAAAAGAAATTTGGGATAAATTTGAGGTCACACATGAAGGAACTAATCAAGTTAAGGAGTCAAAAATAAACATATTAGTACATAAGTATGAATTGTTTAAAATGGAATCCACTGAGTCCATAACTGATATGTTTACTCGTTTTACTGAAATTATAAATGAGCTAAAGAGTTTAGGAAAGTCTTATACTAACTCTGAATTGGTGCGAAAAATTCTCAAGTCTCTACCAAGAGTTTAGGAGGCCAAGATAACAGCAATTCAGGAAGCAAAGGACCTCAATACACTGCAATTGGAGGAACTTCTAGGATCACTCATGACCCATGAGTTGACCATGAGGCAAAATTCAGAAGATGAGGTCAAGAGAAGAAAGACCATTGCCCTAAAGTCTACCACTCCAAAATAAGAAACTGAGTCGGAAGAATCTGATGATGATGATGAATTTGATGAAGAAGGAATGGCTATGCTAGGAAGAAAATTTAGAAAATTTATGAGAGGTAAGAAGAGATTTCATAAAAAGAAACCCTTCTTCAAAGGTAGCTCAAGCAAAGAAAAGGGTAAGGACAAAGAAAAGGAAAAGGAAACACCTATTTGTTATGAGTGTAACAAGCCCGGGCATTATAAGATAGATTGCCCGGAATTAAAGTGGATGGCAAGAAAACTTAAAAAGAAGAACTTCATGGCTGAATGGAGTGAAAGTGAGGAGTCAAGTTCGGAAGAGGAAGATCATCAAGAGACGGCCCAAATATGCCATATGGCCAATGACGATGAGGTAGATTCTGAACTTGAATGTGATTTTACTGTTGATGAATTACATGATGCATTTTTAGAACTCATGGAAGAACACAAAAAACTAATCAATAAAAATAAAGTTCTAAAAGAAGAACTGTTAGAAAATCCCGATCATGCCGCTGAAATTTAAAAAATTCAGATGCAGCGGAAGAGGCATGCGCGGGATCAACCGTTCATCGCATGAACGTTGTTCAAAAACCGTTCGTAGATAGATAAGGATTAAAAAACTTTTTAAAACATTAGAAGATCAGATCTTCACCTTGTGCGGGTAGATGATCACCGCAAACTGATGATCGTGGTTTTTGGATGAAGGTTCGCTTGAAGCCGTTCAAGTGTCTGGCCTCTACGGGTATCCACACGAAGCAGGATCGATCCAAGCTCTCTATCTCACCGGGGTGCTAGCTCCCTTGCAGAGATAACTTTTGATGGCTGATCTCCTCTCTTTCAATCAACCCTTGATTGTGCTTGAGAGGAAGAAGAGGAAGAAGCAACCAAGGAAGAAGAACACCAAGCCTTGCAGCCCCTTTTTCCTTTGCCTGCGTTGGAAGAAGGAAAGGAGGAAGAGGATGCCGCCAAGACTCCTCTTGGCTTTTCCCTTTGCTTGCGGCTGAAACAAGAGGAGGAGAGGGGGCTCACGGGTGGAGAAGGAAGAGGGCTTCAATTCACTACCCTAGGGTGCCGCCCACATCCCCTTTTAAGCATGAAGGGCTCCTACAAGTTAGGAGCCCTTGATTGTTTTCCAAGAGGGGCGCCGGCCCCTCTTGTGTTGCCGCACCAACAAAGGGAAAAGAGGAGGGGCGTGCGCCCCTCCCTCTTGGCTAACCCTAGTCCTCCTCTAAGGAGGATTAGGAGGTCTTCTAGTGGCTAAGTCCTAATCTAATTAGGCTTAGTCCAAGGTTCAACCAATTTGGGTTTTATACAAGTCCTAATCCAATTAGAACTTGAATGAACCATGACTTAACTTGAACTCTTCAATCCTAACCCAATTAGGAGTCATCTTGATTCATTAGGTTGATGATTAATTAGGGCTTAGGAGATCCTAATCCAATTAGGACTTATTTAATTTTAGTCCTAATCCAATTAGGACTCTATTTGAATCCGAAGTCCTAATCTGATTAGGACTCTAGGAATCCTACTCCAAGTAGGAATCCGATTTTAATTCAAAACTCCTAATCTCATTAGGATTGTAGGAATCCTATTCCAAGTAAGAATCCCAGTCCTACTCCAACTAGGATTCCCAGTCCTAATCCAATTAGGACTCTAGGAATCCTACTCGAAGTAGGACTCTTGTCTCAAGTCCAATTTAATTAATTCCCTTTGTTCCTTCTTCAACTGAATATCAATCGAATTGATTACTTGTGATTCCTAATCACAATTCAACCATCGGATCGGTCAATACTTCTAGTGTGTGTGACCCCATAGGTTCTACTCTGACTGGTAGTGAGATATATTATGATCTCTATCACAATATCATTGAAAACTCCTTTCAATGGATTGGAACGATTCCAACTCTACTCATTAGGGTTTATCGATCATCGAGATAATCCCTGTGAGTCCCACTATCCACCAGTGACACCTAGCAGCATGTAGTGGCTACCCAGTAGAATAGAATGATGAACCTCTAGGTGCAGTTATCATGTGATACAGTCCTACTATCGTGGATCCCTACAGGATGGAGGTCATGGATAACTCGTCAAACCCCTTCGTCTGTCATATGTCAAGATTTATTCGACTCGAGTTCGATAGTGGAAAACTCTTTCTCCACTTTATATTACTGCCCTGGCCAAGGTCTTAGAACTCAGTCTAACAAATCACATAGGATCACTCCTCTTCTATCAAGGTCGATAGATTCCATGTAAGTGCATACCCTACTCCTACAGTGAACTTACTGCAGCCAATCTACACTACAAGGACCCATATGACTAGAGACCATGTATACGTGTAGTCAAACTACAATAATCTCACTGTGAGTAGCTGAAGCACCGCAGGTCAAAGGACTAGTCATACTACTGCAACATCAAGCAAGTCACTGACGAGTGGATAGACATCCAAGTGACTTCTTGTCTTGGTCACGCTCAGTACCCTTGTTTTCTAACAAGCACCTGCACTATCACTTCAGTGTCCCTACACTGTGGACTCAAGTCTCGTCCATCCAAAAGGAAAGTGATCTGTGCACTGATCGGATCGATCACCGTCCTCGTGATGATCCATTGATCAGGAGCATTTAGAAATTAATCACCAATGATACATGGCTCAAATTCTCAACTCTTGAGAATATGCATCATCATCTTATTAATTTCTTAGACGATTCATAGACACATAAATAATATGAATGAAAAGATGCCTTTTATTTATTCAATAATAAATAGTCAAGTACAAAATTATGTCCCTAGAATTAACAATGTGTCAGCCAGATTGGCTTCTAGGGCATACATCTAACAATCTCCCACTTGCACTAAAGCCAATCAGTCATAAACCTAAGCCCCATCTTCTCAAGATGCGTTTTAGTTTTCTGCCGACTTAGCTGCTTAGTGAATGGGTCCGCCACATTTTCTGTGGAGTCTACTCTCTGATCCTCTACTTATTTTCTTTCGAGGTAGTCGCTTATTAGGTTAAACTGCCGCTCTATGTGCTTCGATTTCTGGTGAGACCTTTGGCTCCTTAGCTAGTGCTATGGTGCCTTTGTCATCGCAGTAGAGTGTTATGACATCTGATGACATTTCACCTAACTATGCAATGAACTTTTTAAACCAAAAGATTTCCACTGCACCCTTAGAGACGGCTTAACATTCAGCTTCTAAGGTAGAATCTATAATGATCGATTGTTTGGAACTCTTCCAATTTACTGAACCACCATTGCACATATTCTGATGTAGACTTTCTAACATCAATATGTGTGTATCCTTCTACCTTCAACTCTGATCTTCTCCCAAAGACCAAGAACAAGTCCTTAGTTCTTCTCAAGTACTTAAGACTGTTCTTCACAGCTATCCAGTGCTTTTTGCCTGGATCTGATTGACATATGCTCGTGACATTCACAGCATGTACTATATCAAGTCATGTACATAGCATGGCATACATGAGGCTCCCTATTGCTGATGCATAGGGGATCTTGCTCATGCGTTGAATCTCTTCAGATGTGTTGGGTCACATCTTCTTGGAGAGATTAATTCCATGCCTTAAGGGTAAGAGACTCCTTTTAGAGTTTTCCATGTTGAACCTTTTCAGCATTTTCTCTATGTACATCTTCTGTGATAGGCCAAGCATCCTTTTAGATCTATCTCTATAGACCTTTATTCCCAAAATATAGGATGCTTCCCCAAGGTCTTTCATGGAGAACCCTTTTTGATAACCAGACCTTGACCGAGGTTAGCATGGGAATATCATTCCCTATCAGGAGGATGTCGTCCACGTACAGTACGAGAAATACGACAGCGCTCCCACTAACCCTTTTGTAAATACACGGTTCCTCTTCGAAATCAAACGTTTTGATTGCGTCATTGAAACGAGTGTTCCAACTCCGAGATGCTTGCTTTAGTCCATAGATGGACCTTTGCAGCTTGCAGACCTTGTGATCTCCATCACTGGAAGTGAAACCCAAAGGCTGTTCCATTTAGATGTCTTCATCAAGATATCCATTTAGGAAAGCTGTTTTCACATCCATCTGCCAGATTTCATAATCATGAAATGCTGCAATGGCAAGCAATGTTCGGATGGATTTCAGCATGGCTACAGGTGAAAAGGTCTCCTGATAGTCAATGCCTTCGCGCTGACTATACCCTTTCGCCACAAGCCTTGCCATATAGGTCTCTACCTCTCCATCCGAACCTATCTTCCTTTTGTAGATCCATTTGCATCCAATAGGTACAATACCTTCTGGTGGGTCTACTAAGGTCCAGACTTGGTTGGAATGCATGGAGTCTAACTCTGACTTCATAGCTTCCAACCATTTCTCGGAATCGATATCAGATATCGCCTCGTCGTAGGTTTTGGGATCCTGCGTGTGATCCCTATCTCCCACTAGGAACATTTCCTCGGTATCCTCTTCTAGTATACCTAAGTATCTATCGGGAGGATGGGAGACCCTACTAGATCTACGAGATGGTTGAGGGACATCGTGTACTGGCTCTGTATGAATGGGTTCGATAGGATCCATGACTCGTTGCTTTTCAGAGACTTTCTCTTCAAGCTCAATTTTCCTCCCACTGCCTCTATCAAGGATAAACTGGTTTTTCCAAGAAGATGGCGTGACGGCTCACAAACACATTGTGATCCTCTGAGACGTAAAAATTGTATCCTAATGACTCTTTAGGATATCTTATAAAACGAGCACTTATGGTCCTAGCCTCTAACTTGTCTGCATGTAGTCTCTTGACGTGGGCCGGACATCCTCAAATCTTGGTTTCTTACCATGTCATATCTCATATGGTGTGGTAGGAATGGACTTTAGAGGGAACTCTATTCAACAAGTAAATAGCTGAAAATAGGGCATCTATCTAAAGAAACAAGGGTAAATCAGTGAAGCTCATCATGGACTGGACCATATCAATAGAGTCCGATTCCTCCTCTCTGACACTCCATTGAGCTGAGGTGTACCAGGAGGAGTCCATTATGAAACTATACCATTCTCCTTGAGATAATCACGGAACTCTCCATTAAGGTATTCACTTCCTCGATCTGATCGAAGAACCTTAATGAGTTTTTGTGCTTATTTTTCTACTTCATATCTAAGCTTTTTGAACCTTTCAAAAGTTTCATATTTGTGTCTCATACACATGTCCATACCGTGAGTAATCATCGGTAAATGAAGTAAAAAATTATAACCCCTAGCCTGCACATCGAATGGGCCACACACATCAGTGTGTACTAGGATAAGTATTTCAGTGGACCTTCCTGTGTCCTACAAAGGATATCTTGGCCATCTTTCCTTGAAGGCAGAATTCACAAATCAAATATGACTCGGAAGTCAATGAGCTCAAAAGCTCATGTTTCTCCAATTTGTTTATTCTGTCTTCTCCTCTATGGCCAAGCCTGAGGTGCCACAAATACTTTAGATTTATCTCATTTTTGGATCTATTAGATCCTATGGTATTCACTGTTTGCTCAGATATATTCACAGATACATCCATATGTATGTGATAGAGACTGTCAATCATAAAACCATGTTGAATCAATTTATTTTTCAAATAAAAATCTTTTTGTGCTAAATAAAATACAGAAATCAAATTTCTGCTAGCAATAGGTAACAGTCCCTAAGTACCCTGAGCATATCTGACATACCTTCTGAAGGTCTGTCACCCTTCATGTTCTTTATGCTTCCCATGTATGTAGGACAGTTCCTCTTCCAATGGCCGTCCATGATGCAATGGAAACACTTTTTCTTGCAATTGGCCTTTTTCTTGGAACTTCCTTACTTGGTGTTTTCTTAGTCTTCTGTTTCCTCGCAGGTTTCTTTTTCTTCCAAATAGACTCTCTCTTGAAAGTAGAAACCAACTTGACAGCGAAAACGATGCCCCTTGAACTTCTTCAAGGTCCCTAAGTTAGTTACCAATTTATTTAACAATTCTATTTTAGTGCATACAACCTTGTTCATATGGTAGTTTACTATAAACTATTCATATGAAGCTGGAAGGGATTGCGGGATCAAATCCGTTTGCAATTCCTTGTGCATGGTCATGCCAAGCTTCTCAAGCTTCTCTAAGTCCTTCATCATGGTCAAACCATGATCATGGACAGACTGCCCATCGTGCATCTTGGCTTTGAAGAGCCTCTTGGACACTTCAAACCGAGCTGCGTGACTCTGATCACCATACAACTCTTGCAGGTGATTTAATATGTCCCTGGCAATCTTCATGTTCTCATGCTGGCATTGTAATGCATTGGACATGGATGCCATTGTGCAGCACCTAACTTTATTGTCATTGTTCATCCACTTAACAAGCGTCTTACGCTGATCAGTGATCGGACGGATTGGTAACATGGGGATTCCATGGTCTAGCATATACCCGAATTTCTCACAATTCAAAACTATTTTTGAAATTTGCTGAGCCAATCTTTATAATTGGGTTTGGTCAAACGGTTGTTCTATAGGATATGAGTTAAGAGTCTAGAAGCTGACTTTATAATCCTCAGAGAGTAAAGATTCTAGTTAGACTTTTGTACTTGATCCTAATCTGTTCTAAGGTCTTTTAGAACAAATGTAACTCCCACTATTTTCTCGAATTCCTCACACTCCCCTGGTAGAAAAACGGAAATCCCATACGACTAGGGTTTCTAGTGGGTACTGCGGTCCCACCGATTTACATGCCACCTCACCTAACAGTTATTGGTGACACATAGATTGATGAATGTACAACTCTTGTACAATGCTTCTCAAGCATGTTGCAGTGTAACTTGGTCTCTAAGCCATGAAAACCTCACCTAACAGTTATTGGTCCCATTTCTTAGTTAAGTCAGACCCACCGTATAACCGTAGGAATAAAGTCGTCATTGGGTCCTCACCTAACAGTTATTGGTGCCCAACCCCACCTTTATCCTACAACATCTCATGTCTATAGAGAGGTCCAGCCCCCCGATGCAACTTGACCACTGTATCCAGCCGAGACAAATCAACATCAGAAAGACCTTAGCAGCTCTACTACAGTGGAAGACCTATTGACTTAATATTGGTTAATCAGGTCTTAGTGTTTGCAACTTGAGCTCTTCATAAGAGGTAATCGAACAATTGGCCAGGTAAGCAGGTGGGAGGCTCCCCTTACTCAGAGAGTAAGGTCCTAATTAAGTAACCACCTTTCATGCTTTCCTAGACACCAATTAGATCAATTAATCTAATATGACTTGCTCATGTTGGTTCACTCTCGACTTGATTGAGGAGGTTTTAATTAAGGTCTCAATTGGGTTTGCTACATCATATGTAAACCTATCTACCCGACTCTCATTCACATCACATGCAAACGGCACATTGCAGGCAGTTATAATCGCAGCAATAATTAAAGCTAAACTTTAAATAGGTGATGATCATGGATTCTAGTTAGGTCGTATTACAAGCACATGCACGTCAATCGATCAACTGGTCTTCAACTCTTGAATTGGTTCCAAGCCTCCTTGATTCGATCCTTGATCAACTCTTGATCCAATCGCCATCAACCGCTTAGATCACCTGTTCATCTCATGCCTTGTCTTCAACTTGGTCGTTGACGTACATCACATCATAAAAATACAACCAGATGTAAAATAAAAATAATAATAAATTGCATCTTCTTTTAGGAGGCACGCAGGCCTCTCAAAACATCAAATAAGATGCATGCAAGCATCTGAAAAATTACATGACATCACAGATCACATCGCAGGTCATTACATTTGATACCAAAAGGGTTTGAATCCTATGATCATCACCACATGCAGCAATTATAATTTTCAGATCTGAAAACTAACTGATTATCTCATGAAATAGGTTGCTGATCATGCTAATCATGATTCTAAACTTTGTAATCCCATTAACAATGCAATTAGAATCATCTTTTTATCACATAAAAATCAGCATGCAAAAAATCAGCATCCTAGAAAAATCTGCATGCAGAAAATTTTCAGCATGCATAATCTTTCAATTTTCAGATTTAATAAGCCTATTAATAATTAATCCTTACCTTAATCTATGAAGCCTAAGCTCTGATACCACTGTTAGAAAACCCCGATCATGCCGCTGAAATTTAAAAAATTCAGATGCAGCGGAAGAGGCATGCGCGGGATCAACCGTTCATCGCATGAACGTTGTTCAAAAACCGTTCGTAGATAGATAAGGATTAAAAAACTTTTTAAAACATTAGAAGATCAGATCTTCACCTTGTGCGGGTAGATGATCACCGCAAACTGATGATCGTGATTTTTGGATGAAGGTTCGCTTGAAGCCGTTCAAGTGTCCGGCCTCTACGGGTATCCACACGAAGCAGGATCCGATCCAAGCTCTCTATCTCACCGAGGTGCTAGCTCCCTTGCAGAGATAACTTTTGATGGCTGATCTCCTCTCTTTCAATCAACCCTTGATTGTGCTTGAGAGGAGGAAGAGGAAGAAGCAACCAAGGAAGAAGAACACCAAGCCTTGCAGCCCCTTTTTCCTTTGCCTGCGTTGGAAGAAGGAAAGGAGGAAGAGGATGCCGCCAAGACTCCTCTTGGCTTTTCCCTTTGCTTGCGGCTGAAACAAGAGGAGGAGAGGGGGCTCACGGGTGGAGAAGGAAGAGGGCTTCAATTCACTACCCTAGGGTGCCGCCCACATCCCCTTTTAAGCATGAAGGGCTCCTACAAGTTAGGAGCCCTTGATTGTTTTCCAAGAGGGGCGCCGGCCCCTCTTGTGTTGCCGCACCAACAAAGGGAAAAGAGGAGGGGCGTGCGCCCCTCCCTCTTGGCTAACCCTAGTCCTCCTCTAAGGAGGATTAGGAGGTCTTCTAGTGGCTAAGTCCTAATCTAATTAGGCTTAGTCCAAGGTTCAACCAATTTGGGTTTTATACAAGTCCTAATCCAATTAGAACTTGAATGAACCATGACTTAACTTGAACTCTTCAATCCTAACCCAATTAGGAGTCATCTTGATTCATTAGGTTGATGATTAATTAGGGCTTAGGAGATCCTAATCCAATTAGGACTTATTTAATTTTAGTCCTAATCCAATTAGGACTCTATTTGAATCCGAAGTCCTAATCTGATTAGGACTCTAGGAATCCTACTCCAAGTAGGAATCCGATTTTAATTCAAAACTCCTAATCTCATTAGGATTGTAGGAATCCTATTCCAAGTAGGAATCCCAGTCCTACTCCAACTAGGATTCCCAGTCCTAATTCAATTAGGACTCTAGGAATCCTACTCGAAGTAGGACTCTTGTCTCAAGTCCAATTTAATTAATTCCCTTTGTTCCTTCTTCAACTGAATATCAATCGAATTGATTACTTGTGATTCCTAATCACAATTCAACCATCGGATCGGTCAATACTTCTAGTGTGTGTGACCCCATAGGTTCTACTCTGACTGGTAGTGAGATATATTATGATCTCTATCACAATATCATTGAAAACTCCTTTCAATGGATTGGAACGATTCCAACTCTACTCATTAGGGTTTATCGATCATCGAGATAATCCCTGTGAGTCCCACTATCCACCAGTGACACCTAGCAGCATGTAGTGGCTACCCAGTAGAATAGAATGATGAACCTCTAGGTGCAGTTATCATGTGATACAGTCCTACTATCGTGGATCCCTACAGGACAGAGGTCATGGATAACTCGTCAAACCCCTTCGTCTGTCATATGTCAAGATTTATTCGACTCGAGTTCGATAGTGGAAAATCTTTCTCCACTTTATATTACTGCCCTGGCCAAGGTCTTAGAACTCAGTCTAACAAATCACATAGGATCACTCCTCTTCTATCAAGGTCGATAGATTCCATGTAAGTGCATACCCTACTCCTACAGTGAACTTACTGCAGCCAATCTACACTACAAGGACCCATATGACTAGAGACCATGTATACGTGTAGTCAAACTACAATAACCTCACTGTGAGTAGCTGAAGCACCGCAGGTCAAAGGACTAGTCATACTACTGCAACATCAAGCAAGTCACTGACGAGTGGATAGACATCCAAGTGACTTTTTGTCTTGGTCACGCTCAGTACCCTTGTTCTCTAACAAGCACCTGCACTATCACTTCAGTGTCCCTACACTGTGGACTCAAGTCTCGTCCATCCAAAAGGAAAGTGATCTGTGCACTGATCGGATCGATCACCGTCCTCGTGATGATCCATTGATCAGGAGCATTTAGAAATTAATCACCAATGATACATGGCTCAAATTTTCAACTCTTGAGAATATGCATCATCATCTTATTAATTTCTTGGACGATTCATAGACACATAAATAATATGAATGAAAAGATGCCTTTTATTTATTCAATAATAAATAGTCAAGTACAAAATTATGTCCCTAGAATTAACAATGTGTCAGCCAGATTGGCTTCTAGGGCATACATCTAACAAAATCAATCTCTTATCAAAGATAAGCTGAAACTATCTCATAACTATGAAACATTAAGTAGGAGACTCACAAATGAAACCAAGAATCTAATTGCTGAAAATGTCAAGTTAAAAGAAGATGCTGAAAAATATAAATCCTTAGTAGATAAGTTTACACTTAGCTCAACCAAATTAAATATGATTCTTGATAGTCAAAAAGCTGTATATGATAAGGCTGGATTAGGATATAAAACAAATAGGAAACAAAAATACTTAAAGAACATTTTTGTAAAAGCTAAAAATGAAAATATTACTTGTCATTGCTGCAATAAATTAGGACATAAAGCATATGAATGTAACTATAGAAGTCCAGCCAAAACAAATTGAGTAATAATCATAAGCTTAAATTCAAGAAAGTTTGGGTTCCAAAAGGAACATTAAGTACTAACCCTAAAGGACCCAACATAGTTTGGGTACCTAAAGCTCATTCTTGATCTTGATTGCAGGGGTGTCTTGCAGCTAATAAAGTGGATAAACGATGGTATCTAGATAGCGGCTGTTCAAGATACATGACCGGTGACGTAGACCAATTTGTCACCTTGGAATCTAAGAAGGGTGGAGTAGTAACCTATGGAGACAATGGAAAAGGGTATATCATTGGAAAGGGTAAAATTTTCATTACTCCATCTACCTTCATAGAAAATGTCTTATTAGTTAATGGTTTGAAACATAACCTACTTAGTATAAGTCAATTTTGTGATAAAGGGTTTAAAGTCACATTTGAAGCATCAGTATGCATAATCACAAATCCTAAAGATAATAGCATTGTACTTATAGGACAAAGGCAAAGAAATATTTACATGGTATATCTTCATGAATTAGGCAAGAAAAATGGATTATGTTTAATTACTAATGAAGAAAAGAAAAATGAAACAAGTTGGCTTTGGCATCGTAGACTAGGACATGCTAGTATGGAATTAATATCAAAACTAGTCAAGAAGGAATTAATAAAAGATGTGCCAAAATTGATCTTTGAAAAGGACAAAATTTGTGGACCATGCTCATTAGGAAAACAAACAAAATCATCCTTCAAATCAAATAATATAGTATCAACAACTAGGCCTTTTGAACTCATACATATGGATCTATTTGGACCCACTAGAACTGCGAGTCTAGGAGGGAAGAAGTATGGACTAGTTATAGTAGATGATTCGAAGTGAAAAGAAGCTCATTTTGATGATTAATACAATAATCAAGAGTATGTTACAAGTTAATTCGATACATCATTTATAAGTCTGTTACTCTCAGTACATTCGTATAATAAGATAAAGATGCATTTCATTGTTTATATGGATGAATCTAACCTTAAGTTGCAGCAAAGTATGGATTGAGTCGACCCCAAGGTTGATTGGGTCGACCCCGGCACATCAAGAAAGCATCTGGCACACTTCTGCAAAAATGGCACGGATGAACAGTAGTTGGGTCGACCCAAGTAAAGAATGAGTCGACCCAAACCTCAAGCCTCAAGAAAACAGTTCTCTGGAAACACTGAGAGGGTCGACTCAAGAGGAAGTTGAGTCGACCCAAACTTGAGTCGACCCTAAGTTAACATGAGTCGACCCAAAGGCAATGACATTCAAAAATAGGTTCTCTGGAAACCCTGAGAGGGTCGACCCAAGTGGAAGTTGAGTCGACCCAACTGAACCTTGAGTCGACCCAAAAAGATGTTGAGTCGACCCAAGTGAAGGAAGGCTGAAATGCAAGGTTCTGTGGTTCTGAGAGGGTCGACCCAAGAAAAGGTTGAGTCGACCCAAGTGAAAGTTGGGTCGACCCCAGTAAAAGTTGAGTCGACCCAAGCACGGGCAGAAGCATAACGGCTAGTTCTGCAGAAGTACTTTTTGACCTTCCAACAGTAAGTAACGGTTAGTTTTTGAATTCTAACCATTGGGGCTTGTCCAATGGATGAAGAAAACTATTTAAAGTGGCACTATTCATCAGAGAAAATATCCTTTTGCAAAATATCAAAGATTACACAAGAAAGACAAGTGCCCTAATCTTCTTCATCCAAGTGCTTCATTCAAGAGTCAAAAGAAAGTGGTTGAGCAGATTCCAAGAGTCATTAAGAGCTCCATCCACCCTTGAAGAGTGAAGCACTCTTAACGAAGAAGAGAGAAGTCTCATCAAGCAATAACTATTCTCTAAACTCTTCTTTGTAGATTATAATTGTTATATTTGCTCATCTAGGAGCTTAAACCTTCTTACTTCTTTTATTAATCACCTTGTAAAGGTTTGTTGGTAAGCCCGCAAAACCAACGGTGTAGGTTTATTGGTGAACCCGTAAAACCAATTGTAAAGGTTCGTTGGTGAGCTCGGAAAACCAACATAGGTTCGTTGGTGAGCCCGTAAAACCAACATAGGTTTTTGGTGATCCTGGAAAACCAAAGTGTAAAGGTTTTTGGATTGTGAACCCGGAAAACAATCCAACTGTAATCCGCGGGATTATAGTGAATTCCCAAGGAATCGCTTGGGGAGTGGACGTAGGTGCTTAGGAGAGCACCGAACCACTATACTTCTTGTGTGTTTGTATTGTGCTTTGTTATATTCCACTAACTCATCAATTGACATAAGTAAGATAGTAAAAAATTAAGAGAAACCAATTCACCCCCCCCCCCCCTCCTGGCTTGTCACCTTGGGCAACAAAGGGCTATATAAATTATTTTTCAAAAGATATATTATGTGAAAAATTACAAAGCATAACCAGCTTCATCCTAAAAGAGTTTGACATCATGAAATTAACCTCTAGGGTCTAAACCCTACTTTTGTATGTTGACGAAATTAAAGCATCCTTGATTTTTTGGCTGATCTGCAAATAAGCCAAATTACGAAAGCTACCAGCCCTAGAGGGCCATCCTAACTTATATCGTGCTTGGAATGACATGTGATGTTGGGCTTGAACTCTAAATCACAACTTAACTTTCACAAAAAAAAAAGAAAATAAAAAGAAAATAAAATGCAACTCATAGAAAGTCTGCTTCAATTAAGCTTGAGACCATCCACATAACACATCTTCGAGCGTTTGGAAAGGGGAGAAAGGCGCCCTTGGAATTTAACAACCTTTGTAGATTCGATATGCTTTTGGATTTAATGTCGTTGTGACCGCAAATGTGATGGGTGAATAGAACAATTAATCTTTAAACATATAATAGATAGACAAGTACAATACTATTGGGTGTTCCACTTGAGTTCAACATAGGCTACATGGCATTATGAATAAGAAAGAAAAACATCAACCTCAAGGCCTTCAAGTTTCCATGAGAAACATTTTAAAACTTTAAAAGGTTTCAATTAACACCATAAATTTAATTTAATATAGCAATATGCTCCAATCATCACTCCTGATCTAGCGCTACGCCTCAATCCAGTTTCATTTTCTTCGAATGGTGGTATAATAGTGGCGAAAATTCTTGAAGGATAAAATACCTGGATCCACGCTACTTTCTATCCTCCCTGCCACCTATATCATTTTGGCTAACCTAGTGTCTCTAAGTCTCGCCTAAGCAAACTTGATGGCGCACCCTCTACCTTGATCAATCAAAATCTCCAAGAATACTAAGTTTCTTGGTTTGCCCGGAATAGTATAAAAAGGACGACAATAAGCTTTCTAACATGCACGGTAGGATCCCACATAGACATCGTCACGTTGTTTCTGGTGGGATACTATGCAGTTATTATCCCACTATTTCTGGAGAGATTTTGTGCAATCATCATCGAAGCTGTTTCCAATGGGACACGACGTAGCTTCCATCATATCAGTAAGGAGACAATCAAAGCTTGCTCAACAATGGCTCTGATTCATTACATCACATTACATTATAACTACAATGTATAGTTTACATATTATATAAGATTTTCGAGCATCATGATGTCAAACCAGGTTAATTTCAAGTATGGTTAAAAATTAATCTTGACCCTATAAATTTGGTTCAAGTTCGATTCAGTTAAATCTGAATCAAGTTTGATCAAATCTTTAGCCAAGCTTTTGCAAGTTAACGTGCCATGTGTAGGAAGAATATGTTTAGAGAGTTCATTGGAGACTCTAGTTTCACTTTTAACATACATCAAGAAAAAGGTGCAAAAGCAAAAAATCGAGACTCCTATTGATATAGAACTGGCGTTACGCCAGCCTATGAGGAGCCATGCGCCTTTCACGCGTTCTCACCAAGCTCCGCGTTAACCCCCGGCCGTCCTTCCGTGGCTTCTCCAACGACCCTTCACCGCCTCTCGCCAATGAGATCTTCCGCTCGGCCCGCCGATCCGGCGGCTACACCCAGGGCGACGCCACCTATCTCTCCCTCGCCCGCGCCTTCTCCGATGCCGATATCCCGGACCTCCCCGCCCTCCGCCGCCTCCTCTCCCGCATGCGCCGCGACCCCCGCCCCTTCCCCGAGCGCGTCTTCATTCCCATCTTCCGAGCCCTCGGCCGCGCGGGCCTCCCCCTCGCCGCCCTCCGCCTCTTCGATCGCCTCCTCCCTGCCTTCCGCTGCGCCCCCTCCGCCCGCTCCCTCAACTCCGCCCTCGCCGCCCTCCTGTCCTCCCCACGGCCTCCCGCCTCCCTCGCCCTCCCCTTCATCTCCTCCGCCCTTCGCCGCCACCCTTCCCTCTCCCCCAACCTCCTCACCTTCAACCTCCTCCTCAAGGCACTCTGCCGTTCCGGCTCCCTCGACTGCGCCCTCAGCCTCCTCCGAGATCGCCGCCTCGACGCCGGCGATGGCCTCCGCTTCCCCCTCCTCCTTCGCCCCGACGTCTACTCCTACTCCACCCTCATCGATGCCTTCGCCCGCGCCGGCCGTCTCGACGACGCCCTCGCCCTGCTTGACGAAATGCAGCTCGACGGCGTGGCCCCCTCCACCGTCACCTTCAACTCCCTTCTCCGCGCCCTCTGCCGTACCGGCGACCTCCCCCGCGCCGCCAAGTTCGCCCGCTACATGCTCCTCAAGGACTGCCCCCCGACCCTCGCCACCTACAACACCCTCGTCCACGGCCTCTGCCTCCGTGGCCGCCTCGACGACGCCGCCGCCCTCCTCGCCCGCATGCCTCGCGACGGCTGCAAACCCAATGAGGTCACCTACGGCACCCTGGTCGACGGCCTCGTCCGCCTCGGCCGCCCCTCCGACGCCAAGCACCTCGTCGAACACATGGCGGCGAATGGCCTCCGCCCCAACGAGTTCATCTACTCCGCCCTCATCACCGGCTTCTTCCGCTCCGGCGACCCGGACGAGGCGACGAGAATATGGGACGAGATCACCGCCACCACCTCCTCCTCCTCCTCCTATATAAAGCCCAACACGGTTCTGTACACTGCCCTCATCGACGGGCTCTGCCGCCACGGGCGGATGGAGGCCGTGGAGGAGGCACTCGGTACGATGACCGCGGAGGGCTGCACCCCGAATGTGCTGACCTTCAGCTCCATCATAAGGGGCTACTTCCAGGCGGGCAACAGCCAACGGGCGCTCGCCACGTGGAATCGTATGGTTGCACTCGGGTGCGAGCCCAACGAGGTCAGCTACAGTATATTGATCCATGGCTTATGCGAAGAGGGGAAGCTCAAGGATGGTATGATGGCCTGGAAGAACATGTTAAACAACGGCCGCACCCCAGACTTGATCGCGTACACCTCCATGATCAGAGGGCTGTGCGAGGCCGGGATGGTGGATGGAGGGATGAGGCTGTTGAACGATATGCTGGCTCGCGGAGACGTGGAACCGGATGCCGTCACCTATAACGTATTGTTTCATGGTTTGTTGGAGGGCGGTAACCTCACCCGGGCGATGGATTTGCTGGGTCGGATGTTGGATAGGGGGTGCGATCCGGATCCGGTCACCTGCAACATATTTTTGAAATGGTTGGTGGTGGAGGGAAAGGGGAGGGAGTTTTTGGATGGCTTGGTGGTGAGGCTGATCAAGAGGGGGAGGGTGGAGGGTGCTTCTGAGATTGTGGAGGTGATGCTGAGGAAGTGTCTGGCTCCGGAAGCATCCACTTGGGAGAAGGTGCTGAGAGGAGTTTGTAAGAGGAAGAAGGTTTGGAGGATGATTGATAAGTGCTGGGTGGAGATGTGGGGATAAAAGTTTTGAATAGTTGAGCTTGTGTTGTACATTTATTTATTTTTTGTAACTTGTATGCCTGAATTCTTTTTGTGGCATTGGCACAAGGGGCGATGAAGTTTGATTGTTACGAATAACATTAGTCACAAAATCTTTCTTATGAGAAACATTGAGTTCAAGATTTCCTTTAACCTAAATGCTGTCTTGTTTAGTACTTATACATGGCGGCTCAGTTGCCTGTGCAATTCCCAAGCGACTCTAGATTCGGCCAGTTGCCAGGACAGAGCAGATTGCGAGCGCATCAGCCAGTTAACTACAGCATTGTCCTGATCGGTGCCAATATTATTCACTTTAACGCCAAGGTCGGCAGAATTGTCCCAAACCGGACGATTTCGACCGATCTGAGCCGTACCGGTGGCTCATCGGTATGGTTCCGACTGGTGGCTCATTGGTACGTTTTCGGAAATGGAAATGAGATCCGTTGTCAGAGCCGAACAAAAGAAAGGAAAGAGAGAGCGAGCAGGTGAGAGAGGGGGAGAGGTCGAGAGAGCCGATAGAGGCTGCGACAGGTGAGGTTGTGGCCAATTCCTCTATTTCGAATGAAACAGAAGTCCGGCCGCGGTTTAAATAATTTCAGATTTTTTTAATGAAGTCATCAAATCGCTTGCCGACTTCACTTAAAACTTGCAAAATTTTTTAAGCCGCGACTAAATTCCTATTTCGTTTGAAACAGGAGAACCGGCCGCAACCTAGCCTGTCGCGGCCTCCGCCCGCCCCCCCTCCCACGGCGTCCTCTACCCTCCGCCGGCGTCCGCTTCCCTCCCTCTCTCCTCCTTCTCTCTTTTTCTCTTTTCCTCTCTCCCATGGTACCGTGCCCTCGCTCATCGGTCCAGGCCCGGCACGTCCCATATCGGCTCGTGCTACCATAGCATTGGTACGGTGTCTGGTACCGGTTCCTCCGACTTTGCTTTAACCATTCCCATATGCAATGCTGACGATGAGAAGGGGGGAAGGGTGGATCCAGAAGGGCCTTGCCACTGTGGTAATGCCGCTGCAGTTCAGGAGAATTGAAGGAGGTGGGATCATATGAGGTATGTTCAGTTTCATGGGCAGAATACAAACTGCAGCAGCATTGAAGAGACCTTTCTGACATAGCTCTGTTATGAATTTGGGACAATCCAAATTGCAGACAGGTGTAGCTAGAGCAGTAATATAAAGGGCATAGACTACCAGGCTTGCCTGCCTAAGGAAGGAATAGACAACAGTCCTTGATGCAGATGTTCAATGGTGTTTATTTGGGTCTTGTTGGGGGAAAAACCCCAAGTCATACCGCCACGGAGGCGCTCGGCCAAAGAGCGCCGACCGGAAAGGCGCTCGGCCAAAGAGCGCCGACCAGAAAGATGCTCGGCCAAAAAGCGCCGACCAGGAAGGCGCCCGACCAGAGAGCACCGACCAGAGAGAGCGCCAAGAAGAGGCGCTCGACCAAAGGGCACCAACCAGAAGGGTGCTCGGCTAGAGAGCGCCGATCCGAAAAGGACCAACCAAAGCACCAGGTAGGGACGCTCGGCTAAGAAAAGGCCGACCAAAGGACGCCGACCAGGAAGACGCTCGCCCAAAGGGCGCCGACCAGAAATACTGACTAAAGCGACCCCGCCACAGGGCGCCCCGTCGGGCGACCGGCTCGGCTCGGCACCCCTGCCGAGCCGATGCCTTAACCAAATGTTCAACTTCCGCCTAACCCTCTAAGCCTGAGGGACCTGACAACTCCACTACAACCTGCCGCTATCTCCAAGCCATCAAGGCATAAGATCTCCGCAGGTATTCGGCACAACCTGCCATTAATGCACGAGACCCCCTCAAGTCTCCGATGCACTCAGTCATTTAATGAACACGGCTCAAGGCGATCTCCGGATCACTGAACCATCAAAGCGTATGGCTCTCCCTGACCGCCGGTTCACTCGGTAATAAATGCACTTACCATCCACGGACCCCAGGCCCACCACGGCCGGCGGTTCAACCACTCCAACAGGTCCGATCGACCGTGACAACTCCCTGGTTCCGGTCTAATTCGGCCTTATTCTCCACTACGCCATTAATGGGCCAAATCGTGCCCAATTATCACAAAAGAGGACAAAATTCCCCTGTCACCTCCCAGGTAACACAATATCCCTCTATAAAAGGGAACCTGGGGGAAAGGAGGGGGGGACCCGAAACAAACACAAGTAAACAGCACAGACACAATTGAGCTTAATATTCTCTTCATCTTCTCCACATATCTCTTCCTTGCTCTCTCCACATACTAGCCCCCTCTGACTTAAGCATCGGAGGGCCGGCGTCGGAAAGCCCGGCCACCGGCTTTTTTGCAGGACTCACACCCTCCAGGAGGACGCCACCAGCCGGCGCACCGCCGACCACCGTCCCTGCGGCGGAGCTCCTCCTCCCCTGGTTTCGCGGCGGCCCCCGGGTCCAATTTCCAGCAACAGTTGGCGCTAGAGGAAGGGACCGAGTTGCTGCCATGAAACTAAGAAGTAAAGGGGCTTCCAATGCCTCTCGACGTCCTCCACCTAGTCCGGAACATTCTGTCCGAAACTCACCACCTCCGGCCGAGTCAGCACCTCAAGTTCGGCCGGAGCAGTTTGATGCCCTGGTGCAACAGGTGCAGGCCTTGGCCACCGCTGTCCAAAGCCTGCAACCCAGGGGCATCCCAACGGCACCACCTCCTCCGGCTCCAGTTCAACCGGAGCCTCCTACAAGCGGACTTCCCCTTCGAGGTCAGGACTCTCAAGTCCAGGCCTCCCGCTGGAGGGAGCACCCAGTCAGAGGCCACGGAAGCTGGCCACAACCTTCAGAAGCTGAGTCGGTTCCAGGGCAACCTGCGCCCGAACGAACCGCTGCAGCGATCCTCCAGAATGACGAACTCGACAAGAAGGTCGAGAAGCTGGAGCGCCAAATCCAGGCACTCCACGGAAGAAAATCAGGGCATGATGGCGACTTCGAGTTCACTACGAAGTCGCCCTTCTCCCCGGAGATTGAAGATGAACCGGTTCCACTACGGTTCAAGATGCCTCAGGTGGAGCCTTACAACGGCTCACAGGCCGAGTTGCAGCCCTAGGGAGATTCATCTCCCGCTCGGCCGAGCGCTGCCTTCCATTCTTCGCAGCCCTCAAGAAGCCGAAGAACTTTTTGTGGTCGGACGAGTGCCAGCAATCTTTTGAAGAGCTCAAGCATCTCCTGGCTTCCCCTCCCCTGCTCACGAAGCCTCAACAGGGTGAGCTCCTCTACCTATATCTAGCTGTCTCCCCTGTAGCAGTAAGCTCGGTCCTGGTCCGAGAGGAGGGTAAACTCCAGAAGCCAGTATATTACACCAGCCGGGTCTTAAGGGACGCCGAGACCCGATACTCCAAGCTGGAGAAGACTGTCTATGCCCTGGTCATCTCGGCTCGGAGGCTCCGACCCTACTTCCAAGCTCATACAGTGGCTGTGCTGACCGACCAGCCGATCAAGCAGATCCTGCAGAGATCAGACCGTGCGGGTCGGATCACTAAATGGGCCATTGAGCTCGAAAAATTCGACCTCGAGTACCGACCCAGACCGGCGATCAAAGCACAAGCGCTCGCAGACTTTATAGTCGAGTGCACCATACCGGATGAGGTCGAGCCCGAACCTGAGCCACCCACGGAGCAGACCCCGAGTTTGACATGGACTCTGCATGTCGATGGCTCTTCAAACTCGGGGGGTAGCGGAGCAGGGCTCATCCTCACCAGCCCGGAGGGGGTGGTCGCCGAGCAAGCCTTGCGCCTCGAGTTTCCTGCTTCCAATAACATGGCGGAGTACGAAGCGCTCGTCGCCGGGCTCAAGCTAGCCAAAGAGCTAGGAGTGAAGGACTTAAAGGCCTTCAGTGATTCTCAGCTCGTCGTCAACCAAATCATGGGCGACTTTGAAGCCAGAGACCCGACCATGCAGAAGTATCTTCAGAAGGTACGGGATCTCGCCTCGACCCTGGACTCTTTTCACATTCAACATGTTACCAGGTCGGAGAACCTCAGGGCCGACCAGCTATCAAAGCTGGCGTCCTCTCGCATGAGCGAGCTTCCCAAAGCGGCAGTACTGGAGTATCTCCAAAAGCCCAGTACAGACGAGCCCGAGCAGACCCTCTGCACTGAGTTCGAGCCAAGCTGGATGGATGAACTCATCAGCTACCTGCAAGACGAAGTCCTCCCCACCGATGAACGAGAGGCTCGCCGAATAAAGCGCTCCGCCACCCGGTACATATTGCATGAGGGAAAGCTCTATCGGAGATCCTTCACCTCTCCCCTCCTCAGATGCCTTCGCCCAACGGAGGCTGATTACGCCATGCGCGAGGTCCATGAGGGAATTTGTGGAAATCATCTGGGAGGACGAGCATTGGCCCATAAAATTCTACGCCAAGGATATTATTGGCCGACACTCCAGAAGGATGCTATGGACTTTGTCCAAAGATGTGACCGGTGCCAGAGGAACGCCAATGTCCAACGCCGACCCTCGGCTCCCTTAACTTCAATCAGCTCCCCTTGGCCTTTTGCCCAGTGGAGAATTGACATCCTAGGGCCATTTCCGCTGGCCACCGGGCAAAGGAAGTTCCTGGTCGTCTCCATCGACTATTTCACAAAGTGGGTGGAAGCCGAGCCCCTTGTCCGGATCACCGAGCAGAAGATGCGGGATTTTGTTTGGAAGTCCATAATCTGCAGATTCGGGCTTCCCCGCATCCTCATCTCTGACAACGGTCGCCAGTTTGACAACATTCACTTCAGAGAATTCTGCTCCGAGCTTGGCATTGACCACCGCTTCACCTCGGTCGCGCACCCTCAGACAAACGGAGAAACCGAGGTAACAAACCGTACTATTTTGCAGGGTCTCAAAGCCAGGCTCGACAAATCCAAAGGACAATGGGTCGAAGACCTATACAATGTCCTGTGGGCTTACCGGACCATGTTCCGCGTCCCCACCGGCGAGACTCCCTTCAACCTGACATACGGGACGGAGGCTGTCATCCCACTGGAGATTGGGATTCCTTCTCCAAGAGTCGAGCATCACGACGCCAGCTCCAACTCTTTGCAGCTCAGAAGCAACCTTGACCTAGTCGAGGAAACAAGGAAGGCCGCCCGAGTTCGTATGGCGAGGTACCAGCAAAGGACAGCTCAGTACTACGACGCCAGGGTCAAAGTCAAATCTTTCAGACCAGGGGACCTTGTCCTCAGAAGAGTTGAAGCCTCCCGACCAACTGAGCAAGGGAAGCTGGCCCCGAACTGGGAAGGACCATACCGAGTCATGCGCATCCGCCGACCCGGAACTTATAAATTGGAGTCTCTAGATGGGACTCCCATTCCGCGGAGCTGAAGCTCTGAAAATCTCCGCGTGTACCACCAGTAGAACCCCAAGGGGTCCCTCATTATTCAACTATTGAATTTCATTCTATGAATTTCATTTCATAATAAACTTATGGTCTGCATACTCATTTCAAGCTCACCGATTTTCCTGGTTATCTCATGGTCCCAGATTTATTTCTCCTCCCCTGACCGCGGTTGGGATGCCCCGATATCTCGGGATGATAGAGTACCTACGTGGACTCCCTGAAGACGGTTCGTGAGTTCGTGATGCGCTCCCCATCGGCCAACGAGCTCGGCTCGTTCTCCTACCCTGACCACGGTCAGGATGCCCTGTCACAACGGGATGCCCCGATCCGTCGGGATGGCTCGAGACGTCGAGATGCGGTCTTAAGTGACCAGACGAGCTCGGCTCGTTCTCCATCGACTTCCACCGACGAGCTCGGCTCGTGCTCCATCAGCCAACGAGCTCGGCTCGTTCTCCTACCCTGACCACGGTCAGGATGCCCCGAGACGTCGGGATGCCCCAAGACGTCGGGATGCCCCGATCCGTCGGGATGCCCTGAGACGTCAGGATGCCCCAATATATTGGGATGCCCTGCCACAACGGGATGCCCCGATCCGTCGGGATGGCTCGAGACGTCGAGATGCGGTCTTAAGTGACCAGACGAGCTCGGCTCGTTCTCCATCGACTTCCACCGGCGAGCTCGGCTCGTTCTCCATCGGCCAACGAGCTCGGCTCGTTCTCCTATCCTGACCACGGTCAGGATGCCCCGAGACGTCGGGATGCCCCGATCCGTCGGGATGCCCCGAGACGTCGGGATGCCCCGGCTATAGGGATGCTCGAGACGTCGAGATATGAGTTGCGGTCCTCACTGACCAGACGAGCTCGGCTCGTTCTCCATCGACTTCCACCGACGAGCTCGGCTCGTGCTCCATCGGCCAACGAGCTCGGCTCGTGCTCCATCGGCCAACGAGCTCGGCTCATCCTCCTACCCTGACCACGGTCAGGATGCCCCGAGACGTCGGGATGCCCCGGTTATAGGGAAGCTCGAGACGTCGAGATATGAGTTGCGGTCCTCACTGACCAGACGAGCTCGGCTCGTTCTCCATCGACTTCCACCGACGAGCTCGGCTCGTGCTCCATCGGCCAACGAGCTCGGCTCGTTCTCCTACCCTGACCACGGTCAGGATGCCCCGAGACGTCGGGATGCCCCGGTTATAGGGAAGCTCGAGACGTCGAGATATGAGTTGCGGTCCTCACTGACCAGACGAGCTCGGCTCGTTCTCCATCGACTTCCACCGACGAGCTCGGCTCGTGCTCCATCGGCCAACGAGCTCGGCTCGTTCTCCTACCCCGACCTCGGCCGGGATGCCTCGAGACGTCGAGATGCCCCGATTCTTCGGGATGCCCCGATACGTTGGGATGCGGTCTTCACTGACCAAGACGAGCTCGGCTCGTTCTCCACCGGCTTCAACCAACGAGCTCGGCTTGTTCTCCATCGCCAGATTTCTCTGCCGACGTCCTCAAAGAACGGACCCCGAGCAGAGGAGCGTCTTCAGTCGCCTCGGCGCAAGGACGCACACGGTACAAGGTATCCATTTATTTAATGTTTTTACATTATCTTATCTGTTCTTGGATCTCTGCCGACGTCCTCAAAGAACGGACCCCGAGCAGAGGAGCGTCTTCAGTCGCCTCGGCGCAAGGACGCACACGGTACAAGGTACCCATTTATTTAATGTTTCTATATTATCTTATCTATTTTGGATTTCTCTGCCGACGTCCTCAAAGAGTGGACTCCGAGCGGAATGTTTTTAGTCGCCTCGGCGTGAAAACACTCACGATACCAACAAACTTGGTATAAACCTAGTCTGTTGAATCCCCGTCACGAGCTGACGAGCATTCGACCCATTCGTTGGAAAAGAATCCGGTCCGCCCCGGCAACCCGAGGCTCGGATTCAAAGTTCACTATGCTAAAACCTAGCGACCGCCCCAGGGCTTGGTCGAATTCTGGACTAGGCTCGGAAAAATTCTCCGAGCCCAAATCCCCTTAGTATAAGCATAAGCGTCGCTATACCACTGGTCGAAGGACCGAGCAATGGAGCTCGGCTAGCCAAACCTAAAACCAAACCCTGTGGCGGGCAAAGCTGAGGCCCTAGAGCCCATATCCTCGGAACCTAAAATGGATCCGAGCAGAGAAACTTGGACTACAACAGACGAGTTTCCAAAAAAGTATATTCATTTCAAAAAGCCCGTAGGCTAAGTACAAAGATTCGGGTTTGGCCCTTACAAGTATGGGGGGCCATCCCGACTAGACAAAACAACAAAAATTACACTAAGACTCGAGCTCGACCACTTCGGCCTCGGCAGTGTCGGGAGCGGCGGGCTCAGCAGTCGGGACCTCCTCAATGGCCTCGGTAGCAACAGGAGCAGCCTCGGAGGCGACCTCGGTCACTTCGGGGACGGCTACGGCCGCCTCGGCCAGACCTCCCTGGTCGGCCCCCGGAGTTTCTGCCTCCGCCTCCGGCCTCTCGACCTCCGCTCCCGGTTGGAGCAGGTTTACGTCAAAATCCGGGAGGAGCCGCCGCAGTTGGTTGCGGAAATCCCAGAAGCCCTGGATCAGCCCATTCACGCCCTCCTCTGCTAGGAGGTCGTGGAACTCCTCCGACTCGCGAAAGAGCGCTACCGCGCTCTGAGCTTGCTCCCGAGCCTCGAGCTCCCGAGCCTCGTGGTATGCGGCCTTCCGCTCGAGGGTTCTTATTTTCCGCTCGAGCTCTAAGTGTCGGAGGCGGGCATTCCCCACCTCCTGCTCGCGGGAGGCCAACGCCAGCTCGGCTTCAGCCAAACGAGCCTCGGCGGCGCGCACTTCGGACCTTGTTAGTGTGTGCGCGCCCTTTTCTTCATCGAGCTCGGCGGTCAGAGCTCGAATTCCTTCCTCGGATGCTCCAATTCTTTCTTGGAGCACCTGACGTTCGGCCTCGGAGGCCTGGTACCTCGCCTCGGCGGCCAGATACCTCGCCTGGGCCTCCTCATAACCACGCTGGCACCTCCGGGCCCGCTCCCGGTAGTCTTGGACAATGTGCATCAGCATTTCCGTCTCGTGCAAATGCTGTAAAAGAGACGAAAAGAAAAACATAAGGCGCTACGAGTAAAAATTTTTACAAATTACACGGATGAAAAATTTTACTTACCCAGACGGCGTTACAGTGGGTAGCGTCCATGAAAGCATTATAGCTCATGGACTGTATCCTGGCCCGGTCGGCCGGGAGCAGCGCGACTCGAAAAACTTCGCGCGCCACTCGAGGATTGTCGAGGGCTAAATCGCCCTCGTATACCGACCAGACGGGTGCAAGGGGCACCCGTTCCCCCGAGCCTGATGGGCCCGGAAGGTCAGCATCGGCTGGCCTAGGCGGAGCCGACCCCGAGGCTCCCTGACTGCTCCCCGGCTCGGAGCTAGGGGGCTGGGGTCGGACAAGCGGCCGATCTGACTGCCGCATCGCTGAAGCGGGGCGCGCAAGCGCGAGACCCGCAGGACTTCTCCCCTGGTCGGCAACTGAAGCATCCTGCCGACCAGGAACTTGCGCCAAGGGCACCGGGCATGGGAGCACCACCGAAGCTCCCCGGGAGCCCGAGCCCCTGGAATCCGCGCCCTCCCTCTGACCAGCATCGGGGTGCGCGGGGCGAGAAGGGCCCGCCTCGGAGTGCGCGGGGCGAGAAGGACCCGCCTCGGCCACTGCTGTCGCCGGGGTCGCTGGGGTCGCCGAGACCTTCTGCTTCTTCCTCGGCTCGGTAGGCTCGCCCGAGAGCTCAGCCGCCCTCTTTTGGAAACGGGCGTAGAGGACCTCGCTCTTGGTCACCATCTTTGCGATATCTGCAAGGGCGAGCAGGATTAGAACATTAGAACAGTAATAAAACGAAAAAGACACTGAAACTATCCTTACCGTGGGGACGTGCCGAGCTCAGGCCCACGTTCACTAAAGCGCCCTCACATATGAGGCCGTTCAGCAAAATGCCGTCCCCGAGGCCGTGGATGGTGTCGATGATCCCCTGCTCACGTGGAGAAAGCTGGGGGGGTTTGTTGATAGACCTGAGCTGGGCCGGCCCCCACCTGGGGTCAAACCCCCAGGACCGTTCAGAACCTAGGAAGAAGAATTTCTTCTTCCAGTCATGAATAGACGAGGGGGCACCATGAAAAAGTGGCCGACCCGCCCGAAGGGCGATATAGAGCCACTCTCCGTCTCCCGGATTCGACTTAAAGATAAAAAGTCGCCGGAAAACGTTGACAGAAGTCGGAATCCCGTGCAGTAAGCATAGTGACAGGAAACCGATCACTGTCCTCCAAGCATTCGGAGCGAGTTGCGCCGGAACCAGCTGGCATACCGTCAGCAACTCATTCACAAAGCCGTGAAGAGGAAATCGGAGACCGGCCCAGAGTGATTCCAGATACACTCCAATCCGGCCTACCGGAGGATCGGTTACCCGATCCCTTCGCCTGGCGGGTTCCAAATGGAACCCGTGAAGAGGGAAAAACCACTCTTCGGTCATTTCGACCTCCAGGACGCTCATGGTAGACTCAACCTCACTAGGGATAGAACCCATTACGAGGAAAAAAGAGGTTAAGAAAGAAAAAGGGGGACCTGAGGAAGATGCCGGAGAATAGAACTTCGGACTGTGAAAGGCTGGAGGAAGAAAAGCTGGAAGAAGAAGGCAATAAGAAGGGGACAGAGGGCCAGGGGAGGGTTTATATAAACTTCCCCAACGACCCCGATCGGCAAAAAGAAAAGCCGCATCCCGTTGAGATGACCACACGTGTCGGTCCAAAAGACAGAACGACGCATTTAATTAGGGCTAGCGCTTCGAACGCCGAAGCGCCCCATCGGATCGTGCGGCCCCATCATGAGCCCACGACGCGAAGACGCTTCGCAAAAGGTGTCCCAATAATGAGGCTTTTCGGGAAAGAAGAGACGCCGCCTATTAAAGGCATCTCGAAGCGTCCGATAATTCAAAATGCACAATAAATTAAAATTTTCGGAATCCGTAATGACCCAACTAAAGCTACTTCCCGCGCTCCAGCTGGTAGTCAACTGGAACTCGGAAGTCGGGGGGTAGTGTTGGGGGAAAAACCCCAAGTCATACCGCCACGGAGGCGCTCGGCCAAAGAGCGCCGACCGGAAAGGCGCTCGGCCAAAGAGCGCCGACCAGAAAGATGCTCGGCCAAAAAGCGCCGACCAGGAAGGCGCCCGACCAGAGAGAGCGCCAAGAAGAGGCGCTCGACCAAAGGGCACCAACCAGAAGGGTGCTCGGCTAGAGAGCGCCGATCCGAAAAGGACCAACCAAAGCACCAGGTAGGGACGCTCGGCTAAGAAAAGGCCGACCAAAGGACGCCGACCAGGAAGACGCTCGCCCAAAGGGCGCCGACCAGAAATACTGACTAAAGCGACCCCGCCACAGGGCGCCCCGTCGGGCGACCGGCTCGGCTCGGCACCCCTGCCGAGCCGATGCCTTAACCAAATGTTCAACTTCCGCCTAACCCTCTAAGCCTGAGGGACCTGACAACTCCACTACAACCTGCCGCTATCTCCAAGCCATCAAGGCATAAGATCTCCGCAGGTATTCGGCACGACCTGCCATTAATGCACGAGACCCCCTCAAGTCTCCGATGCACTCAGTCATTTAATGAACACGGCTCAAGGCGATCTCCGGATCACTGAACCATCAAAGCGTATGGCTCTCCCTGACCGCCGGTTCACTCGGTAATAAATGCACTTACCATCCACGGACCCCAGGCCCACCACGGCCGGCGGTTCAACCACTCCAACAGGTCCGATCGACCGTGACAACTCCCTGGTTCCGGTCTGATTCGGCCTTATTCTCCACTACGCCATTAATGGGCCAAATCGTGCCCAATTATCACAAAAGAGGACAAAATTCCCCTGTCACCTCCCAGGTAACACAATATCCCTCTATAAAAGGGAACCTGGGGGAAAGGAGGGGGGACCCGAAACAAACACAAGTAAACAGCACAGACACAATTGAGCTTAATATTCTCTTCATCTTCTCCACATATCTCTTCCTTGCTCTCTCCACATACTAGCCCCCTCTGACTTAAGCATCGGAGGGCCGGCGCCGGAAAGCCCGGCCACCGGCTTTTTTGCAGGACTCACACCCTCCAGGAGGACGCCACCAGCCGGCGCACCGCCGACCACCGTCCCTGCGGCGGAGCTCCTCCTCCCCTGGTTTCGCGGCGGCCCCCGGGTCCAATTTCCAGCAACAGATCTAATTTGTCATTCTAATCGATCTGAAGTTCCTTTAGATGAAGTAAAAGGGGACCATGCTGAATTGGTCATTAGTTTGATAAGTTTCCAGGGTATCCAAGAAAAGATAATGAAAGGCTTTCTAATTAACAGATTTCACCAATAAAACCCTTGCCTCTTTAAACAATTTAAAACTTGCTTGTATTGAAATGAGCGTTAAACCGCTAATGATGCATCAAGAAGCATTATTGTTTAAATTGTACTGTGGAAGAAGGTATGCTCTGTCAAATTGCTTCTGTTGCATGTGAAAATTCGTGCAATACCCCATGCCTCCTTTTAATGCAATCTTAGAAGTCCTTAGCTAAGATATGGTCGGTCGGGTAGAATGGTAGAATTTCCTAGATCTGGTGAGTTAGCACAGGCACAAACTGAAGAAATTTTTTTCTACTCTGCTGCGAAAGCTGTTGTAACTTTGCAATTCTGCAGTCAGGAAAGACTACACAACTTCGCATCCATTATTAAAGAGAAAAAGACCTATATCAGCTTCACACTTTTTTCCTCCTCAGATGATACAAGTTGACATGCTAAAACAATTTTTCAGGATCTAAATATTGCATCACACAAGCAGCTCACACTTCTTATAGCACCATAATTTAATGACAGAAAATTTCAGCAGGACTATGATAACTTTTTGGATTTGTCCCTTTGAGATCACTTAAGAAGGATGTCCTGATTTGCTATTTTAATATTATTCTCTGTTTCTGAACTACAGATTGATGAACTTTAAGCTCTCACGATGTTTTATTGACTCTTGAAATATTATTTCATTCATGACAAAAGGATCTATTCCAAGAAAGATAACCATCACTTGTCATCCTTTGGGACACAATCAATATATTTTTTATGATCAGCAATTTCACTAAAGAAAATTCCATCCCTCCTAAATTGCTTGGGATGTTTTTGTTCATATTTTGACTAAAAGAAGTCGAATTACAAGGCTCCTTCTGCTTGTCACTGCTTTCCACACATACTTGAGTAAAATAAACATGACAAAACAATTCAAGCACATAAAACAAGTTCTTGAAAAGTTATGGTTCAGTGAATCAGTGAGCCACATGCATTGCACATCACTAGTCACAGTTTGGATGCCAAAGAAACTTGATTTACCAACTGAACTAGTTCACTTTGACTTAGACAATCCAAGCATGGAATCTATGCCTAATCTGAACGTAAAACCAGATATGAATAAGCTCAATCATCTATTGAAATTATTTTTTTGATTTTCTTATACATCCTACTCTTCTCACAACCTCCAACTGCTGGTAGTTGAAAATTTGCGTTTCTTTTAAAGATAATAGCTCAAGCATTGAAAATGTGCTCTCTGAAGTTAAAATGATGCTATCTTGTCCCATGTTCAGGCGTCTCTATCTCAAGTGGCTTCAGTCTTTGATAAGCATCAATATATATATAAAGCACAAGAGGTTTACTGCTCAATAGAAGTGTGCATCGAGGTTAATTAACAATTTCAAAACCATAATAGCAATAGCAATTTTAGACATATCAGTCCTAATCATTGTTTGACCCAATTTTTACATGCCACAGTTTCTTATTCTAATTAGTGATAAAATACAAGATCTTTAGATGTTGATTTAAGAAAAGCATATTGTTATTAGTTTCATTATCCTGACTAGCATGCTCTTTTATGCAAATATGTTATCTTATATTCGATATTTTAGCCCATGTATTTATGCGTTAACATATCTACATTTGTTAACCATTTCTGATCATGCACTGAAGTTGTATATCATGCTATTATTAAGACAAAAAACTATTATTGTAAGAGAATTGGACACATAAGGTCTTGATATATATGCTGGAACTCAAGTTTATCCACAAAATCTGTGCCATGAGTTTTTGAGCCCAAGTTCATCTCTCTCTCTCTCTCTCTCTCTCTCTCTCTCTCTCTCTCTCTCTCTCTATATATATATATATATATATATATACATATATAATTAAGATAATGTTATATCTGGGGTAACTCTTATAGAGTTACAATATTTTTTTAAAGAAAGTAGATAACGGAAGTCCCACATTAATAATCCAACCCTTTAGATGTGATCTATAACCTCTAAATTTCTTACATATCGACAATCTTTTCATTTAGAGATTTGTAGCTTATACATCAAGTGGTCAAATAATATATATTATTTCAATTTACTTAAATTGTTTAATTTTTGACCACTTAATGCACATACTAGAGTTCTCTAAATGATATAATTTTTAGTATGCAAGTAGTTTAGAAATAGGAACGCCCGGATCATGGATGTAGGATTCCCATCATCCAATTCAAAAATATATGACTATATATGAGTTACACTAGATTTGTGTGTGTGTATACTTGTTTATATAAGCAGAAAGGCTTAATTAGGGATAAAAAGAAAGTTCCTAGGATTCCTCTTTGTCTATGATTTTTAACCAATAAAAGGATATTTTAAGATAGGTGTTATTAATGCAAACATGGACTTCATGGATTTATAACTAACTTTGTATTCTCCCCTATTGACCGTATGGACCTTATTCATTGACTTTTCAAAGTACGTGATGGGAATTAGTTCTCCTTTTATGTAGGCTACATCTGCTCCTTAATCAATTAGTATCCTATGCTTAAACGAGTATCCTTAATTTTGTATTGGATTTTGCTATACTATTTTTTCTTCATAAATATTTATATAACTACTCCACTGCTCTCATGTCATGAGTGGTGGGAAGATAGGCGTAACTTCCCTACTCCTATCATATCGTGGTAGTAGTAATTCCTATCCAACCATCATTTTTTGACTCCACTCGATTGAGACTTCATTTTGGGTTGATAGTTCTCGCCCCCTCGGTCTACACTGCATTCACTCATTTTGCACCCTTGATGTTTTAGCCTACATCTCCCTTGATGTATCAACCTTTAGATCATAGTTGTTAATCTGGATGCAGTGTAAACAATGCTTCCCCAAATGTTATTAGTCGACAGCTAAGAGGGTGATGGAATGTATTCAATACTATATCTATCGACCTAATTTTGGAATTGGGTATCATTTAACTTGGCCAATTCAAAGCCATGGAGGATTTGGTAGAGGTGACTCAAACTCAAGCAGTAGGTAAAAACCATGAAGGATCTGGTAGAGGTAAGACTTATCATTGTGTCTGCCCCCGAGCATATGACCTCGATGTGCAAACTATCCAAGGAGAAATTAGTGGCCTCCATTGATGCAATTGTTGGGAATTGTATCCTAAATGTCAATCGTCAGCATATTGATGATTGAATTTTATAAATGAATTGACAAATTAATAAAGTATTATTTGGCATTATTCATCATTTCATCTTCAAATGAACTCTTATATGATGAAGTCCTTAGGACTTATGTTATGATAAAGGAGGATTTATCTTTGAGTCCTTAAACTTGTTCGCGACCAAATGATATGTTGTTACTAGGACGACAACATTATCGAGATTAGGTCGTTGTGTGACATATACGTTGGTTGTCCTCTTAACCAAGGAGTGTGGAGACACTGGTATGCCATACAGGTGAAGTGTAGGAGTACATTTCACTGAACGTGACCAATTCCGGAACGCTCTACTGTCGAGAGATGTTCCGAGTGGATATGGGTATAAGTTTGGCCCTCTGACCTGAGATCGCAACCTGTGACTAGCAAGCAACTCACTGTACTTTGGTACCGGACTACCTGAATTTCTAATTCAGTGACGGAAGGTCACTGGGTGCAGTCAAGTACTTGCGTAGTCAGTTGTGAGTCGAGATGGAATTGACCCTTCCTGCAAACAGGAGATAATGTCTTGTGATTAATTTAGCAAAACTTTGGCCAGGGTAATCTCAGTGAGGAGTCACGGGATATCTAAAGTTAATCACATAATGGATGTACTAATTATAGGGTTGACAGTGAGCTCTAAGTCATCCTGGCATTAGGAGTCAAAAGGATTGAATTATACAGTAACCATAGTCCAGGGTTCCAGAATATTTGCTTCGCATATATTCGGCCTATCCGGACGTCGGGTACCATTGCTAGATGGTCACATCCATTAGTATAGGAAGACGTTCCTATACTACCGGCTTAGGTTCGAACCTATGAGGTCACACGCATAGAAGTTTCTAGGTTGATCAAATGGCTGATTGATGATTAAGAATCATTCAAGGGTAATTTGGTCAATTCGATTGACAAATTATCCTAAGCAAAAGTTGCATTAAAATAATTATTAAATTATTTGAGGATTAATTAGCAATTAGATTGCTAATGAACTCAATTTGATTGAGTAATTAAGCTTAGGTTGAGCCAAATTGAATAGGATTCAATTTGGGCTGCATCAGGGTTTGACCCAATTGGATTGGGTTCAACCCTAGTAGATTGAGCTTGACCCAATTGATGGGACTTGACCCAATTGGATTGGGCTTGATCCAAATCAATTAGAAGACGTTATTTGATGAGGATTATGAGTCCAAATAATCAGAATTGGATAAGGAGAAGAATCCCTAAATTTTAGGAACCCATCCTTATCTTCTTGGAGAAGAAGGACACCTTAATTTATTCCCAATATTTTCTACGCCTATCCTCTTTATTTTTGGCCAAAAATTGGCGTGAGAAGAGAGGAGGCGTGGGGTTATAATTCCTATAAAAATGGCGCCTTAAATCTTTCTAAAAAGATTTAGATGAATTTCCTAATTTGTAGGGATTGCATGGTGCATGAAATAGGGTGGTCTGCAGCTGAACTTTGGATGCATGAATTCCTATCTTTTAGGGATCCAAAATGCACGAAATTTGGATATGTTTATCTCCTCTTAGCTATAAAACCACCAGAATTTTTTAGGAATTTTATCAGCCAAATTAGTTGGCTAAATTAGGTGTGATACGTGGGGGGATCTTTTGGCTATAAAAGACCCCCATGCCTTGGGTTCAACATATACCATATTTAGAGGTTTCAAAAAATTCTGAAAAAATTCTTTGAGGGCCTCCATCCCTTCTTCTCCTTCTTCCTCACGTCCATCCTCCATCTCCTTGAAGAACAATCAAAGGTTGAATGTTTAGAAGGAGAAAACTTCAGCCATTGCTGCGTTCCTGCGCGAGCTAGCACTCCCGCGGAAGACGATCTACCTAGGGCTTCGCATGTACTTCTCATAGAGGCCATTTGTGTGCGTGGCTGCGAAGTCAAGGATCAGATCCATAAGTTTCTTCCATCATAAAAGGTATTAATCCCACATCAATATTTTATTTTGGAGTCAGAGTCTAGGTCTGATTCCCCGAGGTTTTACCCTCCTTTGGGGCTCCTCACGGAGTTATCTCCAGAATCCATTCGATGGATATTCGGAGATTAATCGGAATAGAGTTCTTAAGTTTCAGATGTGATAGTTAATCATGCATGAAAGTTTTAGCATAATTGTTTAAACGATTCCGGCATAATCCTATGTGTTCTTAAGGTGCTGATTTCTAGATTTGATCTTGTAAGCATGCATGTATTAAATTGTTTGATTCGATTTTTCCGCTGCATTTTAAAACTTAAAAAGAACTAGGTATGGCTTGATCCCCCTTATGAAGGGGTACGTAGGCAACCCGATCAGGTTCAGCCATGGTTTTAAAAAAAAAATGAAAAAAAAATCAGCATGCTTAACACCGAAGAACCTAGGATTCACTTTCAGTGGTATCAGAGCCAGGTTCATGTTTAAACTTTTATGTTTTAATTCTTGTAATTAAATCTGAAATCATTAACATATTTAGATTGGATCTAAAGTATTTTTATGATTGATTTAATTGCTGATTATGCATGATTAAGTAGATCTGAAATTTTGGATGCATATGATGCATGTTTGTGTTAGGATTAGTAACATGAATAAATCTGAAATTATAATATTATTTAGATTAGATCTAAATAAAGTTTATGATTTATATGATCTCTGATTTTAATGAACAAATCAGATCTGAAAATAAAAGTGAAAAAAATAAATACATAAGATGTATGTTGTTTGTATTAATTCATGTTGTTATGTATATGTGATGCATGAACATTAAAACATAATGACTTAAACATGAATTAAATCTGATTACATGTGATTAATTACAAAAACTCAGATCTGAAAATGTGTTTTAAGAATTGAAAGATTGTAATTAATATGTAATTAAAAAGAAATATGCAATGATTAAAACTTTCATAAGTCTAAACTTAATTGAGAATTAAGTGTTATGAAATAGAATTGTAACTCAATTAATTGACATTGCATAATTCTTTGGGCATATAGGTTAGCTTGAATCAAGTTTCTAGGATTGGGTTAGACCTAAGGTTAGAATCATACATGGACAAATAGAATTAATTGATCAAATCTAATTAAGTAGTAACTAGATTAGGTCAAGGAAATTCTAGGTCAATTTACAATAGTTGTAGATGGATCAAGTCCATATCTTTGATTAGACCAAGATGGAACTTGATTTAGGCTCAGAGGTGTAGCCCGAGTCATTTGAGTAATCAAATCGAAATTGATTAACCAGTCGGTGTCTAAGGTAAGTTTGGCAGTTTTGACCGGTGATTTTTAATTGGGAGCTACTCGCACTGATTCGTCTTTGTCGAGTTTATGGCATATCCCTTCCACCGATCTCACTTACCTGGCCGACATGGTCAATCACATTTTGATTGGATCACTTAATGATTCGAGTTAGCCCATGCCTAAAGGAAAATCAGTTTGACTGATTTAGATGCCTCCTTAACCGGTTTGAGTCTAATCTGATTTGGTGAAGTCAGTGGGAGAAATTAGACTAACCGGATCTTCTTATCTATCCTAATTAAGAAATCCTCTAAAATTATTAGGTCCTTAAAATGAAATGGTTATGAGGATAACTAGGTCATAGCCTCCCATTAAGTTGGGTGATAATGGGTCCAATGCTTTGATAATTATTGGAGGCGCGACACGCCTGGTACTTATCAAGCATTGGAATTGTCATTCAATATATGATGAGTTAAGTGTACCTTCAATAGGCGGTCAGGTGAGCCGAGCCACACTCGGACTTGGTCGTCTATTAGTTGATTAGACTTAACCCTATCATTTAATGGTTGGACCTGACTAGGGTATTCGGTGGAGGCGCCACACGCCTGCCGAAGAACCTAGGGCAAAATTATCACTAGAAGTTGCTTGGTGAAGCAACTGGTTTAGAACCTACCAATAGGTGCATATGGGTTAGCCGAGCCACACTCGGGCCTATATGCGATCTATTGGGTTCTAGTGCCCACTAAAGAATTAGGAGTAATTTTTCGAATTGGAGGTAGAGGCTACCAATTTGTATAAAACAGTGGGAGTACCTTTAGACTAAAGTCCAAGTCTAATGTGTTTAGTCAATTCATATACTAATAGCCAAATTTTTTTTTATGCAGAAATGGCCACTAATTTGTCACTTCGCTCATTGTTGGACAATGACAAGTTGACTGGTCCAAATTTTAATAATTGGCATAAGAAACTGAAAATAGTGCTAGAGCATGAAAGGATCCTTTATGTGATAACGGATCCAGCACCTGAGCAGCCCGCTGCTAATGCATCAAGATCGGCCAGAGACACTTATCAGAAGTGGCTTAGTGACCGGATCACTGTTCGATGCATCATGTTGGCAGTAATGAGTGATGAGTTTAGTAGGCGTTTTGAGAATACGCAGCCGGAAGATATTATTCAAGTGTTGAATGAATCATTCGGTGTTCCTGACGACGTTGAGAGGCACAAAACTAGTTGTGCCATATTCAGCGCCCGAATGAAAGATGGGACCTCGGTAACTAATCATGTACTGTACATGATTGAGTTGATTGAGCGTCTAAGCTCTCTTGGTTTTTCCCTTCATGATCAATTGGGGAAGGATGCCATACTAAACTCATTGCCTGGATCATACCGTCCTTTTCTCACTCATTTTCGTATGACGAAATCTGTAGTGAATTATCACCAATTGTTGGGGTTACTACAGACGTTTGAGAATGATCACCAACTTCTTAAGAAGACGGTGAACTTTGTGGGAGGTTCATCCAAGGGTCCTCCCTTTAAGAAAGGGAAAAAGAAAAATAAAATCCAAAAGAAACAAGTGCACTGATGAGAGCACAAAAGTGCGTTCTACACGTTGCTTAAATTAATATTATTGCTAACAAATAATGATAAAAGGGCTGCATTAATTTTATATTTTATTTGGTACAGATTATCGTAAATCAGAGTTTAAATGTGCATTTGGTCGACTTCAAGCCTGATTACACTGGAACAGAATTGAACCTGGTCAAGCACACTTGCACCAGAGGGATACATGGCAGTCATCTGGAGGCAATGTGTAATGAAACATCCAAGGGCTTAGATTCATCAAGCCAAGAAGATCTGCAATTGGATCTCCCGCGCCCTTAGCCACCTGCCGGACCCGCATCCAAGCTCCTCATGAACGCACTCCTTCCTTCCGCAATCACCGCCCACCTCATTCGCCTGCGTCCATCTGCCTCCACAGCATCCGCGCGTCGTCCCATGCCCGTGATCGTCTCCCAGCTTCCTCCATCTTCGTTCTTCAGCGTGCAACCACATATCCTAGCGTCCACCCGAGCCTGTGAAGCCGCCCAGCATCCCGCATCGTTTTCTTTCCCCGTTTCAAGCTTCCGCAGTCAACGTCTTCCCTGATCCCAGCCTTCGCGATTCATCCGGCATCCACCGTGTCCGCTTCTCCCGCGCTCTCAGCCATCTGCCGGACCAGCATCAGACCCCCTCAGCGCGAGCAATCTGCTGTGATCCGCCCGCAATCACCTCCACAGCTTCTTCCCGTCGTTCCGTGATCCAGCCTCCCACGATCGCTCCTCCTCAGCCTCAGCCCGCGCCTCCTTCCTTCCGCATCCAAGGAATCACGCAGCCAGCTTCCTTCCCGCAATCACCTCCACAGCTACCTCCCGAGATCCCGCACCCGCTTCTCCTCCACTCCATGCTCCGGCGATCTATAAGAAGGGGAGGAGGAGGAAGAACAGGAGGGGGGATTTGAAGAAGAAAACAGAGGAGCCGGGCTGCTGCAGTAGTAAGAAAAAGAAAAAAATAGAAAGAAACAGGGGATGCCCTGTTTCTGTTATTAAAAAAAAAAAAAGAGTGAGAAAGAGTGAGGAAGATGTTGAGCTAAAATCCTTGGTGATGGGTGAAGGAGGATCCTTTGGTGTACCGAGTTCATGATGTAAATTCTAATCCTTTGCTTTATACGATTTATCTTTTGATTATGTTATGATTCTCATATGTTGGAAATTCTTTTATGATTTATGCTTATTGATACATGTCTTCCTCAATTATTTGATTCATCGTTGACGTTCTAAGGCACGTTGAATGCTTAAAAAGAGAATTCATGTTATCAAGAACATACTCAATAATTAAATTTTATCTGCTTATAATTTTTAAAAGAAAACAAAAGAATCATAGAATTTATTGCATGAACTTGATATTATTAAAGGAGATTCTGGATCCCTACACCATTTTAATCTATCCAAACTTCGAATCTCTATTTACTGGTTTATTTTCTATTTGCAAACCATCATCTTAATCCACAAGTTCATTGAATCAATTAATCTGAAATTAAACTAATAATCCATAGATCGTTCCCTGAGGAATCGACCTCGGACTTCCGAGTTATACTACTTGTGCGATTCTCCTGCACTTGGGAGAACAGTTTTATTTTTGCACCAAGTTTTTGACGCTGTTGCCGGGGAACGGCTGAGTTATTAGCATAATTTTAGATTTAATTTTTACCTTAGTAGTTAGTATTTTTCTCTTGAAAAAAAAAAATTAAATTACATCTTTACTACTATTTTTAATTCCCTGCACAGTTTGCATCAAACTCTGATATCATAGAAATTAGCCGTCTGATTTGACTCAAATTTGGTCAGCTAGTGGAAGACACATTGTTGAATAATCTGAACGGTCTGATTGATATTCTGAGACTTTTAAGACCATTAGATTAATATAAAATCTTGCTGATTTCTGTTTTGAATTTTCTGCATTTATTTTTTTTTAGAATCAGAATTATATTGTTATTATATCTCATTAACCCTTGTTGCTAATTGAAAATTTAAGAAAAAAAAACTTTAAGAAAAGATCAAGGGTGATTATTCAAAAATAAAAAAAAGAAAAAAAAATCTAAAATTTTAAATTTCAAATTTCAAATTTCAGAATTCAAATTTCAAACGTCAACTCATAAAATTTAAAAAAAAAATAATTAATTTGCTTGATCACCTATTCAATGAAATTTAATGTCATGCCATAAAATATTAAATAAAAAAAATCTCTTGATTGTTACATATAGTATAAGGCATCAGCATAAAATATTCTAAGGGCTGAACCCATTTAAAAAGATAAGGTCGGAATTTCATCACTCGTCCTTAGCCCAAAAATCACCCCAGTGCATAAATATCCTAAGCTTAACTAAAATCAACTAGACGTTGGCCCCTAAGGACATTCGAGCTCAATAGGACGAAGACCACCGAAAGTTGCACCAATTTCGCTCTGTGGCTTAGTTGATGTCTAGGCAAGCTTTGTCCCTATAAGGGAGACAGTCATCTGTTCGAGGCAAGTGGGTTTTAAGTGGGACCTTTGCGAACGCATCGTGACCCCTCCACTTACCTGGGAGCTTACCTGGTCAACTCGGTTCATTAGACCGGATTGGAGGCTTAGGTGCCCTCTTCAAACCAGTTAGGAGCTGTCTAGAAATTTAAGAAAAACATTAGAAATTGAGGTGTAATGTTTTGTTGCATGTTTGACTGTGAATAGGATTTTTATTTTAGGATGTCGTTTTAGGGTATCTTTAGTTGGTACTTATATTTATTTTTTTCATTTTTTTAAAAAAAAAGGAAAAAAAAAGAGAGGAAATTATTTTGCATGCTAAAGTGGAATAGGGACGACACCGGTCGATTAAGTCGTACAACTTTAGATCATCCCTTAGGACATACCTCTGAAATTCCTTCGCAATATCTCACACCTTGTGAGATGGCTGATCTAAATGAAGATGCGGGGAGTCACCACAATCGAGAACGAGAACCCCATGTTATGACTCTAAGACAATACCTACAACCGGCTAGGACTAGTCAACCTTCATGCATAATTTTTCCAGATAATGTAGGACATTTTGACATCAAACCAGGGGTAATCCAATTGTTGCCCAAGTTTCATGGGTTAGAGTCCGAAAGTCCGTATCTTCATTTAAAGGATTTTGAAGAATTGAGCATTACATTTAGAGTGCCAAATGTCACCGAGGATGTCCTCAAGTTGACATTGTTTCCTTTCTCTCTAAAGGATAAGGCCAAAACATGGCTAAACTCTTTGCGACCTAGATCAATAAGAAATTGGCAAGATATGCAGAGAGAATTTTTAAAGAAGTTCTTCCCCACACAAAGGACCAACTTTTTGAAAAGACATATCAGCAATTTCCATCAAAAAGATAATGAAACATTTTATGAATGTTGGGAAAGATTTAAAGACCTTCTTCTCTCATGCCCTCATTACGGATTCGAAACTTGGAGAACCATTAGCTTCTTTTATGAAGGTTTATCTCCACAGTTGAAACAGTTTGTAGAGACCATGTGCAATGGTAGATTTTTAGAAAAACACCCTGATGAGGCATGGGAGTATTTGGATTCCCTTGCTGAGACTACCCAACTTTGGGATAACGGGGATAGAAACAACAAGTCTTTGCCTAAGCCTACTAGCTCTGTACATGGAGGCCTTTATAACCTCAGAACTGAGGATGATCTTCATGCTAAAATGGCAGCCCTCACTAGGAAGATAGAAGAAATTGAGCTTAGGAAGGTTGAGCCTGTCAAGACTATAGAGCTTAGAAACGAGTGTTGTGGTATCTGCGATATGTCAGGTCATACCACTACAGATTGTCCCACCATACCGGCATTCAAAGAAGTCTTGCACGATCAAGCAAATGCTATGAACTCCTACCAAAAGCCTTATAACGATCCATACTCGAATACCTATAACCCTGGTTGGAAGAATCATCCAAACTTTAGGTGGAGAAACGATCATCCTCAACAGTCACACCATTCAGCTCCTCCACCTGCACATCCTACTTTTGCATCACCACCCTCTCAAAAGCCAAATATCGAGGATACCTTGCAATCCATACAAACGTTTCTACAAGGTCAAGCTAATATCAATGCTCAAAATACTCGAAATTTTGAAGACATAAGGAACCAATTGTCAATGTTGACTACCGTCCTAAGTACCCAAGAGAAGGGTAAGCTTCCAGCTCAACCCCAACCTAACCCACAAGTGCACGGTAGTAATAATACGGCTCCTTCTAGTTCGCATACAGAGCATGCAAAGAGCATCATGACTTTGCGTAATGGGAAAGTCATTGATCAAACCGTCCCATTGAGACCGCAGGTCACTTCTAATTCTGATGCTCCCAAAGTTGATGAAAGGGACAAAGAAGAAGTTGAGGTCCCAACTTCTACTAAGAAAGTTGAATGTCCTTTTCCTCCACCTTTTCCACAACGGTTAAAGCCGTTGCAAAAGCTCGAACCTAATTCTGAAATTCTTGAGCTTTTTAAACAAGTAAAGATCAACATACCTCTTCTTGATGCAATCAAACAAGTACCCTCATATGCCAAATTTTTGAAGGACTTGTGTACTGTCAAACGCCGATTAAATGTTAAGAAGAAGGCATTTTTAACTGAAAATGTGAGTGCTATTTTGCAGCACAACATTCTCCCTAAATATAAAGATCCAGGTTGCCCAACCATTTCATGCATCATAGGCGACTTTAGGATAGAGCGAGCATTGTTAGATTTAGGGGCAAGTGTGAATTTGTTGCCATATTCTGTATATGAGCAACTTGGTTTAGGTGAGTTGAAGCCAACCTCCGTCACTTTGCAATTAGCTGACAGGTCAGTTAAAATTCTAAGGGGGATTGTCGAGGATGTATTAGTCCAAGTAGACAAGTTCTATTTTCCTGTCGATTTTATCGTATTGGACACACATCCGGCTTCGAACTCACAGTCTCAGATTCCGGTCATTTTAGGACGTCCATTCCTTGCAACTTCTAATGCATTGATTAATTGTAGGAATGGCGTCATGAAGCTTTCTTTTGGTAACATGACCTTAGAACTGAACATTTTTAATGTGTGCAAACAACCTAATGATCCCGAAGAGAGTAAGGAGGTTGATTGGGTTGAAACTATCGCGGAGGAATATTTGTTAGCTGAAGCATTTAACGATCCATCCGGCGATAGTTTAATTGATTGGTGTTCTAATGGCACCAATAAAGATGATTTGTTGGTCAAACCTAGTATGAATTTTTCGAACGCCATGATGATCAATGGGTGGAGACCAAAAGTAGAAAAATTTGAACAGTTGCCACCTCGAGAAGCAAAGATAGTACCATCCCATGAGCAAGTGCCTAAGCTCGAGTTAAAACCTTTACCGAAGGAACTCAAGTATGCCTTTCTTGGACCCGAGGACACTTACCCTATAATTATCTCATCTGATCTTAATCATGACCAAGAAAGAAAATTACTTGGTGTTCTAAAGAATCATAAAGGAGCTTTAGGGTGGTCTATTGCCGACTTGAAGGGGATTAGCCCCTTAGTTTGCACGCACCGGATATATTTGGAGGATAATGCCAAAACCACAAGGCAAATGCAACGAAGGTTAAATCCTACAATGAGAGATGTGGTTAAGGCAGAAGTCCTCAAGTTGCTTGACGTGGGTATTATTTACCCAATTTCTGACAGCAAGTGGGTAAGCCCTACTCAAGTCGTTCCTAAGAAATCGGGTTTGACGGTAGTAGAAAATGAACAAGGTGAACTAGTTCCAACTCGTGTCCCGACGAGTTGGCGCATGTGTGTTGACTACCGAAAGCTGAATTTGGTCACACGAAAGGATCACTTTCCTCTATCCTTCCTAGACCAAGTATTGGAGAGAGTTGCAGGGCATGCTTTCTATTGTTTTCTTGATGGCTATTCGGGATATTATCAAATTGAAATTTCACCAGAAGATCAAGAGAAGACTACCTTCACTTGTCCTTTTGGCACATTTGCTTTCCGATGAATGCCATTCGGGTTGTGTAATGCACCTGCAACATTCCAAAGATGCATGCTCAGCATCTTTGAAGACATGAACGAGAAATTTTTGGAAGTGTTCATGGACGACTTCTCCGTTTTTGGCGACACATTTGATGATTGCCTGTCACATTTACAAGCTGTCTTAGCTCGATGTATGGAAAAGAATTTGATACTGAATTGGGAGAAATGCCACTTCATGGTGCCAAAGGGAATTGTCTTAGGACATATTGTTTCATCGAAGGGCATGGAAGTAGATAGAGCTAAGACTGATTTAATTGCTAAGCTACCTGCACCCAAGACGGTTAGAGATGTTAGATCATTTTTGGGTCACGCCGGATTTTATAGGAGATTCATCAAGGACTTTAGTGTCATATCTCGACCATTATGTAATCTTCTATCCCTTGATACACCGTTCAATTGGACTGAAACTTGCCAAGATGCATTCGAGAAGTTAAAGTCTATGCTTAGCACTGCACCCATCGTTCGACCACCCGATTGGTCATTACCTTTTGAGATTATGTGCGACGCTAGCGACTATGCAATAGGAGCTGTCTTAGGACAACGCAAGGATAATAAGCCATATGTCATTTACTATGCAAGCAAAACCTTAAACGATGCTCAAATGAATTACACTACCACCGAGAAGGAATTGCTTGCAGTAGTATTTGCCTTAGACAAATTTCGCTCTTATATCCTTGGTGCTCCTATTATTATCTTCACGGACCATGCAGCGCTAAAATATTTGTTGGATAAGAAAGAGGCCAAACCACGCTTAATACGATGGATACTTCTACTCCAAGAATTTGACATCACTATCAAAGATAAAAAAGGAGTAGAGAATGTGGTTGCTGACCATTTATCACGATTAGTTTTTCATGATTCAGTGCCACAATTTTCCATCAAGGACTCATTCCCTGAAGAGCAGTTGTTTGCACTTTCTAGTATGCCATGGTATGCAGATATTGTAAATTTTCTTGTTACAAACCGGATGCCAGAACATTGGGGGTCGACAGATAGAAAAATTTTCTTGCGCGAAGTAAAGAATTATTACTATGACGAACCCTATTTATTTAAATATTGCAACGATCAAATCTTTAGACGATGCATACCGGATCATGATATACAAAGCGTACTTTCTTTCTGCCACACTGATGCTTGCGGTGGACACTTTGCCTCTAAGAAAACTGTTGCAAAAGTTTTGCAATGTGGTTTCTATTGGCCTACTATGTTCAAAGATGCCCACGAGTTCTGCAGAACATGTGATCCATGTCAACGTATTGGAAGTCTAACTCGTAGGCAAATGATGCCTCTTCAACCCATTACTATTATCGAAATTTTCGATTGTTGGGGCATCGATTTTATAGGCCCATTCCCACCGTCTTTTGGATATGAGTACATTTTAGTCGGTGTCGAATATGTGTCCAAATGGGTAGAAGCTGTCGCTTGTAAGACCAATGATCACAAACCTGTCCTAAAGTTTTTAAAAGAAAATATTTTTTCACGATTTGGGATGCCTAAGGTTATAATCAGTGACGGTGGAAAACACTTTTGTAATAAGCCTTTTGAGACATTATTAAAAAAGTATGGTGTCACCCACAGAGTTGCTACCCCATATCACCCGCAAACTAGTGGCCAAGTAGAATTAGCCAATAGGGAAATCAAGCGTATTTTAGAGAAAACGGTGAACCCATCACGGAAAGATTGGTCCTTGAAACTATCAGATGCATTATGGGCTTATCGTACTGCATACAAAACCAATCTTGGCATGTCTCCCTACCGGCTAGTCTACGGAAAAGCGTGTCATCTGCCTGTAGAAATAGAACATAAATCGTATTGGGCAATTAGAAAATTGAATTTTGATTTACAAGATGCCGGTCTAGCTAGAAAATTGCAATTAAACGAGCTTAATGAGATTCGCAGAGATGCTTATGACAATGCTAAAATTTGCAAAGAACGAATGAAGATCTTACATGATAAATCAATTTTAAAAAAATCTTTTGAACCTTTGCAAAAAGTTCTTTTATATGATTCCCGCTTACATCTGTTTCCTGGTAAGTTGCGATCGAGATGGACAGGTCCTTACATTATAAAAACTGTTTTTCCACATGGGGCGGTTGAGATTGAGAATCCACGAGATGGTAGAATTTTTAAGGTAAATGGACACAGACTTAAACCTTTTCTTGAGAATTTTGCAGATGAAGAAGATTTCTTTTTCTTGGGGGAGCCTTCTTATGACTGAACATGAAGGCAAAGGTATGTGTATATTAGTTAGGATTATTTCTCTAGTTTTGTAGGTTTTATTTTCTGGATATCAACAGCTCAGGTATTCCTCTTCTCTCCAATGTTATTTTCTCTACTGTCTTTCATTATAATTTTCTTGTATCTATTACATTGAGGACAATGCAATGTTTAAGTTGGGGGGAGGGAAGTATTTTGCAAAAAAAAAAAAAAATGCTTTTGCATTTAATTTATTCTATTACTTTCTTTTCTAAGTAAATGCACATGTATTTTCATATTGAGTTTGTGCAACTATTACGGCAAGGAACACATGCATATTATGACTGATCAGAGACCTATTATTAGATCCCCGCACATGTATTTAATGATTATAGGAAGGCCTCAGGAGTTCACAGTTGTTTAATGCATTTTTATTAAGCCATATCTGTAAAAGAAGTATGAGTATCCTTGTTCGTACTATAAGGTTCATGATTTGGTTTTCACATAAAGATAGAAGTTGAATACCCTAGCTAGATCACCTAAGTGCCTTATGTTCCGACCTTGGTTGACCTATAGTCACAATGCAGTCACGTTATATGGTTCAGTTTACCTTCTCTCTTTATTGGCAAAAAAAAAAAAAAAGATGACAAGTCTGACCTCGTGGTGTAGTCTGGTTCGAGTAATTAAGCCCGAGGGGTGTTTTACCTAATGCCTTGAGCCAACTGGATCAGGAGTCCTTGGCCGAAAACTCGCTACATGGACCTTACTAGAGCCTAAGGAGGTTGGATTATTATAATCGTCATATGTGTTTAAAAATAAAAATAAGCATGAATAAGGTTGGTCAGACTGACCCAGGGATATGTGGTAATGGCTGGTTTGACTCCATTAATTTGGAACTCTGTGTACTTTGGATGTTTAGTTGGGATTGATAGCTCCTTCTTTATATGCGAACCATTCTTGACAAAATTTAGACAACATGAGATATTCTGAAAATTTGATGGATCAGGCTCTAATAAACTGTAATAAACACCTGTGAACTTGAGTAGTGCACCTAAAAGTCAAGCGGTACCATGTTGTGGTGGAGGTATTAGTGCTCTAAGAAAGTCATCTGTTTATGCATACTACACTTTAGTATTACCCTTGCTTTGATAGTTGCCATGCTTGAGAAAAATATATAACACGTGTGCATTGACTTAAATTTCATTATATATCATTTTATTCATGATGTTTGTGGGTAACATCTCTGAAAACCCTCACGAGACAACACTCGTCCACTAGGGTAACCTAAGGGTTTAACGGCTTGTTGCACATGTGTCAGGATCAAGCGCTACCATTACACCAAAACCGACCGGTGTTAGTGAAGGCGCAACTCTATTTCCTTAAACCCCACCAAAGGCAGCGCCACGAGTCGACTCCGACCAAGGCCTCGCCCAACCCCGGACTCCGACCTGGCCTCGCCATGGGTTCAGGGACCCTCGGTATGACCCACCTACTAACCAGGCCATAAGGCGGCAGGACATGCTGACAGTGACCCTCCCTGTGCTGCTCAGGGACCCCGCGGGTATGGCCCGCACAGCGGCCGAGTATGTCCAACATTCCCCCCCCAACGCGATGCCTGGGTTTCGAACTCGAGACCTCTGGCTCTGATACCAATTGTCAGGATCAAGCGCTACCATTACACCAAAACCGACCGGTGTTAGTGAAGGCGCAACTCTATTTCCTTAAACCCCACCAAAGGCAGCGCCACGAGTCGACTCCGACCAAGGCCTCGCCCAACCCCGGACTCCGACCTGGCCTCGCCATGGGTTCAGGGACCCTCGGTATGGCCCACCTACTAACCAGGCCATCGCCGTTGGCAGGCGGCAGGACATGCTGACAGTGACCCTCCCTGTGCTGCTCAGGGACCCCGCGGGTATGGCCCGCACAGCGGCCGAGTATGTCCAACAACATGCTAAGTGCAATCGTAATGCCCTACGAAAATGGGTACGTATCTTAGTTTTGTATCTTCAGCTTCAATAATAAAAAAAAAAAGTCATAGGTTAGACAACATCTTTTGTGCCCTCATTTTACCGTTTGCCCGTTAATTGCTAGAGACTAGCAATAAGCAAGTTGGGGGGTGTGATGAGAGCACAAAAGTGCGTTCTATACGTTGCTTAAATTAATATTTTATTGCTAACAAATAATGATAAAAGGGCTGCATTAATTTTATATTTTATTTGGTACAGATTATCGTAAATCAGAGTTTAAATGTGCATTTGGTCGACTTCAAGCCTGATTACACTGGAACAGAATTGAACCTGGTCAAGCACACTTGCACCAGAGGGATACATGGCAGTCATCTGGAGGCAATGTGTAATGAAACATCTAAGGGCTTAGATTCATCAAGCCAAGAAGATCTGCAATTGGATCTCCCGCGCCCTTAGCCACCTGCCGGACCCGCATCCAAGCTCCTCATGAACGCACTCCTTCCTTCCGCAATCACCGCCCACCTCATCCGCCTGCGTCCATCTGCCTCCACAGCATCCGCGCGTCGTCCCATGCCCGTGATCGTCTCCCAGCTTCCTCCATCTTCGTTCTTCAGCGTGCAACCACATATCCTAGCGTCCACCCGAGCCTGTGAAGCCGCCCAGCATCCCGCATCGTTTTCTTTCCCCGTTTCAAGCTTCCGCAGTCAACGTCTTCCCTGATCCCAGCCTTCGCGATTCATCCGGCATCCACCGTGTCCGCTTCTCCCGCGCTCTCAGCCATCTGCCGGACCAGCATCAGACCCCCTCAGCGCGAGCAATCTGCCGTGATCTGCCCGCAATCACCTCCACAGCTTCTTCCCGTCGTTCCGTGATCCAGCCTCCCACGATCGCTCCTCCTCAGCCTCAGCCCGCGCCTCCTTCCTTCCGCATCCAAGGAATCACGCAGCCAGCTTCCTTCCCGCAATCACCTCCACAGCTACCTCCCGAGATCCCGCACCCGCTTCTCCTCCACTCCATGCTCCGGCGATCTATAAGAAGGGGAGGAGGAGGAAGAACAGGAGGGGGGATTTGAAGAAGAAAACAGAGGAGCCGGGCTGCTGCAGTAGTAAGAAAAAGAAAAAAATAGAAAGAAACAGGGGATGCCCTGTTTCTGTTATTAAAAAAAAAAAAAGAGTGAGAAAGAGTGAGGAAGATGTTGAGCTAAAATCCTTGGTGATGGGTGAAGGAGGATCCTTTGGTGTACCGAGTTCATGATGTAAATTCTAATCCTTTGCTTTATACGATTTATCTTTTGATTATGTTATGATTCTCATATGTTGGAAATTCTTTTATGATTTATGCTTATTGATACATGTCTTTCTCAATTATTTGATTCATCGTTGACGTTCTAAGGCACGTTGAATGCTTAAAAAGAGAATTCATGTTATCAAGAACATACTCAATAATTAAATTTTATCTGCTTATAATTTTTAAAAGAAAACAAAAGAATCATAGAATTTATTGCATGAACTTGATATTATTAAAGGAGATTCTGGATCCCTACACCATTTTAATCTATCCAAACTAAAGGATATTACTTCTACTTTGCTGAAGAACAAAAATTGTTCGTAAGCAATAGAGTTGTTTTCTTAGAGAAAGAATTCCTTAGTGAAGGAACTAAAAGCTCTAATGTTGAGCTTAGAAAAGTTCAACATGTAGAAGATCCGACACCATCCACTAAACCAATTGAGTCAGATTTGATTAGATCAGATTCAGAACCCATATTAGATGCACCATTAAGGCGATCGGGTAGAGTACCACGTCAGCCGGACAGATACTATGGTTTCTTGGTCCGGGATAGGGATCCTATCGAACTTGATGAAAACGATGAGGATCCGATCACATATATGGATGCAATGCAGAGGTATGACTCTGATAAATGGCTTGGAGCCATGCAATCCGAAATGGAATCCATGAAGGTCAATGATGTTTGGACATTAGTTGACCCACCCGAAGGAATTAAACCCATAGGGTGTAAATGGATATTCAAAAGGAAACGGGGCACAGACGGAAAAGTAGAGACCTATAAAGCCCGTCTGGTTGCCAAGGGTTATCGTCAACGTTATGGTATTGACTATGACGAGACGTTTTCTCCTGTGGCAATGCTCAAGTCCATTCGGATTGTGCTTGCGATAGCAGCACATTTAGACTATGAAATCTGGCAAATGGATGTAAAGACCGCATTTCTAAATGGAGATTTAGAAGAGAAAGTGTATATGATACAACCTGAAGGTTTTACATCTGCAGATGAGTCTAAAGTGTGCAAGCTTCAAAAATCCATTTATGGATTAAAGCAAGCTTCACGGAGTTGGAATATATGTTTTGATAAGGTAATCAAAACATATGGCTTCATTAAGAATGAAGAGGAACCTTGCATTTATAAATGGGCAAATGGTTCAGTTATCATATTTCTTGTTTTGTATGTGGATGACATTCTTTTAATCGGGAATGACATTTCTGCATTACAAGGAATAAAGGTTTGGCTATCATCTTAATTTTCCATGAAGGATTTGGGAGAAGCATCTTACATCCTAGGGATGAAGATCTATAGAGATAGATCTAGAAGATTGCTTGGATTATCCCAATCCACATACATTGATACTATACTGAAAAGGTTCAGTATGATTAATTCCAAGAAAGGCTATCTTCCAATGGGCCATGGAATTAACCTCTCTAAAAGGGATTGTCCGACAACCTCTCAAGAAAGAGAGAGTATGGATAGAATTCCATATGCTTCGGCAGTGGGATCTATAATGTATGCCATGACATGTACTAGACCAGATGTGGCATACTCACTAGGAGTAGTGAGTAGATACCAGTCTGATCCAGGTAGCAACCACTGGAAGGTTGTAAAAACCATCCTTAAGTATTTGAGAAATACTAAAGATCAGTGGCTTGTCTACGGTGATTCTGACTTAAAACTTGAGGGATATACCGATTCAAGTTTTCAGTCAGATCAAGATGATAGCAAGAGCGTGTCGGGATATATCTTCACTCTTAAGGATGGGGCCATCTGCTGGAAGAATTCCAAGCAGCATACAGTGGCAGATTCTACATGTGAAGCAGAATACATCGCAGCATCTGATGCAGCCAAGGAAGCCGTATGGTTGCGCAAGTTCATCACCGAGCTGGGAGTGGCACCTTCCATTGATGGTCCAGTTCCTATATTTTATGATAACACTGGAGCCATAGCTCAGGCAAAGGAACCTAAAGCACATCAGCGGACCAAACATATTCTGCGACGCTATCACCTGGTTCGAGAGATTATAGAACGAGGTGATATTGATCTTCAGAAGATTGACACAAAAGAAAATCTGGCTGACCCATTTACCAAAGTCCTCGGCATCAAAGAGTTCAACGAACACAAGTCGAAGATGGGTATTAGATACTGTGCCGATTGGCTTTAGGCTAAGTGGGAGTTGTTGGGAATTGTATCCTAAATGTCAATCGTCAGCATATTGATGATTGAATTTTGTAAATGAATTGACAAATTAATAAAGTATTATTTGGTATTATTCATCATTTCATCTTCAAATGAACTCTTATATGATGAAGTCCTTAGGACTTATGTTATGATAAAGGAGGATTTATCTTTGAGTCCTTAAACTTGTTCGCGACCAAATGATATGTTGTTACTAGGACGACAACATTATCGAGATTAGGTCGTTGTGTGACATATACGTTGGTTGTCCTCTTAACCAAGGAGTGTGGAGACACTGGTATGCCATACAGGTGAAGTGTAGGAGTACATTTCACTGAACGTGACCAATTCCGGAACGCTCTACTGTCGAGAGATGTTCCGAGTGGATATGGGTATAAGTTTGGCCCTCTGACCTGAGATCGCAACCTGTGACTAGCAAGCAACTCACTGTACTTTGGTACCGGACTACCTGAATTTCTAATTCAGTGACGGAAGGTCACTGGGTGCAGTCAAGTACTTGCGTAGTCAGTTGTGAGTCGAGATGGAATTGACCCCTCCTGCAAACAGGAGATAATGTCTTGTGATTAATTTAGCAAAACCTTGGCCAGGGTAATCTCAGTGAGGAGTCACGGGATATCTAAAGTTAATCACATAATGGATGTACTAATTATAGGGTTGACAGTGAGCTCTAAGTCATCCTGGCATTAGGAGTCAAAAGGATTGAATTATACAGTAACCATAGTCCAGGGTTCCAGAATATTTGCTTCGCATATATTCGGCCTATCCGGACGTCGGGTACCATTGCTAGATGGTCACATCCATTAGTATAGGAAGACGTTCCTATACTACCGGCTTAGGTTCGAACCTATGAGGTCACACGCATAGAAGTTTCTAGGTTGATCAAATGGCTGATTGATGATTAAGAATCATTCAGGGGTAATTTGGTCAATTCGATTGACAAATTATCCAAAGCAAAAGTTGCATTAAAATAATTATTGAATTATTGGAGGCTAATTAGCAATTAGATTGCTAATGAATTCAATTTGATTGAGTAATTGGGCTTAGGTTGAGCCAAATTGAATAGGATTCAATTTGGGCTACATCAGGGTTTGATCTAATTGGATTGGGTTCAACCCAAGTAGATTGAGCTTGACCCAATTGATGGGACTTGACCCAATTGGATTGGGCTTGATCCAAATCAAGTAGAAGACCTTATTTGATGAGGATTATGAGTCCAAATAATCAGAATTGGATAAGGAGAAGAATCTCTAAATTTTAGGAACCCATCCTTATCTTCTTGGAGAAGAATGACACCTTAATTTATCCCCAATATTTTCTATGCCTATCTTCTTTATTTTTGGCCAAAAATTGGCGTGAGAAGAGAGGAGGCGTGGGGTTATATTTCCTATAAAAATGGCGTCTTAAACCTTTCTAAAAAGATTTAGATGAATTTCCTAATTTATAGGAATTGCATGGTGCATGAAATAGGGTGGTCTGCGGCTGAACTTTGGATGCATGAATTCCTATCTTTTAGGGATCCAAAATGCACGAAATTTGGATATGTTTATTTTCTCTTAGCTGCCAAACCACCAAAAATTTTTAGAAATTTTATCAGCCAAATTAGTTGGCTAAATTAGGTGTGAGGCGTGGAGTGGTCTTTTGGCTATAAAAGACCCCCATGCCTTGGGTTCAAGATATACCATATTTAGAGGTTTCAAAAAATTCTGAAAAAATTCTCTGAGGGCCTCCATCCCTTCTTCTCCTTCTTCCTCACGTCCATCCTCCATCTTCTTGAAGAACAATCAAAGGTTGAGTGTTTAGAAGGGGAAAGCTTCAACCATTACAACGTTCCTGCGCGAGCTAGCACTCCCGCGGAAGACGATCTACCTAGGGCTTCGCGTGTACTTCTCATAGAGGCCATTCGTGTGCATGGCTGCAAAGTCAAGGATCAGATCCACAATTTTTTTCTATCATAAAAGGTATTAATCCCACATCAATATTTTATTTTGGAGTCAGGGTCTAGGTCTGATTCCCCGTAAAACCAACGGTGTAGGTTGTTGGTAAGCCCGTAAAACCAACGTAGGTTGTTGGTGAGCCCGCAATGAAAGAGTAGATGCCCTACAAGCCAATCGCAATATGTATTGCGAAAGGTTTTTTCTTTTGATTTGTCCAAATCATGTACATGACATTTAAATATGAATAAAGGCGTTATGTTTTATCATATGCTGTTGATTATATTTATGATAAACTTCTTAAATTAGGGCAATGGTTTTAAGACTATGATGAGATCATACTAGTGAGACTTAAAATCCTAAAATCCTAATATTAAATATTCCCAGTCATTGGTACATTGAGTCGGGGATCAATGATTACCGGAAAGACTGGCATGTCTTATGTATGCTCGATGCAGAGGATGATTGATCTCACAATCATTTGTGTGGAGATACTAATACAAAGATGTGGGTGCTCATTAGAAGAATGAGTTTACTAAATTGACCTACAAAGAGAAATCTTATGAAGTCTTACTTACATGTCAAAAGATGATTCTCTTAGTGGGAGTTGTGCAACTGATCCTATGACCTGAGATCACCATGGTATCTTGTGCACATGAACCCATATTTTGGTTTACACTCATTCATGACAATAAGTTGTGTACGAGGTCTTCTGGATATGGTGAATTATGTACGAAGATTATGAGTAGGTCAACAAGGAATTAATCACTTCTAGTAAGAGAAGATAGCATCCTATTTATTCTAATCATATGATAATTCAGAAAGCCTTTGATCAAAGCAGAATGAAAATTAGAAAGAGTTTCTAAATATTTCATTATTTGAATTATCATTAAAAGATTGAGAAAAATATGAATATGAAATTGAGTTTGACATATATTCATACTCATATACATATTTGGGATGCAGTTTGATTAAAGAATTAAATTGCACGGTAACTTGCCACTGAAGGGTATTTTTGGTATTTCTACCAAATTTCATATTTTCCGGATAGACATGATATGTTGCTAGACGTCAATCTTGTCTTATAGGTTTGATCGAATTAAAGAGTTTAATTCGATCACCAATTAGAAAGGATTCTAATTGTTAAGTTCGGATTCGCGCAGTTTGGACTTAAATCGATTAGAAGAGTTCTAATCAAGTTGGGTCAACTCGCACTCACACCTATTGCTGGCTAAGTATGAAACCCAATGGGTCACACACAAGAAAACTTATCAAGGGTCTAATTGGATTAGATCATATTTGCAAGATAAACATCCTAGCAGGTGTTGCAAACCTTAGCTCCTGATTCAAATTGGATTCGAATCTGTTTCAAATTGGATTCGAATCTGATTCTTAATTGATCTAATTTGATTAGATCATATTCTAATATGGGTTAGCCAAGAGTTGGCACCTAATTGGCTTGGTTTGAGTCTAATTGGATTAGATTTGATAAATCATTTATTTTTGACCGTTAGATCTTCATCTACCGTTGGATGAAGACATAATGGTGAGTTGGTTTGACCCAATTAGATTGGGTTAAGAAAGGCCTTTAATCATGACCATTTGATCTTCATCAGCCATTGGATGAAGACATAATATGATTATGATGAGGCGTCTTGAATTGGGACCATTAGATCATCCTAGAACCGTTGGATGATGACATAACTCCCCTACTCATGGCGCCTTGCATTCTAGCCATTGGATCTTCATCATGAGATGATGGATGATCAAGATTCATGGCGTGATGGATCAGCATTTGATGTTGACTTGGTCAACATCAGATGGCATGAAGATGGACTTATGATGGCGTGAAGAAAGAGAATGCCGCATGAGGTGTTTTGGATAAGGATGCCATAACCACCTCTTGACATGATACGCCTCCCTATTTTGTTGGCGCCTCATCCTAGAGATGGCTCTTCATTTGATCACGCCTCCATCCACTTATCATGCCCCTTCATGTAGGGATGTATGGATAGGATGCATCTCTTGGAAAAGCATCCGTACGCCATCTATAAATAGGAATGCTCCCGGTGAATTCTATTCCATCGGAAATCAATCCAACTCTCTCTCTCACATATCCCTTCTTTCTTACAAGCCTTCTTTCTTTCTAACATCACTCTTAAGTTGTCCTAATCCTAGACAAGAAGGTCTTCTTTAGGACAAAAAGGTTAGAAGTGTTTTTAGAAGGAAAAAGAAAAATAGAAAGGAAGAAAAGCAAGCCATTAGAGTTCTTTAGAAGAATTCTGCATTAAGGATCAAAGTCCTTGGAGCTTAAGACTTGAATCAAGTTTTCCTGTGGATCACCATTGGAGGGCGAACACTTGGACGCCTCGTGGGGATTGTACACTTTGAATTAGCGTTTGAGGTATTCTACTAATTCTGCGTTTATATTATATCATTTGATTGTAATCATTAAGGTGATCTAGGCTTAAAAGGGTTTCATGCATAGGGACTTTATTAAGAAAATTTTTAAAATCCCTAGCTTCCGCTACGCATTATAACATGCTAGAACCCTTCACGCAAAACCAATGTTAGATTGTTGGTGAGCCCGCAAAACCAACATAGGTTGTTGGTAAGCCCGTAAAACCAACGTAGGTTGTTGGAGAGCCCGTAAAACCAACGTAGGTTGTTGGTAAGCCCGCAAAACCAATGTTAGGTTGTTGGAGAGCCCGCAAAACCAACATAGGTTATTGGTGATCCCGAAAAACCAAATTGTAAAAGTTTTGGATTGTTAGCCCGGAAAACAATCCAACTGTAATCCGAGGGATTATAGTGAATTCCCAAGAAAAGGCTTGGAGAGTGGACGTAGGTGCTTGAGGTGTACCGAACCACTATACATTGTCTTGTTTGTGTTGTGCTTGTTCTTGTATTTATTCTTGCTTTATATTTGATTCTTGCTCTAGGGTAAGTTCACACAAGTAACTTAAGAAAGCTTCCACCGCTCTTAACAAGAAAACTTTTAAAGCACCAAAAATTTAGAAAAACCCAATTCACCCCCCCCCCCCCTCTTGGGTTGTCACCTTGGGCAACAAGTGGTATCAGAGCAGGTGCTCTATAATTTCTTGCCTTGTGACTTTGACCTAACCGTCAAAGAGCCAAAGATCATGACAACTCAAATAGATAGTTTTTTAGGAGAGGGACAATTAATTGATAGACCTCCACTATTTAATGGTACTACACATATTGGAAAACACGCATGCGCATTTTCATTCAAGCACATGACTATGATTTATGGAGTATCATAGTCAATGGGCTACACACAAATACTAATCATGATAAGAAAATGGCTCAGCAAAATGCAAAAGCCATGAATATTCTATATCGTGCATTGGATGATAGTGAACTTAATAACATATTTTTTTGCATAACTGCTAAGGAAATATGGAGTATGCTTGAAGTTAAATATGAATGCACTAACATTTCTAGTGAATTTGAAACTAGCTCTGAAGAAGAAGAGCAGCAAACTGAAATTAAAAATCTATGCTTTGTGGCACATGAAGATGAGGTATGTACTTGAATACAAAGTGATTTCTCATTCAAAAATCAAGTACATACTGAAGCTCAATCTGATTTGAACTTCATGATGCTTTTTCTGATCTATACTTAGAATATAAGAAGCTTAGTTTAAAGAATAAAAAGCTAAATCAGAAAAATCTATCTCTTGCTGAAAGCTATGATATAATTCAGAAAAATAATAAATTGCTTTTAGAAGATAATGAAAAGTTAACTAAAGAAGTTAACGAATTTAAGCCTACAGTTGAAAAATTTACTATCAGCTCTGAAAAGCTGAACTTAATGATAAATAATCAAAGAGCTGAATTTGAAAAGGCTGGATTAGGATATCAATCTTGGTACATACAAAAATCCCTTAATGACATATGTGTTAAATCCTCCACTATCTATCCTAAAACAAATTCTAATTTATCTGATGAACCTAATAGGCAAAAACAGAAAATTGTAAGTTTATCTACTACTCATGTTAAATCTATGTTTGTTAAATTTAACAAGAGGATGCAGAAATACACTCCTTGTAATCCTAAAATCTGCAAGCCTATGGACAAAATAGCTATTAAGAAAATATGGGTTCCAAAAGGAACAATAATAGCTAACCTACAAGGATCCAAAAGAGCTTAGGTTCCTAAGTTGTAAATCTGAATATTTTCTGCAGGTGTATCTAGCACTCAAGGCTCCAACAAAAGATGTTAATTTAGACATTGCGTGCTCTAGACATATATTAAAGAATGAAACTTAAAATATACTTAAGAAAAGTAATTGAAATGAAAAGAATAATGAAATTAGTAATCCTTGCATCTCATCATTCTCTTTGCCTTAGTATCTAATTAAAACATGAATTGCAGGTATTAATCAATTTTGTGATATAGGTGATATTTTTAAAAATATAATCAAATCACTTCATTTTATAGTATGCTTTACTTACTGTTGGATAAGTTGCTAAATGATTAATCAATTTATTAAGAATAACTCTATGAATTCTTTATATGCTTGATTGAGAGTTTTTATCAATGGTATTATCTTTTATTGATCATAGACATAAGAATGTATACTTGGTATGCCTTTAAATATATGCACTATGAATACCAAGATTAAAGAAACCACTTTTGGCACATAAAATCAACTCATACTAGTATGTACTTAATCTCAAAAGACCTTGTCCTTGGCTTACTTAAATTAATTTCTACAAGGTCAAAGTTTGCTATGCATGTCATCTAGAAAAACAAACTAGAATCATTTCAAAATCTGAAAACATTATTTTCACCTCTTAGTCTTTGAAAATTCTCCATAAGAACTTATTTGGATCTCTAGGATAGTGAGCCTAGGAGATAAACTTCTTGACTTTGTAATTATGGATGATTTCTCAAAGCTAACGTTGGTTTTATTCTTGGCACTTAAATTGAAATATTTTCTGCTTTGGCACAAACTTACAAAAGGTTTCAAATGAAAAAGGTTTGCAAACTGTGAAAATTCATGGCACAGCTTTGAAAACCAATTTGTTGATAAGTTTTGTACAGAAAATGATATTGAATACAATTGTGCTTGCACCAAGAACACCATTGCATATAGGGTTATAAAAACATAAAAATAGAACTCTTGGAAAATTTGTGTAATAACAATGCTTTGTGATAGTAACTTTTAATTAATGCTATCATCACAGCTTGTCATATTATAAGGTTTCTATTAGATCTATGTTTGAAGAAAACCCCTTGTGAACTCAAAAAAAAAAAAAAGAAAAATCAAATGTTGCACACTTTCATGTTTTTCAATTGTACATGTTATGCTCTCAACAATGAAAGATATGCCAAATCTGATAAAACAGTGTTTCTTTGGATATTACTCTTCAAGCAATGCATATAGAATATTCAATGAAAAGATACTAGTTGTAGAAATATCAATTCATACTATTCTTATTAAAACTAGATCCTTTATTGAGAATATAGTTTATCATTTTGATTCTATGTAACAATCTGAATTTTGATAGAAATAACTGTTTAAGATAATTTGATTAAAACTTAGCTAGCACATCTTATTGATAATTATCTTAAGCAAATAGAATCTAAGCTAAATTGATTCTGAAAACAAGAAATTGATTTGACCTTGATGAATCTTCCTATTGCCTCACATGCTTGTTCTTGAACCATCTTGGTTAATGAAACTATCTCTTTAGTTCAAGTGACATGTGCTTGCTTATATTTAGGCAATCTCTTGAGTAAAATGACTCAATATTCAATTATTGTCGTATCTTATGTTGAGTCATCTAGTTAAGAAATATGTTGTATGAATGTTTTGTATCTTGAAGAAACTAATGACTTTCCTTCAAGAAAGAAAAAGATTTTGCTAATGATACAGGATTTATGAGCAAGAAATTTCAACTTGAAGGACACCTCGATGAAAGATACAATAAATATTCCCTTGCAAACAAAAAAAAGGAGAGATTTTCTTCAGCCAAGGGTGTAAAGAATCTAAAAGGTATTTGGCTTGAAGAATGCTAAATGCACTGGTAATCTAAACCCTTCTTCTGTGGTTAGTTGAGCAAAATCAATAGTCTGAAATTATATGGTAGCATGATTAAACCTTTAATTGCTGATCATCTTGATATCATGCTTCATTCTCATGCTAATGATAATTGTTTCATGGTGTGATTAAATTGAAGTTTACTTTTGCCTGTATAATGCATAACCATGAAATACACAAGTTTATACCTCAAATCTCTAATTCAAAATAACTTGTGATAAGCTATGAATCATTGGGCATAATGAAAATACTGTTTGCATGATATATATGCAGCATATTAGATTATTTTTTTTATTCTGCTCTTTCATGTAATTACTTGAAAATAACAAAAAGAGAGAGATATAAAGAAAAAGAAAATGAACATTGTTCGGAAGAAGTAAAAGTTAAGTAAATACTCCAATCTTAAGAAAAAGCGGAGCAAGCATAATATATTCAGCATATTTGTGAGACTTGTGTGAGCACTCTTTTGGAAGGGATAAAATTCGTAATTAATTATATTTAAATAGGGAGAGTTTGGAGTGAACATTTTTAAAGGAAACAGTTTAACCTTTCTATATTGCTCATCATAGGGATGGTGCCAATGGAGAGGCTAGTGGTAGTACCCGGTACTATTTGACCCAACTATTCAGTGTAGGGCATATTAGGGACGGCACAAGAGGGAGGCTAGTGGTAGTACCTCGTGCCCCTTCCAACTCCACTGGATAGGGAGCAAATAAAGTATAAAGCATAGAAAAGTAAAACCAAAAAGAAATGAAGATCAGAATGTTCACTAAGTGCTTAAAGGAAGAAATTCAAAAATGAGGAAATTAATGACAAGATAAATGAAAGTATATAAGAAGCTTGTGGAAAGCCAAATGAAGTTTCGATCACTTGAAAACACACCTTAAGGATAAAATCAATGTAGAATTATATAGGGAGAGTTTATTTGAAAAGAATTGATTTTGATTCTTGACATGCTTGCTCTTAATATTTTAATACATGATGTTATGACTTAATGCATATTATGTTTTGCATGTGACATGATGTTTTGAATTATGTGTTTTCAATATTCAAATAACAAAGATCTTTCCTAAATATAATTTGTAATGCTTCATGCCTAGATAATTTGATTGAAACATGTTGTTATCAACAACAAAATCATTTTGTTTTAGTGAATATATTCTGAAAAATAAATAATAATAATAATCTAAATTTGCGAATTAGGCAGAATGAATTATTTCTAAGTTATCCTTCATCTTGCCTAACATTGGTACATAATAAATTGCTCCAATTTGTACCAAAATTCAATATAAACTACAAAGATTCTGAATGTGCTCTGATGTGCTTGAAATATATATTTTCAATCTTAATAACTTAAGATGAGCTACAATGTAGAAGATACATATCTCAAATTATAAATTTTGAAAATCTCTTTGAAAATTCTTATGAAATTCAGAATATGACCTAGTGAAAAAGTTTAAACTCCATATAAAATGCTTATATCTTTGCATTTTTGTAATTTTCATTATATGCTTCAAAGATTGCATCATGCTGGAGAATAATTTACTATGATTCTTAGATAAAAACTACAGCTTAAGAAAAATAGAATTAATTTTGATACCTTGATTGTTTGCTCCGATACGCATCTGAAACATATTATTTTTTATCTTATAAGTGTACTGAAATTGGTCTAAATGATGTATTTTTTAATGATCTTGATTACGAACAAATGCTTCTAAACATATGATGTTATTTTAATATTAAAAAGATTTATCGTGCTTTATATATACATTGCTGAAAAACTATGACTAAGAAATTAATATTTTGAATATACACTCCTGCATTATTAAATGCTTCTATCATTAAAAAGAAAAGCTATTCTTAAGAAGAGAGTTAATGATTCTAAAGCTTAAAATATTTTAACTCACTCCAATAATTCTTATAGGAAAGAAAATGTAATTACTTTTGAAAGAAATTTGAGCTTCAAAAGAATTATTTTCTGATTAATATTTCCATACATATTTAAAAAAAAATTAAGAGGAAATATAATTTATTCTTAAAAGATTAAAAAGAGTGATTGCTATAAATTTTGAAAAATTCTGGATCACTCTACATTCTTGATATTATAAAAGAAAAGAAAGTTTGAAAAAAAATTTCAGAGTAAGAGATCATATAGAACTTAATCATGTAAATTCGCATCTAAAGATGAGAGAATGAATACTAAAGGTAAAGTGGTATTAAACTTTGTTCTTCTTTTGAAAGTTGGATTTCCATCTATATTCATCAGTAAATCATTTGTTTCTGAAAATTAATTGAAAAGGATTCCATCTGTCTTAGTATCGAAAATTTATCTTGGAATCTACTTATGAGTTCTTATTGGGTTGCACTTTAGTGTTTCAATCCTGAACCAATTCATTTTAATTGATTTTGATACTATGATCTTTAAAGAAGTAAAATAAAATCTTTAAAAAAAACTCTAAAAGAACTTTCAAAGCCTTGAATTTTATGTATCCTACATTGCATAAATTCATGTTTTGATATCTATGCCCCAATACTTTTATATCATGAAAGAACTTTGAAGTCATTAAGAATTAAGGATTCAACATAATCTTATGTTTTTCGAGTATATAAGTTTTGATCTTTATCTGCTCTTATACTATACTCTGAAAATTAATTAGATTGCTCTCATTTTGCTATATACTTAATATATTTTAAAAAAAATGTTGGATTTTCATTCATGCCTTCTTTGAATATTATTCTTGATACTCCTTGAAATAACTTGAAAAAGATTCCATCTACACTTGATTTGAAAACTATCTTTGGAATCTATATTTAGAGATCTCTTCTGGCTCATATATTAAATGTCTCATTTTTAAAGCCAAACTTTTCATCCTTGATTTTGATGTGATCCAATCATAATTTTAAAACTATATTAATTGGCTCTGACCTATACTCATTATCTTGCCCTAACAATATTGCCTTGAGTCACATAATTCATATTCTTGTAATAATTTGGCATGCAATGAATGAAATATTGTCTTGTGCTTAATATTTCATTATTTTGCAATCTTTTTGATGTTGTCAAAAAGGGGAAAAAATATCTGAGTATATGCTCATAATGAAGCATGTTCATTATGACTAGTGTCTTCTAGATTTTGTATTTGTTTTGACCAGTATCTACTCTTTGTTATTGTCTGCATTTCTTCTCTAAAATATTATACTTTTGGCAAAGATGATGAAATACATTTTTTCTTTACTCATGATCTTTGTGTCATTACAATACTATCCATTGCTATTCATTCTTTTTGATGATGACAAAAAGGGGGAGAAAGTATAAGAGAGAAACTAGGAGCAAATTCTATAAACAAAGACTGTATAAGGAAGAAAATATAAAAGGTATATATTGTATACTTACGGGGGAGAACACTTAAGGGGGAGACATTTGACAAAGAGATAATCTGAATCTGGTACATAATCATAGAGATTTTTCTTGCCTCGATACATAGCTTGAAACTCTTGCTTTAAGGGGGAGCAAAGCTAAAATTCATTAGGCATTCTACTTGGATAAGATAAGTTCATTGATACATTCTCTAAATTGGACTATTTGAAACTTTTACACCAAAAGCATATCCTATACATTAAACCTTACTTCTCACATGAATATTGTTAGAAGTATGCCCTAGAAGCCAATTTGGCTGACGCATTATTTTATTCTGGGACATAAATTTGTACTTGACCTAATAATGAATGAAAAGAATGCCCATTCTAATAAATTCATTATTAGGTCAAGTACAAATTTATGTCCCAGAATAAAATAATGCGTCAGCCAAATTGGCTTCTAGGGCATACTTCTAACAATCTCCCACTTGCACTAAAGCCAATCAGCTATAAACCTGAGCCCCATCTTCTCAAGATGCGCTTCAGTTTTCTGCTGACTTATCTGCTTAGTGAATGGGTCCACCACATTTCCTGTGGAGTCTACTCTCTGATCCTTTACTTATTTCTTTTCAAGGTAGTCGCTTATTAGGTTAAACCACCGCTCTATTTGCTTCGGCTTCTGGTGAGACCTTGGCTCTTTAGCTAGTGCTATGGTGCCTTTGTTATCGCAGTAGCGTGTTATGGCATCTGATGACATTACACCTAACTCCGCAATGAACTTCTTAAACCAGAAGGTTTCCACTGCACCCTTAGATACGGCTTTAACATTCAGCTTCTAAGGTAGAATCTACAATAATCGGTTGTTTGGAACTCTTTCAATTTACTGAACCATCATTGCATATAATCTGATGTAGACTTTCTATCATCAATATGTGTGCATCCTTCTACCTTCAACTCTGATCTTCTTCCAAAGACCAAGAACATGTCTGTAGTTCTTCTCAAGTACTTAAGACTGTTCTTCACAGCTATCCAGTGCTTCTTGCCTGGATTTGACTGATATATGCTCGTGACACTCACAGCATGTATTATATCAAGTCATGTACATAGCATGGTATACATGAGGCTCCCTATAGCCGAAGTATAAGGGATCTTGCTCATCCACTGAATCTCTTCAGATGTGTTGGGGCACATCTTCTTGAAGAGATTTACCCCATGCCTAAGGGGTAGTAATCCCCTTTTAGAGGTTTCCATGCCGAACCTCTTCAACACTCCCTCTATGTAATATTCTGTGACAGGACAAGCATCCTCTTAGATCTATCTCTATAGACCTTAATTCCCAAAATATAGGATGCTTTTCCAAAGTCTATCATGGAGAATTCCTTAGACAACCAAACCTTGACTTAGGATATCATCCACGTACAATACGAGGAATGCAATAGCCCTCCCACTAACCTTCTTATAAACACATGGTTCCTCCTCGTTCTTGAAGAAATCAAACGATTTGATTATATCGTTGAAACGAGTGTTCCAACTCCGAGATACTTATTTTGTCCATAGATGGACCTTTGCAGCTTACAGACCTTGTGATCACCATCACAATATCATGATATGCTACAACAACAAGCAATATTCGAATGGACTTCAGCATGGCTACAGGTGAAAAAGTATCCTGATAATCAGTGCCTTCGCACTGACTATAATCTTTCGCCATTAGCCTTGCCTTATAGGTCTCTACGTAGCCATCCGAACTTAATTTTCTCTTGTAGATCCATTTACACCCAATAGGTACTATACCTTCCGGTGAATCTACTAAGGTCCAGACTTGGTTGGAATGCATAGAGTCTATCTCTAACTTCATGGCTTCCAGCCATCTCTCGGAATTGATGTCTAACATCGCCTCGTTGTAGGTATTGGGATCCTTACCTTGATCCCTATCTCCCATGAGGAACACTTCCTCTACATCCTCTGTAAGTATACCTAAGTACCTTTCAGGAGGATGGAAGATCCTACTAAATCTACGAGGTGGAGGAGGTACAACATGTACTGGCTCGATATGAATAGGTTCTATAGGCACAATGGCTCGTTGCTCTTTAGAGACTTTCTCTTCGAGCTCAATTTTTCTCCTACTGCCTCAATCAAGGATAAACTATTTTCCATGAAGATAGCATGTTGGCTCACAAACACTTTGTGATTCTCTGGGACGTAAAATTGTATCCAAATAACTCTTTAGGATATTCTATAAAACGAGCACTAATTGTCCTATCCTCTAACTTGTCCGCCTGTTGTCATTTGACTTGGGCCGGACATCCCCAAATCTTGAAATAACCAAGACTCAGCTTCTTACCATGTCATATCTCATATAGTGTGGTAGGAACAGACTTAGAGGAAACACTATTCAATATGTAAATAGCTGAAAATAGGGCATCTCTCTAAAGAAACAAGGGTTGATCAGTGAAGCTCATCATGGACCTGACAATATCCAATAGGATCTGATTCCTCCTCTCCGACACTCCGTTAAGCTGAGGTGTACCAGGAGGGATCCATTATGAAACTATACCATTCTTCTTGAGATAATCACGGAACTCTCCACTAAGGTATTCACCTCCTCGATCTGATCGAAGAACCTTAATGAGTTTTTCTGTTTGTTTTTCTACTTCATATCTGAACTCTTTGAACCTTTCAAAAATTTCAGATTTGTGTCTCATACACATATCCATACCGTGAGTAATCTTCGGTAAATGAAGTAAAAATTACAACCCCTAGCCTGCACATCGAATGGGCCACACACATAAGTGTGTACTAGGGTAAGTATCACAGTGGACCTCTCCCATGTCCTAAAAGGGATAATTTGGTCATCTTTTCTTGAAGGCAGAATTCACAAATCGGATATAACTCGAAAGTCAATGAGCTCAGAAGCCCATATTTCTTCAATTTGTTTATTCTGTCTTCTCCTATGACCAAGCCTGAAGTGCCACAAATACTTTAGATTTATCTCATCTCTAGATCCTTTTGGATCCTATGGTACTCACTGTTTGCTCAGATACATTCACAGGTACATCCAAATGTAAGTGATAGAGACGGTCAATCATAAAACCATATGCATCCAATTTATTTTTCAAACAAATTGAATAATAGTCTTATAAAAATCTTTCTGTGCTAAACAAGATACAGAAATCAAATTTCTGTTTGCAACAGGTAACAGTCCTTAAGTATCCTTTTAATAATGAGCATATCTGGCATACCTTCTGAAGGTCTGTCACCCTTCTTACTCTTTATGCTTTCCATGTATGTAGGACAGTTCCTCTTCCAATGGCCGTCTTATGATGCAATGGAAACACTTTTCCTTGCAATCGGCCTTTTTTCTTGGAACTTCCTTACTTGGCCTTTTCTCGGTCTTCTGCCTTTTCACAAGTTTCTTCTTCTTCCAAGTAGACTCTCTCTTGGAAGTAGAAACCAACTCGACAGCGAGAACGATGCCCCTTGAACTCTTCAAGGTCCCTAAGGTAGTTACCAATTTTATTTAACAATTCTATTTTGGTGCATACAATCTTGTTCATATGGTAATTTACTATAAACTGTTCATATGAAGCTAGAAGGGATTGCGGGATCAAATCCGTTTGCAATTCCTTGTGCATGGTCATGCCGAGCTTCTCAAGCTCCTCTAAGTCCTTTATCATGGTCAAACCATGATCATGGACAGACTGCCCATCACGCATCTTAGCCTTGAAGAGCCTCTTGGACACTTCAAAACATGCTACGTGACTCTGTTCACCATACAACTCTTGTAAGTGATATAATATGTCCCTGGCAATCTTCATGTTCTCATGCTGGCATTAAAATTCATTGGACATGGATGCCTTTGTGCAGCACCTAACTTTATTGTCATTGTTCGTCCACTTAGCATGCGTCTTATGCTGACCAGTAATCGGACGGATTGGTAACACAGGGATTCCATGGTCTAGCATATACCCTAATTTCTCACAATTCAAAACTATTTTGAAATTTGCTGAGCTAGTTTTTATAATTGGGTTTGGTCAAACAGTTGATCTATAGGATATGAGTTAAGAGTCTAGAAGCTGACTTTATAATCCTCAGAGAGTAAAGATTCTAGTTAGAATTTTGTACTTGAACTCTATTTGTTTTAGGGCCTTTTAAAACAAATATACCTCCCACTATTTTCTCGAATCTCTCACACTCCTCTAGTAGAGAAACGAAAACCTTGCGACTCTAGGTTTCAAGTGGGGTGCTACGGTCCCACCAATTTACATACCACCTCACCTAACAGTTATTGGTGACAAATAAACGATGAGTGTACAACTCTTGTACAATGCTTCTCAAGCAAGTTGTAGCGCTATCCGGTCTCTAAGTAATGAAGACCTCACCTAACAGTTATTGGCCCCATTCCTTAGTTAAGTCGGACCCACCGTATAACCGCAGAAGCAAAGCCGTCATTGGGTCCCTCACCTAACAGTTATTGGGCCCAACCCCATCTTTACCCCTACAACATCTCATGCCTAATAGAGAGGTCCAGTCCCCCGATGCAACTTGCCCACTGTATCCAGCCGAGACAAATCAACGCCGGAAAGACCTTAGCAGCTCTACTACGGTGGAAGACCGATGGACTTAATATTTTCGAGGAAATTTAATTTAGGTCTCTTTTATTTAATTATCTACATCTCATGCAAATAATTATCTAACCGCTATGCATAAACATAAACATAAACATAAACATCCAGGCATAATAACAAAAATTAAACTGGTGATGATCATGGATCCAGGATGGGGTTATAGTACAAGCACATGCACGTCAATTGGTTAGATCGTCTTCAACTCTTGACTCGATCTTGAGCACCCTAGGTCCAATTGCGATCAACTCCTTGATCCATCTCCAATCAACCCTTGATCTCGATCTGCACAAATCGTGCTTGTAGAGGCATGCACCGATCAACCATTGACGTGCAAACACATCACAGATTACATCCCAGATAACTTTAAAAATAAATAAAATTAAATAATAGTTACAACCCTTTTTCATGAGACACGCAGGTCTCTAATACATCAATATAAGATGCATGCAGGCATCTGAAAATCTGATTTACATGCATCACATAACATCACAGAACATCTCAGACATTGCAGAACATTTCAGCACAATTAAAGGGTCCATCCATGATCATCACCATACGCATCTCATGCATTAAATAAAATTTACAGATCTAAATATTTAACAGATTATGTCATCTTATGAGTTGCTGATCATGCAAGATATGATTCTAAATATTTTTAATCTCATTAACAAATCAATAGAATCATTAATCTAATCGCATAGAAAATCAGCATGCAGAAAAATCAGCAAGCTGAAAATTCTGCATGCAGAAAAATTCAGCAAGCATAATCTTTAAATTTTCAGATCTATTATGCCTTAATCATTTAATCCTAATCTTAATCTACGCAACCATGGCTCTGATACCACTGTTGGAATCCCTCGCACGCCGCAGAAAATTTCAGAAAAATTCTGCGCGCAGCGGAAGACATGCGCGAGATTCCGTTCATCGCATGAACATATTTTAAAACCGTCGTTCGTAGATAGATTAGGATTAAATACCTTTTATATGATTAAGGAAGATCAGATCTTCACCTTGTGCGGGTAGATGATCACCGCAAATCTGATGATCGTGGACTTGTTGAAGGTTCGCTTGAAGCCGCACACGCGTCCGGCCTCTACAGGTATCCACACGAGGCAGAGGACCAATCCAAACTCTCTAATCTCCCCGGGGTGCTAGCTCCCTTGCAGAGATATGTTTTGATGGTTGAAATCCTCTCTTTTGAATCAACTCTTGATTGCCTTAGAGAGGAGGAAGAAGGATAGATCAAAAGGAAGAAGGCAAAACCCCTTTGCAGCCTTTTCCTTTTCCTTTTCTTTTGGAACCAAAAGAAGAGAGGGAGGAAGGGCTGCATGCCTCCTTCCTTTTCTTTGCTTGCTGGTGGCTGAAACCATCATGGGAGAGATGGGTTCACGGCACAAAAGGGAGGAGAAAAATCCCACGTCCTTCCAAAGGAGGGGATTGTCAAGCGGGCCCATGAGAGAAAAGATGGGTCACCTGCCACCTATCTTTCTTCTCCTCCTTTTTTTTTTTTTTTTTGCAGCTCCAAGGAGGCTGAAGGGAGGGGGTTCACGGCTGGATCACCAAGATGGGAAGATGGTCCTTCACGGCTGAAAAGAGAGGGGGAGGAAAAATTAGGGTGCTGCCCCCTTTCTCTCTCTTATATATGGCATGTGGAGCTCCTAAAATTTAGGAGCTCCCATCCTTATCTCTAAGAAAAGAGGAGGGGCGTAGCCCCTCCCTCTTCTCCCTATTTCACGCACGCCCACTTAATCCAATTAAGTGGGGTGTGGGGCCATGTACAAGGTGGGTCTAATCCTCTTCCAAAGAGGATTGAGTGCGCCCATTTTCTTTTTCCTTCAAATCCTAATCTAATTAGGATTCAATTGAACCATGACTCAATTGAACTCTTCAATCCTAATCCAATTAGGAGTCTTTTAATTAATTAGATTAAAATTAATTAGGACTTAAGAAATCCTAATCTAATTAGGACTTATTAAATTTCAGTCCTAATTCAATTAGGACTTTAGAAATCCTACTCCAAGTAGGACTTTAATTTAATTTGAAATCCGAATCCAATTACGAGTTAGTGAGTTGAAGAAGGAATAATTGCAATTGGATTGCAATTTAATTTAATTAATTGGATTTAATTAATTGGACTTAATTACGAGTTCTACTTGGAGTAGGATTCTTAGAGTCCTAATTGGATTCGGATTTCAAATTAAATTAAAGTCCTACTTGGAGTAGGATTTCTAAAGTCCTAATTGAATTAGGACTGAAATTTAATAAGTCCTAATTAGATTAGGATTTCTTAAGTCCTAATTAATTTTAATCTAATTAATTAAAAGACTCCTAATTGGATTAGGATTGAAGAGTTCAATTGAGTCATGGTTCAATTGAATCCTAATTAGATTAGGATTTGAAGGAAAAAGAAAATGGGCGCACTCAATCCTCTTTGGAAGAGGATTAGACCCACCTTGTACATGGCCCCACACCCCACTTAATTGGATTAAGTGGGCGTGCGTGAAATAGGGAGAAGAGGGAGGGGCTACGCCCCTCCTCTTTTCTTAGAGATAAGGATGGGAGCTCCTAAATTTTAGGAGCTCCACATGCCATATATAAGAGAGAGAAAGGGGGCAGCACCCTAATTTTTCCTCCCCCTCTCTTTTCAGCCGTGAAGGACCATCTTCCCATCTTGGTGATCCAGCCGTGAACCCCCTCCCTTCAGCCTCCTTGGAGCTGCAAAAAAAAAAAAAAAAGGAGGAGAAGAAAGATAGGTGGCAGGTGACCCATCTTTTCTCTCATGGGCCCGCTTGACAATCCCCTCCTTTGGAAGGACGTGGGATTTTTCTCCTCCCTTTTGTGCCGTGAACCCATCTCTCCCATGATGGTTTCAGCCACCAGCAAGCAAAGAAAAGGAAGGAGGCATGCAGCCCTTCCTCCCTCTCTTCTTTTGGTTCCAAAAGAAAAGGAAAAGGAAAAGGCTGCAAAGGGGTTTTGCCTTCTTCCTTTTGATCTATCCTTCTTCCTCCTCTCTAAGGCAATCAAGAGTTGATTCAAAAGAGAGGATTTCAACCATCAAAACATATCTCTGCAAGAGAGCTAGCACCCCGGGGAGATTAGAGAGTTTGGATTGGTCCTCTGCCTCGTGTGGATACCTGTAGAGGCCGGACGCGTGTGCGGCTTCAAGCGAACCTTCAACAAGTCCACGATCATCAGATTTGCGGTGATCATCTACCCGCACAAGGTGAAGATATGATCTTCCTTAATCATATAAAAGGTATTTAATCCTAATCTATCTACGAACGACGGTTTTAAAATATGTTCATGCGATGAACGGAATCTCGCGCATGTCTTCCGCTGCGCGCAGAATTTTTCTGAAATTTTCTGCGGCGTGCGAGGGATTCCAACAAATATCAATTTGCTTATACTCAATATTTTGTAATCATCAAAAAAGGGAAGATTGAGGATCCTAGTGTTATTTTAATGCTTACAAATCCATTGAGGCAATATGGAAGTGCTAATGCTATTAACTCAATTAATCCAGTACATAAGTGAGTAAGAAAGAAATATTTGATACATCATTGATAAATGACACACCCTCGATACATTCACGATACATTAAGAATATATGGTCAAAACCACTCTCAAGAATTGATAACGAGATATAATTTGTAATAGAGAATGGTAGAAAGCTCAAGAATCCATTTTGGCAAAGTTTCACGTTAAAAATACCTAAAAGGGCAATTCGGTAATTTCCACTGTTAAGGGTATGAAACTCTATTGTGCCACGCATCGTAATTTGCTTGGAATACCATATTGTTGTTTCAATGTGCATAACTAACCTTCAAAGTGCAGAAAAACATGGTTAGAGTCGATCCCAATTAGTTTGGAGTCGACCCCGATACATTTGACACGCCTTGGAACGAAGTGACACGCCTTTGGAACACTTGGCACAGAGTAGGAGTCGACCCTAGAAGAGATGGAGTCGACCCTGGCACGTTTTAGAAACATTCTGGCACATTCTAGCACTTATGGCACGGATGAACAGTACTTGGGTCGACCCAAGTGAAAGTTGAGTCGACCCTATCTTCAAGCCTCAAGAAAACAAGTCTCTGGAATCCCTGAGAGGGTCGACCCCAATAGAACTTGAGTCGATCCAACCTTGAGTCGACCCTAACTGAACTTGAGTCGACCCAACCTTGAGTCGACCCCAGTGAAAAACGGTTGAAATATAAAGTTCTGTGTTTCCTGAGAGGGCCGACCCCAATGTAGCATGAGTCGACCCCAATGAAAGTTGGGTCGACCCTAGTGAAAGTTGAGTCGACCCCAAGTCTGATGAACAGTGGTTTGAGTCGACCCCAAGAAAGTTTGGGTCGACCCAAGCACGGGCAGAAGTATAACGGTTAGTTGTGCAGAAGTGCTTTTTGGACTCCCAACGGCTATAAATGGCTAGTTTCTTCAATCCAACGGTCAAGAAGGACTATTTGGAGGTTGGAGAAGTATTTAAGAGGGAGTGTTCATCAGAGGAAGTAAGCTTTTGAAAATACATCAAGTGCATTCAAGAGAAAACCCTAGCAAGGAAAGCTTCATTCAATTGCTTCATTCAAAGAGCCAAAAGAAAGTGATTGAGCAGATTACAAGAGACATTAAGAGCTCCACCAACCCTTGAAGAGTGAAGCAATCTTGACAAAGAAGAGAAGAGCCTTATTAAAGGGATAACTATATTCTAAACTCTTCTTTGTAGCTCAAATTATTTTATTTGCTCATTTAGGAACTTTATACCTTTGATTTTTTATTCATTGTAAGGTTTGTTGGTGAGCCCGTAAAACCAACTGTGTAGGTTGTTGGTAAGCCCGTAAAACCAACGTAAGTTGTTGGTGAGCCCGCAAAACCAATGTTTGGTTGTTGGTGAGCCCGCAAAACCAACATAGATTGTTGGTAAGCCCGTAAAACCAACGTAGGTTGTTGGTGAGCCCGTAAAACCAACGTAGGTTGTTGGTGAGCCCGCAAAACCAATGTTAGGTTGTTGGTGAGCCCGCAAAACCAACATAGATTATTGGTGATTCCGAAAAACCAAATTGTAAAGGTTTTGGATTGTGAGCCCGGAAAACAATCCAACTGTAATCCGAGGGATTATAGTGAATTCCCAAGGAAAGGCTTGGAGAGTGGACGTAGGTGCTTGAGGTGTACCGAACCACTATACATTGTCTTGTTTGTGTTGTGCCTGTTCTTGTATTTATTCTTGCTTTATATTTGATTCTTGCTCTAGGGTAAGTTCACACAAGTAACTTAAGAAAGCTTCCACTGCTCTTAACAAGAAAACTTTTAAAGCACCAAAAATTTAGAAAAACCCAATTCACCCCCTCTCTTGGGTTGTCACCTTGGGCAACACATCTATTTCTTCATTCTTTTCTAATGTGATAATTTTTATCCTCTCTATTTGTTTTCCTATAGACTAAAAAGCTATGTTGGTAAAATTGTGTTGTTTTACCAATTGCTTGAGTTTTTTAACCTTAAACATCTTCATTGAGATTTTCTAAGAACAACTTTAAAGGACTAGCTATTAATCCTCCCTTTAATTGTACAGCTCCGAAGGGTGAATGTATCAATTTTACTTCTCTTCCTCAGCTTCCAAGTGTTAGAAAGGTTCTTTATCACCATAGCTTGCTTTCCTAGGTGCAATTGCCAAAGTATACAATCAAGGTTTTTCAAATAGTAGTGTTCTTACCATTTAAAGTAGAATATATTTTTTTCTTCATATCTCTTTCAATTATACTAATGTAATTCCTTCTCCTTTCATCATATTTGAAAAACTATTTGTTCTTATCCTTATTTTCTATGGAGTTAAAGTCTTTTCTTAAAAGTTTTTTTATTAATTTGGAATCCATGTACTAATTCTATTATGTTTGTTTCAAAATCTGTGATAGATGGTTTATAATTATCTTCATAAGTGGCATAGGCAATATTTCTTGCCTTAGGTTGACCCCTTTCTTTTTCTATGGCAAGTATAAAGGAGATAGAGAATCGGGTGCCTACAACGCTTCTTCTGTTAAATGAAAAATATATTTTGACATCTCCTTCCCGAGTTTCTAAGATTCCTTCGATTTTAGTTTTTTGAGTCTTTTAGGCTAACAACTTGAGATAAAGTTCACTTTTAGATGGCATGATTTCCTCCCATTTAAGGTTCTTTGGGGTGAAAATTTATTCTTGCATTTGGCTTGAAAAAGTATTGTTTAATCCTTTTAGAGTGGCTCGTTTCGGTCCTAGGGCAATGGTGGTCATAGTCTTGTAGTAACTCTTTGGTTACGATAGTATTTTTGTTCCTGATTTTACATCACATCTTGATATTTGCAAATTTAAGATCAAGTAGTCTAAAAAATTAAGATTAGTCATGAAGATCGAAAAATCTAGAAAGATATTGAATAATATCATTCCATTTTTCAGACTAGCTTCTATTAGGTCTAGGAGCGCATTGGAGAATTTTAAATTCCTGTAATCTCTAACATATTTTAGGACTGAAGCATCCTGACCTTTTCTTAATTGTCAAGGATCTTGTGCCAACCTGAACAAGCCTTATATGGAGATATTGGTGTCCTTCTTAGAACAAATCTCTTCTAAATCCTCCTTTCCTAACAATTGAAGAGCCTTCTAGATTGAATCAATAGATAGAAATTTCTTTATGATCTGTGCACACGCATGCCCACCTCTCCATGTTGATGTCCATTCTCCAACCCAGCACTATTCATAAAAATACCACTTGCCATTCGAATTCCTTATGGTGCATGGTTCCAACAACAGCATTACTCTGCACATTGGATGCTGATGAAGCTGGTATTCAGAACTATATTGTAGGTTTTCAAATCATTGCTTAATAATTATTTTTAAGATGTTACAGACTATTTGGCTGAAAATTTTGAACACTTACTCATAATTATTCAACATACGTAACATAATGGAGAGCGCTCAAAACTATTACAAGGGCCATTATTTTAAACCATGCCGTGATGTGCCATACTCAGATGATGCTTAATTAGTCCATTATTTGTTTATTTGTTTTATTTATTTATTTTGTTTAAGGATTTGATAGATTAATTTGCTACCTATTATTTTTGGCAAGAACTGATGAAATGAAAAATAAGGAATACTATTTGTATTAAATATAGAATATAGCAAAATAATTGCTAAATAATGGGGTTGGCCCATGAGGTGGAGAATTTAGCATGAGTAGAACAAGAATCATATAGGGCAGAAAACCTAAGAGTTAAATCGGAACAATAGTCCTACTCATAGAGTTCATCAATCCCGTAACATAAAAAAATAACAAACAAGAAAATTGCATACATCAAGAAAAATCGTCCATGAAGAGAGACTGTCCACATCCTTTTTCTTCTTCATCAAGCCTCTTCATTTATCTTTTTTCCTTGTCAAGTCATCTTTTCCATATGTGAGATCTTCTTTCTCCTCCCAAGTACCTTTCTCCTTTTCCAAATTTCTCTCTTTTCTAGAATCTTTGAACATAAAAGTTTACAAAATTCAAGAAATAGTATGTATATAATTTTTTACATTAAACAAAGCTAGAAAATTATATATCGATACTGATGAACATCATGTTCTGAAAACTATATATCGATTTACTTAGAAGCATGTATTTGCTTGCTAGATGACTAATTTGATTGGTATGTATCATCTAACCATATAGTGTGTACTGGTAAAAAATATATTTTGAAAACTATGTATCAATTTATCTGAAAATGTATGTTGGATCTGCTAGAGGTGTATCAAATAAGCTTGCAGTATGTATCAAGAAGTCGACGAGCGTATATCACCAACCATGTTATGTAGTACGTACTGATGAATATGATATTTTAAAAACTATTATCAATTTGTTTGAAGGTGTGTATATCATCAAGCCGTGTACTACAAATCGATTTATCTAAATATTTGTATCGACTTGCTAAATAATTATTTTGCTTCATATGTATTACTTGGTCACTTAATATATATCAATAAAATATATATTTTGAAAATAAGAAAGAACGAAGATGTAATGTATATTTTTTTAATTACGGATCGGAAGACTTCGTTAGTAGAAGAAGTCTATAACCTCTGAGTTCCTTCCGCTCAGACAACTTTTGTTCGCGCGGGCAGGTGCAACGCGTGGCCGTCCACTGAGTAGCCAAACGCTCGAGGCTGCGATTGTTAGAATATAGAATACTGTTTCCACGTGACATGATATATTATTTTGAAAATATATACAGTTTTTATAGTTGAATAGAGAAATGACAAAGCACGAATGTTTTTTATATTATAATGTAGAACTTAGTAGAACAATAGCAAAATAACATCCAATTAAGGCTGCAAATGGGTCGGGTCGACCCGTGACCCGATCCGACCCGACCCGCGTAGACCCGACCCGACCCGAATTTTAGGACCCGCGGGTCCGGGTCGGGTCCTAAAATTGGACCCGAATCATTTTCTGGATCGGGTCTGGGTTTACCAAACGGACCCGACCCGACCCGAATGGACCCGAAGAGAGAGAGAGAGGAAAAGCAAAAGAAAGTCTTTTCTTTTTCTTTTTCTTTTTTTTTTTGGCGTGGGTTGTGGTACTGTTGGTCAGTGTGGGAGGATAGCAAGTTAGCAACAAGCATAGGTTCACAGAATCCAAAGGAACGTCGGCCCGTCAGGATTCTCTCTCGATCTATTACACTGTTGAGACCTCTGGTGTCTCGGTAGCTGCCTTTTTTTTTTTTTTTCCTTCTGTTTTTTGGTTTTTGTTTCTTTTAACTTTTGAACTTTGAAGGGAGAAAGTGAGGGAACACTGCAACTGAATATGGGTCATGTGCCAGTTTTCTGTAATGGAATTGGATTTTGGAAGAAGGTCTGGGATTTTTTTTGTCCTCGTGAGAGGGGAGCTGGGAGACACCGAGTTCCGTCCAATCAGTCATACAGATAAAAAATAGTGTGATAAGAAATTTGGCTTGTAGACCGACTTAGTTAGTAAGTCATGGGTCATCTGTTCTGACTGGAGCTCAATTGCAAGTCTTTCAAGTCATGGGTCACCCAGCACCTCATAATTATGATATGACCAAATTAGATTTGCCCAAATTTTTTTCCAAAAGCACAAAAAAATTAGACCCGATCGGACCCGAACCCGACCCGAATCAGACCTGAACCCGACCCGAACCCGACTCGGACCCGACCCGACCCAACCCGATCTTCAACCGGGTCGGATCCGGGTCCAAAATTGGGACCCGAACAAAAAACCGGGTCGGATCGGGGTCACCTAGGACCCGACCCGACCCGACCCATTTGCACCCCTACATCCAATATGTGAAGCCATCATACATGCACTCATGTGCATGTGAGCACCTACGCATTGATTAAAGTAGTTTTTCAAGAAAGATCTGATTAAATCAAGTTTAAAAAGTGTTAAATTCTATATGCTCTAGCTTGAGTAAACTTTTTTAATCACTTCCATTATTTGGTGGCCAAGGAGCAGCAGGTTTTGTTTTGGCCCACTAATCAGCTGGTAGGATTTGAATCATAAACTACTAATATCCAAGTTTGAATCATGCCATGTAGAAAAATTAATGTGATTTACGCATTAATTAGGGTAAGGTAGGATTTGTACGCTTGGCTATGAGAGCCCAACCCCAAAGTTTCCCACTAAATTAGTTGGAAACCTCAGCTTCATAAATGTCGTAATAATTGTTATATTGGTTTAGAATCACATAGTTCTATACTTTCTAGTTTCAAGGCTTTTGGACTCTACGGCAATAAATATGCTAATACAAAAATAATTTTACAGTCCATTAACAATAAGACTTATTAGTTATTACAACCACTATATAGTATAATATTATAAAAATATAACATATAATACACTATTTTTAGAGATAGATACAGTATAGATTATTAATACAACCACGATCAAATATTATATAATATTTTAGGCCGTGAGAATTAATTTAAGATCGAGCAAGTGCAGGGTGCAGCAAAACTAGCACTCAATAATACTGTATAAGTTTTTCAAAACAATAATCTTCTAAGCGAGGAAAAGAAATCTGTATAATTTTATTTGTTTGAAAATTATTATTTTTTAATTACGAAAGCCAATGTGCAGCTTGGTCTATCTTAACCAACTCTTGCTCGTTTGCTTAAGAGGTGGCATTACAGCTGCTCCATGGTGTTTAGAAATTTATTGCCATTATAAAATATTTTCCAAAATTAAATCAAAATATCTTTATAGTTAGAAAAGTTCAAATAAAAAACTTTTGTAGTAACTTGCTATCAAAAAATTCAGGTCTAATTTCTAAATTCAAGCATGCTACCGCTGGGACTCGGACTGACCAAGATGCCGAGTTAGCTAAGCTACTGAATTGCTTTGACGATTAGTTGTTTAGATCGTACAGATCTGAAAATGATGATATGTCTCCGAGGTAACAATGTGGTAGCCGTTATGCTTGGATGGCGATAGCTCCAATGTTGATTGCTCCCAAAAAGGTATTGCAAGAAGGAGATTATGCTCAGACGTTCGCTCCAACGCCTGATCCGATCTGAAACAACAAAAACAAGAAAATCTTGTTGCTAGAGAATATCCGGTGAAGAAATATTTCAATGCATAAGTCAAACAAACTCTCAAGAAATAATGAAATCAACAAAGTAGTAATACAAGGGCGTAAGTAGGCATGAGAGCATTTATTTGAAGGGTCTTTCGGAAATGGTTTGTATAGATGAGGATGGTGCCCACCGCCAAAGTGTTCTAGCATGCGGATCGGCCGGTTTTAGTAATCAATTGCACGTCTTGAGGATCATCATGCTCCATGTATTTCACTCATTTGTCATATACAGGAGCGGCCCAATGTATTTGGGGGCCTAAGGCCGTTTTGTGTTTGAGGCCTTCCCTACAGTGGGCCGGCCTAAGGCGAATTCACAGGGGGCCTTTTTTTCCCATTTTATCTTTGAGACATTTCCTGCGGTGGGCCTTCTTTGGGCCGGGGCCTTAGGCGACCGCCTCAGTTGCCTAAGGGTTGGGCCGGCCCTGGTCACATAGTTAAGAAAATCATTCATGATCGTAATCGAGGTGTCGCAATAAGAGTTTAAAATTTAAAGAACTCTTCGTGCACCTCTGAGGTCGGCCACTTGGCGAGTTTTGATTAGTTGGTATAAAAATTTTTCTGACCTGTCTACTTTTTAGAGGCTCATTTTTCAGCAAGTACTAAAAGATTAATATTTTTTTGATCTCAAAAATAAGGCGTGAAAATACATAGAAACTTTTGAATGAAAATTGAAAAAAAAAAAAAAGTAGCTCGAGTTTTTTTTGAAACTATAAGATCTTTGGCAGAGAAAAGATCCATCGCGAGCAAAAGCCCTGAAACAGAACCTAACCAAAGGAGTGCTATTAGCGGGTCAGGTTAAGTCGGTGTGCTGGCCGGTTTCAAAATAAACCAAAACCCAACAAAAATTTTATTGAATTTATTATCATACAAAACTCAAACATCGGTTATAGTCTTATAGATATTTAGTCTGAATTATATCAGCCTCCAGTGTGATAGCCTGTTTTCATGGTAATAAAATAAAAAAAATTCTTTTCAACAATAAAAAAAAAATTAGGAAAGATCTGGAATGCCAGTTCCGAGGCACGAGCATGGATTCTCGGGACGACGCGGGAAGAAAAGCATGAAATGATATGAAATGAAGTGACCCTTCACTCGCTATCGACGCTTCGTTTCCCCAACGGGCTCCACCATTGCCTCCGCTTCTCATCGGCCGCGGAGCTGCTTCTTCTCCTCCCAATATAAAATGCTAAAGCAAAAACCGAACCAAAAAAAGGGGAAAAGTTCACCGACTGTTCTTTGTTGTTCTGTCCTTTACGAAAGGTTGGATGATGATATTATTTTTTTTTCATTTTTTTGGCTCATGTTTTATCTTTCATTCCCTTATTTTTTTGAAATTGTTCTGATTTTACTTCGTATCACTTGTTTTATGGTGGGGGAAATCCAGCATGCGAAATCTCCTACATTTTTGTCATTTGCAAGAGAAAGAGAAGAAAGAAATTGCTTATATTCTGCTAATAAGAAATAAAAAAAAGCAAGAGGAATACTTTAATTTGTTAATTGTTTAATAAAGAATAAGAAGAGAGGTGAAGCTCTAATTGCTTATGTTTTGCCAATAAGAAATAAAAAAGCAAGAGGAATGCCTTAACTTGTTAAATGTTGAAAAAAATATATTAAAGAATAAGAAAAGAGGTGAAGCTCTTGCATTCGATAAGAACAGCAGCAACGACATTCTCCTGATTAAAATCCTCTCTGATCTCCGGTTCTTTGCATTTCTCTTCTTATACTCTTTTGTTTTTAATTCTTTTGTTTAGCTTTGACATGGCATTACCTTCTGGATCTTTTGAGAAGAAGCGAGAACTCTCTGATGTTGTTCTTAAGTGGTCAATAGATGATGTGCTCAACGAAGATCTTCTCAAACATAAGGTAGTCTTATACTAAATTCTGAAGTGTTGTTTCATTTGCTCTTATTTGTTCGCCGTCCTCTTTATCTTTTTGATAACTCGTGACTCGCTTTATGGTTTTCTAGATCAAGAAAATACCTGTGACATTCGTGTCTGTGAATCATTACTTCGCGTCATTCAGATACCCGTTCATTGAGGAGACGAGGGCTCAATTCGCCTCTTGCTTGAATTCTATTGCTGATTCTCCTCGTATAGATGTAAATATTGAGAAAGCCTGCAACCAAATGGAGTTTGCACCCAATAATCTTGTTGGGTTTAGATGGTCTAGTGGCAGCATGGTGGGCCGGAAGGCTTATACACCAAGGGAAGGTGATATTGTTCTATTGACAATTATGGTGCCAAAAGATGTTTCAGAGTTGAAGAAGTTAGGTGCATTCAATTGCTTGGCTTTTGTTAGTGAGGTTGAAAAATATGAGGAGAGGCATTTCATGGCAAGATTAGGTGCATTTATGGGTTCTACAGTTAAGACCACCGATTTGTCATTTGTTGCAATCTTTTTGTTGAATATTGCAAATAAGAGCCAAGTTTGGAATGCCATGAATGTAGATGTTGATGATCCGAACGCTAATTTGAACTTGATCAAACGGATTCTGCACGCTGATGGTTTGGTAAGAAATTGATCTACTCATTGCTATGTTGCTCATTGCCATTTCTTCTGTCATGCTTCCTTATTGTGGATAAATCAATCTAGTTTTACTTGAATTTGTTGGTGGGAAAGTCTGTATCTTGGAGAAGTTTTACCTTTATTATGCTACATGAAGATTACTTTATGCTAGTTTGCCTTCCAGTGTAGATCAGTTGACTTGTTACTATGCTTCTTTTTTTTTGCTACTCCCAGTCCCACTGCAGAGCCTTACCATTTTTTTACTTATATTTCCACTATTACATTATTTTCGGGGTTTCTGAGGGCATTGGGTTAGATTTTCTGATACAGGAATTTCATGACTCAATTTGATTATATGCCGGCCTACTCAGCATCACTTCTCACTCCCATCGTGGTGTACTGCACTAGTGGAATGTCTCACCTGCCTCTTTATCTGTCTGAGAATGATTTGATATACAATAAGTGTCCTAGAGACAATGCATTTTTATACTTATATGTATGCTTATATGCTCAGTTATGCAGTAGGGCATATCTGTTCTTTTTGCTTAAGGCATTTACATGGTATGCTGGATTATTCTTTAGGACCTCGATTGAGCTCTGTAATACATGCACTTATATGCCACTTCTTTTTCCTTTCTAATGCTTTGCACTGGATTTGAGTTTCCTATTACTTTTGAAACTTTCATGTCATATTTGATTGGCACTTTGGAACAATGACTTTGTTCATGAGTTGCATGTAACTGCAGGTTGCAAAGGCTTGTCCATGTTCTCTACATGCGGAAAATACTCTCAGTGAAAATCTGCTGCAGAAGATTCAGCCTGTTGAGCTCAATGAATCACAGATTAAAGCCATATGCCATGCGCTTTCTACCATCAGATGCTGTGATTCATTTTCTATAAATAGAATATCCGGATATCCTGGTACTGGTAAAACCGAAATTATCAGTATAATTTGTTGGATCGCATTGCAAAGGAAAATTAAAGTTGTTGTCTGTGCACCAACCACATTTTCTACTTTTGAGGTTGTCCAACGTCTTTTGAAGCTCATTGAGCAGTGTAGTAGCAATGCATCTGAAGGAATGTTTCCTGGATGGCCGTTGTCAGATGTTGTAGTATTAGGAGATGAACATGCTGAAAAGCTTTATACTTCTCATGGCTTTACTGATATACTCTTGGAGGATCGTCTTATCCTTCTAGAACCATGCTTTTCAACTGCCAGTGGGTGGAAGAAGCATATGTCTTTAATGATTGATCTTTTAGAAAAGTTTTGCTCAAAGTATGATATATTATTAGAAAATGAGCATAATGACTTTTTGACCGGTTATCTGGAGATACTGAAAGGCCGATTTGCTTCTGTTGCATTTCCATTTAAGGATTGCATGCAGTTGTTGCTGAAATATCTTCCACATACCTTATTTTCAGTTTCAGAGTTGAAGAATTTATCTTCTCTGGTGAATCTGATAGATTCGATGTGGAGTATCCTGTGTGATGATTTGGTAAAACATGAACTGGTGAAGCTCTTTACTGGAAAGGAAGTAGAGGAAAGAGACTTGGAAAAGAATGGTTGGACACTTAGCAGAGCAAGAGATTACCTCCTTGAGATTCTGAATGTTCTAATTGATACACTGAGGTTACCAGTTACTGCAGGAAAACGATCCATTGAGCATCTCTTACTGAAACAAGCTGGTCTCATTTTGTGTCCAGTACCTCAGTCACCTAAACTGAAATCGATGGGCAGTATAGGCCCCTTTGACCTATTAATAGTTGATAGGGCTGGTGAGGTTAATGAATGTGAATTACTTCTACCACTTCAACTCCACGGATTGCAACACACAACTCTTGTTGGTGGGGATTGTTCTTTACCTGCAATTGTTGTAAGCAAGGTTTGTGTTCATTTGGCTCATAATTGGTGAACATATTGATATTCTCTTTTTGTGATTAAGGTTTCTTTTGCCATTTCAGAATTTACATAGCATTGGCTACAAGCGGAGCCTACTTGAAAGAATAAGCTACTTGTGTAAGCCAGATTGCACTTTAGAGGTACAATACAGGATGCATCCGGAAATAAGTTATTTCCCAAATAAGAAGCTTTTCAACTGGAAGCTTGTAGATAGTCCAAAAACTTTGGATGGAAATATCAACAATCTTAGTCTTCCAGATTGTATTTCTGCTCCATTCTCATTTCTGGATGTTTCTGATGGACAAGAATCATTTGATGGACAAGATGAAGGATGGAAAAATTTGATTGAAGCAGCTGTTATATGCAAAATTGTTATGAGTCTTCTTAAAGGTAGGTAAACTTGAGTGTAATAGAATTTCATTTGTACTGATGTGTTGGGTTTTCTATTAGTTGGTTCAATAGCGGATTCATTGTTTTTTTTTTGCTATGAGTTAATTTTCCTTTGTTTAATGTTTAGACTATAGGCCCTGCATTTGCTTTGTCTTTCTTTGATCAATGCTAGCTTTACATGATTTGGAAGCTAGCTACTTGTTCAAACCTTTTAATTAAAAATATAACCTTCAATTTTGTCATATTTATAAATCAGATTTCAGTTAATTATAAGTAGATAATAAATTCTATTCTAAATTTCTAATTAATGTGACTTTAAAGTTATTGGAACATGACATTGAACTAGTTGGTAACTTTCACACAATTTGTTATATAGTTTATCAAAAACCTTTTCCAATGCGGACCATTTTGAACTGTTTACTAATTAAATTGCACACGCCACTAATCTCATGGTCCTTTTGCATAATGGTTAATCCCAAGAGCATCCATTCATGCAGATTTAAATCTTTATATGTGTAGGATTTTGTAAGAAATTGACTAGCTAAGAAAAAAAGCGGAAGTAAAACAAAAACAATATGCTGATTTTTGTGCACGAAATTTTAATTGATTATGGTTTTTGTTAGCTAATCTATTGTTGGATCACTGGCAATCGAAATTTACCACAGATGTAGTAATGATTTTGGAGCATTTGTTTTGAAGATATTGTACATCATGAGTCTCAAATCTTATTATGAGTCTGATTGGGACTTCTCTTTTTTTTTTTTCCTATTCAAATTCACTAAAATAAAAGAGAAGAAGGTAAATACTAAGAAGGGAAAAGGAGATATGAAAAGGAAAAGGAAGATAAAAGAGAAAACAAAGATCTCAAAAAGAAGAAACACTTCAAAGAGGGCGTCTATAAGGATCCAACATGAAATAAAGCAATGAAAAAAGAAAGCTTTCTCCTTCTTACTAAATGAGACAACCTTCATCTGGCCATTTGCCTAGAGGCTTTCTGATCGTTTGAGAGGAATTCTGAAAACCTTTGGCATTTATTTCAATCTATAGACTCCAACTGATTGTAGCTGAGATAGTATTCCATCATTCCCTGATCTTACTCTGGTGCTATCCTTTTTTAACCAGTCCATAGGTCCAGTAGATTTTCTGGGAGATAGTGAACTTCCATTTTTATGTCTGAAATATCTGTACGTTGCTCAAAATGTATTAAGAGATGTCAACATAGAGTGCATGCATCAGAAGCTCGCCAGTTACGTTTCTTAATTATTCACTGTCAAGATCTTGTTATTCAGGGAAAGCCAACTGATTATATGAAATTTAAGTAGTAGTGGACACAACTACCAGGCACTATCAAATTCAGAGATTTCACATGTTTAGTCCAAAAAATCTTGTGTTTTGGGTTGCAGTTATGGGGAAAGGAAATGACTGTTGGATGGGGCGTCCGAGACATTCTATATCAAAATTTTCTTAGAAAGTTTATTTGCTTTCCCTGAGTTCGGTATTTTTAGTTTAATCTTTTGTCCTTATTTTTGAAGTAGGATGGATGAAAGTCCGTCTGGTGTCTCAAACTGTTTTTTAAATTTGACCATTCCTATCATTAAAGATACTTTGTGTTAATTTTTCTTTGTCGACATATAGTTTACCGCCTTATGCTTTATGGATTAATTTAATTCCTTGAATCTTGGGAAACCATAGAAGTTAGGTTGCTGGTTGCTTGATTTTAAAGCTTTGTAGCATGTACGATAGGACTCCTTAAATATTAACCAGTTTTCTGACTTCCTTGTTACTTCTCCCTTTATGTTGGACTAGCTGGGAATTTGAGCCTTAGGTAATTTGATGTTTGCATGAGTCTATTAAAGCATCCTTGATTTGATCAATCATGGCAAAGTTTGCTTGTAAAGGTTGATTAAGATTTAAGAATATCTAAAATTGAGTAGGGCTTAAACAAAAGTTATCGATTTATGTTGCATTTTATTCCAAGGATGGTGGATTCTAATTTAAAATCCATTTTGAATGATATTGTTGCAATTGAAGAGCTAATATATGATAATAAAGCTTATGGTGTTCCATGTTCACATCCTCTTAAATAGTAACATTGATCTTCTTTCATAATTTTTTGTTTTTTGAGGAATGTTGTGTAAAATATATTAGAAAAACAAACTTTATTTAATCATTACCTTATATGCATCATGTGAACCCATGGTTCTTTTTTGTATGTGATAGTATATATCTTTTGACTAGTCCACTTAGAAAATAAAAGGGTTGTACTTATAGAATTTGTTGATACAAGTTGATGCCTTCAGGTGTTACGAAACACAAGTGCTCAACTTAGTGAGTTGTCTAATAAGGGTCCTTGTTTTCTGTATGTGCAACACAAACTACTAGGGCTGTGGCCCACAGGCCACCACCCTCTACTTCTTTCATCTTAATAGAGAAGTCATCGTCTGGGCTTGCCTGCTCTTGAATATTTACATCTTTTCATTAATAAATACATCTCTCCATATATACTCTGATGGTTCGCGGGAAGTATTTTCCCTCCTAGGAATATGATTCCTGGAAATCAGATTCCTAGGAAGAGGATACCTAGGAAAGTACTTTTGGCATGTTTGGTTAACCATGGGAAAGTGACAAATTTCCAAAGTGCTTGTGTTTGGTTGACCATCCACTTTCCTAGGAAAGTTATGTATAATTCCTATTATGCCCTTAATAAAAATTAGGTCTTTAATGCCTCTTTAATGCTTCTTTAATGCTGAAGGGTCTTTTTGGGAAAAAATAAAAAAGGAGTGATTCCCACCTCATGGGAAAGTAACTTTCCCATGTTTCTCATGGGAAAGACTTTCCCATGAAATGTGGGAATCATATTCCCATGGGAATACAACTTTCCCATCTCTCTCCTTTGAAAACTCCAACCAAACAAGAGGCATTTCATTACTTTCCCGTTGACCACACTTTCCCCCCTCCTTTTCCTGCGAACCAAACGAGCCCTGAGGGAGAAAGAAATGCTTCATTTAAAATTGGGTGTATATTTGTCAAACTTACTCCCAATAAATTGTTCTTTGGTGTTACAGACATACATAAATTATTCATTCTCTTTGACAAAGCCTAAATATTGCATGTGCCGAACATTCTATTATTTTACCTAGAAAGGTATGTGTATACAGTTAGAAGCATGTTCGACTCTTTCTAATAGTGACATGAATGATTAATACTGCAATAATTTTTCATTTATTGAATATTCATGTTCTGAAATGTTGTTTAGTAAATTATCTTTATTTCTTTATAAACTTTGATACTCAATAATTTGTGATGGTGTTCTTGACATGAAGTTTAAGTGTGAGAAGTGTGATGCATTATGATATGGACATGTACTCATTAGTTGTTGATTAACCAATTTATTTATATTTCCTTGTAGATTCCTGAATATCTAAAGACACAGATGTTCTCTACTATTTGTTAATCGGCCAACCTCAAAATCATTAACTAATTGGAGTGTGTCAACCGAGGTAGGCTGAACAAGTACCATGCCCCATACCAATCAGCCACTGATTTGGTATGGTATCAGTTTGATATTGTACCGAATGTTGGTACACCTTAGCATTCCGGTTCCGACAAGCACACAATTTTTTTTTTATTAATTTTTTATATATAATGATGTTTTAGGATCCTTTTTGATATTTAATGATGTTTTATGAAGATTTTGAGTGATTTAAATACTAATTTGATGTTTTTTGAGGTGTTTTGATGTTCTTTAATGCATTGGTTTTTTTTTTGCGTATTTTCTATTTATAAAATAACTACAAGTTCCATGATAAATATAATCAAAGTACATAACTTATGACATCTATAAAGAAAATCATTAAAATACAGAACAAAAAGTTAATTGAAATAATATCGACATATAAAATCTCGTGGAGTGACGATGTCTCTTGTAAACATTGGGGTCATCTTCATATGTAGAGGATATGTAGCTCATTCCAATTCTCTTTCCACATGGCCCCTCGGTCCCGTAAGCTCATTGAGCCGCCATAAGATATGTAGCCCAAATAGTCCCAGAATGTATTGTGGGTGATGATGTCGGTCTAGGAGTCATCTGCCTGATATTGCGGTTGTGGAGTGACTTATTCAAATATGTCGGCAGAAAATTTCGACCTCTAAGGTGCTTAAGGCTATGTAGGATAGTAGCCACTAGAGGATGACATGTTTGAAGCACCATATTCATAAGGAAAGTAGTTGGCATCATATCCATAGGATTTTATATAGGATTCCGAACCTGATACGTTGAGAGATCCTATCCCATATGCTGTCATCTATAGCAACCTTGTATCCACCATGACCTTGAGGGCCTCATCTTCTATTTACAATCGTATCCTCGTGGTCTCTCGGTCGTGCACCTTGATCCTTATCCTGCACGGCATGAGTGAACTAGGACTCTTTGGTGAATTAAAGACTATCCTTGGGATGTGACACAGTGGTTTGACATCCTCCTTGGCCATTAGATGCATCATCGTTGCCACTCCCATGTGACTGTTAGGGCTCTCCGGTGTGCCGACTCCACTATCTCCAACAAGGCCTTGCCTTTGCCTTTCTTCCTAGCTGCTTTCTTGCCTTGCTTTGCTTGGTTCTACTGCAAGGATCGACCGCGCCCTCCTGACTGACTAGATCGGGTAGCAGGGCGGTCTCATTGGAGCATCTCTTGATCACATCATTGGAAGGATATCTTGGATATGAAAGTATGTGATGATCCGCACCCCACTGATCCCTCTTCCTGATTTGTTGGATGTGAGCGTGGGATGTGATGTTCTGCCCATTGCTCCGCATTTACCCTAACCAAGGTTTGCCATCTCGGTACCAGACCCTATACCAGTGCCACACTAGTGTCGGTATGGTACGGTACAGAGATTTTTTGGAGTATCGAGAGTCGGTACGCCACCCATACCTGGTATTTGTACTGAATCGATACAGTACGGTATGCCCTGCACCGCTCGATTCGGGCCAGTATGACATACCATGATCCTAACCTTGCTGGCTAAAATGCTTGCTGGTCATGGAGATGATCCTGGCTCCCTGAGCTCTGGCTTTCGCTGCTGGTCCTCAAGCTAACCAATCATCGGATCCTTAACGTCTTGGACAAAATTAGTGTGGAGCAGATCATTAAATTTTAGCTCCACTTTCTCCTCGATGCACTTAGACTCAACCAAGGTCCGCCGAATCGGTACTGGACCCATACTGGTCGGCGGACGGGTCGGTACGGTATGGCGTGCCGGTTTCGTACCAGCACGTCCATTTGTTTGGAGTTTTTTAAGTTGATTTACTTAGTAATCAATGTTTTTGAACTTTTTCAATGATTTTAAGTCTAATTTGATGTTTTTTATTTTTTAATATTTTTTATGGTTTATGATTCCGATTTAATCTAAATGATGCGTCTTATTATTTTAAAATAATATAAATCATAAAATGATTAGTGAGTGAGATGTTGCATGCTACAAGAAGCAACATGAAATATCCTCAAATCAAATAGTGAGGTAAAAATAAAAATAATACAATCAATTACATGTATGTAAAGTATAATATACATACCGATGTCTAAATTCTAATCGAGTGGCGATGTGTCTCATAGATATCCATATCATCAATATAGTTAGGAAGCATATCAGTCCACTCTTTCTAATTAAATACTCTTTCTAAATATGTTTTCTACTTCAAAAATTACTTTTGAATTATGTAATACATACTACTAATTTTTTTTTTTAATTTTTGATATTATTTATTGTTGCCCAGATATGCAGCCCAAGAGGGAGGGTGAATTTGGTTTCAAAACTTTTTAACTAAATGCAGCGGATAAACTATAGTTTCAATTTGAAAGCTAAAGGTGCTGAAGCAAAGAATGAATGATAATAGAAGCAGAAATATAAAGAGACAAGCACACACACAAACACAGAAAATTTCTAGTGGTTCGGTGCAATCCACACCTACATCCACTCCCTAAGACTTTTGAAAATTTTCACCATAACCTCTCTGATTACAGTGCGGTCGTTTTTCGAGCTCACAACCCAACTCGTTTTTCTGGGATCACAACGAACCCAGTCGGTTTTCACAGGATCACCAACCAAAATCTTAACTTATTTGTTTTTTGGGATCACAAACAATCCAGCTAGTTTTCACAGGCTCACCTACCAAAACCTTAACCCTTGTTGAATCTCCTGATTCAACAACTTCCAATTCAGGTTTGGAAGAACCTTTATCAGTTTCAGAACAATTGAAACTGTTTCAGCAGATTTAAAGCTAAGTAAGAAATGCTGTAACAATGTAAGTAAAGCTTCAAAATAAATGAAACAATAAATGTAAATCTGAAGCTATTAAGATGGTCGTTGGCTGCTGTTGAATGTCTTGATTGTACAGCAGCAGCTTGTGTTGAATATCCCAGCTAATTTCCTCACAGAATGGTTTTTCTCTTTGAAAGCTCTCTTGTGAGGATTTGATCTTTGGAAGTTCGGATTTTGTGTATTTGGATTTTCTCTCTTGTTCCACACCTTCGTCTCTCTTTTTTTCTTAGCGCTCCTTTGAATTTATGGACTTCATGCTGATCAAGAAGTATAAACTAGCTGTTAGCAAAACTATCCGTTGGCACCCAGCAAAAATACTGTTTGAAATTAGCTGTTGAAGTTGTCAGGATAACAGGGGTCGTCCCTCCAAGTTGAGAGGTCGTCTCATATGCTGAAGGAGACGGCTCACTAAGCACAAGAGTCGACTCTTTCTTTTAATCCATACAAAATTCCTGCACTAGCCTCAGAGGGTCGACTCGTCAATGTTGGGGGTCGACTCATGTAGATAATGGGTCGCCTCCTTAAGAAAAAGGGTCGGATCATTCCTTCAGTTTATATAAAGTTCCTGCGCTGGCCTCAAGGGTCGACTCTTCAATGTCGGGGGTCGACTCATGTAGATATTGGGTCGACTCCTCAAACACAAGGGTCGGCTCATCTAGTTGGTCTCAGGCGGTGATTCTTCTCTGTTTCTCTTCAACGACACGCGGATCGACTTCTTAAACAAAAGGGTCGGCTCACTCGGTTTACAGACAGAATTTTCAGGGTTCTTGATTCTTTAGAGTTTGTTGGTGCAATTTTCATCTTGAAATTTAAACCTTCACATTTAAGCCAACATCATTAGAGTACATATTTAACTCAATTGTTTTTGTGATCATCAAAATCCATCCTTTAGGGTTTACATTTATATATATATATATATTTTAAATTTAAAAATATTTTTTAAATATTAATATTTTAAAAAAATAATTTTAGCTCAGATCTATATAGAATCTAACAATGGATGCTATATATATTTTTCTAGGCCCGTGGGCATGCATCAAAGGCTACTTATTTTTCGATTTTTTTCAAATTTAGGCATAAGCTACTATGCCCATGATCGCATCAAAATTTAAATAAATGGACAGTAAATTTTGTTGTTGAGTAGCTTGCATGTCTCTTAATATGCTTATGATTTCACTTTTTTTTAATTTTTAGTTTTTTAATATATTTTTTTAATTTTATTCCAAAAATATATTTTTAAATTTAAATATTTTTCATAATTCAAAAATTAAAATTTTTTATGTCATCGTGTAGATAATTCATAGATCTGCAACATATAATAAAATTAAGCTCATATTGAAAATTTTTAGCATATCACTCATTATTTTGCAATTTTTGAGCAATTTTTTTAAGCCTAGGCCCGAAAAATGAGGGAATTAAGTAGAGGAGAGGAGGCATATCTTATTTTGGCTTGGATCTTTCTTTTGAAGTGCTGAATCGGTGTGATTTTCGTCGTGAGGGGAAGGGGGGAAAGCTTTCCGCCTCTTCGCCGCTTAGAAATGATGTTGTGAAGGCCTCGAGCCTACCCAACATCATTTTGTCACCGGTACAAAGGAGAGGGGAGAGGGCTCGGTTCAGAATTGGGTCGTCTTGGTGCGAATTGGACGGTTTGCACTGAGTTCGAAGACCTTTTCTGGCCGGTTCAAGTCGGTTCAGAATCGGTTCTGGTCGGTTTGTGGCCGAAAATGAATCCAATGGCCGAACTGACTCGGTTTTTCATCGGGTTTGCTTGGTTCGGGCCAAACTGGGCGGTATGGTCCAGTTTGGCCATTCATGGACTCAACCTTAGAATGTAGTATATGTAGACAAGATCGTTGCAACATTTGTTGAGAATGTTTCTCTGTTTATTGTATATTAGGAGGACTGTTGAGTAGTTGCGTTCGTAGCCACTGGAGGACATCCTCTCTGAGAGGATTCGAATAGCAAGTCGTTGAAGGTTTCAGGCTGACCCTCTGAAATGAAACCACCACTTAGCTACAAAGCATTGAACAAAACTACATATAAGATGGTGGTAATTATCAATAGTAAACTTATCAAGTAATAGCTATTATTTATATAATATACTTGGATAGTTGGATTCATCATAATATTGCCCTTGTTGAGCATAAGCTGTGGAAGACTTCCTTAGCAAAAGAGACATGGCACACGATGTTATAATATGTTGAATAAATTATTAATGGTTGTACATACACCTCACCTAAATTAACTGAGCTCCTTAAGACAATGCGGTGCTACATCTGCATCAAGCTGTATCTTGTATATTATATTGCATAGGGTGGATAGAAGTTTATTGTCCATTGCAATGGTATGTTGAACTGGCCCATACCATCCGGTTTAGTTCGTACCGGACTGGTCAGGTCCTGACTGATACAGCGGTGGAAAATGGTACCAGTCGGTACCGGTTCGAACCGTCCCATACCAGCCCCCGTACTAGCTTGTACCGGCGAGCTCAATTTTTTTTGGACTTTTGGGGGCCAAACATTGGTACTGATTTCGAACCGGTCCGAATCGGTGGCGAACCGGTCCGGTGGCCGACCGGTATGCCTACTGGTATCGGTTCGACGAACCTTGATACTAGGGATTTAGGTTCATGCTGTAAGCTGCTAATACAATTTGTAATTATTTTAGTACGACATGACCAACTAGAAGCCTAGACAATGGTCAACTATTTTAATATATATTCTTACCTGCTAAATGTAGCTTCCTATCTATCTAGTAGTCCCACCTCTGTTTAATGATGTCTATGTACTTATAGGCATTCACTGGATCTGTCTATCAGATCTGTTCCATGGCAGCCTTAATCATGTGATAAAGGAAGCCCAATTGCAAGTATATCTCTCAGTCCATGACCCAAAGCATAGCGTGTAGAGGCTTGATAGCCTTCACAACCCTGTGAGCCCGTGTCCAAAATTGCTGGCTCTTCACCAAGCCCTCCATGTGTCTCCCCTCAGTGCTAGCCCTTGCATATCTGCTGTCCTAGCACTCAACGTTAACAAATATCTGGTGCAAGCATGCTCTCCTCTCAAGAAAGCTATCAAGTACAATATAATTAGCGGCACACCATGTCAGATCCGACCTCTGTATTTCTCCCGTAATGAACTTTCTCATTAGAGCTAGGATTTATGTCTGATTGTAACTAAATCTGGTGATGAACTTAGCTATCTCGATGACCTGCCAATCTTGCGAATCTTTTCGATATCCATTAGCATGAGATCGATGCTATGTGCAGGACATGGTGTCTAGAAAATATGCTGCTATCTCTCCATCAACAATTCATCGGTAGCCTTATACTATGGTCCATTATCAGTGACTATCTGCACAATGTTCTACTCTCTCACAATGTTCTACTCTCTCACGTGATCTATTACCTCCATTAGTTTCAAAATGTACCATGTATCGTGCACCTTATCTAAAGTATCAATTGACTTATGAAAGATTTTTATGTCCCAATAAGTCCGGAAGTTAATGATGCTTCGTCTGCTGGGACCTGTTCACCTATCACACATTATGTTAATCCATAGGTGCCCCACTGGCTCTAAATGAAGCTATGAAGTTCTCGAGCTCCTCTTTGTTGTTGTTAATGAGCTCAACATGGATATCCTTCGGTCCTCGAAGATCCACACTCTTATTCTTCTCTCTATATTTAGGCAATGGCGGACCAGTAGTATGTGTTGGCTGTTGCGCTCGCTGGAATGTGGCTTTGCTGCTCGACTATCCTCCTCCATCCTCTTTCAGGCAGCTCTCTCTTTTGTTACTTTGAAATCAGTGAAGTGCATCTTCAGCGGCTGGCGGACCCTCTAGGGGCACTTTTAGGTACCCTGCTCCTTTGAACTTAGTGTTGCACCATTTGCACCTTTAGTGGTGTTGACTTGAGAGCATGACTTCGTGATCCCAACCGATATCACGCTCTGGTTCCTTCCTCATGGATGGATCTGTTCCTGCAAGTGAACTAAACACATGTCAAATTTTTTTTTACGTTGATTGATATTTAGGTAATTAACCATGTGTAATACTAAATTCTTATTTTTTTCACTTAATTAACTAATTTTAATTGTTTTTTAAAATTATTCAATATTTAACTAAAACATATCTAGATATTTTATTTTTATTAAGAAAATGACGAACCATAATTGGGATGTTGCATTTATCATTATCTTAGCTTATTGTTTTTATTTATTTTTGGAGAATTGTGAAATTTCAATATGCTGCAAAAAATATTTTTTTTTACTTTCGAAAATACTTCTAAATTACCTATTTTGCTAGTAATTTTTCATATTTTTTTAATCTCATATTATTTTTTTGATATTTTTTATTTTAAAAATATTATTAAATATAAATAATTTATAAAAATATTTTTAGATTAGATTCGTATAGGATCGTGATCTGGATGCTACATATATTTTTTTTAGTTCATGGGCATGCATAAAAGGCTACTTTATTGTGGATTCTATTTAAACTTGTGCGTTGTGCCTATATCACTATTCATGTGAAAATGCCCAAACTTGAATAAAATGATATAAAATTTTTATTAAGAGTGAGATTCATACCCTTAAGCATGGTTCTGATTTTATAGTAATTTTTTAAATTTTATATTATTTTTTATTTTTAAATCTAAAAGTATATTTTATTTAAAAATCATAGATTCAATAAAAATTTATGATCTTGGTGTCATAGTGTAGATCTACTATAGATCTACAACATATTAAATGACACAAAATACAAAAATTTAACATGTCCTCTTATTCTTTTCAATTTTTGGCCAATTTTTGGTCTCAAAATAAAAAAAACACATAAAATAAGTGAGGAGGAGCTACATTACCTGATTTCAGCAAGATCCTGAGCTGAAATCCGTTGAAATGGCTAGATTTGGGCTATTCCATTTTTTTTTAAAGAAAAGTATCTGTGGCTATTGAGAACCTCTTGTGGTTCTTAGATCCCTCATGGGGCTCTATTATTGATGTCACATGAGAGGGGAGGCGACTCATGAGCGCGGCAAGGATCGGGATGGGGGAATCATGCGCGCGGCATGCGAGGATGTGTGTGGGGTGCAAGCGCATGATGCGGGAGGGGGGGATCATGCTTGTCACATGCGAGGACACACATGGGGTGTGAGCGTTGGTTGTGCTTGAGGATATATAGATGATTGTGCTTGGTCAAGGCACAAGATACTTGATAGAGAAGATTGGGGGGTAGGAAGATTGAATGATGTGTTGTTGATATGAGCAATTTTTTTCTCAAATCCTGTCGTTCAGTCTATAGTAACCAATTGAAGTAATTTTTTTGATATTTTCTCTCTTTTCTTCTATATTTTTTAATTCTTTGTTATTTCCCCATACCCTATCGTATGAAGAGTGTCTAGCCATGCTTTGTGGCAGTTTATTTTTTGTTTTCTCCCGTTTACCTTTTCAGACAATTTAGTACCTTATCGGTTTGGTTCGGTATGCCTCAGTACGGGCTGGTATGCTTCAGTACGGGCTGGTACGCACCTCGGTGCACCTCGATACAGGGCTGTATGGGGCTTATACTGACTTGTAGTTAAGTTTTGTATATTTTTCTTTTGGTATGGTACGGTATGCCCTATACCAGATGGTACGGGGTGATACGGCAGACCATGCTCAAAATAAACAATCCTTTACAACTCACAAGCAACCTCAGTAGATTGCATGCATATCTCTACTAATAGGAAAAACTTCCCAACTGACAATGGAGCTTTGCATGAGTTCTTTAAATAGACTCCATATTTTCATACATGATTCCTTTTCAAGATTATTTCTATTGATAGAAGCAAGAGGAGTAGTAATGAAAATAATAATGCATGCAATGAATCAGAAACATTTCATGATTGATAGGATGATATATCTGACAATCCTTTCAATCAAGTTTGTTTTCATAACCTTATTTCACATTTGGTTACAGCTGCCCAAACTCTACTTGACTTTGTCACAGATATTCCAGGTAAATTTCATCAGTTGATTGGATTTATAAATGTCAATCATGTAGTCCTTCCATGGAACAGCTCGTGGGCGTACAACTATTCTCAAAGTCTTCTCTCTTGAATCAGTTGTTCACCTTCCAACGATCATAACCATTCACCGATATTCCATCTAGAATCAGTACTTTACTGGGAATGTGCATCACTATGGTGATAGTCTGCAATCAGCATAATCAGCATTCTCTGAAGAGCAGTCAGTCCACCAAGTCAAAAAAGGAAAAAGCACTTCTGTTGATTTTGGATGTCAAATCTGCGAAGAAATAATTCTTGTTTTACTGTAACAGCAAATAAAATATTGATGGCTGACTAATAACCAGCATCAGCTTTGTATGATCTTTAATTGTTGTCACATATAACAGTAAGCATTTAATCATAATCTAGATCTGTTGCAACTAACAGCAGCGGATTCATAAATTATAGGCATACAGCACAATATAAAACACTGCTGTTTGATTGTTTTTATTCAAAGGACGGGCATGACTATTATTTGCATCTTTGGTGATCAGTCTACCTCTATACTTCGACATATACTTGTTTTCCATTTTGTTTTCCTCCCTTGGTCCTCCTCCTAACTTCCATTTTTTAGAACAATGGCTATGTAAAGAGATTATTGCTAGGGACTGTAGAATATCTATGTGCTATTTTACTTTGTTCTATGGTATGATATCTTCATTATTGTCTACAGTAATTGTTTGCTAGAAAATTTCTGAATACAGTAAGGGCTATGATTTTTTCACTTCTTTTTTATTGTTTTCTGCAAATAATTTCTTTCCTTTTTTCCATTGGTACATTCGCAGCATGGAGGTGTTCTAGATCAAGTTTAAGTGTTGGTGTTATTTGTCCGTATAGTGCTCAAGCTCACACTATTCAGGCAATGCTGTCAAATAAATATGAGATAGAATGTGGTTTTCTCTTCTGGGTAAGTTCCTGCAATGAGTTAAAAAGCAGCGAAGAAGATGTGATAATCATATCAACTGTCAGAAGTAATGAACATGGCTCTGTTGGCTTATGGTCCGATCATCAAATCACTAACTATTGTTTAACACGGGCCAGGTAACTTGACAAAATCTCCTTCTGTGTACCAATGTCATTTTTAATTCCAAATTTATTTCATGTGTTTTGAATTGAATGGTAGGTAGATTAGAACAACATGTTAAGGCTGTATGATTAATTATTTATTGGATTTGTATAGCTCCTCATGAAACTCTTGATTTTCTGTGAGCAGGAAATTTCTTTGGATTGCTGGAAATGCACAAACATTGAAAAGCAGTCATTCTGTGTGGCAAGAACTGGTCCATGATGCCGAAGAACGTGGTCTCTTTGTGAAAGTTGCCGAGCATAATTTTTTTTTCAACACTATAACTAATGTCAAAGATGAGCTTAAACAGCTTGATGAGTTGCAAAATTTGGAATCTGCACGTTTTAATGGCTTAAAGTGGAAGGTTTGTTCCTCAGATGCATCATTCGAAAAATTTTTACCTCCTCTCCTTGGTACTCTTTCTAAATGTTTGTTAAAGAAATTTCATTTTTTCGTGAATTATCTTCTACAATTCTGCTTTTGAACCACTACAGTTTGGACAATTTTTACTTGAATGGTTATCAATTTGTTCTGTAATATCTGATTTCAAGTTAGCATATCATATGCATTTTGTTAGGCATACTGTTATAGTTCTGTGGAATAGTTATTTCTAATTGCTGTTGTCTGTGCTATTTTAGGTGGAAGAAGAATGAATACAGAGCTCTGCAATTAACTTTTTTTTTGGAATAAAGTTGACATGGATATTCTTTCTATTATCTTTAGTTTGCGAACTTGTAACTGTCCTTCACTAATTATATAAAAAATCCATGACAATTGCACCTTCATTATCATTCACGAATGACATGAAGCTTGACCATCTACATATGTTTAGTAAGAACTTTTTAGATGTCGGATTTGCTTTTGCTTTGGCATTATAAGCTAATGCACTCATTAGATTGTTTTAAGAATTAGTCTTGATTTTATGCAGATACCAATGAACCTCTTTCTAAATCTAAATGTGCCATTGTTCTCAAAAAATAAAAAGTATAATATGCTGTTGGTAAGGTATTTTGAAAGAATAATCTTGAGTTATTTAAAGAATTCAATTCATGTACTCGGTGCACCAAAATGCAGTTTTTTTAAACATTTGCAAACTTTTATTAGGCAAAAGATTATAATTCATTTGCTACTTCTTGGAAACATATAGTGGCAAAAGTTTTATGATATAACTTGTGATTATCATTTTCTGGATGTAGGAACTAAGAAGGTGATCTAATGTATGGGTGAAAGCTTCAAATAAATTAGCATTGGTCTTAATTTGCTTCATAAACTTATGAAAAAATTGGAACAAACATTGGATGGAATGCTCTAGTTACAAGTGTGGATGAAGGCTGGTGTTTGTGAAGCCTTAGTTGGAATAATTTGATTAAGACACAACTGAATGGCAGTTTTTTGAAATTAGGATAGGTAAATAGTGAAACTAGGATGAGTAGAGGAATGAGTATGATAGAGAAAGTTTGGAGTTACATGTACAATAAAGATCTGAAAAACCTGGTTAAGGTTCCTGGGTTTGCTACAAGGGGTTTAGAAAGAAGAGAAGAAAAGTTATGTTTACATGGATGGAAGTTTTGAAATTGGATTAACAAAAGCCTGCAATGACACCAGAGATTGTTGTTGTGAGAATGTTTTTCACAGGATTTATAAAGCAGACCAAGATGGCTGCTACAAAGCTTTAATTCTTATAACTATTTCGGTTCGTTTTTTTGTTTTTGTTCACTAATTTTACTTTCATAATTCTGGCTACATCATTTTCATTTTTACTACTTTTTACAAATAGCCAGTTGATATAGTTCAATTGCATTTGTAGGTTCTAGTTAGTGATGACTTCAAAAGGTCATTTGTTGGACTACAGGATAGTTTGACGAAACAGATAATAATTGGACTTCTGTGGAGGCTAGCTTGTGGTTGGCGTCCAAAGCATAAAAGTCTATACTTCTCTAAGTTTGTGAAACATTTCAGGGTTCATAGTCTATCTTTGATATGTACAACTGATATCATTAAAGAATCAGAATATATCCAAGTAATGAAGGTCTGGGATGTGCTAACTCTTACAGAAGTTCCAAAGCTCCATCAACGTCTTGAGCGCATGATGTCTTCATTTAGTGATTGTTATGTTAAGTGCTGCATGATGGAGAAGATTGAGGGGTATGCATTACTCACCTTATCTAATTCTTCAGATGTCTTTGCCTATGGGAATGATCTTTTTTTAACAATGTTAGAAACTTTTTGAGTTTCTAGTTATGTGCTTAAACAGTAGAAGATAAGCTTCTTTTTGCCATTCGTTGAGATGTGGAATTACTGTACCTGTCATTCTTTCTTCTTCAAATAGTTTGGTAATGGAGTATTTGAAAGTTCTCATTTGTCCAATTTAACTTCTTTCCTAGGAAACTTGTGTTACCCATGACTTGGGCGATCTGTCCTGCTTCTTTCCTAAACAATGAACCATTACTTTATACTAATGGTATACAAAGCAGATTGGAGGCATCAGGTGATGTCACTAGCAAGGGTAAAGATAGTGAGGAGGTTATGCTGATGAAATTCTATGCTTTATCTTCTGGAGCTGTGAAACATTTGCTTACTGCCCCAGACGGACAGCAAATTGAGCTTCCATTTGAACTTAATGATCTTGAAGCTAAAGTAGTCACATTCTCAGACAGTGCTTTTGTACTTGGTCGTTCTGGAACTGGAAAAACTCTCGTATTGGTAACAAAACTGATTCAGAGGCAGCAACACTATATTCTTGCACTGCAGGGTTTATCTAGACAAGAGGTTCAATTATCTAGCAGTTCTCATGATTCTGAAGAAGGTACAACTGATGCAGTTCCTCATGTGAACACACTGCACCAGATATTTTTGACAATGAATCCTATTCTTTGTTCTGCTGTGAAGACTTGCATTTCACAGCTTAGAAGGTTGGAATCTCTCTTTCTTTATGAATATTTGCATTAATGGCCATTCATGTCCTTTATCGTAGTTTGTCACAAGTTTTGGATACCTTGTGCATGTGCTTGTCCCTTTTTACTTGAACTTGCTGTGTGAAGTTCCCCTATTTCTTTGATTTGCTTTGATCAACTGAATTGGCCATTGTAACTACATGGGTGTCTCATGGAAACATCAAAAGATTTATTTTGTAGTAAGAGTCACTGCTTCAATTCATAAATTCACGGAATGTTATATGGAATAAGAATAGAAAAATCTAATTATAGATGTCTGTTATGCTTATTTGAATTTATGGCTGCATATTGAACACTAACTACTACGGATAGTGTTCAAGTCTTGTTTGACTAAATTATTGCAGATCAAGTATTGTTGATGAATTATACAAAGATACATTCTAGAGATCATTGATGTTTTATTTTCTCAAACTAGAATTTGGCACATGCAACACACTTGCTAAAGATGAAGTCTAATGGGGGGCGTTCTCGGTCCCCAAGCCCCACACCCAAGGTTCGCTGTACCGGTCGGTACCGAGCGTACCGTACCGTACCGACACTCGGTACGCCTATACTAGTGCGGCACCGGTACGGGGTTCGGTACCGGTACGGCGAACCTTGCCCACACCATTGCCTTCCTTTGCTGCTTGGCTTCTAGCTAGGTTGCAATGTTGCCGTGGACTGATTGGAAGTTTAGCGCTAAGGTTTTGCCCCGTAGGAATTGGAGTTGGCAGCAAATCTCTATGCCTAAGTTAGTTGGAACACAACTTGGATGGAAATTGATAGCATAGTGGCTATTCATTAGAACTGAAATGAAGAATACAAAGTGCAAGTGCAAACAAATAAATCTAGTGGGGTATACAAGGTTCCTGCACTAGCCCAATCTATTAAGGACTCGGAAGGAATCCATAATAGTCCAATCTAGCGGAGGTAGACATTCCTCTAGCTAGCCTAATCTAGTGAGAACTTGATGTGGTTCTCCCTAGCCCAATTCCTAAGGCCAAATAATACAAGTGGACTCTCCATAGGTTTCTTCACAATCTGGATGGATGCCCCGCACTTTTGCTCTTCAAGGATATTTATAGACTGCAAGGTTGGATACAGATGCTGGGATGCAATTGCCCTTGGCTGCGGTCGACTACAGTTGGCTGCGGTTGGCTGCAGTTGGCTGCGGTTGGCTTGCAGGATTTGGCTGACTGGGCCATGCATCCTAGAAAACTGGCCGCGCACCCTGGCGAGGTTCTTTGTAATGCTCTTTGGTCTTTTGGAACCGTCGGGGCGGGCTTTGGGCGGATGCCTTGCTGGTATAGTAGGAGGCCGCAGCTGCAGTGCGCCGATGCACGGCCAAGGCCGCGGGCGCCCGCGCACGGCCAAGGCCGCGGGCGCCCGCGCACGGCCAAGGCCATGGATCGGTCTAGCTCGGGCCAGACCCATTTGCAATGCCCCTCAGTATTTTGGAACCTTTGGGGTGAGCTTTAGCCGGATGCCATGCTGGGGTAGTAGGGAAGGAAATGCCCGTTGTAGTTGGATAAGAGAGTGCGCAAGGGCGCGCACGGCTGGATGGGTGCGCCAAATCTTGTGGGTTGCGCGCTTGGGCAAGAGCGCGCGCGGTTGGTCGGGCGCGCAGAAGCTTGTGTTGCGCGCTCGGCCGTTGCCTCGTTTGGCTGGTGCGCGTGGTTGGTCGGGCGCACAAGCACTAGTGCGTAGCGCGCGCGGCCGTTGCCTCGTTTGGCTGGCGCACCCGGCCAGCCTTGCCTCGTTTGGCTGGTGCGCGCGGCTCGCCGGGCGCACAAGCACTAGTGCGTAGCGCGCGCGGCCGTTTCCTCGTTTGGCTGGTCGAGCGCGCAGACACTGATGCGTAGCGCGCTCGGCCTCTACCTTGCTTGGTTGGCGCCCGTTGTGCTGATGGGGCGAATTCTGGCGTGCGGGCTGGTCCTGCGCGTTATCATTGTTGTCGCGTACTGGTGTTGGTCTTGGCTTGTGCCTATTTGCCTTTGCTTGTTTTGGCCGCCTAGGGCTTGGTTAGCCTCTAGGCTTATCAGTTGCCTGATCTGGTCCTCGAGTGTTGCTTGGATCTCGCCTGGCTGAGTGCCATGGCTGTGTAGTTTTGGGGAGTTTCCATCAAAGTCATGATGACTATGAGTTGGTCAGATGTTTGTCACGACCCAAACCCAGATTCGTGACACGACTGTGCTATTGCCGACTACTGCCCACAATAGCACGAAGCCTCATACATGGGTAACAGGATAGTCAGACTAGTCAAACTGTCATATATTTAAAATTTTCAGTGTAACTTACTGAAAGGTACAAAATATAGAGCTTCTAAAGAGTTTATGTACACAAGTATAATTACCCCCAAAAGATAGAAATCCTGATACAAAAAGAGTATCTCTCGCCGCTATCACTGGCGGTAATCTGGAAGAAAAATATAAATAAAATGGTATGAGCTACACGGCTCAGTAAGTAATCCTGCATAATCTTATCGGATCAACTACAATATTAAGCATTTTTAAGCAGGGTTTGGGAAGCTAACATGATCATTACTTAACAATTCTTCATGATAAAATATTCGTACTGAGTTGGTAAATTGATATTTTATATCAACCAGTATTTTCATCAAAATATAACTTTAAACAGTACATCGGCATGCCGTGATTTACTCTCTTTGATGCTACTGCTCAGTCATTATCGGCCACTGGTCGGGCCAGCTCAGTCATTCTCGGCCACTAGTGAGGCTAGCTTAGTTGCTTTCGGTCAGTAGCATCTAAGAGCCCATAAGTAGTACCTCTCGGATGCTACGGCTCAGTCATTCTCTGCCAGTGGCGGGGCCAGCTCAGTCATTATTGGCCACTGGCGGGGCCAGCTCAGTCATTCTCGGCCACTGGCGAGGCCAGCTTAGTTGCATTCAACCCGTAGCATCTAAGAGCCTATATGTAGTACCTCTTGCAAGTATTACACATAGCTAAATGCAATTCATTATCATATCTTATACTTATACCTCAATTACTATATTAAGTGCAATTATAGTATCAAAATCCATCTCACACACAAATCAACTTGCATGCATAATCCTTTAAAATCTTGACAAACGTTATACACACATGATCCATAAAGTAATAAGATTAAAGACAGACTACTTACGTATATGATCCATAAATGTAATAAGATTAGGACATGTTACTTACATACATGATCCATAACAAGATTAAGACAAGTTACTTACACTTTATAATTTATGTAAGAAAGCGTATACATGATCCATAATGAGATTAAGGCAAGTTACTTAAACTTTATAATTTATGTAAGAAAGTGTATACATGATCCATAATAAGATTAAGGCAAGTTACTTACACTTTATAATTTATGTAAGAAAGTGTATACATGATCCATAATAAGATTAAGGCAAGTTACTTACAGAAATTCGCTTTCCAATTTCTTACGTCTAGGTGACAAATCCTTGATCACCTAAATTAATAACATAGGGACCACATTATTCCCTATTTATTCATAATTTCTTAACTTATCATAATATGAATTTACTTGCTTGGATCTCAAGTCCAATTTACCCAATTTGAAGCCTTTGTTCTCGATTTAGAACCAAATTGGGTTCACACAAGTCAATTGGGCTTTTAATTAAAGGATTGGGCTTTGAGTCAGGGTCAGCCTGAGGCTAATTTGCCCTTCAATCGGTTGAATTGGGCTTGAATTGGGCCTTATTTGAAATCAATTAGGTCTGCTGTGGCCAATTTAGCTTAAGTGGGTTCGTACCCAGCTCAATTGGGCTCGGGTTTAGCCCAATTCATTCAATTGGGTCCGCTCAAACTTAGCTCAGCTCAATTAGGCTTTGACCCGACTAAATTGGGTTCGGATTTAATCCAATTTACTCCATTGGTCCATCTGGACTCAGCTCAGTTTAATAGATTTGGACCCGACGTCATTTGGGCTTGGATTTAGCCCGATCTATTCAATTGGGTTCGGATTTAGGTCTAATTGGGTTCGCCAAACCATTTTCTTTTTATTTGGGCCTAACGGGTTCTGGATCCGAACCCGAATCCGACCCGTTAGGCCGAACCCGTTTAAGGGTCCCATTTTCCGAAGGCTTCTTGCCTCTTCGTCTCCCGCCCCCCTCTCTCTCTCTCTCTCCTTCGTCTCCACCGGAACCCTAGCCGCTCCGGCCGAGCCTTCGGCCTTCTCCTTCTCCGACCTTGTTCTTTTCTTCCTCCCTTGCAGCCCTTCATCTCCTCCCCTTCCTCTTGCTAGCAACCGGGGGGTAAGACTCCCTCGACCCACTGGCCGAGGCGGTGCTCCCACCTCGGAGCAGCAAAGGATGGGAGGCCGACCCCTCCTCTTCTTCGAAGTGATGCCGGAGAAGGAAAGGAGGGCCTGGAGATGGGGCCGAGACTCAGTTTCCTCCGGAAAGCCCTCATCTATTTCGACCACGGCGAAGAACCGCCATTCGAGGATGAAGCTTCAAGGTCTTGGTAAGTATTTTATTTTTGTTCATTTATTTTCTTTCCTCCCTTTCTCCTTTTCTTTTCTTTCATGGTGGCGCCACCACCTCTTCACCGAAGAAGGGGTGGGGGCTTGGCTAGTCTGGCGGCCCTGTGGCCCCATATGGTGCCGGCTCGGCGGCCTCGTGGTCGCATCCGGTGCCCCGGGCACCCGCAGCGGAGGCTGCGGAGCCCTAGGCACCCGCAGGCCGAGTTCGGTTGGGCTCGGCCTGGATGAGCACTGGGCCTGGGCCTAGCTTAGTTGCTGGGCCTGGGTCGGACCTAGGTCATACTCAGGCCGGCCCGTGGCCTGCCCTTGTGCGTGGGTCTGGCCCGGGTGGAACCCGTCGGCCATTTACTCTTCTTCCATCTTCTCAGTGCTAGAGTCTTCTTTCCTCTATTTCAAAGTTGAAACAGAAGGGAGTAACATTCCACAGAAGAACTTCCTCCTTTTTTATTTTGTTTAAACCTATTTACTTAAGTAAATCAGGTCATACCTTGCTTCGGGTTGGCTGCAGCCGAGCAGTACACCCTTCAAGAAATTCCTCCTTCCTCTCCTAGGGCTTCAGAGGTTCAGCTCCTTCAACCTCCAGCTCCAGGGTTCGGCTTCTCTGGTACAATACTCCAGAGGGCTAAGGAATAATAGCGTATTGTAAATTCTAAGTTAAGAAACTGAGAGTTTAAATAAACTCTGCTTAGAATGTGACCCTTGGAGAGGTGGCACCCTCTTCTTCCTCCTTGCTCCGGAAGCCTACAGTTGCCCTTTCCCTCATGCCAGCTGGGCTTGTCCTTTCAACTTGGGTGAGAGGTGACGGACTCCCATTTTGCATGAATGAGGGCCCAAAAGCTGGCCTCCCTCCTACTGGCCAGCTGGGGCCCCGTCACATCAGCCTTCAGGCGTGAGGTGGCAACCCTCCATGGGCGGCCATCCATGGGCCCAATACGGCCCATTAATGACTGGTCCAAATACCCTTAAATTGGGCCTCAAAAGTATTGGGCCCGGTTAGTCTCGGGCTCGGACAGTACAATGTGGGTCTATGATAACGTAACGTGCTTTGATGGTAGGATTGGCTTGAGACATGCGACAATAGTCTAGGGGAGATAAGAGGTCTTGATGGTTGTTTTCAAGTACCTTGTACATTGTCTAAAAATAGTTTTGCTTTTGTGGCCGCTTATTTATGATGTCTAGAATATAGGGACTAGCTACATTTTTTCCTTTATGTTTTAGAGATTATACACTTGTCCCTTCTAACAATTATCCTATTTGTTTTCCAATAATATAGGAATTGGTAGATCCTAATTCTAGTTAACTCTCCCTTCTACTTCAAGGCCCTAGCTTTTGTGGGATGAGTTTCCAAAACTCAAATTTTCTTTTGGATTATATTTTATAGTCCCACTCAAGGTACGCGGTACCGACTGTACCGACGTACCGGTGGGCATCGATACCGGTACGGTACCGAACCAAACCGAGCCGAACCGGTACTGTACCGATGGGGCTAAAAGCCAAAAAAAATTTGGAGCCGGTACGGACTGGTCGGTTTGGGTCGGTACTGGATCGGTCGGTACGGTTCGGTACCGAAATATGTAGCTGTATCGTACCGATAGGGTCCGGTACCGGTATGTACCGGCCGGTACCGACCATACCGACTGGTACGGCAGACCATGGTCCCACTCCTTAAGGTTTTGTTGATCTTTAAGTTTTTGAATTTATCCCAAAAAACTTTATAACCGGTGCATATGTAGATCAAATACCCTAGGTGTGGTAGGTAAGAGTATGACCATAAAGCCATCACACTCTACATTTATACATCTTTGTTAGTGTACATTGATGTAGTAAATACACTGTAATTTATTCTCCTGTGTCGTGATCATGGTATGCTGAACCGGCCCGTACTGGCTATAGAAGGCCAAGCATGGTGAGCTGATTGAAGAAGCCAAACTATCATTGTATACCATGATGGCGAAAATTTATCTAATTTTAAAAAAAAAGATCATCTCAATAGTGTCCGGCAGTTTGGCTTGCAACTCGGCTTTTCGATGTTGTCGATCTTCTCCTGGGCATTATCCAGTTCTACTCGTAGTGGCTAAGGGAGTTCTCATTGAGTCTGGTGATCTTCCTAGTTATTTATAGTAGTCAAAGTGATTTACATCAAGTCTGGTGATTCTCTTAGATACTTGTAGTGGTCAAAATAGTCCACATTGAGTCCGGTGATCCTTCTGGATACGCGTAGTGGTAAAAATAATCTACAACGAGTCTGGTGATTCACTTGAATTCGGTGGTACGTTAGGGAACCCCAAGCCTAAGCTCAAAATTAGGATAGCTTTTAGATTATCCCACCAAAACATTGAAAAGTGTATGTATTACCCATTAGGGGTGGCTACATAGCCCCTAGACTCAAAAAAAAAAAATGAATAGATGTCCATAATATCAATATATTAGAATTAGTTGTCATGTATTTCATTAATTAACAGATTTTTTGTGATTTTATACTATTTTTAGTGGAAAATTTTATTTAAAATAGAAAAATGTTTAAATGCGAAAAATATTTAATATGATAAGTTTTAAAATAGCTACTTATAGTTTGTTGATTAACATAGTTTATGTTGTCTTTAAAGGTGAATTACTCAAAATAGTTGATAGTTTGATTAAACATTGAAAACATGGAGCATGCATCAAGAACCAATGAGATAAATTTTAAACTAGTTTCCTTGCATTTTGTATGTTAACAAGATTTATATGACTCCAAATTAATTTAAAAAAAGAAAACTAATTAAAAATCATAAAAAATGTAATTAAATACAGAAAATATCCAACATGCATCTTTTAATCAATGTTGAAAGGTAAAAAGATAAAAGTGAAACATGTTAGAATTTAGAAGAATTAAAATTTTCAAAATAAAAAAAGAGCCCAAATTTTAAGTGAACCTGGCAAATTCTTTGCTGACTTCACTTAAAATTTTTAAAATAAATTAAACAAGTGTTTGGAGGGCGAAGCCCTTGCTCCGGCCCGCTGGCTCCCTTCGGTGCCCCTCCAACGCTGTCCAGAGGCCCTCCCTCTCCCCCCTCTCTTTGTTCCTCTCTTTTGTTCTCCCTCTCTCACCCTCTTTGCTGTGTCGGTACGGCTCGGCATAGAATGGCATGGAGGCGTATAGAACCGTGCTCTAATACTGGCATGACGAACCTTTGTATAAATTATTACATGATTATATTATTGTTATATATATTTAATATGTGCGGTGAGTGTATGCTTTCATGCTATTTTCTAGTTGCAAGGATTTTTGTAGTTGAAACTATTACCAAATTTTGCTGCAGTTCAAATAGAAGTTTTGGGCCTCCTTTTGCAGTTGAACTGTAGCCTACAGGCATCGAACACTTGTTTTGTGTGCTTGCAATTCAATTACGCCAAACTAAAATTGTAGCATAACAATTGTCGGCAATCAAACAGCTGGATAGGAGAATGCTACTTGGCCGGCACTAGCACCCCCCTTTTTAGATGGGGATACTCCTAGACTTTTTATGTTCTTTTGGAATTTTGAAAGTGAGTCATTGTTGATTATTTTATTACAATATTATGAATTATTTCCCTAGTTTCATTTATAGTTGGTTCTTAAACCTTATTGGGACCACAAGTACTGTTAAAATATCGATTTTCCTGCATAACACACCCCATTGAAAATCACTAGAACATGGAAAAAGTTCAGTTCATATTCGGATTACACATCAAAAAAAAAAAAACAACAAAAGTTGGGAAAACAAAACAAAACAATCAAATTTGCATCCTGGTACTGTACCGATACACAACCTTATTCCCTGAGTTGGTAACATATGGGTTGGTACCATACCGGTTTGGCAGAAACTGGTACCATCTTCGGTGCCATTATCCAAACTCTCTTTTGGAAGCATCAAATCTACCATTATCCAAACTCCCTTTTGGAAGCATCAAATCTTAATACGTAATGGACTGCTCCATGTCAAGGCCTAATCCATTTCTATTTCTATAACTAGGAATCCTATTTAACTACTAGGAGTGACAAATTCTGGTTTTAGTTTTTTCCTACTGGTTAAGCATTAGTCTCCTGTAGGGGGAGGCTGAACCTTTTATGTACAACCTGATTTACCATACCTTTTGGACAACAGATAGTTCTACTAATTGCATGTTGAAGTCTCTCGTGGTATGAGTCCGGGCCAAAAAGATTTCATCCCCAAAATACAAGATCAGAGTTTCGGGGTGTCTGTCAAAGTATTATCTATATTTATGGGTTGGAAGTTTCTTGGTTTCACACAAGCAACAAAATATGTCGTAGATAATTTGTCTAATCTGTAACTACCATTGCTACTGGTGACACTCATGACGGAGAAAACATGCCTCATAAAGGTAATGCTTGCTGATTTGCTGAAAAGTGAATGGTTAAATTCAAATTATGATAAATTAGTAACGTAAACCAATTATAATAAAGTTTCCTCTCCTTGGACTGAGGCTCGTTGTTATTGTCCTAAAAACCATATTGCCTTCTTGTGAAGGGGCCTTGTTCAATGGTGAAGTACCCCTGATGCATTCCAAGAAATCCCTTACATGCATGGTCTTGGTGGAGTATGAAAATGATCAAAATACTCCTTTTGCCTAGTAAAAGGAACAATTGCTCTTGAACTTAGAATTAGGCCAATTTTCTATTCGGGAAAGCAGACTCATTCGTTGTCTTAACACGGTTTAGGCCAGTTATCTGAAGCCAAGTTTTGGAGTATGAAACTGTGACCCGTCTTTGATTGAAAGCCTGGCTCCTTCACAGTCCGCAGCAGATAGAAGAAGGGCAGGTCATAGATTCATACCATATGGCTTACATACATATGTACAAACATTTCTATGGACTTAAGCTGGCCAAGCCTTATTTAACTTCTTGACTTTCGGGGCTCTTTAAGCTAGGGACATGGCATAATACTAGTCAGATCAATAGGTAGAATCAACCAATGACCAAAATATGACTTATCATGTCTGTGCCAGTCACTGATTTGAACGAGACATATTGCATAGTGCTAACACATGGCATGCAATTGGCATGAAAGGTAAACAACTCTTTTTAACCCCAGTGGTTTGGGTGCGGGTGTTTGGATTCAGGAGTTCCTAGAAATATGAACAGGGATGATAAGGGATTCTGCTTCAGTCAATTACTTTTAAAGACTTTAAACTTGTAATTATATATTCACAATCAATGAAGTTTAAGAGTCAAAATTTTGTCTAGATGTTTGTGGTAATAGCTATTTAGTATGTGCATTACGTCGTTTCATGTGCACTAGAATGTAAACTAACACCATATAACTATTCTACACATACGCAACTGAAGTAAGTGGGCATTCACATTAGACGAATACAAGGGAACAAGTAACTAGTTTATACTAACGATATATTTTTAAGTATTGACACATGCTTTTAGTCTTATAGAGTTCTAATACTATGGATTGCTTATGATATTTCTTTGAAATGCATATAAATCATAGGTGACCCTGATGTTAAATTTAAGTTTGTAGTATGATGAACTTTTATTTATGTCTCTTGGGATTTCATTTCTTCATACAAAATAAATGGGGTTAATATGGAAGAGTTCATTGGCACGTAGAATAGAAAGTTAACGTAACATGTTCAGATGGTTAGGAGATGGCAACATCTTTAGCCTTTTGGTCTTTGTCAGCTAGTGGAGTTCGTTGCATTTGCCATTGCTATTTGCAAACTGCAGCCTCGTGTCTGTACTTGTAGGCAAAGTTTGCATGAAGTACAATTAGTTCTATAAGGTGAGTTTTGTGATGGTAAGGTTATTTTGTGCTGTTGACTTTGTTTCTCAAGATTCTGTCAGGAAAGATGTGCTGGACCCTTGGCACATTAGATACTCTCGTTCGTTAAACAGATGATGTCTGAGGCCACTCATGGCTGCACAAAAACAGAAAGGCTTTTTCCTTATAACATTAGAGTTAGAGACCTGTATATATTTGTTTCCTAGCCCCTTAAATTATTTTTATCCTAATTCAAGGAATATTGGAAAACTAGTACAATTATATAGAACCATAAAATAGATGGTTAAGATCATTCTAAGATCATTCTTTGATGACATGTACTGTAATTTCATCAAGTGTGTTCTTACGGTGACCTTTTAATGTGGGTATATTTATACAAGCTGACTTCTATTCATTGTTATGGTGGTAAACACATGCATACAATTTTGTCCTGCGAGAAGTTCCAGTGGAATATCTATTGATAGATCTAATAGTTGAGGAGTTTTTATCAGTTCTTTTGAGTCTTTTTTTCAAATTATTCTAGTCTGTAAGTTTAAAATTTTCAGTTCTGCTGGTATGTTATTTTACCGTACCATTCTAATTTCATGGGTCAAGTGTACATTTTGCACTAGGATATTGTCATTCTGATTCTTATTTTTTTAAAATTACTTTGGTCCTAGGTATGCTGCTGGTGAGGAAGCTACTAAAAGGTTGAAGTTCATTGAAGCACATGGGGTCAGTGAAAACTTAAGTAGGTTTTCAGAAATTCCTAATAGCTTCATGGAGATCTCAGAGAGCCATTTTCCTCTTGTCATTTCACTTCACAATTTTTTGATCATTCTTGATGGAAGCATGAAGAACTCATTCTTTGATAAATTTTCTGATGTAAAGGCGATTACTGGTGGGAAAAGAACTGTGATGTCTCACGTCCTGTGTCAACTTATCACGGTTAAAGAAATTGACTATGATCATTTTGTTTCTTCTTATTGGCCTCGTTTTGACAAAAATCTTACCAGGAAATTGGAACCATCGTTGGTGTTCTCTGAGATCATCTACTGTATAAAAGGAGGAATGGGTACCGGAAGGACTTCAATTTACAAAAACATGGATGAGGACGAGTATACTGCGCTATCTGAGAATCGGCGCTCTTCAGTAAGCAAAGATAAGAGAAAAATGATATATAAAATATTTATGAGTTATGAGAAGGAAAAAGAGAAATGTGAGGAATATGACATTTCTGATTTAGTGAATGATCTTCATTTTCGATTATTTGTTTATAGATATGAGGGCCGCAAGATGGATTATTTATACGTAGATGAAGTTCAAGATTTTACAATGAAGCAGATTTGCTTGTTCAAACACCTTTGTGTGAATTTCCAGAGTGGATTTATGCTTTCTGGAGACACTGCACAGGCTCTGGTTAATGATTTTAGATTTGAAGATATTAAATGCTTATTCTATAAAGAGTTTCTCCTTGGGTTGGGATCTGTTCCTGAACTTTTTCTGTTGAGCACTAATTTCCGGACCCATGCCGGTATTTTGAAATTAGCAGAAAGCATATTAGATCTGTTGCACCATTTCTTTCCTTTATTAGTTGATCGTCTTGTTTCAGAAAAAAGTATGACACACGGAGAGGCTCCTGTATTACTAGAATCTGAAAATGAGACTGATGTGCTAGATACTATCTTTGGCACTAATGAAACAATCGACCATATCCCATTTCAATTTGGAGCTGAACAAGTAATTTTGGTACGTGATAAACATACTAAAGAGAAGCTTGTTTGTCGTATCGGTAACAAAGCTCTGGTCTTGACCATTAAGGACTGCAAAGGGCTGGAATTTCAGGTATAGTATTAGAGACTGAGTTTTTAAATTTTGCATGTACTTCTGCTACTTAGCTTTTCTAGAACCTAGTTTCCCTATTTTTTATATAATTTTGTTTGCAGGATGTTCTTCTATTTAATTTCTTTGAGGAGTCACCTTTGAAGTGCCAATGGAGGGTAGTTTATGAGTTCATGGACGATCAAAAATTAGCAAACCCTTGCTTGCCCAAGTATCCATGTTTTGACCAAGATAAACATCATATTCTGTTCACGGAACTGAAACAGTTGTATGTTGCTGTTACACGTACTAAAAGAAGATTGTGGATCTATGAAAGTAGACAAGACTTTGGGGGGCCAATTTTCAACTACTGGAAGATGTTGGGTCTTGTGCAGGTGGAGAGATTGGATTCATCATTTGTCAGGAAAATGGAAGTGTATTGTAAAATAGAAGAGTGGGATGCCCGTGGCGAGAAGGTTTACACCTTACTTGTGTCATTTGTATTCAATTTAATTCATCTTTACGCACCTGAACTCTGAGGTGCAATTGTTGAATATTCTTTCTATTATGTTTTTTCAGTTCTTTAATGATGGCAATTATGAGATGGCGATACTGTGTTTCAAACGATCTGGAGATGTATATATGGAGAACTGGTCAAAGGCAGCATTACTTCAAGCTGATGGTCGTTCTAAGCTTCATGTGAATTTCCAGCTGGCATTAGATTCACTATCAAAGGCTGCTGACATTTATGAGAGCATTGGAAAGATGGAATTATCTGCATCTTCCATCATGGAGTCACGCGAATATACAAAAGCAGGTTAGGTTTGGCTATTGACTTTTTTATTTTCTTTTTTTTTTTTTGGGGGGGGGGGGTCTACAACTGCAACTGACTGATTTTATGTTAAGTCCTTCTAGTATTCTTCTAAAATTAGGTTGCATAATTTGTTCGTTATCTTTCTTGTTTTTTTTTTGCAATTCTGTTCACATGTTAAGTCTATTGTACATATTTGCCATTTTGTATTGAGTATAATGATGCTTTGCAGTTATTTTTCACGCTAGTATCCAGCAGATGCAATGCATGTGCAGAGCATTACAAGGACACATGACATACTTTACAAGTATCGTGGCTAAGTTGTGTTTTCTTCTTTTTCTTCATTTTTTTCTGTTTTGGAGCCTGCAAGGGCCTTATCCCTCCCTAAATTTGGAAATACAACTATATGTTAGCTATATCCTATTTTAGAAAATAACAGTTCTTACTTATTCAGGCCCCACAGTATTTTGCTACTTGAAAAGACCAACTTCCTCCTTGTACCATCCTTGAAAGGACGGGTTGTATCTTTCGTGCGAAAGATGGATTCACCTTCCTTTGCAAGAATCCACCATTGGATCATGCAATGGCTACTTTGAGATCTGTGTACGTGGACGAATGGAGTTCATAGTGCTTTGAGATGTGTGTGGGATGCGATCCAACAGCCAATCATTCTTTTGCGCGAAAGATACAACCTGAACCCTTTTTGTAATGCACACTCAGAATATTCTATTCCAGAAGACTTGCCTTGCCAATGTAAGAAACTGCCTAAGAGAAGGAATTATTATTGAGAAGCGGAAATAGCTACCATTTTATTAAAGTATAATTTACACATGATTTATTATTTGATAGATAGATCTTACTAGGAGGCGAATAGTCTAAATGTGCTTTCATTTTTTTACCATGCTAACATAGATAATTAGCACCTGGAATCATGAACATCTTATTTTTGTTTTTTTGATGCATGATAGTTGAAGAGAATTGGCAAGTCATGCTTCAAGAATTATGAATATTATTTTTGACCATTACTATAACTAAAAAAGTCATCAAAATAATTCCTATTAAACTTTAAATTCTTAATTGATATGAATTTATGCTTTTTTGAACTACGATTATCCATCTCTCTCTGTAACCCTTCCAAATGCTGAATTCCACTTCACCATGCACTCCTAGCCAGAAAAGTCGAGTAACTAAGGAAGAGCTCCAAAGTTTAATCTTGCTGGAAAAGTTTTGTCCATGTCACGGTCTGAAGTACCATGTTAAGTGTCGTTAATGTCTCCATATAGTACATACCACAATACAACCCCATATCTCCACATGGTTTGTTTAAGGTTTGAAAAACTGTGGTATGGTACTTTACAATAATGTTGTAAGTCCCGACGAGATGGAGGGCGTCATAGTCATCCTGTCTCATTTCTATGAGAAAATGGGACTGGGATGGGGTTAGGACTCTGAAACTCATTTATGCGCGGAAAGAAGAGGACAAAAGGAAAGAAAGAAATGAAGGAAAGATGAAGAAAAGGAAAGGTGAAAGGAGAGATATTCAAGAGGAGAGAGAAAAGAAGGGAGAAGAAGAAGAATGAAAGGAAGGAAGGAAGAAAAGAGAAAGATGAAGGGATAAGAAAAAGAAAGAAGAAGAAAAAGGAAAGAAAGGATGGTAAGGAAAAATGGAGGAAAGAAGAAAAAGAAAGAAAGAAGAAAAGAAAGAAAAAGAAAGGAAAGGAAAGAAAGGAAAGGAAAGAAAGGAAAGAAAAGAAAAAGGGAAGAGAGACGGAAAGTACCTACAAGACGCTCGACTGGGATTGGTGTGGAGATGAGGTAGGATAGTGGAGCATCCCATTCCATGGAGAAACTAGGATATCCCCAGATTTAAAACCTTGCTATACAATATAACCTTGATTAGTTTCTTATTTTTGTGAATATCGTATTATGGTATGGTTGGTCTTTCATGCCTTTTTCCATATATATCTAAAGTTATCAATTTGTTCACAGGATGTCTTTTATTGGTGTCATTTGTAAATGATTATGTACATGATATTCAATATACTGGTTCAAGGATTTGACTAGGTACCAGTCCATACTGGCTATACTAAATTGTACCATTAAGGGTCTTAGGGTTGGATGTGCTAGGACAGTATCGATAGATGGTGTTTCACCTCCAAGTTGTTTGTCCTATGACAAAGGGCATATATTGTTTTTGTATGGTACCATACCTTAACCATATCTGCCTTACAAGTAAGGTACTAATATGGATATTGATTTCCAGTACATAAACCTTGAAGTGGTTTGCCTGCATAGTGCATGTAATTGATCAGCAGAAAATTAAAAAGGAAAACAAAATTGTTTATGGCTAGATATTGAATTTCAATCTTACCACCATGTTTTCTTTTTTAAATCTGCATGTTTTTTCAATGACAAGTGCTTCAAAAGGTGGACTTATCAATGAAAGGTGATACTTTTATTAAATAAGTGTTTTAGAGTTGCTCTTGAGTGTACAATTGGACAAACCTCCTATTTCTACCTCGACCCGAGTTCACGAACCGGGGGTTGACAACTGCCGCGTACTCGTAGGGAACCCTCCCCACAAGCATGCAGGGCATCTCAATATGATCTCATAAATATGCAGCGGAACAATTTAAATAATAATGTGCAAACTTTATTTCAATAACTAGCTCAACATTTAAATGTCTCACAATCATAACAATATTCTAGGGTAGTACATCAATTTAAATAGACTTTGTTCTAAGATAATCTGTGCTAAAGTTCTGCTAGTCACTCTCTCATATTGAAAACTTCGATCAGACTAGTTCTCTGAATCTGTGAAAAAATAAGAAATCGTATAATGAGCTAGACAGCTCAGTAAGCAATGATCACTTTAACTAAACAAAATCAGGCAATCAAATAGATTATAATTTGCAAAAAATAAGCATATATACAGTACTAATATACGAATCAAATCTTTCTAAAAGTATTAAATTTTGTTCATAGATTCAAATTTTTTCAAATATTCAATTTATCTTATCGATCCTGAGCTATGACCGCATCATCCTGTGGCAGGATCATAACACCGACTATTTTTTTTGAAGTTAGCTGTGCATTATCTTGCAGCAAAGTCCTTTAGGACCGCTGGTCTGCTGACGATATGTCACTAATCATCTTGAACACAACCTTCAAAACAATTCATGTGCCAATGTATTAGCCTCTATTGGCGGGATCCTTAATATAAACATGTCAAAATTCAAATAGTTTTATGTTTCATATTTCAGTTCTAAAATCATGAGGTGTCAAAATCAATCAATCATATCCATAATAAGATCATATATCGTCATAATATTTCATAATAGTATATTACATAATCATATGCGATCCATCAAATTCATGCATCATGAATAACACCACTTAGAGTCATGAATATAACAATTTAATGATTGCTAATAGATTTACAAAAAAAATAAAACAATACCATGCGAATGCAAGCTAACTAACAGATCCAATTAATTCCAAAAAATTTTCTCAAATTTTGTTATTTAAAAATTATATTTTCAATCAGAAGTTATCATGATTATTCCAAGAATGGGACCTTAATTCCAATACCATCACCGGATTGACCAATTGGGAGTGCCCGACATCTCGGTCGGTCCGATCAAAGTGAAATTCATCGAATCATGCTCGGACTAGGGCACAGATGGTTCAACAAAGATCAGGGCGATCAAATCTATTAGTGTTTGGCAGAGGCCAGGGTGGGGGCTGATATGCTGTCCGACAATCCTAGATTAGGACTCTTCACCATGGTCAATTCAAAATCACTATGAAGATTCTTCACTGGATCCAACTATTCTAGAGTAGAGAGAAAGTCTAGGTAGAGAAAAACAAGAGAGCATGGGGAAGAGAGAAAAGAGAACTATCTTCTCTCTCTCTAACCAAGGAGAGGAAGGAAGACGGTGGCTGCAGGTGGTGCCCGGGGTCAGGGACCCACGGTTGGCCAGCAAGCAGCCAGTGGCGACTAGCGGTCGACAGCACTAAATCCACTCAAAATAGGGGTTTCGACCCTCTTTAACCATACAAATCAAGCATCCTAATGGCCGGAGCTTCGGCCATGGTCTCCTGCCACTGGGGGGGATTGGAGGAAGACTTAGGAGGCAAGAATCGATGGTGGAACCAGCCGGAATCAGAAGAAAAAAACTTGCTTTCTGAAAGCAAGAAAAACATGGGCTTTGCCTCGTCTCGGCCAAATTTCGGCGATCATCAGTCGGAATCGGGCTTCCAAGGGTCACGGAGGATGAAGAGAAGAGTTATCCAAAGATTTTTGGATTATTTCCTCGCTTCTTGGCGGCGAATGGCAGCGGCGGCGGCAAAAAACCAATATGGGGTGGAGATAAACGGATCTATTTATCTACGATCGAATTATATTTCTTCGATGCACCATTGTCAATATGAATCCAATGTTAAGAAAACAAATTTAAGTAAATCAAATAAGGACTTGTGTTGGATTGGCACAACATAAACATAAATAAGAAATTTGGATAAAAAAATACGAAAGAGGTAAAGTAAAGAAAAAATCTCGGATTTATTCAATCAATAGAGGTACAATAAGCAAGATTAACCCCTTGTTTGTTGGTGGATTCCCGCAACAAACAAAACAAGAAAAAAAGTCAATTAAGTATGAATACAGTAAGAAAAAGGCAAATTGTGTGTAAATTATTACACAAAGATAGATACTAGTTACCCCCCCCCCCTTTTTTTATCAATTTTTTGTTTTTTTACTTTAATTAACTCGAATCGAAGTTCTTTCTTGAAATAATTCTGCCTTCCTTAAAATATCACAAATAGTTCCCGTAGGTTGAGCACCTTTTCAAGGAAATATAGAATAAAAGGAACATTTAAATAAGTTTGATTCTTTATCGGATCGTAAAAACCTACTTTTCTAAGATCTCTTCCTTCTCCTCGGGATCAAACATCAATTGCAACGATTCGGTAGATGGCTCATTGGAATCGGATCAAATTTTTTCAAATATTCAATTTATCTTATCGATCCTGAGCTATGACCGCATTATCCTGTGGCAGGATCATAACACCGACTATTTTTATTGTAGTGAGTTGTGCATTATCTTGCAGCAAAGTCCTTTAGGACCGCTGGTCTGCTGACGGTATGTCACTAATCATCTTGAACACAACCTTCAGAACAATTCATGCGCCAATGTATTAGCCTCTATTGGCGGGATCCTTAACATAAACATGTCAAAATTCAAATAGTTTTATGTTTCATATTTCAGTTCTAAAATCATGAGGTGTCAAAATCAATCAATCATATCCATAATAAGATCATATATCGTCATAATATTTCATAATAGTATATTACATAATAATATGCGATCCATCAAATTCGTGCATCATGAATAACACCACTTAGAGTCATGAATATAACAATTTAATGATTGCTAATAGATTTACAAAAAAAATAAAACAATACCATGCGAATGCAAGCTAACAGATCCAATTAATTCCAAAAAATTTTCTCAAATTTTGGTATTTAAAAATTATATTTTCAATCAGAAGTTATCATGATTATTCCAAGAATGGGACCTTAATTCCAATACCATCACCGGATTGACCAATTGGGAGTGCCCGACATCTCGGTCGGTCCGATCAAAGTGAAATTCATCGAATCATGCTCGGACTAGGGCACAGATGGTTCAACAAAGATCAGGGCGATCAAATCTATTAGTGTTTGGCAGAGGCCAGGGTGGGGGCTGATATGCTATCCGACGATCCTGGATTAGGACTCTTCACCAGGGTCAATTCAAAATCACTATGAAGATTCTTCACTGGATCCAACTATTCTAGAGTAGAGAGAAAGTCTAGGTAGAGAAAAACAAGAGAGCATGGGAAGAGAGAGAAGAGAACTATCTTCTCTCTCTCTAACCAAGGAGAGGAAGGAAGATGGTGGCTGCAGGTGGTGCCCGGGGTCAGGGACCCACGGTTGGCCAGCAAGCGGCCAGTGGCGACTGGCGGTCGACAGCACTAAATCCACTCAAAATAGGGGTTTCGACCCTCTTTAACCATACAAATCAAGCATCCTAATGGCCGGAGCTTCGGCCATGGTCTCCTGCCACTGTGGGGGATTGGAGGAAGACTTAGGAGGCAAGAATTGATGGTGGAACCAGCCGGAATCAGAAGAAAAAAACTTGCTTTCCGAAAGCAAGAAAAACATGGGCTTTGCCTCGTCTCGGCCAAATTTCGGCGATCATCAGTCGGAATCGGGCTTCCAAGGGTCACGGAGGATGAAAAGAAGAGTTATCCAAAGATTTTTGGATTATTTCCTCGCTTCTTGGCGGCGAATGGCAGCGGCGGCGGCACGATGGCGATCGGTGATCGAGGGAAAAAATCAAAGAAATCTGGTGACTACTCTCTGATTGGAGCTAGGGGAAAGCTTATATAGAGCGGAGACTAGGGTTTCCTAGTCTCCGGCAGAGTTCAAGGAGGAGGAGAACTCGTCCTCCTTCGTTGTGCTCAACTAGGGCTCTGCCCTAGTTCTGGGTCGGACGGGCCTTCGGTTTGCATTCGGATGCTGGGTCGGGCCAACATGCCGACCTAATGAGGCTGGGTCTCACATTCGCCCCTCGTTTAAAAATTTCATCCTCGAAATTTTCTTTTCTTGTGCTTTCAAAATGTTAGAGATACATAATTCTAATCTCGTCCTTAAGTTTTCAATAATTCTACTTACCAATACAATTTCATCATTAGATCTTATCAGAAGAATAAGGTTCAATACCTCTAAACTTGATTCTTTTTGTAGATGATGTAAATCAAACTTCTCTCTTATAAACGAAAAACGTCTTAATTCTGAATAAGAACATCATATTTCTTTGTCAAAATATCAACTACTCTTGATTAATCGATCTATCTGAATATTAGATCCTAAAAAACTCCTAGCCAACCCTAGAAGAATATTCATCAAGGTCGATAGATAACCTCAATTTCTTTCAATCAAATAGAGGGTTGATATTAATTGGGGAAGTACAATCTTCAGATTTAGGAGGAAAGATGTCTACACCAAAATATTCCAGATCCAAGATCAAAAATCGATGATCCATTAATTCTAGTCTCAAGATGCTAAGAATATTTTTAGCACGATATAAAATTGGAGAACCTAAGATAGTGCAGCGACTTCCAAAAATCAGAATATTTTTCTTTCGTTTATCAAGGAAAACTTACTACACAAGGAAACAGATCAAGTGTTTTGTTATTAAAACCTGCTGAATCTAAGAGAGAATATCATGGAAGTGTGTAATGGAGTAGCGGGAAAGTAGTTGAAGAGAGAACATCATGGAAGTGGTTTATGGCTGAAAACCTTATACATTTGCTAACTCTGCCCATCAATCAAATGTCAGTATGTGGATATAGTTCTTCTTGAGGGCAATTTGAGAATTAAATTTTTAATATCATTGTTATCTGAATGATAAAATCGAGATTCTCCTACATTTTATTGAAGTGAAATATCTAAATGAGTAATGTCTAGTGGATAGTAATAGCCAAAGTTGGCTAAATCAAAACTGTGACCCTACCAGTCAGTTTTCATGTTGATATGGTATGGTACCATACAGTACCAGCACATGGTACTTATGCTAATATCAGTCAAGTGCCAGGTTCACCTAATCTAGGATTTTCCCCATAGATCTAGAGAGGGGGAGGAAGGGAGAAGCATTCTAACTGTGGCTGTTGGAGGTAATGGTGTTGGTTGATGTGGTGGATCCTGTGGCCATCGAGGGTGTCAGATTTGAGCAGATTTGAGCCATAGGATGGTGTTGAGGGTCTAGGGGAAGATCGTCAGCAAAGTGGGAGCCGAAGCCAGTGGAGTAGTGGAGGGCTTGGAGGTGAATTGGCTGTTAGCGAGATATCTGGCATGGCAGAAAGGGAGAATGGGTCTAGGATCAAACCAGTGGGGATGGGACAAAGTCTTTTAAAAGCCGTGATCAGTTTGACCCAGGTGAATCAAGTCAGTATCATTCAAAACTGGATGGATCCATGCAGTTTTGCTAGCTTCGGACTAGTTTTGATAAGATCTTATCCCATTCCAAACTGAATCTATGAACCATCCTGGTTTGTTTCAGTATGCCCTGGGCCGGGATAGGCAGTTCACTGAACATTGGTAACAGCATCTTAAGGGCTTAATCATCATCCTTAAAGTTAGCTAGACTGTATCCATAATGAACAAGTATTTTGTTCATCTATGTGTGGTTAGTGTAGTGAGCTCTTCGCCTTTGTACTTAAACTCCTTTGGAAGTGAGCATTCTAGGGTTCCTATTATTGGCTTCGGTTAGTCTTCATCTTCTTGCCATTTAATAATCTGTTCTCCTTATCAAGTAAGGCTCAGCCTGTCCTTCATTTTAGCTAAATAAGTGTAACCGATAGTCCATCACTACATTCTTTATCGGTTCATGGTATAATTTGCTACAAACTAAGGGTAGCAATTTCAACCCATACCTGCTAACCTACCTAATCCCACTCGAAGTAAAAGGTTTTCAGTGAGGTCCTTTATTATTATTTAATTGAATTTGAGTTAGTTGAGAGTAACCCTATCATAAATTGGTCGAACATGAGCTTGACCATCCAACTTGTTGGGTCACCATGGTTTGAACAATCCCTTGAAATCCATGTTTGGACTTCTAAGATAGTGGTAAATGTGCAGTAGTCCATGGCCTATTCAAAGCTTCAAAGCCTTTCACATTATATAGTAAATATTCTTTTGTATGTATGACAACTATAGTGAAGTGCTGAGCAAGGATCGATGTGCCGGTATTGGAACTTGTGCCAGTAGCTCGGCGGCGTAGCTCGGTGCAGTACCATGCCATTCTGTGTCGAGCCCGTACTAACACAGTAGAGCCAGGGGAGGGCAGGGGAGGGAGAATGGGAGAGGAGGAAAGAGAGAGAGGGGGGTGGGAGGAGAGGGCGAGGGATAAAGGGAGGGAGAGAGAGGAAGAAAGCTGGCGGAGGGCCAGAGAGCTGCGCGAAGGGGCGGAGGAGGGGCTCCACCTCCGGTTCTCCTATTGCTTTCGAATTAGGGGTCCCAGAGGGGGCCCCTTTTTATTTTCGAAGATTTGAAGTGAAGTCGGCAAGGGACACCCTCCGGGAACCCTATTTCGAAAGCAATAGGGGAACCAGAGGCGAAGCCTCTCCTCCGCCCCTTCGCGCAGATCTCCAGTCCTCCGCAGCGCTCCGTCGGCCATTTGCCACCCTCCCCTCTCTTCCTTTTTCGCCTCTGGATCTCTTATTGCTTTTGAAATAGGGGTTCCGGAGAGGGCCCATTTTTATTTTCGAAGATTTGAAGCGAAGTCGGCAAACCTTTGCCGACTTGGCTTCAAATCTTCGAAAATAAAAATGAACCCTCTCTAGGACCCCTATTTCGAAAGCAATAGGGCAACTGGAGGTGAAGCCCCTTCTCCGCCCCTTCTTACGGCCCTCCGCAACCCTCCGTCGGCCATCTGCCACCGTCTCTCTGGCCCTCCATAGCCCTCCGTTGGCCCATTTCGAAAGCAATAGGGCAATTGGTTCCCCCATTGATTTCGAAATAGGGGTCATGGAGGGGGCCCCTTTGTAATTTCAAAAGCCATAGGGGAACTGGAGGCGGAGCCCCTCCTTCGCCCTTTCACGCGGCTCTCTGGCCCTCCATAGCCCTCTGTCGGCCATCTGCCAATCTCCCTCTCTCTTGCTTCCTCTCCCTCTCTCTCCCTCCCCTCCTCTCTCTCTCTTGTCCTCTCTTTCCTTCCCCTTCTCTCACCCCATCGCTGGTTTTTTGTTTTGGTTGCTAGAACCATCCTGATCCGTCACTGTTACGGCTCGATACACCCTGACCTAGGCGGTTCAGGATAGTTCCGTCGTCCTTGGTACTGAGACTAGTAATCAAGTACCCCAAAGTTTAACAATAATCTAACCGAATTATCAACAGTTTGTAGTAATCAGATTAATAGAATCTATGGATATTTCAATGAATTGAGCCATCGTGCCATTTTGATTATCATGTTTTAGTACTATTACAGTAATGTTGAGGTGGTAACATCTATTTTAAGTAGAGTAGCTAAGATCTTACTTGAAAATCTATGACTATGTTAATTAGACTATTTAATATGGCTTCAATTACAAGAACCAAACACTTTAACATGGATTGACTATAGGGCTATTGTAATACGTATAAAATTTGAATGAACAGGACCCTATCAGGTGATACTTGAGAGCCATATTGATGTTGATGTGTATATGAAATAAATGAGAGAAAAGGGAAAAGTGAAACACAATACACTGTTCTTAACAGCTAGAAGAACGAATTTGAGAATTAAAAATAGGTTGATCAGTTTGATGCTAGGTAAACTTGGACAAGTCTAAAAGTAACTATTTCAATAAAACATATGAATTTGAAAAATAAGAGCATTCAACGCAAAAGTGACAGAGAAATTCAAATGATGTGCTGGAAATATGTGTACTTGTAATTATGTTTCGCAGGTTTCCATTTTTTGAAAAGCTGCATCCAATATCCAACGAATTTCTAGTTCACAGGGACATTATGAGACTAGTTCTCAGGGACCTTAGAAAGCACTATGATGCATGTTTATGCATAGCTATGCTTTTAGAATTTGATTATTTATGAGAATTCCATTCTGTAGTTTTTTCATGTCATCTAAGATATGTGGTCTCTTTTTGCTAAATATGTTTTGTCTAGATTTCCATCACTTAAACAGGACAAAGATGGTTGAAGAAACTAGCTGGTTTTCTTAACAGTTCGGTTTCTTCATTGTGAATCAACACTTATTCTGAAAATCATAGTTCCTTTGTTATTATGGATACACATGGCTCTGATGGCATTCATTGAAATATTTCTGATTTGCATATGCTCGTGTTGATTAAACGAGTATTTGCAGAAAAATTTATATATGGCAGTTTCATCATTTTTTCCTTCTGGTTAATTGAATATTTATTCTTTCCATTCATGTCTTTGTTCCTTTTTCTTCCCTATCTTTAGTTTTTGGTTTTCAATATGAGAAAATTACCCATGCTAGTTTCACTTAGAGACCATGGGCAATACAGATAAAACACAGTATATATGAGAAGTTCAAAGAGAAAGTATCAACTTGTGTAGAATCGAGTTCTAAGATATGATTTGTTACATGATGGCGAGTCTATGAGAATGAAAATAGTATTTGAATTTATTTATAATTGCTTTACATATCTCTATGTTTTATCATATGTGTTTATTTCCAGACCTTTTTCTTCATGTAACTTGAGTCTTTCATCTGTGTTACTTATACAGGAATGATTTATTTACACAAATGTCATGAACCGAGGTTTGAAGATGCTGGTGACTGTTTTGCATTGGCTGGTTCTTGGTCTGAAGCAGCCAAAGTCTATGCTCAAGGACAACATCTGTCAAAATGCTTGTCAGCTTGTCGTCAAGCACTGCAGTTTGACTTGGGATTTCAATTTCTTCGTGAATGGCCGGTTATGGTGCCCGGAGATGATTGGATTGATTATATGAAGGGCACTATCTCAGATTATCATAAGTTACAGGACATTGATTCCCTGGAGAAGTTTGTCAGGGCTTTTCCAACAGATGCATTGGGTTTACTATTGAAGTCTGATTATTATGAGGAAGCTTCAGTTGTTGCAAATTTGAAAGGAGACATTATGCTTGAAGCTGATATGCTGCGTATAGCTAAACATTATGAAAAATCTGCCGATTTGGTGCTCTTTTATGCTACAGGGAAGATGCTTTGGACGGAAGGAAATAAAGGTTGGCCTTTAAAGTGCTTCAATGAACTACAGCAGGTTTTAGAAAAAGCCAGATCTCTATACATGTCAGTGTCAAATGATTTCAAGGCCTATATTTCGGCTGAAGCTGATTTTCTGTCAGACCAAAGTGCTAGCCTTACCTCCTTTGCTAGGCATATTAACAATGCTAAGACTTCCCGGAATATATGCGTAGAAACTTTTGCTGCTCGGAAATATCTAGACATTTGTCTTCAGACGAGTGCCTCTGAGTATTATCAGGAATCTGATGTTGCCCTTTGGAGATACAGAGGTTGCAGTGTGCAAGACATGTTTAGTTATGTTTCCATTCAAAGTCTCATGTTCTCTTGGAATTCATGGGTTAAAAGGGTAAAAGGTGTTCTGTCTTACTTCCACTCCATTGGAACTCCAGAAGTGAGCAAATATACTAAATATGAAAAATTCTGTCTGAAGTTCTTTGGTGTCCTCAAATCAGATATTGAAGGAATTTATATTTCTTCTAATGCCCGAGCATCATGGATTCGGTGGACAGATGAAAAGCATCTCCGTGTTTTAGACAATGTTGCATATATGAGTGACTTGGTGTTCAATTGCCTCGCTGAGAAATATTGGGCATCTGAAGTAATTTCTGTTGGAGCATCATTGCTGAAAAAATTGCAAGAGCTTCATAGCCACCTTTTTCGACATTCTAGTATGGTCCAGCGAGGCCTTATTGCACACTACTACTACATGGTACTGAATTGTCTCAAGGAACATGGCTTTCCAGGATTAGAATGTGAATCTAAAAGGTTCTACGAAAGTTTGACCAATTTTGATGCATTTCTATGCCGCACTTTTTTCCCTCTAGACTTCTCAAGGATTTTGGAGCAGATTGAATCGTCTACACAAGGTACAAACACCTCGTTAATTACTGCAGTTCTTCACAGAAACTTGGGTGTGTTGGATCAGTTTGGAGCAGCAAAAATTGGAAGAGTGGTGGTTTTTCTTCTGTCACGGAAACTTAGTTACACATTGCACCGGACTATTCGTGGCATGATCGGCCGAGAGTTTCCGTGGCAACATTTTCTTCGAGAGCTAAGTTATTCTAGAACTGAAGGGTGCCAGCGCACCACTCCTTTAGCAAAAACCTTCCTCCCTTCATCCATTTTGGATCTTCAAAGTCAGCTGCTGCTTCTTGAGAGCATTCTCTTTTATGCATCATCATGTCAAATGGGAAGAGGATGGTTTATCACATCAAGATCTAGCTTGTCTGCATTTCTTAATGCCACAGAATCTAGAGATTACTTCCATGCACTTTCAGTATCTAGCATTCATTCTCTGGAGGATGTGTACAGAAATACCACTCCTTTCTATGACTTCATATTGGACACCTCCGGTGAGCTTTTCTCTCTGAGTAATCTTCGTTGGGCTGCAATGAAAAGGTTGAGTACTCAAGCATTGGTGCTGAAGATGGTTATATTGGTGGGCCTTATCTGTCTGAACTCAGCCAAGCACTTCTTGAAAGTAAGAAAGCTGTTGAAGAGGGTTGCTGGCATTCTATCAATTTTGCCACACCAATTTCTGATTAAGTTTTGGAATTCAAGGAAAGGCCGGGTAACGTCTTTGAAGCTCTTCGGTTCAGTGCTTTCGAGATCAATGCAATCCATGGGCGACCAAGTAGTGGTGGTTCGCATGGATGGCTACAGTGAATCTTTTGATCATTTGAGGCCTTTACACCTGAAACATAGCGACCTTAAGCGAGGTAAGGCGTATGCTCAGGCATTGCTATTAGGAATAAACGAGGTTTAACAACTACCAACATTTTGTAATTGTTCACAAACTCATGTTTCAAGGTGATCTGAAATTGTTTAAATTTTACTTCAGCTTTGCAGTTTATTATTGTCATTAAATATTTAAACAAGTGCTTGAACTTATCTCTGAAATGTTTTTTTTTAAGAGACGAATGTATGCCGAAAAAATTATCTTATCCAAAAAAATTTAAAAATGTGAAAAGAAACAGGGTTTAACAGCTATTTAAATTCTATAAATGATTTTAGACGCATTCTTCATGGTGAAGTGGAAACTGTTTAAATTGTCACTTCAGTTTGCAGTTTGTTATCATTGCAAAATTAAAACAGGTTCTTTTGCATCTGTAGAATGTTTCTTTTTTTCAAAAACCACGAATTTTTGCTGACATAAATGATTTAAAAAAAAAAGGGAAAACGTGGACGGCAGGATTCGAACCTGCGCGGGCAGAGCCCACATGATTTCTAGTCATGCCCGATAACCACTCCGGCACGTCCACTTAGTTTAACTTAGCTTGTTCAAATATTTTCATCTGGCATATTCTTTATTCATTGGAGCAATTCATACAACTCTATCATAAAATTTCAAAACCAAGTCTCTATGTGTGCCCCAATTTGTTTATGTTTAGTTTTTTTATGTGCAGCTGATCGCTAGGTTGGATCTTTTTGCATCTTCATGTCGGCCATTAGACCAATGGTTGTGTAAACTATGTAACATAACAATGAAAACGATGATGATAAGGGAGGAAGAAGTCCCTGCCTTATTGGAGACATGGAATAACATATAGAAAATGGCTTGGATAAGCAAACTCTCGAGCCCTTGTTTAAGCATTTTTGCTTAGGTCTTGCCTGAATAAGTAAATAAGTGATAACCATTTTGAAAATATAGAGGAATAAAGCCACTTGAATAATCAGAAGAAAGTTATTTTTCTTGTTGTTTTAAACATTCCATAGAGTAAAGCATTTTGTAGGGTTATATTCCACTAACTTATGGAGAAATTGAAATGTGAAGACAACAATACTGAGCAGAGCCTCTCGGAAAAAATAAAGCAATTATAAATAGGCCCTAAAGCTTTTGAAAACTCGAGCTTTCTATCTGTTTGGCTATGAGAGATGAAATGATATAGAAAATTTTCAAATTAGCTAGAATTTCTTTTCATTTGGAACATGTATTCCTTTTTCTTTTCCTTTTCCAAATTAATGGCAAGACTTCAACCACCAGGTTATAACATGGATTCTTGGTTTCTATGAGTAATTTATTATTCAAATATCATTGAACATCATTTGCATTATATTTTGGTATTTCATATTTTAATCATTATCTTTTATAAAAATTCTTTTCCCTTTGATAAAAAATGAAAAATAAATATATCTTATTTTGTTCTTATGATATTTTTGAAATATTATTGTGAAAATATTTTAAAACATTAATAACTTCTACACACTCATTTTGTATATAATTTTCTTACAAGCTCTCTATGATTTGATAATTCATGCTTAGTTTTATTTATGCTGTAATTAGAGTAATAATGATATTTGATACAAAAAATATTAATATTTTTTATATTATATTTTATTTTAAATAATCTATGATTTTTTATGTTAATATAAACTTGGTTGGACTAGTGACGTAGACCTTTAACGAGGTCGATCTTCATAGAAAGAGAAGGAAAAGTGTGATCAATAAAAAAATAGAGAAATATTGCTGAAAATTGATGTAATTTTTTTTTCTTTCAAAAGTGTCCTTAAGCATATAGATAGAATAGGATAAGGTTTTTTCTTTTTTTAAAGGCATAATAGGTATTTTACATAATTTTTTTAGGATAGTAAATGTTCAACCAAACATAAGCTATTCTAAAATATGCTGCTTTTTTATAGTCAACCAAACATATAAAAATTATTTTTTTCAGATATTATATATTCGAATATCAGTTTTTTAGAAAAAATATTTTAGCAAGAAAAATTCTTCTAGCAAATCAAACAAACTCTAAAATCAAAAAACAGAGTAGAAGTGTTCATAGTGGAATATGTCTAAAGGTTTCCATCTCCCCTGAGCAAGGGAGGCTGTTTTCTGGTTGTTCCTATAATGGGTCAGTAGTCGAAATGGCACAGGATCCTGAGATCTAAGTTATGAATTGGCCATCTAAATAACTCATCTGCTTGCATTCCAGCCAAAAGACCACAGTTGTCGCTGATTTAAAAGAATATTACCACATATATAGGGCATGTGCAAACAAGTTTCAAACTCCTCATTTATTCCAATAAATGTAATTAAGCTTATCAGAAGACAAGACTTAACAATAGACACTACAAAATTTACCTTTTGAATCATTGCTAACTGCAAGTTTTTCAAGCAAGTTATGGATATCAAACATATTAAGCTTGGTTATAATTAAAACATTCTGTTCTATTATAGCAAGCACTGAGTTGTATTGCAGCTTATTGGTAGTTATCACAGCATTACACTTCACCTCTATGTAACCTGTCCTTCCATGACAATGCAAAGACACTTCTGACTACAGAAGAAGTTAGTAAAATTTTCAAGGCATTTCAAAGCCATTATTTCTAATATTGTTTGTGATGTGCGACTAATTAGAATGAAATACGACAAATATGAGGATATAAAGAATGGGGTAGAATGGATCAAGGTCATTGGACACTGATGTCGTCCTTGGCACAACGAAACTTCACCCATCAGCCTGGAAACCCCTTTCCTTCTGGGTGGTGGTGGTGGTGTCCGGCTGCAAAAGTTTGAGGGGATGGAAATGGAAATCTAATAGTCCCACCTATAGACAAGAGACTTATGCCAAACCCTTAACTTCCCAATTGACCAACCACCATGCCTCCCCCCATACCTCCTGTTAACTTTAGCCATGCAGCTCCCAGGGACAAGAGGTCAGACCCAACCATTCCGTTGCTTCATTCCCATGCACCCCTTGGAAACCTTTTAAAGTAGGGGTTTGTTTCCGGGGTGGCGGCACAGGGCACATCATGGTTAGCTGCCGGAATCCTATAAAGTGCTTCCTCTCTCATTGGTTTGGCCATCGAGCCAAGTGGTGTAGATACCCCAACACCTCCCCCCGAGGAATCCAGTGAAAAATCCAGTTACCTTGGAAACCTCGAAACCCTCCGTCACCTCCACCTGTGACATGGCGAATATCTCCAGTTACCTTGACAGAGCGGCTTTTGTTGAGACCTTTGGGCGACCAGTGAAAGAGAATGATATTTCTAACATCGTCACCCATAAAGTAAAGAAATCTTGTTCTTGGACAACACAGCAACTCTCTGAGAGAGAGTTCCTCGTATCATGTCTGGACAACCAAATAAGATGCTGTCGGAAGCATACATGTAATGGATTTTGAATTCAAATAAGGACCGTACTAGAGACGTTGCTGGTATCCCAAAAAAGTAATGCTTTTTACGCATCTTTTTAGCCATGGCTTTCTTGCCGCATGAACATGGTCGGAATGATGGCATCATAGCCATGTCAGGGGAAGGGAAAAAGCCAGTCAAAACTTTTTCCAAGCAACTGGATACAACGTCTCCTAGGCAAGGTCCTGCAGCCACTGGAAAGCTGAGCACTCGCCTTCGAAATAAAAAGATAAAAATGCTTAGTCTTGAGGAGGACGAACTTGTTCCAGAAGATATTTTATACCTCAACACCCTTACGACCAAGGAGGTGAGATTGCTCGGCAAAAAGTGCTACTTCTCTTCCAGGAAAAGTAGAAGCCTTGCCAGACATCAAACTTCTCGTTGTGGACCCCTTCCAGTTGATATGCTATTAATTTGATTTATCATCCACTTAGTAACATATTTGATTCTATGGTCATAAAATTTAATTATCCAATTTATATCAGTATTTATATTCATACTTTGGGTGTCCAATTATATCTGTATCTATTTAAAATAAATATGGATATAAATTTTTATATCTGACTAGCATCCGTATCCGTATCTTTATGCATCAAACAAAATATATATAAATATAGATATGCTAGTATTTGATCTAATTTCAGCCATAACTTTCAACATTTGTATGATATATCGTTCATTGGATGCATCACGATGCCTTGTTGTTGCGGGGACGGACGCTTTGGCCGGAGCCTCATGCAACAGTTAGTCCACAATAAGCTAGCAGAGAAAGAGGACTACGTATTAGATGTATGCCCTAGAAGCCAATTTTGGCTGACACATTATTAATTCTAGAGATATAATTTTGTACTTGACTATTTATTATTGAATAAATAAAGGCATCTTTCTATTCATATTATTTATGTGTCTATGAATCATCCAAGAATTAATAAGATGAAGATGCGTATTCTTAAGAGTTAAGAATTTGAGCCATGCATCATTGGTGATTAATTTCTGAATGCTCCTGATCAATGGATCATCACAAGAATGGTGATCGATCCGATCAGTGCACACATTGCTTTCCTTATGGATGGACGAGACTCAAGTCCACAGTGTGGCGACACTGAAGTAATAGTGCAGGTGCTTATTAGAGAACAAGGGTACTGAGCGTGACCAACACAAGAAGTCACTTGGATGTCTATCCACTCGTCAGTGACTTGCTTGATGTTGCAGTAGTGTGACTAGTCCTTTGACCTGCGATGCTTCGGCTACTCACAGTGAGGTTATTGTAGTTTGACTGCACAAATACATGGTCTCTAGCCATATGGGTCCATGCAGTGTAGATTGGCTGCAGTAGGTTCACTGTAGGAGTAGGGTATGCACCTATAAGGAATCTATCGACCTTGATAGATAAGGAGAGATCCTATGTGATTTATAAGACTGAGTTCGTAAGACCTCGGCCGAGGCAGATTGCACAGTGGAGAAAGAGTTCTCCACTCTCGAACTTAAGTCGAATAAATCTTGACATATGACAGACGAAGAGGTTTGACGAGTTATCCATGACCTCCGTCCTGTAGGGATCCACGATAGAAGGACTGTATCACATGATAACTGCACCTAGAGGTTCATCATTCTATTCTGCTGGGTAGCCACTACATGCTGCTAGGTGTCACTAGTGGATGGTGGGACTCATAGGGATTATCTTGATGATCGATAAATCCTAATGAGTAGAGTTGGAATCGTTCCGATCCATTGAAAGGAGTTTTCAATGATATTGTGATAGAGATCACAATATATCTCACTACCAGTCAGAGTAGAACCTATGGGGTCACACACACTAGAGGCATTGACCGATCTGATGGTTGAATCGTGATTAGGAATCACAAGTAATCAATTCGATTGATAATAAGTTGAAGAAGGAACAAAGGAAATTGATTAATTGGACTTAAAACAAGAGTCCTACTTAGAGTAGGATTTGTAGAGTCCTAATTGGATTAGGACTAGGAATTCTACTTGGACTGGAATTCCTACTTGGACTGGGAATCCTATTTGGAGTAGGACTAGGATTCCTACTTGGAGTAAGATTCCTATAATCCTAATTAGATTAGGAGTTTTGAATTAAATTTTGGATTCCTACTTGGAGTAGGATTCCTAGAGTCCTAATCGGATTAGGACTTCGAATTCAAATTAGAGTCCTAATTGGATTAGGACTAGAATTAAACAAGTCCTAATTGGATTAGGATTTCTTAAGTCCCAATTAATTATTAATCCAATGAATCAAGATGATTCCTAATTAGATTAGGATTGAAGAGTTTAATTGAGTCATGGTTCATTCAAGTTCTAATTGGATTAGGACTAGCATAGATTGAACCCAATTGATTCATGATTTGGACTAAACCAAATAGGAGCCCTAGATGCCTTTAAAAGGCTTTGAAAGGAGGTGCCCTAAGGATAGGTGAAGCCCTCCTCCTCTCCAACTCGTGGCCACCCTTCTCCCCTCTTGGTTTCAGCCGCCATCAGCAAAAAGGTGAGAAGAAGAAAGCTTGGCGGCAGCCTCCTCCCTCCTCCTTTTCTTCATCCAACGCAGCGGAAAGAAAAGGGCTGCAAGGTGCTTTGATTCTTCTTCAAGATCCCTCCTTCTTCTTTCTCCTCCCAAGCACAATCAAGAGTTGATTGAAAGGGAGGTGATCAGCCATCAAAAACATATCTCTGCAAGGGAGCTAGCACCCCGGGGAGATTGGAACATTTGGATCGGTTCCTGCTTCGTGTGGATACCCGTAGAGGCCGGACACTTGAACGGCTTCAAGCGAACCTTCATCCAAAACCACGATCATCAGTTTGCGGTGATCATCTACCCGCACAAGGTGAAGATCTGATCTTCTAATGTTATTTAAAAGTTTTTAATCCTTATCTATCTACGAACGGTTTTAAACAACGTTCATGCGATGGGCGGGTTCCCAACACTGCGTTCCTTCCGAGGTATTGTCCGCTTTGGGCGCTCTGGCCCGCGCGTCCAGCGCAAACGGGGGGAGACTGGTGCCCTCGGTTTTGTCCCACAAAAGGACCCTCGAGAGGAAAGGATTTCCACCCCTCATTTAAGGCACAGAACCTTTCCGCTACTAGCCGATGTGGGACTAAATTGAAGGCCCCCTCCCCCTCCACAACATAGCCTCCCAGCGGGAAGGTCCTGTGCCGGTTTAACCCGGCTTTACCAGCCTCCTAGGCAACCTGAGGGGTAGTCAATGGAGAGAGGAGGCGCGCCCTCCTTCTAGCGCCATCTGTTGCGGGGACGGATGCTTTGGCCGGAGCCTCACGCAACAGTTAGTCCATATTAAGCTAGCAGAGAAAGAGGACTACGTTCCTTCTGAGGTATTGTTCGCTTTGGGCGCTCCGGCCCGCGCGTCCAGTGCAGACGGGGGGAGACTGGTGCCCTCACGGTTTTGTCCCACAAAAGGGCCATCGAGAGGAAAGGATTTCCACCCCTCATTTAAGGCACAGAACCTTTCCGCTACTAGCCGATGTGGGACTAAATTGAAGGCTCCCTCCCCCTCCACAACACTCCCCCCCCCCCCCAATTCACACGTTTTGGGTCTGTATACTATCTTACCAGTTATCGAGCAGTGCTTCATTGGTAGTGTATTTTGGTGCAACTTTTGTCCCTAGTGGAGATCTTGTGTAATGGAATCTAGTTATCGTGCTGCATCTCATAAGAACCCGTTCCTAGCTCTCTTCTTACTCTTACCATATGTCGCTGCATTGTCTAGGGCACCAGAACATATTTTATATTTAGAGATGCATAGCCAAAATGACTGAAATAAACAAGTGCAAGGAAGCCTATTCTATCTTAATCCCGAACCACATGCGGACTAGGTTCTGATAGGTCATCAGTTACAGTGCACACCTCATACCTATTATCCTTTTTGTCACATACCGCACAGCAGCTCTACTACTGCCACTATTTCCATGATTTTTGTATGCTGTCTAACAGATTGCACATAAATCAGTCTGTCCCCAATCGATCTACTTAAATGTTTGGCTTGGCCATTTCTTGTGCCTTTTCAGACCTTTGTTAGTAGACAAGGCTTCACCAACCCTACCTATGAGAACCAGACCAACTTGGCTTGTTCTGGACCAAAGTCAGCAAACTCAGTCGGCTTCAACTCAAAATTCAAAAGAAAAAAAAAAAAAATCGGAGCAGAGCATTGCGATCCCCCACTTGAATGACTGCCATTAGGGAGGCACGGCCAGCGCAAACTCCTCGCGGCCAATATGAATGGCTGTTGAGGGCCACTGCAATTGGCAAATGGCTAGCTAAGGCTTAATCCAAGGTTATCCTCTTCCAAAACATCTATTTAAACCCCTCCTTCCCTTCAATTGATCCATCATGGCACCTCTTCCCACTTCCTCTCTCCTTCCCCCTTCTTAGGTGGCCGACGTGCCACCCCGGCCAAGCACCGCCTCTCAAAACCATCTCTTTTTCCACTGAAAACATCATTCGTCTGTTTTCACAGACTGACCATTGTTGCTTTCTTCCACTGGAAGTCACCACGGCTGGCCAAAATCCTTCACCTCCAGCCCTTGCCAGTGAGTTCTCTATCCCCGTTGATACTTTCTTGGGCCGAGAAGGCTTCCACCGAGGTAGCTAGGTGTTGGGAACCCGCCCATGCCGCTGATATTTCAAAACAAAATCAGATGGCAGCGGAAAGGGGGCATGTGCGGGATCAACGTTCATCGCATGAACGTTGTTTCGAGACCTTTCGTAATTAGGTAAGAATTAAAACTTTTAAAACCATTAGGAAGATCAGATCTTCACCTTGCGCGGGTAGATGATCACCGCAAATCTGAATTCGTGGTTTTCGGAAGAGGGTTCGCTTGAAGCCGTTCAAATGTCCGGCCTCTACGGGTATCCACACGAAGTAGAGGACCGATCAAATCTTTCTTGTCTTCCCGGGGTGCTAGCTCCCTTGCAAAGACTTCTTTTGATGGCTGATCTCCTCTCTTTCAATCAACTCTTGATTGCACTTGAGAGGAGGAAGAAGAAGGATGAAGAAGAGGAAGAAGATCAAAGCCCTTCGCAGCCTTCTTCTTTTCTCATGCGTTGAAGCCAAGAGGAGGAAGAAGGGATGTCGCCAAGGTCTTCTTTCCCTTGCACCTTGCTTGCGGTTGAACCAAGGGAGGAGAGGGGAGGGTGGCGGCAGCAAGAGGAGGGCTTCAAGTGCATTAGGGCGCCGACCCCTTGCCTCCTCTTATATAGCCATCTAGGGCTCCTACAATCTAGGAGCCCTAGAGTTAATTCCATAAGAAGGGGGCGCCGGCCCCTCTCTTCATGCCGCACACAAGGAGAGGAGGAGGGGCGTGATCCCTCCTTCTTGTGATGCCCTAATCCTCCTCTAAGGAGGATTAGGTGTCCCTCTTATGGCTAAGTCCTAATCCTATTAGGCTTTAACCAAATCATGAATCAATTGGATTCAATCCATGCTAGTCCTAATCCTATTAGAACTTGAATGAACCATGACTCAATTGAACTCTTCAATCCTAATCCAATTAGGAGTCATGTTGATTCATTAGATTAATAATTAATTTAGACTTAAGGAATCCTAATCCAATTAGGATGTATTTAATTTTAGTCCTAATCCAATTAGGACTCTATTTGAATCCGAAGTCCTAATCCAATTAGGATTTCTAGGAATCCTACTCCAAGTAGGAATCCAATTTTAATTCAAAATTCCTAATCTCATTAGGGTTGTAGGAATCCTATTCCAAGTAGGAATTCCAGTCCTACTCCAACTAGGATTCCCAGTCCTAATCCAATTAGGACTCTAGGAATCCTATCCGAAGTAGGATTTGTGTTTAAGTCCAATTAATTAATTTCCTTTGTTCCTTCTTCAACCGAATATCAATCGAATTGATTACTCGTGATTCATAATCACTATTCAACCATCGGATCGGTCAATACTTCTAGTGTGTGTGACCCCATAGGTTCTATTCTGACTGGTAGTGAGATATATTGTGATCTCTATCACTTTATCATTGAAAACTCCTTTCAATGGGTTGGAACGATTCCAACTCAACTCATTAGGGTTTATCGATCATCAAGATAATCCCTATGAGTCCCACCATCCACCAGTGACACCTAGCAGCATGTAGTGGCTACCCAGTAGAATAGAAAGATGAACCTCTAGGTGCAGTTAACATGTGATACAGTCCTACTATCGTGGATCCCTACAGGACGGAGGTCATGGACAACTCGTCAAACCCCATCGTCTGTCATATGTCAAGATTTATTCGACTTGATTTCGATAGTGGAAAACTCTTTTCCACTTTATATTACTGCCCTGGCCAAGGTCTTAGAACTCAGTCTAACAAATCACATAGGATCACTCCTCTTCTATCAAGATCGATAGATTTCTTATAGGTGCATACCCTACTCCTACAGTGAACTTACTGCAGCCAATCTACACTGCATGGACCCATATGGCTAGAGACCATGTATGTGTGCAGTCAAACTACAATAACCTCACTGTGAGTAGCCGAAGCACCGCAGGTCAAAGGACCAGTCACACTACTGCAACATCAAGCAAGTCACTGACGAGTGGATAGACATCCAAGTGACTTCTTGTCTTGGTCACGCTCAGTACCCTTGTTCTCTAACAAGCACCTGCACTATCACTTCAGTGTCCCTACACTGTGGACTCAAGTCTCGTCCATCCAGAAGGAAAGTGATCTGTGCACTGATCGGATCGATCACCGTCCTCGTGATGATCCATTGATCAGGAGCATTTAGAAATTAATCACCAATGATACATGGCTCAAATTCTCAACTCTTGAGAATATGTATCATCATCTTATTAATTCCTTGGACGATTCATAGACACATAAATAATATGAATGAAAAGATGCCTTTTATTTATTCAATAATAAACAGTCAAGTACAAAATTATGTCCCTAGAATCAACAATGTGTCAGCCAAATTGGCTTCTAGGGCATACATCTAACAATCTCCCACTTGCACTAAAGCCAATTGGTCATATATCTTAGGCCCATCTTCTTAAGGTGGGCTTCAGTCTTTTGCTGACTCAGCTGCTTAGTGAACGGGTCCGCCACGTTATCCGCGGAGTCTACTCTCTGCACCTTTACATATTTCTTCTCAACATAGTCGCGTATGAGATGGAAGCGCCGCTCTATATGCTTAGACTTCTGATGAGACCTTGGCTCCTTAGCAAGGTCTATGGCGCCATTATTATCGCAGTAGAGTGTTATGGCATCTGATGTCATCACGTCCAACTCTGCAATGAATTTCTTGAACCAGAAGCCTTCCTTAGCAGCTTCAGAGGCGGCGATGTATTCAGCTTCCATAGTAGAATCAGCAATGATCGGTTGTTTAGAACTCTTCCAATTTACCGTACCACCATTGCACAAGAACACATATCCAGATGTTGACTTCCTGTCATCGACATCAGTCATGAAGTCTGAATCTGTGTACCATTCTACCTTTAACTCTGATGATCCTCCAAAAACCAAGAATAAATCTTTAGTTCTTCTCAAGTACTTAAGAATATTCTTCACAGCTGTCCAGTGTTCTTCACCTGGATTCGACTGATATCTGCTTGTGACACTCACAGCAAGAGCTATATCAGGTCGTGTACACAGCATGGCATACATGAGGCTTCCTATTGCCGATGCATAGGAAATCTTGCTCATGCGTTGAATCTCTTCAGATGTGTTGGGGCACATCTTCTTGGAGAGATGAATTCCATGCCTAAGGGGTAAGAGACCCCTCTTGGAGTTTTCCATGCTGAACCTCTTCAGCACCTCCTCTATGTACATTTTCTGTGAAAGGCCAAGCATCCTTTTAGATCTATCTCTATAGACCTTTATTCCCAGAATATAGGATGCTTCCCCAAGGTCTTTCATGGAGAATTCTTTTGACAACCAGACCTTGACCGAGGTTAGCATGGGAATATCATTCCCAATCAGGAGAATGTTATCTACGTACAGTACGAGAAAAACGACAGCACTCCCACTAACCTTTTTGTAAACACACGGTTCCTCTTCATTTTTGATGAAATCAAACGTTTTGATTGCGTCATCGAAACGAGTGTTCCAACTCCGAGATGCTTGCTTTAGTCCATAGATGGACCTTTGCAGCTTGCAGACCTTGTGATCTCCATCACTGGAAGTGAAACCCAAAGGCTATTCCATATAGATATCTTCATTAAGATATCCATTCAGGAAAGCAGTTTTCACATCCATCTGCCAGATTTCATAATCATGAAATGCTGCAATGGCAAGCAATGTTCGGATGGATTTTAGCATGGCTACAGGTGAAAAGGTCTCCTGATAGTCAATGCCCTCGTGCTGACTATACCCTTTTGCCACAAGCCTTGCCTTATAGGTCTCTACCTCTCCATCCGAACCTATCTTCCTCTTGTAGATCCATTTGCATCCAATAGGTACAATACCTTCTGGTGGGTCTACTAAGGTCCAGACTTGGTTGGAATGCATGGAGTCTAACTCTGACTTCATAGTTTCCAGCCATTTCTCGGAATCGATATCAGATATCGCCTCGTTGTAGATTTTGAAATCCTGTATGTGATCCCTATCTCCCACTAGGAACATTTCCTCGGTATCCTCTTCTAGTATACCTAAGTATCTATCGGAAGGATGGGAGACCCTACTAGATCTACGAGGTGGTCGAGGGACATCGTGTACTGGCTCTTTATGAATGGGTTCTATAGGATCCATGACTCGTTGCTTTTCAGAGACTTTCTCTTCAAGCTCAATTTTCCTCCCACTGCCTCTATCAAGGATAAACTGATTTTCCAAGAAGATGGCATGACGGCTCACAAACACATTGTGATCCTCTGAGACGTAAAAATTGTATCCTAATGACTCTTTAGGATATCCTATAAAACGAGCACTTATGGTCCTAGCCTCTAACTTGTCCGCCTGTAGTCTCTTGATGTGGGCCGGACATCCCCAAATCTTGAGATGACCCAGACTTGGTTTCTTACCATGCCATATCTCATACGGTGTGGTAGGAACGGATTTAGAGGAAACTCTATTCAATAAATAAATCGCTGTGAGTAAGGCATCTCCCCAAAGAAACATAGGTAAATCAGTGAAGCTCATCATGGACCTGACCATGTCCAACAGGGTCCGATTCCTCCTCTCTGACACCCCGTTGAGTTGAGGTGTACCCGGAGGTGTCCATTGTGAGACTATGCCATTTTCTTTGAGATAGTCCCGGAATTCCCCACTAAGGTATTCTCCTCCTCGATCTGATCGAAGAGCCTTAAGAGATTTTCTGGTTTGTTTTTCTACTTCATTCTTGAACTCTTTGAACTTTTCAAAAGATTCAGACTTGTGTCTCATAAGATACACATACCCATATCGTGAATAATCATCGGTAAAGGTAATGAAGTAAGAATAACGGCCCCTGGCTGGCACATCGAATGGGCCACATACATCTGTATGTACTAGGGTAAGTATTTCAGTGGTCCTCTCCCCATGTCCTACAAAGGGCAATCTAGCCATTTTTTCTTGAAGACAGGACTCGCAAACTGGATATGACTCGGAAGTCAATAAGCCGAGAAGCCCATCTTTATCCATTTTGTTCATCCTATCCTCTCCAATATGGCCAAGTCTGAGGTGCCACAAATATCTTTGGTTTATCTCATCTCTAGATCTTTTGGATCCTTTGGCACTCACTTCTTGCTCGGTAATATTCACAGATACATCCATATGTAAATGATAGAGACTGTCGATCATGAAACCACGTGCGACTATTTTATTTCTTAAATAAATAGAACAGCAGTCTTTGTCAAAAGTAAAAACATGACCTTCCTGTGCTAGACATGAAACAGAAATCAAATTTCTGCTAGCAGCAGGTACATAATAGCAGTCTCTAAGTAATAAACTAAATCCAGACGGTAGTCGCAGATGGTAGGTGCCCACAGCCACAGCAGCAACTTTTGCCCCGTTGCCAACCCGAAGGGTTACCGCACCTTCCGCCAGCCTTCTACTTTCCTTTAGACCCTGCATGGTAGTGCACAAATGAGCACTAGAACCAGAATCTATAACCCAACTAGAAGTAGAAGAAACCGTTAGATTAGTTTCAATTATGAGCAAGTCTATACCTTCTGAAGGCGTGTCACCTTTCTTGTTCTTCAGGCTCTCGAGGTATGAAGGACAGTTTCTCTTCCAGTGGCCTTCGACATTGCAGTGGAAACATTTTCCTTTGTCGTTAGCCTTTTTCTTTTGAACTTCCTTCTTTGGCTTCTTGTCTTTCTTCTGCTTCTTAGCAGGCTTCTTTTTCTTCCAAGTAGACTTTCTCTTGGAACAAGAAGTCAACTCAGCAGCAAGGACATTGCCCCTTGAACCTTTCAAGGCTCCCTCAGCAGTTACCAACATGTTGATTAGTTCAGTCTTAGTGCATTCAATCTTATTCATGTGGTAGTTTACTATAAACTGACCAAATGAATCAGGAAGTGACTGTAGGATCAAATCCACTTGTAATTCCTTGTGCATGTCCATACCGAGCTTCTCAAGCTCCTCCAGGTCCTTGATCATGGTCAGACCGTGATCATGGACAGACTGCCCCTCGCGCATTTTTGCTTTAAAAAGCCTCTTGGACACTTCAAAATGAGCTGTGCGACTCTGCTCACCATACAACTCTTGCAGGTGTGCCAGTATATCCCTAGCAGTCTTCATATTTTCATGCTGGCATTGGAGTTCATTAGACATGGATGCCATCATATAGCATTTTACTCTAATGTCATCATCCAACCATTTTTTATGCATCTCACGCTGAACATCAGTAGGACGTGTTGGTAGTGTGGAGATATCTGAATCGAGTATGTAGCCTATTTTCTCACAGTCCAAAACAATTTTGAGATTTCTAAGCCAGTCTTTGTAATTGGTTCCGGTCAGTCGGTTGGTCTCAAGAATACGGGTCAAAGGGTTTGAAGCTGACATTGTATCTGCAGAGAGTAAAGATTCTAGTTAGACTTTTGTACTTGATCCTAATCTGTTCTAAGGTCTTTTAGAATAAATGTAACTCCCACTATTTTCTCGAATCCCTCACACTCCCCTGGTAGGAAAACGAAAATCCCACACGACTAGGATTTCTAGTGGGTACTGCGGTCCCACCGATTTACATGCCACCTCACCTAACAGTTATTGGTGACACATAGATGGATGAGTGTACAACTCTTGTACAATGCTTCTCAAGCATGGTGCAGTGTAACTTGGTCTCTAAGCCATGAAGACCTCACCTAACAGTTATTGGTCCCATTTCTTAGTTAAGTCAGACCCACCGTATAACCGTAGGAATAAAGTCGTCATTGGGTCTTCACCTAACAGTTATTGGTGCCCAACCCCACCTTTACCCTACAACATCTCATGTCTATAGAGAGGTCCAGCCCCCCGATGCAACTTGACCACTGTGTCCAGCCGAGACAAATCAACATTAGAAAGGCCTTAGCAGCTCTACTACAGTGGAAGACCTATTGACTTAATATTGGTTAATCAGGTCTTAGTGTTTGCAACTTGAGCCCTTCATAAGAGGTAATCGAACAATTGGCCAGGTAAGCAGGTGGGAGGCTCCCCTTACTCAGAGAGTAAGGTCCTAATTAAGTAACCACCTTTTATGCTTTCCTAGACACCAATTAGATCAATTAATCTAATATGACTTGCTCATGTCAGTTCGCTCTCGACTTGATTGAGGAGGTTTTGATTTAGGTCTCAATTGGGTTTGCTACATCACATGTAAACCTATCTACCCGACTCGCATTCACATCACATGCAAACGGCACATCACAGACAGTTATAATCGCAGCATCAAATTAAAGCTAAACTTTAAATAGGTGATGATCATGGATTCTAGTTAGGTCGTATTACAAGCACATGCACGTCAATCGATCAACTGGTCTTCAACTCTTGAATTGGTTCCAAGCCTCCTTGATTCGATCCTTGACCAACTCTTGATCCAATCGCCATCAACCGCTTAGACCCCTGTTCATCTCATGCATCGTCTTCGACTTGATCGTTGACGTACATCACATCACAGAAATACAACCAGATGTAAAATAAAAATAAAAATAAATTATATCTCCTTTTAGGAGGCACGCAGGCCTCTCAAAACATCAAATAAGATGCATGCAAGCATCTGAAAAATTACATGACATCGCAGATCACATCGCAGGTCATTACATTTGATACCAAAAGGGTTTGAATCCTATGATCATCACCATATGCAACAATTATAATTTTCAGATCTGAAAACTAACTGATTATGTCATGACATAGGTTGCTGATCATGCAAATCATGATTCTAAACTTTGTAATCTCATTAACAACGCAATTAGAATCATCATTTTATCACATAAAAATCAGCATGCAAAAATCAGCACCCCTGAAAAATCTGCATGCTGAAATTTTCAGCATGCATGATCATTTAATTTTCAGATCTAATAAGTCTTTAGATATTTAATTCTTACCTTAATCTACGAAGCCTAGGCTCTGATACCACTGTTGGGAACCCGCCCATGCCGCTGATATTTCAAAACAAAATCAGATGGCAGCGGAAAGGGGGCATGTGCGGGATCAACGTTCATCGCATGAACGTTGTTTCGAGACCTTTCGTAATTAGGTAAGAATTAAAACTTTTAAAACCATTAGGAGGATCAGATCTTCACCTTGCGTGGGTAGATGATCACCGCAAATCTGAATTCGTGGTTTTCGGAAGAGGGTTCGCTTGAAGCCGTTCAAACGTCCGGCCTCTACGGGTATCCACACGAAGTAGAGGACCGATCAAATCTTTCTTGTCTTCCCGGGGTGCTAGCTCCCTTGCAAAGACTTCTTTTGATGGCTGATCTCCTCTCTTTCAATCAACTCTTGATTGCACTTGAGAGGAGGAAGAAGAAGGATGAAGAAGAGGAAGAAGATCAAAGCCCTTCGCAGCCTTCTTCTTTTCTCATGCGTTGAAGCCAAGAGGAGGAAGAAGGGATGTCGCCAAGGTCTTCTTTCCCTTGCACCTTGCTTGCGGTTGAACCAAGGGAGGAGAGGGGAGGGTGGCGGCAGCAAGAGGAGGGCTTCAAGTGCATTAGGGCGCCGGCCCCTTGCCTCCTCTTATATAGCCATCTAGGGCTCCTACAATCTAGGAGCCCTAGAGTTAATTCCATAAGAAGGGGGCGCCGGCCCCTCTCTTCATGCCGCACACAAGGAGAGGAGGAGGGGCGTGATCCCTCCTTCTTGTGATGCCCTAAGGAGGATTAGGTCCTCTTATGGCTAAGTCCTAATCCTATTAGGCTTTAACCAAATCATGAATCAATTGGATTCAATCCATGCTAGTCCTAATCCTATTAGAACTTGAATGAACCATGACTCAATTGAACTCTTCAATCCTAATCCAATTAGGAGTCATGTTGATTCATTAGATTAATAATTAATTTAGACTTAAGAAATCTGTGGAGTGATTGATTAAAACCCCATTTGATTTTGATGAGTTCAAAGCATTTGAGTATATCTTGTGATTACTAATGAATTCAATTGAGTGTTTCAGTGAAAATTCTGTCCAAGTGTCTCTAGATTTGGTTCATAGTATTTTGGATAAGTTAAGAAGTCTGCTGAACCAAAGTCTGAGACTCGAGTCGACTCCCGAGTATCACGAGTCGACTCCAAGCGTATCAAGTTCACTGGCACGAGCTCGAGTCGACTCCAGACTAGTACGAGTCGACTCCGACTGAGAACAGAAAGAAGAACAGAAAGCCTCATCTCAGAACCTGTCAACGAGTCGACTCCTGAAGTGCGCGAGTCGACTCCAATGTTCAACGAGTCGACTCCAGGGTAGTAAGAGTCGACTCCAAGAGGTACACAAAGAAAAGGTCAGAGAGCATTTTATGGACTCTGAGATTCGAGTCGACTCCCGCAATACGCGAGTCGACTCCGAGACTGTGCGACCATCGACAGACAGAAAACCATGTTACTGCCTCTGAGATTCGAGTCGACTCCCAGACAGTTCGAGTCGACTCCAAGACAAGCTTCACGTCAAAAGGCAGAAGACCAACTTTCGGAAACTGAGAGCCGAGTCGACTCCAAGGAAGTTCGAGTCGACTCCAAGACTGGATGAGCCAAAAGACAGAGAATTGGGAGTTTGGGCTCTGAGATTCGAGTCGACTCCAAGGACAGTCGAGTCGACTCGAGTGGACAAAATTCAAAATTGGATCCACGGACTTCTGTGGATGAGCCGACTCCAAAATTGCCAGGTCAGCTCCAGAAGTTGGCGAGTCGACTCCGGGTCAAGACGAGTCGACTCCCAGTCGTGACGGCAACTTTAATTCAAATTTAGAACAGTTGCCGAGTCGACTCCGGAAAAGCTTGAGTCGACTCCCGCTACAGCCGAGTCGACTCCTGATCGCGCGAGTCGACTCCAACCCACCAACGGTCATATTGTCAGGCTGCGCAGAGTGTGCAGAACGGACAGAAAAAGCAGTGTAACGGCTAGTTTCCGTGGGGGTTGGCTTAAATAGCCACAGAAGACTGTAGCAAGGTAGAGAACAACCATTCCACTCCAAGCATTCAAGCTTTCAACTCTGCAACTTGTTCTTCAACGAAAAAAAGGGAAGATCTGCAATAACTGCATCCAACTACATCTTCTCAACATTAAAAGCTTCCTCCTCCTGCATTCAAGTCGACCACTCTTTCAAGAGGAGACCAGAAGTTCAAGAAGCCATTCCTCATCTCCGATCTAAAAGCGTTTGAGGCTTCTTAACTTCATTTATTGTTCATATTGTTTTTATCTGCTTTTTGAGAAGCTGTTTTCTGTTTTCTTTTACACACTGTATTTACTTGGTTCAATCGGGGGATTGAATCAAGGGGATTAAGGTTGGTTGGTGAGCCAAGTTAAAACCAACGTGTGTAAGGGTTTGATTGTGAGCCCGGGAAAACAATCGGGGTTGGTTCTAGTCGGTGAGCCTGGAAAAACCGACCGAGTTCGTTGTGAGCTCGTAAAACAACAAGTTTGGTTGTGAGCTTGCAAAACAACCGGCTGTAATCCAAGGGGGTTATAGTGAATTCCCAAGAGAGACTTGGGGAGTGGACGTAGGAGCAAGGGGTAGCTCCGAACCACTATAAAACTCTGTGTTTGCATTGGATTGTCTCTTCTCTTCTTCCTCTCACATCACTCACAGCACTTAGCATTAATTAAATAACTTGCAATAGTTTTTAATTAATCATCCATAACATTTTAATTATCCAAATTAATTTAAAACCCAATTCACCCCCCCCCCTCTTGGGTTGTCTATCTGGGCAACAAGTGGTATCAGAGCCAAAAACTCTTCCACTCAAGAGTTAAAAGATCAAAATGACAACCCCATTTGGATCTTCTCACATTGAGGGTCAGTCCACCCAAAGACCCCCTTTCTTCAATGGATCCGACTACTCATACTGGAAGGCTAGGAAGAGAATATTCATCCAAGCCCAAGACTATGAGATGTGGACCATTGTAGTGAATGGCCCATACATCCCATCCACATATGTAGAGGGTGTTAAGGTACCCAAATTAGAAAAGGATTGGGATGAACATGACATGAGGAAGGCACAATTAAACTCTAAAGCTATGAATATGTTTTATTGTGCCTTAGACCGTAATGAATTCAATAGGGTTTCGACTTGTAATTCTGCAAAAGAAATTTGGGACAGACTTGAAGTGACCCATGAGGGCACGAATCAAGTCAAGGAATCCAAAATAAACATCTTGGTTCATAAATATGAACTATTTAAAATGGATTCAAATGAAACAATCACATGCATGTTCACTAGGTTTACTGATATTGTCAATGGCCTAAAAAGCCTTGGCAAGAACTATACTAACAGTGAGCTTGTCAGGAAAATCCTTCGGTGTCTACCAAGGTCGTGGAAAGCTAAAGTGACGGCAATCCAAGAAGCCAAGAACTTGAACAAGCTACCACTTGAGGAGCTTCTTGGATCCCTTATGACGCACGAGCTCACCATGAAACAACACAACGAGGAAGAGTCCTCCCATAAGAAAAAGGTAATAGCTTTAAAATCTACTTCATCTAACAAAGACTTATCTTGCAGTAGCAGTAGTGAAGAAGAAGAAGATGAGGAAGATGGTGGTGAGGCACTTCTTGTGCGCAAGTTCAAGAAATTCATCAACCACAAGAAGTCCTATCATCAAAGGAGAGGCCCCTCAAATTCCTACCGCAAGGACAAAGGTAAGGAAAGAGAAAATGAGGGAATTGGGTGCTATGAGTGCAAAAAGCCGGGACACATCAGAGCTGAGTGTCCCTTACTAAAGAAGGACAGCAAGTACAAGAAGAAGAAGAAAGCCCTTGTCACCACCCTATCGGACTCCGACGCATCATCTTCATCATCGGATGAAGAACAAGAAGAGAAGGCCAATTTCTGTTTCATGGCCAACGAAAACGAGGTAACTTCCGATACGCATTTTGATTTTACATTTGATGAACTTTATGATGCGTTTAATGAATTAATGATTGAATATAAGAATATAAATGTTAAAAACAGAGAACTAAAAGTAACTAACCAAACTTACATTCATAAGCATGATTCATTAATTAAGGATAAAGATAATCTTACCAAAGAAAATCTAGAACTTAAGACAAGCAACCAACTCTTAATTAAGAAGACTAACAACTTAACGAAAGATAATGAAAAACTAACTAAGGAACTTTCAGAACTTAAAAACCATAAACAAATCTTAAACAAGGATCTCACAAAAGAACTAAATGATTTAAAAGCAGAAAATCAAACATTAACTAAAGAACTTGGAAAATACAAACCTTTAGTTGAAAGGTTTACGTATAGTTCTGAAAAGTTAAATATGATACTTAATAATCAACGAGCCGTATTTAATAAAGCGGGTTTAGGATATAAACCAAGAAATAAACAAAAACTTCTCAGTAACTTCTTTGTTAAAGCTGGGGAAACTAAAATTAAGAAAATAACTTGCTTTTGTTGTGGTACAGTAGGTCATAAAGCAAATGTGTGTAATTTTAGGAAAAGTAAAACTAAAAGAAAAATTAAAAAGGTATGAGTTCCAAAAGGAACCAACTTGACTAACCATGAAGGACCCAAGAAAACTTGGGTACCTAAGATGACATGATTTGCTTGTGTAGGAGTGTCTTGCAGCCAAAGTCAACAAAAACTGCTGGTATTTGGATAGTGGCTGCTCAAGGCACATGACGGGTGATAAAGATCAATTTTTCACCCTTGAAGCTAAGAAGGGAGGTGCTGTGACGTTTGGAGACAACAACCAAGGTCACATCATTGGTATTGGTAAAGTTCAAATCACCCCTTCTACTTTTATAGATAATGTTAGATATGTTGATGGTCTTAAGCATAACTTGTTAAGCATTAGTCAATTATGTGATAAAGGATATGATGTTATGTTTAAACCATCACTATGCATTATAACAAATCCTAATGATAATAGTTTAGTTTTTAAAGGAATTAGACGTGGAAATGTATATGTTGTAGACCTAGAAGATCTTGCAAAACATAACCAATGTCTAGTTGTAAATGAAACTAAAGATAATGATGCTAGTTGGTTATGGCACCGTAAGTTAGATCATGCAAGCATGGACACAATAACTAAACTAGTTAAAAGAGACTCCGTGATAGGTTTGCCAAAATTAAAATTTGAAAAGAACAAAATATGTGAAGCATGTCAATTTGGCAAACAATCTAGGAACTCTTTTAAATCCATAAAATGTGTCTCTACTTCTAGGCCTCTAGAATTACTACACATGGACCTATTTGGTCCAACTAGAACAACAAGCCTAGGTGGAAATAAATATTGTCTAGTTATAGTAGATGATTACTCTAGGTACACATGGGTCATGTTTCTAGCGCATAAGGATCAAGCATTTTCTATGTTTAAGAAGTTCCATAAGGAAGTAACAAATGCTAGAGAGTCTTCAGTCATAGCCATTAGAAGTGACCATGGTACCGAATTCGAAAATCAATTATTTGACGAATTTTGTAGTAAAAAGGGGATAACCCATAATTTTTCTGCACCTAGGACACCACAACAAAATGGAGTTGTGGAAAGGAAGAATAGAACACTAGAGAAAATGGCTAGGACTATGTTATGTGATAGTAACCTCCCTAAGTACTTTTGGAGAGAAGCCATTAATACCTCTTGTCACATATTAAATAGAGTTTTATTAAGACCCATTATAAAGAAAACACCTTATGAACTTTGGAAAAACAGAAAACCAAAAGTTAATTACTTTCATGCCTTTGGATGTAGGTGTTTTGTACATAATAATGGGAAAAATAATCTAGGGAAATTTGATCCTAAATCTGATGAAGGAATATTCTTAGGTTATTCTACAACTAGTAAAGCCTATAGAGTCTTTAATAAAAGAACCCTAGTTATAGAAGAATCTATACATGTTGTTTTTGATGACTCTAGTGACATCTCATCTAGTAAGAAGGTTAATTTTGATGATGATGTTGAAATACTTGAAGAAAAGATAGATGAGATGGGATTACAAGATGATAATCAAAAATTGATTGAAGAAGCATCATCAAGCCAAGAGCCTATTGTGGATCATGGGCTAACAAAAGCTTGGAGGTATGCTCACGGGCATCCTAAGGAACTCATTCTAGATGATCCATCTCAACCGGTTAGGACTAGAGCTTCACTTAGAAATTTGAATAACCATCTAGCTTTTGTTTCACACTTTGAGCCCAAACATATAGAAGAAGCCGAAAATGATGTAAATTGGATAAATGCAATGCAAGAAGAACTAAACCAATTTACTAGAAACAAAGTGTGGGATCTAGTAGAGAGGCCTTCTGAATATCCAATTATAGGTACAAAATGGATATATAAAAATAAGCTAGATGAAAATGAAATTGTTATAAGGAATAAGGCTAGACTAGTGGCAAAGGGTTATAATCAAGAAGAAGGCATAGATTTTGATGAAACCTTTGCTCCCGTAGCTAGACTTGAGGCTATTAGACTATTATTAGCATATGCATGCTCTAAGGATTTCAAACTATTTCAAATGGATGTAAAAAGTGCATTTTTAAATGGGTATATTAATGAGGAAGTGTATGTAGAACAACCTCCTGGTTTTGAAAATCATCAATACCCTAATCATGTGTATAAACTGAACAAAGCACTTTATGGATTAAAACAAGCACCTAGAGCATGGTATGAGAGACTTAGTAAATTTCTATTAGAACATGAATTCTCTAGGAGAAATGTAGACACAACATTATTTCTGAAAAAGCAAAACAAAGATATGTTATTAGTACAGATTTATGTTGATGATATCATTTTCGGTGCTACTAACAATCGCCTCTGCGAAGAGTTTGCTGATTTGATGCAGAGTGAGTTTGAGATGAGCATGATGGGAGAGCTGAACTACTTCCTAGGGCTTCAAATCAAACAATCTGAAGGAGGAATCTTCATCAATCAAGCAAAATATATCAAGGAGATGCTCAAGAAGTTTGATATGGAGGGAAACAAGTCAATCAGCACCCCCATGAGCTCATCATGCAAATTAGATCAAGATGAATCAGGTAAATCTGTAGATCAAAAACTTTATAGAGGTATGATAGGATCTTTACTGTATCTTACTGCAAGTAGACCTGATATTATGTTTAGTGTGTGCATGTGTGCTAGATATCAGGCTAATCCTAAAGAATCACACCTAGCTGCAGTTAAGAGAATTTTTAAATAGTTAATAGGAACTAAGAACATAGGGCTATGGTACTCTAAAGAATCTAGCCTAAACTTAATAGGATACACAGATTCAGACTTCGCTGGATGTAAGCTTGATAGAAAAAGTACCAGCGGGTCTTGTCAATTTCTAGGAGAAAACCTTATCTCATGGTTTAGCAAGAAACAAAACTCGGTTGCATTATCCACTGCTGAAGCTGAATATGTGGCAGCCGGGAGTTGTTGTGCTCAAATCTTGTGGATTAAACAACAATTAGAAGATTATGGCATTAAACAAGATAAAATTCCCATTAATTGTGATAATACAAGTGCCATAAATCTAACTAAAAATCCAATTCAACATTCAAGAACTAAACACATTGAGATAAGACATCACTTCATAAGAGATCATGTATTGAATGGTGATGTGACACTCCAATTTGTTTGTACTGATAATCAATTAGCAGATATTTTTACAAAACCCCTAAGTGAAGAGAGGTTTAGTGTGCTTAGGAGGGGATTAGGAGTGATTGATCCATCCTAGTGGTGGTTTTCACTAGAATAATTGATTTTGATGATTACAATGTGGTTAAAATAGAGTTTCTTTTCAATGATCATCAAATCAGATCATAATTAGGTGATTTTTCCTCATTTGGCACGATTATAGCATGAGTTTTAGGTGCGTGCCAAAGTTAGAGACGACTCGAGTAAGTTTCAGAGCCAGCTCCTAAGGGGGAGTCGACTCGCGCATTTGCGGGAGTCGACTCGCAAAGATGGCAGCTGAGGGGGAGTCGACTCGCACATTGTCGGGAGTCGACTCGAAGTCTACAGGCGCATAAGGAGAGTCGACTCGCGCATATTCTGGAGTCGACTCGAGGTCGAGTCGACTCGCGACTCAGGGGAGTCGACTCGCAGTCGGGATCCGACTTTTTAACCCTAGGTTTGTCGTTTCGCTAACACTTTTCTTTCAAGCCGCCACTGTTCAAAAAGCCCTAGAGCCGACTCCTAGGTCGTCCCCGATCATCTCCAACCTCTGTTCGGTCGATTTTTCACCGGTTCTTAGGGTTTTCGTCCGTTCCTAGGTCGTCTCCTGTCCGTCCCGAGTCTCCTCCGTCGACCTTTCTCCGTCCTTTAGGTGTTTCTTCCCGTTTAGGTCAAGATGCCTCGTAAGACCGTGGTTAGGAAGAGGTCCCGTCCCGAGGCCGGTCCCGAGCGGCGCTCCAAGGCGCGGCACGATCCCGCGAGGGAACCACCTCCGGCTCGTTCCCCGCCTAGGGCGGTTCCCGCAAGGCCGTTGGCCGGGAAGGCCGTCACCACCGGGAGGTATGTCGACTTTGACTATCTCTCCCGGGAAGGGTTCACCATAGGTGATAGGCTTAGAGCCCAGGGCCTAGAGTACTTCCTCACTTTGGACCTTCCCACTTACCCTGGCCTTGTTCAAGAGTTTTATAGTACCGTCCATCGAGGAGATGGAGGTATCGAGGGCACAGTAGTAGGTGTCCCTGTGCGTGTCACGGAGGATCTCATTGCCCACATCCTCCACCTTCCATTAGTAGGGGTGGCTCCCGCACACCCTGAGGATAGAGTTGAGGCCCTTACGGTCGTCTTAGGGCATCCACCTCAGTCCCCCCTAGACGAGGTATCTGCTAGCTCACTTCCTATTGAAGTGAGAATCCTTTTGAGTATTCTGTCCAGGTCCATCTTTCCTAAGACAGGAAGATTTGATTTTGTAAATGAGAGGGACCTAGCTATTATGTCTTACATTCTTCAGGACACCCCGGTCAACTTCCCCAAACTCATCTATAGGTATATGTGTGAGCCCCTAGATAGACCTAGGCTCACCCTCCCATACGGCATGATTTTTACTCTTCTCTTTAGGGAGTACGAGATTCCCATTTCTGAGAGGGAACCCTCTCGTGCATTGCGATGGACAGATCGCTTGTGTACGGGGACCATGCACAGGATGGGGTTTCGAAAGAGAGAGGGGGTATGGGTTAGAAAGTCTACCCTCACCGCTCAGACCACCAGACCTTCACCCAGTCCTGAGCCCGATTCAGACTACCCAGACCTTCCAGACCATCCAGACCTTCCATCCACTCCTCCTGCTCCTACCACCTCCGCCGGACCTTCCTCCTCGGCACCACCCTCTATGGCGGTCCGGATTGATCCTGAGGAGCTCCGGGAGCTGCGACAGGAGATAGTCAGAGAGGTGAGGGATGAGCTGCTTCGGGAGCTCCGAGGTGCGGTGCCTGCTCCCACTCCTGCACCCGTATCTTCTCAGTTGGTCCCTTCCTTGACAGCCGTGACTGACATGACGGCTCATGTACGGGAAGAGATCTACAATGTCCGGAGTTTGGTCCAGGCCCAGTTCCACAGCATGAGTGAGGTCACGAGCTCCACTCGACAGATGCGAGAGGAGATAGGTCGTGACATGCACACCACCACCGAGGGGGCCGAGCGCTTGTCGAATGTACTCATCGACAAGCTGGACGCACTTCAGACATCGGTGACTGGGCTTCAGGTGTCGGTGACAGAGCTCTCCACTACACATAGCAGAGCCACCACGTCTATCATCACACAGCTTGGCCATGTCACAGATGCAGTCACCCTCCTCATGGAGCAGAGCCGATTGAGAGGAGGAGCACCATCCTCGAGAGGAGGAGCCACATCCTCGAGAGGAGGAGCCACATCCTCCAGAGGAGGAGATGCATCCTCGAGAGGGGGAGCTTCATCCTCGAGGAGGACATAGATGTGTTTGAGTTCTGTTTTGTATTGTTTTACTTTATTTATTGTATGCTCAAATCTACTTCAATTTATATCAATACAATGAGTAGACATCTTATCTTCAATTATGTGCCATTTGATGATTGGTTGTGCCATTGATTGTGGTTGATTACCTCCTTTTTGGTATGATGACAAAAAGGGAGAGAAATATGTATAAAATGTGTAAAAGGGGAGAAATATGAAAAAATATGTAAAAGAAATCAATGGAAATAAATAAAAAGATAAACTCTTAAAAACACACACAAATTTGTTCTAAGTGGATTCGGTACCTCGAGGCTCATTATCTCTCTTTTGGGGCTCCTAATGGAGTAATCTCCAGAATCTATTCAAGGGATATTCGGAGATTAGCTGAATCCTACTCAAGAACAAATTGACAGATTTTCCCTCTAAAAATAAAAAATTCAGTTCAAAAACTTCAAAGCATTAAAAGGAAATTCAGAGAATCAAAACATAGTTGAATGCATATGTTGAGGGGGAGAATCTGAATTTTAATCAAGCTAAATCATTAATGACATATAAGCCAAACAATTGATTGCATAATATGAAGGCTTATATAATTCCAAATGAAAGGGGGAGCTTTAACTCCGAAATTTGTTGTTTCACTCCTTTCAAACTTGGATAAATTAAATTATCAGACATTTGAATTCATTTATGGATTTTATTTCATTATTTATTGAGCAAGTCATTTTACATATACTCAAAGTTTTGTCATCATCAAAAAGGGGGAGATTGTGGAGTGATTGATTAAAACCCCATTTGATTTTGATGAGCTCAAAGCATTTGAGTATATCTTGTGATTACTAATGAATTCAATTGAGTGTTTCAGTGAAAATCCTGTCCAAGTGTCTCTAGATTTGGTTCATAGTATTTTGGATAAGTTAAGAAGTCTGCTGAACCAAAGTCTGAGACTCGAGTCGACTCCCGAGTATCACGAGTCGACTCCAAGCGTATCAAGTTCACTGGCACGAGCTCGAGTCGACTCCAGACTAGTACGAGTCGACTCCGACTGAGAATAGAAAGAAGAACAGAAAGCCTCATCTCAGAACCTGTCAACGAGTCGACTCCTGAAGTGCGCGAGTCGACTCCAATGTTCAACGAGTCGACTCCAAGAGGTACACAAAGAAAAGGTCAGAGAGCATTTTATGGACTCTGAGATTCGAGTCGACTCCCGCAATACGCGAGTCGACTCCGAGACTGTGCGACCATCGACAGACAGAAAACCATGTTACTGCCTCTGAGATTCGAGTCGACTCCCAGACAGCTCGAGTCGACTCCAAGACAAGCTTCACGTCAAAAGGCAGAAGACCAACTTTCGGAAACTGAGAGCCGAGTCGACTCCAAGGAAGTTCGAGTCGACTCCAAGACTGGATGAGCCAAAAGACAGAGAATCGGAAGTTCGGGCTCTGAGATTCGAGTCGACTCCAAGGACAGTCGAGTCGACTCGAGTGGACAAAATTCAAAATTGGATCCACGGATTTCTATGGATGAGCCGACTCCAAAATTGCCAGGTCAGCTCCAAAAGTTGGCGAGTCGATTCCGGGTCAAGACGAGTCGACTCCCAGTCGTGACGGCAACTTTAATTCAAATTTGGAACAGTTGCCAAGTCGACTCCGGAAAAGCTTGAGTCGACTCCCGCTACAGCCGAGTCGACTCCTGATCGCGCGAGTCAACTCCAACCCACCAACGGTCATATTGTCAGGCTGCGCAGAGTGTGCAGAACGGACAGAAAAAGCAGTGTAACGGCTAGTTTCCGTGGGGGTTGGCTTAAATAGCCACAGAAGACTGTAGCAAGGTAGAGAACAACCATTCCACTCCAAGCATTCAAGCTTTCAACTCTGCAACTTGTTCTTCAACGAAAAAGAGGGAAGATCTGCAATAACTGCATCCAACTACATCTTCTCAACATTAAAAGCTTCCTCCTCCTGCATTCAAGTCGACCACTCTTTCAAGAGGAGACCAGAAGTTCAAGAAGCCATTCCTCATCTCCGATCTAAAAGCGTTTGAGGCTTCTTAACTTCATTTATTGTTCATATTGTTTTTATCTGCTTTTTGAGAAGCTGTTTTCTGTTTTCTTTTACACACTGTATTTACTTGGTTCAATCGGGGGATTGAATCAAGGGGATTAAGGTTGGTTGGTGAGCCAAGTTAAAACCAACGTGTGTAAGGGTTTGATTGTGAGCCCGAGAAAACAATCGGGGTTGGTTCTAGTCGGTGAGCCTGGGAAAACCGACCGAGTTCGTTGTGAGCTCGTAAAACAACAAGTTTGGTTGTGAGCTTGCAAAACAACCGGCTGTAATCCAAGGGGGTTATAGTGAATTCCCAAGAGAGACTTGGGGAGTGGACGTAGGAGCAAGGGGTAGCTCCGAACCACTATAAAACTCTGTGTTTGCATTGGATTGTCTCTTCTCTTCTTCCTCTCACATCACTCACAGCACTTAGCATTAATTAAATAACTTGCAATAGTTTTTAATTAATCATCCATAACATTTTAATTATCCAAATTAATTTAAAACCCAATTCACCCCCCCCCCCTCTTGGGTTGTCTATCTGGGCAACAAAATCCTAATCCAATTAGGATGTATTTAATTTTAGTCCTAATCCAATTAGGACTCTATTTGAATCCGAAGTCCTAATCCAATTAGGATTTCTAGGAATCCTACTCCAAGTAGGAATCCAATTTTAATTCAAAATTCCTAATCTCATTAGGGTTGTAGGAATCCTATTCCAAGTAGGAATCCCAGTCCTACTCCAACTAGGATTCCCAGTCCTAATCCAATTAGGACTCTAGGAATCCTATCCGAAGTAGGATTTGTGTTTAAATCCAATTAATTAATTCCCTTTGTTCCTTCTTCAACTGAATATCAATCGAATTGATTACTCGTGATTCATAATCACTATTCAACCATCGGATCGGTCAATACTTCTAGTGTGTGTGACCCCATAGGTTCTATTCTGACTGGTAGTGAGATATATTGTGATCTCTATCACTTTATCATTGAAAACTCCTTTCAATGGGTTGGAACGATTCCAACTCAACTCATTAGGGTTTATCGATCATCAAGATAATCCCTATGAGTCCCACCATCCACCAGTGACACCTAGCAGCATGTAGTGGCTACCCAGTAGAATAGAAAGATGAACCTTTAGGTGCAGTTAACATGTGATACAGTCCTACTATCGTGAATCCCTACAGGACGGAGGTCATGGACAACTCGTCAAACCCCATCGTCTGTCATATGTCAAGATTTATTCGACTTGAGTTCGATAGTGGAAAACTCTTTTTCTACTTTATATTACTGCCCTGGCCAAGGTCTTAGAACTCAGTCTAACAAATCACATAGGATCACTCCTCTTCTATCAAGGTCGATAGATTCCTTATAGGTGCATACCCTACTCCTACAGTGAACTTACTGCAGCCAATCTACACTGCATGGACCCATATGGCTAGAGACCATGTATGTGTGCAGTCAAACTACAATAACCTCACTGTGAGTAGCCGAAGCACCGCAGGTCAAAGGACCAGTCACACTACTGCAACATCAAGCAAGTCACTGACGAGTGGATAGACATCCAAGTGACTTCTTGTCTTGGTCACGCTCAGTACCCTTGTTCTCTAACAAGCACCTGCACTATCACTTCAGTGTCCCTACACTGTGGACTCAAGTCTCGTCCATCCAGAAGGAAAGTGATCTGTGCACTGATCGGATCGATCACCGTCCTCGTGATGATCCATTGATCAGGAGCATTTAGAAATTAATCACCAATGATACATGGCTCAAATTCTCAACTCTTGAGAATATGTATCATCATTTTATTAATTTCTTGGACGATTCATAGACACATAAATAATATGAATGAAAAGATGCCTTTTATTTATTCAATAATAAACAGTCAAGTACAAAATTATGTCCCTAGAATCAACAATGTGTCAGCCAAATTGGCTTCTAGGGCATACATCTAACACTAGGGGCACTACCCCTCTTCTCTCCCCTTCTCTATTGTGACCGAGCATGTCCATTCCCACTGACTGTCGATGGCTGCTCTCCGCTGCCGCCTCACCAAATTACCATGATCCATTAGATGTATGTCCTAGAAGCCAATTTGGCTGACATATAATTTATTCTGGGATATAATTTTGTACTTGACTTTATTATTATTGAATAATAAATGGGCATCTTTTTCATTCATATTGTGTATGTGTCTATGAATTATCCAAGGAATTAATAAGATAATGATGCATATTCTTAAGAGTTGAGAATTTAAGCCATGTGTCGTTGGTGATTAATTCTTGAATGCTCCTGATCGATGGATCATCATAAGGACGGTGATTGATCCGATGAGATTAGTGCACAGATCGCTTTTCTTTTGGATGGACGAGTCTCGAGGTTACTAGGGCCAAGGATGCCCCCCTGTACCAGTGCTGGAGGATCCATAGGCGAGTGTGAGCCCTCCCGATCACGGACCCGTTGTTCCACTCTCGGGCCTCGATTGGGCAAGACCCGATGCCCCTTGTCCTTTGGCCCGCTCGTACCGTCGTGGTCGATGGCCCGACCCAAGCTTCTGGGCTTGCTCGCAACACTTTTGCCTCAGCCCGCATCGCTTGCACTAACCGGCAAACTCCTGGGCCACTTGTTAGATGGTCCCTAGCCCATGTCCACCATGTGGACCTCTGGACCAGCCCGTGCCCGAGTCGGCCCATTATCTGATGCCTCACCCACCGAGTCGTCTAGGTCCACGAGCGAGTTGAAACCCGATCCGACTCGGCCTCCCCTGCCGCCGACTTAAAACTAGAACCCAAGTCCCCTTCTCCGGCTGGCCTGTCCTTGGGTGGGGAGCGGCACTTGGCTACCTTCACCGGCTTCTGCCATCCGTCCGAGTCCGACGGTTTTTCGGGGAACTCGAACAGTTGGCCGGAGATTGTGGCCTCGAGGACGACGACTCGAGCATGGACTCGGTCGTCTTCCTCGGCCGTGGCGGCACCCTCGCACCCGCGATGGCTGGATCCGAGTGGCCGCCAGCCATGGACCAAAGATTGGCCGCCGGGTCTCCTCTCCAAAACTAGAGTGCGGCTCTTCCCATCGGTGTCCGCTCCGGCCCCTCCTCCAGCACCGACGCCAGGTGCCTGCATGCCTCCTCAGCATGCCCTATTCATCCACACTAGTAGCAAATCTCAGGCACATCCTCGTAGACGAAGGGTTGCCAGAGTACCCTCGTATTCCCTCGGATTTGGACGCTGGGCAGCAGCGAGGCAGTGGCGTCGATGGCAACCCTTGCCCTAGCAAAGCCCATCGCCCTTTGCTGTTTAGTAAAGCCGTCAACGGCAAGAGGCCGGCCCGCCGCCACCACGATCTGGAGGATCGTCTCGCTTGACCAGTACTCGACTGGGAGCCGAGGCAATTAGATCCAGACCACCGCCGTTTTGACGATGTCCAGCCCCGGCATGAAATCGGGCTTCCACAGTTCCATGGCCTACAGCTGGCTCGCCACCACCCATGGCCACCAGTCAACACTGTAGCTCGATCCGCCTTCGTCTTGAATCGGAGGGCTAGGTGGTCGTCCGCGAAAGGCACCACCACCACCTCAGCCTCCATCTTCGCCCGAGCACCTACATCTTGAGCCACCCGCTCCGCCAGAATCTGGCGACCCAAACTCCGGACCACCACTGCAAGATCGGCCCATTCCCTCCGCAACGCCTCGATCGGCTCCTCCGGTAACTCGAGGACCACCGAGAAGAAACGTCGGAGTTTCTCTACCTCCGACTCCAAGGTGGGATGCGTCACCCATCCTCCGGGTTTCGCCCGGCCACTCGTTGCCAATCCTCCTTCACCACCCACCCTACACAACTATTCCTCCGAACTTATCGTCGATGCTAAGCCTAGAGATGTTGGATTTATCGCATAATGATCTTTCTGGGAGCATACCATTATCTCTCACTGACTTAAGTTTGTTCTCTGGAGGCAAGGAAGGACCTAAAGATCTTGGAGAAATCAGTACACAAGACATAATGAAATTTCCCAGCATCCCAATCATGGCTCTGTTTTGGCTTATATGTAGTCAAATTTTTACCTTTGTAGTTTTCCAAAAAAAAAAGAAGAAGAAATATTATCGAGAGGTTAACAACATTTAGCTAATGCTTGCCTAGCTATGTGCCTGGCTCCCTTACGTTTTTGTAAAATGATTACAGCATGATTAAATGATCAAAGTATGTAGAGCATGAACAAGGGTGTTTACTGCCCACAAGATATTAAATCAAGTTCATTATTTGCCATGCAGAGAAGGCATCCCTTGAAGAAGCTGATTCTCCATATCCCAAAAATGTGAATAGATGATATAGAGCTTCAATACACCTGGGGGCAAGACTTGCCACCCTCCCTGTTCACTACCTGCCCCTTGGAAAGAACATTTCGCTGTGTTCCGAACAAACTTTTGATCTCCTGATTTCACTATTACTTACCCCAAAACACTGCTGAACCCATTTCTTAACCATGTTAACGATCTAAAATCCCATCTACTTCGTTCCACCAAAAATTCTGAGATTCTTTCTGACCTTATCATTAACAACAATTATGTTCAATCTAATTTTGATACCACTGTCCAAATGTTATAAATACGTTCAGGAGAGCGTTGAATGTGCAATTGGTGACCAAAGTGCCTCTAGATCGACTTCACATTTCAACAATTCGGAAAGAGATTTTTGAAAGTGAATCCTAGGTTCTTCGGTGTTTAGCATGCTGAATTTTTTTTTTTTTTTTGAAAACCATGGCTGAACCTGATCGGGTTGCCTACGTACCCCTTCATAAGGGGGATCAAGCCATACGTAGTTCTTTTTAAGTTTTAAAACGCAGCGAAAAAACTGAATCAAACAATTTAATTCATGCATGCTTACAAGATCAAATCTAGAAATCAGCACCTTAAGAACATATAGGATTATGCCGGAATCGTTTAAACAATTATGCTAAAACTTTTATGCATGATTAACTATCAGATCTGAAACTTAAGAACTCTATTCCAATTAATCTCCGAATATCCATCGAATGGATTCTGGAGATATCTCCGTGAGGAGCCCCAAAAGAGGGTAAAACCTCGGAGAATTGGACCTAGACCTTGACACCATAATAAATGATTAATGCTAGATTAATACCTTTTATGATGGATGAAAGTTGTGAATCTGATTTTTGACTTCGCAGCCACGCACACGAATGGCCTCTACGAGAAGTACACGCGAAGTCCTGAAGGATCTTCTTCCGCAACAGTGCTAGCAGCTGCAGAACACTTGAAAGCTGAAATCTGCCCGCCGGGATTCAATCAACTCTTGATCAATCGTCTTGAAGCAGATAGAGATGAGGTTTGTAAGGGAAGTAGAGGACTCAGATCTGATCTTGAATCTTCGAGATATTCACCCTGAAAACCCTATCTAAAATGGAGAAGAAGAGGAGGAGGAGGCGGGTGAGGAAGAAGGCTGCAATGGATGTGTTTTTGGTGCCCATGTTTGACCCCTTTTAATGGCCTCCGAATTTTCATTCAAAATTCGAAATTTATTTTCAGAAAACCTCTTTTAGTTGGTACATGCAAAGGAATAGGAACAACCTAAATCAGATCTCAACCAAATCTGATTTAAATTCAAATTTTAAACACATGTGCAAGAGGGAAGGAATTTGAAATCCATGCGGCAAGGTAAAACACTTCATAATTTCGAAATCACCTCTTGAAATTCGAATTTAATCCATTCAAAAACTCAGACGCCACCTTGGCTGATGGTTTGAGTGATTAAAATCATTTAACACATTGCTTAATGTTTGAATTTAAATTCAAATAACAAACAATGTCGCCATGTGTCAAGCAATGGGTCCATGTGCCATGCAATAATTTTGGTTTATTTAAAATTCATGAAATCCAATTCCATGTCACCAATAATTGCCACATCATCTGAGCCTAATCTCCTTGGGTTGCACCTAATCAAATTTGGTCAAACCCGAATTAAAACAAAGCAATTTGGTTGAACCCAATCTAATCAGGTCAGACCCTGATTGAGCTCAAATTGAATCCAATTCAATTTTGGCTCATGCGAACTCAATCAAATTGAATTATTACTTTGTGTTGGACCTAATTCAATTAGGTCAATCCCCAATTAAGAACAAATTAATTTAAAATTAATTTGATCAGCTTAAGTCCTTTTTGGTTCTGACCTAATCCAATCAGGTCAAAACCCTGATTGAGCCCAAACTTGAATCCAATTTAATTTGGCTCATCCTTAGCACAATTACTCAATCAAATTGAGTTTATTAGTAATTTAATTACTAATTAATCCTTCAATAATTACTTTAATTATTTTATAAGATAATTTGCCAATCAAATTGACCAAATTACCCCTGAATGATTCTTAATCATTCATCAGCTTTCTTGATCAATCAGGAATCTTCTATGCGTGTGACCTCATAGGTTCGAACCTAAGCCGGTAGTATAGGAACAATTTTCTACACTAATCGATGTGACCATCTAGCAATGGTATCCGACGTCCGGATAGGTCGAATATATGCGAAGCAAATATTCTGGAACCCTGAACTATGGTTACTGTATAATTCAATCCCTTTGACTCCTAATGCCAGGATGACTTAGAGCTCACTGTCAACCCTATAATTAGTACATCCATTATGTGATTAACTTTAGATATCCCGTGACTCCTCACTGGGATTACCCTGGCCAAGGTTTTGCTAAATTAATCACAAGATATTATCTCCTATTTTCAGGAGGGGTCAATTCCATCTTGACTCATGACTGACTACGCAAGTACTTGACTGCACCCAGTGACCTTCCGTCACTGAATTAGAAATTCAGGTAGTCCGGTACCAAAGTACAGTGAGTTGTTTGCTAGTCACAGGTTGCGGTCTCAGGTCAGAGGGCCAAACTTATACCCATATCCACTCGGAACATCTCTCGACAATAGAGCGTTCCGGAATTGGTCACGTTTAGTGAAATGTACTTCTACACTTCACTTGTGTGGCATACCAGTGTCTCCACACTCCTTGGTTAAGAGGACAACCAACGTATATGTCACACAACGACCTAATCTCGATAATGTTGTCGTCCTAGTAACAACATATCATTTCATCGCAAACAAGTTTAAGGACTCAAAGATAAATCCTCCTTTATCATAACATAAGTCCTAAGGACTTTATCATATAAGAGTTCATTTGAAGATGAAATGATGAATAATGCCAAATAACACTTTATTAATTTGTCAATTCATTTACAAAATTCAATCATCAATATGCTGACGATTGACATTTAGGATACAAATTCCAACAACTCCCACTTAGCCTAATGCCAATCGGCACAGTATCTAATACCCATCTTCGACTTGTGTTCGTCGAACTCTTTGATGCCGAGGACTTTGGTAAATGGGTCAGCCAGATTTTCTTTTGTGTCAATCTTCTGAAGATCAATATCACCTCGATCGATGATCTCTCGAACCAGGTGGTAGCGACGTAGAATATGCTTGGTCCGCTGATGTGCTTTGGGTTCTCTTGCTTGAGCTATGGCCCCAGTATTGTCACAAAATACAGGCACTGGACCATCAATGGAGGGTGTCACTCCAAGCTCGGTGATGAACTTCCGCAACCATACAGCTTCCTTGGCGGCATCAGATGCTGCAATATATTCTGCTTCACATGTAGAATCTGCCACTGTATGCTGCTTGGAACTCTTCCAGCAGATGGCCCCACCCTTAAGAGTGAAGATATATCCTGACACGCTCTTGCTATCATCTTGATCTGACTGAAAACTTGAATCAGTATATCCCTCAAGTTTTAAGTCAGAATCACCATAGACAAGCCACTGATCTTTAGTATTTCTCAAATACTTAAGGATGGTTTTTACAACCTTCCAGTGGTTGCTACCTGGATCAGACTGGTATCTGCTCACTACTCCTAGTGAGTATGCCACGTCTGGTCTAGTACATGTCATGGCATACATTATAGATCCCACTGCCGAAGCATATGGAATTCTATCCATACTCTCTCTTTCTTGAGGGGTTGTCGGACAATCCCTTTTAGAGAGGTTAATTCCATGGCCCATCGGAAGATAGCCTTTCTTGGAATTAATCATACTGAACCTCTTCAGTATAGTATCAATATATGTGGATTGGGATAATCCAAGCAATCTTCTAGATCTATCTCTATAGATCTTCATCCCTAGGATGTAAGATGCTTCTCCCAAATCCTTCATGGCAAATTGAGATGATAGCCAAACCTTTATTCCTTGTAATGCAGGAATGTCATTCCCGATTAAAAGAATGTCATCCACATACAAAATAAGGAATATAATAACTGAACCATTTGCCCATTTATAAATGCAAGGTTCCTCTTCATTCTTAATGAAGCCATATGTTTTGATTACCTTATCAAAACGTATATTCCAACTCCGTGAAGCTTGCTTTAATCCATAAATGGATTTTTGAAGCTTGCACACTTTAGACTCATCTGCAGATGTAAAACCTTCAGGTTGTATCATATACACTTCCTCCTCTAAATCTCCATTTAGAAATGCGGTCTTTACATCCATTTGCCAGATTTCATAGTCTAAATGTGCTGCTATCGCAAGCACAATCCGAATGGACTTGAGCATTGCCACAGGAGAAAACGTCTCGTCATAGTCAATACCATAACGTTGACGATAACCCTTGGCAACCAAACGGGCTTTATAGGTCTCTACCTTTCCGTCTGCGCCCCGTTTCCTTTTGAATATCCACTTACACCATATGGATTTAATTCCTTCGGGTGGGTCAACTAATGTCCAAACATCATTGACCTTCATGGATTCCATTTCGGATTGCATGGCTCCAAGCCATTTATCAGAGTCATACCTCTGCATTGCATCCATATATGTGATCGGATCCTCATCGTTTTCATCAAGTTCGATAGGATCCCCATCCCGGACCAAGAAACCGTAGTATCTGTCCGGCTGACGTGGTACTCTATCCGATCGCCTTAATGGTGCATCTAATATGGGTTCTGGATCTAATCTAATCAAATCCGACTCAACTGGTTCAGTAGATGGTGTCGGATCTTCTACATGTTGAACTTCTCTAAGCTCAACATTAGAGCTATTTGTTCCTTCACCAAGGAATTCCTTTTCTAAGAAAATTGCTCTATTGCTTACGAACAACTTTTGTTCTTCAGCAAAGTAGAAGTAATATCCTTTAGTTTCTTTAGGGTAACCAACAAAGAAACATTTGTCAGACTTGGGTTCAAGTTTGTCTGTCTTCAAACGTTTGACGTACGCCGGACACCCCCAAATCCTAAGGTGAGAGAGCATCGGCTTACGTCCAGTCCACATCTCATGTGGTGTTTTATTTACAGACTTACTTGGAACCTTATTTAGAATATAGCAGGCTGACTCAAGAGCATATCCCCAAAAGGATATGGGCAGATTAGCAAACCCCATCATGGATCGAACCATGTCTAACAGAGTTCGATTTCTCCTTTCTGACACACCATTATATTGTGGTGTACCAGGAGGAGTCCATTGGGAGAGAATCCCATTTTCTCCTAGATATGTCAAAAATTCACTGGAGAGGTATTCACCTCCTCGATCTGATCGAAGAGTTTTAATACTCTTCCCAGTTTGTTTTTCTACTTCATTACGATATAATTTGAACATTTCAAATGATTCAGATTTATGTCTCATTAAATAGACATAACCATACCTAGAAAGGTCGTCTGTAAACGTAATGAAATATGAATACCCACCTCTAGCATCTGTGCTCATTGGCCCACATACATCATAATGTACAAGGGTCAATAAATCACTGGCTCGTTCACCTTTTCCGGTGAAAGGTGATTTGGTCATTTTACCAAGAAGACATCACAGGTTGTCAATGATTCACAATCATTAACATCAAGGATTCCCTCTTTACTTAATCTGTTCATCCTATTCTTGTTAATATGACCTAGCCTATGATGCCAAAGGTAGACATCCGTGACATTATCTATTCTAGGGCGCTTATTGGATTTATACATTACATGAACAGGCTGTGACAAAATGTAAATGCCATTACTCAGAATTCCATTCATTACAACAACACCATTCCAAATGACATTGCAATAATCCTTTTTTATTGATATTTCATAACCATTTTTGGCCAAAACGCCTACAGAAATGATATTCAATAGAAAACTTGGACAATAGTGACAATCACTAAGGACATTTACATGAGAGCTGAATTCAAGTTTAAGAATTCCTAAAGCTAGAACTGGAACTGGTCTTCCATCTCCAACATTCAGGAACCTTTCTCCTTCTTCAAACCTCTTACTGACTTGTAGCCCCTGCAACGAATTGTAAATATTAAAAGGACTACCGGTATCCAATACCCAGGTCGAATTATCACAAATAGAAAAATTGCAAGGTGTTATCATATAAGTACCTTGATTGGCAACTGATTGCCCACTTTTCTTAGGCCGGTTCGGATCGAGGGATGCAATGTAAAGAGGACAGTTCCTCTTCCAATGTCCTTGCTTCTTGCAGAAGAAGCACTCCGCCTTGCTCTGATCAGCCTTTTTATTCTTTTTCTGACTAGGCTGAGCATGGTGCACCTGTTTCTTTTGGATTTTATTTTTCTTTTTCCCTTTCTTAAAGGAGCGACCCTTGGATGAACCTCCCACTAAATTCACCGTCTTCTTAAGAAGTTGGTGATCTTCTCAAACGTCTGTAGTAACCCCAACAATTGGTGATAATTCACTACAGGTTTCGTCATACGAAAATGAGTGAGAAAAGGACGGTATGATCCAGGCAATGAGTTTAGTATGGTATTCTTCCCCAATTGATCATGAAGGGGAAAGCCAAGAGAGCTTAGACGCTCGATCAACTCAATCATGTACAGTACATGATCAGTTACCGAGGTCCCATCTTTCATTCGGGCGCTGAAGATGGCACAACTAGTTTTGTGCCTCTCAACGTCGTCAGGAACCCCGAATGATTCATTCAACACTTGAATGATATCTTCCGGCTGCGTATTCTCAAAACGCCTACTAAACTCATCACTCATTGCTGCCAACATGATGCATCGAACAGTGATCCGGTCACTGAGCCACTTCTGATAAGTGTCTCTGGTCGATCTTGATGCATTAGCAGCGGGCTGCTCAGGTGCTTGATCCGTTATCACATAAAGGATCCTCTCATGCTCTAGCACTATGTTCAGTTTCCTATGCCAATTATTGAAATTTGGACCAGTCAACTTGTCATTGTCCAACAATGAGCGAAGTGATAAATTAGTGGCCATTTCTGCATAAAAAGAAAATTTGGCTATTAGTATATGAATTGACTAAACACAGTAGACCTGGACTTTAGTCTAAAGATATTTCCACTATTTTATACAAATTGGTAGCCTCTACCTCTAATTCGAAAAATTACTCCTAATTCTTTAGTGGGCACTAGAACCCAATAGATCCCATATAGGCCCGAGTGTGGCTCGGCCAACCCATATGCACCTATTGGTAGGTTCTTAACCAATTGCTTCACCAAGCAACTTCTAGTGATGATTTTGCCCTAGGTTTTCCGGCAGACGTGTGGCGCCTCCACCGAATACCCTAGTCAGGTCCAACCATTAAATGATAGGGTTAAGTCTAATCAACTAATAGACGACCAAGCCCGAGTGTGGCTCGGCTCACCTGACCGCCTATTGAAGGTACACTTAACTCATCATATATTGAATGACAATTCCAATGCTTGATAAGTACCAGGCGTGTGGCGCCTCCAATAATTATCAAAATATTGGACCCATTATCACCCAACTTAATGGGAGGCTATGACCTAGTTATCTCCATAACCATTTTATTTTAAGGACCTAATAATTTTAGAGGATTTCATAATTAGGATAGATGAGAAGATCCGGTTAGTCTAATTTCTCCCACTGACTTCACCAAATCAGATTAGACTCAAACTGGTTAAGGAGACACCTAAATCAGTCATACTGATTTTCCTTAAGGCATGGGCTAACTCGAATCATTAAGTGATCCAATCAAAATGTGATTGACCATGTCGGCCAGGTAAGTGAGATCGGTGGAAGGGATATGCCATTAACTCGACAAAGACGAATCAGTGCGAGTAGCTCCCAATTAAAAACCACCGGTCAAAACTGCCAAACTTACCTTAGACACCGACTGGTTAATCAATTTCGATTTGATTACTCAAATGACTCGGGCTACACCTCTAAGCCTAAATCAAGTTCCATCTTGGTCTAATCAAAGACATGGAATTGATCAATCTACAACTATTGTATTTAACCTAGAGTTTCCTTGACCTAATCTAGTTACTACTTAATTAGATTTGATCAATTAACTCTAATTAGACCATGTTTGATTCTAACCTTAGGTCTAACCCAATCCTAAGAACTTGATTCAAGCTAACCCATATGCCCAAAGAATTATGCAATGTCAATTAATTGAGTTACAATTCTATTTCATAACACTTAATTCTCAATTAAGTTTAGACTTATGAAAGTTTTGATCATTGCATATTTCTTTTTAATTACATATTAATTACAATCTTTCAGTTCTTAAAACACATTTTCAGATCTGAGTTTTTGTAATTAATCACATATAATCAGATTTAATTCATGTTTAAGTCATTATGTTTTATGTTCATGCATCACATATACATAACAACATGAATTAATACAAACAACATACATCTTATGTATTTGTTTTTTCACTTTTATTTTCAGATCTGATTTGTTCATTAAAATCAGAGATCATATGAATCATAAACTTTATTTAGATCTAATCTAAACAATATTAAAATCACTTTTAGATTTATTCATGTTACTAATCCTAACATAAACATGCATCATATGCATCCAAAATTTCAGATCTACTTAATCATGCATAATCAGCAATTAAATCAATCATAAAAAGCACTTTAGATCTAATCTAAACATGTTAATGATTTCAGATTTAATTGCAAGAATTAAAACATAAAAGTTTAAACATAAACCTGGCTCTGATACCACTGAAAGTGAATCCTAGGTTCTTCGGTGTTTAGCATGCTGAATTTTTTTTTTTTTTGAAAACCATGGCTGAACCTGATCGGGTTGCCTACGTACCCCTTCATAAGGGGGATCAAGCCATACGTAGTTCTTTTTAAGTTTTAAAACGCAGCGAAAAAACCGAATCAAACAATTTAATTCATGCATGCTTACAAGATCAAATCTAGAAATCAGCACCTTAAGAACATATAGGATTATGCCGGAATCGTTTAAACAATTATGCTAAAACTTTTATGCATGATTAACTATCAGATCTGAAACTTAAGAACTCTATTCCAATTAATCTCCGAATATCCATCGAATGGATTCTGGAGATATCTCCGTGAGGAGCCCCAAAAGAGGGTAAAACCTCGGGGAATTGGACCTAGACCTTGACACCATAATAAATGATTAATGCTAGATTAATACCTTTTATGATGGATGAAAGTTGTGAATCTGATTCTTGACTTCGCAGCCACGCACACGAATGGCCTCTACGAGAAGTACACGCGAAGTCCTGAAGGATCTTCTTCCGCAACAGTGCTAGCAGCTGCAGAACACTTGAAAGCTGAAATCTGCCCGCCGGGATTCAATCAACTCTTGATCAATCGTCTTGAAGCAGATAGAGATGAGGTTTGTAAGGGAAGTAGAGGACTCAGATCTGATCTTGAATCTTCTAGATATTCACCCTGAAAACCCTATCTAAAATGGAGAAGAAGAGGAGGAGGAGGCGGGTGAGGAAGAAGGCTGCAATGGATGTGTTTTTGGTGCCCATGTTTGACCCCTTTTAATGGCCTCCAAATTTTCATTCAAAATTCGAAATTTATTTTCAGAAAACCTCTTTTAGTTGGTACATGCAAAGGAATAGGAACAACCCAAATCAGATCTCAACCAAATCTGATTTAAATTCAAATTTTAAACACATGTGCAAGAGGAAAGGAATTTGAAATCCATGCGGCAAGGTAAAACACTTCATAATTTCGAAATCACCTCTTGAAATTCGAATTTAATCCATTCAAAAACTCAGACGCCACCTTGGCTGATGGTTTGAGTGATTAAAATCATTTAACACATTGCTTAATGTTTGAATTTAAATTCAAATAACAAACAATGTCGCCATGTGTCAAGCAATGGGTCCATGTGCCATGCAATAATTTTGGTTTATTTAAAATTCATGAAATCCAATTCCATGTCACCAATAATTGCCACATCATCTGAGCCTAATCCCCTTGGGTTGCACCTAATCAAATTTGGTCAAACCCGAATTAAAACAAAGCAATTTGGTTGAACCCAATCTAATCAGGTCAGACCCTGATTGAGCTCAAATTGAATCCAATTCAATTTTGGCTCATGCAAACTCAATCAAATTGAATTATTACTTTGTGTTGGACCTAATTCAATTAGGTCAATCCCAAATTAAGAACAAATTAATTTAAAATTAATTTGATCAGCTTAAGTCCTTTTTGGTTCTGACCTAATCCAATCAGGTCAAAACCCTGATTGAGCCCAAACTTGAATCCAATTCAATTTGGCTCATCCTTAGCACAATTACTCAATCAAATTGAGTTTATTAGTAATTTAATTACTAATTAATCCTTCAATAATTACTTTAATTATTTTATAAGATAATTTGCCAATCAAATTGACCAAATTACTCCTGAATGATTCTTAATCATTCATCAGCTTTCTTGATCAATCAGGAATCTTCTATGCGTGTGACCTCATAGGTTCGAACCTAAGCCGGTAGTATAGGAACAATTTTCTACACTAATCGATGTGACCATCTAGCAATGGTACCCGACGTCCGGATAGGTCGAATATATGCGAAGCAAATATTCTGGAACCCTGAACTATGGTTACTGTATAATTCAATCTCTTTGACTCCTAATGCCAGGATGACTTAGAGCTCACTGTCAACCCTATAATTAGTACATCCATTATGTGATTAACTTTAGATATCCCATGACTCCTCACTGGGATTACCCTGGCCAAGGTTTTGCTAAATTAATCACAAGATATTATCTCCTGTTTTCAGGAGGGGTCAATTCCATCTTGACTCACAACTGACTACGCAAGTACTTGACTGCACCCAGTGACCTTCTGTCACTGAATTAGAAATTCAGGTAGTCCGGTACCAAAGTACAATGAGTTGCTTGCTAGTCACAGGTTGCGGTCTCAGGTCAGAGGGCCAAACTTATACCCATATCCACTCGGAACATCTCTCGACAGTAGAGCGTTCCGGAATTGGTCACGTTTAGTGAAATGTACTTCTACACTTCACTTGTGTGGCATACCAGTGTCTCCACACTCCTTGGTTAAGAGGACAACCAACGTATATGTCACACAACGACCTAATCTCGATAATGTTGTCGTCCTAGTAACAACATATCATTTCGTCGCAAACAAGTTTAAGGACTCAAAGATAAATCCTCCTTTATCATAACATAAGTCCTAAGGACTTCATCATATAAGAGTTCATTTGAAGATGAAATGATGAATAATGCCAAATAACACTTTATTAATTTGTCAATTCATTTACAAAATTCAATCATCAATATGCTGACGATTGACATTTAGGATACAAATTCCAACAATTTTGACTGTTTCTTCGTGGTTGCTACGAAGTCCAGACTTTAAAACCAATCCAATTCATTTTCTTTAAATTCTAATCAGCGAGTACTAAGTATTTGGTTACCTTCCAATTAAATGCTGTCACCTTCTTTGGACTGAGGCAATTCTTGCTGCAGCATGAGGACCTACAAATCCACATTTAATCATTCCGATCCCACCCTCCAATTGGTTCTTGCGAGCTCATCCGTGAAGCCTTTACGGAGATATTTCATGCAGTTCCTAAATATTTCTGACTCACCTAAAGATTTTCATGAGCTATGGACAGATTGGATGTAAGTTCTTGAAGAAATCCTGTCATCTAGCTAGGTTAGATGACACTGATGGCAATCATTTGTTAGCAAGCATTGTTGGAGGAAGAAAAGAATTTTCTTTAATACTAAGAAAACAGCTGAACTTTTGGACACCTTTTTCCCTGGCCAAAGATTGGATCAGAAGCTCCTCTGTGAAAGATCTTAGGAAGATTTCTCCCCCATTTATAATTGCAACTTGTTCTAGTCTCAATGGTAGAAGTATCTTCTCTCTTCCCTCCCATTTTTCACCCCTAGGCCAGAGGCTCCTCTGGAAAGATCCTAGAAAGATTGCTCCTCTGTTTACAGCTGCAACTTGTTCTAATCCTAGTGGTCTCAGTGGCATACGCCTCTCTCTCTTCCCTCCCATTTCACCTTTCTTTTATCTATATGTACTACTTCCATTTTCTGAAATGAAAGTGATTAGGTTATGATCTAGTCTTAAAAAGGAGTAGGGAGACATGCACTACAGTTTGTTTCTCAAAATATTGCATGCATAGTATTTTATAGATGATTCATTACTATCAAGACTCATAACTTGCTTATCTAATAAATACCTAAAAATCCAAAGTAAATTAATCACATAAATAATGCAACAGAAACTTCCGCCATATTTTGGTATCACTGTCATTCCAGTGGGTTTAGGTTGTATCTTTCGCACCAAAGAATGATTCACCTTGTTTCACAATGTCAACCACCGCACAACGGCCGCTTTAAGATCTGTGCCATTGGATCGCACAACGGCTGCTTTAAGAGCTGTGCAGGTGGAGGAGAGGCTAGCATTTAGAGCGCTTTGAGAGCTGTGCAATGCACAATCCCATGGTTGATCTTGGGAAAACAAGATCAATCATTCTTACGCAGGAAAGATACAACCCGATCCCCATTTCAGTTGAGTGAATTGTTTTGCATGTCCCTGCACAGATCTTAGTATACCTCAACCCATGTGCATGACAGCATCATACTCAAAAGTTTGAGGAAGCCCCAAACCTTCATGTCTGACCCCAGTTAAGCCACTGACCTAACAATAGCTGCCGGTTCAAGAAATAAAAGGCCGGAAAATAAGAAGCGTTGACACGCAGGAAACCTAACTTTCAAAACCATAGGCCCAAACGACTGGTAGTTCCAGGAAGGGCCTTCATACAGCCATGAATGAATGCTTCTCAACGATTGTCAAGCTGCTCTTCCTTCAGTTCTCCCAACAATTCATCATCTGTCTCAGGATTTTGGCTTCCTTCTTCCCCCAGGTGCAATTTTGAGGATCCCAAATATCGGGATCGCTTCCTTCCCTGTCGGTATGTCTTCTCACTATACTTTCTTTTGTTCTTCATTTTGTTATCTTTACCTCATTAACATGTGATATCTTCAATCAGATAATTGTTTCTTCATAGACTAGAATTCCGTGAAACAACGGAAAGCTGCATGCAGTTCACTGACTTCTGTGCATTCATTAAGCACGTCTAATCTTGTTTGTAGATGGTGTTAAAGAGTAGAAGCAACAAGTAAAAGAATGGACGGACTAATATCAAAACTCAGTTCCCCAGAAATCAACTCAAAGCATTGAACATGGATGATTTTCTGAAGCAATAATTGTCGAAAAAAGTTAGCAGTTCAACATGAAAGGTTAAACCAGAAGAAACGTTGTGTATTTCTAATTACAGAAAGAATATTATACAGAACATACATGCAATGATTCACAACTTTACAGTCTCCACTAGAACAAGCATAACCCTCTAAACCAACCTTACATCCAACGTCCGAGACTCATTCTCTTTTCTACATTCTTGCTTGTTACTTCTATATGGAAACATAGGCTGTACAGAACCTAACAAGTTCCATTTTTGATAGACTGAAAGAGCACAAGCTACACAGCATTGTAATCCCTGAATCAATGGATAGGATGGTATTGTGTGATGCCACGCTTAGGTGGTAGCTTCCTCAAGATGAAAAGGACCAGAGCTGAAGGAAGAATTTCCACCAGCTGCAAACATTGAACAAATAACGTCAAAGCACTGAAATGCTAACTATGAGATAATATATAATGGAGAAAGAAATTGAAACGATTGAGTTCCATCAGATTACAAATCAAAAATCTGCATTAACTGGAGATGAACTAAAATTCTCCAAACTTGCTAGACCCTACTGGATCAAACAACTTAGCTGGATCTAACTTAGACTAGCACAACCTTATTATGCCAAGTCTGAGTCAGGCTGCATCAAGATCAACCAAACCCAAACTACGTACATCCAAAACCGATAACATGCTTCAAGGGTGAGACACAGAAGTTAAATATCATCTAAAGATCCCATTGCAAGAGCAATTAGCCCTTTGTAATGAACAGTTCCTCCCATTACTCATCCCCAAAAAGGAGAGAGCATCTATATATTCTAGGCATATATTCACTAATCTAGTAAAATTCAATCGATCATCTAAGGTTGTCACTAAGTACAGCTTAGATAGAATACCAAACCTGTCAAGTTACTTCCCAATAGATTATGATAACAGCAAGATTGAATAATTCACCAAAAAAATGTCTACAAATTCAAATGCTTTTTCACAAAGTTAAATGCTCACTTCTACACCAACTTTCTAAGCATTTAAGATCAGAAACTACTCCAAGTATTCACATGATTCACTTTTTCTTAAGATACACACTTCACAAAGTAAAGGAATTTGCATCCTCAAATGATGAAGTTACTTCAGTAATATTCTAGATCATGTTTTTGATGATTCACAATTAAAGATTTCCTTATTTACACCTAATTTTAGCGACATAAAACTACAATGGTTACAACAGAATTAAAAATAGTCAAGGACCAATATCTTCAAAAACAAATATATCATCAAACATCTGCATACTGTAAAGTAATAGCCACCTATATGTATCTCAGTTAATGTTAGTATTTCAGAAATCCTAGCCACCTACCAGGTTCATTCAAAAACTAATAGCAGCAACAATGATATGTAATTACGTTCGTTGTAATACATGATGTATCTCTAACATATTATAATATTCATAAGATATGCTTTGATTGGCAAACACTTAAGTTGGGGGAAACAATCAGGCTACCATGTAATTATTGTTCGTGCCAAAGTATCAAACTATTACTTAGCGACTTAAAATGAATCGGAAGTTGAGAGAAAACATGAAATTTGGAAACTCTCTCATGCATAAGAAGTCTACATGCATGTGGCAGTTATTAGATGAGAAGTTAGTAAAATGGTAGTTTCCAATTTATAGAAGAAACAGCATTAATCAACTTTTTTATAACTAAAACCTAAATAATTTTATGAACTTCCTTAAATCTAATAATCTTTCCTTGACTTATTGCTTTCTTGTCATTCTGATAACTTTTAGTTGACTTATTGACATTAAAAGAATCCAGATAAGTTTCCCTATAGTCTTAGAAAAAGGCTGCTATCACCAACAGACTGGGGAAGGACAAGTATAAGATGATTTAAGAGAAACAGTCTACCCACTAAAGGCATTAAAGCTCAATCAATTATCAAAAATTATACGCATATACATGGAGCCTAGTCCCAACCATTTGACACTTGCTTGTGAATCTTTCAACAACCTACCCTTCATTCCCAATACATGATATATTTAATGACATTGGAAGCTTTTCTACATCCCTTTTCAAAGCTTCCAACCTATTCTCTGGCCCTTTACAAGCCTAAGCACCTATCCTTATCTAACCTTCTAGGATCTTTGTTGCACAAGTCCATCCAAAATAGGTTCCCATCATTGTTCCAAACTCATAAAGCCTGTACTCCTCATTTAATAATCACATCCTCATTCCTGACTCTATCTTCCTAGATTAACCACATATTTGCCTCAGCACTCCAATCAGTCACTGACACACCATATTGCCGAATGTCTTAAACCACACAACATATTGGACCTCATTGTTCAATGAATGTTTCAACTAAGGTTCACCGTCTCGGTATTAAACCCATACTAGTACCATCCTACAATACATCAGGTACGATATGATACCGACCGGTACAGCAAAACTTGATTTCAACAAACGAGCCAAATCATGAGTTATCACATCCAAAAGCACCCCTCCACTTCGCATCTAATTGAATATTATTCTATCATATATGTATTATGCCATAAAAATCTCACCGTTTAATAGATTCAAGATGAAACTGAAGCATCATTTCCATTGAAATTGAAATTGCATTTCATATATTATGTTTATGTCCTATTCCTTCTCCAAGGCCGCCTCCACAATTATAGTCTAACACAAACCAAGTTTTGTCTAATCAACTAAAACTACATAATATACAAACTAAGGTACCTCTTCTTACATATCAGCCATAAGTTCATTTATAATGTATAAAGATAAGTGAACTTAAATGCTGCCTAGTTATCATGCATGTTATAGAAATTTCAGATGATCAATAAATGCATTGAGCTTGTTAACATCAAGTTGATCCATAAAGCTGATCCATGTAGAAGGAACCAGATAGGACTTTTAGGATAAGTTTCAATGTTCTGAGATTAGCAATAACTGCAGCATTTTGAACTTCTAGTTCCTCATTACTTCAAGATATCATTCACTAATAGATGTTTTATGAAATGTAACATGGATTGGACCCATACCAAGTAGAATAAGAAGTTCAGAATCGGATGGTTCAGAACGTCAAGTGAACTTAAATGCTGCCTAGTTATCATGCATGTTATAGAAATTTCAGATGATCGATAAATGCATAGAGCTTGTTAACATCAAGTTGATCCATAAAGCTGATCAATGTAGAAGGAACCAGATAGGACTTTTAGGATAAGGTTCAATGTTCTGAGATTAGCAATAACTGCAGCATTTTGAACTTCTAGTTCCTCATTACTTCAAGATATCATTCACTAATAGACGTTTTATGAAATGTAACATGGATTGGACCCATACCAAGTAGAATAAGAAGTTCAGAATCGGATGGTTCAGAACGTCTAGGTTTGCAGCTTTATCCAATGCATTAAAGCACATCTGTGAAACAAGATTTGGAATTAGTAGAGGTAATTACATCAACAGCTAAAAAGTGAGGCATGCTTCGCCAAACATAGTCGCCAGAACATACTACAAATTACGCAAAAAGTATAGCACTTACCATTATACATCTCACCAAGAAACAGGAGAAACATATGGTGGTCACATAACCAACCTGTTAAACAGGGGGGGTAAAGGCAATGCATTAAATAATAAATCAGGAGCTAGATGCTCTAAATGAAAAATGCTTTGCTATCCACAGTACAACCAAAAGTACCTCCTGTAATTTTTTGCGTCTCCCTTTTGATTCAACAGGGAAGCGTTGCAACATCAGAAAGAGCCTAGCAGCGACAATGAAAGTGAATATGAAAGACACAAGTTGCATAAATACACAGATTATAATGTGCAGTACATACACTGAAATTTTTAAATTATGGAGTGTCAAAACGTATGGATCCCTGGAAGGATACTAACCATACCAAGTATCAGTTAAGAGCAATCTTTCGGAAAAAGGAATCAGGGCGCTTTTGTTTAGGGGTCGGGGGGTGGGGAGTCAATCTTCTATGGTTTGCTAATATCTGTATGATTTGAAGGGCTCTAAAATTGGTTATTTGATATCAGTGATTTGGTGGATGATCATGTTTTAACACTTCTAGAACATATGATTGTATAAACTCATTACAGTAAAATACAGTCCTGTTTCCATTTATGTTGCGACCTAAATATGCACTACAAAAAGGCTGAAGCTGGCAAATTTAGCAACGCATGAGTTAGGAAGCCTAAGGACCCTGAAACAGTCAGCAAACAAAATTTTAAGGGGAAAAAATAACTATATTTACAAGGAGAACAAAAATGAACTGCAAGGAGAGTAACAACAAAGTCAACATAAGCAACAACTTTCAGTTTGGTTGTTGTACTTGCTAAGCATACCTTAACCATGTGTTCAGAATGAGATCTAAACTAACACAAGGGCTAGTTATGAGAATTATAAAAAAAAGAAGATAGCTATGAGATAAATGTTAAAATCAACCGAATTAGTTAGAATCGTTAGATAGACAAATATCATAAGCATCTCACCTCCCCCCATAGAGAAGAAACCCAAGAGCAGCAAATAACGAGACACCTGCCAATATACATATGTGAACATTATTATAGGTTCAAAAGTATATAGATGATTTTTTAATTAAAATAATAGAAAGCCAACAAATTAAAACTGCACCTGCAAAGAACATCTTTGATAAGATGAGAACAGCTCGAACAGGCTTCCACCACAAAAGCAGCCACAGAGCTATCTGCAGAGTACTACTTCAATCACTCAAAAAATACAAGCCAAATGGTAAAGACCACATAATCTTTCCAAACCATGACAGATCAAATAAATAATAAGTAATCTAGGCACAGAAACAGCCTGAAAGTATACTGTAAAGACTGCAATTTTCTTATATAACTTAATTGATGTGTCGACTCAATTAGTTATTTGTTTTCTTCTACATTAACATCAATGAAAGCCACTATTATCTGCATCAACATGACATAAGGAAAAGATACTTTTTTTATACAACTTAATGGATTTGTCAACCCATTCAGTTATTTGTTTTCTTCTCAACTAACATCAACAAAAGCCACTATCATTTGCATCAACATAACACAAGGAAAAGATTCCCTAAAACCCAAGTTTTAAGTTCCCAGATTACCAGACTGGCTTCAGCTGTCATGGTTTTGTAGTATCACTCAGTTTTATCCAAAGCCCGTTTGTTTTAGTTTGGTTTCGGTTAAAACCAACACATAAAAAGGCTTGTGTATCCTTCACTCAGTCTTTTATCCCTTTCTTGTTTTTCTTTTCACTTTCAGGGAAAACATGCCATGGTACATGGAATCAACCTCATAGAAACATTTTAATAATATATAGCATAGGAAATTTGCAAATTTTCAGGAGGCCTGGATTCTATATATATAAATAAGTAAATATTGAGAAGTGTAAATTTTTCAACCATATCTCTGTAAAATTGGTCAATATTTAGCAGAATCTTTCATCCACAAATGTCCAAATCTGGAAAACGGACTAGTTGAAAGAAATACAGATTTACTTTTTAACCGATAATTTCTTATTTTAGAACTTCAACACATGTATATTTTTTTTATGTATGAAGCATGTTGGATGTGTTCATTATCAAATTCTATAGCCATTCTTGTGGGTACATGTTGCCATGGTTATTTGCTTTCCCATAAGAATAAGAGGTGACACCAAATAGTAAATATTGTAGTGATTCATATTTCAACAGTCACTCTTACTATTGGAAAAAATACTTTAAATCAGCTGATTCATGTTTTCTAGCTAACAGTACCATTACAATGAAGCCTCGTCTCACTATTTAACGTTGCCTTTATGACAACTCACAAAAGCATTATGTTGTCTAAATGTTATGCTAAAAGGAATTTACTCAAATTTACTCATCATTCAAAAATGCATTTTGTAGGACGCAGATGATATAGTGAGATTAAGCAGCTCAAATGCTATTTTTTGTATGGTAATTACGAGTCTCTTGAAATCTGCACAGAATATTGACTTAACTAACCAGTTTGCTGTTCAAACCATAACCCAGAGCATCTTAATGAAACCCCAGGGGCATTCATTAACCAAGCAAGAGAAACTTTAACTAATTAAATATGTCATTAATTGCACAATCATAATAATGCATGCCACTACCACAATAGGGTTATTAACTTTTAGGAATACCCCAAGTCATTTCTTAACATGTCCAATATTTTCAACTGTCTTATGCGATTTCTCATGTGTTCATCCACCAGCATTAGCTGTCAATACTTGTGAATGCACCCATTCAAGGCTCAAACCCATAATTTCTGATTACTAAGCACGGGGTTATAACCACTGAGGTGAGCCCCAGTTCATAGTTTGGCATAATTTCAGATTCCCCTAAATCTATAGGGCAGCAAATATTGAATCTCAGTTCACTATAACAAAACATAAATGGTATATTTGCAAGTAACAAACCAAATGAAAATTTTAACGATGTTTGCAACTATAAGTTAATAAAATATGAAGATTTAAGTTGCACCACAATTTCAAATTTTGTAGACATATCAACTTTTTGAGCATTATTATATAAAATGATTGACAGATGTGTGCATCTTCATATCATTAATATGTACTGCCACTAAAGAGATGTATCAGATCTCAAGCCTAGCTGTTGAACTAATTGATAACAAGAATAACTAAATATTTTTCGATCATTTATTTCGATGGAAAAAAGTGTTTGAAAGATATCAAAAAAATGTACCTTGCAGAAAAAGTGTAAGTCCACACTCAAAGCATCTTTCTAATCACAATATTGTGACTCCACCTACCACTTCCAAGATTGGAGAAACTATAGCCCACCCATCACCCAAATAATGAATGAAGTTAGTTCATAAAAATTAATCTCTCAGCTACTTTTGAATCTTTCACCTCTTTTTTCATGCATAGGGCTAGAAATGAGCATATATGGGTTCAAGACTTACCAACCAGGCCAGGCCTCATTCACATGGGGCTAGGACAAAATATCAAGGTGCAAAATGATTCTAGACAAACTCTGGCCACTGCATATACTCATTGCCCCTAGAAAAAGCCGTTTGCATGACTGAGCACAAGTAGAGCCTTAGTCAAAAGCTTGCAAGAATTTTACCTCCTACTATTAGAGCACCTACTTCCTTTAGTCTTGAACAACCTCATATTCCACGACCACCTAAAGCAGTTGCCGGGCCAAAGTGATGGAGATCCAAGTTTGTGCCACGTTGCATCATGCTGCAGCTTAGATTTTTATTATATTTGATTATCATTTTTTTATGTATTTTTCTTTTATTTTCTGGTTATTTTCAATTTCAATGGGTTATTTTGGATTCTAGGTTGAGATTTAAAGATCTCAATACTTATCTAGGAACCTAACTGCTGTAGCATATTACAATTAATGGCACTGTACATGTTACAGTAATCATGAATAGTAAGTGCGTCTTATTAGGAGCAGTTTTGGATTTTAAAAGAGTTGAATTAGAATTTCTGTTTTGTTATAAAAAGGGGACGCTTAGTGTTTGATATAATCACAGTTTAAGCAGATTATGAATGAAATAATGGAGTCTTCAGTTTTCTTTACTCTTGTAGTGTGAGGTCTTGAAACCCTAAGTGTGACTCCAAGGTTTTAGTATGAGTCCAGTATTATCTTTTCCCTTCTCTTAGTTTTTTTTTCTATGTTTGATCCCCTAGAGACTTATTTGGACTTACTTCCTTGTCTCTTATTCATCTCTTATCGATCTCTATTTTGGGTTTCACATCCCAAAAGATTTTTTTTGGTCATATAAATATCAGATTTTCTTTCAAACTATTCCTGCAAGCACGCGATTTCATATATTTAAATGCATAAATCCTAAAAGTCTCAATTTAACCTGTAGAATCTTAAATTTTAGGTTAGAGAGTAGCTATTCATTAACTATTCTCTTCAAAAATATTATCTTTCTAGTTTAGTTTTATCGAAAACTAAGATCTGCGATTGAATTTCCAGTACATTTCAATCATATCCTAAGCCATTCTAGATCCCCTTCACCTGTCCTACATCACACAGCTTTGAAGCATTGCTTATGTTGCACCATAAACCAGCAGGACCAGAAGCATCAACCTCCTCGAGCCATTGCCCAACCACCTAGGAAGCACGGATGCTTCAAATTACATGTGTCTGTATCAGGTATGTATTTACTGGTACTCATTGATTACTTCTTGAAGACATGGCTGATACTTATATATCTTATTTTTTAAAATTAAGAAAAGAACTTCAAATAGTTCTCAAATATACTTAGAGGTTGTTTGGTTGTTGTGAGTTTTTCTATAACAAATTAATTCTCTGTAAAACAAGTTTCAAGAAAAATAAGGGAAGACCTGTTTTCATAAAATTCATTCTTTGGGTCTTATGAATTGTCAATTTGGGCCAAATAGGTGTTCCAAAAAAACACCAGACAAATATTTTCGTAAAACTCATTTATTTCCAGCTTTTAGTAATCTTAAACTGCTAAAGCTCATCAACCAAGCTTTGAGGTAAGCTATCTAGAAGCATCAAATGTTTAAACAATTGGATATAGTATGCCACAATATGACACGATTGGGTACTCCACTTCGAAGTAAATCGGTAACACCAGCTAAAGTTGTCCAACAATTGGACATTTTTTGTTTAAAGTCTCATCCAGGGAAACCTTAGTTTAAAGTGTTAGATGCTTCAAATGAAATTTCCTTATATTTTAAGTTTAGAGCTATCAAGATTTTCCAGACTCTTCAAGTTTAAGTGTTGTTATCACAATTAATATGTACACTTTAAGCAAAGGGTTGTTATGTTTTCAATATAAAGTTATCATAATTATGTGAACACTTTAAGTGAAAATGTAATTCAAATTAGTTATCAACTTAGGTATCTCAAGACATCTTAAGAAACTTTAAATGAGCCTAGCAGATAACTTGCAAGAATTGTTACTAAGGTATGGCATTTTCCATGTTCTTTGTCTTATCTCCATGGGGACATGATACGACATGCCAAATACAGCATGACACACTGCAAACATGCATCCTTTCATAGCCCACGCCTCATCTAAATTCCTAATCTTAAGGACTATATTAATCATGATTGACCACATATCCTCATTCTCGTACATAATATGGCTGTGCCTCTCATCTTTCATCCATCCAAGATGAAGCCATGGAAAGGAAAAAGGAAAAAATGTGCAAAAATTAAAAAAGGGTTAAAGAAGTGGGATGAGGGAAGAGCCACAAACAAAGAAAAAAAATGAAAAGAAGTGAGAGAAGAGGGAAGAATCTGTACCTTCCTCATCACCACCCCAACTCTAAGACATCCACCACACCTTTGAGCAGTTGGAGCATTCTTCTCTCTCTTTCTTTTTAGCCTAAGCCATAGGAGGCAACTGGACGGGGTGTTGTTCCCAAGCAATGATTAAGGACTTTGGAAAAAGCCCTTTTCCCTAACAGTGATGTTCTTAAGTGAACATGGCCATAGCATTTCTAGTTGTAGAGCCCAGCATCTAAGCATGCGGCCCATTAGCCATAACCCATAAATAAGGCTAAATAGATTTATTCATTAAGATTATGTTAATTTAGTGTTTTTCTATTCTTTCTCCAATTCAGGGCTATTAGGATATAAATTACTTATTTTATCCTGTTAGTTTTGCTAAAATTTTATGTTCTAATATATATACATATATTAATTATATGTCATTGTGTCCCTGTATACACATTTTTTGAGATTGTTGTGTCAAATTCTTCAGGATACTTGGACACTTGATACCCATGTCCCGTGTCCAAGAAACATTGCTCACAAGCACATGGTTATTCCATTAAGTTTTTGTTTGTTAGGCAAACTCTATAATTCTACTTCCACTTTTAAGTTACTCTTCTGAAATAAGCATCAAAACATGCACACGTGTGTCTACGTATGCAGGTAGGTATCTATGGACTGACACATATACATATAAATATATGTACGAATCCACACACATGTCCCTGTGCCTGGATTTTTTGTGGTTGTCATGTCCAACACTTGAGGACACTTCAACACTTAGCAACCATGTCAAGTGTCCAAAAATGAGGGAGGGCATTTTCTTTCTTTTCTTAAAGAATAACCTTTAAAAAGTTATGGTCAATTTTGTAGCCTAACATGTCAACACTAAAATATGAAGGATGCTTTAAGATCTATCGATCTGAATAATGATTAAATGATGAGATTGTCAAAATTGATGCTGTCGTATAATGTGTAGATTGTCATTTTGTTAGGCTGCTACGCTTCATGGATTTTTCTATTTACATATCTAAATATATGCATGTGTATACACACATACATATATGTGCACTATAGCATATAAACATACATATATAAATATATAAAAGAGGATGTATATACATATATGTAATATTTATAAGTATGTGTATTTGTATGTGTATATATGTGTGTGGGTGTGTATAGATAGATACATGTATATATGTATGTATATGTAATTGTTTGCACTCCTCAACAACCTAGAAGGCAATCATGAGCAAGCGCCACGTGGACCAGTCAAAGTGGATGATAGTCACATGACCCTTGCTGGACTGATAGAGTTCGGCTGTGATAATCAAACATGAAGGCACAAGCCAAAGGAGGAAGATTCAGCAATGACATTGACAAGCAAGCCAAGAGATTAAGACTGGGTCGTGATCAACCGCAATACAAGGTGGATGCATTGGTCTCAAGAGTCTCCCAAGGCATAAAAGGCCATTAAAGAGAAACGGCCAACATAAGCCATGTAGGGATAGGGCAAAGAAAGTTTAACGATGACCAAGGCTGATAGAGTATGAATATTGGTCAAACAATTAGTACAAAGTGGCCATTTTCATGGTCATGCAATAGTAGGAAGACGACCGCAATTAGTTACCAAAACTACTACAAGTCGAGACTTGATGCGGATAACCGTCAAAGTGAGCAGTTATTATATTTTAATATAAATAATGGATTTGTACTATGTAATAGGACCCTTCGACATCCAAATCAATGCAATTTATCTTATCTAAGTTCTTAATCTACCAGTAGTTTATACCTTAAGTGCAGTGGTAACTTAAATTAGATTTCTACTATCATAGCCTTATGCTACATCCCTATTCCTTATACAGATCCATCTCACTCAAACGGTAGTATAATAGTGGCAAAAAATTTTGAGGTCAAAGCACCTGGACCCATGGTTGATGGAACCGTCCCGAACCGTTCGGTTCAGGGCGCACCAAGTCGTATCTGCGGCAGACTGGAATGGTTCCGACAACCAAAACGAGAAACTGGGATGGAAGAGATGAAGAAGGAAAGAGAGAAAAAGAGAGAGAGCAGTGAAGGGAGAGGAAAAGGAAGAAAGAGAGGGAAAGTGGCTGTCAGTCGAGGGCTGCGAAGGGCTGGAGAGCCGCGCAGAGGGGCAGAGGAGGGGTTCCACCTCCGGTTACCCTGTTTCTTTTGAAACAGGGGTCCCCGAGGGGACTTCTTTTTATTTTCAAAATTTTTAAGTAAAGTTGAAATCCTTCGGGAGTCTTGTTTCAAATGAAATAGGAAAACCAGAGGCAGAACTTCCGCCGGCCTCCTCTCTCCCTCCCTCTCTCCCTCTTCTCTCGCTCTCTTTTTTTATCTTCGGTTCTCCCTCTCCCCCACCTCCTCTACTATGTCGGTATGGGCCAGCACAAAACAACATAGAAATGTACCGACCCATGCCATCGAAAAACCGGTCTGCACCCCAGTTCCGGCACAGCAATCCTTGCCTGGACCTACAAACTCCTATAATTCAATTACCTTTAATAAAAGACATCACCACCATCTTTTCGGCTAATCTAATACCGATGGCATGCTCGTGCACATATCTACCCCTTGCTATTAGGCTTGTCAACTCTCTCTATCAGACGACCGAGTTTCTTAGGACAAGGAGTTCCTTGGCACACCTAGACACGATGGAAAGGGTGGGAACAGTGATGTATGTAGATATACATATGTGTGCATGACAATCTAGATGTATATGTATTTGTACATATGCATATGCATGGTATATGCATATGTATGTAAATATGTATGCATATTAATATATCTTAGCCATATCATACTATATTCTTCAAGATTTGCCATATCGATGGATTTGTACCGTGTAACAGCTATATCGCATATCCATGTTGATGCTTCTAGCCTACCACAAGCAATCACATAGAAATTAGTTTAACACTACTTCAGAACTTCTGAGCTGTCACCTCCAAAGGGAAGATTCTCACCTCCTTCATACCGTTACCACAGAATATCTTCTCCTACTTTTATCTTTGAATTGACAAGCGAGTTAGTTGATTATATTCTAATACTTAAAATATGCATAAAACCTATTGCATGTACCAAAGATGAACTTGAATGGGATTGAGAAGGATAGTTACTGTACAACCAATAGAAAGGGCCTAAAATGGATAGACAAAGTTTATGGCCAACACCAATTCGAAGTGGTGCTTGACTGTATTATGGAGGAGGACAATGTAAATAGCAATAGTAGACACAATGACAAATGTTGACAGCATGTTTGATAAGTATTTTGCTTGCATTAAGCTAAAATTTTTGGACTTCACTCATTTCCTTTTAATATGAAACTAAATTTAAGAACTTTACTATTGCGCACTCTTAAATTTATCTATTATCAAACTTTGATATAGTTACAATTATTTAACATGATTCGGGGAATATGTTGTTTATAGTGACTTTTAAAGTGTTCTAATATATATCAAGCTACCAATAACCATATATTAAAATTGTCTTGATATATTTTAAGATGTTTCAATTCATAAATGCCCCTTTCTATAATTAATAATGTCATTATGATAGTTCCCTAATTTTGGTTCATAAATTTATTTTTGAAAAATTAAATTAAAATCATGGGTCAATGTACACCTCAAAAGAAAAAAAAAAGACAATTACAAGTTATCCAACTTCAAATCTAATTAACTATTTTAATTTGTAATAAAATTTCCCATTGTATTATCTTATTAATATCAATTTCTAAGACATTAAGTTGTTTCTGGCTCAAAGAAAAAGTCTTTCATAAGTAACAGCATACAAGTTGCATCCATCATGGCATAGAGTTCCATGGATTCATGGATCAAAGGCTCATAAGCCATAGTTAACAATGTGAATGGAGCACCTAAAAAAGTAAAATGTCCAAAAGACTACATTAACCAAAATGATAACAATAGCTCTTAATTTCAGATATTACTTGATTGAGATCTGTCTTAGCTATTAAATCTCCATCTATTTGTTTTCGATGTCAAGTGCCTGGTCCGTAGTAGTTGGAATTTTCTATCTAGAGTAATACACCCACTTCAACATCTTCCTTCCTAGAATCTTGAACCTGCACCTACTTCCTAAGCACTTCCTTGCAAAAAGTGTTTCTAAAATATTCACTTCTCTGCACCCATACCTACATTCCACTCCTAAACTCGCTTCGAATTCTAGCAACTAACATCTAGTCTCCAACATGTTAATTAGTCATCAAATCAATAATTCCATGCCACAAGACAAGAGGTTTGTACAAACCAAGGTCGTTGAAATGAGGAAAAACTAGTTCACCTTCCATGTGTAAATTGGAAAACCTATTGGCAATCCAATTTCTTTGATTGCATTAACTTTCCAGTTTTATCATACAGCTAACTAGCTGTGAGCAAACAGATATATGTATTTGAAAGATATGCTAGTCCAAAGTATATCATTTGATATGCTAATCAACTGTTTACCTGTATAGCATAAACCACTCCATTAATTGTATAGAAAGTTGGCCTAAGCCCATCAGTCGACACGGCACGTGCCTGAACACATTCCAATTCAGAAAAAGGAACTGAGTAGGCATCCGAAATCATTTTAAGCAAAAAGAAACTAAACAAAGAATCCATGATCAGTCAAGATAATCAAAAATGAGCAAGGATGGTTCATCAAATTGAGAAATATCCGACCTGATAATATATTTCAGCCCAGAAGAGTACCAACAGGGCATAGGTTGTGAAGAATGCAAGACCAGGAAAATCAAGAAGAACATGTTGAAAGATCTGAAATGCAACAATATTATAATAATGGCTTGGAAATATTTGGTTCAAATGCTCTGGAACCAGCACATAGTTAAAGTTCATCAAACCTCAGGCTTTATCTGCTGCACATTCCGACGAAAAGCAAAAATAACCGATCGGACTGCAATTGACCGATATAACAGCAGTGTCAACCATAAGCAAAGAAAAATATCCCCAGTGTTGTTTATGGAAAACATGTATTGAAGGATACAAACCGCCATTCACCAAGAAATTCAAGAAATGGAAGACCTTTTGCGTCGTCCAACCATACTCTGGTACTCTACATTCAATTCTAACCAATTGTATCTGCAAGGCACAAAATTTCAGCATCCAAAAGCATAATTTTTAATGGAATTTTCAAGCCTAGGAAAATGAAAGGCCAGTTTTCAGTTTTCACTTTGTCGCAGAAATCGTGAACTTAATAACCCAGAGGAGGAAAAGTGTTCTCATTAAAAAAAAACATGTTTCATGGAAACCCTAAAATTTCCAAGTTTTTCTAAGAAGATTCTTTGAGTGCAAGCATTGAGCACGCTAACCCTAGGTTTCTAGTTTTCTGAACATGAAAAGAATAATCTTTTCAAAAACTGAGGCTTCGAATTAGAAACCCTAGCAATCTGAAAATCGAGGAACAAACAAACCAAACGATCGAATCGAATAACGACAAAGGGAAAGGTAGAGATCCAACCAGAGCCACGGCTCCAACGAATCCAAAGAGGCCCGCTAGTGTATGGTAGATCCGGTCCTGCCACAAAGGCGAGTTGTTCACCTCGTCCCACCAATTCGCCGCGCTCGTAAGCGCCACCGCCGCCACATTCGGCACCACCGACGAGGCCATCGGACCCCGCTGGAACTCCCCCCAATATTTGAAATTCGAATTCCCAGTGGCCGGTCCCTAAAAATTCTCGGATCCGAGAAGCTGGAGAGCCGGAGATTGGAGAAATCCAGGAGACCGATAGAAAGAAAAAAAAAGGACCGAGGAAGGGAAAGGCGAGACGAAACCCGAAAAAAGACGAGAGGGCTGGGTTAAAACTTCAAAAACGGCCTCGGTTTGGATTGTTGTAGCCGATGGGCTGCTTCTAGCTCGTGCGGGAAACGGCCAGATGAGTCGGACAGCCGGCAATAGCCGGTGGGTTGGCTAGGGTAGACCGACACGTGGGAGTCTCGGCAGGGAACAGCTCATTCGATCGAGGTCCAGATTGGCGGACGGCTATGATGCAATCCCACGTTGCCGTAATAATTATGCCACGTTGGAGTAGGGCAGCCCACGGCCGACTAGAACTATCCTACGCTACCTGGGAGGCCCATCAAATTATGAGCTGGGCAATTTAGAATCCAATTTAGCTTTGGATGATGACCATCATAGCATGCTGGGGTTGGGTCAAATCAGAGATTTTTTTGGTAAATAATAGGAGGGGAGGGGGAGGGACCAGCCCACCCGCGTAGCAGCCCCATTACTGAGCCCCCCTTCCACTAGGGAATGTTCGATACAGGTCGCAGATTTCGCGTGCCTTCCCCTACCCGTGGGCTCACCCCACTGGGTTCACCGCCTCACGTGTGGGTACGTCATCCCAGTGCCACCTTGGTACAAGTGGAAGGAAAGCATAACCGCCAACAAGCCAGCCGGGCGTGGGGCATCCGGTCCCCCAAGAGATTCACCGGATAAATAAACTACAAAGTCATCAAATTTTACCGCCAAATAAACCCCGGGAAAAAAAAAAAATTAATAGGTGCTACAAGAAGTCTTCACATACCAAGTTCATTAAATATTTCTAACCACTGGAATCTAAACAAACAAAAAAAAGATAGTGAAAGTCATTTTTTCTACTCCTCTCTCTAGCTTCTGTTTTTTTTTCCTCTCTCTCCTTGTTTTACTTTCATACTCTCTCTTTCCTTCCACCAATTTAGATAATAATATTATTTTGCATCACCATGAAACTCTATATATGAGTGAGGACCAACACTCTTCAATTGCTGCCTCAAGAGTAAAGTCTATTTTCAATAATATTTTTTGATTGTGATAATTTTTTAGACCTCTAAGAGTTTAGAATCATCCTGGGGTGATTCTCAAACCATGTTACTGTTGATTTGTAGGAGAATGTGTGGTGGACTATGATCCAAAGTTGACTTTATGAGCTTACTCGACAGTTTAAAACTTTACCATAATCAGTCCAGAGAATTTTGGTACTAAAAACCCTCTGATTTGATATCAAGTTACTTTATCAATTCACCTCGAATGGCATCAATTGAAATTTGGACAAGGAAGATATGGATAATATGCCAAAGAAGTGATACTATTGCTTAAACTACCAAATTTGCGGACACTAGTAGTAGCACCAGATGCATCTAATGGTTCAAACGAAACTATCAAGTCCATAGAAAGAAAAATATTTTAGTGGAGGAAACTCACTTTACCATGAATTAGGTACCATCAAAATTTTTAAAACAACTACTTCTAAATATAGAATTTGTTGGGAATAGTCTTCTTGATATAGCACAAGGAATCCCTACTATTTGATATATGCCTTGGTCCTTATTGCATCAAGATATATGACAAACCCACGAAGGAATATGGTAAATGGTCAAACACCAACAAGGTTGAAGAAAAAGCATCATATGGCAGCATTGAGAGCTGTACTAGAACAAACCTAAAGGTCCATACCTCATCATTTGTACGAAGCATTCTTAACACACCAATAATATGTTATCGCATGCTAGAAAACTAATCCACGAGTCCAAGTGCTTAAATTTTGTGACAAAAATATTTCTTTGTTTGATTAGATTAACTTGAAATCAATCAAGGAATCTAGTGCAAATTAGTCTCAAAGATGAGTTTAACATTGTCATTGCAGATGGAGTTTGAGTTTCAAACTTCTTCAATGCATCGATATCTGTAATCAAGTAAAATTTCTAGCTCATACTAAATCACCAACATCAGAGCTTGAATAAGGAAGATATGGCTGAAAACAAAATTGATGCTAATGTTTCCATTTTTGGCAATAAAGACTAGGGTGTTGGTGTGAAACCAACAACAGTGCTCTACAATCAATTGCGATTATTGTTAGTTTGAAATTTGCTACTTTACAAGTCCTATTTAGCCTAGGAGTAAACTCATGCACCCTATTAGCCATCAATATAGGTTCTAATGGCGACATAAGTGCATCAAATGGTCCAGAGTTCTATAAGCTTCTTTAAGGTATGAGATTGCTTATAGAAGGTCACTTTTTTTTAGTGGTATGAGGTTGTGTTGTCGATTCAATTAGTGAGAAGAAAGGATTTTCTTTTCTTTCATTCATGTTGCCCCCTTATGCAGCCTAAAAGAGAGGGTGAATTGGATTTTTTAAAATTTTAAACTATAAGTACAGTGGAAAGATAACTTACTAATGTGTATGTGATGTAAAATGAGAGATATGAGCAATAAGTAAGGTGATAAACAAAATAAAGAAAGAACGCAATCAAAGCACCACAAATACAAAAGATTTATAGTGGTTGGGTGCCAAACCAAGTATCTACATCCACTCTCCAAGTCCCCTACTTGAAAACTTCACAAACGATTACAATGTCAGATACCACCGGCCAAACACCCTAGCTCTCCAAGCTAGTCACTTATTTTCTGGATACGAGCAAGCCTTACACACACTCCATTTCAAGGTACGGATCAACCTCTCTAAGTTTCAACTCAACTGAATCTTGTCCCACGAAGACAATGAAATACAACATAACAATGATTAATATACAATGTCTACAATTAAAGCTCCTTAGTGAGAAGAAATAAATCAATTAAAAGCCCTTTTGAAATGATGGAAGAAATCTCTTAATGTCCACTCCAACTGGAAATGCTTAATGAATGCTCTTGAAGTGGTTGGTGAAGTTGGATTGAATGCTTCTCACCCAATGAATGCTTTTCTTGCTTTGAATGCTCTTTTCGCTAATTCTTCTTGAGTTTTTCTCTTATTTTTCATCTTTTGGAGGCCTATTTATGAAGAGAAGCTGCTGAAAAGTGATTACTAGCTGTTGAAGACAGTTGGAGAAAGGTTGAGCTCATTTAATGCACTTCATTCTCGTTGGAAAACTAGCCGTTACAACCTGCAAGTACAGAGAGGTCGACCTCTGGTCTAGGGGTCGACCTCTAGATGGAACCTAGAGGAAACTTGAAACACCATCCCTCTGTTTTTTGCTTGTGGCACATCAGGGACCGACTTAAAGGTCGACGCTTGGTCCGGCGGTCCACCTTAAGGTCCACACCTAGTCTGTGCCAAGCGTGCCACTCATCTCCAGCATGTTGGAGTCGACCTGCAGATCAACATTATTAGATGTATGCCCTAAAAGCCAATCTGCCTGATACATTATTTATTCTGAAACATAATTTTGTACTTGAGTTTGTTATTATTTAATAATATTGGGCATCTTTTTCATTCATGTTGTGTATGTGTCCATGAATCGTCTAAGAAATTAATAAGATGATGATAGATATTCTCAAGAGTTGAGAATTTGAACCATGTGTCATTGATAATTAATTCCTAAATGCTTCTGATCGATGAATCATCACGAGGACGGTGATTGATCTGATGAGATTAGTGCACAGATTGCTTTTCTTTTGGATGGACGAGTCTCGAGTCCACAGTGTAGGGACACTGAAGTGATAGTGCAGGTGCTTGTTAGAGAACAAGAGTACCGAGCGTGACCAAAGCAAGAAGTCACTTGGATGTCTATCCACTCGTCAGTGACTTACTTGATGTTGCAATGGTATGACTGATCTTTCGACCTGTGGTGCCTCAGCTATTCACAATGAGGTTGCTGTAGTTTGACTGCACATATACATGGTCTCTAGCCATATGGGTTCTTGTAGTGCAGATTGGCTGCAGTAGGTTCACTGTAGGAGTAGGGTATGCACCTATATAAAATCTATCGATCTTGATAGATAAAGAGTAGTCCTATGTGATTTATGAGATTGAGTTCGTAAGATCTCGGCCAGGGCAGTATGTACAGTGGAAAAAGAGTTTTCCACTCTCGAACTAAAGTCGAAAAAATCTTAACATATGACAAACAATGGGGTTTGACAGATTATCCATGACATCCGTCTCGTAGGGATCTACGATAGAAGGACTATATCATACAATAGTTGTACCTAGAAGTTTATCTATTTCATTCTGCTGGATTACCACTATATGCTGCTAGGTGTCACTGGTGGATGGTGAGACTCACAGAAATTATCTTGATGGTCAATGATCCTTGTTGAGATGAGTTGGAATTGTTCCAACCCATTGAAAGGAGTTTTCAATGATATTGTGATAGGGATAACAATATATCTCACTACCAGACAGAATAAAAACTATGGGATCACACACATTAGAGGTTTTGATCGATCTAATGGTTAGATTGTGATTTGGAATCACAATAAATCATGATTATCAATTTGATTGATAATTGGTTTAACCCACTAAGAGTTAGTGAGTTGAAGAAGGAATAATTGCAATTGGATTGTAATTTGATTGAATCAATTTGACTTAATTAAATTGGGCTTGACCTTATTAGATAAGGTTTAAGAGTCCTATTTGCAGTAGGACTCCTAGAGTCCTAATTAGATTAGGACTGCAAATTATAAGAGTCCTACTTGGAGTAGGGCTCCTAGAGTTCTAATTAGATTAGGACTTGGGAATCTTAATGGATGTAGAATCCTAATTGCAATAGGACTCCTTATTAGATAAGGATGAAGAATCCAAATTGCAATAGGACTCCTTATTAGATAAGGATTAAGAATCCAACTTTTGGCGAGAGCAGTCCATCCCCGATATTCGTCGTGGAGTGCACCCGGGTATAGGCAGCAGAGATCATTCATGCAGGCTTAACACATGAGCCTTTAAGAGCTCGGGGCACCTGGGGCCCCCACTCTACTGAGGTAGCACCTCACACGGTGTTTTTCACCTAGGAGCCCCCACCCATGAGCTTCTTTAAGGTCAACTTTGATGGTTTTGTGCTGGATGCGGCAGGAGAGGAGGTGCTGAATTTGTCATTAGGGGCCCGAACTTTAGGGTAGTGGCTACTGGTGCATGCCAGATCTTCGATACCTCAGTTCTCTGGAGTAAAGTTGCAGGCGACTTGGGCTGGCCTAAGCCATGCATTGCGAGAGCTATAGGCCAGCTCAATTATATTGGAAGGCGACTAGACCACCGTGATCAGCTGGATCCAAGGTGGCTCGAGTGGCGGTGGAGAGGGACACCCTCTGCTTCGAGATATTTGGGCAATAATGAGTGACAGGGTGGCCTTTCAAGCTAACCATGTATTCAGAGAGGCCAACAGGCAGCGGACTAGGTGGCTTCTTATGTAGCCTGCTACTCTAGGGGCACCCTGTGGGTTGGGGAGGTGTAGTTGCCTAAAGCACTCCGAGATTTGTTGTTTTCTAATTTTATTGGATGTATCCGTGCTCGTAATGTATAAAATAACTATTTTTAGTAAAGAAGTAAAAATAAAAGAGATGGAGCTCGATGAGACCTATACATTTTTTCTACTCACAATAATCATTAGAGAATCACGCTCATAATGGATGAAAAGAGCCCAAAATGAATACGACCCACAATAGACACGGCTCCAACAGAGTGAACAGGGCCGAATATGGCTCAAAAGGTATACGATCTATAATAGACACAACCCAACAGGATGAACAGGGCCCGAACTCGGCCCACGATGGATGCGGCCCAACAGAATGAATAGGGCCTGTTATGGGGCAATTGAGCCGCCATGCCCCACGTGATCGGCACGCGTATCCAGGAAAGCTACAGCTGCCCTATGATCCAGCACTCCGACCCCGAGTCGGACCTCCTCGGCTCCGCAGCCCGACCCCGGGTCGGCTGCCCTATGATCCAGCACTCCGACTCCGAGTCGGACCTCCTCGGCTCCGCAGCCCGACCCCGGGTCGGCTGCCCTATGATCCAGCACTCTGACCCCGAGTCGGACCTCCTCGGCTTCGCAGCCCGACCCCGGGTCGGCTGCCCTATGATCCAGCATTCCGACCCCGAGTCGGAGATCTTTTGATAACGACAGGCTATTCTCCAGAGGCACGCCGCGGCCTCCTGCTCCACTACTCCCTGCAACGGCTGTACCCGATGCTGCCCACGATCTCCTGTATCAACCGTACAAAGCGGAGCTCCACTACGCCCTGCCATGACCGTACCCAGCGCTGCTCCACGACGCCCCGTAACGGCCATGTCAGTGGCCATTCTATCGTGCCCCACGACGACAAACCCCCCTGAGAGACCTCCCAGCCAGGTATATATGCGGCTGGGGGGAGAAGGGGGGGGGTAAGCAATACCTCCCAGAGCACTCTCTCCCACTTGTGATTATCATCTCTCCTCCTCCAATCTCCTCTGACTTGACCGTCGGAGGGCCATCACCACCCTGGTGGTGGTGCAAGGCTTGTTTGCAGGTTCCTTGGCGGAAGGTGGAGCGCAACCAGCACCAACCAAGACAACTCAGGCGGAACCCCGTTCACACCGTCGTGTCAATCGTTCTCGGTTTGGACCACCAGCAACAGTTGGCGCTAGAGGAAGGGTCGAATCTCAGAACGATCGTAATGGCACGGCGAGGTGGTCGCGGAGCTTCCAATGCTTCCGGTCGCGGAGCCTCTCGCGCCTCTGGCCGGGAGGCTGCTGCGTCCCCAACACACTCTCAGCAGCATTCCACCGCTTCTCCTCCCATTCAGACGGTCGAACCTGCTCAGTTCGACCAGCTAGCCCAGCAGGTTCGCACCCTCGCGGAGGCAGTGCAGAATCTGCAGGGTGTGATCTCTCGGGTGCCGCAGCGGGCTCAGGAGCCGCTGCTCCCCGAGCACTCGCCTCTTCCTCACAACCCGCGCTCCTTCCTCTCCCATGGAGAGGAGCGCCGGCGCGGGGAGGATTCTCGAGTGCGGTCCATTCTGCCAGGACCTTCTCATCGGAGCTGCGCGGGGTACGAGAGGCGGACCCGGGCGCGTTCTCAGACACCCCAGTCCTTGAGGGGCCCGCACTCCGGTCGGTCCCCCTCGCGCCGCTCCTTGTCTCCCACCCACCGGTCGCGCTCCCTGGACCGGCGGGTGGACGATCTCCACAGACAGCTCCAGGTCCTGAAGGGCCACTCCAAAGATCCCTTCGCCGACTTGGAAATCTCCTCCCAGCCGGCGCTTGCCTCAAGGATCCTGCGAACCCTAAACCCGCCGGGGTTCAAAATGCCGGCGATCGAACCCTACGACGGGGCGGCGGACCCACGGGACCACGTGGAGAGTTTCAGGACTCTTATGCTCCTCCATGGAGCATCGGATCCTCTCCTCTGCAAGGCCTTCCCGGCGACCCTCCGCGGCCCGGCAAGGGCGTGGTTCGCCGGCCTGGAGGCTAATTCCATCCAGTCCTTCCACCAGTTCACCCGTCTCTTCATCAGCCATTTCGCCGTCAGTAGCCGGCGAAGACTGGTCTCCGACTCCCTCTTCGATGTCCGGCAGAACGAGGGAGAGAGCCTGCGGGATTATCTCACCCGCTTCAACAAGGCAACACTGGAGGTCCGGAATTTGAGCCAGGAGGTGGCTCTCTCAGCCCTGAAGCGAGGCTTCCGGAAGGGCAGACTCACCTTCTCCCTGGACAAACGCCTGCCGCGGAGCTTCCCGGAGCTGTTGTCTCGGGCAAACCAGTATGCAGACGCCGAGGAGGCAGCCTCCCACCGGAACAAGGAGGCCGCCGAGGCCCCTCTAAAGCCCGGAAAGAAAAGGCGAAAAGAGGCACCCCAGAGGAGGAGCCCGACGCCTCAACGCCGGCGCAGAAGCCCGTCACCAGCAAGGAACCACGGCGCCACACGCCCTCGTTCTCCGCACCGACGCTTCAACCGGTACACCCCACTCCTGGCCCCCCGGGCCCAGATCCTCATGGAGGTCAAGGGGCGGGAGGACCTCCCGGTCCCGAGGCAGATGAAGAAGATCCCTGGGAGGAAGCCTTCTCGGGCGTACTGTGAGTACCACCGAGACCACGGCCACGATACCGAAGACTGCTTCCAGCTTCGGGACGAGATCGAGGCTCTCATTCGCCGAGGGCGTCTCGGTCGATATGTAAACGACCGACGTCCCCCCGCAGACCCGCGTCCAGCCGACCCGGCCCCTCAGGAGCCTCGGGAGCAGAATCGACCCGTTGCGGGAGTGATCCACACCATCACTGGGGGCTGCTCTCGGCCCGTGAGGAACGCAGGGGGCTCGGCGGAAGTATCAGGAGTGGCCGTCGCGAAGAGGCAGCGGGTCGGAAATGTAATCACTTTTTGTGATGAAGATGTAAAGGGGGTTCAGACTCCCCACGATGACGCCATGGTGATCTCTCTCACTATGGCGGACTATGATGTAAGGCGTGTTCTTGTGGATAGTGGAAGCTCAGCTGATATTTTGTATTACGAGGCCTTCCAAAAGATGGGCTTTTCCCGACAATTGTTGCACAAAACATCCACCCCCCTCATAGGATTCACTGGAGACGCTATCTCGGCCGAAGGTGTCATCGAGCTGCCTGTGACTGCGGGCATTGCACCCGCAGAAGCCACGGTGCGGCTCGGGTTCTTGGTCGTCCGTGTCCCCTCGGCCTACAACGCTATCCTCGGACGACCCGGACTGAACGCCCTTCGCGCGGTGGTTTCTACCTACCATTTGCTCATGCAGTTCCCCACAGCGGCCGGGATTGGAGAGGTCCGAGGTGACCAGCCGACCGCACGGCAGTGTTTCCTAGCAACTCTCAAAGGGAAGAAGCCCATGGAGGCCCTAAGCGTCGAGTCACTTGACGCCAGAGACGAAGTGGCCTTGCGGCACGGGGAGCCGGCCGAGGGCGTAATCGAAGTTCCCCTCGAAGAAGGCCGCCCGGACCGCACGGTCCGGGTCGGTGCCAACCTCGACTTGGAAGCTCGGCTCCGGTTAGTGGAATTCCTCCGAGCCAATGCAGATGTGTTTGCCTGGTCGGCGGCCGATGTACCTGGGATCGACCCGGAGGTCGTTTCTCACGCCCTCAACGTCGACCCGACCCACCGACCAGTAAAGCAAAAGAAGAGACACTGTGCCCCGGATCGGATCCGGGTGGTCGACCAGGAGGTAGACAAACTCTTGGAGGCAGGTTTCATAAGAGAGGTGAGCTACCCCGAGTGGCTGGCAAACGTCGTACTTGTCCGGAAGGCGAGCGGGAAGTGGAGGATGTGCGTCGACTACACCGACCTGAACAAGGCGTGCCCCAAGGATAGCTTTCCGCTTCCACGGATAGACCAACTGGTCGACGCGACTTCCGGATATCAGCTACTGTCTTTTATGGACGCCTTCTCCGGCTACAACCAAATAATGATGGCTCCACAGGACGAGGAGAAAACTGCCTTCATAACAGACCGGGGGCTGTACTGTTACAAGGTAATGCCCTTCGGTCTGAAGAACGCTGGCGCCACTTACCAGCGCCTCGTCAATAAAATCTTCAAGGAGCAGATCGGCCGGAATATGGAGGTGTACGTGGACGATATGCTGGTAAAAAGCCGCCATGCAGACCAGCACATTGCAGATCTGGAGGAGACTTTCACCACCTTGCGAAAGTTTCGCATGAAGCTAAACCCAGCGAAGTGCGCTTTTGGTGCTTCGGCCGGGAGGTTCCTCGGTTTCATTGTCAACCAGCGCGGGATCGAGGCCAACCCGGACAAGATCAAAGCCATCCAAGATATGTCCCCTCCGACCAAAGTGAAGGAGGTTCAGGAGCTCGCTGGAAGGGTCGCCGCGCTCGGACGATTTGTGGCAAAGTCGGCCGAACGCTGCCAACCATTCTTCAAGGTGTTGAAGCGCCCAAAAGACTTCCTCTGGACGGCCGAATGTCATGCGGCGTTCGACCAGCTCAAGGAGTACATGGCGTCTCCTCCCCTGCTGTCCAAGCCGCAAGAGGGGGAGATGCTCTACCTTTACCTGGCGGTCTCCCCAACCGCAGTCAGCGCAGTACTGGTTCGGGAAGAGGCAAGACTTCAGAAGCCTGTATACTACATCAGCCGAGTCCTCCGGGATGCCGAGACGCGGTACACGAAGGCTGAGAAGATCGCCTTCGCGCTGCTGACTGCGACCAGGAGGCTTCGCCCCTATTTCCAGGCTCATTCTGTCACCCTTTTGACCGATCAACCACTGCGGCAGATTCTCAGCAATCCAGAGAATGCGGGACGGCTGGTGAAGTGGGCAGTAGAACTTGGTGAGTTCGACATCCGCTACCAGCCCCGACCAGCCATCAAGGCCCAGGTGCTCGCGGACTTTCTCGCTGAGTGCACTGTGCAGGAGGCGGAACCTAAGCCGCCGGAGACACCCAGCCTCGATCTCCCGATCTGGACGCTCCACATTGACGGGTCGTCGAACCCTGAAGGTGGAGGGGCTGGGCTGGTCCTCACCAATCCCGATGGAGTGATAGCCGAGTATGCCTTGAGGTTCGGATTTCCAGTGACCAACAATGAGGCGGAGTACGAGGCCCTAGTCGCGGGACTCAAACTCGCCAGGGAGCTCGGCATCCGGCGTCTGAAAGTCTTCACCGACTCCCAGCTGGTGGTCGGGTAGGTTCGAGGGGAGTTCGAGGCGCGGAGCCCGACCATGCAGAGCTACGTCCGGAAGGTGCAAACACTCATTCCCGACCTCGGCAGTGTTGACATTCAGCAGGTCCCGAGGAGCGAAAATGCCAGGGCCGACAGGTTGTCCCGCCTAGTGGACGCAGACGCGCACAACTTGTCGAGGGCAATCTACCTGGAGACCCTGGATGCCCCGAGCATTGACGGGGCTGGAGCGGTGATGGCAATTGATCCGGAGCCGTCTTGGATGGACCCGCTCGTCGCCTACCTCGCCGAAGGAATCCTCCCTGAAGACGAAGATCAGGCCCGGCGGCTTGTAAAGAAGTCCGCCCACTACGTACTTTATGAAGGGAGGCTATATCGGACCTCGTTTACCGCCCCCCTCTTAAGGTGCCTCCGCCCCGCGGAAGCGGCCTACGCCCTCGGCGAAGTCCACGAAGGCATCTGCGGATCGCACTTGGGGGCTAGGTCCTTGGCGCATAAGATCATGAGGCAAGGCTACTATTGGCCGACCTTGTTGGAGGACTCGAAGGACCACGTGCGGAAATGCGACGCCTGCCAGCGCCACGCCAACGTCCAGAGAGTCCCCTCTGTCCCCTTGGCGCCAATCACCGCGCCCTGGCCCTTCGCACAGTGGGGAATGGATATCCTCGGACCATTCCCCGTCGCTTCGGCCCAGCGGAAATTTTTGATTGTCGCCATCGACTACTTCACCAAGTGGGTGGAGGCAGAGCCACTGGCCACCATCACGGAGGCACAAGTCCGGAAGTTCGTGAAGAAGAACATCATTGTCCGATTTGGAGTACCTCGGGTCCTCATCTCGGATAACGGTCGACAGTTTGATAACAAGCACTTCCGGGACTTCTGCGAGGAATTCGGGATCGAGCATCGGTTCACATCCGTGTCGCATCCCCAAACCAACGGCGAGGCCGAGGTCACAAATCGGACAATCCTCCAAGGTATCAAAGCGCGGATCGGCCGGACGGGGCAAGCTTGGGTCGAGGAACTCGAGAATGTCCTTTGGGCGTATCGGACCACACAACGGACTCCTACTGGAGAGACGCCTTTCAGCCTAACCTATGGCACGGAAGCCGTTGCCCCCGTGGAGCTCGGACTCCCCTCGCCTCGGGTGGCCGCGCACCGACCCGAGGCCAATTCAGAGCAACTCCGAGGGAACTTGGATCTCTTGGAAGAGGCAAGGGAAATGGCTCAGGTACGGATGGCAATGTATCAGCAGAGGGTGGCCCGATATTACAACTCCAAAGTCCGACCGAAGCTTTTCAGAATTGGAGATCTGGTGCTGAGGCGAGCTAAGGCATCTCAACCTACGGAAGGTGGGAAGCTAGCGCCAAATTGGGAAGGCCCGTATAAAGTTCGTTGGGTAAACCGACCTGGCTCCTACCAGTTGGAAGCCCTAGATGGCCGAGAAATTTCAAGGGGCTGGAATTCCGCTAACCTGCGGATGTATTACCAGTAGAACAACAAGGCCAGAAAGACAATTTAAAAAGGTGCAATACTTTTCATTTCAATAATTTCTGGTTACAGTGGCGTGCTCGTGTGATTACAAGGAATTCCCAGAGGGGAATTAGGGAGTAAAGAAAGTAAAGAAGAGGTGGGGACCCAAACCCTCAACCCAGGGCGGCTGCAGTCCCACCAGAAGTGGGTGCTTCTAACCGGAGGCGCCATCCAGCACCTCACCAAAAAGAGGAGGAGCCGCCGCAGAAGAAGCTCCCGCTGCCCCCAGGGGAACGCCGCCTCCAAAGGATATTCCCATCTTCCCCAGTGGTAGGGAAGAGAAGGGATTCGAGGGGGAAGAGTATATGGAGGCGCGGTCCCGGATTGAGCGTCCGGCGCAGAGCTCAACCGGGAGGCTGAACTTCAAGGAGGGGAGATGTGATCCCGGATGAAACGCCTAGAGCGGAGTTCCGCCGGGGAGACCCTCCTTGTTGATCCCAGATGAAACGGCTAGTTGGCTGAAGTTGTAAGGGGAGCGCCTCCCCTTTCCTTCGACAGGAGTCTCTCAGTCATATGCCAAGGAGGAGGTCCGCGATCCATGGCAACCTGCAGCTCCGGCTTGGCAAATTCCATCGTACCTGCACCTGTATTTATAGCCAAGCTGCGGCCCCCTGGTAGTTCCGATACGGGTGGCTCCAATAAATGCAGGCGCACTGAATCCGGAGCCGTTCCGGCTCCCGAGGCGTATCTCCCCGCGATTTCCTAAGCGTCATTCTCCTTAAATCGCATTCTTTGTGCAGGACGATCCGGGTGACGTATACCCCTAGGTCCACGTGTCTCCGCTCGCGCCCAGGCCGCATCCTCCTCGAAGAACCCGCGTATCGCGGCCGCTCAGCTAACACTCCTCACCAGCAGCAACTGGCGATCCGATTTCCCAGGTAACGCATTAATTAGCGTTTAATACCCTTCTCGTGTTCCCCCCAGGCAACGCTTGGAGGAGAGGAGAAACACGGTCGCGGCTGGGCACAGAGAAACCCCGATGGGCGGCGAGCGACAAGTGGCCGACCAACGAGTGGAATGTCCCGAGGCTCGGCCCTCGGATGCCTGGCTAACCCGATGATCATCCCGGGAGCAGACTAGCCGGAAGCCCCGACCGGTCGCCTCGGCTTGCGCCAGCCTAGGCCGACCAACGAGTGGAATCTCCCGAGGCTCGGCCCTCGGATGCCTGGCTAACCCGATGATCATCCCGGGAGCAGACTAGCCGGAAGCCCCGACCGGTCGCCTCGGCTTGCGCCAGCCTAGGCCGACCAACGAGTGGAATCTCCCGAGGCTCGGCCCTCGGATGCCTGGCTAACCCGATGATCATCCCGGGAGCAGACTAGCCGGAAGCCCCGACCGGTCGCCTCGGCTTGCGCCAGCCTTGGCCGACCAACGAGCAGAATTTCCCTGAGGCTTGACAACCCTCAGATGCCTGGCTAACCCGATGATCATCCCGGGAGCAGACTAGCCGGAAGCCCCGACCGGTCGCCTCGGCTTGCGCCAGCCTTGGCCGACTAACGAGCGGAATTTCCCTGAGGCTTGACAACCCTCAGATGCCTGGCTAACCCGATGATCATCCCGGGAGCAGACTAGCCGGAAGCCCCGACCGGTCGCCTCGGCTTGCGCCAGCCTTGGCCGACCAACGAGCGGAATTTTCCTGAGGCTTGACAACCCTCAGATGCCTGGCTAACCCGATGATCATCCCGGGAGCAGACTAGCCGGAAGCCCCGACCGGTCGCCTCGGCTTGCGCCAGCCTAGGCCGACCAATGAGTGGAATCTCCCGAGGCTCGGCCCTCGGATGCCTGGCTAACCCGATGATCATCCCGGGAGCAGACTAGCCGGAAGCCCCGACCGGTCGCCTCGGCTTGCGCCAGCCTAGGCCGACCAACGAGTGGAATCTCCCGAGGCTCGGCCCTCGGATGCCTGGCTAACCCGATGATCATCCCGGGAGCAGACTAGCCAGAAGCCCCGACCGGTCGCCTCGGCTTGCGCCAGCCTTGGCCGACCAACGAGCGGAATTTCCCTGAGGCTTGACAACCCTCAGATGCCTGGCTAACCCGATGATCATCCCGGGAGCAGACTAGCCGGAAGCCCCGACCGGTCGCCTCGGCTTGCGCCAGCCTAGGCCGACCAACGAGTGGAATCTCCCGAGGCTCGGCCCTCGGATGCCTGGCTAACCCGATGATCATCCCGGGAGCAGACTAGCCGGAAGCCCCGACCGGTCGCCTCGGCTTGCGCCAGCCTAGGCCGACCAACGAGTGGAATCTCCCGAGGCTCGGCCCTCGGATGCCTGGCTAACCCGATGATCATCCCGGGAGCAGACTAGCCGGAAGCCCCGACCGGTCGCCTCGGCTTGCGCCAGCCTAGGCCGACCAACGAGTGGAATCTCCCGAGGCTCGGCCCTCGGATGCCTGGCTAACCCGATGATCATCCCGGGAGCAGACTAGCCGGAAGCCCCGACCGGTCGCCTCGGCTTGCGCCAGCCTTGGCAGACCAACGGGCGGAATTTCCTTGAGGCTTGACAACCCTCAGATGCCTGGCTAACCCGATGATCATTCCGGGAGCAGACTAGCCGGAAGCCCCGACCGGTCGCCTCGGCTTGCGCCAGCCTAGGCCGACCAACGAGTGGAATCTCCCGAGGCTCGGCCCTCGGATGCCTGGCTAACCCGATGATCATCCCGGGAGCAGACTAGCCGGAAGCCCCGACCGGTCGCTTCGGCTTGCGCCAGCCTTGGCCGACCAGCGAGCGGAAGAATTGCCTGAGGCCTAACCCTCGGATGCCTGGCTCAGCGCCGGAAGAGTTTCCTGAGGCCTAACCCTCGGATGCCTGGCTTAGCGCCGGAAGAATTTCCTGAGGCCTAACCCTCGGATGCCTGGCCTAGCGCCGGAAGAGTTTCCTGAGGCCTAACCCTCGGATGCCTGGCCTAGCGCCGGAAGAGTTTCCTGAGGCCTAACCCTCGGATGCCTGGCTTAGCGCCGGAAGAGTTTCCTGAGGTTTAACCCTCGGATGCCTGGCTTAGCGCCGGAAGAGTTTCCTGAGGCCTAACCCTCGGATGCCTGGCCTAGCGCCGGAAGAGTTTCCTGAGGCCTAACCCTCGGATGCCTGGCTCAGCGCCGGAAGAGTTTCCTGAGGCCTAACCCTCGGATGCCTGGCTTAGCGCCGGAAGAATTTCCTGAGGCCTAACCCTCGGATGCCTGGCTTAGCGCCGGAAGAATTTCCTGAGGCCTAACCCTCGGATGCCTGGCTTAGCGCCGGAAGAGTTTCCTGAGGTTTAACCCTCGGATGCCTGGCTTAGCGCCGGAAGAATTTCTTGAGGACTAACCCTCGGATGCCTGGCCTAGCGCCGGAAGAGTTGCCTGAGGCCTAACCCTCGGATGCCTGGCTCAGCGCCGGAAGAGTTTCCTGAGGCCTAACCCTCGGATGCCTGGCTTAGCGCCGGAAGAATTTCCTGAGGCCTAACCCTCGGATGCCTGGCTTAGCGCCGGAAGAGTTTCCTGAGGCCTAACCCTCGGATGCCTGGCCTAGCGCCGGAAGAGTTTCCTGAGGCCTAACCCTCGGATGCCTGGCTCAGCGCCGGAAGAGTTTCCTGAGGCCTAACCCTCGGATGCCTGGCTTAGCGCCGGAAGAATTTCCTGAGGCCTAACCCTCGGATGCCTGGCTTAGCGCCGGAAGAATTTCCTGAGGCCTAACCCTCGGATGCCTGGCTTAGCGCCGGAAGAGTTTCCTGAGGTTTAACCCTCGGATGCCTGGCCTAGCGCCGGAAGAACTTCGAGAATCAAAAGTCAGCAAGAAGCAACCAAGAGCTAAAAAAAAAAAAAAAAAGAGGACGAGGGCGAGATGAAGAAATATTCAACGTGCATTAATTTTCAGGGCCGAGGCCCATACAATTAGGCAAAACGCCGACATACAAAAATAAAAAAGACAATGAAAGGTACAAGAGGTCAGCTTGGAGGAACTCCCGGGTCGGGAACGCCGGGCTCGTCCGCGGGAGGTAGGGAAGCAGCAGGAGAACCAGCAGGCGATGGCGCCGGAGAGGAGTCCAGGAGGGAGATCTCGCTCAGGTCAACTTCGGGATACTTAGCCGACACCCTTGCCAGGCCCTCCTCGAAGCCCAAGGTGAAGGCTTCGGCCCCCGCGTCCGACGCGTCATGGACAAACTCGTCAGACTGGCGATAGGTCCGCACTGCCTCCGACATATCATGGGCGAACTCGGCGGACTGGCGATAAGCCTCTACCGCCTGACGCCCGATTTCCGCCCTCTTCTCGGCCAGCTCCGCCTCAGCTCGCTCCATAATCTGAGCCTTGGCCTCCAAGACCTTCGCCACAATCCGGCCTTCGGCCTCAGAGGAGACCCTCAGCAGATCAGCCTGAGCCTCTTTATGCTTCGCCTCGGTAGCAACCCGAGCGGCCTCGGCTTCCTTCAGGCGCGAACGGAGCTCTTGGACGTCCGTGCATGACTTCTCCAGGGCCGACTCCAGTTCGCCTAGTTTGGCTTCAAAAGAGCGGATTCGGTCGCAGGCGTTGTCGGCAGACCGCTGGGCCTTCTCCCACCGCTCTCGATAGTCCGCGATCTTCCGGGACTGCTTTTCAGCCCGTTCCTCCGCCTTCTTGACCCTGCTTTCGAGGCCCGAGGCGGCTTTGAGTTGCTCCCGAGCCTCTGACAGTTGCTCCTCCAGGGCGGCGAAGCCGAGTGCCCGCTCTTCGGCCTCCCGGAGCCTCGCCTCGAGGTCCCCGGTCGTCCTGCCTGCCGCAGCCCGGCCTCCCTCTTCCATTGCTTTCAGCCGGTCCTCGGCCTTCGCCAAAAGCCCCGCCTGTTCCTTGTAGCACTCCTCCAGACGGATCATGTACTGGGCGAGCTAAGAAATAGGAAAAATAAGGGAGTCAGGCGGAGAACAACAGAGCCAATAAATGGTGAAAGACGGCCAGAAGAACACTCACCGACATGAGACAGACGCAGCTGGCGGCCCCAACGTCAGAGACATCCAACTCCCGGACCCGCCGACGGTCCTTCTCCAGCAACACTGTTTCGATGAGATTTCGGGCGCCATCGGTAGTGAAGGCAGACCCCGATTTCTCCCCGGAGCCGGATGGTGGTTCTGCAGCCTTACCCTTATCCATCGCCTGGGGAAGAGTCCGGCTGATCGCGCTCGGGGCGGGGGTCGCCCCAGGAATTGATAGGGTCCCGCTCGGCCGGGGCCTCGGCGCGTCCCTCCTTGAGTCATCAGGAGCCGACCGAGTCGAAGGCCGGGTCGGGGACCGATCACGTCCGACCCGTCCGTCTTGAGCAGGCTCAGGTGGCACCTCCGGAGTAGCGGCAACCTTACCACCGGAGGGCTGATACAGCGTCAGCTGCCGGTCGGTGCCCACGACATCTCCCTGACCGGTGGGCCCGGACTCGTCGGTCGGCATCGGAGGTATCTCCTTACGGGACTTCTTCGCCGGTGGGGCCCCGCTCGGAAGAGCTCGTTTCCTCCTCCGGACTGCTTCCAGCAGGGACGCCCTACCAACAGCCTTCGACTTCACCGACCGCATGACGTCGTCGACCTCTGCAAGAAGGACGGGATGGTCAGGGACTGAGAAACCGAAAGGAAGAAGGAACGAAAGAGAAGAAAAGAGCTAAAGAAACGATGGCGGACTCACGGTCGGTGGGGACCGAGCTCAAACCGACGTTCACCAAGGTATCCTCAGAAATAAGGCGGCCCACCGGGGGAAGCTGGCCCTCGGCGACCAACCCCTTCAAGGCGGCGACGCCCTCGGATTCCTCCCTCGACAACTTCGACAGGCCAATTGGGGACTTCACCGGCGTCCCCCAGATTGCCCTGATTTCCCAGGAGGGGTCTGCATCAACGAAAAAAGAAGCGCTCCTTCCAGTGGTGAATGGAGGTAGGACCCTCCTTGACAAGGCCGCACCCTCGCCGCGCTGCGAAGCACCACCACCCTTTGTCCTGGGGGTGGCCGCTCAGGCCGTAGAGCTCCCAGAAAACGTTCAAGGTGGCGGGAATCGCATGCAAGCGACAGAGAACCTGGAAGACCGTCAGAGCACGCCACGAGTTCGGCACCAGTTGCGTCGGTGCCATTCCTAAACCCCGGAGCACCTGTAAGACTAGGTCTGAAGGGGGAAAGCGGAACCCGGCCTGGAGGATGCCCTCATTGATGGCGATCTTCCCTCGAGGAGGATGAGACATCCTCTCCTCAGGCCCTGGGAGCGTGACATTGCAGGCCTCGGGAAGGTGGTACCGAGCCACAAATCCGTCTAAGTCCTCGGCGACCAGTTTTGACTTGATGCTATCTGCTCCCACTTCGCCCATCCCTAATGGCCAATCTACGGTCAGGACGGGGTCAAGAAGGAGGGAAAGGCCGGAACGACTGGGGTGCACTAGTACAAAAAGAAAAAGTATGAAGAGCTCAAAGTGGAAGAGTGGGAAACTCACTTGAAGAGGAGGAAGAACGGCTCCGAGAGCGTCAAAGGAAAAGCAAGCGAACGTTTCGGCGGCAACAATGGTAGCGCAAAGGAGAAACTCGAAAATGTCCGTAAAGAAGAAGACGGACGGGGGAGGGCCCCCGATTAAATAGGCGAGAGGGAAAGTGACACCTCGATGACGCCAGAAGACGCCTGGCCGCCGAAGGGTCGCTCGCACCCCAAAGGCGAATCGACACCATTAAGGAAGGATGTCCGCCGAAATCCTCAGGTTGCCAGGTCAGCAGCAACCGCCATACGCCATAAAGAAGGCGGGAAGCTTGAAGCGCGCGCGCCTCTCCGAAGGATGGCGGCAATCTCGAAACATCACTCCCTTCACCTGTTCCCCTTCTGGTTCCAGGCTCGGAAGTGGGGGGCTACTGTTATGGGGGAATTGAGCCGCCATGCCCCACGTGATCGGCACGCGTATCCAGGAAAGCTACAGCTGCCCTATGATCCAGCACTCCGACCCCGAGTCGGACCTCCTCGGCTCCGCAGCCCGACCCCGGGTCGGCTGCCCTATGATCCAGCACTCCGACTCCGAGTCGGACCTCCTCGGCTCCGCAGCCCGACCCCGGGTCGGCTGCCCTATGATCCAGCACTCCGACCCCGAGTCGGACCTCCTCGGCTTCGCAGCCCGACCCCGGGTCGGCTGCCCTATGATCCAGCATTCCGACCCCGAGTCGGAGATCTTTTGATAACGACAGGCTATTCTCCAGAGGCACGCCGCGGCCTCCTGCTCCACTACTCCCTGCAACGGCTGTACCCGATGCTGCCCACGATCTCCTGTATCAACCGTACAAAGCGGAGCTCCACTACGCCCTGCCATGACCGTACCCAGCGCTGCTCCACGACGCCCCGTAACGGCCATGTCAGTGGCCATTCTATCGTGCCCCACGACGACAAACCCCCCTGAGAGACCTCCCAGCCAGGTATATATGCGGCTGGGGGGAGAAGGGGGGGGGTAAGCAATACCTCCCAGAGCACTCTCTCCCACTTGTGATTATCATCTCTCCTCCTCCAATCTCCTCTGACTTGACCGTCGGAGGGCCATCACCACCCTGGTGGTGGTGCAAGGCTTGTTTGCAGGTTCCTTGGCGGAAGGTGGAGCGCAACCAGCACCAACCAAGACAACTCAGGCGGAACCCCGTTCACACCGTCGTGTCAATCGTTCTCGGTTTGGACCACCAGCAACAGGGCCCAATTGGGCCCAAAAGATATACGACCAACAATAGACACGACCCAGCAGAATGAACAAGGCTCGAACTTGGCTCACGATGGACGCGGCCTAACAAGGCCAAAAAGGTATACGACCCACAATAGACACGGCCTAACAGGATAACAGGGCCCGAACTCGGCCCACAATGGTCACTGCCCAACATGATGAACATGGCCCGAGCTCGGCCTACAATGGACACGGCCCAACAGGGCCCAAATTTGGCCCAAAATGACTAAATTGGGCCCAGTATGGGCACGGCCCAATAGAGCCCAAAATGAATGAACTAGGCCCAAATTTGAACATGGCCCAAAATTGTATGGTCTAAAAGGGATGAACACAGCCCAAAATTGGATGAATTCGACCCAACTAAATGAGCACAGCCTAATATGACCTAAATGGATAACAGAGAGTTCTTCAGCTCACTAAGAAAATAAGGAGGAAAGAGGAAAAGAAGAGAAGTAGCAGAAGAGAGAAGAGAGGAGAGGATCCGGTGGCGGCCGGCCTAGGTGGCCAACGGCCAGCCGTCAACGGCAGTAGCAGCCGACAGCTATTGTGGCGATCAGTGAGAAGAAGAAAATCGAGGGTGTCCTCAGTTTGGGGCCTATCTTGAGCGTGGTCTTACAATGTCGATCAATTATTTGGTCTACCTAACAAAACTTTAGCTTTGGTTAAAAGAAAAAAAAAAGGAACAAAAACAAAAATTATATATATAGAACCCATTCGGTATTATTTTTTTTATTTATGCATTTTTTATAAACCGAAGAAGGAAAATAAATTACATTGCTCTTTTGTTTGTTGAAATTATTTGTAAAATCTTTGAATTTTTTTTTTTTGGAGAAAAAAATTCTTCAAAGCTTGGGATAACAAAGATTGATTACTTTCAGAAGAGAATGAAAATAAAAGCATGGGATATCAGAAATTTTGCTCAATTGCTATTTTCAACACCAACCTCCACATAGTTTTCACCAATTTGTAGAGGAACAGAAACACAAAAGCCCCATTGATGCCAAATAGGCCTACGCTTTTTGCAGATAATGCTCGGCAGGTGAAACAGATGAGAAGAACCAATAAAAAGACAGAAGGATCATGAGCCAAAGACCCTCACAGATGTGTTACTTCTCAGGCCTACAAATAAAGTTCTGATTGCATCCATCTCGGTAGCCACTTCTTGCATCTCCATCCGTCCATTTGGTGCTTCCTTGGAACACAAAAGGCCAACATCAATCATGGAGACCAAGCATTCCACTATTCCTTCTCTGGCTATGGTTTCACTTGGACTGTCAGCTTCCATGCTTAACAGTATGCTAGGATCCACAATCTCCATTACTCTTTCAGGGTACCCCATCTCAACAAAATTACGAAGCGACTGGCCATCCTTAAACATATCATCAGTAGGCCTCTTTCCTGTGAGCAATTCTAACAGTAGAATCCCGTAACTGTACACATCTCCATGCGTAGAAACCTTGGCACCCATCCCATACTCTGAAGTTGATAGAAACATATTTTAAGCATAGATATCTCATATTTATCAGAAAAATAAAATGAAAAGCAGAAGTACGTGAAGTCAGGAATTTTTACCTGGAGCTATGTATCCTATCGACCCTTTCAATGCAATCGAGTTTGTTGGATCTTGAGTTGATAAGGTATTGTTACCTTGGAGGAACCTTGCCAATCCAAAGTCACCCAGGTGAGCACATTTTTGATCGTCGAGAAGAATATTGCTTGGCTTCACATCGCAATGAACAATTGGAGTCTTCCCATGGTGATGATGAAGATATTCCAATGCTGAGGCGACATCAATGGCTATGTCCAACCTTTCCGCAAGGCTTAAATGCCTGGACTCACAGTTGTCGGCTACCCTGGGATGTAACCACTCTTCTAGGCTCCCATTAGACACGAAATCGAAGACAAGAGCTTTGAAATCATTTCCAAAGTGATCAACGCTCGAACATGTAGTAATGATCTTGATGAGATTCCGATGTCGGATGTTTCTCAAGGCTTCGCATTCAGCTAGATAGCTCTTTAAAGCTCCACTCTGCTGAAGGTTGAGCACCTTCACAGCAACAACTTTGTCGTAGGCATCTAGAATTCCTTTATACACAGAACCGAAACTCCCAACCCCAATTAGATTGACGGAAGAAAACCCACCAGTTGCTTTGCGCAGGTCAGTATAAGAAACCATTCTATTTTGATCCTTTGATGAAGACTCAGATGGGGATCTCTTTCTTGGGCATTTCTTCCAACAGAGAATGCCTAATAGGAAAATTATCAAAGTAGGAGCTGCAGCGACAATTATGAATAATATTTTGAGTGATCTTCTTTTGTTGGAGCATAAAGGAAGTTGTAACTTTGGATCACCCCCACAAAGCTTTTCATTGCCTTCAAGAAAAACTTCACTCGTATTTGTAAAGATACCCTCTTCTGGTACTGGACCCTCTAAATCATTGAAAGATAGATTGAGATAGTAAAGAGTTCTAATATCCGTGAAGAATTCTGGGATTTGGCCAGACAGTTTGTTGCATGAAAGATCAAGCCGTTGGATACTTTTCAAACTGCTCAAGTGCAAAGGAATGATTCCCTCAAAGAAGTTGCCTTCCATGGAAAGGTAATTCAAGGTCACACAATCACCAAGAGCACTGGGAATTTTTCCAGATAGCTTGTTTTCAGAAACATCAAGCTGAGTTATAAGTTTCAACTTGCCCACATCAGGCGGAAGGGATCCAACCAGAGAATTATGGGACAGATCAAGAGACTTTGTAAGAGAAGGAATCCTAAAAACCTCATGCGGTATAGTGCCACTAAGCTGGTTATAGGAGAGGTCCAGCTCGTCTAAGTACATATAGTTTATGAAGCTTTTTGGAATGTTTCCTTGCAAATAATTGCCTCTCAAATTCAATAATTCTAGATGAGTGAGGTTGCCAAGTGAGGCTGGAATGGGCCCTGAAAGTCTATTTCCAGATAAAGTTAGTTGGCCCAGGTTACGGAGCTTTCCAATTGTTCCAGGAATGTTGCCGGTAAGAATGTTATAACTGAGATCAAGTTTCTGTAATCCCTCGAGGTTCTCGAGCTCTTCAGGGATCGACCCTGACATCGGAAGCTCCGACAACAATAGCCGTTCTAGTTTTGTAGTGAGGTTGCAAACGGAGCTGGGAAAGGTGCCTGCAAGAAAATTATGGGACAGGTCCAAGAACTCAATATTTGTACAGTTGGTTAGAGAATTAAGGAATTTCCAATCATTGGCATCCCTTGCCTCGAGCAAGTTGTATCCCAAATTTACGCGAGATAGATTCTGAAGCTGTCCAAGATTCGAAGGCACTCGCCCGCTGAATTTGTTGCCATTAAAATCAAGTATTTGAAGGTGAGAAGCATTGGATAGAGAGGGAGGAATAGGTCCTTCCAGTTGGCTCCCCGCCACGCAAAGGTATCGGAGTCCAGGGAGAGTGCGGCCTAAGTTGGGTGGAAGTGTTCCTATGAACTGGTTCAACCCCAAACTCAAAGACTGGATGGATGAGAGATTGTACAGAGAAAAGGGAACCATACCTGATAAGTTGTTGCTCGACACGTCAAAATATTCCAAGCTGGTTTTGTGGAAAAGACTCTCAGGAATTTCCCCCTCCAAACTGTTTGATCCTAGGGATAGAAAGATAAGATTCGAGCAGTTACCAAGGGAAGGTGGTATCGGTCCATGGAGATTGTTTCGACTGAGGAGGAGATAGGTGAGGGTGGAAATGTTCCCTAAACAAGGAGGAATGGTTCCTGTAAGGCTGTTGTTTAAAAGCATGACACTGGTGAGGGAAGAGCTCCCCCCTATCCCAGCTGGAATGCCACCAGAGAAACTGTTACTGCCAAGGTTTAGCCATGAGAGCTTTGGAAGAGAGACGATCTTGTCAGGGATCTCTCCAGTCAAGAGGTTTAATTCGAGAGAAATGATGCGGAGGTCAGAACACCGGGAAAGGCCGGGGGGAAGCCACCCACTTAGCATGTTATAGCTTAAGCTAATGTTTTGGAGGCTGGAACAATTGGATAAAGAGGCTGGAATCTCTCCTTCAAAATCATTGTAGCTCAGATCAAGATGCTTAAGGCGAGACAGGCGGCCAAGCTCAGGCGGGATGGAGCCATTTAGGTGATTGCCTGCAAGGTGGAGCTTCTTGAGGAAGGTAAGGTTGGCCAAAGAGGGGGATAAGGGACCTCTCAGGTTCATCATGTCGAGCTCCAAGGCTGTGACTCTATCGGGGTGCCGGCGGCCGCCACAAATCACGCCGTGCCAGTTGCAGAAATGGAGAGTTGGGTTGTTCCACGAGGACAAGGAGTTGTTGGGATCTGATAGCAGGGACTTGAAAGAGAGGAGAGCAAGCACCTCTCTAGTGGAGGTTGAGTTGGATCCTGAGATGCCGACGAGGGAGGATTGGTGTGTTAAGGTGGGCACGCAGACGACGAGGATGCTAGCTAGTAAGAAAGGAATCAAACTACGAGAAAGAGAGCTTGGGAACTCCATTGATTAGAATTTCTAGAGGACAGATGAATGCATGCATTGCTTCTGCAGATCTAAACCGCCTTCACTTATACTGGCAGTAGATCCCAGTTCCGTTGCTTTCAAATTCGTGGAACAGCTCTCTCTCTCTCTCTCTCTCTATGGGGTGGCCTTGTCAAGGTGACGTTTTTGACTCAATCCTGACTTTTACGGATGCCATAAAAGTGTTGTCTTTCATGTGCATTTGTTTCCAATATATGTTATTATTTCCATTTAAATGTGTTCATTCATTTCAGTATGGAAGCTTAATAGTCAAGACCAAAATACGCAGGGTACATTTATGGAAAATGTGAAGAAAAAAAACAAAAATAAGTATAAAACGTTCCAAGTAATAAAATTTTAATTTTTAAATTTTTTTTGGCATGAATATCCTCCTAAATATCAAATTTTGCATAAATATCCTTCCAAAATTGATATTTGCATGTATGCCCTCATAAAACACTTGTTTTGCTATTCTACCCTTTTTTATCCTTCTTTTTGCATATGTACCCACGCCATCTAACGACGTTAAAAAATTAATGGTTTTCAAATTAAAATGACTAAAGTATTCTTAATGGGTAGATGTGCTCAAAAAAAACATTTATAAGGTGATCGCGGTGGAGGACAAAAAAGTAATTTCAAAAATTTATTTTTTAATTCAAATAATATATGGTTTTTATTAACAGTGTTAGAAGAACTATTATATTAATGGTATTTGTGCAAAAACAGTGTTTTATGAGGATACAGAAATAAATATAAATTTTAAGAGGGTATTCACGCAAATTTAAATTTTTAGAAGGGTATTCATGCAAAAAACTCTTTTAAATAATGAAATGAAGGTAGGGCTACAAGCAGGTTGAGTAGAACCAAAAATAGGGACAATCCAAATCCAAAATATATTTAATCATATCAAAAGATTAAGCACAAACCTAATCCGATACCCTTTATGTTGGATCAATCAAATTTAATATCAATATTTCCAAGCCACTGGATTTTTCAAGTCAAAATAATCAAAACACAAATCATAATAAACATATATAAGTTGATTACCTAATTATAATATAAATAATAATTATCCAATAAACTAATATCAAGCAATATGTAAATGTTATCTAAAATAAATTCTATATATTGAATTTGATTGATAACTAGGCATGATTATAATCAACAATATAAACTATTAAAAGTTATATGATGAGAAGTAGATTAGTTCCTATAGCCAGGTAGGGTTGTGAAATATATAGCATGCTAATTTTGAATCAGTTTGGTTGGTTCTGTTTTGGGTTGAGAATTTTAAAGATTCAAATCCAGTCTAAATCTAAAACAAGTCATATTTTTGAATCCTAGTCTAATCCAAATGACTTAAGTTTGAGTTGTCGGCACTTTTTAGAGTCCTATAAGCGTCGGTAATTTTTGTACTGGCGCTTACAAAATTGTCATGAAAGCGTCAGGCAGGTGGGGATGGAATTTTTTTTTCTTGACTCTATGTCGACGCTTTTAAGCACTACTTGGTTTGGAGTTGACCGATGCTTAAAAGCGTCGGCCAATTTAGGACTCGGCCGACGCTAATTAAACGCGTTGGCCCAAGCTAGGGCCTTTGCCGATGCTTTAAAGCATCGGCAAAGGCGAGCCGTGCCGCGCCAGTGAGGCCAGCTATGTCGTGCTGGTTTGGTTATTTGATTACAAAAACTTTTCATTCAAAATATTCATATTATCATATTTGATTACATTGTAATTCGAAAATATTAAAAACATACATATCAAATTTCTAAATAAACAATCTACGATGTATCAGGGGTCGAGGGCATCATCATCTCTACGAGTGAATAAAGTAGTAGCAACCTACAAGAAAAAAAAAAGATACTTTAGAAAGTAAGAATACGAAAATCATTAAACTCGTACAAAAATATATTATAATTACATAAAATATTCAAATAGATTTAGTTATTTACCGAAAGGGTAAATCTCTGCAATAAAGATGAAATCTGGTCAAGCTAATCCTGTAAAGATTGTATCTTCAACTCATGACTCTACTTCAACTCCGTAATATCGGTCCTATGACTCTGCCTTATCTCCTCTATCCATGTCTCATATCTCTACTTTATCCATGCTATCTCTATCTTCAGACTACAAACCTCTGCATTGCTACTATCTTGTTTGGCATCTTAGATATATTAGCTCGCTGCAAACTGTTGGGAACCCGCCCATGCCGTAGAAAATTAAAAATTTTAGATGCAGCGGAAGTGGCATGCGCAGGATCGACGTTCATCTCATGAATGTCATTCAAAAATCGTTCGTAGATAGATTAGGATTAAAAACTTTAAAAATATTAGAAAGATCAGATCTTCACCTTGTGCGGGTAGATGATCACCGCAAACTGATGATTGTGATTTTGGAAAAAGGCTCGCTTGAAGCCGCACACGCGTCCGGCCTCTACGGATATCCACACGAAGCATAAACCGATCCAAGCTTCTTTATCTTCCTGGGGTGCTAGCTCCCTTGCAGAGACAACTTTAATGGCTGATGTCCTCCCTTTGAATCAACCTTTGATTGTGCTTGGGAGGAGGAAGAAGAAGGATGAAGAGAGGAAGAGGAACAAAGCCCCTGCAGCCTTCTTTCTTTTCCTGCGTTGGAAGAAGGAAGGGAGGAGGAGGAGGCCGCCAAGGCCTTCTTCTTTTCTTCTCCTTGCTTGTGGCTGAACCAAGGAAGAGGAGAGGGGGGCCACGGCTTGGAGAGGGAGAGGGCTTGAATGCCCTAACGTAGCCCCACGCCTCCTCTTAAATAGCATGTGGAGCTCCTACCTCTTTGATTAATTTCCAAGAGGGGTGCCGGCTGACGCGCTCGCAAAATTGCTTTTGCGAAACTAATCTCCCAAGTATAGGAGAATCGCACAAGTAGTAAATTCTCGAGAGTCCGAGGTCGAATCCTCAGGGAACGAAATATATATGAGATTATTTAGTATAATTTCAGATTAATTAATTCAATAATTTATGGATTAAAATGATGTTTTGATTTTCAGAAATTAAAAGTAGAGAATAATATATCAATAAACAAAGTTCTATGAAATAAAGATGGTAGGGATCTAGAATCCCCCTTGATGATATTGCATCCAAGAAATAAACTCTATGGTTCTTGATTAAAGATTAATTGTAGGATAGATCTAATCGTGATATATGTTTCATGAACATATGAACTCAATTTCTAAGCATTCATTGTGCTTTCTACGTCTACGACGAATCAAATACTAAAGCAATCCATATATCAATAATCATAATCCATTAAAGAGCTATCTACGAAATAACGATGCATGGATCAAGAACATATCAATAAATATAAGTCATTCAAAGCAAAAGTTTAGAGTTTACTTCAAAGAGCAATACATCAAAGGTTCCTCCATCACCCTCCTTAAGAAATCAGCCACTCATTTTAAAAATTAGTCCCCCTTTCATTTTCCCCTTTTTTTTCTTTTTCTTTTCGGAAACAGGGCCTCCCCTGTTTCCCTTTCTTTTTTTTTCTTTTCAAATGGCTGATACTCTCCTCTGTTTTTTCGAATGAAAACCTCCTTCTCAGCCGAAAAGAGAGCTCCCTATATCTCTCGATGGACCCCCGATCCCACAGGATACGTGGAGATGCCGAGTATCCCGGATGCGAGACGGCCAAACGCGGGATGGGAGCTGATCACGGATCCTGGGATGCTGATGATCTTCGGACGTAGAGGGACGGCTGTATAGCAGAAACGGGCGCATGCAAATCCAGGCGGAAGAAGCGGATGGATCGGAAGGAAGATAGGACTCAGGGCTTGGGAGATCCACACGCAGACGGCTGAAGGCTCTGGGATGCGAACTCGGAAGGCTGAGACGCATTGGATGTTGGGATGAAGTCGGATCTTTGCTGGGAGGGTGCACGCGGACGGCTGAAGGAGCTGATATTCCGGAAGATTGCGATCGCCATGGGATGCGGAAGGGAAGATCGGGACTCTGCTGTGAACTGGGACTCGGATGATGCGCTGGATGGTCGCCGAAGGAAGCTGAGATGCGTGGATGGATGAACTCGGAAGCCGCGGACGCAAACAGAAGGGGATGCTCTCGAACGGAAGGATGACACGCCGGTGGGGAGAAGGATCCAGAAGAATCGGACGTCGAGGATGCTTCGCGGAATGCTGGGAGGCGCCATGGGATTCAGATGATTCGCACGGAACGACCACAGGGCACTGGGAGCTGATCACACATGGACGCTGGGAGAAGTTGGATGCGGGAAGGCTTCACGGACGGCTGGGCTTGATCGTGTGGATGCTGGCGATGTTGTGATGCTGGGAGATCTTCAAATGGACACACGAAATGGGGAGGACATGCTGCTGCTGGATGTGGCTACACCTAGTCGGCTAATGCTCCTTCTAGTGTGCAACTGGGATTGAACCATGCGGTTGGCTGGTCATCTGCGATGATGCATCTTTTCCAGACCCAATGCGCATTTTAACTTTGATTTACGATCACCTGCACCCCACAAAAATATAATATTAATACAGCACTTTATCATTATTTGTTAGCAATAATACTAATTTAAGTGATGTATAGATCACATTTTTGTGCTCTCATCACACCCCCCAACTAGCTTATTGCTAGTCTCTAGCAATTCAGAGTAAACAATAACATGAGAGTACAAAATGTGTTGGTTGATCCTTTGATATTTTATTAGAACTAATTGCATAAAATTAAGATAAGTACTCACTTTCGTAGGAATCACGATTGCACTTAGCACGTGCAACAAGCCGTTAAATCCCTAGGTTACCCTAGTGGATGAGTGTTGTCTCGTGAGGATTTTTAGGGATGCTACCCACAAACATCATGAATGACATGACATGACATGAAATCCTAATAAAAATGTGAAATAAATCCTAAGCCAACACACATGTAATTAATATATATATATTTTCAAGCATGGCAACTATCAAAACAAGGAAAATATGATTATGTAGTGTGCATGAAATTGCATGACTTTCTCAGAGTACTAATACCTCCACCACAATAGGGTACCGTCTGAGTTTTAGGTGCACTACTCAAGTTCACAAGTATTTTCTACAATTTGTTAGAACCTGATCCATCAAATTTTCAGAATATCACATGTTGTCTAAATTTGTCAAGAATGGTTCGCATGTAAAGAAAGAGCTATCAATCCCAACTAAACAACCCGGGTATACAGAGGTCCAATATAATGGAGTCAAACCAGTCATTACCACATGTCACTAGGTTCAGTCCGACCAACCCTATTCATGCTTATTTTTATTTTTAAACACAAATGATAATTACAATAGTCCAACCCCATTAGGCTCTAGTAAGGTCCATGTAGCGAGCTTTCAGCCAATGACTCTCGATCCAGTTGGCTCAATACATTAGGTGAAGCACCCCTTGGGCTTAATTACTCGAACCAGACTACGCCACAAGGCCAGACTTGTCATCATAAGGATTTTTTTTTTTAATCATGCAAGAAAAGAGATGGTAGACTGAACCATATTGATATTTTTATTATATATGTGATTGCATTGTGACTATAGGTCAACCAAGGTCGGATCATAAGGCACCTAAGTAATCTAGTCGGGATATTCAATCTCTATTTTTATATGAAAACCAAATCATGAACCTTATGGTACGAACAAGTGTTAGGAACCCACATATGCCATGAAAATTTCGAAATAATTTTCAGATTGCAATGGAAAAACTATGTGGGATCTGTTCATCGCATGAACATGTTTTAAAACTTTTCGCTTGTAGATAGGTTAGAATTAAATCATTTTAAACCATTTTAAAATCTTTAATAAGATCAGATCTTCACCTTGTGCGGATAGATGGTCTCCGCAAATCTGATTCACGTGGATTTGTAAAAGGTTCGATGGAAGCCGCACACGCGTCCGGTTTCTACGAATATCCACACGAAGTAATGAGTCGATCGAAGCCTTTGGATCTCCCCGTGGTGCTAGCTCCCTTGCAGATAAGGCTATTGATGGTTGAATCCTTTCTTCTTGCAGCAATCAATACTTGGTTGCTTTCTTTTGAGGATGAAGAAGAGGAGGAAGAGGAGGAAGAAAAATAAAAGGAAGCATACACTTGCAGCCTTTTATTTTGGTGGAAGAAGGAAAGGAAAAATGCACACGGCTCCTTTCTCTTCCTTGTTGTTGGCGGATGAGAACCCAAAAGAGAAGAGGGCTTCTCACGGCACAAAGAAGGAAGAGAGGAGGAGAGGTACGGCTCAATAAATTGGGATGAATCAATCCATGCGGCATCCCCCTATTATTATTGTTTAAGATGAAGTTGGAGCTCCTAAAATTTAGGAGCTCCATCTTTATCCATTATTCAAGAGGAGGGGCGTGGGCCCCTCCTCCTTTTCATCCCGTGAAATGCCAAGGGAGGGGTGTACGCCCCTCCCTCCTTATATTACATCATGCATGCCTCCACTTGATCTAATCAAGTGGAGGTTAGGGGCTTAATCTTAGGTAGTTTAGTCCCTTTCAAAAGGACTAGGTGCACCCTTTCTTTCATTCCAAATTCTAATCCAATTAGGATTTAATTGAACAAAGACTCCATTGAACTCTTCAATCCTAATCCTATTAGGAGTCTTTTAATTAATTAGATTAAAATTAAAATTAATTAGGACTTAAGAAAATTCTAATTTAATCAGGACTTGTTCAAATCCTATTAGGAGTCTTTTAATTAATTAGATTAAAATTAAAATTAATTAGGACTTAAGAAAATTCTAATTAGATTAAAATTCTAATTAATTAGGACTTGTTCAGCCCTAAGACAATTAGGACTTTAGAAATCCTATTCCAAGTAGGACTCTAATTTAATTTGAAATTCTAATCCAATTAGGACTTCATGAATCCCACTCCAAGTAGGACTCATGATCAAGTCCAATTAATTAAATCCAATTAATTAAATTAAATTGCAATCCGATTGCAATTGTTTCTTCTTCCAACCACTAACTCTTAGCGGGTTATCCATTTATCAATCTAATTGATTATTTGTGATTTCTAATCATATTCAACCACCAGATCGGTCAATACCTCTAATGTGTGTGACCCCATAGGTTCTATTCTGACTGGTAGTGAGATATATTGCGATCTCTATCATAATATCATTGAAAACTTCTTTCAATGGGTTGAAACAATTCCAACTCAACTCGTCAGGGTTCATCGACCATCAAGATGATCCGTGGGAGTCTCATCATCCACCAGTGACACCTAGCAGTATATAGTGGCTACTCAGCAGAACAGAATGATGAACCTCTAGGTACAGTTATCGTGTGATATAGTCCTTCTATCATGGATCCCTACAGATCGGAGGTCATGGATAACTCGTCAAACCCTGTCATCTGTCATATGTCTAGATTTATTTGACTTGAGTTCGATAGTGGAAAACTCTTTCTCCACTTTATATTATTACCCCGGCCAAGGTCTTAGAACTCAGTCTAATAAATCACATAGGATCTCTCCTCTTCTATCAAGGTCGATAGATTCCATGTAGCTACGTACCATACTCCTACAGTGAACTTACTGCAGCCAATCTACACTACAAGGACCCATATGACTAGAGACCATGTGTATGTGCAGTCAAACTACAATAACCTCACTGTGAGTAGCCGAAGCATCGCAGGTCAAAGGACCAGTCATACTATTGCAACATCAAATAAGTCACTGACGAGTGGATAGACATCCAAGTGACTTCTTGTCTTGGTCATGCTCAGTACCCTTGTTCTCTAACAAGCACCTGCACAATCACTTCAGTGTCCCTACACTGTGGACTCGAGTCTCGTCCATCCATAAGAAAAGCGATCCGTGCACTGATCGGATCGATCACCATCCTCGTGATGATCCATTGATCAGGAGCATTTAGAAATTAATCACCAATAATACATGGCTCAAATTCTCAACTCTTGAGAATATGTATCATCATCTTATTAATTCCTTGGACGATTCATAGACACATAAACAATATGAATGAAAAGATGCCCATTTATTATTCAATAATAATAAAGTCAAGTACAAATTTATGTCCCAGAATTAATAATGTGTCAGCCAGATTGGCTTCTAGGGCATACATCGAACAATAAGGACACTCATACTTCTTTTATGGATAAGGCTAACAAAAATGCAATTAACAAATATGAACTCCTGAGGCCTTCCTATTGTCACTAAGTACACATGTGGGGATCTAATAATAGGTCTCTGATCAATCATAGTATGCATGTGTTCCTTGCCGTAATAGTTGCACAAACTCAATATGAAAATGCATGTGCATTTGCTCAAAAAAGAAAGTAATAGAATAAATCAAATGCAAAAACAAGTTTTTTTTTCTTTTTCAAAGCAAAATATTTTCCTCCCCCCAACTTAAACATTGCATTGTCCTTAATGTAAAAGATGCAAGAAAACTATATATGAGAGACAATAGAGAAAATAATATTGGAGAGAAGAAGAATACCTTGAGCTGTTGATTTTCAGAAAAGAAGACCTACAAAATAAGAAGAAAACTAGAAATAAAAGAAAAAAATAATTCTAACTAATATACACATACCTTTGTCGTCAAGCTCAGTCATAAGAAGGCTCCTCCAAGGAAAAGGAGTCCTTTTCATCTGCAAAATTCTCAAGAAAAGGTTTTAATTTATGTCCATTTACCTTAAAATTTTTGCCATCCTGTGGATTCTCAATCTCAACTACCCCGTGTAGAAAAACAGTTTTTACAATGAAAGGACATGTCCATCTTGATCGTAACTTTCCAGAAAACAGATGTAAGCGAGAGTCATAACAAAGAACTTTTTGTGCAGGTTCAAAAGATTTTCTTAGAATTGATTTATCATGCCTAATTTTCATTCGTTCTTTACAAAGTCTAGCATTGTCATACGCATCCCGACGAATTTCATTCAACTCACTTAGTTGTAATTGTCTAGCTAAACCAGCATCTGACAATTCAAAGTTTAATTTTCTAATGGCCCAATACGATTTATGCTCTATTTCAACAGGTAGATGACATGCTTTTCCATAGACTAGCCGATACGGGTACATACCAAGAATAGTTTTATAAGCGGTACGGTAAGCCCACAATGCGTCAGAAAGTTTTAAAGACCAGTCTTTGCGTGATGGATTCACCGTTTTCTCTAAAATTCGTTTAATCTCCCAATTGGTTAACTCGACTTGGCCACTAGTCTGCGGGTGATAAGGAGTTGCAATTCTATGGATGATACCGTACTTTCGTAATAGGATCTCAAAAGGCTTATTATAAAAATATTTTCCTCCATCACTAATTATGACCTTGGGCATCCCAAACCTAGAAAATATGTTTTCTTTAAGAAATTTTAAAACTAGTTTCTGATCATTTGTTCGACAAGACACAGCTTCTACCCATTTGGACACATACTCAAGACCAACCAAAATATACTCATATCCAAAAGACGGTGTAAATGGGTCCATGAAATCGATGCCCCACATGTCAAAAATTTCAATAGCAGTAATAGGCTGAAGAGGCATCATTTGCCTACGAGTTAGACTTCCAACACGTTGACATGGGTCACATGTCCTACAGAACTCGTGGGCATCTTTAAATAGTGTAGACCAATAAAAACCACATTGTAACACCTTAGCTGCCGTTTTCTTAGATGCAAAGTGTCCTCCGCAAGCACTGGCATGACAAAAAGAGAGTACACTTCGCATCTCATGATCCGGTATGCATCTTCTAAAGATTTGATCATTGCAATACTTGAACAAATAGAGGGCATCATAATAATAACTCCTTACTTCACGCAAGAAATTATTCTTATCATTCGATCCCCAATGCTCCGGCATCCAGTTCGTGACAAGAAAGTTTACAATATCAGCATACCATGGCATAGTAGAAAGTGCAAATAATTGCTCTTCAGGGAACGAGTCCTTGATGGGCAACTGTGGCACCAAATCATGAACAACTAGCCGTGATAAATGGTCTGCAACCACATTCTCTACTCCCTTTTTATCTTTGATAGTGATGTCAAATTCTTGGAGTAGAAGTATCCATCGTATTAAGCGTGGTTTGGCCTCTTTCTTATCCAGCAAATATTTTAGTGCTGCATGGTCCGTAAAGATAACAATAGGAGCACCAAGAATATAAGAGCGAAATTTGTCTAATGCAAATACTACTGCAAGCAATTCCTTCTCAGTGGTGGTATAATTCATTTGAGCATCGTTCAAGGTTTTGCTTACATAGTAAATGACATATGGCTTATTATCCTTGCGTTGTCCTAGGACAGCTCCTATCGCATAGTCGCTAGCATCGCACATGATCTCAAAAGGTAATGACCAATCGGGTGGTCGCACGATGGGTGCAGTGCTAAGCATAGACTTCAACTTTTTGAATGCCTCTTGACAGGTTTCAGTCTAATTGAACGGTGTAGCAAGGGATAGGAGGTTACATAATGGTCGAGCTATGACACTAAAGTCCTTGATGAACCTCCTATAAAATCCGGCATGACCCAAAAATGATCTAACATCTCTAACCGTCTTGGGTGCAGGTAGCTTGGCGATTAAGTCAATCTTAGCTCTATCAACTTCCATGCCCTTCGATGAAACAATATGTCCTAGGACAATTTCCTTTGGCACCATGAAGTGGCATTTTTCCCAATTCAGTATCAGATTCTTTTCCATGCATCGAGCTAAGACTGCTTGTAAATGTAATAAACAATCATCAAAAGAATCACCAAAAATAGAGAAATTGAAAGTGAATCCTAGGTTCTTCGGTGTTTAGCATGCTGAATTTTTTTTTTTTTTTGAAAACCATGGCTGAACCTGATCGGGTTGCCTACGTACCCCTTCATAAGGGGGATCAAGCCATACGTAGTTCTTTTTAAGTTTTAAAACGCAGCGGAAAAACCGAATCAAACAATTTAATTCATGCATGCTTACAAGATCAAATCTAGAAATCAGCACCTTAAGAACACATAGGATTATGCCGGAATCGTTTAAACAATTATGTTAAAACTTTTATGCATGATTAACTATCAGATCTGAAACTTAAGAACTCTATTCCAATTAATCTCCGAATATCCATCGAATGGATTCTGGAGATATCTCCGTGAGGAGCCCCAAAAGAGGGTAAAACCTCGGAGAATTGGACCTAGACCTTGACACCATAATAAATGAATGCTAGATTAATACCTTTTATGATGGATGAAAGTTGTGAATCTGATTCTTGACTTCGCAGCCACGCACACGAATGGCCTCTACGAGAAGTACACGCGAAGTCCTGAAGGATCTTCTTCCGCAACAGTGCTAGCAGCTGCAGAACACTTGAAAGCTGAAATCTGCCCGCCGGGATTCAATCAACTCTTGATCAATCGTCTTGAAGCAGATAGAGATGAGGTTTGTAAGGGAAGTAGAGGACTCAGATCTGATCTTGAATCTTCTAGATATTCACCTTGAAAACCCTATCTAAAATGGAGAAGAAGAGGAGGAGGAGGCGGGTGAGGAAGAAGGCTGCAATGGATGTGTTTTTGGTGCCCATGTTTGACCCCTTTTAATGGCCTCCGAATTTTTATTCAAGATTCGAAATTTATTTTCAGAAAACCTCTTTTAGTTGGCACATGCAAAGGAATAGGAACAACCCAAATCAGATCTCAACCAAATCTGATTTAAATTCAAATTTTAAACACATGTGCAAGAGGGAAGGAATTTGAAATCCATGCGGCAAGGTAAAACACTTCATAATTTCGAAATCACCTCTTGAAATTCGAATTTAATCCATTCAAAAACTCAGACGCCACCTTGGCTGATGGTTTGAGTGATTAAAATCATTTAACACATTGCTTAATGTTTGAATTTAAATTCAAATAACAAACAATGTCGCCATGTGTCAAGCAATGGGTCCATGTGCCATGCAATAATTTTGGTTTATTTAAAATTCATGAAATCCAATTCCATGTCACCAATAATTGCCACATCATCTGAGCCTAATCTCCTTGGGTTGCACCTAATCAAATTTGGTCAAACCTGAATTAAAACAAAGCAATTTGGTTGAACCCAATCTAATCAGGTCAGACCCTGATTGAGCTCAAATTGAATCCAATTCAATTTTGGCTCATGCAAACTCAATCAAATTGAATTATTACTTTGTGTTGGACCTAATTCAATTAGGTCAATCCCCAATTAAGAATAAATTAATTTAAAATTAATTTGATCAGCTTAAGTCCTTTTTGGTTCTGACCTAATCCAATCAGGTCAAAACCCTGATTGAGCCCAAACTTGAATCCAATTCAATTTGGCTCATCCTTAGCACAATTACTCAATCAAATTGAGTTTATTAGTAATTTAATTACTAATTAATCCTTCAATAATTACTTTAATTATTTTATAAGATAATTTGCCAATCAAATTGACTAAATTATCCCTGAATGATTCTTAATCATTCATCAGCTTTCTTGATCAATCAGGAATCTTCTATGCGTGTGACCTCATAGGTTCGAACCTAAGCCGGTAGTATAGGAACAATTTTCTACACTAATCGATGTGACCATCTAGCAATGGTACCCGACGTCCGGATAGGTCGAATATATGCGAAGCAAATATTCTGGAACCCTGAACTATGGTTACTGTATAATTCAATCCCTTTGACTCCTAATGCCAGGATGACTTAGAGCTCACTGTCAACCCTATAATTAGTACATCCATTATGTGATTAACTTTAGATATCCCGTGACTCCTCACTGGGATTACCCTGGCCAAAGTTTTGCTAAATTAATCACAAGACATTATCTCCTGTTTTCAGGAGGGGTCAATTCCATCTTGACTCACAACTGACTACGCAAGTACTTGACTGCACCCAGTGACCTTCCGTCACTGAATTAGAAATTCAGGTAGTCCGGTACCAAAGTACAGTGAGTTGTTTGCTAGTCACAGGTTGCGGTCTCAGGTCAGAGGGCCAAACTTATACCCATATCCACTCGGAACATCTCTCGATAGTAGAGCGTTCCGGAATTGGTCACGTTTAGTGAAATGTACTTCTACACTTCACTTGTATGGCATACCAGTGTCTCCACACTCCTTGGTTAAGAGAACAACCAACGTATATGTCACACAACGGCCTAATCTCGATAATGTTGTCGTCCTAGTAACAACATATCATTTCGTCGCAAACAAATTTAAGGACTCAAAGATAAATCCTCCTTTATCATAACATAAGTCCTAAGGACTTCATCATATAAGAGTTCATTTGAAGATGAAATGATAAATAATGCCAAATAACACTTTATTAATTTGTCAATTCATTTACAAAATTCAATCATCAATATGCTGACGATTGACATTTAGGATACAAATTCCAACAACTCTCACTTAGCCTAATGCCAATCGGCACAGTATCTAATACCCATCTTCGACTTGTGTTCGTCGAACTCTTTGATGCCGAGGACTTTGGTAAATGGATCGGCCAGATTTTCTTTTGTGTCAATCTTCTGAAGATCAATATCACCTCGATCGATGATCTCTCGAACCAGGTGGTAGCGACGTAGAATATGCTTGGTCCGCTGATGTGCTTTGGGTTCTCTTGCTTGAGTTATGGCCCCAGTATTGTCACAAAATACAGGCACTGGACCATCAATGGAGGGTGTCACTCCAAGCTCGGTGATGAACTTCCGCAACCATACAGCTTCCTTGGCGGCATCAGATGCTGCGATATATTCTGCTTCACATGTAGAATCTGCCACTGTATGCTGCTTGAAACTCTTCCAGCAGATGGCCCCACCCTTAAGAGTGAAGATATATCCTGACACGCTCTTGCTATCATCTTGATCTGACTGAAAACTTGAATCAGTATATCCCTCAAGTTTTAAGTCAGAATCACCATAGACAAGCCACTGATCTTTAGTATTTCTCAAATACTTAAGGATGGTTTTTACAACCTTCCAGTGGTTGCTACCTGGATCAGACTGGTATCTGCTCACTACTCCTAGTGAGTATGCCACGTCTGGTCTAGTACATGTCATGGCATACATTATAGATCCCACTGCCGAAGCATATGGAATTCTATCCATACTCTCTCTTTCTTGAGGGGTTGTCGGACAATCCCTTTTAGAGAGGTTAATTCCATGGCCCATCGGAAGATAGCCTTTCTTGGAATTAATCATACTGAACCTCTTCAGTATAGTATCAATGTATGTGGATTGGGATAATCCAAGCAATCTTCTAGATCTATCTTTATAGATCTTCATCCCTAGGATGTAAGATGCTTCTCCCAAATCCTTCATGGCAAATTGAGATGATAGCCAAACCTTTATTCCTTGTAATGCAGGAATGTCATTTCTGATTAAAAGAATGTCATCCACATACAAAATAAGGAATATAATAACTGAACCATTTGCCCATTTATAAATGCAAAGTTCCTCTTCATTCTTAATGAAGCCATATGTTTTGATTACCTTATCAAAACGTATATTCCAACTCCGTGAAGCTTGCTTTAATCCATAAATGGATTTTTGAAGCTTGCACACTTTAGACTCATCTGCAGATGTAAAACCTTCAGGTTGTATCATATACACTTCCTCTTCTAAATCTCCATTTAGAAATGCGGTCTTTACATCCATTTGCCAGATTTCATAGTCTAAATGTGCTGCTATCGCAAGCACAATCCGAATGGACTTGAGCATTGCCACAGGAGAAAACGTCTCGTCATAGTCAATACCATAACGTTGACGATAACCTTTGGCAACCAAACGGGCTTTATAGGTCTCTACCTTTCCGTCTGCACCCCGTTTCCTTTTGAATATCCACTTACACCCTATGAATTTAATTCCTTCGGGTGGGTCAACTAATGTCCAAACATCATTGACCTTCATGGATTCCATTTCGGATTGCATGGCTCCAAGCCATTTATCAGAGTCATACCTCTGCATTGCATCCATATATGTGATCGGATCCTCATCGTTTTCATCAAGTTCGATAGGATCCCCATCCCGGACCAAGAAACCGTAGTATCTGTCCGGCTGACGTGGTACTCTACCCGATCGCCTTAATGGTGCATCTAATATGGGTTCTGGATCTGATCTAATCAAATCCGACTCAACTGGTTCAGTAGATGGTGTCGGATCTTCTACATGTTGAACTTCTCTAAGCTCAACATTAGAGCTATTTGTTCCTTCACCAAGGAATTCCTTTTCTAAGAAAATTGCTCTATTGCTTACGAACAACTTTTGTTCTTCAGCAAAGTAGAAGTAATATCCTTTAGTTTCTTTAGGGTAACCAACAAAGAAACATTTGTCAGACTTGGGTTCAAGTTTGTCTGTCTTCAAACGTTTGACGTACGCCGGACACCCCCAAATCCTAAGGTGAGAGAGCATCGGCTTACGTCCAATCCACATTTCATGTGGTGTTTTATTTACAGACTTACTTGGAACCTTATTTAGAATATAGCAGGCTGACTCAAGAGCATATCCCCAAAAGGATATGGGCAGATTAGCAAACCCCATCATGGATCGAACCATGTCTAACAGAGTTCGATTTCTCCTTTCTGACACACCATTATATTGTGGTGTACCAGGAGGAGTCCATTGGGAGAGAATCCCATTTTCTTCTAGATATGTCAAAAATTCACTGGAGAGGTATTCACCTCCTCGATCTGATCGAAGAGTTTTAATACTCTTTCCAGTTTGTTTTTCTACTTCATTACGATATAATTTGAACATTTCAAATGATTCAGATTTATGTCTCATTAAATAGACATAACCATACCTAGAAAGGTCGTCTGTAAACGTAATGAAATATGAATACCCACCTCTAGCATCTGTGCTCATTGGCCCACATACATCAGAATGTACAAGGGTCAATAAATCACTGGCTCGTTCACCTTTTCCGGTAAAAGGTGATTTGGTCATTTTACCAAGAAGACATGATTCACAGGTTGTCAATGATTCACAATCATTAACATCAAGAATTCCCTCTTTACTTAACCTGTTCATCCTATTCTTGTTAATATGACCTAGCCTATGATGCCAAAGGTAGACATCCGTGACATTATCTATTCTAGGGCGCTTATTGGATTTATACATTACATGAACAGGCTGTGACAAAATGTAAATGCCATTACTCAGAATTCCATTCATTACAACAACACCATTCCAAATGACATTGCAATAATCCTTTTTTATTGATATTTCATAACCATTTTTGGCCAAAAGGCCTACAGAAATGATATTCAATAGAAAACTTGGACAATAGTGACAATCACTAAGGACATTTACATGAGAGCTGAATTCAAGTTTAAGAATTCCTAAAGCTAGAACTGGAACTGGTCTTCCATCTCCAACATTCAGGAACCTTTCTCCTTCTTCAAACCTCTTACTGACTTGTAGCCCCTGCAACGAATTGCAAATATTAAAAGGACTACCGGTATCCAATACCCAGGTCGAATTATCACAAATAGAAAAATTGCAAGGTGTTATCATATAAGTACCTTGATTGGCAACTGATTGCCCACTTTTCTTAGGCCGGTTCGGATCGAGGGATGCAATGTAAAGAGGACAGTTCCTCTTCCAATGTCCTTGCTTCTTGCAGAAGAAGCACTCCGCCTTGCTCTGATCAGCCTTTTTATTCTTTTTCTGACTAGGCTGAGCATGGTGCACCTGTTTCTTTTGGATTTTATTTTTCTTTTTTCCTTTCTTAAAGGAGCGACCCTTGGATGAACCTCCCACTAAATTCACCGTCTTCTTAAGAAGTTGGTGATCATTCTCAAACGTCTGTAGTAACCCCAACAATTGGTGATAATTCACTACAGGTTTCGTCATACGAAAATGAGTGAGAAAAGGACGGTATGATCCAGGCAATGAGTTTAGTATGGCATCCTTCCCCAATTGATCATGAAGGGGAAAGCCAAGAGAGCTTAGACGCTCGATCAACTCAATCATGTACAGTACATGATCAGTTACCGAGGTCCCATCTTTCATTCGGGCGCTGAAGATGGCACAACTAGTTTTGTGCCTCTCAACGTCGTCAGGAACCCCGAATGATTCATTCAACACTTGAATGATATCTTCCGGCTGCGTATTCTCAAAACGCCTACTAAACTCATCACTCATTGCTGCCAACATGATGCATCGAACAGTGATCCGGTCACTGAGCCACTTCTGATAAGTGTCTCTGGCCGATCTTGATGCATTAGCAGCGGGCTGCTCAGGTGCTTGATCCGTTATCACATAAAGGATCCTCTCATGCTCTAGCACTATTTTCAGTTTCCTATGCCAATTATTGAAATTTGGACCAGTCAACTTGTCATTGTCCAACAATGAGCGAAGTGATAAATTAGTGGCCATTTTTGCATAAAAAGAAAATTTGGCTATTAGTATATGAATTGACTAAACACAGTAGACTTGGACTTTAGTCTAAAGATATTCCCACTATTTTATACAAATTGGTAGCCTCTACCTCTAATTCGAAAAATTACTCCTAATTCTTTAGTGGGCACTAGAACCCAATAGATCCCATATAGGCCCGAGTGTGGCTCGGCCAACCCATATGCACCTATTGGTAGGTTCTTAACCAATTGCTTCACCAAGCAACTTCTAGTGATGATTTTGCCCTAGGTTTTCCGGCAGGCGTGTGGCGCCTCCACCGAATACCCTAGTCAGATCCAACCATTAAATGATAGGGTTAAGGCTAATCAACTAATAGACGACCAAGCCCGAGTGTGGCTCGGCTCACCTGACCGCCTATTGAAGGTACACTTAACTCATCATATATTGAATGACAATTCCAATGCTTGATAAGTACCAGGCGTGTGGCGCCTCCAATAATTATCAAAACATTGGACCCATTATCACCCAACTTAATGGGAGGCTATGACCTAGTTATCTCCATAACCATTTCATTTTAAGGACCTAATAATTTTAGAGGATTTCATAATTAGGATAGATGAGAAGATCCGGTTAGTCTAATTTCTCCCACTGACTTCACCAAATCAGATTAGACTCAAACCGGTTAAGGAGACACCTAAATCAGTCATACTGATTTTCCTTAAGGCATGGGCTAACTCGAATCATTAAGTGATCCAATCAAAATGTGATTGACCATGTCGGCCAGGTAAGTGAGATCGGTGGAAGGGATATGCCATTAACTCGACAAAGACGAATCAGTGCGAGTAGCTCCCAATTAAAAACCACCGGTCAAAACTGCCAAACTTACCTTAGACACCGACTGGTTAATCAATTTCGATTTGATTACTCAAATGACTCGGGCTACACCTCTGAGCCTAAATCAAGTTCCATCTTGGTCTAATCAAAGACATGGAATTGATCAATCTACAACTATTGTACTTAACCTAGAGTTTCCTTGACCTAATCTAGTTACTACTTAATTAGATTTGATCAATTAACTCTAATTAGACCATGTTTGATTCTAACCTTAGGTCTAACCCAATCCTAAGAACTTGATTCAAGCTAACCCATATGCCCAAAGAATTATGCAATGTCAATTAATTGAGTTACAATTCTATTTCATAACACTTAATTCTCAATTAAGTTTAGACTTATGAAAGTTTTGATCATTGCATATTTCTTTTTAATTACATATTAATTACAATCTTTCAGTTCTTAAAACACATTTTCAGATCTGAGTTTTTGTAATTAATCACATGTAATCAGATTTAATTCATGTTTAAGTCATTATGTTTTATGTTCATGCATCACATATACATAACAACATGAATTAATACAAACAACATACATCTTATGTATTTGTTTTTTCACTTTTATTTTCAGATCTGATTTGTTCATTAAAATCAAAGATCATATGAATCATAAACTTTATTTAGATCTAATCTAAATAATATTATGATTTCAGATTTATTCATGTTACTAATCCTAACACAAACATGCATCATATGCATCCAAAATTTCAGATCTACTTAATCATGCATAATCAGCAATTAAATCAATCATAAAAAGCACTTTAGATCTAATCTAAATATGTTAATGATTTCAGATTTAATTGCAAGAATTAAAACATAAAAGTTTAAACATAAACCTAGCTCTGATACCACTGAAAGTGAATCCTAGGTTCTTCGGTGTTTAGCATGCTGAATTTTTTTTTTTTTTTTTTTTGAAAACCAAGGCTGAACCTGATCGGGTTGCCTACGTACCCCTTCATAAGGGGGATCAAGCCATACGTAGTTCTTTTTAAGTTTTAAAACGCAGCGGAAAAACCGAATCAAATAATTTAATTCATGCATGCTTACAAGATCAAATCTAGAAATCAGCACCTTAAGAACACATAGAATTATGCCGGAATCGTTTAAACAATTATGCTAAAACTTTTATGCATGATTAACTATCAGATCTGAAACTTAAGAACTCTATTCCAATTAATCTCCGAATATCCATCGAATGGATTCTGGAGATATCTCCGTGAGGAGCCCCAAAAGAGGGTAAAACCTCGAGAAATTGGACCTAGACCTTGACACCATAATAAATGATTAATGCTAGATTAATACCTTTTATGATGGATGAAAGTTGTGAATCTGATTCTTGACTTCGCAGCCACGCACACGAATGGCCTCTACGAGAAGTACACGCGAAGTCTTGAAGGATCTTCTTCCGCAACAGTGCTAGCAGCTGCAGAACACTTGAAAGCTGAAATCTGCCCGCCGGGATTCAATCAACTCTTGATCAATCGTCTTGAAGCAGATAGAGATGAGGTTTGTAAGGGAAGTAGAGGACTCAGATCTGATCTTGAATCTTCTAGATATTCACCTTGAAAACCCTATCTAAAATGGAGAAGAAGAGGAGGAGGAGGCGGGTGAGGAAGAAGGCTGCAATGGATGTGTTTTTGGTGCCCATATTTGACCCCTTTTAATGGCCTCCGAATTTTCATTCAAAATTCGAAATTTATTTTCAAAAAACCTCTTTTAGTTGGCACATGCAAAGAAATAGGAACAACCCAAATCATATCTCAACCAAATCTGATTTAAATTCAAATTTTAAACACATGTGCAAGAGGGAAAGAATTTGAAATCCATGCGGCAAGGTAAAACACTTCATAATTTCGAAATCACCTCTTGAAATTCGAATTTAATCCATTCAAAAACTCAGACGCCACCTTGGCTGATGGTTTGAGTGATTAAAATCATTTAACACATTGCTTAATGTTTGAATTTAAATTCAAATAACAAACAATGTCGCCATGTGTCAAGCAATGGGTCCATGTGCCATGCAATAATTTTGGTTTATTTAAAATTCATGAAATCCAATTCCATGTCACCAATAATTGCCACATCATCTGAGCCTAATCCCCTTGGGTTGCACCTAATCAAATTTGGTCAAACCCGAATTAAAACAAAGCAATTTGGTTGAACCCAATCTAATCAGGTCAGACCCTGATTGAGCTCAAATTGAATCCAATTCAATTTTGGCTCATGCAAACTCAATCAAATTGAATTATTACTTTGTGTTGGACCTAATTCAATTAGGTCAATCCCCAATTAAGAACAAATTAATTTAAAATTAATTTGATCAGCTTAAGTCCTTTTTGGTTCTGACCTAATCCAATCAGGTCAAAACCCTGATTGAGCCCAAACTTGAATCCAATTCAATTTGGCTCATCCTTAGCACAATTACTCTATCAAATTGAGTTTATTAGTAATTTAATTACTAATTAATCCTTCAATAATTACTTTAATTATTTTATAAGATAATTTGCCAATCAAATTGACCAAATTACCCCTGAATGATTCTTAATCATTCATCAGCTTTCTTGATCAATCAGGAATCTTCTATGCGTGTGACCTCATAGGTTCGAACCTAAGCCGGTAGTATAGGAACAATTTTCTACACTAATCGATGTGACCATCTAGCAATGGTACCCGACGTCCGGATAGGTCGAATATATGCGAAGCAAATATTCTGGAACCCTGAACTATGGTTACTGTATAATTCAATCCCTTTGACTCCTAATGCCAGGATGACTTAGAGCTCACTGTCAACCCTATAATTAGTACATCCATTATGTGATTAACTTTAGATATCCCGTGACTCCTCACTGGGATTACCCTGGCCAAGGTTTTGCTAAATTAATCACAAGACATTATCTCCTGTTTTCAGGAGGGGTCAATTCCATCTTGACTCACAACTGACTACGCAAGTACTTGACTGCACCCAGTGACCTTCCGTCACTGAATTAGAAATTCAGGTAGTCCGGTACCAAAGTACAGTGAGTTGCTTGCTAGTCACAGGTTGCGGTCTCAGGTCAGAGGGCCAAACTTATACCCATATCCACTCGGAACATCTCTCGATAGTAGAGCGTTCCGGAATTGGTCACGTTTAGTGAAATGTACTTCTACACTTCACTTGTGTGGCATACCAGTGTCTCCACACTCCTTGGTTAAGAGAACAACCAACGTATATGTCACACAACGACCTAATCTCGATAATGTTGTCGTCCTAGTAACAACATATCATTTCGTCGCAAACAAGTTTAAGGACTCAAAGATAAATCCTCCTTTATCATAACATAAGTCCTAAGGACTTCATCATATAAGAGTTCATTTGAAGATGAAATGATGAATAATGCCAAATAACACTTTATTAATTTGTCAATTCATTTACAAAATTCAATCATCAATATGCTGACGATTGACATTTAGGATACAAATTCCAACAGAAATCATCCATAAACACTTCTAAAAATTTCTCGTTCATATCTTCAAAAATACTGAGCATGCATTGAAATGTCGCAGGTGCATTACATAACCCGAATAGCATCCGACGGAAAGCGAATATGCAAAAAGGACAAGTGAAAGTAGTTTTTTCTTGATCCTCAGGTGAAATTTTGATTTGGTAGTACCCGGAATAGCCATCGAGAAAACAATAGAAATTGTGTCCTGCAACTCTTTTCAAAACTTGATCTAGGAAGGGTAAAAAAAGTGATCTTTCCTAGTGACCAAATTCAATTTTCGGTAGTCAACACACATGCGCCAACTCGTCGGAACACGAGTTGGGACTAGTTCACCCTGCTCATTTTTGACTACTGTCAGACCCGCTTTCTTAGGAACGACTTGAGTAGGACTTACCCACTTGCTGTCGGATATTGGGTAAATGATACCCACGTCAAGCAACTTGAGGACTTCTGCCTTAACCACATCTCTCATCGTAGGATTCAACCTGCGTTGCATTTGCCTTGTGGTTTTGGCATTGTCCTCCAAATATATCCGGTGCGTGCAAATTAAAGGGCTAATCCCCTTCAAGTCTGCAATAGACCACCCTAAAGCTCCTTTATGATTCTTTAGAACACCAAGTAATTTTCTTTCTTGGGATGATCAAGATCAGATGAGATGATTATAGGAAAAGTGTCCTCGGGTCCAAGAAAGGCATACTTGAGTTCCTTCGGTAAAGGTTTCAACTCGAGCTTAGGTGCTTGTTTATGGGATAGTACTATCTTTACTTCTCGAGGTGGCAACAGTTCAAATTCCTCTATTCTCGGTCTCTACCCATTGACCATCATGACATCCGAATTATCTAAAATAGGTGGGACCACATCATCAGCAGTACCTTCAGAATACCAATCTATCAAACCATTGTCGGCCGATTCAGTAAATGTTTCTTTTAATAGATATTCTTCCGCAATGGTTTCAACCCATTCAACTTCCTTACTTTCTTCATGATCACTGGGTTGTTTGCTTATACTAAAGACATTCAGTTCCAAGGTCATATTGCCAAAAGAAAGCTTCATGACACCATTCCTACAATTGATCAATGCATTAGAAGTTGCAAGGAATGGACGTCCTAAGATGACCGGAATCTGAGATGGTGAATTGGAAGCCGGATGTGTGTCCAGTACGATAAAGTCAACAGAAAAATAGAACTTGTCTACTTGGACCAACACATCTTCGATAATCCCTCTAGGGACCTTCACTGACCTGTTAGCTAATTGTAAGGTGACAGTTATTGGCTTCAACTCACCCAAACCGAGTTGCTCATATACCGTATATGGCAACAAATTCACACTCGCTCCTAAATCTAGCAATGCTCGCTCAATCCTAAAATTGCCAATGATGCAAGAGATAGTTGGGCAACCTGGATCTTTATATTTAGGAAGAATGTTATGCTGTAAAATCGCACTCACATTTTCAGCCAAAAATGCCTTCTTCTTGACATTTAATCGACGCTTGACAGTGCACAAATTCTTTAAAAATTTTGCATATGAAGGCACTTGTTAGATTGCATCAAGAAGAGGTACATTGATTTTTACTTGCTTAAAAAGCTCAAGAATTTCAGAGTTTGGTTCAAGCTTTTGCAAGGGCTTTAATCTATGTGGAAATGGTGCAGGAGAAGGATATTTAATTTTTTCAGTAGATGTTGGTGCTTCAGTTTCTTCGTTATCCTTTTCTTTTGTCTCGGGAGGGTCAGAATCAGGTATGACTTTGAAATCAAACCAGGAGTAATTCAATTGCTGCCCAAGTATCATGGAATGGAATCCGAGAACCCTTATCTTCACCTTAAGGATTTTGAGAAAATTAGCATCACATTTAGAGTACCAAATGTATCGGAAGGCGTCCTTAAATTAACCTTGTTTCCTTTTTCCATAAAGGATAAAGCCAAAACATGGCTGAACTCCTTGAGACCTAGATCGCTAGGAACATGGCATGATATGCAAAGAGAATTCTTGAAAAAATTCTTTCACGCACAAAGGACTAACTTTTTAAAAAGGCACATTAGTAATTTCCAACAAAAAGACCATGAAACATTTTATGAATGTTGGAAGAGATTTAAAGAGTTGCTTCTCTCTTGCCCTCATCACAAGTTTGAAACATGGAGAACCATTAGTTTCTTTTACGAAGGGTTGTCTCCACAGTTAAAACAATTTATAGAGACTATGTGCAATGGTCTATTTTTGGAAAAGCAACCCGATGAGGTGTGGGACTATTTAGACTCTCTCGCAGAGACTGCACAATTATGGGATACAGGGGATAGAGTGAATAAACCTTTGCCTAAGCCTACTAGCATTGGACATGAGGGACTTTAAAATCTTAGTACTCAAGATGATATTCAGGCTAAAATGGCAGCCCTTACTAGGAAGGTAGAGGAAATTGAACTTAGAAGGATTGAACCCTGTGGAGTGACTGATTATAACCCTATTTGATTTTGATGAGCTCAAAGCATTTGAGTATATCTTATGTTATACTAATGAATTCAATCTAGTGTTTCAGTCAAATACTTGTAAATTTATGGTTAAGTGTCTCAAGCTTTGGTTCAATACATTTTGAATAAGTAAGGAATTCAATTTGAACCAAAGTCAGAGTCTCGAGTCGACTCCGGGAGATTACGAGTCGACTCCAAGCGTATCAGAAGCACTGGCACAAGCTCGAGTCGACTCCTGCACATTACGAGTCGACTCCGACTGAGAACAGACAGCCGGACAGAAAGATTCATCTCAGAACCTGTCAACGAGTCGACTCCTAAAGAATTCGAGTCGACTCCAATGCTTGCCGAGTCGACTTCAGAGTAGTACGAGTCGACTCCAGGGAGTAACAGACAGAAATACAAAGAAGCTATTTTGGACTCTGAGAGTCGAGTCGACTCCCGAAGAACTCGAGTCGACTCCGATGGTTGGCAGGTCGACTCCTAAGGAAGCGAGAGTCGACTCCCAGAGAAAAGCAAGGCAAAAGTCAGAGAGCCAATTTCGAACACTGAGAGCCGAGTCGACTCCCGCAAAGTCCGAGTCGACTCCGAGGCAGCGCAATCCCAAAGACAGAAGACGGTATTTTCGTCTCTGAGAGGCGAGTCGACTCCAAGACAGTTCGAGTCGACTCCAAGGCAGCGCAACCCCAAAAGACAGAAGACTGTTTTTCGGATACTGAGATCCGAGTCGACTCCGAGACAGTTCGAGTCGACTCCGAGACGGCACAAGTCAACAGACAGAAGATCGAAAGTTCGGGCTCTGAGTGCCGAGTCGACTCCCAGAATATCCGAGTCGACTCGAGTGAGCAAATTTGAAAGCAACTTCTCTGGATTTCTTGGAACGAGTCGTCTCCAAAAGTGCCAGGTCAGCTCCAGACATTGGAGAGTCGACTCCAGGTTCAGTCGAGTCGACTCAAGTCAAGACAGCACTTTAATTCAAATCCAGAACAGTTGCCGAGCCATCTCCAGAAAAGCATGAGTCGACTCCTGCAACAGGCGAGTCGACTCCGATCCCAACGGAAACATTGTCAGGAGTTGCAGAATGTGCAGAACGGCTAGTAATCTAGGTCTAACGGCTAGTTTTCTTGGGGAATGGCTTAAATAGCCACAGAGAACTGTAGCAAGGTAGGGAAGTGACATTCCATTCAAAGAAAACAAGTAATCTCCACCTACCAAAGGATTTTAAAGGGAATACACGTGAAAGAAGGAAGAGAGGCATTAAACTCCATCCAACCAACTCTTTCCAGCATTCAAGAAGTCTCCGTCAGTCATCAAATCTTCTAGACATTCACGTGGAGACTCCGAGTTTGAGAAGCCCTCCTCTACATCTTCATAAATCTATTTGAGGGCTCCTAACTTCTCTCTTATTAATATCGCTGAATATCTGCTTGTTAAGAAGCTTCCTTTTTCTGTTTGTTTTCAAACCATTTGTTTCTTACTTGATTCAATCAGGGGATTGAATCAAGGGTTGTATGGTTTGTTGGTGAGCCTAGGTTAAAACCAACGGTGTAAGGGTTTGATTGTGATCATGGAAAAACAATCGGGTGGTTCTAGTCGGTGAGCCTGGAAAAACCGACCGAGTTCGTTGTGATCTCGTAAAACAACAAGTTGGGTTGTGAACTTGTAAAACAACCGGCTGTAATCCGAGGGGTTATAGTGAATTCCCAAGTGAGGCTTGGGGAGTGGACGTAGGAGCAAGGGTTAGCTCCGAACCACTATAAATTTGCTTGTGTTTGTGATTGCTTTATTGTCTCTTACTTTCCCTTCATCCACTGCATATAGCAACTAATTAAACCACTTGCAAAAAGTTTTAATTAGTTACTCACAAACCTTTTAATTGCAACAAATATTTTAAAACCCAATTCACCCCCCCTCTTGGGTTGTCTATCTGGGCAACAAGTGGTATCAGAGCCTGAACTCTTTTACCAAAAGAGTAAAAGATCAAAATGACAACCCCATTTGGATCTTCTCATATTGAGGGCCAGTCCACCCATAGACCTCCATTCTTCAATGGATCCGACTACTCATATTGGAAGGCTAGGATGAGAATATTTATCCAAGCACAAGACTATGAGATGTGGACCACCATACTTAATGGACCATACGTCCCATCAATTTTTGTAGATGGTGTTACTATACCCAAACTTGAAAAGGATTGGGATGACAATGATATAAGGAAGGCACAACTAAATGCCAAAGCAATGAATGTGCTTTATTGTGCTTTAGACAGAAATGAATTCAATAGAGTCTCTACTTGCAATTCTGCAAAAGAGATTTGGGATAGACTTGAAGTGACCCACGAGGGCACAAATCAAGTAAAAGAATCTAAAATAAATATATTAGTTCATAAGTATGAATTATTTAAGATGGATTCCAATGAAACTATCACTTGCATGTTTACTAGATTTACTGATATTGTCAATGGCCTAAAAAGCCTTGGCAAAAATTATACTAACAGTGACCTTGTCAGGAAGATTCTTCGTTGTTTGCCAAGGTCATGGGAGGCCAAGGTGACGGTAATCCAAGAAGCCAAGGACTTGAACAAGCTTCCACTTGAGGAGCTTCTTGGATTCTTAATGACGCACGAGCTCACAATGAAACAACACAGCGAAGAAGAATCCTCTCACAAGAAAAAGGTAATAGCTCTCAAATCTACTTCTTCTAACAAGGATTTATCGTGCAGTAGCAGCAGTGAAGAAGAAGATCATGAGGGAGATGATGATGAGGCTCTTCTCGTGCGTAAGTTCAGAAAATTCATCAACCGAAAGAAGTCCTTTCATCAAAGGAGAGGCCCCACAAGTTCCTATTACAAGGATAAAGGTAAGGAAAGAAAAAATGAGAGAATCGGATGCTACGAATGTAAGAAGCCGGGACACTTTAGAGCAGATTGTCCTTTGCTCAAGAAGGCCAGCAAGTACAAGAAAAAGAAAGTCCTCGTCTCCACCCTATCGGACTCTGATACATCATCATCATCGGATGAGGAACAAGAAGAAAAGGCCAACCCATGTTTTATGGCAAACGACAACGAGGTAACATCTGAAACGCATTTAGATTTTACCTTTGATGAATTGTATGATGCGTTTAATGAATTAATGGATGAATATAAGACAATAAGCCTTAAGAATAAAGAGCTAAAACTAACCAATCAATCTCACCTTCATAAATACGATAAATTAGTTAAGGATAAGGATTTTATCACTAAAGAAAATTTAGAACTTAAAACAAGCAAGCAAATGTTAATTCAAAAAACTAATACCTTAATTAAAGATAACGAAAAACTAACTAAGGAAATTTCTGAACTTAAAAAGGATAAACAAACTATTAGAGATAATTTCACAAAAGACTTAAATGCACTAAAAATAGAAAAACAAAAGTTGGCACTAGAACTTGAAAAGTACAAACCTTTTGTAGAAAAGTTTACATATAGCTCTGAAAAATTGGAAATGATACTTAATAGTCAACGAGCTGTGTTCAATAGAGCTGGTTTAGGATATAAACCTAAAAATAAGCAAAAGCTCCTTAGTAATTTCTTTGTAAAAGCAGGGGAAAGCAAAACTAAGAAAATAACCAGTTTTTGCTGTGGAACAATAGGACATAAAGCTAATGTGTGTGATCATAGAAAAGAAAAAACTAAAGAAAAAATTAAAAGAATTTGGGTTCCAAAAGGAACCAACATTACTAACCATGAAGGACCCAAGAAAACTTGGGTACCTAAAATTGTATGATTTCCTTGTGTAGGAGTGTCTTGCAGCCAAGGTCGACAAAAACTGTTGGTACTTGGATAGTGGCTGCTCAAGACACATGACGGGTGACAAAGACCAATTCTTCATCCTTGAGCCTAAGAAGGGAGGTGCTGTGACATTTGGAGACAATAACCAAGGTCACATCATTGGTATAGGTAAAGTACAAATCACCTCTTCAACCTTTATTGATAATGTTCGATATGTTGATGGTCTTAAGCATAACCTACTTAGCATTAGTCAATTGTGTGATAGAGGTTTTGATGTTCTGTTCAAACCATCTTTATGCATCATAACCAACTCAATTGACAACAGTTTAGTATTTAAAGGAATAAGACGTGGCAATGTGTACGTAGTAGATCTTGAGGATCTTGCCAAACATAACCCCTGTTTAGTTGTTAATGATAATAAGGATAATGATGCAAGTTGGTTATGGCACCGTAAGTTAGGTCATGCAAGTATGAATACAATATCAAAACTAGTTAAAAGAGATTCCGTGATAGGTTTGCCAAAACTAAAATTTGAGAAAAATAAAATTTGTGAAGCTTGTCAATATGGCAAACAATCAAGGAACTCCTTTAAATCCATAAATTGTGTCTCTAACTCTAGACCTCTTGAACTACTACACATGGATCTATTTGGACCAACTAGAACCACAAGTCTAGGTGGAAACAAATATGGTCTTATTATTGTAGATGATTTTTCTAGATATACTTGGGTCATGTTTTTAGCTCATAAAGATCAAGCATTTTCAGTATTTAAGAAATTCCATAAGGAAGTAACTAATGCTAGAGATGCTTCAGTCATAGCTATTAGAAGTGACCATGGAATGGAATTTGAAAATCATTGATGAGAGCACAAAAGTGCGACCTACATGTCACCTAAATTAGTATTATTGCTAACTGATAATGATAAATTCACTGGATTAATATTATATTTGGGTTTGGCACAGATTTTCATAAATTAGAGATAAAATGCACATTGAGTACAAATTTGACTAAAGAAGAATCCCTTCCCAGATCCGACCCGGTTAAAGATCCGATCGGGTCCGAGTCGGGTTCGGATCCGAATCAGGTCCATTTCTTTTGTGCTTTTAAGAAATAATTTTGGGGCAAATCTAATTTGGCCATATCATAACTATGAGGTGCTGGGTGACCCATGACTTAAAAGATTTGCAATTGACCTCCAGTGAGAACAGATGACCCATGACGAATCCGTCTACAACCCAAATTTCATATCACATTATTTATTTTATCTGATTGGACGGAACTTGGTGTCCCCCAGCTCCCATCTCTGGAGGGAAAAACACATCCTAGCTCTTCCCGGATCGTAGCCGCATCAAATCATCCATGTCCTCCTCCTTCCCAGCAACCAAAGAAGGAAGTTCACACCCTTCCAAATCCTCCACGCCCACCGCGTGCCAGCCACCGTGCCAGCAGCGCCCAAATCCCAGCGTCCGAATCCATCTCCCGAAATCCAAGCTTCCCGTGATGCAGGCCGTGATCCACAGCAGCGGATTTTCAGCAAGCCCCGAGCAATGCGTCCGTGATCGGCTCCTCCCAGCGCCCGGATTCGCAGTGCCCCAGCTGTTCACCGTCCGTGATCCCACGCGTGTCTGCCCTCTTCCCGTTCCAGCATTCTCCCAACACCCATCAAGCCGTGATCTCCTTCCTTACGCGATCAAAATCCCAGTGGCCAGCCCCTCTTTCGTGATCCCAGCAACGCCCGTCTTCAATCTCCTCCACGGATCACGCCAAGATCGCTCCTCCTCCGCCTCAGCCCGCGCCTCCTTCCTTCCGCACCGCGTCCAGCCGTGCAACCATTCCGGATTCGAGACCCCATCCTTCCGCATCCAAGGAATCCCACTGCCAGCAGCCGGTAATCCAGCTCATCCCTGCATCCGCGCCGGATCTTCGCCCATGATCAGCTCCCATCGATCACGATCCTCTCCACGTGCTTGCTGATGGGGTCTATATAAGAGAAGGAGGAAGAGGAAGGGGGGTGTGCTCGATTGGGGGTGGAGGCCAAGAGAGAAGAGGGTTCGGTTGGGGGAAAGAAGAAAGAAAGAAAACAGAGCTTGCTCTGTTTTCGGGAAAGAAAAGAAAAAAGAAAAAAAAAAGAAGGAAGGGAGGAGTATTCTATTAGTTTAGTTTGAGTTTAGTTCTTTTTAATTCATGAGACCAATGTATTTTTTTGTTTTAGTAGTACTTTAGTTGAAAGTTTTTTTTGAGAAGTATATTTTGAGTTTGAAAGCATATTGTTCTTATTTTTAGTTTCATTTTAGGTTTTGTTTTGAGTTTTAATTTTTGAGAGTTTATTCGGGTAGAAAGTTATATTTATTCTGCAATTTTAATTTCTGTTCTGCAATCCATTAAATCCTCTTTCATGCAATCTATATTTCAGTCTGCAATTTTCCTAACACTGTTTTCATCCATTTTAATTTATGTCAAAGCTTTAATACATGAATGCTCTTTGAATCTGACTACCTGTCTTGTAGTTAATTTCAATTAGAAAACATTCTCTGGTAGTCCAGGAAATCATTCAACATCTCCAACGTAAGGTTTTTCTTTCGTTATTCAAAAAAATCGATTTCGAATCCAAGTGAATGTTTTTATTTTTAAGCAACTCCAATCGCCTTCCTGTGGATCGACCTCTTACGACCACTATTCTTCGAGTAGAACAGGTAAGAGTAGAATTAAATTTAAACTTTGTTCGTCGGTTCTAACAACGATCTGTCTAGCATATTTTTAAGTAGACAGGAAAGGACAAACAGAATTTTGGCGCCGTTGCCGGGGAGGCAAATCGAGAAACAAGAACGATCACGAAGATCAAATCAAATTTTGGATGCCCGGAGTGAACGCACTCCAGTAGTAAGTTTTTATTTTTATTATTTTTGATTATTTTCAGTTAATAATTTCGTAGTTATTAAATTCTGAAATTTGAAATTCGAAAAAAAAAATTTCAAAAAAATAAAATAAAATAAAATAAAATAAAATATAAAAAATATTTCAAAATTCAAAGATTCAAAAATTTAAATTCAAAATTTGAATTCTGAAATTCGAAATTTGAAATTTAAATTTAATTTTTTTTAAAAAAATATATATTAAAAAAAATTAAAAAAAATTAAAAAAAAATTAAAAAAAAAATCTATATTATTTTTTTGCTAGTAATTGATAAGGCGCAATCCCCCGAGGTTATCATACCTCTATTGGAACTCCTCACGGAGTAATCTCCAGAGCTTATTCAACGGGCATTCGGAGGTTGACTGACGCATAAGAATTGTGTTTAGTTTACATTCAAGTTATTGCTATATAAAAAAATAAAAAAATAATAATAAAAAAAAATAATAATATAAAAAAATTTTAAAAAAATAATAAAAATAAAAAAAAAATTTATTGATTGCTCATTTAATCAATACAACCTAATGACATTGCATAAACTTTTAAAAAAAAAATATTGATTATTTGCTGCATTTAGTATTAAGCATTTGCATAAAGTAATTAAGGGCAAAACCCATTAAAAAGATAAGGTCGGGAAGTCATTACCTGTCCTTAGCCCAAAAATCACCACCTTGCATACTTATCCTAAGCCAAATTAAATTAAAATCAAATTAGATGTTGGCCTTAGGGTTTTCGAGCTCAATTAGGCTCTTGGAAAGAAGCGGCTGAAAGCCACTCCAGTGAGAATTTAGTAATTGGTGATGTCTAGAAAAGTTTTACAACAGTGAGAACTGTTACGGGTATTGTGGTATCGGTGTATCCCTTCTGGCACCACCACACACCCCGGGACTTTCCTGGTCACTGATTATTGGATTGCTTAACTGGTAAGCTCAAGCTCAATCTGAAAGAGAGATTAGGAGCTGTCTAATCTAGGAGAGAATTTCAGGAACTTTTTAACCTGATATATCTCTGTGCAACTAGATTTAAGAAGCTACTAAACCTCACTTAGTTCTAAGACTAATAGGGTCAATTTATTGTGTGGTGTTGGTTGTGGTCATCTGTGTCTAGCCCTTCTCTTCTTTTAGGATTTCGTTCATTGTAGGAGTCGAATCTAATTAAGTTGTGGAAAATGTATGCATGGTAGAAGGTCATTAAGGGATAAGTTAACCCCATTTGATCCTGAGATTGAAAGAACTTTTCATCACAACCTGCGAACTGTAAACCAACCATCGATCTCTACAATGGGTGAACATATTAGAACCCTAAATGAATTGTTTGCACCCGCATCCGCTAGCCCCCCTACTTGCATAGTATTACCAATTAATAATGCAGCCCAATTCGAGATTCGGGCTGCAACAATAAACATGTTACCCAAGTTTCATGGGTTTGAGAGTGAACAACCCTACATTCATCTAAACAAATTTTTGACAATCTGTCAAACGTTTAGAAATCAAAATTTAGATGAAGAGGATATTAAATTAAGGTTATTTCCCATGACTTTAGAGGATCGTGCTGCTGCATGGCTGTATTCCCTTGCTTCAAATTCCATCACATCATGGGAACAGTTGTCTAGGAAGTTCATGGCTAAGTTCTATCCCATGGTAAAAACTGAAAAAATTAAGGATGCCATCAGAACTTTTAGAGGAAAATCTGAGGAGGAATTTTTCCAACTTTGGGAAAGATTCCATGATCTGTTAGTCAAGTGCCCGCACCATGGGCTCGACAAGGCTGATCTAGTACATTTCTTTTATAAAGGACTACCTCCGGCACATAGAAACATGATTGAGTCCATGCACAAGGGTAGGTTCATGGACCAAACCCCAGATCAAGCCTATGAATTTCTTGTTGACTTAGCCGAGAACGCCCAAAATTGGAGTAGCTATGGTGAGGAAGTAAATAGAGATGAGTTCGGGTCTAGAAAACCAGGTAATTATGAAATGAAAGCAGACCCAGAACTTAAAAATGTCATGTCCAATCTGGTGACTGGAATGAACAACTTAAGCAAAAAGTTTGATGCTTTCACTAGCTCGAGTTCATATAAAGAGTTAAATCCCATCATGAAAGTGGATCACGAGTCACATAGTTTATGTATCTTGTGTAATAGTTCTGAGCATCTAGTGGAGTGCTGTCTTAGTTTACCCAACATTAAGGCTGAGCAAGCAAATGCTCTAAATTCATATAGTGCCTTCAAAAAGCCCACTCTCAATTCATTCAGTCCAGTCTACCACCCTGATAATAGGTTCCATCCAAATTTCTCATACAAGCAAAATGAACCTATTCAGCATCAAAGTGGTCCACCAAGTTTTCAGAACAACTTCCCCAGGATAGGTCCACCACAAATGAACCAACCTTTGGTTCCATCTGTACCGCCTTATAATGCCCCTATCCCACAGCAACCTTCACAATTAGAAACTGAGGATGATAGTGTTATTTTGATGATTAACAAGCAATTATCTAGAGTATGTTATAAGTTAAATAAATACTTCATTTATAAGTCCATTACTCTCAGTATATTTGTATGAATTGACATAGATATATTTCATTGTTCATTTGAATGAATCTAACATTTAGATGCAGCAAAGAGTGGATTAAGTCGACCCAAAGATTGATTGGGTCGACCCCGGCACATCAAGAAGTCATTTGGCACACTTCTGCAAAATTGGCACAGATGAACAGTGAGTTGGGTCGACCCAAGGAAAGCATGAGTCGACCCAAACACCAAGATTCTTGAAACAAAACAGAAAATTGGCTCTCTGGATTTACTGAGAGGGTCGACCCAAATAGTGGTTGAGTCGACCCAAGCTTGAGTCGACCCAAACCCTGAGAGGGTCGACCCAAAGGCAAAACAGAAAAAGAAGTCAGGAAATGGTTCTCTGGAATCACTGAGAGAGTCGACCCAAGAAGAAGTTGAGTCGACCCAAGTGAACTTTGAGTCGACCCAAAGAATGGTTGGGTCGACCCAAGGGAAGGAAGGCTGAATTTCAAGTTTCTGTGTTTTCTGAGAGGGTCGACCCAAGGAATGTTTGAGTCGACCCAAGTGAAAGTTGGGTCGACCCAAGGACAGGTTGAGCCGACCCAAACACGGGCTGAAGCATAACGGCTAGTTCTGCAGATGTACTTTTTGTCCTTCCCAAGGTCAGTAACGGCTAGTTTTTCAAATCTAACCATTGGGGCTTGTCCAAAGGATGTGGGAAGCTATTTAAAGGGGCACTATTCATCAGATAGAATAACTTTTGAAAGAGATATCAAAGAGTACACAAGAAAACAAAAGTGCCCTAATCTTCTTCATTCAAGTGCTTCATTCAAGAATCAAAGAAAGGGGTTGAGCAGATTCAAAGAGTCATCAAGAGCTCCATCCTCCCTTGAAGAGTGAAGCATCCTTGACAAAGAAGAGCAAAGCCACTTTAAAGCGATAAATACTTTCTAACTCTTCTTTGTAGTTAATATTGTTTCATTTGCTCATTTAGGAGTTTGAATCTTTCTTTTTGTTTGTCAAACTATTTGTAAAGGTTGGTTGGTGAGCCCGGAAAACCAACGAAGTAGGTTGATTGGTGAACCCGGAAAATCAATTGTAAAGGTTCGTTGGTGAGCCCGTAAAACCAACAAAGATTTTTGGTGAACCCGGAAAACCAAATTGTAAAGGTTCGTTGGTGAGCCCGTAAAACCAACAAAGGTTTTTGGATTGTGAGCCCGGAAAACAATCCAACTGTAATCCGCGAGATTATAGTGAATTCCCAAGGGGTCGCTTGGGGAGTGGACGTAGGTGCTAAGGAGAGCACCGAACCACTATACTTTGTGTTGTTTGTGTTGTGAATTGCCTTAGCTTACTAACCATCTATTTGACTTGAGTAAGATAGTTTAAATTTAAAAGAAACCAATTCACCCCCCCCTCTTGGCTTGTCACCTTGGGCAACAGAAACCATGATGGCTAATATGATGAAACAACAACAAGATTTTATCAAACAACAACAACAGACCAATACAGCCCAAGCCCAGACTAACCAATTCCATGCGCAAGCAATTGCAAAACTTGAGGTTAGTCTGAGCCAAATAGCTAACTCTCTAGGGGATAGGAAGAAAGGTGAACTACCTAGTCAACCAGTGCCTAACCCTAGTAGACAACAAAATCAAGGTCAGATAGGTCAGTATCAAATCAATTCTAATGGAAATCCGACCTATGAAGTCCAGGCAATTACCACTTTAAGGTCTGGCAAGCAAGTGGACAATAAAGTCCAACTTCCTGAACATGAAAAAGAAAATAAAACTGAATCCGATAAGAACCCTATTCAGAAGAGGGGTCAAGAACAGGACAAACCGGAAAAGAGGGAAGAACCCATAGAAACATACAAACCCAAGGTTCCCTTTCCCAGTAGACTTCAGGACTCCAAGAAACAATCTAACTTTGATGAAATCATGGAAGTCTTTAAAACTGTTCAAATAAATATACCTTTTTTCGATGCCATAAGACAAATTCCCTCCTATACAAAATTCTTGAAAGACCTCACCACGGTCAAAAGAAAAACCAGTATTCCTAGGCAAGCTGTTATAGCTGCACAAGCCTCATCTCTCATTCAACAACAGATTGCCCCGAAATTCAAAGACCCTGATTGCCCAACTATTGAAATAAAAATAGGAGAGACGATCATCCAGAGAGCTCTATTAGATTTAGGAGCCAGTGTAAACCTACTTCCCTACTATGTGTACCAAAAATTAGGTTGGGGGAATTAAAGCCTACAAATATTACCCTTTCCTTAGCAGATAGGACAGTGAAGTACCCCAAGGGGATTGTAGAGGATGTAATAGTGAAAGTAAATGAGTTTTACTATCCTGTGGACTTCGTTATCCTTGAGACTGAACCTGCAATACATCCAGACAGTCACACACCTATAATTTTAGGTAGACCTTTCTTAGCCACAGCAAATGCTGTGATCAACTGTCGAAATGGGATGCTGAAGTTATCTTTTGGCAACATGAAAGTCGAGTTTAATGTCTTCAACATAAGTAAACAACCACCAGACGACAAAGAAATCAATGAAGTTGACATGATTGAAAGTCTGGTTCAAGAGACTTTCTTACAAACTTATAATAAGGACCCTTTAGAAGCTTACCTTGCCCATTCCGAGGAAAGGGTCAAGCATGCGCCTCTTAGTTCTGTTCCCCTTATGAGCATAGATCGTCATCAGCCGACTGTTCTTCATCGGACTCTTCCAAAACCATTCTTAGATAATGGTTGAAAAAAAAAGAGATTTACATTTTGTCTGGCTGAAGACTTAAAACTTAGCGCTCTTGGGAGGCAACCCAATATGTAAATATCTTTTATTTAAAAAAAAAGTTCAAAAAAATTACTAACATGCAGGTTTGGGGGATTTTGCCCCAACTTTCAATTTACCCACCCATATCAGGTAACTTCTCCTCTGTCCTCTTACTGCTTTAAATTTTCTTTAACATTGAGGACAATGTTAGATTTAGGTTTGGGGGTATTTTTAAGCATTTGGAATTTTATAAAAAAAATTTTAAATTTAAAAAAAAAAACTACAACACAAAAAAAAAAAAAACTACAACACACAAGGTATATAAAATCTAAGAGCCCAATGACTAGTTGGAAGTAGTGCAAAGTGAGTTCTTTTTATTAAGTTCCTTTTAGTGAGTTGTAAGCTAATTAGTGCTTTGAATTTCACAACACATCTGGCCTGCATTTTCTAAGGTATAGGATCGACATTGTGTTGAGAATATGGTAGCAACCTCGAATCCTGATGAACCATCTTTTTCTGATCCAAAAAAAAAAAAAGTTCAAAAAAAAAATGGTGGATTTAGTCAGGTACATCGAAAAGAGCTACCTATTGTCAAAGGTCAGCGGGCTTGTGATGAGGAACCCGAGCATAGGTCCGTAGGGGAGTCTTGATGCCCGACACCTCATGCCAACTGGTGTGAGAATTGTCCACTAATTGCTCGCTACATGGAGGAATCATCACAGGAGTAAAAGTGCACAATATATACATTATCATTTCTCTTTAATGCAAAAAAAAAACAAAAAAAAATGAAAAAAAAATGTATACTGACCTTAAGAAAGACAATAGTGTGAAAGCCGTCGTTGTAAAAATTCGAGTAAACTGGTGTTGCCCAGTAGATACAACCCAAGAGGGGGGGTGAATTGGGTCTTTTTAAACTTTTAGACTACTTCTAAAACTTTTCAATTAATTATGCTAAGTTATATAGATGCACAGTGAAATTTAAACTTAGCAACAGTTTGATGTATAGAATGTGACTAGATTGAATATGCTTGCAACTAAAGGATGCGCGGATAAAAGTTAAGCAAGCAATTTATCTAAGTAAGTAAGTGAGTAAGTTAGACAATGACAAGAATCATTACAAACACAACAAACATATAGTGGTTCGGTGCACCCCAGCACCTACATCCACTCCCCAAGACCTCTTGGGAATTTCACTATAATCCTACAGATTACAGCCGGTTGTTTTACAAGCTCACAACCCAACTTGTTGTTTTGCGAGATAACAACGAACTCGGTCGGTTTTCACAGGCTCACCGATTAGAACCAACCGATTGTTTTCCCGGGTTCACAATCAAACCCAGTTGGTTTTCCCCACAAGCTCACCAACCACAACCTTACAACGATTGTTTTCCGGGTTCACAATCAACCCAGTTGGTTTTTCCAAAGGCTCACCAACCACAACCTAACACCGTTGGTTTTCCCTTTGGCTCACCAACAAACCTTAACCCCTTGATTCAATCCCTTGATTGAATCAAGTTACAAGATATTAAAACAAAGGTTTAAAGACAAATACAAGCTTCTCACTTAAGCAGATATAGCAAATATAAATAAGTAAGGTAAAGAGAAGAAGCCCTCAAACTAATTCGTAGATGGAGGAACTCGGCTTCTTCTTCACTTGACCCTCTTCTGATTTTGCACGAAGTAGAGGATCACCGAGGCAGCACACAGTTGAAGAGGAAGCTTTGGAATTCACTTGGATGCTCTTCTTCTCTCTATTTTGCTTTGAATGGCCCTTTTGTGCTTTAGGGAGATTTTCCTTGTAATCTCTTCTAAATCTCTTTCCTAAATGTTCTCTCCCACTTCCATGCCGTCTCCCCTAGCTCTCCTCTTGATTTTATAGCTTTACATGTTGTGGAACCAGAAATCTAGCCGTTAGAGAGAAAAATAGAGCCGTTGTGCACAGTCTGCAACTCCTGACAAAGTTCCGGTTGGGATCGGAGTCGACTCGCGCGATCTGGAGTCGACTCGGCTGTAGCAGGAGTCGACTCATGCTTTTCTGGAGTCGGCTCGGCAACTGTTCCAGATTTGAATTAAAGTGGTCTTCTCGACTGGGAGTCGACTCGACTTAACCCGGAGTCGACTCGCCAAAATCTGGAGCTGACCTTGCACTTTTGGAGTCGGCTCATCCCAAGGAATCCATAGATGTATTCTTCAACTTGGCTCACTCGAGTCGACTCGTGAATTCTGGGAGTCGACTCGGCGCTCAGAGGCCGAACTCCCGATCTTCTGTCTTTTGGCTCGTTCAGTCTTGGAGTCGACTCGAACTGTTCCGGAGTCGACTCGGCTCTCAGTATCCGAAAAACAGTCTTCTGTCTTTTTGGAGTAGCGCTGCCTTGGAGTCGACTCGAACTGTCTTGGAGTCGACTCGAGTCTCAGAGACAAAAACACTGTCTTCTGTCTTTTGGTGTAGCGCTGTCTCGGAGTCGACTTGGGCTTTGCGGGAGTCGACTCGGCACTCAGTGTCTGAAATTGGCTCTCTGACTTTTTGCCTTGTATTTCTTTGGGAGTCGACTCTTGCTTCCTTAGGAGTCGACCTGCCAACCATTGGAGTCGACTCGAGTTCCTCAGGAGTCGACTCGGCTCTAAGGGTCCAAAATAGCTTCTCTGTGTTTCTGCCTTGTTACTCCCTGGAGTCGACTCGTACTATCCAGGAGTCGACTCGAGGACTATTCTTTTGGATTTTCCTTTGAATTTGCTCTTCCAACTTGAGTCCTTTAAACTTGAAACTTGGGCCAATGAAGTGTAACTTTCTTCCAACTTTTCTTGAGAGCTTTGGAGGCCTTCTTGTGTTCTTCCAGCTTGCTATGTTCCTTGCAAAATGAATATTTTTCTCCTTGCGACACAAACATTAGTATTTATACTTCAAGGTTTTTGTGATCATCAAAATCAATCTTTAAATCAATCTTTGGGTCATCAACTGGAATATTACAGATAAAGCCCATGAGGTATTAAAGTAAACATCCACAGCTCTCGAAATCCTGCAAAAAAGATGATTTTGAATCAGCAAATAGGTCTTGTCCGACCAACTCTTGGAAACTACTGATATTAGCGATATTTTGGAGATCCAAAACCTTAGCTTGTGCATGGTCCAAACTTCACTGAGCACTCAAGTATAAATAAGTTTTACAACTCCCTAACGGAAAACTTAATGACTTCAACTTAAATTGCATACTAACCTAGAATTTGGGCTACTTAGTAATTAAAACCTTGTGTGCTTTTGAAATTCTTATCAGTTATGTACTTGAAATTAGACTTTCATTTCATAAAATAAATTTTATTTTGGGATTGAAGTTTGTGGATAACTTCACTGCAAACCCTCACGAGACAACACTCGTCCACTAGGGTAACCTAGGGGTTTAAAGGCTTATTGCACGTGCTAAGTGCAATCGTAATGCTCTACGAAAATGAGTATTTATCTTACTATTTTTTTTAATAATAAATTACACTTTTGCACTCTCATTTTATCATTTTCACACTAAATTGCTAGAGACTAGCAATAAGCTAGTTGGGGGGTGTGATGAGAGCACAAAAGTGCGACCTACATGTCACCTAAATTAGTATTATTGCTAACTGATAATGATAAATTCACTGGATTAATATTATATTTGGGTTTGGCACAGATTTTCATAAATTAGAGATAAAATGCACATTGAGTACAAATTTGACTAAAGAAGAATCCCTTCCCAGATCCGACCCGATTGAAGATCGGATCGGGTCCGAGTCGGGTTCGGATCCGAATCAGGTCCATTTCTTTTGTGCTTTTAGGAAATAATTTTGGGGCAAATCTAGTTTGGCCATATCATAACTATGAGGTGCTGGGTGACCCATGACTTAAAAGATTTGCAATTGACCTCCAGTGAGAACAGATGACCCATGACGAATCCGTCTACAACCCAAATTTCATATCACATTATTTATTTTATCTGATTGGACGGAACTTGGTGTCCCCCAGCTCCCATCTCTGGAGGGCAAAACACATCCTAGCTCTTCCCGGATCGTAGCCGCATCAAATCATCCATGTCCTCCTCCTTCCCAACAACCAAAGAAGGAAGTTCACACCCTTCCAAATCCTCCACGCCCACCGCTGTTAGCATCCCTCATATGCCATGAAAATTTCGAAATAATTTTCAGATTGCAGCGGAAAAATATATGCGGGATCTGTTCATCGCATGAACGTGTTCTAAAACCTTTCGTTTGTAGATAGATTAGAATTAAATTATTTTAAACTATTTTAAAATCATTAAGAAGATCAGATCTTCACCTTGTGCGGGTAGATGGTCTCGCAAATCTGATTTACGTAGTATTTGATCAAGGCTCAGTGGAAGCCGCACACGCGTCCGGCCTCTACAGGTATCCACACGAAGTACTGACTCGATCGAAGCCTTTAGATCTCACCGGGGTGCTAGCTCCCTTGTAGAGATGGCTATGGATGGCTGAAGTCCTCTCCTTTGAATCAACCTTTGATTGGCTTGAGAGGAGGAAGAAGAAGGAAGAACCAAAGGAACAAGAACAAAGCCCTGCAGCCTTTTTCTTTTTCTTCCTTTTGGAACCAAGATGAAGAAGGAAGAGGGCGTCTAAGGCTTTTCTTTTTCTTCTCTTGATTGTGGCTCAAAGGAGGAAGATGGAGGAGGGTGCTCACGGCTGGAATGAGGAGAAAAACATCCATCTTTTTTTTAAATTCCATGCTCCCTTTTAATTAGTTAAGAGATAAGGATGAGTTCCTATTTTTTAGGAACTCATCTTTATCTCTTCTTTTTGGCTAACAAGGAGGGGTGTGCGCCCCTCCTCTTTCTCCCACGCACACCCCAAGGGGAGGGGCGTGGGCCCCTCCCTCAAGTTCATTTAAATCTGCTATTTAAATAAATTAAAGGGGGCTTTAATTTGGGTCCATTGTTTGAGTCCAATCCTAGTCAAAATAGGATTTTTGTGAACCCATTTCAATTTCCTCCAATTCCTAATCCAATTAGAATTTAATTGAGCCATGACTCTATTGAACTCTTCAATCCTAATCCAATTAGGAGTCATGAAATTAATTAGATTAAAATTAAAATTAATTAGGACTTAAGAAAATCCTAATCTAATCAGGACTTGTTCAATTTTCAGCCCTAAGACAATTTGGACTTTAGAAATCCTATTCCAAATAGGATTCTAATTTAATTTGAAATCCTAATCCAATTAGGACTCCATGATTCCCACTCCAAGTAGGACTCATGATCAAGTCCAATTAATTAAATCCAATTAATTAAATTAAATTGCAATTCGATTGCAATTGTTCCTTCTTCTAGCCACTAACTCTTAGCGGGTTTTCATTTATCAATCTAATTGATTATTTGTGATTCCTAATCACATTCAACCATTGGATCGGTCAATACCTCTAATGTGTGTGACCCCATAGGTTCCATTCTGACTGGTAGTGAGATATATTATGATCTCTATCACAATATCATTGAAAACTCCTTTCAATGGGTTGAAACAATTCCAACTCAACTCACCAGGGATTATCGACCATCGAGATGATCCCTGTGAGTCTCACCATCCACCAGTGACACCTAGCAGTATGTAGTGGCCACCCAGCAGAATAGAATGATGAACCTCTAGGTGCAGCAATCGTATGATATAGTCCTTCTATCATGGATCCCTACAGATCGGAGGTCATGGAAAACTCGTCAAACCCCGTCGTCTGTCATATGTCTAGATTTATTTGACTTGAGTTCGATAGTGAAAAACTCTTTCTCCACTTTATATTTCTGCCCTGGCCAAGGTCTTAGAACTCAGTCTAACAAATCACATAGGATCACTCCTCTTCTATCAAGGTCGATAGATTCCATGTAAGTGCATACCCTACTCCTACAGTGAACTTACTGCAGCCAATCTACACTACAAGGACCCATATGGCTAGAGACCATGTATACGTGTAGTCAAACTACAATAACCTCACTGTGAGTAGCCGAAGCACCGCAGGTCAAAGGACCAGTCATACTACTGCAACATCAAGCAAGTCACTGACGAGTGGATAGACATCCAAGTAACTTCTTGTCTTGGTCACGCTCAGTACCCTTGTTCTCTAACAAGCACCTGCACTATCACTTCAGTGTCCCTACACTGTGGACTCGAGTCTCGTCCATCCAGAAGAAAAGTGATCTGTGCACTGATCGGATCGATCACCGTCCTCGTGATGATCCATTGATCAGGAGCATTTAGAAATTAATCACCAATGATACATGGCTCAAATTCTCAACTCTTGAGAATATGTATCATCATCTTATTAATTTCTTGGACGATTCATAGACACATAAAAAAATATGAATGAAAAAGATGCCCATTTATTATTCAATAATAATAAAGTCAAGTACAAATTTATGTCCTAGAAGTAATAATGTGTCCGCCAGATTGGCTTCTAGGGCATACATCTAACAACCGCGTGCCAGCCACCGTGCCAGCAGCGCCCAAATCCCAGCGTCCGAATCCATCTCCCGAAATCCAAGCTTCCCGTGATGCAGGCCGTGATCCACAGCAGCAGATTTTCAGCAAGCCCCGAGCAATGCGTCCGTGATCGGCTCCTCCCAGCGCCCGGATTCGCAGTGCCCCAGCTGTTCACCGTCCGTGATCCCACGCGTGTCTGCCCTCTTCCCGTTCCGGCGTTCTCCCAACACCCATCAAGCCGTGATCTCCTTCCTTACGCGATCAAAATCCCAGTGGCCAGCCCCTCTTCCGTGATCCCAGCAACGCCCGTCTTCAATCTCCTCCACGGATCACGCCAAGATCGCTCCTCCTCCGCCTCAGCCCGCGCCTCCTTCCTTCCGCACCGCGTCCAGCCGTGCAACCATTCCGGATTCGAGACCCCATCCTTCCGCATCCAAGGAATCCCACTGCCAGCAGCCGGTAATCCAGCTCATCCCTGCATCCGCGCCGGATCTTCGCCCATGATCAGCTCCCATCGATCACGATCCTCTCCACGTGCTTGCTGATGGGTGATAGTCAACTTTAAAGACCACGCAATAGCACGTATCTGGTAGGATAGTGATTACGGGTATCGATCCACAGGGATTGGGGTATAGTTGTTTTTCTTTAAAAATAAAAATATTTAAAGCGATGAATTTGTGAAGACTATTAAACTAAGAAATTTAATAAAAGAAAATGCAATTAAAGGGATATCAGTTTAGGAGAATCTAGGACAAGGAATTCACCACTAACATCGGAACAAGGATTAATTATATTTTATTTCGTTCTTGGATTAACATGCAAATTGGCTACAAGCCTAATAAGCATTTAAATAAAAATTCACAAAAGTAATTTGGGCATAATCCATCTTCAGTTGGCATGAAATGTCTACCCTAATCTAAGGTGGCAGCACATCGCATCTTCCCTAAGCATGGACTATCTTATATTTACCTAGTGATCATGAAGAACAGTTGTACGAACATCATACTTAAAATCACAGAAATTAAATATGATTCAAAAGAAGATATCCATTAAAAACAACAAGTTCATACAACTCCAAGAACATAAAATAAAATATAAAACCCATGTTCCTGTGTTAGGGCTGCATCCAGCCCTAGAGAAGATATCAGCCCTGCATGGAGTTGGAGACGGCAGCAGCAGCACAGTAGTGGGCTCCCATCTCTCCCTCTTTATTTATTTTTTTTTCTTTGGGAAATCATTCCCAGAATGACCAAAACTCCTCTCTCCCTTCTCTGTTTCCGTGGGACTCCGCCTGTGATGAGATGGGAATAGCCTCCCCCCCCCCCCGATGGGGGAAGAAGGAATGGGATCAGCCCCCTCCCCTCGTGGGGAAGAGGAGGAATGGCCCTCTCGGTTTCATGCGTGGCCCTTTTATAGGCTGCAACTCCCTCTTTCCTCCCCTGTTTCGAATCATGGATAAGGATGCTGTGAATGCTCACGGTTGGGAGGAACGGCTTCTGTTTCACGGCAGCGGGCGACGCGTTGAAGTTAGCTTAATCCTTGAGTTGGTATGCTGTTGGGATTTGATTCTGGTAGTTGATCCGGAAGTCCGTTGCTTGATCTTCGGCTGCAGGGGGGTGACGAGGACGTGGAGAAGTTGAGCTGAACTCATCCGTGGAGGGAAGAAGACTTGAATCACGGATGGTTGACGCGATCTAGAAGAGCCTGACGTTGCTTCAACCGGAGGAGACGTGGACGTGAAGCTCGCAATGGGAAGATTCAGATTATGTTCCGCTGAAGCAGGGGATGACGTTTATCCTTATGAACGGTGGGATGCTTGGAAGAAAACGGAATGAAGGACCTTGGGGCTGATCCTTGAATCGCGGACGCGGGGAAGATAACACTCTGTTTTGGGATGCAGGGGAAGATGCATTTTGACACCGTGAAGCTCGGGAGGATATGAAATGCTGATCCACGGAATGAGGAGAGGATAAGGATGCTGAGACCTCACATGCGGACAGCTGGGAACAGGGGATGAAACTGGGATCTGTTCGTGAACGGGATTGGCTGGTAGTGATTCCGGAACAGAGGAAGCCGTGAAGATGGAGGGAACGGTTTTGGCTGGGAGGAGAACGTTTGGGATATTCATCCGATTGGGATCAGGGGATTCGGAGGTTGGGAGGAAGTTGGGACTCGGGGTGATGTAGGAAAGGGAATGACTAGGAGAAGAGCGGATCACAACCGAGATGAGAGCTGGGAATCCGGGAGTTTGGGATGAAGTTTGGTAACGAAAGTTGGGAGGAAGGGATAATCACGAATCATGGGATCTCGGCTGGGAGCTGACGACGTGGCTTGATTCGGCTGGGAGCAGGAGAGATGATCCTGTAACGGATTGACACTTCCGTGATGCTTGGGAAGGAGGAGTTGCTCGTGATGTTCCCCGGCTGGGAGAATCTAAGAGATGGGTCGAACGGCTGGGAAAAGATGAGGATGCTGGGGCCTATGCGGATGAAACGCGAATGCTGGGATTCTCTACCGAAATGCCAGGAGGGTGGAGGTGGTTTTGAAGTACTCACGGGATGGGGAGATGAGTTGGGAGCTTTGGATGTGAGCGTGGGGAGGATGAGGATGGGTTGGTTGAAGACGCTGGATTTGGTGAAGTTGGGAAGGACGTGGGATTTGAACCGTTTGAAACAGGAAAATTAATCCTATTTGGCTGGGAAAAGGCCAATGACTAGAATTCTCTGAGATCTGTGCAACTATAGATGAATAGATGATATACTTTGAGATCTGAAAAATAAATGATTGAAAAGTGTGGGAAGAGAAGTAGGTGAAATTGTGAAGAAACGGGAATTAATGGAAAGCACTGGGTTTTGGAGGAGAGTTCTTGGAGTCGACTCTGGAGGATGCTGCAGTGTCCATAGGCTTTACCTAATTGAGCTCGACTCGACCTGCATGCATTAAGCTTAATTAATAAATAATCAAATCAAATTTGAATTACCTTGGATAATTTATTAAAATGCAATCATGAAGGTAATACATTTTTTTTGGTTGCATTTACAAATTATGTGAATTAAAATAATGATAAGTGCTATGAATAAGATATTAATTTATGCATTATTTAGCACTTATCACACCCCCCAACCTACATTTTGCTAGTCCTCGAGCAAAATAAAATAAATAATAATAATAAAAAATAAAAAAAAACTAACTCACTTTCGCAGGAATCGCGATTGCATTTACCGTATGCAATAAGGCTTTAAACCCCTAGGTGGCCCTAGTGGACGAGTTTTGTCTCGTGAGGGTTTCCGGCTCAGATACCCACAAACTGCAGTCGAAAGAATTTATTTTATTGATTTATAAAATCTAATTTCAAATGCATAGGTGCCAAGAATTTCAAAAGCACACAAAGTTTTAATTACTAAGTCAGCCCAAATCCTAGGTCAAGATGCAACTTAAGTTGAAGTCATTAAGTTTCCGTTAGAGAGTTGTAAGGCTAATTTATACTTGGGTGCTCGGTGATGTCTGGACCATACACAAGCTAAGGCTTTAGATCCCCAAAATACTGCTAAAGCTAGTAGTTTCCAAGAATTGGTCAGATAAGATCTAATCACTGATTCAAAATCATCCTATCTTGCAGGATTTCGAGAGTTGTGGATGTTTACTTTAATACCTCATGGGCTTTATCTGTAATATTCCAGTTTACTCGGATTTTTACAACGATGGCTTTCACACTATCGTCTTTTTCAAGGTCAATATTATATTTTTTTCGCTTTTTCTTTTTCTCTTTTTTTTTTTGAGTTTTATAAATTACGCACTTTTACTCTTGTAATGATTCCTCCGTGTAACGAGCACTCAGTCAACACTCCCACACCAGATGGCGTAAGGTGTTGGGCATCAAGACTCCCCTACGGACCTATGCTCGGGTTCCTCATTACAAGCCTGCTGACCTTTGACGATAGGTAGCCCTTTTCGATGTACCTGACTAAATTCACTCTCTCTTTTTTTTTACTATTTTTTATTTTATTTTTTTTATTTTTTTTATTTTTTTTTTTGAGATAAAAGTGAATTAGATAAGTATGATTCATCAGGACTCAAGGTTGCTACCAGAATTAACAACATAATGTTGAACCTAACCCTTAGAAGTGCAGGCCATGTGTGTTGTAAAATTCCAAAGTAAAAAATAATCTTACAACTTGCTAAAAGAATTTTTAATGAAAAGAACTCAAATTGACTTATTCCTGACTAATCATTGGGCTTTTTAGATTTTATATACTTTGTGTGATTATCATTTCAGCACTAAGGCATAGAAATTAGGTTTTTTTTTTTTGAAATTTACTTAAAAATGTGAAAATGCGAAAAAATCCTTCAAAAATTCGAATCCTATACCCCCCAACCTAGATCAGACATTGTCCTCAATGTTTTTTTTTTTTTGATAAATTTTTTTTTTGAATATTATATTATTATTTTTATTATTTTATATTTTTTTATTTTGGACGAAAATATGATGCATATGGAGGATAGAAGCATTTTACCGTAGTTGCATCAGTAATATGAGGGATCTGTTAAGAAAATAAAAAAAATGCGACAAGAAAATCTGCAAAAATAACCAACGAGAATTGGGTTGCCTCCCAACAAGCGCTAAGTTTAACGTCTTCAGCCAGACGCATCAGGTGCAGTTAAGCATGCATTAAAAGAAAAACACATCAATTCCTCATGTTTGCCCTAAAATCACTAGACAGCTCCTAACTGATTTGAAGAGGGCACCTAAGCCTCCAATCCGGTCTAATAAACTTAGTTGACCAGGTAAGCTCCCAGGTAAGTGGGGGGGGTCACGATGCATTGCAAAGGTCCCACTTAAAAACCACTTGCCTCGAACAGATGAACTGTCTCCCTTAGAGGGACAAAGCTTGCCTAGACATCAACTAAGCCACAGAGCGAAATTGGTGCAACTTTCGATGATCTTCATCCTATTGAGCTCGAATGTCCCTAGGGGCCAACGTCTAATTAATTTTAATTAGGATGATAGCTATGTGAGAATTGATTCACCTAATTTGGGCAAGAATCTGGTGATGAAATCCAGTTCTTATCTTGTTGGGGTGATTGCCCTTACTATGTGCAGATTAATTGGTGTATGTGTATCAAGCATGCATTCACACTTTTGCTAAAATTAAAATCAAACAATCACCACAAAATTTCAGGCTAATTGGGAATCAATTTAAATAAGAAAGGTTCAGATGTTACCAAGAGGAATTTTCCCAGCAATTTTTAAAGCAGACCTTTACAGTATTTCTTTTATCAGCCGTTCCCTTTCTGATTGTTCCAAACTTCTCCTTCGGTTCCTGATCAAATGATACCAGGAAAAATCAAAAATTAGTAAGAGAGAAGAAGGAGATAAGGAAAGTAACAAAAAAAATAGAAAATATTTTTATTTTATTTTAGATATATATATTTTTTGAAAGTTTTTTTTTTTGAAAGTTTTTTTTTTTATGAAAAGAAAAACAACTATGCTAACAATCCCCGGCAACGGCGCCAAAAATTGATAGTCAACTTTAAAGACCACGCAATAGCACGTATCTGGTAGGATAGTGATTACGGGTATCGATCCACAGAGATTGGGGTATAGTTGTTTTTCTTTAAAAATAAAAATATTTAAAGCGATGAATTTGTGAAGACTATTAAACTAAGAAATTTAATAAAAGAAAATGCAATTAAAGGGATATCAGTTTAGGAGAATCTAGGACAAGGAATTCACCACTAACATCGGAACAAGGATTAATTATATTTTATTTCGTTCTTGGATTAACATGCAAATTGGCTACAAGCCTAATAAGCATTTAAATAAAAATTCACAAAAGTAATTTGGGCATAATCCATCTTCAGTTGGCATGAAATGTCTACCCTAATCTAAGGTGGCAGCACATCGCATCTTCCCTAAGCATGGACTATCTTATATTTACCTAGTGATCATGAAGAACAGTTGTACGAACATCATACTTAAAATCACAGAAATTAAATATGATTCAAAAGAAGATATCCATTAAAAACAACAAGTTCATACAACTCCAAGAACATAAAATAAAATATAAAACCCATGTTCCTGTGTTAGGGCTGCATCCAGCCCTAGAGAAGATATCAGCCCTGCATGGAGTTGGAGACGGCAGCAGCAGCACAGTAGTGGGCTCCCATCTCTCCCTCTTTATTTATTTTTTTTTCTTTGGGAAATCATTCCCAGAATGACCAAAACTCCTCTCTCCCTTCTCTGTTTCCGTGGGACTCCGCCTGTGATGAGATGGGAATAGCCTCCCCCCCCCCCGATGGGGGAAGAAGGAATGGGATCAGCCCCCTCCCCTCGTGGGGAAGAGGAGGAATGGCCCTCTCGGTTTCATGCGTGGCCCTTTTATAGGCTGCAACTCCCTCTTTCCTCCCCTGTTTCGAATCATGGATAAGGATGCTGTGAATGCTCACGGTTGGGAGGAACGGCTTCTGTTTCACGGCAGCGGGCGACGCGTTGAAGTTAGCTTAATCCTTGAGTTGGTATGCTGTTGGGATTTGATTCTGGTAGTTGATCCGGAAGTCCGTTGCTTGATCTTCGGCTGCAGGGGGGTGACGAGGACGTGGAGAAGTTGAGCTGAACTCATCCGTGGAGGGAAGAAGACTTGAATCACGGATGGTTGACGCGATCTAGAAGAGCCTGACGTTGCTTCAACCGGAGGATACGTGGACGTGAAGCTCGCAATGGGAAGATTCAGATTATGTTCCGCTGAAGCAGGGGATGACGTTTATCCTTATGAACGGTGGGATGCTTGGAAGAAAACGGAATGAAGGACCTTGGGGCTGATCCTTGAATCGCGGACGCGGGGAAGATAACACTCTGTTTTGGGATGCAGGGGAAGATGCATTTTGACACCGTGAAGCTCGGGAGGATATGAAATGCTGATCCACGGAATGAGGAGAGGATAAGGATGCTGAGACCTCACATGCGGACAGCTGGGAACAGGGGATGAAACTGGGATCTGTTCGTGAACGGGATTGGCTGGTAGTGATTCCGGAACAGAGGAAGCCGTGAAGATGGAGGGAACGGTTTTGGCTGGGAGGAGAACGTTTGGGATATTCATCCGATTGGGATCAGGGGATTCGGAGGTTGGGAGGAAGTTGGGACTCGGGGTGATGTAGGAAAGGGAATGACTAGGAGAAGAGCGGATCACGACCGAGATGAGAGCTGGGAATCCGGGAGTTTGGGATGAAGTTTGGTAACGAAAGTTGGGAGGAAGGGATAATCACGAATCATGGGATCTCGGCTGGGAGCTGACGACGTGGCTTGATTCGGCTGGGAGCAGGAGAGATGATCCTGGAACGGATTGACACTTCCGTGATGCTTGGGAAGGAGGAGTTGCTCGTGATGTTCCCCGGCTGGGAGAATCTAAGAGATGGGTCGAACGGCTGGGAAAAGATGAGGATGCTGGGGCCTATGCGGATGAAACGCGAATGCTGGGATTCTCTACCGAAATGCCAGGAGGGTGGAGGTGGTTTTGAAGTACTCACGGGATGGGGAGATGAGTTGGGAGCTTTGGATGTGAGCGTGGGGAGGATGAGGATGGGTTGGTTGAAGACGCTGGATTTGGTGAAGTTGGGAAGGACGTGGGATTTGAACCGTTTGAAACAGGGAAATTAATCCTATTTGGCTGGGAAAAAGCCAATGACTAGAATTCTCTGAGATCTGTGCAACTATAGATGAATAGATGATATACTTTGAGATCTGAAAAATAAATGATTGAAAAGTGTGGGAAAAGAAGTAGGTGAAATTGTGAAGAAACGGGAATTAATGGAAAGCACTGGGTTTTGGAGGAGAGTTCTTGGAGTCGACTCTGGAGGATGCTGCAGTGTCCATAGGCTTTACCTAATTGAGCTCGACTCGACCTGCATGCATTAAGCTTAATTAATAAATAATCAAATCAAACTTGAATTACCTTGGATAATTTATTAAAATGCAATCATGAAGGTAATACATTTTTTTTGGTTGCATTTACAAATTATGTGAATTAAAATAATGATAAGTGCTATGAATAAGATATTAATTTATGCATTATTTAGCACTTATCAATGGGGTCTATATAAGAGAAGGAGGAAGAGGAAGGGGGGTGTGCTCGATTGGGGGTGGAGGCCAAGAGAGAAGAGGGTTCGGTTGGGGGAAAGAAGAAAGAAAGAAAACAGAGCTTGCTCTGTTTTCGGGAAAGAAAAGAAAAAAGAAAAAAAAAAAGAAGGAAGGGAGGAGTATTCTATTAGTTTAGTTTGAGTTTAGTTCTTTTTAATTCATGAGACCAATGTATTTTTTTGTTTTAGTAGTACTTTAGTTGAAAGTTTTTTTTGAGAAGTATATTTTGAGTTTGAAAGCATATTGTTCTTATTTTTAGTTTCATTTTAGGTTTTGTTTTGAGTTTTAATTTTTGAGAGTTTATTCGGGTAGAAAGTTATATTTATTCTGCAATTTTAATTTCTGTTCTGCAATCCATTAAATCCTCTTTCATGCAATCTATATTTCAGTCTGCAATTTTCCTAACACTGTTTTCATCCATTTTAATTTATGTCAAAGCTTTAATACATGAATGCTCTTTGAATCTGACTACCTGTCTTGTAGTTAATTTCAATTAGAAAATATTCTCTGGTAGTCCAGGGAATCATTCAACATCTCCAACGTAAGGTTTTTCTTTCGTTATTCAAAAAAATCGATTTCGAATCCAAGTGAATGTTTTTATTTTTAAGCAACTCCAATCGCCTCCCTGTGGATCGACCTCTTACGACCACTATTCTTCGAGTAGAACAGATAAGAGTAGAATTAAATTTAAACTTTGTTCGTCGGTTCTAACAACGATCTGTCTAGCGTATTTTTAGGTAGACAGGAAAGGACGAACAATCATCTATTTGATGAATTTTGTAGTAAAAAGGGAATAACTCATAATTTTTCTGCACCTAGGACACCACAACAAAATGGAGTTGTAGAAAGGAAGAATAGAACCCTAGAGAAAATGGCTAGAACCATGCTATGTGAAAGTAATCTCCCTAAGTATTTTGGGGAGAAGCCATTAATACATCATGTCATATATTAAATAGAGTTTTATTGAGACCCATTATAAAGAAAACACCTTATGAACTTTGGAAAAATAGAAAGCCCAACGTAAACTATTTTCATGTTTTTGGATGTAGGTGTTTCATTCATAACAATGGGAAGGATAACTTAGGTAAATTTGATTCTAAATCTGATGAGGGTATATTTTTGGGGTATTCTACAACAAGTAAAGCCTATAGAGTTTTTAATAAAAGAACCCTTGTTATTGAAGAGTCTATACATGTTGTTTTTGATGATACTAGTGATATCTCTTCTAGCAAGAGAGTTGTTCTTGATGATGATGCTGAAATTCTTGAAGAAAAGATTGATGAGATGACATTACAAGAAGATGAACAAAAACCAAATGGAAATGCATCATCAAGCCAAGAGGCAATTGTGGATCATGGGTTGACTAAGGCTTGGAGGTATGCTCATGGGCATCCTAAGGAATTAATTTTAGATGATCCATCTCAACCTGTTAGGACTAGAGCATCTCTTAGGAACTTAAATAATCATCTAGCATTTATCTCACACTTTGAACCTAAACACATAGAAGAAGCTGAAAAAGATGTAAATTGGATAAATGCAATGCAAGAAGAACTAAACCAATTTACTAGAAACAAGGTATAGAACCTAGTTGAACGACCCTCTGAATATTCAATAATAGGTACCAAATGGATATATAAAAATAAACTTGACGAAAATGGAATTGTAGTTAGGAATAAGGCTAGACTAGTAGCAAAGGGCTATAATCAAGAAGAAGGTATAGACTTTGATGAAACCTTTGCTCCTGTAGCTAGACTTGAGGCAATTAGATTGTTACTAGCATTTGCATGCTCTAAAGATTTCAAATTATTTCAAATGGATGTAAAAAGTGCCTTTTTGAATGGGTATATTAATGAGGAGGTGTATGTAGAACAACCTCCTGGTTTTGAAAATCATCAATACCCCAATCATGTGTATAAACTAAACAAAGCACTTTATGGTTTGAAACAAGCACCTAGAGCATGGTATGAAAGACTTAGCAAATTTCTACTAGATCATGAGTTCTCTAGAGGAAATGTAGATACAACATTGTTTTTAAAGAAAAAAAACAAAGAAATGTTAGTAGTGCAGATTTATGTTGATGATATTATTTTCGGTGCTACTAACAATCACCTCTGCGAAGAATTTGCTAACTTGATGCAGAGTGAATTTGAAATGAGCATGATGGGAGAGCTAAACTATTTTCTCGGGCTCCAAATCAAACAATTTGAAGAAGGGATCTTCATCAATCAAGCTAAATACATCAAGGAGATGCTTAAGAAGTTTGATATGGAAGGAAACAAGTCAATCAGCACACCCATGAGCTCATCATGCAAACTAGACCAAGATGAATCAGGTCAATCAGTAGATCAAAAGATGTATAGAGGTATGATAGGATCTTTATTATATGTCACTGCAAGTAGACCTGATATCATGTTTAGTGTATGCATGTGTGCTCGATATCAATCTAATCCTAAGGAATCACATTTAATTGCAGTTAAGAGAATCTTTAAATACCTAATAGGAACAAAAAATATAGGTTTATGGTATTCTAAAGAATCTAGCCTAAACTTAATAGGGTATACAGATTCAGATTTTGCTGGTTGTAAACTTGATAGAAAAAGCACCAGCGGGTCATGTCAACTCTTAGGAAAAAATTTAATCTCATGGTTTAGCAAGAAACAAAACTCGGTTGCATTATCTACAGCTGAAGCCGAATATGTTGCTGCCGGAAGTTGTTGTGCTCAAATCATGTGGATCAAACAACAACTTGAAGACTATGGCATTAAACAAGATAAAATTCCCATTAATTGTGATAATACAAGTGCCATTAATCTAACTAAAAATCCAATTCAGCACTCAAGAACTAAACATATTGAGATAAGACATCACTTCATAAGAGATCATGTACTGAATGGTGATGTGACACTTCAATTTGTTTGCACTAATGATCAATTAGCTGATATCTTCACAAAACCCTTGAGTGAAGAGCGATTCTGTGTACTTAGGAGAGGATTAGGAGTGATTGATCCATCCTAGTGATATTCTCTTCTAATTCATTGATTTTGATGATTAGCTTGTGTTAAATATAGAGTTTCTCATCTATGATCGTCAAATCAGCTCATAAACTTAGTGACTATCCCTTGTTTGGCACGAAAATAACATGATTTTTGGGTGCGTGCCAGAGTTCGAGTCGACTCGGATACATTTTAGAGTCGGCTCATGGGGGAGTCGACTCGCACATAGTTAAGAGTCGACTCGAGGTCGATGGCATCATAGGGGGAGTCGACTCGCGCATATTTTGGAGTCGACTCGAGGTCGAGTCGACTCGCGACTTACTGGAGTCGACTCGAGGTCGGGAATCCGATGTTTTAACCCTAATCGAAGCGTTCAATCGACACTTCTATTCACCGCCGCCACTGTTCAAAAACCTAAAGTCGTCTCTGACCTCGTCTCCGACCTTTGTTAGGGCATTTCCGTCGAGTTTCCCTCCGTTCCTCGTGTCCTTTCCCCCTCCTTAGGTCTAGAATGCCTCGAAAAGTTGTTGTCCCGAGCCGGAAAAGGCCCCAACCCGCGAGCGGTACCGAGCGACGGTCAAAGGCTCGGAATGATCCCGTGAGGCCACAACCTCCGGTTCCTTCCCCGCCGAGGCCGGTTCCCTCGCGTCCGTGCGCCGGAAAGGCGGTTTCCACCGGGAGATACGTCAACTTTGACTTCCTCTCCCGGGAAGGCTTTACCCTAGGGCATAGGTTAAGGGCTCAAGGGTTAGAAATGTTTTGTTCCCTAGATCTCCCTACGTACCCGGGGTTAGTTAGGGAATTTTACGGTACAGTAGCTAGGGGCCATGGTGGGATACAGGGAACCGTAGCGGATGTCCCAATATTTATTTCGGAGGACTTCATTGCTCAAGTCCTCCATCTTTCCCAAGTAGGAGTGTTTCCCTCTCACCCAGCAGATAGGACTGAGGCCCTTACGGCCATACTAGGGAGTCCACCTCAGTCCCCCCTAGAAGAGGTGTCTGCAAATCAGCTATCAGCTGAAATACGGCTCCTCTTGAGCATCATATCTAGGACCCTCTTCCCCAAGACAGGGCGTTTTGATTTTGTATCTGAGAGGGACCTAGCCCTAATGTTCTACATTCTTCAGGATACTCCAATCAACTTCCCAAAACTCATCTATAAATACCTATGTGAGCCTCTAGACAAACCTAGGCTCAGTCTTCCCTATGGCATGCTCTATACCTTGATCTTTAGGGAATTAGAAGTCCCCATTCCTGAGGGGGAACCCTCTCGCTCACTGCGACACACAGATCGCATGGGTGAGGGGACTCTGCATAGGATGGGATTCCATAAGGTTGAGAGAGTCTGGGTCCGGAGATCATCCACTTCCACACCTTCTGACCCTACTACTCGACACTCCCCCAGCCCTGATCATGACTCAGATTTTCCCACCTATCCCTCCACTTCAGCACCATCTACTTCAGCCGGACCCTCCACTGCACCACCTACTCAGCCACTAGAGATCCGGATATCTCCTGAGCAACTCCGGGAGTTGCGGCAGGAGATTGTGAGGGATCTTCGAGACGACCTACTGAGGGAGCTCCGAGGTCCAGCGACTGCTCCCTCCACTGCCCTAGTTCCATCATTGGCAGCCGTGACCGAGATGACGGCTCATTTGAGAGAAGAAATTTACAATGTAAGAAGCCTAATTCAAGCCTAATTTTCGAATATGAGCGATGTCACGAGCAACACAAGAAAGCTACGAGAAGACATCCGACAGGAGCTGGGCAGCCAGAATCAGGGTGTTGAACGACTATCCAATGTATTGATCTTCAAGTTGGATACCCTACATGAGAATCTGACTGAGCTTACCTCGATCCAGAGTAGGGCCACCTCGGAGATCATAAAGCAGCTAGGAAACATTACAGAAGGGATCAGTTTAATTATGCAACAATCTAGACTGAGCAAGGGAGCCACATCCTCCACCACAAAGAAATCCTAGTGTAGCTTGCTTTTTCTTTTTGATATGTACTTACTTTTCAACACTTTTGATGTATCTACAATTGTACTTAAATTTACATCAATACAATGAGTAGACATTTCTCTTCCAAATTGTGCAAATTTGAACTCTAATTGCTTTTATGATGTGCTATTCCTTTTTGCTATGATGACAAAAAGGGAGAGAAAATATATTGAATAGACATGTAAAGGAAATCAATAAAAAGAAAACCTTTAAAACACAAAATAATTTGTTCTAAGTGGATTCGATACCTCGAGGCTCATTATCTCTCTGTTGGGGCTCCTAAAGGAGTAATCTCCAGAATCTATTCAAGAGATATTCGGAGATTAGTTGAATTATATGTTAGATGTATGCCCTAGAAGCCAATCTGGCGGACACATTATTAATTCTAGGACATAAATTTGTACTTGACTTTATTATTATCGAATAATAAATGGGCATCTTTTCATTCATATTGTTTATGTGTCTATGAAGCGTCCAAGAAATTAATAAGATGATGGTACATATTCTTAAGAGTTGAGAATTTGAGCCATGTATCATTGGTGATTAATTTCTAAATGCTCATGATCAATGGATCATCACGAGGACGGTGATCGATCCGATCAGTGCACAGATCGCTTTCCTTATGGATGGACGAGACTCGAGTCCACAGTGTAGGGACACTGAAGTGATAGTGCAGGTGCTTGTTAGAGAACAAGGATACTGAGCGTGACCAAGACAAGAAGTCACTTGGATGTCTATCCACTCGTCAGTGACTTGCTTGATGTTGCAGTAGTATGACTGGTCCTTTGACCTGCGGTGCTTCGGCTACTCACAGTGAGGTTATTGTAGTTTGACTACACGTATACATGGTCTCTAGCCATATGGGTCCTTGTAGTGTAGATTGGCTGCAGTAAGTTCACTGTAGGAGTAGGGTATGCACTTACATGGAATCTATCGACCTTGATAGAAGAGGAGTGATCCTATGTGATTTATTAGACTGAGTTCTAAGACCTTGGCCAGGGCAGTAATATAAAGTGGAGAAAGAGTTTTTCACTATCGAACTCAAGTCAAATAAATCTAGACATATGACAGACGACGGGGTTTGACGAGTTATCCATGACCTCCGGTCTGTAGGAATCCACGATAGAAGGACTGTATTATACGATTGCTGCACCTAGAGGTTCATCATTCTATTCTGCTGGGTGGCCACTACATACTGCTAGGTGTCACTGGTGGATGGTGAGACTCACAGGGATCATCTCGATGGTCGATAATCCCAGGTGAGTTGAGTTGGAATTGTTTCAACCCATTGAAAGGAGTTTTCAATGATATTGTGATAGAGATCATAATATATCTCACTACCAGTCAGAATGGAACCTATGGGGTCACACACATTAGAGGTATTGACCGATCCAATGGTTGAATGTGATTAGAAATCACAAATAATCAATTAGATTGATAAATGAAAACCCGCTAAGAGTTAGTGGCTAGAAGAAGGAATAATTGTAATCGGATTGTAATTTAATTTAATTAATTGGACTAGATCATGAGTCCTACTTGGAGTAGGATCTTTGGAGTCCTAATTGGATTAGAATTTCAAATTAAATTAGAATCCTATTTGGAATAGGATTTCTAAAGTCCAAATTGTCTTAGGGCTGAAAATTGAACAAGTCCTGATTAGATTAGGATTTTCTTAAGTCCTAATTAATTTTAAATTTAATCTAATTAATTTCATGACTCCTAATTGGATTAGGATTGAAGAGTTCAATAGAGTCATGGCTCAATTAAATTCTAATTGGATTAGAAATTGGAGGAAATTGAAATGGATTCATAAAAATCCTATTTTGACTAGGATTGGACTCATGCAATGGACCCAAATTAAAACCCCCTTTAATTTATTTAAATAGCAGATTTAAATGAACTTGAGGGAGGGGCCCACGCCCCTCCCCTTGGGGTGTGCGTGGGAGAAAGAGGAGGGGCGCACGCCCCTCCTTGTTAGCCAAAAGAAGAGATAAAGATGAGTTCCTAAAAAATAGGAACTCATCCTTATCTCTTAACTAATTAAAAGGGAGCATGGAATTTCGAAAAAAAAGGAGGTTTTTTCTCCTCATTCCAGCCGTGAGCACCCTCCTCCATCTTCCTCCTTTGAGCCACAATCAAGAGAAGAAAAAGAAAAGCTTGGGACGCCCTCTTCCTTCTTCATCTTGGTTCCAAAAGGAAGAAAAAGAGAAAGGCTGTGGGTCTTGTTTTCTTCTTCCTAAATCCATCCTTCTTCTTCTTCCTCTCAAACCAATCAAAGGTTGATTCAAAGGAGAGGACTTCAGCCATCCATAGTCATCTCTGCAAGGGAGCTAGCACCCCGGTGAGATCCAAAGGCTTCGATCGAGTCAGTACTTCGTGTGGATACCTGTAGAGGCCGGACGCGTGTGCGGCTTCCACTGAGCCTTGGTCAAATACCACGTAAATCAGATTTGCGGAGACCATCTACCCACACAAGGTGAAAATCTGATCTTCTTAATGATTTTAAAATGGTTTAAAATAATTTAATTCTAATCTATCTACAAATGAAAGGTTTTAAAATACGTTCATGCGATGAACGGATCCCGCATATGTTTTTCCGCTGCAATCTGAAAATTATTTCGAATTTTCATGGCATATGTGGGATCCTAACAGTGGTATCAGAGCCATGGTTATGTAGATTAAGATTAGAATTAAATTTTTCAAGGCATTTTAGATCTAAAATTTAAGGGATTATGCTTGCTGAAAATTAAGTATGCAGAATTTTCAGCTTGCTGTTTTTTCTGCATACTAATTAATGGATGCTTAGATTAATGATTCTAATGCATTAATAATGTGATTACAAATGTTTAGAATCAAATCATGCATGATCAGCAAGTCATGAGATGATATAATCAGTTAAATTACAGATCTGAAAATAATTTTTTATGCATGTGATGCGTATGGTGATGATCATGGATGGACCCTTTGAATGTGCTGAATGTTCTGCGATGTTCTGTGATGTTCTGTGATGCATGTAATTTTAATTTTCAGATGCCTGCGTGCATCTTAAATTCATGTATTAGAGACCTGCGTGTCTCAATGAAAAGGGTTGTAATTTTATTTTTATTTTTATTTAATTTTTAAAGCAATCTGGGATGTAAACTGTGATGTGTGTTGCACGTCGATGGTTGATCGATATGTACATCAACAAGCTCAACATGCGCGGATCAAGATCAAAGGATGATTGAAGATAGATCAAGGAGTTGATCACAATTGGACCTAGAGGATCAAGATCGAGTCAAGAGTTGAAGACGATCAAACCAATTGACGTGCATGTGCTTGTAAAATGACCCCATCTTGGATCCATGATCATCACCATTTAATTTTATTTTTGATAAATGCCTGGATGTTTAATGCTTATGTCTATGCGGGTAGACTTATATTTGCATGAGATGTAAATACGCGATCGAGTGAGACCTAAATCGAAACCTCCCTAATCAGTCGAGGGTGAACCAACATGAGTTAGTCATATTAGATTAATTGATCTAATTGGTGACTAGGCAAGCCTATAAGGTGGTTACTTAATTAGGACCTTACTCTCTGAGTAAGGGGAGCCTCCCACCTGCTTACCTGGCCAATTGTTCGATTACCTCTTATGAAGAACTCAAGTTGCAAACACTAAGACTTGATTATGCAATATTAAGTCCATAGGTCTTCCACCGTAGTAGAGCTGCTAAGGTCTTTCCGGCGTTGATTTGTCTCGGCTGGACACAGTGGGCAAGTTGCATCGGGAGATTGGACCTCTCTATTAGACATGAGATGTTGTGGGGTAAAGGTGGGGTTGGGCACCAATAACTGTTAGGTGAGGACCCAATGACGACTTTATTTCCGCGGTTATACGGTGGGTCTGACTTAACTAAGTAATGGGACCAATAACTGTTAGGTGAGGTCTTCATCACTTAGAGACCAAGTACCACTGCAATATGCTTGAGAAGCATTGTACAAGAGTTGTACACTCATCCATTTATATGTCACCAATAACTGTTAGGTGAGGCGGCATGTAAATCGGTGAGACCGCAGTACCCACTAGAAATTCTAGTCGCGTAGGGTTTTCGTTTCTCCATTAGGGGAGTATGAGGGATTCGAGAAAATAGTGGGAGCATATTTGTTTTAAAAGTCCCTAGAACAAATTAAGTTCAAGTACAAAGTCTAACTAGAATCTTTACTCTCTACATATCACAATGTCAGCTTCAAACCCTTTGACCCGAATCCTTGAGACCAACAGACTGACCGGAACCAACTATAAAGACTGGCTTAGGAACCTGAAAATTGTTCTGAATTGTGAGAAAATAGGGTATGTGCTCGAGAATGATATCCCTAGGCTACCAGCACGTCCTACTGATGATCAGCGTGAGACGCATCAGAAGTGGACTGATGACGACATTAGGGTCAAGTGCTACATCATGGCGTCCATGACTAACGAACTTCAATGCCAGCATGAGAACATAAAGACTGCTAGGGAAATACTGGCTCACCTGCAAGAGTTGTATGGTGAGCAGAGCCGCACTGCACGCTTTGAAGTGTCCAAGAGGCTCTTCAAGGCAAAGATGCGCGAGGGGCAGTCTGTCCACGATCATTGTCTGACTATGATCAAGAACCTCGAGGAACTTGAGAAGCTCGGTATGTCCATGCATAAGGAACTGCAGATAGATCTGATCCTGCAATCCCTTCCTGATTCAGTTGGTCAGTTTATAGTAAACTACCATATGAATAAAATTGAATGCACGAAGACCGAGTTGTTGAACATGTTGGTAACTGCTGAAGGAGCCTTGAAAGGTTCAAGGGGCTCTGTTCTGGCTGCTGAGCTGACTTCTAGTTCCAAGAGAAAGTCTACTTGGAAGAAAAAGAAGTCTGCAAAGAAGCACAAGAAAGACAAAAAGCCTAAGAAGGAAGTTCATAAGAAAAAGGCTAATGACAAGAGAAAATGTTTCCACTGTAACGTCGACGGCCACTGGAAAAGGAACTGCCCTTCATACCTTGAGAGCCTGAAGAACAAAAGGGACACACCTTCTGAAGGTATGTTAGACTTGCTCGTAATTGAAACTAACCTTACGGTTTCTTCTACTTCTAGTTGGGTTATAGATTCTGGTTCTAGTGCTCATCTATGCACTACTATGCAGGGTCTAAAGGAAAGTAGGAGGCTGGCGGAAGGTGCAGTGACCCTTCGGGTTGGCAACGGGGCAAGAGTTGCTGCTGTAGCTGTGGGCACCTACCCTCTGTGATTACCGTCTGGATTTAGTTTATTGCTTAGAGACTGTTATTATGTCCCTGCTGCTAGCAGGAATTTGATTTCTGTTTCGTGTTTAGCACAGGATGGTCATGTGTTGACCTTTGACAAAGACTGCTGTTCTATTTATTTCAGAAATAAATTAGTTGCACGTGGTTTCATGATTGATAGTCTCTATCACTTGCATATTGATGTGTCTGTGAATGTGTCTGAGCAAGTAGTGAGTGCCATAGGATCTAAAAGATCCAGAGATGAGATAAACCAGAAGTATTTGTGGCACCTCAGGCTTGGCCATATTGGAGAGGACAGAATGAACAAAATGGAGAAAGATGGGCTTCTTGGCCCATTGACTTCCGAGTCATATCCAGTTTGTGAGTCCTGTCTTCAAGAAAAAATGGCTAGATTACCCTTTGTAGGTCATGGGGAGAGGACCACTGAAATACTTACCCTGGTACACACTGATGTGTGTGGCCCATTCGATGTGCTAGCCAGGGGTCGTTATTCATACTTCATTACCTTTACCGATGACTATTCACGATATGGGTATGTGTATCTTATGAGATACAAATCTGAGTCTTTTGAAAAGTTCAAAGAGTTCAGAAATGAAGTAGAAAAACAGACTGAAAAAACCCTTAAGGTTCTTCAATCAGATCGAGGAGGAGAATACCTTAGTGGGAAATTCCGGGATTATCTCAAGGAAAATGGCATAGTCTCACAATGGACACCTCCGGGTACACCTCAACTCAACGGGGTGTCAGAAAGGAGGAATCAGACTCTATTGGATATGGTCCGATCCATGATGAGCTTCACTGATCTACCTATGTTTCTTTGGGGAGATGCCTTATTATCCGCAATTTATTTATTGAATAGAGTTCCCTCTAAATCCGTTCCTACCACACCGTATGAGATATGGCATAGTAAGAAGCCGAGTCTTGGTCATCTCAAGATTTGGGGATGTCCGGCCCACGTCAAGCGACTACAGGCGGACAAGTTAGAGCCTAGGACCATAAGTGCTCGTTTCATTGGATATCCTAAAGAGTCATTAGGATACAATTTTTACATCTCAGAGGATCACAATGTGTTTGTGAGCCGACATGCCGTCTTTCTGGAAAAACAGTTTATCCTTGATAGAGGCAGTGGGAGAAAAATTGAGCTTGAAGAGAGAGTCTCTGAAAAGCAACGAGTCATGGATCCTATAGAACCTATTCATACAGAGCCAGTACACGTAGTACCTCCTCCACCTCGTAGATCTAGTAGGGTATCCCATCCTCCCGATAGATACTTAGGTATACTAGTAGAGGACACCGAGAAAATGTTCCTCATGGGAGATAGGGAACATGTACAGGATCCCAATACCTACGACGAGGCGATATCTGATATCGATTCCGAGAAATGGCTGGAAGCCATGAAGTCGGAGATAGACTCCATGTATTCCAACCAAGTCTGGACCTTAGTAGATCCACCAGAAGGTATAGTACCTATTGGATGTAAATGGATCTATAAAAGGAAGATAGGTTCGGATGGAAAGGTAGAGACCTATAAGGCAAGGCTAGTAGCGAAAGGGAATAGTCAGCGCGAAGGCATTGACTATCAGGAGACCTTTTCACCTGTAGCCATGCTGAAATCCATTCGAACATTGCTTGCTATTGCAGCATTTCATGATTATGAAATATGGCAGATGGATGTGAAAACTGCTTTTCTGAATGGATATCTTGATGAAGATATCTATATGGAGCAGCCTTTGGGTTTCACTTCCAGTGATAGTGATCACAAGGTCTGCAAGCTGCAAAGGTCCATCTATGGACTAAAGCAAGCATCTCGGAGTTGGAACACTCGTTTTAATGATGCGATCAAATCGTTTGAGTTCATCAAGAACGAAGAGGAACCGTGTGTTTACAAGAAGATTAGTGGGAGTGCTGTCGTGTTCCTCGTACTGTACGTGGATGACATCCTCCTGATAGGAAATGATATTCCTATGCTAACCTCGGTCAAGGTCTGGTTATCAAAAGAGTTCTCCATGAAAGACCTTGGGAAAGCATCCTACATTTTGGGGATAAAGGTCTATAGGGATAGATCTAAAAGGATGCTTGGCCTATCACAAAAGATGTACATAGAGGAGGTACTGAAGAGGTTCAGTATGGAAAACTCCAAGAGGGGTCTATTACCCCTTAGGCATGGGATTCATCTCTCCAAAAAGATGTGCCCCAACACATCTGAAGAGATTCAACGCATGAGCAGGATTCCTTATGCTTCTGCAATAGGAAGCCTCATGTATGCCATGCTGTGTACACGACCTGATATAGCCCTTGCTGTGAGTGTCACTAGCAGATATCAGTCGAATCCAGGTGAAGAGCACTGGACAGCTGTGAAGAACATTCTTAAGTACTTAAGAAAAACTAAAGATTTGTTCTTGGTCTTTGGAGGAGCATTGGAGTTAAAGGTAGAAGGATACACAGATTCAGACTTTATGACTGATATTGATGATAGAAAGTCTACATCTGGATATGTGTTCTTGTGCAATGGTGGTACGGTAAATTGGAAGAGTTCCAAACAACCGATCATTGCTGATTCTACCATGGAAGCTGAGTATATCGCCGCCTTTGAAGCTGCAAAGGAAGCCTTCTGGTTCAACAAATTCATTGCAGAGCTAGATGTAATGCCATCGGATGCCATCACACTCTACTGCGATAATAATGGCGCCATAGCTCTTGCTAAGGAGCCAAGGTCTCATCAGAAGTCCAAGCATATAGAGCGGCGCTTTCACCTCATACGCGAATACCTCGAGAAGAAATATGTCGAGGTACGGAGAGTAGACTCCGCAGACAATGTGGCAGACCCGCTCACTAAGCAGTTAAATCAGCAGAAGACAGAAGCCCACCTTGAGAAGATGGGACTTAGATATATGTCTGATTGGCTTTAGTGCAAGTGGGAGATTGTTAGATGTATGCCCTAGAAGCCAATCTGGCGGACACATTATTAATTCTAGGACATAAATTTGTACTTGACTTTATTATTATCGAATAATAAATGGGCATCTTTTCATTCATATTGTTTATGTGTCTATGAATCGTCCAAGAAATTAATAAGATGATGGTACATATTCTCAAGAGTTGAGAATTTGAGCCATGTATCATTGGTGATTAATTTCTAAATGCTCATGATCAATGGATCATCACAAGGACGGTGATCGATCCGATCAGTGCACAGATCGCTTTCCTTATGGATGGACGAGACTCGAGTCCACAGTGTAGGGACACTGAAGTGATAGTGCAGGTGCTTGTTAGAGAACAAGGGTACTGAGCGTGACCAAGACAAGAAGTCACTTGGATGTCTATCCACTCGTCAGTGACTTGCTTGATGTTGCAGTAGTATGACTGGTCCTTTGACCTGCGGTGCTTCGGCTACTCACAGTGAGGTTATTGTAGTTTGACTACACGTATACATGGTCTCTAGCCATATGGGTCCTTGTAGTGTAGATTGGCTGCAGTAAGTTCACTGTAGGAGTAGGGTATGCACTTACATGGAATCTATCAACCTTGATAGAAGAGGAGTGATCCTATGTGATTTATTAGACTGAGTTCTAAGACCTTGGCCAGGGCAGTAATATAAAGTGGAGAAAGAGTTTTTCACTATCGAACTCAAGTCAAATAAATCTAGACATATGACAGACGACGGGGTTAGACGAGTTATCCATGACCTCCGGTCTGTAGGGATCCACGATAGAAGGACTGTATCATACGATTGCTGCACCTAGAGGTTCATCATTCTATTCTGCTGGCTGGCCACTACATACTGCTAGGTGTCACTGGTGGATGGTGAGACTCACAGGGATCATCTCGATGGTCGATAATCCCAGGTGAGTTGAGTTGGAATTGTTTCAACCCATTGAAAGGAGTTTTCAATGATATTGTGATAGAGATCATAATATATCTCACTACCAGTCAGAATGGAACCTATGGGGTCACACACATTAGAGGTATTGACCGATCCAATGGTTGAATGTGATTAGGAATCACAAATAATCAATTAGATTGATAAATGAAAACCCGCTAAGAGTTAGTGGCTAGAAGAAGGAATAATTGTAATCGGATTGTAATTTAATTTAATTAATTGGATTTAATTAATTGGACTAGATCATGAGTTCTACTTGGAGTAGGATCTTTGGAGTCCTAATTGGATTAGAATTTCAAATTAAATTAGAATCCTATTTGGAATAGGATTTCTAAAGTCCAAATTGTCTTAGGGCTGAAAATTGAACAAGTCCTGATTAGATTAGGATTTTCTTAAGTCCTAATTAATTTTAAATTTAATCTAATTAATTTCATGACTCCTAATTGGATTAGGATTGAAGAGTTCAATAGAGTCATGGCTCAATTAAATTCTAATTGGATTAGAAATTGGAGGAAATTGAAATGGGTTCATAAAAATCCTATTTTGACTAGGATTGGACTCATGCAATGGACCCAAATTAAAACCCCCTTTAATTTATTTAAATAGCAGATTTAAATGAACTTGAGGGAGGGGCCCACGCCCCTCCCCTTGGGGTGTGCGTGGGAGAAAGAGGAGGGGCGCACGCCCCTCCTTGTTAGCCAAAAGAAGAGATAAAGATGAGTTCCTAAAAAATAGGAACTCATCCTTATCTCTTAACTAATTAAAAGGGAGCATGGAATTTCGAAAAAAAAGGAGGTTTTTTCTCCTCATTCCAGCCGTGAGCACCCTCCTCCATCTTCCTCCTTTGAGCCACAATCAAGAGAAGAAAAAGAAAAGCTTGGGACGCCCTCTTCCTTCTTCATCTTGGTTCCAAAAGGAAGAAAAAGAGAAAGGCTGCGGGTCTTGTTTTCTTCTTCCTAAATCCATCCTTCTTCTTCTTCCTCTCAAGCCAATCAAAGGTTGATTCAAAGGAGAGGACTTCAGCCATCCATAGTCATCTCTGCAAGGGAGCTAGCATTCTGGTGAGATCCAAAGGCTTCGATCGAGTCAGTACTTCGTGTGGATACCTGTAGAGGCCGGATGCGTGTGCGGCTTCCACTGAGCCTTGATCAAATACCACGTAAATCAAATTTGCGGAGACCATCTACCCGCACAAGGTGAAGATCTGATCTTCTTAATGATTTTAAAATGGTTTAAAATAATTTAATTCTAATCTATCTACAAATGAAAGGTTTTAAAACACGTTCATGCGATGAACGGATCCCGCATATGTTTTTCCGCTGCAATCTGAAAATTATTTCGAATTTTCATGGCATATGTGGGATCCTAACATTATACTCAAGAACAAATTGGCAGATTTTCCCTCTATAACTAAAAATTTAAGTTCAAAAGCTTCAACACACTAAAAGAAAATTCAGAGAATCTAAACAAAGTTGAATGCATGTGTTGAGGGGGAGAATCTGAAATTTTAAGAAAGCAAACTCATTAAATATATATAAGCCAAACAATTGATTGCATGACATGAAGGCTTATATAATTCCAAATGAAAGAGGGAGCTTTAACTTAAGAATTTACTGTTTCACACCTTTCAGTTTTGGATAAATTAAATGACTAGACACTTGAATTCATTTTAAAACTTTACTATAAATCTCCTTTTTGGTTGAGCAATTCACTTTACAAATACTCAATGTTTTGTCATCATCAAAAAGGGGGAGATTGTGGAGTGATTGATTATAACCCTATTTGATTTTGATGAGCTCAAAGCATTTGAGTATATCTTATGTTATACTAATGAATTCAATTTAGTGTTTCAGTCAAATACTTGTAAATTTATGGTTAAGTGTCTCAAGCTTTGGTTCAATACATTTTGGATAAGTAAGGAATTCAATTTGAACCAAAGTCTGAGTCTCGAGTCGACTCCAGGAGATTACGAGTCGACTCCAAGCGTATCAGAAGCACTGGCACAAGCTCGAGTCGACTCCTGCACATTACGAGTCGACTCCGACTGAGAACAGACAGCCGGACAGAAAGATTCATCTCAGAACCTGTCAACGAGTCGATTCCTGAAGAATTCGAGTCGACTCCAATGCTTGCCGAGTCGACTCTAGGGTAGTACGAGTCGACTCCAGGGAGTAACAGACAGAAACATAGAGAAGCTATTTTGGACTCTAAGAGCCGAGTCGACTCTCGAAGAACTCGAGTCGACTCCGATGGTTGGCAGGTCGACTCCTAAGGAAGCGAGAGTCGACTCCCAGAGAAAAGCAAGGCAAAAGTTCAGAGAGCCAATTTCGAACACTGAGAGCCGAGTCGACTCCCGCAAAGTCCGAGTCGACTCCGAGGCAGCGCAACCCCAAAGACAGAAGACGATATTTTCGTCTCTGAGAGGCGAGTCGACTCCAAGACAGTTCGAGTCGACTCCAAGGCTGCGCAACCCCAAAAGACAGAAGACTGTTTTTCGGATACTGAGAGCCGAGTCGACTCCGAGACAGTTCGAGTCGACTCCGAGACGGCACAAGTCAACAGACAGAAGATCGGGAGTTCGGGCTCTGAGTGCCGAGTCGACTACCAGAATATCCGAGTCGACTCGAGTGAGCAAATTTGAAAGCAACTTCTCTGGATTCCTTAGAACGAGTCGTCTCCAAAAGTGCCAGGTCAGCTCCAGACATTGGGGAGTCGACTCCAGGTTCAGTCGAGTCGACTCCAAGTCAAGACAGCACTTTAATTCAAATCCAGAACAGTTGCCGAGCCGTCTCCAGAAAAGCATGAGTCGACTCCTGCAACAGGCGAGTCGACTCCAGATCGCGCGAGTCAACTCCGATCCCAACGGAAACATTGTCAGGAGTTGCAGAATGTGCAGAACGGCTAGTAATCTGGATTTAACGGCTGGTTTTCTTGGGGAATGGCTTAAATAGCCACAGAGAACTGTAGCAAGGTAGGGAAGTGACATTCCATTCAAAGAAAACAAGTAATCTCCACCTACCAAAGGATTTCAAAGGGAATACACGTGAAAGAAGGAAGAGAGGCATTAAACTCCATCCAACCAACTCTTCCCAGCATTCAAGAAGTCTCCGTTAGTCATCAAATCTTCTAGACATTCACATGGAGACTCCGAGTTCGAGAAGCCCTCCTCTACATCTTCATAAATCTGTTTGAGGGCTCCTAACTTCTCTCTTATTAATATCGCTGAATATCTGCTTGTTAAGAAGCTTCCTTTTTCTGTTTGTTTTCAAATCATTTGTTTCTTACTTGATTCAATCAGGGAATTGAATCAAGGGTTGTAAGGTTTGTTGGTGAGCCTAGGTTAAAACCAACGGTGTAAGGGTTTGATTATGATCCCGAAAAAACAATCGGGTGGTTCTAGTCGGTAAGCCTGAGAAAACTGACCGAGTTCGTTGTGATCTCGTAAAACAACAAGTTGGGTTGTGAACTTGTAAAACAACCGGCTGTAATCCGAGGGGTTATAGTGAATTCCCAAGTGAGGCTTGGGGAGTGGACGTAGGAGCAAGGGTTAGCTCCGAACCACTATAAATTTGCTTGTGTTTGTGATTGCTTTATTGTCTCTTACTTTCCCTTCATCCACTGCATATAGCAACTAATTAAACCACTTGCAAAAAGTTTTAATTAGTTACTCACAAACCTTTTAATTGCAACAAATATTTTAAAACCCAATTCACGCCCCCCCTCTTGGGTTGTCTATCTGGGCAACAAACCCGTCAAGACCATAGAACATAATAGCGAGTGTTGTAGAATTTGCGAGATGCCTGGCCATCTCACCACTAATTGCCCCACAATATCCGCATTCAAGGAAGTCTTGCACGATCAGGCCAATGTTATGAATACATATCAAAAATCTTTTAATAATCCTTTTTCGAGTACTTACAACCCTGGATGGAAGAACTATCTAAATTTTAGGTGGAGGAATGACCAACCTCAACCAGTATATAACCCAACTCCTCCACCTCCGCAACCTCATTATGCACACGCACGCCCTCAAAAACCCAGTCTCGAAGAAACTTTGCAATCTTTCATGCAAGGTCAAGCCAAAATCAATGATGAAATAAGAAATCAACTGACAACGTTGACCACTGCTTTAAGTTCTCAAGAGAAGGGTAAGCTACCAGCTCAACCACAACCTAACCCTCAAGTCTACGGCGGTAGCAATGCATCATCTTCAACTTCGCATAAAGAACAAGCGAAGAGTATAATAACTTTGCGAAGTGGAAAGGTTATTGACCGACCAGTCCCAGAACAAACTCAAGTCATACCTGATTCTGACTCTCCCAAGACAAAAGAAAAAGATAACGAAGAAACTGAAGCACCAACATCTGCTGAAAAAATCAAATGTCCTTTTCCAGCACCATTTCCACAAAGATTAAAGCCGTTGCAAAAGCTTGAACCAAACTTTGAAATTCTTGAGCTTTTTAAGCAAGTAAAAATCAATGTACCTCTTTTTGATGCAATCAAACAAGTGCCTTCATATGCAAAATTTTTGAAGGATTTGTGCACTGTCAAGCGTCAACTAAATGTCAAGAAGAAGGTATTTCTGGCTGAAAATGTGAGTGCGATTTTACAGCATAATATTCTTCCTAAATATAAAGATCCAGGTTGCCCAACTATCTCGTGCATCATTGGCAATTTTAGGATTGAGCGAGCATTGCTAGATTTAGGAGTGAGTGTGAACTTGTTGCCATATACGGTATATGAGCAACTTGGTTTGGGTGAGTTGAAGCCAACAACTGTCACTTTACAATTAGCTGACAGGTCAGTGAAGGTCCCTAGAGGGATTATCGAAGATGTGTTGGTCCAAGTAGACAAGTTCTATTTTCCTGTCGACTTTATCATACTGGACACACATCCGGCTTCCAATTCACCATCTCAGATTCCGGTCATCTTAGGACGTCCATTCCTTGCAACTTCTAATGCATTGATCAATTGTAGGAATGGTGTCATGAAGCTTTCTTTTGGCAATATGACCTTGGAACTGGACATCTTTAGTATAGGCAAACAACCCAGTGATCATGAAGAAAGTAAAGAAGTTGAATGGGTTGAAACCATTGCGGAAGAATATCTGTTAAAAGAAACATTTACTGAATCGGCCGACAATGGTTTGATAGATTGGTGTTCTGAAGGTACTGCTAATGATGTGGTCCCACCTGTTTTAGATAATTCAAATGTCATGATGGTTAATGGGTGCAGATCGAGAATAGAGGAATTTGAACAGTTGCCACCTCGAGAAGCAAAGATAGTACCATCCCATGAACAAGCACCTAAGCTCGAGTTGAAACCTTTACCGAAGAAACTCAAGTATGCCTTTCTTGGACCCGAGGACACTTTTTCTATAATCATTTCATCTGATCTTGATGATGCTCAAGAAAGAAAATTACTTGGTGTTCTAAATGTGGAGTGATTGATTAAAACCCCATTTGATTTTGATGAGCTCAAAGCATTTGAGTATATCTTGTGATTACTAATGAATTCAATTGAGTGTTTCAGTAAAAATTCTGTCCAAGTGTTTCTAGACTTGGTTCATAGTATTTTGGATAAGTTAAGAAGTCTGCATGAACCAATGTCTGAGACTCGAGTCGACTCCCGAGTATCACGAGTCGACTCCAAGCGTATCAAGTTCACTGGCACGAGCTCGAGTCGACTCCAGATCAGTACGAGTCGACTCCGACTGAGAACAGACAGAAGGACAGAAAGCTTCAACTCAGAAACTGTCAACGAGTCGACTCCCGAAGTGCGCGAGTCGACTCCAATGTTCAACGAGTCGACTCCAGGGTAGTAAGAGTCGACTCCAAGAGAAACACAAAGAAAAGTCAGAGAGCAGTTTTCGGGTCTGAGATTCGAGTCGACTCCAGTGGAACGCGAGTCGACTCCGATGGTTGGCAGATCGACTCCAAAGAAGGTAAGAGTCGACTCTCAGAGGAACACAAAGAAAAAGTCAGAGAACGATTTTCGGACTCTGAGATTCGAGTCGACTCCCGCAGTACGCGAGTCGACTCCGAGACTGAGCGACCATCAACAGACAGAAGACCATGTTACTGCCTCTGAGATTCGAGTCGACTCACAGACAGCTCGAGTCGACTCCGATACAAGCTTCACGTCAAAAGGCAGAAGACCAACTTTCGGAAACTGAGAGCCGAGTCGACTCCAAGAAAGTTCGAGTCGACTCCAAGACTGGATGAGCCAAAAGACAGAGAATCGGAAGTTCGGGCTCTGAGATTCGAGTCGACTCCCAGGACAGTCGAGTCGACTCGAGTGGACAAAATTCAAATTTGGATCCACGGATGAGCCGACTCCAAAATTGCCACGTCAGCTCCAGAAGTTGGCGAGTCGACTCCAGGTCAAGACGAGTCGACTCCCAGTCAAGACGGCAACTTTAATTCAAATTTGGAACAGTTGCCGAGTCGACTCCTGATCGCGCGAGTCGACTCCAACCCACCAACGGTCATATTGTCAGGCTGCGCAGAGTGTGCAGAACGGCCAGAAAAAGCAGAGTAACGGCTAGTTTCCGTGGGGGTTGGCTTAAATAGCCACAGAGGACTGTAGCAAGGAAGAGAATAGACATTCCACTCCAAGCATTCAAGTTTTCAAGCTCTCCAAGTGCTCTTAAACGAAAAAGGGGAGATCTGCATTTACTGCTCCAACAACTTCTTCCCAACAATCAAAGCTTCCTCCTCCTGCATTCAAGTCGACCACTCTTTCAAGAGGAGACCGGAGTTTCAGAAGCCATACCTCTTCACCAGCTTAAAATCGTTTGAGGGCTTCTAACTCCTTTACGATTATATTGTTTTAAATCTGCTTTTTGAGAAGCTATTTTCTATTTTCTTCTATCTCTTGTATTTACTTGATTCAATCGGGGGATTGAATCAAGGGGTTTAAGGTTGGTTGGTGAGCCAAGTTAAAACCAACGTGTGTAAGGGTTTGATTGTGAGCCCGGGAAAACAATCGGGGTTTGGTTCTAGTCGGTGAGCCTGGGAAAACCGACCGAGTTCGTTGTGAGCTCGTAAAACAACAAGTTTGGTTGTGAGCTTGCAAAACAACCGGCTGTAATCCAAAGGGGTTATAGTGAAATTCCCAAGTGACACTTGGAGAGTGGACGTAGGAGCAAGGGTTAGCTCCGAACCACTATAAAACTTTGTGTTTGTAGTGCATTGTCTCTCATCTTCTTCCCCGGACACTACTCACAGCACTTAGCTTTAATTAAACAACTTGCTATAGTTTTAAATTAATCATCCACAAAGTTTTAAATATTCACGTTAATTTAAAAACCCAATTCACCCCCCCCCCTCTTGGGTTGTCTATCTGGGCAACAAGTGGTATCAGAGCCAAAAACTCTTCCACTCAAGAGTTAAAAGATCAAAATGACAACCCCATTTGGATCTTCTCACATTGAGGGTCAGTCCACCCAAAGACCCCCTTTCTTCAATGGATCTGACTACTCATACTGGAAGGCTAGGATGAGAATATTCATCCAAGCCCAAGACTATGAGATGTGGTCCATTGTAGTAAATGGGCCCTACATCCCATCCATATACGTAGATGGTGTTAAGGTACCTAAACTAGAAATGGACTGGGATGAACATGACATGAGGAAGGCACAATTAAACTCTAAAGCAATGAATGTCTTCTATTGTGCCTTAGACCGTAATGAATTCAATAGGGTCTCTACTTGCAATTCTGCAAAAGAAATTTGGAACAGACTTGAAGTGACCCATGAGGGCACGAATCAAGTGAAAGAGTCCAAAATAAATATTTTGGTTCATAAATATGAACTATTTAAAATGGACTCTAACGAAACAATTACATGCATGTTCACTAGGTTTACTGATATTGTCAATGGCCTAAAAAGCCTTGGCAAGAACTATACTAACAGTGAACTTGTCAGGAAAATCCTTCGGTGTCTACCAAGGTCGTGGGAAGCTAAAGTGACGGCAATCCAAGAAGCTAAAGACTTGAACAAGCTTCCACTTGAAGAGCTCCTTGGATCCCTTATGACGCATGAGCTTACCATGAAACAACACAACGAGGAAGAGTCCTCCCATAAGAAAAAGGTAATAGCTTTAAAATCTACTTCTTCTAACAAGGACTTGTCTTGCAGCAGCAGCAGTGAAGAAGAAGAAGATGAGGAAGATGGTGGTGAGGCTCTTCTTGTGCGCAAGTTCAAGAAATTCATCAACCACAAGAAGTCCTATCATCAAAGGAGAGGCCCCTCAAATTCCTACCGCAAGGACAAAGGTAAGGAAAGGAAAAGTGAGGGGATCGGGTGCTATGAGTGCAAAAAGCCGGGACACATCCGAGCTGAGTGTCCCTTACTAAAGAAGAGCAGCAAGTACAAGAAGAAGAAGAAAGCCCTTGTCACCACCCTATCGGACTCCGACGCATCATCCTCATCATCGGATGAAGAACAAGAAGAGAAGGCCAATTTTTGTTTCATGGCCAACGAAAATGAGGTAACTTCTGATACGCACTATGATTTTTCATTTGATGAACTTTATGATGCGTTTAACGAACTAATGATTGAATATAAGGATGTTAATGTTAAAAACAGGGAACTAAAAGTAACTAACCAAACTTATATCCGTAAGTATGATTCTTTAATTAAGGATAAAGATGCTATTACCAAAGAAAATCTAGAACTTAAGACAAGCAACCAACTCTTAATTAAGAAAACTAATACCTTAACTAAAGATAATGAAAAACTAACTAAGGAACTTTCAGAACTCAAAAACCATAAACAAGTCTTAAACAAGGATCTAACAAAAGAACTAAATGATCTAAAAGCCGAAAATCAAACATTAACTAAAGAACTTAACAAATACAAACCCTTAGTTGAAAAATTCACATATGGTTCTGAAAAGTTAAACATGATACTTAACAGTCAACGAGCCGTATTTAATAAAGCGGGTTTAGGGTATAAACCGAAAAATAAACAAAAACTTCTTAGTAACTTCTTTGTCAAAGCTGGAAAAAATAAAACTAAGAAAATGATCTGTTTTTGTTGTGGAAATATAGGACATAAGGCAAATGCATGTGACTATAGGAAAAGAAAAACTAAAAGAAAGATTAAAAGGGTATGGGTTCCAAAAGGAACCAACTTGACTAACCATGAAGGACCCAAGAAAACTTGGGTACCTAAGATGACATGATTTGCTTGTGTAGGAGTGTCTTGCAGCCAAGGTCAACAAAAATTGCTGGTATTTGGATAGTGGCTGCTCAAGGCACATGACGGGTGATAAAGACCAATTTTTCACCCTTGAAGCTAAGAAGGGAGGTGCTGTGACGTTTGGAGACAACAACCAAGGTCACATCATTGGTATTGGTAAAGTTCAAATCACCCCTTCTACTTTTATAGATAATGTCAGATATGTTGATGGTCTTAAGCATAACTTGTTAAGCATCAGTCAATTATGTGATAAAGGATATGATGTTATGTTTAAACCATCACTATGTATTATAACAAATTCTAATGATAATAGCTTAGTTTTTTAAAGGGATTAGACGTGGAAATGTATATGTTGTAGACCTAGAAGATCTTGCAAAACATAACCAATGTCTAGTTGTAAATGAAACTAAAGATAATGATGCTAGTTGGTTATGGCACCGTAAGTTAGGTCATGCAAGCATGGACACAATAACTAAATTAGTTAAAAGAGACTCCGTGATAGGTTTGCCAAAATTAAAATTTGAAAAGAACAAAATATGTGAAGCATGTCAATTTGGCAAACAATCTAGGAACTCCTTTAAATCCATAAAATGTGTCTCTACCTCTAGGTCTCTAGAATTATTACACATGGACCTATTTGGTCCAACTAGAACAACAAGTCTAGGTGGAAATAAATATGGTCTTGTTATAGTAGATGATTACTCTAGGTACACATGGGTCATGTTCCTAGCACATAAGGATCAAGCATTTTCTATGTTTAAAAAATTCCATAAGGAAGTAACAAATGCTAGAGAGTCTTCAGTCATAGCCATTAGAAGTGACCATGGTACCGAATTCGAAAATTAATTATTTGACGAATTTTGTAGTAAAAAGGGGATAACCCATAATTTTTCTGCACCTAGGACACCACAACAAAATGGAGTTGTGGAAAGGAAGAATAGAACTCTAGAGGAAATGGCTAGAACGATGTTATGTGAAAGTAACCTCCCTAAGTACTTTTGGGGAGAAGCCATTAATACTTCTTGCCATATATTAAATAGAGTTTTATTAAGACCCATTATAAAGGAAACACCTTATGAACTGTGGAAAAACAGAAAACCAAAAGTTAACTATTTTCATGTTTTTGGATGTAGGTGTTTTGTACATAATAATGGGAAAGATAATCTAGGAAAATTTGATCCTAAATCTGATGAAGGAATATTCCTAGGTTATTCTACAACTAGTAAAGCCTATAGAATCTTTAATAAAAGAACCCTAGTTATAGAAGAATCTATACATATTGTTTTTGATGACTCTAGTGACATCTCATCTAGTAAGAAGGTTAATTTTGATGATGATATTGAAATACTTGAAGAAAAGATAGATGAGATGGGATTACAAGATGATAATCAAAAGTTGATTGAAGGAGAATCGTCAAACCAAGAGCCTATAGTGGATCATGGGCTAGCTAAAGCTTGGAGGTATGCTCACGGGCATCCTAAGGAACTAATTCTAGATGATCCATCACAACCGGTTAGGACTAGAGCATCCCTTAGGAATTTGAATAATCATCTAGCTTTTGTTTCACACTTTGAGCCCAAACATATAGAAGAAGCCGAAAATGATGTAAATTGGATAAATGCAATGCAAGAAGAACTAAATCAATTTACTAGAAACAAGGTTTGGGATCTAGTGGAGAGACCTTCTGAATATCCAATTATAGGTACTAAATGGATATATAAAAATAAGCTAGATGAAAATGGAATTGTTATAAGGAATAAGGCTAGACTAGTAGCAAAGGGTTATAATCAAGAAGAAGGCATAGATTTTGATGAAACCTTTGCTCCCGTAGCTAGACTTGAGGCAATTAGACTTCTATTAGCATATGCATGCTCTAAGGACTTCAAACTATATCAAATGGATGTAAAGAGTGCTTTTCTAAATGGGCTTATTAATGAGGAGGTGTATGTAGAACAACCTCCTGGTTTTGAAAATCATCAATACCCTAATCATGTGTATAAACTGAACAAAGCACTTTATGGACTAAAACAAGCACCTAGAGCATGGTATGAGAGACTTAGTAAATTCCTATTAGAACATGAATTCTCTAGGGAAAATGTAGATACAACATTATTTCTGAAAAAGAAAAATAAGGATATGTTATTAGTACAGATTTATGTTGATGATATCATTTTCGGTGCTACTAACAATCGCCTCTGCGAGGAATTTGCTGATTTGATGCAGAGTGAGTTTGAGATGAGCATGATGGGAGAGCTGAACTACTTCCTCGGGCTTCAAATCAAACAATCTGAAGGAGGCATCTTCATCAATCAAGCAAAATATATCAAGGAGATGCTCAAGAAGTTTGATATGGAGGGAAACAAGTCAAGCAGCACCCCCATGAGCTCATCATGCAAGTTAGACCAAGATGAATCAGGTAAATCTGTAGATTAAAAACTTTATAGAGGTATGATAGGTTCTTTACTGTATCTTACTACAAGTAGGCCTGATATTATGTTTAGTGTGTGCATGTGTGCTAGATATCAGGCTAATCCTAAAGAATCACACCTAGCTGCAGTTAAGAGAATCTTTAAATACTTAATTGGAACTAAGAACATAGGGCTATGGTACTCTAAAGAATCTAGCCTAAACTTAATAGGGTACACAGATTCAGACTTCGCTGGATGTAAGCTGGATAGAAAAAGTACCAGCGGGTCCTGTCAATTTCTAGGAGAAAACCTAATCTCATGGTTTAGCAAGAAACAAAACTCGGTTGCATTATCCACTGCAGAAGCTGAATATGTTGCAGCCGGGAGTTGTTGTGCTCAAATCTTATGGATTAAACAACAATTAGAAGATTATGGCATTAAACAAGATAAAATCTCCATTAATTGTGATAACACAAGTGCCATAAATCTCACTAAAAATCCAATTCAACACTCAAGAACTAAACACATTGAGATAAGACATCACTTCATAAGAGATCATGTATTGAATGGTGATGTGTCACTCCAATTTGTGTGTACTGATAATCAATTAGCAGACATTTTTACAAAACCCCTAAGTGAAGAGAGGTTTAGTATGCTTAGAAGGGGATTAGGAGTGATTGATCCATCCTAGTGGGAGTTTTTCACTAGATTAATTGATTTTGATGATTAAAATGAGGTTAAAATAGAGTTTCTATACAGTGATCATCAAATCAGTCCTTAATTAGCTGATTTTCCCTCATTTGGCACGATTATGGCATGGTTTTTAGGTGCGTGCCAAGGTTAGAGACGACTCGAGTAAGTTTCAGAGCCGGCTCCTAAGGAGGAGTCGACTCGCACATTTGCGGGAGTCGACTCGCAAAGTTGGCAGCTGAGGGGGAGTCGACTCGCACAATGTCGGGAGTCGACACGAAGTCTACATGCGCTAACAGAGAGTCGACTCGCGCATATTCTGGAGTCGACTCGAGGTCGAGTCGACTCGCGACTCTGGGGAGTCGACTCGCAGTCGGGATCCGACTTTTTAACCCTAGGGTTGTCGTTTCGCAAACACTTTTCCTCAAGCCGCCACTGTTCACAAAGCCCTAGAGCCGACTCCTAGGTCATCCCCGATCGTCTCCAAGCCCTTTTCCCGTCGATTCTTCGCCGGACATTGAGTTTCCGTCCGTTCCTAGGTCATTTCCGGTCCGTCCCGAGCTTCCTCTGTCGGTCCTTCACCGTCCTCTAGGTATTTTTTCTTCCCGTTTAGGTCAAGATGCCTCGTAAGACCGTCGTTAGGAAGAGGTCCAGTCCCGAGGCCGGTCCCGAGCGGCGCTCCAAGGCGCGGCACGATCCCGCGAGGCAACCACCTCCGGATCGTTCCCCGCCTAGGGTGGTTCTCGTTAGGCCGTTTGCCGGGAAGGCCGTCACCTCCGGGAGGTTTGTCGATTTCGACTATCTCTCCCGGGAGGGGTTCACCATAGGCGATAGGCTTAGAGCCCAGGGCCTAGAGTACTTCCTCACCTTGGATCTTCCCACCTATCATGGCCTAGTTCAAGAGTTTTACAGTACCGTCCATCGGAGAGATGGAGGTATCGAGGGCACGGTAGTAGGTGTCCCGTTGCGTGTCACAGAGGACCTCATTGCCCATATTCTTCACCTTCCATTAGTAGGGGTGGCTCCCGCACACCCTAAGGATAGAGTTGCGGCCCTTACGGTCGTCTTAGGGCATCCACCTCAGTCCCCCCTAGATGAGGTATCTGCTAGCTCACTTCCTATTGAAGTGAGAATCCTTTTGAGCATTCTGTCCAGGTCCATCTTCCCTAAGACAGGGAGATTTGATTTTGTGAATGAGAGGGACTTAGCTATTATGTCTTATATCCTTCAGGACACTCCGATCAACTTCCCAAAGCTCATTTATAGGTATATGTGTGAGCCCCTAGATAGACCTAGGCTCTCACTCCCATACGGGATGTTATTCACTCTTCTTTTTAGGCAGTACGAGATTTCCATTCCTGAGAGGGAACCCTCTCGTGCCTTGCGATAGACTGATCGCTTATGTACGGGGACTATGCATAGGATGGGGTTTCGGAAGAGAGAAGGGATCTGGGTTAGGAAGTCCACTCTCACTGCTCAGACCACCAGACCATCACCCAGTCCTGAGCCAGATTCAGACTACCCAGACCTTCCAGACCATCCAGACCTCCCATCCACTCCTCCTGCTCCTACCACCTCTGCCGGACCTTCCTCCTCAGTTCCACCATCTATGGAGGTCCGTATTGATACAGAGCAGCTCCGGGAGCTGCGGCAGGAGATCGTCCGAGATCTAAAGGACGAGCTGCTTCGGGAGATCCGCGGCTCGGTGCCTGCTCCCTCTTCCGCGCCCACTTCCTCTGCCCTGGTCCCTTCCTTGACAGCCGTGACTGACATGACGGCTCATGTACGGGAAGAGATCTACAATATCCGGAGTTTGGTCCAGGCCCAGTTCCACAGCATGAGTGAGGTCACGAGCTCCACTCGACAGATGCGAGAGGAGATAGGTCGTGACATGCACACCACCACCGAGGGGGCCGAGCGCTTGTCGAATGTACTCATCGACAAGCTGGACGCACTACAGACATCGGTGACTGGGCTTCAGGCGTCGGTGACAGAGCTCTCCACTACACATAGCAGAGCCACCACGTCTATTATCACGCAGCTCGGACATGTGACAGATGCAGTCACCCTCCTCATGGAGCAGAGCCGATTGAGAGGAGGAGCACCATCCTCCAGAGGAGGTGCCACATCCTCGAGAGGAGGAGCCACACCCTCCAGAGGAGGAGATGCATCCTCGAGAGGGGGAGCTTCATCCTCGAGGAGGACATAGATGTGTTTGAGTTGTGTTTTGTCTTGCTTTGCTTTACTTATTGTATTCTCACATGTATTCACATTCATATCAATACAATGAGTAGACATTTTATCTTCAATTATGTGCCATTTGATGATTGGTTGTGCCATTGATTGTGTGTGATTACCTCCTTTTTGGTATGATGACAAAAAGGGGGAGAAATATGTATAAAATATGTAAAAAGGGGAGAAATATGAAAAAATATGTAAAAGAAATCAATGGAAATAAATAAAAAGATAAACTCTTAATAACACACACAAATTTGTTCTAAGTGGATTCGGTACCTCGAGGCTCATTATCTCTCTTTTGGGGCTCCTAATGGAGTAATCTCCAGAATCTATTCAAGGGATATTCGGAGATTAGCTGTATCCTACTCAAGAACAAATTGACAGATTTTCCCTCTAAAAAGATAAAATTCAGTTCAAAAACTTCAAAGCATTAAAAGGAAATTCAGAGAATCAAAATATAGTTGAATGCATATGTTGAGGGGGAGAATCTGAATTTTAATCAAGCTAAATCATTAATGACATATAAGCCGAACAATTGATTGCATAATATGAAGGCTTATATAATTCCAAATGAAAGGGGGAGCTTTAACTCCGAAATTTAATGTTTCACTCCTTTCAAACTTGGATAAATTAAATTATCAGACATTTGAATTCATTTATGGATTTTACTTCATTGTTTTATGAGCAATTCATTTTACATATACTCAAAGTTTTGTCATCATCAAAAAGGGGGAGATTGTGGAGTGATTGATTAAAACCCCATTTGATTTTGATGAGCTCAAAGCATTTGAGTATATCTTGTGATTACTAATGAATTCAATTGAGTGTTTCAGTGAAAATCCTGTCCAAGTGTTTCTAGACTTGGTTCATAGTATTTTGGATAAGTTAAAAAGTCTGCATGAACCAATGTCTGAGACTCGAGTCGACTCCCGAGTATCACGAGTCGACTCCAAGCGTATCAAGTTCACTGGCACGAGCTCGAGTCGACTCCAGATCAGTACGAGTCGACTCCGACTGAGAACAGACAGAAGGACAGAAAGCTTCAACTCAGAAACTGTCAACGAGTCGACTCCCGAAGTGCGCGAGTCGACACCAATGTTCAACGAGTCGACTCCAGGGTAGTAAGAGTCGACTCCAAGAGAAACACAAAGAAAAGTCAGAGAGCAGTTTTCGGGTCTGAGATTCGAGTCGACTCCAGTGGAACGCGAGTCGACTCCGATGGTTGGCAGATCGACTCCAAAGAAGGTAAGAGTCGACTCTCAGAGGAACACAAAGAAAAAGTCAGAGAACGATTTTCGGACTCTGAGATTCGAGTCGACTCCCGCAGTACGCGAGTCGACTCCGAGACTGAGCGACCATCAACAGACAGAAGACTATGTTACTGCCTCTGAGATTCGAGTCGACTCATAGACAGCTCGAGTCGACTCCGATACAAGCTTCACGTCAAAAGGCAGAAGACCAACTTTCGGAAACTGAGAGCCGAGTCGACTCCAAGGAAGTTCGAGTCGACTCCAAGACTGGATGAGCCAAAAGACAGAGAATCGGGAGTTCGAGCTCTGAGATTCGAGTCGACTCCCAGGACAGTCGAGTCGACTCGAGTGGACAAAATTCAAATTTGGATCCACGGACTTCAGTGGATGAGCCGACTCCAAAATTGCCACCTCAGCTCCAGAAGTTGGCGAGTCGACTCCAGGTCAAGACGAGTCGACTCCCAGTCAAGACGGCAACTTTAATTCAAATTTGGAACAGTTGCCGAGTCGACTCCTGATCGTGCGAGTCGACTCCAACCCACCAACGGTCATATTGTCAGGCTGCGCAGAGTGTGCAGAACGGCCAGAAAAAGCAGAGTAACGACTAGTTTCCGTGGGGGTTGGCTTAAATAGCCACAGAGGACTGTAGCAAGGAAGAGAATAGACATTCCACTCCAAGCATTCAACTTTTCAAGCTCTCCAAGTGCTCTTAAACGAAAAAGGGGAGATCTGCATTTACTGCTCCAACAACTTCTTTCCAACAATCAAAGCTTCCTCCTCCTGCATTCAAGTCGACCACTCTTTCAAGAGGAGACCGGAGTTCCAGAAGCCATACCTCTTCACCAGCTTAAAAGCGTTTGAGGGCTTCTAACTCCTTTACGATTATATTGTTTTAAATCTGCTTTTTGAGAAGCTATTTTCTGTTTTCTTCTATCTCTTGTATTTACTTGATTCAATCGGGGGATTGAATCAAGGGGTTTAAGGTTGGTTGGTGAGCCAAGTTAAAACCAACGTGTGTAAGGGTTTGATTGTGAGCCCGGGAAAACAATCGGAGTTTGGTTCTAGTCGGTGAGCCTGGAAAAACCGACCGAGTTCGTTGTGAGCTCGTAAAACAACAAGTTTGGTTGTGAGCTTGCAAAACAACCGGCTGTAATCCAAGGGGGTTATAGTGAAATTCCCAAGTGACACTTGGGGAGTGGACGTAGGAGCAAGGGTTAGCTCCGAACCACTATAAAACTTTGTGTTTGTAGTGCATTGTCTCTCATCTTCTTCCCCGGACACTACTCACAGCACTTAGCTTTAATTAAACAACTTGCTATAGTTTTAAATTAATCATCCACAAAGTTTTAAATATTCAAGTTAATTTAAAAACCCAATTCACCCCCCCCCCCCCCCCCTCTTGGGTTGTCTATCTGGGCAACACTAAAGAATCATAAAGGAGCTTTAGGGTGGTCTATTGCTGACTTGAAGGGGATTAGCCCTTTAATTTGCACGCACCGGATATATTTGGAGGACAATGCTAAAACCACAAGGCAAATACAACGCAGGTTGAATCCTACGATGAGAGATGTGGTTAAAGCAGAAGTCCTCAAGTTGCTCGATGTGGGTATTATTTACCCGATTTTTGATAGCAAGTGGGTGAGTCCTACTCAAGTCGTTCCTAAGAAAGCGGGTCTGACAGTAGTCAAAAATAAGCAGGGTGAACTAGTCCCAACTCGTGTTCCGACGAGTTGGCGCATGTGTGTTGACTACCAAAAATTGAATTTGGTCACTAGGAAAGATCACTTTTCCCTACCCTTCCTAGACCAAGTTTTGGAAAGAGTTGCAGGACACAATTTCTATTATTTTCTCGATGGCTATTTCGGGTACTACCAAATCGAAATTTCACCTGAGGATCAAGAAAAAACTACTTTCACTTGTCCTTTTGGTACATTCGCTTTCCAACGAATGCCATTCGAGTTGTGTAATGCACCTGCGACATTCCAAAGATGCATGCTCAGCATTTTTGAAGATATGAATAATAAATTTTTAGAAGTATTTATGGATGATTTCTCTATTTTTGGTGACTCATTTGATGATTGCCTGTCACATTTACAAGCAGTCTTAGCTCGATGCATGAAAAAGAATCTGATACTGAATTGGGAGAAATGCCACTTCATGGTGCCAAAGGGAATTGTCCTAGAACATATTATTTCATCGAAGGGCATGGAAGTTGATAGAGCTAAGATTGACCTAATCACCAAGCTACCTGCACCCAAGACGGTTAGAGATGTTATATCATTTTTGGGTCACGCAGGATTTTATAGGAGGTTCATCAAGGATTTTAGTGTCATAGCTCGACCATTATGTAACCTCCTATCCCTTGATACACCGTTCAATTGGACTGAAACATGTCAAAAGGCATTTGAAAAGTTGAAGTCTATGCTTAGCACCGCACCCATCGTGCGACCACCCGATTGGTCATTACTTTTTGAGATCATGTGCGACGCTAGCGACTATGCGATAGGAGCTATCCTGGAACAACACAAGGATAATAAGCCATATGTCATTTACTATGTAAGCAAAACCTTAAACGATGCTCAAATAAATTACACCACCATCGAGAAGGAATTGCTTGCAATAGTATTTGCATTAGACAAATTTTGCTCTTATATCCTTGGTGCTCCTATTGTTATCTTCACGGACCATGCAGCGCTAAAATATTTGCTGGATAAGAAAGAGGCCAAACCACACTTAATACGATGGATACTTCTACTCCAAGAATTTGACATCACTATCAAAGATAAAAAGGGAGTAGATAATGTGGTTGCTGACCATCTATCACGGCTAGTTGTTCATGATTTGGTGCCACAGTTGCCCATCAAGGACTCGTTTCCTGAAGAGCAATTGTTTGCACTTTCTACTATGCCATGGTATGCTGATATTGTAAACTTTCTTGTCACGAATCGGAAGCCGGAGCATTGGGGATCGAATGATAAGAATAATTTCTTGCGTGAAGTAAGGAGTTATTATTATGATGCCCCCTATTTGTTCAAGTATTGTAATGATCAAATCTTAAACGATGCATACCGGATCATGAGATGCGAAGTGTACTCTCTTTTTGTCATGCTAGTGCTTGCGGAGGATACTTTGCATCTAAGAAAACGGCAGCTAAGGTGTTGCAATGTGGTTTTTATTGGCCTACATTATTTAAAGATGCCCACGAGTTCTGCAGGATATGTGACCAATGTCAACGTGTTGGGAGTCTAACTTGTAGGCAAATGATGCCTCTTCAGCCCATTACTGCTATTGAAATTTTTGACATGTGGGGCATCGATTTCATGGGCCCATTTCCACCGTCTTTTGGATATGAGTACATTTTGGTTGGTGTTGAATGTGTGTCCAAATGGGTAGAAGCTGTGTCTTGTCGAACAAATGACCACAAACCAGTTTTAAAATTTCTTAAAGAAAACATATTTTCTAGGTTTGGGATGCCCAAGATTATAATTAGTGATGGGGGAAAACATTTCTGTAATAAGCCTTTTGAGATCCTGTTACGAAAGTACGGTATCACCCATAGAATTGCAACTCCTTATCACCCGCAGACTAGTGGCCAAGTAGAGTTAGCCAATCGGAAGATTAAACGAATTTTAGAGAAAATGGAGAATCCATCACGCAAAGACTGGTCTTTAAAACTTTCTGACGCATTATGGGCTTACTGTACTACTTATAAAACTATTTTTGGTATGTCCCCATATCGGCTAGTCTATGGAAAAGCATGTCATCTACCTGTTGAAATAGAGCATAAATCGTATTGGGCCATTAGAAAATTAAACTTTGAATTGTCAGATGCTGGTTTAGCTAGAAAATTACAACTAAGTGAGTTGAATGAAATTCGTCGAGATGCATATGACAATGCTAGACTTTGTAAAGAACGAATGAAAATTAGGCACGATAAATCAATTCTAAGAAAATCTTTTGAACCTTCACAAAAAGTTCTTTGTTATGACTCTCGATTACATCTGTTTTCCGGAAAGTTGCGATCAAGATGGACAGGTCCTTTCATTGTAAAAACTATTTTTTCACACGGGGCAGTTGAGATTGAGAATTCACAGGATGGCAAAATTTTTAAGGTAAATGGACACAGATTAAAACCTTTTCTTGAGAATTTTGCAGATGAAGAGGACTCCTTTTTCTTGGAGGAGCCTTCTTATGATTGAGCTTGACGACAAAGGTATGTGTATATTAGTTAGAATTATTTTTTTTCTTTTATTTTTCTTCTTATTTTGTCGGTCTTCTTTTCTGAAAATCAACAGCTCAAGGTATTCTTCTTCTCTCCAATATTATTTTCTCTATTGTCTCTCATATATAGTTTTCTTGCATCTTTTACATTGAGGACAATGCAATGTTTAAGTTGGAGGGAGGGAAATATTTTGCAAAAAAAAAAAAAACTTATTTTTGCATTTGATTTATTCTATTACTTTCATTTTTGAGCAAATGCACATGTATTTTCATATTGAGCTTGTGCAACTATTAAGGCAAGGAACACATGCATACTATGACTGATCAGAGACCTATTATTAGATCCCCACACATGTACTTAATGACAATAGGAAAGCCTCAGAAGTTCACATTTGTTAACTGCATTTTTGTTAGCTTTATCCGTAAAAGAAGTTCGAGTATCCTTGTTCGTACCATAAGGTTCATGATTTGGTTTTCATATAAAGATAGAGGTTGAATATCCCAGTTAGATTACTTAGGTGCCTTATGATCCGACCTTGGTTGACCTATAGTCACGATGCAGTCATATATATAATAAAAATATCTATATGGTTCAGTCTACCATGCATCTCTTTTCTTGCATAATTAAAAAAAAATCCTTATGATGACAAGTCTGGCCTCGTGGTGTAGTCTGGTTCGAGTAATTAAGTCCGAGGGGTGTTTCACCTAATGCCTTGAGCCAACTGGATCGGAGGTCATTGGCTGAAAGCTCGCTACATGGACCTTACTAGAGCTTAATGGGGTTGGATAGCTGTAGTCGTCACGGGTATTAAAAAAAATGAAATAATAATAAGCATGAATGAGTTGGTCAGGCTGAACCCAGTGACATGTGGTAATGGCTGGTTTGACTCCATTGTATTGGACCTCTGTGTACCCGGGTTGTTTAGTTGGGATTGATAGCTCTTTTTTTACATGCGAACCATTCTTGACAAATTTAGACAACATGTGATATTCTGCAAATTTGATGGATCAGGTTCTAACTCATTGTAGATTACACTTGTGAACTTGAGTAGTGCACCAAAAACTCAGGCGGTACCCTGTTGTGGTGGAGGTATTAGTACTCTGAGAAAGTCATGCAATTTTATGCACACTACATAATCATATTTTTCTTGTTTTGATAGTTGCCATGCTTGAAAATATATATATTAATTACATGTGTGTTGGCTTAGGATTTATTTTACATTTTTATTAGGATTTCATGTCATGTCATATCATTCATGATGTTTGTGGGTAGCATCCCTGAAAACCCTCACGAGACAATACTCGTCCACTAGGGTAACCTAGGGGTTTAACGGCTTGTTGCACGTGCTAAGTGCAATCGTGATTCCTACGAAAGTGAGTACTTATCTTAATTTTATGCAATTAGTTCTAATAAAATATCAAAGGATCAACCAACACATTTTGTACTCTCATGTTATTGTTTACTCTGAATTGCTAAAGACTAGCAATAAGCAAGTTGGGGGGTGTGATGAGAGCACAAAAGTGCGATCTATACATCACTTAAATTAGTATTATTGCTAACAAATAATGATAAAAGTGCTGCATTAATATTATATTTTTGTGGGGTGCAGCTGATCGTAAATCAAAGTTAAAATGCGCATTGGGTCTGAAAAAGATGCATCACTGCAGGTGACCAGCCAACCGCATGGTTCAATCTCAGTTGCACACTAGAAGGAGCATTAGCCGACTAGGTGCAGCCACATCCAGCAGCAGCATGTCCTCCCCATTTCGTGCGTCCATTTGAAGATCTCCCAGCATCCACACGAGCAAAGCCCAGCCATCCGTGAAGCCTTCCCGCATCCAAGTTTTCGATCCATTCGATTCTTCCGGATCCTTTTCTCCCGCGATTCTCCCGCATCCACTGCTTTCGGATTTGCGACCCCAAGGCACCGTTTCCGTCTTCTCCGCTTGTGATCCAGCACTCGTCCGCACCTCATCCCAGCAAAGATCCCATGTTCAAGGCCAAGCTACCAGAGCTTCCCAAGTTCCAGCCACATAATCAGTAATCACCCGAGTACCAGCAAAGTCCCGATCTTCCCTTCCACATCCCATGCTTCAAGATCCACGCTCAGATCACCCAGGTGATCGCAATCTTCCGGAATCTCCAGTCCTCGAGTCCGCGTGCGAATCTTCCGCTATCAGCTTCCCTTAGCCTCCGCGTGCAAACTTCAGCCGTCCACGTTCCAGCTCTCAGCGTCGGATCCTTGCCGCATCCGTGAGCCAGCCGTCCGTGATAGTTTCGTGCCTCTTCTGTGTCCCAGATTCTCGCATCCACCTGAGTTCCCAGCTTCCGTGATCGCGAGCCATCCGCGCTTCCCAGCATCTCCGCATCCCTCCATGAGCAATCCATGTCTCCACATGTCCGATCTTCAGCGCGATCCATCCGCCCCTTCCACATCTGAGCCGTCCACGCCTATTCCCCTGCGAGCTTTAGGGCTCTTGCAGGGTATAGAAGGGGGCTCTCGGGGGTGAAAAGGGGAGTTCTCATTCGGAAGACACAGAGCACCTGCCATTAGAAAGGAAAAAAAAAGAAAAGAAAGGGAAACAGGGGAGACCCAGTTTCCGAAAAGAAAAGAAAAAGAGAGGGAAAGGCTAATATTTTAATGGAGGGCTGATATCTTGTGAAGGGTGATGGAGGAACCTTTGATGTCTTATTTTCTTTCAAGTAAATTCTGAACGATTGATCTCTTTGATTTACATCTATTAATATGTTTTTGATTCTTGCATGCTTATTTATGAGATAGATCTTTTATGGTTTATATTTCTTGATTCATGAATTTTTTCGATGTTTGATTTGTCGTAGACGTATCGGCACGATAAATACTTAGATCTTGAATTCATGTTTTCAAATTATATAATCCATGATTAGAACTATTTTATCTAATTGATCCTTAATCAAGAATCGCAGAATTTAATTGTTGAAAATATTATCATCGAAGGAGATTCCAGATCCCTACACCATCTTAATCTATCCAAATTTTAATTCTCTGTTTACTGATTTATTTTCTATTTGCAAAACATCATCTTAATCCACAAACTCAACTGAAAATTACATCTAAAAATTACGCTAATAATCCATAGATCATTCCCTGAGGATTCGATCTCGGATTTCCGAGTTATACTACTTGTGCGATTCTCCTGCACCTGGGAGAGCATTTCTGTGACGCATCACTTTTGATTGTGCTTGGGAGGAGGAAGAAGGATGGAGAGAGGAAGAGGAACAAATCCCCTGCAGCCTTCTTTCTTTTTCTATGTTGGAAGAAGGAAGGGAGGAGGAGGAGGCCGCCAAGGCCTTCTTCTTTTCTTCTCCTTGCTTGCGGCTGAACCAAGGAAGAGGAGAGGGAGGCCATGGCTTGGAGAGGGAGAGGGCTTGAATGCCCTAATGCAGCCCCACGCCTCCTCTTAAATAGCATGTGGAGCTCCTACTTTGTAGGAGCTCCTTGATTAATTTCCAAGAGGGGCGTCGGCCCCTCTTGTTGTGCTGCACCAAACAAGAGAAGGAGGAGGGGCGTGCGCCCCTCCTTCTTGGTTAACCTAGTCCTCCTCTAAGGAGGATTAGGAATCCCTAATATGGTTAAGCCTTAATCCAATTAGGCTTAGACCAAGGGTGAACCAATTTTGGATTTAATCAATGCTAGTTCTAATCCAATTAGAACTCAAATGAATTGTGACTCAATTGAACTCTTCAATCCTAATCTAATTAGGAGTCATGTTAATTCATTAGATTAATAATTAATTTGGACTTAAGAAATTCTAATGCAATTAGGACTTATTTAATTTTAGTCCTAATCCAATTAGGACTCTTATTTGAATCCGAAGTCCTAATCTAATTAGGACTTCTAGGAATCCTATTCTAAGTAGGAATTCATATTGAATTCAAAATTCTAATCTAATTAGGATTGTAGGAATCCTACTCCAAGTAGGACTTCCAGTCCTAGTCCAAGTAGGATTTCCAGTCCTAATCCAATTAGGACTTCAGGAATCCTACTCCAAGTAGGATTCGAGTTTTAAGTCCAATTAATCAATTCCCATTGTTCCTTCTTCAACTTGATTATCAATCGAATTGATTACTCATGATTCATAATCACATTTCAACCATTGGATCGGTCAATACCTCTAGTGTGTGTGACCCCATAGGTTCTATTCTGACTGGTAGTGAGATATACTGCGATCTCTATCACAATATCATTGAAAACTCCTTTTAATGGGTTGGAACAGTTCCAACTCAACTCATCAGGGTTTATCGATCATCAAGATATTCCCTGTGAGTCTCACCATCCACCAGTGATACCTAGCAGCATGTAGTGGCTACCCAGCAGAATAGAATGATGAACTTCTAGGTGCAGTTATCGTATGATACAGTCTTACTATCGTGGATCCCTACGGGACGAAGGTCATGGACAACTCGTCAAACTCCATCATCTGTCATATGTCAAGATTTATTCGACTTAAGTTCGAGAGTAAAAAACTCTTTCTCCACTGTGTATACTGCCCCAGCCGAGGTCTTACGATCTCAGTTTTATAAATCATATAGGATCTCTCCTTATCTACCAAGATCGATAGATTCCATATAGGTGCATACCCTACTCCTACGGTGAACTTATTGCAGCCAATCTAAATTGCATGGATCCATATGTCTAGAGACCATGTATATGTGCAGTCAAACTACAATAACCTCACTATGAGTAGCCGAAGCACCGCAGGTCAAAGAACTAGTCTCACTACTGCAACATCAAGCAAGTCACTGACGAGTGGATAGACATCCAAGTGACTTCTTGTCTTGGTCACGCTCAGTATCCTTGTTCTCTAACAAGCACCTGCACTATTACTTCAGTGTCCCCACACCGTAGACTCGAGTCTCGTCTATCCACAAGGAAAGTAATGTATGCACTGATCTCATCGGATCGATCATCGTCCTCGTGATGATCCATCGATCAGGAGCATTTAAAAATAAATCACCAATGATACATGGTTCAAATTTTCAACTCTTGAGAATATGCATCATCATCTTATTAATTTCTTGGATGATTCATAGACACATAAACAATATGAATGAAAAAGATGTCTTTTATTTATTCAATAATAAATAGTCAAGTACAAAATTATGTCCCAGAATTAATAATGTGTCAGCCAGATTGGCTTCTAGGGCATACATCTAACACAAACAACTGAGTGGGGATAACTCCAATGCCATAACTTCTTACTCGATCATAATGCTCCAGGCCCATCAATTCGGCAAAGATCTGAACTTCGACGCGACTGGCCGCGCCAGATGATGATGGCTCTCCGACACACTCAGAAATAAGAGATGTAGCCCTGTCTTATATCTCTCTAAAAAAAATAGTCACATTAATATTTGAAAAAAAGTAAAACTAATAAAAAATAATTTGAATAAATCAAAGATGAATATATACAACTGTATCTCTCGACTCCTTCCGGACAAAACTGTCATCTCGGTGGGTATGAATCATCCTATAAAACTCTACCTCATCAGGTTCCCTCCCATGCTCTCTATCTACACACATGAAGAGTATATTGACAAACTATATATCATGATACGTGCTATATATTAGTAGAGTTTCAAATAGTTTCATAAAAACTTACGAATTTGTCTCTACGTCTCGCATAACTATTCAAGCCTGAAGTGTGAGGAACTACTTAAGATACTCGTGCAGCTCTACCAATATTAGAATATGTCTGCCACAATAAAAGTAAACAATATAATATATTCAATGTATATATTTGCAATCCATATTAATAATAAAGATAATATAAGATATTGAAATAATATACATGACATGTCCTCTTTCAGAAAATCAGTAATGAATAAGCTCCCTCCACTGCTGAGGGTATACATCGGGAGGACAAATACGAGCAACTTCCTCCTCTGTCATATCCTCGTGCTTGAAGTCCATCTTCAACTTCGCCTTATATTCTTTCCATTTGACGTTAAGAAATTTTAACACCCAATCATGGCTCTCTGGAGGGAGTACAAACTTATTCTATAACAAGATACAGAATGTCATAATAATATTAAATCAAAAATTAAAATTATGGTAGGAAGCAAATTAACATATAGGAGGTATCAAATTAAAAAGAACAAATTCAATTTATTACCTGTATAAGTCTAAGAAGCTCAACCTTATACGAAGGAAGCATTTCATTTCACTTCGTATAGTTGAGCGGACACAGCTGACCCTTGCGTGCAACCGATCCTAAGAAACTTGATAAAAGAATTCCAGCCCTCTTGATGGGCTGCCCCAATTTGTTGCATCGGATGATTATCTTGTCACCCTCACGAAGCTACCATACATCCTTTGCTTGAGTGGGACGCCATCTCATCCTCACCGTCCCTTGTCCATTTATTAAAATTAAATAAAATGTGCATTAAAAAATTGAAGACAAATATGAACTTAAAATATGAACTTTAAATCGAATTATCCTAGATCTGGAAGTCATCCATAACAACATCCTCCCTCGGATAATCAGCAGGAGGCTCGCGCTGAGATTGGGGCTCGGGCTGCTGCTGCTCACAAGGCTGCTGGGACTGCAGAGACTGATCAAAAGAAGATCCTACCTGAGAATACTGGAACTCCACATCTCTAAATCGTTTCTCTTGGGGTATATTGTTACCTGGTATGCACAAAAATGAATCAGTATTAGTTAAATGATAAATCTATATTAAATGAATTGCTAATAAAAAACACATTAATTCATTCAATGTAAACATTATAAATTTTACTTACCATTAAGAAACTATATTCTTATTCAACATCCGTCCTAACCAAACTCGTTGGCGCATTTACTTCATCAGTTGGCACAACATTATAAGGCATACACTAAGTATAAGTATCATTGTCCTCCTCTTTCAACCTTTTTTTCATATCATACAAGTTCCTAGGTTTCGTCTTAATGACAACAGACCAATTTTTATCTTTTGAGTCTTGTACAAAAAGTACTTGTCGAGCTTGAGATGAAAAAACAAATAGATCATCTTTCAATAACATACCAGTATATATCAATCTTGAAAAATTTACAAGTATAAATCCATTTATGTTTTATCTCAAATCTCTAGGTGAATTTTTATCCACCCGATCACATCAAAATAATACTACCTTAAATTTTTCATAATAATCCAGATTATAAATATATGTTAGGGCACCATAATAATTTTTTCCATCCTCCTCAACCATAACCCCACTATTTTGGATTTTTCTAAATTTCTCATGCTCTTTAGTATGAATTTTAAAATTATTTATAATGAACACATCGTATCTGTTGACAATATTATTCGGACCTCAAGCAATGACTATTAATTCGTCAGAATAATTTTTCTCCATCATCATTGGTACCTAAAAAGAAATATAGAAGTAATGATTAATTTCTCTCTATAAAAATTAAAAAAAAGCTTAATATATTAGACATCTAACCTGTTTGAAAAGTCATTCACGAAATAACTCAACCAACCATCGTTGCTCAATCCTTGGTATAGGATGAATGTTATGGTTGAGACTTCGTTGAGCTATTAAAAATTCTCTGCACGATCAGAAAATCTTTAATTAAGTACCTTCTTTTACATTCTCCTGATATGACAGTAAATTTAGATTTCAAATAACCATACTAACCTGCAAAACTCGGATATTATATTACTATGAAGTAAGACATAGCGATGCGCTTGTGCCAACGATTTTTGGCCAAGAACAACACTGTCAACTTTTTTCAAAACTCTTCCACCAGATGAGAACCTGTAAACATCTACATTCTCTATGGTATCACAATTCCTTTGAGGTCGATTGAAAACTATTTTAACTCCTTCAAGATATCTCGAACAAAATGTCAAACACTCCTTAGTAATATATCCTTCAGCAATAGAGCTCTCGGGATAGGCTCGATTGCATACATAATCTTTTAAGTGCACAAAAAATCTTCAACAATAAATTTTTAATATCAATATCAATATCAAACTGATTATTAAATATGGATATTAGAGTTTAGAAAAATCATCTCTCAATAGAATACATCCATCGGTAGTAAATCGGTTCACCAAGTTTAGCTTCCGCCGCTAAGTGAATGACTAGATAAACTATAATACTAAAAAACTTAGGAGAAAAGATCTTTTCCATATAGCATAGCGTAAGTGCAACATTAGACTACAATTGATCAAGCTCCTTAGGATCGAGAACTTTGGAACATAATACGTTAAAGAATGATGACAACTGAGAAATAATTGCAAAAACTTGTTTCTAGTCTTGGTTTCTAGTCTAATACTGTTCTTCTCAACATGTACACTTAGTACCACAGTGCTTGTAATCGTAATTGAAATGTCACTCTCTAATAACTACAGGCAGTGGATAAAGGATCAAGATTCATTAAATTCATCCCTTTTGTCGCTATCATGGACGACTACTCTATTTCCTGCAATTTGCAAGATCATGCAGTCACGGTCAAAGGGCTCTATCAATACCTAGTTTCCACACTCGCAGCATGGAATAAAGTGGCATGGTGAATGATTTTCTTAGCCATCTTTTTGGGCTGCTTCATACGATTATATCTTTATTTTTTTTCAAAAAGTAAAAAACATCTCTATCAATCGCTTGAAATAACGAAGCTTAATATTCAAGTTCAAGATTGAGTCTAATAAAATATTAGAATAATCAAATTTTATAAAACAAATATAAATAGATTTGTCTAAGATAACAATAATTACATTTTTAAATAATAGAATAAAAAGTAAGCCAGGAAGCTGGCCGAGTCTGATTGGGGATGGGTACAATCCAAACCTATTTTCGTTAGTTTTAGGTTGAAATTAGAATTCCAAGCAAATGGGGGGCAAGAAGGCTTGCATGGTGTGCCACCGGCCTATGGCCGGAACTTGAAAAAGATGCGATTGGGTTCTGATGCCTTGAAACTTCAAGGACTTTTATAAATAATGGACTGCCACCTAAATATATTGTAAAATTACCTTAAAACTAAAGCTTGGTAACAAAAGGAGATAATGTACAACATATATTTCATTGTCGTCGAAAAGGATATTTCTTCATAGTTATAATCTAATATTTATACGTGTTGATAACTAGTAGGATGGGTGCTAACACTTAGCTTTGGATACTTGTCCTTGTTGTTGTGTCCCACATGGGGCACTATTGCTAAAGTAAGTAATGTTTCCTTTCATCTTTCGTCATGGTAGTGGAAAAATGAGAATCATTACTTCTTTTGGACACTTGTCTTTGCTATGGTGTGCCACATGGGTTACTACTACCACACTTAGTAGGTAGTGTTATCCTCCTCTCACATCATGGGTAGTGGAGAGATGGATACCACTATTTATTTTTGGATATTTGTCCTTTCTATTATGCGCCACATGGACCACTAGTCCTACCAATGATAGATAATATAACTACTTCTCCAATATCAGGGTGGTGGCAACAGTTGGCTAGCCACCAACCTAGAACTCTACTCCATTAAAGCCTCATCCTAATTCGATAACTCTCGTTCTTTGGGCATACATCTAGTTACTCGGGTTGCACCTTTGGACCCAAGCCAATAGGTGCATTGGCATGCACCCTTGACGTATCTGCCTACACCCTCCATACATCAGCGTACATTCTTGGAATAGTAACTGTATATTTCAACCTGTTATCCAAGTACTCCAGCCAGCTGACTGAGTATAACTTGGCCTACTATCTATGTATTTTGGCCTACTAGTCGAGTGATTCAACCTACTGATTATGTTCCCAGTTTACACCTTAGTATTTGATCGAAGGTTAATATTCTTCTAGAATCTCTTATTTAGCCTACAAAAGATGTTCCTTTTGGAAGATGTACTATTACCCGATCTATACTACATTGCCTTACGAGGCCTATTATTGTTCTATCTTCATATCATAACCATTAATATGGATATGGTATAAACAATATCCCCCACATCTCATTATCCGATGGTTAGGAGGGTGATGGAATGTGCGTAGTACCAAATCTATCGGTCTAATTTTAGACTTGGTACTCATCCAACTTGGCCGATTTGAACGAAAAGCTAACCAGAATCATCAATCGCTTGTTTCACATGCTAAGAAAATTAATAGATATAGCTCATTGGAAAGGTGAATTTGACCGTAATGTATAATCATGGAAGATCTGGTAGAGGTAAGATCAATGGTGGTGTTTTCTCTCTAAGAAAAAGATTTTATAGAAAATTTCCAAATGATGTATTTAGAAATTGCCCCCGGTGTTCATCGTCGGACATGCTTGTAGTATCGAGATATTAGTTGAAGCACTCTAGGGGTACCCTATCCCCTCATACCAGCACTGAAGGTTATATTATTTGTAGGGACAAATTGCTCTATAAGTCCATAATTAGCTGATATGTTATGTGATAGAGCAGCCTGCCCCCCAGCATTTGTACCAATATATACCCCAAATAGGGCCTTTAAATTCCTCCAAGTGTTGATAGCTGCCTCGGTTGTAGCCCTATTTTCATTTCCATACTGGACACCAATTCACTCTCAGACATCACATTCAACTTATGGCTAGCTGAAACAACCACTCGAGAAAGAGCTAGATTCACAAGTACCTCGTTATTTTGTATATGACTTCAATCCTGAAGGTTTGCCTGCGTAATACTCGGCCTTCCCTTTATCATATGACATAAGCTTTTGAAAGTCAGACCGCTCTAAAATCTTTACACTATCACATTGTAAGTCTTGAACTGGAGATCTATTGATACATTGAGGACTAGTTTCAAATACTTGCATTGGCGGGGATGTGTTGCATGACAAATGTGGCGACTAATTCTGTTTGGTCAACACTACAACTAATTAATAAATTTGCTTAGCCATCTAGGTGAAGGACTTCTCCTATTAACTAACGAAAAGCCTCAGAACCATTGTAAATTGACTAGTTATAGCTTGGAGGAGATCCTTCTGATTCTCATCTAGATGGTATTTGAATCGGGTAACGGCTTCACTCATCTATTCGATTATCCATTAGAACAACCCTGTAGTCGGAAACTGGCCTTCTTATTCGCCAAGATTCCTTTGAAGGGATGTACCATGTTATATTCCACCACAAGTGGCACGAAGCTACTATGTTGGTGGAGAATTTTCCATCTGCTCACCCTGAAAACTCTATTGTTCCTCTGAAATAGAGAATCTCCAACAAGATTCTCAGACTAAACCATGGTTGAAGGCTGAGGATCACACTTATTCATTGGCGACATGTCATATAGGTTCTACTGAGTATGCCAAAAATTTATTTTCCTTAGTTTTAGTCCAAAATCAGGATTCCAGGCAAATGGTGGAGTGAGGAGGATTGCGCTGCGTGCCATCGACCTATGGCCGAAACTTGAAGAAGATGAGATTAGGTTCTCATGCCTTAAAAACTTTAAGGATTTTTGAGGATAATGGAATGCTACCTAAATCTACTATAAAAATATTGTAAAAAGTAAAGACTGTTAACTAAAGAAGATAATGCGAAAGATAGATTTCATTATTGTCGAAAAGGCTCTTTCTTCATGGTTACAACCTGATATTCATAAGTACTCTTAACTAGTAGGATGGATACTAATTCATAGTTTTGGACACTTATCATCATGTTGTCTGCTACATGGGCCACTATTGCTAAAGTAGGTAGTGGTTCCTTTCTTCTAATATCTGTTGGGAACCCGCCCATGCCGCTGATATTTCAAAACAAAATCAGATGGCAGCGGAATCGGCATGCACGGGTTCGACGTTCATCGCATGAACGTTGTTTCTAGACCTTTCGTAATTAGGTAAGAATTAAAACTTTTAAAACTATTAGGAAGATCAAATCTTCACCTTGCGCGGGTAGATGATCACCGCAAATCTGAATTCGTGGTTTTGGAAGAGGGTTCGCTTGAAGCCGTTCAAACGTCCGGCCTCTACGGGTATCCACACGAAGCAGGATCCGATCCAAGCTCTCTATCTCACCGGGGTGCTAGCTCCCTTGCAGAGATAGCTTTTGATGGCTGATCTCCTCTCTTTCAATCAACCCTTGATTGTGCTTGAGAGGAGGAAGAAGAAGGATGAAGATGGAAGAAGATCAAAAGCCCCTGCAGCCTTCTTCTTTTTCCATGCGTTGGAGCCAAGGAAGAAGACCAAGAGGAGGGAGACGCCTCCTCTTCTTTTCCCTTTGCTGATGGCGGCTGAACCAAGGAGAGATGGAGAGGGGGTGGCCACGTGATGAAGAGGAGAAAGGTCCATCTAGGGCGCCGGCCCTAGTCCTCCTTTAATAAGGATGAAGGGCTCCTACAAGTTAGGAGCCCTTGACTACTTTCCAAGAGGGGGCGCAGGCCCCCCTTCTCTCTTCATGTCGCACCAACTAAGTGAAGAGGGGCTGATGCCCCTCTTACTTGGTTAACCCAATCCTCTTCCAAAAAGGATTAGGTGCCTCTCTCATGGTTTAATCCTAATCTAATTAGGATTAGCCAAATTTGGGTTCAATCTACGCTAGTCCTAATCCAATTAGGACTTGAATGAATCATGACTTAATTGAACTCTTCAATCCTAATCCAATTAGGAGTCATGTTGATTCATTAGATTAATAATTAATTTAGACTTAAGGAATTCTAATCCAATTAGGATTTGTTTAATTTTAGTCCTATCCAATTAGGATTCTAATTTGAATCCAAAGTCCTAATCCAATTAGGATTTCTAGGAATCCTACTCCAAGTAGGAATCCAATTTTAATTCAAAGTTCCTAATCTCATTAGGATTGTAGGAATCCTATTCCAAGTAGGAATCCCAGTCCTACTCCAACTAGGATTCCCAGTCCTAATCCAATTAGGACTCTAGGAATCCTACCCAAAGTAGGATTCTTGTTTCAAGTCCAATTAATTAATTTCCTTTCCTTCTTCAACTTCTTATCAATCAAATTGATTACTTGTGATTCCTAATCACGATTTCAACCATCGGATCGGTCAATACTTCTAGTGTGTATGACCCCATAGGTTCTACTCTGACTGGTAGTGAGATATATTGTGATCTCTATCTCAATATCATTGAAAACTCCTTTCAATGGGTTGGAACGATTCCAACTCAACTCATTAGGGTTTATCGATCATCGAGATAATCCCTGTGAGTCCCACCATCCACCAGTGACACCTAGCAGCATGTAGTGGCTACCCAGCAGAATGGAATGATGAACCTCTAGGTGCAGTTAACATGTGATACAGTCCTACTATCGTGGATCCCTACAGGACGGAGGTCATGGACAACTCGTCAAACCCCATCGTCTGTCATATGTCAAGATTTATTCGACTTGAGTTCGATAGCGGAAAACTCTTTTTCCACTTTATATTACTGCCCTGGCCAAGGTCTTAGAACTCAGTCTAACAAATCACATAGGATCACTCCTCTTCTATCAAGGTCGATAGATTCCTTATAGGTGCATACCCTACTCCTACAGTGAACCTACTGCAGCCAATCTACACTGCATGGACCCATATGGCTAGAGACCATGTATGTGTGCAGTCAAACTACAATAACCTCACTGTGAGTAGCCGAAGCACCGCAGGTCAAAGGACCAGTCACACTACTGCAACATCAAGCAAGTCACTGACGAGTGGATAGACATCCAAGTGACTTCTTGTCTTGGTCACGCTCAGTACCCTTGTTCTCTAACAAGCACCTGCACTATCACTTCAGTGTCCCTACACTGTGGACTCAAGTCTCGTCCATCCAGAAGAAAAGTGATCTGTGCACTGATCGGATCGATCACCGTCCTCGTGATGATCCATTGATCAGGAGCATTTAGAAATTAATCACCAATGATACATGGCTCAAATTCTCAACTCTTGAGAATATGTATCATCATCTTATTAATTCCTTGAACGATTCATAGACACATAAATAATATGAATGAAAATATGCCTTTTATTTATTCAATAATAAATAGTCAAGTACAAAATTATGTCCCTAGAATCAACAATGTGTCAGCCAAATTGGCTTCTAGGGCATACATCTAACAATCTCTCACTTGCACTAAAGCCAATTGGTCATATATCTTAGGCCCATCTTCTCAAGGTGGGCTTCAGTCTTTTGCTGACTCAGCTGCTTAGTGAACGGGTCTGCCATGTTATCCGCGGAGTCTACTCTCTGCACCTCTACATATTTCTTCTCCACATAGTCGCGTATGAGGTGAAAGCGCCGCTCTATGTGCTTGGACTTCTGATGAGACCATGGCTCCATAGCTAGTGCTATGGTGCCAATGTTATCGCAGTAAAGTGTTATGGCATCTAATGACATTACACCTAACTCTGCAATTAACTTTTAATCAAAAGGTTTCCACTGCACCCTTAGATACGGCTTAACATTCAGCTTCTAAGGTAGATCTATAATGATCGGTTGTTTGGAACTCTTCCAATTTACTGAACCACAATTGCACATATTCTGATGTAGACTTTCTATCATCAATATGTGTGCATCCTTCTACCTTCAACTCTGATCTTCTCCGAAGACCAAGAATAAATCTTTAGTTCTTCTCAAGTACTTAAGAATATTCTTCACAGCTGTCCAGTGTTCTTCACCTGGATTCGACTGATATCTGCTTATGACACTCACAGCAAGGGCTATATCAGGTCGTGTACATAGCATGGCATACATGAGGCTCCCTATTGCTGATGCATAGGAGATCTTGCTCATGCGTTGAATCTCTTCAGATGTGTTGGGGCACATCTTCTTGGAGAGATGAATTCCATGCCTTAGGGGTAAGAGACCCCTCTTGGAGTTTTCCATGCTGAACCTCTTCAGCACCTCCTCTATGTACATCTTCTGTGAAAGGCCAAGCATCCTTTTAGATCTATCTCTATAGACCTTTATTCCCAAAATATAGGATGCTTCCCCAAGGTCTTTCATGGAGAATTCTTTTGACAACCAGACCTTGACCGAGGTTAGTATGGGAATATCATTCCCAATCAGGAGAATGTCATCTACGTACAGTACGAGAAAAACGACAGCACTCCCACTAACCTTTTTGTAAACACACGGTTCCTCTTCGTTTTTGATGAAATCAAACGTTTTGATTGCGTCATCGAAACGAGTGTTCCAACTCCGAGATGCTTGCTTTAGTCCATAGATGGACCTTTGCAGCTTGCAGACCTTGTGATCTCCATCACTGGAAGTGAAACCCAAAGGCTGTTCCATATAGATATCTTCATCAAGATATCCATTCAGGAAAGCAGTTTTCACATCCATATGCCAGATTTCATAATCATGAAATGCTGCAATGGCAAGCAATGTTTGGATGGATTTTAGCATGGCTACAGGTGAAAAGGTCTCCTGATAGTCAATGCCTTCGCGTTGACTATACCCTTTCGCCACAAGCCTTGCCTTATAGGTCTCTACCTCTCCATCCGAACCTATCTTCCTTTTGTGATCCTCTGAGACGTAAAAATTGTATCCTAATGACTCTTTAGGATATCCTATAAAACGAGCACTTATGGTCCTAGCCTCTAACTTGTCTGCCTGTAGTCTCTTGACGTGGGCCGGACATCCCCAAATCTTGAGATGACTCAGACTTGGTTTCTTACCATGCCATATCTCATACGGTGTGGTAGGAACGGATTTAGAGGGAACTCTATTCAATAAATAAATCGCTGTGAGTAAGGCATCTCCCCAAAGGAACATAGGTAAATCAGTGAAGCTCATCATGGACCTGACCATATCCAATAGGGTCCGATTCCTCCTCTCTGACACCCCGTTGAGTTGAGGTGTACCCGGAGGTGTCCATTGTGAGACTATGCCGTTTTCTTTGAGATAGTCCCGGAATTCCCCACTAAGGTATTCTCCTCCTCGATCTGATCGAAGAGCCTTAAGAGGTTTTCCAGTTTGTTTTTCTACTTCATTCTTGAACTCTTTGAACTTTTCAAAGGATTCAGACTTGTGTCTCATAAGATACACATACCCATACCGTGAATAATCATCGGTAAAGGTAATAAAGTAAGAATAACGTCCCCTGACTAGCACATCGAATGGGCCACATACATCTGTATGTACTAGGGCAAGTAATTCAGTGGTCCTCTCCCCATGTCCTACAAAGGGCAGTCTTGCCATTTTTCCTTGAAGACAGGACTCGCAAACTGGATATGACTCGGAAGTCAATGAGCCTAAAAGCCCATCTTTATCCATTTTGTTCATTCTGTCCTCTCCAATATGGCCAAGCCTGAGGTGCCACAAATATCTTTGGTTTATCTCATCTCTGGATCTTTTGGATCCTTTGGCACTCACATCTTGCTCGGTAACATTCACAGATACATCCATATGTAAATGATAGAGACTGTCAATCATGAAACCACGTGCGACTATTTTATTTCTTAAATAAATAGAACAGCAGTCTTTGTCAAATGTAAAAACATGACCTTCCTGTGCTAGACATGAAACAGAAATCAAATTTTTGCTAGCAACAGGTACATAATAGCAGTCTCTAAGTATTAAACTAAATCTAGACGGTAGTCGCAGATGGTAGGTGCCAACAGCCACAGCAGCAACTTTTGCCCCGTTGCCAACCCGAAGGGTTACCGCACCTTCCGCCAGCCTTCTACTTTCCTTTAGACCCTGCATGGTAGTGCACAAATGAGCACTAGAACCAGAATCTATAACCCAACTAGAAGTAGAAGAAACCGTTAGATTAGTTTCAATTATGAGCAAGTCTATACCTTCTGAAGGTATGTCACCTTTCTTGTTCTTTAGGCTCTCGAGGTATGAAGGACAGTTTCTCTTCCAGTGGCCTTCGACATTGCAGTGGAAACATTTTCCTTTGTCGTTAGCCTTTTTCTTTTGAACTTCCTTCTTTTGCTTCTTGTCTTTCTTCTGCTTCTTAGCATGCTTCTTTTTCTTCCAAGTAGACTTTCTCTTGGAACCAGAAGTCAACTCAGCAGTAAGGACATTGCCCCTTGAACCTTTCAAGGCTCCCTCAGCAGTTACCAACATGTTGATTAGTTCAGTCTTAGTGCATTCAATCTTATTCATGTGGTAGTTTACTATAAACTGACCAAATGAATCAGGAAGTGACTGTAGGATCAAATCCACTTGCAATTCCTTGTGCATGTCCATACCGAGCTTCTCAAGCTCCTCTAGGTCCTTGATCATGGTCAGACCGTGATCATGGACAGACTGCCCTTCGCGCATCTTCGCTTTGAAAAGCCTCTTGGACACTTCAAAACGAGCTGTGCGACTCTGCTCACCATACAACTCTTGCAGGTGTGCCAGTATGTCCCTAGCAGTCTTTATATTTTCATGCTGGCATTGGAGTTCATTAGACATGGATGCCATCATATAGCATTTTACTCTAATGTCATCATCCAACCACTTTTTATGCAACTCACGCTGAACATCAGTAGGACGTGCTGGTAGTGTGGGGATATCTGAATCGAGTATGTAGCCTATCTTCTCACAGTCCAAAACTATTTTGAGATTTCTAAGCCAGTCTTTGTAATTGGTTCCGGTCAGTCGGTTGGTCTCAAGAATACGGGTCAGAGGGTTTGAAGCCGACATTGTATCTGCAGAGAGTAAAGATTCTAGTTAGACTTTTGTACTTGATCCTAATCTGTTCTAAGGTCTTTTAGAACAAATGTAACTCCCACTATTTTCTCGAATCCCTCACACTCCCCTGGTAGGAAAACGGAAATCCTACATGACTAAGGTTTCTAGTGGGTACTGCGGTCCCACCAATTTACATGCCACCTCACCTAACAGTTATTGGTGACACATAGATGGATGAGTGTACAACTCTTGTACAATGCTTCTCAAGCATGTTGCAGTGTAACTTGGTCTCTAAGCCATGAAGACCTCACCTAACAGTTATTGGTCCCATTTCTTAGTTAAGTCAGACCCACCGTATAACCGTAGGAATAAAGTCGTCATTGGGTCCTCACCTAACAGTTATTGGTGCCCAACCCCACCTTTACCCTACAACATCTCATGTCTATAGAGAGGTCCAGCCCCCCGATGCAACTTGACCACTGTGTCCAGCCGAGACAAATCAACATCAGAAAGGCCTTAGCAGCTCTACTACAGTGGAAGACCTATTGACTTAATATTGGTTAATCAGGTCTTAGTGTTTGCAACTTGAGCCCTTCATAAGAGGTAATCGAACAATTGGCCAGGTAAGCAGGTGGGAGGCTCCCCTTACTCAGAGAGTAAGGTCCTAATTAAGTAACCACCTTTCATGCTTTCCTAGACACCAATTAGATCAATTAATCTAATATGACTTGCTCATGTCGGTTCACTCTCGACTTGATTGAGGAGGTTTTGATTTAGGTCTCAATTGGGTTTGCTACATCACATGTAAACCTATCTACCCGACTCGCATTCACATCACATGCAAACGGCTCATCACAGGCAGTTATAATCGCAGCATCAAATTAAAGCTAAACTTTAAATAGGTGATGATCATGGATTCTAATTAGGTCGTATTACAAGCACATGCACATCAATCGATCAAGTGGTCTTCAACTCTTGAATTGGTTCTAAGCCTCCTTGATTCGATCCTTGATCAACTCTTGATCCCATCGCCATCAACCGCTTAGATCACCTTTCATCTCATGCCTTTGCTTCAACTTGATCGTTGATGTACATCACATCACAGAAATACAACCAGATGTAAAATAAAAATAAAAATAAATTACATCTCCTTTTAGGAGGCACGCAGGCCTCTCAAAACATCAAATAAGATGCATGCAAGCATCTGAAAAATTACATGACATTGCAGATCACATCGCAGGTCATTACATTTGATACCAAAAGGGGTTGAATCCTATGATCATCACCGTATGCAACAATTATAATTTTCAGATCTGAAAACTAACTGATTATATCATGACATAGGTCGCTGATCATGCTAATCATGATTCTAAACTTTGTAATCCCATTAACAATGCATTTAGAATCATCTTTTTATCACATAAAAATCAGCATGCATGATCATTCAATTTTCAGATCTAATAAGCCTTTAGATATTTAATTCTTACCTTAATCTACGAAGCCTAGGCTCTGATACCACTGTTGGGAACCCGCCCATGCCGCTGATATTTCAAAACAAAATCAGATGGCAGCGGAATCGGCATGCACGGGTTCGACGTTCATCGCATGAACGTTGTTTCTAGACCTTTCGTAATTAGGTAAGAATTAAAACTTTTAAAACTATTAGGAAGATCAAATCTTCACCTTGCGCGGGTAGATGATCACCGCAAATCTGAATTCGTGGTTTTGGAAGAGGGTTCGCTTGAAGCCGTTCAAACGTCCGGCCTCTACGGGTATCCACACGAAGCAGGATCCGATCCAAGCTCTCTATCTCACCGGGGTGCTAGCTCCCTTGCAGAGATAGCTTTTGATGGCTGATCTCCTCTCTTTCAATCAACCCTTGATTGTGCTTGAGAGGAGGAAGAAGAAGGATGAAGATGGAAGAAGATCAAAAGCCCCTGCAGCCTTCTTCTTTTTCCATGCGTTGGAGCCAAGGAAGAAGACCAAGAGGAGGGAGACGCCTCCTCTTCTTTTCCCTTTGCTGATGGCGGCTGAACCAAGGAGAGATGGAGAGGGGGTGGCCACGTGATGAAGAGGAGAAAGGTCCATCTAGGGCACCGGCCCTAGTCCTCCTTTAATAAGGATGAAGGGCTCCTACAAGTTAGGAGCCCTTGACTACTTTCCAAGAGGGGGCGCAGGCCCCCCTTCTCTCTTCATGTCGCACCAACTAAGTGAAGAGGGGCTGATGCCCCTCTTACTTGGTTAACCCAATCCTCTTCCAAAAAGGATTAGGTGCCTCTCTCATGGTTTAATCCTAATCTAATTAGGATTAGCCAAATTTGGGTTCAATCTACGCTAGTCCTAATCCAATTAGGACTTGAATGAATCATGACTTAATTGAACTCTTCAATCCTAATCCAATTAGGAGTCATGTTGATTTATTAGATTAATAATTAATTTAGACTTAAGGAATCCTAATCCAATTAGGATTTGTTTAATTTTAGTCCTATCCAATTAGGACTCTAATTTGAATCCAAAGTCCTAATCCAATTAGGATTTCTAGGAATCCTACTCCAAGTAGGAATCCAATTTTAATTCAAAGTTCCTAATCTCATTAGGATTGTAGGAATCCTATTCCAAGTAGGAATCCCAGTCCTACTCCAACTAGGATTCCCAGTCCTAATCCAATTAGGACTCTAGGAATCCTACCCAAAGTAGGATTCTTGTTTCAAGTCCAATTAATTAATTCCCTTTCCTTCTTCAACTTCTTATCAATCAAATTGATTACTTGTGATTCCTAATCACGATTTCAACCATCGGATCGGTCAATACTTCTAGTGTGTGTGACCCCATAGGTTCTACTCTGACTGGTAGTGAGATATATTGTGATCTCTATCTCAATATCATTGAAAACTCCTTTCAATGGGTTGGAACGATTCCAACTCAACTCATTAGGGTTTATCGATCATCGAGATAATCCCTGTGAGTCCCACCATCCACCAGTGACACCTAGCAGCATGTAGTGGCTACCCAGCAGAATGGAATGATGAACCTCTAGGTGCAGTTAACATGTGATACAGTCCTACTATCGTGGATCCCTACAGGACGGAGGTCATGGACAACTCGTCAAACCCCATCGTCTGTCATATGTCAAGATTTATTCGACTTGAGTTCGATAGCGGAAAACTCTTTTTCCACTTTATATTACTGCCCTGGCCAAGGTCTTAGAACTCAGTCTAACAAATCACATAGGATCACTCCTCTTCTATCAAGGTCGATAGATTCCTTATAGGTGCATACTCTACTCCTACAGTGAACCTACTGCAGCCAATCTACACTGCATGGACCCATATGGCTAGAGACCATGTATGTGTGCAGTCAAACTACAATAACCTCACTGTGAGTAGCCGAAGCACCGCAGGTCAAAGGACCAGTCACACTACTGCAACATCAAGCAAGTCACTGACGAGTGGATAGACATCCAAGTGACTTCTTGTCTTGGTCACGCTCAGTACCCTTGTTCTCTAACAAGCACCTGCACTATCACTTCAGTGTCCCTACACTGTGGACTCAAGTCTCGTCCATCCAGAAGAAAAGTGATCTGTGCACTGATCGGATCGATCACCGTCCTCATGATGATCCATTGATCAGGAGCATTTAGAAATTAATCACCAATGATACATGGCTCAAATTCTCAACTCTTGGGAATATGTATCATCATCTTATTAATTCCTTGGACGATTCATAGACACATAAATAATATGAATGAAAAGATGCCTTTTATTTATTCAATAATAAATAGTCAAGTACAAAATTATGTCCCTAGAATCAACAATGTGTCAGCCAAATTGGCTTCTAGGGCATACATCTAACAATATCATGGTTGTAGAAAGATAGGAACCATTACTCATTTTGGACACTTATCTTTGCTATGGTGTGCCATATAGGTCACTATTGCCATACTTGATAGGTAGTGTTACTCTCCTTCACGTCATGGGTAGCGGAGACATGGGCATCACTATTTATTTTTGGATATTTGTCCCTTTTATCGTATGCCACATGGAGCATTATTCCCATCCATGGTAGGTAGTGCAACTGCTTCTCCCATATCATGGGTAGTGTAATAATTGGTTGGCTACCATCCTAAGACTCTGCTCTATTAAGGTCTCATTCTAGACCAAGGTTAGCATCTTCTAGTAGTTATTGGCCTAGTAACTATATATTTCATCCTCTCTTGTCGATGTATTTTGGCTTGCTGATTGAGTATCTCTTGGCCTACAAGCTGTGTATTTTGGCCTACTGGACGAGTGATTCAGCCTACTGATTATGCTTTCGGTCTATACCTCGATATTTGATGGAAGATTGATATTCTTTCAGAACCTCTTATTTGGCCTGCAAAATATATTCCTTCTAAATATCTACTGTTACCCTGTCTTTACTGGATGGCCTTTCGAGGTTTGTTATTAATCGGTCTTCATATCATAACCATTAGTATGGATGTGGTCTAAATAAAACCCAATCCATAGTTGAATTAGATAAAAAACCTAAAGCAAACCTAATCCAATTCTCATTGATTTTGATCAAATCAAATTTAATATTAATTTTATCGATCCATTGATGTTTCAAGTCAAAATAATCAAAAAAACAAATCATAACAAAAATATATAAATTGATTACCTAGTTATATCATAAACATATTATGAAATAAAATAATAGCAAGTGTTATGTAAATATGATCAAAATCATATTCTTCATTGATTTGACTGATATATATATATATATCGATGCATGATTGTAATCAACAAAAAAATTATTAACAATTTTTATCATGAGAAGGATATTAGTTTCTTATATTCAAGAAAGGGTTGTGAAATATATAATTTTGAACTTAAATATTCAAATCCAATCTATATTAGAAACAGATCATGCAAATCCTAGCCTAATCTAAATAACTTCAAGTTTGTTGGTTCAGATTAATTTTGGGTCTGTTGCAGATCAGAAGTAGGTGAATTGAATCCTTTTATAGCCCTAGTGAAGATTGATGATGGATATATCATAGATCTATCTTTAATGCACCAATATTTATGCCAAAGAAATTGTCATTTTTGGCCTAGTACCCTTCTTCTTAACCTGTACAATTAGCACAGAATAGATTCCAACTATGGTTTGGAGCATCATTTCTCAATAATTGCTGTCAGTTAAAGCAAGGTATAAGACTCATCAAGCATCCCTTTAATGGACATAGTGTTTCATCCAGGACAGCTCCATTCCCTACCATACATGGGATCATGTAGTCCGAGTTCGAGTGCCACATGCCAATCCAAGTTCTAATCGTGACAAAGAATAAAGCGGTGTAGCGAATCATATTTTCTTATCCATCCTTTCAGACTGCCCCATATGATTATATCTTTAATTTATTAAAAAATAAAATAATCTGGATCAGTCCTTTGAAGTCTGAAAAATCAAATTTTATAAAAATAAATAAAAATATATTTGTTTTAAATAATAAAACATAAATTTTATATAATAATTAAAGAGTTAGGCTGCAACCAGGTTGGGTTGGATCTGGGATGGGCACAACGTCATTGATTGCTGTCTGTAGAAAAAAAGGTACAAGACTCGTTCAGCATTTATCTCTCTTATTGACTTGGCTTTATCCCCCAAGTGTTGCTATCCGGGACCACCCAATTCACTTTGATACACTGTAAGTCTGTAACGGGGGATCATAAAAGACAAGTCAAGGGAAATGACTTTATCCCCCAAGTTAAGTGGAAATGAAATCTTAATTAGATCTTCTTTGTGCTCGTCGAAAGAGCCACATGTCCTTGTTGTGGGAATTTTCCTTCGCGGTGGAAAGCGAATGCGACCAGACTGAAACTATGCCCACGTATCTGTTCTCTCTCCAAAGAAAAGTATGCTTCTGTAACTGAAGCTCCACGCCATCTTGCCTGGCAATTGGCTGGGTTGCATCAATTTTGTTTTACTTATTTATTTTTTATTTTTTCGTACATCGACCTCTCACATCAAATATAGATAAGTACAGTCAGAAAAATTTAAAAAAAAAAATTGGCCCAGCGGATGAGAAACACCCGTCTGTTCACCCAAATTTTATTTGAAGTTTAGAAGTAGTAAGGCTGTGAATTCCAGTGTTGCACTAAAATGGTATTTGTATGATGGTTCTATGAACGGTATGGTCCCTGCAGAAGCACACTTGCGCTTGCTAATTATACTAATTAATTTCTTCTGCCATGCAGGTATCTGTAACGCTGCCACATCAGGAGCGTGCAAGGAATTGGTGCTCGAAAGAATTATATACTCCTCGTTTGCAGTAATCTAGACTCTTATTTAGATAAGGTGGTAAGGCCCTGACGGATGACTGGAACAAACTTAAGTCTTCTTTTATCGGATTTGATGCAAGCGAATATAAAGAAAAGATGAAATGTTGAATTAACTTAGATTTTTGTCACCAATGTCCAATCAATTTCTTAAAATAATTGGTGATGACTAGAAATAAGAAGCAACTTCTTATTTTGCGCAAAACACGGCATATCAGTGTCAATTTAGCTAAGAGGCTTTCGTCTTTATCTGAAGATATTTCTGAACAGCTAATCTATAGATCTTGGTGCTACGAAAAGGTCTTGGACAAATTTCTTCTCTTCTTGGATGTAACCAGAGATATATGGACATAAATGCTGCTAGAAGACTTAAATCAGTTGACCCGCTAAGTCTAGATACTGTGGATCTGTACCAATCCTTTGAGGGTGGGCCCCTAGGCGGGCCCCACTAAACACTCCGTTGACCAGACTATGGGTCGTTTTGGGTATGGCCCGGCTTTAGCCCATGGCCAAATGCCAGAGTCCTGAAGGTCAGTTCCCAATTTCAGTCCAGTGTTTGAGATAGAGATGGACTCCATCTCCTTCTCTCAAACCTCACTAGCTATTTACTACTGAATATTACGCCCCGGGTCAGGCCCGTAACATGGCCATGCTATTGCAAGCTACTGCTCACAGTAACATAAAGCCTCATTAATAAGTCATGCAAAAGTAATATTTCATTCATAGTGTTCTTCCAAAATGTAACAGTACAAAGCTCTAAAGTCATTCAAAATGAATTTCCCAACCCAAAAATCTTCAGGCTCTCTGCTCCTAATAACCCTATATATCTGGAAAAAAAAATAACATAAGACATATGAGCTATGTGGCTCCATAAATAACCATGGACTATATAGATCCAGAATATCTCATGCCAATGCTTCATTTGAAGAATATAACAATTATAACAAAATAAAGCATTTAATAGACGATATACTCAAAACCAGTCATAAAGCAATGCATGCTCAATCATGCAAGTTCATAAATATGATAATGCAATTTATATAAAAATGTTGTCATCTATCCATGCTTTATAAATCCTACTCTCAGACGGATATGCTGCTATGGTCACTATAATCCCGTGACTATAGTCGACGAGTTTTATAACTCATTCATATTTGTTACCAACTTTAACTCATTGATAGAGGGTCGTATTCGTTGGATGCTAACTCCAGAGTGTCGACCGGCCTCTATTTCTAGAGGCGGGCATAGCTATCTAAGAGTTCATAAATCATCATTCTTTTTCATAAAGCATAGGTTGGAAAATGACAAATGGCATCATTATGCATAATCATGCTACAAACATTATTTTTATGCAATTTATCATAACCATAATTCATACCCAATTAAACATTCATGAAGGATACAATTTAATCAAATTTATGAATCACATGCAATTATATGCTTGAGCATCCACTCAATAGCATTATTATGCAATTTAATCAAATTCATGAATCATATACAATTCATCATAACCATATTTCAAACCCAATTAAACATTCATGAAGGATGTAATTTAATCAATCCACTGAACCACTGGTGCTCGATCATTAATATGCATTGTGGTTGCCTTTTGCGTTCAGGCATTCATTCTTGCTCGATGGCAGATGGGTTGGAACCAAGTCCTGAACTATGACATCGAACCATTATATTATTTTAGTGTGAATAATTCTGGGATTCCCATGATTGCTTCTAACAATGTCCAAATGTTCTAGCCTCAGAACAATTCGATGACGCCAAGAGGCACAAAAATTAAAGCGCCAAAGGAAAATAATCTTTCATCTAACCATTGCTCTGATTGCATTACTTTATGATCAAATAAGGATCATGATGGTCAATAAGGAGGGTAGTTTATCTATTGACTCCCTAATTATTGGAAGTTTAAAGATCCTTTAGATATCTATGGATGGGAAGCATAGCAATTTTAATCTGAACGAAGAAGCATAGACCGAATGATATGCCTCATGGAGGAATGGCAATCTTTAGATGCCTTTCCAGATTATGATGGTGAGATGTGAGGAAGGCATTATAAAGTCATTCTGTGATTGAGGCAGTGCAGTGTCCATCCACTTTAAAAGAAGAGACCACAAAGAAAGGAACTGGGGATTAGAGGTGGGAGAACAAAGACAAGAGCCCAAGCACATGAAAACAAGCCACCAGCAGGCCAAATGATTTAAAGGTGACTTTGGAGCAGTCAGAAAGTTGGATCTCTCTTTTCCATAATAACTTGCTTCTTTAACTACTATGTGCGATTCCATGTTGAGTGGAGTGCACCACCAAGCATCAACTACATGGAGCTAGCACCACTTTGACCGTAAGGTAACTTTGATGTGCATGAAGCCACCAAGAGAATTGAAAGGGAAAATGGAAAAGGAAAGCATCATTGCAAGAGAAACCTGTCTGAAGTCCCAAGAGGTAGAATTGCTTGAGAAGCATGACGGTAAATTCAAAAGTTGGAGGATGGAGGAGGCACCGAAAGCAAAGTGGATGTGGTAAGCTCCACGAAGTTGCTCCCCTTGACTTGAAAAAGCTCTCCAAATATGGCTTGTGAACCACCCGAGTTGCAACCCTTTAAATTTTAGAACTTGGAGAGTCTGCAACAAGGTACCTTCCCCTTGGCCACTCAAATTACAGGATTTTCATTGACGTATTAAGATTCATCCCACCTAAAATGCAATTACCGAACACCAAGCTAATTGTTTATTTCCTTCTTGTTGGCATTGCACTATTGCAGTTGTGCCTAAAGGATGAGCTCCAATTAAACTCCGACGCCAACGGCCCATTTTATCTCATCAATACAGGTTGGCCGCAATTTCTTCTGAAAATGGCTAATATCTCCTCTGTAACTTTGTTGCCCCAACAATGGTCGGACAGACAGATGATGTACCTTATGCATGGCCAAAATGCCACAACTAGGTGAATATGGTTGCTCTGCACTGTTGTGGCAACAACAGTGTAAGGACTCAGCCCCGTAGGATTCAGCCCGTAAGACTTGAATAAAGTATTGGGCCACCTCGGCCTACACGCCCCTGGAGCTTGATGGGAAAGTAGAACTTGGCTTGACTCTCGAATAGCTAGGAAATCTATTCAAGCTTTCGCAGAAACAAGAGACCAATTAGAAATAAGGGGGACATAAAAACCATATCTATAAATGTTTTCGAGACCGAAAACACTTAAAAAACCATAATCATAAGATGTTACCGTGTTGGACGATCCTCGGTTGAAATGTTGCAGGAGGAGCTGCAACAGACAATTATCCAACATATTAAGTGGGATGTTTCACATGCTGTGATACATGACTGTAAAGTTGGAAACCAAAGGAAAACGATATGCTGCTTCATTCCATAGCAGCAAACTTCTTCCACCAGGAAAAACTTGGACAATGCCATCACCTGCCAGTCTACTTTTTCAGGGTATCTGCAACATTGCTACGAGTTCCTCAGGCACATATTCATGGAAAGTTGCGGTATGAATGGTGTCCAAGATCATGGTTTTGTAAATGCTCTGAATCACAATTGAGCTATTTGACCAAGAGATGAAAATTCAGCATCGATATTAGAGAGAGCGGCCGGATCAATATGAACAGTTGAACAAACCATAGGCAAAGAATAGGAAGAGACAGCAGGCAAACTGTCTGATTCTTCTTTGTGCACCATTTTATCCTCAGAATTTGGATCCTTAGATTTGTCTACAAAATTAACATCTGAGCGGTTGAACAGTTGATGCTTTGACTCCAAGCAAGATTTCAGATCATCTTCACTTCGCGCTCTATTCAACTTATCCATAAGATCGTTCACTGCTGCATATCTCTCAGCATGCCATTTTATAACTTTCTTTAGTCTTTTGAACTCTCTGTTGGCATCTTGTTCTTCGTCATAGGGTAAGCCCTCATCATTAAAAAGCTCCCTTTCCTGCAACTTCCTTAACTTCTGATTAATCAGGCTCCGAATCCTCTCTCTTAAGTTGTCTGCCTTTTCAGTATTTGATTTTAGCTTCACTTTTATCTCAGATACCAACTTATGAATCTTGTCATCCGATGATACATCTTCCAGTATTTGCTGGTCCTCTAGTTTGAGCATCTCGACAACAGAGAATGTTTCCTCCAGTAGACCAACATTCTGTATGTACTTATCAAATGCTTCATTTTCAGCTTCAATGTTTCCTTCAATGTGCTCCTTCAACTTCATGAACCTCCACTTGTTTATATTAATAGCATCCTGGCATTAATCACCAAAACCAGGAAGCGTTCAATAAAGATACAACAGGCAAAACTTCTAGCAAACTAGAAAATACTGCATATGATGACTGTACCTTCCGGGTCAAAGGTTTCTTAGATCGTAGAGAATTGGCAAAAGCAGTGGAAAGTTGTCTGAGTGAATTCAGTCTCCACGACGATCTGTCACAAGATACACAGATGATTAGAAAAGGAGGAAAAAATCTGCAAGCAACAAGGAGCTGTGCGAAAAAATACGGCATTCTTACTTTTCCTAGACTTACCCAGTCGAAGGTGCATCAGTTGATGATTGTTCCAATGAAGGTGAGCTAGATGGCGGTGGCTTGTCGGGTAGAGTACCATTTTGTTTCAAAACTGTAACATTGACCACAAGGGGAAAAAACCAAGATAAGTGGCCATTAACAAAAAGAAGAACACAGGTGAAACATCATAGCGGTGATTATTCGATTATATAAATAACAGGTAATAAAAGGATTTAAATTAATTTGATCGCAACCATTCAAGATCTCACAAACATTATTAATAGACTACATAATCATCATTTTACATTGCCAATAGCATAATAAACAAGGTATTACATGCAATGTGCTGGTGCTGTGCTGGCCTGGCTCCAGCCAAGTATGTTCTGTACTGTGCTAGTGCTTACACACACTGGCTAATAGGCGTAGTACTAGTCTCCAAAGGGGCTGGGTTCACAACCATGCTGCATGCCAGTCTTGTGGAGACATGGTGCCGTACAGCATGGACCAGCACATCTATTAAGCAGCACAGACCAACATGCTAATCTTTGACTACAAAAGAAAGATCTAAACCAAATCAACTTTGGTGAGTATTAGAGTTGGTCATTGACCTGTGCACATCAGTACACATACCATGAATATGACAAGGATTTTGAGCTTTGGAACAGCAACTCTTGCAGCACTGAAAGGGGCACCTGCAAAATAACAATAAGTACGTCCAAAAATCAAAAAAACAAAAACAAAAACAAAAAACAAATCACATATGATGCAAGAACATGTGTGCATGCATGAATGCACACACATGATGATAGAAGGAATAGAAATAGAAAAGTTTCCTAACCAAATTCCAACAATGTCTTAATGAGAAAAAAGGCTGACCAGGAATAGAAACGTACACACCAATTCAACAAATCCTGAATGAACAAGAATACACATATGGGAGGGATATACATAAACACACGCATGAATAAAAATAGAAAAGTTTCCTGATCAAATTTCGACAATATTTTAATGAGAAAAGAGGTTGAACAGGAATAGAAAGATACACATCAATTCAACAAATCTTGAAACAATAAGAATACACATATGGCAGGGATACACAAATATATGTGCATGTGCCTGTGTCTACGTCTCTAAATACATAGATTTACGTACACATATATTTTGTAGATAGATAGATAGACAAACTTAAACACGCATACATATTTTACAAATAGATATATAACTTATGGTAAATATTAATTTTTGCTTAATTTATGAAAAAATCTACCGATCAGTGCTCCGTATGCATGTTTCAGTTAGATAGGTCAATGTATTGCCCTGGACAATTATTGATCTGGATGTTGCTTGCCACCCTGACTCAATCCATGAGTCAACAGCCCCCAAAAAGTACTAGTTATGTGTCCAGGACGTATCTAGAATGTAGCTTTGCTGTATCAAGAACGCATCTTTGTTGTATTCAAGGTGTATCAAAATCTCATTAGTTTTGGATATGTCATTTAGGATTCATCCACATACTTCACAAGGCACGCCATGAAATTAGGGACTTGGGATTTTAATACTCTACCCAAATGCCAATTAAACCCTTCTGAAACCTCTCTCTGAGCACAGAACCTTTCTTTCAACACCATGCTCCACCTCTTTCCAGATCTCTCGTTCATCGATATTTATTTCTTTTCAAAGTTAATATGACCATTGATGTAGCTTCAAGTGGAAAACAATGATACTGTTAATTTAATCTCAGCCATGTGCTTTATTCTAGTATAAGTCCATGTCTCCATCACAGCCATCAACATGTACATCATATGCAGATTATGCTATTCTGTGAAGAAAGCACTCAATTTTTCCTCAGCCATCTAAATGTCTATCACATCAATTATTCATCGTTCACATGGATGGCTATGGCTATGTTGGACTGAACATCTTCCTTGGTGTTAGAGCAGGTTCATTTGGAAAGACAGCAGCAGCTTAATGAGGAAAGTTGAGAAAGAGATATAATCAGAAGGGTTACTCGTATTGACTTAAATTTAGAAGTCCAGCCAGATACTTGGTTTAGTGCTAAAAGACTTAGTTGCAAATTTAAGTAGAATGCTTTAAACATGAGAATAAAAGATGAGTTGGTCAATTTAAACAATTACCCTGCAGTTGTTTGTTATCATCAATACTGAAAAATATGAAGGCTCTGATAGTTGAAGGACATGTAAACTAGAAGAAACCAAGCAACAGCCGAACCATAGGAGGGAATACTAAATATATTAGTCGCATTGAAGAGCTGATTTAGTCAGATCACTACAACCATATGCTTAAGACTTTATAAACCACAGGAGTGCAAAATTTATTTACTAAAAAGGAGGATATTGGTGCTTATTCTTCGCTTTTTAATAATCGGTTTTATATGGAGTTGGCATCATATCAACTATAATCTTCTCTTTTCTAGTTTTATCCAGGTCTATTATTAAAAATAAAAAGACTCAATATTCTTCCTTTGCTCTGCAAGAGGAGGAAAAGGTGCTTTTTTTATGTATTTCTTTTCTTCTTTCCAAATATAATCAACGAGCCAAGTCTAGTCAGGATCAGGTCTAGCCAAATTCAGGTCAGGCCAAAACAACCTCCAATCAATCAATACCCAGTCAAGCTTCAAAAGAATATACCCACACCCAAACCATTTATTTTATATGGACCCCTAGACAACCTCCAAACTGAATCAGAACTTCACTTGTCAGTCATATACTTCAAGATATGTAAACAAAATAAAGCTACAAAGAGGGGATCTAAGGTTGGGCATGCAAATGCAGTGAAAGAGACGAGAGGAAATTTAAGTAGAGAAGGAAATGTGGTAAACTTAAACATGTTGTTTCAGCGTTTTAAAAGGTGCACCTAGGAGCAAGGCTCAGGGCAAGCCCATCCCTAGCACCTCGTTTCTTCTGAGGCAAGGCCCCCTTAATTGGGCATTGGAAAGGCACTAAAGGCATGCATCTTTTCTGAAGCACAGACGCACACTAACATGCACCTTGACAAATCCTAGAAGATGTAAGCATCTAGATTAACATCCAGCCATTGATTCATACCTGCTGATGTGTTAAAGGGAAGGAACCTCGCTTCTTCCAAGCCTTTAATTGGGGGTTGGAAAGGCACTAAAGGCATGCGCCTTTTCTGAAGCGCAGACATATGTGAAGGCACGCCTCCACAGATCCCCAAAGATGTGCTCATCTTAGATTAACATCCAGCCATCAATTGACAAGGGGGTATTTGTGATGAGGTCTTTCAGTAGTAAGTCTCCGCTGCAGCTGCAGCCATGTTTCTCTCCATTAGAAACAGTGGATAGGATAGCATCCTGCGTTCTTCTTCTTGTTAGGAATTATTTTAATTTATGTACAAAACTAAATTCTAATTCTTCTTTTATTTTTACTTGCATTCATAAAGTGATAATTCACTGTTAAGTGAGCTTAGAATTATGTATTCATCATTATTTATATGTATATTAGAATTTTTGCAGCTCATGTCATCAAGATGAGCATGCTACATTATGCCATGTGCCCAGGCCCTATTGTATGATTCTGAATTCATGGACAACCCCTTTTTGTAACGAGGAGACGGGACCACTTAGACACCAAAAGTGAAGCAGGGCTACTCTAAACGCTCAACTAAAGCCAGAAATCCATGTTTATGAACTTCTCTACTAATTGTTTTATTCTTTTTTTATAACAAGAAATAAACTAAAATGATAGATGGATCCATGCCTTCTATGTCTTTTTAAAAATTTGTATTCTCACAAAATACATGAAGAATAAGCATGTTGTCCCACCAAGAATGGCTGGGCTGCTCTGATTCAAAGGGTTTTTCATTATCCAATCAACCACATCCAGATTATTTTTTAAACCTTTGACTTGCTCCACCAACAAATAGGGGTAGCTTGGGTAGCTTGGATTTTCATCTGGTATTTATTTTTATTTTATTTTTTGGTTGTTGAGGAGGGGGGGTGTCACAGGGGAGAGTGTGTTGGGGAGGGTGGTGGGGGGAGGGGATTTCTCATCAAGATGTTCAAGATATGGTGTTTCATAGCAATGGAAGTTGTCAAACCAAAACATACTTCGCCTAAAGTATACCTTCAAAATATCACCAGTCATTAGTTTTTCTGTCATGGATCATGGATCATAATAGATTTTAAGCATCTTGTTGAAAACTAAATGCTAAAATTCATTAAGGTACTGATATCTAATTTTAGGCAACAACCACAGAGAAAAAGAGATGGAATCCAATGGCAAGACACTACCTTTCTTCCTCATGATCCTCAAGTCGATAAGTTAATATAGGTAAATAATGCTTGAGAGGAGGGGTCAAGCTATTGTAGTAGCCAGACCACCACAAAAAGCTTTTGGAAAGAAATCTCCACGTCCCAAGTTGTGAAGTTCAGAAATTTGAACCAAAGAGAGAAGAAATAATTTGCTTTCTTTGCCTTGAATCAAGTAGTTAAAAACTTGAATAGTCTTAAGGCATCAAGATTCCAAGGGAAGTTAAGCCTACTGCGGTTGTAAGCTCCTTGAGTGACAACATACAAACAAAAAGGCTAGCAGAACAAATGGTGGGATAAAATCATGTATAAAAATTTGAGAGAATGGGGAGTAAATAGATCATTGTTATGCAACCTGAAAATGTGAGGAGAAAGAATATAAGAAGGCTATTATCTTGTAATTTTCCCTAGCTAAGAAAAGGGAGGGGCGGCACAGATCAAACTGCATAAGAAGACTCTAATAGAAGTTAAGCCTTAAGAGTCCTACAGCTTTTAGCCCTTCAAGTTACAGAATACAAACAAAATGGGCTAGTGGAACTGCTGGGTAGTGGGACAAAATTGTGTATAAGAATAAGAGATGATGGGGAATAAACAGACCATTGTTATGCATCTGCAGTGCACAATATCATAATGAGGCTGCTATCTTTGGGTTATTCCCCCAGCTAAGAAAGGGGAAGCGGAAGCATATATTGGGCTGCAAGCCCTGCTCCACAAGGGAGGGAGGTGAGGGGCATCAAAATATAAAACCAGAGGGGACACAGGGCTCTTGCAATTCTCTGGGAGTCATTGCCCCCTTGCTCCCACCTGCTAGCAACAATAAAGAAAAAAAAAAGTTGATCCAATGCACGAGGCTCCACCACTACAGGGCCGGTAAAGGGTTAGACAAGAATCACCGAACCGGTACCAGTAGGCGTACCGGTCGGCCACCGGACCGGTTCAATACCGGTTCGGATCGGTGTCGAACCAGCCAAAAAGGAGAGGTCACAGCACGAGCATTGGTTGTGGCATTAAAGCGCGCAGCGCGCGCATTGGCCATGGCATTAAAGAGCGCAGCGCACGCATTGGCTGTGGCAGATCGAACCAAATTCGATACCAGTTCGTACCGAGTCCTGGCCGAACTGGACGGAACTGGACCAGTTCGTTTTTGTACCAGCCGGAACCGTTTTCTATGGCCAAACCAACTCGGTCAGAAACTGTTTTCTATGGCTAAACCGACCGGTACGGGCCGGTTCAACATTTTTTGGAGTTAGATGTACGTAGTTTTACCCCCATATGTGCAGAGACTGTTTCCATATTTCAAACCTGCAACATCCAAATCAGAATGAAGCAACCTTACTTTTGTGCCAAAGCTCACCCTCTAACAATAACAAAGAAAGGAGAGTTTTAAAACTTAGAATCAAGGAAAGCTAAATGCGTTGAACTGTTATGTAGGTTTATAAATTAAAGGGCCCAACCTATATTTTAGGGTAATGAAGTTGTGGATAACCAATATATTGTCACAAGAGTGCCATTGCTTAGGTTGCAAAACACTCTTTTCTCTATGGTAAGTCATTGTGCCACTTGTGGTGCCCTTAGTTAATCTAACTCACTTAAAATTGTCAAACCACTTCTAGTGTCAGGTTTAAACCTTCTATTTTGCATATTTATGTGAGTTATACCACAATCAAGGGAATTATCTTCATGTAGAAACAATTCTTGTGTGTTTGAAAGGAAGCTACATGGCACTGAAAATATTTTTACCACTTGGAGCATCATAATATGTAAATGCATGAATGAGGTGATACCTTATAACATCAAGCATTCAGTGGCCTATTTAATAAAATCTTTGCAGACCTTATGGCCTTTAACTGTTGAAAATAATATTTATCATTTGGTGACGCAAACATTATTGCGCTACTATGTGATGGAGGAAATGAAATGTCTTAATAACAATTTTCTGAAAGAAGAGTCATCGATGAGAAGGCCTAGAAGTGACATGAAGTCCCTGTTACTGTTCAATTATTTAATAAATCATTATACATTCTTGTTAGCAACATCTTTCTATCATGCATGCTTTAAATCTCAACACAACATAATAAAAAAACATACATAACTACTGATATTAGCACTGATATTAGATTTCCAATGCAAATAACCAAGTAAACCAGGCATAGATACCTTGAACGAGCAACATTGCCGCATTTAATGCACTTTGGCTTGTTAAGCCCACGGAGGTTCTGCTTCGGTGGGTCAAGGCTTATTGATCGTTGAGGCGTTGCACTACCATTTGTGATTGCAGCAGTAATAGAATCAACAGCCTTACTGTTACTAGAGGCATGAGACGAAGCAGCCATAGGACCAATTTCTCCCCAAGGATAATATTCTAAATGCCAACTGGACAAGAAAAAATAAAGAAAGATTAAAAAGAATAGAATCATTAAATACATATATTTTGCAATTTCATGCTCGTTAACCTAGATCATACGTGCAATTTTCAAACAAAAGCCTGCTATTATGAAATTTTAAGAAAACTATAGCTGCAAACTTCATTCTACAAGCATGTAAAGTATGGATCAGCAACCCCATCGACCACGGGAAGATTCTAACAAACACCTTCTCAGATTAACAGGTGCACTTAAAGGTCCAATAACCTGCAGGACAACCTCACCCTAAACCACACCGACCACAATGAACACCATGGCCACCCCTAGTAAGCCATTATAATCAAGGCAGTCTAGTGCAAGAAACAACAATCCTTTACAATTGAGGAAGGAAAAAAGAAAAGAAAAGAAAAAGAGAGAACTCTTGAGCTGAGGAATTTATATTGACGGCAAGAAAACACTCTATAGTGATAAAAAGTTAAAAACGCATCTCACTGATTCCCTAGGAAAAGAAAACAATGCCTATGGTTCACAATAGCCAATTCCATCCCCTAAATTTTAGAATTTTAAAAATATTTCATCCGTTCCCTTTGAAACACGAGAGAGAGACGGCGTACCACGAAAGAGAAGTCGGTCTTCCCCAATCTCACCAACATACACCGTCGCGCAACGTAAACCTAAAGAATGGCCGAGGTGTATTGTTATTCTTCAGGGAAAGGGGTGGTGAGGAGGGGTTGAGAAAGAAACTAGTACGATGAGGCTGGCTAGAAAAGTCGGCCTTGTATGAATCGGGTAAATAAGTTCGATAGGCTCGGACCCAAACTCGCACACAATCCAGACATATCCGTGGACCTACAGGTCCCCACAAGAGAATGGATCCGTAAAACACTAAGGGCTCATTTGGTTTACAGAAAAAGAAAAAAAAATATGGTCAACAAAAAAATAAAGAAATACCTCTTGTTTGGTTGGAGTTTTTAAAGAACAGAGGTAGAAAAGTAGCATTCCCATGAAAATAAGATTTTCATGTTTCATGAAAAAGAAAAACCCATGGAGGCCAAGAGAAAGCTATTTTCCTACCGGTTGGAAATGAGGGTCTTCTTTTTTTTCCAAAAGTACCCTTAAGTCATCAAAATTCATAAATAAGATTTTTTTCTTTATTAAGGGTATAATAGGTATTTCATGCAACTTTTTCAGAAAAGTAGATGCTCAACCAAATATAAGCCACTCTGAAATGTGCCACTTTTCCATGATCAACCAAACATGTCAAAACCATTTTCCAAAAAAAACATACTTCTAGGAATCATCCTCCCAAAAAAATATTCCAGTAAAGAAAAATCTTCTCGCGAACCAAACGAGTCCTAAGGTCAGACAATAGATCCTATAGGAATCGAGTTTATTGGTCCATCTAGTTTGCATTTTTCTGAGGATTTAAATTAGATGGCATCTGATTGATATTCGATAAATGGATGATATAATTCATGAATTCTACAGAATTTTCGGTCGAATTCTATAAAAAATTTCAAATATATCTTTAAAAAATTAAAAACTAGATCTACTAGAATTGTGAAAGTGGATGTGAGACTGATTTTTGGTTCGATTGGCTTGAAACTTGATTTGATTTCGGTATGGTTGCTATAAATCTTACTTAGAAAGAGTGTGAAAACATGATAATACTTGTACTTTACTTGTACTTTTTGATAGTGTGATGCACATGCTTGAACAGTTTATGCAGGAGCAATAATTAAACCACGGTTGCAAAGAAACTTTGTGCACCAAAAATTGCAATATCAAAAAACTTTTTTTTACCCATTTAAAATTTATGTACTGAACTTTATAAAAACTGAAAGCATATGCTACAAATTTGATGTCCAATAACAAGGAATCTGAAATATCTGTTCTTACTAAAAAAATTACAATTCCAGAATATTCATCTCATGGTTTTGAAAACAAAGAAAAGATTCTTTTGCTTAACTTAAATATGTTTCTCTTGGTTCAGGGAATGGAAACAAAGAAAAGGTTCTTTTGTTTACACTTAAGTATGTGCTCTTCGTTCAGACTTCAGAGCATGATAGTCCTCCAAAAAGAAGGGCAGAAAATGACAATAATTTATTCCTACTAAAAGTACAACAAGAAAAGACAGGCCTAGTCTTTTAAAATCTAAACTTTTAAAAATACCCAATCTTTTAAAACTTTAGACCCATCCGAAATGTTTTAGGCTTGACGGGTCGGGTGAGTCATGCAACTCGAGAATAGGTCTAGTCTAGAGCTACCTTTATAAGTTTGGCCTATTCAAATTGACCTGTTTAATATTTTGAATATTAAAAAAGTCTACAAGTTGTGACAATTAATCTTTTCAAGATTGTCTTAGCTAAAAGTCATTTATTAATTATATTATTGCATGGGACGTGATTCTTATTGATTGAATTTTGTTATTTATTTAATTTGTTTTGATAAAATAAGTAGCAACTTTCTTTTTCATTTTTGAAAATAATCTTACTTTTTGTTTTTAACTTTTTTTTTCGCGCATGCCCTGTGCATCACGAAGGTTTTTGCTTGTATGTAAGCATTATACATACATACAATACATACATATATATTGTATGCCCGGTCAGGTTTAGATTGGATGATGGAGGTCCAATATTGTAAGCCATTACATGCAATCTACTGTCTCTAAATTACTTACATACCAAAAATTATATAATCTGGAAACTCCAAGCCTATGCATCAAGTAGTCAAAAAATTGAACAAGGTAAATAACATTAAATTATATATATATATATATACATAATATGATGCATAGGCTAGGGGTTTCTAAGTCACATAATTTTTTGTATGTAAGCAGTTTAAAAATAATAGATCAAATCTAGCGCTTGAATCATTGATATGGGTCCTCCATTGTCTAATATAAGATCAGACTAGATCTAAGAGGAGATCACCTTGAGTATAGCCAAGTCCAGCTTAAATATATATATATATATATATATGATTTAAATATCTACTTATAAATCTTGTCGGATACGATTTAGATATCTAAGGTAAATAAATATGGGTAAAACCCTCCTAAATGACCTTTTATAGCCAAAATTGAATAAGCGACCTTTCATTCGAATGACAAGTGCTCAACCACTAAGCTTCAATATTAGGGTCTATTTTATATAGATAGTCTATTTCACTTATTCAAAATTTGCTCATGTCATTAAATAGTCATTTGTTGTATATTGTGATATTTCATATTTTAATCATTATTTACACAAAATAAATCATATTCTTTGACAAAAGTAAAAAATTAATATTTTATTTTATGGTATTTTCAGAATTTTATTGTAAAAATATTTAAAATATTAATACCATTTATGTACTCCTACATTTACATATAATTTTCCTTACAATCTCTCTAAAAATAAGTAATTCATGATTATATTTATTTAGGCTATAATTAATAAGTAATTGTGGCATTTGATGTAAAAAGCATAGTAATACTTTTTACATTATATATTTTTATTTAAATATTTTATGTTATACTTAATACAAGCCTAGTCTAACCAGCGTCTTGGACCCTTGATTAGGTTGATCTCCATGCCAGGGCTTAGACCTTTGTTACTTATGTACCGCACATAATCTGGATGTTAGATACTATTTTGTCTTTTATAAATGTATAATTAATATTAGTTTGATTATTAAATTCTGCTAAAATTTGATTTATATCTGAACATATTTGACTTATATCCATGTCAGGTTGGTTGATAAAACTCATTGGATCCATGATTATTAAGGAAAAGGATCGAAAAGATAGAGAATGAGAAGCCATTTAGATTCCTAAAAGCCATTATATAAGGATACATAATTATTAAGGAAAAGGATCACAAATATAGAGAATAACACAGCCCTAGATTTCTAAAAGAAATTGGAGGATTGAATGGCTTTCATAGCCAAGTAGTCACTTTCTATAAATATACAAAAAATTATTATTTCCGGAGATACCTTTATAGGTTTGACCAATTCAAATTGGCTTTCTTTTACATTTTGAGCATCACAAAGGTCTAAAAGTATTTTTCTGTAAGATCTGATGTGAGATGATTTTAGTGATAGTTAATTTTTTTAGTATTGCGTTATTAAAACTCATTTATTAATTATATTATTCTGCATGGGACTTAATTTTTAATTCTTTTATCCTTAACTATGTTCTTTTCGTGCATGCCCTGTGCATCGCATAGAAAAATAAAAATAAAATTCCCAACTTTCTCCTCAAAACCCACTCCCAACCCGAATCTTCTCCCGATCAAAACCCCAAAAATCAAATCAATAATAGAAATCGAGAAAACAAAGAAGAAAGCAAGAAAGATCAGAGATTTACCGAAGCCACCTCGAGATATGACAGGGAAATAGAGCCGATCGCTTCTCTCTCTCTCCCTCTCCCCCAACTCTCCCTTAATAGTACATATGCAGTTCTCGGGTTCAGAGGAGGGGGATACCTTGAGAGTCGGAACGAAGTATGCCAAAGTCGCCGGACGCCGAAGAGATGCAGGATCTAGGGTTTTGCCGAAGAGATCGAGAGCGATTCGCGATGGGCAAGAAGATCTAGGGGTCTGCCGTCTGGGAGAGAGAGCGGTGGCCGATGGCCGACGGGATTTGCCAGTCTGGGACAGCCGGACGAGTCGGGACTCGGGATCGCCGGACGGAAGAGGGGAAGAGACGATCGGACGAAGGGCGAAGGCTCGAAGCTGTGGAAAATCGAAATGGCCGACTGTCGGTGAGTGACAATGGGCCAGGCCTTTAAGTTAAGTTAAGAGTTAACCATTACGTGAGCGACAGGCTGGGCCGAGCATTAAAACTTGGCCTGCACCCTACAGCCCGCGAGCCCAGATAATTTTATAGATTTGGATCGAGTCAACCCAGAGTGGGTCGTAGGATTAAAACTCTAAAATTATTCAAATTTTAAATAGATCGAATTAGATTGGGTCGAATCTAAATTCAGTAAATCTCTTGACCCAGAAAATGGAATGGATCTAATTTTCGGATCTGACCCAGTCCTACGGATCCTCCAAAATAGATCGGATCGGATCGGGTCACGGGTCATGCCGACCCATTTGCACTCCTAGTCCTAACACCTTTTTCTTTGGTCCTCCATTTGATCGTCGCTTGTCTCCCGCCATTGTCCAATATATATATAATATAGAACAATATATAATATACATATATTATATATATATGTATTATACTATATTGTTGTACTTTTATGGATGTTTTTTCTCATTTGAAAAAAAAGAAATTATAGCAAAAAGTAAGATAATCTGTGGTACCCAGCTTTTAGTGAACTGGGTCTGGGTCTGGTCTATTTGGCCCAGCACATGCTTTGGGGGAGGAAACATACTCCCATCGGGAGCCGTCTTCTTCCCATTTTCTCCGATGAAGTCCGACTTTGAGAGAAATTTGGGTGTTTCCCTCCAACTGTATTTAAAGGGATAAGCTTCCCCTCTTTTTTTTCCTACGAAGTGGCCTGCGCCCTTCCCTTCTTTTGCTAAAAAAAAAAGAAGAAGAAGAAGAAGAAAGAAGAAGAAGAAGAAGGAGGAGAGAGAGAGAGAGAGAGAGAGAGTCCTATTTCTCCATCTTCTCTTCTTCTCTCTTTCTCTTTCTTTTACTCTTATTGTTAATGAACGGTAGACCCCAAAGGATCCTTTCCTTGTAACCTATGATAAGCTCAGTCATCCTAACTATCGGGCAGCATGCCAGCACCCACCCTTGGCCCATATCGGGCACCACTAGACTCTTCCATCAATAACCCCCTATAGTGTAAGATGTACTCTAGTATGATTCTTGTTCTATGATTTGACCAGCTAGAATTGTCTAAATTGGACCGGTTAGGATGTTGGCATTACTGCTTGGCCAGCCTTGTGAGGATATTGGGACTTAGGATTTTTATTCTTAAATTAATCATGGCCAAATTTTGATAAAAATTTAGTTTTTAATATTTGGCTTTTAGAGAACTTTTTGGAATTAATTGGACTTGTCGGTTGATTTCACTCTCAAGGTAAGTAATATAACCCTTTTTTTAGATTTATCGATAAATTATATAATATTTATGTCATTGTATTTAGAGTCGTATTATTTGTGACTTATGAATTTGAAGCATAGTATTTATTTATTTATTGAATATATCTTATTATGGAATATTATTTGATGCATGATTGAAGGTATTGATTTCAAAACTGATTATGGAAAGAGAGTTTTGATTCAAGACGGTTTTGCAACTTGACTATGTATCGATACCTCTCTAGTGGATGTTATGCGCTGGTATATCGATACCCTACCAGTGAGAATTTTGCGCTAGTATATCGATACCCCACTAATAGGGGTTATACGCTGGTACATCGCTATCTCGCTAGTAGGAGTTACGTGCTGATATATCGATATCCTCCTAGTGGAGGTTATACATTGGCATATCGATACCATATTAGTGAGAGTTATATGTTTGCATAGTACCCCAGCAGATAGAAGTTATATATTGACACTTTGATTATTACTGAGCTCATCTTCTGGCCCAGCCATAGAATATAAATATAGTCATAGTTTAGGGTTGTCGAGATGAAAATATTTTGAAAGAAATTGATTTATGAATGAAATTTAAATTTTTAAATGATTGGATAGTGTTTAGGTATAGATAAATTGACGTACTTTGCATGCTTATTTTTAGTATATTATTATATATCTTATTGATTGATTTATATAATGAAAGTGTTTATTGTTTACTGGGTTGTCTGGCTCATTATTTTATATTTTATTTTTTTTATAGATTCAGAGAACTAGCTTGACCCAAAGAATTCATTATAGGAGAGTGATTAGAGATAGAATTTTGGCATTTTTATTTAGATTAAATTTTTATTTAAGTTAATGCAAGATTTTAGAATATTATTGGTTTTATAAGATATTTAATTTTTATTTAGCTATTTAAATTTATGTTTGAATGCTAATTATTAAAATTTATTCTGCTGCGTGTTTGCAATATCATATTGAGATACCTTGTATGCTTATGAGAAGAGTTTTCTATGGATATGTGGCAGTTACCATGACCCCTAGCTTGCGACTTCAGGTCGGAGGTGTGATAATTAATATGATATTAGAGCCTAAGTGGATAAATCATAAAGTCATAGAATCATACAGGATGAGTATAAGTGGGTAGACATTAAGGCTATTGGGATGTTAATTTATGATGATCTAACATAACTTATCTTGATAAATTAATAAGTTATTGAGGATTTGCTGCTATCTCATGGGTATGGGTTAAGATGCCTCTACATTGGATGAAAATGGCTGCTCAAGATGCTACTACAGAAGCATAAAACTAGCAAAATGGTTACACTCCTCAGCTAATCGGTGGCCCAACTAATGCAGACATTAGTTGGAATGACGCAAATGTAGCAACAGTTGCAACAGCAACAAATGCAACAATAGAAGCAAGCACAACCACAACAAGGATGCGGGGGGCAGCAGGAGCAACAAAGTGTCATTGTAGAGTTTAAGAAGCTATCTCCATCAGCTTTCAAGGGGATTATAGAATCTTTAAAAGTTGAAAATTGGCTTATGGAGATGGAGAAAGCCTTTGTTGTTCCGAGATGCTGAGATGATTAAAAGATCCTTTATGCATCCTACATATTGCAAGGTGAGGCATTCAACTGGTGGCGGATGTTGGAACACAAATATGAATAAGATAGGAAGCCATTCACTTGGAAAAGATTTTGTGGAGTGATTGATTATACCCCTATTTGATTTTGATGAGCTCAAAGTATTTGAGTGTATTTTATGTTGTACTAATGAATTCAATCTAGTGTTTCAGACAAATATATGTGAATTTCTGTTTAAGTGCCTCGAACCTTAGTTCAAAGTAATTTGGCTAACTGTTGAACTCAATTTGAACCAATGTCTGAAGCTCGAGTCGACTCCAGAAGATTACGAGTCGACTCCGGTACACTACGAGTCAACTCCGACTGAGAACAGATAGAAAGACAGAAAGAAGAATTTCATATCCTGTCACAGAGTTGACTCCAATAGGTTTCGAGTCGACTCCGATGCTTGCCGAGTCGACTTCCGACGGTTCCTAGTCGACTCCAAAGGGTAACAGACAGAAAGACAGAATGTTGGATCTTAGACCCTGTTACCGAGTCGACTTTAGAAGGTTACGAGTCGACTCCGAAGTTTGGCGAGTCGACTCCTAGTTATGTCCGAGTCGACTCCCAGAGGAAAGCAGACTGAAAGGCAGAGAACCAATCTGAGAGACCCTGTGAACGAGTCGATTCCAAGAGTTCCAGAGTCGACCCCCAAGTCAGCCGAGTCGACTCCAACAAGGCACGAGTCGACTCCGAGGCAGTTCAATTCAAAAGACAGAGAATCAGTTTTTCGGCCTCTGAGAATGAGACGTCTCCAGAAGATCTCGAGTCGCCTCTCAAGACAGCCGAGTCAACTCCAAGAAAACCCAAGTCGACTCGAGGATGAAAAATAGAAAGATGGATTTCTAGAGTCCTCAGAACGAGCCGACTCCTAAGTGCCCGAGTCATCTCCAGAAGTTGGCGAATCGACTCCAGTTTGGTCCGAGTCGACTCCAGGATGGGACAAGCACTTTAATTCAAATCCTAAACAGTGGACGAGTCATCTCCTGTAAAGAGCGAGTCGACTCCAGCAACAGCCAAGTCGACTCCAGATCGCACGAGTCGACTCCGATCCCAACGGATACATTATCAGGATATGCAGACGGAACAGAACGGCTCCAAATCTGTTCCTAATAGCTAGTTTTCGGAAGGAACCTCTTAAATAACCAGAGTGAACAGTAGTAGACAACAAGAGAGCTATTCCATTCAAGCAAAAAGGCATTTTCACCTACCAAGAGCTTTTTAAGAGTAAATACAAGAAAAAGAAGGAAGAGGTGCATTCAACTCAATCTGAGAAGTACTTCCTTTGCATTCAAGGCTCTACTACTATCCTCCAATCTTCAGTCCTTTCAAGAGGAGACTCAGAAATCGAGAAGCCCTCTACTTCTCCATCTAAAATCTGTTTAAGGGCTTCTAACTTTACTTTGCATTTATTGTTTTCACATCTGCTTTTTTAGAAGCTTTCTTTGTGAAATCTCAAACTTTGTTTTTCTTACTTGATTCAATCAAGGGATTGAATCAAGGGTTGTAAGATTTGTTGGTGAGCCAAAGGGAAAACCAACGGTGTAAGGTTGTGATTAGTGAACCGGGAAAAACCAACTGGGTTTGATTGTGAATCCGAAAAAATAATCGGGTGGTTCTAGTCGGTGAGCCTGTGAAAACCGTCTGAGTTCATTGTAAACTCGTCAAAACAACAAGTTGGGTTGTGAGCTTGTAAAACAACTGGCTGTAATCCTAGGGATTATAGTGAACTCCCAAGTGCGGCTTGGGAAGTGGACGTAGGAGCAAGAGTTGGCTCCGAACCACTATAAACTTTATTGTGTTTGCATTGGCTAATTGTCTCTTTCTCTCACTTCACTCACTGCATCGAGTAATCTAACTATTCTGCTTGCATTAGATTTAGTTAATTACTCATTATACTTTTAATTGGTCAAGATTTAATTAAACCCCAATTCACCCTCCCCCCCTCTTGGGTTGTCTCCTTGGCCGCCGCCGCCTCCTGCCAGGGCACTGTCCCTCCCTGTCATCGGCTGCCTACACCTCCACCGCCCCCTGTCCACCACACCCTCTACCGCCTCGCCACCCGCCATGGCCCCCTCTTCAACCTCCGCCTTGGCTCCACCCTCTGTGTCATCACCTCCTCTCCGAACGTCGCCCACGAGCTCTTTAAGACCCACGACACCGTCATCTCCAACCACCCTCAGACCGTCGTCGCCTGCCACTTTGCCTATGATGCTGCCGGCTTCACCTTTGCCCCCTATGATCCCTACTGGTGCTTCATCAAGTGCATCTACATGTCCGAGCTCCTCGGCCCCTGGACCGTCAACCTCCTCGGTCCTGAACCCATCGACCTCCTCGGCTTGTCCGCTGCGTAGAGCTCCTCGACCTCTTGCACTCCGTTCTTGACAAGTCGGCACGTCATGAGCCAGCAGGAGGATGGCGGCCAGCATGACGTCATTGGGGCTGAAGGGGAGACCGAGGCTCGAAAGTTGGTGAAGGTGGCTGGAGAGAGACTGATGTCTATTCTATCGCTTTTCTCTCCCGCTCCTCTCCCCCTGATTGTTTCGTTTCTTTTCTCCATAGTCGTAGCAAAAAAGAGTGGGAACTGACATCTTGTTAGCCTCTCTTTCAAAATGTTCAAAAAAAAAGCTTCTTGTCATAGCTTCTCTAGCCATGCAATCTTGAAAATCTATTAGGACATCCCGCAACTATAACATGAGCCGTAGACTGAGGTTGTAGAGGAAAAAAAAGTGGAAAATGACATCTTGCCAGCCTCTCCCTCAAAATGTTCAAAAAAAAAAAATTCTTGTCATTAGCTTCTCTGACCAGGCAATCTTGAAAATTTATTAGGACATCCCACAGCTATAACTGTGGAGTGATTGGTTATACCCATATTTGATTTTGATGAGCTCAAAGTATTTGAGTATATTTCATGTTGTACTAATGAATTCAATCTAGTGTTTTAGGCAAATATATATGAATTTATCTTTAAGAGCATCGAGCTTTTGCTCAAGATCTTTTGGCTAAGTGTTGAACTCAATTAAGCCAAAGTCTGAAGCTCGAGTCGACTCCGGAAGATTGCGAGTCGACTCTAAGTGTTTCAGAGGTTCTGGCACAAGCTCGAGTCGACTCCGGTACACTACGAGTCGACTCCGACTGAGAACAGACAGAAGGACAGAAAGATGAATTTCAGACCCTGTCACCGAGTCGACTCCGACGATTTCGAGTCGACTCCGATGCTTGCCGAGTCGACTCCCGACAGTTTCGAGTCGACTCCAAGGAGTAACAGATAGAAAGACAGAGAAGTATTTTCTAGACCCTGTTACCGAGTCGACTCTAGAAGGATGCGAGTCGACTCCAACGTTTGGCGAGTCGACTCCTAAACATGCAAGAGTCGACTCTCAGAGAAAAGCAGACTGAAAGGCAGAAAACCAAACAAAGTGACTCTGTGAACGAGTCGACTCCGAGAATACGAGAGTCGACCCCAAGTCAGCCGAGTCGACCCCAACAGAGTGCGAGTCGACTCCGAGGTAGTTCAACTCGAAAGACAGAGGATCAGTTTTTAAAGCCGAGTCGACTCCAAAATGATCCGAGTCGACTCGAGAGAGAAATGCAGAAAAATAGATCCCTGGAATTCTGAGAACGAGCCATCTCCAAAAGTGCCGAGTCATCTCCGGATATTGGCGAATCGACTCCAGGACGGGACAGCACTTTAATTCAAATCCTGAACAGTGGGCGAGTCGTCTCCAGTAAAGCATGAGTCAACTCCAGCAACAGCCGAGTCGACTTCAGATCGAGCGAGTCGACTCCGACCCCAACGGATACATTGTCAGGAAGTGCAGACTGTGCAGAACGGCCACAAATCAGTGTCTAACGGCTATTTTTCAAGGGGGACTGTTTAAATAGCCAGAGTGAACTGTAGTAAACATTGGTTACTCAATCTGTGCATTAAGTGTTTTTCAATTACCAAGAGTCTACTGAGAGAAAAGACAAGCAAAAGAAGGAAGAATTGCATTCAATACATTCCTAGAAGTCTTTCCTTCGCATTCAAGGCTTTTCTTCTGATATCAAATCTTCAGTGCACTCAAAGAGGAGACTCAGAGTTCGAGAAGTCCTTCTCTTTCTCTTTCGAAATCTATTTGAGGGCTTCTAACTCTACTCTATTCATATTGATTCATATTTGCTTGTTAATGTAATGTCCGGGCCCACAACCTACTAGGCCCAATAAGAAATAGGCCCAGTCAGGGGTTTGGGCCCAAATTTTTACTATGGGCAATATTATTATAATGGCAACCAGGAAGAGGTTGCCACCTCCTGTTAAGAAACGAAAGCATAAGACCGACAGGGGAGAGGTAGCTAGGGTCACCTCACGCCCCAAGTGGTAAGCCAGGCACCATGGCAGAACATCACCTCACGCCCCAAGTGGTAAGCCAGGCACCATGGCAGAGCAGGGAGAGGCGGCTAGGGTCACCTCACGCCCCAAGTGGTAAGCCAGACACCATGGCAGAGCAGGGGGCAGCTGTTAGTCCCGGAGCCAGAGGGTAGGGGGGATGGGACTTCACAGAAGGAAATCCCCAGCCATGCAAACCCTGGGACGGTGACCTCACCCCCTGCTGGCAGCCGATTCCGGCGCGCCTGAGACAGGGGGGGCGGCTGCCAGTCCCGGAGCAGGGAGGAAAGGAGAGGATGGGACCTCTCAGAGGGGGGTCTCATCCTCTAAACAAATTATTTAAGCCTCTGCCGGCAACCCCAAGTCACAGACCCCCCCTAAACTTTGAACGAGAGAGAGAGCCGAAGCCTTGGAGCCGAAGGACAAGAAGCCCTGAAGCTCTGGGAAAGGAGGGACTACCAAGGAGGAAGCACTGCCGACTACAACCGACCAAGGTAAGGAGTTTTTTTTTTGGGTTAGGGTTTTACAGAAGTAAGGAAACCCCTCTGTGGGGTGCTCTTCCCCTCTGTGTCAACAGTGAAATAGAGGGGAGGAGGCCGGCACAAAAGAGGGAGAAAAACCCACAAACCCTGGGTCGGGCCGGACTCACAGGCCGCGACCATCCGGACCGAACCCAACCGGGCTTGGCCTGTTGACGAACCGGACACCGCGGCCTCGGCCGCGGGTACCTTGGGGTTCGGGGGGCAACCCGGGCCGCCAGATCTGGCCGGGACGACAACAGAGGCGGCCACAGGGCCGCCAGCCCCGGCCGGACCACCACCTCTTCTCCGGCAAGGGGTGGTGGTGCCGGAAGGAAGAACCAAAAAAAAAAAAAAGAGAGAGGGAGAAAAAAAAATTAGAATGAACTCACCGGACCGAAGAGGCTTCATCCTTGGACCCCGGCCTTACCTCACCGTGGTCGGAGCAGGGGGAGATCTCCCGGAGGAGATCCAGCCGCGACCCTACTTCCCGGCACTCCTCCTCTTCTCCGGCATCGCTTCGGAGAAGAGGAATGTGGGGCCGGCCTTTCTTCCGCCGGTGCTCCGGGGGGAAGCTCCGCCTCGGTCGGTGGATCGGAGGGGAGCCTCGTCTCCCCGGTCGCCTGCGAGAGAAGAAAGGGAGGAGACGGAGGGTTCGGTGGGGATGAAAGGCCGAAAGGGCTAGGGCTTTCGATCGGAAACGAGGAGAAAGAGAGAAAAGGAGAGGAAAAGAGTGGAAGAGAGAAAAGAAGAGGGAGTGACCGAGAGAGAGAGGAGGCCGTAGGAGAAGAAGAGGGCCGAAGGACCGGCCGGAGGCATGGGTTCGGTGGAGACGAAGGAGAGAAGAGGGAGTGACGGAGAGGGAGGAGGTCGTAGATCTAGCCGGAGGAGAAGGAGAGGGCCGGAGGCATGGGCTTCGGTGGGAGGTTGAAGGAGAGAACGAGAGAGAGAGAGGAGGAAACGGAGGAGAGAGGGGGGGAAGGAAGGTGAAGAGGCGGAAGCCTCTGGAAGGGGGGGGAGAAAAACCCTGATAACGGGTTTGCGGGTCGGATCCGAATCCGAACCCGCAACCCGTTAAGCCCAAAGAAAAAGAAAAAGAAAAAAAAAGGAAAAGGGTTTAGCCAAATTTGACTAAACCCGAGCCCAATCAAATTGGGCTAAGCCTGGACAAGCCAGACTATAAAGTTAACCAAAATTAAGCCCAAATGGAATGAGGCCCAAACCCAATTCGGCTGGGATTGGTCCTAACAGACCAAATTAGTGGAAGTAAGCCCAATTCAAGCCCAATGTGACTAATTTGGGGCCAAATTGACCCCAGATTAATCCTAACTCAGGCCTAAATAAACTACGGTGACCCTAAACCCGGAATTAAACCCAATTAAGTTGGGGATTAAGCTTATTGACCAATTAGCAGGCCAATTAACCCATATGGACCCAATTAAGGTTCCAATACGGATGCATTAGACTTGGGCTATAGTTTGGGTAGGATCCAAACAAGTAAAAAGAAAATAATATGCTTATTATGATATGATTTTAGGTGACTCAGGATCCGTCACCAGGACGTGAGAAATTTGGGAGAAAGCGAATCACGGTAAGTAACTTGTTTTGATCTTGTTGTGAATCATGTATGTAAGTGGCCTGTCCTAATCTTTTATGGATCATACATGAAATTTAACATGTTATGCATGTACTGTAGGCTAAGAACGATATGTGTATCTGACATGCTCTAGTTACACAAGATATGATGATATATGCTTTATATTCCATTATGCCAACAAAATACTGGGATTACATTACATGCTAAGATATGAGTTATGAAATATGAACATGAGTGGTACATGTCAGTCACATAATTCATAGTTGTGCACATATTATGTTTTCATAGCTCTTGTGACACATGCAAAATGAATTGGATTCCATATTATGATTTTTATTAGCATGAGTGTAAAGAATGATAATGATTTGCTCTAGCTGCATATTGCTTGTAAGGGGGTACCTAAGAACTTCTAATGCTACGGGCCGAATGCAACTGAGCCGGCCTTGCCAGTGGCCGATAATGACTGAGCCAGCCCCGCCAGCGGCCGACTAATAACTGAGCAGGCCCCGCCAGTGACCAATAATGAATTCGCCGTAGCATCTATGAGGTACTACCTACACGAAGCATTATTTACGAACTCTTAAGAGCTACTGACCCAATGTAACTGAGCCGGCCTTGCCAGTGGCCGAGAATGACTGAGCCAGCCCCGCCAGTGGCCGCCTAATAACTGAGCCGGTCCCGCCAGTGGCCAAGAATGACTTCGCAGTAGCATTTAAGAGCATGACCACGGCATGCTGGTGGCACGATTTTTCCTACATGTGCATATTACATGATTTCTTGATATTGTAGGATACTGTTTTATTTACTCAGCATGGATATTTTATTATGATGATTTATTAGATAGCATACATGTCAGCTTCTCAAACCCTGATAAGCATGGTTAGCATTTTTAGTTGATTCGACAAGATTATGCAGGATTACTTACTGAGCCGTGTAGCTCATGCCTGTTCATTTACGTTTTTTTTTCAGATCACCACCAGTGACAGCTGCTAGAAGCATTTTTCTTTTGCAACAGGGCTTTCTTATTTTTGGGATGATATGAATAAACTTTTGTGTATATAAACTATGTAGAAGCTCTGTACTTTATATGAACCAGTGTGTTGTAATACCTTCTTTTGATATATGCAAGTTTGACTGCTTTTGACTACCTGTTGACCATGTACGAGGCTGCGTGCTATTGTGGGCAGTAGTCGGCAATAGCACGGCCATGTCACGGATCCGGATCCGGGGCGTGACATTTCGTGGTATCAGAGCTTTAGGACTAATAAGAACATAACAATAAAATCGGGGTTAACGGGTAGTTAAGTGTGTTGAGACTTATTAGGGTATATTGATCTTACTTTGAATTTTGGTTGCAGTAAACACTATAAGATATGGAGGATGATAGGAGGGCACCGTCCCCAGATCCTAGCTACCGCTCCGAGTCCCTGGATACACCACGCTCTGGGGCAGGTAGTGCGGATCTAGCTGGAGTGTACCAGCTGATGGCGTAGCTCCTCCAGCAGCAGCAGCAGATACAGCTAGCTACCATACAACCAACCAGCTCTTATTATGAGAGGTTCCGATGATTGAACCCACCAGTATTTGATGGCGGACCGGACCCGATAGCGGCCGAGACATGGATTCGGGATATGGAGAAGATGTTCCAAGCACTCCAGTTCCCCGAAGAAACGAAGGTCCGATTAGCCATTCCCCAGCTGAAGGGAAGCACCGAGTTTTGGTGGACGACCATGGAGCCCGCATACCCCGCCAGCAGGATAACTTGGAGGGACTTCACGAGGCTGTTCTATGCAGAGTATTTCCCGAACTCGGTGAGCCAGATGAAACAAGATGAATTTTTGACACTGACGCAGTCCGAGCATATGTCTGTCCTACAGTATGCCAGCAAATTCAACGAACTGGGCCGGTTCTGCCCCCAGTTCATGGAAAATGAAAGGAGTAAGGCAAGCCGGTTTGAGCGGGGGCTAAGGTACAGGATCAGATCCCGGATATCTTCTCACCTATTCACCTGCTACAGAGACGTGCTGGACCGGGCCTTGAAGGTTGAGGCCGACTTGATGAGGCCTGACTTAGAAAGAAATGATCTGATGAAGGCCAGGCCAGCAGGAGGACAGAGCAGTAGGCCCAAGGGCATCAAGGGGTCTATGATTAAGAAGAGACAGAACTGAGGTTGCCCTAGCTGCGGCAAGCATCACAGTGGGCCCTGTCTGAAGAAAATTGGGGCCTGTTTTACATGCGGGCAGCTCGGACATATGGCACGTGACTGCCCAACGAGGGCACCCGGACCTCCCGCAACCGAGGGCCAGAAGCCAAGGAACACCCCCCGAGTATTCGCACTGACTCGCCAGGACGCCAGTGCGAGCGACCAAGTGGTGACAGGTACACTGCCAGTTAATTTGATTGATGCCTCTATTCTATTTGATTCTGGTTCCACACATTCCTTCGTATCAGTTAGTTTTTCCAAACAGTTACACTGCACATCTGAGAAAATAGAACCATTGCATGTTGCCACACCCCTTCAAGAGACAGTGATAGTTGACACTAAATACAAGAACTGCATAATTCAGTTGGGAGGAAAAGAATTAGAAGCAAATCTTCTACAGCTGGACATGCATGATTTTGACATCATTTTGGGGATGGACTGGATGTCCCAGTATCATGCCCACATTGATTGTTACCATAAGAAAGTGGTATTCTGGATGCCAGGGGAACCAGAATTTATCTTTCAGAATAACAATACGCCCCCTCAATGTAAGCCGACACTGCATTTTATTTCTTCCTTGCGAGCCGTTAGAGCACTCAGAAAGGGGTGCATGGCTTACCTGGCATGTGTCACGGATACCCAAAAGGAAATCAAACTAGAAGATATTCTGGTAGTCAAAGAATATCTGGATGTTTTTCCTGAAGAGTTACCGGGACTACCCCCTGATCGAGAGGTCGAATTTACTATAGACCTCACCCCTGGAGCAGGACCTATCTCCAAGGCTCCTTATCGAATGGCCCCTACTGAGCTCAGAGAATTAAAGACACAATTACAAGAACTTTTGGATAAAAAGTTTATTCAACCCAGTGTGTCTCCATGGGGAGCTCCAGTACTGTTTGTAAAAAAGAAGGATGGGAGCATGCGGCTGTGCATCGATTACCGGAAACTGAACAAGATAACTATAAAGAACAAATATCCTCTGCCCCGGATCGACGACCTGTTTGACCAGTTGCAAGGTGCCCAAGTCTTCTCCAAGATAGATTTGCGGTCCGGTTACCATCAGTTAAAAATCAAGCCTGATGACGTGCCAAAGACTGCATTCCGAACCAGGTATGGGCATTACGAATTTCTGGTTATGCCATTCGGACTGTCTAATGCCCCAGCTGCTTTTATGGACTTAATGAACAGAGTCTTCAAGCAGAATTTAGATCAATTTGTGATAGTCTTTATTGATGATATACTGATTTACTTAAGGAGCAGGGAAGAGCACGAAGTTCATTTAAGAATGGTACTACAGACCCTTCAGAAGAAAAAGTTATATGCCAAGCTGAGCAAATGCGAGTTCTGGTTGAGCAGCGTGGCATTCCTCGGTCACGTGATCTCCGGGGATGGGGTGTCAGTAGACCCTAAGAAAATAGAAGCAGTGGTAGATTGGCCTCATCCCACCAATGTCAAAGAAATTAGAAGCTTTTTGGGACTGGCCGGGTATTACCGATGGTTTGTGGAAGGATTTTCCAAAATAGCCACTCCCTTGACCCGATTAACCAAAAAACGGGCCAAGTTTATCTGGGACAGCAGTTGTGAGAAGAGCTTCCAGGAGTTAAAACAGAGGTTAGTATCTGCTCCAATTTTAACTCTGCCATCCACAAATGGAGAATTTACTATTTATAGTGATGCTTCCAAAACCGGGCTAGGCTGTGTATTAATGCAAAATGGCAAGGTAGTAGCCTATGCCTCGAGACAGCTAAAGCCCTATGAGCAGAAGTATCTAACCCACGACCTGGAGTTAGCTGCAGTGGTCTTTGCCCTGAAAATCTGGAGGCACTATCTTTATGGAGAGCATTGTGAAGTGTACACTGACCATAAGAGTTTAAAGTACATATTCACTCAGAAAGAATTGAATATGCGGCAAAGAAGATGGTTGGAACTCCTGAAAGACTATGATTTGGATATCAAGTTGTTGGGAACCCGCCCATGCCGCTGATAATTCAAAAAAAATTCAGATGGCAGCGGAATCGGCATAAGCGGGATCGACGTTCATCGCATGAACATTGTTTCATGAACCGTTCGTAGTTAGATAAGAATTAAAACTTTTAAATACTTTAGGAAGATCAGATCTTCACCTTGTGTGGGTAGATGATCACCGCAAACTAAAGTTCGTGGTTTTAGGATGAAGGTTCGTTTGAAGCCGTTCAAACATCTGGCCTCTACGGGTATCCACACGAAGCAGGATCCGATCCAAGCTCTCTATCTCACCGGGGTGCTAGCTCCCTTACAGAGATAGCTTTTGATGGCTGATCTCCTCTCTTTCTTTCAACTCTTGAATGCACTTGAGAGGAGGAAGAAGAAGGATGAAGAAGAGGAAGAAGAAGAATCCCCACGCAGCCTTCTTTCTTTTCCCTGCGTTGGAAGGAAGAAGGGAGGAAGAGGATGCCGCCAACACCTTTGGCTTTTATCTTCCTTGCTTGCGGCTGAACCAAGAGGAGAGGAGAGGGAGGCGTACGGCAAGAAGGAAGAGGACTTCTTCTATGCCCTAGGTGCCGCCCACAAGTCCCTTTTTATAGACATGTGGAGCTCCTAACATTTAGGAGCTCTTGATGTCTTTCCTAAGAGGGGGCGCCGTCTCTTCTCCCTTCTCCACGTGGAAAGGGGAGGAGCTTATCCCCTTCCTCATGGTAAATCCTAATCCATATTAGGTAGGGATTGGAATGCCCTAATGTGGTCAAGCCCTAATCCAATTAGGCTTAGCCCAAGGGTGAACCAATTTGGATCCAATCTAGGTAAGTCCTAATCCAATTAGAACTTAAATCAATTTTGACTCAATTGAACTCTTCAATCCTAATCCAATTAGGAGTCTTATTGATTCATTAGATTAATAATTAGTTGTGACTTAAGAAACCCTAATCCAAATTAGGACATATTTACTTTTAGTCCTAATCCAATTAGGACTCTATTTGAATCCGAAGTCCTAATCCGATTAGGGCTCTAGAAATCCTACTCCAAGTAGGAATCCAATTTTGATTCAAAACTCCTAATCTCATTAGGATTGCAGGAATCCTATTCCAAGTAGGAATTCCAGTCCTACTCCAACTAGGATTCCCAGTCCTAATCCAATTAGGACTCTAGGAATCCTACTCGAAGTAGGACTCTTGTTTCAAGTCCAATTAATTAATTCCCTTTCCTTCTTCAACTTCTTATCAATCGAATTGATTACTCGTGATTCATAATCACTTTTCAACCATCGGATCGGTCAATACTTCTAGTGTGTGTGACCCCATAGGTTCTATTCTGACTGGTAGTGAGATATATTGTGATCTCTATCACTATATCATTGAAAACTCCTTTCAATGGGTTGGAACGATTCCAACTCAACTCATTAGGGTTTATCGATCATCGAGATAATCCCTGTGAGTCCCACCATCCACCAGTGACACCTAGCAGCATGTAGTGGCTACCCAGCAGAATGGAATGATGAACCTCTAGGTGCAGTTAACGTGTGATACAGTCCTACTATCGTGGATCCCTACAGGACGGAGGTCATGGACAACTCGTCAAACCCCATCGTCTGTCATATGTCAAGATTTATTCGACACGAGTTCGATAGTGGCAAACTCTTTCTCCACTTTATATTACTGCCCTGGCCAAGGTCTTAGAACTCAGTCTAACAAATCACATAGGATCACTCCTCTTCTATCAAGGTCGATAGATTCCTTGTAGGTGCATACCCTACTCCTACAGTGAACCTACTGCAGCCAATCTACACTACATGGACCCATATGGCTAGAGACCATGTATGTGTGCAGTCAAACTACAATAACCTCACTGTGAGTAGCCGAAGCACCGCAGATCAAAGGACCAGTCACACTACTGCAACATCAAGCAAGTCACTGACGAGTGGATAGACATCCAAGTGACTTCTTGTCTTGGTCACGCTCAGTACCCTTGTTCTCTATCAAGCACCTGCACTATCACTTCAGTGTCCCTACACTGTGGACTCAAGTCTCGTCCATCCAGAAGGAAAGTGATCTGTGCACTGATCGGATCGATCACCGTCCTCGTGATGATCCATTGATCAGGAGCATTTAGAAATTAATCACCAATGATACATGGCTCAAATTCTCAACTCTTGAGAATATGTATCATCATCTTATTAATTTCTTGGACGATTCATAGACACATAAATAATATGAATGAAAAGATGCCTTTTATTTATTCAATAATAAATAGTCAAGTACAAAATTATGTCCCTAGAATTAACAATGTGTCAGCCAGATTGGCTTCTAGGGCATACATCTAACAATCTCCCACTTGCACTAAAGCCAATCAGTCATATATCTAAGCCCCATCTTCTCAAGGTGGGCTTCAGTCTTTTGCTGACTTAGCTGCTTAGTGAACGGGTCTGCCACGTTATCCGCGGAGTCTACTCTCTGCACCTCTACATATTTCTTCTCAACATAGTCGCGTATGAGATGGAAGCGCCGCTCTATATGCTTAGACTTCTGATGAGACCTTGGCTCCTTAGCAAGGGCTATGGCGCCATTATTATCGCAGTAGAGTGTTATGGCATCTGATGTCATCACGTCCAACTCTGCAATGAATTTCTTGAACCAGAAGCCTTCCTTAGCAGCTTCAGAGGCGGCGATGTATTCAGCTTCTATAGTAGAATCAGCAATGATCGGTTGTTTAGAACTCTTCCAATTCACCGTACCACCATTGCACAAGAACACATATCCAGATGTTGACTTCCTGTCGTCGACATCAGTCATGAAATCTGAATCTGTGTACCCTTCTACCTTTAATTCTGATGATCCTCCAAAAACCAAGAATAAATCTTTAGTTCTTCTCAAGTACTTAAGAATATTCTTCACAGCTGTCCAGTGTTCTTCACCTGGATTCGACTGATATCTGCTTGTGACACTCACAGCAAGAGCTATATCAGGTCGTGTACATAGCATGGCATACATGAGGCTTCCTATTGCCGATGCATAGGGAATCTTGCTCATGCGTTGAATCTCTTCAGATGTGTTGGGGCACATCTTCTTGGAGAGATGAATTCCATGCCTAAGGGGTAAGAGACCCCATTTGGAGTTTTCCATGCTGAACCTCTTCAGCACCTCCTCTATGTACATCTTCTGTGAAAGGCCAAGCATCCTTTTAGATCTATCTCTATAGACCTTTATTCCCAAAATATAGGATGCTTTTCCAAGGTCTTTCATGGAGAATTCTTTTGACAACCAGACCTTGACCGAGGTTAGTATGGGAATATCATTCCCTATCAGTAGGATGTCGTCCACGTACAGTACGAGAAATACGACAGCGCTCCCACTAACCTTTTTGTAAACACACGGTTTCTCTTCGTTTTTTATGAAATCAAACATTTTGATTGCGTCATCGAAACGAGTGTTCCAACTCCGAGATGCTTGCTTTAGTCCATAGATGGACCTTTGCAGCTTGCTAACCTTGTGATCTCCATCACTGGAAGTGAAACCTAAAGGCTGTTCCATATAGATATCTTCATCAAGATATCCATTCAGGAAAGCAGTTTTCACATCCATCTGCCAGATTTCATAATCATGAAATGCTGCAATGGCAAGCAATGTTCGGATGAATTTTAGCATGGCTACAGGTGAAAAGGTCTCCTGATAGTCAATGCCTTCGCGCTGACTATACCCTTTCGCCACAAGCCTTGCCTTATAGGTCTCTACCTCTCCATCCGAACCTATCTTCTTTTTGTAGATCCATTTGCATCCAATAGGTACAATACCTTCTGGTGGGTCTACTAAGGTCCAGACTTGGTTGGAATGCATGGAGTCTATCTCTGACTTCATAGCTTCCAACCATTTCTCAGAATCGATATCAGATATCGCCTCGTTGTAGGTTTTGGGATCCTGTATGTGATCCCTATCTCCCACTAGGAACATTTCCTCGGTATCCTCTTCTAGTATACCTAAGTATCTATCAGGAGGATGGGAGACCCTACTAGATCTACGAGGTGGTCGAGGGACATCGTGTACTGGCTCTGTATGAATGGGTTTGATAGGATCCATGACTCGTTGTTTTTCAGAGACTTTCTCTTCAAGCTCAATTTTCCTCCCACTGCCTCTATCAAGGATAAACTGATTTTTCAAGAAGATGGCATGACGGCTCACAAACACATTGTGATCTTCTGAGATGTAAAAATTGTATCCTAATGACTCTTTAGGATATCCTATAAAACAAGCACTTATGGTCCTAGCCTCTAGTTTGTCCGCCTGTAGTCTCTTGACGTGGGCCGGACATCCCCAAATCTTGAGATGACCCAGACTTGGTTTCTTACCATGCCATATCTCATACGGTGTGGTAGGAACGGATTTAGAGGGAACTCTATTTAATAAATAAATTGCTGTGAGTAAGGCATCTCCCCAAAGGAACATAGGTAAATCAGTGAAGCTCATCATGGACCTGACCATATCCAATAGGGTCCGATTCCTCCTCTCTGACACCCCGTTGAGTTGAGGTGTACCCGGAGGTGTCCACTGTGAGACTATGCCGTTTTCCTTGAGATAGTCCCGGAATTTCCCACTAAGGTATTCTCCTCCTCGATCTGATCGAAGAGCCTTAAGAGGTTTTTCAGTTTGTTTTTCTACTTCATTCTTGAACTCTTTGAACTTTTCAAAAGATTCAGATTTGTGTCTCATAAGATACACATACCCATACCGTGAATAATCATCGGTAAAGGTAATGAAGTAAGAATAACGTCCCCTGGCTAGCACATCGAATGGGCCACATACATCTGTATGTACTAGGGTAAGTATTTCAGTGGTCCTCTCCCCTTGTCCTACAAAGGGCAATCTAGCCATTTTTCCTTGAAGACAGGACTCGCAAACTGGATATGACTCGGAAGTCAATGAGCCGAGAAGCCCATCTTTATCCATTTTGTTCACCTATCTTCTCCAATATGGCCAAGTCTGAGGTGCCACAAATATTTTTGGTTTATCTCATCTCTGGATCTTTTGGATCCTTTGGCACTCACTTCTTGCTCGGTAACATTCACAGATACATCCATATGTAAATGATAGAGACTGTCGATCATGAAACCACGTGCAACTATTTTATTTCTGAAATAAATAGAACAGCAGTCTTTGTCAAATATAAAAACATGACCTTCCTGTGCTAGACATGAAACAGAAATCAAATTTCTGCTAGCAGCAGGTACATAATAGCAGTCTCTAAGTAATAAACTAAATCCAGACGGTAGTCACAGATGGTAGGTGCCCACAGCCACAGCAGCAACTTTTGCCCCGTTGCCAACCCGAAGGGTTACCGCACCTTCCGCCAGCCTTCTACTTTCCTTTAGACCCTGCATGGTAGTGCACAAATGAGCACTAGAACCAGAATCTATAACCCAACTAGAAGTAGAAGAAACCGTTAGATTAGTTTCAATAATGAGCAAGTCTATACCTTCTGAAGGTATGTCACCTTTCTTGTTCTTCAGGCTCTCGAGGTATGAAGGACAGTTTCTCTTCCAGTGGCCGTCGACATTGCAGTGGAAACATTTTTCTTTGTCGTTAGCCCTTTTCTTTTGAACTTCCTTCTTTAGCTTCTTGTCCTTTTTCTGCTTCTTAGCAGGCTTCTTTTTCTTCCAAGTAGACTTTCTCTTGGAACTAGAAGTCAACTCAGCAGCAAGGACATTGCCCCTTGAACCTTTCAAGGCTCCCTCAGCAGTTACCAACATGTTTATCAGTTCAGTCTTAGTGCATTCAATCTTATTCATGTGGTAGTTTACTATAAACTGACCAAATGAATCAGGAAGGGATTGAAGGATCAGATCTACTTGCAATTCCTTGTGCATGTCCATACCGAGCTTCTCAAGCTCCTCTAGGTCCTTGATCATGGTCAGACCGTGATCATGGACAGACTGCCCCTCGCGCATCTTCGCTTTGAAAAGCCTCTTGGACACTTCAAAACGAGCTGTGCGACTCTGCTCACCATACAACTCTTGCAGGTGTGCCAGTATGTCCCTAGCAGTCTTCATATTTTCATGCTGGCATTGGAGTTCATTTGACATGGATGCCATCATATAGCATTTTACTCTAATGTCATCATCCAACCATTTTTTATGCATCTCACGCTGAACATCAGTAGGACGTGTTGGTAGTGTGGGAATATCTGAATCGAGTATGTAGCCTATTTTCTCACAGTCCAAAACAATTTTGAGGTTTCTAAGCCAGTCTTTGTAATTGGTTCCGGTCAGTCGGTTGGTCTCAAGAATACGGGTCAAAGGGTTTGAAGCTGACATTGTATCTGCAGAGAGTAAAGATTCTAGTTAGACTTTTGTACTTGATCCTAATCTGTTCTAAGGTCTTTTTGAACAAATGTAACTCCCACTATTTTCTCGAATTCCTCACACTCCCCTGGTAGGAAAACGGAAATCCTACGCGACTAGGGTTTCTAGTAGGTACTGCGGTCTCACCAATCTACATGCCACCTCACCTAACAGTTATTGGTGACACATAGATTGATGAATGTACAACTCTTGTACAATGCTTCTCAAGCATGTTGCAGTGTAACTTGGTCTCTAAGCCATGAAATCCTCACCTAACAGTTATTGGTCCCATTTCTTAGTTAAGTCAGACCCACCGTATAACCGTAGGAATAAAGTCGTCATTGGGTCCTCACCTAACAGTTATTGGTGCCCAACCCCACCTTTATCCTACAACATCTCATGTCTATAGAGAGGTCCAGCCCCCCGATGCAACTTGACCACTGTGTCCAGCCGAGACAAATCAACATCAGAAAGGCCTTAGCAGCTCTACTACAGTGGAAGACCTATTGACTTAATATTGGTTAATCAGGTCTTAGTGTTTGCAACTTGAGCCCTTCATAAGAGGTAATCGAACAATTGGCCAGGTAAGCAGGTGGGAGGCTCTCCTTACTCAGAGAGTAAGGTCCTAATTAAGTAACCACCTTTCATGCTTTCCTAGACACCAATTAGATCAATTAATCTAATATGACTTGCTCATGTCGGTTCACTCTCGACTTGATTGAGGAGGTTTTGATTTAGGTCTCAATTGGGTTTGCTACATCACATGTAAACCTATCTACCCGACTCACATTCACATCACATGTAAACGGCACATTGCAGGCAGTTATAATCGCAGCAATAATTAAAGCTAAACTTTAAATAGGTGATGATCATGGATTCTAGTTAGGTCGTATTACAAGCACATGCACGTCAATCGATCAACTGGTCTTCAACTCTTGAATTGGTTCCAAGCCTCCTTGATCCGATCCTTGATCAACTCTTGATCCAATCGCCATCAACCGCTTAGATCACCTGTTCATCTCATGCCTAGTCTTCAACTTGATCGTTGACGTACATCACATCACACAAATACAACCAGATTGTAAAATAAAAATAAAAATAAATTACATCTCCTTTTAGGAAGCACGCAGGCCTCTCAAAACATCAAATAAGATGCATGCAAACATCTGAAAAAATTACATGACATCGCAGATCACATCGCAGGTCATTACATTTGATACCAAAAGGGTTTGAATCCTATGATCATCACCATATGCAATAATTATAATTTTCAGATCTGAAAACTAACTGATTATATCATGACATAGGTTGCTGATCATGCTAATCATGATTCTAAACTTTGTAATCTCATTAACAACGCAATTAGAATCATCATTTTATCACATAAAAATCAGCATGCAAAAATCAGCACCCCTGAAAAATCTGCATGCAGAAATTTTCAGCATGCATGATCATTCAATTTTCAGATCTAATATGCCTTTAGATAATTAATTCTTACCTTAATTTACGAAGCCTAGGCTCTGATACCACTGTTGGGAACCCGCCCATGCCGCTGATAATTCAAAAAAAATTCAGATGGCAGCGGAATCGGCATAAGCGGGATCGACGTTCATCGCATGAACGTTGTTTCATGAACCGTTCGTAGTTAGATAAGAATTAAAACTTTTAAATACTTTAGGAAGATCAGATCTTCACCTTGTGCGGGTAGATGATCACCGCAAACTGAAGTTCGTGGTTTTAGGATGAAGGTTCGTTTGAAGCCGTTCAAACGTCCGGCCTCTACGGGTATCCACACGAAGCAGGATCCGATCCAAGCTCTCTATCTCACCGGGGTGCTAGCTCCCTTGCAGAGATAGCTTTTGATGGCTGATCTCCTCTCTTTCTTTCAACTCTTGAATGCACTTGAGAGGAGGAAGAAGAAGGATGAAGAAGAGGAAGAAGAAGAATCCCCACGCAGCCTTCTTTCTTTTCCCTGCGTTGGAAGGAAGAAGGGAGGAAGAGGATGCCGCCAACACCTTTGGCTTTTATCTTCCTTGCTTGCGGCTGAACCAAGAGGAGAGGAGAGGGAGGCGTACGGCAAGGAGGAAGAGGACTTCTTCTATGCCCTAGGTGCCGCCCACAAGTCCCTTTTTATAGACATGTGGAGCTCCTAACATTTAGGAGCTCTTGATGTCTTTCCTAAGAGGGGGCGCCATCTCTTCTCCCTTCTCCACGTGGAAAGGGGAGGAGCTTATCCCCTTCCTCATGGTAAACCCTAATCCATATTAGGTAGGGATTGGAATGCCCTAATGTGGTCAAGCCCTAATCCAATTAGGCTTAGCCCAAGGGTGAACCAATTTGGATCCAATCTAGGTAAGTCCTAATCCAATTAGAACTTAAATCAATTTTGACTCAATTGAACTCTTCAATCCTAATCCAATTAGGAGTCTTATTGATTCATTAGATTAATAATTAGTTGTGACTTAAGAAACCCTAATCCAAATTAGGACATATTTAATTTTAGTCCTAATCCAATTAGGACTCTATTTGAATCCGAAGTCCTAATCCGATTAGGACTCTAGAAATCCTACTCCAAGTAGGAATCCAATTTTGATTCAAAACTCCTAATCTCATTAGGATTGCAGGAATCCTATTCCAAGTAGGAATCCCAGTCCTACTCCAACTAGGATTCCCAGTCCTAATCCAATTAGGACTCTAGGAATCCTACTCGAAGTAGGACTCTTGTTTCAAGTCCAATTAATTAATTCCCTTTCCTTCTTCAACTTCTTATCAATCGAATTGATTACTCGTGATTCATAATCACTTTTCAACCATCGGATCGGTCAATTCTTCTAGTGTGTGTGACCCCATAGGTTCTATTCTGACTGGTAGTGAGATATATTGTGATCTCTATCACTATATCATTGAAAACTCCTTTCAATGGGTTGGAACGATTCCAACTCAACTCATTAGGGTTTATCGATCATTGAGATAATCCCTGTGAGTCCCACCATCCACCAGTGACACCTAGCAGCATGTAGTGGCTACCCAGCAGAATGGAATGATGAACCTCTAGGTGCAGTTAACGTGTGATACAGTCCTACTATCGTGGATCCCTACAGGACGGAGGTCATGGACAACTCGTCAAACCCCATCGTCTGTCATATGTCAAGATTTATTCGACACGAGTTCGATAGTGGAAAACTCTTTCTCCACTTTATATTACTGCCCTGGCCAAGGTCTTAGAACTCAGTCTAACAAATCACATAGGATCACTCCTCTTCTATCAAGGTCGATAGATTCCTTGTAGGTGCATACCCTACTCCTACAGTGAACCTACTGCAGCCAATCTACACTACATGGACCCATATGGCTAGAGACCATGTATGTGTGCAGTCAAACTACAATAACCTCACTGTGAGTAGCCGAAGCACCGCAGATCAAAGGACCAGTCACACTACTGCAACATCAAGCAAGTCACTGACGAGTGGATAGACATCCAAGTGACTTCTTGTCTTGGTCACGCTCAGTACCCTTGTTCTCTATCAAGCACCTGCACTATCACTTCAGTGTCCCTACACTGTGGACTCAAGTCTCGTCCATCCAGAAGGAAAGTGATCTGTGCACTGATCGGATCGATCACCGTCCTCGTGATGATCCATTGATCAGGAGCATTTAGAAATTAATCACCAATGATACATGGCTCAAATTCTCAACTCTTGAGAATATGTATCATCATCTTATTAATTTCTTGGACGATTCATAGACACATAAATAATATGAATGAAAAGATGCCTTTTATTTATTCAATAATAAATAGTCAAGTACAAAATTATGTCCCTAGAATTAACAATGTGTCAGCCAGATTGGCTTCTAGGGCATACATCTAACACAAGTATCATCCAGGCAAAGCTAATGTGGTGGCTGACGCTCTAAGCAGAAAGTTAGCAGTAAGTTCATCTGCACTACTCACCACCCAGCCACAGGTTCAGAAGGACCTTGATAAGCTGCAGGTAGAAGTAATTGTACAAACTACGAAAAGTTTACTGGCCACTCTAAGGATACAACCGACACTGATCGACAGAATAAAGATCGCTCAGCAGTCTGACGTACGCACAGGCCAACTCAAGGATGAAGTAGAAAAAGGGTTACGACCCGAACTCCAGATTCACTCAGATGGTACTCTGAGGTTCGGCCATCAATTGTATGTCCCAGCTGATGTGGAATTAAAGAAAGAAATCCTAGGAGAAGCCCACCAATCCCGCTTCTCCGTTCACCCGGGCAGTACCAAGATGTACAGGGACCTCCGAGAGCATTACTAGTGGAAGGGTATGAAAAGAGAAATAGCTGAGTATGTTGCCCGATGCATGACCTGTCAGCTGATAAAAGCAGAACACCAGAGGCGGCAGGGTTACTAGAGCCATTAGAGATTCCAGAATGGAAATGGGAGCATATCACTATGGACTTTGTTACAGGGCTTCCAAGAACAGTAAAAAGGAATGATGCAGTGTGGGTGATTGTTGACCGTCTCACAAAGTCAGCTCACTTCCTACCCTTTAGGATTGGAACCTCATTGGACAGGCTGGCCCAAATGTACATTAATGAAATTGTGCGCCTACATAGAGTGCCAGTGAGCATCGTCTCTGATCGCGACCCCCGATTTGTATCCAGATTCTGGGAAAGCTTTCAAAAGGCCATGGGTACCGAATTGAGGCTCAGTACCGCATACCACCCCCAGACCGACAGTCAATCAGAACGAACAATACAGACCCTGGAAGACATGTTGAGAGCTTGTACCATGGACCTAGGTGGAGGCTGGGACGACCACATACCTCTGGTAGAGTTTGCCTACAACAACAGTTACCATTCCAGCATCCAAATGGCACCATATGAAGCTCTATATGGAAGGAAATGCCGATCTCCGCTGCATTGGGATGAGGTCGGAGAGCGAAAACTACTCGGTCCTGAATTGGTCCAGAGTGCTAGAGATAAGGTACTGCTAATAACGTGAAGACTACAAGCCGCTCAGGACAGACAGAAACGATGGGCTGACAAAGGCAGGAGGGAATTGGAATTTTTGGAAGGAAACTTAGTCTTCCTAAAAATTTCTCCATCAAGGGGTGTTACCCGATTTGGGCGGCACGGTAAACTGAGTCCCCGCTACATCGGCCCATTCGAAGTTCTCGCTAAAGTGGGCAGGGTCGCCTACAAGCTGGCCCTACCTCCAGAGTTATCAGGAGTACACGACGTCTTTCACATCTCCCTCCTACGCAGGTACATCCCAGATCCCAGCCATGTATTACAGTATGAACCCTTGCAGATAAATGAAGACCTGACCTATGAGGAAGCTCCTCTGCGCATCGTCGATAAGAAGGAGCAAATTCTTCGGAGGCGTACCATCCCTTATGTCAAAATTCAGTGGACCAACCACACTGAACGGGAAGCCACCTGGGAACTTGAAGAGGAGATGCGCCAAAGTTACCCCCAGCTCTTCGAAGATAGAGGTATGTATAATTTCGCGGACGAAATTTATTTTAAGGAGGGTAGGATGTAATGTCCGGGCCCACAACCTACTAGGCCCAATAAGAAATAGGCCCAGTCAGGGGTTTGGGCCCAAATTTTTACTGTGGGCAGTATTATTATAATGGCAACCAGGAAGAGGTTGCCACCTCCTGTTAAGAAACGAAAGGATAAGACCGACAGGGGAGAGGTAGCTAGGGTCACCTCACGCCCCAAGTGGTAAGCCAGGCACCATGGCAGAACATCACCTCACGCCCCAAGTGGTAAGCCAGGCACCATGGCAGAGCAGGGAGAGGCGGCTAGGGTCACCTCACGCCCCAAGTGGTAAGCCAGACACCATGGCAGAGCAGGGGGCAGCTGTTAGTCCCGGAGCCAGAGGGTAGGGGGGATGGGACTTCACAGAAGGAAATCCCCAGCCATGCAAACCCTGGGACGGTGACCTCACCCCCTGCTGGCAGCCGATTCCGGCGCGCCTGAGACAGGGGGGCGGCTGCCAGTCCCGGAGCAGGGAGGAAAGGAGAGGATGGGACCTCTCAGAGGGGGGTCTCATCCTCTAAACAAATTATTTAAGCCTCTGCCGGCAACCCCAAGTCACAGACCCCCCCTAAACTTTGAACGAGAGAGAGAGCCGAAGCCTTGGAGCCGAAGGACAAGAAGCCCTGAAGCTCTGGGAAAGGAAGGACTACCAGGGAGGAAGCACTGCCGACTACAACCGACCAAGGTAAGGAGTTTTTTTTTGGGTTAGGGTTTTACAGAAGTAAGGAAACCCCTCTGTGGGGTGCTCTTCCCCTCTGTGTCAACAATGAAATAGAGGGGAAGAGGCCGGCACAAAAGAGGGAGAAAAACCCACAAACCCTGGGTCGGGCCGGACTCACAGGCCGCGACCATCCGGACCGAACCCAACCGGGCTCGGCCTGTTGACGAACCGGACACCGCGGCCTCGGCCGCGGGTACCTTAGGGTTCGGGAGGCAACCCGGGCCGCCAGATCTGGCCGGGACGACAACAGAGGCGGCCACAGGGCCGCCAGCCCCGGCCGGACCACCACCTCTTCTCCGGCAAGGGGTGGTGGTGCCGGAAGGAAGAACCAAAAAAAAAAAAAAAGAGAGAGGGAGAAAAAAAAATTAGAATGAACTCACCGGACCGAAGAGGCTTCATCCTTGGACCTCGGCCTTACCTCACCGTGGTCGGAGCAGGGGGAGATCTCCCGGAGGAGATCCAGCCGCGACCCTACTTCCTGGCACTCCTCCTCTTCTCCGGCATCGCTTCGGAGAAGAGGAAGGGGGGCGGCCTTTCTTCCGCCGGTGCTCCGGGGGGAAGCTTCGCCTCGGTCGGTGGATCGGAGGGGAGCCTTGTCTCCCCGGTCGCCTGCGAGAGAAGAAAGGGAGGAGACGGAGGGTTCGGTGGGGACGAAAGGCCGAAAGGGCTAGGGCTTTCGATCGGAAACGAGGAGAAAGAGAGAAAAGGAGAGGAAATGAGTGGAAGAGAGAAAAGAAGAGGGAGTGACCGAGAGAGAGAGGAGGCCGTAGGAGAAGAAGAGGGCCGAAGGACCGGCCGGAGTCATGGGTTCGGTGGGGACGAAGGAGAGAAGAGGGAGTGACGGAGAGGGAGGAGGTCGTAGATCTAGCCGGAGGAGAAGGGAGGGCCGGAGGCATGGGCTTCGGTGGGAGGTTGAAGGAGAGAACGAGAGAGAGAGAGAGGAGGAAACAGAGGAGAGAGGGGGGGAAGGAAGGTGAAGAGGCGGAAGCCTCTGGAGGGGGGGGGAGAAAAACCCGGATAACGGGTTTGCGGGTCGGATCCGAATCCGAACCCGCAACCCGTTAAGCCCAAAGAAAAAGAAAAATAAAAAGAAAAAGGAAAAGGGTTTAGCCAAATTTGACTAAACCCGAGCCCAATCAAATTGGGCTAAGCCTGGACAAGCCAGACTATAAAGTTAACCAAAATTAAGCCCAAATGGAATGAGGCCCAAACCCAATTCGGCTGGGATTGGTCCTAACAGACCAAATTAGTGGAAATAAGCCCAATTCAAGCCCAATGTGACTAATTTGGGGCCAAATTGACCCCAGATTAATCCTAACTCAGGCCCAAATAAACCACGGTGACCCTAAACTCGGAATTAAACCCAATTAAGTTGGGGATTAAGCTTATTGACCAATTAGCAGGCCAATTAACCCATATGGACCCAATTAAGGTTCCAATACGGATGCATTAGACTTGGGCTATAGTTTGGGTAGGATCCAAACAAGTAAAATGGAAATAATATGCTTATTATGATGTGATTTTAGGTGACTCAGGATCCGTCACCAGGACGTGAGAAATTTGGGAGAAAGCGAATCACGGTAAGTAACTTGTTTTAATCTTGTTGTGAATCATGTATGTAAGTGGCCTGTCCTAATCTTTTATGGATCATACATGAAATTTAACATGTTATGCATGTACTGTAGGCTAAGAACGATATGTGTATCTGACATGCTCTAGTTACACAAGATATGATGATATATGCTTTATATTCCGTTATGCCTACAAAATACTGGGATTACATTACATGCTAAGATATGAGTTATCAAATATGAACATGAGTGGTACATATCAGTCACATAATTCATAGTTGTGCACATATTATGTTTTCATAGCTCTTGTGATACATGCAAAATGAATTGAATTCCATATTATGATTTTTATTAGCATGAGTGTAAAGAATGATAATGATTTGCTCTAGCTGCATATTGCTTGTAAGGGGGTACCTAAGAACTTCTAATGCTACGGGCCGAATGCAACTGAGCCGGCCTTGCCAGTGGCCGATAATGACTGAGCCAGCCCCGCCAGTGGCCGACTAATAACTGAGCAGGCCCCGCCAGTGACCAATAATGAATTTGCCGTAGCATCTATGAGGTACTACCTACACGAAGCATTATTTACGAACTCTTAAGAGCTACTGACCTAATGTAACTGAGCCGGCCTTGCCAGTGGCCGAGAATGACTGAGCCAGCCCTGCCAGTGGCCGCCTAATAACTGAGCCGGTCCCGCCAGTGGCCTAGAATGACTTCGCAGTAGCATTTAAGAGCATGACCACGGCATGCCGGTGGCACGATTTTTCCTACATGTGCATATTACATGATTTCTTGATATTGTAGGATACTGTTTTATTTACTCAGCATGGATATTTTATTATGATGATTTATTAGATAGCATACATGTCAGCTTCTCAAACCCTGATAAGCATGGTTAGCATTTTTAGTTGATTCGACAAGATTATGCAGGATTACTTACTGAGCCGTGTAGCTCATGCCTGTTCATTTACGTTTTTTTTTCAGATCACCACCAGTGACAGCTGCTAGAAGCATTTTTCTTTTGCAACAGGGCTTCCTTATTTTTGGGATGATATGAATAAACTTTTGTGTATATAAACTATGTAGAAGCTCTGTACTTTATATGAACCAGTGTGTTGTAATACCTTCTTTTGATATATGCAAGTTTGACTGCTTTTGACTACCTGTTGACCATGTACGAGGCTGCGTGCTATTGTGGGCAGTAGTCGGCAATAGCACGGCCGTGTCACGGATCCGGATCCGGGGCGTGACAGTTAAGAAGCTTTCTTTGTATCTTTTTCCAAACTATTTTCTTACTTGATTCAATCAGGAGATTGAATCAAGGGTTGTAAGGTTTGTTGGTGAGCCGAAGTTAAAACCAACGGTGTAAGGGTTCGATTGTGATTCCGGAAAAATAATCGGGTGGTTCTAGTCGGTGAGCCTATGAAAATCGACCGAGTTCATTGTGATCTCGCGTAAACAACAAGTTGGGTTGTGAACTTGTAAAACAACCAGCTGTAATCTAAGGGATTATAGTGAACTCCCAAGTGAAGCTTGGGGAGTGGACGTAGTAGCAAGGGTTGGCTCCGAACCATTATAAACTGGTTTGTGTTTGTATTGGCTGCTGTCCTCTCTCTCTCTTCATTCACTTCATCTAGTAACTTAACTAATTTGTTTGCAATAGATTTAGTTAATTACTAATCATAGTTTTTAATTTGTCGAGAATTAATCCAAACCCAATTCATCCCCCCCTCTTGGGTTGTCTTCTTGGGCAACAAGTGGTATCAGAGCCGGAGCTCTTATATTAAAAGAGTAAAAGATCAAAATGACAATCCCTTTTGGATTTTCTCTTAGTGAGGGGCAATCCTCCAATAGGCCTCCATTCTTCAATGGAACCAACTACACCTATTGAAAGGCTAGGATGAGGATATTTATCCAAGCTCAAGACTATGAAGTTTGGAGCATCATAGTTAATGGACCATGCATTCCTTCTATTTATGTAGATAACATTACTATACCCAAGCTTAAAAAAGATTGGGATGACAATGATAGAAGGAAGGCACAACTAAATGCCAAAGCAATGAATGTACTTTACTGTGCCCTAGACCATAATGAATTCAATAGAATTTCTACTTGCAATTCTACAAAAGAGATATGGAACAGACTTGAAGTGACCCACGAGGCCACGAATCAAGTCAAGGAATCCAAAATAAACATGCTAGTTCATAAGTATGAATTATTTAAAATGAAATCTAATGAAACTATCACTTGTATGTTTACTAGGTTTACTGATATTATCAATGGCCTAAAAAGCCTTGGCAAAAGTTATACTAACAGTGACCTTGTCAGGAAGGTTCTTCGATCTCTACCAAGGTCATTAGAAGCCAAGGTAATGGCGAACCAAGAAGCTAAAGACTTGAACAAACTGCCACTTGAGGAGCTCCTTGGATCTTTGATGACACATGAGCTCACAATGAAGCAACATAGTGAAGAAGAGTCCTCCCACAAGAAAAAGGTAATTGCTCTTAAATCTACTTCTTCTAACAAGGATCCCTCTTGCAGTAGCAGCAATGAAGAAGGAGATAATGAGGGAGATGAAGATGAGGCTCTTCTCGTGCGAAAGTTTAGAAGATTCATCAACCGAAAGAAGTCCTTTCATCAGAAGAGAGGTTCCTCAAGTTCCTACAAAGGAAAAGTGAGGAAATCGGTTGCTATGAATGCAAGAAGCCGGGACATTTCAAAATCGACTGTCCCTTGCTGAAAAAGGGCAGCAAATACAAAAAGAAGAAAGCTCTTGTCTCCACTTTGACAGACTCCGATCAATCATCATCATCATCGGATGAGGAACAAGAGGAAAAAGCAAATTTTTGTTTCATGGCAAATGATAATGAGGTAACATCTGAAACTCAGTTAGAGTTTACTTTTGATGAATTGTATGATGCCTTTAATGAACTAATGGATGAGTATAAATCCTTAACTCTTAAAAACAAAGAATTGAAGTTGACTAATAAATCTTATAGTCATAAAAATGATAGTCTGATTAAGAAAAAGGACTCCATTATTAAAGAAAATTTAGAACTTAAAACAAGCAACCATTTATTAACTCAAAAGAATTGTACCTTGATTAACGACAAAGAAAGATTAACTAAAGAGATTTTAGAATATAAAAACAGTAATCAAACTATAAAAGATAATCTTACAAAAGACTTAAACTTACTAAAAACAGAAAAACTGAACTTAACAAAAGAACTTGAAAAATACAAACCTATTGTAGAAAAGTTTACATATAGTTCTGAAAATTGGAGATAATTCTTAATAGTCAACGAGCTGTGTTTAATAGAGCTGGTTTAGGGTATAAGCCTAAGAATAAGCAAAAGTTTCTTAAAAACTTTTTTGTAAAAGCTGGAAAAAGTAAAACTAAAAATATAACCTGTTTTTGCTGTGAAAAAGTAGGACATAAAGCTAATGTGTGTGATCATAGAAAAATAGAAGCAAAAAAAAAATTAAAAAAGTTTGGGTTCCAAAAGGAACCAACATAACTAACCTTGAAGGATCCAAGAAAACTTGAGTACCTAAAATTGTATAATTTCCTTATGTAAGAGTGTCTTACAGCCAAGGTCGACAAAAACTGTTGGTACTTGGATAGTGGCTGTTCAAGACATATGACGGGTGACAATGAGCAATTCTTCATCCTAGAGCCTAAAAAGGAAGGTGCTGTGACTTTTGGAGACGATAACCAAGGTCACATCGTTGGTATAGGTAAAGTACAAATCACCTCTTCAACCTTCGTTGATAATGTACGATTTGTAGATGGTCTTAAGTATAACTTACTTAGCGTTAGTCAATTATGTGATAAAGGCTTTGATGTTCTGTTTAAGCCATCTCTATGCATCATAACCAACTCAATTGACAATAGCTTAGTATTCAAAGGAATAAGACGTGGCAATGTGTACGTAGTAGATCTTGAAGATCTTGCCAAAAATAGCCGTTGCTTAGTAGCTAGTGATTCTAAAGTCAATGATGCAAGTTGGTTATAGCACCGTAAATTAGATCATGCAAGTATGGATACAATATTAAAATTAGTTAAATGAGACTCTGTGATTGGTTTGCCAAAGCTAAAATTTGAGAAAAATAAAATTTGTAAAGCATGTCAATATGGCAAACAATCTAGAAGTTCCTTTAAATCCATAAATTGTGTCTCTACTACTAGACCCCTTGAACTACTCCACATGGATCTTTTTGGACCAACTAGAACCACAAGCCTTGGTGGAAACAAGTATGGTCTTGTCATTGTAGATGATTTTTCTAGATACACATGGGTCATGTTTTTAGCTCATAAAGATGAATCATTTTCAGCATTTAAGAAATTTTATAAAGAAGTAACTAACTCAAGAAATGCTTCAGTTATAGCTATTAGGAGTGATCATGGAACGGAATTTGAAAATCATCTATTTGATGAATTTTTTAGTAAAAAGGAAATAACTCATAATTTCTCTGCACCTAGGACACCACAATAAAATGGAGTGGTACAAAGAAAGAATAGAACCGTAGAGAAAATGGCTAGGACCATGTTGTGTGAAAGTAACCTCCCAATGTATTTTTGGGGAGAAGCCATTAACACATCATGTCATATATTAAATAGAGTTTTATTAAGAGCAATTATAAAGAAAACACCTTACGAACTTTGGAGAGATAGAAAGCCCAAAGTAAATTACTTTCATGTTTTTGGGTGTAGGTGTTTCATTCATAATAATGACAAAGATAACTTAGGTAAATTTGATTCTAAATCTGATGAAGATATCTTTTTGAGATATTCTACATCAAGTAAAGCTTATAGAGTCTTCAACAAAAGAACCCTTGTTATTGAAGAGTCTATACATATTTTTTTTAATGATACTAATGATGTCTCTTCTAGCAAGAGAGTAGCTCTTGATGATGATGTAGGGATACTTGAGGAAAAGATGAATGACATGACATTACAAGAAAATAAACCGAAACAGATTGGAGACACATCAACAAACCAAGAGGTAATTGTTGATCATAGGCTTACAAAGGCTTGGAGGTATGTTCATGGTCATCCTAAAGAATTAATCTTAGATGATCCATCTCAACCTGTTAGAACTAGAGCCTCTCTTAGGAACTTAAATAATCATCTTGCATTTGTTTAACATTTAGAACCTAAAAACATAGAAGAAGCTGAAAGTGATGTAAATTGGATAAATGCTATGCAAGAGGAACTTAACCAATTTACAAGAAATAAAGTATGGAACTTAGTTGAAAGACCCACTGAATACTCAATAATAGGAACTAAATGGATATACAAAAATAAACTTGATGAAAATGGAATTGTGATTAGGAATAAGGCTAGACTAGTAGCAAAGGGCTATAATCAAGAAGAAGGTATAGATTTTGATGAGACTTTTGCTCCTGTAGCTAGACTTGAGGCAATTAGATTGTTACTAGCATTTGCATGCAACAAAGATTTCAAATTATTCCAAATGGATGTAAAAAGTGCCTTCTTGAATGGGTATATTAATGAGGAGGTTTATGTAAAACAACCTCCTGGTTTTGAGAATCATCAATACCCCAATCATGTTTATAAACTAAACAAAGTATTTTATGGTCTAAAACAAGCTCCTAGAGCATGATATGAAAGACTTAACAAATTTCTATTAGACCATGAATTTTCTAAAGAAAATGCTGATACAACTTTATTTTTGAAAAAGAAAAACAAAAATATGTTGGTAGTGCAGATTTATATAGATGATATTATTTTCGGTGCTACTAACAATCGCCTTTGCGAAGAATTTGCTGAGTTAATGCAGAGTGAATTTAAAATGAGCATGATGGGAGAGCTGAATTATTTCCTCGGACTTCAAATCAAACAATCTAAGGAAGGGATCTTCATCAATCAAGCTAAATACATCAAGGAGATGCTTAAGAAGTTTGATATGGATGGAAACAAGTCAATCAGCACACCCATGAGCTCATCATGCAAATTAGACAAAGATGAATCAGGTAAGTCAGTTGATCAAAAGCTGTATAGAGGTATGATAGGTTCATTACTATATCTTACAGCAAGTAGACCTGACATTATGTTTAGTGTATGCATGTGTGCTAGGTATCAATCTAATCCTAAGGAATCACACCTAATTGCAGTAAAGAGAATCTTTAAATATCTAATAGGAACAAAAACCATAGGTTTATGGTACTCTAAAGAATCAAGCATAAACTTAATAGGGTATACTGATTCTGACTTCGCTGGTTGTAAACTTGATAGAAAAAGCACTAGCGGGTCATGTCAATTTTTAGGAGAAAACTTAATCTTTTGGTTTAGCAAGAACAAAACTCGGTTGCACTGTCTACGGTGAAAGCCGAATATGTTGCTGCCGGGAGTTGTTGTGCTCAAATTTTATGGATCAAGCAACAACTTGAAGATTATGGCATTAAACAAAATAAGATTCCCATAAATTGTGATAATACAAGTGCCATAAATCTAACTAAAAATCCAATTCAACACTCAAGAACTAAACATATTGATATAAGACATCACTTCATAAGAAATCATGTGTTAAATGGTGATGAAATGCTTGAATTTGTTTGCACTGATGATCAACTTGCTGACTGAAGGAAAAATATCCCGCAAAATCCGATAAAATCGGATGCCAGGTCAGAAAATCAGTTTTAAAATTTTATCTATTTATTTATAACAGGTATAAATAAATAACATAACTATATTATGTTTACCATACCTCGATCCTGCAGCGGAAGATGGTCAAGGTACTCAGGAACAGAATCTGGTACAGGGCCAAGTGCTGGATCAGATACTGGATCAGATGCTAGATCTGATACTGGATCGGGAACTGGATCTGGAACTGGATCTGGTGCCGGATCTGGTACTGATGGATCTGGTGCTATGCGAGGCCCGGATGTACGGACCCTCTACTTCACACGCACGCCAAGAAATGCAGGAAGGTAGGATGATGTCTGTATAGTGCAAAAACCCTTTTTGCAAATAAACCCCTGGAAGAAAAGAATTTCAAAAATTCTTTCTTCCCCTTTTTTTTTCTTTTCTTTCTTTTCCTCTTTCTTCCCGTTTCCTTTTCCTCTCTTTTCAAGCTACTCAAAAGATCACGAATCTCCCCTCTCCTCAGATAAAATCTCTAGCACAGAATGAAGAGAAAGCTAGCCTATTTATAGGCAAAGACAAGACTGAACCAGGGAAGAGAAAACGCCAAAAGGGAAGAGTGAACGCCAAACGATTCATGATTTTATTGAATTTTTTTAACCGTTTGATTTCAATTAAATCAGTCCTATGTTAAAGAGGTTTCAAAACCGAAGAGACACGTCTCTTCGGATCTTCAAATGGTAGCCGAAAGAGGGAAGATCAAGCGGCCTTCGATGTGTTCGGAAGAAGAAGAAGAACGCGGTCCACGGGAGAATATTTGCAGAGAAATTGGTCCATGGACCGAGGAAGAAACCAGAACTAAACCGTGTCATTCAATTTGAGGGGCAAACACGTAAATTTCCAGACTTGACTTAAATGGGTTAATTCAAATGGGCTGAATCAAATGGGCTTGGGTCCATCATTGGTTCTAAACCAAATTGAAGACCAATTTGAAAGGTTTTGGATCCGGAAAAATTCCACATGAATCTGATTCATGTGAACTCCAATTAGTTCAATTTTCGGATCAATCCAAGTCACACTTGGACTAGAATAAATATGGAATAAATTCTAATAAAATCATCATGAAGCCCAATTACATTCATTTGAATCCAATTCAAAAACAAACTCAACAAATGAGTCCAAATCAATTTCAATTACATTAATTGAAACTTGATTAAGCCAGAATACAGACATAATTAAATACACATCCATAAAATTCAGTATGTACCTCATGTTCAGTGCTAGCTGAACATAGACAAAATCAAATCTCAAATGACCCACAATTTAATTCTCAATTAAATTGGATCAAGTCCTTCCTACTTAACTTGACTTATGTGCGTGACTCCGATAGGTTCGAACACTAAGCCGGTAGTACATGGACTACTCCATGCACTAATCGAGGTGACCATCTAGCAATGATACCCGACGTCCGGATAGGTCGAATATGCAAAGCAACATTCAAGAACCTAGACGTATGGTTGTTGCATAATTCATCCCTATGACCTTCGATGCTCAAGATGACCTCAGAGTGGACTGTCGACCTCTGGGTCCGGTCATCCATAGTGTATTTCAAATAATCAAATCAAGTGACCTATCACTTGGTTTACCCTGGCCAAGGTTTTACTGAATTGAAATACAGTGAGACATCAACTCCTAAAATCTGGAGCGGTCAATCCCATCTTGACTCATACACAGACTTCGCGAGTACTTGACTGCACCCAGCATCCTTCCGATCCCTGAATTAGAAATTCAGGTCATCCAGTGCCTAAGTACAGTGAGTTGCTTGCAAGTCACCGTGACAGTCTCAGGTCTAAGGGGTACTTATGCCCATACGTTTTACGAGCTAACTCCCGACAGTGGAGTGCTACTCAGGTGAGTCACTATTCAGTGACGATGTACTCCTACATCTCACCTGTATGCCATACAGTGTCTCCACACTCCTTGGTTTAAGAGGACAACCAACTAAATGGCACACAACGACCTATACTTGACATAGCTATCGTCCAATTGACAGCTCGTCATTTGGTCGCGAACTGGTTCAAGGACTAAATGATAAAACCTCTTTTATCCACTAAATTAGTCCTAAGGACTTCATCACAATACACAGGAGTTCAATTTGAAGATGCAACACTTGTGATGAATAGAAAATTGCCAGAATAAATTTTTATTCATTTTAATAAAACATATACATAATTCAATTTCTTAAAATTAAAAAATTGGCTTTGGGACACAATTTCCAACACTGACATCTTCACAAAACCCTTGAGTGAAGATCGATTTTGTATTCTTAGAAGAGGATTAGGAGTGATTGATCCATTCTTGTGATACTCCCCTATAATTCATTGATTTTGATGATTAGCTTATATTGGATATAGGATTTCACGTCTATGGTCATCAAATCATTCCTTAAGTTATAAAGATTTCCATATCTCTCTCCTTTGGCATTGAATTAACTGAGTTTTTTGGTTATGTGCCAGAGTTCGAGTCGACTCGAATAGATTTTAGAGTCGGCTCGTGGGCGAGTTGACTCGCGCATATTTAGGAGTCGACTCGAGATCGAGTCGACTCGCGACATACTAGAGTCGACTCGAGTTCGGAAATCCGATTTTTAACCCTAATCGAAACGTTTATTCTTTCCTTCTATTTTCGGCCGCCACAGTTCCAAAACCCTAGAGTCGTCTCCGACCTCGTCTCCGACCCATTTTTAGGTCCTTTCCCTTGAGTTTTCTTCCATTTCTCTTGTCCATCCCTCGATTTTTAGGTCAAAATGCCTAGAAAAGCCGTTGTCCCGAGCTGGAAGAGACCTCTCTCCGCGAGCGGCGCCGAGCGACGGTCCAAGGTCCGGAACGAACCCATGAGGCCACCACCTCCGGTTCCTTCCCCGCCTAGGCCAGTTTCCTCGCGTTCATGCGCTGTGAAGACAGTCTCTACCGGGAGAAAAGTCAATTTTGACTTCTTCTCCTGGGAAGGATTCACCTTAGGGCATCGTCTTAGGGCTCAGGGCTTAGAGTTTTTCTGTTCTCTAGACCTCCCTACCTACGCAGGGTTAGTTAGGAAATTTTATGGGACTGTCGCTAGAGGTAGTGGTGGTATCTAGGGAACCGTAGCGGGTGTCCCTATTTTTATCTCGGAGGACTTCATTGCTCGAATCCTCCATCTCTCCTGAGAGGGAATTTTTCCTACTCATCCCCATGATAGGACAGAGGCCCTTACGGCCATCTTAGGGAGCCCACCTCAATCCCCCATAGAGGAGGTGTTTGCAAATCAGCTTTCAGCTGAATTGCAGCTTCTCCTAAGTATCATTTCTAGGACTCTCTTTCCCAAAACTGGTAGATTTGACTTCATCTCTGAGAGAGACCTAGCACTGATGTTCCACATTCTCCAAGACACTCTCATCAACTTCCCCAAACTCATCTACAAATATATCTGTGAACCCCTAGATAAACTTAGGTTGAGTCTCCCTTATGACATGCTATTCACACTCTTCTTTAGGGAGTTAGAGGTCCCTATCCCTAAGGGGGAACCCTCTCGTTCATTTCGAAATACTGATCACATGGGTGAGGGGACTCTCCACAGAATGGGGTTACATAAAGTAGAGGATGTCTGGGTTAGAAAAACATCTTCATGCACACCTTCTGACCCCACTACTCACCATTCACCTAGCACTGACCATGACCAGGACCACTGCTCAGCTCCTCCCACTTTTCCTTCCACTTCTGGTCCTTCATTCCCATCTACTTCAGCTGGACCATCTACAGCTCCACCACCTCAGCAACCTTTAGAAGTCCGGATCAGCACTGAGCAGCTCCAGGAGATGAGACAGGAGATTGTGAGGGAGCTGAGAGATGATTTATTGAGAGAGTTCCGAGGTCCACTAAGTGCTCCCTCCACTGACGTCGTTCCCTCCTTAGCAGCAGTGTCTAAGATGATAGCAGACCTGAAGGAGGAAATATACAACATAAGGAGTCTAGTCCAAGGTCAATACTGGAGCCTTAGTGATATAAAGGATGACACGAGGAAGATGCGAAATAGCATCAGGGAAGAGCTGGGCAGCCAAAGTCAAGGTGCGGAAAGGCTTGCAAATGCCTTAATATTCAAGCTTGACACTATTCAGAAAAGTGTGACCCAGCTCACTGCGATACAGTCTAGGGCCACCTCGAAGATCATCGAACAACTAGGGAACGTCTCTGAGGGGCTAAGCTTGGTCATAAAACATACTAGACTGAGTACGGGAGCCACATCCTCCACTACTAAAAAATCCTAGTATTTTTTTTTTATTTTATGATGTACAGTCCCTTGAGGACTTTTTCTGTTATGTATTCACACTTGTACTCAATTTGACTTTAATACAATGAATAGAAATTTCCTTTCAAAACTGTGCAATTTGAGTTCTTATATTTTTCTTGTGTTTTGTGCCTTTTTGCTATGATGACAAAAAGGGGAAGAAAATATGATGAATTGAAATGTAAAGGGAATCACTAAAAAGAAAATTTTTAAAGCAAAAAGTAATTTGTTCTTAGTGGATTCGATACCTCGAGGCTCATTATCTCTCTGTTGGTGCTCCTCAAGGAGTAATCTCCAGAATCTATTCAAGGGATATTCAGAGATTAGTTGAATCATACTTAAGAACAAATTGTCAGATTTTCCCTCTGGAAGTAAGAATTTAAGCTCAAAAGCTTCAAGACATTAAAAGAAAATTCAGAGAACCTAAACAAAATTGAATGCATATGTTGAGAGGAAGAATCTGAAATCTTAAGAAAGCAAATTCATTAAACACATAAAAACCAAACAATTGATTGCATGATATGAAGGCTTATATAATTCCAAATGAAAGGGGGAGCTTTAATTTTAGGATTTACTGACTCATACCTTTCAATTTTGGATAAATTAAATGACTAGACATTTGAATTCATTTCAAAACTTTACTATAAATCACCTTTTGGTTGAGCAATTCATTTAACAAATACTCAATGTTTTGTCATCATCAAAAAGGAAGAGATTGTGGAGTGACTGGTTATACCCATATTTGATTTTGATGAGCTCAAAGTATTTGAGTATATTTCATGTTGTACTAATGAATTCAATCTAGTGTTTCAGGCAAATATATGTGAATTTATCTTTAAAAGCATTGAGCTTTTGCTCAAGATCTTTTGGCTAAGTGTTGAACTCAATTAAGCCAAAGTCTGAAGCTCGAGTCGACTCTGGAAGATTGCGAGTCGACTCTAAGTGTTTCAGAGGTTCTGGCACAAGCTCGAGTCGACTCCGGTACACTACGAGTCGACTCCGACTGAGAACAGACAGAAGGACAGAAAGATGAATTTCAGACCCTGTCACCGAGTCGACTCCGATGATTTCGAGTCGACTCCGATGCTTGCCGAGTCGACTCCCGACAGTTTCGAATCGACTCCAAGGAGTAACAGATAGAAAGACAGAGAAGCATTTTCTAGACCCTGTTACCGAGTCGACTCTAGAAGGATGCGAGTCGACTCCAACGTTTGGCGAGTCGACTCCTAAACATGCAAGAGTCGACTCTCAGAGGAAAGCAAACTGAAAGGCAGAAAATCAAACAAAGTGACTCTGTGAACGAGTCGACTCCGAGAATACGAGAGTCAACCCCAAGTCAGCCGAGTCGACCCCAACAGAGTGCGAGTCGACTCCGAGGCAGTTCAACTCGAAAGACAGAGGATCAGTTTTCGGGCTCTGAGAGCCGAGTCGACTCGAGAGAGAAATGCAAAAAAATAGATCTTTGGAATCCTGAGAACGAGCCGTCTCCAAAAGTGCCGAGTCATCTCCGGATATTGGCGAGTCGACTCCAGGTTTGGTCCGAGTCGACTCCAGGACGGGACAGCACTTTATTTCAAATCCTGAACGGTGGGCGAGTCGTCTTCAGTAAAGCATGAGTCAACTCCAGCAACAGCCGAGTCGACTCCAGATCGAACGAGTCGACTCCGACCCCAATGGATACATTGTTAGGAAGTGCAGACTGTGCAGAACAGCCACAAATCAGTGTCTAACGGCTATTTTTCAAGGGGGACTGTTTGAATAGCCAGAGTGAATAGTAGTAGACATCAAGAGAGTTACTCCATCTATGCATTAAGTGTTTTTCAATTACCAAGAGTCTATTGAGAGAAAAGACAAGCAAAAAAAGGAAGAAACGCATTCAATACATTCCTAGAAGTCTTTTCTTCGCATTCAAGGCTATTCTTCTGACATCAAATCTTCAGTGCACTCAAAGAGGAGACTCAGAGTTCGAGAAGCCCTTCTCTTCCTCTTCCAAAATCTGTTTGAGGGCTTTTAACTCTACTCTATTCATATTGATTCATATTTGTTTGTTAAGAAGCTTTCTTTGTATCTTTTCCTAAACTATTTTCTTACTTGATTCAATCAGGAGATTGAATCAAGGGTTGTAAGGTTTGTTGGTGAGCCGAAGTTAAAACCAACGGTGTAAGGATTCGATTGTGATCCCGAAAAAATAATTGGATGGTTCTAGTCGGTGAGCCTGTGAAAACCGACCGAGTTCGTTGTGATCTCGCGAAAACAACAAATTGGGTTGTGAACTTGTAAAACAACCGGCTGTAATCTAAGGAATTATAGTGAACTCCCAAGTAAAGCTTGGGGAGTGGATGTAGGAGCAAGGGTTATCTCCGAACCACTATAAACTGATTTGTGTTTGTATTGGCTGCTGTCCTCTCTCTCTCTTCATTCACTTCATCTAGTAACTTAACTAATTTGTTTGCAATAGATTTAGTTAATTACTAATCATAGTTTTTAATTGGTCGAGAATTAATCCAAACCCAAATCACCCCCTCTCTTGGGTTGTCTTCTTGGGCAACAATAACATAAGCCGTAGCTCATCCCGTAGCTGCCAGATCTTACTCACAAAGTCAAAATGCATATTTATTACGTTACATGTGCTAGAATTAGCACAGAGTGAAGAGCGGATTTTTAAAACCCAATTTATTTATTATTTATAGTAATACTTTAATACTTTATATGCGGGTCACTATAGAACGGGTCCAATTTTAAGATCCGACTCGATTCCACGAGTCCTCCAAAATAGGTTGGGTCGGGTCTAAATGGAACAGGTCGAGTTGGGTCATGGGTCAACCCCCCATTTGCAGCCTTACTTAGGATCAAGGTTCAAATTCATTCAAATCTAATTGTAAGTATCACAAATTCTATTACAAATAGCATAACCAACGTTCATCCCAAATAAACTCGTGCTACAATATCTCCTAGTGTACATAGGCTATAGTTCGGGCCTGCTCTGATATAATTTGTAATACCCAGGACCTCACTTAAAAAGATTGGTCGAAAATTATTATTTGAGTTTTTTGGTTCTATATAGGTATCTAAAATCTATCTAGTGCATAGTCGATGTGAAACTAAATACATGCCTGGGAAGGTCCTTGCAGCTGCTTTTCTAACTTTACTATTGATTTTTTAGAGATTTTGTTTTGTGGTCCTTCTTGTGCAAGTTATGTAAGGGGGAAGAAATCTCTTTGTTTGACCAAAAAAAAATTATGTAAGATTAGAAGAAATTTCCTATTGAAGATGTAATTAGGGTAGTTGGTCAGTAGAAAATACTGAAACATACATTTAAGATGATTTCTATCAAAAATGTTGTGCAGATCATTACATATAACCCTTACTTCTCTTATTTATATCAAGACAAATTTTAGGTCACTATATGGTGTAAAAATATTATTTGCACTATTAAGACAAATATAAAATACATTACATATTTGAAATATATGTTTTGCTCGTGATCAATATTATTTTGATGCACTAGGAAAGAGCGTTGCTTGCATCATATACCAATTACAATTTTGAATATCCAAAAGACCATGTGTAATATGCAAAATTTCAATCACATTGGCATTAATTATTGGAGGTTCTCTCTATCATTTTGCTATTTCATGCATTTGCTGGTGCATTGTCACTACTATAATTTTGTAGACTTAAATCCACTTTGCCCACAGATTTTGAACATTAATTTTTGTCTTTCTTAATTACATGACCATAAGAATCTCAATTAGCTTAGTTGGTAAAATCTTTGAGAAACTAGTACTAAGGACATAAGTTTAGGTCCTGCTATCACCACTATTTTTGTTAGAATTCTTCTTGTCCTTGAAGTTATCAACCCAATGTGTAAACCCAGTATAGATGTGGGCCCAACCTAATCTTGACCTCGATCTGTCGATGAATGTTTTGCTATGGATCCAAGGTTAGACTTCTGAAAATTTTAAGTCGGATTTGGATTTGAGGTTTTTAGACTTGACCTAACATGGTCCCAACTAGTTACCTAATTTATTTATATATACATATACATTAATGCTTATTTATACATATATTTAAGTTTCTAAAACTCTTGACATATGAAACTTATCTATGACCTTGTGAGTAGAAGGAATAAAAATCCAAACATGGTAGAACATATTAGGGCGTTTGCTCTTGACTTTCGATTAAACTAGCATGCATATATCTAGCACAATGCATAGGGTACAATTTTTTAATAATGAGTGAGTAGAAATGACCATTTAATATAGTTAAATTTTAATTGCATAATAAGTAATAAACTTTAATAATGAGTGAGTAGAAACAACTATCATTAATACCAATATCATTCATATCGACATCCACATGGCAAGCAAAGAACTCTCCATAAGTTGAGCCTCTATGGAGAAACTCCCGACACCATGAATATTGGCTCCACGTGATGCGAGAAGTACCTTTTTTCTTGAAATACAATATAATAATGTAATAAATTATAATAAATAAAAATCTTGAATAACTAAATTTTTTGTGCACATTAAACAATAAACTTTAATGATAGTCAAGCAAAAACTCCTCCCATTAATAATGGTGTCCATATGGCACATGAAAAATTCTGCATAAGAGCCTCTGTGCAGAAACTCCTATCATTAATACTGGTATCTATGATACCAAACCTGCATAATGCGTGATATACGATTTTTCTCCTTTTTCCAACTCTCCCCTTGTGATACGAGGAGTACGATTTTTCTTTTCTTAAAATGCGATGGAAGAGCCAAACTTCTATTTCACATCAACTAATAAGCTTTATGGTTGAGCACATTATAGCGATGTCATTAATATCTTGCATATTAACCAATAAACTTTAATAATGATCAAGCATATTAATATCGGTATTATTAATACTATTGTCAATATGGTTCATGGAGAGCTCTACACAAGTTGAGCCTCTATTTTAGATATATAAATAAAAATAGATATATTTTTAAATTTTTAATCAATCATTTTTATATGATAAACTATCTAGCATTTATCATTCATGATTTAGTTTTTGGAGCATGTAATTAGATATTTCATTGATAAATTTCTCGAAGCATAAACAAATTTAGCTTTATTAAGTATTTGAAATATGTATTTTCCTACCTGATGAAAATGTATACTCAATCTACAACTGATGTATTGGTTTAAGTGTGCATTTTAATATATCCGAACCCAAGTTGAAGACTTAATAGGCTTTGCATATTTTTTATAAATTGTGAACCCGTGCCACTCTTATCCACACACACTCTCTCTCTCTCTCTCTCTAAAAAATGTGAAGGAAAAAATAGAGAGAGAGAAAATGTCCCCCTGGCCTCCGTCTCGCTCGATCAAAGAATGTTTCCTGTGTTAGCTAGTGCTGCCTCCGTGATCACAACGTCCAATTTTCAACTCAAAATACTGATCAAAGTCTAAGCGTTTGAAAAAGACTTAAATGAAAGCAACATATGCGAACTTTTTCTTAATAGAACAAAAATCTAGAAGGAAATCATGCACCCATCAGGAAGCCGTATTAAATTTTTTCATGCAGGCCCACGTATTCATTATCCATGAATGCTTGCAAGCAACCAAGGAAGACTTGGCTTCCAGCCAACGCCGTGATCGTACTAAACTGCTTATTTACTGGACACGAGCAAATATTCTTTAAAACGGTGCAGCTCAGAATGTCTGAGGACGTCCCGAACTCAACATTGATTGTGGTCAAATTTCATCACCTGACACGTCTTCCCGCAATTCCCTATCTGCAAGGGTTTTGATTTATGACGCCCATTTGCGTGCTTGAAAAGGCAAAGCTTGAGGGTGCATAAGTCGCGGATTCTTCAACTCTACTCATTCAACAACATCAGGACACCAGCTTGTGAAAGAACGGTCAAACTCCAAAGCTGCCATCCGATGGACATGACCCGAAAGTACGCGCGATTTCGAAATTGTCTGCATTTTCTTTTCATGGAAAAGTTATCCGCGTATTAATTTATTTCTTATGCACGGTTAAATAGATTGGTTTTCGCTCTGATTATGTAAGAAACGTGCCAAGACTTTTTTTGCAAAAAAAATTGGACCATGAACACTAGTATGAACAGGGTCTCAAAGTTGTCAAACTCGATTATCTCATGATCGATGTGAAATTTACCATTCAATTTGCAACAATATTAATTTTGTGTGGGATACAACATATAGTAGATCCTTTCATAATTTTTTTAAAAATCATCCGCATGTTAATCTATATCTTATGCAAAGTTAAATGGATTGGTTTCACTCTAGTTATAAAAAAAAATACTTACACTCCATTTTAGAAACATTAAATCATGAATATTAGTATAAATTGGGTCTCGTAGTTGTCAAACTTAATTATCTCATGATCGGCCTGAAATTTAGCATTCAACTCTCAGTAATATCGGTCTCATAAACGCGCAAAATTCGTTGATCTTTTGACAGTTTTTTCTTAAAAAAGAAAAAGCCATATATGTATGACCTGAAAAAGCCAAACAAGAATTATTTATATTATTATTTTGTTATTAGATTTTGTTATTTTTATCTTTTTTATCAATTATAATGATCATACTAACTATTGCAGTAATAATTTACACATGCTTTTGAGTTTTGATTTGGCAAACAACGACAGCAAAATAGTAATATTAGCATAATTTACACCCAATAAAAAGTGTATCCACATAAATATATCTGAAATCACTAGTTGTTGACGTTAGTGGCAACCTCGCAATTCGACTCAATGCCAACTCCATTTACCTTCAACCGCTCACTTCGCTTGTCCGAAAGCCGGACCACTCGCCTCAGCTTCCTTACGATTTACGTCTAAGATTTGACCGCCGAACCAGGGCGGCACTGCAAGCGGCCAGAGGCGGGCCACCCTCTCCCCCATTCCCCGTCTCCTCCTCGTTCCCCGTCTCCTCCTCCTTCCCCAATTCCGTTTATTTCGTTCCCCACCTCCGATGGACTACGAAAGAATCGAAAAGCCATTTCCCCCTCAGGTACCCCCCCGCCCGTTTCTGTCTCTCTGAACTCTTCTCTTCCCTCTCAGAGATTCCCACGGGAAAGCTGGTCCTCTGGGACCCTCCCTATCTCCCTCCCTTGCTTCGATTTTGCTGCAATTTTCGTCTTATTCTGCTTTTCCTCCGATTAGATCCCTGCCTTTTTTTTGCAATGATTAAAGCGTGAAAAAGACTGGATATGGAGCGGGTAATAGATGTTGATCTGATGGGAAACATTGGATCGATGAGATTTTGATGCAAATTTTTTGGTTCAGGGCCGTGGGTTTTCCCCTGGGAAGCTGCGAGCGATGCTTCCTGGAGTGGAGAAGAAGCGGAAGGAGGAGGAGGAGGAGCTGGAGGCCAGGTTCTCTTTGAGAGTCGACCCCCCTGAGATCGAAGATAGACGTAAGTTTCCTCCTTTTCTTTGTGTTTGAGATGAATTCAGGCTTAAATTTGCTATTTTCTTGAGAGAAATGTGGTGAATTTTGGCAGGTGCAAGTGCTGTGGAGAGCTGCAGGGATGTAGACATGGTGAGCTCGCATCCGGAATGCTCTACTTCGATGGAGGCGGTGAGTATTCATAGATCGCTGGCCGGCCCAAGGATTCGGTTGGAGCAGGATGATGCATTTGAGTCTGAGAGCGGGTCATCGGGCTTCGAGTTCCAGAAGGCGGACCGAGCGCTGCACCGGTCTGCGCTTATGCTGCCGTTCTCGAAGCCAGCACCTTCAAAGTGGGATGATGCCCAGAAGTGGATTGCGAGCCCCACGTCGCACCGCGGGGGGAAGGCCGGCGGAGTGCAGTCCAGGAAGCCGGGTTTGACTGGGTATGGGAATCGACAGGCTGCCACCAGGGTTGTTTTGGAGGTTACAGAGGAAGCGGACACTAAGAGGATCGATCCAAGCCAAGAAAAGAAGTTAGTTCGAGAGCATAAGAGTGTGAATTGGGTACCTGAACCTTACCTTGCTGTGGATTCAGCTACGAAGCCTCCGCTCATTGTTGACAACCCACTTGCTGATTCTGAAAGTAAGAAAAGCTTCTTCATTCTGTTGATTTTTATTGGCATGATATATTATCTATTTTTAGCACTATATGCCTGATGTTTTGTAAAACCAGTAGCCTTTCTCTGGTTATGATTGGATAAGTAAAGCGGTCAAATTGAAGGATAAATTTAAAATTTTGTTTCCTGCTTCCTGAACTTACAATTTATGTTGTAGTAAGTTCTGGTACCATCACAAGAATGCAGAGACCTGGTACACAAAAGCACCTTTGATAGTTCTTGCTAGAGAGATATCACATAGTCGAATACCTTGTTGTTAGATTGCAATAGCAAAACAAGGTTCTTTCTTTTGGGTGCTAGAACAAAGAGGAGAAAACAGAGAAAAAGTTGAAATGAAGGCCCTAATAGCAAAAAGATTAAGTGCTACTATTGGGCTACATACCTGCACATACCAAACGGGAAAAAAATTCATTCTTTCTACATCAACATGCATATCATCTTACCCTGAAGTTGTTAGTATCAAACATGGACCTCCTACTCTGCTTCCACTAAGAAAAGCTAAATTGCAGCCTGACTTTCAAGCCGTTACCGAAGTGAACTACTACTCGCACAGCTGGGCCTCTACAATTATGCAAGTGAGGCCCTCGCAAGAGTTTAAAAGAAAGGAACAACTATTACTTCTCTTTCTCCTTGTAGTGTGCATTTGCTTAAAGCCAAGTTCCTTTTGCCTTGTATTTTATAATCATAGAGAATGAATATTCTCATATTTTTCACATCACCATAATGTGATTTCATAAAGCAAAAACCAAATAAGCCCCACCATAATAACAAGTCACCTTGTTGCAATAACTAGGGGTGGCAATAGATGACCCGACCCGTTAACAGGTCTGGATCGCGCTAAACAGGTTCCGGTCATAAACAAGTCTACCCTATTAAACTGTTCAATTAACAGGCTGGGTTTGGATTCTAAACTCTTGACCCGTTTAATTTGTTTAACCTGTTTACTCACATTATCTACAGTGGTCGAGTCCCGAGTCTTGAGACCTCATTTAGGGTATTAAACCAGTTAGGGACTAGCATTTCACTTCACTTTTTATTATTTTCTAGAGAGTTTCGAGCAGCGAGCAACCCCTTTCTATTCTTCACAATCGTGCAGCGATTTGGGCCCTTCCGACCGCTGGCCACCTGAAGATCCCAACCTCTCAACCCTCGATCAATGATGATGCCCTTTCTCTACCTTGTTTCTTGTTCGAAGAAGCGAAGAGTGGTGACTTGGGCCCTTTTGACCACAAGCGACCTTATGATCCCTACCTCCAACCATCGACTGACCGACAATGTCTTCTCTCTACCTTCTTTCTTGTTCGAAGAAGTGATGAGCGGGGACTTGGGCCCTTCTGACCACTGGGCACCTCAAGATCCCAACCTTCAAGCACCAATTAATGACCCATGCTGCCTCATGACACCAAGATCCTAGCCATCAACCCCCGATCTCATCCATCCCTACCGCCTTCTTTCTGAGCCCTCCCAGTCGTCATCCACATCTAGATCTCAGCTCCCAACCCTCTATCGCTGCTGCCACCGCCTTCTTCTCAAGCCCTACATGGTGCAGGAAAGGTGGGGACCGGAGCAAGGTGAAGGACTAGTTTAAGTTGGGGGATTTGGTTCTGGCAAAGGTCAAGGAAGTTCCTGCATGGCCAGCAAAGGTAAGTTAGGTTGGTTGGATTATGATTTTATCTCGGCGCAATTCTTGGTCTTTCTTTACTCTACTTGTCTCAAGATTTTACTACCTCTTCTTGGATATTATTGAAAAGTATGAAATACGACGTTTAGAGATTTGAGATTTTGTTTTAATAGATAAATATCTAAATCAAGGTATGCCATATTGTTTTGGCACCAATACACTACAGAGGACGTACCGCATGCTGACACTCGGTATGCCAAATCTGCCCTCATATTGGGCGTACCAATGTAGTAATACCCGGTGCCAGTACAGGGCCTAGTACAAAGATGGCGTACGTTGATTTGGATAGCCTGATTAAGTTTTGGTCGAAACTTTGTTCATGACTCTTTTTCTACTCCTACTTGTGTAGATTTTTTGCTTTTCTAGATATTTGTTTATGTATCAGAAGTACTTAATGCTACCAACCTCTTCTATTTTTTTTTCTTTTCTTTTTTTGAATAATGTTTTAGAGTTAAGATTAGCTAAGTAAATGTGTTCTCCTCTCTCATTATCAGATGTGGGATTATGTTCCGTTTTTGTTTGTTTGTTTTCTTGTAAGGGAATGGTCATAACCTTAACATCTTTATTTTTTATGTTAATGATGTGTGTCCATAGGCTTAATAGAAAGGTTGATTTAACTCTTTGATTTAAGAGTTATTCAAAGAGTTTATAGACTCTTTTGACTTATTCATTAAATAGGTTAAACAGGTTAGGTCAGGTTACCTATTTAAACATGATAGGTGCAAGATTCAAACCTTCACCTGTTTAATAAATAGCTCAGGTTCAGGTTTAGGATATTTTGGCCGGAACAACATTTCACCGACCTGTGTACAACCTGACATGTATACGACCCAACCCGTGTACAACCCGACTCGTATACAAACCGACCCGACATGATTGCCACCCCTATCTATAACCTCCCTTCCTTGAAAACCATAGAAGTTAAAGTCCATTTCTTCTCTACTCGAAAAGCTAGAAACATAAGTTAGTTGGATTAGCTGTTGGAAATCTATTTTTAATATTTGCACATCAAATAAATAATTCTAAAAACCTAGGCAAAATTGATATTATAATAAGGAAAAATAAGGCGTGTTTGGAATTGAGGGGTGTAGAGAACATTGTCCTAAGAACAAATTTCACCCTCTCGTGCAAGTACAGGGTGATATCATCCCCAAGGTACAAAAAACCTGGCTTAGCCCAAATCCTTCTATCATGAGTACGATCACGTGGAGGTGTGACCCAAGGATTCCTTTAGCTACCGAGAAGTATAGAAAGAGTGGGAATCCAAGGAGAGGAAATAATATTTCTCACACGTAGAGGCTTGTTGGCTTTCTGTGTGCCCGGACCTAAGGCCTTTATACATGCTCAGTCCATGTAACACCCCAAATCAGCAGTTTTGGGCCTGATGAACTTTTCATATCTGCATAATTGGCATGAAAAAGCATTTTCAATGATAGATAGTGGGTTCGATAGCTCGTTGTTAGGTGGTTATGGAAATAATATTAGGAGCTTACTTAAGAATATAAAATGGTCACATACCTCATTTTTCCTTCATTCTTTTGTCTTTCTTTTCCCTCTATTCTTCGCCTTTCTCTCATTTTAACTTAGTTTCTTCATTGCTGTGACAAGATAGGGCTTCTTTTCGGCATTTTTGTGCTGAAATCTTGACCTTGTTTTTTTTATGGTGACTTTTTTTTATCACAAATGGTTTTTTAAAAAATTAATCCAGATCTAATTTAGATCGCAACCCTAATCTACAGTAGATTCATATTTTGTAGCCAAAATTCCAACTAGATCTACATTCAATTGCTATAACAGCAGATGATCCAAAATGTTGGCAATTGGTGGAAGGAAAGGCTAATCTGCATCAATTTCAAGATGATAATGAATATTGGACATGAATTCATACTTATACAACATGGAGGTCTGTTTGCACACCTCAAACTAATGTCAGGCAGAAGATTATATTGGTGATTTGTTTCGTCACAAGTGATTGATTAGGAATCTAGTCCAAAATTATTTTAGATCTGAAGCCTAAAGAAGCAACAGATTTATGTTTTTGCACCCAAAATTTCAACTAGAGCTACATCATATGGTCCATGCTTGAGCTTAATGTGAAGGCATGAACTAGCTGGCCTATGCCTGGCTGGCATGAAGCCTAAAGGTTTCAACCTGAGTTTGCAGGGCTTCTACATCCCAAACTTGTGTTGGATTTGGCTTGATCTAATCACCCTATTAGGCAGCAAAATCCCCAATTGGCAACCTCGAGAGCAAGTGGGGAAAGATAGAGACAGACAAATAGATAAGAGAGAGAGAGAGGGGTCTTCCTGGTTGATGGCACTGTGTCGGCAATGATGGAATGAGATGGTTAGTAACGGCATTAGATGAGAGAGAGATAGAGAAAGAGAGGGGGGGAATTTAATGTTGATCATGTATCATGGCACTTGTTGGTGATATTGAAGAGCATAATCATGTGTTATTGGTAATGATCATCCAATAGAGACAATGGAGGGATACCTTTGGTGGGGAAAGATAGAGATAGACAAATAGATAAGAGAGAGAGAGAGAGAGAGAGAGAGAGAGAGAGAGAGAGAGAGGGGTCTTCTTGGTTGATGGCACTGTGTCGGCAATGATGGAATGAGATGGTTAGTAACGGCATTAGAGGAGAGAGAGATAGAGAAAGAGAGAGGGGGGATTTAATGTTGATCAGGTATCATGGCACTTGGTGATATTGAAGAGCATAATCATGTATTATTGGTAATGATCATCCAATAGAGACAATGGAGGGGTACCTTTGGTGCCATTCCACTTGGGGGAGGATAGGGAGGAGAGATGCGGGTGAAGTTAATGGTGCAGAGGTGAGAAGCATGGAACTAAGATGGTAAAAAGGGGTTTATTGGGAGGCTTGTTGATAGAAATTTTGAATTTTATAGTAAAAGCCATGTAATATATAATAATATAGTACTTGATATAATAAAAGATATATAAGCTACAAAATTTTGGGCTAGGACAAGTGGGCCTAACATTGTTTTTCCTTTGGCAAGTTCAGTCTGAAATTTAGTTAGGTTTACAAATCTGGACACCACTTGAGAACCCAAAGTGGGCATAAAAATTTAAATTGCTTAGATTTTCTCAAGGTCTGTCGAACCGGTACCGGAATCCGTACCGGTCAGCAGATGGGTCAGTACGGTACCTGTTCGGTACCGTACTTTAATTAATTGATAATCAATCTTTTTCAATATTTTCAATGATTTTAAGTCTAATTTAATGTTTTTTTATTTTTTTTATTTTTTTGATGTTTTCATGACTTTGGTTGAACCTAAATGATGCATTTTATTGTTTTAAAATGATACAAAATATAAAATGATTAGTGAGATGTTGCATGCTACAAAAAGCAGCATGAAATATCCTCCAATCAAGTAGTGAGGCAAAAAATATAAAATAATACAATCAATTATATATATTTAAATATACACATTGTTATCTAAAATCTCATCGAGTGGCGATGCCACTTATAGATATCCGGATTATTAGCATAGTCAGAAAGCAGATCAGCCAATCTCTCTAACCAAGCGGTGTTGTAGTCTTTTATATTCATCTTATAAAAAACGCGCTCCGGATTATAAGCACTCTCAGATCTCTTGCTGAAGTTCTGATTTTGAGAGGTGTCCTCTGGTTGATAAAATGGTTGTGAAAGAGTCCATCCAAATAAGCCGACAGCAAAAATCCGATCCATAAGATGCTCCGGACTACGTAGGATAATAGTTATCAGAAGATGTCTCTAACGCACCATATCCATATTTCTATCCGTATGGGCCATAGGCTGTCCATGGCTGCAAGTAATAAGATCCAGTATACGACTTGGAATTAGATATCTATGGATCCTACTACATGTGTGATATCATCTGCTACTGCATCGTATCCTCGTGAATGACCTCGAGAAGTCCATCTCCTATATGCAATCGGATCTTCGTGGGCTTTACCAGATCGTATATCGTAGTCCCTATCATGTATAGCATGCGTAAACTTGAATTCACGGTGATTCGAAGACCACTCTGCGACTGTCTCATAAACGGTGGTCTCATATCCTCTACTTTTTTTCTGGCCAGCAGATCCATGACCACCAGAACTGCTGCTCTTGGTCTCGGTACAGGCTGAATCGGAAGGTTTAGTCCGGTTCGGTCTACCTAAACCACTAGGTCTCATTGTTGGAAAAAACTTAAACACCACATTATATGATTAGAATAGCCCATAAAAATTCTAAAACAAAAGCAAACCACATGTCCATGCTATCAAAAGAAAATTTAATGTATTGTAGATTTCTCATACATGGAAATTCATTGTTGATGAGGACTCGTGCATTAAAATCTAAGATTAAACTCCAAAGATAGCAGCCTATCGTGGAAACCTCGTCATTGGTGTCATTATGAGTATGTCTCGACCGGCATCATGAATGTAGTTAGAAAATTTGGAATTCTGAAGCTTCTATAGGAGAACCATAAGAACTTGGGTAAGAAACCACCTCCCCCCTATCTCATTATTGTAATTTGTATACGTACAACCAAGGTATGCTGTACCGGCCTGAACCGGGCAGTACGAGGCATACATTACCATACCAGTTTGGTACCGGTATCCGGTACGGGTGGTTTATCGACACTCGATATGCCAAAAAATTTCTTACCGTACCATACCGACATTATGTTAGTGTGGCACCAGTACAGAGTCCAGTATTGAGACGGTGAACCTTACGTACAACCCATGCCTATTTGTATATATGTTTTGAGCATAATATATGTGAAGACAAAATGCAAATATATCGTTGTGTGAAGTCCCTCAAATGTTTTGAAGGCGGTAGCCTAGACTTTAACAAGCCCTTGTTCACACATCTTAAGTCGTTAGAGTCTAAGCAGACCTCTTCAGTATAGGCTGGTCAGTTTTGGGCTACCTTTTAGGGCTTTTTTGGTACTGTGTCACGCCTCTGATCCGAAATTGTGAGTTAAGGTTGTGGTAATTACCCTATACTCATAGGGAACTCTTCCTACAGACATGCAAGGCATTTCATCACAATATCATAAAGCAACCAAATTTAAATAACCAATATTCAACTTTAGTTTAAATAACTAAAACCAAAATTTAATGTCTCACAAAAACGAACAATATTTTAAAGTCTTACATCAAACTTTAATATGATCCTAATTAAAATAAAGATATCAAAATTCTACCTCAAGCCACTCTTGCCTAGTGAAACCCCAAGCCAAGCTAGTTCTCAGAATTTATAAAAATAGTAAGGTATCGAATAATGAACTAGACAACTCAGTAAGCAATGAACATCTAGTTAGATAAATCAAGCAATAAGACAAATAATAATTTTACTGAAATAAGAATAAGAATTACATCAGTATAAAAATCAATTCTAAATATGCAGCATTATCAAAACATCATGCATTCCAAATTCGATCTTTCTCAAAATTTAAATTTTCATTCATGAAACCAATTTCTTTCAAAACATCAAGTTCCTCTCATCAGCCATGGGCTATGACTATATTTTTTCTGTGGCAGGGTCATCATACCAACGCATCTTCTTGCGCTGTGCCGCATATCTTCTTGCGGCGAAGTCTTTCGAATTTACATATCTGCTTGCGGTAATGCCGCTCATCTTCTTGCAGTATAAACTCTTCAGGACTAGTCAAGTGCCAACATTTAATCCTCACTGGAAAGGTCCTTAACATAGTTGTGCTGAAAGCCCAAATCTATCTCGAAATCAAAACTTTTTTTTTTTTACAAAATATATTTCATGATCCAATTCAACAAAATACATAAAGCCATGTCATATCAAATTCAATCAAGGATAATCCATAACAAAAACTATGCTTTCGATCATGCATCATATAATACTTCAAAATAATATATATTTAATAATAACGTACCTTGCACGAAATTCATGATTCTTAAATACAACTTTGAGTCATTAAATATAATAATTTATAATCTTTGCCGATAAATCTAGAAAAAAGGTTATGCTACCTTGCAAGTGAAATCAACTGATAGATCTAATTAATTTTGAAAATCTTCCTTGGAGTCTAATATTCCAAAATTATATTTTTATCAAAATTTATCCATTATTATTTTAAGAATAAAAATTTTAAGTCCCAGCACCCTTACGGGGCTGGCAAGTGGGAGTGTTCGACATCCTGGTCGGTTCGATCATGATAATCTCATCCAATCATGGTCGGACCAGGGTACAGGTGGCTCAATAGAAATTAAGGATGATTAAATCTAGCAATGCTCGATAAGGGCCAAGGTGGAGGTTGGGACATTGCTTGGCGACTAAGGGTCAGAACCCCTTTGCCAACATCGATCAAGGTCACTGAGGAAAAGCTCTTTTCTAACGTCCAATGAAACATGAGAGGCAGTGTAGAGAGAGAGAGGGGAAGAGAGAGAGAGGGGAAGAGAGAGAAAAGAGAGAAAGTGAGGAAACATAGCCTTTCTCTCCAACAGGGGGAAAGGAAGCTTGAGGGTGATGACTACTAGTTTGAGGCCCGATGGTCGCCACCATGGACGATGGCTAGCGCCAACAGATAGCCGGTGGTGAAGAATCAACCAAAAAAATCAACTAAAATAGGAGCTTCGGTCCTAATCCTAAGATCCACGACTTCTGACAATTGAGGCTTCGACCATGGCCATGAGCTATCTTGAGAGACTGGACAAGGGCTTCGGCGATAGGCAACAGTGACGAAGATGGCCATAAAAGGAAGAAAAGGGGCCGCAATGAAACTAAAATAGGGAAACCGAAGCAGAGCCCCCACTTCTCAACTAAAATCCGACGATTAGCAGGTTGGAAACCAAAAATATAAAATATAAAGAGGATGGAAACAAGGTCAATTTGAAGATTTGAGGTCTTTGGATTTTGACGAGATCTCGAGGCGGCACAAAGAACTAGTGCGGCGGACGGTGTTGGGATTGAGAGAAGAACAAAACACATGCAAATCTTTGACCTTAGCGACTGAGCCCGGGTGGTGGAGGTCAAAAAGAAGGCTAGACAACTTAAATAGAGCTGAAAACCAGCTCTTTAATCCTTCTTGGCGTCGGACTCCTATCGGAGTCGAGGGAGAGAGGCGACTCCCAACGAGAGTTTGCCTTTTCCCAACTTGTGTGATACATATGCACCCCAAGTCTGCCTCCTTGCACATGCAGAGCACATGCCGGGCCAAAAGAAATCTTTTTTTTTTCTTTCCTCTCTGGTTTGGACCACATGGGTTTCTTGAGCTAATTCAAGTTTTCCCAAGCCGGTCAATTGGACTAGGCCTAATACAATATCAGGCCCGAAAGGGCTTGGGTATTACACTATGTGAGGCAAGTTGAAGTAGTGGATAAGTTGTGTAGGTCTTGACACTAATCTTAATTTCTAGTATTTGAGCAGTTGTTTACTTCCAATGCCATATTAATTGTTTGGGTTGCATACATATCCTCCTTAAAAAAAAACACTAGGATTTGTCTAGCCGCTGCTCCTCAATGTTTTCTGTAAAAATATTGCTTAAGAAAAAGATTGATTCGATATTTAAGATAATAAAAAAAATTATGAAAGTTCTTTCACTAATCATGGGATTATTTTATTTTATTTTTCTTCATTTATAACAACCACTATATCTTATTTCATCGAAACATAGACTATAATATTTATTGTTATAGATACATATATGAGGGTATGTATTAGAAAGTAGAAAAAGATTAGAATCTCTTAAAAGCTCACGATAGATTACAATGATCAAGCTTTTTTGCTACTGCTATGCTCATAGGTGGAAGAACAACATCAATCATCCTCAAGCAAAATCATTGAAGAACTTCGAACCCTTCAGACTTATTAACAACCTCCACGGCCATGTGGTAGAAGGCTACCTCTTACGTTGTGTACCTTAAGTCACTTTTTTCTGGAGCTTCAATTTTTTAGAACAAGAAAAGATCTAGTGTATGGGGACCATCTTGTCACAGTAATTTCAAATCAGCCACCAGCTTGCACATAAAAAAATTTTCAACTCTAAAAAATAAACATTGTAAATCTCATACACTAAAAGATAAATGTTGCAAATCTCTTACAACACTTTTTTTTATATAATTCATAAAGCTAAAGGCAAGATCTGACTATTTTCATATACAAAAAAAATACAATGAAGGGCTGTCTATGGTGGAGAAGGAAGTCGAGGGAATGGTTTTGATTCGGGATGGAGAAGTAAAAAAGAGGGTCGAGAGAGATCGAAAAATTTCTCAAAGAAGGTAGATATATTAGTTTCCAGTAAAATTTGTTAATTTGTTACCTGCTTCCGAAATAATAGATACTTTCATAATTTTAATTAATTTTTAATTTAAATAAATATAATTTTGGCTAATCACATTAGCTAAATAGCTAAGTTAAAGATATTCATACAAAAATAGTATTTTGTGAGAGCATGCATGTAAATATCGATTTGGAGAGCATTCATGCAAATTTCAATATTTAAAAGGGTATTTATGCAAATCTAAAGATTTTTCTTGCGTGTATATCCCCCTAAATATATGAAATTGCATGAATACCCTCCAAAATTGCTATTTGCATGTATACCCTTATAAAAGTTTTTTTTGCATGTTTACCCATTAAGGGTATTTTTGTCATTTCAATTTTAAACCGATAACTTCTTAGTGGCATTAGATGGCATGAGTACATACAAAAAAAAAAGAAGGATATACATACAAAATAAGTGTTTGATGAGGGTGTACAATGTACATACAAATATCAATTTTGGGAGGCTATACACGCAAATTCTAATATTTAAAAGTGTATGCACGCAAAAAATTATTTGTTGTAGTTGCTTGCTAATATGAACATGAATAATAAAGCATGCAATTTGAGTGACCGATCAATATTGTTGTGATTGTTGTAAAAAAAATTATCATTTAATACTCATGGCAACAGTTGAAAGAGGTCCTGACATCCTGTCAGAATGCCAATATTTAAGATGTTGTTTACTTCTAATTTGTGTTAATTGTTTGTTATTTTGTATAGTTGTTTGCTTATTATAACAACCTAGGACCTCACCCAAAATGGCTAACCGGAAGGTATTATTTGGGTTCTTGGATCCTGTTTAAGTATCTAAGATTTACCCAGCGAATAATCGATGTGCGACTAAACATGCCCGCACGGGTCCTCACATACTTCCTCGTTCAAGCCCTGATGTCCTCGTCAAGCTAAGAGTTCAATTCCATTCAAATCTAATCACAAACACCACAATCGGCCTGTAGTTAGCCTCAATAGTCCGTGCTGCAGTGTCTCCTAGTTCACATAGGTTATGTGTCACGCCCCGGACCCGGATCCGTGACACGGCCGTGCTATTGCCGACTACCGCCCACAATAGCACGCAGCCTCATACATGGGTAACAGGGTAGTCAAAAGCAGTCAAACTTGCATATATCAAAATATGTGCATTACAACAGAGGGTATCTATAAGGTACAGAGCTTCTACATAGTTTATATACACAAAAGTATATTCATATCATCCCAAAAATAAAGAAGCCCTGTTGCAAAAGAAAAATGCTTCTAGCAGCTGTCACTGGTGGTGATCTGAAAAAAAAATGTAAATGAACAGACATGAGCTACACGGCTCAGTAAGTAATCCTGTATAATCTTGTTGAATCAACTAAAAATGCTAACCATGCTTATCAGGGTTTGAGAAGCTGACATGTATGCTATCTAATAAATCATCATGATAAAATATCCATGCTGAGTAAATAATTCAGTATCCTACATTAGCAAGGAATCTTGTATATGCATATATATATAAAGAAAATCGTGCCGCCGGCATGCCGTGGTCATACTCTCATATGCTACTGCGAAGTCGTTATCGGCCACTGGCGGGGCTCGCTCAGTTATTAGGCGGCCACTGGCGGGGCTGGCTCAGTCATTCTCGGCCACTGGCAAGGCCAGCTCAGTTGCATTCGATCAGTAGCTCTTAAGAGTCCGTAAACAATACTTCTTGTAGGTAGTACCTTATGGATGCTACGGCGAATCCATTATCGGTCACTGGCGGGGCCTGCTCAGTTATTAGTCGGCCACTGGCGGGGCTGGCTCAGTCATTATCGGCCACTGGCAAGGCCGGCTCAGTTGCATTCGGCCCGTAGCATCGAGAACTCTTAGGTACCCCTTGCAAGCAGTGCAAATAACTAGAGGCAATTCATCATCATTCTTTATGCTCATGTTAATGAAAATTATGACATGTAATTCCATTCATCCTACATGCATCATGAAATCTACATAAGCATGATATAAGCATAATCACCAATTATATGGCTAACGCATGCCACTCATATACATGATTCATAATCCATATCTTAGAATATAATGTAATCTACTTATTTCATAGGCATAATGGAAATCATAAAGCACATATAATCATAACTTGTATAACTAAAGCATGCCATATACATTCACCGTTCATAGCTTATAATTTAGGGTACATGACCTACAGTACAAGTATAACAGGTTAAATTTCATGCGTGATCCATAAAAGATTAGAGCAGGTTACTTACCGTGATTCGCTCTCTCCCATGTTTCTCACGTCCTGGTGACGAATCCTGAGTCACCTAAAATCACATCATAATAAGCAAATTATTTCCTTTTTATTTGTTTGGATCCTACCCGAACTATAGCCCAAGTCTAATGCATCCGTATTGGGGCTTTAATTGGGTCCATATGGGTTAATTGGCCTGCTAATTGGTCAATAAGCTTAATCTCCAACTTAATTGGGTTTAATTCCGGGTTTAGGGTCACTGTGGTCTATTTGGGTCTGAGTTAGGATTAATCTGGGGTCAATTTGGCCCCAAATTAGTCACATTGGGCTTGAATTGGGCTTATTTCCACTAATTTGGTCTGTTGGGACCAATCCCAGCCGAATTGGGTTTGGGCCTCATTCCATTTGGGCTTAATTTTGGTTAAATTTATAGTCTGGCTCGTCCAGGCTTAGCCCAATTTGATTGGGCTCGGATTTAGTCAAATTTGGCTAAACCCGTTTCCTTTTTCTTTTTCCTTTTTTTTTTTGGGGCTTAACGGTTTGCGGGTTCGGATTCGGATCCGACCCGCGAACCCGTCATCAGGGTTTTTCTCCCCCCTTCCAGGGGCTTCCGCCTTTTCGTCTCCCTTGCCTCCCTCTCTCCTCCGGCTCTCTTTCTCCCTCTTCTCTCCTTCGTTCTCGCCAGAAGTCCTGGGGGTTCCGGCCGATTTCTCGGCCTCCTCCTTTTCCTCCGGCCGAATCCACGGCCTATGCCTCCTTCCGACCTTTCCCTCTCCTTCTCTCTTTGTCTTTCTTTCTTTTTTCTTTGTTTTCACCGAACCCTAGCTTCCGGCCCTTCGTCCCCACTGAACCCTCCGTCTCCTCCCCTTCTTCTCTCGCAGGCGACCGGGGAGACGAGGCTCCCCCCGATCCACCGACCGAGGCGGGGTTTCCCCCCGGTGCACCGACGGAAGGGAAGGCCGGCCCTTCCTCTCTCCGAAGTGATGCCGGAGAGGGGAAAGGCTCGGAGATGGGTCAGGATCCGGGCTATACCCGAGAGCCTCCACCCGCTCCGTCCACGGCAAGGCATGGCCGGAGGGGATGAAGCCTTAAGGTCCGGTGAGTTCATTTTTAAATTTTCATTATTTTTTTTTCTTTTCTTTTCTTTCTTTTCTTCTTTCCTTCTTCCTTTTCTTCTTTGGTCCTTCCCTCGGGCACCACCACCTCTTGCCGGAGAGGAGGCAGTGGTCCGGCCGGGGCTGGTGGCCTCGTGGTCACGCCGGTTGCCGGCTTGGCCTGACCGGCGGCTCGGGGCTGCCCCCCGAGCCCTAGGGTAGCCGCAGCCGAAGCTGCGGTGCCTTGCTCATCTGCAGGCCGAGCCCAAATGGGCTCGGCCCGGGTGACCGTCGGGCCCGAGCCTGGGCCGCGGCCGTTCTCAGGCCGACCCGCGGCCTGTGGATCCGGCCCGGCCTGCGGCCTGTTGGCCTTTCTCCCTCCTCGGTGCCGGTTTCCTCCCCTCGGTTTCATTATTGAAACAGAGGGGAGAACACCCCACAGAGGGGTTTCTCCACTCTTTAAAATTTTGTTAACATGGGTTCATACCTGGTTTTGGTCGGTTGCAGTCGGGCAGTACCTCCTCCTAGTAGTCCCTCCTCCTTCAGAGCTTCAGGGCTTCATCGCCTTCGGCTCCAGGGCTTCGGCTCTCTAGCTTAGTGTTCTAAGGGGTCAGGGAATAGAGGGTACAATACTGGGGCTTAAATACTTTTGTTTAAGGGATGAGACCCCCTTCTGAGAGGTCCCATCCTCTCTTCCCCCTTGCTCCGGGGGCTTCCAGCTGCCCCCCCTTGTCTCAGGCCCGCCGGAATCGGCTGCCAGCAAGGGGGTGAGGTGGCGGCCCCCAGTTTTGCATGGGTGAGGGTCCCTCAGTGATGTCCCATCTTCCCCTATTCTCTGGTCCAGGAGCTCCCAGCTGCCCCCCTTGTCTTAAGGGCGTGCGGTGGCTCTCCCTCTGCCGGCCAGCTATGGCCCTGTCACTTCCCTTCTCAGCAGGAGGTGGCAACCCTTTCACGGTTGCCCCCTCTCAGTACTGCCCCTACAGTAAAATCGGGCCCCACTCCCCCCGTAACTGGGCCTTAAAATATTGGGCCCAGTTGGTAGTGGGCCAGGACATTACATCCTCCCCCCCTTAAAATAAATTTCGCCCTCGAAATTAAACATACCTCAATTTTGGAAGAGTTGGGGGTGACTTTGACGCATCTCCTCTTCAAGTTCCCAAGTAGCTTCCCGTTCGGTGTGATTGGTCCACTGGATTTTGACATAATGTATGGTTCGCCTCCGAAGAATCTGCTCCTTATCGACGATGCGTAGAGGGACTTCCTCATAGGTCAGGTCTTCATTTATCTGCAGGGGTTCATATTGTATTACATGGCTGGGATCTGGGATGTACCTGCGTAGGAGAGAGACGTGAAAGACGTCATGTACGCCTGATAGCTCCGGAGGTAAGGCCAGCTTGTAGGCGACCCTGCCTACTTTGGCAAGAACCTCGAATGGGCCGATGTAGCGGGGACTCAGCTTACCATGCCGCCCAAATCGAGTAACACCCCTCGACGGAGAAATTTTTAGAAAGACAAAGTTCTCCTCCAAAAATCCCACTTCCCTCCTGCCCTTGTCAGCCCATCGTTTCTGTCTGTCCTGAGCGGCCTGTAATCTCCGCATTATCAGAGGTACCTTATCCCTAGTATTTTGAACCAATTCAGGACCCAGTAATTTTCGCTCTCCAACATCATCCCAATGCAGAGGAGATCGACATTTTCGTCCATATAGAGCTTCATACGGTGCCATTTGGATGCTGGAATGGTAACTGTTGTTGTAGGCAAACTCTACCAGAGGTATGTGGTTGTCCCAGCCTCCGCCTAGGTCCATGGTACATGCTCTCAACATGTCTTCTAGAGTTTGGATTGTTCGTTCTGACTGACCGTCGGTCTGGGGGTGATATGCTGTACTAAGCCTCAATTCGGTACCCATAGCCCTCTGAAAGCTTCCCCAGAATCTGGATACGAATCGGGGGTCGCGATCAGATACAATGCTCACTGGCACTCCATGTAGGCGCACAATTCATCAATATATTTTTGGGCTAGCTTGTCTGTTGCCCAGTAGATACAACCCAAGAGGGGGGGTGAATTGGGTCTTTTAAAACTTTTAAGCTACTTCTAGCACTTTTTGATTAATTATGCTAAGTTGTATAGATGCACAGTGAAAGTTAAACTTAGCAACAGTTTGATGTATAGAATGTGACTTGATTGAATATGCTTGCAACTAAAGGATGCGCGGATAAGAGTTAAGCAAGCAATTTATCTAAGTAAGTAAGTGTGTTAGTTAGACAATAACAAGAAGCATTACAAACACAACAAACATATAGTGGTTCGGTGCACCCCAGCACCTACATCCACTCCCCAAGACCTCTTGGGAATTTCACTATAATCCTACAGATTACAGTTGGTTGTTTTACAAGCTCACAACCCAACTTGTTGTTTTACGAGCGCACAACGAACTCGGTCGGTTTTCACAGGCTCACCGACTAGAACCTACCGATTGTTTTCACGGGCTCACAATCCAACCCAGTTGGTTTTCCCAAAGGCTCACCAACCACAACCTTACAATGATTGTTTTCCGGGTTCACAATCAACCCGGTTGGTTTTTCCCAAAGGCTCACCAACAAACCTTAACCCCTTGATTCAATCCCTTGATTGAATCAAGTTACAAGATATTAAAAACAAAGTTTAAAACAAATCAAAGCTTCTTAAACAAGCAAATATAACAATATAAACAAATAGAGTAAAGAGAAGCCCTCAAACGAGTTTTGAAGATGAAGGAGCTCGGCTTCTTCTTTACTTGACCCTCTTCTGATTTGGCACGAAGTAGAGGATCACCGAGGCAGCACACGGATGGAGAGGAAGCTTTGGGATGCACTTGGATGCTCTTCTTCTCTCTATTTCACTTTGAGTGGCCCTTTTGTGTTTATGGGAGATTTTCCTTGTAATCTCTTTGAAATCTCTTTCCTAAATGTTCTCTCCCACTTCCATACCCTCTTCCCTAGCTCTCCTCTTGATTTTATAGCTTTAGAGGGAGTTCCAACAAAAATCTAGCCGTTAGAGACAAAAATAGAGCCGTTGGAATCAAGAAAAAACTAGCCGTTATGCCTCCCAGCGTGCTCGAGTCGACTCGGCTGAAGTAGGAGTCGACTCGGCTGAAACAAGAGTCAACCTGTGAATAGTAGTCTGCCGGCACTGTAGCTGGGAGTCGACTCCGCTGAAGTTGGAGTCGACTCGAGATCACTGTAGCGCTGAAAATCAACTCTCTGTCTTTTTGTTTGTTCTCAGTCGGAGTCGACTCGTAGAGTATCAGAGTCGACTCGAGAACTGTTTCTTGAAACTCTAGAGTGCCAGAGTCGACTCTAAACTTTCAGGAGTCGACTCGAGGACTATTCTTTTGAATTTTTCTTTGAATTTGCTCCTTCAACTTGAATTCTTTGAACTTGAAACTTGGGCCAATAAATTGTAGCTTTCTTCCAACTTTTCTTGAGAGCTTTGGAGGCCTTCTTGTGTTCTTCCAACTTGCTATGTTCCTTGCAAAATAAATATCTTTCTCCTTGCAACACAAACATTAGTATTTATACTTCAAGGTTTTGTGATCATCAAAATCAATCTTTGAATCAATCTTTGGGTCATCAGTCTCCCCCTTTTTGATGATGACAAAACTTGGAGTGTATGCAATATAAAAGATATTGTTTTCTAGAAGTAATACATAGCTGAGTTGCATGAAGTAGAAAACATGTAATACATAGCTGAGTTGCATGAAGTAGAAAACATATATATTTAAAACATACTTCATGATGATGCTTTAGATTTAATCAGCTTAACACAATCAACCTATTTCAATTTAAGCTGAGTTGGTGTTCAATACAAAACACAAAGCATTATGAGCATATACTTAGATATTTCTCCTCCTTTTTGACAACATCAAAAAGATAATGAAACATTAAGCACAAAGATAAGAATACTCAAATATTTCTTTTCCTTATTGTACTCTGATTTGCATGTCAAATTATTGCAAGGATATGAATCATATAACTCAAGGCAATAATATTAGAATCAGATTAATGAGCATAGATCAGAGCCAATTAAGATAATTTTAGAGCAGAACATATCGAATGTGATTTCAAGAAGTTTTCTAATTTGATACCACAGATAGTTTTCTAATCAAGTGTAGGTAGAATCTTTCTTAAGTTAATTCAAGAAGTACCACGAATGATATTCAAAGAAAGTTCGAGTGGAAATTTAACCTCTCTTCAATAATAAGTATGAAAGCTTGTTCATTTAAGATCTTTTGCCCAATCTATTAAGTATTTTATCAACATGAGAGCAATTTAATTAATTTTCAGAGTAAAAGATCAAAACTTATATACTTGAAAGACATATCATCATGTTGGATCATTAATTCTTAATGACTTCAAAGTTCTTTTATGATAATAAGAGCATTGGGGCACAAATACCAAAATATGAATTCATGCAGTTTTTGATACATCTTAGAGCTCTTTTACAAACTTTCTTTTATTCCTTTGGAAAATAAGCACAATTTGATACATATATAAAAATATGAATTGGCACAAAATTGAAGTTCTAAAGAGCAAGCTAATTAGGACTCACTAGTGAATTCCAAAATAGATTTTCTAAGAGATACTCAAGAAAATTCAACACGTTATTCTCCCCCTTTTTCATTAGATTAGAGGCTCTTAAGATCAACTATTTGAATTGCAATTTGGTTCATGATTGATGCATAAGACATACTAACCAAATAACAAGCCTCAAGGTGTATCGTAAAAAATTTTCTTTCTCCCCCCTTAATTGATCATTCCATTTAAAAGTTTAGAATTTGAAGATAATGTTCAATAAAATTGTCAATCTCAAAAATATATTTTCTATAAGTTTCAGCTTATTTTCATAAGACTCAAGGTTTGAGATAGGACTTCCTTTATAGAACTCATCTCAAGGTATAAACTTATTATATAATTAAAGCAAGTCTTGCTATATAAGGAGGTTCATAAAAATCAAGGTATGCATTAAAGTAACTTTAGGATAAGAATCTAAAGCTCCCCCTCAAAAGATGCATTCCTCTTTAATCATTCTTTTTTTTTGTTGAATTTCAGATTTTACTGACAAGCGTGAATAAACCTGAAATTCTATGATATCGAGAATGTAGAGTAATCTAGAACTGTTCAAAATTTATAGCAATCACTCTTTTTAATTCTTTAAGAACAAGTTATGCTTTCTCCTAATCTTAGAGAAAATGTATAGAAATATTAGTCAGAAAATGATTCATTTGAAGCTCAGTTTCTTTCAAAAGCATTTACATTTTCTTTCTTTTAGAATCATTTGAGTGAGCTGAAATATTTCTAGCTTTAAGATCATTCACTCTATATATATATATTCTGATGGAAGTCTTTAAGAATGTAGGAGAGAAAAACATGATCATTGAGGTATGTATATTTATAGAACTCAATTTCTTAATCACAGTTTTTCAGCAATGTATACATGAATCACAATAAATATTTTTAATATCAAAATAAAATCATATATTTAAAAATATTTGCTTGCAATCAAGATCATTGACAGACACATCATTTAGACCAATATTAGTATACTTTGAAGATAAGAAATGATATGTTTCGGATGCGTATCGGCGCAATCAACCAAGGCATCAAAATTAATTCTGTTTTTCTTAAATTAAGACTTTATTTAGAAATTATATGGAGTTTAAGCTTTTATACAAAATCAGATTCTGAATTACATAGGATTTTCAATAGAGGCTTTCAAAATCATAATTTGAGATATGTATCGTCCACATTATAGCTCATCTTAAATCATTACGATTGAAAACACATATTTCAAGCATATTCAGAATATTTGTATTTATGTTGAGTTTTGGTATGAGTTAGCACATTATATACCAAAGTTAATCAAGTTGAAGGATAAAACAAACTCAATTCATTTTGCCTAAATAGAGATATCCTTCTCTTCTCCTTTTTACAAATTTATTCAACTTTCAGATTTTAATGATGATTGTGAATGACAAATCTGAAATTTCTTTTCAATAATACCAAACAAAAAAAAATTTTATGTAGTATTCCAAACATTCAATCAAATTGTCCAAGCATGGAGCATTACAAAATATTGAGAACCCAAAATTCAAAGCATCATGCCATATGCAAAATATATTATGTGTTAAGTCATGCATTAGAATATTAAGAGTAAGCATATCAAGAATCAAAATGACTTGATTCTTCTTATATACTTTCATTAACTTTGTCTTTCATTTTTACTTTCTTATGCTCTACACTCTATTTGCTCCCTATCCGGTGGAGTTGGGAAGGGGCACGAGGTACTACCACTAGCCTCCCTCTTGTGCCGTCCCTAATATGCCCTACACCGAATAGTTGGGTCAAATAGTGCCGGGTACTACCACTAGCCTCCCCATTGGCACCATCCCTATGATGAGCAATATAGAAAGATTAAAATGTTTACTTCAAACTTTCCCTGTTTAAGTATAATTAATTATGGATTTTATCCCTTCCAAAAGAATGCTCACACAAGTCTTACAAATGTGCCGAATATATTATGTTTGTTTTGCTTTTCCTTAAGATTGAAGTATTTGCATTTACTTAGATTTTACTTCTCTTGAATAATATCCATTTTCTTTTCTTTATCTCTCTCTCTTTTTGTTATTCTCAAGTAATTTACATGAAGGAGCAGAATAAAGAGTTAATCTTATGTATCATATATATATATATCATGCAAACAACATTTTCATTATGCTCATAGATTCATAACTTCTCACAAGTTATTTTACATCAAAATTTTAAGCATATACTTGTGTATTTCATGGTTATGATATAGTCAAAGAAATAATTTAGTTTGGGCAAACCATGAAACAGTTTCTAAAAGTATAAGTCAGTCAATACACATATAGACATGATATCAAAAATTAATAATTAAAGAATTTAATCATGCCATAATAAGATTTAAGTTATTGACTTTGCTCAATTAATTTATGAGAAAGATATCTAAAATTACCTATTCATTATATATTCTTCAAGCCAAACTAGATTTCTTATGTGTGAACTTTTGGCTGAAGAAGATCCTCTCTCTTGTTTGCATGTGAATGTTTATTGTATCTTATGTGGAGGTGTCCTTCAAGTTGAAATCTCTCATTTTCTTGCTCAAGGATCCTGCATTATTAACAAACTCCTTTTCTTTCTTGAAAGAAAGTCTTTAGTTTCTTTAAGATACAAAATATTCATTCAACATATTTCTTAACTAGATGACTCAATATAAGATATGACAATAATCAAATGTTGAATCGCTTTACTCAAGAGATTGCCTAAATAAAAGCAAGCACATGTCACTTGAACTAAAGAGATAGTTTCATTAACCAAGATGGTTCAAGGACAAGCATGTGAGGCAATAGGAAGATTCATCAAGGTCAAATCAAAAATTTTTTTTTTGTTTTTAGAATCAATTTAGCTTAGATTCTATTTGCTTAAGATAATTATCAACAAGACATGCTAGCTAAGTTTTAATCAACTTATCTTAAACAATTGTTTCTATCAAAATTCAGATAATGATTTATTTGTTATCAATAAAATATGATTCATTAAAGTTAGATTGAAGTCCTGCACAAGGTAGCATAATGAGAATACAATCTGGTCTACGAGCTGTATGATAAAATAATTATTCTATCATGCTTCAATACAGCTTTAAAACAATAGATCAACTTTGCTCATTCTTTTCAAATTCTACAAGATGGGGTCATAGACATACCTTCTTCATGCCAATCTTCTATGAGAGTTTTCTTGTGGACTAACTTTGGTCAATGAAGATCCCCTTTCTTGTTTGTCTTAATTTGGAGTTTGAGAGAAGATGTTAATTCATTCATCATACATATTTCAAACTCACCTTACATGAGCTAAGTAAAATCTTCATATAACTCTTCATTAGTAGAACCAAAAATGATGTCATCAATGCATACTTTGAGCAAATAAGATATCACAAATTCTTCTTTTTGATGTATAGATTCATCACTATTACTTTCTATCAAAAAGGTTACTTAAGCTTTTATATTATGCTTTTAATGCTTGTTCCAAATTATATATTGCTTTAACATATTTGTAATGAGTGTTTTCAAATATGGTGGTTATTTAACATAGATCTCCTTTTTAATGAAATAACCACATAGGAGTGCATTCTACACATTCATTTGACAGAATATAAAGCTCATGAAGCAAGCAAATGATAATGGTGATCTTTACTTCTAATCATGCAAGGATTTCATCAAGATCTAATTCATCTTTTCTTGATTGAATCTTTTAGTAGTCACCAATTTTTCTTCATTAAGTGCATTTCTGAAAACTCAATTTGGTTCTAATTATTAACAAGTTTTCCGATTTTATCGGCAAGATTTCAAATTCTCTCTCTTTTAAAAAATGATTTAGTTTAACTTGACCAATTATAATCTTGCTCATTCTTCTTAAGGTGTTTTAGTTTTAGATTGTTATATGCAAGCAAAAAGATTAACATATACACATATAATCTGATTTTAGTGACTTGATGAAAGATCATTAGTCTCATAAAGAATAAAATGAATTGATATTTCTACAACTAGGATCTTTTCATTGAATATTATATATGCATTGCTTGATGAATGATATCCAAAGATAGAAGTATCTTTATCAGATTTGGCATTATTTTCAAAAGAATATATCAAGCATAACGTGTATGACTGAAAATTATGAAAGATATGCAATGGTTCATTTTCCATTTTTCAGAAGATCAAAAGGAGTTTTCATCAAAAAATAGATCTAATAGAAATCATATGTATGACAAGCAGTGATGGTAGCTTTTTAAAAATTATTTAAGTAGATGACTATCATACACAATTGTCTTTTTCATTTCTTCAAGAATTCTATTAACCCTATTTTACTTAAGGTGTCCTTGGTGCTGAAATAATTAATTTCTGTATAAACTTTATCAGGATTTTGGTTTTCAACACTGTGCCATGATACCTTCACAGTTTGGAAACCTTTATCATTTGAAACACTTTTACAAGATTTAGCAAATACAGAAAATATTTCAATTTTATTTGCCAAGAACAAATCCAATGTAAGCTTTTGAAAACTTAGTGATGGAAACAACATCTTTAGATTTAGAAATTGATTCTTGTTTGTTTCCTTAGTTAACATGCATAGCAAACTTTGGCCTTTCAGAAGATAATCTAAGTAAGCCAATGGCAAGGTCTTTTGAGATTAAGTACATACTAGCATGAGTTGATTTTATATGCCAAAGATGGTTTCTTTAATCTTGGTATTCATAGTGCACATATTCAAAAGCATACCAAGTACACATTATCATATCTATGATCAATAAACAATAATGCCATGGATAAAAACTCTCAATCAAGCATATAGAGAATTCATAGAGTTATTCTTAATAAATTGATTAATCATTTAGCAACTTATCCAATAGTGAGTAGAGCATACTATGAAGTGATTTGATTATAAAAGTATTTTCTATATCACAAAATTGATCAATACTTGCAATTCATATTTTAATCAAATACTAAGGCAAAATAATGATAAGATGCAAGGATTACTGACTTCATTATTATTTTTGTTAATTACTTTTCATAAGTATATTTTAAGTTTCATTTGTTCCATGGGTATCTTGGCACACCTATGTTTACATCCTCATATTTTCATTTTGGGTACCCAAGCTTGCTTGGGTCCTTGAGAGTTAGGACATATGGTTCCTTTTGGAACCCAAATCTGTTTAATAGTAATAACTTTACCATTTGATTTAATTGTGTTAGAACGATGGGTAAAGTTGTTATGCCCATTCTTTTCATGTTTGAAATAAGTTATCTTATTTAATGGTTTGCTTGATGCATTGATAACCTTTTTCTCTAGAGATTTATTGTTAAGTAAAGGAGTCAAGCCAAGTTTTGATTTATCATAAGCAACATATTGGCTTTCAAACATCAATTTTAATCGTTCTGAACTTACAGTGAATTTGTTAATAAGAGATTTTGATTGGTTAATTTTTTCACTTAAGTTTTGATTTTCTTTAATTAAATTCTGATTTTTCTGAATCAATTGTTCTGAATTTATCCTTAAGCTTTCATTTTCAGAATTTAGTTTGTCATATATTTCAGCAATAGAATTTCTTTCTTTTGAGATTTCGAGATTTAGCTTTTTAAGATTTTTATTTTTGATAGCTAATTTTCTACATTCACCATACAAATCATGAAAAGCATTTAATAGTTCATCATAAGAATATTCTTCATGAAATTCATTTGGTGTAAAATTAGATTCAGATTCTACTTTATCTTCTAATGCCATAAAACATAAGTTAGTTACCTCTTGTAGTTCATTGTTGCTTCTAGCTTTCAATTTTTTGCTTGACTCTTCCTTGGTCAAGGCTTTCTTGCTTTTTATCTCTTTCTTCCTTTCTTCTTGCTTCCTCTTCTTCTTTGTCTTTAGGAAGCTTTTGAATTTTTTTGTTGTTCTTTCTTCCTCGAGTCGACTCGGGTTTACTTGGAGTCGACTCGACTGACTTGAGAGTCGACTCGAGATCTTCGGGGGACGTCTCGTTCTCAGAGGCCTAAAAGATGATTCTCTGTCTTTTGAACTGTTCTGCCTCGGAGTCGACTCGGGCCTTGTCGGAGTCGACTCGGCTGACTTGGGAGTCGACTCGGAACTACTTGGAGTCGACTCGTTCACAGGGTCTTCAAGACTGTGTCTCTGCCTTTCAGACTGTTCTTCTCTAGGAGTCGACTCGGACAAACTGGGAGTCGACTCGGCTACTGTGGAGGATTCTGCAATCTCATTGTTAGTACGCAATTGAAGCACATGTGAGCTAATCTGAGATTTATCATAAATATTTTCTAAAGTATCCCAGATCTCCTTAGCAGATAAGCATGCAGAAATTTCATTAAACTTCGTTTCATGAATAGCACAATATAATATGTTCATAGCATTAGCATTCAATTGTGCTAAGTCCTTTTCATTAATAGTTTGAGAGAGTGTGTGAAGGTCATTTATTATGATTTTCCATAAATAATAGTTTTGTGATTGAATAAAAATGCGCATGCGTATTTTCCAATGTGTATAGTTTATGCCATTAAATAGTGGAGGTGTATCAATTGATTGTCCTTCTCCTAGAAAACTATCTATTTGAGTTGTCATGATCTTTGGCTCTTGATCGTGAGATCAATAATTAATCTTAGAGCACCTGCTCTGATACCACTTGTTGCCCAGTAGATACAACCCAAGAGGGGGGGGTGAATTGGGTCTTTTAAAACTTTTAAGCTACTTCTAGCACTTTTTGATTAATTATGCTAAGTTGTATAGATGCACAGTGAAAGTTAAACTTAGCAACAATTTGATGTATAGAATATGACTTGATTGAATATGCTTGCAACTAAAGGATGCGCGGATAAGAGTTAAGCAAGCAATTTATCTAAGTAAGTAAGTGTGTTAGTTAGACAATAACAAGAAGCATTACAAACACAACAAACATATAGTGGTTCGGTGCACCCCAGCACCTACATCCACTCCCCAAGACCTCTTGGGAATTTCACTATAATCCTACAGATTACAGTTGGTTGTTTTACAAGCTCACAACCCAACTTGTTGTTTTACGAGCGCACAACGAACTCGGTCGGTTTTCACAGGCTCACCGACTAGAACCTACCGATTGTTTTCACGGGCTCACAATCCAACCCAGTTGGTTTTCCCAAAGGCTCACCAACCACAACCTTACAATGATTGTTTTCCGGGTTCACAATCAACCCGGTTGGTTTTCCCCAAAGGCTCACCAACAAACCTTAACCCCTTGATTCAATCCCTTGATTGAATCAAGTTACAAGATATTAAAAACAAAGTTTAAAACAAATCAAAGCTTCTTAAACAAGCAAATATAACAATATAAACAAATAGAGTAAAGAGAAGCCCTCAAACGAGTTTTGAAGATGAAGGAGCTCGGCTTCTTCTTTACTTGACCCTCTTCTGATTTGGCACGAAGTAGAGGATCACCGAGGCAGCACACGGATGGAGAGGAAGCTTTGGGATGCACTTGGATGCTCTTCTTCTCTCTATTTCACTTTGAGTGGCCCTTTTGTGCTTATAGGAGATTTTCCTTGTAATCTCTTTGAAATCTCTTTCCTAAATGTTCTCTCCCACTTTCATACCCTCTTCCCTAGCTCTCCTCTTGATTTTATAGCTTTAGAGGGAGTTCCAACAAAAATCTAGCCGTTAGAGACAAAAATAGAGCCGTTGGAAGCAAGAAAAAACTAGCCGTTATGCCTCCCAGCGTGCTCGAGTCGACTCGGCTGAAGTAGGAGTCGACTCGGCTGAAACAAGAGTCAACCTGTGAATAGTAGTCTGCCGGCACTGTAGCTGGGAGTCGACTCCGCTGAAGTTGGAGTCGACTCGAGATCACTGTAGCGCTGAAAATCAACTCTCTGTCTTTTTGTTTGTTCTCAGTCGGAGTCGACTCGTAGAGTATCGGAGTCGACTCGAGAACTGTTTCTTGAAACTCTAGAGTGCCAGAGTCGACTCTAAACTTTCAGGAGTCGACTCGAGGACTATTCTTTTGAATTTTTCTTTGAATTTGCTCCTTCAACTTGAATTCTTTGAACTTGAAACTTGGGCCAATAAATTGTAGCTTTCTTCCAACTTTTCTTGAGAGCTTTGGAGGCCTTCTTGTGTTCTTCCAACTTGCTATGTTCCTTGCAAAATAAATATCTTTCTCCTTGCAACACAAACATTAGTATTTATACTTCAAGGTTTTGTGATCATCAAAATCAATCTTTGAATCAATCTTTGGGTCATCACTGTCCAATGAGGTTCCAACCCTAAAAGGTAGGAAGTGGGCTGACTTTGTGAGGCGGTCAACAATCACCCACACTGCATCATTTCTTTTTACTGTTCTTGGGAGCCCTGTAACAAAGTCCATAGTTATATGCTCCCATTTCCATTCTGGAATTTCTAGTGGCTCTAGTAATCCTGCCGGCCTCTGGTGTTCTGCTTTTATCAGCTGACAGGTCATGCATCTGGCAACATATTCAGCTACTTTTCTTTTCATACCTTTCCACCAGTAATGCTCTCGGAGGTCTCTGTACATCTTGGTACTGCCGGGGTGGATGGAGAAACGAGATTGGTGGGCTTCTCTTAGGATCTCCTTTTTCAATTCAGCATCAGCCGGAACATATAATCGATGACCAAACCTCAGGGTACCATCTGGGTGAATCTGGAGTTCGGGTCGTAACCCTTTCTCTACTTCATCCCTGAGTTGACCTGTGCATACATCAGACTGCTGGGCGATCCTTATCCTGTCGGTCAGTGTCGGTTGTATCCTCAGAGTGGCCAACAGACTCCTTGTAGTTTGTGCAACTACTTCGACTTGTAGCCTATCCAGATCCTTTTGAATCTGCGGCTGGGCGGTGAGTAGTGCAGCTAAAGTCACCGCTGACTTTCTACTCAGAGCATCGGCCACCACGTTAGCTTTGCCTGGATGATATTTAATACTCAGATCATAGTCCTTCAGAAGTTCCAACCATTTTCTTTGCCGCATATTCAATTCTTTCTGGGTAAATATATATTTTAGGCTCTTATGATCAGTGTATACCTCACAATGTTCCCCATATAGGTAGTGTCTCCATATCTTCAGGGCAAAAACCACTGCAGCCAACTCCAGGTCGTGGGTCGGATAATTCTGCTCATAGGGTTTCAGCTGTCTGGAGGCATAAGCTATTACCTTGCCATTTTGCATTAATACACAGCCTAGCCCAGTTTTGCAAGCATCACTATAAATAGTAAATTCTCCATTTGTGGATGGCAGAGTTAAAATTGGAGCAGATACTAACCTCTGCTTTAACTCCTGAAAGCTTTTCTCACAACTGCCATCCCAAATAAACTTGGCCCGTTTTTTGGTCAATCGGGTCAAGGGAGTGGCTATCTTGGAGAATCCCTCCACAAACCGTCGGTAATACCCGGCTAGTCCCAAAAAGCTTCTAATTTCCTTGACGTTGGTGGGACAAGGCCAATCTACCACTGCTTCGATCTTCTTGGGATCCACCGACACTTCATTCTCGGAGATCACGTGACCGAGGAATGCCACACTGTTCAACCAAAACTCGCATTTGCTCAGCTTGGCATATAACTTTTTCTTCTGAAGGGTCTGCAGTACCATTCTCAACTGAAGTTCGTGCTCTTCCCTGCTCCTTGAGTAAATCAGTATATCGTCAATGAAGACTATCACGAACTGATCTAAATTCTGCTTGAAGACTCTGTTCATTAAGTCCATAAAAGCAGCTGGAGCATTGGTTAGTCCAAATGGCATAACCAGAAATTCATAATGTCCATACCTGGTTCGAAATGCAGTCTTTGGCATGTCATCAGGCTTGATTTTTAACTGATGGTAACCGGACCGCAAATCTATCTTGGAGAAGACTTGGGCACCTTGCAGCTGGTCAAACAGGTCATCAATCCGAGGCAGAGGATATTTGTTCTTTATAGTTATTTTGTTTAGTTCCCGGTAATCGATGCACAGTCGCATGCTCCCATCCTTCTTTTTTACAAATAGTACTGGGGCTCCCCATGGAGACACACTGGGTTGAATAAACTTTTTATCCAAAAGTTCTTGTAATTGTGTCTTTAATTCTCTGAGCTCAGCAGGGGCCATTCGATAAGGAGCCTTGGAAATAGGTCCTGCTCCTGGTGTGAGGTCAATAGTGAATTCGACCTCGCGATCAGGGGGTAGTCCCGGTAATTCCTCAGGAAAAACATCCGGATATTCCCTGACTACCGGAATATCTTCTAGTTTGATCTCCTTTTGGGTATCCACCGCACATGCCAGATAAGCCGTACGCCCCTTTTTTAGTGCTTTGGCGGCTCGCAAGGCAGAAATGAAATGCAGTGTTGAATTACATTGAGGGGGTGTATCGTCATTCAGAAAGAACTCTGGTTCCCCTGGCATCCGGAATACCACTTTCTTATGGTAACAGTCAATATAGGCGTGGTACTGGGACATCCAGTCCGTTCCCAAAATAATGTCGAAATCATGCATGTCAAGCTGTAGAAGATCTGCCTCTAACTCCTTTCCTCCCAACTGAATTATGCAGTTCTTGTATTTAGTGTCGACTATTATTGTTTCTTGGAGGGGTGTGGCAACATGCAATGGTTCTATTTTCTCAGATGTGCAATGTAACTGTTTGGAAAAGCTAACCGACACAAAGGAATGTGTAGAACCAGAATCAAACAAAATAGAGGCATCAATCAAATTAATTGGCAGTGTACCTGTCACCACTTGATCGCTCGCACTGGCGTCCTGGCGAGTCAGCGCGAACCCTCGGGGGTTGTTCCTTGGCCTCTGGCCCTCAGGTGCAGGAGGTCTGGGGGCTCTCCTTGGGCAGTCACGTGCTATATGTCCGATCTGCCCGCAGGTAAAACAGGCCCCAATTTTCCTCAGACATGACCCACTATGATGCTTGCCGCAGCTGGGGCAACCTCGGTTCTATCTTTTCTTAATCATAGACCCCTTGATGCCCCTGGGCCTACTGCTCTGTCCTCCTGCTGGCCTGGCCTTTATCAGATCATTTCTTTCTATGTCAGGCCTCATCAAGTCGGCCTCAACCTTCAAGGCCCGGTCCAGCACGTCTCTGTAGCAGGTGAATAGGTGAGAAGATATCCGGGATCTGATCCTGTACCTCAGCCCCCGCTCGAACCGGCTTGCCTTACTCCTTTCATTGTCCATGAACTGGGGGCAAAACCGGCCCAGTTCGTTGAATTTGCTGGCATACTGTAGGACGGACATCTGCTCGGACTGCGTCAGTGTCAAAAATTCATCTTGTTTCATCTGGCTCACTGAGTCCGGGAAATACTCTGCATAGAACAGCCTCATGAAGTCCCTCCAAGTTATCCTGCTGGCAGGGTATGCTGGTTCCATGGTTGTCCACCAAAATTCGGCGCTTCCTATCAGCTGGGGAATGGCCAATCGGACCTTTGTTTCTTCAGGGAACTGGAGTGCTTGGAACATCTTCTCCATTTCCCGAATCCATGTCTCAGCTGCTATCGGGTCCGATCCGCCGTCAAATACTGGTGGGTTCAACCGTCGGAACCTCTCATAATAGGAGTTAGCTGGTTGTATGGCAGCCAGTTGCATCTGCTGCTGCTGCTGGAGTAACTGCGCCATCAACTGGTATACCCCAGCTAGATCTGCGTTGCCTGCCGCAACGTGTGGCGTATCCGGAGAGTCTGAGAGGTAGCCAGGATGTGGGGATGCTGACGGTACCCTCCTATCGTCATCCATATCTTACAGTGGTTACTGCAGCCAAAGTTTAACGTAAGATCAACATATCTTGATAAGCCATAATATTCTTAACTACCCATTAACCCAGATGTTTACAGTTATGATCGTGTTAAACCTAGAGCTCTGATACCACGAGATGTCACGCCCCGGACCCGGATCCGTGACACGGCCGTGCTATTGCCGACTACCGCCCACAATAGCACGCAGCCTCATACATGGGTAACAGGGTAGTCAAAAGCAGTCAAACTTGCATATATCAAAATATGTGCATTACAACAGAGGGTATCTATAAGGTACAGAGCTTCTACATAGTTTATATACACAAAAGTATATTCATATCATCCCAAAAATAAAGAAGCCCTGTTGCAAAAGAAAAATGCTTCTAGCAGCTGTCACTGGTGGTGATCTGAAAAAAAATGTAAATGAACAGACATGAGCTACACGGCTCAGTAAGTAATCCTGTATAATCTTGTTGAATCAACTAAAAATGCTAACCATGCTTATCAGGGTTTGAGAAGCTGACATGTATGCTATCTAATAAATCATCATGATAAAATATCCCTGCTGAGTAAATAATTCAGTATCCTACATTATCAAGGAATCTTGTATATGCATATATATATATAAAGAAAAATCGTGCCGCCGGCATGCCGTGGTCATACTCTCATATGCTACTGCAAAGTCGTTATCGGCCACTGGCGGGGCTCGCTCAGTTATTAGGCGGCCACTGGCGGGGCTGGCTCAGTCATTCTCGGCCACTGGCAAGGCCGGCTCAGTTGCATTCGATCAGTAGCTCTTAAGAGTCCGTAAACAATACTTCTTGTAGGTAGTACCTTATGGATGCTACGGCGAATTCATTATCGGTCACTGGCGGGGCCTGCTCAGTTATTAGTCGGCCACTGGCGGGGCTGGCTCAGTCATTATCGGCCACTGGCAAGGCCGGCTCAGTTGCATTCGGCCCGTAGCATCGAGAACTCTTAGGTACCCCTTGCAAGCAGTGCAAATAACTAGAGGCAATTCATCATCATTCTTTATGCTCATGTTAATGAAAATTATGACATGTAATTCCATTCATCCTACATGCATCATGAAATCTACATAAGCATGATATAAGCATAATCACCAATTATATGGCTAACGCATGCCACTCATATACATGATTCATAATCCATATCTTAGGATATAATGTAATCTACTTATTTCATAGGCATAATGGAAATCATAAAGCACATATAATCATAACTTGTATAACTAAAGCATGCCATATACATTCACCGTTCATAGCTTATAATTTAGGGTACATGATCTACAGGACAAGTATAACAGGTTAAATTTCATGCGTGATCCATAAAAGATTAGAGCAGGTTACTTACCGTGATTCGCTCTCTCCCAAGTTTCTCACGTCCTGGTGACGAATCCTGAGTCACCTAAAATCACATCATAATAAGCATATTATTTCTTTTTTATTTGTTTGGATCCTACCCGAACTATAGCCCAAGTCTAATGCATCCGTATTGGGGCTTTAATTGGGTCCATATGGGTTAATTGGCCTGCTAATTGGTCAATAAGCTTAATCCCCAATTTAATTGGGTTTAATTCCGGGTTTAGGGTCACTGTGGTTTATTTGGGTCTGAGTTAGAATTAATCTGGGGTCAATTTGGCCCCAAATTAGTCACATTGGGCTTGAATTGGGCTTATTTCCACTAATTTGGTCTGTTGGGACCAATCCCAGCCGAATTAGGTTTGGGCTTCATTCCATTTGGGCATAATTTTGGTTAAATTTATAGTCTGGCTCGTCCAGGCTTAGCCCAATTTGATTGGGCTCGGGTTTAGTCAAATTTGGCTAAACCCGTTTCCTTTTTCTTTTTCCTTTTTTTTTTGGGGCTTAACGGGTGCGGGTTCGGATTCGGATCCGACCCGCGAACCTGTCATCAGGGTTTTTCTCCCCCCTTCCAGAGGCTTCCGCCTTTTCGTCTCCCTTGGCTCCCTCTCTCCTCCGGCTCTCTTTCTCCCTCTTCTCTCCTTCATTCTCGCCAGAAGTCCTGGGGGTTCCGGCCGATTTCTCGGCCTCCTCCTTTTCCTCCGGCCGAATCCACGGCCTATTCCTCCTTCCGACCTTTCCCTCTCCTTCTCTCTTTGTCTTTCTTTCTTTTTTCTTTGTTTTCGCCGAACCCTAGCTTCCGGCCCTTCGTCCCCACCGAACCCTCCGTCTCCTCCCCTTCTTCTCTCGCAGGCGACCGGGGAGACGAGGCTCCCCCCGATCCACCGACCGAGGCGGGGTTTCCCCCCGGTGCACCGACGGAAGGGAAGGCCGGCCCTTCCTCTCTCCGAAGTGATGCCGGAGAGGGAAAAGGCTCGGAGATGGGTCAGGATCCGGGCTATACCCGAGAGCCTCCACCCGCTCCGTCCACGGCAAGGCATGGCCGGAGGGGATGAAGCCTCAAGGTCCGGTGAGTTCATTTTTAAATTTTCATTATTTTTTTTTTCTTTTCTTTTCTTTCTTTTCTTCTTTCCTTCTTCCTTTTCTTCTTTCCTTCTTCCTTTTCTTCTTTGGTCCTTCCCTCTGGCACCACCACCTCTTGCCGGAGAGGAGGCAGTGGTCCGGCCGGGGCTGGTGGCCTCGTGGTCACGCCGGTTGCCGGCTTGGCCTGACCGGCGGCTCGGGGCTGCCCCCCGAGCCCTAGGGTAGCCGCAGCCGAAGCTGCGGTGCCCTGCTCATCTGCAGGCCGAGCCCGGTTGGGCTCGGCCCGGGTGACCGTCGGGCCCGGGCCTGGGCCGCGGCCGTTCTCAGGCCGACCCGCGGCCTGTGGATCCGGCCCGGCCTGCGGCCTGTTGGCCTTTCTCCCTCCTCGGTGCCGGTTTCCTCCCCTCGGTTTCATTATTGAAACAGAGGGGAGAACACCCCACAGAGGGGTTTCTCCACTCTTTAAAATTTTGTTAACATGGGTTCATACCTGGTTTTGGTCGATTGCAGTCGGGCAGTACCTCCTCCTAGTAGTCCCTCCTTCTCCTTCAGAGCTTCAGGGCTTCATCGCCTTCGGCTCCAGGGCTTCGGCTCTCTAGTTTAGTGTTCTAAGGGGTCAGGGAATAGAGGGTACAGTACTGGGGCTTAAATACTTTTGTTTAAGGGATGAGACCCCCTTCTGAGAGGTCCCATCCTCTCTTCCCCCTTGCTCCGGGGGCTTCCAGCTGCCCCCCCTTGTCTCAGGCCCGTCGGAATCGGCTGCCAGCAAGGGGGTGAGGTGGCGGCCCCCAGTTTTGCATGGGTGAGGGTCCCTCAGTGAGGTCCCATCTTCCCCTGTTCTCTGGTCCAGGAGCTCCCAGCTGCCCCCCTTGTCTCAAGGGCGTGCGGTGGCTCTCCCTCTGCCGGCCAGCTATGGCCCTGTCACTTCCCTTCTCAGCAGGAGGTGGCAACCCTTTCACGGTTGCTCCCTCTCAGTACTGCCCCTACAGTAAAATCGGGCCCCACTCCCCCCGTAACTGGGCCTTAAAATATTGGGCCCAGTTGGTAGTGGGCCCGGACATTACATTATGGGTCGGGTCTGCTCTGATACCATTTATAACAACCCAGGACTTCACCCAAAATGGCTTACAGGAAGGTATTATTTAGGCTCCTTGATCCTGTATAAGTACCTAAGATTTATCCAGCGAATAACTGATGCGGGACTAAACAGACGCCCGCATGGATCTTCACACTTATATAACATGAATGGTAGAGCATGCCATTTGAGTGATTTATCAATGTTGTTGTGTTCCTTGTAAGACAAATTATCATCTAATGCTCTTTATGACAGCTATAAATGTAAAATTGTTTCCTTAATTTGGATTTTCTTTTCTTCTTTTTGTTTTTAACCTTCTATCTATTTCTTTTATGTTTAATAATAACTTACCTTCAATATTTAATGATACAATCAGACTTCTATATTTAAGCTTCTTCCTTTTAAGTGTTGGACTTCCACATATGCACGATGAAGTTCCCTAGTGACGTGCACAATACTAGTGCTTTTTAGAATGTTGCATATCCCAAATGAGGACAATAAACTGATTTCATGTCATAATAACAATATGATCGATTATTTAAAAAAATATTTAATTATTGAATGATTTTCTGAATTAGTCCATGTAAATGAGTCAGTCCATGATCATCCAGTAATTCGTGTTTTATATGCAAAGTTTACGACTTAACATGTTATTCTTTTCCTTTTGGCATACCGGAGGAGGGAGAGAGAGAGAGAGAGGAAGATCCACATGCACTATGATTATCTAGGTCCAAATAGGGCTGCAAACAATTAGGTCGACCTGTGAACCAACTCGGTCCCGACCCAAGTAGACCTTACCTCGTCCATACTTCTTTTACTTAAATAAATGTATGAATATTTTAGAAAGATTATATTGTATATTCTTGTTATTTGATTTCTAATTATTAGTTATTTGAATTCCTTCCAAATATTTGACTAATTTAGCAGATTTTTTTTTTTTGGAAGTCTTGGTTTTTGCCTCTATCTGAATTGTTACCAAGCACTAAATTGTGTCTCTTTTTCATGTTGCTAGAACTGGTGTACGTGTGCGTGTACATGTGCATGGGCGGACCAGCAGGTGTGCGCTCATGCCCTTGGCTATGGGCATATGCATGGTTGTCTGTCAAGGGAGGGGGATGAGGTGTGGATGTGTGTGGGCATGGGGTGTGCATGTAGGTGCGGGCGTGGGTGTGTGAGGAACTGGAGGGATGGGTGTGGGTGTGTGCATGTGTGCGTGTGGGTGTGCATCCATGCATGCCTGTGCTCCTGTGTGCGTGTGGGTGTGCATCCATGCATGCCTGTGCCCATGTGTGCATGTGGCTGTGTGCATGGGTGTCAGCATGTGCATGTGCATGCATTCGTGCAACAGGCAATGTGTGGGTGAGTGGATGCATGCACAAATGCATCCATTGTGCATGTGTGTGTTTATGTGTGTGTGTGTGATGCTGAAGAGAGAGATGCTTCGTTTAAGTCAAACTTGGAGCCTCTGTATGGTGCATATGCTTAGGAGATGGATGCCAAGGGATGAAAATTATACTAGAATTCTTGCTTTCGAGGTTTAAAAGTAAAAGTTATTAATCATTTTGAGACCATTTTGCTTCTCTTATGCAAAGAAGATCTCTTACCTGATAGGAATAGTGCAGCTGTAGTATTTATGGTATATTAAGGGAATCATAGAATCCAGTTTCATTCCATTTGAAGTTGTATAATCATCATCTGTTAGCACTTAACTACTTTATGGATATTCAGAACATTTTCATTTGAACCTAATTATCTTTATTAATGTTGTGGTAATATAGAAGGAAGGGGTTTTTGAATTTCAAGGTTGGAGCAATTTTGAGTGTGTATTGAATGTGTAACTTTCTGCAGTCAGTCTTAGTCGGCATGATTCATCAACGTCTGTTCACAGTGCTGCAACATTTTTCACACCCCCATCAACAGTTAGATCTGTATCTATGAGAGATATAGGCACAGAAATGACTCCAATTGCTAGCCAGGAGCCTTCTCGGACAGGAACTCCTGTGAGAGCAACGACACCAATACGCAGCCCTACTTCTTCTCGACCATCAACTCCACAAAGAACTGCTCCAAATGCAAACCCAACCGAGTCAGCTGATTGCCATGTGGATTCCAAAAACACACAGCTATCTGAAAAGGAATTACAAATGAAAACTAGGAGAGAAATAATGGTTCTTGGCCAACAATTGGGCAAGACGAACATAGCCAACTGGGCAAGCAAGGAAGAGGAGGAAACAAATGCATCTGTTTCACTTAAGACTGTATCCGTAGATCAGGCAGCTAAAAGTGTTATAGAGGCCCGAGCAACAGCCTGGGAGGAGGCAGAAAAAGCCAAGTATCTGGCCAGGTAGTTTTACAGTAAGACTCAGTTTGCCTGTGTAGAAAAGCTTAACTTGAACTATGTGTTAGACATTGCTACTTACAACAAATTGTATGATTTCTGTAGTTTACTTTTTATGAGGGTTCAGTTTCTGAGTAGCAGAAAATTTCTCAGGTTTAAACGTGAGGAAATCAAAATTCAAGCTTGGGAAAATCACCAGAAGGCAAAAACAGAAGCTGAAATGAGGAAGATTGAGGTAAAACCTGTCATTTTTTGCATGAGAAATGCCCATGCATGTATAAATGTGTACATACATAGATACATGCATACATTTGTAGGCATATATGCATATGAATATATGTTTATGTATTATGTACCTATGTGTTTCTGATTGCAGGCAGTCAGATATTTAATGCTTCTTTATTCCATATATAACACTTGCCAACTCTTTTATTTGTCATGGATTTCTCAAAAGAACTGCCCTTAGTTGCATCATGGACTGGCAATGCATTAAACCTTATAATTGATGATAGTTTAATTACCCATGCATTTGATGGTATGCCATCAAGACAACGCCATGTAGCAGATTTGAGAACCTAACACTATTACAGTAATTGTGTAAATCTAACAAGAAATTTTGTAAACTATTCCATCTAAACATGAATTTCTGGCCGCTTTAATATCCAACATCTATGTAAAGAGTGAGGACCTAAAGCAGTAACATGCTCCAAAAAGTATCCTCAGTTCCAAAGAACCCGGAACACGTTTGAAACAGATAGATGCCTCAATGATTTAAGAGAGTCACATTAGGTAGCTGCCCTTGAAATAGTTGTCAAAAGAAACATCTGTATCTGAGGGTTAACTTTCTTCTTCCAAATATAAGATATACTAGGAGCATCAACATCATTAGCTCTGTTACTAGGAGACAAATAGACTTCTCAAGAAATTACCTTGCTTTAAAGATCTGAGCCCATAGGAAAGTATTTATTGATTGTTGACTAGAAGTGGACTAACAATGAAACATTGCAGAGGGAGGGAAGAGAACTGATTATAAGATCTCGTTCTAAGAGGGTTGTGGCCTGGCGAAATAACTTCCGAGTCATAAGGACTTTCCCAGTTAAGAGTAACATCAAAAGTAATTGAAAGTGTGTTCAAGGAACATTAGAGGACCAAGGATCAAATACGACTAATATCTACTCACCATCACCTACAGTCCATTGAAAATATTGGCAATGGTTTTAGATCACTCTGCTGGTCTCTTATCAATATCCTGGTTGCCATTAAAGGAATATTTAAATCATAATATTAAACTCGAAGGAGAATTAGGTTCAAATTCAAGATCTAAAATGAATAAAGTCTCTCGGTAAGAAAGAATGAAGTACCTTTATCATGTGTATCATTTTGAGTTGAGCAGAAGAACCGTGCATTCATTATTTGTTCCGAATGAAGTCTTGGGAAGAAATAATGATGTCTCTTTTCCAAATGAAGATCTACCTAAATTCATTATTTGTTCAGTACTAGTATTCATAATAGCAGCTCCTTAGTTGCTCAAACTTTTAGAAGCGTATTACGATTAAACCCAACCGAACAAACTCAAGAGACCAAGGACTAAAACTCATGTACCAGAAAAAATGAGCTTAGAAGTGGGCCTCCATGACATAAAAAATGTTAGATGTTTTGTCAATTGATCTTAAAGAGAGAGATCTCCAAGGAGATTGCAGAAGCAGAAGAGTAGAAAGGGTAATATGTGGGAACAGTGTATATCTGAAAAAATTCCATCTTGGAACAGTCAAAATTTATTCGATACTCTGGTTTCAGTGTTCAACTCTACCCCTATCCTCAATACAAGGCTGGTTATATATAAACAAGTAGTATTAACCAAAATAAAATTCTGTCTGATTCATTTTTAGGCTCTCAAAAGCCTAGAATCATTAGATACTAGGCCGAACCATCCCCATATACCATAGAAACCAGTTTTTATTCAGTAATTACCAAAGAAAAATACTATATGTGCATCTTTTCTGATATCTTGTTTCAGAGGGGAAATATTGTTTTCATTTTTCATTATTTCTTCAATAAGAACGCCATACTCCCTTTATTAGACCTATGATTTGTACATTCCCTACATTGTTGAACGCTCAATCAATCAACCTTGGATATAATTCTTTTTGATCTTCAAATTCTTCATTAATGAGCTTGGTAATTTGTAAGGATGCCTTTCATCTTTTATAATAAACTTATTCCACTTTTGCATTGGATCAATACTTTGCACCTAATGATTTCCATTGCAGTATACAAATTCTGGTACACCTCTACATTTGAAGCAAAAACTCATGCTACAGAGGGCCGCTCATTTAAAAAGCTAGAGAAAAACTCTAGATACTTAGCATGACTGTCATAATACCCAGCTTTCGAGATTTAGCCCTGAAAGAAGAGATGGGAGAGGGACAAGAAATGCTCATGCATATTTTCATGAGCCCATATCCAACTACCATCTTGTCGCCCTTCCAATGCTAAAGCTCAGCTCGTAGGCTGAGTTGACTCCTTGATCCTCCCCCAGCCTCCACCATCGAGTAGGGCTATCATTAATATATGCAAACTTTCAACTTTGAAGCTCAACCTTAGCCAAGTTGATATCTTAATCCTCTCATAGCCTCTACCACTGAGCAAGCCTACAGTTTACGAACCTGGAACCTGACTTGGACCTGTTCTGAATCCATAGACCCATGGGTCAAATCTAGACCATGGATAGACCCCTAAAACTTTTCCAGTCCATAAATGATTCTGGTAAATTTTACCTGACCTGAACTCTTAACTAAACCAATCATATAATACTCACATGGGATTGCTTTTTATGATCCTAACCCAAACTAGACAGTCCAGATCTGATAGATTTCATGATGCATAGTATTTTTACACTTATATCTTCATATTTCTTATAAATATTTTACTAATTATACTTGAAGACTGTCATCGTTTAATTGTTTGAGTGTATGAAGGAATTGAAGTTCAATCCTGCTTGGGACCCAAAACTGGACCTCATTCATGCATGATTCAAATCCAATGAGTCTTGAGTAATGTACGGATCTGTACATACCCGAACCTGATGCCTAGACCTGATGATTCATGTGAATTCTATCTAGTTGAGGACCGGACCTGAATTCTTGATGGATAGGGTATTGGTTAAAGTTTACTAACAAGTCAGTGTTAGGGGATTTGTAGACCCGACATGACTCAATAGGACCCCTTCCTTTGAGCAAGAGTTTGGCATAATCCTTAATCCATCATCAAAAGTAGAGTTGGGCAACGGGCCGTGCCGTGCCGTGCCGGCCCGGCCCAGGCCCACCGGGCCCGAGGACTAAACGGGCCGTGCCTGGCCCGGCCCGCTTATGAAGCGGGCCGTGCCTGGCCCGGCCCGTCCAGCACGGAACGCCATCCCGGCCCGGCCCCAGGCCCGTCTATTGGCGGGCCGGGCCGGGCCCGGCACGAGACGGGCCGTGCCAGGCACGGCCCGCAACGGGCGCAAACGGGCCGTGCCAGGCACGGCCCGTCTGGAGAGGGGGGCCCAGGCCCTTATGGGCCCTTATGGAGAGGTGAGTAATGCCGCCACCACCACCTCGGTGGTCCATCCCACCATGACCATGCCTTTGTTCGCGCGATTCCCCCTCTCCATCCCCCTGCAAACCCTAAACCCTACTAAACCAAATGCTCATCTCCGTTCCCCATGGCCCGTCTTCCTCCTCATCCAGATCGGCTCCATCTCCAGCCTCAAGGTAGCCTGGCGCAAGGACCGCCTCCTCGACTCCGCCATCGAGCGCGACAAGCGGTGGCACCTCTGCGCCCGTGTCGTCCGCGAGGTCCTCAACGAGCCCGGCCATGCCATCCCGCTCCGCTACCTCGAGAAGCGCCGCGAACGCCTCCACCTCCCCGTCAAGGTGAAGACCTTCCTCTCCCGCTACCCCAACCTCTTCGACCTCTACCCCGACCGCATCAAGCCCAAGACCGAGCCCGTCCCCTTCCTCCGCCCTTCCCCCCGCCTCCGCTCCTTCCTCGCCCTCGAAGCCTCCCTCCGCGCCCGCCAGGAGCCCCTCGTCCTCGCCAAGCTCTGCAAGCTCCTCATGATGTCCAGGGACAGGGTCATCCCCGCCGAGAAGCTCCTCAACGTCAAGCGCGACTTCGGCTTCCCCGACGACCTCCTCACCTCCCTCGTCCCCAAATACCCCCACCTCCTCCGCCTCGTCCCCAGGCCCGGACCGTGCCAGGCCCGCGGGCCAGCCCAGCCCAGGCCCTTATGGGCCGTGCCGGGCTGGCCCGCGGGCCGTGCCGTGCTTGGCCTGCGGGCCTAGAGCGGGCCGTGCCGGCCCAGGCCCGAAGCGGGCCGTGCCGGGCTCGGCCCGCGGGCCAGTACCCTGTGACCCAGCACGGCCCTCTCAAATGGGCCGTGCCAGGCACGGCCCGGCACTGTAGCTAGCGGGCCGTGCCAGGCACGGCCCGCTTCGTGCCGGGCCGTGCCGGGCCGTGGGCGGCCCGGCCCAGTGCCCAACTCTAATCAAAAGCACCTATATACGACAAACAACTTTTAAAAGAAGAAACTAATCGCAAAATAGACAAAATTTGGCAGCCTAAATGAAAGATTTGACATTACTGTTAGACTGCAGTTAAAAAAAGAAAAGGTATCCTTGGTTGGGTCTTCACTAGGCTCCATCCATGGTATGCTGAATCGGCCCGTACCAAACCGGTCCGATTCAAGTATGGAAAATGGTTCCGGCCCCAAAGGGGCCGAAATTGAGCGGTACAAGCCCGGTACCGATGCGAACTGGACCGGTTCGCACCGGTACCTGCCCTCGGGACAGCGCACCCACGCAGGTGCGAGCTGGGAACCGCGTCCGCGCGCGGTTCTGGGCGCGATTCCCTGGTGCAGCGCACATAATCCTTGTCACATCTTTCTGCGGTATGGCTAATAGTCTTATTAGAGTCAGTAGTAGGGAATCTCTTCTTCCGCTCGGTGTGACTATGACTTTCTTCTTGAAAAGACTGCTTTCTTTTGAAAGAGCTGTGAGCGTAGCTAAACTTTCTCAAATGCGGGATCGTTCCTTTCCTCTCTTGTTGGTCAAGCATCTTTTGGAACCTCTTTCTGCGGTAGAAGAGGTCTAGTCTAGGTCATACTTTTTTTATTAAAAAAAAAAAATCACCCTGATCCCGCCGCTCCTACCAACAGACATAGAAGTTTCGAGGGTTTTCCGATAGAAAAAATTGCATGCGAGAGAGATCCTAATTCCATGTATCCGGTTAAGCAAGCCCTGCCACCAGCTTCCACCCATTCAAGAAGGTCCTGATTCGGGTGTTTAATAATTACTGCGTGCGTTATGTATAAACGTGCTAGGAATCGCGCCCACGCGCAGTTTTGGGCACTATTTCTCGGGGCAGCGCGCCCGCGCGGTCGCGTTTAATGCCACTCTGTGGCATTTAACGTGGCGGGTGCGCATCCGCGCTTGCGAGTTCGTGTAGCTCACGCGCTGTGCGTGTTTTTCGGTTCGATACCGGTTCAAACCGGTCCGAATCGAAACTATACCGGTCCGGTAGGCGACCGGTACGCCTACCGGTACCGGTACAGTGTACCTTGGCTCCACCGCCTTCATTTTGCTTGGACATTTTTGCTATTGAAGCCTTTGTTCTCTTTGACAAGATGGTGTGTCGAGATTTAGGTACACCATTAGAAGTGTTGAATAAATAGGCTAGATAATTATTATTATCTGTTTATCCAATTGACATTGGCAATCTTATCTTCTACTACTAATACTCTTTCTTTAGTTTGGCTTACTAAGCTTTCTATTGCAATTGAGAAATTCAACAGGTTTATGAATAGGTTCCTTGAATCTCCCATCGAAACTACAGTAAGATGGACCCCACATTGTTATTTGTAGCTTACCCGGTTCTCCATGTCTAAAATTTTAGTGTTAATGGATTTTGAACATTTAATATTTACTCAAAGATGCGATTGGACTTTAAATCCCAAGATTTGAAGACATTTTAATGATAAATTGTTGATGATGTCAATTTAGTTTTATTACATTTAAGATTCATATTCTAGGTTATGCAGAACAATCCTCCAAAAGGCCAATGCATGATACTTCTATAGTCTGAATTTTCACATTGGATCTGAAAACAACAAAATAAGGTGCAAAAAACCTGTGTCATGGGAACTTGACATTCCAAAGGCAAAGAACAAGTCTTGGGCTCAAGGAAACCAGTGAAAAATTTGAAAGAAAAGAAAGAAAGAGGAAGAAGAATGAAAATTCTGAAATTTTTTATAAATCGTTGCCATACTAAATGCAATTACAACAAACTATCTCCTTTTTACAATTCTAGACACCCCTAATACTCTCAGAATAACATTCCTAGAAGAAAGACTCTTTCCTTTACTTCCCTAGCAAAAAGCCAAAAAAAAAACTTTCCTAAAGTAGTAAGATTCATCACACTAATAGGACCCCACATAAACATAAGCCCTCCTCTCCGATCATCCATTGGTCGGAGCCAAGCCCTGTTTCGAATGAAACAGGGGCTCAATTTTATTTTTTTTTAGCTTCTTTAAGTGAAGTCGGCCTCTATATCATTTGAAACAAGGCTTGGCTCCGCCCAATGGACCATAGGAGGAGAGGTGGGCTTCTGACCCCCTCTCTCTCCCCCTCCTAGCATCTCTCTCTCTCCCCCCTAGCATCTCTCTCTCTCTCTCCCCCTGTTTCTCCCTCTCTCCCTCCCTCTCTTTTCCTCTCTCCTATCTCTCCCCCTTTGGTTTTTCTTTTTCGGTTCGCGCCGAGACAGTATAATATAGTAGCATATTGTACCATGCTGCCAGCCTATTGGTACGAGTACCGGTTTCGGTGCTGCGGACCTTGAAAGAGTACCAGTTTCGGTGCTACGGACCTTGAAACTAGTCTCACAACCCTTCTCTCTTTCTCTCACAGTACAATGGAGAAGGAAAAACCTAGCCTACACCTTGCTCTTGTGGTTTGTGAGATTGCTCATCTAACCCTAGGATACCCCTTCCCTTTTTATAGTTGAGGGAAGGACCTAGAGCTTTTCTTGCTTGGCAACCAAGAGTTCTAGTAGGACTCTAAGAGATAAGGAGGAGGTGGTGGCATGCTTAACCATGTTGCTTCCTAGGAGTCCTAGCTGGACTCCCACTAAAGAGGACTAAGGGGCATTGGCCCTAGGGGCCGCCACTTGGATCCCATCCAGGTGGACCTAGAATTAGCCTAGATTTGTTCTTGCTTGACCCGACCTAGCCTTATCCCTGTATCTAGACTATTTCTGTAGCCCAATCATTTCACCAATGAAATATGGATCTTTCTTAATCTGATCTATAAGAGAATAATCAACTTGAATCTTATTCTAATTGACCTGAAGTCAAATATATGTACTAAATGTGTTACTGGGATTGGTCAACTTTGGTTCCCACTCATCAAAGATCTACCTACTCCTATCTGTTTGGTCACACGTTAGCTACATTGTTTAGCATGGAGATATGGATCCTATATCGCATCACTGAACCTCTTATTGAGTAGGATGGAACTAGTTAGTCTCCTTGATCTTGCATAAGCTATATCATGCAATTTAGTCCATCATTTCGGTGTCCTCGTATGACCATTGTCTATAGCATTGTCAAATTCTTAATCATATGATTTCTAGCCCATTAGTACCTTGCATCGAGCTAGATATCCTTTTACGAAAACTGTTCATGCGAATCCCTTTTCAAAATAATTGTAACTATAATAATTCTGCAAAATATTTACTTTCAAAATCTTTCAAGTTAGTATGCAACTAGGTCTAATATGTCTGAACATGCTGTTGTTTTAATATGGACGGTATGCTATTTGATGGTTTCTATGTTGGATAGCTTAAACCTCGCACGTATCTGAATCCAGTAAATCACTATGCTCCCTGTCAAAGGCAAAGTCCAAAGTATTATGATTAGTACATGGGTTTGGCCTAAATTTATTGACCTCTAAAATATGAAAATGTATCTTATCCTTTAGTTCAAGGGACCACTTGCAAGCTCGTGTACCTGGTTCATATTCCTACCGCTGACAATGCTTTGTGAGGTAGATTGCGAGTGTTGACCATTCAGTGTGATGGCACACCCAAGTGTCAGTGGAAGGTCTGAATTGATGAAGGAGAAACTCCATAAAGTCACTATCCACCTCAACAGCCTTATAAGTGTGATGCTCAATCTCATCTATAGTTGTGAACAAATTTTGAGTACTTAGAAATATTCAATCTTCCTTTTGAAAAACTTTCCATACACTTGGAAATAAAGCCTTGGAGTTCTCAATGGATTCTTTTCTAACTTTGTGACCAATGTTTGCACAAACCGTGTACCATATATGACTGTGTGAATAGGAGGTAGCTATTATTTTTTAACTATTCTTTTGTATTAAATATGTAAATGGTTTTTAAGGCATACCCTACTTCCAACATTAGGTGCTCACCTATGACAACCTAAGCAATTAGTTGTTTTTTTGTAAGACTTGAAATAGTTAGACAAAAGTTATAAAGATCAGGGCTGAAATTCGGGCATGTTAGGTCAGGTTGATGGCAATCCTTAACCCAATCCAACTTCTAAATCCCTCAACCTCATCCCCTCTATTATTATAAGCTAAATTCTGGTTGGAGTGGCATGGTCCAGTTAGGTTTTCGGGTTAAGGTGGATTATGCCATGTTAATTGGGTTAAATCAGGTTGAATAAAAATTTGAAGATAAGGAAAAGAGTAGGACATTTTTATTGAATTGATATTTGTTGAATTGAGGTCTGAGTCATTCATTATTTCAACTATACACTTGCATGCAATTTAATAAGATTAAAGGTAGTTATATAAACATGTAGGCACTCTTTATGAAACATAAATATGAATTGTTTATTTAATTATTTATATATCGCGTAGGGTCAGGTTAAGTTGGGCTGGATTGGGTTAGATCGGGTTCGGGTTGGGTTGAAGGTCAACCCTAACCAATCCTACTTGAGAGCAGGTTTGGATTTTTGAGCTCAATCCCCACCCAAGTTTATAAAACATCAACCAGACCTACCTCATAAGCAGGTTAGGCCGGTGCGTTCAGGTTGAGCCCCATCTAAGTTGCAATCCTAGTAAAGGCTAGGTGTGTTCACTATGAATTAACATGATCTTGCATTAAGAAGATGTACAGGTTGCTGAACTTAAGGATGTGTTTCTAGCTGGTGTTGTTTATGAAGTATGATTGGTTAGGTGTAATCTAGTGACTATCAATTGTGCTGACGCTGAACAAGGATGTTTGTATGTTTTTGGAAGGTGAAACAAGTTCTCCATATCCATATTGTTCATAATGTACAGAACTACAGCTTCCATGCCAATCACAATGCGCGCATCCCTAGCATTGGGAAAAATTTTTCCTCCCTCAAAAAAAGTGGTTCCAAGATAAGCTAATGATACTAGAACCTCTTGGTGATCAACATAGTTAAAATATTTTAATCAAGGGCCTGATATCGACATTGCTTGCTTATTACACTTAACTAGATCTCCAATAATCTCATTTATTGCTGCCATTTGATCAAAGAGAGACAAAAAGTGTCTAATATGTGTAGACATTTCCTTTCTCATCACTAGATAATAGATCTTGTTTTACCGTAAATTAAGTAATTGCATGATTTGCGAATGATTATTTTGCTTTGACAATCAAATAATAATAGATTGGCAAGGAGACTTATTTAAGGCTGGTTTCCGATAAAAGCTAAATGGTTAATTTGGTTGGTTAGACAAGAAATAAAAGGTGCTTCATTTATTAATCCAGATTCTTAAATTTTATTCATCTGAGATGTTGCACGGAAATCATTTATGATTGTTTGAGATTGCACCAATTAACATTTTTAATTTAGGAAGCCAGATTATAGGAAAAGCTGTGCTTCTAAGAAGAAAAGTTGGAGTTTGTAGCCAAAAAAAAAGAAAAAGAAGAAAAGTTGGAGTGAAAGAACAAAACAATAGAAGAGGCTAAATAGAAAAAAAATGTGTATAGACCATGGTGGCAAATTAGCGGTCTAGGGGTTCTGCAGGACACTTGCACACATCAAGCTTCGCATGTCTGCAAATGATTTCAAAATAGATATGGCTTATGTTGTAATTGTTTACTTAGTCAGGGATGAATCCAGTTCATGGTGGTACAACTACGACAAGAATAATAGGACACTAATCCCTGCTAATTGGATTGTACCAATATATGACTGGAATTTTTGTTTCAAGCTTGATTTAGTTCTTAATGGTTGGGCTACATCTTCTGAAGGCAGAAGGCAGCAACAGGCATTCATGGCATTGAAGACCCTCCATATTTAGAGTTTCGTGATGACCTGACCTTTGCTGAAAAATGGCAGCTCGTCTTGCAAGGTGACTGCTAGTTTGAACCATGAAAGAGTAGCATTCATCGTGGAGAGAATGTACCAAGTTGCACCATGGATATATGATTTTGTTGCGTGATTCCTACTACATCATTGACTAGCAAAGAATCTGGGTGTACTTTGGAGGAGCAGTTTGGCAGGTCAAAGAAATTGTCTGCATTTTGTATGTTGCATCAATCTCATTAGTATTTTGGAGACTAAGGCAGTGTCCTTTGTTATCTTAAAGATTGGAATCTGATGGGTGATGAATGAAGAAATTTTTATAAGTAGGAATCTGGCTGAAAGCCAGTTTTCAAAGATACCTGCATTTGTTCCAGCAATATGGCAAGTCAGAATTTAGGCAAGGAACTTTCAAGCGTTGAGTTGATGAACTCAGTGATACTTTTAGATTCTGGGGCTGTAGAACCTGCAAACTGAAGCTTGTTTGCGAGCCAAGATTCTAAAGAAATTACCACTTGAATACCGAGGGACAGCGAGTATTTTGAGCTTGATGCTTTACAAAGATGTGTATCTTAAAGTTCAAGTGATAAACAAAGCAATAAAAGCTTATTTGTTCAAAATGGAGAATCAAATATCGAGGTATATTGAAGAGTGACAATAGGGGCTAGTGAATTTTACAATGTTCGAATACCTATTTCAGAAATATAGATAATATTCACATTTTCCTATCGTAATTTTCCCATTTGATAGTTTTGTGGAAATGACACTGACTGATATGGTGACTTGATTAGAGTGAAGGTTGCCTGCAGGGTCAGCAGAACCGTCTCGAATCGGGCGGTTCCGGCCGTTCCGAGCCGTACCGATAGCCTACCAGTATAGTTCCAACAACGGAAACGAAAACTATTGTCGGAGGCGGAGGAGAGGGAAAGAGAGGAAAAGAGAGCGAGCAGGGAAGGGAGGGAGGCCGGCGGAGGGCCGGCACTGGGGCAACAAGGGGAAGCCACGGCCGTTCCCTTGTTTCGTCACTTAAAAATCGCGAAATTCAAAAAATGGCTGGCGAAACAGGAGAATGGCCATGGTCAGCAAACGAAGCAACTTCCACCATTCATGGTCAGCAAGAGATGTGTTTGGTGGGCAATATTGAAGGCAGATTTTGTACCAACATAGAAATTTATATGCATGCATCAGGAAACTTGTGTTTTCCCTATTATGCACCTGCTCTTTTCTTTTTGGAATATGCATTCCAACTAATTCTTGTAAAACTCATTCACCGAAGATGTACAACACTCCAGTCCCCATGCATGTGAAATTCTCCTAGAATTTTCTGTCTGACACCTTTATGTGTCTGAGAAATATGGGATTTTTCAAAGTACATGGCCCACCACAGTATTGTTTCAGAAGGATAAGCTGACATTACTAGTACTCAGTTGAGAAAACTGACAAATATCTCTAACTATACAGAACCAAGGGAGAGCAAAAGCCTACCAATTAAGCTGAACATGGCACATGATTGACTATATATCATGGCAGGATGAAATATTGATGAAGTATCAATATTCTTATTGATATAGTTGGCAGGCCCTCCCTGTGATACCTCAATCCAGAATCTAGTATGACTCAAGTTCGCTTCCATCTCTCTTAAGTTGGAGATGTTAAATTAAAATGGTAGCCACAGTTCAACAATTTGACTGATTTTATTGTTTTAGTTATCAATGCTGCTTTCATGCTGGGCTGAAGTGGTTCCTCTTAACCCAAAAGAACAAAACACTGAAAGGGAAAATTTTGCTTTGTTATTTGCAACACTTTAATTTTCTTATTTATGGATGGCCATGTATGACAGGTTGAGGTAGAGAGAATGAGAGCTCGTGCACATGAGAGGCTTATGAACAAGCTAGCAGCTGCAAGGCATAAAGCTGAGGAAAAGCGAGCAGCAGCAGAGGCCAAAAGAAATCAACAAGCCACTAGAACAACACAGCAAGCAGAGTACATCAGAAAAACTGGCCGCATTCCTTCCTCGTTTGCCTGTTGGAGTTGGTGCTTTTAGTTACATTTCACTGAAATGCAATTCAAGTTGCCAGGTAAGCTAATGTGAAATGTTCTCATGTTTTAATGATGTTATAAACAGGAATCCTTTCCAGGTAGTTCATTTAATTGTAAAATATGAAAGTCTTCCATGTAATTCTGTTTCTTTCAACCATGAACTCCTTTACCAGCAATCAAGGTGTCATCATTCTTTTTTATTCTTTTGATGCTCTGCAAAGTTCTGATCTTCCTTTAACAATGTGGTTCTTATATCTGGAGCTTGCATATTACATTGACAGATTCCGAGTACTTGTTAAATAACCCTCTAAGATGACCTAATGCTCCTGAACTTGACTAAGCTATCCTAGCAGCTGCACTGCGATCCTTGGTTTTTGACTGGTGGTTTCCTGTGAGGCTTGAATGATATTACTACATGGATGATAAAATAGATGGTGTGAGGTTTATCATGAAAACCTACTCATTTCTCTAGACTTGAGCTCTCTCTCTTGAGCTTGTTAATTCCTCAGGGATATAGAGTGTCTTTTTACATGATCATACTCTGTATTAGGTTTAAGTAGATATGAAATAAATTTGTATATATCTAATGAGCAGATTCAATTTGCTAATTCTAATTAATGTACTTAACCGAAACTTGGTGTAAGTAATCAAATCCTATTGCTAAATAATTTTGAGAGTCAAACTTCAGTTTTTTAGTCATTTCGGTTAATTTCTTTTTCTACAACTCTAAATCAGAGTTGTTAATGCCTTAGCTTGTTAATTCCTCTGGGATCTAGAGTATCTTTTTACATTGTCATGCTCAGGTATCAGGTTGAAGAGCCACGAAATCAATTTTGATATATGTAATGAGCTGATGTAATTTTTTGATTCTAATTGGTATACCTAACTGATACTTGGTGCAACTAATCAGTCCCCATTGTTGAATATTTTTGAGTCAAAATTCTGCTTTAGCAAAATTGACCATATAGTTTTTGGTATAAACAATTTTTTTTCTAAGACTGCAAATCAGAGTTATTACTGCTTCGGAGGCTGGTCCATCTTGGAAGTTAGCAGAAGTCGTACCCTTTACAACTTCCAAGCAAAAATCTTTGACAGCAGAAAATGATTATCTGGTTCACCTGGGCGATGAAAAAGAGAGCTTTTGTTGAAGGACCTAAACTTAATTCGAAGCTGTAGGGTATGAGTTTTAAGTTGGGCATGGAGATTGCCCTATCATCAACATGATGCAATTTTTTGATTCCTCCTGTTAGTTGACTTGGGTTGAGGCCATTCAGAATGTTTGGAAAAGCTACCACTAGGAGAAAAAAAAGCAGTTTAGGACGCTTGAGGCTGAGATGAAGATATATGAGACTGGGGGCACTACTGGAAAAAGAGGAAATTTTGACGTAAATTTACCAAAGAAGCATTATTAAGTTGCGTACCATGCCAAGATTTGCTGATGTAGCTTATTAGTATTGGCAAATTATGACGCTTAAAAATGTCGGCGAGTAAAACTACTTTTTGGTAAGCGTCGTTATTTTATGATACTTAAAAGCGTCATTATTTTATGATGCTTAAAAGCGTCATTATTTTATGATACTTAAAAGCGTCATCAGTAGTCAATAAAAAGACGATGCTAATAAGCGTTATTGGATTCCACTTATTTTTCCAAAATTCTAGCTCGACCCACCATCAATCAACTACTGCCACCGATCTCCTTCTCCTCCGCTGCCTCTCTGCCATTTTCCTTCTCCTCCTCCGCCTCTCCGTTGGCCTCCTCCTTCTTTATTAGTTTCCTCCTTGCCTACCTCTACTCCGCCCTATACTCCTATCCGATTTCCTTCTGGACTCCCTCACATGGCTTTTACCTTCCTTGTAGCCGGCTGCCCGGCCTCAATCTACCACCGCCTACGAGAAGCCCCTCCCTCTCAGTGCCCGTCGGATGACATCACTGGTATACTTTTTTTTTTTTTTTTTTTTTGAAAGATCTCTCCATGCGGCAAGTCCTCTATTCATTTGTTTTATTGTTACAACCCTGTAGCCCTCACGACCAGGGACGGTCACCATGGTGTCCCTCTTCTGAATATTTTTTGTGGGTCTTTTATTTGCTCATGGCTTCAACAAATTTTTCAAAACCTAGAATTGTTTAGGCTTAGAAATGGTGTTACTATCTAATAACTAGAAAACTGAGATCCAATCATGTTACTTTTTGTTTATGTACCACTAGAAGAAGATGCAGTTAATGATATTCAATAAATTTATTGTAGTTAAACTCATGACTAGATCTAGTTATGACTTGTTAACTTGTTTTATTTCTTTTGATGCTTAAACATGGATTTGACCTAATTATGACTTTCGAAATCATTTGCTTTAGTTTGCTACTTAATCACCGATGAAATGATAGCCTGTAGGGGGATGTCTGGTATCACCGGGACAATAAATTCTGTGATGCATTTGAAATATTCATTATACTGAATTGAGAAGCAAAATGAGGAAAACCTATCCAAAAGCACAGCTAAACACAGCATATCATGACTTGTTTGCATTCGATTGCTGTGGAAAGCAGCTGGTAATCCAGTGTGTGCTGTACCTGCTTTGAATGACTTACGTAGGACTCCATCTGGAGGGAAAAATAATCTGCAACCTAAGAATATTTTACTGTCTCATGTGAATGTGCAGGGCTGTTCACTGATGCGCCGTAACGGTAGCCCTTAAAAAAAAAAAAAAATTAGACATCCTTCAGAAGTCAATTGGATTCTCCGGATTTGGGTGCTGATGACGACTTTGCCAAACTTGTTGGAATCATATGATTGGTTACTATTACCTTGGCCTTGTTAGCATTTTGATGTTCAGTAAAACTGTCATTTGATTGCTTCTGAAGGTCGGGCATGATAAATGATGATGCATACATATAGAAACATCGAAAGAGCCTTGGGACATTCAAAATCATATCAAGGTTGTTTCAAGGTGCTTGGTTAAAAGGGCATCAAAGGTGTCATGTTGAAGGAACATTCATTTGATTAAGCATTCCACATTTGATCATTGTGATTCACCTGCTCAATTTTAACTTTCAGCAGCCAGCAACATTTGTGAGAACCAATTCTACATTGGTGCATAAGCTATATGCCAAATCCTAACCACCTAGGCACCGCATAGCAATAGCTAGGCTCGTTTTTAGTTGGTGCAGGAAATGTATAACGTGGTTCACATGAAACCAGAGGAGAACAAACCTGACAAGCTTGATAACTTGATTCCACCATATAGCCTGCAAGCAAATTGGTATATTAGCAAGTTTTCGAGGATCGGTTGTCCAGAAAGGTTAGTTGTATCTGCTCAATTATATGCTAAGTAAAATAATATGCTTCATTCGTATAAGGTTGAGCTTCTATGAATTGTATCGGTAAAGAATTGAATTTGATATTGTAGATTAATTTGTTAACTATCATAATTATATAATTTGATTTAACATTTATAATATTTTTTACTTTGGTGTGGAGCAAGTTTATGCTTTCTTGAGAGAGCCATGACCGGGTGCTGAAGTCCCTCAATCACAAATGAAAAGAATTAAAGAAAAAGTTGAGAAACTATGTATCATGTACCATGTATCGTAATACTTATAGGTCTTATTAAAACTTTTAGACTTTTTTACTTCAAATTGAAACTTTAATCTTTATATTGAACTATGTATCATGTATTATATATCATGAATCATATAATGTGTATTATGAATCATGTATCTTCTATCATACATCACATATCATGGGCCATGTATCATATAACATATACTTTTTATTGTAGATGGAAGAGCATTAGAGGACGCTTGGTAAGGTAGAGTTCTACAGGATGACTCATACCCACCGAGATAGCAGCTTTGTCTGAAAGAGTTGAGAGAGATGGTCGTCTGTATTGATAATTAATTTGTGCAATAATTTATAGTTTTATTTTTCAAACATTAATATATAACTTTTCTTTCCTTAAATATAGAAGAGGGTTACATCCCTTATTGCATAGCATGTCGTGGGCTCATTATCATCTAGAGAGATCAGTCGCATTAAAGCTCGGGTGTTCACCGAATTGATGGACTTGTAGCATTATGGTCGAGTGAGAGATTATGACGTTGGAATTATCCTTACTCAGTTGTCTGCAGTGAACACATATACCTAGAATGCTAGATATAGTAATAGCATTACAGACATTCGTAAGCTAGAGGGAGACATAGATACAATCCTTGAGGGCTTAGCTTGACCAGATTATATCCCTGTTGTAGAGGTTTGTCCCTCCTCAAGTAAATAACTATATCTATTTATATATTTTACATAATTATCATGTATATTTTTGTATGAGCTTAAAGATTTATAATACTTTGTGATTTTTGTATTTTCAACTTCTAAAGTTTCTATCTTTTTTTATAGGTTTCTGATACTTCAAGCAGTCGTAGAGATGATGATGCTGCTGCTATGGACCAATGATAGCCCTTAGACTTTTTTTGGGGGAGAGTTTTATATGTGTATATTTTTATGTTTTCCAAGCACATTGAGTTGTAATGGACATTCAATCATGTTTGACAATATAAATATAATCATGTTTGACAATGTAAATATTTGCTATTTTTATATATGATACATGTGTTATTATGTCATATGTTTGGTGTATATGTGTGTGCAGGTTTTTCTAATTTTTTAATATTTTTTTTAAAAATAGTTTATTTTTGCAACATTTTAAAAGCGTCGCAATATTCTTAATTTAACGACACATGAAAGCATCATGAAGAGGTACACCAACGACCCAAATAAGCTTCGTTAATTGATAATTAGTGGGGCAAATAAGCGTCGTTACTTAGGGTCACAAATAAGCGCTATTAATTTGCAATGCTTGTAGGCATCTTCGGAAGCAATGTCCAAGCATTCCCTTGCCGATGCCCAGTAAAGCGTCATCGATTAGCGGCTCGACGACTCATAGAAGCGTCGTTCGCTTTAATGCCCGCGAACTAAAAACATCATAAAAATATTTTTCCATACTCGCATTGTCGATGCTTTTTTGACGTTTCGGAAACCATCGGGGGGGCAGTTTTGCGATACTTTTTCGCATCAGTAGATGCCTTAAAAAATGCCGGCAATGCTGAAGGTTTATGTAGTGGGGTCTTTCTACTTGAGATTGCCGACAAGGGAACCAGGTTGTCGGGTTCCCATTAAGCTGAACAGCAGACTTTTAGAGAAGAGGTTGTAGAAGTCTAGGAACTACTGAATCCTTGAGTTTCAAGGAGCTTGAGGAAAAAAAGAAAAAGAAAAAAGGCAAAAAAATCCTACTTCAGTTTGTCGACGACTTTTCAAGGTCGAGCTTGCAATGCAAGCTTTCTTGGTCCCTTAATTGACAATATCAGATGATTTCATGTACATCCATCTACCTTCTCAAATTTTGAACACTTATAATATATTTTAGAAAGGAAGATCTTAGCCGTCGATACGCCATGGGGAGGAAAGCAGACTTGATAATTTGCCGTTTTGACCAAATAAAAAAAAAAAAAAAGCAGACTTGTTTTGCAGTCAATTGACAACCAGTTGTCCTTATAAATTTCGAAAAAACATAAAAGAAAATAAAACTCATCCTTTCTTCTCTCACGGCAAGGAGTTCCAACATGACCTCTGGCTCGAAGCGACTACGAAAATGGGAGCACCGACAAATTAAGGGCGTGGCGAAATAATAGGAAGATGCAGCAATGGATTGCTGAGGAGGTGAGGCAGGTGGGGAAACGGAGCTTGGGGAGAGATTGCGGGCGACTGTTGTTCGGATGGTTGGATGGCAACGGAGGGAGATCGAGAGGTAGCGTTCGTGGCGGTGGCGGAGGTGCTGAAGAGAAAGGTCCTCGTCAAACAATTCCGACGCCTCCTCGTTGGTGTCAGTGACCGCAAAATAGAGGAGGGTATGATTGGGAACGTCTGGCATCAGCCTGTGGCTGGAAGGTGATGGCATCGGCCTGTGGTTGTAAGAAAAGGAGTGGCCAAATAATAAAATACGTAAATTAGATAATTCATGCAACAAATTAAATATTTTTTTAGAGTATATAAACAAAATCATTATATTTTAATAAAAAGATTCAGAATATCCAAAAGTGCACAAATATGTTCAATTGAACAGTATCTTTGTCTATGACCTTGTGATAGGATTCATAATACCGCATTTAACCTCTATAGAGTAGGTCCAAAGTATCGTCCTTAACTCTCGTAGAACAAATTTAAAGTACCGAATTTAACTCCTACAGAGTAGGTGCACAATAATCAAATCTCGAAATGATCAAATACCAATATATACCTCCCACGAGGTTCAGAATATAGTCAGGCTAAGAATCTAAATTCAAAATATGTCAAAACATTTTACAAAATCATATATGCTTTATTCTAATAAAAATATATGTAATCAATGCAAGTTTTATTAACAACATACATAATATTTGTTAATAAAAATATTATTTCCGATTTACAAATTGAGGTTCTGTTATGGCATAGTTTTTTAAAAATTATAAATAGTGGATTAATTGATTTGTAATTTATCTAATATCAAAATATATTTGTATTAATTTAATAAAAAAATATAGAGAAGATGAATCATTACTTGCAAGTACAAATAAATCCAACTTTTTTAAAAATTTCTTTCAAAACCTAGAATTAAGAGTGTTGGGGGAAAAACGGATTGCCCCAAAATGCATGAACGCATCACCAGCACGTGACCAAAGCGCCCGGCCTGGAGGCGCCCGGCCTGGAGGCGCCCGGCTTGGAAGCGCCCGACCTGAAGGCGCCCAACTTTGAGGTGCCCGACTTCGGAAGCCCGACCTTACTATCCACCTGCTGCGGTCACATCCTTCTGCAGCTCGTCCGGGGACCGTGCCCTGCTACCACTGTCAACAGTTAATGCGCATGGCCTCTGCAAATCTCCGGCTTACTCAACAGTTAATGCGCATGCTATTCACGGATCTCAGGCCCTCCACGGCGATCAGTTGACCCACTCAGCTACGTCCGATCAGCCACGACGACTCACTGGCTCCGGCCTGATCTCCTATGGCAATGCATCAATTCACACGATCGTGCATTAATTCATACGATCGTGCTCAATCATGACGGTAACTCGTTCGCCCCATCACGTCATAGGTAACCCTGTACTTCTCTATAAAAGGAAAACCCCTCCCTCTTAGAGCGGGGCTGGACTCTAAAAAACTAGAGAGGATAATCTCTCTCCCCTTACACATCAGCTCCCTCTGACTTAAGCATCGGAGGACCGGCGCCGGAAACCCTGGCCACCGGCTTTTTGCAGGTCCCTCGGAGGACGCCGCCCACCGACAGACCGCCACCCACCATCTCTTGCCAGAGCTCCCTCCTTCTCAGCCAGAGGTTGCCCCCGGGTCTAATTTTCAGTAACAGTTGGCGCTAGAGGAAGGGCCCGAGTTCTGGCCATGAAGTTGAGAAGCAAAGGAGCCTCCAATGCCTCCCGGCGTCCCCCACCAAGTCTTGGACACTTTGTCCAGAATTCACCACCAAGACCTCTGGCGGACCCAGCCCCCCCAAGTCCAGTCGGAACAGTTCAACATCCTGGTGCAACAAGTTCAAGCCTTGGCCGCAGCCATCCAAGGCCTGCAACGTGCGGAGGCCCCACTTATGCCGCCTCCACAGGCCCAGGTCCAGCCAGTGCTTCCTCCAGACGAACCGGCGCCCCATGGCCAAAATCTTCATGGCTCCTCGAGAGCTAACAATGAAGAACGGTGCTGCTACCAAGGTTCAGCCCGAGCGTCTCATCGGAGAGAACCGCCAGGAAGGAGCATAGACAAAAGGCCGCAGCATTCGGAAGCTGAGTCGGCCCCGGACCAACACGAACCGGAGCAGACTATCGTGGCAATCCCCCAGGGCGGGGAACTCGATAGGAAGGTCGAGAAGCTCGAGCGCCAGATTGAGGCGCTCCACAGCAAGAAGGCAAGGCGCGAGGGTGACTTTGAGTTCACCACCAAGTCCCCCTTTTTCGGCCAGATCGAGGATGAGCCGGTCCCACCGAGGTTCAAAATGCCCCAAGTGGAGCCCTACAATGGAACTACCGACCTCCTTGACCACTTGGAAAGTTACCGAGCCCTCATGGCATTGCAGGGGTCCTCGGAGGCTGTGCTCTGCAAGACCTTCCCAGCGACTCTTTGGGGAACGGCTCGGCTCTAGTTCTCTAGACTGAAGCCGAGCACGGTATCTTCTTTTGAGCAGCTCGACAGGCAGTTCGCCACCAACTTTGCTGCCAGCCGACGTCAGCGGCGAACGTCGGATTCCCTCCTTGACATCAAGCAAAAGGAAGGAGAGTCCCTCAAAGACTACCTCGACCGTTTCACCGCTGCAACCTGGAAGGTTCGCGAGCTCGACCAGTCGATAGCCATGTCGGTACTGAAGACTGGAGCTCGATCCTACAGGTTGCTCTTCTCTATTGAGAAGAGCTTCCCCGCCAACTTCACTGAGATGTTGGCCCGAGCTTGAAAGTATGCGAAGGCCGAAGAGGCTATCGCCTCCAGGCAGGGTGCGACCGAGCAGGCCTCAAAGAAGCAGAAGAGACGCCACAAGGAGAGCGGCCGCCCGAGGAGTCGGTCTCCCCGTCGAGATAAGAACCTGCCTCGGCTAAGAAGTCCACCTCGACAGCGGGGACAGCTTCGATCGAGGTCCCCACCTCGACCGAGATCTCCACCGCGGCCACAAATGCCCCTAAGGAAGTACGAGAACTACACTCCCCTCAATGTACCTCGGGCAGAGATCCTAATGGAGATAGAAGGTCGAGACTACCTCTGACCTCCACCCCCGATGCGGGATACAGGAGCTCGACGCAATCCCAGGAAGTATTGCCGCTTCCATCGGGACCATAGCCACGATACGGAGGAGTGCTTCCAGCTCCGGGATGAGATCGAGGTGCTCATTCGTCGCGGAGTACTCAACCGATTTGTGCGGGACCGGCGCAAAGAAAGGAGGCCGGTAGAAAATACCGCACTGCCCGAAGATCCAAATGGCAACAGGCCTATCGCCGATACCATCAACACCATCGGAGGAGGAAGCTCGACTGAAGAACCAACCGAGAGATGGATCCCTCCGAAGCGCCCGCTGATAGTCAATTTTAAAGACCACGCAATAGCACGTATCAGGTAGGATAGTGATTACGGGTATCGATCCACAGGGATTGGGGTATAGTTGTTTTCTTTTAAAAAAATATTTTAAAGGAAAAATTTATGAAGAAAATTAAACTAAGCAATTTAATGAAAATGCGATTAAAATGATATCAGTTTGGGAAAAACCTAGGGCAAGGAATTTACTACTAACATCGGAACAAGGGTTATTTATATTTTATTTCGTTCTTGGATTAACATGCAAATTGGCTACAAGCCTAATAAGCATTTAAATAAAAATTCATAAAAGTAATTTGGGCATAATCCATCTTCAGTTGGCATGAAATGTCTTCCCTAATCTAAGGTGGCAGCACATCTCATCTTTCCTAAGCATGGACTATCTTATATTTACTTAGTGATCATGAAGAACAGTTGTACGAACATCATACTTAAAATCACAGAAATTAAATATGATTCAAAAGAAGATATCCATTGAAAATAATAAATTCATACAACCCCAAGAATATAAAATAAAGTATAAAACCCTTAGCCCTTTGTTAGGGCTGCATCCAGCCCTAGTGAGGAGATCAGCCTTCCATGGAGAATTGAACAGCCGTAGCAGTGGAGAAGACTTCCATCGCGACCAGCTCTTCTTTCTTTCTTCCTCTGGCGACTTCCATTGAAGAACTCCCTCTCAGCACTTCATTTTTTTTCCATATGAGAAATCATTCCCAAAATATCCAAAACTCTTCTCTCCCTTCTTTGTTTCTTTCTTCCCGTGGGATTTGGCCTGTGAGGGAATAATGGGGGAAGAAGAATGGAACGGAGGAGAGAATGGGTGAGAAGAATGCCTCCTCTGCTCAAGCCTGACCCCTTTTATAGGCTGCCATCACTCCCTCTCTCCTTCCCTGTTTTGATTCTCGGATAAAGATGAACCTTTGCCGTTGCATGGATTCGCTGGGCTGTTGTGATTTGGATTTTGATCCGGAGAGGTTTGAGAAGCTGCGGACGTTGAAGTTGTTCCGTTTGATTCTGGACGAATAGTGAAAGGATGCGGAAGATCGGCTGGGATTGATTCCAGAACAGAGGAAACGAGGAATCTGATGACGTTGGGATTCACGGACGGCTGGGAACGAACTCTGTTTTGAGGCAGGGGATGATGACACGGCTGCGAGTTTGGTTGGAGTTTATCCCGTGAAGATGGAGGATAGAGCTGATCCGTGGGATATATGGGATTATGAACGGGATGTACGAGAAACAGGGGATTCGGAGAGGAGCATGGGAAATCCGAAAGAAGGTTCTGGTTTTCATCCGCATGAAACAGGGGATTTGATATGGTCATGGGATGTTTGGATATCGGCTGATAACAAGGAACAGATACATGGTTTTTTTTGTTACAGGAGATCCTTGGAACGGTGAGAGTGATTCTAGAGAAAGCTGAAGTCAAGGATCTGGTTGGATGCGGGATCACGAACGTGATGCGGAGGGATAACGAGATGAAGCTGTGTTTGTTTGGGATAAAGTTGCAGGGGCTTCGGCTGAGAGGAATCCGGAAGAATGAAGCTTGGGAACGGAAAAAAAAAGAACTCCTCCATGATGCTCAGCATAGCTGGAAAACAGGGGATGAAGCTGGGATCTGTTGTGATTTTGTAGGAGGATGGAACGGTGAATACGGCTGATAGTGGGATTCGGGAGGATGAAACAGCTGGGAGCAAGGGATTTTGTTTGGATACGGGCGAAGAGGATGGGGCTTGGTTTTAGATGAATGTCTTGAATGCATGGGAGCTGGGAAGGGAGTGATCCGTGGGTGAAGAGGAGTTGAGATCGGGAGGTTGGTCACGGTTGGCTGGGAGATCTTTGGAAGAATCCCTCGGCTGGGAACAGGGGAGTTGGAATGCAATCCGAGGGTGATGGAACTGGATGCTTGAGATTCGGCTGGTAGTTTGGTGAAGACATCTTTGTTTCGGAACAGGGGAAATAATTCGGAACGCTGATCTGTGGTGAGGAACGGATGCGGGGAAATTTGGATGTGAGCATGGGGAGTTGATGCGGTCGTGGGATGAACTTGTGTACGTGAAACAGGGAATATTGTGGGACACGGGAGCTGGGAAGTTTAGTTGGTTTTGTTAACGGAGAAGAGTTCGGGGTTGTGTTTAGAGATGGAATGAGGATGGGTTGAGGCTTTGGGATCCGTGCAACTAGATGATATACTTTGAGATATAAGAAATAAATAATTGAAGGGATTTTATCATGTGGAAAAAGAGTTGGAATGAGTGAGGAGGAATTTAGGTGAACGTATGAAGAGTCAGAAATTAATAGGAAGCACTGGGTTTTAGAAAAGAGTTCCTGGAGTCGACTCTGAAAATATAAAATTGTGAAATGATGTAGTGTCTGTTTAGGCGTTACCTAATTGAGCTTGACTTGACCTGCATGCATCAATAAATAATCAAATCAAACTTGAATTACCTTTGATAATTCATTAAAATGTGTGGAGTGATTGATTATAACCCTATTTGATTTTGATGAGCTCAAAGCATTTGAGTATATCTTATGTTATACTAATGAATTCAATCTAGTGTTTCAGTCAAATACTTGTAAATTTATGGTTAAGTGTCTCAAGCTTTGGTTCAATACATTTTGGATAAGTAAGGAATTCAATTTGAACCAAAGTCTGAGTCTCGAGTCGACTCCGGGAGATTACGAGTCGACTCCAAGCATATCAGAAGCACTGGCACAAGCTCGAGTCGACTCCTGCACATTACGAGTCGACTCCGACTGAGAACAGACAGCCGACTCCTGCACATTACGAGTCTCAGAACCTGTCAACGAGTCGACTCCTGAAGAACTCGAGTCGACTCCAATGCTTGGCGAGTCGACTCCAGGGAGTAACAGACAGAAACACAGAGAAGCTATTTTGGACTCTGAGAGCCGAGTCGACTCCCGAAGAACTCGAGTCGACTTCGATGGTTGGCAGGTCGACTCCTAAGGAAGCGAGAGTCGACTCCCAGAGAAATACAAGGCAAAAAATCAGAGAGCCAATTTCGGACACTGAGAGCCGAGTCGACTCCGAGGCAGCGCAACCCTAAAGACAGAAGACGGTATTTTCATCTCTGAGAGGCGAGTCGACTCCAAGACAGTTCGAGTCGACTCCAAGGCAGCGCAACCCCAAAAGACAGAAGACTGTTTTTTGGATACTGAGAGCCGAGTCGACTCCGAGACAGTTCGAGTCGACTCCGAGACGGCACAAGTCAACAGACAAAAGATCGGGATTTCGGGCTCTGAGTGCCGAGTCGACTCCCAGAATATTCGAGTCGACTCGAGTGAGCAAACTTGAAAGAAAGATCTTTGGATTTCTTAGAATGAGTCGTCTCCAAAAGTGCCAGGTCAGCTCCAGACATTGGGGAGTCGACTCCAGGTTCAGTCGAGTCGACTCCAAGTCAAGACAGCACTTTAATTCAAATCCAGAACAGTTGCCGAGCCGTCTCCAGAAAAGCATGAGTCGACTCCTGCAACAGGCGAGTCGACTCCAGATCGCGCGAGTCGACTCCGATCCCAACGGAAACATTGTCAGGAGTTGCAGAATGTGCAGAACGGCTAGTAATCTGGGTCTAACGGCTAGTTTTCTTGGGGAATGGCTTAAATAGCCACAGAGAACTGTAGTAAGGGAGGGAAGTGACATTCCATTCAAAGAAAACAAGTAATCTCCACCTACCAAAGGATTTCAAAGGGAATACACGTGAAAGAAGGAAGAGAGGCATTAAACTCCATCCAACCAACTCTTTCCAGCATTCAAGAAGTCTCCGTCAGTCATCAAATTTTTTAGACATTCACGTGGAGACTCCGAGTTCGAGAAGCCCTCCTCTACATCTTCATAAATCTGTTTGAGGGCTCCTAACTTCTCTCTTATTAATATCGCTGAATATCTGCTTGTTAAGAAGCTTCCTTTTTCTGTTTGTTTTCAAACCATTTGTTTCTTACTTGATTCAATCAGGGAATTGAATCAAGGGTTGTAAGGTTTGTTGGTGAGCCTAGGTTAAAACCAACGGTGTAAGGGTTTGATTGTGATCCCGGAAAAACAATTGGGTGGTTCTAGTCGGTGAGCCTGGAAAAATCGACCGAGTTCGTTGTGATCTCGTAAAACAACAAGTTGGGTTGTGAGCTTGTAAAACAACCGGCTGTAATCCGAGGAATTATAGTGAATTCCCAAGTGAGGCTTGGGGAGTGGACGTAGGAGCAAGGGTTAGCTCCGAACCACTATAAAATTGCTTGTGTTTGTGATTGCTTCATTGTCTCTTACTTTCCCTTCATCCACTGCATATAGCAACTAATTAATCCACTCGCAAAAAGTTTTAATTAGTTACTCACAAAGCTTTTAATTGCAATAATTATTATAAAACCCAATTCACCCCCCCTCTTGGGTTGTCTATCTGGGCAACAAGTGGTATCAGAGCCGGAACTCTTTTACCAAAAGAGTAAAAGATCAAAATGACAACCCCATTTGGATCTTCTCATATTGAGGGCCAGTCCACCCATAGACCTCCATTCTTCAATGGATCCGAGTACTCATATTGGAAGGCTAGGATGAGAATATTCATCCAAGCACAAGACTATGAGATGTGGACCACCATACTGAATGGACCATACATCCCATCAATTTTTGTAGAGGGTGTTACTATACCTAAACTTGAAAAGGATTGGGATGAAAATGATATAAGGAAGGCACAACTAAATGCCAAAGCAATGAATGTGCTTTATTGTGCTTTAGACCGAAATGAATTCAATAGAGTCTCTACTTGCAATTCTGCAAAAGAGATTTGGGATAGACTTGAAGTGACCCACGAGGGCACAAATCAAGTAAAAGAATCTAAAATAAATATATTAGTTCATAAGTATGAATTATTTAAGATGGATTCCAATGAAACTATCACTTGCATGTTTACTAGATTTACTGACATTGTCAACGGCCTAAAAAGCCTTGGCAAAAATTATACTAACAGTGACCTTGTCAGGAAGATTCTTCGTTGTTTGCCAAGGTCATGGGAAGCCAAGGTAACGGCAATCCAAGAGGCCAAGGACTTAAACAAGCTGCCACTCGAGGAGCTTCTTGGATCCCTCATGACACATGAGCTAATAATGAAACAACACAGTGAAGAAGAGTCCTCTCACAAGAAAAAGGTAATAGCCCTCAAATCTGTTTCTACTAACAAAGATTTATCTTGCAGCAGCAGCAGTGAAGAGGAAGACAATGAGGGAGATGATGATGAGGCTCTTCTCGTGCGTAAGTTCAGAAAATTCATCAACCGAAAGAAGTCCTTTCATCAAAGGAGAGGCTCCTCAAGTTCCTATTACAAGGATAAAGGTAAGGAAAGGGAAAATGAGGGAATCGGATGCTACGAATGTAAGAAGCAGACTGTCCTTTGCTCAAGAAGGCCAGCAAGTACAAGAAAAAGAAGGTCCTCATTTCCACCCTATCGGACTCCGATACATCATCATCATCATCGGATGAGGAACAAGAAGAAAAGGCCAACCTATGTTTTATGGCAAACGACAATGAGGTAACATCTGAAACGCATTTAGATTTTACCTTTGATGAATTGTATGATGCGTTTAATGAATTAATGGATGAATATAAGACAATAAGTCTTAAGAATAAAGAGCTAAAACTAACCAATCAATCTCACCTCCATAAATACGATAAATTAGTTAAGAATAAGGATTTTATCACTAAAGAAAATTTAGAACTTAAAACAAGCAAGCAAATGTTAATTCAAAAAACTAATACCTTAATTAAAGATAACGAAAAACTAACTAAGAAAATTTTTGAACTTAAAAAGGATAAACAAACTATTAGAGATAATTTCACAAAAGACTTAAATGTACTAAAAACAGAAAAACAAAAGTTGGCACTAGAACTTGAAAAGTACAAACCTTTTATAGAAAAGTTTACATATAGCTCTGAAAAATTGGAAATGATACTTAATAGTCAACGAGCTGTGTTCAATAGAGCTGGTTTAGGGTATAAACCTAAAAATAAGCAAAATCTCCTTAGTAATTTCTTTGTAAAAGCAGGGAAAAGCAAAACTAAGAAAATAACCTATTTTTGCTGTGGAACAATAGGACATAAAGCTAATATGTGTGATCATAGAAAAGGAAAAACTAAAAGAAAAATTAAAAGGGTTTGGGTTCCAAAAGGAACCAATATTACTAACCATGAAGGATCCAAGAAAACTTGGGTACCTAAAATTATATGATTTCCTTGTGTAGGAGTGTCTTGCAGCCAAGGTCGACAAAAACTGTTGGTACTTGGATAGTGGCTGCTCAAGACACATGACGGGTGACAAAGACCAATTCTTCACCCTTGAGCCTAAGAAGGGAGGTGCTGTGACATTTGGAGACAATAACCAAGGTCACATCATTGGTATAGGTAAAGTACAAATCACCCCTTCAACCTTTATTGATAATGTTCGATATGTTGATGGTCTTAAGCATAACCTACTTAGCATTAGTCAATTGTGTGATAGAGGTTTTGATGTTCTATTCAAACCATCTTTATGCATCATAACCAACTCAATTGACAACAGTTTAGTATTTAAAGGAATAAGACGTGGCAATGTGTACGTAGTAGATCTTGAGGATCTTGCCAAACATAACCCCTGTTTAGTTGTTAATGATACTAAGGATAATGATGCAAGTTGGTTATGGCACCATAAGTTAGGTCATGCAAGTATGGATACAATATCAAAACTAGTTAAAAGAGATTCCGTGATAGGTTTGCCAAAACTAAAATTTGAGAAAAATAAAATTTGTGAAGCTTGTCAATATGGCAAACAATCAAGGAACTCCTTTAAATCCATAAATTGTGTCTCTACCTCTAGACCTCTTGAACTACTACACATGGATCTATTTGGACCAACTAGAACCACAAGTCTAGGTGGAAACAAATATGGTCTTGTTATTGTAGATGATTTTTCTAGATATACTTGGGTCATATTTTTAGCTCATAAAGATCAAGCATTTTCAGTATTTAAGAAATTCCATAAGGAAGTAACTAATGCTAGAGATGCTTCAGTCATAGCTATTAGAAGTGACCATGGAACGGAATTTGAAAATCATCGATTTGATGAATTTTGTAGTAAAAAGGGGATAACTCATAATTTTTCTGCACCTAGGACACCACAACAAAATGGAGTTGTAGAAAGGAAGAATAGAACCCTAGAGGAAATGGCTAGAACCATGCTATGTGAAAGTAACCTCCCTAAGTATTTTTGGGGAGAAGCCATTAATACATCATGTCATATAGTAAATAGAGTTTTATTGAGACCCATTATAAAAAAAACACCTTATGAACTTTGGAAAAATAGAAAGCCCAAAGTAAACTATTTTCATGTTTTTGGATGTAGGTGTTTCATTCATAATAATGGGAAGGATAACTTAGGTAAATTTGATTCTAAATCTGATGAGGGTATATTTTTGGGGTATTCTACAACAAGTAAAGCCTATAGAGTTTTTAATAAAAGAACCCTTGTTATTGAAGAGTCTATACATGTTGTTTTTGATGATACTAGTGATATCTCTTCTAGCAAGAGAGTTGTTCCTGATGATGATGCTGAAATTCTTGAAGAAAAGATTGATGAGATGACATTACAAGAAGATGAACAAAAACTAATTGGAAATGCATCATCAAGCCAAGAGGCAATTGTGGATCATGGGCTGACTAAGGCTTGGAGGTATGCTCATGGGCATCCTAAGAAATTAATTTTAGATGATCCATCTTGTTGCCCAGATAGACAACCCAAGAGGGGGGGTGAATTGGGTTTTAAAATAATTTTGCAATTAAAACGTTTGTGGATGACTAATTAATACTTTTGCAAGATGATTAATTAGTTGCTATGTGCTGTGAGTGAAATGAGAGTGAGAGAGAGAGACACAAGCAATCACAAACACAATGTTTATAGTGGTTCGGAGCTAACCCTTGCTCCTACGTCCACTCTCCAAGTCTCACTTGGGAATTCACTATAACCCCTTGGATTACAGCCGGCTATTTTACAAGCTCACAACCCAACTTGTTGTTTTACGAGCTCACAACGAACTCGGTCGGTTTTCCCAGGCTCACCGACTAGAACCACCCCGATTGTTTTCCCGGGATCACAATCGAACCCTTACACGTTGGTTTTATCCTCGGCTCACCAACCAACCTCTACACTCTTGATTCAATCCCCTGATTGAATCAAGCAAAGACAAGATGGAAAGAACAAGGACAAACAGAAAAATAGAGCTTCTAAAAAATAGATATACAGCAATATAAATTAGAGAGAAGTTAAGAGCCCTCAAACACGTTTGAGTTGGAGTAGAGTAGGGCTTCTTGAACTGTGAGTCTCCTCTTGAATGTCTGGTCCACTTGAAGGCAGGAGGAGACTTCTTTAAATGCTGGAAAGAGGTAGCTGGATGGAGTTAATGGCGCTCTTCCTTCTTTTCTGTTGAAAACCAGTTGGCAGAGATAGGATGCTTGATTTCTTTGACTGGAATGGTGCTTCTCTGCCTTGCTACAGTCCTCTGTGGCTATTTAAGCCATCCCCCACGGAAACTAGCCGTTAGACACTTTTTTCTGCCCGTTCTGCACACTCTGCACATCCTGACAATATGTCCGTTGGGGTCGGAGTCGACTCGCGCGATCTGGAGTCGACTCGGCTGTAGCGGGAGTCGACTCATACTTTTCTGGAGTCGGCTCGGCAACTGTTCCGGATTTGAATTAAAGTGACCTCCGCGACTGGGAGTCGACTCGACTTAACCCGGAGTCGACTCGCCAACTTCTGGAGCTGACTTGCCATTTTCGGAGTCGGCTCATCCCATGAAGTCCATGGAGCTAATTTTTCAACTTGGCCCACTCGAGTCGACTCGACAATCCTGGGAGTCGACTCGGCGCTCAGAGCCCGAACTCCCGATCTTCTATCTTTTGGCTCGTCCAGTCTTGGAGTCGACTCGAACTGTTCCGGAGTCGACTCGGCTCTCAATTTCCGAAACACAGCCTTCTGCCTTTTTGATGTAGCGCTGCCTTGGAGTCGACTCGAACTGTCTGGGAGTCGACTCGGCTCTCAGAGACAATAATTCGGTCTTCTGTCTTTTTGGGGTCGCACTGTCTCGGAGTCGACTCGCGCATTGCGGAAGTCGACTCGGATCTCAGAGTCCGAAAACTGCTCTCTGACTTTTGCCTTGTGTACCACTGAGAGTCGACCTGCCAACCATCGGAGTCGACTCGCATTCCACAGGAGTCGACTCGAATCTCAGGGTCGAAAATCGCTCTCTGACTTTTCTGTCTGTAACTCCTTGGAGTCGACTCATACTACTCCGGAGTCGACTCGGTAATCATCGGAGTCGACTTGTGCACTTCAGGAGTCGACTCGCTGACAGGTTTTGAGTTGAGTCTTTCTGTTCGTCTGTCAGTTCTCAGTCGGAGTCGACTCGTAATGATCCGGAGTCGACTCGAGCCCGTGCCAGTGATTCTGATACGCTTGGAGTCGACTCGTAATATCCCGGAGTCGACTCGAGTCTCAGACTTTGGTTCAAACTGACTTCTTAACTTATCTAAAATATCTTGAACTAAGTCTAGAAACACTTAGACAAGATTTTCACTGAAACACTCAATTGAATTCATTAGTAAACAAAAGATATACTCAAATGCTTTGAGCTCATCAAAATCAAATAGGGTTTTAATCAATCACTCCACAATCTCCCCCTTTTTGATGATGACAAAACATTGAGTATATGTAAAGTGAATTGCTCAATAAACAAGAAAATGAAATCTATAAATGAATTCAAGTGTCTGGTTTTTTAATTTATCCAAACTTGAAAGGTGTGAAACAATAAATTTTGGAGTTAAAGCTCCCCCTTTCATTTGGAATTATATAAGCCTTCATGTCATGCACTCAATTGTTTGGCTTATATATATTTAATGATTTGACTTTCTTAAAAATTCAGATTCTCCCCCTCAACATATGCATTCTACTTTGTTTTGATTCTCTGAATTTTCTTTTAATGCATTGAAGTTTTTGAACTGAAATTTTTGGTTTTTAGAGGGAAAATCTGTCAATTTGTTCTTGAGTAGGATTCAACTTGATGACCCAAAGATTGATTCATAGATTGATTTTGATGATCACAAAACCTTGAAGTATAGATACTAATGTTTATGTTGCAAGGAGAAAGATATTTATTTTGCAAGGAACATAGCAAGTTGGAAGAACACAAGAAGGCCTCCAAAGCTCTCAAGTTGGAAGAAAGCTATAATTTATTGGCCCAAGTTTAAAGTTCAAAGGATTCAAATTGGAGGAGTAAAATCAAAAGAAAAATTCAAAAGAACAGTCTTCGAGTCGACTCCAGTGGAATTCGAGTCAACTCCGGAGAAGTATGAGTCGACTCCGGAGAAGTATGAGTCGACTCCTAGGAGTCACAGGCAGAAAAGTCAGAGAGCAGTTTTCGGGTCTGAGATTCGAGTCGACTCTCGCATTGCACGAGTCGACTCCGAGACTGAGCGACCATCAACAGACAGAAGACCATGTTACTGCCTCTGAGATTCGAGTCGACTCACAGACAGCTCGAGTCGACGCCGAGACAAGCTTCACGTCAAAAGGCAGAAGACCAACTTTCGGAAACTGAGAGCCGAGTCGACTCCAAGGAAGTTCGAGTCGACTCCAAGACTGGATGAGCCAAAAGACAGAGAATCGGGAGTTCGGGCTCTGAGATTTGAGTCGACTCCTAGGACAGTCGAGTCGACTCGAGTGGACAAAATTCAAATTTGGATCCACGGACTTCAGTGGATGAGCCGACTCCAAAATTGCCACGTCAGCTCCAGAAGTTGGCGAGTCGACTCCAGGTCAAGACGAGTCGACTCCCAGTCAAGACTGCAACTTTAATTCAAATTTGGAACAGTGGCCGAGTCGTCTCCGGTAAAACACGAGCCGACTCCTGGAACAGGCGAGCCGACTTCTGATCGCGCGAGTCGACTCCGATCCCAACGGTCATATTGTCAGGAGGTGCAGACTGGTTCCAACGGCTCTATTTTTGTCTCTAACGGCTATATTCTTGTTTCCACGCCATCTAAAGCTATAAAAACAAGAAGAGAGCTAGGGGAGAACTCATGGAAGTGGGAGAGATCATCAAGGAAAGAGATCTCAAAGAGATTACAAAGGAAATCTCCCATAAGCACAAAAGGGCCATCCAAAACGAAATAGAGAGAAGAAGAGCATCCAAGTGAATCCGAAAGCTTCCTCTCCATCCGTGTGCTGCCTCGGGGATCCTCTACTTCATGCCAAATTAGAGGAGGATCAAGTAAAGAAGAAGCCGAGCTCCTCCATCTTCAAAACTCGTTTGAGGGCTTCTCTTTACTCTATTTGTTTATATTATCATATTTGCTTGTTTAAGAAGCTTTGTTTTGTTTTATACTTTATTTTAATATCTTGTAACTTGATTCAATCAAGGGATTGAATCAAGGGGTTAAGGTTTGTTGGTGAGCCAAAGAAAAACCAACGGTGTTAAGGTTTGTTGGTGAGCCAAAGAAAAAACCAACGGTGTTAAGGTTTGTTGGTGAGCCAAAGAAAAACCAACGGTGTTAAGGTTTGTTGGTGAGCCAAAGAAAAACCAACGGTGTTAAGGTTTGTTGGTGAGCCAAAGGGAAAACCAACGGTGTTAAGGTTTGTTGGTGAGCCAAAGAAAAACCAACGGTGTTAAGGTTTGTTGGTGAGCCAAAGGGAAAACCAACGGTGATAGGTTTGTTGGTGAGCCGAGGGTAAAACCAACGTGTAAGGGTTTGATTGTGATCCCGGGAAAACAATCGGGGAGGTTCTAGTCGGTGAGCCTGGGAAAACCGACCGAGTTCGTTGTGCGCTCGTAAAACAACAAGTTGGGTTGTGAGCTTGTAAAACAACCGGCTGTAATCGGTAGGATTATAGTGAAATTCCCAAGAGGTCTTGGGGAGTGGATGTAGGTGCTGGGGTGCACCGAACCACTATATGTCCTTTGTGTTTGTAATGCCTCTAGTTATTGTCTAACTAACACACTTACTTACTTAGATAAATTGCTTGCTTAATTCTTATCCGCACATCCTTTAGTTGCAAGCATATTTAATCAAGTCGAAGTCTATACATCAAACCCTTGCTAAGTTTAACTTTCACTGTGCATCTATACAACTTAGCATAGTTAATCAAAAAGTTTTAGAAGTAGCATAAAAGTTTTAAAAGACCCAATTCAGCCCCCCTCTTGGGTTGTATCTACTGGGCAACAAGTGGTATCAGAGCAGGTGCTCAAATATTATTTGTAGTCTTAACCGACTAGAGCCAAAGATCATGACAACTCAAATAGATAGTTTTCTAGGAGAAGGACAATCAATTGATACACCTCCACTGTTTAATGGTATAAACTACCCACATTGGAAAATACGCATGCGCATTTTCATTCAATCACAAAACTACTATCTATGGAAAATCATAATAAATGACCTTCACACACTCTCTCATATTAATGAGAAGGACTTAGCACAATTAAATGCTAATGCTATGAACATATTATATTGTGCTATTCAAGAAACAAAGTTTAATGAAATTTCTGCATGCTTATCTGCTAAGGAGATCTGGGATACTTTAGAAAATATTTATGATAAATCTCAGATTAGCTCTCATATGCTTCAATTATATACTAACAATGAGACTGCAGAAAAGGGTGATGAATCTCCCTCAGTCGAGTCGACTCCAAGTAGCTCAGAGTCGACTCCCAAGTTAGTCGAGTCGACTCCAATAAGGTCCGAGTCGACTCCGAGGCAAATCAGCTTCCTAAAGACAAAGAAAAAGAGGAAGCAAGAAGAAAGGAAGAAAGAGATAAAAAGGAAGAAAGCCTTGACCAAGAAAGAGTCAAGCCAAAAAATAAAGGTTAGGAGCAACAATGATGATATTCGCTCCAAGAAACTACAAGAGGTAACTGACTTGTGCTTTATGGCACAAGAAGACAAGGTAAAATCTGAATCTACTCTTACCTCAAATGATTTTCAAGAAGAATTCTCTTATGATGAATTATTAAATGCTTTTCATGAGTTGTATAGTGAATGTAGAAAATTATCTGTAAAGAATAAAAATCTTAAGAAACTAAATTCTGAAAATGAAAGCTTAAGGTCATTTTCAGAAGAATTGATTCAGAAAAATCATAGCTTAATTAAAGAAAATCAAAACTTAAGTAAAGAAATTAACCAATTAAGATGTTTTATTAACAAATTCACTGTAAGTTCAGAAAGATTAAAAATGATGTTTGAAAGCCAACATGCTGATTTTGATAAATCAAAATTTAGCTTGACTCCTTCACTTAGCCATAAATCTCTAGAGAAAAAGGTTATCAATTTACCAAGCAAACCATTAAATAAGATAACTTATTTCAAAAATGAAAAGGATGGGAATAACAACTTTACCTATCGTTCTAGTATAATTAAATCAAATGGTAAAGTTATTACTATTAAACAGATATGGGTTCCAAAAGGAACCATATGTCCTAACTCTCAAGGACTCAAGCAAGCTTGGGTACCCAAAATGAGAAAATGAGGATGTACACATAGGTGTACCAAGGTACCTATGGAACATAAAGAAACTTAAAAAGTTATTAACAAAAAAAATAATAATGAAATCAGTAATTCTTGCATCTCATCATTATTTGTGCTTTAGTATTTGATATGATTTGCTAGTAGTGATCAATTTTGTGATATAGAAAATACTTTTGGAAATATAATCAAATCTCTTCATTTTTTAGTATACTTTACTCACTATTGGATAAGTTGCTAAATGATTAATCAATTTATTAAGAATAACTCTATGAATTCTCTATATGCTTGATTGAGAGTTATTATCCATGGCATTATTGTTTATTGATCATAGATATGATAATGTGTACTTGGTATGCTTTTGAATATATGCACTATGAATACCAAAAAACCATCCTTGGCATATAAAATCAACTCATGCTAGTATGTACTTAATCTCAAAAGACCTTGCCATAGGCTTACTTAGATTATCTACTTAAAGGTCAAAGTTTTGCTATGCATGCTAACTAAGGAAACAAACAAAAATCATTTCTAAATCTAAAGATGTTGTTTCCATCTCCAAGTTTTTCAAAAGCTTACATTGGATTTATTCTTAAAAAATAAAACTGAAGTATTTTTCTGTATTTACTAAATCTTGTAAAAGTGGTTCAAATGATAAAGGTTTCCAAACTGTGAAGATAAAGAGTATCATGGCACAGTGTTGAAAACCAAAATCCTGATAAAGGTTATACAGAAAATAATATTAAATCCAATGATTTCAGCACCAAGGACACCATAAGCAAAATAGGATTAATAGAATTCTTGAAGAAATGAAAAAGACAATTATGTATGATAGTCATCTACTTAAATAATTTTTAAAAGACTATCATCACTGCTTGTCATACATATGATTTCTATTTTTGATGAAAATTTTGATCTTCTGAAAAATGGAAAATGAACCATTGCATATCTTTCATATTTTTCAGTCGTACATGTTATTATGAAAATAATGCCAAATCTGATAAAGATACTTCTATCCTTGGATATCATTCATCAAGCAATGCATATAGAACATTCATGAAAAATTCTAGTTGTAGAAGTATCAATTCATTTTATTCTTTATGAGACTAATGATTTATTATCAAAATACTAAAATCAAATTATATGGTTAATCTTTTACATATGCACTTAATGAAGAAAAATTGATGACTACTAAAAGACTAAATCAAGAAAAGAGGAAATAGATCTTGATAAAGATTCTTGCATGATTAGAAGTAAAGATCATCATTATCATGTGCTTGCTTCATGAGCTTTATATTCTGTCAAATAAATGTGTAGAAGTCACTCCTATGTGGTTACTTCATTAAAAAGGAGATCTATGAAAAATAACCACCATATTTAAAAATACACATTACATATATGATAAAGCAATATGTGATTTAGAACAAGCATCAAAAGCATGATATATAAAAGCTTAAGCAACCTTTTTGATAGAAAGTAATAGTGATAAATCTATGCATCAAAAAGATGAATTTGTGATATCTTATTTGCTCAAAGTATGCATTGATGACATCATTTTTGGTTCTACTAATGAAGAGTTATATTGCAAAGTGAGTTTGAAATATGATGAATGAATTAACATCTTCTCTCAAACTCCAAATTAAGATAAACAGGAAAGGGGATCTTCATTGACCAACGTTAGTCCACAAGAAAACTCTTATAGAAGATTGGCATGAAGAAGGTATATCTATGACCCCATCTTGTAGAATTTGAAAAGGATGAGCAAAGTAGATCTATTGTGTTAAAGCTGTATTGAAGCATGATAGAATAATTATTTTATCATACAGCTAGTAGACCAGATTGTATGCTCATTATGTGACCTTGTGCAAGACTTCAATCTAACTTTAATTAATCATATTTTATTGATAACAAATAAATCATAATCTGAATTTTGATAGAAACAAATGTTTAAGATAAATTGATTAAAACATAGTTAACATATCTTATTGATAATTATCTTAAGCAAATAGAATCTAAACTAAATTGACTTAAACTATCTTGGTTAATGAATCAATCTCTTTAGTTCAAATGATATGTGCTTGCTTATATTTAGGCAATCTCTTGAGTAAAGTGACTCAACATGCAACTATTGTCATATCTTATATTGAGTCATCTAGTTAAAAAAAATATATATATGTTGGATGAATGCCTTGTATCTTAAAGAAACTAATGACCTTCCTTCAAGAAAGAAAAATGAGAAATTTCAACTTGAAGGATATCTTCATGTAAGATTGATGACCCAAAGATTGATTCATAAATTGATTTTGATGATCACAAAACCTTGAAGTATAGATACTAATGCTTATGTTGCAAGGAGAAAGATATTTATTTTGCAAGGAACATAGCAAGTTGGGAGAACACAAGAAGGCCTCCAAAGCTCTCAAGTTGGAAGAAAGCTACAATTTATTGGCCCAAAGTTTAAAGTTCAAAGGATTCAAATTGGAGGAGTAAAATCAAAAGAAAAATTCAAAAGAACAGTCTTCGAGTCGACTCCAGTGGAACGCGAGTCGACTCCGATGGTTGGTAGGTCGACTCCAAAGAAAGCAAGAGTCGACTCTCAGCGGAACACAAGGAAAAAGTCAGAGAGCATTTTTGGGACTCTGAGATTCGAGTCGACTCCCGCATTGCACGAGTCGACTCCGAGACTCCGCGACCATCAACAGACAGAAAACCAAGTTACTGCCTCTGAGATTCGAGTCGACTCCCAGACAGTTCGAGTCGACTCCAAGGCAGCGCGACCCCAAAAATGCAGAGGATCAGTTTTCGGGCTCTGAGAGCCGAGTCGACTCCAAGAGAATCCGAGTCGACTCGAGGAAGAAAATCAGAAAGTATGTCCTCTGGATTCATGGGATGAGCCGACTCCGAAGATGCCAAGTCAGCTCCAGATGTTGGCGAGTCGACTCCGGGTTAAGTCGAGTCGACTCCCAGTCAAGGCATGCACTTTAATTCAAATTTGGAACAGTAGCCGAGTCGTCTCCAGTAAAGCACGAGCCGACTCCCGCTACAGCCGAGTCGACTCCTGATCGCGCGAGTCGACTCCGATCCCAACGGTAATATTGTCAGGAGGTGCAGACTGGTTCCAACGGCTATATTTTTGTCTCTAACGGCTATATTCTTGTTTCCACTCCATCTAAAGCTATAAAAACAAGAAGAGAGCTAGGGGAGAACTCATGGAAGTGGGAGAGATCATCTAGGAAAGAGATCTCAAAGAGATTACAAAGGAAATCTCCCATAAGCACAAAAGGGCCATCCAAAACGAAATAGAGAGAAGAAGAGCATCCAAGTGAATCCGAAAGCTTCCTCTCCATCCGTGTGCTGCCTCGGGGATCCTCTACTTCATGCCAAATCAGAGGAGGATCAAGTAAAGAAGAAGCCGAGCTCCTCCATCTTCAAAACTCGTTTGAGGGCTTCTCTTTACTCTATTTGTTTATATTGTCATATCTGCTTGTTTAAGAAGCTTTGATTTGTTTTTATTCTTTGTTTTAATATCTTGTAACTTGATTCAATCAAGGGATTGAATCAAGGGGTTAAAGGTTTGTTGGTGAGCCAAAGGGAAAACCAACGGTGTAAGGTTTGTTGGTGAGCCAAAGGGAAAACCAACGGGATTAAGGTTTGTTGGTGAGCCAGAGGGAAAACCAACGGGGTTTAGGTTTGTTGGTGAGCCGAGGGTAAAACCAATGTGTAAGGGTTTGATTGTGAGCCCGGAAAAACAATCGGAGTGGTTCTAGTCGGTGAGCCTGGGAAAACCGACCGAGTTCGTTGTGCGCTCGTAAAACAACAAGTTGGGTTGTGAGCTTGTAAAACAACCGGCTGTAATCGGTAGGATTATAGTGAAATTCCCAAGAGGTCTTGGGGAGTGGATGTAGGTGCTGGGGTGCACCGAACCACTATATGTCCTTTGTGTTTGTAATGCCTCTAGTTATTGTCTAACTAACACACTTACTTACTTAGATAAATTGCTTGCTTAATTCTTATCCGCACATCTTTTAGTTGCAAGCATATTTAATCAAGTCAAAGTCTATACATCAAAACCTTGCTAAGTTTAACTTTCACTGTGTATCTATACAACTTAGCATAGTTAATCAAAAAGTTTTAGAAGTAGCATAAAAGTTTTAAAAGACCCAATTCACCCCCCCTCTTGGGTTGTATCTACTGGGCAACAAGTGGTATCAGAGCAGGTGCTCAAATATTATTTGTAGTCTTAACCGACTAGAGCCAAAGATCATGACAACCCCACATAACGTATTACTTGCTGAGGGACTTTCCACAAACAGACCTCCACTGTTTGATGGATCTAACTATATTCAATGGAAAGCTAGAATGAAAATCTTTACTCAATCACAAAACTATGAGTTATGGAATGTCATAACAAATGGCCTACACACACCCACGAAATTAATTGAAAGTATGTTCGATAAAAATTTGGCTGAACTAAATGCTAAGGCTATGAACCTTCTCTACTGTGCATCTAATAAAAATATTTTCAACCAAATTTATATATGTTCATCTGCCAAACAAATATGGGATACTCTTGAAGCAACTTATGATATTTTCGAAGAACCCCATGTTAGTTTACTTGAGGATAATTGCAAGACTAACATTGAGCATGCAGGAAACACTCTAAATCAGGAAGAAAGATTCAAAAGCTTCCTAAAGACAAAGAAGAAGAGGAAGCTAGAAGAAAGGAAGAAAGAGATAAAAAGGAAGAAAGCCTTGACCAAGAAAGAGTCAAGCAAGAAATTAAAAGTTAGGAGCAACAATGATGATATTAGCTCCAAGGAACTACAAGAGGTAACTAACTCGTGCTTTATGGCACAAGAAGACAAGGTAAAATCTGAATCTACTCTTACCTCAAATGATTTTCAAGAAGAATTATCTTATGATGAATTATTAAATACTTTTCATGATTTGTATGGTGAATGTAGAAAATTAGCTGTGAAGAATAAAAATCTTAAGAAACTAAATCTGAAAATTTCAAAAGAAAGAAATTCTAATAATGAAATACAAGATAAACTAAATTCTGAAAATAAAATTTTAAGGTTAAATTCAGAACAATTAATTCAGAAAAATCAAAATTTAATTAAAGAAAATCAAAACTTAAGTAAAGAAATTAACCAATTGAAGTCTTTTATTAACAAATTTACTGTAAGTTCAGCAAGATTAAAAATGATGTTTGAAAGCCAACATACAGATTTTGATAAATCAAAATTTGGCTTAACTCCTTCACTTAGCAATGAATCCCTAAAGAAAAAGGTTATCAATTCACCAAGCAATCCATTAAATAAGATAACTTATTTCAAACATGAAAAGAATGGGCATAACAACTTTACCTATCGTTCTAACATAATTAAATCAAGTAGTAAAGTTATTACAATTAAACAAATTTGGGTTCCAAAAGGAACTATATGTCCTAACTCTCAAGGATCCAAGCAAGCTTGGGTACCCAAAATGAAAATATGAGGATGTAGACATAGATGTGCCAAGATACCCATGAAACAAATAGATTCATACAAATGGGTATTCTAGACACATTGAAACTTAAAATATACTTATGAAAAGTAATTTTAAATAATAATAATAATGAAATCAGTAATCCTTGCATCTCATCATTATTTTTGCTTTAGTATGAATTGCTAGTATTGATCAATTTTGTGATATAGAAACTACTTTTGGAAATATAATCAAATCACTTCATTTTATAGGATACTTTACTCACCCTTGGATAAAGTTGCTAAATGATTAATCATTATTAAGATTAATTCTATGAATTCTCTATATGCTTGATTGAGAGTTTTTATCCATGGCATTATTGTTTATTGATCATAGATATGATAATGTGTACTTGGTATGCTTTTGAATATATGCACTATGAATACCAAGATTAAAGAAACCATCCTTGGCACATAGAATCAACTCATGCTAGTATGTACTTAATCTCAAAAGACCTTGCCATAGGCTTACTTAGATTATCTACTTAAAGGTCAAAGTTTTGCTATGCATGCTAACTAAGGAAACAAACAAAAATCATTTCTAAATCTAAAGATGTTGTTTCCATCACTAAGTTTTCAAAAGCTTACATTGGATTTGTTCTTGGAAAATAAAACTGAAGTATTTTTCTGTATTTACTGAATCTTGTAAAAGCGTTTCAAATGAAAAAGGTTTCCAAACTGTGAAGATCATGGCACAGTGTTGAAAACCAAAATCCTGATTAAGGTTATACAGAAAATAATATTAAATTCAATTATTTCAGCTCCAAGGACATCATAAGTAAAATAGGGTTAATAGAATTCTTGAAGAAATGAAAAAGACAATTATGTATGATAGTCATCTACTCAAATAATTTTTTAAAAGACTATCATCACTGCTTGTCATACATATGATTTCTATTAGATCTATTTTTGATGAAAATTTTGATCTTCTGAAAAATGGAAAATGAACCATTGCATATCTTTCATATTTTTCAGTCGTACATGTTATGCTTGATATGCTCTTATGAAAATAATGCCAAATCTGATAAAGATACTTCTATCCTTGGATATCATTCATCAAGCAATGCATATAGAACATTCATGAAAAATTCTAGTTGTAGAGGTATCAATTCATTTTATTCTTTATGAGACTAATGATTTATTATCAAAATACTAAAAACAAATTATATATGTATATGGTTAATCTTTTATATATAACAATCTGAAAAACTTGTTAATAATTAGAACCAAAATTGGATTTTTCAGATATGCACTTAATGAAGAAAAATTGATAACTACTAAAAGACTAAATCAAAAAAAGATAGATCTTGATAAGATTTTTGCATGATTAGAAGTAAAGATCACCATTATTATTTGTTTGCTTCATGAGCTTTATAATCTGTCAAATGAATGTGTAGAATTCACTCCTATGTGGTTATTTCATTAAAAAAAAGGAGATCTATGTAAAATAACCACCATATTTAAAGATTACACATTACATATATGATAAAGCAATATGTGATTTGGAACAAGCATCAAAAGCATGATAGAATAATTATTTTATCATATACCTAATAGACCAGATTGTGTGATCATTATGTGCCCTTGTGCAAGACTTCAATCTAACTCTAATGAATCATAATTTATTGATAACAAATGAATCATAATCTGAATTTTGATAGAAACAATTGTTTAAGGCAATTTGATCAAAACTTAGCTAGCATGCCTTATTGACAATTATCTTAAGCAAATAGAATCTAAGCTAAATTGATGTTGAAAATAAGAAATTGATTTGATCTTGATAAATCATTCTATTGTCTCACATGCTTGTACTTGAACCATATTGGTTAATGAAACCATCTCTTTAGTTCAAGTGATATGTGCTTGCTTATACTTAGGGAATCTCTTGAGTAAAGTGACTCAACATTCAACTAGTATCATATCTTATATCGAGTCATCTAGTTAAAAATATGGTGGATGAATGTTTTGTATCTTGAAGAAACTAATAACTTTCTTTCAAGGAAGAAAAGGAGCTTGCAGGATCCTTGAGCAAGAAAATGAGAGATTTCAACTTGAAGGATATCTCCACGTAAGATACAATAAACATTCTCATGCAAACAAGAGAGAGGACCTTCTTCAGCCAAAAGTTCATACATAAGAAATCTAGTAGGTATTTGACTGAAGAATGCAGAATGGATTGGTAATTCTAGATACCTCTCTCATAAATTAATTGAGCAAAGTCAATAACTTAAATCTCAGTATGGCATGGTTAAAATCTTTAATTATTAATTCCTTGATATCATGTCTATATATATGTATTGATTGACTTATGCTTTTAGAAATTGTTTCATGGTTTGCCCAAACTAAAATATATCTTTGCCTATGTCATAACCATGAACTACACAAGTTTATGCTTAAAATTTTTGATTTAAAATGACTTGTGAGAAGCTATGAATTCTTGAGCATAATGAAAATGTTGTTTGCATGATATACCTCTATATGATACATTTGATTATTTCTTTATTCTGCTCTTTCAAGTAAATTACTTGAGAATAACAAAGAGAAAGAGAGATAAAGAAAAGATAATGGATATTATTCAAGAGAAGTAAAATCTAAGTAAAGGCAAATACTCCAATCTTAAGAAAAAGCAAAACAAGCATAATATATTCAGCACTTGTGTGAGCATTCTTTTGGAAGGATAAAATCCGTAATGAATTACACTTAAATAGAGGGAGAGTTTAAAGTAAATAGTTTAACCTTTCTATATTGCTTATCATAGGGATGGTGCCAATGGGGAGGCTAGTGGTAGTACCCGGCACTATTTGACCCAACTATTCGGTGTAGGGCATATTAGGGACGGCACAAGAGGGAGGCTAGTGGTAGTACCTCGTGCCCCTTCCCAACTCCACCGGATAGGGAGCAAATAGAGTATAGAGCATAAGAAAGTTATAAATGAAAAACAAAGTAAATGAAAGTAGAATTAAGTCAAATTTTTAATCACTTGAAAACACACTTTAAGGATGAAATCAGTGCAAAATTATATTTAAATAGGGGGAGTTTATTTGAAAAGAATTGATTTTGATCCTTAACATTCTTACTCTTAATATTCTAATGCATGACTTAACACATAATATATTTTGCATATGGCATGATGCTTTAAATTATGGATTCTCAATATTTTGTAATGCTTCATGCTTGGACAATTTGATTGATTGTTTGAAATACTACATAAAATTTTTGTTTGTTAAGAAAATTCAGATTTGTCATTCACAATCATCGTTAAAATGTGAAAGTTGAAATGAGAAGAGAAAGATATCTCTATTTAGGCAAAATGAATTGATCTTGATCTATCTTTCTACTTGCCTAACTTTGATACATAATATCCTAATACTTGTTAAAATATCCTCCATTTTGTATCGAAACTCAATACTAAATACAAAGATTCTGAAAGTGCTCTAATGTTATTGAAATATGTGTTTTCAATCTTAGTAATTTAAGATGAGCTACAAAGTAGAAGATACATATCTCAAATTTTGAGAGCCTTCTTGAAAATTCTTATGAAAATTCAGAATCTGATTTTGTATAAAAGCTTAAACTCAATATGATTTCTAAATAAAATCTTAATTTAAGAAAAACAGAATTAATTTTGATGTCTTGGCTGATTGCTCCGATACGCATCCGAAACATATCCTTTCTTATCATTAAAATCTACTAATATTGGTCTAAATGATCAATGATCTTGATTACAAGCAAATATTTTTAAATATATGACTTTATTTTAATATTTAAAATTTTATTGAGCTTCATGTGTACATAGCTGAAAAACTGTGATTAAGAAATTGAAGTTCTATAAATACACATACCTCAATGATCATCTATATGTTTTTCTCTCCTACATTCTTAGAAACTATCATCAGAATATATATATATAGAGTGAATACTATAAATTTTGAATAATTCTAGATCACTCTACATTCTCGATAACATAGAATTTCAGTTTTATTCACGTTTATTATTAAATTCTGAAATTCAACCAAAGAAAAGAATGATTAAAGAAGAATGCATCTTTTGAGGGGGAGCTTTAGATATTCAGTATCTTATCCTAAAGAAACTTTAATTTGATGCATACCTTGAATTTTATGGATTGATTTTGATGAACCTCCTTATATTGCAAGACATGCTTTAATTACCTTGAGATGAGTTCTATAAAGGCTGTCTTATCTCAAACCTTGAGTCTTATGAAAATGAGCTGAAACTTATAGAAAATATATTTTTGAGATTGACAATTTTATGAACATTATCTTCAAATTCTAAACTCTTAAATGGAATGATCAATAGAGGGGGAGAAAGAAAATTTCAGAAGGAGAGGTCTCACGGAACTTAATTACATAAATCTATAGAAGAGGGAAAGAATACTAAATGAAAAGTGATCCTAATACTCTCCAATATGTATCATCTGAAATTTAAATCTGAAAATCTTTATGATACACCTTGAGGCATGTTATTTGGTTAATATATCTTCTGCACAAATCATGAACCAAATTGCAATTCAAATAGTTGATCTTAAGAGCCTCTAATTTAATGAAAAAAGGGGAGAATAACGTGTTAAATTTTCTTGAGTATCTCGTAGAAAATCTATTTTGGAATTCACTAATGAGTCCTAATTGGCTTGCTCTTTAGAACTTCAATATTGTGCCAATTCATATTTTTATATATGTATCAAATCGTGCTTATTTTCTAAAGGAATAAAAGAAAGTCCTTAAAAGAGCTCTAAGATATATCATAAATTGCATGAATTCATATTTTGGTATTTGTGCCCCAATGCTCTTATTATCATAAAAAGAACTTTGAAGTCATGATCCAACATGATGATATGTTTTTCAAGTATATAAGTTTTGATCTTTTACTCTGAAAATTAATTAAATTGCTCTCATGTTGATAAAATACTTAATAGATTGGGCAAAAGGTCTTAAATGAACAAGCTTTCATACTTAGTGAAGAGAGGTTAGATTTCCACTCATATTTTTCCTTGACTATCATTTGTGGTACTTCTTGAATTAACCTAAGGAAGATTCCACCTACACTTGATTAGAAAACTATCTGTGGTATCAAATTAAAAAAAAAAAACCTCTTGAATTCACACTCGATGTGTTCTGCTCTGATCTGTGTACTTAATGTTTCACTATCTTTTTGATGTTGTCAAAAAGGGGGAGAAATATCTAAGTATATGCTATATACTCAGAATGCTTTATTACTTTGAATTGAATACAAATCAGCTTAAAATTTAAATATGTTGATTGTGTTAAGCTGATTAAATCTAAAGCATTATCATGAAGTATGTTTTTAAATATATATGTTTTCTACTTCATGCAACTTAGCTATGTATTACTTCTAGAAATCAATATCTTTTATATTGCATATACTCCAAGTTTTGTCATCATCAAAAAGGGGGAGATTGATGACCCAAAGATTGATTCATAAATTGATTTTGATGATCACAAAACCTTGAAGTATAGATACTAATGCTTATGTTGCAAGGAGAAAGATATTTATTTTGCAAGGAACATAGCAAGTTGGGAGAACACAAGAAGGCCTCCAAAGCTCTCAAGTTGGAAGAAAGCTACAATTTATTGGCCCAAAGTTTAAAGTTCAAAGGATTCAAATTGGAGGAGTAAAATCAAAAGAAAAATTCAAAAGAACAGTCTTCGAGTCGACTCCAGTGGAACGCGAGTCGACTCCGATGGTTGGTAGGTCGACTCCAAAGAAAGCAAGAGTCGACTCTCAGCGGAACACAAGGAAAAAGTCAGAGAGCATTTTTGGGACTCTGAGATTCGAGTCGACTCCCGCATTGCACGAGTCGACTCCGAGACTCCGCGACCATCAACAGACAGAAAACCAAGTTACTGCCTCTGAGATTCGAGTCGACTCCCAGACAGTTCGAGTCGACTCCAAGGCAGCGCGACCCCAAAAATGCAGAGGATCAGTTTTCGGGCTCTGAGAGCCGAGTCGACTCCAAGAGAATCCGAGTCGACTCGAGGAAGAAAATCAGAAAGTATGTCCTCTGGATTCATGGGATGAGCCGACTCCGAAGATGCCAAGTCAGCTCCAGATGTTGGCGAGTCGACTCCGGGTTAAGTCGAGTCGACTCCCAGTCAAGGCATGCACTTTAATTCAAATTTGGAACAGTAGCCGAGTCGTCTCCAGTAAAGCACGAGCCGACTCCCGCTACAGCCGAGTCGACTCCTGATCGCGCGAGTCGACTCCGATCCCAACGGTAATATTGTCAGGAGGTGCAGACTGGTTCCAACGGCTATATTTTTGTCTCTAACGGCTATATTCTTGTTTCCACTCCATCTAAAGCTATAAAAACAAGAAGAGAGCTAGGGGAGAACTCATGGAAGTGGGAGAGATCATCTAGGAAAGAGATCTCAAAGAGATTACAAAGGAAATCTCCCATAAGCACAAAAGGGCCATCCAAAACGAAATAGAGAGAAGAAGAGCATCCAAGTGAATCCGAAAGCTTCCTCTCCATCCGTGTGCTGCCTCGGGGATCCTCTACTTCATGCCAAATCAGAGGAGGATCAAGTAAAGAAGAAGCCGAGCTCCTCCATCTTCAAAACTCGTTTGAGGGCTTCTCTTTACTCTATTTGTTTATATTGTCATATCTGCTTGTTTAAGAAGCTTTGATTTGTTTTTATTCTTTGTTTTAATATCTTGTAACTTGATTCAATCAAGGGATTGAATCAAGGGGTTAAAGGTTTGTTGGTGAGCCAAAGGGAAAACCAACGGTGTAAGGTTTGTTGGTGAGCCAAAGGGAAAACCAACGGGATTAAGGTTTGTTGGTGAGCCAGAGGGAAAACCAACGGGGTTTAGGTTTGTTGGTGAGCCGAGGGTAAAACCAATGTGTAAGGGTTTGATTGTGAGCCCGGAAAAACAATCGGAGTGGTTCTAGTCGGTGAGCCTGGGAAAACCGACCGAGTTCGTTGTGCGCTCGTAAAACAACAAGTTGGGTTGTGAGCTTGTAAAACAACCGGCTGTAATCGGTAGGATTATAGTGAAATTCCCAAGAGGTCTTGGGGAGTGGATGTAGGTGCTGGGGTGCACCGAACCACTATATGTCCTTTGTGTTTGTAATGCCTCTAGTTATTGTCTAACTAACACACTTACTTACTTAGATAAATTGCTTGCTTAATTCTTATCCGCACATCTTTTAGTTGCAAGCATATTTAATCAAGTCAAAGTCTATACATCAAAACCTTGCTAAGTTTAACTTTCACTGTGTATCTATACAACTTAGCATAGTTAATCAAAAAGTTTTAGAAGTAGCATAAAAGTTTTAAAAGACCCAATTCACCCCCCCTCTTGGGTTGTATCTACTGGGCAACAAAGATACACTAAACATTCACATGCAAACAAGAGAGAGGATCTTCTTCAGCCAAAAGTTCACACATAAGAAATCTAGTTTGGCTTACCTTTCTCACAAATTAGTTGAGCAAAGTCAGTAACTTAAATCTTATTATGGCATGATTAAATTCTTTAATTATTAATTTTTGATATCATGTCTATATGTGTATTGACTGACTTATACTTTTAGAAATTATTTCATGGTTTGCCCAAACTAAAATATATCTTTGCCTATGTCATAACCATGAAATACACAAGTATATGCTTAAAATGTTGATGTAAAATAACTTGTGAAAAGTTATGAATCCTTGAGCATAATGAAAATGTTGTTTGCATGATATACATATATATGATACGTAAGATTAATTCTCTATTCTGCTCTCTCATGAAAATTACTTGAGAATAACAAAAAGAGAGAGAGATAAAGAAAATAAAATGGATATTATTCAAGAGAAGTAAAATCCAAGTAGAGGCAAACACTTCAACCTTAAGGAAAAGCAAAACAAACTTAATATATTCGACACATTTGTGAGACTTGTGTGAGCATTCTTTTGGAAGGGATAAAATCCATAATTAATTACACTTAAACAGGGAGGTTTTGAATTAAACATTTTAACCTTTCTATATTGCTCATCATAGGGATGGTGCCAATGGGGAGGCTAGTGGTAGTACCCGGCACTATTTGACCCAACTATTCGGTGTAGGGCATATTAGGGACGGCACAAGAGGGAGGCTAGTGGTAGTACCTCGTGCCCCTTCCCAACTCCACCGGATAGGGAGCAAATAGAGTATAGAGCATAAGAAAGTTATAAATGAAAAACAAAGTAAATGAAAGTAGAATTAAGTCAAATTTTTAATCACTTGAAAACACACTTTAAGGATGAAATCATTGCAAGATTATATTTAAATAGGGGGAGTTTATTTGAAAAGAATTGATTTTGATCCTTGACATTCTTGTACTTAGTATTTTAATGCATGACTTAACACATGGTATATTTTGCATATGGTATGATGTCTTGATTTATGGATTCTCAATATTTTGTAATGTTTCATACTTGGACAATTTGATTGAATGTTTGAATTGCTACATAACATCTTTTGTTTAGTTTTATTGAAAAGAAATTTCAGATTGGTCATTCACAATCATTGTTAAAATCTGAAAGCTAAATAAAATTGTAGAAAGGAGAAGAGAAGAACATCTCTATTTAGGAAAAATAAATTGATATTGATCTATCTTTCTACTTGCCTAACTTTGATACATAATGTCCTAATACTTGTTAAAATATCCTTTATTTTGTATCGAAACTCAAAATTAAACACAAAGATTCTGAAAGTGCTTTAATGTTATTGAAATATGTATTTTTCAATCGTAACAATTTAAGATGAGCTACATTGTGAAAGATACATATCTCATATTATGACTTAGAAAGCTTCTATTGAAAATCCTATGTAATTCAGAATCCGATTTTGTATAAAAGTTTAAACTCCATATGATTACTAAATAAAATGTTAATGTAAGAAAAACAGAATTTATTTTGATTGCTCCGATACGCATCCGAAACATATCATTTCTTACCTTCAAAGTATACTAATTTTGATTCAAATGATGTGCCTTACGATGATCTTGATTGCAAGTAAATATTTTTAAAATATATGACTTTATTTTAATATTTAAAAAAAATTTTGAGCTTCATGTATACATTGCTGAAAAACTGTGATTAAGAAATTGAGTTCTATAAATACACATACCTCAATGATCATCTATATGTTTTTCTCTCCTACATTCTTAGAAACTATCATCAGAATATATATATATAGAGTGAATACTATAAATTTTGAATAATTCTAGATCACTCTACATTCTCGATAACATAGAATTTCAGTTTTATTCACGTTTATTATTAAATTCTGAAATTCAACCAAAGAAAAGAATGATTAAAGAAGAATGCATCTTTTGAGGGGGAGCTTTAGATATTCAGTATCTTATCCTAAAGAAACTTTAATTTGATGCATACCTTGAATTTTATGGATTGATTTTGATGAACCTCCTTATATTGCAAGACATGCTTTAATTACCTTGAGATGAGTTCTATAAAGGCTGTCTTATCTCAAACCTTGAGTCTTATGAAAATGAGCTGAAACTTATAGAAAATATATTTTTGAGATTGACAATTTTATTGAACATTATCTTCAAATTCTAAACTCTTAAATGGAATGATCAATAGAGGGGGAGAAAGAAAATTTCAGAAGGAGAGGTCTCACGGAACTTAATTACATAAATCTATAGGAGAGGGAAAGAATACTAAATGAAAAGTGATCCTAATACTCTCCAATATGTATCATCTGAAATTTAAATCTGAAAATCTTTATGATACACCTTGAGGCATGTTATTTGGTTAATATATCTTCTGCACAAATCATGAACCAAATTGCAATTCAAATAGTTGATCTTAAGAGCCTCTAATTTAATGAAAAAAGGGGAGAATAACGTGTTAAATTTTCTTGAGTATCTCGTAGAAAATCTATTTTGGAATTCACTAATGAGTCCTAATTGGCTTGCTCTTTAGAACTTCAATATTATGCCAATTCATATTTTTATATATGTATCAAATCGTGCTTATTTTCTAAAGGAATAAAAGAAAGTCCTTAAAAGAGCTCTAAGATATATCATAAATTGCATGAATTCATATTTTGGTATTTGTGCCCCAATGCTCTTATTATCATAAAAAGAACTTTGAAGTCATGATCCAACATGATGATATGTTTTTCAAGTATATAAGTTTTGATCTTCAAGTATATAAAATCAATTAAATTGCTCTCATGTTGATAAAATACTTAATAGATTGGGCAAAAGTTCTTCAATGAACAAGCTTTCATACTTTTTATTAAAGAGAGGTTAGATTTCCACTCATGTTTTTTCTTGAATATCATTTGTGGTACTTCTTGAATTAACCTAAGGAAGATTCCACCTACACTTGATTAGAAAACTATCTGTGGTATCAAATTAGAAAATCTCTTGAATTCACACTCGATGTGTTCTGCTCTGATCTTTGTACTTAATGTTTCACTATCTTTTTGATGTTGTCAAAAAGGGGGAGAAATATCTAAGTATATGCTATATACTCAGAATGCTTTATTACTTTGAATTGAATACAAATCAGCTTAAAATTTAAATATGTTGATTGTGTTAAGCTGATTAAATCTAAAGCATTATCATGAAGTATGTTTTTAAATATATATGTTTTCCACTTCATGCAACTTAGCTATGTATTACTTCTAAAAATCAATATCTTTTATATTGCATATACTCCAAGTTTTGTCATCATCAAAAAGGGGGAGATTGATGACCCAAAGATTGATTTTGATGATCACAAAACCTTGAAGTATAGATACTAATGTTTATGTTGCAAGGAGAAAGATATTTATTTTGCAAGGAACATAGCAAGTTGGAAGAACACAAGAAGGCCTCCAAAGCTCTCAAGTTGGAAGAAAGCTACAATTTATTGGCCCAAGTTTAAAGTTCAAAGGATTCAAATTGGAGGAGTAAAATCAAAAGAAAAATTCAAAAGAACAGTCTTCGAGTCGACTCCAGTGGAATTCGAGTCGACTCCGGAGAAGTATGAGTCGACTCCGGAGAAGTATGAGTCGACTCCTAGGAGTCACAGGCAGAAAAGTCAGAGAGCAGTTTTCGGGTCTGAGATTCGAGTCGACTCCCGCATTGCACGAGTCGACTCCGAGACTGAGCGACCATCAACAGACAGAAGACCATGTTACTGCCTCTGAGATTCGAGTCGACTCACAGACAGCTCGAGTCGACTCCGAGACAAGCTTCATGTCAAAAGGCAGAAGACCAACTTTCGGAAACTGAGAGCCGAGTCGACTCCAAGGAAGTTCGAGTCGACTTCAAGACTGGATGAGCCAAAAGACAGAGAATCGGGAGTTCGGGCTCTGAGATTCGAGTCGACTCCCAGGACAGTCGAGTCGACTCGAGTGGACAAAATTCAAATTTGGATCCACGGACTTCAGTGGATGAGCCGACTCCAAAATTGCCACGTCAGCTCCAGAAGTTGGCGAGTCGACTCCAGGTCAAGACGAGTCGACTCCCAGTCAAGACTGCAACTTTAATTCAAATTTGGAACAGTGGCCGAGTCGTCTCTGGTAAAACACGAGCCGACTCCTGGAACAGGCGAGCCGACTCCTGATCGCGCGAGTCGACTCCGATCCCAACGGTCATATTGTCAGGAGGTGCAGACTGGTTCCAACGGCTCTATTTTTGTCTCTAACGGCTATATTCTTGTTTCCACGCCATCTAAAGCTATAAAAACAAGAAGAGAGCTAGGGGAGAACTCATGGAAGTGGGAGAGATCATCAAGGAAAGAGATCTCAAAGAGATTACAAAGAAAATCTCCCATAAGCACAAAAGGGCCATCCAAAACGAAATAGAGAGAAGAAGAGCATCCAAGTGAATCCGAAAGCTTCCTCTCCATCCGTGTGCTGCCTCGGGGATCCTCTACTTCATGCCAAATCAGAGGAGGATCAAGTAAAGAAGAAGCCGAGCTCCTCCATCTTCAAAACTCGTTTGAGGGCTTCTCTTTACTCTATTTGTTTATATTGTCATATTTGCTTGTTTAAGAAGCTTTGTTTTGTTTTATACTTTGTTTTAATATCTTGTAACTTGATTCAATCAAGGGATTGAATCAAGGGGTTAAGGTTTGTTGGTGAGCCAAAGAAAAACCAACGGTGTTAAGGTTTGTTGGTGAGCCAAAGAAAAAACCAACGGTGTTAAGGTTTGTTGGTGAGCCAAAGAAAAACCAACGGTGTTAAGGTTTGTTGGTGAGCCAAAGGGAAAACCAACGGTGTTAAGGTTTGTTGGTGAGCCAAAGAAAAACCAACGGTGTTAAGGTTTGTTGGTGAGCCAAAGAAAAAACCAACGGTGATAGGTTTGTTGGTGAGCCGAGGGTAAAACCAATGTGTAAGGGTTTGATTGTGATCCCGGGAAAACAATCGGGGAGGTTCTAGTCGGTGAGCCTGGAAAAACCGACCGAGTTCGTTGTGCGCTCGTAAAACAACAAGTTGGGTTGTGAGCTTGTAAAACAACCGGCTGTAATCGGTAGGATTATAGTGAAATTCCCAAGAGGTCTTGGGGAGTGGATGTAGGTGCTGGGGTGCACCGAACCACTATATGTCCTTTGTGTTTGTAATGCCTCTAGTTATTGTCTAACTAACACACTTACTTACTTAGATAAATTGCTTGCTTAATTCTTATCCGCACATCCTTTAGTTGCAAGCATATTTAATCAAGTCGAAGTCTATACATCAAACCCTTGCTAAGTTTAACTTTCACTGTGCATCTATACAACTTAGCATAGTTAATCAAAAAGTTTTAGAAGTAGCATAAAAGTTTTAAAAGACCCAATTCACCCCACCTCTTGGGTTGTATCTACTGGGCAACACAACTAATCTCCGAATATCCCTTGAATAGATTCTGGAGATTACTCCATTAGGAGCCCCAACAGAGAGATAATGAGCCTCGAGGTACCAAATCCACTAAGAACAAATTATGTTTTAATTTTTGATTTCTTTTATGTTGATTCCATTTACATATCTATTAAATATTTCTCCCCCTTTTTGTCATCGTATCAAAAAGGAAGTGAGTATAACACTCAATCATTTAGAGAGCAAATTGCACAAAATTGAAGAGAATATGTCTACTCATTGTATTGATGTGTATGTAAATACATTTGTGAATACAATAAGTAAAGCAAAAAGAATACATGTCAAAATACAAAAAGATATCTAAGGCTTCCTCAAGGAGGATGCGGCTCTCCGGGGCATGCGCTCTGCAAGTAGTGTGACTGCATTGGTGACGTGCTCGAGCTGTCGGATAATGGCCGAGGTGGCCCTGCTATGTGTCGTATCGAGTTCGGTCACCGACTGCTGAAGTGTGTCAAGCTTGGCGATGAGCACATTCGCCAAGCGCTCGGCCCCCTGGGTAGTGGTTTCCATGTCGTGTCGCATGTCATCGCGCATCTTCCGAGTGGTGCTCGAGACATCGCTCATACTGGAGAACTGGGCCTGAATCAAGCTCCTGACGTTGTAGATCTCTTCCCGCACATGGGCCGTCATCTCAGTCACGGCTGACAGGAAAGGGACCAACGCTGAAGAAGGTGCAGGAGAGGGAGCAGTCACTGTACCTCGGAGCTCCCTAAGCAGGTCGTCCCGGAGATCTCTAACTATCTCCTGCCGCAACTCCCGGAGCTGCTCAGGAGAGATCCGGACCTCCATGGGCTGAGTAGGTGGAGCTGAGGAGGAGGGTCCGGCAGAGGTGGTGGGAGCAGAGGTGGAGGGAAAGGTAGGATAGTCTGAGTCTGGGTCAGGACTGGGGGAATGTCTGGTGGTATGTGTGGAGGTGGATGATTTTCTAACCCAGGTTCCCTCGACCTTCCGAAACCCCATCCTGTGTAGGGTTTCCGGACGCATGCGATCTGTCCATCGCAATGCGCGAGAGGGTTCCCCCTCAGGAATGGGAATCTCGGCCTCCCTAAACAGAAGAGTGAACATCATGCCATAGGGGAGGGTGAGCCTAGGTCTATCTAGTGGCTCACATAGGTATCTATACATCATCTTGGGAACGTTGATTGGGGTGTCCTGGAGGATGTAGAACATAAGAGCTAGGTCTCTCTCAGATACAAAATCGAAGCGGCCAGTCTTCGGAAAGAGGGACCTAGAGATGATACTCAAGAGGAGCCGCATCTCAACTGAAAGTGAGCTAGCGGACACCTCATCTAAGGGGGACTGAGGTGGATGTCCTAGAATGGCCGTAAGGGCCTCAGTCCTATCCTCGGGGTGTGTGGGAGCCACCCCTACTTGTGGAAGATGGAGGACCTGAGCAATGATATCCTCTGAAATGAACAATGGGACACCGGCTACCGTGCCCTCGATACCCCCATTGCCCCTATGTACAGTACCGTAGAACTCCCTAACTAGGCCAGGGTATGTGGGGAGATCTAGGGAACAAAAATACTCTAAGCCCTGGGCCCGCAGTCTCTCTCCTATAGTAAAGCCCTCCCGGGAGAGATAGTCGAAATCGACGTATCTCCCGGTGGAGACCGCCTTCCCGGCGCACGGCCTCGAGGGAACCTCCCTCGGCGGGGAACGAGCCGGAGGTTGTGGCCTCGCGGGATCGTTCCGAGCCTTGGAACGCCGCTCGGCACCGGTCGCGGGTTGGGGTCTCTTCCGGACAATGGCTTTACGAGGCATTTTGACCTAGGGAAGAGGAAGGAACCTAAAGAAGCGAGGAAGATGGATGGGAAAAATCTTAAGGTCGGCCGGAGACGCTCTAGGAGTCGGCTCTAGGGCTTGTGAACAGTGGCGGCGGTGAATAGAAGTGTTGAGTAAACGATGAAGTTAGGGTTAAAAAATCGGATCCCGACTGCGAGTCGACTCCTCTGAGTCACGAGTCGACTCGACCTCGAGTCGACTCCAAAGTATGCGCGAGTCGACTCTCCTTATGTGCCTATTGACCTCGAGTCGACTCCCGACTGTATGCGAGTCGACTCTCCGTTACGAGCCGACTCTGAAACTTGCTCGAGTCATCTCGAACTCTGGCACGCACCTAAAAATCATGCTATGTTCGTGCCGAATGAGGGAAAATCACGAAGTTATGATCTGATTTGATGATCATTGTAAAGAAACTCTAAATTAACCACAATCTAATCATCAAAATCAATGAACTAGTAGAAAATACCACTAGGATGGATCAATCACTCCCAATCCCCTCCTAAGCACACTAAATCTCTCTTCACTTAAGGGTTTTGTAAAAATGTCAGCTAATTGATCATCAGTGCAAACAAATTGAAGTGTCACATCACCATTCAGTACATGATCTCTTATGAAGTGATGTCTTATCTCAATATGTTTAGTTCTTGAATGCTGAATTGGATTTTTAGTTAGGTTAATGGCACTTGTATTATCACAATTAATGGGAATTTTATCTTGTTTAATGCCATAGTCTTCTAATTGTTGTTTGATCCACAAGATTTGAGCACAACAACTCCCGGCTGCAACATATTCAGTTTCAGCAGTAGATAATGCAACCGAGTTTTGTTTCTTGCTAAACCATGAGATTAAGTTTTCTCCTAGGAATTGACATGACCCGCTGGTGCTTTTTCTATCAAGTTTACATCCAGCAAAGTCTGAATCTGTGTATCCTATTAAGTTTAGGCTAGATTCTTTAGAATACCATAACCCTATATTCTTTGTTCCTATTAGGTATTTAAAGATTCTCTTGACTGCAATTAGATGAGATTCCTTAGGATTAGACTGATATCTAGCACTCATGCAAACACTAAACATGATATCAGGTCTACTTGCAGTAAGATACAATAAAGATCCTATCATACCTCTATATAGTTTCTGATCTACAGATTTACCTGATTCATCTTGGTCTAATTTGCATGATGAGCTCATGGGGGTGCTGATTGACTTGTTCCCCTCCATATCAAACTTCTTAAGCATCTCCTTGATGTATTTAGCTTGATTGATGAAGATGCCTTCTTCAGATTGTTTGATTTGAAGCCCGAGGAAATAATTCAGCTCTCCCATCATGCTCATTTCAAATTCACTCTGCATCAAGTCAGCAAATTCTTCGCAGAGGCGATTGTTAGTAGCACCGAAAATATTATCATCAACACAAATCTGCACTAACAACATATCTTTGTTTTTCTTCTTTAGAAACAATGTTGTATCTACATTACCCCTAGAAAACTCATGTTCTAATAGGAATTTGCTAAGCCTCTCATACCATGCTCTAGGTGCTTGTTTCAAACCATAAAGTGCCTTGTTCAATTTATATACATGATTAGGGTATTGATGATTTTCAAAACCAGGAGGTTGTTCTACATATACCTCCTCATTAATATACCCATTTAAGAATGCACTTTTTACATCCATTTGAAATAATTTGAAGTCCTTAGAGCATGCAAATGCTAGTAAAAGTCTAATTGCCTCAAGTCTAGCTACAGGAGCAAAGGTTTCATCAAAATCTATACCTTCTTCTTGATTATAACCCTTTGCTACTAGTCTAGCCTTATTCCTTATTACAATTCCATTTTCATCAAGTTTATTTTTATAAATCCATTTGGTACCTATAATTGAATATTCAGTAGGTCTTTCAACTAGATTCCATACTTTGTTTCTAGTAAATTGGTTTAATTCTTCTTGCATTGCATTTATCCAATTTACATCTTTTTCAGCTTCTTCTATGTGTTTGGGCTCAAAATGTGAAACGAAAGCTAGATGATTGTTTAAGTTCCTAAGAGATGCTCTAGTCCTAACAGGTTGAGATGGATCATCTAGAATTAATTCCTTAGGATGCCCGTGAGCAAACCTCCAAGCCTTAGTCAGCCCATGATCCATAATAGCCTCTTGGCTTGATGATGCATTTCCAATTAATTTTTGATTATCATCTTGTAATGTCATCTCATCTATCTTCTCTTCAAGAATTTCACCATCATCATCAAAATTAACTCTCTTGCTAGAAGAGATATCACTAAAATCATCAAAAACAACATGTATGGATTCTTCTATAACTAGGATTCTTTTATTAAAGATTCTATAGGCTTTACTAGTTGTGGAGTACCCCAAGAATATACCCTCATCAGATTTAGAGTCAAATTTTCCTAGATTATCTTTCCCATTATTATGAACAAAACACCTACATCCAAAAATATGAAAATAGTTCACTTTTAGTTTTCTGTTTTTCCAAAGTTCATAAGGTGTTTTCTTTATGATGGGTCTTAATAAAACTCTATTTAATATATGACAAGAAGTATTGACGGCTTCTCCCCAAAAGTACTTAGGGAGGTTATTTTCACACAACATAGTTCTAGCCATTTCCTCTAGAGTTCTATTTTTTCTCTCCACAACTCCATTTTGTTGTGGTGTCCTAGGTGCAGAAAAATTGTGTGTTATCCCCTTTTTACTACAAAACTCATCAAATAAATGATTTTCAAATTCGGTACCATGGTCACTTCTAATAGCTATTACTGAAGTATCTCTAGCATTTGTTACTTCTTTATGAAATTTCTTGAAAATTGAAAATGCTTGATCCTTATGGCCTAAGAACATGACCCAAGTATATCTAGAATAATCATCTACGATAACTAGACCATATTTATTTCCACCTAGACTTGTGGTTCTAGTTGGTCCGAATAGGTCCATGTGTAGTAGTTCTAGAGGTCTAGAGGTAGAGACACAATTTATAGATTTAAAGGAGTTTCTTGATTGTTTGCCAAATTGACATGCTTCACATATTTTATTCTTTTCAAACTTTAATTTTGGCAAACCTATCACAGAATCTCTTTTAACTAGTTTAGATATGGTGTCCGTGCTTGCATGACCTAACTTACGGTGCCATAACCAACTAGCATCATTATCCCTAGTTTCATTAACAACTAAACATGGGTTGTATTTGGCAAGATCCTCAAGGTCTACAACATACACATTTCCACGTCTTATTTCTTTAAAAACTAAACTATTGTCATTTGGGTTTGTTATGATGCATAGTGATGGTTTAAACATAACATTATAACCTCTATCACATAATTGACTAATGCTTAATAAATTATGCTTAAGACCATCAACATATCGAACATTATCAATAAAAGTTGAAGGGGTAATTTGTACTTTACCTATACCAATGATGTGACCTTGCTTATTGTCTTCAAAAGTCACAACACCTCCCTTCTTAGCTTCAAGGGTGAAGAATTGATCCTTGTCACCCGTCATGTGTCTTGAGCAGCCACTATCCAAGTACCAACAATTTTTGTCGACCTTGGCTGCAAGACACTCCTACACAAGCAAATCATATAATCTTAGGTACCCAAGTTTTCTTGGGTCCTTCATGGTTAGTAATGTTGGTTCCTTTTGGAACCCAAACCCTCTTAATTTTTCTTTTAGTTTTTCCTTTCCTATAATTACACACATTTGCTTTATGTCCTAAAGTTCCACAACAAAAGCAGGTTATTTTCTTAGTTTTACTTTTCCTTGCTTTAACAAAGAAGTTACTAAGAAGTTTTTGCTTATGTTTAGGTTTATACCCTAAACCCGCTCTATTGAATACCGCTCGTTGACTATTAAGTATCATATTCAATTTTTCAGAACTATATGTAAATTTTTCAACCAAGAATTTGTATTTTTCAAGTTCTTTAGTTAGTGTTTGTTTTTCTGCTTTTAGATCATTTAGTTCTTTTGTGAGACTCTCATTTATATGTTTATTATTTTTGGGTTCTAATGTTTCTTTGTTCAGCCTTTCATTTTCTTTAGTTAAGGTATTATTCTTTTGTATCAAGATTTGGTTGCTTGTTTTAAGTTCTACATTTTCTTTGATGAGAACATCTTTATCCTTAACTAATGAATCATACTTACGGAGATGAGTTTGGTTAGTTACTTTTAGTTCTTTGTTTTTAACGTTTATTGTTTTGTATTCATCCATTAATTCATTGAAAGCATCATATAATTCATCGAAAGTAAAATCTAAATGTGGTGCGGATGTTACCTCATTTTCATTGGCCATGAAGCAGAAATTGGCCTTTTCTCCTTGTTCCTCATCCGATGATGATGATGATGTGTCGGAGTCCGATAGGGTGGTGACAAGGGCTTTCTTCTTTTTGTACTTGCTCCCCTTCTTCAGTAAAGGACACTCAGCTCTGATGTGTCCCGGCTTCTTGCACTCATAACATCCAATCCCCTCATTTTCCCTTTCCTTACCTTTATCCTTTCGATAGAAATTTGAGGGGCCTCTCCTTTGATGAAAGGACTTCTTTTGGTTGATGAATCTTTTGAACTTACGTACGAGAAGAGCCTCATCATCCTCTCCCTCGTGATCTTCTTCTTCACTGCTGCTACTGCAAGACAAGTCTTTGTTAGATGATGTAGATTTGAGAGCTATTATCTTTTTCTTATGGGAGGACTCTTCTTCGCTGTGTTGCTTCATTGTTAGCTCGTGCGTCATTAGGGATCCAAGAAGCTCCTCAAGTGGTAGCTTGTTCAAGTCCTTGGCTTCTTGGATTGCCGTCACCTTGGCTTGCCATGACCTTGGTAGACAGCGAAGAATCTTCCTGACAAGATCACTGTTAGTATAGTTTTTGCCAAGGCTTTTTAGGCCATTGACAATGTCAGTAAATCTAGTGAACATGCAAGTGATTGTTTCATTAGAATCCATCTTAAATAGTTCATACTTATGAACCAATATGTTTATTTTGGATTCTTTGACTTGATTCGTGCCCTCATGGGTCACTTCAAGTCTATCCCAAATCTCTTTTGCAGAATTGCAAGTAGAGACTCTATTGAATTCATTCCTATCTAATGCACAGTAAAGCACATTCATTGCTTTGGAATTGAGTTGTGCCTTTGTCATGTCATGGTCATCCCAATCCTTTTCGAGTTTGGGTACAGTGACACCCTCTACATAGATGGATAGGATGTATGGTCCATTTACTACAATGGTCCACATCTCATAGTCTTGGGCTTGGATAAATAGTCTCATCCTAGCCTTCCAATATGAGTAGTCGGATCCATTAAAGAATGGGGGTCTTTGGGTGGACTGACCCTCAATGTGGGAAGATCCAAATGGGGTTGTCATTTTGATCTTTTACTCTTAGGGTAGAAGAGTTTAGGCTCTGATACCACTTGTTGCCCAGATAGACAACCCAAGAGGAGGGGTGAATTGGGTTTTAAAATAATTTTGCAATTAAAACGTTTGTGGATGACTAATTAATACTTTTGCAAGATGATTAATTAGTTGCTATGTGCTGTGAGTGAAATGAGAGTGAGAGAGAGAGACACAAGCAATCACAAACACAATGTTTATAGTGGTTCGGAGCTAACCCTTGCTCCTACGTCCACTCCCCAAGTCTCACTTGGGAATTCACTATAACCCCTTGGATTACAGTCGGTTGTTTTACAAGCTCACAACCCAACTTGTTGTTTTACGAGCTCACAACGAACTCGGTCGGTTTTCCCAGGCTCACCGACTAGAACCACCCCGATTGTTTTCCCGGGATCACAATCGAACCCTTACACGTTGGTTTTACCCTCGGCTCACCAACCAACCTCTACACTCTTGATTCAATCCCCTGATTGAATCAAGCAAAGACAAGATGGAAAGAACAAGGACAAACAGAAAAACAGAGCTTCTAAAAAATAGATATACAGCAATATAAACTAGAGAGAAGTTAAGAGCCCTCAAACACGTTTGAGTTGGAGTAGAGTAGGGCTTCTTGAACTGTGAGTCTCCTCTTGAATGTCTGGTCCACTTGAAGGCAGGAGGAGACTTCTTTAAATGCTGGGAAGAGGTAGCTGGATGGAGTTAATGGCGCTCTTCCTTCTTTTCTGTTGAAAACCAGTTGGCAGAGATAGGATGCTTGATTTCTTTGAGTGGAATGGTGCTTCTCTGCCTTGCTACAGTCCTCTGTGGCTATTTAAGCCATCCCCCACGGAAACTAGCCATTAGACACCTTTTTCTGCCCGTTCTGCACACTCTGCACATCCTGACAATATGTCCGTTGGGGTCGGAGTCGACTCGCGCGATCTGGAGTCGACTCGGCTGTAGCGGGAGTCGACTCATGCTTTTCTGGAGTCGGCTCGGCAACTATTCCGGATTTGAATTAAAGTGACCTCCGCGACTGGGAGTCGACTCGACTTAACCCGGAGTCGACTCGCCAACTTCTGGAGCTGACTTGCCATTTTCGGAGTCGGCTCATCCCATGAAGTCCATGGAGCTAATTTTTCAACTTGGCCCACTCGAGTCGACTCGACAATCCTGGGAGTTGACTCGGCACTCAGAGCCCGAACTCCCGATCTTCTGTCTTTTGGCTCGTCCAGTCTTGGAGTCGACTCGAACTGTTCCGGAGTCGACTCGGCTCTCAGTTTTCGAAACACAGCCTTCTGCCTTTTTGATGTAGCGCTGCCTTGGAGTCGACTCGAGCTGTCTGGGAGTCGACTCGGCTCTCAGAGACAATAATTCGGTCTTCTGTCTTTTTGGGGTCGCGCTGTCTCGGAGTCGACTCGCGCATTACGGGAGTCGACTCGGATCTCAGAGTCCGAAAATTGCTCTCTGACTTTTGCCTTGTGTACCACTGAGAGTCGACCTGCCAACCATCGGAGTCGACTCGCGTTCCACAGGAGTCGACTCAAATCTCAGGGTCGAAAATCGCTCTCTGACTTTTCTGTCTGTAACTCCTTGGAGTCAACTCATACTACTCCGGAGTCGACTCGGTAATCATCGGAGTCGACTCGCGCACTTCAGGAGTTGACTCGCTGACAGGTTTTGAGTCGAGTCTTTCTGTTCGTCTGTCAGTTCTCAGTCGGAGTCGACTCGTAATGATCCGAAGTCGACTCGAGCCCGTGCCAGTGATTTTGATACGCTTGGAGTCGACTCGTAATATCCCGGAGTCGACTCGAGTCTCAGACTTTGGTTCAAACTGACTTCTTAACTTATCCAAAATATCTTGAACCAAGTCTAGAAATACTTAGACAAGATTTTTACTGAAACACTCAATTGAATTCATTAGTAAACAAAAGATATACTTGTTGGGAACCCGCCCATGCCGCTGATATTTCAAAAATTTTTCAGATGGCAGCGGAATCGGCATGCACGGGTTCGACGTTCATCGCATGAATGTTGTTTCGAGACCTTTCGTAATTAGGTAAGAATTAAAACTTTTAAAACTAATAGGAAGATCAAATCTTCACCTTGCGCGGGTAGATGATCACCGCAAATCTGAATTCGTGGTTTTTGGAAGAGGGTTCGCTTGAAGCCGTTCAAACGTCCGGCCTCTACGGGTATCCACACGAAGTAGGATCCGATCCAAGCTCTCTATCTCACCGGAGTGCTAGCTCCCTTGCAGAGATAGCTTTGATGGCTGATCTCCTCTCTTTCTTTCAACTCTTGAAAGTGCTTGAGAGGAGGAAGAAGAAGAAGGAAGAAGAGGAAGAAGATGAGCCCCTACGCAGCCTTCTTCTGTTGCTTGCGCTGGATGAAGGAAGGGAAGGGGAGGAGGCCGCCAACACTTGGAGAGCTTCTACCCTTGCTTGCGGCTGCAACTAAGAGAGGAAGAGGGTGGCCACGACACAAGAGGAAGAGGATTCCAATGCTCTAGGGCGTCGGCCTCATGGTCCTTTTTATAAGCATCAAGGGCTCCTCCAAAGTAGGAGCCCTAGATGATTTTCCAAAGAGGGAGGGCGCCGGCCCTTCTTCATGCCGCACACAAGGAGAGGAGGAGGGGCGTGATCCCTCCTTCTTGTGATGCCCTAATCCTCTTCTAAAGAGGATTGGGTGCCTCTCTTTTGGTTTGATCCCAATCCAATTAGGATTAGCCAAATTGGGTTCAATCTATGCTAGTCCTAATCCAATTAGGACTTGAATGAACCATGACTCAATTGAACTCTTCAATCCTAATCCAATTAGGAGTCATGTTGATTCATTAGATTATTAATTAATTTAGACTTTAAGAAATCCTAATCCAATTAGGATTTGTTTAATTCTAGTCCTATCCAATTAGGACTCTAATTTGAATCCAAAGTCCTAATCCAATTAGGATTTCTAGGAATCCTACTCCAAGTAGGAATCCAATTTTGATTCAAAACTTCTAATCTCATTAGGATTGAGGAATCCTATTCCAAGTAGGAATCTCAGTCCTACTCCAACTAGGATTTCCAGTCCTAATCCAATTAGGACTCTAGGAATCCTACCCGAAGTAGGATTTGTGTTTAAGTCCAATTAATTAATTCCCTTTGTTCCTTCTTCAACTTCTTATCAATCAAATTGATTTCTTGTGATTCCTAATCACGATTTCAACCATCGGATCGGTCAATACTTCTATTGTGTGTGACCCCATAGGTTCTATTCTGACTGGTAGTGAGATATATTGTGATCTCTATCACTATATCATTGAAAACTCCTTTCAATGGGTTGGAACGATTCCAACTCTACTCATTAGGGTTTATCGATCATCAAGATAATCCCTATGAGTCCCACCATCCACCAGTGACACCTAGCAGCATGTAGTGGCTACCCAGCAGAATGGAATGATGAACCTCTAGGTGCAGTTAACGTGTGATACAATCCTACTATTGTGGATCCCTACAGGACGGAGGTCATGGACAACTCGTCAAACCCCATCGTCTGTCATATGTCAAGATTTATTCGACTTGAGTTCGATAGTGGAAAACTCTTTTTCCACTTTATATTACTGCCCTGGCCAAGGTCTTAGAACTCAGTCTAATAAATCACATAGGATCACTCCTCTTCTATCAAGGTCGATAGATTCCTTATAGGTGCATACCCTACTCCTACAGTGAACCTACTGCAGCCAATCTACACTGCATGGACCCATATGGCTAGAGACCATGTATTTGTGCAGTCAAACTACAATAACCTCACTGTGAGTAGCCGAAGCACCGCAGGTCAAAGGATCAGTCACACTACTGCAACATCAAGCAAGTCACTGACGAGTGGATAGACATCCAAGTGACTTCTTGTCTTGGTCACGCTCAGTACCCTTGTTCTCTAACAAGCACCTGCACTATCACTTCAGTGTCCCTACACTGTGGACTCCAGCCTCGTCCATCCAGAAGGAGAGTGATCTGTGCACTGATCGGATCGATCACCGTCCTCGTGATGACCCATTGATCAGGAGCATTTAGAAATTAATCACCAATGATACATGGCTCAAATTCTCAACTCTTGAGAATATGTATCATCATCTTATTAATTCCTTGGACGATTCATAGACACATAAACAATATGAATGAAAAGATGCCTTTTATTTATTCAATAATAAATAGTCAAGTACAAAATTATGTCCCTAGAATCAACAATGTGTCAGCCAAATTGGCTTCTAGGGCATACATCTAACAATCTCCCACTTGCACTAAAGCCAATTGGTCATGTATCTTAGGCCCATCTTCTCAAGGTGGGCTTCAGTCTTTTGCTGACTCAGCTGCTTAGTGAACGGGTCTGCCACGTTATCCGCGGAGTCTACTCTCTGCATTTCTTCTCAACATAGTCGCGTATGAGATGGAAGCGCCGCTCTATGTGCTTGGACTTCTGATGAGACCATGGCTCCATAGCTAGTGCTATGGTGCCAATGTTATCGCAGTAAAGTGTTATGGCATCTAATGACATTACACCTAACTCTGCAATTAACTTTTAATCAGAAGGTTTCCACTGCACCCTTGGATACGGCTTAACATTCAGCTTCTAAGGTAGAATCTATAATGATCGGTTGTTTGGAACTCTTCCAATTTACTGAACCACAATTGCACATATTCTGATGTAGGCTTTCTATCATCAATATGTGTGCATCCTTCTACCTTCAACTCTGATCTTCTCCCAAAGACCAAGAACATGTCCTTAGTTCTTCTCAAGTACTTAAGACTGTTCTTTCACAGCTATCCAGTGCTTCTTGCCTGGATCCGACTGATATCTGCTTGTGACATTCACAGCAAGAGCTATATCAGGTTATGTACACAGCATGGCATACATGAGGCTTCCCATTGCCGATGCATAGGGAATCTTGCTCATGTGTTGAATCTCTTCAGCACCTCCTCTATGTACATCTTCTGTGAAAGGCCAAGCATTCTTTTAGATCTATCTCTATAGACCTTTATTTCCAAAATATAGGATGCTTCCCCAAGGTCATTCATGGAGAATTCTTTTGACAACCAGACCTTGACCGAGGTTAGCATGGGAATATCATTCCCAATCAGGAGAATGTCATCTACGTACAGTACGAGAAAAACGACAGCACTCCCACTAACCTTTTTGTAAACACACGGTTCCTCTTCATTTTTGATGAAATCAAACGTTTTGATTGCGTCATCGAAACGAGTGTTCCAACTCCGAGATGCTTGCTTTAGTCCATAGATGGACCTTTGCAGCTTGCAGACCTTGTGATCTCCATCACTGGAAGTGAAACCCAAAGGCTGTTCCATATAGATATCTTCATCAAGATATCCATTCAGGAAAGCAGTTTTCACATCCATCTGCCAGATTTCATAATCATGAAATGCTGCAATGGCAAGCAATGTTCGGATGGATTTTAGCATGGCTACAGGTGAAAAGGTCTCCTGATAGTCAATGCCTTCGCGTTGACTATACCCTTTCGCCACAAGCCTTGCCTTATAGGTTTCTACCTCTCCATCCAAACCTATCTTCCTTTTGTAGATCCATTTGCATCCAATAGGTATAATACCTTCTGGTGGATCTACTAAGGTCCAGACTTGGTTGGAATGCATGGAGTCTAACTCTGACTTCATAGCTTCCAGCCATTTCTCGGAATCGATATCAGATATCGCCTCGTTGTAGGTTTTGGGATCCTGTATGTGATCCCTATCTCCCACTAGGAACATTTCCTCGGTATCCTCTTCTAGTATACCTAAGTATCTATCGGGAGGATGGGAGACCCTACTAGATCTACGAGGTGGTCGAGGGACATCGTGTACTGGCTCTTTATGAATGGGTTCTATAGGATCCATGACTCGTTGCTTTTCAGAGACTTTCTCTTCAAGCTCAATTTTCCTCCCACTGCCTCTATCAAGGATAAACTGATTTTCCAAGAAGATGGCATGACGGCTCACAGACACATTGTGATCCTCTGAGACGTAAAAATTGTATCCTAATGACTCTTTAGGATATCCTATAAAACGAGCACTTATGGTCCTAGCCTCTAACTTGTCTACCTGTAGTCTCTTGACGTGGGCCGGACATCCCCAAATCTTGAGATGACCCAGACTTGGTTTCTTACCATGCCATATCTCATACGGTGTGGTAGGAACGGATTTAGAGGGAACCCTATTCAATAAATAAATTGCTGTGAGTAAGGCATCTCCCCAAAGGAACATAGGTAAATCAGTGAAGCTCATCATGGACCTGACCATATCCAATAGGGTCCGATTTCTCCTCTCTGATACCCCGTTGAGTTGAGGTGTACCCGGAGGTGTCCATTGTGAGACTATGCCGTTTTCTTTGAGATAGTCCCGGAATTCTCCACTAAGGTATTCTCCTCCTCGATCTGATCGAAGAGCCTTAAGAGGTTTTCCAGTTTGTTTTTCTACTTCATTCTTGAACTCTTTGAACTTTTCAAAAGATTCAGACTTGTGTCTCATAAGATACACATACCCATACCGTGAATAATCATCGGTAAAGGTAATGAAGTAAGAATAACGTCCCCTGGCTAGCACATCGAATGGGCCACATACATCTGTATGTACTAGGGTAAGTATTTCAGTGGTCCTCTCCCCATGTCCTACAAAGGGCAGTCTAGCCATTTTTCCTTGAAGACAGGACTCGCAAACTGATATGACTCGGAAGTCAATGAGCCTAAAAGCCCATCTTTATCCATTTTGTTCATTCTGTCCTCTCCAATATGGCCAAGCCTGAGGTGCCACAAATATCTTTGGTTTATCTCATCTCTGGATCTTTTGGATCCTTTGGCACTCACATCTTGCTCGGTAACATTCACAAATACATCCATATGTAAATGATAGAGACTGTCAATCATGAAACCACGTGCGACTATTTTATTTCTTAAATAAATAGAACAGCAGTCTTTGTCAAATGTAAAAACATGACCTTCCTGTGCTAGACATGAAACAGAAATCAAATTTCTGCTAGCAACAGGTACATAATAGCAGTCTCTAAGTATTAAACTAAATCCAGACGGTAGTCGCAGATGGTAGGTGCCCACAGCCACAGCAGCAACTTTTGCCCCGTTGCCAACCCGAAGGGTTACCGCACCTTCCGCCAGCCTTCTACTTTTCTTTAGACCCTGCATGGTAGTGCACAAATGAGCACTAGAACCAGAATCTATAACCCAACTAGAAGTAGAAGAAACCGTTAGATTAGTTTCAATTATGAGCAAGTCTATACCTTCTGAAGGTGTGTCACCTTTCTTGTTCTTCAGGCTCTCGAGGTATGAAGGACAGTTCCTTTTCCAGTGGCCTTCGACATTGCAGTGGAAACTTTTTTCTTTGTCGTTAGCCTTTTTCTTTTGAACTTCCTTCTTTGGCTTCTTGTCTTTCTTCTGCTTCTTAGCAGGCTTCTTTTTCTTCCAAGTAGACTTTCTCTTGGAACCAGAAGTCAACTCAGCAGCAAGGACATTGCCCCTTGAATCTTTCAAGGCTCCCTCAGCAGTTACCAACATGTTGATTAGTTCAGTCTTAGTGCATTCAATCTTATTCATGTGGTAGTTTACTATAAACTGACCAAATGAATCAGGAAGTGACTGTAGGATCAAATCCACTTGTAATTCCTTGTGCATGTCCATACCGAGCTTCTCAAGCTCCTCTAGGTCCTTGATCATGGTCAGACCGTGATCATGGACAGACTGCCCTTCGCGCATCTTCGCTTTGAAAAGCCTCTTGGACACTTCAAAACGAGCTGTGCGACTCTGCTCACCATACAACTCTTGCAGGTGTGCCAGTATTTCCCTAGCAGTCTTCATACTTTCATGTTGGCATTGGAGTTCATTAGACATGGATGCCATCATATAGCATTTTACTCTAATGTCATCATCCAACCACTTTTTATGCAACTCACGCTGAACATCAGTGGGACGTGCTGGTAGTGTGGGGATATCTGAATCGAGTATGTAGCCTATCTTCTCGCAGTCCAAAACTATTTTGAGATTTCTAAGCCAGTCTTTGTAATTGGTTCCGGTCAGTCGGTTGGTCTCAAGAATACGGGTCAGAGGGTTTGAAGCCGACATTGTATCTGCAGAGAGTAGAGATTCTAGTTAGACTTTTGTACTTGATCCTAATCTGTTCTAAGGTCTTTTAGAACAAATGTAACTCCCACTATTTTCTCGAATCCCTCATACTCCCCTGGTAGCGAAACGGAAATCCCACACGACTAGGGTTTCTAGTGGGTACTGTGGTCCCACCAATTTACATGCCACCTCACCTAACAGTTATTGGTGACACATAGATGGATGAGTGTACAACTCTTGTACAATGCTTCTCAAGCATGTTGCAGTGTAACTTGGTCTCTAAGCCATGAAGACCTCACCTAACAGTTATTGGTCCCATTTCTTAGTTAAGTCAGACCCACCGTATAACCGTAGGAATAAAGTCGTCATTGGGTCCTCACCTAACAGTTATTGGTGCCCAACCCCACCTTTACCCTACAACATCTCATGTCTATAGAGAGGTCCAGCCCCCCGATGCAACTTGACCACTGTGTCCAGCCGAGACAAATCAACATCAGAAAGGCCTTAGCAGCTCTACTACAGTGGAAGACCTATTGACTTAATATTGGTTAATCAGGTCTTAGTGTTTGCAACTTGAGCCCTTCATAAGAGGTAATCGAACAATTGGCCAGGTAAGCAGGTGGGAGGCTCCCCTTACTCAGAGAGTAAGGTCCTAATTAAGTAACCACCTTTCATGCTTTCCTAGACACCAATTAGATCAATTAATCTAATATGACTTGCTCATGTCGGTTCACTCTCGACTTGATTGAGGAGGTTTTGATTTAGGTCTCAATTGGGTTTGCTACATCACATGTAAACCTATCTACCCGACTCGCATTCACATCACATGCAAACGGTACATCACAGGCAGTTATAATCGCAGCATCAAATTAAAGCTAAACTTTAACTAGGTGATGATCATGGATTCTAATTAGGTCGTATTACAAGCACATGCACATCAATCGATCAAGTGGTCTTCAACTCTTGAATTGGTTCCAAGCCTCCTTGATTCGATCCTTGATCAACCCTTGATCCCATCGCCATCAACCGCTTGGATCACCTTTCATCTCATGCTTTTGCTTCAGCTTGATCGTTGATGTACATCACATCACAGAAATACAACCAGATGTAAAATAAAAATAAAAATAAATTACATCTCCTTTTAGGAGGCACGCAGGCCTCTCAAAACATCAAATAAGATGCATGCAAGCATCTGAAAAATACATGACATCGCAGATCACATCGCAGGTCATTACATTTGATACCAAAAGGGGTTGAATCCTATGATCATCACCGTATGCAACAATTATAATTTTCAGATCTGAAAACTAACTGATTATATCATGACATAGGTCGCTGATCATGCTAATCATGATTCTAAACTTTGTAATCCCATTAACAATGCAATTAGAATCATCTTTTTATCACATAAAAATCAGCATGTAAAAAATCAGCACCCCTGAAAAATCTGCATGCAGAATTTTTCAGCATGCATGATCAATCAATTTTCAGATCTAATAAGCCTTTAGATATTTAATTCTTACCTTAATCTACGAAGCTTAGGCTCTGATACCACTGTTGGGAACCCGCCCATGCCGCTGATATTTCAAAAATTTTTCAGATGGCAGCGGAATCGGCATGCACGGGTTCGACGTTCATCGCATGAACGTTGTTTCGAGACCTTTCGTAATTAGGTAAGAATTAAAACTTTTAAAACTAATAGGAAGATCAAATCTTCACCTTGCGCGGGTAGATGATCACCGCAAATCTGAATTCGTGGTTTTTGGAAGAGGGTTCGCTTGAAGCCGTTCAAACGTCCGGCCTCTACGGGTATCCACACGAAGTAGGATCCGATCCAAGCTCTCTATCTCACCGGAGTGCTAGCTCCCTTGCAGAGATAGCTTTGATGGCTGATCTCCTCTCTTTCTTTCAACTCTTGAAAGTGCTTGAGAGGAGGAAGAAGAAGAAGGAAGAAGAGGAAGAAGATGAGCCCCTACGCAGCCTTCTTCTGTTGCTTGCGCTGGATGAAGGAAGGGAAGGGGAGGAGGCCGCCAACACTTGGAGAGCTTCTACCCTTGCTTGCGGCTGCAACTAAGAGAGGAAGAGGGTGGCCACGGCACAAGAGGAAGAGGATTCCAATGCTCTAGGGCGTCGGCCTCATGGTCCTTTTTATAAGCATCAAGGGCTCCTCCAAAGTAGGAGCCCTAGATGATTTTCCAAAGAGGGAGGGCGCCGGCCCTTCTTCATGCCGCACACAAGGAGAGGAGGAGGGGCGTGATCCCTCCTTCTTGTGATGCCCTAATCCTCTTCTAAAGAGGATTGGGTGCCTCTCTTTTGGTTTGATCCCAATCCAATTAGGATTAGCCAAATTGGGTTCAATCTATGCTAGTCCTAATCCAATTAGGACTTGAATGAACCATGACTCAATTGAACTCTTCAATCCTAATCCAATTAGGAGTCATGTTGATTCATTAGATTATTAATTAATTTAGACTTTAAGGAATCCTAATCCAATTAGGATTTGTTTAATTCTAGTCCTATCCAATTAGGACTCTAATTTGAATCCAAAGTCCTAATCCAATTAGGATTTCTAGGAATCCTACTCCAAGTAGGAATCCAATTTTGATTCAAAACTCCTAATCTCATTAGGATTGAGGAATCCTATTCCAAGTAGGAATCCCAGTCCTACTCCAACTAGGATTCCCAGTCCTAATCCAATTAGGACTCTAGGAATCCTACCCGAAGTAGGATTTGTGTTTAAGTCCAATTAATTAATTCCCTTTGTTCCTTCTTCAACTTCTTATCAATCAAATTGATTTCTTGTGATTCCTAATCACGATTTCAACCATCGGATCGGTCAATACTTCTATTGTGTGTGACCCCATAGGTTCTATTCTGACTGGTAGTGAGATATATTGTGATCTCTATCACTATATCATTGAAAACTCCTTTCAATGGGTTGGAACGATTCCAACTCTACTCATTAGGGTTTATCGATCATCAAGATAATCCCTATGAGTCCCACCATCCACCAGTGACACCTAGCAGCATGTAGTGGCTACCCAGCAGAATGGAATGATGAACCTCTAGGTGCAGTTAACGTGTGATACAATCCTACTATCGTGGATCCCTACAGGACGGAGGTCATGGACAACTCGTCAAACCCCATCGTCTGTCATATGTCAAGATTTATTCGACTTGAGTTCGATAGTGGAAAACTCTTTTTCCACTTTATATTACTGCCCTGGCCAAGGTCTTAGAACTCAGTCTAATAAATCACATAGGATCACTCCTCTTCTATCAAGGTCGATAGATTCCTTATAGGTGCATACCCTACTCCTACAGTGAACCTACTGCAGCCAATCTACACTGCATGGACCCATATGGCTAGAGACCATGTATTTGTGCAGTCAAACTACAATAACCTCACTGTGAGTAGCCGAAGCACCGCAGGTCAAAGGATCAGTCACACTACTGCAACATCAAGCAAGTCACTGACGAGTGGATAGACATCCAAGTGACTTCTTGTCTTGGTCACGCTCAGTACCCTTGTTCTCTAACAAGCACCTGCACTATCACTTCAGTGTCCCTACACTGTGGACTCCAGCCTCGTCCATCCAGAAGGAGAGTGATCTGTGCACTGATCGGATCGATCACCGTCCTCGTGATGATCCATTGATCAGGAGCATTTAGAAATTAATCACCAATGATACATGGCTCAAATTCTCAACTCTTGAGAATATGTATCATCATCTTATTAATTTCTTGGACGATTCATAGACACATAAACAATATGAATGAAAAGATGCCTTTTATTTATTCAATAATAAATAGTCAAGTACAAAATTATGTCCCTAGAATCAACAATGTGTCAGCCAAATTGGCTTCTAGGGCATACATCTAACAATACTCAAATGCTTTGAGCTCATCAAAATCAAATAGGGTTTTAATCAATCACTCCACACATCTCAACCTGTTAGGACTAGAGCATCTCTTAGGAACTTAAATAATCATCTAGCATTTGTCTCACATTTTGAACCTAAACACATAGAAGAAGCTGAAAAGGATGTAAATTGGATAAATGCAATGCAAGAAGAACTAAACCAATTTACTAGAAACAAGGTATGGAACCTAGTTGAACGACCCTCTAAATATTCAATAATAGGTACCAAATGGATATATAAAAATAAACTTGACGAAAATGGAATTGTAGTTAGGAACAAGGCTAGACTAGTAGCAAAGGGCTATAATCAAGAAGAAGGTATAGACTTTGATGAAACCTTTGCTCCTGTAGCTAGACTTGAGGCAATTAGATTGTTACTAGCATTTGCATGCTCTAAAGATTTCAAATTATTTCAAATGGATGTAAAAAGTACCTTTTTGAATGGGTATATTAATGAGGAGGTGTATGTAGAACAACCTCCTGGTTTTGAAAATCATCAATACCCCAATCATGTGTATAAACTAAACAAAGCACTTTATGGTTTGAAACAAGCACCTAGAGCATGGTATGAAAGACTTAGCAAATTTCTACTAGATCATGAGTTCTCTAGAGGAAATGTAGATACAACATTGTTTTTAAAGAAGAAAAACAAAGAAATGTTATGTAGTGCAGATTTATGTTGATGATATTATTTTCGGTGCTACTAACAATCGCCTCTGCGAAGAATTTGCTGACTTGATGCAGAGTGAATTTGAAATGAGCATGATGGGAGAGCTGAACTATTTCCTCGGGCTCCAAATCAAATAATCTGAAGAAGGGATCTTCATCAATCAAGCTAAATACATCGAGGAGATGCTTAAGAAGTTTGATATGGAAGGAAACAAGTCAATCAGCACACCCATGAGCTCATCATGCAAACTAGACCAAGATGAATCAGGTAAATCAGTAGATCAAAAGATGTATAGAGGTATGATAGGATCTTTATTATATCTCACTGCAAGTAGACCTGATATCATGTTTAGTGTATGCATGTGTGCTAGATATCAATCTAATCCTAAGAAATCACATTTAATTGCAGTTAAGAGAATCTTTAAATACCTAATAGGAACAAAAAATATAGGTTTATGGTATTCTAAAGAATCTAGCCTAAACTTAATAGGGTATACAGATTCAGATTTTGCTGGTTGTAAACTTGATAGAAAAAGCACTAGCGGGTCATGTCAATTCTTAGGAGAAAATTTAATCTCATGGTTTAGCAAGAAACAAAACTCGGTTGCATTATCTACAGCTGAAGCCGAATATGTTGCTGCCGGGAGTTGTTGTGCTCAAATCATGTGGATCAAACAACAACTTGAAGACAATGGCATTAAACAAGATAAAATTTCCATTAATTGTGATAATACAAGTGCCATTAATCTAACTAAAAATCCAATTCAGCACTCAAGAACTAAACATGTTGAGATAAGACATCACTTCATAAGAGATCATGTACTGAATGGTGATGTGACACTTCAATTTGTTTGCACTGATGATCAATTAGCTGATATCTTCACAAAACCCTTGAGTGAAGAGCGATTCTGTGTACTTAGGAGAGGATTAGGAGTGATTGATCCATCCTAGTGATATTCTCTTCTAATTCATTGATTTTGATGATTAGCTTGTGTTAAATATAGAGTTTCTCATCTATGATCGTCAAATCAGCTCATAAACTTATTGACTATCCCTTGTTTGGCACGAAAATAACATGATTTTTGGGTGCGTGCCAGAGTTCGAGTCGACTCGGATATATTTTAGAGTCGGCTCATGGGGGAGTCGACTCGCACATAGTTAGGAGTCGACTCGAGGTTGATGGCATCATAGGGGGAGTCGACTCGCGCATATTTTGGAGTCGACTCGAGGTCGAGTCGACTCGCGACTTACTGGAGTCAACTCGAGGTCGGGAATCTGATGTTTTAACCCTAATCGAAGCGTTCAATCGACACTTCTATTCACCGCCGCCACTGTTCAAAAACCTAGAGTCGTCTCCAACCTCGTCTCCGATTTGTTAGGGCATTTCCGTCGAGTTTCCCTCTGTTCCTCGTGTCCTTTCCCCCTCCTTAGGTCTAGGATGCCTCGAAAAGTTGTTGTCCCGAGCCGAAAAAGGCCCCAACCCGCGAGCGGTACCGAGCGACGGTCAAAGGCTCGGAATGATCCCGTGAGGCCACAACCTCCGGTTCCTTCCCTGCTGAGGCCGGTTCCCTCGCGTCCGTGCGCCGGGAAGGCGGTTTCCACCGGGAGATACATCAACTTTGACTTCCTCTCCCGGGAAGGCTTTATCCTAGGGCATAGGTTAAGGGCTTAAGGGTTAGAAATGTTTTGTTCCCTAGATCTCCCTACTTACCCGGGGTTAGTTAGAGAATTTTACGGTACAGTAGCTAGGGGTCATGGTGGGATACAAGGAACCATAGCGGGTGTCCCAATATTTATTTCGGAGGACTTCATTGCTCAAGTCCTCCATCTTCCCCAAGTAGGAGTGTTTCCCTCTCACCCAGCAGATAGGACTGAGGCCCTTACGGCCATACTAGGGAGTCCACCTCAGTCCCCCCTAGAAGAGGTGTCTGCAAATCAGCTATCAACTGAAATGCGGCTCCTCTTGAGCATCATATCTAGGACCCTCTTCCCCAAGACAGGGTGTTTTGATTTTGTATCTGAGAGGGACCTAGCCCTAATGTTCTACATTCTTTAGGATACTCCAATCAACTTCCCAAAACTCATCTATAAATACCTATGTGAGCCTCTAGACAAACCAAGGCTTACTCTTCCCTATGGCATGCTCTATACTTTGATTTTTAGGGAGTTAGAGGTCCCCATTCCTGAGGGGGAACCCTCTCGCTCACTGCGATACACCGATTGCATGGGTGAGGGGACTCGACACAGGATGGGTTTCCATAAGGTTGAGGAAGTCTGGGTCCGGAAACCATCCTCTTCCACACCTTCTGACCCTACTACTCGACACTCCCCCAGCCCTGATCATGACTCCGATTTTCCCACCTATCCCTCCACTTCAGCACCATCTACTTCAGCCGGACCCTCCACTGCACCACCTACTCAGCCACTAGAGGTCCAGATATCACCTGAGCAGCTCTGGGAGTTGCGACAGGAGATCGTGAGGGATCTTCGGGACGACCTACTGAGGAAGCTCCGAGGTCCAGCGACTGCTCCCTCCACTGCCCTAGTTCCATCATTGGCAGCCGTGACCGAGATGACGGCTCATCTGAGGGAAGAAATTTACAATGTAAGAAGCCTAATTCAAGCCCAATTTTCGAATATGAGCGATGTCACGAGCAACACAAGAAAGCTGCGAGAAGACATCCGACAAGAGCTGGGCAGCCAGAATCAGGGTGCTGAACGGCTATCCAATGTATTGATCTCCAAGTTGGATACCCTACAGAAGAATCTGACTGAGCTTACCTCGATCCAGAGTAGGGCCACCTCGGAGATCATAAAGCAGCTAGGAAACATTACAGAAGGGATCAGTTTAATTATGCAACAATCTAGACTAAGCAAGGGAGCCACATCCTCCACCACAAAGAAATCCTAGTGTAGCTTGCTTTTTCTTTTTGATATGTACTTACTTCTCTACTTTTGGATGTATCTACAATTGTACTTAAACTTACATCAATACAATGAGTAGACATTTTTCTTCCAAACTGTGCAAATTTGAACTCTAACTGCTTGTATGATGTGCTTTCTGCCTTTTTGCTATGATGACAAAAAGGGGGAGAAAATATATTGAATAGACATGTAAAGGGAATCAATAAAAAAAAAACCTTTAAAACATAAAATAATTTGTTCTAAGTGGATTCGATACCTCGAGGCTCATTATCTCTCTGTTGGGGCTCCTAAAGGAGTAATCTCCAGAATCTATTCAAGGAATATTCGGAGATTAGTTGAATCATACTCAAGAACAAATTGGCAGATTTTTCCTCTATAACCAAAAATTTAAGTTCAAAAGCTTCAACACACTAAAAGAAAATTCAGAGAATCTAAACAAAGTTGAATGCATGTGTTGAGGGGGAGAATCTGAAATTTTAAGAAAGCAAACTCATTAAATATATATAAGCCAAACAATTGATTGCATGACATGAAGGCTTATATAATTCCAAATAAAAGGGGGAGCTTTAACTTCAGAATTTACTGTTTCACACCTTTCAGTTTTGGATAAATTAAATGACTAGACACTTGAATTCATTTTAAAACTTTACTATAAATCTCCTTTTTGGTTGAGTAATTCGCTTTACAAATACTCAATGTTTTGTCATCATCAAAAAGGAAAAGATTGTGGAGTGATTGATTATAACCCTATTTGATTTTGATGAGCTCAAAGCATTTGAGTATATCTTATGTTATACTAATGAATTCAATCTAGTGTTTCAGTCAAATACTTGTAAATTTATGATTAAGTGTCTCAAGCTTTGGTTCAATACATTTTGGATAAGTAAGGAATTCAATTTGAACCAAAGTCTGAGTCTCGAGTTGACTCCGGAAGATTACGAGTCGACTCCAAGCATATCAGAAGCACTGGCACAAGCTCGAGTCGACTCCTGCACATTACGAGTCGACTCCGACTGAGAACAGACAGCCGGACAGAAAGATTCATCTCAGAACCTGTCAACGAGTCGACTCCTAAAGAACTCGAGTCGACTCCAATGCTTGGCGAGTCGACTCCAGGGTAGTACGAGTCGACTCCAGGAAGTAACAGACAGAAACACAGAGAAGCTATTTTGGACTCTGAGAGCCGAGTCGACTCCCGAAGAACTCGAGTCGACTCCGATGGTTGGCAGGTCGACTCCTAAGGAAGCGAGAGTCGACTCCCAGAGAAATACAAGGCAAAAAGTCAGAGAGCCAATTTCGGACACTGAGAGCCGAGTCGACTCCCGCAAAGTCCGAGTCGACTCCGAGGCAGCGCAACCCTAAAGACAGAAGACGGTATTTTCGTCTCTGAGAGGCGAGTCGACTCCAAGACAGTTCGAGTCGACTCCAAGGCAGTGCAACCCCAAAAGACAGAAGACTGTTTTTTGGATACTGAGAGCCGAGTCGACTCCGAGACAGTTCGAGTCGACTCCGAGACGGCACAAGTCAACAAACAGAAGATCGAGATTTCGGGCTCTGAGTGCCGAGTCGACTCCCAGAATATTCGAGTCGACTCGAGTGAGCAAACTTGAAAGAAAGATCTTTGGATTCCTTAGAATGAGTCGTCTCCAAAAGTGCCAGGTCAGCTCCAGACATTGGGGAGTCGATTCCAGGTTCAATCGAGTCGACTCCAAGTCAAGACAGCACTTTAATTCAAATCCAGAACAGTTGCCGAGCCGTCTCCAGAAAAGCATGAGTCGACTCCTGCAACAGGCGAGTCGACTCCAGATCGCGCGAGTCGACTCCGATCCCAACAAAAACATTGTCAGGAGTTGCAGAATGTGCAGAACGGCTAGTAATCTGGGTCTAACGGCTAGTTTTCTTGGGGAATGGCTTAAATAACCACAGAGAACTGTAGCAAGGGAGGGAAGTGACATTCCATTCAAAGAAAACAAGTAATCTCCACCTACCAAAGGATTTCAAAGGGAATACACGTGAAAGAAGGAAGAGAGGCATTAAACTCCATCCAACCAACTCTTCCCAGCATTCAAGAAGTCTCCGTCAGTCATCAAATTTTCTAGACATTCATGTGGAGACTCCGAGTTCGAGAAGCCCTCCTCTACATCTTCATAAATCTGTTTGAGAGCTCCTAACTTCTCTCTTATTAATATCGCTGAATATCTGCTTGTTAAGAAGCTTCCTTTTTCTGTTTGTTTTCAAACCATTTGTTTCTTACTTGATTCAATCAGGGGATTGAATCAAGAGTTGTAAGGTTTGTTGGTGAGCCTAGGTTAAAACCAACGGTGTAAGGGTTTGATTGTGATCCCGGGAAAACAATTGGGTGGTTCTAGTCGGTGAGCCTGGGAAAACCGACCGAGTTCGTTGTGATCTCGTAAAACAACAAGTTGGGTTGTGAGCTTGTAAAACAACCGGCTGTAATCCGAGGGATTATAGTGAATTCCCAAGTGAGGCTTGGGGAGTGGATGTAGGAACAAGGGTTAGCTCCGAACCACTATAAAATTGCTTGTGTTTGTGATTGCTTCATTGTCTCTTACTTTCCCTTCATCCACTGCATATAGCAACTAATTAATCCACTCGCAAAAAGTTTTAATTAGTTACTCACAAAGCTTTTAATTGCAATAATTATTATAAAACCCAATTCACCCCCTCCTCTTGGGTTGTCTATCTGGTCAACAAAATGCACTAGTGAAGGTAATACATTTTTTTGTTGAATTTACAAAATATGTGAATTAAAATAATGATGTGCTATGAAGAAGATATTAATTTATGCATTATTTAGCACTTATCACACCCCCAACCTACATTTTGCTAGTCCTCGAGCAAAGTAAAAACTAACTCACTTTCGCAGGAATCGCGATTGCATTTACCGTATGCAATAAGGCTTTAAACCCCTAGGTGGCCCTAGTGGACGAGTTTTGTCTCGTGAGGGTTTCCGGCTCAGATACCCACAAACTGTTGTCTCTACCTAAAGAGTTTATTGTTTTATAAAATCTAATTTCAAATGCATAAGTGACAATAATTTCAAAAACACACAAAGTTTTAATTACTAAGTCAGCCCAAATTCTAGGTCAGTATGCAATTCAAGTTGAGGTCATTAAGTTTCCGTTAGGGAGTTGTAAGACTTTTTATACATGGGTGCTCGGTGAAATCTGGACCATACACAAGCTAAGGCTTTAGATCCTCCAAAATACTGATAAAGCTAGTAGTTTCCAAGAATTGGTTAGATAAGACCTATTCACTGATTCAAAATCATCCTATCTTGCAGGATTTCGAGAGTTGTGAATGTTTACTTTAATACCTCATGGGCTTTATCTGTAATATTCCAGTTTACTCGAATTTTTACAACGACGGCTTTCGCACTATCGTCTTTTTCAAGGTCAAATATTATTTTCTCTTTCTCTATTTTTTTTTCTTTTTCTTTTATTTATTTTGTATTTATAAATAAATTATGCACTTTTACTCTTGTAATGATTCCTCCGTGTAGCGAGCATTCAGTCAACAACTCCCATGCCAGATGGCATAAGGTGTTGGGCATCAAGACTCCCCTACGGGCCTGTGCTCGGGTTCATCATCACAAGCCCGCTGACCTTTGACAATAGGTAGCCCTTTTCGATGTACCTGACTAAATTCACTTTTTTTTTTCTTTTTTTTTTCTTTTTTTTTCTCTTGTTTTTATATATAAATATGGGATAATAGTGAATTAGATAGGAATGATTCATCAGGACTCAAGGTTGCTACCAGACTTAACAACATAATGTTGAACCTAACCCTTAGAAGTGCAGGCCATGTGTGTTGTGAAATTTCAAAGTAAAAATTATCTTACAACTCACTAAAAGAACTTTTAATGAAAAGAACTCAAATTGTCTTACTTCTGACTAATCATTGGGCTTGTTAGTTTTTATATACTTTGTGCATTTATCATTGTAGCACTAAGGCATAGAAATTAGGTTTTTTTTTTTTGAAAAACTTATTCAATAATGCGAAAATGCGAAAAATTTCATAAAAAAATTCGAATCTTCTATACCCCCCAACCTAGACCAGACATTGTCCTCAATATTTTTTTTTAAATAATATTATATTATTATTTTTTTATTTTTTATTATTATTTTTATTTTGGACGAAAATATGATGCATATGGAGGATAGAAGCATTTTACCTTAATTGCATCAGTAATATGAAGACTCCTGAAAAATGCGATAAATAAATGTGCAAAAATAATATATGAGAATTGGGTTGCCTCCCAACAAGCGCTAAGTTTAATGTCTTCAGCCAGACGCAGTGCATCCTTAATTATCCTGATAAACAGGATCCATCAAATCAAGGAATTCAATCAACTGTCCATCTGCAACACATTCTATGTAAGGTTTCAATCTTTGACCATTGACGTTCAGGATACGACCATTATTGATGTCTTGAATTTCTACTGCACCATGAGGAAAAATCTTTCTAACTAAAAAGGGACTATCTCACCTAGAGCGAAGTTTACCAGGAAAGAGACGCAATTTAGAATTGAATAGCCAAACCTTTTGATTAGGCTCGAAAGACTTACGGTTAATGGATTTGTCATGAAAAGCTTTAGTCCTTATCTTGTATATTTTGGCATTTTCATATGCCTCATTGCGTAACTCTTCAAGCTCGTTCAGTTGAAGTTTCCGGTTAGAACCAGCTGCTGTCATATCAAAGTTAAACTTTTTAATGGCCCAAAAAGCTCTATGTTCGAGTTCTACGGGTAAGTGGCAAGCTTTTCCAAAAATCAGTCGATAAGGAGACATGCCAATAGGAGTCTTATAGGCAGTACGATAAGCCCAGAGAGAATCGTTTAATCTTTGAGACCAATCTTTCCTATCAGGGCGTATTGTTTTCTCTAAGATGTGTTTTATCTTCCTATTGGAAACTTCAACTTGTCCTCTTATTTGGGGATGGTACGGGGTGGCAACTTTGTGGGTGATTGAGTATTTACGAACCAAAGCTTCAAAAGATCGGTTGCAGAAATGTGATCCCCCATCACTAATGATAGCTCGGGGTGTGCCAAAGCGACTAAATATATTTGTTTGTAAAAACTTAATCACAACCTTATGATCATTAGTTCTAGTAGCAACTGCTTCTACCCACTTCGAGACATAGTCTACCCCGACAAGAATGTATTCAAAACCAAAAGAACGCGGGAAGGGGCCCATGAAGTCAATACCCCAGACATCGAAAATTTCTATAATTAAAATGGGGTTAAGTATCTCTACGGGTGATTGTACCCATTTGCTGGCATCGCTCACAAGTTTGGCAAAAATTGTGAGCATCTTTGAACAATGAGGGCCAATAAAATCCACTTTGTAAGACTTTAGCTGCTGTTTTTCTACCTCCAAAATGTCCCCCGCAGGCTTGGGTATGACAAAAATCAAGAATACTCTGAAATTTACATTCAGGCACACATTGACGAATTACTTGATCGGGACAATACTTAAACAGATCAGGGTCATCCCAAAAGTAGAACTTAACTTGCGAAAAGAATCGATCCTTATCCTGCTTGGACCAATGATTGGGAATTCGTCCTATGGCAAGATAGTTCACCATGTTGGCAAACCATGGTGTTTTTACTTATTGTACCTCAAACAATTGTTCATCTGGAAAAGAGTCATGAAGTGGGGAAGTGCTATGAGAAGGCTCGAGAAGGATTCGAGACAAATGGTCTGCTACAACATTTGTGGTGCCTTTCTTATCACGAATTTCTAGATTAAATTTCTGTAACAACAGGATCCATCGAATTAGACGAGGCTTGGTGTCCTTCTTTGAAAGGAGGTACCGAAGAGTAGAATGATCAGTGAATACAATAACCTTGGATCCTAAGAGATAGGATCGAAACTTGTCCAAGGCAAACACTACAGCTAGTAATTCTTTCTCAGTAGTGGTGTAGTTCAATTGCGCATCTGAGAGTGTCTTACTAGCATAGTAGATGACATGAGGTAACTTCTCTAGCCGTTGCCCTAAAACCGCCCCAATGGCATAGTCAGAAGCGTCACACATAAGTTCAAATGGAAGGGTCCAATTGGGAGGTTGTATGACAGGTGCCGTAGACAACTTAGATCGGAGTTTTTCAAAGGCCTCTTTACATGCTTCATCAAAGACAAAGGGTGTATCCTTGGCAAGAAGATTGCACAAGGGCCTAGAGATTTTGCTGAAGTCTTTAATGAAGCGATGGTAAAAACCAGCATGGCCAAGAAAAGAACGGATTTGTTTCACAGATTTGGGTGGAGGAAGATTAGAAATAAGATCAACTTTTGCTTTATCTACCTCAATACCTCTTTTGGACACAATGTGTCCCAAGACTATACCCTCTTGAACCATGAAATGGCTCTTTTTCCAACTCAGCACTAGATTGGTCTCCTTACATCTTTTCAGAACCAGGGCTAAATTACTGAGACAATCATCAAATGAGGGGCCAAAAACTGAAAAATCATCCATGAATACTTCCAAAAATTTTTCTACCATGTCAGAAAAAATTGCCATTATGCATCGTTGAAATGTTGCGGGTGCATTGCAGAGTCCAAATGGCATTCTTCTATACGCAAATGTCCCAAATGGACATGTGAAAGTGGTTTTCTCTTGATCATCGGGATACACGGCCACTTGGTTATATCCAGAATAACCATCTAAGAAACAGTAGAAACCCTGACCGGCTAACCTTTCCAATATTTGGTCAATAAAAGGCAAAAGAAAATGATCCTTCCTAGTCATGGAGTTTAACTTTCTATAGTCAATGCAAACACGCCAGCTAGTGGTCGTGCGTGTGGGCATCAACTCGCCTTCTGCATTTTCAACCACAGTAATGCCCGACTTCTTTGGTACTACTTGAGTTGGACTCACCCAGTTGCTATCGGAGATAGGATAAATGATTCCGGCATCTAGCAACTTCACTACTTCCTTCTTGACTACGTCTTTCATGTTTGGATTGAGTCTCCTTTGCATTTCACGGGTAGGTTTCGCATCTTCTTCTAGGTGAATGCGATGCATGCAAATAGATGGGTCAATCCCTTTCAGATCGGATACGGACCATCCAATTGCATGTTTATGTTCTCCTAGCACGCTCAAAAGTCGACTTTCCAGTTTGTCCGACAGGTCAGCCGCAATGATTATAGGTAGGGTGTCTTCTGGTCCTAGAAAAGCATACTTAAGTGTTACCGGAAGTGCCTTTAACTCAAGTTTGGGAGGAGACTCGATGGAGGGGCACTGTGGCGCACTAGAAAGGATAGGAAGAGGTTCATATTGGATTCGCCAAGGATGAGAATTCGTGGGAGACGGATTGTCGAGCAGGACATTGACTTCTTCTATGGCTTTGTCTAAATCAAAGTTATCAATATCAAAATGGGCTAAACATGCTGCCAAAGGGTCATCAGCCAGAATATAGGGAAGGGCTTCTTCTACAAGATAGTCCATTTTGTCCACTAGGAAGCACTCATCTTCCCTTGCAGGTTGGTCAGAGGCGTGGAATACATTTAGTTTGACTTTCATGTTCCCAAAAGATATATCCATTACCCCAGTTCTACAATTAATACATGCATTGGCTGTAGCTAGGAAGGGACGACCAAGAATCATAGGGATCTGTTTCTTAAGGTTCGGCACAGGTTCCATATCAAGGACGATGAAATCAACTGGAAAATAAAATTTATCTATCTTGACTAGGACATCTTCAATTGTTCCTCATGGTATTTTAACAGATCGATCAGCCAATTGCAGGGACACCGAAGTAGGCTTTAATTCACCTAATCCGAACTTTTCGTAGACTGAATAAGGAAGGAGGTTAACACTTGCCCCTAAATCTAATAGTGCACGATCAATCGAATTGTCTCCTACCACACAAGAGATGGTAGGTGCACCAGGATCCTTGAACTTTGGAGGGGTTTTGTGCTGGAGGATGGAGCTTACTTGTTCAGTTAGGAAGACCTTTTTAGGCACATGTGTCCTAGATTTTCGTTTCTGGGTACAAAGGTCTTTGAGAAATTTGGCATACGATGGAACTTGTTTTATGGCATCAAGAAGAGGGAGGTTGATTTTGACTTATTTGAATACCTCCATTATTTCTTCCAATGAAGTTCCTCTCATGCCAAAGGGAGAAGGTGCTTTCAGACATTGAGGAAAAGGGGCCTTCGGTGTAAAAGGTGTAGTCGATACTGGGTTCGATGGCGACCTAGAGGAGTTTGGGATCTCTTTAGGCATAGTCATACTCCTATCTTCATTTTCCTTATGTTCTTTTTCTCCAACCTTATTGTCCACTACGCGTCCGCTTCTTAAGGTAGTCATAGCATTAGCTTGTTCATGGTGAACATCATTCGGGTGAGTCTCTTGAGCCATGTACTGCCCTCTTGGGTTACTCACTGGTTGGCTTGGAAGCTTGCCTTCCTCTCTTTTATTTAGTGCACTCGCTAGCTGCCCTAGCTGGGTTTCTAATTTGGCAATAGATTGGGTATGGGAGTGCAACAATTGTGTATTGGCTCCGAGTCCTTGAAGGGCAGTCAAAACTTTTTGCTCAAAAGCCATATCTCTTTGGGGTGCTGGAGGAGGGACCTGTTGAAATTGTGAATAGTGAGTAGGAGGACGGTTCAGATGAACATTCGGAAAGGGTTGAAAGTTTTGGGAATAAGGTTGGGAAGTATTGGAAGTCTGCTGCTTCCAAGAGAAGTTTGGATGGTTGCATCACCCTGGGTTATAAGTGTTGGAAAATGGGTCATTACCCGGTCTGGACTGTGCTTGGGCAGCATTAACTTGTTCTTGCATAAATTCAGGAAATTGAGCTGCCGAAGAGCATTCATGAATAGGGTGAGACGGGCTAGAACAAAGAGCACAAACTTGTGCTTGGGGAAAGTTTGGAAGCTGTTCTCTAGACATTAGCTGGTCCAACTTGCGGGATAGTGCATCTACTTTGTCAGATAGACCTATGGACTGGCTAACTTCATATATGGTTCCTTTTCTTTGAGAACTCGGGGGTGCTTGACGAGCAGAGGAGGCATGGTGGAGAGAATTTTCATTAAGATTTTCAAACAATTGTTAGATGTATGCCCTAGAAGCCAATCTGGCTGACACATTGTTAATTCTAGGGACATAATTTTGTACTTGACTATTTACTATTGAATAAATAAAAGGCATCTTTTCATTCATATTATTTATATGTCTATGAATCGTCCTAATTCCAGTGGACCCCTCATCTCCTAATTCCTTCTAATGAAGGAAGAGGTATATAACTAACTTTTCCTCTCTATTTCACAAATGGGAAGTTAGAGAGGTTCGGAACTTTCATCTTTCTTCTGGTGCTGCCAAGGCCTGCCTCAAAGTAGATCTTCGGAAAGCCTACGACAGCGTGAACCGGCAATTTCTCTTGTTAAGGGGCCTGATGGATTGGCCTTTTGAGTATGAATTGGATACCTTTCAAACTTGGACAGAAATTAATAAGATGATGATACATATTCTCAAGAGTTGAGAATTTGAGCCATGTATCATTGGTGATTAATTTCTAAATGCTCCTGATCAATGGATCATCACGAGGACGGTGATCGATCCGATCAGTGCACAGATCACTTTTCTTCTGGATGGACGAGACTTGAGTCCACAGTGTAGGGACACTGAAGTGATAGTGCAGGTGCTTGTTAGAGAACAAGGGTACTGAGCGTGACCAAGACAAGAAGTCACTTGGATGTCTATCCACTCGTTAGTGACTTGCTTGATGTTGCAGTAGTATGACTGGTCCTTTGACCTGCGGTGCTTCGGCTACTCACAGTAAGGTTATTGTAGTTTGACTACACGTATACATGGTCTCTAGTCATATGGGTCCTTGTAGTGTAGATTGGCTGCAGTAAGTTCACTGTAGGAGTAGGGTATGCACTTACATGGAATCTATCGATCTTGATAGAAGAGGAGTGATCCTATGTAATTTGTTAGACTGAGTTCTAAGACCTTGGCCAGGGCAGTAATATAAAGTGGAGAAAGAGTTTTCCACTATCGAACTCGAGTCAAATAAATCTTGACATATGACAGACGAAGGGGTTTGACGAGTTATCCATGACCTCCGGACTGTAGAGATCCACGATAGTATGACTGTATCATATGATAACTGCACCTAGAGGTTCATCATTCTATTCTACTGGGTAGCCACTACATGCTGCTAGGTGTCACTGGTGGATGGTGAGACTCACAGGGATTATCTCGATGATCGATAAACCCTAATGAGTAGAGTTGGAATCGTTCCAATCCATTGAAAGGAGTTTTCAATGATATTGTGATAGAGATCATAATATATCTCACTACCAGTCAGAGTAGAACCTATGGGGTCACACACTAGAAGTATTGACTGATCCGATGGTTGAATCGTGATTAGGAATCACAAGTAATCAATTAGATTGATATTCAGTTGAAGAAGGAACAAAGGGAATTAATTAATTGGACTTGAAACAAGAGTCCTACTTCGAGTAGGATTCCTAGAGTCCTAATTGGATTAGGACTGGGAATCCTAGTTGGAGTAGGACTGGGATTCCTACTTGAAATAGGATTCCTACAATCCTAATTAGATTAGGAGTTTTGAATTAAAATTGGATTCCTACTTGGAGTAGGATTCCTAGAGTCCTAATCAGATTAGGACTTCGGATTCAAATTAGAGTCCTAATTGGATTAGGACTAAAATTAAATATGTCCTAATTTGGATTAGGGTTTCTTAAGTCACAATTAATTATTAATCTAATGAATCAATAAGACTCCTAATTGGATTAGGATTGAAGAGTTCAATTGAGTCAAAATTGATTTAAGTTCTAATTGGATTAGGACTTACCTAGATTGGATCTAAATTGGTTCACCCTTGGGCTAAGCCTAATTGGATTAGGGCTTGACCACATTAGGGCATTCCAAACCCTACTTAATGTGGATTAGGGTTTGCCAAGAGGGAGGGGCGCAAGCCCCTCCCCTTTTGACTACTTGGTGCGGCATGAAGAGAGGGGGCCGGCGCCCCCTCTTAGGAAACTAATCTGGGGTTCCTAAGTTGTAGGAACCCTAGATGGTTTTTAAAGGGAGCATGGGCCGGCGCCCTAAGAGATGGATGCTCTCCTCCTTGCAGCCGTGGCCTCCCTCTCCTCCTTCTCCATCTTCAGCCGCAAGCAAGAGCAAAAGAAAAAGAAGGGTGGCGGCCTCCTCCTCCTCTCTTCCTCCTTCCAACGCAGGGAGATAGAAAGAAGGCTGCAGGGGCTTTGATCTTCTTCCTCTCTTCATCCTTCTTCTTCCTCCTCTCAAGCACAATCAAGGGTTGATTGAAAGAGAGGAGATCAGCCATCAAAAGTTATCTCTGCAAGGAAGCTAGCACCCCGGGGAGATAGAAAGCTTGGATTGGTCCTCTGCTTCGTGTGGATACCCGTAGAGGCCGGGCACTTGAACGGCTTCAAGCGAACCTTCATCCTAAACCACGAACTTCAGTTTGCGGTGATCATCTACCCGCACTAGGTGAAGATCTGATCTTCCTAATGTTTCTAAAAGTTTTTAATCCTTATCTGTCTACGAACGGTTTTTGAACAACGTTCATGCGATGAACGGTCGATCCCGCGCATGCCTTTTCCGCTGCATCTGAATTTTTTAAAATTTTAGCGGCATGGGCGGGTCCCTAACAGTGGTATCAGAGCTTAGGCTTCGTAGATTAAGGTAAGGATTAATTATTAATAGGCTTATTTGATCTGAAAATTGAAAGATTATGCATGCTGAAAATTTTCTGCATGCAGATTTTTCTAGGGTGCTGATTTTTGCATGCTGATTTTTATATGATAAGATGATGATTCTAATTGCATTGTTAATGAGATTACAAAGTTTAGAATCATGATTAGCATGATCATCAACCTATGTCATGAGATAATCAGTTAGTTTTCAGATCTGAAAATTATAATTGCTGCATGTGGTGATGATCATAGGATTCAAACCCTTTTGGTATTAAATGTAAAGACCTGCGATGTGATCTGTAATGTCATGTAATTTTTCAGATGCTTGCATGCATCTTATTTGAGGTTTTGAGAGGCCTGCGTGCCTCCTAAAAGAAGATGTAATTTATTATTATTTTTATTTTACATCTGGTTGTATTTCTGTGATGTGATGTACGTCAACGATCAAGTTGAAGATAAGGCATGAGATGAACAGGGGTCTGAGCGGTTGATGGCGATTGGATCAAGAGTTGGTCAAGGATCGAATCAAGGAGGCTTGGAACCAATTTAAGAGTTGAAGACCAATTGATCGATTGACATGCATGTGCTTGTAATACGACCTAATTAGAATCCATGATCATCACCTATTTAAAGTTTAGCTTTATTTTGATGCTGCGATTATAACTGCCTGTGATGTGCCGTTTGCATGTGATGTGAATGAGAGTCGGGTAGATAGGTTTACATGTGATGTGAATGAGAGTCGGGTAGATAGGTTTACATGTGATGTAGCAAACCCAATTGAGACCTAAATTAAAACCTCCTCAATCAAGTCGAGAGTGAACCGACATGAGCAAGTCATATTAGATTAATTGATCTAATTGGTGTCTAGGAAAGCATGAAAGGTGGTTACTTAATTAGGACCTTACTCTCTGAGTAAGGGGAGCCTCCCACCTGCTTACCTGGCCAATTGTTCGATTACCTCTTATGAAGAGCTCAAGTTGCAAACACTAAGACCTGATTAACCAATATTAAGTCAATAGGTCTTCTACTGTAGTAGAGCTGCTAAGGCCTTTCTGATGTTGATTTGTCTCGGCTGGATACAGTGGTCAAGTTGCATCGGAGGGCTGGACCTCTCTATAGACATGAGATGTTGTAGGGTAAAGGTGGGGTTGGGCACTAATAACTGTTAGGTGAGGACCCAATGATGACTTTATTCCTGCGGTAATACGGTGGGTCCGACTTAACTAAGAAATGGGACCAATAACTGTTAGGTGAGGTTTTCATGGCTTAGAGACCAAGTTGCACTGCAACATGCTTGAGAAGCATTGTACAAGAGTTGTACATTCATCAATCTATGTGTCACCAATAACTGTTAGGTGAGGTGGCATGTAAATCGGTGGGATCGCAGTACCCACTAGAAACCCTAGTCGTGTGGGATTTCCGTTTTCCTACCAGGGAAGTGTGAGGAATTCGAGAAAATAGTGGGAGGAACATTTATTCTAAAAGATCTTAGGACAAATTTAGATCAAGTACAAAGTCTAACTAGAATCTTTACTCTCTGAGGATTATAAAGTCAGCTTCTAGACTCTTAACTCATATCCTATAGAACAACCGTTTGACCAAACCCAATTATAAAGATTGGCTCAGCAAATTTCAAAAATAGTTTTGAATTGTGAGAAATTCGGGTATATGCTAGACCATGGAATCGCCATGTTACCAATCCGTCCGATCATTGATCAGCGTAAGACGCATGCTAAAGTGGACGAACAATGACAATAAGGTTAGGTGCTGCACAATGGCATCCATGTCCAATGAATTACAATGCCAGCACGAGAACATGAAGACTGCCAGGAACATATTAAATCACCGGCAAGAGTTGTATGGCGATCAGAGTCGCGCAGCATGTTTTGAAGTGTCCAAGAGGCTCTTCAAGGCAAAAGATGCGCGATGGACAGTCTGTCCATGATCATGGTTTGACCATGATAAAGGACTTAGAGAAGCTTGAGAAGCTTAGCATGACCATGCACAAGGAATTGCAAACAGATTTGATCCCGCAATCCCTTCCAGCTTCATATGAACAGTTTATAGTAAACTACCATATGAACAAGGTTGTATGCACTAAAATAGAATTGTTAAATAAATTGGTAACAAACTTAGGGACCTTGAAGAAGTTCAAGGGGCATCGTTTTTGCTGTCAAGTTAGTTTCTACTTTCAAAAGAGAGTCTATTTGGAAGAAGAAGAAGCCTGCGAAGAAGCAGAAGACTAAAAAAACACCAAGTAAGGAAGTTCCAAGAAAAGGGCCAATTGCAAGGAAAAGTGTTTCCATTGCATCATGGACAGCCATTGGAAGAGGAACTGTCCTACATACATGGGAAGCACAAAGAACATGAAGGGTGACAGACCTTCAGAAGGTTTGTCAGATATGCTTAGGATACTTAGGGACTGTTACCTATTGCTAGCAGAAATTTGATTTTTGTAGCACAGAAAGTTTTTTATTTATTTGAAAATTAAATTGATTCAACATGGTTTTATGATTGACAGTCTCTATCACATACATATGGATGTATCTGTGAATATATCTGAGCAAACAGTGAATACCATATGATCTAATAGATCCAAAAATGAGATAAATCTAAAGTATTTATGGCACCTCAGGCTTGGCCATATAGGAGAAGACAGAATAAACAAATTGGAGAAACATGAGCTTTTGGGCTCATTGACTTTCGAGTCATATTTGATTTGTGAATTCTGCCCTCAAGAAAAGATGGCCAAATTATCCTTTGTAGGACACAGGGAGGTCCACTGAAATACTTACCCTAGTACACACTGATGTGTGTGGCCCATTCGATGTGCAGGCTAGGGGTTGTAATTTTTTACTTCATTTTACCGATGATTACTCACGGTATGGATATGTGTATGAGACACAAATATGAAACTTTTGAAAGGTTCAAAAAGCTTAGATATGAAGTAGAAAAATAAGCACAAAAACTCATTAAGGTTCTTCGATCAGATCGAGGAAGCAAATACCTTAGTGGAGAGTTCCATGATTATCTCAAGAAGAATGGTATAGTTTCATAATGGACTCCTCCTGATACACCTCAGCTCAATGGAGTGTCAGAGAGGAGGAATCGGACTCTATTGATATGGTCCAGTCCATGATGAGCTTCATTGATTTACCCTTGTTTCTTTAGATAGATGCCCTATTTTCAGCTATTTACTTGTTGAATAGAGTTCCCTCTAAAGTCCATTCCTACCGCACCATATGAAGATATGACATGGTAAGAAACCAAGATTTGGGGATGTCCGGCCCACGTCAAGAGGCTACAGGCAGACAAGTTAGAGGCTAGGACCATAAGTGCTCGTTTTATAAGATATCCTAAAGAGTCATTAGGATACAATTTTTACGTCTCAGAGGATCACAATGTGTTTGTGAGCCGTCACGCCATCTTCTTGGAAAAACCAGTTTATCCTTGATAGAGGCAGTGGGAGGAAAATTGAGCTTGAAGAGAAAGTCTCTGAAAAGCAACGAGTCATGGATCCTATCGAACCCATTCATACAGAGCCAGTACACGATGTCCCTCAACCACCTCACAGATCTAGTAGGGTCTCCCATCCTCCCGATAGATACTTAGGTATACTAGAAGAGGATACCGAGGAAATGTTCCTAGTGGGAGATAGGGATCACACGAAGGATCCCAAAACCTACGACGAGGCGATATCTGATATCGATTCCGAGAAATGGTTGGAAGCTATGAAGTCAGAGTAAGACTCCATACATTCCAACCAAGTCTGGACCTTAGTAGATCCACCAGAAGGTATTGTACCTATTGGATGCAAATGGATCTACAAAAGAAAGATAGGTTCGGATGGAGAGGTAGAGACCTATAAGGCAAAGCTTGTGGCGAAAGGGTATAGTCAGCGCGAGGGCATTGACTATCAGAAGACCTTTTCACCTGTAGCCATGCTGAAATCCATCCGAACATTGCTTGCCATTGCAGCATTTCATGATTATGAAATCTGGCAGATGGATGTGAAAACAGCATTCCAGAATGGATATCTTGATGAAGACATCTATATGGAACAACTTTTGGGTTTTACTTCTAGTGATGGAGATCACAAGGTCTGCAAGCTGCAAAGGTCCATCTATGGACTAAAGCAAGCATCTCGGAGTTGGAACACTCGTTTCAATAACGCAATCAAAACGTTTGATTTCATCAAAAACGAAGAGGAACCGTGTGTTTACAAAAGGGTTAGTGGGAGCGCTGTCGTATTTCTCATACTGTACGTGGACGACATCCTCCTGATAGGGAATGATATTCCCATGCTAACCTCGGTCAAGGTCTGGTTGTCAAAAAGAATTCTCCATGAAAGACCTTGGGGAAGCATCCTATATCTTGGGAATTAAGGTCTATAGAGATAGATCTAAAAGGATGCTTGGCCTATCATAGAAGATGTACATAGAGGAAGTGCTGAAAAGGTTCAGCATGGAAAACTCTAAAAGGGGTCTCTTACCCCTAAGGCATGGAATAAATCTCTCCAAGAAGATGTGCCCCAACACATCTGAAGAGATTCAACGCATAAGTAAGATTCCCTATGCATCAGCAATAGGGAGCCTCATGTATGCCATGCTGTGTACATGACTTGATATAGTACATGCTGTGAATGTCACGAGCATATGTCAATCAAATCCAGGCAAAAAGCACTGGATAGCTGTGAAGAACAGTCTTAAGTACTTGAGAAGAACTAAGGACATGTTCTTGGTCCTTGGGAGAAGATCAGAGTTGAAGGTAGAAGGATGCACACATATTGATGATAGAAAGTCTACATCAGAATATGTGCAATGGTGGTTCAGTAAATTGGAAGAGTTCCAAACAACCGATCATTATAGATTCTACCTTAGAAGCTGAATGTTAAGCCGTATCTAAGGGTGCAGTGGAAACTTTCTGGTTAAAAGTTAATTGCATAGTTAGGTGTAATGTCATTAGATGCCATAATACTTTATTGCGATAATATTGGCACCATAGCACTAGCTATGGAGCCAAGGTCTCATCAGAAGTCCAAACACATAGAGCGGCGCTTCCATCTCATACGCGACTATGTTGAGAAGAAATATGTAGAGGTGCAGAGAGTAGACTCCGCGGATAACGTGGCTGACCCATTCACTAAGCAGCTAAGTCAGCAAAAGACTGAAGCCCACCTTGAGAAGATGGGGCTTAGATATATGACTGATTGGCTTTAGTGCAAGTGGGAGATTGTTAGATGTATGCCCTAGAAGCCAATCTGGCTGACACATTGTTAATTCTAGGGACATAATTTTGTACTTGACTATTTATTATTGAATAAATAAAAGGCATCTTTTCATTCATATTATTTATGTGTCTATGAATCGTCCAAGAAATTAATAAGATGATGATATATATTCTCAAGAGTTGAGAATTTGAGCTGTTCGTCCTTTCCTGTCTACCTAAAAATATGCTAGACAGATCGTTGTTAGAACCGACGAACAAAAGTTAAATTTAATTCTACTCTTACCTTCCTTACTCGAAGAATAGTGGTTGTAAGAGGTCGATCCACAGGGAGGCGATTGGAGTTGCTTAAAAATTAGAACGTTCACTCGGATTTGAAATCGATTTTTGAATGATAGAAGAAAAACATTATTTTGGGGATGTTGAATAATTCTCTAGTTGAAACTAACTAAAAGACAGGTGCTTAGATTCGAAAAGCATTTATTTAATTAATCAAAGAAGAATTTTGGCATAAATTAAAATAGACAACACTAGGAAGATTGAAGCTTAGAATATAAATTTTATATATATAAAAAAAAAGTTAAATATATTGCATCAAAGAAAAATTAAAAGATTGCATAATTTGAAGAACGTAGATTGAAAACAACAGAAATTACAACTTTAGCATGAATAAAACTAAAAATCCCAAAACACTTGCTCTCAAAATAAAACTCTTAATAAAACAAAAAAAAGAAAACTAAAAAAAAAAAAAAAACAAACAGAACATGCTCTGTTTTCAAAAGAGAAAACAGAGCATTTCTCTTCTTCTTCCCCAAACCGAACTCTCCTCCTGAGCCGACTCCTTCTTCTCCCCCTGGCTCTGTTTCTTGGCCTCCACCGAGCACACCCTCCCCTTGGCCTTCCCCTTCTCCTTTTATAGCCGCGGGGTCACTTGGAATTTGGGGAGGAATCACCGGTCATCCGAGATGCTGGGAAGGAGGAGGAGATGGCGGGCGGATTGCTCCGGACGACTTCCCTCTTTGGCCACGGATGCGAGATCGCCGGACGCCTGATGCGGAAGGTGGGGACGGCTGGGATTCGGATCGCAGAAGGGAGGTGCGGACTTCCTTCTTCGGGCGCTGCTGGGATCACGGCTTGCATCACGGGGCTCCGGGAGGTGGATCAAGAGCGACTGGGATTGGATGCGGAAGGTGGAGACGCGCTGAAATGGAAGAAAATTTGGGCATTTTCACCGCGTGAAGAACGCGGTTGCTGGGACGTGCCGGCTATGAGATGTATCTGATACGCGGGCGTTGCTGCTGCTGATGGTGTGGAGGATTGGGACGCATGCGGAAGGCACGGATGGAAGGTTCACTGCGTGATACACTGGGGATCTAATCGCGAGATCCTTGGGAAAGAGCTGCTGGTTGATCCGGTTGGGACGCGGCATGGGCTGGCACGCTGAAGAAGAAGATCACGGAAGAGCTGGGATTTTGATCGCGTAAGGAAGGAGACGCATGCGGAAGGTGAAAGCGGACAGGATTGGAAGGAGTTGGGAATCCGGAAGAGGAACACGGATGGGATGAATCCTTTCTTCTCCCCTTCTTTCGCACGGGATGAAGCTGGGTGCTGTGCCGTTGAGGTGCGCTGATTGCGCATTGGGGACGAGCTGGCAGCGACGCGGATGGAAGGTGGGGATGCGGGCTGAAGAGGAAGGATGTGGCCTTGCTTGGATCACGGGAAGGAAGGAGACGCGGGCGTTGCGGATGAAGCAGGGACGCGTGAAGGCTGATCCGGCGGGAACACTGCGGGAGGAAGAAGAACATTAGTATATTTTTCGTAACACTGTTCATATGAACAGTGTTTTCTCGTAACACTGTTCATATAAATAGTGTTTTCACGTAACACTATTCATATGAACAGTGTTTTCACGTAACACTATTCATATGAACAGTGTTTTCACGGAACACTGTTGTTTCATCTCGGAACACTGTTCATATGAACAGTGATTTCAGCATGAACAGTAACTTGAGGAATAAATAGTATTTTCAGCTATCTTCATAGGAGTGGAGGTTAAAAAGGTCTTTTTCTTTGTGATGAAGTGAGAGTGGGAATCTCTATTCCGAAAGAGTGTGTGTGCTAATCCGGAAAGGAGGGAATGCGATGATCACTAGGAGATCGCATGCGGGCTCGGATGTTTGGGTACACATGTACTCGATCAGATCATAGCAAGATTGGGCCCGCGCGGTTTGGGGCCATGATGCATCCCTCTAATCCCTACCAAATGCGCATTTAGACTTTAATTTATACTAACATGTGCCAAACAAAAATATAGTATTAACTTAGTGATTTTATCGTTATATGTTAGCAGTAATACTAATTTAAGCAGCATGTAGATCGTACTTTTGTGCTCTCATCACACCCCCCAACTAGCTTATTGCTAGTCTCTAGCAATTCAGTGCGAAAATGATAAAATGAGAGAGCAAAAGTGTTATTTATTATATAAATATCCTAAGATAAATACTCACTTTCGTAGAGCATTACGATTGCACTTAGCATGTGCAACAAGCCGTTAAACCCCTAGGTTACCCTAGCGGACGAGTGTTGTCTCGTAAGGGTTTGCAGTGAAGTTACCCACAAACTTCATCAGTCAGGAATTTCCAAATTTTAACTCAAAATTTGAACAAGTATTACTGTATGAAACTAGAATTGCAAGGACAATAGAGACTTGTTGTTATCATATTTAAACAGACTCTAACTCAAGTTTCATTACACCCCATCTATCTGCTAACAAGTCAAGAATGTAGTGAGGTGCAAGATAGTATCATATAAATGAGTGGCTTTCACTTACTTCCAACATGATCACTCCAATTTTCAAGACTTTCTAGAGTTAAATGGTAATGAACACCCCGGATTTATTTATTCTTTTTTTTTTTTTTTAGACTGAATGCTAAGAAGAATGACTTGTGCAATATCTAGCCTTATTAAGCTTTCTAGCTAACCCATGTAGCGAGTGTTAGGCCAATGACTCTCGATCCAAATGGCTCAGGGCACTAGGTGTAGAGACACCCTAACAGGCTTAATAACTCAGGTTAACTAGGCTTCAAGGCCAAATTAGTCACTCAGAGTTTTATCTCAATCATCCTCACCTTTTTACGCGAACACTCGCTGCTTGCCAGGCAGGAGGCCCGGTTACTCAGTGAGAAGACTTAAATTAAACTCATTATTTTATTTTATTTTATCTCCTTTTTTTTTCTTTTTTTTTCTCTTTTTTTTTTTTTTGGTTAGGCTAGGGTGTTCATCACACATATAACTCTAAATTATCCCAAAAATTAAAAGTATTCATATTAGTCGTAAGTTTACATACCCCACTATTCATGTGCTTACGTGTAGGTGCTAACTCATCTTGTATCATGTTAGCAGAAGATAGGTGGGATGAAAACTTAAGCTAGAACTGCTATCATATTTCTTAACTCAAAGCTATTGTCAGAGCAATTCCTAGTTTGTACACCCAAAAAGATTAGAGTTTGAGTTAAAAATTTGAAATCCCCTTTTTTTTTTGAAATTTTAATATTTTTTTTTAATTTTTTTTTAATTGCATAAAAAAATCAAAAATATTCTCTCCCTTTTTTTTTTTGAAGAAAAATCAAAAATATTCTCACCCCCATACCTAAATCTAACATTGTCCTCAATGTTAAAGAAAATTTAAAGCAGTAAGAGGACAGAGGAGAAGGTACCTGATATGGGCGGATAAATTGGGGCAAAATACCCCCAAACCTGCATTTTTTTTTTTTTTTTGAGAATATTTACATGTTGGGTTGCCTCCCAAGAGCGCTAAGTTTTATGTCTTCAGCCAGACAAAATGTAAATCCCCATTTTTTTTCAACCATTATCTAAGAATGGTTTTGGAAGAGTCCAAGGAAGAACAGTTGGCTGGTGACGATCTATGCTTATAAGAGGAACAGAACTAGGGGGTGAATACTCGACCACTTCCTCAGAATGGGCAAGGTAAGCTTCTAAAGGGTCCTTATTATAAGTTTGTAAGAAAGTCTCCTGAACCAGACTTTCAATCATGTCAACTTCATTGATTTCTTTGTCGTCTGGTGGTTGTTTACTTATATTAAAGACATTAAGTTCGACTTTCATATTGCCAAAAGATAACTTCAGCATCCCATTCCGACAATTGATCACAGCATTTGCTGTGGCTAAGAAGGGTCTACCTAAAATTATAGGTGTGTGATTGTCTGGATGTATTACAGGTTCGGTCTCAAGGATAACGAAGTCCACAGGATAGTAAAACTCGTTTACCTTCACTATTACATCCTCTACAATCCCTTTGGGGTACTTCACCGTCCTATCTGCTAAGAAAAGGGTAATATTTGTGGGCTTTAATTTTTCCAAACCTAACTTTTGGTACACATAGTAGGGAAGTAGGTTCACACTGGCTCCTAAATCTAATAGGGCTCTCTGGATGATCGTCTCTCCTATTTTTATTTCAATGGTGGGGCAACCAGGATCTTTAAATTTCGGGGCAATCTGTTGTTGAATGAGAGATGAGGCTTGTGCAGCCATAACAGCTTGCCTAGGAATGCTGGTTTTTCTTTTAACCGTGGTAAGATCTTTCAAGAATTTTGTATAGGAGGGAATTTGTCTTATGGCATCGAGAAAAGGTATATTTATTTGAACAGTTTTAAAGACTTTCATTATTTCATCAAAGTTAGATTGTTTCTTTGAGTCCTGAAGTCTACTGGGAAAGGGAGCCTTGGGTGTGTATGTCTCTATTGGTTTCTCCTCTATTCCTTGTGTTTTCTGTTCTTGTGCCTTTTTCTGAGTGGGATTCAGTTCATGCTTTTCTTCTTTTTCTTGTATAGAAAGTTGAACCTTATTGTCCACTTGCTTGCCAGACCGTAAAGTAGTAATTGCTTGGACTTCATGGTTCTGGTTTCCATTAGAATCAATCTGATACTGACCTATCTGACCTTGATTTTGTTGTCTACTAGGGTTAGGCACTGGTTGACTAGGTAGTTCACCTTTCTTCCTATCCCCTAGAGAGTTAGCTATTTGGCTCAGACTAACCTCAAGTTTTGCAATTGCTTGCGCATGGAATTGGTTAGTCTGGGCTTGGGCTGTATTGGTCTGTTGTTGTTGCTTGATAAAATCTTGTTGTTGTTTCATCATATTAGCCATCATGGTTTCTAATTGTGAAGGTTGCTGTAGGATAGGGGCATTATAAGGCGGTACAGATGGAACCAAAGGTTGGTTCATTTGTGGTGGACCTATCCTGGGGAAGTTGTTCTGAAAACCTGGTGGACCACCTTGATGCTGAATAGGTTCATTTTGCTTGTATGAGAAATTTGGGTGGAACCTATTATCAGGGTGGTAAACTGGGCTGAACGAGTTGGGAGTGGGCTTCTTAAAGGCACTATATGAATTTAGAGCATTTGCTTGCTCGGCCTTTATGGTAGGTAAACTAGGACAACACTCCACTAGATGCTCAAACTGTTACACAAGATACATAAACTTTGTAACTCATGATCCACTTTCATGATGGGATTTAACTCTTTATATGAACTTGAGCTAGTGGAAACAGTGAAAGCATCAAACTTTTTGCTTAAGTTGTTCATTCCAGTCACCAGATTGGACATGACATTTTTGAGTTCTGGGTCTGCTTTCATTTCATAATTACCCGGTTTTCTAGACCCGAACTCATCTCTATTTACTTCCTCACCATAGCTACTCCAATTTTGGGCGTTCTCGGCTAAGTCAACAAGAAATTCATAGGCTTGATCCGGGGTTTGGTCCATGAACCTACCCTTGTGCATGGACTCGATCATGTTTCTATGTGCCGGAGGTAGTCCTTTATAAAAGAAATGTACTAGATCAGCCTTGTCAAGCCCATGGTGCGGGCATTTGACCAAAAGATCATGAAATCTTTTCCAAAGTTGGGAAAATTCCTCCTCTGATTTTCCTCTAAAAGTTCTTATAGCATCCTTAATTTTTTCTGTTTTAATCATGGGGTAAAATTTTGCCATGAACTTCCTAGATAGTTGTTCCCATGATGTGATAGAATTTGAAGCAAGGGAATACAGCCATGCAGCAGCACGATCCTCTAAAGTCATTGGAAACAATCTTAATTTAATACCCTCTTCATCTAAGTTTTGATTTCTAAACGTTTGACAGATTGTCAAAAATTTGTTTAGATGAATGTAGGGTTGTTCACTCTCGAACCCATGAAACTTGGGTAACATATTTATTGTTGCAGCCCGAATCTCGAATTGGGCTGCATTATTAATTGGTAAAACTATGCAAGTAGGGGGACTAGCGGATGCGGGTGCGAATAATTCATTCAAAGTTCTAATATGTTCACCCATTGTAGAGATTGACAGTTGGTTTACACTTCGCAAGTTGTGATGAAAAGTTCTGTCAATCTCAGGATCAAATGGGGTTAACTTATCCCTTAATGACCTTCTACCATGCATACATTTTCCACAACTTAATTAGACTCAATTTTTAAATGAAATCCTAAAAGATAAGAAGAAGGGCTAGACCAAGATGACCACAATCAACACCACACAATAGATTGGCTCTTTAATCTTGAGGTTAAAGAAGGTTTAGTAGCTTTTAAGCTAGTTGCACAGAGATTTATCAGGTTAAAAAGTTCCTGAAATTCTCTCCTAGATTAGACAGCTCCTAATCTCCCTTTCAGATTAAGCTTGAGCTTACCAGTTAAGCGATCCAGTAATCAGTGACCAGGAAAGTCCCGGGGTGTGTGGTGGTGCCAGAAGGGATACACCAATACCACAATACCCGTAACAGTTCTCACTGTTGTAAAACTTTCCTAGACATCACCAATTACTAAATCCTCACTGGAGTGGCTTTCAGCCGCTTCTTTCCAAGAGCCTAATTGAGCTCGAAAACCCTAAGGCCAACGTCTAATTTGATTTTAATTTAATTTGGCTTAGGATAAGTATGCAAGGTGGTGATTTTTGGGCTAAGGACAGGTAATGACTTCCCGACCTTATCTTTTTAGTGGGTTTTGCCCTTAAATTATTTTATGCAAATGCTTGATGCAACAAATAATCAATAATTTTTTTAAAGTTTATGCAATGTCATTAGGTTGTATTGATTAAATGAGCAAGCAAAATATATTTTTTTTTACTTTTACTTTTTTTTTTATTTTTATTATTTTTATTTTTTTTTAATTTTTTTTTTATTTTTTTTTTAGCAATAACTTGAATGTAAACTAAAACTAATCCTTATGCGTCACTCAATCTCCGAATGCCCGTTGAATAAGCTCTGGAGATTACTCCGTGAGAAGCCCCAATAGAGGTATGATCACCTCGGGGGATTGCACCTTATTAACTACTAGCAAAAATAATATTTTTTTTTTGAAATTTTTTTTAAATTTTTTTTGAATATTTTTTATATTTTTTAAAAAAATTTAAATTTAAATTTCAAATTTCGAATTTCAAAATTCAAATTTTGAATTTAAATTTTTGAATTTTTGAATTTTAAAATATTTTTTATATTTATTTTTTTTTTTTGAAAATTTTTTTTTCGAATTTCAAATTTCAGATTTTAATAACTACGAAATTATTAACTGAAAATAATCAAAATAACAAAAATAAAAACTTACTACCGGAGTGCGTTCACTCCGGGCATCCAAAATCCAATTTGATCTTCGTGATCGTTCTTGCTTCTCGATTTGCCTCCCCGGCAACGGCGCCAAAATTCTGTTCGTCCTTTCCTGTCTACCTAAAAATATGCTAGACAGATCGTTGTTAGAACCGACGAACAAAAGTTAAATTTAATTCTACTCTTACCTTCCTTACTCGAAGAATAGTGGTTGTAAGAGGTCGATCCACAGGGAGGCGATTGGAGTTGCTTAAAAATTAGAACGTTCACTCGGATTTGAAATCGATTTTTGAATGATAGAAGAAAAACATTATTTTGGGGATGTTGAATAATTCTCTAGTTGAAACTAACTAAAAGACAGGTGCTTAGATTCGAAAAGCATTTATTTAATTAATCAAAGAAGAATTTTGGCATAAATTAAAATAGACAACACTAGGAAGATTGAAGCTTAGAATATAAATTTTATATATATAAAAAAAAAGTTAAATATATTGCATCAAAGAAAAATTAAAAGATTGCATAATTTGAAGAACGTAGATTGAAAACAACAGAAATTACAACTTTAGCATGAATAAAACTAAAAATCCCAAAACACTTGCTCTCAAAATAAAACTCTTAATAAAACAAAAAAAAGAAAACTTAAAAAAAAAAAAAAACAAACAGAACATGCTCTGTTTTCAAAAGAGAAAACAGAGCATTTCTCTTCTTCTTCCCCAAACCGAACTCTCCTCCTGAGCCGACTCCTTCTTCTCCCCCTGGCTCTGTTTCTTGGCCTCCACCGAGCACACCCTCCCCTTGGCCTTCCCCTTCTCCTTTTATAGCCGCGGGGTCACTTGGAATTTGGGGAGGAATCACCGGTCATCCGAGATGCTGGGAAGGAGGAGGAGATGGCGGGCGGATTGCTCCGGACGACTTCCCTCTTTGGCCACGGACGCGAGATCGCCGGACGCCTGATGCGGAAGGTGGGGACGGCTGGGATTCGGATCGCAGAAGGGAGGTGCGGACTTCCTTCTTCGGGCGCTGCTGGGATCACGGCTTGCATCACGGGGCTCCGGGAGGTGGATCAAGAGCGACTGGGATTGGATGCGGAAGGTGGAGACGCGCTGAAATGGAAGAAAATTTGGGCATTTTCACCGCGTGAAGAACGCGGTTGCTGGGACGTGCCGGCTATGAGATGTATCTGATACGCGGGCGTTGCTGCTGCTGATGGTGTGGAGGATTGGGACGCATGCGGAAGGCACGGATGGAAGGTTCACTGCGTGATACACTGGGGATCTAATCGCGAGATCCTTGGGAAAGAGCTGCTGGTTGATCCGGTTGGGACGCGGCATGGGCTGGCACGCTGAAGAAGAAGATCACGGAAGAGCTGGGATTTTGATCGCGTAAGGAAGGAGACGCATGCGGAAGGTGAAAGCGGACAGGATTGGAAGGAGTTGGGAATCCGGAAGAGGAACACGGATGGGATGAATCCTTTCTTCTCCCCTTCTTTCGCACGGGATGAAGCTGGGTGCTGTGCCGTTGAGGTGCGCTGATTGCGCGTTGGGGACGAGCTGGCAGCGACGCGGATGGAAGGTGGGGATGCGGGCTGAAGAGGAAGGATGTGGCCTTGCTTGGATCACGGGAAGGAAGGAGACGCGGGCGTTGCGGACGAAGCAGGGACGCGTGAAGGCTGATCCGGCGGGAACACTGCGGGAGGAAGAAGAACATTAGTATATTTTTCGTAACACTGTTCATATGAACAGTGTTTTCTCGTAACACTGTTCATATAAATAGTGTTTTCACGTAACACTATTCATATGAACAGTGTTTTCACGTAACACTATTCATATGAACAGTGTTTTCACGGAACACTGTTGTTTCATCTCGGAACACTGTTCATATGAACAGTGATTTCAGCATGAACAGTAACTTGAGGAATAAATAGTATTTTCAGCTATCTTCATAGGAGTGGAGGTTAAAAAGGTCTTTTTCTTTGTGATGAAGTGAGAGTGGGAATCTCTATTCCGAAAGAGTGTGTGTGCTAATCCGGAAAGGAGGGAATGCGATGATCACTAGGAGATCGCATGCGGGCTCGGATGTTTGGGTACACATGTACTCGATCAGATCATAGCAAGATTGGGCCCGCGCGGTTTGGGGCCATGATGCATCCCTCTAATCCCTACCAAATGCGCATTTAGACTTTAATTTATACTAACATGTGCCAAACAAAAATATAGTATTAACTTAGTGATTTTATCGTTATATGTTAGCAGTAATACTAATTTAAGCAGCATGTAGATCGCACTTTTGTGCTCTCATCATGAGCCATGTATCATTGGTGATTAATTTCTAAATGCTCCTGATCAATGGATCATCACGAGGACGGTGATCGATCCGATCAGTGCACAGATCACTTTCCTTCTGGATGGACGAGACTTGAGTCCACAGTGTAGGGACACTGAAGTGATAGTGCAGGTGCTTATTAGAGAATAAGGGTACTGAGCGTGACCAAGACAAGAAGTCACTTGGATGTCTATCCACTCGTCAGTGACTTGCTTGATGTTGCAGTAGTATGACTGGTCCTTTGACCTGCGGTGCTTCGGCTACTCACAGTAAGGTTATTGTAGTTTGACTACACGTATACATGGTCTCTAGTCATATGGGTCCTTGTAGTGTAGATTGGCTGCAGTAAGTTCACTGTAGGAGTAGGGTATGCACTTACATGGAATCTATCGACCTTGATAGAAGAGGAGTGATCCTATGTGATTTGTTAGACTGAGTTCTAAGACCTTGGCCAGGGCAGTAATATAAAGTGGAGAAAGAGTTTTCCACTATCGACCTCGAGTCAAATAAATCTTGACATATGACAGACGAAGGGGTTTGACGAGTTATCCATGACCTCCGGACTGTAGGGATCCACGATAGTAGGACTGTATCATATGATAACTGCACCTAGAGGTTCATCATTCTATTCTACTGGGTAGCCACTACATGCTGCTAGGTGTCACTGGTGGATGGTGGGACTCATAGGGATTATCTCGTTGATCGATAAACCCTAATGAGTAGAGTTGGAATCGTTCCAATCCATTGAAAGGAGTTTTCAATGATATTGTGATAGAGATCATAATATATCTCACTACCAGTCAGAGTAGAACCTATGGGGTCACACACACTAGAAGTATTGACTGATCCGATGGTTGAATCGTGATTAGGAATCACAAGTAATCAATTAGATTGATATTCAGTTGAAGAAGGAACAAAGGGAATTAATTAATTGGACTTGAAACAAGAGTCCTACTTCAAGTAGGATTCCTAGAGTCCTAATTGGATTAGGACTGGGAATCCTAGTTGGAGTAGGACTGGGATTCCTACTTGAAATAGGATTCCTACAATCCTAATTAGATTAGGAGTTTTGAATTAAAATTGGATTCCTACTTGGAGTAGGATTCCTAGAGTCCTAATCGGATTAGGACTTCAGATTCAAATTAGAGTCCTAATTGGATTAGGACTAAAATTAAATATGTCCTAATTTGGATTAGGGTTTCTTAAGTCACAATTAATTATTAATCTAATGAATCAATAAGACTCCTAATTGGATTAGGATTGAAGAGTTCAATTGAGTCAAAATTGATTTAAGTTCTAATTGGATTAGAACTTACCTAGATTGGATCTAAATTGGTTCACCCTTGGGCTAAGCCTAATTGGATTAGGGCTTGACCACATTAGGGCATTCCAAACCCTACTTAATGTGGATTAGGGTTTGCCAAGAGGGAGGGGCGCAAGCCCCTCCCCTTTTGACTACTTGGTGCGGCATGAAGAGAGGGGGCCGGCGCCCCCTCTTAGGAAACTAATCTGGGGTTCCTAAGTTGTAGGAACCCTAGATGGTTTTTAAAGGGAGCATGGGCCGGCGCCCTAAGAGATGGATGCTCTCCTCCTTGCAGCCGTGGCCTCCCTCTCCTCCTTCTCCATCTTCAGCCGCAAGCAAGAGCAAAAGAAAAAGAAGGGTGGCGGCCTCCTCCTCCTCTCTTCCTCCTTCCAACGCAGGGAGATAGAAAGAAGGCTGCAGGGGCTTTGATCTTCTTCCTCTCTTCATCCTTCTTCTTCCTCCTCTCAAGCACAATCAAGGGTTGATTGAAAGAGAGGAGATCAGCCATCAAAAGTTATCTCTGCAAGGAAGCTAGCACCCCGGGGAGATAGAAAGCTTGGATTGGTCCTCTGCTTCGTGTGGATACCCGTAGAGGCCGGGCACTTGAACGGCTTCAAGCGAACCTTCATCCTAAACCACGAACTTCAGTTTGCGGTGATCATCTACCCGCACAAGGTGAAGATCTGACCTTCCTAATGTTTCTAAAAGTTTTTAATCCTTATCTGTCTACGAACGGTTTTTGAACAACGTTCATGCGATGAACGGTTGATCCCGCGCATGCCTCTTCCGCTGCATCTGAATTTTTTAAAATTTCAGCGGCATGAGCTGGTCCCTAACAATAATTGCTATGCCTCATGTTCACTTTTAAGCATGAAAGTACCCCCACAAGAAGCATCAACCATTTGACGGTTTCGTTCGGACAGTCCGTCATAAAAGCATTGCACTAATTGCCACTTGGGTATTTGATGATGCGGGCATTTCCGGAGTAAATCTCTAAATTTTTTCCAAGTTTCATGAAATTCTTCCCCGTCAGATTGGGAGAAGCTCGTGATAGCACGCCTAAATTGGTTTGTTCTTCCTATGGAAAAATATTTTTTTAGGAATTCATATTGCATTTGAACCCAAGAGGGAATAGAATTGGTTTCTAATGAATGGAGCCATTGTTTAGCTCTATCCTTAAGGGAAAAAGAAAACAGCCTAAGTTTCAGAGCATCATCAGTGAAGTTCTGAATTTTGACAGTAGTGCAGATCTCAAGGAACTCATCCAAATGTTTATATGGGTCTTCATTGTTAAGTCCATAAAAAGAGGGAAGCATTTGGATGACACTAGACTTAATTTCAAACTGCACAGCAGCTGTGGTATCAGGTAGTCGAATACAAGATGGAGAGGTATAAATGGAAGGAGTGAAGTACTCTTTTAACAGTTTGGGTTGCTCTTCAGCCATCTCGACAAGTGGTGTAGATCCTATGGTTCTATAGGTACGGATTTCGGCTCGAAGGGCCCCAATAGAACGCTCTATTTCAGAATCAAAAGGTACTAATTCAGGAGATCTGGAACGACACCCTAGCATACACTAATGCTTTTCTAATCAGTCAAGTGCGGTCAAGCATGCATTAAAAGAAAAAGACTTCAAATCCTTATGTTTGCCCTAAAATCACTAGACAGCTCCTAACTGGTTTGAAGAGGGCACCTAAGCCTCCAATCCGGTCTAATGAACTGAGTTGACCAGGTAAGCTCCCAGGTAAGTGGGGGGGTCACGATGCGTTGCAAAGGTCCCACTTAAAAACCACTTGCCTCGAACAGATGAACTGTCTCCCTTGGGACAAAGCTTGCCTAGATATCAACTGAGCCACAGAGCGAAATTGGTGCAACTTTCGGTGATCTTCGTCCTATTGAGCTCGAATGTCCCTAGGGGGCCAACGTCTAATTGATTTTAATTAAAATGATAGCTATGTGAAAATTGATTCACCTAATTTGGGCAAGAATCTGGTGATGAAATCCAGTTCTTATCTTGTTGGGGTGATTGCTCTTACTATGTGCGGATTAATTGGTGTATGTGTATCAGGCATACATTCACACTTTTACTGAAATTAAAATCAAACAATCACCACAATATTTCAAGCAAACTGGGAATCAATTTAAATAAGAAAGGTTTAGAGGTTACCAAAGGAAATTTTCCCGGCAAAAATATTTTACTTTTAAAGCAAACCTCTACAGCATTCTTTTTCCAGTAGTTCCCTTTTGATCGTCTCAAATTTTCTCTTCGATTCCTGATCAAATAAAAACCAAAAATTAGTAAAAGAGAGAAAGGAGATAAGAAAAATAACAAAAATAGAAAATATTTTTATTTAATTTTAAATATATATTTTTTTGAAAGTTTTTTTTATGAAAAGAAAAACAACTATGCTAACAATCCCCGGCAACGGCGCCAAAAATTGATAGTCAATTTTAAAGACCACGCAATAGCACGTATCAGGTAGGATAGTGATTACGGGTATCGATCCACAGGAATTGGGGTATAGTTGTTTTCTTTAAAAAAAATATTTAAAAGGAAAAATTTATGAAGAAAATTAAACTAAGCAATTTAATGAAAATGCGATTAAAATGATATCAGTTTGGGGAAGACCTAGGGCAAGGAATTTACCACTAACATCGGAACAAGGGTTATTTATATTTTATTTCGTTCTTGGATTAACATGCAAATTGGCTACAAGCCTAATAAGCATTTAAATAAAAATTCACAAAAGTAATTTGGGCATAATCCATCTTCAGTTGGCATGAAATGTCTACCCTAATCTAAGGTGGCAGCACATCGCATCTTTCCTAAGCATGGACTATCTTATATTTACTTAGTGATCATGAAGAACAGTTGTACGAACATCATACTTAAAATCACAGAAATTAAATATGATTCAAAAGAAGATATCCATTGAAAATAATAAATTCATACAACCCCAAGAATATAAAATAAAGTATAAAACCCTTAGCCCTTTGTTAGGGCTGCATCCAGCCCTAGTGAGGAGATCAGCCTTCCATGGAGAATTGAATAGCCGTAGCAGTGGAGAAGACTTCCATCGCGACCAGCTCTTCTTTCTTTCTTCCTCTGGCGACTTCCATTGAAGAACTCCCTCTCAGCACTTCATTTTTTTTTTCTATATGAGAAATCATTCCCAAAATATCCAAAACTCTTCTCTCCCTTCTTTGTTTCTTTCTTCCCGTGGGATTTGGCCTGTAAGGGAATAATGGGGGAAGAAGAATGGAACGGAGGAGAGAATGGGTGAGAAGAATGCCTCCTCTGCTCAAGCCTGACCCCTTTTATAGGCTGCCATCACTCCCTCTCTCCTTCCCTGTTTTGATTCTCGGATAAAGATGAACCTTTGCCGTTGCATGGATTTGCTGGGCTGCTGTGATTTGGATTTTGATCCGGAGAGGTTTGAGAAGCTGCGGACGTTGAAGTTGTTCCGTTTGATTCTGGACGAATAGTGAAAGGATGCGGAAGATCGGCTGGGATTGATTCCAGAACAGAGGAAACGAGGAATCTGATGACGTTGGGATTCACGGACAGCTGGGAACGAGAGGCAGGGGATGATGACACGGGTGCGAGTTTGGTTGGAGTTTATCCCGTGAAGATGGAGGATAGAGCTGATCCGTGGGATATATGGGATTATGAACGGGATGTACGAGAAACAGGGGATTCGGAGAGGAGCATGGGAAATCCGAAAGAAGGTTCTGGTTTTCATCCGCATGAAACAGGGGATTTGATATGGTCATGGGATGTTTGGATATCGGCTGATAACAGGGAACATATACATGGTTTTTTTTGTTACAGGAGATCCTTGGAACGGTGAGAGTGATTCTAGAGAAAGCTGAAGTCAAGGATCTGGTTGGATGCGGGATCACGAACGTGATGCGGAGGGATAACGAGATGAAGCTGTGTTTGTTTGGGATAAAGTTGCAGGGGCTTCGGCTGAGAGGAATCCGGAAGAATGAAGCTTGGGAACGGAAAAAAAAAAGAACTCCTCCGTGATGCTCGGCATAGCTGGAAAGCAGGGGATGAAGCTGGGATCTGTTGTGATTTTGTGGGAGGATGGAACGGTGAATACGGCTGATAGTGGGATTCGGGAGGATGAAACAGCTGGGAGCAAGGGATTTTGTTTGGATACGGGAGAAGAGGATGGGGCTTGGTTTTAGATGAATGTCTTGAATGCATGGGAGCTGGGAAGGGAGTGATCCGTGGGTGAAGAGGAGTTGAGATCGGGAGGTTGGTCACGGTTGGCTGGGAGATCTTTGGAAGAATCCCTCGGCTGGGAACAGGGGAGTTGGAATGCAATCCGAGGGTGATGGAACTGGATGCTTGAGATTCGGCTGGTAGTTTGGTGAAGACATCTTTGTTTCGGAACAGGGGAAATAATTCGGAACGCTGATCTGTGGTGAGGAACGGATGCGGGGAAATTTGGATGTGAGCATGGGGAGTTGATGCGGTCGTGGGATGAACTTGTGTACGTGAAACAGGGAATATTGTGGGACACGGGAGCTGGGAAGTTTAGTTGGTTTTGTTAACGGAGAAGAGTTCGGGGTTGTGTTTAGAGATGGAATGAGGATGGGTTGAGGCTTTGGGATTCGTGCAACTAGATGATATACTTTGAGATATAAGAAATAAATAATTGAAGGGATTTTATCATGTGGAAAAAGAGTTGGAATGAGTGAGGAGGAATTTAGGTGAACGTATGAAGAGTCAGAAATTAATAGGAAGCACTGGGTTTTAGAAAAGAGTTCTTGGAGTCGACTCTGAAAATATAAAATTGTGAAATGATGTAGTGTCCGTTTAGGCGTTACCTAATTGAGCTTGACTTGACCTGCATGCATCAATAAATAATCAAATCAAACTTGAATTACCTTCGATAATTCATTAAAATGCACTGGTGAAGGTAATACATTTTTTTGTTGAATTTACAAAATATGTGAATTAAAATAATGATAAGTGCTATGAAGAAGATATTAATTTATGCATTATTTAGCACTTATCACCCGCGCACCTCCGAAGCCATCTCATTTTCGGACAAGGACTTGGAAGGAGTTGAAACTCCTCATGATGATGCTGTGGTCATCTCTATGATTATAAATAAATTTGATGTAAAACGCGTCCTAATTGATAATGGAAGTTCGGCAAATATTTTGTACTACGATGCCTACCAAAAAATGGGGATGACGGAAAGCCAACTCCGGAGAATGAATGCTTCACTGGTCGGATTCACCGGAGATTCGGTCCCGGTTGAGGACGAGGTCAGCCTTCTTGTCACGGTCGGGCTCCCCCCTCGAGAAAGCACTGTAAGGATGGATTTCCTTGTGGTCCGCCTGTCTTCGGCCTATAACGCCATCCTTGGACGACCACGGCTTAATGCCCTCCGAGCTGTGGTCTCGACCTATCGCCTGCTCATGCGTTTCCTCACTGACCGAGGAGTAGGCGAAGTTCCTGGAGATCAGTCAATAGCTAAGCGATGCTATATGGCGACTCACAAAGCAAAGCAATCGGCTAAAGCATCAAGTCAAGAGGAGCAACCGGCCAAGGCGCTAACCCAAACGTTAGATCAGACGCTGCCCATCGAAACCTTGGAAGTGCGGGACGACCTCCGGAAGGAACAAGTAGAACCTGGTGAGCTTCTTACCCAGATCCCCTTAAAAGAAAACTGCCTATAGCTAACCGTGCAGGTTGGCTCCGGCCTGAGCTCCCGCGAAAGAGACCACCTGATCGAGTTCCTCCGGTCCAATATGGACGTCTTCGCCTGATCGTCCGCCGACATGACGGGGATAGATCTCGAGGTCATGGTTCACCGACTCCAGGTGAAACCGACCTACAAACCTGTGAGGCAGAAGAAACGGGGCTCTGCCTCGGAGCGACAAAGCCTGCCCAAAGGATAGCTTTCCTCTTCCCAGCATCGACTAGCTCGTTGACTCCACCTCGGGACATCAGTTGCTGACCTTCATGGACGCCTTCTCAGGATATAATCAAATCCGAATGGCGCCAGAAGATGAGGAGAAAATGGCCTTCATCACCGACAAGGGCATTTATTGCTACAAAGTGATGCCGTTCGGGCTGAAGAATGCCGAAGCAACATATCAAAGGCTGGTCAGCTAGATCTTTAAAAATCAAATAGGCCGAAACATGCAGGTCTATGTGGACGACATGCTGGTGAAGAGCCGAACAACAGAGCACCATGTAGCTGACCTCAATGAGACATTCTCCACACTCAGAAAGTATCGAATGAAGCTCATTGATAAGTGCTAAAAATACATAAATTAACCCCTTTATCATAGCACTTATCATTATTATTATGCACATATTTCACTATAAAAAGATATATTTTCCTTCAACGTTGCATTCTAGTAATTTATCAAAAGTAATTCAGGTTTGTTTGATTTTGGGTCGAATTCAACGTATGCAGGTCGGGTCGAACCCATCATTTATCTGGCTCATAACCATGAAGAGTGATCACGCTAGAGCACACGTGGCAGCCATCCCGAGTGACACATGCCTATATGCCAAATACATGGGATTTCAAAAGGAGGATCATGAACACTTGGATGACCGGATTACTTTGCAAACAAATTATCCATCTAATCCTTCCACGTATCAGAGTTCCCTCAAGTTCCTTTCTCAGGCAGGATAAGCCTTCCAAAATGCCCAGATTTCATCTCGTTCGGAACGGAGTCCCATCGCCCATGGATAAAGCCCAGGCTTCCGCTCATCTCACGCGTTTCCTTCGCGTGTCTTCCCTTCCCCTGCATCCAAGGATCAAGCCAAATTCTCCAGCCGCCCCCTCAAGGATCCAAATCAAAGCCTTCCGAATCCCCTGCATCCCAGAACAGAGTCTAACCTCTCCAAAAATCAAGCATCTCATGTTCATCTTTCCATCGGATCTCCATCCCGTTTGCATGCCGTTCCCAGTTCCGCATCCAAAGCTCCTTCCAAGTCATCCCTTTCTTCCCCTGTTTCGAAATAGAGCCACATGATCCACGGGATGAACCCAAATCCCAGCATCTCCCCCGCTCAAATGATCCCAACCGAATCCACACGTTCTTCCCCTCGCGCCTGTGTTCATGTTCCACGCGTCCGGATCAACTCCATCCAGCAGTGTCGGGTTCCCCTGCTTCAAAACAAAATCCCCTGCATTCCCAATCGAGTCCTCTTCGCGTACCCTCCGAGTATCTCTCCTCTTCCGAATCAAGCCAACTTCCTCCGGATTCATCCCAAACTCCTTCTGGATTTTCTCAGCCGTCCTAGTTCCTTCCGCGTCCGGGTACTCCGCTCTCATCCCCTGCATCCACATCAGCAGCCTCTACCCTTTCTCTCGTTCATGGATTGATTCCAACCAGTAGAATCTCAGCAACGTATCAACTTCCCGTGATCAGCTCTCGCATGAATCCTGTGTTCTTATCTCCCTTGCTTCGGAACAGGCACAGGAGGTAAAAACAATGGGCTGGGGAGGCTATAAAAGGAGGAGATTTCTCCTCTTCGTGGCAATCTTCTCTCAGGCCGAATCCCATAGAGTAAATGGAGGGAGAATACTTTGGGGTATTCTGGGAAGAACTTCCGACAGAAAGAAAAAAAATGAAGTGCTAGATAGGGGGGTTGCTGAAAGTAACCCTTGCGGGCTGCATGCATTTATTTTCAAAAAAAATTACAGCGGAAGTATTTAAAAATTAATCTATTTAATTTTCATACATGCTAGAGATCAGATCTCTACAACAAAATTAAGAACCATGATTTAAATGTTTATGTAAAATATGAAACAATGAATGTATGTCTAACATACAATTCTGAAATTTCAGCAATCTTGAAATTTAAGCAACCATGTTTAAGATCTAATCTTAACTTTAATGAGATCAAATCTCATACCTGATTCCTTAGAGATCTTGGATGACTCCTTGATCACGCTTTGCAGCCGCACACATGTCCAACCTCTATAGATTGTCCACGCGAAGCCCTAGGTAGATCGTTTTCCGTGGGAGTGCTAGCTCGCGCAGGAATCCTGCAATGGCTGAAGCTTTCTCATTCCAAAAACTCAACCTTTGATTGTTCTTCAAGGAGATGGAGGATGGATGTGAGGAAGAAGGAGAAGAAGGGTAGGAGGCCCTCAGGAATTTTTTTCAGAATTTTTTGAAACCTCTAAATATTGTATATCTTGAACCCTAGGCATGGGGGTCTTTTATAGCCAAAAGACTCCTCCATGCCTCACACCTAATTTAGCCAATTAATTTGGCTGATAAAATCCCCAAAAAATTATGGTGATTTGAAAGCTAATAGAAGATAAACATATAGGAATTCATGTGTTGAAAGTTCAGCCGCAGACCACCCTATTTTATGCGCCATGCAGTCCCTACAAATTAGGAAATTCTTATAAATCTTTTTAGGAAGATTTGATGTGCCATTTTTATAGAAAATATATCCCCACGCCTCCTCTCTTTTCATGCCAATTTTTGGCTAAAAATAAATAGGATAGGCTTGAGAAATCTTGGGGATACATCAAGGTGTTATTCTTCTCCAAGAAGATAAGGATGAGTTCCTAAAATTTAGGAATTCTTCTCCTTATCCAATTCTGATTATTTGGACTCAAAATCCTCATCAAATAAGTGTTCTAATTGATTTGAATCAAGCCCAATCCAATTGGGTCAAGTTTCATCAATTGGGTCAAGCTCAATCTACTTGGGTTGAACCCAATCCAATTAGGTCAAACCCTGATGTAGCCCAAATTGAATCCTATTCAATTTTACTCAACCTAAGCCCAATTACTCAATCAAATTGAGTTCATTAGCAATCTAATTGCTAATTAATCCTTCAATAATTTAATAATTATTTTAATGCAACTTTTGCTTAGGATAATTTGTCAATCGAATTGACCAAATTATCCCTGAATGATTCTTAATCATCAATCAACCATTTGATCAACCTAGAAACTTCTATGCGTGTGACCCCATAGGTTCGAACCCAAACCGGTAGCATAAGAACAACTTCTTGTACTAATCGAAATGACCATCTAGCAATGGTACCCGACGTCCGGATAGGCCGAATGATTGCAAAGTAACATTCAAGAATCCTTGGACTATGGTTACCGTATAATTCATCCCTTTGACTCCTAAATGCTAGAATGACTTCAGAGTTCTGTCAACTCTGTAATAAGTGCATCCATGATGTGATTCAACTTTAGAAATTCTATAACTTCTCACAAGGATTATCCTGGCCAAAGTTTTGCTAAATTGAAAAGAAGGCATTATCTCCTGTTTCCAGGAGGGATCAATTCCATCTTGACTCACAACTGACTACGCAAGTACTTGACTGTACCTAGTGATCTTCTGTCACTGAATTAGAAATTCAGGTAGTCCGGTACCAAAGTACAGTGAGTTGCTTGCTAGTCACAGGTTGCGCTCTCAGGTCAGAGGGCCAAACTTATACCCATATCCATTCAGAACATCTCTTGACAGTAGAGCGTTTCGAAATTGGTCACGTTCAGTGAAATGTACTCCTACACTTCACCTGTGTGACATATCAGTGTCTCCACACTCTTTGGTTAAGAGGACAACCAACGTATATGTCACACAACGACCTAATCTCGATAATGCTGTCGTCCTAGTAACAACATATCATTTGATCGCGAACAGTTTTAAGGACTTGAAGATAAATCCTCCTTTATCCTAAAACAAGTCCTAAGGACTTCATCATATAAGAGTTCATTTGAAGATGTACAATGAAATGATGAATAATGCTAAATAACACTTTATTAATTTGTCAATTCATTTATAAAATTCAATCATCAACATGCTGACAATTGACATTTAGGATACAATTTTCAACAACTCCCACTTAGCCTAAAGCCAATCGGCACAGTATCTAATATCCAACTTCGACTTGTGTTCGTTGAACTCTTTGATGCCGAGAACTTTGGTAAATGGATCAGTGTTCGTCCGATTCCTGTTTACCTAAAAATATGCTAAACAGATCGTTGTTAGAACCGACAAACAAAGTTTAATTTAATTTTACTCTTACCTTTCCTACTCGAAGAATAGCGGTTGTAAGAGGTCGATCCACAGGGAGGCGATTGGAGTTGCATAAAAATTGGAACGTTCACTCGGATTTGAAATTGATTTTTGAATGATAAAAGGAAAACATTATTTTGAAGATGTTGATGGATTCTCTAGTCTACCGGAGAATATTTTTTAATTAAAATTAACTAAAGGACAGGTATTTAAATTCGAAAAGCATTTATATGTTTAACTAATCAAAGAAAAGCTTTGGCATAAATTAAAATGGATGTAAATAAGAAGATTGAAGTGAACACAAATTGCATAAAGGAAGATTTAATGTATTGCATAAAAAAAAATTAAAAGATTTCATAAAAGGAAAACAGAAATTAACTTGAACCTAGAACAAGGATTGCATGAAAAAGAAATGATAGATTTGATAAAAAGAAAATTCATTACAAATAAAAGTGGAGATTGGAAACCTAATGTTTCTTCTCTTTTACAAATAATATAAAAAAAATAAAACAAAAAAGCTTCACCCTCTCGTTAGAACATAAAATATTTTTTTTATTCTTTTCTTCCCCCCAAGAACAGAGCAATGCTCTGTTTTCCTTCTCAACCGAGCTCACCTCCTCCTCCTTGGACCCGCCGGCCACCACCCAAACCGAGCTCTCCTCAACCTCCCCCCAAGAACAGAGCAATGCTCTGTTTTCCTTCTCAACCGAGCTCACCTCCTCCTCCTTGGACCCGCCGGCCACCACCCAAACCGAGCTCTCCTCAACCTCCCCCCCTCTAAACAGCCGAGCACCACCTCCTTTTATAGCTCGCCCCCACCTTGAAGCTGGCTTGAGAATCGAAACGGTGGCGGGATCACGGACGCGTCATGGACAACGGACGAGGCTGAAACGCCAGGATTAGCATCCGCATCATGGGCAGAAGCAGAGGCGGAGGGGGATCTCGAATCCGGAAGGGAGAAGCGGGGATTTCTCGGAGGAAGGCGTGGAAGCTTGATCCGTGGCGTGTGGGGAAGAATCACGGGCGGACGTCTCGAATGGCCGGATCCTTGGACGCGGAAGCTTGATCCGTGGCGTGTGATACGCTGGGATGGGTTGGGAGCGTGGATTCGGGACGGAAGAAGATGAGATGGGAGGCTGGCTGCAGGATCCTTGATGGCTGAAGAGGAATGGATCTAGGGTCGTGATCGACGGGAGGAAGGAAGCTCGATCTGAGGCGGAGGAGGCTGGAGTGGAATGGGGTGCTGGGAGGACTTGTTGAACATGCGAATGGTTTCCTTCTTTGGGTGCTGGATTGGATGCTGGGAAGGAGGAGGACATGGATGGCCGTGATGCACCGGAATGCTCAAATGGAGAAGGAACGGGGACCACGAATGGCTGGGATGCGGCTTCGGCTTGATTTGGGAAGGAGCTGGGACGTTGCGGGATCACAAGAAGGAGCTTGAATCTTTGGCTTCATGGCTAAAGCGACTCCTTGAAACGGACGGCTGCTGATCGTGGGACGTTGTTTTGATTGCGTTGATGGCGTGGAGGAGTCGATCGGAGTGGATTTATTCGGAATGTTGATGATTGGCTGGGCGGATGGCTGGGAATGGAAGGTTGCAACGCTGGTTGGGAGCTGATCTGGATCATTGGATGCAGACATGGAGATGCTCGCGATGTTGTGTTGTATCTCGGGATGAAGTCAGGATGTGCAGGCCCTGGAAGATGCTGGCTTGACTTGGGCTTGGGCTGCCGGGCATTAGGCTCAAATCCGATATTGTTGGGTTTCTTGGATTACTTGCACTCTCTTAGATGTATGCCCTAGAAGCCAATTTTGGCTGACACATTATTAAATCTAGGACATAATTTGTACTTGACTTTATTATTATTGAATAAATGAAAGGCATCTTTTTTATTCATATTGTTATTGTGTCTATGAATCATCCAAGGAATTAATAAGATGATGATGCATATTCTCAAGAGTTGAGAATTTGAGCCATGTATCATTAGTGATTAATTTCTAAACGTTCTTGATCGATAGATCATCACGAAGACGGTGATCGATCCGATGAGATCAGTGCACACATTACTTTCCCTATGGATGGACGAGACTCGAGTCCACGGTGTGGAGACACTGAAGTAATAGTGCAGGTGCTTGTTAGAGAACAAGGGTACTGAGCGTGACCAAGACAAGAAGTCACTTGGATGTCTATCCACTCGTCAGTGACTTGCTTGATGTTGCAGTAGTGTGACTGGTCCTTTGACCTACGGTGCTTCGGCCACTCACAGTAAGGTTATTGTAGTTTGACTGCACATATGCATGGTCTCTAGCCATAGGAGTCTATGAAGTGTAGATTGGCTGCAGTAGGTTCCCTGTAGGAGTAGGGTATGCACCTATAAGGAATCTATTGACCTTGATAGATAAGGAGAGATCCTATGTGATTTATAAGACTGAGTTCGTAAGACCTCGGCCGGGGCAGTATGCACAGTGGAGAAAGAGTTTTCCACTCTCGAACTTAAGTCGAATAAATCTTCACATACGACAGACGATGGGGTTTGACGAGTTGTCCATGACCTCCGTCCTGTAGGGATCCACGATAGTAGGACTGTATCACATATTAACTGCACCTAGAGGTTCATCATTCTATTCTGCTGGATAGCCACTATATGCTGCTAGATGTCACTGGTGGATGGTGAGACTCACAGGGAATATCTCGATGATCGATAAACCCTAATGAGCTGAGTTGGAATTATTCCAACCCATTGAAAGGAGTTTTCAATGATATTGAGATAGAGATCACAATATATCTCACTACCAGTCAGAATAGAACTATGGGGTCACACACACTAGAAGTATTGACCGATCCGATGGTTGAAATGTGATTATGAATCACGAGTAATCAATTCGATTGATAATCAGTTGAAGAAGGAACAATGGAATTAATTAAATGGACTTAAACGCAAATCCTACTTCGAGTAGGATTCCTAGAGTCCTAATTGGATTAGGACTGGGAATCCTATTTGGAGTAGGACTGGAATTCCTACTTGGAGTAGGATTCCTACAATCCTAATTAGATTAGGAGTTTTTTGAATTAAATTTGAATTTCTACTTAGAGTAGGATTTCTAGAGTCCTAATCGGATTAGGACTTCGGATTCAAATTAGAGTCCTAATTGGATTAGGACCAAAATTAAATAAGTCCTAATTGGATTAGGGTTTCTTAAGACCTAATTAATCATTAATCTAATGGATCCACATGACTCCTAATTGGATTAGGATTGAAGGGTTCAATTGAGTCATGGTTCATTCAAGTCCTAATTGGATTAGGACTAGCATTGATTGAACCCAATTGATTCAAGCCTAATTAGATTTGGACTAAACCATGAGAGGGAAGGAGGATTAGGTTAACCAAGTAAGAGGAGCATGAGCCCCTCTCCTTTTCTTGGTGCGGCATGAAGAGAGGGGGCCGGCGCCCCCTCTTAGGAAATTAGTCTAGGGCTCCTAAATTGTAGGAGCCCTAGATGGCTTTAAAAAGGGAGCAAGGGCCGGCGCCCTAGAGGAAGTGATATCCCTCTTCTTTCAGCCATGGACTCCCCTCTTCCTCTTCTTGGTTCAAGCCGCAAGCAAGGAGAGCAAAGGTCCAAGGTGTTGGCGGCATCCTCTTCCTCCCTTCTTCCTTCCAACGCAAGGAAAAGAAAGAAGGCTGCAGGGGCTGTGTTATTCTTCCTTGAGTTCTCCTTCTTCTTCCTCCTCCTCCCAAGCACAATCCAGGGTTGATTAAAAGGGAGGACATCAGCCATTAAAAGTTGTCTCTGCAAGGGAGCTAGCACCCCGGGGAGACAAAGAAGCTTGGATCGGTTTTGCTTCGTGTGGATATCCGTAGAGGCCGGACGGGTGTGCGGCTTTAAGCGAATCTTCCTCCAAACCACGATCATCAGTTTGCGGTGATCATCTACCCGCACAAAGGTGAAGATCTGATCTTCCTAATAGTTTACAAGTTTTTAATCCTTATCTAACTACGAACGATTTTTGAACAACGTTCATGTGATGAACGGTTGATCCCGCGCATGCCTCTTCCGCTGCCATCTGATTTTTTTTTTAATTTTCTGCGGCATGGGCGGGCCCTAATAGTGGTATCAGAGCCTAGGCATCGTAGATTAAGGTAAGGATTAATTACCTAAAGGCATCTTAGATCTGAAATTTAAAAGGTTATGCATGCTGAAAATTTTCTGCATGCAGATTTTTCAAAGGTGTTGATTTTTGCATGCTGATTTTTATGTGATAAAATGATGATTCTAATTGCATTGTTAATAAGATTACAAGGTTTAGAATCATGATTAGCATGATCAGCAACCTATGTCATAACATAATCAATTAAGTTTCAGATCTGAAAAGTATAATTGTTGCATGCGGTGATGATCATAGGATTCAAATCCTTTTGGTATCAAATGTAATGACTTGCGATGTGATCTGTAATGTCATGTAATTTTTCAGATGCTTGCATGCATCATATTTGATGTTTTGAGAGGCCTGCGTGCCTCCTAAAAGGGGATGTAATTTATTATTATTTTTATTTTATATCTGGTTGTATTTGTGTGTTGTGATGTACGTCAACGATCAAGTCGAAGAAAGTACATGAGATGAACGGCGATCTGAGCGGTTGATGGCGATAGGATCAAGAGTTGATCAAGGATCGAATCAGGGAGGCTTGGAACCAATTCAAGAGTTGAAGACCAACTGATCGATTGACGTGCATGTGCTTGTAATATGACCTAATTAGAATCCATGATCATCACCTATTTAAAGTTTAGTTTTAATTATTGCTGCGATTATAACTGCCTGCGATGTGCCGTTTGCATGTGATGTGAATGAGAACAGGGTAGATAGGTTTACATTTGATGTAGCAAACCCAATGAGACCTAAACTAAAACCTCCTCAATCAAGTCGAGAGTGAACCAACATGAGCAAGTCATATTAGATTAATTGTTCTAATTGGTGTCTAAGAAAGCATGAAAGGTGGTTACTTAATTAGGACCTTACTCTCTGATTAAGGAGAGCCTCCCACCTGCTTACTTGGCCAATTGTTCGATTACCTCTTATGAAGAGCTCAAGTTGCAAACACTAAGACCTAATTAACCGATATTAAGTCCATAGGTCTTCCACCGTAGTAGAGCTGCTAAGTCTTTTCTAATGTTGATTTGTCTCGGCTGGACACAGTGGGCAAGTTGCATCGGAGGGCTGGACCTCTCTATAGACATGAGATGTTGTAGGGTAAAGGTGGGGTTGGGCATCAATAACTGCTAGGTGAGGACCCAATGACGACTTTATTTCTACGGTTATACGGTGGGTCTGACTTAACTAAGAAATGGGACCAATAACTGTTAGGTGAGGTCTTCATGGCTTAGAGACCAAGTAGCACTGCAAAATGCTTGAGAAGCATTGTATAAGAGCTGTACATTCATCAATTTATGTGTCACCAATAACTGTTAGGTGAGGTGACATGTAAATCGGTGGGACCGCAATACCCACTAGAAACCCTAGTCGTGTAGGATTTCCGTTTTCCTACCAGAGGATTGTGAGGAATTCGAGAAAATAGTGGGAGATACATTTGTTCTAAAAGACCCTAGAACAGATTAGGATCAAGTACAAAAGTCTAACTGGAATCTTTACTCTCTGCAGATCATAATGTCAGCCTCAAACCCTTTGACCCGTATTCTTGAGACCAACCGATTGACGGGTACCAATTATAGAGACTGGCTTAGAAATCTCAAAATTGTTCTGAGTTGCGAGAAAATAGGCTATGTGCTTGACAATGACATCCCCACATTACCAGCACGTCCGACTACTGATCAGCGTGCGACGCATGAGAAGTGGACAGACGATGACATTAGGGTCAAGTGCTATATCATGGCATCCATGTCCAATGAACTACAATACCAGCATGAAAATATGAAGACTGCTAGGGACATACTGGCACACCTGCAAGAGTTGTATGGTGAGCAGAGTCGCACAGCTCGTTTTGAAGTGTCCAAGAGGCTCTTCAAAGCAAAGATGCATGAGGGGCAGTCTATCCATGATCACGGTCTGACTATGATCAAGGACCTAGAGGAGCTTGAGAAGCTCGGTATGAACATGCACAAGGAATTGCAAGTAGATCTGATCCTTCAATCCCTACCTGATTCATTTGGATAGTTTATAGTAAACTACCACATGAATAAGATTGAATGCACTAAGACTGAACTGATAAATATGTTGGTAACTGCTGAGGGAGCCTTGAAAGGTTCAAGGGGCAATGTGCTTGCTGCTGAGTTGACTTCTGGTTCCAAGAGAAAGTCTACTTGGAAGAAAAAGGAGCCTGCTAAGAAGCAGAAGAAAGACAAGAAGCCAAAGAAGGAAATTCAAAAGAAAAAGGCTAATGACAAAGGAAAATATTTCCACTGCAATGTCGACGGCCACTGGAAGAGAAACTGTCCTTCATACCTTGAGAGCCTGAAGAACAAGAAAGGTGACACACCTTCAGAAGGTATAGACTTGCTCATAATTGAAACTAATCTAATGATTTCTTCTACTTCTAGTTGGGTTATAGATTCTAGTTCTAGTGCTCATTTGTGCACTACCATGCAGGGTCTAAAGAAAAGTAGAAGGCTGGCGGAAGGTGCGGTAACCCTTCGGGTTGGCAACGGGGCAAAAGTTGCTGCTGTGGCTGTGGGCACCTACCATCTGCGACTACCGTCTGATTTTAGTTTATTACTTAGTGACTGCTATTATGTACCTGCTGCTAGCAGAAATTTGATTTCTGTTTCATGTCTAGTACAGGAAGATCATGTTTTTACATTTGACAAAGACCGCTGCTCTATTTATTTCAGAAATAAAATAGTCGCACGTGGTTTTATGATTGTCAGTCTCTATCATTTGCATATGGATGTATCTATAAATGTGTCTGAGCAAGAAGTGAATGCCAAAGGATCCAAAAGATCCAGGGATGAGATAAACCAAAAATATTTGTGGCACCTCAGGCTTGGCCATATTGGAGAGGACAGAATGAACAAAATGGATAAAAATGGGCTTCTTGGCTCATTGACTTCCGAGTCATATCCAGTTTGCAAGTCCTTTCTTCAAGAAAAAATGGCTAGATTGCCCTTTGTAGGACATGGAGAGAGGACCACTGAAATACTTATCCTGGTACACACAGATATGTGTGGCCCATTCGATGTGCAAGCCAGGGGACGTTATTCGTACTTCATTACCTTTACCGATGATTATTCACGGTATGGGTATGTGTATCTTATGAGACACAAATCTGAATCTTTTGAAAAGTTCAAAGAGTTCAGAAATGAAGTAGAAAAACAAACTGAAAAACTCCTTAAGGCTCTTCGATCAGATCGAGGAGGAGAATACCTTAGTGGAGAATTTCGGGACTATCTCAAGGACAATGGCATAGTCTCACAATGGACTCCTCCAGGTACACCTCAACTCAACGGGGTGTCAGAGAGGAGAAATCGGACTCTATTGGATATGGTCTGGTCCATGATGAGCTTCACTGATCTACCGATGTTTCTTTGGGGAGATGCCTTACTTACCGCAGTATATCTACTGAATAGAGTTCCCTCTAAATCCGTTCCTACCACACCGTATGAGATATGGCATGGTAAGAAACCAAGTCTTGGTCATCTCAAGATTTGGGGATGTCCGGCCCACGTCAAAAGACTACAGGCGGACAAACTAGAGGCTAGGACCATAAGTGCTCGTTTTATAGGATATCCTAAAGAGTCATTAGGATACAATTTTTACGTTTCAGAGGATCACAATGTGTTTGTGAGCCGTCATGCCATCTTCTTAGAAAACTAGTTTATCCTTGATAGAGGCAGTGGGAGGAAAATTGAGCTTGAAGAGAAAGTCTCTGAAAAGCAACGAGTCATGGATCCTATCGAACCTATTCATACAAAGCCAGTACACGATGTCCCTCAACCACCTCGTAGATCTAGTAGGGTCTCTCATCCTCCCGATAGATACTTAGGTATACTAGAAGAGGATACCGAGAAAATGTTCCTAGTGGGAGATAGGGATCATATACAGGATCCCAAAACCTACGATGAGGCGATATCTGATATCGATTCCGAGAAATGGTTGGAAGCTATGAAATCAGAGTTAGACTCCATGCATTCCAACCAAGTTTGGACCTTAGTAGATCCACTAGAAGGTATTGTACCTATTGGATGCAAATGGATCTACAAAAGGAAGATAGGTTCGGATGGAAAGGTAGAGACTTATAAAGCAAGGCTAGTGGCGAAAGGGTATAGTCAACGCGAAGGCATTAACTATCAGGAGACCTTTTCACCTGTAGCCATGCTAAAATCCATTCGAACATTGCTTGCCATTGCAGCATTTCATGATTATGAAATCTGGCAGATGGATGTGAAAACTGCTTTCCTAAATGGATATCTTGATGAAGATATCTGTATGGAACAGCCTTTGGATTTCACTTCCAGTGATGGAAATCACAAGGTCTGCAAGCTGCAAAGGTCCATCTATGGACTAAAGCAAGCATCTCGGAGTTGGAACACTCGTTTCGATGACGCAATCAAAACGTTTGATTTCATCAAAAATGAAGAGGAACCGTGTGTTTACAAAAAGGTTAGTGGGAGTGATGTCGTGTTTCTCGTACTGTACATGGACGACATCCTCCTGATAGGGAATGATATTCCCATGCTAACCTCGGTCAAGGTCTGGTTGTCAAAAGAATTCTCCATGAAAGACCTTGGGGAAGCATCCTATATTTTGGGAATAAAGGTCTATAGAGATAGATCCAAAAGGATGCTTGGCCTATCACAGAAAATGTACATAGAGGAAGTGCTGAGAAGGTTCAGCATGGAAAACTCTAAAAGGGGTCTCTTACTCCTAAGGCATGGAATTCATCTCTCCAAGAAGATGTGCCCCAACACATCTGAAGAGATTCAACGCATGAGCAAGATCCCTTATGCATCAGCAATAGGGAGCCTCATGTATGCCATGCTATGTACACGACCTGATATAGCCCTTGCTGTGAGTGTTACAAGCAGATATCAGTCGAATCCAGGTGAAGAACACTGGACAGCTGTGAAGAATATTCTTAAGTACTTGAGAAGAACTAAAGATTTATTCTTGGTTTTTGGATGATCATCAGAGTTGAAGATAGAAGGGTACACAGATTCAGACTTCATGACTGATGTCGATGATAGGAAGTCAACATCTGGATATGTGTTCTTGTGCAATGGTGGTACGGTGAATTGGAAGAGTTCTAAACAACCAATCATTGCTGACTCTACTATGGAAGCTGAATACATCGCCGCATCTGAAGCTGCTAAGGAAGGCTTCTGGTACAAAAAATTCATTGCAGAATTGGATGTGATGACATCAGATGCCATAACACTCTACTGCAATAATAATGGCGCCATAGCTCTTGCTAAGGAATCAAGGTCTCATCAGAAGTCCAAGCATATAGAGCGGCGCTTCCACCTCATACGCGACTATGTTGAGAAGAAGTATGTCGAGGTGCAGAGAGTAGACTCCGCGGACAACGTGGCAGACCCATTCACTAAGCAGCTAAGTCAACAAAAGACTGAAGCCCACCTTGAGAAGATGGGACTAAGATATATGACTGATTAGCATTAGTGCAAGTGGGAGATTGTTAGATGTCTGCCCTAGAAGCCAATTTTGGCTGACACATTATTAATTCTAGGACATAATGTGTACTTGACTTTATTATTATTGAATAAATAAAAGGCATCTTTTTCATTCATATTGTTATTGTGTCTATGAATCATCCAAGGAATTAATAAGATGATGATGCATATTCTCAAGAGTTGAGAATTTGAGCCATGTATCATTAGTGATTAATTTCTAAACGCTCCTGATCGATGGATCATCACGAGGACGGTGATCGATCCAATGAGATCAGTGCACACATTACTTTCTCTATAGATGGACGAGACTCGAGTCCACGGTGTGGAGACACTGAAGTAATAGTGCAGATGCTTGTTAGAGAACAAGGGTACTGAGCGTGACCAAGACAAGAAGTCACTTGGATGTCTATCCACTCGTCAGTGACTTGCTTGATGTTGCAGTAGTGTGACTGGTCCTTTGACCTGCAGTGCTTCGGCCACTCACAGTAAGGTTATTGTAGTTTGACTGCACACATACATGGTCTCTAGCCATATGGGTCCATGAAGTGTAGATTGGCTGCAGTAGGTTCACTGTAGGAGTAGGGTATGCACCTATAAGGAATCTATCGACCTTGATAGATAAAGAGAGATCCTATGTGATTTATAAGACTGAGTTCGTAAGACCTCGGCCGGGGCAGTATGCACAGTGGAGAAAGAGTTTTCCACTCTCGAACTTAAGTCGAATAAATCTTCACATACGACAGACGATGGGGTTTGACGAGTTGTCCATGACCTCCATCCTGTAGAGATCCACGATAGTAGGACTGTATCACATATTAACTACACCTAGAGGTTCATCATTCTATTCTGCTGGATAGCCACTACATGCTGCGAGGTGTCACAGGTGGATGGTGAGACTCATAGGGAATATCTCGATGATCGATAAACCCTAATGAGCTAAGTTGGAATCATTCCAACCCATTGAAAGGAGTTTTCAATGATATTGAGATAGAGATCACAATATATCTCACTACCAGTCAGAATAGAACTATGGGGTCACACACACTAGAAGTATTGACCGATCCGATGGTTGAAATGTGATTATGAATCACGAGTAATCAATTCGATTGATAATCAGTTGAAGAAGGAACAATGGAATTAATTAAATGGACTTAAACGCAAATCCTACTTCGAGTAGGATTCCTAGAGTCCAAATTGGATTAGGACTGGGAATCCTATTTGGAGTAGGACTGGAATTTCTACTTGGAGTAGGATTCCTACAATCCTAATTAGATTAGGAGTTTTTTGAATTAAATTTGAATTCCTACTTAGAGTAGGATTCCCAGAGTCCTAATCGGATTAGGACTTCGGATTCAAATTAGAGTCCTAATTGGATTAGGACCAAAATTAAATAAGTCCTAATTGGATTAGGTTTTCTTAAGACCTAATTAATCATTAATCTAATGGATCAACATGACTCCTAATTGGATTAGGATTGAAGGGTTCAATTGAGTCATGGTTCATTCAAGTCCTAATTGGATTAGGACTAGCATTGATTGAACCCAATTGATTCAAGCCTAATTAGATTAGGACTAAACCATGAGAGGGACACCTAATTCTCCTTGGAGGAGGATTAGGTTAACCAAGTAAGAGGGGCATGAGCCCCTCTCCTTTTCTTGGTGCGGCATGAAGAGAGGGGGCCAGCGCCCCCTCGTAGGAAATTAGTCTAGGGCTCCTAAATTGTAGGAGCCCTAGATGGCTTTAAAAAGGGAGCAAGGGCCGGCGCCCTAGAGGAAGTGAAATCCCTCTTCTTTCAGCCATGGACTTCCCTCTTCCTCCTCTTGGTTCAAGCCGCAAGCAAGGAGAGCAAAGGTCCAAGGTGTTGGCGGCATCCTCTTCCTCCCTTCTTCCTTCCAACGCAAGAAAAAGAAAGAAGGCTGTAGGGGCTGTGTTCTTCTTCCTTGAGTTCTCCTTCTTCTTCCTCCTCCTCCCAAGCACAATCAAGGGTTGATTAAAAGGGAGGACACTAGCCATTAAAAGTTGTCTCTGCAAGGGAGCTAGCACCCCAGGGAGACAAAAAAGCTTGGATCGGTTTTGCTTCGTGTGGATACCCGTAGAGGCCGGACGCGTGTGCAACTTTAAGCAAATCTTCCTCCAAAACCACGATCATCAGTTTGCGGTGATCATCTACCCGCATAAAGGTGAAGATATGATCTTCCTAATAGTTTAAAAGTTTTTAATCCTTATCTAACTATGAACGGTTTTTGAACAACGTTCATGTGATGAACGGTTGATCCCGTGCATGCCTCTTCCGCTGCCATCTGAATTTTTTTTAATTTTCTGCAGCATGGGCGGGCCCTAACACACTCAAACACAAATACAACGTTAATTAGTTAATTTTATTATTGATGATTAGCTATAATACTAATTAAGATGGTATGACGATTGTACTTTTATGCTCTCATCACACCCCCCAACCAGCTTATTGCTAGTCTCTAACAATTTAGTGCGAAAATTAGAAAATGAGAGTGCAAAAGTGTTGTTTATTATTATATATATAAATGAACTAAGATAAATACTCACTTTCGTAGAGCATAACGATTGCACTTAGCACGTGCAACAAGCCTTTAAACCCCTAGGTTACCCTAGTGGACGAGTGTTGTCTCGTGAGGGTTTGCAGTGAAGTTACCCACAAACTTCATCAGTTAGGAATTTTCAATTTTTAACTCGAAATTTGAATAAGTATTACTGTATGAAACTAGAATTGCAAGGACAATAGAGACTTATTGCTATCATATTTAAGCAGGGTCTAACTCAAGTTTCATTACACCCTATCTATCTGCTAACAAGTCAAGAATGTAGTGATGTGCAAGATAGTATCATATAAATGAGTGGCTTTCACTTACTTCCAACATGATCACTCCAATTTTCAAGACTTTCTAGAGTTAAATGGTAATGAACACCCGAGATTTATTTATTTATTTTTATTTTTTTTATTTTAGCAGACTGAATGCTAAGAAGAATGACTTGTGCAATATCTGGCCTTATTAAGCTTTCTAGCTGACCCATATAGCGAGTGTTAGGCCAATGACTCTCGATCCAGATGGCTCAAGGCACTAGGTGTAGAGACACCCTAACAGGCTTAATAACTCAAGTTAACTAGGCTTCAAGGCCAAATTAGTCACTTAGAGTTTAATCTCAATCATCCTCACCTTTTTACGCGAACACTCGCTGTTTGCCAGGCAAGAGGCCCGGTTACTCAGTGAGAAGACTTAAAATAAACTCATTATTTTATTTTATTTTATTTTTTTTTTGATTAGGGTGTTCATCACACATATAACTTTAAATTATCTTGAAGATTAAAAGTATTCATATTAGTTGCAAGTTTACATACCCCACTATTCATGTGCTTACGTGTAGGTACTAAATCATCTTGTATCATATTAGCAGAAGATAGGTGGGGTGAAAACTCAAGCTAGAACTGCTATCATATTCCTTAACTCAAAGCTATTGTCAAAGCAATTTCTAGTTTGTACAGCCAAAAGATGAAAATTTGAGTTAAAAATTTGAAATCTCCTTTTTTTTAAATTTTATTTTTTTTAATTGCATAAAAAAAATCAAAAATATTCTCACCTCCATACCTAAATCTAACATTGTCCTCAATGTTAAAGAATATTTAAAGCAGTAATAGGACATAGGAGAAGTTACCTGATATGGGTGGATAAAGTGACAATTGGGGCCAAAAACATCCAAACCTGCATGTTAGTAATGTATTGAATTATTTTATTTTATTATTATTTTTTTTGAAAATTACATGTTGGGTTGCCTCCCAAGAGCGCTAAGTTTTATGTCTTCAGCCAGACAAAATGTAAATCCCCCTTTTTTTTCAACCATTATCTAAGAATGGTTTTGGAAGAGTCCGATGAAGAGCAGTCGGCTGATGACGATCTATGCTCATAAGGAGAATAGAACTAAGGGACGCATGCTCGACCCCTTCCTCGAAATGGGCAAGGTAAGCCTCTAAAGGATCCTTATTATAGGTTTGTAAGAAAGTCTCCTGAACCAGACTTTCAATCATGTCAACTTCATTGAGTCCTTTGTTATCTGGTGGTTGTTTACTTATGTTAAAGACATTAAGTTCGACTTTCATGTTGCCAAAAGATAACTTCAGCATCCCATTTCGACAATTGATCATAGCATTTACTGTGGCTAAGAAAGGTCTCCCTAAAATTATAGGTGTGTGAATGTCTGGATGTATTACATGTTCGGTCTCAAGGATAACGAAGTCCACAGGATAGTAAAACTCGTTTACCTTCACTATTACATCCTCTACAATCCCCTTGGGGTACTTCACCGTCCTATCTGCTAAGAAAAGGGTAAGATTTGTGGGTTTTAATTCCTCCAAACCTAACTTTTGGTACACATAGTAGGAAAGTAAGTTCACACTGGCTCCTAAATCTAATAGGGCTCTCTGGATGATCGTCTCTTCTATTTTTATTTCAATGGTTGGGCAACCAGGGTCTTTGAATTTCAGGGCAATCTATTGTTGAATGAGAGATGAGGCTTGTGCAGCCATAACAACTTGCCTAGAAATGCTGGTTTTTCTTTTGACCATGGTGACGTCTTTCAAGAATTTTGTGTAGGAGGGAATTTGTCTTATGGCATCAAGAAAAGGTATATTTATTTGAACAGTTTTAAATACTTCAATTATTTCATCAAAGTTAGATTGTTTTTTGGAGTCCTGAAGTCTACTGGGAAAGGAAACCTTAGGTTTGTATGTTTCTATGGATTCTTCTTTTTTGTCTGATTTATCCTGTTCTTGATCCCTCTTCTGAGTAGGGTTCTTATCGGATTCATTTTTATTTTCTTTTTCATGTTCAGGAAGTTGGACTTTATTGTCCACTTGCTTGCCAGACCTTAAAGTGGTAATTGTCTGGACTTCATAGGTCGGATTTCCATTAGAATTGATTTGATACTGACCTATCTGACCTTGATTTTGTTGTCTACTAGGGTTAGGCATTGGTTGACTAGGTAGTTCACCTTTCTTCCTATCCCCTAGAGAGTTAGCTATTTGGCTTAGACTAACCTCAAGTTTTGCAATTGCTTGCGCATGGAATTGGTTAGTCTGGGCTTGGGCTGTATTGGTCTGTTATTGTTGCTTGATAAAATTTTGTTGTTGTTTCATCATATTGGCCGTCATGGTTTCTAATCGTGAAGATTGCTGTAGGATAGGGGCATTATAAGGAGGTACAGATGGAACCAAAGGTTGGTTCATTTGTGATGGACCTATCCTGGGGTAGTTGTTCTGAAAACCTGGTGGACCATCTTGATGCTGAATAGGTTCGTTCTGCTTGTATGAAAAATTTGGGTGGAACCTATTATCAGGGTGGTAAACTGGGCTGAACGAGTTGGGAGTGGGCTTCTTAAAGGCACTATATGAATTTAGAGTATTTGCTTGCTCGGCCTTTATGGTGGGCAGATTAGGGCAGCACTTCATTAGATGCTCCGGACTGTTACACAAGACACACAAACTATATGACTCGTGATCCACTTTCATGACGGAATTTGACTCTTTATATGACTCTGAACTAGTGGACACAGTGAAAGCATCAAACTTTTTACTTAAGTTGTTCATTCCAGTCACCAGATTGGACATGACATTTTTGAGTTCTGGATCTGTTTTCATTTCATAATTACCTGGTTTTCTAGATCTGAACTCATCTCTATTTACTTCCTCACCATAGCTACTCCAATTTTGGGCATTTTCAGCTAAGTCAACAAGAAATTCATAGGCTTGATCTGGGGTTTGGTTTATGAACCTACCCTTGTGCATGGACTCAATCATGTTTCTATGTGCTGGAGTTAGTCCTTTATAAAAGAAGTGGACCAGATCAGCCTTATCAAGCCCATGGTGCGGGCACTTGACCAGTAGATCATGGAATCTTTCCCAAAGTTGGGAAAATTCCTCCTCAGATTTTTCTCTAAAAGTTCTTATGGCATCCTTAATTTTTTCAGTCTTTACCATGGGATAGAACTTAGCCATGAACTTTCTAGATAGTTGTTCCCATGATGTGATGAAATTTGAAGCAAGAAAATACAGCCATGCAGCAGCACGATCCTCTAAAGTCATGGGAAACAATCTTAATTTAATACCCTCTTCATCTAAGTTTTGATTTCTAAATGTTTGAGAGATTGTCAAAAATTTGTTTAGATGAATGTAGGGTTGTTCACTCTCGAACCCATGAAACTTGGGTAACATGTTTATTGTTGCAGCCTGAATCTCGAATTGGACTGCATTATTAATTGGTAATACTATGCAAGTAAGGGGACTAGTGGATGCGGGTGCGAACAACTCATTCAAAGTTCTAATATGTTCACCCATTATAGAGATTGACGGTTGGTTTATAGTTCGCAGGTTGTGATGAAAAGTTCTGTCAATCTCTGGGTTAAATGGTGTTAACTTACCCCTTAATGATCTTCTACCATGCATACATTATCAGCAATTCATTAGATTTGACTCCTAAAATAAACGAAATCCTAAGAGAAGAGAAGGGCTAGACACAGATGATCACAACCAACACCACACAACAATTTGACTCTATTAGTCTTAGAATTAAGTGAGGTTTAGTAGCTTCTTAAATCTAGTTGCACAGAGATTTATCAGGTTAAAAAGTTCCTGAAATTCTCTCTAGATTAGACAGCTCCTAATCTTCCTTTCAGATTAAGCTTGAGCTTACCAGTTAAGCGATCCATTAACCAGTGACCAGAAAAGTCCCGGGGTGTGTGGTGGTGCCAGAAGGGATACACCGATACCACAATACCCGTAACAGTTCTCACTGTTGTAAAACTTTCCTAGACATCACCAATTACTAAATTCTCACTGTAGTGGCTTTCAGCCGCTTCTTTCCAAGAGCCTAATTGAGCTCGAAAACCCTAAGGCCAACGTCTAATTTGATTTTAATTTAATTTGGCTTAGGATATATATGCAAGGTAGTGATTTTTGGGCTAAGAACAGGTAATGACTTTCCGACCTTATCTTTTTAATGGGTTTTGCCCTTAAAATATTTTATGCAAATGCTTAATACTAAATGCAGCAAATAATCAATGATTTTTTTAAAGTTTATGCAATGTCATTAGGTTGTACTGATTAAATGAGCAAGCAATTTTTTTTTTAATTTACTATTTTTTTTAATTTTTTTTTAATTTTTATATAGCAATAACTTGAATGTAAACTAAATACAATCCTTATGTGTCAGTCAATCTCCGAATGCCCGTTGAATAAGCTCTGGAGATTACTCCGTGAGGAGTCCCAATAGAGGTATGATAACCTCGGAAGATTGCACCCTATCAATTACTAGCAAAAATAATAAAAAAAAAATTTTAATTTTTTTTGATTTAATTAATTAATTTTTTTAACTTTTTTTTTTTAAATTTAAATTTCAAATTTTGAATCTCAGAATTCAACTTTTGAATTTAAATTTTAATTTTTGAATTTTGGAAATTTTTTCGATTTTTTCGATTTTTTTTTATTTTTTTTAAATTTTATTTTTTTTACTTTTTTAAAAAAAAACTTTAAATTTCGAATTTCAAATTTCAGAATTTAATGACTACGAAATTATTAACTAAAAATAATCAAAATAAAGAAAAATAAAAACTTACTACCGGAGTGCGTTCACTCCGGGCATCCAAAATTCAATTTGATCTTCGTGATCGTTCTTGCTTCTCGATTTGCCTCCCCGGCAACGGCGCCAAAATTCTGTTCGTCCGATTTCTGTTTACCTAAAAATATGCTAAACAGATCATTGTTAGAACCGACAAACAAAGTTTAATTTAATTTTACTCTTACCTTTCCTACTCGAAGAATAGCGGTTGTAAGAGGTCGATCCACAGGGAGGCGATTGGAGTTGCATAAAAATTAGAACGTTCACTCGGATTTGAAATTAATTTTTGAATGATAAAAGGAAAACATTATTTTGAGGATGTTGATGGATTCTCTAGTCTACCGGAGAATATTTTTTAATTGAAATTAACTAAAAGACAGGTATTTAAATTCGAAAAGCATTTATATGTTTAACTAATCAAAGAAAAGCTTTGGCATAAATTAAAATGGATGAAAACAAGAAGATTGAAGTGAACACAAATTGCATAAAGGAAGATTTAATGTATTGCATAAAAAAAAATTAAAAGATTTCATAAAAAGAAAACAGAAATTAACTTGAACCTAGAACAAGGATTGCATGAAAAAGAAATGATAGATTTGATAAAAAGAAAATTCATTACAAATAAAAGTAGAGATTGGAAACCTAATGTTTCTTCTCTTTTACAAATAACATAAAAAAAATAAAACAAAAAAGCTTCACCCTCCCGTTAGAACATAAAATATTTTTTTTATTCTTTTCTTCCCCCCAAGAACAGAGCAATGCTCTGTTTTCCTTCTCAACCGAGCTCACCTCCTCCTCCTTGGACCCGCCGGCCACCACCCAAACCGAGCTCTCCTCAACCTCCCCCCAAGAACAGAGCAATGCTCTGTTTTCCTTCTCAACCTAGCTCACCTCCTCCTCCTTGGACCCGCCTGCCACCACCCAAACCAAGCTCTCCTCAACCTCCCCCCCCTCTAAACAGCCGAGCACCACCTCCTTTTATAGCTCGCCCCCACCTTGAAGCTGGCTTGAGAATCGAAACGGTGGCGGGATCACGGACGCGTCATGGACAACGGATGAGGCTGAAATGCTGGGATTAGCATCCGCATCATGGGCGGAAGCAGAGGCGGAGGGAGGTCTCGAATCCGGAAGGAAGAAGTGGGGATTTCTCGGAGGAAGGCATGGAAGCTTGATCTGTGGTGTGTGGGGAAGAATCACGGGCGGACGTCTCGAATGGCCGGATCCTTGGACGCGGAAGCTTGATCCGTGGCGTGTGATACGCTGGGATGGGCTGGGAGCGTGGATTCGGGACGGAAGAAGATGAGATGGGAGGCTGGCAGCAGGATCCTTGATGGCTGAAGAGGAATGGATCTGGGGTCGTGATCGACGAGAGGAAGGAAGCTCGGTCTGAGGCGAAGGAGGCTGGAGTGGAATGGGGTGCTGGGAAGACTTGTTGAAGATGCGAATGGTTTCCTTCTTTGGGTGCTGGATTGGATGCTGGGAAGGAGGAGGACATGGATGGCCGTGATGCACCGGAATGCTCAAATGGAGAAGGAATGGGGACCACGAACGACTGGGATGTGGCTTCGGCTTGATTTGGGAAGGAGCTGGGACGTTGCGGGATCACGAGAAGGAGCTTGAATCTTTGGCTTCATGGCTAAAGTGACTCCTTGAAGCGGACGACTGCTGATCGTGGGACGTTGTTTTGATTGCGTTGATGGCGTGGAGGAGCCGATCGGAGTGGATTTATTCGGAATGTTGATGATTGGCTGGGCGGATGGCTGTGAATGGAAGGTTGCAACGCTGGTTGGGAGTTGATCTGGATCATTGGATGCGGACACGGAGATGCTCGCGATGTTGTGTTGTATCGCAGGATGAAGTCAGGATGTGCAGGCCCTGGAAGATGCTGGCTTGACTTGAGCTTGGGCTGCCGGGCATTGGGCTCAAACCCGATATTATTGGGTTTCTTGGATTACTTGCACTCAAACACAAATACAACGTTAATTAATTAATTTTATTATTGATGATTAGCTATAATACTAATTAAGATGGTATGACGATTGCGCTTTTGTGCTCTCATCAATCAGCCAGATTTTTTTTTATATCAATCTTCTGAAGATCAATGTCACCTCGTTCGACGATCTCTCAAACCAGGTGGTAGCGACGTAGAATATGCTTGGTCCGCTGATGTGCTTTGGGTTCTCTTGCTTAAGCTATGGCTCCAGTGTTGTTACAAAATACAGGTACTGGACCATCAATGGAGGGTGTCACTCCAAGCTCAGTGATGAACTTCCGCAACCATACAGCTTCCTTGGTGGTATCAGATGCTGCGATGTATTCTGCTTCACATATAGAATCTGCTACTGTATGCTGCTTAGAACTCTTCCAGCAGATGGCCCCATCCTTAAGAGTAAATATATATCCCGACACGCTCTTGCTATCATCTTGATCTGACTGAAAATTTGAATCGGTATATCCCTCAAGTTTTAAGTCAGAATCACCGTAGACAAGCCACTGGTCTTTAGTATTTCTCAAATACTTAAGGATGGTTTTTACAACCTTCCAGTGGTTGCTACCTGGATCAGACTGGTATCTGCTCACTACTCCTAGTGAGTATGCCACGTCTGGTCTAGTACATGTCATGGCATACATTATAGATCCCACTGCTGAAGCATATGGAATTCTATTCATACTCTCTCTTTCTTGAGGGATTGTCGGACAATCCCTCTTAGAAAGGTTAATTCCATGGCCCATCGGAAGATAGCCTTTCTTGGAATTAATCATACTGAACATCTTCAGTATATTATCAATGTATGTAGATTGGGATAATCCAAGCAATCTTCTAGATCTATCTCTATAGATCTTCATCCCTAGGATGTAAGATGCTTCTTCCAAATCCTTCATGGCAAATTGAGATGATAACCATACCTTTATTTCTTGTAATGCAGAAATATCATTTCTGATTAGAAGAATGTCATCCACATACAAAATAAGAAATATAATAACTGAACCATTTGCCCATTTATAAATGCAAGGTTCTTCTTCATTCTTAATGAAGCCATATAATTTGATCACCTTATCAAATCGTATGTTTCAACTCCGTGAAACTTGCTTTAATCCATAAATAGATTTTTGAAGCTTGCACACCATAGACTCATCTGCAGATATAAAATCTTCAGGTTGCATCATATACACCTCCTCTTCTAAATCTCCATTTAGAAAGCGGTCTGTACATCTATTTGCCAGATTTCATAATCTAAGTGTGCTGCTATCGCAAGCATAATCTAAATGGATTTGAGCATTGCCACAGAAGAAAACGTCTCGTCATAGTCAATACCATAACACTGACGATATCCTTTGGCAACCAGACGGGCTTTATAGGTCTCTACCTTTCCGTCTGCACTCCGTTTTCTTTTGAAAATCCACTTACACCCTATGAGTTTAATCCCTTCGGGTGGGTCAACTAATGTCCATGCATCATTGACCTTCATGGATTCCATTTCGGATCGCATGGCTCCAAGCCATGCATCAGAGTCATACCTCTGCATTGCATCCATGTAGATGATCGGATCCTCATTGCTTTCATCAAGTTCGACAGGATCTCCGTCTCGGACCAAGAAACCATAGTATCTGTCCGGCTGACGTGGTACTCTACCTGATCGTCTTAATGGTGCATCTAAGATGGGTTCTGAATCTGATCTAATCAAATTCGACTCAATTGGTTCAGTGGATGGTATCGGGTCTTCTACATGTTGAACTTTCCTAAGCTCAATATTAGAGCTATTAGCTCCTTCACTAAGGAATTCTTTCTCTAAGAAAACAGCTCTATTGCTTACGAACAATTTTTATTCTTCAGCAAGGTAGAAATAATATCTGAGGATGATAATGTTATTTTGATGATTAACACAACTATTGAGGCCATATCAAATTAGAAATGCAAATTAACTTGATACATCATTGATAAATGGCACACCCTTGATACACTCATGATACATTAGGACTATATGGTCAAAACCACTCTCAAGAATTGATAAACGAGATAAAATTTGTAATAGAGAATGGTATAAAGCTTAAGAATCCATTTTGGCAAAGTTTCACGTTAAAAATACCTAAAAGGGTAATTCGGTAATTTCTACTATTAAGGGTATGAAACTCTATTGTGCCTTGCATCGTAATTTGCTTGAAATATCATATTGTTGTTTCAATGTGCATAACTAACCTTCAAAGTGCAGAAAAATATGGTTAGAGTCGACCCCAATTAGTTTGGAGTCGACCCCGATACATTTGGCACGCCTTGAAACGAAGTGGCACGCCTTTGGAACACTTGGCACAGAGTAGGAGTCGACCCTAGAAGAGATGGAGTCGACCCTGGCACGTTTTAGAAATATTCTGGCATATTCTAGCACTTATGGCATGGATGAACAGTACTTGGGTCGACCCAAGTGAAAGTTGAGTCGACCCCATCTTCAAGCCTCAAAAAAACAAGTCTCTGGAATCCCTGAGAAGGTCGACCCCACCTTGAGTCGACCCAACCTTGGGTCGACCCAACCTTGAGTCGACCCAAAAAGAGTTGAGTCGACCCAAGTGAAGGAAGGCTGAAATACAAGATTCTGTATTTTCTGAGAGGGCCGACCCAAGAAAAGCTTGAGCTGACCCAAATCTGATGAACAGTGGTTTGGGTCGACCCAAGAAAAGTTTGGGTCGACCTAAGCACGGGCAGAAGCATAATGGCTAGTTGTGCAGAAGTGCTTTTTGGACTCCCAACGGCTATAAACGGCTAGTTTCTTCAATCCAACGGTCAGGAAGGACTATTTGGAGGTTGGAGAAGTATTTAAGAGGGAGTATTCATCAGAGAAAGCAAGCTTTGGAATATACATCAAGTGCATTCAAGAGAGAACCCTAGCAAGACAAGCTTCATTCAATTGCTTCATTCAAAGAGCCAAAAGAAAGTGGTTGAGCAGATTCCAAGAGACATTAAGAGCTCCAAGCAATCTTGACAAAGAAGAGAAGAGCCTTATTAAAGCGATAACTATATTCTAAACTCTTCTTTGTAGCTCATAATTGTTTTATTTGCTCATTTAGGAGCTTTAGTTCTTTGTTCTTTATTCTTGTTGTAAGGTTTGTTGGTAAGCCCGTAAAACCAACATTGTAGGTTGTTGGTAAGCCCGTAAAACCAACGTAGGTTGTTGGTAAGCCCGTAAAACCAACGTACGTTGTTGGTAAGCCCGTAAAACCAACGTAGGTTGTTGGTAAGCCCGTAAAACCAACGTAGGTTGTTGATGAACCCGTAAAACCAATTGTGAAGGTTCGTTGGTGAGCCCGTAAAACCAACATAGGTTTTTGGTGATCCCGAAAAACCAAAGTGTAAAGGTTTTTGGATTGTGAGCCCGAAAAACAATCCAACTGTAATCCACGGGATTATAGTGAATTCCCAAGGGGTCGCTTGGGGAGTGGACGTAGGTGCTTAGGAGAGCACCGAACCACTATATTTTTTGTGTGTTTGCATTGTGTTTTGTCTTACTTTACTACAATTACTTACTCATCAATTAGCTCGATTAAGGAATCAAAAAGTTAGAAAAACCAATTCACCCCCCCTCTTGGCTTGTCACCTTGGGCAACAAGTGGTATCAGAGCAGGTGCTCTATAATTCCTTGCCTTTTTGATTTTGACCTAACCGTCAAAGAGCCAAAGATCATGACAATTCAAATAGACAGTTTCCTAGGAGAGGGACAGTTAATTGATCGACCTCCACTATTTAATGGCATAAAATACACACATTGGAAAGCACGCATGCGCATTTTCATTCAAGCACATGACTATGATTTATGGAGTATCATAGTCAACGGGCTACACACAAACACTAATCATGATAAGAAAATGGCTCAGCAAAATGCAAAAGCCATGAATATTCTATATTGTGCATTAGATGATAGTGAACTTAATAGCATATCTTTTTGCATAACTGCTAAGGAAATCTGGAATATGCTTGAAGGTAAATATGAATGTACTAACATTTTTAGTGAATCTGAAACTAGCTCTGATGAAGAAGAGCAGCAAACTGAAATTAAAAATCCTTGCTTTATGGCACATGAAGATAAGGTATGTATTGGAACACAAAGTGATTTCTCATTTCAAGATAAAGTACATGCTGAAACTCAATCTGATTTTACATTTGATGAACTTCATGATGCTTTTTCTGATCTATACTTAGAATATAAGAAGCTTAGTTTAAAGAATAAAAAGCTAAATCAGAAAAATCTATCTCTTGCTGAAAGCTATGATATAACTCAGAAAAATAATAAATTACTTTCAGAAGACAATGAAAGGCTAACTAAAGAAGTTAACAAATTTAAGCCTATAGTTGAAAAATTTACTGTCAGCTCTGAAAAACTAAACTTAATGATAAATAATCAAAGAGCTGAATTTGAAAAGGCTGGATTAGGATATCAATCTTGGTACATACAAAAATTCCTTAATGACATATGTGTTAAATCCTCCACTATCTATCATAAAACGGATTCTAATTTATCTGATGAACCTAATGAACAAAAACAGAAAATTAAAAATCCATCATCTACTTATATTAAATCGATGTTTGTTAAATTTAATAAGAGTATGCAAAAATACATTCCTTATAATCCTAAAATCTGCAAGCCTATAGACAAAATAGCTATTAAGAAAATATGGGTTCCAAAAAGAACAATAATAGCTAACATACAAGGACCCAAAAGAGCTTGGGTTCCTAAGTTGAAAATCTGAATATTTTCTGTAGGTGTGTCTAGCACTCAAGGCTCCAACAAAAGATGTTAATTTAGACATTGGGTGCTCTAGACATATGTTAAAGAATGAAACTTAAAATATACTTAAGAAAAATAATTGAAATGAAAAGAATAATGAAATTAGTAATCCTTGCATCTCATCATTCTCTTTGCCTTAGTATCTAATTAAAACATAAATTGCAGGTATTAATCAATTTTGTGATATAGGTAATATTTTTAAAAATATAATCAAATCACTTCATTTTATAGTATGCTTTACTTACTGCTGGATAAGTTGCTAAATGATTAATCAATTTATTAAGAATAACTCTATGAATTCTCTATATGCTTGATTGAGAGTTTTCTTTAATCTTTTATTGATCATAGACATGAGAATGTATACTTGGTATGCCTTTAAATATATGCACTATGAATACCAAGATTAAAGAAACCACTTTTGGCATATAAAATCAACTCATACTAGTATGTACTTAATCTCAAAAGACCTTGTCATTGGCTTACTTAAATTAATTTCTACAAGGTCAAAGTTTGCTATGCATGTCATCTAGAAAAACAAACTAGAATCATTTCGAAATCTGAAAATATTGTTTCCACCTCTTAGTCTTTGAAAATTCTCCATAAGAACTTATTTGGATCTCTAGGATAGTGAGCCTAGGAGATAAGCTTCTTGACTTTGTAATTATGGATGATTTTTCAAAGCTAACGTTGGTTTTATTCTTGGCACTTAAATTGAAATATTTTCTGCTTTGGCACAAACTTACAAAAGGTTTCAAATGAAAAAGGTTTGCAAACTGTGAAAGTATCATGGCACAGTTTTGAAAACCAATTTGTTAATAAGGTTTGCACAGAAAACGGTATTGAATACAATTATTTTTGCACCAAGAATACTATTACATATAGGGGTTATAAAAATATAAAAATAGAACCTTTGTTGTGTAAGGACAATGCTTTGTGATAGCAGTTGATTAATGTTATCATCACAGCTTGTCATATTATAAGGTTTCTATTAAATCTATTTTTGAAAAAACCCCATGTGAACTCATGAAAAACAAAAAATCAAATGGTGCATACCTTCATGTTTTTTCAGTTATACATGTTGTTGCCCAGATAGTCAACCCAAGAGGGGGGGTGAATTGGGTTTTAAAATAATTTAGATAATTAAAACGATGTGGTTGATTAATTAAAAACTATTGCAAGTTATTTAATTAATGCTAAGTGCTGTGAGTGATGTGAGGGGAAGAAGAAGAGAGACAATCCAATGCAAGCACAGAGTTTTATAGTGGTTCGGAGCTACCCCTTGCTCCTACGTCCACTCCCCAAGTCTCTCTTGGGAATTCACTATAACCCCCTTGGATTACAGCCGGTTGTTTTGCAAGCTCACAACCAAACTTGTTGTTTTACGAGCTCACAACGAACTCGGTCGGTTTTCCCAGGCTCACCGACTAGAACCAACCCCGATTGTTTTCCCGGGCTCACAATCAAACCCTTACACACGTTGGTTTTTAACTTGGCTCACCAACCAACCTTAGTCCCCTTGATTCAATCTCCCGATTGAACCAAGTAAATACAAGTTATAGAAAGAAAGGAAAATAAGCTTCTCAAAAGCAGATGTAAAACAATATAATCAAAAGAGGAGTTTAGAAGCCCTCAAACGCTTTTAAGCTGAAGTAGAGGAATGGCTTCTTGAACTCCGGTCTCCTCTCGAATGTGTAGTCGACTTGAATGCTGGAGGAGAAGGCTTTAATTGCTGGGAAGATGTAGGTGGAGCTGTAAATGCAGATCTTCCCTTTTTCGTTGAAGAGCACGTTGCAGAGCTTGAATCCTTGATTAGTTGGAGTGGAATGACTGTTCTCTGCCTTGCTACAGTCTTCTGTGGCTATTTAAGCCAACCCCCACGGAAACTAGCCGTTACACTGCTTTTTCTGCCCGTTCTGCACACTCTGCGCAGCCTGACAATATGACCGTTGGTGGGTTGGAGTCGACTCGCGCGATCAGGAGTCGACTCGGCAACTGTTCCAAATTTGAATTAAAGTTGCCGTCACGACTGGGAGTCGACTCGTCTTGACCCTGAGTCGACTCGCCAACTTCTGGAGCTGACCTGGCAATTTTGGAGTCGGCTCATCCACTGAAGTCCGTGGATCCAATTTTGAATTTTGTCCACTCGAGTCGACTCGACTGTCCTTGGAGTCGACTCGAATCTCAGAGCCCGAACTCCCGATTCTCTGTCTTTTGGCTCATCCAGTCTTGGAGTCGACTCGAACTTCCTTGGAGTCGACTCGGCTCTCAGTTTCCGAAAGTTGGTCTTCTGCCTTTTGACGTGAAGCTTGTCTTGGAGTCGACTCGAGCTGTCTGGGAGTCGACTCGAATCTCAGACTCGAAAACTGCTCTCTGACTTTTCTTTGTGTACCTCTTGGAGTCGACTCTTACTACCCTGGAGTCGACTCGTTGAACATTGGAGTCGACTCGCGCACTTCAGGAGTCGACTCGTTGACAGGTTCTGAGATGAGGCTTTCTGTTCTTCTTTCTGTTCTCAGTCGGAGTCGACTCGTACTAGTCTGGAGTCGACTCGAGCTCGTGCCAGTGAACTTGATACGCTTGGAGTCGACTCGTGATACTCGGGAGTCGACTCGAGTCTCAGACTTTGGTTCAGCAGACTTCTTAACTTATCCAAAATACTATGAACCAAATCTAGAGACACTTGGACAGGATTTTCACTAAAACACTCAATTGAATTCATTAGTAATCACAAGATATACTCAAATGCTTTGAGCTCATCAAAATCAAATGCGGTTTTAATCAATCACTCCACAATCTTTCCCTTTTTGATGATGACAAAACTTTGAGTATATGTAAAATGACTTGCTCAATAAATAATGAAATAAAATCCATAAATGAATTCAAATGTCTGATAATTTAATTTATCCAAGTTTGAAAGGAGTGAAACAGCAAATTTCGGAGTTAAAGCTCCCCCTTTCATTTGGAATTATATAAGCCTTCATATTATGCAATCAATTGTTTGGCTTATATGTCATTAATGATTTAGCTTGATTAAAATTCAGATTCTCCCCCTCAACATATGCATTCAACTATGTTTTGATTCTCTGAATTTCCTTTTAATGCTATGAAGTTTTTGAACTGAATTTTTTGTTTTTAGAGGGAAAATCTATCAATTTGTTCTTGAGTAGGATTCAGCTAATCTCCGAATATCCCTTGAATAGATTCTGGAGATTACTCCATTAGGAGCCCCAAAAGAGAGATAATGAGCCTCGAGGTACCGAATCCACTTAGAACAAATTTGTGTGTCTTTTTATTGATTTCCATTGATTTCTTTTACATATTTCATCCATATTTCTCCCCTTTTACATATTGTATACATATTTCTCCCCCTTTTTGTCATCATACGAAAAAGGAGGTAATCACACACAATCAATGGCACAACCAATCATCAAATGGCACAGAAATGAAGATAAGATGTCTACTCATTGTATTGATATGAATGTGAATACATTTGAGCATACAATACGTAAAGCAAAGCAATACAAAACAAAGCAAAAAGAACATCTATGGTCTCCTCGAGGATGAAGATCCCCCCCTCGAGGATGTATCTCCCCCTCTCGATGATGCATCTCCTCCTCTGGAGGATGTGGCTCCTCCTCTCGAGGATGTGGCTCCTCCTCTCGAGGATGGTGCTCCTCCTCTCAATCGGCTCTGCTCCATGAGGAGGGTGACTGCATCTGTGACATGGCCAAGCTGTGTGATGATAGACGTGGTGGCTCTGCTATGTGTAGTGGAGAGCTCTGTCACCGACGCCTGAAGCCCAGTCACCGATGTCTGAAGTGCGTCCAGCTTGTCGATGAGTACATTCGCCAAGCGCTCGGCCCCCTCGGTGGTGGTGTGCATGTCACGACCTATCTCCTCTCGCATCTGTCGAGTGGAGCTCGTGACCTCACTCATGCTGTGGAACTGGGCCTGGACCAAACTCCGGACATTGTAGATCTCTTCCCGTACATGAGCCGTCATGTCAGTCACGGCTGTCAAGGAAGGGACCAACTGAGAAGAGACGGGTGCAGGAGTGGGAGCAGGCACTGCACCTCGGAGCTCCCGAAGCAGCTCATCCCTCACCTCTCTGATCTCCTGTCGCAGCTCCCGGAGCTGCTCAGGATCAATCCGGACCGCCATAGAGGGTGGTGCCGAGGAGGAAGGTCCGGCGGAGGTGGTAGGAGCAGGAGGAGTGGATGGAAGGTCTGGATGGTTTGGAAGGTCTGAGTAGTCTGAATCGGGCTCAGGACTGGGTGAAGGTCGGGTGGTCTGAGCGGTGAGGGTAGACTTCCTAACCCATACCCCCTCTCTCTTCCGAAACCCCATCCTGTGCATGGTCCCCGTACACAAGCGATCTGTCCATCGCAATGCACGAGAGGGTTCCCTCTCAGGAATGGGAATCTCGTACTCCCTAAAGAGAAGAGTAAAAATCATGCCGTATGGGAGGGTGAGCCTAGGTCTATCTAGGGGCTCACACATATAGCTATATATGAGTTTGGGGAAGTTGACCGGGGTGTCCTGAAGAATGTAAGACATAATAGCTAGGTCCCTCTCATTTACAAAATCAAATCTTCCTGTCTTAGGGAAGACAGACCTGGACAGAATACTCAAAAGGATTCTCACTTCAACAGGAAGTGAGCTAGCAGATACCTCGTCTAGGGGAGACTGAGGTGGATGCCCTAAGACGACCGTAAGGGCCTCAACTCTATCCTCAGGGTGTGCGGGAGCCACCCCTACTAGTGGAAGGTGGAGGATGTGGCCAATAAGATCCTCCGTGACAAACATAGGGACACCGGCTACTGTGCCCTCGATACCCCCATCTCCCCGATGGACGGTACCGTAAAACTCTCTAACGAGCCCTGGATATGTGGGGAGGTCCAATGTAAGGAAGAACTCTAAGCCTTGGGCTCTAAGCCTATCACCTATGGTGAACCCTTCCCGGGAGAGGAAGTCGAAATCGACATACCTCCCGGTGGAGACGACCTTCCCGGCCAATGGCCTCGCGGGAACCGCCCTAGGCGGGGAACGAGCCGGAGGTGGTTGCCTCGCGGGATCGTGCCGCGCCTTGGAGCGCCGCTCGGGACCGGCCTCGGGACGGGACCTCTTCCTAACCACGGTCTTACGAGGCATCTTGACCTAAACGGGAAGAAACACCTAAAGGACGGAGAAAGGTCGACGGAGGAGACTCGGGACGGACCGGAGACGACCTAGGAACGGACGAAAACCCTAAGAACCGGTGAAAAATCGACCGAACAGAGGTTGGAGACGATCGGGGAAGACCTAGGAGTCGGCTCTAGGGCTTTTTGAACAGTGGCGGCTTGAAAGAGAAGTGTTTGCGAAACGACAAACCTAGGGTTAAAAAGTCGGATCCCGACTGCGAGTCGACTCCCCTGAGTCGCGAGTCGACTCGACCTCGAGTCGACTCCAGAATATGCGCGAGTCAACTCTCCTTATGCGCCTGTAGACTTCGAGTCGACTCCCGACAATGTGCGAGTCGACTCCCCCTCAGCTGCCATCTTTGCGAGTCGACTCCCCCTTAGGAGCCGGCTCTGAAACTTACTCGAGTCGTCTCTAACCTTGGCACGCACCTAAAAGTCATGCTATAACCGTGCCAAATGAGGGAAAATCACCTAATTGGGATCTGATTTGATGATCATTGAATGTAAACTCTATTTTAACCGCATTCTAATCATCAAAATCAATTAATCTAGTGGAAACTCCCACTAGGATGGATCAATCACTCCTAATCCCCTCCTAAGCACGCTAAACCTCTCTTCACTTAGGGGTTTTGTAAAAATATCTGCTAATTGATTATCAGTACAAACAAATTGGAGTGACACATCACCATTCAATACATGATCTCTTATGAAGTGATGTCTTATCTCAATGTGTTTAGTTCTTGAATGTTGAATTGGATTTTTAGTTAGATTTATGGCACTTGTATTATCACAATTAATGGGGATTTTATCTTGTTTAATGCCATAATCTTCTAATTGTTGTTTAATCCACAAGATTTGAGCACAACAACTCCCGGCTGCCACATATTCAGCTTCTGCAGTGGATAATGCAACCGAGTTTTGTTTCTTGCTAAAGCATGAGATTAGGTTTTCTCCTAGAAACTGACACGACCCGCTGGTACTTTTTCTATCAAGCTTACATCCAGCGAAGTCTGAATCTGTGTACCCTATTAAGTTTAGGCTAGATTCTTTAGAGTACCATAGCCCTATGTTCTTAGTTCCTATTAAGTATTTAAAAATTCTCTTAACTGCAGCTAGGTGTGATTCTTTAGGATTAGCCTGATATCTAGCACACATGCAAACACTAAACATAATATCAGGTCTACTTGCAGTAAGATATAGTAAAGATCCTATCATACCTCTATAAAGTTTTTGATCTACAGATTTACCTGATTCATCTTGATCTAATTTGCATGATGAGCTCATGGGGGTGCTGATTGATTTGTTTCCTTCCATATCAAACTTCTTGAGCATCTCCTTGACATATTTTGCTTGATTGATGAAGATGCCTCCTTCAGATTGTTTGATTTGAAGCCCGAGGAAGTAGTTCAGCTCTCCCATCATGCTCATCTCAAACTCACTCTGCATCAAATCAGTAAACTCTTCGCAGAGGCGATTGTTAGTAGCACCGAAAATGATATCATCAACATAAATCTGTACTAATAGCATCTCCTTATTTTGCTTTTTCAGAAATAATGTTGTGTCTACATTTCCCCTAGAGAATTCATGTTCTAATAGAAATTTACTAAGTCTCTCATACCATGCTCTAGGTGCTTGTTTTAATCCATAAAGTGCTTTGTTCAGTTTATACACATGATTAGGGTATTGATGATTTTCAAAACCAGGAGGTTGTTCTACATACACTTCCTCATTAATATACCCATTTAAAAATGCACTTTTTACATCCATTTGAAATAGTTTGAAATCCTTAGAGCATGCATATGCTAATAATAGTCTAATAGCCTCAAGTCTAGCTACGGGAGCAAAGGTTTCATCAAAATCTATGCCTTCTTCTTGATTATAACCCTTTGCCACTAGTCTAGCCTTATTCCTTATAACAATTCCATTTTCATCTAGCTTATTTTTATATATCCATTTTGTACCTATAATTGGATATTTAGAAGGTCTCTCTACTAGATCCCACACTTTGTTTCTAGTAAATTGGTTTAGTTCTTCTTGCATTTCATTTATCCAATTTACATCATTTTTGGCTTCTTCTATATGTTTGGGCTCAAAGTGTGAAACAAAAGCTAGATGGTTATTTAGATTTCTAAGTGAAGCTCTAGTCCTAACCGGTTGAGATGGATCATCTAGAATGAGTTCCTTAGGATGCCCGTGAGCATACCTCCAAGCTTTTGTTAGCCCATGATCCACAATAGCCTCTTGGCTTGATGATTCTCCTTCAATCAACTTTTGATTATCATCTTGTAATCCCATCTCATCTATCTTTTCCTCAAGTATTTCAACATCATCATCAAAATTAACTTTCTTACTAGAGGAGATGTCACTAGAGTCATCAAATACTACATGTATAGATTCTTCTATGACTAAGGTTCTTTTATTAAATACTCTATAGGCTTTACTAGTTGTAGAATAACCTAAGAATATTCCTTCATCAGATTTAGGGTCAAATTTTCCTAGATTATCTTTCCCATTATTATGCACAAAACACCTACATCCAAAAACATGAAAATAATTAACCTTTGGTTTTCTGTTTTTCCACAGTTCATAAGGTGTTTTCTTTATAATGGGTCTCAATAGAACTCTATTTAATATGTGACATGAGGTATTAATGGCTTCTCCCCAAAAGTACTTAGGGAGGTTACTTTCACATAACATAGTTCTAGCCATTTCCTCTAGTGTTCTATTCTTCCTTTCCACAACTCCATTTTGTTGTGGTGTCCTAGGTGCTGAGAAATTATGGGTTATCCCCTTTTTACTACAAAATTCATCAAATGATTGATTTTCGAATTCGGTACCATGGTCACTTCTAATGGCTATGACTGAAGACTCTCTAGCATTTGTTACTTCCTTATGGAACTTCTTAAAAACAGAAAATGCTTGATCCTTATGTGCTAGAAACATGACCCATGTGTACCTAGAATAATCATCTACTATAACTAGACCATATTTATTTTCACATAGGCTTGTTGTTCTAGTTGGACCAAATAGGTCCATGTGTAGTAATTCTAGAGGCCTAGAAGTAGAGACACATTTTATGGATTTAAAAGAGTTCCTAGATTGTTTGCCAAATTGACATGCTTCACATATTTTGTTCTTTTCAAATTTTAATTTTGGCAAACCTATCACGGAGTCTCTTTTAACTAGTTTAGTTATTGTGTCCATGTTTGCATGACCTAACTTACGGTGCCATAACCAACTAGCATCATTATCTTTAGTTTCATTTACAACTAGACATTGGTTATGTTTTGCAAGATCTTCTAGGTCTACAACATATACATTTCCACGTCTAATTCCTTTAAAAACTAAACTATTATCATTAGGATTTGTTATAATGCATAGTGATGGTTTAAACATAACATCATATCCTATATCACATAATTGACTAATGCTTAACAAGTTATGCTTAAGACCATCAACATATCTAACATTATCTATAAAAGTAGAAGGGGTGATTTGAACTTTACCAATACCAATGATATGACCTTGGTTGTTGTCTCCAAAAGTCACAGCACCTCCCTTCTTAGCTTCAAGGGTGAAAAATTGATCTTTATCATCCGTCATGTGCCTTGAGCAGCCACTATCCAAATACCAGCGGTTTTTGTTGACCTTGGCTGCAAGACACTCCTACACAAGCAAATCATGTCATCTTAGGTACCCAAGTTTTCTTGGGTCCTTCATGGTTAGTCAAGTTGGTTCCTTTTGGAACCCATACCCTTTTAATTTTCCTTTTTGTTTTACTTTTCCTATAGTCACATGCATTTGCCTTATGTCCTATAGTTCCACAACAAAAGCAGGTTATTTTCTTAGTTTTAGTTTCTCCAGCTTTAACAAAGAAGTTACTAAGAAGTTTTTGTTTATTTCTTGGTTTATACCCTAAACCCGCTTTATTAAATACTGCTCGTTGACTATTTAGTATCATGTTTAATTTTTCAGAACTATATGTAAATTTTTCAACTAAGGGTTTGTATTTGTTAAGTTCTTTAGTTAGTGTTTGATTTTCTGCTTTTAGATCATTAAGTTCTTTTGTAAGATCCTTATCTAAGGTTTGTTTATATTTTTTAAGTTCTGAAAATTCCTTAGTTAGTTTTTCATTATCTTTAGTTAAGGTGTTAGTCTTTTGAGTTAAAAGTTGGTTGTTTGTTTTAAGTTCAATATTTTCTTTGGCGATTAAGTCCTTATCCTTAACTAATTTATCGTATTTATGTAGGTATGATTGATTAGCTATTTTCAGTTCTTTATTCTTAAGATTTATAGCCTTATATTCTACCATTAACTCATTAAATGCATCATAAAGTTCATCAAAAGAAAAATCAAGATGCGTATCGGAAGTTACCTCGTTTTCGTTGGCCATGAAGCAGAAATTGGCCTTCTCTTCTTGTTCATCATCTGATGAGGAGGATGATGAGTCGGAGTCGGATAGTGTAGTGACAAGAGCCTTCTTCTTCTTGTACTTACTCCCCTTCTTCAGTAAGGGGCACTCTGCTCTTATGTGACCCGGCTTCTTGCACTCGTAACACCCAATCCCCTCGTTTTCCCTTTCCTTACCTTTGTCCTTGCGGTAGAAATTTGAGGGGCCTCTCCTTTGATGATAGGACTTCTTGTGGTTGATGAATCTCTTGAACTTGCGCACAAGAAGAGCCTCACCATCATCTTCCTCATGTTCTTCTTCTTCACTGCTGCTACTGCAGGACAAGTCCTTGTTAGATGAAGTAGATTTAAGTGCTATTACCTTTTTCTTATGGGAGGACTCTTCTTCGCTGTGTTGCTTCATGGTTAGCTCGTGAGTCATTAGGGATCCAAGGAGCTCTTCGAGTGGAAGCTTGTTCAAGTCTTTAGCTTCTTGGATTGCCGTCACCTTGGCTTCCCATGACCTTGGTAGACAGCGAAGTATTTTCCTGACAAGATCACTGTTAGTATAGCTCTTGCCAAGGCTTTTTAGGCCATTGACAATGTCAGTAAACCTAGTGAACATGCTCGTGATTGTCTCATTAGAATCCATTTTAAATAGTTCATACTTATGAACCAATATATTAATTTTGGATTCTTTAACTTGATTCATGCCCTCATGGGTCACTTCAAGTCTATCCCAGATCTCTTTTGCAGAGTTGCAAGTAGAGACCCTATTGAATTCATTTCTATCTAAGGCACAATAAAACATATTCATAGCTTTAGAGTTTAATTGTGCCTTCCTCATGTCATGTTCATCCCAATCCTTTTCTAATTTGGGTACCTTAACACCCTCTACATATGTGGATGGGATGTATGGGCCATTCACTACAATGGTCCACATCTCATAGTCTTGGGCTTGGACGAATATTCTCATCCTAGCCTTCCAGTATGAGTAGTCGGATCCATTGAAAAAGGGGGTCTTTGGGTGGACTGACCCTCAATGTGAGAAGATCCAAATGGGGTTGTCATTTTGATCTTTTAACTCTTGAGTGGAGGAGTTTTTGGCTCTGATACCACTTGTTGCCCAGATAGACAACCCAAGAGGGGGGGTGAATTGGGTTTTAAAATAATTTAGATAATTAAAACGATGTGGTTGATTAATTAAAAACTATTGCAAGTTATTTAATTAATGCTAAGTGCTGTGAGTGATGTGAGGGGAAGAAGAAGAGAGACAATCCAATGCAAGCACAGAGTTTTATAGTGGTTCGGAGCTGCCCCTTGCTCCTACGTCCACTCCCCAAGTCTCTCTTGGGAATTCACTATAACCCCCTTGGATTACAGCCGGTTGTTTTGCAAGCTCACAACCAAACTTGTTGTTTTACGAGCTCACAACGAACTCGGTCGGTTTTTCCAGGCTCACCGACTAGAACCAACCCCGATTGTTTTCCCGGGCTCACAATCAAACCCTTACACACGTTGGTTTTTAACTTGGCTCACCAACCAACCTTAGTCCCCTTGATTCAATCCCCCGATTGAACCAAGTAAATACAAGTTATAGAAAGAAAGGAAAATAAGCTTCTCAAAAGCAGATGTAAAACAATATAATCAAAAGAGGAGTTTAGAAGCCCTCAAACGCTTTTAAGCTGAAGTAGAGGAATGGCTTCTTGAACTCCGGTCTCCTCTCGAATGTGTAGTCGACTTGAATGCTGGAGGAGAAGGCTTTAATTGCTGGGAAGATGTAGGTGGAGCTGTAAATGCAGATCTTCCCTTTTTCGTTGAAGAGCACGTTGCAGAGCTTGAATCCTTGATTAGTTGGAGTGGAATGACTGTTCTCTGCCTTGCTACAGTCTTCTGTGGCTATTTAAGCCAACCCCCACGGAAACTAGCCGTTACACTGCTTTTTCTGCCCGTTCTGCACACTCTGCGCAGCCTGACAATATGACCGTTGGTGGGTTGGAGTCGACTCGCGCGATCAGGAGTCGACTCGGCAACTGTTCCAAATTTGAATTAAAGTTGCCGTCACGACCGGGAGTCGACTCGTCTTGACCCTGAGTCGACTCGCCAACTTCTGGAGCTGACCTGGCAATTTTGGAGTCGGCTCATCCACTGAAGTCCGTGGATCCAATTTTGAATTTTGTCCACTCGAGTCGACTCGACTGTCCTTGGAGTCGACTCGAATCTCAGAGCCCGAACTCCCGATTCTCTGTCTTTTGGCTCATCCAGTCTTGGAGTCGACTCGAACTTCCTTGGAGTCGACTCGGCTCTCAGTTTCCGAAAGTTGGTCTTCTGCCTTTTGACGTGAAGCTTGTCTTGGAGTCGACTCGAGCTGTCTGGGAGTCGACTCGAATCTCAGACTCGAAAACTGCTCTCTGACTTTTCTTTGTGTACCTCTTGGAGTCGACTCTTACTACCCTGGAGTCGACTCGTTGAACATTGGAGTCGACTCGCGCACTTCAGGAGTCGACTCGTTGACAGGTTCTGAGATGAGGCTTTTTGTTCTTCTTTCTGTTCTCAGTCGGAGTCGACTCGTACTAGTCTGGAGTCGACTCGAGCTCGTGCCAGTGAACTTGATACGCTTGGAGTCGACTCGTGATACTCGGGAGTCGACTCGAGTCTCAGACTTTGGTTCAGCAGACTTCTTAACTTATCCAAAATACTATGAACCAAATCTAGAGACACTTGGACAGGATTTTCACTGAAACACTCAATTGAATTCATTAGTAATCACAAGATATACTCAAATGCTTTGAGCTCATCAAAATCAAATGGGGTTTTAATCAATCACTCCACACATGTTATATTCTCAAGAATGAAATATATGCCAAATCTGATAAAACAAGTGTTTCTTTGGATATTACTCTCTAAGCAATGCATATAGAATATTCAATGAAAAGATACCAGTTGTAGAAATGTCAATTCATATTATTCTTATTAAAACTAGATCTTTTATTGAGAATATAGTTTGTCATTTTTGCTTCTATTTAAAAGACATTAAGAAGAATGAACAAGATGATAATTGGTTAAGTTAAACTAAATCATTTTGAAAGGGATAAAATTTGAAATCTTATTGAAGAATCTGAAAACTTTTTATATTTGGAACAAAACTGAGTTTTTCAGAAACACACTTAATTAAGAAGAATTTGTGATTACTAAAAGAATTAATCAGAAAAGATGAAATAGATCTTGATGAAATCTTTGCATGATTAGAAGCCAAAGATAACCACTTTCATTTGATTGTTTTATGAGACTTGTATTTTGTCAAATGAATGTGTAGAATGAACCTCTGTGTGGTTATATTATTAAAATTTTTATGTAAAAATAACCATCTATATTTGAAAAATATTCATTACAAACATGATAAAATACTATTTGATTTAGAACAAGCACCAAGAGCATGATATGAATGATTAAGTAACTTTTTGATAGAAAGTAATAGTGATAAAACTATGTATCAAAAAAAAAATTCTGATATCATAATTGCTCAAATATATATTGATGACATTATTTGTGGTGCTACTAATGAAGCTTTATGTAAAGTTTTTTTTTTTCTAAGCTCATGCAGGGTGAGTTCGAAATGAGTAAAATGGATGAACTAATCTTTCCTCTCGAACTCCAAACTAAGACAAATAAGAAAGGGGATCTTCATTGGCCAAAGTAAGTTCACAAGAATATTCTTACAGAAGTTTGGCATGAAGAAAGGTATATCTATGACCCCATATTATAGAGTTTAAAAATAATGAGCAAGGTAATTTTACTGTTTGAAGCTGTATTACTATATCATGCAGCTTGTAGGCCAAATTGTATGCTCATTTTGTGCTTATATGCAAAGATATCAAACTAATTCTAATGAATCACATCTAATTGATATCAAAAGATTCATAAAAATCTGTTAAGATAATAAAACTAAGTAAGTACTCCAATCTTAGGTAAAAGCAAAACAAGCATAATATATTCAGCACATTTGTAAGAATTATGTGAGCATTCCTTTGGATGGGATAAAATCCATAATCAACTATAATAGGAAGAGTTTGGAGTGAACATTTTTTAAAAAAGAAAAGTTTAACCTTTCTACATTGCTCATCATAGGGATGGTGCCAATGGGAAGGCTAGTGGTAGTACCCGGCACGATTTGACCCAACTATTCGGTGTAGGGTATATTAGGGACGGCACAAGAGGGAGGCTAGTGGTAGTACCTCGTGCCCCTTCCAACTCCACCGGATAGGGAGCAAATAGAATATAGAGCATAGAAAAGTAAAATCGAAAAACAACTAGCATTTATGTCTACTTCATAAATAATACTTCATAAATAAGAGGGAGGCTAGTGGTAGTACCCGGCACGATTTGACCCAACTATTCGGTGTAGGGTATATTAGGGACGGCACAAGAGGGAGGCTAGTGGTAGTACCTCGTGCCCCTTCCAACTAACCTTTCCAGTTTGTTTTTCTACTTCATTACAATACAATTTGAACACTTCAAATACTTCAGATTTATGTCTCATTAAATAGACATAACCATACTTCGAAAGGTCGTCTGTGAAAGTAATGAAATATGCATATCCACCTCTAGCATTTATGCTCATTGGCCCACATACATCAGAATGTATTAGGATCAATAAGTCATTGGCTCGTTCACCTTTTCTAGTAAAAGGTGACTTGGTCATCTTACCAAGAAGGCATGATTCACAGATTGTTAATGATTCACAATCATTAACATTGAGGATTCCCTCTTTATTTAACCTGCTCATCCTGTTCTTGTTAATATGACCTAGCCTATGATGCCAAACGTAGACATCCATGACATTATCTATTCTAGGGCGCTTATTCGACTTTTACATTACATGAACAGGCTGTGACAAAATGTAAATGCCATTACTCAGAATTTCATTCATTACAGCAATACCATTCCAAATGATATTGCAATAATCCTTTTTTATTGATATTTCATAACCATTTTTGGCCAAAAGGCCTACAGAAATGACATTCAATAAAAAACTTGGACAATAGTGATAATCACTAAGGACATTTACATGAGAGCTGAATACAAGTTTAAGAATTCCTAAAGCTAGAACTAGAACAGATCTTCCATCTCCAACATTCAGGAATCTTTCTCCTTCTTCAAACCTCTCACTGATCTGAAGTCTCTGCAACGAATTGCAAATATTAAAAGGACTACCGGTATCTAATACCCAGGTCAAATTATCACAAATAGAAAAATTACAAGGCATTATCATATAAATACCTTGATTGGCAACTGATTGCCCACTTTTCTTAGGTTTGTTCGGATCAAGAGATGCAATGTACAGAGGATAATTCCTCTTCCAATGCCCTTGCTTTTTACAGTAGAAGCACTCTGCCTTACTCTAATCAGCCTTCTTCTTCTTAGTCTGACTCTGCTCAGCACGATGCACCTTTTTCTTTTGATTTTTGTTTTTCTTCTTCCCTTTCTTAAAGGAACCACGACCCTTGGACGAACCTCCCACTAAATTCACTGACCCTTTTAGGAGTTGGTGATCCTTCTCAAAAGTTTGTAGTAAATCCAACAATTGGTGATAATTTACTACCGGTTTCGTCATACAAAAATTGGTGAGAAATGGGTGGTACGAACCAGAAAGAGAGTTCAGTATAGCATCTTTCCCCAATTGATCATGAAGTGAAAAACCGAGAGTACTCAGGCGCTTGATCAACTCAATCATGTACAATACATGATCAGTCACCGATGCCCCATCCTTCATCCGTGCGCTGAAAATAGCACAACTAGTCTTGTGCCTTTCAACGTCGTCGGGAGTGCCAAAAGATTCGTTCAACACTTGAATAATTTCTTCGGGCTGGGCATTCTCGAACCGGTGACTGAACTCATCACTCATTGCAGCAAGCATAATGCATCGGACAGTGATACGGTCATTGAGCCACTTCTGATAAGTTTCTCTGATCGTACCCCATGCATTAGCAGCAGGCTGCTCAGATGCTGGATCCGTTATCACATAAAGGATCCGTTCATGCTCTAGCACAATCTTAAGTTTCCAAAGCCAGTTATTGAAATTGGGTTCAGTCAACTTGTCATTATCCAACAATGAACGAAGTGACAAACTAGTGGCCATTTCTGCATAAAAAGAAAATCGGCTATCAGTATATGAATTGACAATATCCTAAAGACTTAAACTTTAGTCTAAAGATCCTCCAACTATTTTATACAAATTTGTAGCTTCTACCTCAAATTCGAAGAATTACACTTAACTCTTTAGTGGGCACTAGAACCTAATAGATCGCATATGGGCCTGAGTGTGGCTCGGCCAACCTATATGCACCAATTGGTAGGTTCTGAACCAATTGTTTCACCAAATAATTTCTAGTGATAATTTTGTCCTAGTCTCTTTGGCAGGCGTGTGGCGCCTCCACCAAAAATTCTGATTAGGTCCAACCATTGAATGATAGGGTTCCATATAATCTACTAATAGATGACCAAGCTCGAGTGTGGCTCGGCCCACCTGATCATCTATTGAAGGTACACTCGACTCATCATATATTGAATGACAATTTCAATGGTCAAATAATCACCAGGCGTGTGGCGCCTCCAATGAATATCTAGCCATTAGACACATTATCATCCAACTTAATGGGAGGCTATGACCCAGTTATCTCTATAACTATTTCATTTTAGGGACCTAATAATTTTAGAGGATTTGATTTAATTGAGAATAGATGAGAAGAACCGGTTAATCTAGATCCTCCCACTGACTTCATCAAGTTAGATTAATAAGAACTAGATTCAATCCGGTTAAGAAGATACCTAAATCAGTCATACTGATTTTTCTTAAAGGCATGGGTCAACTCAAATCATTAAGTAATCCAATCAAAATATGATGGACCATGTCAGACAGGTAAGTGAGATCGGTGGAAGGGATATGCCATTAGCTCGACAAAGACGAATCAGTGCGAGTAGCTCCCAATTAAAAACCACCGATCAAAACTGCCAAACTTACCTTAGATACCGACTGGTTAATCAATTTCGATTTGATTACTCAAATGATTTGGGCTCTACCTCTGAGCCTCAATCAAGTTCCATCTTGGTCTAATCAAAGACATGGAATTTGACCAACTACAACTATTGTATTTGACTTAGAGTTTTCTTGACCTAATCTAGTTACTACTTAATTAGATTTGATCAATTAACTCTAATTAGACCATGTTTGATTCTAACATTAGGTCTAACCCAATCTTAAGAACTTGATTTGAGCTAACCCAAATGCTCTATGAATTATGCAATGTCATTGAATTGAGTTACAATTCTAGATCTAGATTTTCATATCACTTAATTCTCAATTAAGTGTAAGCTTATGAAAATTCAGATCATTGCATTATTCTTAATTACATATTAATTACAAAGTTTCAGTTCTTAAAGCTTATTTTACATATTTGAGATTTGTAATTAATCATGTTAATTTCAGATATAATTCATGTTTAAATCTTAGATGATTTGTGTTCATATATCACATATACAAACTAATATGAATTAACTTAAACAACATACATCATATGCATTTGTTTTCAGATTTGATTTGTCATACAAAATCAGAAAATAAATAAATCAAAAATTTTATTTAGATCTAATCTAAACAAGTTTATGATTTCAGATTTATTCATGTTATTTATATCATATATACATCAACATGAATTTACCTAGATCTCATGCATCATATGCAACTAATTTTCAGATCTGATTAATCATGCAAAATCAGTAACTAAATCATTCATAAATACTCTTTAGATCTGATCTAAACATATTTATAAATCTTAGATTTAATTACAAAGATTAAAATAGATTTTAATCTACCTTTCATTGTTCATCTTCAAGGATCAATCACAGTAGCACCCCTACACGCCATAGGAGATCCCATCGAATGGGAAAAGAGGGTACCGAACCCTTCTTTCTCCTATGACCGGACGACCTGGTGATTAATCCAATTAGATTACTAAACTCCTCAGATTAATACAATTATTTTAAGCATAAACAGTTTAAACATACAATAAACCTTGGCTCTGATACCATTGAAAGTAACCCTTGTGGGCTGCATGCATTTATTTTCAAAAAAAATTACAGCAGAAGCATTTAAAAATTAAACTATTTAATTTTCATGCATGCTAGAGATCAGATCTCTACAACAAAATTAAGAACTATGATTTAAATGTTTATGTAAAACATGAAACAATGAATGTATGTCTAACATACAATTCTGAAATTTCAGCAACCCTAAAATTTAAGCAACCATGTTTAAGATCTAATCTTAACTTTAATGAGATCAAATCTCATACTTGATTCCTTAGAGGTCTTGGATGACTCCTTGATCACGCTTTGCAACCGCACATGTGTCCGGCCTCTATAGATTGTCCATGCGAAGCCCTAGGTAGATCATTTTCCGTGGGAGTGCTAGCTCGCGCAGGAACGCCGCAATGGTTGAAGCTTTCTCCTTCCAAACACTCAACCTTTGATTGTTCTTCAAGAAGATGGAGGATGGACGTAAGGAAGAAGGAGAAGAAGGGATGGAGGCCCTCAGAGAATTTTTTCAGAATTTTTTGAAACCTCTAAATATTGTATATCTTGAACCCTAGGCGTGGGGGTCTTTTATAGCCAAAAGACTCCCCCACGCCTCACACCTAATTAGCCAATTAATTTAGCTGATAAAATCTCCAAAAATTATGATGATTTGACAGCTAATAGGAGATAAACATATCCAAATTTTATGCATTTTGGATCCCTAAAAGATAGGAATTCACGCGTTGAAAGTTCAGCTGCAGACCACCCTATTTCATGCGCCATGCAGTCCCTATAAATTAGGAAATTCATATGAATCCTTTTAGAAAAATTTGATAATGAACACCCCAGATTTATTTATTTATATATATATATATATATTTTCTTCAGACTGAATGCTAAGAAGAATGACTTGTGCAATATCTAGCCTTATTAAGTTTTTTAGCTTACCCATGTAGCGAGTGTTAGGCCAATGACTCCCGTTCCAGATGGCTCAGGGCACTAGGTGTAGAGACACCCTAACAGGCTTAATAACTCAAGTTAACTAGGCTTCAAGGCCAAATTAGTCACTCCGAGTTTAATCTCAATCATACTCACCTTTTTACGCGAACACTCGCTGCTTGCCAGGCAAGAGGCCCGGTTACTCAGTGAGAAGACTTAAAATAAACTCATTATTTTATTTTATCCATTTTTTTTTGATTAGGATGTTCATCACACATATAACTTTAAATTATCCCGAAGATTAAAAGTATTCATATTAGTTGCAAGTATACATACCCCACTATTCATGTGCTTACGTGTAGGTGCTAAATCATCTTGTATTATGTTAGCAGAAGATAGGTGGGACGAAAACTCAAGCTAGAACTGCTATCATATTTCTTAACTCAAAGTTATTGTCAAAGCAATTCCTAGTTTGTAAAGCCAAAAAGATTAGAGCTTGAGTTAAAAATTTGAAATCCTTTTTTTTTAAATTTTTTTTAATTGCATAAAAAATAAAAAATATTCTCACCCCCATACCTAAATCTAACATTGTCCTCAATGTTAAAGCAGTAAGAGGACACATGAGAAGTTACTTGATATGGGTGGATAAATTGAAAATTGGGGCAAAATCTCCCAAACTTGCATGTTAGTTATTTATTATTTTTTTATTATTTTTTTAATATTTATATGTTGGGTTGCCTCCCAAGAGCGCTAAGTTTTATGTCTTCAGCGAGACAAAATGTAGGTTCATTTTTTTTCCAACTATTATCTAAGAATGGTTTTGGAAGAGTCCAAGGAAGAACAGTCGGCTGATGACGATCTATGCTCATAAGGGGAACAGAATTAGGGAGCGCATGCTCGACCCCTTCTAGATAAGCCTCTAAAGGATCTTTACTATAAGTTTGTAAGAAAGTCTTCTGAACCAGACTTTCAATCATGTCAACTTCATTGATTTCTTCATCGCCTGGTGGTTGTTTATTTATGTTGAAGACATTAAGCTCGATTTTCATGTTGCCAAAAGATAACTTCAGCATGCCATTTCGACAATTGATCACAGCATTTGCTGTGGCTAAGAAAAGTCTCCCTAAAATTATAGGTGTGTGAATGTCTGGATGTATTACAGGTTCGGTCTCAAGGATAACGAAGTCCACAGGATAGTAAAACTCGTTTACCTTCACTATTACATCCTCTACCATCCCCTTGGGGTACTTCACCATCCTATCTGCTAAGAAAAGGGTAATATTTGTGGGCTTTAATTCTCCCAAACCTAACTTTTGGTACACACAGTAGGAAAGTAGGTTCACACTGGCTCCTAAATCTAATAGGGCTCTCTGGATGATCGTCTCTCCTATTTTTATTTCAATGGTTAGGCAACCAGAGTCTTTGAATTTTGGGGCAATCTGTTATTGAATGAGAGATGAGGCTTGTGCAGCCATAACAGCTTGCCTAGAAATGCTGGTTTTTCTTTTGACCGTGGTGAGGTCTTTCAAGAATTTTGTATAGGAGGGAATTTGTCGTATGGCATCGAGGAAAGGTATATTTATTTGAACAGTTTTAAAAACTTCCATTATTTCATCAAAGTTAGATTGTTTCTTGGAGTCCCGAAGTCTACTGGAAAAGGGAAGCTTAGGTTTGTATGTTTCTATGGGTTCTTCCTTTTTTTCTGATTTATCCTGTTCTTGACCTCTCTTCTGAATAGGGTTCTTATCAGATTCATTTTTATTTTCTTTTTCATGTTTATGAAGTTAGACTTTATTGTCCACTTGCTTGTCAGACCTTAAAGTGGTAATTGCCTGAACTTCATAGGTCGGATTTCCATTAGAATCGATTTGATACTGACCTCTTTGACCTTGATTTTGTTGTCTATTAGGGTTAGGCACTGGTTGACTAGGTAGTTCACCTCTCTTCCTATCCCCTAGAGAGTTAGCTATTTGGCTCAGACTAACCTCAAGTTTTGCAATTGCTTGCACATGGAATTGGTTAGTCTGGGCTTGGGCTATATTGGTCTGTTGTTGTTGCTTGATAAAATCTTATTGTTGTTTCATCATATTAGCCATCATGGTTTCTAATTATGAAGGTTGCTGCGGGATAGGGGCATTATAAGGAGGTACAGATGGAACCAAAAGTTGGTTCATTTGTGATGGACCTATCCTGGGGAAGTTGTTCTGAAAACCTGGTGGACCACCTTGATGCTGAATAGGTCCGTTCTGCTTATATGAGAAATTTGGGTGGAACCTATTATCAGGATGGTAAACTGGGCTAAATGAATTGGGAGTGGGCTTTTTGAAGGCACTATATGAATTTAGAGCATTTACTTGCTCGGCCTTTATGGTGGGCAGATTAGGGCAGCACTCCACTAGATGCTTAGAACTGTTACACAAAATACATAAGCCCTGTGGATCGTGTTCCACTTTCATGACGGGATTTGACTCTTTGTATGAACTCGAACTAGTGAAAACAGTGAAAGCATCAAACTTTTTACTTAAGTTGTTCATTCCAGTCACCAGATTGGACATGACATTTTTGAGTTCTGGATCTGTTTTTATTCCGTAGGTACTTGGTTCTCTAGACCCGAACTCATCTCTATTTACTTCTTCACCATAGCTACTCCAATTTTGGGCATTCTCGGCTAAGTCAACAAGAAATTCATAGGCTTGATCTGGGGTTTGGTTCATGAACCTACCCTTGTGCATAGACTCGATCATGTTTCTATGTGCCGGAGGTAGTCCTTTATAAAAGAAGTGGACCAGATCAGTCTTATCAAGCCCATGGTGCGGGCACTTGACCAAAAGATCATGGAATCTTTCCCAAAGTTGGGAAAATTCCTCCTCAGATTTTCCTCTAAAAGTTCTGATGGCATCCTTAATTTTTTCAGTTTTTACCATGGGATAGAACTTAGCCATGAACTTCCTAGATAGTTGTTCCCATGATGTGATGGAATTTGAAGCAAGGGAATACAACCATGCAGCAGCACGATCCTCTAAAGTCATGGGAAACAACCTTAATTTAATACCCTCTTCATCTAAGTTTTGATTTCTAAACGTTTGACAGATTGTCAAAAATTTGTTTAGATGAATGTAGGGTTGTTCACTCTCAAACCCATGAACTTGGGTAACATGTTTATTGCTGCAGCCCGAATTTCAAATTGGGCTGCATTATTTATTGGCAACACTATATATGTAGGTGGACTAGCGGATGCAGGAGCGAATAATTCATTCAGGGTTCTGATATGATCACCCATTGTAGAGATTGGTGGTTGATCACTAATTCGTCGGATGTGACGATAATTTTTTCCAACCTCTGAGTTAAATGGTGTTAACTTACCCCTTAATGATCTTCTACCATGCATACATTATCCACAACTTAATTAGACTCGACTCCTAAACGAAATCCTAAAAGATAAGAAGAAGGGCTAGACCAAAATGACCACAATCAACACCACACAATGGATTGGCTCTTTAATCTTTGAATTAAGTGAGGTTTGGTAGCTTTTAATCTAGTTGCACAGAGATTTATTAGGTTAAAAAGTTCCTGAAATTCTCTCCTAGATTAGACAGCTCCTAATCTCCCTTTCAGATTAAGCTTGAGCTTACCAGTTAAGCGATCCAGTAACCAGTGACCAGAAAAGTTCCGGGATGTGTGGTGGTGCCAGAAGGGATACACCGATACCACAATACCCGTAACAGTTCTCACTGTTGTAAAACTTTCCTAGACATCACCAATTACTAAATTCTCACTGGAGTGGCTTTCAGCCGCTTCTTTCCAAGAGCCTAATTGAGCTCGAAAACCCTAAGGCCAACGTCTAATTGATTTTAATTTAATTTGGCTTAGGTTATGTATGCAAGGTGGTGATTTTTGGGCTAAGGACAGGTAATGACTTTCCGACCTTATCTTTTTAATGAGTTTTGCCCTTAAATTATTTTATGCAAATGCTTAATACTAAATGCAGCAAATACTCAATGATTTTTTTAAAGTTTATGCAATATCATTAGGTTGTACTGATTAAATAAGCAAGCAAAATTTTTTTTTTTAATATTTACTATTTTTATTAAATTTTTTTATTTTTTTTATTTAAATTTTTATATAGCAATAACTTGAATGTAAACTAAACACAATCCATATGCGTCAGTCAATCTCCGAATGTCCGTTGAACCGTTGAATAAGCTCTGGAGATTACTCCGTGAGGAGCCCCAATAGAGGTATGATAACCTCGGAGGATTGCACCCTATCAATTACTAGCAAAAATAATATATATTTTTTTTATTTTTTTATTTAATTAATTTTTTTATTTTAATTTTCAAATTTCGAATCTCAGAATTCAAATTTTGAATTTAAATTTTTGAATTTTTGAATTTTGGAAATTTTTTCACTTTTTTTTAATTTTCTTTTTTTTTGAATTTTAATATTTTTTTTACTTTTTTTTAAAAAAAACTTTAAATTTTGAATTTCAAATTTTAGAATTTAATAACTACGAAATTATTAACTAAAAATAATCAAAATAAGAAAAATTAATAAAAATAAAAATAAAAACTTACTACCGGAGTGCGTTCACTCCGGGCATCCAAAATTCGATTTGATCTTCGTGATCATTCTTGCTTCTCGATTTGCCTTCCCGGCAACGGCGCCAAAATTCTGTTGTCTCATTCCTGTTTACCTAAAAATATGCTAAACAGATCGTTGTTAGAACCGACAAACAAAGTTTAAATTAATTTTACTCTTACCTGTTCAACTCGAAGAATAGTGGTCGTAAGAGGTCGATCCACAGGGAGGCGATTGGAGTTGCATAAAAATTAGAACATTCACTCGGATTCAAAATCGATTTTTGAATAATAGAAGAAAAACATTATTTTGAGGATATTGACTGATTTTCTGGTCTACCAGAGAATCTTCTTTATTTAAAAATAATAAAAAGATAAGTACTTAGAAATCAAAGAGCATTTATAAATTCATGAAATGTTTAACTATTTAAAGAAAAATTTTGGCATAAATTAAAATGGATGAAAGCTAGTGCTAAGAAGATCAAAAGCCTAGAACATAAATTGCATAAAAGAAAATTTAATGTATTGCATCAAAGAAGAATTAAAAGATTGCATTAAAAAAAAAGAAATTAACTTGAACCTAGAACAAGGATTGCATTAAAAAGAAATGATAGATTTGATAAAAAAATTCATTACAAATAAAAGTGGAGATTGGAAACCTAATGTTTCTTCTCTTTTACAAATAACATAAAAAAAATAAAACAAAAAGCTTCTCCCTCCCGTTAGAACATAAAATATTTTTTTTTTATTCTTTTCTTCCCCCCAAGAACAGAGCAATGTTCTGTTTTCCTTCTCAACCGAGCTCACCTCCTCCTCCTTGGACCCGCCGGCCACCACCCAAACCGAGCTCTCCTCCCCCCTCCCCTCTCCCAGCCGATGGCCTCCTTATATAGCTCGCCCCCACCTCTTGAAGCCGGCTGAGAATCGAAACGGTGGCGGGATCACGGACGCGGAAGATGCCGGTGATGATGCGGAAGACGGCTATGTAATGCAGGCTGGGATTGCTGGGATCACGGCTTCGGAGCGCATCACGGGAAGCTGGAATTCTGGGAGGTGGATCCGGACGCGAAAGCTTGATCCGTGGAGGGGGATCACGGGATGGGAAAGCATCACGGGATGCTGAGAGGCTGACTTGAAATGGAAGAAGATGAGATGGGAGGCTGGCTGCGGGATCCTTGATGGCTGAAGAGGAATGGATCTGGGGTCATGATCGACGGGAGGAAGGAAGCGCGGGCTGAGGCGGAGGAGGCTGGAGTGGAATGGGGTGCTAATCTGGAAGCTTTGGAATGCATCACAGGTTGCTGGGATCACGCTGCGAACGTGGAGGGCTGAAGAAGATGGCTGGATCGATGGCTCGGACGCGGGATCCGGATGCATTGTGACAATGGGAGAGGCTGAAGATGTTGCTTTTGGATTTCCTTCTTTGGGCCATGCTAGGATCACGGACTCGGGAAGAGGAGGACGCACTGGATGCTCGCAAATGGCTGGCCGCAGGATCGTTGGGCAGAAGGCATGGATCCGGGTGAGAGGATCTCCCTTCATTATTTGGTGAGCTGTGGAAAAGAAAGACACAGCTTGATCGACGGGGGAGGCTGGATATGCGGGCGTTGAATGCCAACGGCCGGAATGGAGCTTGGCTGCGTTCGAACGGGCGCTTGGATCTCGCTTGATTGAATATGGGTCATGTGCCAGTTTCTGCAATGGAATTGGATTTTCGAAGAAGGTCTGGGACTTTTTTTGCCCTCCTGAGATGGGAGCTGGGAGATACCAAGTTCCGTCCAATTAGTCATATAGATAAAAAAAAATAGTGTGATATGAAATTTGGCTTGTAGACGGACGGACTGAGTTCGTCACGGGTCATCTGTTCTGACTGGAGGTCAAGTGCAAGTCTTTCAAGTCATGGGTCACCCAGCACCTCATAGTTATGATATGGCCAAATTAGATTTGCCCAAAATTCTTTCCCAAAAGCACAGAAAAATTGGACCCGATTCGGACCCAAACCCGACTCGGACCCGACCCGATCTTCAACTGGGTTGGGTCTGGGAAGGGATTCTTATGAAGTCAAAATTGTACTCAATGTGCATTTTATCTCTAATTTATGATAATCTGTGTCAAACCCAAATATAATATTAATCTAGTGAATTTATCATTATCGGTTAGCAACAACACTAATTTTAGTGACATGTAGGTCGCACTTTTGTGCTCTCATCAGCCAATATTATAGAAAATATAGCCCCACGCCTCCTCTCTTCTCATGCCAATTTTTGCCTAAAAATAAATAGGATAGGCATGGAAAATCTTGGGGATAAATCAAGATGTTATTCTTCTCGAAGAAGATAAGGATGGGTTCCTAAAATTTAGGAATTCTTCTCCTTATCCAATTCTGATTATTTGGACTCAAAATCCCTATCAAATAAGTGTTCTAATTGATTGAATCAAGCCCAATCCAATTGGATCAAGTTCCATCAATTGGGTCAAGTTTAATCTACTTGGGTTGAACCCAATCCAATTAGGTCAAACCCTGATGTAGCCCAAATTGAATCCTATTCAATTTTGCTCAACCTAAGCCCAATTACTCAATCAAATTGAGTTCATTAGCAATCTAATTGCTAATTAATCCTCCAATAATTCAATAATTATTTTAATGCAACTTTTGCTTAGGATAATTTGTCAATCGAATTGACCAAATTATCCCTGAATGATTCTTAATCATCAATCAGCCATTTGATCAACCTAAAAACTTCTATGCGTGTGACCCCATAGGTTCGAATCCAAACCGGTAGCATAAGAACAACTTCTTGTACTAATCGAAATGACCATCTAGCAATGGTACCCGACATTCGGATAGGCCGAATGATTGCAAAGCAACATTCAAGAACCCTTGGACTATGGTTATCGTATAATTCATCCCTTTGACTCCTAAATGCCAGGATGACTTTAGAGTTCTGTCAACTCTGTAATAAGTGCATCCATGATGTGATTCAACTTTAGAAATCCTGTGACTCCTCACAAGGATTACCCTGACCAAGGTTTTGCTAAATTGAACACAAGGCATTATCTCCTGTTTCCAGGAGGGGTCAATTCCATCTGGACTCACAACTGACTACGCAAGTACTTGACTGTCCCCAGTGACCTTCCGTCACTGAATTAGAAATTTAGGTAGTCCGGTACTAGAGTACAGTGAGTTGCTTGCTAGTCATAGATTGCGATCTCAGGTCAGAGGGCCAAACTTATACCCATATTCACTCGGAACATCTCTTGACAGTAGAGTGTTCCAGAATTGGTCACGTTTAGTGAAATGTACTCCTACATTTCACCTGTGTGACATATCAATGTCTCCACACTTCTCAGTTAAGAGGACAACCAACGTATATGTCACACAATGACCTAATCTCGATAATGCTATCGTCCTAGTAACAGCATATCATTTGATCGCAAACAGTTTTAAGGACTTGAAGATAAATCCTCCTTTATCCTAAAACAAATCCTAAGGACTTCATCATATAAGAGTTCATTTGAAGATGTACAATGAAATGATGAATAATGCCAAATAACACTTTATTAATTTGTCAATTCATTTATAAAATTCAATCATCAGCATGCTGACGATTGACATTTAGGATACAATTTCCAACAGTTGCGATGGGAGAGGAAAGAGCCGAAGGAAGAAAGAAAGAAGTTCTGGTCGCGATGGAAGCTCTTCGCGCTGCTATTGTCGTCCACAACTATATGCAGGGCTGATCTCCTCACTAGGGCTGGATGAAGCTCTAACAGAGAAATAAGGATTTTTGTATCTTTAATTTCTGTTCTTGGAGTTGTATGAAATCTCTTACTCTTAAATGAATATTTTTCTTTTATCTCATATTTAATCTTTGTGACTTTAAATATGATGTTCGTACAACTATTTTTTCATGATCACTGAGTGAGCATAAAGATAATCCATGCTTAAGGAAGATGCAGTGTCCTGCCACCTTATTTTAGGGTAGACATTTCATACCTACTGAAGATGGGTTTTCCTAAAATTACTTCAGTAAATTTTTATTTGAATGCTTATAGGGCTTGTAGGCAATTTGTATGATAATCCAAGATGAATTAAAATACAAATAATCCTTGTTACGATGTTAGTGGTGAATTCCTTGCCCTAGGCTCTCTCAACTGATATCATTTTAATTGCATTTCTTTTAAATTATTTAGTTCAATAGTCCTCACAAACTTTCTTTTTCAAATATTATTTTTAAGAAAATAATTGTACCCCAATCTCTGTGGATCGATACCTGTAATCACTGTCCTACCAGATACGTGCTATTGCGTGGTCTTTAAAATCGACTAGCCTATGAAGCAAATTCTGCAACGGTCGGATCGCGCCGGGAGGGTTGCGAAGTGGGTAGTTGAGCTTGGAGAGTTCGACCTCGAATACCGTCCGAGGCCGGCGATTAAAGCCCAAGCGCTCGCTGACTTTATAGTGGAGTGCACTTTGCCGAACGACCCCGAGCTCTCACTCATACCAGCGGAGGAAACCCCGAGGCAGCCATGGGTTCTATATGTGGATGGCTCCTCAACCTCAGGGGGTAGCGGAGCAGGCCTCATCCTCACTAGCCCAAATGGGGTAGTCGTGGAGCAGGCTCTACGCTTCGAGTTTCCTGCCTCGAACAATGAAGCAGAGTATAAGGCACTCATTGCCGGACTCAAAGTGGCGAAGGAGCTGAAAGTGGAGGATCTGAAGGTCTTCAGTGACTCCCAACTGGTCGTGAGCCAGATTTTGGGAGATTTCGAAGCAAGAGAGCCCTCGATGCAGAGATATCTCTGAAAGGTGCGAGACCTCACATCCATGTTGGGCTCCTTCAACATCCAGCACATTCCTAGGACAGAGAACCTAAGGAAAGACCAACTGTCGAAGCTGGCGACTTCCTACATGAGTGAGCTCCCTAAAACAACAGTGCTCGAATACCTCCAAACGCCTAGCACAGAGGAGCCCGAGCCAACTCTGTGCATCGACACCGAGCTGAGCTGATGGACGAGCTCGTCAGCTATCTGCAGAACGAAACCCTCCCCAATGACGAGCTCGAAGCCCGCCAAATTAGGCGCCAAGCCTCCAAATACATCTTATATGAAGGTAAGCTCTACCGCAGGTCATTCACCTCTCCTCTCCTCAGATGCCTCTGTCTGTCAGAAGCGGACTATGCTATGCGAGAGGTTCATGAAGGGATCTGCGGGAACTATCTGGAAGGCCGAGCACTGGCCCACAAAATTCTGCGCCAAGGATACTACTGGTCCACACTTCAAAAGGACGCAGCGGACTTCATCCGAAGGTGTGATCGGTGTCAGCGGAACGCCAACATTTAGCGCCGGCCCTCCGCCCCGCTGACCTCGATCAGTGCCCCCTGGCTATTCGCCCAATGGGGGATTGACATCCTGGGGCCATTTTCTCTGGCTACTGGGTAGAAAAAATTTCTGGTCGTCTCCATCGACTACTTCACCAAATGGGTCGAAGCCGAACTAGTGGCCCGGATCTTCGAGCAGAAGATGCGGGATTTTGTCTAGAAGTCAATAATCTGCAAATTTGGACTCCCCCGCATCCTTATATCTGACAACGGCCATCAGTTCGACAACATCCGTTTCAGAGAATTCTGCTTTGAGCTCGGCATCGACCACCGCTTCATCTCGGTCGTCCATACATAGACGAATGGAGAAACCGAGGTGACGAACCGCACCATCCTTCAGGGGTTCAAGGCTAGGCTCGACCGACCCAAAGCGCAATGGATCGAAGACCTCTACAATGTTCTCTGGGCCTACAGAACCACATTTCGACTTCCCACCGGCGAGACCCCCTTCAACCTGGCATACGGAACGGAAGCTGTCATCCCCCTGGAAGTCAGACTCCCCTCACCAAGAGTAGAGCACTACGACGCAACCTTCAACTCCTCCCAGCTCAGGGCCAACTTGGACCTCATCGAGGAGACAAGGGAGGCAGCCCGAGTCCGCATGGCGAGATATCAACAGAAAATAGCACAGTACTACAACTCCAGAGTAAAGGTCAAGCTTTTTAAGACGGAAGATCTCGTCCTCAGGAGAGCTGAAGCTTCCAGCCCGCCGAGCAAGAAAAGCTTGCCCCGAACTGGGAAGGGCCATACCGGATTGCACGAGTCCAGCGGCCCAGAGCATACAAGTTGGAGTCTCTCGAAGGGACCCTCATTCCACGAAGTTGGAATTCCGAAAACCTTCGGATGTATTACCAGTAGAACCCCCAGGGGTCCTCGACGATTGGAAACACAACTCTCGTCCCCTCCTTATGTTAATTCATTCATAGCTCTCCCTTAATTATTCCATGCTCTTCCTGATATTGGGATGTTTGTGAACTTCAGAAAATCCAACTAAGTTCGGATGCCTGACTAAGCTCGGATGCCCGACTAAGCTCGGATGCCCAACAAAGTTCGAGTGCCCGACCAAGCTCGGATGCCCCAGCCAAGTTTGGAACACCTCGCTACGTTGACATCGAGCTCGTTCTCGATCTCCATCAAAAACCCCGACCAAGATCGGGATGCCCCGCTGAGTCGACAGTGAGCCCAAGCTTCCTCGATCTCGGAAAGCGTCGCGGGGTTGACAGCGAGCCCAAGCTTCCTCGACCTCGTGCTCGATCCCTCGACTAAGGTCGGGATGCCCCGCTGAGTCGACAGCGAGCCCAAGCTCCCTCAACCTCAGGAAGCGTCGCAGGGTCGACAGCGAACCCAAGCTTCCTCGACCTCGTGCTCGATCCCTCGACTAAGGTCGGGATGCCCCGCTGAGTCGATAGCGAGCCCAAGCTCCCTCAACCTCGAGAAGTGTCGCGGGGTCGACAGCATGCCCAAGCTCCCTCGACCTCGTACTCGATCCCTCGACTAAGGTCGGGATGCCCCGCTGAGTCGACAGCGAGCCCAAGCTCCCTCGACTTCGTGAAGCGTCGCGGGATCGACGGCAAGCCCAAGCTCCCTCGACCTCGTGCTCGATCCCTCGACTAAGGTCGGGATGCCCCACTGAGTCGACAGTGAGCCCAAGCTCCCTCGACCTCGAGAAGCGTCGCGGGGTTGACAGCGAGCCCAAGCTTCCTCGACCTCGTGCTCGATCCCCCGACTAAGGTCGGGATGCCCCGCTGAGTCAACAGCGAGCCCAAGCTCCCTCAACCTCGAAAAGACATTCGACGACACTTCGACGACATTCGACGACATCTCCACGACATCCCCATGACACTTCGATCATATTCGGCGCCGCTTGATGCCCCTTACGATAATACGCCCCGATCTGAACGAGGGCATCCTGCCGGATCGACTACAGGCCAAAGAACGCCACCAAAAGTCGACCTCGGAGCGGAGTCGCTTACCTCAACCTGAGATGCCCGGCTCCGATGGTGCGAGAGGTATATGCTACCCGGCACCTACGTTATTACGCTTACTTGCTTATATTACAGAACGGTTAACAAAGCCCCGACCAAGCTCGGAACCCTCCCGACCAAGGTCGGGATTGTTGGAATCCCTCGCACGCGGCAGAAAATTTCAGAAAAATTCTGCGCGTAGCGGAAGACATGCGCGAGATCCCGTTCATCTCATGAACTTATTTTAAAACCGATGTTCGTAGATAGATTAGGATTAAATACTTTTACATAATATTAGGAAGATCAGATCTTCACCTTGTGCGGGTAGATGATCACCGCAAATCTGATGATCGTGGACTTGTTGAAGGTTCGCTTGAAGCCGCACACGCGTCCGGCCTCTACGGGTATCCACACGAGGCAGAGGACCAATCCAAACTCTCTAATCTCCCCGGGGTGCTAGCTCCCTTGCAGAGATATGTTTTGATGGTTGAAATCCTCTCTTTTGAATCAACTCTTGATTGCCTTAGAGAGGAGGAAGAAGGATAGATCAAAAGGAAGAAGGCAAAACCCCTTTGCAGCCTTTTCCTTTTCCTTTTCTTTTGGAACCAAAAGAAGAGAGGGAGGAAGGGCTGCATGCCTCCTTCCTTTTCTTTGCTTGCTGGTGGCTGAAACCATCATGGGAGAGATGGGTTCACGGCACAAAAGGGAGGAGAAAAATCCCACGTCCTTCCAAAGGAGGGGATTGTCAAGCGGGCCCATGAGAGAAAAGATGGGTCACCTGCCACCTATCTTTCTTCTCCTCCTTTTTTTTTTTTTTTCTTGCAGCTCCAAGGAGGCTGAAGGGAGGGGGTTCACGGCTGGATCACCAAGATGGGAAGATGGTCCTTCACGGCTGTAAAGAGAGGGGGAGGAAAAAATTAGGGTGCTGCCCCCTTTCTCTCTCTTATATATGGCATGTGGAGCTCCTAAAATTTAGGAGCTCCCATCCTTACCTCTAAGAAAAGAGGAGGGGCGTACGCCTCTCTTCTTTTCTTCACGTATTCAGCCAAGAGGGGCGTAGCCCCTCCCTCTTCTCCCTATTTCACGCACGCCCACTTAATCCAATTAAGTGGGGTGTGGGGCCATGTACAAGGTGGGTCTAATCCTCTTCCAAAGAGGATTGAGTGCGCCCATTTTCTTTTTCCTTCAAATCCTAATCTAATTAGGATTCAATTGAACCATGACTCAATTGAACTCTTCAATCCTAATCCAATTAGGAGTCTTTTAATTAATTAGATTAAAATTAATTAGGACTTAAGAAATCCTAATCTAATTAGGACTTATTAAATTTCAGTCCTAATTCAATTAGGACTTTAGAAATCCTACTTCAAGTAGGACTTTAATTTAATTTGAAATCCTAATCCAATTAGGACTTTAAGAATCCTAATCCAAGTAGAACTCCTAATTAAGTCCAATTAATTAAATCCAATTAATTAAATTAAATTGCAATCCAATTGCAATTATTCCTTCTTCAACTCACTACTCTTAGCGGGTTAACCAATTATCAATCAAATTGATTATTTGTGATTCCTAATCACAATTCAACCATCGGATCGGTCAATACCTCTAATGTGTGTGACCCCATAGGTTCTATTCTATCTGGTAGTGAGATATATTGCGATCTCTATCACAATATCATTGAAAACTCCTTTCAATGGGTTGGAACAATTCCAACTCAACTCACCAGGGACCATCGATCATCAAGATAGTCCCTGTGAGTCTCACCATCCACCAGTGACACCTAGCAGCATGTAGTGGCAACCCAGCAGAATGGAATGATGAACCTCTAGGTGCAGTTATCATATGATACGGTCCTTCTATCATGGATCCCTACAGGACGGAGGTCATGGATAACTCGTCAAACCCCATCGTCTGTCATATGTCCAGATTTATTCGACTTAAGTTCGAGAATGGAAAACTCCTTTTCCACTGTACATACTACCCCGGCCGAGGATTTACGAACTCAGTCTCATAAATCACATAGGATCTCTCTTAACCTATCAAGATCGATAGATTCCATCTAGATGCACCCCTACTCCTACAATGAACCTACTGCAGCCAATCTGCACCACAAGAACCCAATTGGCTAGGGCTCATGTTTATGTGCTCGTCAAACTACAGCAACCTCACTGTGAATAGCCGAGGCATCGCAGGTCAAAGGACCAGTCATACAACTGCAGCATCAAGTAAGTCACTGACGAGTGGATAGACATCCAAGTGACTACTTGCTATGGTCACGCTCAGTACCCTTGTTCTCTAACAAGCACTTGCACAATTGCTCCAGTGTCGCCACACTGTGGACTCAAGACTCGTCCATCAAAGAAAGCGATCTGTGCACTAATCTCAGCGGATCGATCACCGTCCTCGTGATGATCCATCGATCAAGAGCAATTCAGAAATTAATCACCAATGACACATGCCTCAAATTCTCAACTCTTGAGAATATGCGTCATCATCTTATTAATTTCTTGGACGATTCATGGACACATAAGAACATGAATGAAAAGAATGCCCATTCTAATAAATTCATTATTAGGTCAAGTACAAATTTATATCCCAGAATAAAATAATGCGTCAGCCAAATTGGCTTCTAGGGCATATTTCTAACAATCTCCCACTTGCACTAAAGCCAATCAGCTATAAACCTAAACCCCATCTTCTCAAGATGCGCTTCAGTTTTCTGCTGACTTATCTGCTTAGTGAATGGGTCCACCACATTTCCTGTGGAGTCTACTCTCTGATCCTTTACTTATTTCTTTTCAAGGTAGTCGCTTATTAGGTTAAACCACCGCTCTATGTGCTTCGGCTTCTGGTGAGACCTTGGCTCTTTAGCTAGTGCTATGGTGCCTTTGTTATCGCAGTAGAGTGTTATGGCATCTGATGACATTACACCTAACTCAGCAATGAACTTATTAAACCAGAAGGTTTCCACTGCACCCTTAGATATGGCTAAACATTCAGCTTCTAAGGTAGAATCTACAATAATCGGTTGTTTGGAACTCTTCCAATTTACTGAACCATCATTGCATATAATCTGATGTAGACTTTCTATCATCAATATGTGTGCATCCTTCTACCTTCAACTCTGATCTTCTTCCAAAGACCAAGAACATGTCCGTAGTTCTTCTCAAGTATTTAAGACTGTTCTTCACAGCTATCCAGTGCTTCTTGCCTGGATTTGACTGATATATGCTCGTGACACTCACAGCATGTACTATATCAAGTCATGTACATAGCATGGTATACATGAGGCTCCCTATAGCCGAAGTATAAGGGATCTTGCTCATCCACTGAATCTCTTCAGATGTGTTGGGGCACATCTTCTTGAAGAGATTTACCCCATGCCTAAGGGGTAATAATCCCCTTTTAGAGGTTTCCATGCCGAACCTCTTCAACACTCCCTCTATGTAATATTCTGTGATAGGACAAGCATCCTCTTAGATCTATCTCTATAGACCTTAATTCCCAAAATATAGGATGCTTTTCCAAAGTCTATCATGGAGAATTCCTTAGACAACCAAACCTTGACTTAGGATATCATCCACGTACAATACGAGGAATGCAATAGTCCTCCCACTAACCTTCTTATAAATACATGGTTCCTCCTCGTTCTTGAAGAAATCAAACGATTTGATTATATCGTTGAAACGAGTGTTCCAACTCCGAGATACTTGTTTTTGTCCATAGATGGACCTTTGCAGCTTACAGACCTTGTGATCACCATCACAATATCATGATATGCTACAACAACAAGCAATATTCGAATGGACTTCAGTATGGCTACAGGTGAAAAAGTATCCTGATAATCAGTGCCTTCGCACTGACTATAACCTTTCGCCATTAGCCTTGCCTTATAGGTATCTACCTAGCCATCCGAACTTAATTTTCTCTTGTAGATCCATTTACACCCAATAGGTACTGTACCTTCCGGTGAATCTACTAAGGTCCAGACTTGGTTGGAATGCATGGAGTCTATCTCTAACTTCATGGCTTCCAGCCATCTCTCGGAATCGATGTCTAACATCGCCTCGTTGTAGGTATTGGGATCCTTACCTTGATCCCTATCTTCCATGAGGAACACTTCCTCTACATCCTCTGTAAGTATACCTAAGTACCTTTCAGGAGGATGGAAGATCCTACTAAATCTACGAGGTGGAGGAGGTACAACATGTACTGGCTCGATATGAATAGGTTCTATAGGCACAATGGCTCGTTGCTCTTTAGAGACTTTCTCTTCGAGCTCAATTTTTCTCCTACTGCCTCTATCAAGGATAAACTATTTTCCATGAAGATAGCATGTCGGCTCACAAACACTTTGTGATTCTCTGGGACGTAAAATTGTATCCAAATAACTCTTTAGGATATTCTATAAAACGAGCACTAATTGTCCTATCCTCTAACTTGTCCGCCTGTTGTCATTTGACTTGGGCCGGACATCCCCAAATCTTGAAATAACCAAGACTCAGCTTCTTACCATGTCATATCTCATATAGTGTGGTAGGAACAGACTTAGAGGAAACACTATTCAATATGTAAATAGCTGAAAATAGGGCATCTCTCTAAAGAAACAAGGGTTGATCAGTGAAGCTCATCATGGACCTGACAATATCCAATAGGATCTGATTCCTCCTCTCCGACACTCCGTTAAGCTGAGGTGTACCAGGAGGGATCCATTATGAAACTATACCATTCTCCTTGAGATAATCACGGAACTCTCCACTAAGGTATTCACCTCCTCGATCTGATCGAAGAACCTTAATGAGTTTTTCTGTTTGTTTTTCTACTTCATATCTGAACTCTTTGAACCTTTCAAAAATTTCAGATTTGTGTCTCATACACATATCCATACCGTGAGTAATCATCGGTAAATGAAGTAAAAATTACAACCCCTAGCCTGCACATCGAATGGGCCACACAGATAAGTGTGTACTAGGGTAAGTATCGCAGTGGACCTCTCCCATGTACTAAAAGGGATAATTTGGTCATCTTTCCTTGAAGGCAGAATTCACAAATCGGATATGACTCGAAAGTCAATGAGCTCAGAAGCCCATATTTCTTCAATTTGTTTATTCTGTCTTCTCCTATATGACCAAGCCTGAGGTGCCACAAATACTTTAGATTTATCTCATCTCTAGATCCTTTTGGATCCTATGGTACTCACTGTTTGCTTAGATACATTCACAGGTACATCCAAATGTAAGTGATAGAGACGGTCAATCATAAAACCATATGCATCCAATTTATTTCTCAAACAAATTGAACAATAGTCTTATAAAAATCTTTCTGTGCTAAACAAGATACAGAAATCAAATTTCTGTTTGCAACAGGTAACAGTCCCTAAGTATCCATTTAATAATGAGCATATCTGGCATACCTTCTGAAGGTCTGTCACCCTTCTTACTCTTTATGCTTTCCATGTATGTAGGACAGTTCCTCTTCCAATGTCCGTCTTATGATGCAATGGAAACACTTTTCCTTGCAATCGGCCTTTTTTTCTTGGAACTTCCTTACTTGGCCTTTTCTCGGTCTTCTGCCTTTTCACAGGTTTCTTCTTCTTCCAAGTAGACTCTCTCTTGGAAGTAGAAACCAACTCGACAGCGAGAACGATGCCCCTTGAACTCTTCAAGGTCCCTAAGGTAGTTACCAATTTTATTTAACAATTCTATTTTGGTGCATACAATCTTGTTCATATGGTAATTTACTATAAACTGTTCATATGAAGCTAGAAGGGATTGCGGGATCAAATCCATTTGCAATTCCTTGTGCATGGTCATGCCGAGCTTCTCAAGCTCCTCTAAGTCCTTTATCATGGTCAAACCATGATCATGGACAGACTGCCCATCACGCATCTTAGCCTTGAAGAGCCTCTTGGACACTTCAAAACATGCTGCGTGACTCTGTTCACCATACAACTCTTGTAAGTGATATAATATGTCCCTGGCAATCTTCATGTTCTCATGCTGGCATTAAAATTAATTGGACATGGATGCCTTTGTGCAGCACCTAACTTTATTGTCATTGTTCGTCCACTTAGCATGCGTCTTATGCTGACCAGTAATCGGACGGATTGGTAACACAGGGATTCCATGGTCTAGCATATACCCTAATTTCTCACAATTCAAAACTATTTTGAAATTTGCTGAGCTAGTTTTTATAATTGGGTTTGGTCAAACAGTTGTTCTATAGGATATGAGTTAAGAGTCTAGAAGCTGACTTTATAATCCTCAGAGAGTAAAGATTCTAGTTAGAATTTTGTACTTGAACTTTATTTGTTTTAGGGCCTTTTAAAACAAATATACCTCCCACTATTTTCTCGAATCTCTCACACTCCTCTAGTAGAGAAACGGAAACCTTGCGACTCTAGGTTTCAAGTGGGGTGCTACGGTCCCACCAATTTACATACCACCTCACCTAACAGTTATTGGTGACAAATAAATGATGAGTGTACAACTCTTGTACAATGCTTCTCAAGCAAGTTGTAGCGCTATCCGGTCTCTAAGTAATGAAGACCTCACCTAACAGTTATTGGCCCCATTCCTTAGTTAAGTCGGACCCACCGTATAACCGCAGAAGCAAAGCCGTCATTGGGTCCCTCACCTAACAGTTATTGGGCCCAACCCCATCTTTACCCCTACAACATCTCATGCCTAATAGAGAGGTCCAGTCCCCCGATGCAACTTGCCCACTGTATCCAGCCGAGACAAATCAACGCCGGAAAGACCTTAGCAGCTCTACTACGGTGGAAGACCTATGGACTTAATATTTTTCGAGGAGATTTAATTTAGGTCTCTTTTATTTAATTATCTACATCTCATGCAAATAATTATCTAACCGCTATGCATAAACATAAACATAAACATCCAGGCATAATAACAAAAATTAAACTGGTGATGATCATGGATCCAGGATGGGGTCATAGTACAAGCACATGCACGTCAATTGGTTAGATCGTCTTCAACTCTTGACTCGATCTTAAGCACCCTTGGTCCAATTGCGATCAACTCCTTGATCCATCTCCAATCAACCCTTGATCTCGATCCGCGCAAATCGTGCTTGTAGAGGCATGCACCGATCAACCATTGACATGCAAACACATCACAGATTACATCCCAGATAACTTTAAAAATAAATAAAATTAAATAATAGTTACAACCCTTTTTCATGAGACATGCAGGTCTCTAATACATCAATATAAGATGCACGCAGGCATCTGAAAATCTGATTTACATGCATCACATAACATCACAGAACATCTCAGACATTGCAGAACATTTCAGCACAATTAAAGGGTCCATCCATGATCATCACCATACGCATCTCATGCATTAAATAAAATTTACAGATCTGAATATTTAACAGATTATGTCATCTTATGAGTTGCTGATCATGCAAGATATGATTCTAAATATTTTTAATCTCATTAACAAATCAATAGAATCATTAATCTAATCGCATAGAAAATCAGCATGCAGAAAAATCAGCAAGCTGAAAATTCTGCATGCAGAAAAATTCAGCAAGCATAATCTTTAAATTTTCAGATCTATTATGCCTTAATCATTTAATACTAATCTTAATCTACGCAACCATGGCTCTGATACCACTGTTGGAATCCCTCGCACGCGGCAGAAAATTTCAGAAAAATTCTGCGCGTAGCGGAAGACATGCGCGAGATCCCGTTCATCTCATGAACTTATTTTAAAACCGATGTTCGTAGATAGATTAGGATTAAATACTTTTACATAATATTAGGAAGATCAGATCTTCACCTTGTGCGGGTAGATGATCACCGCAAATCTGATGATCGTGGACTTGTTGAAGGTTCGCTTGAAGCCGCACACGCGTCCGGCCTCTATGGGTATCCACACGAGGCAGAGGACCAATCCAAACTCTCTAATCTCCCCGGGGTGCTAGCTCCCTTGCAGAGATATGTTTTGATGGTTGAAATCCTCTCTTTTGAATCAACTCTTGATTGCCTTAGAGAGGAGGAAGAAGGATAGATCAAAAGGAAGAAGGCAAAACCCCTTTGCAGCCTTTTCCTTTTCCTTTTCTTTTGGAACCAAAAGAAGAGAGGGAGGAAGGGCTGCATGCCTCCTTCCTTTTCTTTGCTTGCTGGTGGCTGAAACCATCATGGGAGAGATGGGTTCACGGCACAAAAGGGAGGAGAAAAATCCCACGTCCTTCCAAAGGAGGGGATTGTCAAGCGGGCCCATGAGAGAAAAGATGGGTCACCTGCCACCTATCTTTCTTCTCCTCCTTTTTTTTTTTTTTCTTGCAGCTCCAAGGAGGCTGAAGGGAGGGGGTTCACGGCTGGATCACCAAGATGGGAAGATGGTCCTTCACGGCTGTAAAGAGAGGGGGAGGAAAAAATTAGGGTGCTGCCCCCTTTCTCTCTCTTATATATGGCATGTGGAGCTCCTAAAATTTAGGAGCTCCCATCCTTATCTCTAAGAAAAGAGGAGGGGCGTACGCCTCTCTTCTTTTCTTCACGTATTCAGCCAAGAGGGGCGTAGCCCCTCCCTCTTCTCCCTATTTCACGCACGCCCACTTAATCCAATTAAGTGGGGTGTGGGGCCATGTACAAGGTGGGTCTAATCCTCTTCCAAAGAGGATTGAGTGCGCCCATTTTCTTTTTCCTTCAAATCCTAATCTAATTAGGATTCAATTGAACCATGACTCAATTGAACTCTTCAATCCTAATCCAATTAGGAGTCTTTTAATTAATTAGATTAAAATTAATTAGGACTTAAGAAATCCTAATCTAATTAGGACTTATTAAATTTCAGTCCTAATTCAATTAGGACTTTAGAAATCCTACTTCAAGTAGGACTTTAATTTAATTTGAAATCCTAATCCAATTAGGACTTTAAGAATCCTAATCCAAGTAGAACTCCTAATTAAGTCCAATTAATTAAATCCAATTAATTAAATTAAATTGCAATCCAATTGCAATTATTCCTTCTTCAACTCACTACTCTTAGCGGGTTAACCAATTATCAATCAAATTGATTATTTGTGATTCCTAATCACAATTCAACCATCGGATCGGTCAATACCTCTAATGTGTGTGACCCCATAGGTTCTATTCTATCTGGTAGTGAGATATATTGCGATCTCTATCACAATATCATTGAAAACTCCTTTCAATGGGTTGGAACAATTCCAACTCAACTCACCAGGGACCATCGATCATCAAGATAGTCCCTGTGAGTCTCACCATCCACCAGTGACACCTAGCAGCATGTAGTGGCAACCCAGCAGAATGGAATGATGAACCTCTAGGTGCAGTTATCATATGATACGGTCCTTCTATCATGGATCCCTACAGGACGGAGGTCATGGATAACTCGTCAAACCCCATCGTCTGTCATATGTCCAGATTTATTCGACTTAAGTTCGAGAATGGAAAACTCCTTTTCCACTGTACATACTACCCCGGCCGAGGATTTACGAACTCAGTCTCATAAATCACATAGGATCTCTCTTAACCTATCAAGATCGATAGATTCCATCTAGATGCACCCCTACTCCTACAATGAACCTACTGCAGCCAATCTGCACCACAAGAACCCAATTGGCTAGGGCTCATGTTTATGTGCTCGTCAAACTACAGCAACCTCACTGTGAATAGCCGAGGCATCGCAGGTCAAAGGACCAGTCATACAACTGCAGCATCAAGTAAGTCACTGACGAGTGGATAGACATCCAAGTGACTACTTGCTATGGTCACGCTCAGTACCCTTGTTCTCTAACAAGCACTTGCACAATTGCTCCAGTGTCGCCACACTGTGGACTCAAGACTCGTCCATCAAAGAAAGCGATCTGTGCACTAATCTCAGCGGATCGATCACCGTCCTCGTGATGATCCATCGATCAAGAGCAATTCAGAAATTAATCACCAATGACACATGCCTCAAATTCTCAACTCTTGAGAATATGCGTCATCATCTTATTAATTTCTTGGACGATTCATGGACACATAAGAACATGAATGAAAAGAATGCCCATTCTAATAAATTCATTATTAGGTCAAGTACAAATTTATATCCCAGAATAAAATAATGCGTCAGCCAAATTGGCTTCTAGGGCATACTTCTAACAGGGATGCTCTCCTGAATCGACCACGAGCCGAGGTTCCCTCGACCTCATACATAATCTTCCGACCAAGCACGGGAAGCTCCTTACCACCAATCCCCAGCTTGATCTTCACTTGTTCCAGACCCCTCCGGATGAGGATCCGGCCAAGTTCGAACGTCGACTCAAGCCGAGACGGCCTGTAACTACGACCTCGAGCTCTGCCCGAAGATGCCCTGGTCGAGCTCGGAAGTGCCAAGTCACTCGCCATGAGCTCAAATTCTGCCTGATGACACTCCGACCAAGTTCAAGATCAAAGAGCATGAAAGTCCCAACGATAGCCCGGCCTCGGCCCATGTCATCATTAAGCCCGAGCTCAAAGCTTTGACAAGCTTATTCTGGAAGCCGAGCCCAAGGACTTGGCAAAATTTTTCCAGAGGATAAGCCTAAAGGCCTAGCAGGACTTCTTCAGAGCCCGAGCTCAAGGACTTGGCGAGTTCTCCTAAAGTCTAGGCCTAGAGCTTCAACATGATCCATCTTGGAGCTAAGCCTAACGGCTTAGCGAATTCTACCGGAACCTAGGTCTAAAGGCTTAGCCGAGCTTGAAGACTTGAAGAAATTCGTCAAATAGGAACTCAACTCAGGCGATCAATGATAATAGTTTATCGGTTGCACAAGTGGAAACACACAATGGAAGAAGAAAAAGAAAATTTCTCATTGATAAAGGCCCGAAGGCTAAGTACAAAATTAAGGTTCGGCCGTGCAATGACTTCGAAGGCCAACCTCACTCACAAAAAAGAACAAAAAGAAGAAAGGAGAAAGGAGGCTAAGTCCTAAGGGGCAGCAGCTGCTTCAGCACCAACCTCGGGGTCATCCACGATGATCATTTGGGGGTCCTCGGCAGAAACTGTCTCGGGACCATCCACGACGGCCTCAGACGGGGCTTCGCCAGTGGCCTCGGGAGCGCCCCTGGTGACTTCCCCAGAGGGAGTCTCCTGCGCTGCTTGCTCGGCCGCATCAGCCTCGGCCTTAGCGGCCTCCTGCTCAGCCTCGAGAATCGCGGGAACATCGAAGGTCCCGTTGTCGAAGCTTCCGAGCTCGCTCTCTACACCGATCCCCATTCTTGGCCGAATACCTTTAAGGTTGAGCTGGGGGCAAAACTGCTGCATCTGCCTCCGGAAGTTCTCAAAGCCGCAGAGGAATCCGTCCACGGCCTCCTCCTCCATCAGATCGCGGAACTCTTCCGACTCCTTGAAGAGTGCCACCGCGTCTCGGGCCTGCTCCAGCGCCCTTTTTTCTCGAGCTTCGAGCTGCTCGACCTTCAGGCGGAGAACCCCCCCTTCATACTTGTAGCCGGTGTTAGAAGTATGCCCTAGAAGCCAATCTGGCTGACACATTATTAATTATAGGACATAATTTGGTGCTTGACTTTATTATTATTGATTAATAAATGGGCATTCTTTTCATTCATATTGTTTATGTATCTATGAATCGTCCAAAAAATTAATAAGATGATGATGCATATTCTCAAGAGTTGAGAATTTGAGCCATGTATCATTGGTGATTAATTTCTAAATGCTCCTGATCAATGGATCATCACGAGGACGGTGATCGATCCGATCAGTGCACAGATCACTTTCCTTTTGGATGGACGAGACTTGAGTCCACAGTGTAGGGACACTGAAGTGATAGTGCAGGTGCTTGTTAGAGAACAAGGGTACTGAGCGTGACCAAGACAAGAAGTCACTTGGATGTCTATCCATTCGTCAGTGACTTGCTTGATGTTGCAGTAGTATGAGCCTTTGACCTGCGGTGCTTCAGCTAGTCACAGTGAGGTTATTGTAGTTTGACTACACGTATACATGGTCTCTAGTCATATGGGTCCTTGTAGTGTAGATTGGCTGCAGTAAGTTCACTGTAGGAGTAGGGTATGCACTCACATGGAATCTATCGACCTTGATAGAAGAGGAGTGATCCTATGCGATTTGTTAGACTGAGTTCTAAGACCTTGGGCAGGGCAGTAATATAAAGTGGAGAAAGAGTTTTCCACTAACGAACTCGAGTCGAATAAATCTTGACATATGACAGACGAAGGGGTTTGACGAGTTATCCATGACCTCCGGTCTGTAGGGATCCACGATAGTAGGACTGTATCACACGATAACTGCACCTAGAGGTTCATCATTCTATTCTACTGGGTAGCCACTACATGCTGCTAGGTGTCACTGGTGGATGGTGGGACTCACAGGGATTATCTCGATGATCGATAAACCCTAATGAGTAGAGTTGGAATCGTTCCAATCCATTAAAAGGAGTTTTCAATGATATTGTGATAGAGATCATAATATATCTCACTACCAGTCAGAGTAGAACCTATGGGGTCACACACACTAGAAGTATTGACCGATCCGATGGTTGAATCGTGATTAGGAATCACAAGTAATCAATTCGATTGATATTCAGTTGAAGAAGGAACAATGGAATTAATTAATTGGACTTAAACACAAATCCTACTTCGAGTAGGATTCCTAGAGTCCTAATTGGATTAGAATTGGAATCCTAGTTGGAGTAGGATTGGAATTTCTACTTGGAGTAGGATTCCTACAATCCTAATTAGATTAGGAGTTTTGAATTAAAATTGGATTCCTACTTGGAGTAGGATTCCTAAAGTCCTAATTGGATTAGGACTTCGGATTCAAATTAGAGTCCTAATTGGATTAGGACTAAAATTAAATAAGTCCTAATTGGATTAGGGTTTCTTAAGTTCTAATTAATTATTAATCTCATGAATCAACATGACTCCTAATTGGGTTAGGATTGAAGAGTTCAATTGAGTCATGGTTCATTCAAGTTCTAATTGGATTAGAACTAGCATAGATTGAACCCGATTGATTCATGATTTGGTTAAACCCTACTTAAATTAGGACTAAACCAAATAGGAGCCACCTAATCCTCCTTAGAGGAGGACTAGGGCAACATGAGAGGGTGGGGCTCACGCCCCTCCTCCTTTGAGTCTATGATGCGGCAACATGAGGGGCCGGCGCCCCTCTTGGAATTAATTCAAGGGAGCTCCTAAAAGCTAGGAGCTCCACTTGTTATTTAAAGGGGGCTTTTTGGGGGCTGACCTAATAGATGAGAATCTCTCCCCTTGTGGCCGTACGCCCCCCGCTTCTCCTCTCCTCTTGGATCAGCCGCCAGCAAGAAGAGAGGAAGACCCTTGGCGGTCTCCTTCTTCCTCCTCCGTTTGGGATTCAACGTAAGGGAAGGAAAGGCTGCATCTAGCCTTTTGGATCTTCTTCCTTGATCCCTTCTTCTTCTTCCTCCTCTCAAGCACAATCAAGGGTTGATTGAAAGAGAGGAGATCAGGCATCAAAACATATCTCTGCAAGGGAGCTAGCACCCCGGGGAGATTAGAGCGTTTGGATTGGTCCTCTGCTTCGTGTGGATACCCGTAGAGGCCGGGCACTTGAACGGCTTCGAGCGAACCTTCATCCTAAACCACGAACATCAGTTTGCGGTGATCATCTACCCGCACAAGGTGAAGATCTGATCTTCTAATGTTTTAAAAAGTTTTTAATCCTTATCTATCTACGAACGGTTTTTGAACAACGTTCATGCGATGAACGATTGATCCCGCGCATGCCTCTTCCGCTGCATCTGAATAATTTTTAAATTTCAGCGGCATGATCGGGGTTTTCTAACAGTGGTATCAGAGCCTAGGCTTCGTAGATTATGATTAGGATTAAAAGGATCAAGGCATATTAGATCTGAAAATTAATAGATTATGCATGCTGATTTTTATGCATGCAGAATTTCAGGCTGCAGAATTTTTCTGCATGCTGAATTTTGGTATGCATTGATTAATGATTCTGTTATGTAATTAATATGATTACAATTATTTAAGAAACATCCCTTGCATGATCAGCGACTCATGAGATGAGGTAATCAATTAAGTTTCAGATCTGTAAATTAAAATTATGCATGTGATGCGAATGGTGATGATCATGGATGACCCTTTTGTGAATGTGCTGAAATGTTCTGCAATGCCTGAAATGTTCTGTGATGTTATGTGATAACATGTAAATCATTTTTCCAGATGCCTGCGAGCATCTTAAATTCATGTATTAGAGACCTGCGTGTCTCATCGAAAAAGGGTTGTAATTATTCTTTTATTTTTGAATTTTATCTGGGATGTGATCTGTGATGTATGTTGCACATCGATGGTTGATCGATGTATGCCTCCTACAAGCAAGCCTTGTGCGGATTCAGATCATAGGTTGATTGAAGATGGATCAAGGAGTTGATTACAATTGAACCTAAGGGATCAAGATCGAGTCAAGAGTTGAAGACGATCAAACCAATTGACATGCATGTGCTTGTACTATGACCCATCCTGGATCCATGATCATCACCAGTAACATTTACTTTCTTATATATATGCCTGGATGTTTAATGTTTATGCCTATGCATAGCGGGTAGATGGAAGTGTGCATAAGATGCGAGTTGCCAATCGAAAGAGACCTAAACTAAAACCTCCTCAATCAAGTCGAGAGTGAACCAACATGAGCGGGTCATATTAGATTAATTGATCTAATTGGTGTCTAGGAAAGCATGAAAGGTGGTTACTTAATTAGGACCTTACTCTCTGAGTAAGGGGAGCCTCCCACCTGCTTACCTGGCCAATTGTTCGATTACCTCTTATGAAGAGCTCAAGTTGCAAACACTAAGACCTGATTAACCAATATTAAGTCAATAGGTCTTCCACTGTAGTAGAGCTGCTAAGGTCTTTCTGATGTTGATTTGTCTCGGCTGGACACAGTGGGCAAGTTGCATCGGGGGGCTGGACCTCTCTATAGACATGAGATGTTGTAGGATAAAGGTGGGGTTGGGCACCAATAACTGTTAGGTGAGGACCCAATGACGACTTTATTTCTACGGTTATACGGTGGGTCTGACTTAACTAAGAAATGGGACCAATAACTGTTAGGTGAGGTCTTCATGGCTTAGAGACCAAGTAGCACTGCAACATGCTTGAGAAGCATTGTACAAGAGTTGTACATTCATCAATTTATGTGTCACCAATAACTGTTAGGTGAGGTGGCATGTAAATCGGTGGGACTGCAGTACCCACTAGAAACTCTAGTCGCGTAGGATTTCCGTTTCCCTACCAGAGGAGTGTGAGGGATTCGAGAAAATAGTGGGAGGAACATTTGTTCTAAAAGACTCTAGAACAAATTAGGATCAAGTACAAAATTCTAACTAGAATCTTTACTCTCTGAGGATTATAAAGTCAGCTTCTAGACTTTTAACTCATATCCTATAGAACAACCGTTTGACCAAACCCAATTATAAAGACTGGCTCAGCAAATTTCAAAAATAATTTTGAATTATGAAATTAGGGTATGTGCTAGACCATGGAATCCCCATGTTACCAATCTGTCCGATCACTGATCAGCGTAAGACGCATGCTAAAGTGGACGAACAATGACAATAAGGTTAGGTGCTGCACAATGGCATCCATGTCCAATGAATTACAATGCCAGCATGAGAACATGAAGATTGCCAGGAACATATTAAATCACCGGCAAGAGTTGTATGGCGATCAGAGTCGCGCAGCATGTTTTGAAGTGTCCAAGAGGCTCTTCAAGGCAAAAGATGCACGATGGACAGTCTGTCCATGATCATGGTTTGACCATGATAAAGGACTTAGAGAAGCTTGAGAAGCTCGGCATGACCATGCACAAGGAATTGCAAACGGATTTGATCCCACAATCCCTTCTAGCTTCATATGAACAGTTTATAGTAAATTACCATATGAACAAGATTGTATGCACCAAAATAGAATTGTTAAATAAATTGGTAACTAACTTAGGGACCTTGAAGAAGTTCACGGGGCATCGTTTTCGCTGTTAAGTTGGTTTCTACTTTCAAGAGATAGTCTATTTGGAAGAAGAAGAAGCCTGCGAAGAAGCAGAGATCTAAGAAAACACCAAGTAAGGAAGTTCCAAGAAAAAGGCCAATTCCAAGGAAAAGTGTTTCCATTGCATCATGAACGGCCATTGAAAGAGGAACTGTCCTACATACATGGGAAGCATAAAGAACATGAAGGGTGACAGACCTTCAGAAGGTATGTCAGATATGCTCAGGATACTTAGAGACTGTTACCTATTGCTAGCAGAAATTTGATTTCTGTATTTTATTTAGCACAGAAAGATTTTTATTTAAAAATAAATTGATTCAACATGGTTTTATAATTGACAGTCTCTATCACATACATATGGATGTATCTGTGAATATATCTGAGCAAACAGTGAATACCATAGGATCTAATAGATCCAAAAATGAGATAAATCTAAAGTATTTATGGCACCTCAGGCTTGGCCATATAGGAGAAGACAGAATAAACAAATTGGAGAAACATGAGCTTTTGGGCTCATTGACTTTCGAGTCATATTTGATTTGTGAATTCTGCCTTCAAGGAAAAATGGCCAAATTATCCTTTGTAGGACACAGGGAGGTCCACTGAAATACTTACCCTAGTACACACTGATGTGTATGGCCCATTCGATGTGCAGGCTAGGGGTTGTAATTGTTTACTTCATTTTACCGATGATTACTCACGGTATGGATATGTGTATGAGACACAAATATGAAACTTTTGAAAGGTTCAAAAAGCTTAGATATGAAGTAGAAAAATAAGCACAAAAACTCATTAAGGTTCTTCGATCAGATCGAGGAAGTGAATACCTTAATAGAGAGTTCCGTGATTATCTCAAGGAGAATGGTATAGTTTCATAATGGACTCCTCCTGGTACACCTCAGCTCAATGGAGTGTCAGAGAGGAGGAATCGGACTCTATTGGATATGGTCCAGTCCATGATGAGTTTCACTGATTTACCCTTGTTTCTTTAGATAGATGCCCTATTTTCAGCTATTTACTTGTTGAATAGAGTTCCCTCTAAAGTCCATTCCTACCGCACCATATGAGATATGACATGGTAAGAAACCAAGATTTGGGGATGTCCGGCCTACGTCAAGAGACTACAGGCAGACAAGTTAGAGGCTAGGACCATAAGTGCTCATTTTATAGGATATCCTAAAGAGTCATTAGGATACAATTTTTACGTCTCAGAGGATCACAATGTGTTTGTGAGCCGTCACGCCATCTTCTTGGAAAAACCAGTTTATCCTTGATAGAGGCAGTGGGAGAAAAATTGAGCTTGAAGAGAAAGTCTCTGAAAAGCAACGAGTCATGGATCCTATCGAACCCATTAATACAGAGCCAGTACACGATGTCCCTCAACCACCTCGCAGATCAAGTAGGGTCTCCCATCCTCCCGATAGATACTTAGGTATACTAGAAGAGGATACCGAGAAAATGTTCCTAGTGGGAGATAGGGATCACACGCAGGATCCCAAAACCTATGACGAGGCGATATCTGATATCGATTCCGAGAAATGGTTGGAAGCTATGAAGTCAGAGTTAGACTCTATGCATTCCAACCAAGTCTGGACCTTAGTAGATCCACCAGAAGGTATTGTACCTATTGGATGAAAATGGATCTACAAAAGGAAGATAGGTTCGGATGGAGAGGTAGAGACCTATAAGGCAAAGCTTGTGGCGAAAGGGTATAGTCAGCGCGAGGGCATTGACTATCAGGAGACCTTTTCACCTGTAGCCATGCTGAAATCCATCCGAACATTACTTGCCATTGCAGCATTTCATGATTATGAAATCTAGCAGATGGATGTGAAAACAGCTTTCCTGAATGGATATCTTGATGAAGACATCTATATGGAACAGCCTTTGAGTTTCATTTCCAGTGATGGAGATCACAAGGTCTGCAAGCTGCAAAGGTCCATCTATGGACTAAAGCAAGCATCTCGGAGTTGGAACACTCGTTTCGATGATGCAATCAAAACATTTGATTTCATCAAAAACGAAGAGGAACCATGTATTTACAAAAGGGTTAGTGGGAGTGCTGTTGTATTTCTCGTACTGTACGTGGACGACGTCCTCCTGATAGGGAATGATATTTCCATGCTAACCTCGGTCAAGGTCAGGTTGTCAAAAAGGTTCTCCGTGAAAGACCTTAGGGAAACATCCTATAATTTGGGAATAAAGGTCTATAGAGATAGATCTAAAAGGATGCTTGGCCTATCACAGAAGATGTACATAGAGGAAGTGCTGAAAAGGTTCAGCATGGAAAACTCTAAAAGGGATCTCTTACCCCTAAGGCATGGAATTAATCTCTCCAAGAAGATGTGACCCAACACATCTGAAGAGATTCAACGCATGAGCAAGATTCCCTATGCATCAGCAATAGGGAGCCTCATGTATGCCATGCTATGTACATGACTTGATATAGTACATGCTGTGAATGTCACGAGCATATGTCAATCAGATCCAGGCAAAAAGCACTGGATAGCTGTGAAGAACAGTCTTAAGTACTTGAGAAGAACCAAGGACTTGTTCTTGGTCTTTCGGAGAAGATCAGAGTTGAAGGTAGAAGGATGCACACATATTGATGATAGAAAGTCTACATCAGAATATGTATAATGGTGGTTCAGTAAATTGGAAGAGTTCCAAAAAACCGATCATTATAGATTCTACCTTAGAAGCTGAATGTTAAGCCGTCTCTAAGGGTGCAGTGGAAATCTTTTGGTTTAAAAAGTTCATTGCAGAGTTAGGTGTAATGTCATCAGATAACATAACACTCTACTGCGATAACAAAGGCACCATAGCACTAGCTAAGGAGCTAAAGGTCTCACCAGAAATCGAAGCACATAGAGCGGCAGTTTAACCTAATAAGCGACTACCTCGAAAGAAAATAAGTAGAGGATCAGAGAGTAGACTTCACAGAAAATGTGGCGGACCCATTCACTAAGCAGCTAAGTCGGCAGAAAACTAAAGCGCATCTTGAGAAGATGGGGCTTAGGTTTATGGCTGATTGGCTTTAGTGCAAGTGGAAGATTGTTCGAAGTATGCCCTAGAAGCCAATCTGGCTGACACATTATTAATTCTATGACATAATTTGGTACTTGACTTTATTATTATTGATTAATAAATGGGCATTCTTTTCATTGATATTGTTTATGTGTCTATGAATCATCCAAGAAATTAATAAGCTGATGATGCATATTCTCAAGAGTTGAGAATTTGAGCCATGTATCATTGGTGATTAATTTCTAAATGCTCCTGATCAATGGATCATCACGAGGACGGTGATCGATCCGATCAGTGCACAGATCACTTTCCTTTTGGATGGACGAGACTTGAGTCCACAGTGTAGGGACACTGAAGTGATAGTGCAGGTGCTTGTTAGAGAATAAGGGTACTGAGCGTGACCAAGACAAGAAGTCACTTGGATGTCTATCCATTCGTCAGTGACTTGCTTGATGTTGCAGTAGTATGACTGGTCCTTTGACCTGCGGTACTTCAGCTACTTACAGTGAGGTTATTGTAGTTTGACTACACGTATACATGGTCTCTAGTCATATGGGTCCTTGTAGTGTAGATTGGCTGCAGTAAGTTCACTGTAGGAGTAGGGTATGCACTCACATGGAATCTATCGACCTTGATAGAAGAGAAGTGATCCTATGTGATTTGTTAGACTGAGTTCTAAGACCTTGGCCAGGGCAGTAATATAAAGTGGAGAAAGAGTTTTCCACTAACGAACTCGAGTCGAATAAATCTTAACATATGACAGACGAAGGGGTTTGACGAGTTATCCATGACCTCCGGTCTGTAGGGATCCACGATAGTAGGACTGTATCACACGATAACTGCACCTAGAGGTTCATCATTCTATTCTACTGGGTAGCCACTACATGCTGCTAGGTGTCACTGGTGGATGGTGGGACTCACAGGGATTATCTCGATGATCGATAAACCCTAATGAGTAGAGTTGGAATTGTTCCAATCCATTGAAAGGAGTTTTCAATGATATTGTGATAGAGATCATAATATATCTCACTACCAGTCAGAGTAGAACCTATGGGGTCACACACACTAGAAGTATTGACCGATCCGATGGTTGAATCGTGATTAGGAATCACAAGTAATCAATTCGATTGATATTCAGTTGAAGAAGGAACAATGGAATTAATTAATTGGACTTAAACACAAATCCTACTTCGAGTAGGATTCCTAGAGTCCTAATTGGATTCGGACTGGGAATCCTAGTTGGAGTAGGACTGGGATTTCTACTTGGAGTAGGATTCCTACAATCCTAATTAGATTAGGAGTTTTGAATTAAAATTGGATTCCTACTTGGAGTAGGATTCCTAAAGTCCTAATCGGATTAGGACTTCGGATTCAAATTAGAGTCCTAATTGGATTAGGACTAAAATTAAATAAGTCCTAATTGGATTAGGGTTTCTTAAGTCCTAATTAATTATTAATCTCATGAATCAACATGACTCCTAATTGGGTTAGGATTGAAGAGTTCAATTGAGTCATGGTTCATTCAAGTTCTAATTGGATTAGAACTAGCATAGATTGAACCCGATTGATTCATGATTTGGTTGAACCCTAATTAGATTAGGACTAAACCAAATAGGGGCCACCTAATCCTCCTTAGAGGAGGACTAGGGCAACATGAGAGGGAGGGGCTCACGCCCCTCCTCCTTTGAGTCTATGATGCGGCAACAAGAGGGGCCGGCGCCCCTCTTGGAATTAATTCAAGGGAGCTCCTAAAAGTTAGGAGCTCCACTTATTATTTAAAGGGGGCTTTTTGGGGGCCGACCTAATAGATGAGAATCTCTCCCCTTGTGGCCGTACGCCCCCCCCTTCTCCTCTCCTCTTGGATCAGCCGCCAGCAAGAAGAGAGGAAGACCCTTGGCGGTCTCCTTCTTCCTCCTCCATTTGGGATTCAACGCAAGGGAAGGAAAGGTTGCATCTAGCCTTTTGGATCTTCTTCCTTGATCCCTTCTTCTTCTTCCTCCTCTCAAGCACAATCAAGGGTTGATTGAAAGAGAGGAGATCAGCCATCAAAACATATCTCTGCAAGGGAGCTAGCACCCCGGGGAGATTAGAGCGTTTGGATTGGTCCTCTGCTTCGTGTGGATACCCGTAGAGGCCGGGCACTTGAACGGCTTCAAGCGAACCTTCATCCTAAACCACAAACTTCAGTTTGCGGTGATCATCTACCCGCACAAGATGAAGATCTGATCTTCTAATGTTTTAAAAAGTTTTTAATCCTTATCTATCTACGAACGGTTTTTGAACAACGTTCATGCGATGAACGATTGATCCCGCGCATGCCTCTTCCACTGCATCTGAATAATTTTTAAATTTCAGCGGCATGATCGGGGTTTTCTAACAGCCGGCGGCCTCGGAGCGGGCCTCGGCTAGACGCACCTTGGAGGCGCGCAACTCCGACCTCGCCAGAGTGTGTGAGGTTTTCTCCTCCTCGAGCTGGTCGACCGCCGATCGCCGCTCGGCTACGGCAGCCTCCATCCGTGCGATGGCCTCCAACCACGCGGCCTCAGAGTCGGCAAGCCTCTTCTCGGCCACCTCCAGCTGCCTTTGGCCCCTCCGAGCCTCATTCTGGCACTTGGAAGCTATAAGCACCAGCATGTCGATCTCATGAAGATGCTGTGGGAAAAGCGACGATATGTGAATGTTAAGAAAATGCCAATAATCGAAGCAAAAATGAGGAGACGACTTATCCGGACGGCATTGCAGTAAGTCTGATCGACAAGATTGCCGAGATCGATGGTTTCGAACTTGGCCCGGTTAGCTAGGAGCAATGCGCGGCGAAATACCTCGCGTGCAACATTGCTATCACAGAGGGCCGAATCGCCCTCACGAATCGGAGACTCCGGGTCGTCGGACCCCCTTCCTGGGTGATCTCCGACCCCAGACGAGCTCGGGATGTTGGCCCCCGACGAGCTTGGCCTAGCCGGGCTCGGAACGGCAGGACGAGGTGCGCTTGAGACCCCAGGGCCCCTGCTCGGCTCGGGGCCCGAGTGCCGTAGGCGGACGACTGGCCGACCCAGTCGCTGAGAAATGGGGGCAGGGCAGGCTGAGGGTGCCGAATCCCTTGCCCTCCTAGAATCCGAGCTCGCATGCTCGGCAACTGGAGTCTCCTCCCGGACGGATTCGGAAGTTTCGGCCCCAAGGCCCCTCGCCTCGGTGGGAGCAGAAGTCGAGGCCGCCCTGGCTTTCTTCCTGGGCTCGGGATGAGCCCCGCCGACCTCGGCCGCCCTGGCTTTCTTCCTAGGCTCGGGATGAGCCCCGCCGACCTCGGCCGTCCTCCTTTTTAGTTGGGCGAAGAGTGCAGTGTTGCTGGTCACCATGTTGGGAATGTCTGAAAAGAAGAAAAAATTTTCAAGTGTCAGACCAGCACCAAAAAAGAAGGAAAGAAACGAATAGGTCAAAAGACAGCAAAGTAAAGAAGGAGCAGTGCGACCGCTCTTACCCTCGGAGCGCGCCGAGCTCAAGCCGACGTTCACCAAGGCCTCCTCGCTCAGGAGGTCGGTCAGAAGGATATCCCTTCCGAGGCCATACAGAGCATCGAGAACCCTCTGCTCGTCTGCCGAAAGTTGGGGGAGCTTGTTGAGGGCCTTCAGCCGGGGCTGCCCCCACATCGGGTCAAATCTCCACGAGAGCTCGGAGGAAAGAAAGAAAAATTTCCCCTTCCACTCATGAATGGAGGAAGGGGCACCTCGGAAGAGTGGCCTACCGCCCCGAAAGGCGAGGTAGAGCCACTCTCCGTCCGCCGGGTTTGACTTCAACATGAAGCATCGGCAGAAGACGTTCACCAAGGTCGGTATCCCGTGTGCAAGGCAAAGGAATAGGAACCCAATGATGGTCCTCCACGAGTTCGGAGCGAGTTGTGCTAGGACGAGCTGGTACGCCACCAGCAACTCGTTCACAAACTCGTGTAGGGGGGACCTAACGCCAGCCCAGAGTGTCTCAATGTACACCCTGATCCGACCTGAAGGAGGTCTCGTTACTCGGTCCTCCGACCCCGCAAGCTCGACACGAAACCCGAGCCGGAAGAAAAATCGAGAACGGACCAGCTCCAGTTCCTCCTCGGTCAGGCTAGACCTGACCTCACCTGGAAAACGACCCATTCCAGAAAGAAAGACGAAGAAGGAAACAAGGGATGAAGGAGGAAGAAAAAAAGAAGAAGAAAAAGAAAATCCCCCGAGCCAATGTGGAAAAATGATCTGCTGTGGAGTCGCCGGAAATCGCCTCAGGGCACCGCCGGGAAGACTCAGCCGCAATTGGGTAAGGAAGAAAGGAGACAAAGGAAGGAGAGGGGAACAGCAACTGCAGTGGCCAAACAAGATCTTTCTAGGGCTAACTCAGGGGGTTTATATAGACCTTCCCGACGGCCCAGATTGGCGGGACCGGATCCCGCCTTCTGTCCAGATCGTGCCACATGTTAGCTCCAAAAATCGAAGCGACATACCAACCTAGATCGACACCTTAAAAGCAGAATTGAGGCGGCATCCCGTCGGATCCCGGAGCCCCATCATGAGCTCACGACGTAAAGCAACCTCGAAAGGCGAGAGGGCGTTGCCCCATCTTCTCCCATTAAAGATGTCCCGAAGCGCGCAAAACGGCAGAATAACTTAAGGCCACCTGGCCCCCGCTAGTATAATAAAGGCAACTACTTCCTTCGCCCGAGCTTGTAAGCGGCTCGAACTCGGAAGTCGGGGGGTAGTGTTGGGGGGAAAACGGATTGCCCCAAAACGCATGAACGCATCACTGATGAGAATATAAAATATCATATTTTTCTTTCTTAATGTTTAGTCTTGTATACTTATTTTATGCCTAAATGTACTCATTATTCTTATATTTTGATTTAGGATGCAAATGGAAGCGTTAAGTACAAATAGAAGCTAATTGGGTGATTTTGGACAGTTTCGATATTGCTTCGTAATATGAGCATAACTTTCTCATCCGAGCTCTGATTGAGATGATTCAAGATGCTGTGGAATGCGAAGAAAACGCTCTACAACTTTTATGTTTTGCATTTTGATAGATAATGGCTTTATCAAGGTCAAAATTGGTTTCGAAGTTGCTGCACGTCCTTAGCCTGCAATACGTGGATTTGACTCGGTCAATTTTCAGAAGTTTCCAGATTTGATGCAGGAAAATCCCAGCTGGAAAATACCACTTTCCTAGTTATATTAGGACTTTATTTTATTTTTCGTAATTAGTCATATTTGAATATTTGTTAGGAGATTTTTTTGGAAGGGATAAAGGTGAAAGAAAGGGGGCTCTTTCTCTTTTCTCTTGGAGGACTCCTCTTTCTCTTTTCTCCTTGGAAGTTTGCATCCATGGCTCTGCGTGGCTAAAGCTTTTATTGGTCTAAGGAAACAGAAGCCTCGGAATCAATAAAACTGTGAGATCTGAATTTGTTTTCATTGTTCAATTCATGCTTTGATGTCGAATGTCCTTCTGTGCATATTTTCATGATTGTTTTCGTTTAATTACTAGGAGGCCTACTAGTTTATTATTCGTTGCAATCTATTGCTAGGTTAGATATCAAATCCGTAATTGTTTGATCCCTCTAATCTGTGAAGCAACTAAGATCTAATAATTTGCTGCGTCAGAAATTTTTAGATCTTAGGAAGAATACTCGGCTAAATCAAATGCAACCGCTTGTGTTTGTGTTGTTTAGCTTCATCGATCTCTCTAATTCTTAAGGCTGCTACTAGATTAAACCTTTAGCGCTTGTCTTGGGTTGTTTAGTAGTTAGGGTTAATTAGATCGCTTGTTTTTAATTAACTATGACTAAGAAGAGATAGGAAAATATTTCTATCGGTGGACATTCAAAGTGCAAATTGATATCTTTGCATCAATGATCAGTTGTAAAATTCCGATGGTGGATGTTGACTTAGACCAAGATTTATTCTTTTGATTTATTTCAATACTGAAATCTGAATTCTTCTTTAGTTGTTTTTATTATTTTTGTTATACACAACCCCCCCCTCCGTCCTTGTTCAAGTTGCATAAAACTAGGCTAGATACTCTCCGTGGGAACGATCCTTACTCGCACTACTACATATATATTTTTAGGAGTATAGGTTTTATTTTTGGTTGCCTGCGACAGCACACCAATCACCGGCACGTGACCAAGGCGCCCGACCTGGAAGCGCCCGGCCTAGAGGCGCCCGGCCTGGAGGCGCCCGACCTGGAGGCGCCCGGCCTGGAGGCATCCAACTTGGAAGCGCCCGACCTGAAGGCGCCCAACTTTGAGGTGCCCGACTTCGGAAGCCCGACCTCACTATCCACCCACTGCGGTCACATCCTTCTGCAGCTCATCCGGGGACCGTGCCCTGCTACCGCTGTCAACAGTTAATATGCATGGCCTCCGAAAATCTCCGGCTCGCTCAACAATTAATGCGCATGGCCTCCGCAGATCTCCGGCTCACTCAACAGTTAATGCGTATGCTATCCACGGATCTCAGACCCTCCACGGCGAACAGTTGATCCACTCAGCTATGTCCGATCAGCCACGATGACTCACTGGCTCCCGCCTGATCTCCCACGACAATGCATTAATTCACACGATCGTGCATTAATTCATACGATCGTGCTCAATCATGACGGTCACTCGTTTGCCCCGTCACATCATAGGTAGCTATGTACTCCTCTATAAAAGAAAAACCCCTCCCTCTTAGAGCGGGGCTGGACTCTAAAAAAATAGAGAGGATAATCTCTCTCCCCTTACACATTAGCCCCCTCTGATTTAAGCATCGGAGGGCCGGCGCCGGAAACCCCGGCCACCGACTTTTTGCAGGTCCTCCGGAGGACGCCGCCCGCCGAAGGATCGCCACCTGCCATCTCTTGCCGGAGCTCCCTCCTTCTCAGCCAGAGGTCGCCCCTGGGTCCAATTTCCAGCAACAAAGAGCTAGAGTACAAATCTCCATAAGTGCACCCCCACATGGAGTCAAGACTAACAATTAGATGAGGTTGCAAAGGGAATAAGGTGATAGTAAAATATAAGGAAAAGTTGGAGGAAAGGTAGGGTTATCTAGGTGGCAGCATCCGACGGCCTAAGTCGATCTAATCTGGGTAATCTAATCGATCATATCATGAAATGAGAATCAGGCCAACCAAGAGGAAAAACACATGATAGGGAGTGTTAATGCAAGCTCCGCTGATACTTAATCAATGGTGAGATGGAGGCCAACATGTTTGGGCGATCGCGAAGTCAATTCATGATCCTTTGCTTGGGGTCAACTAGAAAAACCACAGGAGAGACCCTTTGCTAGAGTCCAACCACCACAAGAGAGAGAGAGACAGAGAAAGAGAAGAAGAAAGAGAAAAAGAGAGGGAGGATGTACAGGGGCCTTAAGGCCTCTCTTAAGAAGCAAGAGAAGGGGGAGAGTGAGGATGGTGGCGTCTAGTTGTGAGACCTGGCCCAGAATGGGTCGTTTGGGCTAAAGCCAGCTAGCCCAACCAACTTTATCCCATGGCCAAGGAGAAATTAAAATAGAGGATCGCAATCCTTTACTCCGTCCTCCTTGGGTGTAACGAGGGTAGGATCCACGACAGCCCTGTGGCAGCTCCATGGCAACCCCACAGCCACTTGAACGGCTACCAATCCCGCTCAACCACCACGAGAATCACAGCGGTGAACGAGTCGATCCCATTTCGAAACCCTCCTATAAAACTCCCTCAACCTCTGATCAATCTACCACCGAGCATCCCTTTCTTCTTCCTCACCTTCGCTGGCCATCGTGTCACCAATTGCGGCGGCAAAGGGCAACGAAGGCAAGAATTGAAGTCCCGCTTGCGCCTTTTTCGTTCTTTTCTTCTTTTTGCTTGGGCAGAATGAACCTGATGTATTCTTTTTTTGTTCAGCCTATGTTAAGGGCAGTGTAAAGGCTTACAACTTTAATGAAAATAAAGAGTTTTTCAAGTACTTGACTTCTGTCTTTGTCTTTGTTGTCTGTTGTTCGCCCTTTGTCTAAGCCCAAATCACCACGTGCAACTTCGACCTTTCGTTGTGTTTCTTTTTGCTCGGCTTCTACCGAGGCCAATGTATGTACTGAAAGACAACGAGAGTAAAGAAATTTTTCGTAGTACCTAACTTCAATTTTCATTAGCGCTATTCACTTCTTGGTTTGATTTTGGGTTGTCGCACTAGACTCTTTCCTCCGCATTTAATTCCGTTTAGGGAAGGGCGGCATGAAGCTTTGCCCTATTTCCAGCTGCTTGGTCAATCTTCCCAATGTTTGGCTTTTGAGGAATTTTGCATGAGCTCTGCTTGAGAAGGTCCCAAGTCGGCCCGGGGTGCCTCCTTTCATCCCTAGACTATGGTCTCGGAGGCATCTTGGGTGTTGCCCAAGAAGACAACCCAAGAGGGGGGGGTGAATTGGGTTTTAAGTACTTATTACAAATAAATACTTAACGAGTAACTAATTAAACTTCATTGCAAGCAGATTAATTAGTTTACTAAATGTAGTGAATGAAGGGGATGGAAGAGACAATGAACCAATCATAAACACAAGAGGTTTTATAGTGGTTCGGAGCTAACCCTTGCTCCTACGTCCACTCCCCAAGCTTCACTTGGGAGTTCACTATAATCCCTCGGATTACAGCCGGTTGTTTTACAAGTTCACAACCCAACTTGTTGTTTTACGAGATCACAACAAACTCGGTCGGTTTTCACAGGCTCACCGACTAAAACCACCCGATTGTTTTTCCGAGATCACAATCGAACCCTTACACCGTTGGTTTTACCCTCGACTCACCAACAAACCTTACAACCCTTGATTCAATCCCCTGATTGAATCAAGTAAGAAAATAATTTGGAAAAATTATACGGAAAGCTTCTTAATAAACAAATATTAAACAATATGAAAAGAGTGAAGTTAGAAGCCCTCAAACAGATTTTGGAAGTGGAAGAAGGGGCTTCTCGACTTTAGAGTCTCCTCTTTGAATGCGCTAAAGACTTGATGTCAGAAGGAGAGCCTTGAATGCGAAGGAAGGAGTTTGTAGGATGGACTTCAATTCGCTTCTTCCTTCTTTCTCTTGTATTTACTCTTGAGAAACTTTGGTAGGTGAAAATCACTTTTTCTTTGAATGAAATCTCTCTCTTGATGTCTATTACTGTTCACTCTGGCTATTTAAGCAGTCCACTTTGAAAACTAGCCGTTAGACACCAATTTAGGACCGTTCTGCATAATCTGCAACTTCTGACAATGTGTCCGTTGGGATTGGAGTCAACTCGCTCGATCTGGAGTCGACTCGGCTGTTGCTGAAGTCGACTCATGCTTTACTGGAGACGACTCGCCCACTGTTCAGAATTTGAATTAAAGTGCTGTCCCGTTCTGGAGTCGACTCGGCCAAACTTGGAGTCGACTCGCCAGTATCTGGAGATGACTCGGCCCTCTGGAGACGACTCGTTCTCAGGATTCCAGAGATCTTTCTTTCAGATTTACTCCCTCGAGTCGACTCGGATTCTATTGGAGTCAACTCGGCTCTCAGAGATCGAAAAACTGATCTTCTGTCTTTGGAGTTGAACTGCCTCGGAATTGACTTGGATCGTCTTGGAGTCGACTCGGCTCTCAGAGCCCGAAGTTGGTTCTCTGACTTTTAGTCTTGCTTTCCTCTAAGAGTCGACTCTTGCTTGTTTAGGAGTCGACTCCCCAACCGTTGGAGTCGACTCGAATTCTTCTGGAGTCGACTCGGTAACAGGGTCCAGAAACCACTTCTCTGTCTTTCTGTCTGTTACTCCTTGGAGTCGACTCGGAACTATCGGAAGTCGACTCGGTAGTCATCGGAGTCGACTCAAATTCTTCAGGAGTCGACTCGGTGACAGGGTCTGAGATTCATCTTTCTGTCCTGCTGTCTGTTCTTAGTCGGAGTCGACTCGCAGTGTGCCGGAGTCGACTCGAGCCTGTGCCAGAACATCTGAAACACTTGGAGTCGACTCGAAATCCTCCGGAGTCGACTCGAGTTTCAGCCTTTGACTTAAGCTGATTTCCACATGCACTCAAAAGAAGATTCTCACAAATTTTGCCTGAGATACTGGATTGAATTCATTAGTATAACATAAAATATACTCAAATGCTTTGGTCTCATCAAAATCAAATTGGGCTATTATCAATCACTCCACAATCTCCCCCTTTTTGATGATAACAAAACATTGAGTATTTGATGAGAGAAATACCCATCTAAAAAGATGATTCAGAATAAAATTTTGAAATGAATTCAAATGTCTAGTTATTTTAATCTATCCAGAATTGAAAGGTATGAATCAGTAAATCCTGAAATTAAAGCTCCCCCTTTCATTTGGAATTATATAAGCCTTCATATCATGCAATCAATTGTTTGGCTTATGTGTGTTAAATGAATTTGCATTCTTAAGATTTCAGATTCTCCCCCTCAACATATGCATTCAATTTTGTTTAGATTTTCTGAATTTTCTTTTAATGTCTTGAATCTTTCTAGCTTAAATTCTTACTTTCAGAGGAAAAAATCTGACAATTTGTTCTTGAGTATGATTCAACTAATCTTCGAATATCCTTTGAATACATTCTGGAGATCACTCCTTGAGGAGCCCCAACAGAGAGATAATGAGCCTCGAGGTATCGAATCCACTTAGAACAAATTACATTTTGCTTTAAGGATTTTTTTGTGATTCCCTTTACATTTTGATTCATCATATTTTCTCCCCCTTTTTGTCATCATAGCAAAAAGGCGCAGAACATAGAAAAGTATTAGAATTCAAATTGCACAATTTTGAAAGGAAATGTCTACTCATTGTATTGATGCTAATTTGAATACAACTGTAAATACATCATACAAGTGTAAAAACAAATACATCATAAAGTAAAAAAAAAAAAAAGCTACACTAGGATTTCTTGGAGGATGAGGCTCCTGAACCTAGTCTTGTGTGTTTCAAGACCAAGCTGAGCCCCTCTTGAACATTCCCTAGCTGAACTATGATCTCCGAGGTGGCCCTAGTCTGGATCGTGGTGAGCTCGGTCACACTCTCCTGGCGGGTGTCCAACTTGGAGATCAATGCACTGGCTAACCGCTCTGCACCCTGACTCTGACTGCCTAGCTCATGTCGGATGCCATCTCGCATCTTCTTCGCTTCGTCCTTGACGTCACTCATGTTCCAGTATTGAGCTTGAACTAGGCTTCACATATTGGATATTTCCTCCTTCAGGTGCGCAGTCATCTCTGTCACGGCTGCCAAGGAGGGAACTACCTCGGTGGAGGGAACAATCTGAGGACCTCGGAGCTCCCTCAGCAGGTCATCCCTCAGCTCCCTCACTATCTCCTGCCGCAACTCTCGGAGCTGCTTAGAAGATATCCGAACTTCTAGGGGCTGCTGCTGAGAAGGTGGGGCAGTGGAGGTGGAGGGCTCAGTATGGGTAGGACCAGAGGTGGAAGGAAAAGTGGGAAGATCTGTATAGTGCTCCTGGTCATGGTCAGGGCTAGGAGAGTGATGAGTGGTAGGGTCAGATGATGTGGATGTGGATAGTTTCCGTACCCAAACTCCCCCGACCTTATGGAATCCCATCCGATGAAAGGTTCCCTCACCCATGCGATCTGTAAAACGCAGTGAGTGAGAGGGTTCCCCCTCAGGGATAGGGACCTCTAACTCCCTAAAGATAAGGGTGAACAACATCCCATACGGGAGACTCAGCCTAGGTTTGTCTAGGGGTTCACAAAGGTATTGTAGATGAGTTTAGGGAAGTTGATGGGAGTGTCTTGGAGGATGTGGAACATCAAAGCTAGGTCTCTCTCTGAAATGAAGTCAAACCTACCAATTTTGGGAAAGAGAGTCCTAGAAATGATACTTAGGAGAAGCCGCATTTCAGCCGAAAGCTGATTTGCGAACACCTCCTCTATTGGGGACAGAGGTGGACTCCCTAAGATAGTCGTAAGGGCCTCTGTCCTATCTGAGGGGTGTGTGGGAACGATCCCCTCACTGGAGAGATGGAGGACTCGAGCAATGAAGTCCTCGGAAATGAAAACTGGGGCACCCGCTACAGTCCCCTGGATACCGCCGCTACCCCGTGCGACAGTACCGTAAAATTTCCTAACTAACCTTGGATAGGTAGGGAGGTTAAGAGAACAGAAGAACTCTAAGCCCTGGGCCTTAAGGTGATGCCCTAGGTTGAACCCTTCCCGGGAGAGGAAGTCAAAGTTGACTTGCCTCCTGGTAGAGACAACCTTCCCGGCACATGAGCGCGAGGGAACCGGCCTAGGCGGGGAAGGAACCGGAGGTGGTGGCCTCGTGGGTTCGTTTCGAGCCTTGGACCGTCGCTCGGCCCCACTCGCGGAGAAGGGTCTCTTTCGGCTTGGGACAACGACTTTCCTAGGCATTTTTGACCTAAACACAGGGAAAGGACAAGAAAAATGGAGGAAACACCGAGGAAAGAACCTAGAATGGGTCGGAGACGAGGTCGGAGACGGCTCTAGGGCTTTTGAACAGTGGCGGCTGAAAATAGAAGTGAAGAGAAAAACATTCCGCTTAGGGTTAAAAGTCGGATTCCCAACCTCGAGTCGACTCCGGTAAGTCGCGAGTCGACTCTATCTCGAGTCGACTCCCAAATATGCGCGAGTCGACTCTCCCACGTGCCGACTCTAAAATCTATTCGAGTCGACTCGAACTCTGGCACATAACCAAAAATCTTTTTATTTCCATGCCAAAAGAGAGAGTTATGGAACTATCTCAGATTTAAGAACTGATTTGATGATCATAGATAAGAGGTCCTATGTCCAACATAAACTAATCATCAAAATCAATGAATTTGAGGAGAGTATCACTAGAATGGATCAATCACTCCTAACCCTCTTCTAAGTATACAAAATCGATCTTCACTTAAAGATTTTGTGAAGATATCAGCAAGTTGATCATCAGTACAAACAAATTGAAGTGTCACATCACCATTCGGAACATGATCTCTTATGAAGTGATGTCTTATCTCAATGTGTTTAGTTCTTGAATATTGAATTGGATTTTTGGTTAGATTAATGGCACTTGTATTATCACAGTTAATAGAAATTTTATCTTGTTTAATGCCATAATCTTCAAGTTGTTGTTTAATCCACAAGATTTGAGCACAACAACTCCCGGCAGCTACATATTTGGCTTCAGCCGTAAATAGTGCAACCGAGTTTTGTTTCTTGCTAAACTAAGAGATTAAGTTTTTTTCTAAGAATTGACATGATCCGCTGGTGCTTTTTCTATCAAGTTTACAACCAGCGAAGTCTGAATCAGTGTACCCTATTAAGTTTATGCTTGATTCTTTAGAGTACCATAAACATATGTTTTTTGTTCCTATTAGGTATTTAAAGATTCTCTTAACAGCAATTAAATGTGATTCCTTAGGATTAGATTGATATCTAGCACACATGCATACACTAAATATGATATCAGGTCCACTTGCAGTAAGATATAATAAAGATCCTATCATACCTCTATACATCTTTTGATCTACTGATTTACCTGATTCATTTTTGTCTAGTTTGCATGATGAACTCATGGGTGTGCTGATTGACTTGTTTCCTTCCATATCAAACTTCTTAAGCATCTCCTTGATGTATTTTGCTTGACAGATGAAGATGCCTTCTTTAGATTGTTTGATTTGGAGCCCGAGGAAATAGTTCAGCTCTCCCATCATGCTCATTTCAAATTCACTCTGCATTAAGTCAGCAAATTCTTCGCAGAGGCGATTGTTAGTAGCACTGAAAATAATATCATCTACATAAATCTGAACTACTAACATATCTTTGTTTTTCTTCTTTAAAAATAGTGTTGTATCAACGTTCCCTCTAGAGAATTCATGGTCTAATAGAAATTTGCTAAGTCTTTCATACCATGCTCTAGGAGCTTGTTTCAGACCATAAAGTGCTTTGTTTAGTTTATAAACATGATTGGGGTATTGATGATTTTCAAAACCAGGAGGTTGTTCTACATACACCTCCTCATTAATATACCCATTCAAAAAGGCACTTTTTACATCCATTTGAAATAGTTTGAAGTCTTTAGAGCATGCAAATGCCAGTAACAATCTAATTGCTTCAAGTCTAGCTGCAGGAGCAAAAGTCTCATCAAAGTCTATACCTTCTTCTTGATTTTAGCCCTTTGCTACTAGTCTAGCCTTGTTCCTAATCACGATTTCATTTTCATCAAGTTTATTTTTATATATCCATTTAGTTCCTATTATTGAGTATTCAGTGGGTCGATCAACTAAGTTCCATACTTTGTTTCTAGTAAATTGGTTTAGCTCTTCTTGCATCGCATTTATCCAATTTACATCATTTTCAGCTTCTTCTATGTTTTTAGGTTCAAAGTGTGAGATAAATGCTAGATGATTATTTAAGTTTCTAAGAGATGCTCTAGTTCTAACAGGTTGAGATGGATCATCTAAAATTAATTCCTTAGGATGACCATGAGCATACCTCCAAGCCTTAGTAAGCCCATAATCAACAATTACCTCTTGGCTTGTTGAAGTTTCTTCAATTTGCTTCGGTTCATCCTCTTGTAATGTCATCTCATCTATCTTTTTCTCAAGTATTTCTGCATCCTCATCAAGAGCTACTTTCTTGCTAGAAGAGATATCATTAGTATCATCAAAAACAACATGTATAGACTCTTCAATAATAAGGATTCTTTTGTTAAAGACTCTATAAGCTTTACTTAATATGGAATATCCCAAAAAGATACCTTCATCTGATTTAGAATCAAATTTACCTAAGTTATCTTTGCCATTATTATGAATGAAACACCTACATCCAAAAACATGAAAATAGTTTACTTTGGGCTTTCTATCTCTCCAAAGTTCATAAGGTGTTTTCTTTATAATTGGTCTCAATAAAACCCTATTTAATATATGACATGATGTATTAATGGCTTCTCCCCAAAAATACTTAGGGAGGTTACTTTCACACAACATGGTTCTAGCCATTTCCTCTAGGGTTCTATTCTTTCTTTCTACAACTCTATTTTGTTGTGGTGTCCTAGGTGCAGAGAAATTATGAGTTATTCCCTTTTTACTACAAAATTTATCAAATAGATGATTTACAAATTCCGTTCTATGATCACTCCTAATAGCTATAACTGAAGCATTTCTTGAATTAGTAACTTCCTTATGAAATTTCTTAAATACTGAAAATGCTTCATCTTTATGAGCTAAGAACATGACCCATGTGTATTTAGAAAAATCATCTACAATGACAAGGCCATACTTGTTTCCACCAAGACTTGTGGTTCTAGTTGGTCCAAATAGATCCATGTATAGTAGTTCATGGGGTCTAGTAGTAGTGACACAATTTATGGATTTAAAAGAGCTCCTAGATTGTTTTCCATATTGACATGCTTCACAAATTTTATTTTTCTCAAATTTTAATTTTGGCAAACCTATTACAGAATCTCTTTTAACTAGTTTTGATATTGTATCCATACTTGCATGACCTAACTTACAGTGCCATAACCAACTTGCATCATTAACCTTAGTATCACTAGCTACTAAGCAAGGATTATTTTTGGCAAGATCTTCAAGATCTACTACGTACACATTACCATGTCTTATTTCTTTGAATACTAAGCTATTGTCACTTGAGTTGGTTATGATGCAAAGAGTTGGCTTAAACAGAACATCAAAACCTCTATCACATAATTGACTTACGCTAAGTAAGTTATGCTTAAGACCATCTATAAATCGTACATTATCAACAAAGGTTGAAGAGGTGATTTGTACTTTACCTATACCAACGATGTGACCTTGGTTATTGTCTCCAAATGTCACAGCACCTCCCTTTTTAGGCTCTAGGGTGAAGAATTGCTCCTTGTCACCCGTCATGTGTCTTGAGCAGCCACTATCCAAGTACCAACAGTTTTTGTCGACTTTGGCTGCAAGACACTCCTACACAAGAAAATCATACAATTTTAGGTACCCAAGTTTTCTTGGGTCCTTCAAGGTTAGTAATGTTGGTTCTTTTTGGAATCCAAACCTTTTTAATTTTTCTTTTAGCTTCTACTTTCCTATGGTCACACACATTAGCTTTATGTCCTACTTTTCCACAGCAAAAATAGGTTATATTCTTAGTTTTACTTTCCCCTGCTTTCACAAAGAAATTTTTAAGGAGCTTTTGCTTATTCTTAGGTTTATACCCTAAACCAACTCTATTAAACACAGCTCGTTGATTATTAAGTATCATTTCCAATTTTTCAGAGCTATATGTAAACTTTTCAACAATAGGTTTGTATTTTTCAAGTTCTTTTATTAGCTTTTATTTTTCTGTTTTCAGTATGTTTAATTCTTTTGTGAGATTATCTTTTATAGTTTGTTTACCGTTTTTAAGATCTGAAATTTCCTTGGTTAGTTTTTCGTTATCTTTAATTAAGGTATTAGTTTTTTGAATTAACATTTGGTTGTTTGTTTTAAGTTCTAAATTTTCTTTAATGATAACCTTGTCCTTAATTAATTTATCGTATTTATGGAAGTGAGATTGATTAGTTAGTTTTAGTTCTTTATTCTTAAGATTTATTATCTTATATTCATCCATTAGTTCATTAAAAGCATCATACAATTCATCAAAGGTAAAATCTAAATGCGTTTCAGATGTTACCTCATTTTCATTCGCCATAAAACAAAAGTTGGCCTTTTCCTCTTGTTCCTCATCCGATGATGATGATGATGAATTGGAGTCCGTCAAAGTGGAGACGAGGACTTTCTTTTTCTTATATTTGCTGCCCTTCTTCAGGTAAGGGACAGTCAACTCTAAAATGTCCCGGCTTCTTGCATTCATAGCATCCGATTCCTTCATTTTCTCTTTCCTTACCTTTATTCTTGTTGTAGGAACTTGAGGGACCTCTCCTCTGATGAAAGGACTTCTTCCGGTTGATGAATTTTCTGAACTTTCCACGAGAAGAGCCTCATCATCGTCTTCCTCATTATCTTCTTCTTCGCTGCTGCTACTGCAAGATGGATCTTTGTTAGAAGAAGTAGATTTGAGGGCTATTACCTTTTTCTTATGAGAGGATTCTTCTTCGCTGTGTTGTTTCATCGTGAGCTCATGCGTCATAAGGGAATCCAAGAAGCTCCTCAAGTGGCAGCTTGTTCAAGTTCTTGGCTTCTTGAATTGCCGTTACCTTGGCTTCCCGTGACCTTGGCAAAGATCGAAGAATTTTTCTGACAAGGTCACTGTTAGCATAACTTTTGCCAAGACTTTTTAGACCATTGACGATATCAGTAAATCTAGTAAACATGCAAGTGATAGTTTCATTAGAATCCATTTTAAATAGTTCATACTTATGAACTAGCATGTTTATTTTAGATTTCTTGACTTGATTCGTGCCCTCGTGGGTCACCTCAAGTCTGTCCCATATCTCTTTTGCAGAATTGCAAGTAGAGACTCTATTGAATTCATTGCGGTCTAAGGCACAATAAAGCACATTCATTGCTTTGGCATTTAGTTGTGCCTTCCTTATATCATTGTCATCCCAATCTTTTTCAAGTTTGGGTATAGTAATATCATCTACAAAAATTGAAGGAATGTATGGTCCATTAACTATGGTGCTCCAAATCTCATAATCTTGAGCTTAGATAAATATCCTCATCCTAGCCTTCCAATAGGTGTAGTCGGTTCCATTGAAAAATGGAGGTCTATGGGTGGAATGCCCCTCAATAAGAGAAGATTCAAATGGGGTTGTCATTTTGATCTTTTACTCTTTTAATATAGGAGTTCCGGCTCTGATACCACTTGTTGCCCAATTCAAACACAAGAGGTTTTATAGTACTTTTAAAACTTTATTGCAAGCGGATTAATTAGTTTACTAGATGTAGTGAATGAAGGGGATGGAAGAGACAATGAACCAATCACAAACACAAGAGGTTTTATAGTGGTTCAGAGCTAACCCTTGCTCCTACGTCCACTCCCTAAGCTTCACTTGGGAGTTCACTATAATCCCTCGGATTACAGCCGGTTGTTTTACAAGTTCACAACCCAACTTGTTGTTTTACGAGATCACAACGAACTCGGTCGGTTTTCACAGGCTCACCGACTAAAACCATCCGATTGTTTTCTCGGGATCACAATCGAACCCTTACACCGTTGGTTTTACCCTCGGCTCACCAACCAACCTTACAACCCTTGATTCAATCCCCTGATTGAATCAAGTAAGAAAATAGTTTGGGAAAATTACACGGAAAGCTTCTTAATAAGCAAATATTAAACAATATGAAAAGAGTGAAGTTAGAAGTCCTCAAACAGATTTTGGAAGTGGAAGAAGGGGCTTCTCGACTTTAGAGTCTCCTCTTTGAATGCGCTAAAGACTTGATGTTAGAAGGAGAGCCTTGAATGCGAAGGAAAGAGTTGGTAGGATGGACTTCAATTCGCTTCTTCCTTCTTTCCCTTGCATTTACTCTTGAGAGACTTTGGTAGGTGAAAATTGTGGTATCAGAGCCTAGGCTTCATAGATTAAGGTAAGAATTAATTATCTAAAGGCATCTTAGATCTAAAAATTGAAGGATTATGTGTGCTGAAAATTTCTGCATGCAGATTTTTCAGGGTTGCTGAATTTTTGCATGCTGATTTTTATGTGATAAGATGATGATTCTAATTGCATTGTTAATGAGATTACAAAGTTTAGAATCATGATTAGCATGATCAGCAACCTATGTCATAACATAATCAATTAATTCTTAGATCTGAAAATTATAATTGCTGCATATGGTGATGATCATGGGATTCAAACCCTTTTGGTATTAAATGTAAAGACCTGCGATGTGATCTGCAATGTCATGTAATTTTTCAGATGCTTGCATGCATCTTATTTAATGTTTTGAGAGGCCTGCGTGCCTCCTAAAAGGGAGATGTAATTTATTATTATTTTTATTTTATGTCTGGTTGTATTTCTGTGATGTGATGTACATCAACGATCAAGTCGAAGATGATGCATGAGATGAACAGGGGTCTAAGTGGTTGATGGCGATTGGATCAAGAGTTGATCAAGGATCGAGTCAAGGAGGCTTGGAACCAATTCAAGAGTTGAAGACAAGTTGATCGATTGACGTGCATGTGCTTGTAATATGACGTAATTAGAATCCATGATCATCACCTATTTAAAGTTTAGTTTTACTTAATGCTACGATTATAACTGCCTGCAATGTGCCGTTTGCATCTAATGTGAATGAGAGTCGGGTAGATAGGTTTACATGTGATGTAGCAAACCCAATGAGAGCTAAACTAAAACCTCCTCAATCAAGTCCAGAGTGAACCGACATGAGCAAGTCATATTAGATTAAATGATCTAATTGGTGTCTAGGAAAGCATGAAAGGTGGTTACTTAATTAGGACCTTACTCTCTGAGTAAGGGGAGCCTCCCACCTGCTTACCTGGCCAATTGTTCGATTATCTCTTATGAAGAGCTCAAGTTGCAAACACAAAGACCTGATTAACCAATATTAAGTCAATAGGTCTTCCACTGTAGTAGAGCTGCTAAGGTCTTTCTGATTTTGATGCATCTCACGCTGAACATCAGTAGTACGTGTTGGTAGTGTGGGGATACAGTGGGCAAGTTGCATCGGGGGGCTGGACCTCTCTATAGACATGAGATGTTGTAGGGTAAAGGTGGGGTTGGGCACCAATAACTGTTAGGTGAGGGCCCAATGACGACTTTATTCCTTCGGTTATATGGTGGGTCTGACTTAACTAAGAAATGGAACCAATAACTGTTAGGTGAGGTCTTCATGGCTTAGAAATCAAGTTGCACTGCAACATACTTGAGAAGCATTGTACAAGAGTTGTACACTCATCCATCTATATGTCACCAATAACTGTTAGGTGAGGTGCCATGTAAATTGGTGAGACCGCAGTACCTACTAGAAACCCTAGTCACGTAGGATTTCCGTTTTCCTACTAGGGGAGTGTGAGGAATTCGAGAAAATAGTGGGAGGTACATTTGTTCTAAAAGTCCTTAGAACAGATTGAGGATCAAGTACAAAAGTCTAACTAGAATCTTTACTCTCTGCAGATCATAATGTCAGCCTCAAACCCTTTGACCCGTATTCTTGAGACCAACCGATTGACTGGAACCAATTACAAGGACTGGCTAAGAAACCTCAAAATTGTTTTGAACTATGAGAAAATAGGCTACATACTCGATTCAGATATCCCCACACTACCAACACGTACTACTGATGTTCAGCGTGAGATGCATCAAAAGTGGATGGATGATGACATCAGAGTCAAGTGCTATATCATGGCATCCATGTCCAATGAACTACAATGCCAGCATGAAAATATGAAGACTGCTAGGGACATACTGGCACACCTGCAAGAGTTGTATGGTGAGCAGAGTCGCACAGCTCGTTTTGAAGTGTCCAAGAGGCTCTTCAAAGCAAAGATGCGCGAGGGGCAGTCTGTCCATGATCACAGTCTGACTATGATCAAGGACCTAGAGGAGCTTGAGAAGCTCGGTATGAACATGCACAAGGAATTGCAAGTTGATCTGATCCTTCAATCCCTTCCTGATTCATTTGGTCAGTTTATAGTAAACTACCACATGAATAAGATTGAATGCACTAAGACTGAACTGATAAATATATTGGTAACTGCTGAGGGGGCCTTGAAAGGTTCAAGGGGCAATGTCCTTGCTGCTGAGTTGACTTCTGGTTCCAAAAAAAAGTCTACTTGGAAGAAAAAGAAGCCTGCTAAGAAGCAGAAGAAAGACAAGAAGCCAAAGAAGGAAGTTCAAAAGAAAAAGGTTAATGACAAAGGAAAATGTTTCCACTGCAATGTCGACGGCCACTGAAAGAGGAACTATCCTTCATACCTCGAGAGCCTGAAGAACAAGAAAGGTGACACACCTTCAGAAGGTATAGACTTGCTCATAATTGAAACTAATCTAACGGTTTCTTCTACTTCCAGTTGGGTTATAGATTCTGGTTCTAGTGCTCATCTGTGCACTACCATGCAGGGTCTAAAGGAAAGTAGAAGGCTGGCGGAAAGTGCGGTAACCCTTCGGGTTGGCAACGAGGCAAAAGTTGCTGCTGTGGCTGTAGGCACCTATCCTCTGCGACTACCGTCTGGTTTTAGTTTATTACTTAGAGACTGCTATTATGTACCTGCTGCTAGCAGAAATTTGATTTCTGTTTCATGTCTAGCACAGGTGGGTCATATTTTTATATTTGACAAAGACTGCTGTTCTATTTATTTCAAAAATAAAATAGTCGCACGTGGTTTTATGATTGACAGTCTCTATCATTTGCATATGGATGTATCTATAAATGTGTCTGAGCAAGAAGTGAGTGCCAAAGGATCCAAAAGATCCAGAGATGAGATAAACCAAAAATATTTGTGGCACCTCAGGCTTGGCCATATTGGAGAGGACAGAATGAACAAAATGGATAAAATGGGCTTCTCGGCTCATTGACTTCCGAGTCAAATTCAGTTTGCGAGTCCCGTCTTCAAGGAAAAATGGCCAGATTGCCCTTTGTAGGACATGGGGAGAGGACCACTAAAATACTTACCCTGATACATACAGATGTGTGTGGCCCATTCGATGTGCAAGCCAGGGGACGTTATTCGTACTTTATTATCTTTACCGATGATTATTCACAGTATGGGTATGTGTATCTTATGAGACACAAGTCTGAATCTTTTGAAAAGTTCAAGGAGTACAGAAATAAAGTAGAAAAACAAACTGGAAAATCCCTTAAGGCTCTTCGATCAGATCGAGGAGGAGAATACCTTAGTGGAGAATTCCGGAACTATCTCAAAGACAATGGCATAGTCTCACAATGGACTCCTCCGGGTACACCTCAACTCAACGGGGTGTCAGAGAGGAGAAATCAGACTCTATTGGATATGGTCCGGTCCATGATGAGCTTCACTAATCTACCGATGTTTCTTTGGGGAAATGCCTTACTTACCGCAGTATATCTACTTAATAGAGTTTCCTCTAAATCCGTTCCTACTACACCGTATGAGATATGGCATGGTAAGAAACCAAGTCTTGGTCATCTCAAGATTTGGGGATGTCCGGCCCACGTCAAAAGACTACAGGCGGACAAACTAGAGGCTAGGACCATAAGTGCTCGTTTTATAGGATATCCTAAAGAGTCATTAGGATACAATTTTTACGTCTCAGAGGAGCACAATGTGTTTGTGAGCTGTCATGCCATCTTCTTGAAAAACCAGTTTATCCTTGATAGAGGCAGTGGGAGGAAAATTGAGCTTGAAGAGAAAGTCTCTGAAAAGCAACGAGTCATGGATCCTATCGAACCCATTAATACAGAGCCAGTACACGATGTCCCTCAACTACCTCGCAGATCAAGTAGGGTCTCCCATCCTCCCAATAGATACTTAGGTGTACTAGAAGAGGATACCGAGGAAATGTTCCTAGTGGGAGATAGGGATCACATACAGGATCCCAAAACCTACAACGAGGCGATATCTGATATCGATTCTGAGAAATGGTTGGAAGCTATGAAGTCAGAATTAGACTCCATGCATTCCAACCAAGTCTGGACCTTAGTAGATCCACCAGAAGGTATTGTACCTATTAGATGCAAATAGATCTACAAAAGGAAAATAGGTTCGGATGGAAAGGTAGAGACCTTTAAGGCAAGGCTGGTGGCGAAAGGGTATAGTCAACGCGAAGGCATTGACTATCAGGAGACCTTTTCACCTGTAGCCATGCTGAAATCCATCCAAATATTGCTTGCCATTGCAGCATTTCATGATTATGAAATCTGGCAGATGGATGTGAAAACTGCTTTCCTAAATGGATATCTTGAAGAAGATATCTATATGGAACAGCCTCTGGGTTTCACTTCCAGTGATGGAGATCACAAGGTCTGCAAGCTGCAAAGGTCCATTTATGGACTAAAGCAAGCATCTCGGAGTTGGAACACTCGTTTCGATGATGCAATCAAAATGTTTGATTTCATCAAAAACGAAGAGGAACCGTGTGTTTACAAAAAGGTTAGTGGAAGCGCTGTCGTATTTCTCGTACTGTACGTGGACGACATCCTCCTGATAGGGAATGATATTCCCATGCTAACCTCGGTCAAGGTCTGGTTGTCAAAAGAATTCTCCATGAAAGACCTTGGGGAAGCATCCTATATTTTGGGAATTAAGGTCTATAGAGATAGATCTAAAAGGATGCTTGGCCTATCACAGAAAATGTACATAGAGGAAGTGCTGAAAAGGTTCAGCATGGAAAACTCCAAAAGGGGTCTCTTACCCCTTAGGCATGGAATTCATCTCTCCAAGAAGATGTGCCCCAACACATCTGAAGAGATTCAACGCATGAGCAAGATTCCCTATGCATCAGCAATAGGGAGCCTCATGTATGCCATGCTATGTACACGACCTGATATAGCTCTTGCTGTGAGTGTCACAAGTAGATATCAGTCAAATCCAGGTGAAGAACACTGGACAGCTGTGAAGAATATTCTTAAGTACTTGAGAAGAACTAAAGATTTATTCTTGGTCTTTGGAGGATCATCAGAGTTAAAGGTAGAAGGGTACACAGATTCAGACTTCATGACTGACATCGATGATAGAAAATCAACATCTAGATATGTGTTCTTATGCAATGGTGGTACGGTGAATTGGAAGAGTTCTAAACAACCGATCATTGCTGACTCTACTATGGAAGCTGAGTACATCGCCACCTCTGAAGCTGCTAAGGAAGGCTTCTGGTACAAGAAATTCATTGCAGAATTGGATGTAATGTCATCAGATGCCATAACACTCTACTGCGATAATAATGGCGCCATAGCTCTTGCTAAGGAGCCAAGGTCTCATCAGAAGTCCAAGCATATAGAGCGGCGCTTCCACCTCATACGCGACTATGTTGAGAAGAAGTATGTCGAGGTGCAGAGAGTAGACTCCGCGGACAACGTGGCAGACCCGTTCACTAAGCAACTAAGTCAACAAAAGACTGAAGCTCACCTTGAGAAGATGGGACTAAGATATATGACTGATTGGCTTTAGTGCAAGTGGAGATTGTTAGATGTATGCCCTAGAAGCCAATTTTGGCTGACACATTATTAATTCTGGGACATAATTTGTACTTGACTTTATTATTATTGAATAAATGAAAGGCATCTTTTTCATTCATATTGTTTATGTGTCTATGAATCGTCCAAGAATTAATAAGATGATGATGCATATTCTTAAGAGTTAAAAATTTGAGCCATGCATCATTGATGATTAATTTCTGAATGCTCCTGATCAATGGATCATCACGAGGACGGTGATCGATCCGATCAGTGCACACATTGCTTTCCTTATGGATGGACGAGACTCGAGTCCACAGTGTGGCGACACTGAAATAATAGTGCAGGTGCTTGTTAAAAACAAGGGTACTGAGCGTGACCAATACAAGAAGTCACTTGTATGTCTATCCACTCGTCAGTGACTTGCTTGATGTTGCAGTAGTGTGACTGGTCCTTTGACCTGCGGTGCTTCGGCTACTCACAGTGAGGTTATTGTAGTTTGACTGCACACATACATGGTCTCTAGCCATATGGGACCATGCAGTGTAGATTGGCTGCAGTAGGTTCACTGTAGGAGTAGGGTATGCACCTATAAGGAATCTATCGACCTTGATAGAAAAGGAGAGATCCTATGTGATTTATAAGACTGAGTTCGTAAGACCTCGGCCGGGGCAGATTGCACAGTAGAGAAAGAGTTCTCCGCTCTCGAACTTAAGTCGAATAAATCTTCACATATGACAGACGATGGGGTTTGACGAGTTGTCCATGACCTCCGTCCTGTAGGGATCCACGATAGTAGGACTGTATCACATATTGACTGCACCTAGAGGTTCACCATTCTATTTCTGCTGGATAGCCACTACATGCTGCTAGGTGTCACTGGTGGATGGTGGGACTCATAGGGATTGTCTTGATGATCGATAAACCCTAATGAGTTGAGTTGGAATCGTTCCAACCCATTGAAAGGAGTTTTCAATGATATTGTGATAGAGATCACAATATATCTCACTACCAGTCAGAATAGAACCTATGGGGTCACACACACTAGAAGTATTGACCGATCCGATGGTTGAAAAGTGATTATGAATCACGAGTAATCAATTCGATTGATAATAAGTTGAAGAAGGAATGGGAATTGATTAATTGGACTTAAAACACGAATCCTACTTGGAGTAGAATTCCTAGAGTCCTAATTGGATTAGGACTGGGAGTCCTACTTGGAGTAGGACTGGGATTCCTACTTGGAGTAGGATTCCTACAATCCTAATTAGATTAGGATTTTGAATTCAAATTAGATTCCTACTTAGAATAGGATTCCTAGAAGTCCTAATTGGATTAGGACTTCGGATTCAAATCAAAGTCCTAATTGGATTAGGACTAAAATTAAATGAGTCCTAATTGGATTAGGATTTCTTAAGTCCTAATTAATCATTAATCTAATGGATCAACATGACTCCTGTTGCCCAGATAGACAACCCAAGAGGGGGGGGGGGTGAATTGGGTTTTTAAATTAACTTAGCTAATTAAAACTTTGTGGATGATTAACTAAATACTATAGCCAGTTATTTAATTAAAGCTAAGTGCTGTGAGTAATGTGTGGGGAAGAAGATGAGAGACAATGCACTACAAACACAAGGTTTTATAGTGGTTCGGAGCTAACCCTTGCTCCTACGTCCACTCCCCAAGTCTCACTTGGGAATTTCACTATAACCCCCTTGGATTACAGCCGGTTGTTTTGCAAGCTCACAACCGAACTTGTTGTTTTACGAGCTCACAACGAACTCGGTCGGTTTTCCCAGGCTCACCGACTAGAACCAACCCCGATTGTTTTCCCGGGCTCACAATCAAACCCTTACACTCGTTGGTTTTAAACCGGCTCACCAACCAACCTTAATCCCCTTGATTCAATCCCCCGATTGAATCAAGTAAATACACGAGATAGAAGAAAACAGAAGATAGCTTCTCAAAAAGCAGATTTAAAACAATATAATCGTAAAGGAGTTAGAAGCCCTCAAACGCTTTTAAGATGGTGAAGAGGTGTGGCTTCTGGAACTCCGGTCTCCTCTTGAAAGAGTGATCGACTTGAAAGCAGGAGGAGGAAGCTTTGAATGCTGGGAAGATGTTGGTGGAGCAGTAAATGCAGATCTTCCCTTTTTCTCGTTGAAGAGCACTTAGAGAGCTTGAAGACTTGAATGCTAGGAGTGGAATGTGTGTTTTCTACCTTGCTACAGTCTTCTGTGGCTATTTAAGCCAACCCCCACAGAAACTAGCCATTACTCTGCTTTTTCTGGCCGTTCTGCACACTCTGCGCAGCCTGACAATGTGACCGTTGGTGGGTTGGAGTCGACTCGCGCGATCAGGAGTCGACTCGGCTGTAGCAGGAGTCGACTCGAGCTTTTCCGGAGTCGACTCGGCAACTGTTCCCAGTTTGAATTAAAGTTGCCGTCTTGACTGAGAGTCGACTCGTCTTGACCCGGAGTCGACTCGCCAACTTCTGGCGCTGACCTGGCAATTTTGGAGTCGGCTCATCCTCTGTAGTCCGTGGATCCAAATTTGAATTTTGTCCACTCGAGTCGACTCGACTGTCCTGGGAGTCGACTCGAATCTCAGAGCCCGAACTCCCGATTCTCTGTCTTTTGGCTCATCCAGTCTTGGAGTCGACTCGAACTTCCTTGGAGTCGACTCGGCTCTCAGTTTCCGAAAGTTGGTCTTCTGCCTTTTGACGTGAAGCTTGTCTTGGAGTCGACTCGAGCTGTCTGTGAGTCGACTCGAATCTCAGAGGCAGTAACATGGTCTTCTGTCTGTCGATGGTCGCACAGTCTCGGAGTCGACTCGCGTACTGCGGGAGTCGACTCGAATCTCAGAGTCCATAAAACGCTCTCTGACTTTTTCTTTGCGTACCGCTGGGAGTCGACTCGCGTTCCACTGGAGTCGACTCGAATCTCAGAGTCCATAAAACGCTCTCTGACTTTTTCTGTGTGTACCGCTGGGAGTCGACTCGCATTCCACTGGAGTCGACTCGAATCTCAGACCTGAAAAACTGCTCTTCTGTCCTTCTGTCTGTTTTCAGTCGGAGTCGACTCGTACTGATCAGGAGTCGACTCGAGCTCGTGCTAGTGACCTTGATACGCTTGGAGTCGACTCGTGATACTCGGGAGTCGAGTCGAGTCTCAGACATTGGTTCATGCAGACTTCTTAACTTATCCAAAATACTATGAACCAAGTCTAGAAACACTTTGACAGGATTTTCACTGAAACACTCAATTGAATTCATTAGTAATCACAAGATATACTCAATTGCTTTGAGCTCATCAAAATCAAATGGGGTTTTAATCAATCACTCCACAATCTCCCCCTTTTTGATGATGACAAAACTTTGAGTATATGTAAAATGAGTTGCTCAGTAAATAATGAAATAAACTCCATAAATGAATTCAAATGTCTGATAATTTAATTTATCCAAGTTTGAAAGGAGTGAAACATTAAATTTGGGAGTTAAAGTTTTCCCTTTCATTTGGAATTATATAAGCCTTCATATTCTGCAATCAATTGTTTGGCTTATATGTCATTAATGTTTTAGCTTGATTAAAATTCAGATTCTCCCCCTCAACATATGCATTCAACTATATTTTGATTTTCTGAATTTCCTCTTCATGCTTTGAAGGTTTTTTTGAACTGAATTTTATCTTTAGAGGGAAAATCTGTCAATTTGTTCTTGAGTAGGATTCAGCTAATCTCCGAATATCCCTTGAATAGATTCTGGAGATTACTCCATTAGGAGCCCCAAAAGAGAGATAATGAGCCTCGAGGTACCGAATCCACTTAGAACAAATTTATGTGTGTTTTTAAGAGTTTATCGTTTTATTTATTTCCATTGATTTCTTTTACATATTTTTTAATATTTCTCCCCTTGTACATATTTTATACTTACACTTTTCTCCCCCTTTTTGTCATCATACCAAAAAGGAGGTAATCACACACAATCAATGACACAAATGGCACAGTCAATCATCAAATGGCACAGAAATGAAGATAAGATGTCTACTCATTGTATTGATATGACGGTGAATACATTTGAGCATACAATAGGTAAAGCAAGAACAATACAAAAGAAGACAAAACACAACTCAAAATCATCTATGACCTCCTCGAGGATGTGGCTCCCCCTCTCGAGGATACATCTCCTCCTCTGGAGGATGTAGCTCCCCCTCTCGAGGATACATCTCCTCCTCTGGAGGATGTAGCTCCTCCTCTCGAGGATGTGACTCCTCCTCTCAATCGGCTCTGCTCCATGAGGAGGGCGACTGCCTCTGTAACATGGCCCAGCTGCGTGATAATAGACGTGGTGGCTCTGCTATGTGTAGTGGAGAGCTCAGTCACCGACGTCTGAAGCCCAGTCACCGAGGTCTGAAGTGCGTCCAGCTTGTCGATGAGCACATTCGACAAGCGCTCGGCCCCCTCGGTGGTGGTGTGCATGTCACGGCGGATGTCATCCCGCATCCTCCTCGTGGTGCTCGTGACCTCGCTCATGCTGTGGAACTGGGCCTGCACCAGGGTCCTAATGTTGTAGATCTCCTGCCGCACCTCAGCCGTCATGTCTGTCACGGCTGTCAAAGATGGGACCAATGCTGAGGATGGAGTGGGTGCAGGAGTGGGAGCTGGCACGGAACCTCGGAGCTCCCGGAGCAGCTCGTCCCTCAAATCTTGGACGATCTCCTGCCGCAGCTCCCGGAGCTGCTCTGGATCAATACGGACCTCCATAGATGGTGGAGCTGAGGAGGAAGGTCCGGCAGAGGTGGTAGGAGCAGGAGGAGTGGATGGAAGGTCTGGATGGTCTGGGGACTCTGGGTAGTCAGAATCTGGCTCTGGACTGGGTGATGGTCTGGTGGTCTGAGCGGTGAGAGTGGACTTCCTAACCCAGATCCCTTCTCTCTTCCGAAATCCCATCCTGTGCATGGTCCCCGTACCCAAGCGATCAGTCCATCGCAAGGCACGAGAGGGTTCCTTCTCAGGAATGGAAATTTCGTACTGCCTAAAGAGAAGAGTGAATATCATTCCGTATGGGAGGGAGAGCCTAGGTCTATCCAGGGGCTCACACATATACCTATAAATGAGCTTGGGGAAGTTGACCGGGGTGTCCTGAAGAATGTAAGACATAATAGCTAGGTCCCTCTCATTCACAAAATCAAATCTTCCTGTCTTAGGGAAGATGGACCTGGACAAAATGCTCAAAAGGATTCTCACTTCAATAGGAAGTGAGCTAGCAGATACCTCATCTAGGGGAGACTGAGGTGGATGCCCTAAGACGATCGTAAGGGCCTCAAATCTATCCTCAGGATGTGCAGGAGCCACCCCTACTAATGGAAGGTGGAGGATATGGGCAATGAGGTCCTCTGTGACACGCAATGGGACACCTAATACCGTGCCCTCAATACCTCCATCTCTCCGATGGACGGTACTGTAGAACTCTTGAACTAGGCCAGGATAGGTGGGAAGGTCCAAGGTGAGGAAGTACTCTAGACCCTGGGCTCTAAGCCTATCGCCTATGGTGAATCCTTCCCGGGAGAGATAGTCGAAAGTGACATACCTCCCGGAGGTGACGGCCTTCCCGGCCAACGGCCTAACATGAACCACCCTAGGCGGGGAACGATCCGGAGGAGGTTGCCTCGCGGGATCGTGCCGCGCCTTGGAGCGCCGCTCGGGACCGGCCACGGGACGGGACCTCTTTCTAACAACTCCCTTGCGAGGCATCTTGACCTAAACGAGATGAAAACCTAGAGAACGAAGAAGGATCGATAGAGGAAGCTCGGGACTGACCTGAAAAGACCTAGGAACGGACGGAAACTCAATGTCCGGCGAAGAATCGACGGGAAAAGGGCTTGGAGACGATCGAGGATGACCTAGGAGTCGGCTCTAGGGCTTTGTGAACAGTGGCGGCTTGAGAAAAAGTGTTTGCGAAACGACAAACCTAGGGTTAAAAAGTCGGATCCCGACTGCGAGTCGACTCCCCTGAGTCGCGAGTCGACTCGACCTCGAGTCGACTCCAGAAAATGCGCGAGTCGACTCTCCTTATGCGCCTGTAGACTTCGAGTCGACTCCCGACAATGTGCGAGTCGACTCCCCCTCAGCTGCCAACTTTGCGAGTCGACTCCCCCAAATGCGCGAGTCGACTCCCCCTTAGGAGCCGGCTCTGAAACTTACTCGAGTCGTCTCTAACCTTGGCACGCACTTAAAAATCATGCTATAACCGTGCCAAATGAGGGAAAATCACCTAGTTGGGATCTGATTTGATGATCATTGAATAGAAACTCTATTTTAACCTCATTTTAACCATCAAAATCAATTAATCTAGTGGAAACTCCCACTAGGATGGGTCAATCACTCCTAATCCCCTCCTAAGTACACTGAACCTCTCTTCACTTAGGGGTTTTGTGAAAATATCTGCTAATTGATCATCAGTACAAACAAATTGGAGAGTCACATCACCATTCAATACATGATCTCTTATGAAGTGATGTCTTATCTCAATGTGTTTAGTTCTTGAGTGTTGAATTGGATTTTTAGTTAGGTTTATGGCACTTGTATTATCACAATTAATGGGGATTTTATCTTGTTTAATGCCATAATCTTCTAATTGTTGTTTAATCCACAAGATTTGAGCACAACAACTCCCGGCTGCAACATATTCAGCTTCTGCAGTGGATAATGCAACCGAGTTTTGTTTCTTGCTAAACCATGAGATTAGGTTTTCTCCTAGAAATTGACAAGACCCGCTGGTACTTTTTCTATCAAGCTTACATCCAGCGAAGTCTGAATCTGTGTACCCTATTAAGTTTAGGCTAGATTCTTTAGAGTACCACAGCCCTATGTTCTTAGTTCCTATTAAGTATTTAAAGATTCTCTTAACTGCAGCTAGGTGTGATTCTTTAGGATTAGCCTGATATCTAGCACACATGCACACACTAAACATAATATCAGGCCTACTTGCAGTAAGATACAGTAAAGAACCTATCATACCTCTATAAAGTTTTTGATCTACAGATTTACCTGATTCATCTTGGTCTAACTTACACGATGAGCTCATGGGGGTGCTGATTGACTTGTTTCCCTCCATATCGAACTTCTTGAGCATCTCCTTGATATATTTGGCTTGATTGATGAAGATGCCTCCTTCAGATTGTTTGATTTGAAGCCCGAGGAAGTAGTTCAGCTCTCCCATCATGCTCATCTCAAACTCACTCTGCATCAAATCAGCAAATTCCTCGCAGAGGCGATTGTTAGTAGCACCGAAAATGATATCATCAACATAAATCTGTACTAATAACATATCCTTATTTTTCTTTTTCAGAAATAGTGTTGTATCTACATTTCCCCTAGAGAATCCATGTTCTAATAGAAATTTACTAAGTCTCTCATACCATGCTCTAGGTGCTTGTTTTAGACCATAAAGTGCTTTGTTCAGTTTATACACATGATTGGGGTATTGATGATTTTCAAAACCAGGAGGTTGTTCTACATATACCTCCTCATTAATAAACCCATTTAGAAAAGCACTTTTTACATCCATTTGATATAGCTTGAAGTCCTTAGAACATGCATATGCTAATAATAGTCTAATAGCCTCAAGTCTAGCTACGGGAGCAAAGGTTTCATCAAAGTCTATACCTTCTTCTTGATTATAACCCTTTGCTACTAGTCTAGCCTTATTCCTTATAACAATTCCATTTTCATCTAGCTTATTTTTATATATCCATTTTGTACCTATAATTGGATATTCAGAAGGTCTCTCTACTAGATCCCACACTTTATTTCTAGTAAATTGGTTTAGTTCTTCTTGCATTGCATTTATCCAATTTACATCATTTTCGGCTTCTTCTATATGTTTGGGCTCAAAGTGTGAAACAAAAGCTAGATGGTTATTCAAATTTCTAAGGGATGCTCTAGTCCTAACGGGTTGGGATGGATCATCTAGAATTAGTTCCTTAGGATGCCCATGAGCATACCTCCAAGCTTTAGTTAGCCCATGATCCACTATAGGCTCTTGGTTTGATGATTCTCCTTCAATCAACTTTTGATTATCATCTTGTAATCCCATCTCATCTATCTTTTCTTCAAGTATTTCAATATCATCATCAAAATTAACCTTCTTACTAGATGAGATGTCACTAGAGTCATCAAAAACAACATGTATAGATTCTTCTATAACTAGGGTTCTTTTATTAAAGATTCTATAGGCTTTACTAGTTGTAGAATAACCTAGGAATATTCTTTCATCAGATTTTGGATCAAATTTTCCTAGATTATCTTTCCCATTATTATGTACAAAACACCTACATCCGAAAAAATGAAAATAGTTAACCTTTGGTTTTCTGTTTTTCCACAGTTCATATGGTGTTTTCTTTATGATGGGTCTTAATAGAACTCTATTTAATACATGGCAAGAAGTATTAATGGCTTCTCCCCAAAAGTACTTAGGGAGGTTACTTTCACATAACATCGTTCTAGCCATTTCCTCTAGGGTTCTATTTTTCCTTTCCACAACTCCATTTTGTTGTGGTGTCCTAGGTGCTGAGAAATTATGGGTTATCCCCTTTTTACTACAAAATTCATCAAATAATTGATTTTCGAATTCGGTACCATGGTCACTTCTAATAGCTATAACTGAGGACTCTCTAGCATTTGTTACTTCCTTATGGAACTTCTTAAACATAGAAAATGCTTGATCCTTATGCGCTAGAAACATGACCCATGTGTACCTAGAGTAATCATCTACTATAACTAGACCATATTTATTTCCACCTAGGCTTGTTGTTCTAGTTGGACCAAATAGGTCCATGTGTAGTAATTCTAGAGGCCTAGAAGTAGAGACACATTTTATGGATTTAAAAGAGTTTCTAGATTGTTTGCCAAATTGACATGCTTCACATATTTTGTTCTTTTCAAATTTTAATTTTGGCAAACCTATCACGGAGTCTCTTTTAACTAGTTTAGTTATTGTGTCCATGCTTGCATGACCTAACTTACGGTGCCATAACCAACTAGCATCATTTTCTTTAGTTTCATTAACAACTAAACATTGGTTATGTTTTGTAAGGTCTTCTAGATCTACCACATATACATTTCCACGTCTCATCCCTTTAAAAACTAAACTATTATCATTAGTATTTGTTATAATGCACAGTGATGGTTTAAACATAACATCATATCCTTTGTCACATAATTGACTAATGCTTAACAAGTTATGCTTAAGACCATCAACATATCTAACATTATCTATAAAAGTAGAAGGGGTGATTTGAACTTTACCAATACCAATGATGTGACCTTGGTTGTTGTCTCCAAACGTCACAGCACCTCTCTTCTTAGCTTCAAGGGTGAAAAATTGGTCTTTATCACCCGTCATGTGCCTTGAGCAGCCACTATCCAAATACCAGCAATTTTTGTTGACCTTGGCTGCAAGACACTCCTACACAAGCAAATCATGTCATCTTAGGTACCCAAGTTTTCTTGGGTCCTTCATAGTTAGTCAAGTTGGTTCCTTTTGGAACCCATACCCTTTTAATTTTTCTTTTAGTTTTACTTTTCCTAAAATTACATACATTTGCTTTATGGCCTACTGTACCACAACAAAAGCAGGTTATTTTCTTAGTTTTTGTTTCCCCAGCTTTAACAAAGAAGTTACTAAGAAGTTTTTGCTTATTCCTTGGTTTATATCCTAAACCGGCTTTATTAAACACTGCACGTTGACTATTTAGTATCATGTTTAATTTTTCAGAACTATAGGTAAATCTTTCAACTAAGGGTTTGTATTTGTTAAGTTCTTTAGTTAGTGTCTGATTTTCGGCTTTTAGATCATTAAGTTCTTTAGTAAGATCCTTATCTAAGGTTTGTTTATATTTTTTAAGTTCTGAAAATTCCTTAGTTAGTTTTTCATTTTCTTTAGTTAAGGTGTTGGTCTTTTGAGTTAAAAGTTGGTTGCTTGTTTTAAGTTCTATATTTTCTTTGGTGATTAAATCCTTATCCTTAACTAATTTATCGTATTTATGTAGGTATGATTGATTAGTTATTTTCAGTTCTTTATTCTTAAGATTTATAGCCTTATATTCTACCATTAATTCATTAAATGCATCATAAAGTTCATCAAATGAAAAATTATAGTGCGTATCGGAAGTTACCTCATTTTCGTTGGCCATGAAACAAAAATTGGCCTTCTCTTCTTGTTCTTCATCCGATGATGAAGATGATGCGTCGGAGTCCGATAGGGTGGTGACAAGGGCTTTCTTCTTCTTCTTGTACTTGCTGCTCTTCTTTAGTAAGGGACACTCAGCTCGGATGTGTCCCGGCTTTTTGCACTCATAGCAGCCGGTCCCCTCACTTTCCCTTTCCTTACCTTTGTCCTTGCGGTAGGAATTTGAGGGGCCTCTCCTTTGATGATAGGACTTCTTGTGGTTGATGAATTTCTTGAACTTGCGCACAAGAAGAGCCTCACCACCATCTTCCTCATCTTCTTCTTCTTCACTGCTGCTGCTGCAAGACAAGTCCTTGTTAGAAGAAGTAGATTTTAAAGCTATTACCTTTTTCTTATGGGAGGACTCTTCCTCGTTGTGTTGTTTCATGGTAAGCTCATGCGTCATAAGGGATCCAAGGAGCTCTTCAAGTGGAAGCTTGTTCAAGTCTTTAGCTTCTTGGATTGCCGTCACTTTAGCTTCCCACGACCTTGGTAGACACCGAAGAATTTTTCTGACAAGTTCACTGTTAGTATAGTTCTTGCCAAGGCTTTTTAGGCCATTGACAATATCAGTAAACCTAGTGAACATGCATGTAATTGTTTCGTTAGAGTCCATTTTAAATAGTTCATATTTATGAACCAAAATATTTATTTTGGACTCTTTCACTTGATTCGTGCCCTCATGGGTCACTTCAAGTCTGTCCCAAATCTCTTTTGCAGAATTGCAAGTAGAGACCCTATTGAATTCATTACGGTCTAAGGCACAATAGAAGACATTCATTGCTTTAGAGTTTAATTGTGCCTTCCTCATGTCATGTTCATCCCAGTCCATTTCAAGTTTAGGTACCTTAACACCATCTACGTATATGGATGGGATGTATGGCCCATTTACTACAATGGACCACATCTCATAGTCTTGGGCTTGGATTAATATTCTCATCCTAGCCTTCCAGTATGAGTAGTCAGATCCATTGAAGAAAGGGGGTCTTTGGGTGGACTGACCCTCAATGTGAGAAGATCCAAATGGGGTTGTCATTTTGATCTTTTAACTCTTGAGTGGAAGAGTTTTTGGCTCTGATACCACTTGTTGCCCAGATAGACAACCCAAGAGGGGGGGTGAATTGGGTTTTTAAATTAACTTAGCTAATTAAAACTTTGTGGATGATTAACTAAATACTATAGCCAGTTATTTAATTAAAGCTAAGTGCTGTGAGTAATGTGTGGGGAAGAAGATGAGAGACAATGCACTACAAACACAAGGTTTTATAGTGGTTCGGAGCTAACCCTTGCTCCTACGTCCACTCCCCAAGTCTCACTTGGGAATTTCACTATAACCCCCTTGGATTACAGCCGGTTGTTTTGCAAGCTCACAACCAAACTTGTTGTTTTACGAGCTCACAACGAACTCGGTCGGTTTTTCCAGGCTCACCGACTAGAACCAACCCCGATTGTTTTCCCGGGCTCACAATCAAACCCTTACACTCGTTGGTTTTAAACCGGCTCACCAACCAACCTTAATCCCCTTGATTCAATCCCCCGATTGAATCAAGTAAATACACGAGATAGAAGAAAACAGAAGATAGCTTCTCAAAAAGCAGATTTAAAACAATATAATCGTAAAGGAGTTAGAAGCCCTCAAACGCTTTTAAGATGGTGAAGAGGTGTGGCTTCTGGAACTCCGGTCTCCTCTTGAAAGAGTGATCGACTTGAAAGCAGGAGGAGGAAGCTTTGAATGCTGGGAAGATGTTGGTGGAGCAGTAAATGCAGATCTTCCCTTTTTCTCGTTGAAGAGCACTTAGAGAGCTTGAAGACTTGAATGCTAGGAGTGGAATGTGTGTTTTCTACCTTGCTACAGTCTTCTGTGGCTATTTAAGCCAACCCCCACGGAAACTAGCCGTTACTCTGCTTTTTCTGGCCGTTCTGCACACTCTGCGCAGCCTGACAATGTGACCGTTGGTGGGTTGGAGTCGACTCGCGCGATCAGGAGTCGACTCGGCTGTAGCAGGAGTCGACTCGAGCTTTTCCGGAGTCGACTCGGCAACTGTTCCCAGTTTGAATTAAAGTTGCCGTCTTGACTGGGAGTCGACTCGTCTTGACCCGGAGTCGACTCGCCAACTTCTGGCGCTGACCTGGCAATTTTGGAGTCGGCTCATCCTCTGTAGTCCGTGGATCCAAATTTGAATTTTGTCCACTCGAGTCGACTCGACTGTCCTGGGAGTCGACTCGAATCTCAGAGCCCGAACTCCCGATTCTCTGTCTTTTGGCTCATCCAGTCTTGGAGTCGACTCGAACTTCCTTGGAGTCGACTCGGCTCTCAGTTTCCGAAAGTTGGTCTTCTGCCTTTTGACGTGAAGCTTGTCTTGGAGTCGACTCGAGCTGTCTGTGAGTCGACTCGAATCTCAGAGGCAGTAACATGGTCTTCTGTCTGTCGATGGTCGCACAGTCTCGGAGTCGACTCGCGTACTGCGGGAGTCGACTCGAATCTCAGAGTCCATAAAACGCTCTCTGACTTTTTCTTTGCGTACCGCTGGGAGTCGACTCGCGTTCCACTGGAGTCGACTCGAATCTCAGAGTCCATAAAACGCTCTCTGACTTTTTCTGTGTGTACCGCTGGGAATCGACTCGCATTCCACTGGAGTCGACTCGAATCTCAGACCTGAAAAACTGCTCTTCTGTCCTTCTGTCTGTTTTCAGTCGGAGTCGACTCGTACTGATCAGGAGTCGACTCGAGCTCGTGCCAGTGACCTTGATACGCTTGGAGTCGACTCGTGATACTCGGGAGTCGACTCGAGTCTCAGACATTGGTTCATGCAGACTTCTTAACTTATCCAAAATACTATGAACCAAGTCTAGAAACACTTTGACAGGATTTTCACTGAAACACTCAATTGAATTCATTAGTAATCACAAGATATACTCAATTGCTTTGAGCTCATCAAAATCAAATGGGGTTTTAATCAATCACTCCACAACTCCTAATTGGATTAGGATTGAAGGGTTCAATTGAGTCATGATTCATTCAAGTCCTAATTGGATTAAGACTAGCATTGATTGAACCCAATTGATTCAAGCCTAATTAGATTAGGACTAAACAATGAGAGGGACACCTAATCCTTCTTAGAGGAGGATTAGGTTAACCAAATAAGAGGGGCATGAGCCCCTCTCCTTTTACTTGGTGTGGCATGAAGAGAGGGGGCCGGCGCCCCCTCTTTGGAAACTAGTCTAGGGCTCCTAAATTGTAGGAGCCCTAGATGGCTATAAAAAGGGAGCAAAGGGGCCGGCGCCCTAATGAAGGTGAAGCTCTCTTCCTCCAAGCCGTGGCCACCCCTCTCCCCTCCTTGGTTCAGCCGCAAGCAAAGGGAAGAAAAGAAGAAGCCATAGGCGGCCTTCTCCTCCTCTCTTCCTCCTTCCAACGCAGGAAAAGAAAGAAGGCTGCAGGGGCTTTGATCCTTCTCTGATCTTCATCCTTCTTCTTCCTCCTCCCAAGCACAATCAAGAGTTGATCAAAAGGGAGGAGATCGGCCACCAAAAGAAGTCTCTGCAAGGGAGCTAGCACCCCGGGGAGACAAGAAAACCTTGATCGGTCCTCTACTTCGTGTGGATACCCGTAGAGGCCGGACGCTTGTGCGGCTTCAAGTGAATCTTATTCCAAAACCATGAACTTCAGTTTGCGGTGATCATCTACCCACACAAGGTGAAGATCTGATCTTCCTAAAGGTTTTAAAAGTTTTAATCCTTATCTAACTACGAATGGTTCATGAAACAACGTTCATGAGATGAACGTCGATCCCGCACATGCTGATTCTGCTGCCATCTGATTTTGTTTTGAATTATCAGCGGCATGGGCAGGGTTTCCAACAAAAATCACTTTTTTTTTGAATGGAATCTCTCTCTTGATGTCTATTACTGTTCACTCTGGCTATTTAAGCAGTCCACTTTGAAAACTAGCCGTTAGACACCAATTTAGGGCCGTTCTGCACAATCTGCAACTTCTGACAATGTGTCCGTTGGGATTGGAGTCGACTCGCTCGATCTGGAGTCGACTCGGCTGTTGCTAGAGTCGACTCATGCTTTACTGGAGACGACTCGTCCACTATTCAGGATTTGAATTAAAGTGCTGTCCCGTTCTGGAGTCGACTCGGCCAAACTTGGAGTCGACTCGCCAGTATCCGGAGATGACTCGGCCCTCTGGAGACGACTCGTTCTCAGAATCTCAGAGATCTTTCTTTCAGGTTTACTCCCTCGAGTCGACTCGGATTCTATTGGAGTCGACTCGGCTCTCAGAGACCGAAATACTGATCTTCTGTCTTTGGAGTTGAACTACCTCGGAGTCGACTTGGATTGTCTTGGAGTCGACTCGGCTCTCAGAGCCCGAAGTTGGTTCTCTGACTTTTAGTCTTGCTTTCCTCTGAGAGTCGACTCTTGCTTGTTTAGGAGTCGACTCCCCAACCGTTGGAGTCGACTCGAATTCTTCTGGAGTCGACTCGGTAACAGGGTCCAGAAACCACTTCTCTGTCTTTCTGTCTGTTACTCCTTGGAGTCGACTCCCCAACCGTTGGAGTCGACTCGAATTCTTCTGGAGTCGACTCGGTAACAGGGTCCAGAAACCACTTCTCTGTCTTTCTGTCTGTTACTCCTTGGAGTCGACTCGGAACTATCGGGAGTCGACTTGGTAATCATCGGAGTCGACTCGAATTCTTCAAGAGTCGACTCGGTGACAGGGTCTGAGATTCATCTTTCTGTCCTGTTGTCTGTTCTTAGTCGGAGTCGACTCGCAGTGTGCCGGAGTCGACTCGAGCCTGTGCCAGAACATCTGAAATACTTGGAGTCGACTCGAAATCCTCCGGAGTCGACTCGAGTTTCAGCCTTTGACTTAAGCTGATTTCCACATGCACTCAAAAGAAGATTCTCACAAATTTTGCCTGAGATATTGGATTGAATTCATTAGTATAACATAAAATATACTCAAATGCTTTGGTCTCATCAAAATCAAATTGGGGTATTATCAATCACTCCACATTGGGACTACGGTCCTAGAAAAATTTCGAGTGGGCTCGGTCTTGCTCATCTCTGACTAAAGTCTCGGAGGCATATCCAGACTTACAGTCCCAAAGGAAATCCTAGTGGGCTCGGTCTTCTTCATGTCTGTACTAAGGTCTCAAAGGTATTTTCAGACTTATGGTTTCGGAGAAATTCTGAGTGGGCTCAGTCTTTTTCATCTCTAGACTAAGGTCTTAGAGGCTTCTCCAGACTTGCGGTCCCGGAGGAAATCTGAGTAGGCTCGGTCTTGAGTTGGTCGGCGCCTCCTTTGTTGGTCATCTCTGGAGTCCTGCTCTAGAGGAATTCCAAGTGAGCTCGGCATATGAAGGTCAACGCCTCCTTTGTTGGTCATCTCTGGAGTCCTACTCTAGAGGGATTCCAAGTAAGCTCGGCATACGGAGGCCGACACCTCCTTTGTTGGTCATCTTTGGACTCTTGCTCTAGAGGGATTCCGATAGAGCTAGGCATACGGACATCGGTGCCCCCTTTGTTGGTCATCTCTAGAGTGTTTCTCGATAGGGATTTCGAGCGAGCTCGGCATACGAAGGCCGGTGCCTCCACTGTTTGTCATCTCTGGAGTCCTACTCCGTAGGATTTCCTCATGAGCCCAACATACGAAGGTCAGTGCCTCCTTTGTTGGTCATCATTGGAGTCCTGCTCTAGAGAAATCCCAAGCGATCTTGGTTCAAGAAAACCCTAGGCATCCCTGAGCTATCTTCTTTATTGGGACCTAAGCATCCCTGGGGTGTCCCAAGTCGAATATGGCCGCCATAGTCATTCGATCTAAAAGACAAGTATAGCAAGAGGATGTTTATTAGCAACAAGCTTAGAATACAATGTATCTTACTGGTAATAGATGCAAAGGTTGTCAGAGTTCCAAGTTCATGGGGTCGGATGCCGCCAAGGCATTCTAGCCTACACGCTTCCGATTGTACTGCCTCGGTCGCCCGATATGGGCCTTCGCAGCTTGGGCTCAACTTTTCGAGATCTCCAGGTTGTGATGCTTTGGTTACTAGGTCTCGAGCTCCTTTGAAGGCCAGAGTCCAGTGGCGAGCACCTCAAACTCCGCCTTGTCATTTGAGGCTAAGGATTCGAGTCGGAGAGCATACTTTGTGATTACTCCATCAAGGATGATGACTATGGGACTAGCCTTGCTGCCCCTCGGGCTTGATGACCCGTTGGCTGCTCTTTGGGGAGCTTGTTTAGTTGAGGCACCTGGGGCCTCGGCAGGCTTGACTGCATGGTGTTGATGACGCCTATTGTTGGGCGATTGTTAATTTGCTCTAGGGGCGGCGGGTTAGAGGTCGAAGCGAGTGCCTCTCGGTCATGCCGAGCATTGACGTACCAAGCCAGCCATCCACGTCGGATGAGTGCCTTAATTTTATCCATGAGATAAATGCACTCTTCGATGTCATGGTCGTTGTTTTGGTGGAAGCAACAGTACTTCTTGTGGTCCCTTTTGTTTGTCGGGATCTTCGTTAGGCACGAAGGACAGAGGTAACCTTGGCCATCAACCTTTATGAGGATCTGAGTTCTCAGGGTGGAGAGTACTTTCTGAAGTTCTGAGGAGGGCTCTTGGGTCGCCATAGGTCCCTTTCACGTTGAGGTGAGGTGCTCCTTGACTCTCATTGCTCCCGGCACTCCCTCTTAGCTCCTTGAGGAGATCTCCTGCCTGTAGCCTCGCGATGGGAGGCCATAGCTTCCTCCATGTTGGCGTACTTTTCCACCTGTCACAACATTTCATCAAAGTCAATAGGGAAACACTTCTGTTAGAACCCGCCCATACCGCAGAAAAATTTTTAAAAAATTCAGATGCAGCGGAAGAGGCATGTGCGGGATCACCCGTTCATCGCATGAACGTTGTTCAAAAACCGTTCGTAGTTAGATAAGAATTAAATACTTTTGAAACATTAGGAAGATCAGATCTTCACCTTTGTGCGGGTAGGTGATCACCGCAACCTGATGATCGTGGTTTTGAAAGAGGATTCGCTTAAAGCCGCACAAGCGTCCGGCCTCTACGGATATCCACACGAAGTAGAGGACCGATCAAGGTTTCCTTGTCTCCCCGGGGTGCTAGCTCCCTTGCAGAGACTTCTTTTGATGGCTGATTTCTTTCCTTTTAATCAACTCTTGATTATGCTTGGAAGGAGGAAGAAGAAGAAAGGATCTTTGAAGAAGAACCAAAGGCTAGACACAGCCTTTTCTTTTCCCTGCGTTGGAAGAAGGAAGGGAAGGGGAGGAGGCCGCCAAGGCCTTCTTCTTGTTCTTCCTTGCTTGCGGCTGAAGACCAAAGGGAGGAAGGGGGCCACGAGTTGGAGAGGAATGTTAGGATTTGTATCCTAAATGTTAATCGTCAGCATATTGATGATTGAATTTTGTAAATGAATTGACAAATTAATAAAGTATTATTTGGTATTATTCATCATTTCATCTTCAAATGAACTCTTATATGATGAAGTCCTTAGGACTTATGTTATGATAAAGGAGGATTTATCTTTGAGTTCTTAAACTTGTTCGCGACCAAATGATATGTTGTTACTAGGACGACAGCATTATCGAGATTAGGTTGTTGTGTGACATATACGTTGGTTGTCCTCTTAACCAAGGAGTGTGGAGACACTGGTATGCCACACAGGTGAAGTGTAAGAGCACATTTCACTGAACGTGACCAATTCCGGAACGCTCTACTATCGAGAGATGTTCCGAGTAGATATGGGTATAAGTTTGGCCCTCTGACCTGAGACCGCAACCTGTGACTAGCAAGCAACTCACTGTACTTTGGTATCGGACTACCTGAATTTCTAATTCAGTGACGGAAGGTCACTGGGTGCAGTCAAGTACTTGCGTAGTCAGTTGTGAGTCAAGATGGAATTGACCCCTCCTGAAAACAGGAGATAATATCTTGTGATTAATTTAGCAAAACCTTGGCCAGGGTAATTCCAGTGAGGAGTCACGGGATATCTAAAGTTAATCACATAATGGATGTACTAATTATAGGGTTGACAGTGAGCTCTAAGTCATCCTGGCATTAGGAGTCAAAGGGATTGAATTATACAGTAACCATAGTTCAGGATTCCAGAATATTTGCTTCGCATATATTCGGCCTATCCGGACGTCGGGTACCATTGCTAGATGATCACATCGATTAGTGTAGGAAATTGTTCCTATACTACCGGCTTAGGTTCGAACCTATGAGATCACACGCATAGAAGATTCCTGATTGATCAAGAAAGCTGATGAATGATTAAGAATTATTCAGGGATAATTTGGTCAATTTGATTGGCAAATTGTCTTATAAAATAATTAAAGTAATTATTGGAGGATTAATTAGTAATTAAATTACTAATAAACTCAATTTGATTGAGTAATTGGGCTAAGGATGAGCCAAATTGAATTGGATTCAACTTTGGGCTCAATCGGAGTTTTGACCTGATTGGATTAGGTCAGAACCAAAAGGACTTAAGCTGATCAAATTAATTTTAAATTAATTTGTTCTTAATTGGGGATTGACCTAATTGGATTAGGTCCAACACAAAGTAATTAATTCAATTTGATTGAGTTTGGATGAGCCAAAAATTGAATTGGATTCAATTTGAGCTCAATCAAGGTCTGACCTGATTATATTGGGTTCAACCAAATTACTTTGTTTTAATCCGGGTTTGACCAAATTTGATTAGGTGCAACCCAAGAGGATTAGGCTCAGATGATGTGGAAATTAGTGGTGACATGGAATTGGATTTCATGAATTTTAAATAAACCAAAATTATTGCATGGCGCATGGACCCATTGCTTGACACATGGCGATATTGTTTGTTGTTTGAATTTGAATTCAAACATTAAGCAATATATTAAATGATTTCATCCATCAAATAACTTTTCTAGCTGGTGTGTGAACCTCTGAATCATTTAAATTCGAATTTCAAATGAAATATATGCGACAAGAGGAAAGAAAATTCTACTGCATGGATTTCAAATTCCTCCCCTCTTGCACATGTGTTTAAAATTTGAATTTAAATCAGATTTGGTTGAGATCTGATTTGGGTTGTTCTTATTCCTTTGCATGCGCCAACTAAAGGAGATTTTTTGAAGATAAATTTCGAATTTTGAATGAAAATTTGGAGGCCATTAAAAGGGGTCAAACATGGGCACCGAAAACACATCCATTGCAGCCTTCTTCCTCACCCGCCTCCTCCTCCTCTTCTTCTCCATTTTAGATAGGGTTTTCAGGGTGAATATCTAGAAGATTGAAGATCAGATCTAAGTCCTCTACTTTCCTTACAAACCTCATCTCTATCTACTTCAAGACGATTGATCAAGAGTTGATTGAATCCCAACGGGCAGATTTCAGCTTTCAAGTGTTCTGCAGCTGCTAGCACTGTTGCGGAAGAAGATCCTTCAGGACTTCGTGTGTACTTCTCGTAGAGACCATTCGTGTGCATAGCTGCGAAGTCAAGAATCAGATTCACAACTTTCATCCATCATAAAAGGTATTAATCTAGCATTAATCATTTATTATGGTGTCAAGGTCTAGATCCGATTCTCCGAGGTTTTACCCTCTTTTGGGGATCCTCACGGAGATATCTCCAGAATCCATTCGATGAATATTCGGAGATTAATTGAAATAAAGTTCTTAAGTTTCAGATCTGATAGTTAATCATGCATAAAAGTTTTAGCATAATTGTTTAAACGATTCCGGCATAATCCTATGTGTTCTTAATGTGCTGATTTCTAGATTTGATCTTGTAAGCATACATGAATTAAATTGTTTGATTCATTTTTCCGCTGTATTTTTGAAGCTTTAAAAGAACTACGTGTGGCTTGATTCTCCTTGTGAAGGGGTACGTAGGCAACCCGATCAGGTTCAGCCATGGTTTTCAAAAAAAAAAAAAATTCAGCATACTAAACACCGAAGAATCTAGGAATAACTTTCAGTGGTATCAGAGCAAAGGTCCAAGAGTTGTGACTGATCTCCGGAAACTCTCACGCGTGATCGTGTGACGAAACGTGGCTCTCCGCTCGAGGGCGTATAGAGATGCGTGCTCTGATAGGTATACATAGGTGTCACCCTATTTTTAAGAGGACCGAACCCATGTAGGAGTGGAGACTCTCCCACTTTCAGTGGTATCAGAGCCAGGTTTATGTTTAAACTTTTATGTTTTAATTCTTGCAATTAAATCTGAAATTATTAACATGTTTAGATTAGATCTAAAGTGCTTTTTATGATTGATTTAATTGCTGATTATGCATGATTAAGTAGATCTGAAATTTTGGATGCATATGATGCATGTTTGTGTTAGGATTAGTAACATGAATAAATCTGAAATCATAATATTGTTTAGATTAGATCTAAATAAAGTTTATGATTCATATGATCTCTGATTTTAATGAACAAATCAGATCTAAAAATAAAAGTAAAAAAACAAATACATAAGATATATGTTGTTTGTATTAATTCATGTTGTTATGTATATGTGATGCATGAACATAAAACATAATGACTTAAATATGAATTAAATCTGATTACATGTGATTAATTACAAAAACTCAGATCTGAAAATATGTTTTAAGAACTGAAAGATTGTAATTAATATGTAATTAAAAAGAAATATGCAATGATCAAAGCTTTCATAAGTCTAAACTTAATTGAGAATTAAGTGTTATGAAATGGAATTGTAACTCAATTAATTGACATTGCATAATTCTTTGGGCATATGGGTTAGCTTGAATCAAGTTCTTAGGATTGGGTTAGACCTAAGTGATGACCCAAAGATTGATTTAAAGATTGATTTTGATGATCACAAAATCTTGAAGTATAAATACTAATGTTTGTGTTGCAAGAAGAAAGATAATTTGTTTTGCAAGGAACATAGCAAGTTGGAAAAATACAGGAAGGCCTCAAAAGCTCTCAAAAAAAGTTGGAAGAAAGCTACACTTTATTGGCCCAAGTTTCAAGTTCAAATGATCCAAGTTAGAGGAGCAAATTTAAAGAAAGATTCAAAAGAATAGTCCTCGAGTCGACTCCTGGAAGTTTAGAGTCGACTCTGGCACTCTGGAGTTTCAAGAAACAGTGCTCGAGTCAACTCCGATACTCTACGAGTCGACTCCGACTGAGAACAAACAAAAAGACAGAGAGTTGATTTTCAGCGCTACAGTGCTCGAGTCGACTCCTACTTCAGCGCTACAGTGCTCGAGTCGACTCCTACTTCAGTGCTACAGTGCTCGAGTCGACTCCTACTTCAGCGCTACAGTACGGAGTCGACTCCCAGCTACAGTGCCGACAGACTACTATTCACAAGTGACTCCTGTTTCAGCCGAGTCGACTCCTACTTCAGCCGAGTCGACTCCAGCACGCTGGGAGGCATAACGGCTAGTTTTTTCTTGATTCCAACGGCTCTATTTTTGTCTCTAACGGCTAGATTTTTGTTTCCACTCCCTCTAAAGCTATAAAATCAAGAGGAGAGCTAGGGAAGAAGGTATGAAAGTGGGAGAGAACATTTAGGAAAGAGATTTCAAAGAGATTACAAGGAAAATCTTCCAAAAGCACAAAAGGGCCATTCAAAGTAAAAGAGAGAGAAGAAGAACATCCAAGTGAATCCCAAAGCTTCCTCTCCAACTGTGTGCTGCCTCGGTGATCCTCTACTTCGTGCAAAATCAGAAGAGGGTCAAGTAAAAAAAAAGAAGCCGAGTTCCTTCATCTACAAATTTGTTTGAGGGCTTCTTCTCTTTACTTTTTACTTGTTTATATTTGCTATATTTGCTTATTTGAGAAGCTTGTATTTGATTTAAACTCTTGTTCTAATATCTTGTAACTTGATTCAATCAAGGGATTGAATCAAGGGGTTAAGATTTGTTGGTGAGCCAAAGGAAAAACCAACGTTGTAAGGTTGTGGTTGGTGAGCCTTTGGGAAAACCAACTGGGTTTGATTGTGAACCCGGAAAACAATCATTGTAAGGTTGTGGTTGGTGAGCCTTTGGGAAAACCAACTGGGTTTGATTGTGAACCCAGAAAAACAATCGGTTGGTTCTAGTCGATGAGCCTGTAAAAACCGACCGAGTTCGTTGCGATCTCGCAAAACAACAAGTTGGGTTGTGAGCTTGTAAAACAACCGACTGTAATCTGAGGGATTATAGTGAAATTTCCAAGAGGTCTTGGAGAGTGGATGTAGGTGCTGGGTGCACCGAACCACTATACATCCTTGTGTTTGTGATGCCTTATCTCGTGTATTTCATGCCTTACATTCGTACTTGATTATGTAATATCTCTAGCTTTGTTTTCTATAGTGTTATAAGTGATTGTTTAGAATTTGCTTAGCTTTCTCTCCATTCTTATCATACACATAGATTAAAATTGATCATACAACTATAAGTTAATTTTAGATCAATTGCACCCTAAAGCCATAGTATAATTGCTCTAGTTTAATTTTCCACTACTTTACTTGTAATTGCCTAGAGCTTAAGTAAATAATATCTTATCATTCCGCTGCATTCAATTCAAAGTAAAAATTAGGGAACATAATTTTTAGAAAACCCAATTCACCCCCCCTCTTGGGTTGTCACCTTGGGCAACAAGTGGTATCAGAGCAGGTGCTCTTCTATTAATTATAGTCTTAACCGACTAGAGCTAAAGATTATGACAACCCCACATAACATATTATTTGCCGAGGGACTTTCCATAAACAGACCTCCACTGTTTGATGGAACTTACTATATTCAATGGAAAGCTAGAATGAAAATTTTTGTTCAATCACAAAACTATAAAATATGGAATATTATTATAAATGGCCCTCACACACTCTCTCAAGCTGTTAATGAAAAAGACCTAGCACAATTAAATGCTAATACTATGAACATATTATATTGTGCTATTCATGAAACGAAATTTAATGAAATTTCTGCATGCTTATCTGCTAAGGAGATTTGGGATACTTTAAAAAATATTTATGATAAATCTCAGATTAGCTCACATATGCTTCAATTGCATACTAACAATGAGACTGCAGAATCTTCCACATTAGACGAGTCGACTCCCAGTTTGTCCGAGTCGACTCCTAGAGAAGAACAGTCTGAAAGGCAGAGACTCAGTCTTGAAGATCCTGTGAACGAGTCGACTCCAAGTATTTCAGAGTCGACTCTCAAGTTAGCCGAGTCGACTCCAACAAGGCCCGAGTCGACTCTGAGGCAGAACAGTTCAAAAGACAGAGAATCATCCTTTAGGCCTCTGAGAACGAGACGTCTCCCGAAGATCTCGAGTTGACTCTCAAGTCAGTCGAGTCGACTCCAAGTAAACCCGAGTCGACTCGAGGAAGAAAAAACAACAGAAAAATTCAAAAGCTTCCTAAAGACAAAGAAGAAAAGAAAGGAAGAAGAAAGGAAGAAAGAGATAAAAAGAAAGAAAATCTTGACTAAAGAAGAGTCAAGCAAGAAATTGAAAGCTAGAAGCAACAATGAACTACAAGAGGTAACTAACTTATGTTTTATGGCACTAGAAGATAAAGTAGAATCTGAATCTAATTTTACACCAAATTAATTTCATAAAGAATATTCTTATGATGAACTATTAAATGCTTTTCATGATTTGTATGGTGAATGTAGAAAATTAGCTATCAAAAATAAAAAACATAAAAAGCTAAATCTCGAAATCTCAAAAGAAAGAAATTCTATTGCTGAAATATATGACAAACTAAATTCTGAAAATAAAAGCTTAAGGTTAAATTCAGAAAAATCAGAATTTAATTAAAGAAAATCAAAACTTAAGTGAAGAAATTAACCAATTGAAGTCTTTTATTAACAAATTTACTGTAAGTTCAGAAAGATTAAAAATGATGTTTGAAAGCCAACTTGTTGATTTTGATAAATCAAAATTTGGCTTAACTCCTTCACTTAGCAATGAATTCCTAAAGAAAAAGGTTTTAAATTCGTCAAGCAAATCATCAAAAAGGATAACATATTTCAAACATCAAAAGAATGGACATAACAACCTTACCTATAGTTCTAGTACAATTAAATCAAATGGTAAAGTTATTACTATTAAACAGATTTGGGTTCCAAAAGGAACCATATGTCCTAACTCTCAAGGACCCAAGCAAGCTTGATATGAGGATGTAGATGAAGGTGTGCCAAGATACCCATGAAACAAATAGAACTTTCATACAAATGGGTATTCTAGACACACGTTAAAGAGTGAAACTTAAAATATAATCAAGAAAAGTAATTAAAATAGAAGAAATGAATTCAAGTCCTTCATCTTTCTATACTTTTCTATATTGAGGGATACTTTGTTAATGATTAATCAATTTTCTTAAATTATCTTTTTGAGTCCTCTATATGCTTGATTGAGAGTTCTTATCCAAGGCATTATCTTCTATTGATCATAGACATAAGAATATGTACTTAATATGCTCTTAAAAAATTATGCATTATAAATACTAATATTAAAGAATTTTTTTTGGCATATAAAATTAACTTATGCTAGTATGGACTTAATTTCAAAAGACTTTGTCATTGGTTTACTTAGACTATCTTCTGCAAGGTCAAAGTTTGCTATGCATATTAACTAAGGAAACAAACAAAAACCAATTTCTAAATCTAAAGATGTTGTTTCCAATACTAAGTTTTCAAAAGCTTACATTGGCTTTGTTCTTGGCACTTAAATTGAAATATTTTCTGCATTGGCACAAACTTACAAAAAGGGATCAAATGAAAAAGGTTTGCAAACTATGAAAGTAAAAGAAGTATCATGGCATAGTTTTGAAAACCAATTTCTTATTAAGTTGTGCACAGAAAATAATATTGAATACAATTGTTTCTGCACCAAGAACACCATAAGTAAAATAGGATTAATAGAATCCTTGAAGAAATAAAAAAAGGCAATGTTGTATGATCGTCATCTACTTAAATGATTTTTTTAAAAAAGCTATCATCATTGCTTGTCATATATATGGTTTCTATTAGATCTATTTTTGATGAAAACTCCATTTGATCTTCTGAAAAATAGAAAATGATCTATTGCATATCTTTCATATTTTTCAGTAGTTTATGTTATGCTTGATATGGTCTTTTGAAAATAATGTCAAATCTGATAAAGATATTTCTATCCTTGGATATCATTCATCAAGCAATGCATATAGAACATTCAATGAAAAGATTCGAGTTGTAGAAATATCAATTCATTTTATTCTTTATGAGACTAATGATTTATTATCAAGATACTAAAATTAAATTATATATGTATATAGTTAATCTTTTACATATAACAATCTGAAAACTTGTTAATAATTAGAACCAAATTGAGTTTTTCAGAAATGCACTTAGTGAAGAAAAATTGATGACTACTAAAAGACTAAATCAAGAAAAGATGAAATAGATTTTGATGAAACTCTTGCATGATTAGAAGTAAAGATCACCATTATCATTTGCTTGCTTTATGAGCTTTATATTTTGTCAAATGAATGTGTAGAATGCACTCCTATGTGGTTATTTCATTAAAAAAAGGATCTATGTAAAATAACCACCTTATTTGAAAACACTCATTACAAATATGATAAAGCAATATATGATTTGGAACAAGCATCAAAAGCATGATATAAAAGCTTGAGTAACTTTTTGATAAAAAGTAATAAATCTATACATTAAAAAGAAGAATTTGTGATATCTTGCTTGCTCAAAGCATACATTGATGGCATCCTTTTTGGTTCTACTAATGAAGATTTATATGGAGATTTTACTAAGCTCATGCAAAGTGAGTTTGAAATATGTATAACGAATGAATTAACATTTTTTCTTGAACTCCAAATTAAGACAAACAAGAAAGGAGATCTTCATTGACCAAAGTTAGTCCACAAGAAAACTCTTATAGAAGATTGGCATGAAGAAGGTATGTCTATGACCCCATCTTGTAGAATTTGAAAAGGATGAGCAAAGTAGATTTATTGTTTTAAAGCTGTATTGAAGCATGATAGAATAAGTATTTTATCATACAGCTAGTAGACCAGATTGTATGCTCATTATGTGCCCTTGTGCAAGACTTCAATCTAACTTTAATGAATCATATTTTATTGATAACAAATAAATCATAATCTAAATTTTGATAGAAACAACTGTTTAAGATAAGTTGATTAAAACTTAGCTAGCATGTCTTATTGATAATTATCTTAAGTAAATAAAATCTAAACTAAATTGATTTTGAAAATAAGAAATTGATTTGACCTTGATGAATCTTCCTATTACCTCACATGCTTGTCCTTGAACCATCTTGGTTAATGAAACTATCTCTTTAGTTCAAGTGATATGTGCTTGCTTATATTTAGGCAATCTCTTGAGTAAAGTGACTCAACATTCAACTATTGTCATATCTTATATTGAGTCATCTAGTTAAAAATATGTTGGATGAATGGTTTGTATCTTGAAGAAACTAATGACTTTCTTTCAAGAAAGAAAAGGAGTTTGTTAATAATGCAGGATCCTTGAGCAAGAAAATAAAAGATTTCAACTTGAAGGACACCTCCACATAAGATACAATAAACATTCACATGCAAACAAGAGAGAGGACCTTCTTCAGCCAAAAGTTCACACATAAGAAATCTAGTTTGACTTGAAGAATATAGAATGAATAGGTAATTTTAGATACCTCTCTTATAAATTAGCTGAGCAAAGTCAATAACTTAAATCTTATTGTGGCATGGTTAAAATCTTTAATTATTAATTTCTTGATATCATGTCTATATATGTATTAATTGACTTATGCTTTTAGAAATTGATTCATGGTTTGCTCAAACTAAAATGTTCCTTTGCCTATATCATAACCATGAAATACACAAGTATATGCTTAAAATGCTGATTTAAATTGACTTGTGAGAAGCTATGAATTCTTGAGCATAATGAAAATGTTGTTTGCATGATATACATCTATATGATACATAAGATTATTTTTTTATTCTGCTCTTTCATGTAAATTACTTGAGAATAACAAAAAGAGAGAGAGATAAAGAAAAGAAAATGGATATTATTCAAGAGAAGTAAAATCTAAGTGAAGGCAAATACTCCAATCTTAAGGAAAAGCAAAACAAGCATAATATATTCGGCACATTTGTGAGACTTGTGTGAGCATTCTTTTGAAAGGGATAAAATTCGTAATTAATTACACTTAAACAGGGAGAGTTGGAAGTGAACATTTTAACCTTTCTATATTGCTCATCATAGAGATGGTGCCAATGGAGAGGCTAGTGGTAGTACCCGGTACTATTTGACCCAACTATTCGGTGTAGGGTATATTAGGGACGGCACAAGAGAGAGGCTAGTGGTAGTACCTCGTGCCCCTTCCAACTCCACCGGATAGGGAGCAAATAGAGTATAAAGCATAAGAAAGTAAAAATGAAAGACAAAGTAAATGAAAGTATATAAGAAGAATCAAGTCAAATTTTTAATCACTTGAAAACATACTTTAAGGATGAAATCAGTGCAAGATTATATTTAAATAGGAGGAGTTTATTTGAAAAGAATTGATTTTGATCATTAACATGCTTGTTCTTAATATTTTAATGCATGACTTAACACATAATATATTTTGCATGTGGCATGATGTTTTGAATTATGGGTTCTCAATATTTTGTAATGCTCCATACTTGGATAATTTGATTGAATGTTTGAAATACTATATGAAGTTATTTTATGGTATTATTGAAAAGAAATTTTAGATTTGTCGTTCACAATCATCTTTGAAATCTGAAAGTTGAATAAATTTGTAAAAAGGAGAAGAAAAGTATATCTCTATTTAGGCAAAATGAATTGATTTTGTTTTATCTTTCAACTTGCCTAACTTTGGTATATAATGTTCTAATTCATACCAAAACTCAACATAAATACAAATATTCTGAATATGCTCTTATATGTTTGAAATATGTATTTTCAATCGTAATTGTTACGGGGGAACTCAGCCACCATGCCCCACGTGACCGGCACGCGCGCCCAAGAAGACTACAGCTGCCCCTTGATCCAGTAACCCGACCCCGAGTCGGATATCTTCGGCTTCGCAGCCCGACCCCGAGTCGGCTGCCCCTTGATCCAGCAGTCCGACCCCGAGTCGGATATCTTCGGCTTCGCAGCCCGACCCCGAGTCGGCTGCCCCTTGATCCAGCAATCCGACCCCGAGTCGGCAATCTCTCGACAACGACAGGCTGTTCCCCTGAAGCACGCCGCGACCCTCTGCTCCACTACTCCCTGCAACGGTCGTATCCGGCGCTGCTCCACGATCTCCTGTAACAGCCGTACAAAGCGGAGCTCCACTACGCCCTATCATGGCCGTACCCTGCGCTGCCCCACGACGCCCTGTAACGGCCATGTCAGTGGCAACTCCATCGTGCCACACGATGACCAACCCCCCAGAAGGACCCCCCAGCCTGGTATATATGCGGCTGGGGGGAGAAGGGGGGGTGAGCAAGAACTTCCAGTGCATTCTCTTACTTGCTACTATTATCTCTCCTTCTCCTCCAATCTCCTCTGACTTGATCGTCGGAGGGCCCCCACTACCCCAGTGGTGGTGCGAGGCTTGCTTGCAGGTTTCCCGGTGGAAGGTGGAGCGCAATCAACACCAACCAAGGCAACTCAAACGGAACCCCGTTCATACCGCTGTGCCAATCGTTCTCGGTTTGGACCACCAGCAACAGTTGGCGCTAGAGGAAGGGCCCGAATCTCAGAGCGATCGTAATGGCACGGCGAGGTGGTCGTGGAGCTTCCAATGCCTCCGGTCGCGGGGCCTCTCGCGCCTCCGGCCGGGAGGCCGCTGCGTCTCCAACACATTCTCAGCAACACTCCACCGTTCCACCCCCCCCATTCAGATGGTCGAAGCCGCTCAGTTCGACCAGTTAGCCCAGCAGGTTCGCACCCTCGCGGAGGCAGTGCAGAACCTGCAGGGTGTGATGTCTCGGGCGCCGCAGCGGGCCCAGGAGCCGCTGCTCCCTGAGCGCTCACCTGTCCTCCTCAACCCGCGCTCCTTCCTCTCCCATGGGGAGGAGCGCCGGCGCGAGGAAGATTCTCGAGCACGGTCCATTCTGCCGGGACCTTCCCATCGGAGCTGCGCGGGGTACGAGAGGTGGGCCCGGGCGCGTTCCCAGACCCCCCAGTCCTCAAGGAACCCGCGCTCCAGTCGGTCCCCCTCTCGGTGCTCCTTGTCTCCCACCCATCGGTCGCGCTCCCTGGACCGGCGGGTGGACGATCTCCACCGACAACTCCAGGTCCTGAAGGGCCACTCCAAAGATCCCTTCGCCGACTTGGAGATCTCTTCCCAGCCGGCGCTTGCCTCGAGGATCCTGCGGACCCCGAATCCGCCGGGGTTTAAAATGCCGGCGATCGAGCCCTATGACGGGGCGGCGGACCCGCGGGATCACGTCGAGAGTTTCAGGACCCTTATGCTCCTCCACGGAGCATCAGATCCTCTCCTCTGCAAGGCCTTCCCGGCGACCCTCCGTGGCCCGGCAAGGGCGTGGTTCGCCGGCTTGGAGGCTAACTCAATCCAGTCCTTCGACCAGTTTACTCGTCTCTTCATCACCCATTTCGCCGTCAGTAGCCGGCGGCGACTGGTCTCCGACTCCCTCTTTGATGTCCGGCAAAATGAGGGAGAAAGCTTGCGGGATTATCTTACCCACTTCAACAAGGCTACGCTGGAAGTCCGGAACCTGAGCCAGGAGGTGGCTCTTTCAGCCCTGAAGCGTGGCTTCCGAAAGGGAAGACTCACCTTCTCCCGGGACAAATGCCTGCCGTGGAGCTTCCCGGAGCTGTTGTCCCGGGCGAACCAGTATGCGGACGCCGAGGAGGCGGCCGCCCACCGGAGCAAGGAGGCCGCCGAGATCCCTCCAAAGCTCGGGAAGAAAAGGCGAAAAGAGGCACGCCAGAGGAGGAGCCCGACGCCTCAACGTCGGCGCAGAAGCCTGTCGCCGGCGAGGAACCACGGCGCCCTATGCCCTCGTTCTCCGCCCCGACGTTTCAACCGGTACACTCCTCTCCTGACTCCCCGGGCCCAGATCCTCATGGAAATCAAGGGGCGGGAGGACCTCCCAGTCCCGAGACAGATGAAGAAGATTCCTGGGAGGAGGCCCTCTCGGGCGTACTGTGAGTACCACCGGGACCACGGCCACGACACCGAAGACTGCTTCCAGCTTCGGGACGAAATCGAGGCTCTCATCCGCCGAGGGCGTCTCGGTCGATATGTGAACGACCGACGTCCCCCCGCAGACCCGCGTCCGGCCGACCCGGCCCCTCAGGAGCCTCGGGAGCAGAATCGACCCGTCGCGGGCGTGATCCACACTATCACTGGGGGCTGCCCCCGGCCCGAGAGGAACGCAGGGGGCTCGACTGAAGCGTCAGGGGCAGCCATCGCAAAGAGGCAGAGGGTCGGTAATGTAATCACTTTTTGTGATGAAGATGTAAAGGGGGTTCAGACCCCCCACGATGACGCCATGGTGATCTCCCTCACTATGGCAAACTATGATGTAAGGCGTGTTCTTGTGGATAGTGGAAGCTCAGCTGATATTTTGTTTTACGAGGCCTTCCAAAAGATGAGCTTGTCCAGACAATTGTTGCACAAAACATCCACCCCCCTCATAGGATTCACTGGTGACGCTATCTCGGCCGAAGGTGTCATTGAGCTGCCTGTGACTGCGGGCGTTGCACCCGCAGAAGCCATGGTGCGGCTCGGGTTCTTGGTCGTCCGTGTTCCCTCGGCCTACAACGCTATCCTCGGACGACCCGGACTGAACGCCCTTCGCGCGGTGGTCTCTACGTACCACTTGCTCATGCGGTTCCCCACGGCGGCCGGGATTGGAGAGGTCCGAGGTGACCAACCGACCGCAAGGTAATGTTTCCTAGCAACTCTCAAAGGGAAGAAGCCCGTAGAAGCCTTAAGCGTCGAGTCCCTCGACGCCAGAGACGAGGTGGCCTTGCGGCACGGGGAGCCGGCCGAGGGTGTGATCGAAGTTCCCCTCGAGGAAGGTCGCCCGGACAGGACGATCCGGGTCGGCGCCAATCTCGACATGGGAGCTCGGGCCTGGTTGGTGGAATTCCTCCGAGCCAATGTCGATGTGTTTGCCTGGTCGGCGGCCGATGTACCTGGGATCGACCCGGAAGTCATTTCTCACGCCCTCAACGTCGACCCGACCCACCGACCGGTAAAACAGAAGAAGAGACACTGTGCCCCGGATCGGATCCGAGTGGTCGACCAGGAGGTAGACAAGCTCTTGGAGGCAGGATTCATAAGGGAGGTCAGCTACCCCGAATGGCTGGCAAATGTCGTACTTGTCCGGAAGGCGAGCGGAAAGTGGAGGATGTGCGTCGACTACACCGACCTGAACAAGGCATGCCCCAAGGATAGCTTTCCGCTTCCGCGGATAGACCAACTGGTCGACGCGACTTCCGGATATCAGCTGCTGTCTTTCATGGACGCCTTCTCCGGCTATAACCAGATAATGATGGCTCCACAGGACGAGGAGAAAACTGCCTTTATAACAGACCGGGGGCTGTACTGTTACAAGGTAATGCCCTTCGGTCTGAAGAATGCTGGCGCCACTTACCAGCGCCTCGTCAACAAAATCTTCAAAGAGCAAATCGGCCGGAACATGGAGGTGTACGTGGACGATATGCTGGTAAAGAGCCGCCATGCAGACCAGCACATCGCGGATCTGGAGGAGACTTTTGCCACCCTGCGGAAGTTTCGCATGAAGCTGAACCCAGCGAAGTGCGCCTTTGGCGCTTCGGCCGGGAGGTTCCTCGGTTTCATTGTCAACCAGTGGGGGATCGAAGCCAACCCGGACAAAATCAAGGCCATCCAAGATATGTCCCCTCCGACCAAAGTAAAGGAGGTTCAGGAGCTCGCTGGGAGGATCGCCGTGCTCGGACGATTTGTGGCAAAATCGGCCGAACGCTGCCAACCTTTCTTCAAGGTGTTGAAACGCCCGAAAGACTTCCTCTGGACGGCCGAATGTCAAGCAGCATTCGACCAGCTCAAGGAATACTTGGCGTCTCCTCCCCTGCTGTCCAAGCCGCAAGAAGGGGAGATGCTCTACCTCTATCTGGCGGTCTCCCCAACCGCAGTCAGTGCGGTACTGGTTCGAGAAGAGGCAAAGCTCCAAAAGCCTGTGTACTACATCAGCCGGGTCCTACGGGATGCCGAGACGTGGTATACGAAGGCTGAAAAGATCGCCTTCGCGCTGCTGACCGCGACCAGGAGGCTTCGCCCCTATTTCCAGGCCCATTCTGTCACCCTCTTGACCGATCAACCGCTGCGGCAGATCCTCAGCAATCCTGAGAATGCGGGACGGCTGGTGAAGTGGGCAGTAGAACTTGGTGAGTTCGACATCCGCTACCAGCCCCGACCCGCCATCAAGGCCCAGGCGCTCGCGGATTTCCTCGCTGAGTGCACGGTGCAGGAGGCGGAACCTAGGTCGCCGGAAACACCCAGCCTCGACCTCCCGATTTGGACGCTTCACATCGATGGGTCGTCGAACCCCGAAGGTGGAGGGGCCGGGCTGGTCCTCACCAGCCCTGATGGAGTGATAGCCGAGTATGCCTTGAGGTTCGGATTTCCAGTGACCAACAACGAGGCGGAGTACGAGGCCCTAGTCACGGGACTCAAACTCACCAAGGAGCTCGGCATCCGGCGCCTGAAGGTCTTCACCGACTCCCAGCTGGTGGTCGGGCAGGTCCGTGGGGAGTTCGAAGCCCGGAACCCGACCATGCAGAATTACGTCCGGAAGGTGCAAGCACTCATTCCCGACCTCGGCAGTGTCGACATCCAGCAGGTCCCAAGAAGTGAAAATGCCAGGGCCGACAGGTTGTCCCGCTTAGTGAGCGCAGACGCGCACAACTTGTCGAGGGCGATCTACCTGGAGACCCTGGATGCCCCGAGCATCGGCGAGGCTGGAGCGGTGATGGCGATTGATCCGGAGCCGTCTTGGATGGACCCGCTTGTCGCCTACCTCGCCGAAGGGATCCTCCCTGAAGACGAAGATCAAGCTCGGCGACTTGTTATGAAGTCCGCCCACTACGTACTCTATGAAGGGAGGCTGTATCGGACCTCGTTCACCGCCCCCCTCTTAAAGTGCCTCCGCCCCTCGGAAGCGGCCTACGTCCTCGGCGAAGTCCACGAAGGCGTTTGCGGATCACACTTGGGGGCTAGGTCCTTGGCGCACAAGATCATGAGGCAAGGCTATTATTGGCCTACCTTGTTGGAGGACTCAAAGGATCATGTACGGAAATGCGACGCCTGCCAGCGCCACGCCAACGTCCAGAGAGTCCCTTCTGTCCCCTTGGCACCAATCACTGCACCCTGGCCCTTCGCCCAGTGGGGAATGGATATCCTCGGACCATTCCCCGTCGCTTCAGCTCAGCGGAAATTTTTGATTGTTGCAATCGACTACTTCACCAAGTGGGTGGAGGCAGAGCCGCTGGCCACTATCACGGAGGCGCAAGTCCGGAAGTTCGTGAAGAAGAACATCATTGTCCGATTTGGGGTACCTCGGGTCCTCATCTCGGATAATGGCCGACAGTTCGACAACAAGCATTTCCGTGACTTCTGCGAGGAGTTCGGGATCGAGCATCGGTTCACATCTGTGTCGCATCCCCAAACCAACGGCGAGGCCGAGGTCACAAATCGGACAATCCTCCAAGGAATCAAAGCGCGAATCGGTCGGACGGGGCAAGCTCGGGTCGAAGAACTCGAGAATGTCCTTTGGGCGTATCGGACCACGCATCGGACCCCTACCGGGGAGACGCCTTTCAGCCTAACCTATGGCACGGAAGCCGTTGTCCCCGTGGAGCTCGGACTCCCCTCACCTCGGGTGGCCGCGCACCGACCCGAGGCCAATTCGGAGCAACTCCGAGGGAACCTGGATCTCTTGAAAGAAGCGAGGAAAATGGCGCAGGTTCGGATGGCGATGTATCAGCGGAGGGTGGCCCGATATTACAACTTCAAGGTCCGACCGAAGCTTTTCAGAATCGGAGATCTGGTGCTAAGGCGAGCTAAAGCATCTCAACCTGCGGAAGGTGGGAAGCTAGCGCCAAATTGGGAAGGCCCGTATAGGGTTCGCTGGGTAAACCGACCCGGCTCCTACCAGTTGGAGGCCCTAGATGGTCGAGAAATTCCAAGGAGCTGGAATTCCGCTAACCTGCGGATGTATTACCAGTAGAACGACAATGCCAGAAAGACAGTTCAAAAATGTATAACACTTTTCATTTCAATAATTTCTGGTTACAACGGCGTGCTCGTGTGATTACAAGGAATTCCCAGAGGGGAATTAGGGTGTAAAGAAAGTAAAGAAGAGGTGGAGACTCCGAGGAGCTGGAGATCTGGGATTCCGAAACCTCCATCCGAAGCGGCTGCAATCCCACCGGAAGTGGGTGCCTCCAACCGGAGGCGCCATCCACGCCTCACGAAAAAGACGAGGAGCCGCCGCAGATGAAGCTCCCGCTGCCTCCAGGGGAACGCCACCTCCAAGGGATATTCCGGTCCTCCCCAGTGTTAGGGGAGAGAAGGAATACAAGGGAGAAGAGCATATGGAGGCGCGGTCCCGGATCAGGCGCCTGGTGCGGAGCTCAATCGGGAGGCCGAACTTCAAGGAGGGGAGACGTGATCCCGGATGAAACGCCTAGAGCGGAGTTCCGCCGGGGAGAACCTCCTTGTTGATCCCAGATGAAACGGCTAGTTGGCGGAAGTCGCGAAGGGCGCGCCTCCCATTCCTTCGGTAGGGGTCTCTCAACCATGCGCCGGAGAGGAGGCCCACGATCCATGGCAACCTGAACAGCTCCGGCTTGGCAGGCTCCATCGCACCTGCACCTATATTTTTAGCCAAACTGCGGCCCCCCGGTCGTTCCGATGCGGGTGGCTCCAATAAATGCGGGCGCATTGAATCCGGAGCCGATCCGGCTCTCGAGGCGTATCTTTCCGCGATTTCCTAAGCGTTATTCTCCTTAATCGCATTCTTTGTGCAGGACACTCCGGTTGGCCTGTACCCCTAGGTCCACATATCTCCGCTCGCGCCCCAGGCCGCATCCGCCTCGAAGAACGCGCGTATCGCGGCCGCTTAACTGACACTCCTCGCAAGCAGCAACTGGCGATCCGATTTTCCAGGTAACCCCTTAATTAGCATTTAATGCCCATTTGGTGTTCCCCAGGCGACGCTTGGAGAGGAGGAGAAACACGATCGCAGCTGGCCACGGAGAAATCCCGTCGGGCGGCAAGCGACAGGCGCACGACCAGCGAGCGGAATTTCCCGAGGCTCGGCCCTCGGATGCCAGGCTAACCCGATGATCATCCCGGGAGCAGACTAGCCTGAAGCCCCGACCGGTCGCCTCGGCTTGCGCCAGCCTTGGCCGACCAACGAGCGGAATTTTCTGAAGCCTGACAACCCTCAGATGCCAGGCTAACCCGATGATCATCCCGGGAGCAGACTAGCCTGAAGCCCTGACCGGTCGCCTCGGCTTGCGCCAGCCTTGGCCGACCAACGAGCGGAATTTCCCGAGGCTCGGCCCTCGGATGCCAGGCTAACCCGATGATCATCCCGGGAGCAGACTAGCCTGAAGCCCCGACCGGTCGCCTCGGCTTGCGCCAGCCTTGGCCGACCAACGAGCGGAATTTCCCGAGGCTCGGCCCTCGGATGCCAGGCTAACCCGATGGTCATCCCGGGAGCAGACTAGCCTGAAGCCCCGACCGGTCGCCTCGGCTTGCGCCAGCCTTGGCCGACCAACGAGCGGAATCTCCCGAGGCTCGGCCCTCGGATGCCAGGCTAACCCGATGATCATCTCGGGAGCAGACTAGCTTGAAGCCCCGACCGGTCGCCTCGGCTTGCGCCAGCCTTGGCCGACCAACGAGCGGAATTTCCTGAGGCCTAACCCTCGGATGCCTGGCTTAGCGCCGGAAGAATTTCCTGAGGCCTAACCCTCGAATGCCTGGCTTAGCGCCGGAAGAATTTCCTGAGGCCTAACTCTCGGATGTCTGGCTTAGTGCCGGAAGAATTTCCTGGGGCCTAACCCTCGGATGCCTAGCTTAGCGCCGGAAGAATTTCCTGAGGCCTAACCCTCGGATGCCTGGCTTAGCGCCGGAAGAATTTCCTGAGGCCTAACCCTCGGATGCCTGGCTTAGTGCCGGAAGAATTTCCTGAGGCCTAACCCTCGGATGCCTGGCTTAGCGCCGGAAGAATTTTCTGAGGCCTAACCCTCGGATGCCTGGCTTAGCGCCGGAAGAATTTTCTGAGGCCTAACCCTCGGATGCCTGGTTTAGCGCCGGAAGAATTTCCTGAGGCCTAACCCTCGGACGCCTGGCTTAGTGCCGGAAGAATTTCCTGAGGCCTAACCCTCAGATACCTGGCCTAGCGCCAGAAGAATTTCAAGAGTCGGGAGTCAGCGAGACGCTACCAAGAGTTAAAAAGAAGGACGAAAGTGAAATGAAGAAACTCTATTTGCATTAACTTTCATTGTTTCAGGGCCGAGACCCATACAACTTGGCAAAACGCCAACACACAAAGAAAAGTACAGAGGGTCAGCTTGGAGGAACCCCCGGGTCGGGAACGCCCGGCACGTCTGCAAGGGGTAGGGAGACGGTTGGAGAATCAGCAGGCAATGGCGCCGGAGGGGAGTCGAGAAGGGAGATCCCACTCAGGTCAATTTCGGGGTACTTAGCCGACACCCTTGCCAGGCCTTCCTCGAAGCCTAAGACAAAGGAGTCGGACCCCGCGTCCGACATGTCACGGACGAACTCGTCAGACTGACGATAGGCCTGTACCGCCCCCGACATGTCACGGGTGAACTCGGCGGACTGACGATAAGCCTGTACCGCCTGACGCCCGATCTCCGCACTCTTCTCGGCCAGCGCCGCCTCTGCTCGCTCCATAATCTGAGCTTTTGCCTCCAAGACCTTCGCCACAATCCGGTCATCCGCCTCGGAGGAGACCCTCAGCAGATCAGCCTGGGCCTCCTTGTGCTTCGCCTCGGCAGCGATGCGAGCAGCCTCAGCCTCCTCCAGGCGCGAATGAAGCTCCTGGTCGCTCGCGCGGGACTTCTCCAAGGCCGACTCCAATTCGCCCAGCTTGGCTTCAAGAGACCGGGTCCGGTTGCGGGCGTTGTCGGCTGACCGCTGGGCCTTCTCCCACCTCTCCCGGTAGTCGGCAGCCTTCCGGGACTGCTTCTCGGCCCGCTCCTCCGCCTTCTTGATCTCGCCCTCGAGACCCGAGGCAACCTTGAGTTGCTCCCGAGCCTCCAACAGTTGCTTCTCGAGGGTGGCGAAGCCGAGTGCCCGCTCTTCGGCCACCTGGAGCCTCGTCTCGAGGTCCCTGGTCGTCCTCCCCGCCGCAGCCTGACCTCCCTCCTCTACTGCCTTCAGTTGGCTCTCGGCCCTCGCCAGAAGCCTCGCCTGTTCCTCGTAGCACTCCTCCAGGCGGATCATGTACTGGGCGAGCTAAGAGATAGGAAAAACGAGGGCGTCAGGCGGGGATCAACAGAGCCTATAAATAATGAAAGCGACCAAAAGAACACTCACCGACATGAGACAGACGCAGCTGGCAGCCCCAACGTCAGGGACCCTCATCTCCCGGACCCGCCTGCGGTCCTCCTCCAGCAGCACCGTCTCGATGAGGTTTCGGGCGCCGGCGAAAGTGAAGGCCGACCCCGACTTCTCCCCGGAGTCGGACGGTGGTTCTGCAGCCTTACCCTTACCCATCGCTTGGGGAAGAGTCATGCTGACCATGCTCGAGGCGGGGACCGCCCCTGGAATTGACAGGGTCCCGCTCGGCCGGGGCCTCGGCGCGTCCCTCCTCGTATCATCCGGAGCCGACCGAGTCGAAGGCTGGGCTGGGGACCGATCACGTCCAACCCGTCCATCCCGGGCGCTCCCGGGTGATGCCTCCGGAGAAACGGTAGTCTCGGCGTCGGAGGGCTGATACAGCATCAACTGCCGGTCCGCGCCCGCGGCGTCCCCCTGATCGGCGGGTCCGGACCCGTCTGTCGGCGTCGGAGTCGCCTGCCGGCGGGACTTCTTTGCCGGTGGGGCCCCGCTCGGAGGAGCTCGTTTCTTCCTCCGGACTGCTTAGTAGGGACGTCCTACCAACAGCCGTTGCCTTGTCCGACCGCATGACGTCGTCGATCTCTGCAAAAAGGACGAGGTGGTCGGAGGTTGAGAAACTGAAGGAAAGAACGAGACGAAAGAGGAGAAAGGAGCTAAAAAAGAAATGGTGGCGGGCTCACGGTCAGCGGAGACCGAGCTCAGACCGACGTTCACCAAGGTATCCTCGGAAATAAGGCGAGCCACCGGGGGGAGCCGGCCCTCGGCAACCAACTCCTTCAAGACGGCGACGCCATCGGATTCCTCCCTCGACAACCTCGATAGGCCAATCGGGGACTTCATCGGCGTCTCCCAGGTTGCCCTGATTCCCCAAGAGGGATCTGCGTCAACGAAAAAGAAGCGCCCCTTCCAGCCGTGAATGGAGGTAGGAGCCTCCTTGACGAGGCCGCACCCTCGCCGCGCCGCAAAGCACCACCACCCTTTATCCTGGGGGTGGCCGCTCAGGCCGTAGCATTCCCAAAAGACATTCAGGGTGGCAGGAACCTCGTGCATGCGGCAGAGAACCTGAAAGGCCGTCAGGGCGCGCCATGAGTTCGGCACCAGTTGCGTCGGCGCCACTCTTAAACCCCGAAGCACCTGAACGACTAAGTCCGAGGGGGGAAAGCGGAACCCGGCCTGAAGAATGCCCTCATTGATGGCAACCTTCCCTGGAGGAGGATGGGACATCCTCTCCTCAGGCCCCGGGAGTGTAACATTGCAGGCCTCGGGAAGGTGGTATCGAGCCACGAACCTATCTAGGTCTTCGGCGACCAACTCCGACTTAATGCGGTCTGCTCTCACTTCGCCCATCCCTAATGGCCAGTGAATCTACGGTCAGGACAGGGTCAAGAAGGGGGAAAGGACCGGAACAACTGGAGTACACTAATACAAAAGGAGAGTATGGAGAGCCCTAAATTAAAGAATGGGGCAACTCACCGGAAGAGAAGGAAGAACGGCTCCGAGAGCGTCAAAGGAGGAGCAAGCGAACAGTCCGACGGCGATGACGGCAGCGCAAAGGAGAAACTCGAAGATGTCTGTAAAGAGAAAGGCGGACGGAGGAGGACCCCCGGTTAAATAGGCGGAAAGGTGGGTGACGCCTCGGTGACGCCAGAGGACGCCTGGCTGCCGAAGGGTCGCTCGCGCCCCAAAGGCGAATCGACGCCATTAAGGAAGGATGTCCGTCGAAATCCTCAGACTGCCAGGTCAGCAACAACCGCCATACGCCATAAAGAAGGCGGGGAGCTCGAAGCGCGCGCGCCTCTCCGAGGGATGGCGGCAATCTCGAAGCATCACTTCCTTCACCCGTTCCCCTTCTGGTTCCAGGCTCGGAAGTGGGGGGCTACTGTTACGGGGGAACTCAGCCACCATGCCCCACGTGACCGGCACGCGCGCCCAAGAAGACTACAGCTGCCCCTTGATCCAGTAACCCGACCCCGAGTCGGATATCTTCGGCTTCGCAGCCCGACCCCGAGTCGGCTGCCCCTTGATCCAGCAGTCCGACCCCGAGTCGGATATCTTCGGCTTCGCAGCCCGACCCCGAGTCGGCTGCCCCTTGATCCAGCAATCCGACCCCGAGTCGGCAATCTCTCGACAACGACAGGCTGTTCCCCTGAAGCACGCCGCAACCCTCTGCTCCACTACTCCCTGCAACGGTCGTATCCGGCGCTGCTCCACGATCTCCTGTAACAGCCATACAAAGCGGAGCTCCACTACGCCCTGTCATGGCCGTACCCTGCGCTGCCCCACGACGCCCTGTAACGGCCATGTCAGTGGCAACTTCATCGTGCCACACGATGACCAACCCCCCAGAAGGACCCCCCAGCCTGGTATATATGCGGCTGGGGGGAGAAGGGGGGGTGAGCAAGAACTTCCAGTGCATTCTCTTACTTGCTACTATTATCTCTCCTTCTCCTCCAATCTCCTCTGACTTGATCGTTGGAGGGCCCCCACTACCCCAGTAGTGGTGCGAGGCTTGCTTGCAGGTTTTCCGGTGGAAGGTGGAGCGCAATCAACACCAACCAAGGCAACTCAAACGGAACCCCGTTCACACCGCTGTGCCAATCGTTCTCGGTTTGGACCACCAGCAAGATTTAAGATGAGCTACAATGTGGAAGATACATATCTCAAATTATGATTTTAAAAGCCTCTATTGAAAATCTTTATGAAATTCAGAATTTGATTTTGTATAAAAGCTTAAACTCAATATGATTTCTAAATAAAAACTACAGTTTAAGAAAAATAGAATAATTCTGATGCCTTGATTGTTTGCCCTGATACGCATCTGAAACATATCATTTCTTATCTTTAAAGTGTACTAATATTGGTCTAAATGATGTGTCAGATTGCAAATAAATATTTTTAAATATATTATTTTATTTTGATTTTGAAAAGATTTATTGTGCTTCATGTATACATTGCTGAAAAACTATGATTAAGAAATTGAGCTTCAAATGAATCATTTTCTGATTAATATTTCTATACATTTTCTCTAAGATTAATAGAAAGCATAACTTGTTCTTGAAGGATTAGAAAGAGTAATTGCTACAAATTTTGAATAATTCTAGATCACTCTACATCCTCGATATCATAGAATTTCAGTTCTATTCACGCTTGTCATCAAAATCTGAAATTCAACAAAGAAAAGAATGATTAAAGAAGAATGCATCTTTTGAGGGGGAGCTTTAGATATTCAATCTAAATGCAAAAGGTTACATCCATTTGATGAATATCTTGAATGTTTTATGGATTGATTTTGATAAACCTTCTTGTGTTGCCATTATTTGTCTTAATTCTATAAAGTTCGTCCTATCTCAAACATTAAGCTTTATAGAAATATACTCTCATTAGTGTAAGCTGTGCTGAAACTTATAGAAAAATATATTTTCGAGATTGAAAATTTTATTGAACATTATCTTCAAATTCTAAACTCTTAAATGGAACGATCAATTAAGGAGGAGAAAGAAAATTTCAGAAGAAAAGATCATATGGAACCTAATCGCATAAATCCATAACTAAAGGAGAGAGAAAGAATACTAAATGAAAAGTGATCCTAATACTCTCCAATATGTATCATCTGAAATTTAATCTGAAAATCTTTACGATACACCTTGAGACTTGTTATTTGGTTAGTATATCTTATGCATCAATCATGAACCAAATTGCAATCCAAATAGTTGATCTTAAGAGCCTCTAATTTAATGAAAAAGGGGAAGAATAATGATTTTCTTGAGTATCTCTTAGAAAACCTATTTCTGGAATTCACTAATGAGTTCTTATTGGCTTGTTCTTTAGAACTTCAATTTCGTGCCAATCCATTATTATGTGTACCAAAATGTGCTTCTTTTTAAAGGAATAAAGTCTTTAAAAGAGCTTTAAAAGAATCTTCAAAGCCTTGAATTTTATGTATGCTCTAAGATATATCATAAATTGCATGAATTCATATTTTGGTGTTTATGCCACAATATTTTTACATCATAAAAGAACTTTGCAATCATACTTAATATATTGCTCTTATACTCTGAAAATTAGTTAAATTGCTCTCATGTTGTTAAAATACTTAATATATTGGGCAAAAGATCTTAAATGAACAAGCTTTCATACTTATTATTGAAGAGAGGTTAGATTTCCATTCGTGCTTTCCTTGAATATCATTTGTGGTACTTCTTGAATTAACTTAAGAAAGATTCCACCTACACTTGATTTGAAAACTATCTTTGGAATCACATTCGATGTGTTCTCCTCTGAAATTATCTTAATTGGCTCTGGTCTATGCTCATTAATCTTTTTCTAACATTATTGCCTTGAGTTATATGATTCATATTCTTGCAATAATTTGACATGCAAATCAGAGTACAATAAGAAAAAGAAATATTTGAGTATTCTTATCTTTGTGCTTAATGTTTCACTATCTTTTTGATGTTGTCAAAAAGGGGGAGAAATATCTAAGTATATGCTCATAATGCTTTATGTATTGATTATGTTAAGTTGATTAAATCTAAAGCATTATCATGAAGTATATTTTAAAGATATATATTTTCTACTTCAAACAACTTAGCTATGCATTACTTCTAGAATACAATATATTTTATATTGCATATACTCCAAGTTTTGTCATCATCAAAAAGGGGGAGACTGATGACCCAAAGATTGATTTAAAGATTGATTTTGATGATCACAAAACCTTGAAGTATAAATACTAATATTTGTGTTGCAAGAAGAAAGATAATTTGTTTTGCAAGGAACATAGCAAGTTGGAAAAATACAAGAAGGCCTCAAAAGCTCTCAAGAAAAGTTGGAAGAAAGCTATACTTTATTGGCCCAAGTTTCAAGTTCAAATGATCCAAGTTAGAGGAGCAAATTCAAAGAAAGATTCAAAAGAATAGTCCTCGAGTCGACTCCTGGAAGTTTAGAGTCGACTCTGGCACTTTGGAGTTTCAAGAAACAGTGCTCGAGTCGACTCCGATACTCTACGAGTCGACTCCGACTGAGAACAAACAAAAAGATAGAGAGTTGATTTTCAGCGCTACAGTGCTCGAGTCGACTCCTACTTCAACGCTACAGTGCTCGAGTCGACTCCTACTTCAGTGCTACAGTGCTCGAGTCGACTCCTACTTCAGCGCTACAGTGCGGAGTCGACTCCCAGCTACAGTGCCGACAGACTACTATTCACAAGTGACTCCTGTTTCAGTCGAGTCGACTCCTACTTCATCCGAGTCGACTCCAGCACGCTGGGAGGCATAACTGCTAGTTTTTTCTTGATTCCAACGGCTCTATTTTTGTCTCTAACGACTAGATTTTTGTTTCCACTCCCTCTAAAGCTATAAAATCAAGAGGAGAGCTAGGGAAGAAGGTATGGAAGTGGGAGAAAATATTTAGGGAAGAGATTTCAAAGAGATTACAAGGAAAATCTCCCAAAAGCACAAAAGGGCCATTCAAAGTAAAAGAGAGAAAAGAAGAACATCCAAGTGAATCCCAAAGCTTTCTCTCCAACTATGTGCTGCCTCGGTGATCCTTTACTTCGTGCAAAATCAGAAGAGGGTCAAGTAAAGAAGAAGCCGAGTTCCTTCATCTACAAATTTGTTTGAGGGCTTCTTCTCTTTACTTTTTACTTGTTTATATTTGCTATATTTGCTTATTTGAGAAGCTTGTATTTGATTTAAACTCTTGCTCTAATATCTTGTAACTTGATTCAATCAAGGGATCGAATCAAGGGGTTAAGGTTTGTTGGTGAGCCAAAGGAAAAACCAACGTTGTAAGGTTGTGGTTGGTGAGCCTTTGGAAAAACCAACTGGGTTTGATTGTGAACCCGGAAAACAATCGTTGTAAGGTTGTGGTTGGTGAGCCTTTGGGAAAACCAACTGGGTTTGATTGTGAACCCAGAAAAACAATCGATTGGTTCTAGTCGGTGAGCCTGTGAAAACCGACCGAGTTCGTTGTGATCTCGCAAAACAACAAGTTGGGTTGTGAGCTTGTAAAACAACCGGCTGTAATCTGAGGGATTATAGTGAAATTCCCAAAAGGTCTTGGGGAGTGGATGTAGGTGCTGGGGTGCACCGAACCACTATACATCCTTGTGTTTGTGATGCCTTATCTCGTGTATTTCATGCCTTACATTCGTACTTGATTATGTAATATCTCTAGCTTTGTTTTCTATAGTGTTATAAGTGATTGTTTAGAATTTGCTTAACTTTCTCTCCATTCTTATTATACACATAGATTAAAATTGATCATACAACTATAAGTTAATTTTAGATCAATTGCACCCTAAAGCCATAGTATAATTGCTCTAGCTTAATTTTTCACTACTTTACTTGTAATTGCCTAGAGCTTAAGTAAATAACATCTTATCATTCCGCTGCATTCAATTCAAAGTAAAAATTAGGGAACATAATTTTTAGAAAACCCAATTCACCCCCCCTCATATGGGTTAGCTTGAATCAAGTTCTTAGGATTGGGTTAGACCTAAGGTTAGAATCAAACATGGTCTAATTAGAGTTAATTGATCAAATCTAATTAAGTAGTAACTAGATTAGGTCAAGAAAACTCTAGGTTAAATACAATAGTTGTAGATTGATCAATTCCATGTCTTTGATTAGACCAAGATGGAACTTGATTTAGGCTCAGAGGTGTAGCCCGAGTCATTTGAGTAATCAAATCGAAATTGATTAACCAGTCGGTGTCTAAGGTAAGTTTGGCAGTTTTGAACGGTGGTTTTTAATTGGGAGCTACTCGCACTGATTCGTCTTTGTCGAGTTAATGGCATATCCCTTCCACCGATCTCACTTACCTGGCCGACATGGTCAATCACATTTTGATTGGATCACTTAATGATTCGAGTTAGCCCATGCCTTAAGAAAAATCAGTATGACTGATTTAGGTGTCTCCTTAACCGGTTTGAGTCTAATCTGATTTGGTGAAGTCAGTGGAAGAAATTAAACTAACTGGATCTTCTCATCTATCCTAATTATGAAATTTTCTAAAATTATTAGGTCCTTAAAATAAAATGGTTATGGAGATAACTAGGTCATTGCCTCCCATTAAGTTGGATGATAATGGGTCCAATATTTTGATAATTATTGGAGGCGCCACATGCCTGGTACTTATCAAGCATTAGAATTATCATTCAATATATGATGAGTTAAGTGTACCTTCAATAGGCGGTCAGGTCAGCCGAGCCACACTCGGGCTTGGTCGTCTATTAGTTGATTAGACTTAACCCTATCATTTAATGGTTGGACCTGACTAGGGTATTCGGTGGAGGCGCCACACGCCTGCCAGAAAACCTAGGGCAAAATCATCACTAGAAGTTGCTTGGTAAAGCAATTGGTTAAGAACCTACCAATAGGTGCATATGGGTTGGCCGAGCCACACTCGGGCCTATATGTGATCTATTGGGTTCTAGTGCCCACTAAAGAATTAGGAGTAATTTTTCGAATTAGAGGTAGAGGCTACCAATTTGTATAAAATAGTGGAAATACCTTTAGACTAAAGTCCAAGTCTATTAAGTTTAGTCAATTCATATACTAATAGCCAAAAATTTTTTTTTTATGCAGAAATGGCCACTAATTTGTCACTTCGCTCATTGTTGGACAATGACAAGTTGACTGGTCCAAATTTCAATAATTAGCATAGGAAACTGAAAATAGTGCTAGAGAATGAGAGGATCCTTTATGTGATAATGGATCAAGCACCTGAGCAGCCCGCTGCTAATGCATCAAGATCGGCCAGAGACACTTATCAGAAGTGGCTCAGTGACCGGATCACTATTCGATGCATCATGTTGGCAGCAATAAGTGATGAGTTTAGTAGGCGTTTTGAGAATACGCAGCCGGTAGATATCATTCAAGTGTTGAATGAATCATTCGGCGTTCCTGACGACGTTGAGAGGCACAAAACTAGTTGTGCCATCTTCAGCGCCCGAATGAAAGATGGAACCTCGGTAACTGATCATGTACTGTACATGATTGAGTTGATCGAGCGTCCAAGCTCTCTTGGCTTTCTCCTTCATGATCAATTGGGGAAGGATGCCATACTAAACTCATTGCCTGGATCATACCATCCTTTTCTCACTCATTTTCGTATGATAAAACCTGTAGTGAATTATCACCAATTGTTGGGGTTACTACAGACGTTTGAGAATGATCACCAACTTCTTAAGAAGACGGTGAACTTAGTGGAAGGTTCATCCAAGGGTCGCTCCTTTAAGAAAGGAAAAAAGAAAACTAAAATCTAAAAGAAACAGGTGCACCATGCTCAGCCTAGTCAGAAAAAGAATAAAAAGGCTGATCAGAGCAAGGCGGAGTGCTTCTTCTGCAAGAAGCAAGGACATTGGAAGAGGAACTGTCCTCTTTACATTGCATCCCTCGATCCGAACCGGCCTAAGAAAAGTGGGCAATCAGTTGCCAATCAAGGTACTTATATGATAACACCTTGCAATTTTTCTATTTGTGATAATTCGACCTGGGTATTGGATACTGGTAGTCCTTTTAATATTTGCAATTCGTTGCAGGGGCTACAAGTCAGTAAGAGGTTTGAAGAAGGAGAAAGGTTCCTGAATGTTGGAGATGGAAAATCAGTTCCAGTTCTAGCTTTAGGAATTCTTAAACTTGAATTCAGCTCTCATGTAAATGTCCTTAGTGATTGTCACTATTGTCCAAGTTTTCTATTGAATATCATTTCTGCAGGCCTTTTGGCCAAAAATGGTTATGAAATATCAATAAAAAAGGATTATTGCAATGTCATTTGGAATGGTGTTGTTGTAATGAATGGAATTCTGAGTAATGGCATTTACATTTTGTCACAGCCTGTTCATGTAATGTATAAATCCAATAAGCGCCCTAGAATAGATAATGTCACGGATGTCTACCTTTGGCATCATAGGCTAGGTCATATTAACAAGAACAGGATGAACAGGTTAAGTAAAGAGGGAATCCTTGATGTTAATGATTGTGAATCATTGACAACCTGTGAATCATGTCTTCTTGGTAAAATAACCAAATCACCTTTTACCGAAAAAGGTGAACGAGCCAGTGATTTATTGACCCTTGTACATTCTAATGTATGTGGGCTAATGAGCACTGATGCTAGAGGTGGGTATTCATATTTCATTACATTTACAGACGACCTTTCTAGGTATGGTTATGTCTATTTAATGAGACATAAATCTGAATCATTTGAAATGTTCAAATTATATCGTAATGAAGTAGAAAAATAAACTGGAAAGAGTATTAAAACTCTTCGATCAGATCGAGGAGGTGAATACCTCTCCAGTGAATTTTTGACATATCTAGGAGAAAATGGGATTCTCTCCCAATGGACTCCTCCTGGTACACCACAATATAATGGTGTGTTAGAAAGGAGAAATCGAACTCTATTAGACATGGTTCGATCCATGATGAGGTTTGCTAATCTGCCCATATCCTTTTGGGGATATGCTCTTGAGTCAGCCTGCTATATTCTAAATAAGATTCCAAGTAAGTCTGTAAATAAAACACCACATGAGATGTGGACTGGACGCAAGCCGATGCTCTCTCACCTTAGGATTTGGGGTGTCCGGCGTACGTCAAACGTTTGAAGACAGACAAACTTGAACCCAAGTCTGACAAATGTTTCTTTGTTGGTTACCCTAAAGAAACTAAAGGATATTACTTCTACTTTGCTGAAGAACAAAAGTTGTTCGTAAGCAATGCAGCAATTTTCTTAGAAAAAGAATTCCTTGGTGAAGGAACAAATAGCTCTAATGTTGAGCTTAGAGAAGTTCAATATGTAGAAGATCCGACACCATCTACTGAACCAGTTGAGTCGGATTTGATTAGATCAGATCCAGAACCCATATTAGATGCACCATTAAGGCGATCGAGTAGAGTACCACGTCAGCCGGACAGATACTACGGTTTCTTGGTCCGGGATGGGGATCCTATCGAACTTGATGAAAACGATGAGGATCCGATCACATATATGGATGCAATGCAGAGGTATGACTCTGATAAATGGCTTGGAGCCATGCAATCCAAAATGGAATCCATGAAGGTCAATGATGTTTGGACATTAGTTGACCCACCCGAAGGAATTAAACCCATAGGGTGTAAGTGGATATTCAAAAGGAAATGGGGCGCAGACGGAAAGGTAGAGACCTATAAAGTCCGTCTGGTTGCCAAGGGTTATCGTCAACGTTATGGTATTGACTATGACGAGACGTTTTCTCTTGTGGCAATGCTCAAGTCCATTCGGATTGTGCTTGCGATAGCAGCACATTTAGACTATGAAATCTGGCAAATGGATGTAAAGACCGCATTTCTAAATAAAGATTTAGAAGAGAAAGTGTATATGATACAACCTGAAGGTTTTACATCTGCAGATGAGTCTAAAGTGTGCAAGCTTCAAAAATCCATTTATGGATTAAAGCAAGCTTCACGGAGTTGGAATATACGTTTTGATAAGGTAATCAAAACATATGGCTTCATTAAGAATGAAGAGGAACCTTGCATTTATAAATGGGCAAATGGTTCAGTTATTATATTCCTTATTTTGTATGTGGATGACATTCTTTTAATCGGGAATGACATTCCTGCATTACAAGGAATAAAGGTTTGGCTATCATCTCAATTTGCCATGAAGGATTTGGGAGAAGCATCTTACATCCTAGGGATGAAGATCTATAGAGATAGATCTAGAAGATTGCTTGGATTATCCCAATCCACATATATTGATAGTATACTGAAGAGGATTAGTATGATTAATTCCAAGAAAGGCTATCTTCCGATGGGCCATGGAATTAACCTCTCTAAAAGGGATTGTCCGACAACCCCTCAAGAAAGAGAGAGTATGGATAGAATTTCATATGCTTCGGCAGTAGGATCTATAATGTATGCCATGACATGTACTAGACCAGACATGGCATACTCACTAGGAGTAGTGAGCAGATACCAGTCTGATCCAGGTAGCAACCACTAGAAGGTTGTAAAAACCATCCTTAAGTATTTGAGAAATACTAAAGATCAGTGGCTTATCTATGGCGATTCTGACTTAAAACTTGAGGGATATACTGATTCAAGTTTTCAGTCAGATCAAGATGATAGCAAGAGCGTGTCAGGATATATCTTCACTCTTAAGGGTGGGGCCATCTGCTGGAAGAGTTCCAAGCAGCATACAGTGGCAGATTCTACATGTAAAGCAGAATATATCGTAGCATCTGATGCCGCTAAGGAAGCTGTATGGTTGCGGAAGTTCATCACCGAGCTTGAAGTGACACCCTCCATTGATGGTCCAGTGCTTGTATTTTGTGATAATACTGGGGCCATAGCTCAAGCAAGAGAACCCAAAGCACATCAGCGGACCAAGCATATTCTACGTCGCTACCACCTAGTTTGAGAGATCATCGATCGAGGTGATATTGATCTTCAGAAGATTGACACAAAAGAAAATCTGGCTGACCCATTTACCAAAGTTCTCGGCATCAAAGAGTTCGACGAACACAAGTCGAAGATGGATATTAGATACTGTGCCGATTAGCATTAGGCTAAGTGGGAGTTGTTGGGATTTGTATCCTAAATGTCAATCGTCAGCATATTGATGATTGAATTTTGTAAATGAATTGATAAATTAATAAAGTGTTATTTGGCATTATTCATCATTTCATCTTCAAATGAACTCTTATATGATGAAGTTCTTAGGACTTATGTTATGATAAAGGAGGATTTATCTTTGAGTCCTTAAACTTATTCGTGACCAAATGATATGTTGTTACTAGGATGACAGCATTATCGAGATTAGGTCGTTGTGTGACATATACGTTGGTTGTCCTCTTAACCAAGGAGTGTGGAGACACTGGTATGCCACACAGGTGAAGTGTAGGAATACATTTCACTGAACGTGACCAATTTCGGAATGCTCTACTGTCGAGAGATGTTCCGAGTGGATATGGGTATAAGTTTGGCCCTCTGACCTGAGACCGCAACCTGTGACTAGCAAGCAACTCACTGTACTTTGGTATCGGACTACCTGAATTTCTAATTCAGTGACGAAAGGTCACTGGGTGCAGTCAAGTACTTGCGTAGTCAGTTGTGAGTCAAGATGGAATTGACCCCTCCTGAAAACAGGAGATAATATCTTGTGATTAATTTAGCAAAATCTTGGCCAGGGTAATTCCAGTGAGGAGTCACGGGATATCTAAAGTTAATCACATAATGGATGTACTAATTATAGGGTTGACAGTGAGCTCTAAGTCATCCTGGCATTAGGAGTCAAAGGGATTGAATTATACAGTAACCATAGTTCAGGGTTCCAGAATATTTGCTTCGCATATATTCGGCCTATCCGGACGTCGGGTACCATTGCTAGATGATCACATCGATTAGTGTAGAAAATTGTTCCTATACTACCGGCTTAGGTTCGAACCTATGAGGTCACACGTATAGAAGATTCTTGATTGATCAAGAAAGCTAATGAATGATTAAGAGTTATTCAGGGATAATTTGGTCAATTTGATTGGCAAATTATCTTATAAAATAATTAAAATAATTATTGGAGGATTAATTAGTAATTAAATTACTAATAAACTCAATTTGATTGAGTAATTGTGCTAAGGATGAGCCAAATTGAATTGGATTCAACTTTGGGCTCAATCAGGGTTTTGACCTGATTGGATTAGGTCAGAACCAAAAGGACTTAAGCTGATCAAATTAATTTTAAATTAATTTGTTCTTAATTGGGGATTGACCTAATTGGATTAGGTCCAACACAAAGTAATTAATTCAATTTGATTGAGTTTGGATGAGCCAAAAATTGAATTGGATTCAATTTGAGCTCAATCAGGGTCTGACCTGATTATATTGGGTTCAACCAAATTGCTTTGTTTTAATCCGTGTTTGACCAAATTTGATTAGGTGCAACCTAAGAGGATTAGGCTCAGATGATGTGGAAATTAGTGGTGACATGGAATTGGATTTCATGAATTTTAAATAAACCAAAATTATTGCATGGCGCATGGATCCATTGCTTGACACATGGCGACATTGTTTGTTGTTTGAATTGAAATTCAAACATTAAGCAATATATTAAATAATTTCATCCATCAAATAACTTCCCTAGCTGGCGTGTGAACCTCTGAATCATTTAAATTCAAATTTCAAATGAAATATATGCGACAAGAGGAAGGAAAATTCTGCTGCATGGATTTCAAATTCCTTCCCTCTTGCACATGTGTTTAAAATTTGAATTTAAATCAGATTTGGTTGAGATCTGATTTGGGTTGTTCCTATTTCTTTGCTGTTGGAAACCCGCCCATGCCGCAAAAAAATTTCAAAAATTTAAATGCAGCGGAAGAGGCATGCGCGGGATCAACCGTTCATCGCATGAACGTTGTTCAAAAACCGTTCGTAGATAGATAAGGATTAAAACTTTTAAAACCTTTTGGAAGATCAGATCTTCACCTTGTGCGGGTAGATGATCACCGCAAACTGATGATCGTGGTTTTGGATGAAGGTTCGCTTGAAGCCGTTCAAGTGCCCGGCCTCTACGGGTATTCACACGAAGCAGGAACCGATCCAAGCTTTCTATCTTCCCGAGGTGCTAGCTCCCTTGCAGAGATAACTTTGATGGCTGATCTCCTCTCTTTCTTTCAACTCTTGAATGTGCTTGAGAGGAGGAAGAAGAAGGATGAAGAAAAGAAGAGGAACGAAGCCCCTGCAGCCCACTTCCTTTTTCTTGCGTTGGAAGAAGGAAGGGAAGAGGATGAGGCCGCCAACACCTTGGACTCTTTTTCCCTTGCTTGCGGCTGAAGACCAAGAGGAGGAAGGGGCCACGGGACAAGGAGGAGGAAAGGAGGAATTAGCTCTAGGGTTTGGCCTTTTGGTCCTTATAAAGTCATATGAAGCTCCTACCTTTTAGGAGCTTCATTATATTCCTTTTAAGAACCAAGAGGAGGGGTGCATGCCCCTCTTCTTTTCTCTTGGATTTCGGCCAAGCCCTCTTCCTAACCCCTCATCACGCACGCCCCCACTTGATCTAATCAAGTGGGATGTGGGTCCTATCTCTAGGTGATTCAATCCTCTTCCAAAGAGGATTGGGTGCACTTGTTTCCATTCAAATTCTAATCCAATTAGGATTCGTTTGAATCATGACTTAATTGAACCATTCAATCCCAATCAAATTAGGAGTCATCATAATTCATTAGATTAATAATTAATTAGGACTTAAGAAGTCCTAATCCAATTAGGACTTATTTAATTTTAGTCCTAATCCAATTAGGACTCTAATTTGAATCCGAAGTCCTAATCTGATTAGGACTCTAGGAATCCTACTCCAAGTAGGAATCCAATTTTAATTCAAAACTCCTAATCTAATTAGGATTGTTGGAATCCTACTCCAAGTAGGAATCCCAGTCCTACTCCAATTAGGATTCTCAGTCCTAATCCAATTAGGACTCTAGGAATCCTACTCGAAGTAGGATTTGTGTTTAAGTCCAATTAATTAATTCCATTGTTCCTACTGCAGCCAATCTACACTGCATGGACCCATATGGCTAGAGACCATGTATATGTGCAGTCAAACTACAATAACCTCACTGTGAGTAGCCGAAGCATCGCAGGTCAAAGGACCAGTCACACTACTGCAACATCAAGCAAGTCACTGACGAGTGGATAGACATCCAAGTGACTTCTTGTCTTGGTCACGCTCAGTACCCTTGTTCTCTAACAAGCACCTGCACTATTACTTCAGTGTCTCCACACTGTGGACTCGAGTCTCGTCCATCCATAGGGAAAGTAATGTGTGCACTGATCTCATCGGATCGATCACCGTCCTCGTGATGATCCATCGATCAGGAGCGTTTAGAAATTAATCACTAATGATACATGGCTCAAATTCTCAACTCTTGAGAATATGCATCATCATCTTATTAATTTCTTGAACGATTCATAGACACAATAACAATATGAATGAAAAAGATGCCTTTTATTTATAAATAGTCAAGTACAAAATTATGTCCCTAGAATTAACAATGCGTCAGCCAGATTGGCTTCTAGGGCATACATCTAACAATCTCCCACTTGCACTAAAGCCAATTGGTCATATATCTTAGGCCCATCTTCTCAAGGTGGGCTTCAGTCTTTTGCTGACTCAGCTGCTTAGTGAATGGGTCTGCCACGTTGTCCACGGAGTCTACTCTCTGCACCTCGATATACTTCTTCTCAACATAGTCGCGTATGAGGTGGAAGCGCCGCTCTATATGCTTGGACTTCTGATGAGACCTTGGCTCCTTAGCAAGAGCTATGGCGCTATTATTATCGCAGTAGAGTGTTATGGCATCTGATATCATCACATCTAATTCTGCAATGAATTTCTTGTACCAGAAGCCTTCCTTAGCAGCTTCAGATGCGGCGATGTATTCAGCTTCCATGGTAGAGTCAGCAATGATCGGTTTGAGGATGATAGTGTTATTTTGATGATTAACAAGCAATTATCTAGAGCATGCTATAAGTTAAATTGATACTTCATTTATAAGTTCATTACTCTCAGTATATTTGTTTAATTGAAAATGGATAAATGGCCTTGTTCATTTGGATGAATCTAACCTTGAGAATGCAGCAAAGTGTGGTTTGAGTCGACCCACAGGTTGATTGGGTCGACCCCGGTACATCAAGAAGTCATCTGGCACACTCCTGCAAAAATGGCACAAATGAACAGTGAGTTGGATCGACCCAAGGTAAGCATGAGTCGACCCAACCTCCAAAGAACCTCAAAACACAACAGAAGAATGCTCTCTGGATTTACTGAGAGGGTCGACCCACACAGTGGTTGAGTCGACCCAAGCTTGAGTCGACCCAAACCCTGAGAGGGTCGACCCAAAGGCAAGACAGAAAGACAGACAGAAAATGGTTCTCTGGAATTACTGAGAGGGTCGACCCAAGAAGAAGTTGAGTCGACCCAAGTGAACTTTGAGTCGACCCAAAGAATGGTTGGGTCGACCCATGGGAAGGAAGGCTGAAATTGAGGTTTCTGTGGTTTCTGAGAGGGTCGACCCAAGGAATGTTTGAGTCGACCCAAGGCAAAGTTGGGTCGACCCAATGACAGGTTGAGCCGACCCAAACACGGGCTGAATAGTAACGGCTAGTTCTGCAGATGTACTTTTTGTCCTTTCCAAGGTGAGTAACGGCTAGTTTTTCAAATCTGACCATTGGGGCTTGTCCAAGGAAGGTTGGAAACTATTTAAAGGGGCACTATTCATCAGAGAGTAGAACTTTTGAGTGGGATATCAAAGAATACACAAGAAAACAAAAGAGCCCTAATCTCCTTCATCAAGAGCTTCATTCAAGAATCAAGGAAAGGGATTGAGCAGATTCAAAGAGGCATCAAGAGCTCCATCCTCCCTTGAAGAGTGAAGCATCCTTGACAAAGAAGAGCAAAGCGACTTCAAAGCGATAAATACTTTCTAACTCTTCTTTGTAGTTCATATTGTTTTATATGCTCATTTAGGAGTTTGAATCTTTTCTTTTTTATTTGTTAAACACTTTGTAAAGGTTTTTGGTGAACCCGGAAAACCAAGTGTATAGGTTCGTTGGTGAGCCCGCAAAACCAACAAAGGTTTTTGGTGAACCCGGAAAACCAAGTGTATAGGTTCGTTGGTGAGCCCGCAAAACCAACAAAGGTTTTTGGTGAACCCGGAAAACCAAGTGTATAGGTTCGTTGGTGAGCCCGCAAAACCAACAAAGGTTTTTGGATTGTGACCCCGGAAAACAATCCAACTGTAATCCGCGGGATTATAGTGAATTCCCAAGGGGACGTTGGGGAGTGGACGTAGGTGCTAAGGAGAGCACCGAACCACTATATATTGTTGTGTTTGTGTTGTGCTTGTGTTTACGTTTATTCTTGCATCATCTTCTATCTTTGCACTAGTTTAAATCATTCAAAAAGTTTAAGGAAGCATCCACCGCACTTAATTAAGAAAACGTTTAAAGCACCAAAATTTAGAAGAAACCAATTCACCCCCCCTCTTGGCTTGTCACCTTGGGCAACAAGTGGTATCAGAGCAAGGTGCTCTAATAGTACTCATTGATCTCACAATCAAGAGTTAAAGATCATGACAACCCAAGTGGGATGTTCTATGAGTGAGGGACAATTAATTGATAGACCTCCACTATTTGATGGTATAAACTACACATATTGGAAAGCACGCATGCGCATTTTCATTCAAGCACATGACTATGATTTATGGAGTATCATAGTCAATGGGCTACACACAAACACTAATCATGATAAAGAAAGGGCTCAGCAAAATGCAAAAGCCATGAATATTCTATATTGTGCATTGGATGATAGTGAACTTAATAGCATATCTTTTTGCATAACTGCTAAGGAAATATGGAATATGCTTGAAGTTAAATATGAATGCACTAACGTTTCTAGTGAATTTGAAACTAGTTCCGAAGAAGAAGAGTATCAAACTGAAACTGAAAATCTATGCTTTGTAGCACATGAATATGAGGTATGTACTCGAACACAAAGTGATTTCTCATTCAAAAATCAAGTACATACTGAAGCTCAATCTGATTTTACATTTGATGAACTTCATGATGCTTTTTCTGATTTATACTTAGAATTCAAGAAGCTTAATTTAAAAAATAAGAAGTTTAGTTTAAAGAATAAAAAGCTAAATCTGAAAATGTCAGAAGAAAGAAATTCTACCGTTGAAATGAGACAAATTAAATTTTGAGAATGAACATTTAAGGTTAAATTCAGAAGAATTAATTCAGAAAAATCAGAATTTAATTAAAGAAAATCAAAACTTAAGTAAAAAGGTTAACCAACTGAAATCTTTTATTAACAAATTCACTGTAAGTTCAGAAAGATTAAAAACAATGTTTGAAAGCCAACATGCTGATTTTGATAAATCAAAACTTGATTGGACTTCCTTACTTAACAATAAACTCCTAAATAAAAAGGTAATTAATTCACCAAGCAAACCATCAAATAAGATAACTTGTTTCAAATATGAAAAGAATAGGCATAAAAACTTTACCTATTGTTTCAATACAAGCAAATCAAATGATAAAATTATTACACTTAAACAGATTTGGATTTCAAAAGGAACCATATGCACTAACTCCCAAAGACCCAAGCAAGCTTGGGTACCTAAAATGAAAAACTGAGATTATCTTGCAAATGTGTCAAAGCAGCCCTTGAAGCTCATGTGAAACTCTTAATTGGGTGCCATGGCACGTGACTTATAAATAAATTTTATTTCATCATTTGTGAATGTAATTTAAATTGTCATTTTATGTCTTGATATGCTTAACTTTATAAATTCAGTTAGGCTATTGAATATTTATTAAATGCCTTGTATGTATGACAAATCTTATCTACACGATCTTAGCATGAAATTTTCTAGTGCTTGCATGATGATAAGAAAACAATGAATGAATATGTATAACTTTCTCCTTCAAGTTTTCAAAATCTAAATTTTCTCTCTAGTATAAATGATTGATGCTGATTTCATGCCTTCATGTTAAAACTTCATTGAGCATAATCATTGTATCCATGATTAATATCTTTCTCTAAAATTATCTCAAATTCTACTGATTAATTGTAACATGTCATGCTTAACTTGATCATAAAAATCTTTTAAAGCATGAATATTAATTCTTTTAAACTATCACTCATAAGTCAAAATAAAATCCTAATTGCTCTAAAAGAAGATTGCTCAACTCCCTGAAACATGATTATTAGTGTTGAAAACTAAATCATAATCAAAATTTTTGATAGAAACAACTGTTTAAGATAATTTGATTAAAACTCAACTTGTATATCTTATTGATAATTATTTTAAGCAAATAGAATATAAGCTAAATTAATTCTGAAAATAAAAAAAATTTGATTTGACCTTGATGAATCCTTCTATTGCCTCACATGCTTGTCCTTGAACCATTTTACTTAATAAAGTTATCTCTTTAGTTCAAGTGACTTGTGCTTGTTTATATTTAGGCAATCTCTTGAGTAAAGTGACTCAAATTCAATTATTATCATGTCTCATGTTGAGTCATCTAGTTAAGAAATATGTTGTATGAATGTTTTTGTATCCTAGAGAACCTAATGAATTGCCTTCAAGAAAAGAAAAAGATTTAGCTAATGATACAGGACTTATGAGCAAGAAATTTCAACTTGAAGGACACCTCGATGAAAGATACAATAAACATCCCCTTGCAAACAAAAAAAAAAGAGAGATTTTCTTCAGCCAAGGATGTAAAGAATTTAAAAGATATTTGGCTTGAAGAATGTTAAATGCATTGGTAATCTAAACCCTTCTCTTGTGAGTTAGTTGAGCAAAATTAATAGTCTGAAATTATATGGTAGCATGATTAAACATTTAATTGCTAATCTTCTTGATATCATGCTTCATTCTCATGCTAATGATAATTGTTTCATGGTATGATTAAATTGAAGTTCACTTTTGCCTGTATAATGCATAACCATGAAATACACAAGTTTATGCCTCAAGTTTCTAATTCAAAATAACTTGTGATAAGCTATGAATCATTGGGCATAATGAAAATGCTGTTTGCATGATATATATTTATATGCAGCATATTAGATTAACCTTTATTCTGCTCTTTCATGTAACTACTTGAAAATGACAAAAAGAGAGAGAGATAAAGAAAAAGAAAATGAACATTGCTCAGAAGAAGTAAAAGCTAAGTAAATACTCCAATCTTAAGTAAAAGTAGCGCAAGCATAATATATTCAGCATATTTGTGAGACTTGTGTGAATATTCTTTTGGAAGGGACAAAATCTGTAATTAATTATATTTAAATAGGGAGAGTTTGGAGTGAATATCTTGTTGCTAAAGAGAACAGTTTAACATTTCTACATTGCTCATTATAGGGATGGTGCCAATGGGGAGGCTAGTGGTAGTACCCGGCACTATTTGACCCAACTATTCGGTGTAGGGTATATTAGGGACGGCACAAGAGGGAGGCTAGTGGTAGTACCTCGTGCCCCTTCCAACTCCACCGGATAGGGAGCAAATAGAGTATAGACCATAAGAAGGTAAAAATGAAAGTATATAAGAAGAATCAAGTCAAATTTTTAATCACTTGAAAACACACTTTAAGGATGAAATCAATGCAAGATTATATTTAAATAGGAGGAGTTTATTTGAAAAGAATTGATTTTGATCATTGACATGCTTGCTCTTAATATTTTAATGCATGACTTAACACATAATATATTTTGCATATGGCATGATGTCTTGAATTATGGGTTCTCAATATTTTGTAATGCTCCATGCTTGGACAATTTGATTGAATGTTTGAAATACTACATAAAATTTTTATTTGGTATTATTGAAAAGAAATTTCAGAATTGTCGTTCACAATCATCTTTAAAATCTGAAAGTTGAATAAATTTGTAAAAAGGAGAAGAGAAGGATATCTCTATTTAGGCAAAATGAATTGATTTTATTTTATCCTTCAACTTGCTTAACTTTGGTATATAATGTTCAAATTCATACCAAAACTCAACATAAATACAAATATTCTGAATATGCTCTTATATGTTTGAAATATGTGTTTTCAATCGTAATTATTTAAGATGAGCTACAATGTGAAGATACATATCTCAAATTACAACTTTGAAAGCCTCCTTAAGAATCTTTATGAAATTCAGAATCTGATTTTGTATAAAAGCTTAAACTCAATATGAATTTCTAGATAAAACTACAGCTTAAGAAAAATAGAATAATTCTGATGCCTTGATTGCTTGCCCCGATACGCATCTGAAACATATCATTTCTTATCTTCAAAGTGTACTAATATTGGTCTGAATGATGTGTCTTTCGATGATCTTGATTGCAAACAAATATTTTTAAATATGTGATTTTATTTTGATATTGAAAAGATTTATTGTGCTTCATATATACATTGCTGAAAAACTTTGATTAAGAAATTGAGTTCTATAAATATATATACTTCAATGATCATCTATATGTTTTTTTTTCCTCTCCTACATTATTAAAGACTTCTATCAAAATATATATGTATATATATATTATTAAAAGAGTGAATGATCTTAAGTTTAGAAATATTTCAGCTCACTCAAATGATTCTTAAAAGAAAAAAAATGTAAATGCTTTTGAAAGAATTTGAGCTTCAAATGAATTATTTTCTGATTAATATTTCAGTACATTTTTTCAAAGATTAAGAGGAAGCATAACTTGTTCTTAAAAGATTAAAAAGAGTGATTGCTATAAATTTTGAATAATTCTAGATCACTCTACATTCTTGATATCATAAAGTTTCAGTTTTATTCACGTTTATCATTAAAATCTGAAATTCAACAAAAGATAAGAATAATTAAAGAAGAATGCATCTTTTAAGGGGGAGCTTTAGATATTCAGTATCTTATCCTAAAGTTACTTTAATTTGATGCATACCTTGAATTTTATGGATTGATTTTGATGAACCTCCTTATATTGCAAGACTTGCTTTAATTATATAATAAGTTTATACCTTGAGATGAGTTTTATAAAAGTTGTCTTATCTCAAACCTTGAGTCTTATGAAAATAAAATATATTTTCGAGATTGACAATTTTATTGAACAAATTCTAAAACTCTCAAATGGAATGATTAATTAAGGGGGAGAAAGAAAATTTCAGAGGGAGAGATCATATAGAACTTAATCATGTAAATTCACAACTAAAGATGAGAGAAAGAATACTAAATGTAAAGTGGTATTAAACTTTGTGCTTCATTGAATATCTTTTGAAAGTTGGATTTTCATCTGTACTTAATTGGTAAATCACTTGTTTTGAAAACTAAGTGAAAAGGATTCCATTTGTCTTAGTATTGGAAATTTACTTTGGAATCTACTAATGAGCTCTTATTGGCTTGCACTTTAGTGTTTCAATCATGAGCCAATTCATTTTAATTGATTTTGATGATATGATCTTTAAAGGAGTAAAAGAAAGTCTTTAAGAGAGCTTTCAAAGAACTTTCAAAGCCCTGAATTTTATGTATCCTACATTGCATAAATTCATATTTTGGTATCTATGCTCCAATACTTTTATATCATGAAAGAACTTTGAAGTCATTGAGAATTAAGGATTCAACATAATCTTATGTTTTTCGAGTATATAAGTTTTGATCTTTATCTGCTCTTATACTATACTCTAAAAATTAATTAGATTGCTCTCATGTTGCTATATACTTAATATATTAAAAAAAAAGGGTATTGAAGTTTCATTCGTGCCTTCTTTGAATATTATTCTTGATACTCCTTGAAATAACTTGAAAAAGATTCCATCTACACTTGATTTCAAAACTATCTTTGGAATCTACATTTAGAGATCACTTCTGGCTTATATCCTAAATATCTCATTCCTAAAGCCAAACACATAGAAATAAGATATGATTTTATTAGGGATCATGTGCAAAATGGAAACATATGTATTGAGCATATATGCACTGAAAAACAATTAGCCGACATATTCACAAAACCCTTGAGTGAAGATAGATTCTGCACGCTAAGGAGAGAATTAGGTATATGTGATCCTTTTTATTGAAGAAATATAAAAGGGAGCAAGTAGTCTCATGATACATTCCTCCAATTTCTAAAAATCCATGAAACATGAGTCAAACTTGTTATCTATAGATTCCTTACTCATGTATCATTGTCCCAGAAAGAATTTATAAGGATTGGAAGCAAGAAAAATTTTTAGAAGCAAAAAGGAAGAGAAAAGAAAAATTCTGCACTTGGGTCAACCCAACCCAGAATAGGGTCGACCCAACATTGAGTCGACCCAAGAAGTTTCTTGAGTCGACCTAACGTCGGGATCCCACTGTTAAAAGGGGGACCCGTGAGCTATCTAGGGCACTGTTTACCCTTTGTCCTCTTCCGAAAACCTTATTTTTCACTCTCAAATCTTCTCCAATCATCTCCAAACAGTAGATTACTTCAAGATCTTGGAGAAATGGGACCCGAGAGAGCCGTAGCCAAGCGATCCGGGAGAGTTTCATGATCTTGTTTAGAGCCTAGAATATGTATCTAGTTCTCATATGTATCTTGCTTTCTCTCATGTATCTTTAAATCTTGATTAAGGAACATTGTATCTGTTTTTGTTTTTAATGTATGAAAATGTTCCTATTTTGATCAATGAAGATTGAAGTTTATGGTATATTGCATCTTCCCCATATATATATTTTTTTTGATGATAACAAAAAGGGGGAGAAGAAAAGAAAGAGTATATCAATTTAAGAAAAGAAAGAGTATTTTATTTGAGAAGTAAAGAAAGAGTATTAATTTTGGGAGAAGTAAAGATATGGAGAAGTAAAGATAGTGTTTAGAGTATGTAAAGAAAGTGAATAAAGAAAGAGTATTAATTTTGGGAGAAAAAGTGAATAAAGAAGTTATGTAAAGAAAAGAGAAATGAATGGGCAAACAAATTGAAAATCATATAAGAAAGTTTATACATCTAAGGGGGAGCAATTTGTAACAATGAAATTGATCAAATCAAAAATTTATATCACAATTCAGAATTTGTCACATATAAATTCAGAATTTGGCACGCACCTCTCGCACCCCGATACATAGCCTCAAACTCATTTTTTGAAGTTTCATCGCTAATGAATTATAAATGAAAGGGGGAGCAATTCAAAGAGTCAAATTGGCAACATTTAAATGATATAGGGGGAGATTTCACAAGTATATATGAAAAGCTGAAATTCAGCAGTTTAATCCCTTTTATAAACTGATTTTAAAGACAAGTATCAATAGGCTTATACTCTTTATTTTGTAATCATCAAAAAGGGGGAGATTGAGGATGATAGTGTTATTTTGATGATTAACAAGCAATTATCTAGAGCATGCTATAAGTTAAATTGATACTTCATTTATAAGTTCATTACTCTCAGTATATTTGTTTAATTGAAAATGGATAAATGGCCTTGTTCATTGGGATGAATCTAACCTTGAGAATGCAGCAAAGTGTGGTTTGAGTCGACCCACAGGTTGATTGGGTCGACCCCGATACATCAAGAAGTCATCTGGCACACTCCTGCAAAAATGGCACAAATGAACAGTGAGTTGGATCGACCCAAGGTAAGCATGAGTCGACCCAACCTCCAAAGAACCTCAAAACACAACAGAAGAATGCTCTTTGGATTTACTGAGAGGGTCGACCCACACAGTGGTTGAGTCGACCCAAGCTTGAGTCGACCCAAACCCTGAGAGGGTCGACCCAAAGGCAAGACAGAAAGACAGACAGAAAATAGTTCTCTGGAATTACTGAGAGGGTCGACCCAAGAAGAAGTTGAGTCGACCCAAGTGAACTTTGAGTCGACCCAAAGAATGGTTGGGTCGACCCATGGGAAGGAAGGCTGAAATTGAGGTTTCTGTGGTTTCTGAGAGGGTCGACCCAAGGAATGTTTGAGTCGACCCAAGGCAAAGTTGGGTCGACCCAAGGACAGGTTGAGCCGACCCAAACACGGGCTGAATAGTAACGGCTAGTTCTGCAGATGTACTTTTTGTCCTTTCCAAGGTGAGTAACGGCTAGTTTTTCAAATCTGACCATTGGGGCTTGTCCAAGGAAGGTTGGAAACTATTTAAAGGGGCACTATTCATCAGAGAGTAGAACTTTTGAGTGGGATATCAAAGAATACACAAGAAAACAAAAGAGCCCTAATCTCCTTCATCAAGAGCTTCATTCAAGAATCAAGGAAAGGGATTGAGCAGATTCAAAGAGGCATCAAGAGCTCCATCCTCCCTTGAAGAGTGAAGCATCCTTGACAAAGAAGAGCAAAGCGACTTTCTAACTCTTCTTTGTAGTTCATATTGTTTTATATGCTCATTTAGGAGTTTGAATCTTTTCTTTTTTATTTGTTAAACACTTTGTAAAGGTTTTTGGTGAACCCGGAAAACCAAGTGTATAGGTTCGTTGGTGAGCCCGCAAAACCAACAAAGGTTTTTGGTGAACCCGGAAAACCAAGTGTCTAGGTTCGTTGGTGAGCCCGCAAAACCAACAAAGGTTTTTGGTGAACCCGGAAAACCAAGTGTATAGGTTCGTTGGTGAGCCCGCAAAACCAACAAAGGTTTTTGGTGAACCCGGAAAACCAAGTGTATAGGTTCGTTGGTGAGCCCGCAAAACCAACAAAGGTTTTTGGATTGTGACCCCGGAAAACAATCCAACTGTAATCCGCGGGATTATAGTGAATTCCCAAGGGGACGCTTGGGGAGTGGACGTAGGTGCTAAGGAGAGCACCGAACCACTATATATTATTGTGTTTGTGTTGTGCTTGTGTTTACGTTTATTCTTGCATCATCTTCTATCTTTGCACTAGTTTAAATCATTCAAAAAGTTTAAGGAAGCATCCACCGCACTTAATTAAGAAAACGTTTAAAGCACCACAATTTAGAAGAAACCAATTCACCCCCCCCCCCCTCTTGGCTTGTCACCTTGGGCAACACGGTTGTTTAGAACTCTTTCAATTCACCGTACCACCATTGTACAAGAACACATATCCAGATGTTGACTTCCTATCATCGACATCAGTCATGAAGTCTGAATCTGTGTACCCTTCTACCTTTAACTCTGATGATCCTCCAAAGACCAAAAATAAATCTTTAGTTCTTCTCAAGTACTTAAGAATATTCTTCACAGCTGTCCAGTGTTCTTCACCTGGATTCGACTGATATCTGCTTGTGACACTCACAGCAAGGGCTATATCAGGTCGTGTACATAGCATGGCATACATGAGGCTCCCTATTGCTGATGCATAGGGGATCTTGCTCATGCGTTGAATCTCTTCAGATGTGTTGGGGCACATCTTCTTTGAGAGATGAATTCCATGCCTTAGGGGTAAGAGACCCCTTTTGGAGTTTTCCATGCTGAACCTTTTCAGCACTTCCTCTATGTACATCTTCTGTGATAGGCCAAGCATCCTTTTAGATCTATCTCTATAGACCTTTATTCCCAAAATATAGGATGCTTCCCCAAGGTCTTTCATCGAGAACTCTTTTGACAACCAGACCTTGACCGAGGTTAGCATGGAAATATCATTCCCTATCAGGAGGATGTCGTCCACGTACAGTACGAGAAATACGACAGTACTCCCACTAACCTTTTTGTAAACACACGGTTTCTCTTCGTTTTTGATGAAATCAAACGTTTTGATTGCGTCATTGAATCGAGTGTTCCAACTCCGAGATGCTTGCTTTAGTCCATAGATGGACCTTTGCATTTTGCAGACCTTGTGATCTCCATCACTGGAAGTGAAACCCAAAGGCTGTTCCATATAGATATCTTCATCAAGATATACATTCAGGAAAGTAGTTTTCACATCCATCTGCCAGATTTCATAATCTTGAAATGCTGCAATAGCAAGCAATGTTCGGATGGATTTTAGCATGGCTACAGGTGAAAAGGTCTCCTGATAGTCAATGCCTTCGCGTTGACTATACCCTTTCGCCACTAGCCTTGCTTTATAGGTCTCTACCTTTCCATCCGAACCTATCTTCCTTTTGTAGATCCATTTGCATCCAATAGGTACAATACCTTTTGGTGGATCTACTAGGGTCCAGACTTGGTTGGAATGCATGGAGTCTAACTCTGATTTCATAGCTTCCAACCATTTTTCGGAATCGATGTCTGATATCGCCTCGTTGTAGGTTTTGGGTGTATGTGATCTCTATCTCCCACTAGGAACATTTCCTCGGTATCCTCTTCTAGTATACCTAAGTATCTATCGGAAGGATGGGAGACCCTACTAGATCTACGAGGTGGAGGAGGGACATCGTGTACTGGCTCTGTATGAATGGGTTCGATAGGATCTATGACTCGTTGCTTTTCAGAGACTTTTTCTTCAAGCTCAATTTTTCTCCCACTGCCTTTATCAAGGATAAACTGGTTTTCCAAGAAGATGGCGTGTCGGCTCACAAACACATTGTGATCCTCTGAGACGTAAAAATTGTATCCTAATGACTCTTTAGGATATCCTATAAAACGAGCACTTATGGTCCTAGCCTCTAGCTTGTCCGCCTGTAGTCTTTTGACGTGGGCCGGACATCCCCAAATCTTGAGATGACCAAGACTTAGTTTCTTACTATGCCATATCTCATACAGTGTGGTAGGAACGGATTTAGAGGGAACTCTATTCAGTAGATATACTGCGGTAAGTAAGGCATCTCCCCAAAGAAACATTGGTAGATCAGTGAAGCTTATCATGGATCGGACCATATTCAATAGAGTCTGATTTCTCCTCTCTGACACCCCGTTGAGTTGAGGTATACCCGGAGGAGTCCATTGTGAGACTATGCCATTGTCCTTGAGATAGTTCTGGAATTCTCCACTAAGGTATTATCCTCCTCGATCTGATCGAAGAGCCTTTAAAGGTTTTCCAGTTTGTTTTTCTACTTAATTTCTGAACTCTTTGAACTTTTCAAAAGATTCAGATTTATCTCTCATAAGATACACATACCCATACCGTGAATAATCATCGGTAAAGATAATGAAGTATTTCCCCTGGCTAGCACATCGAATGGGCCACATACATCTGTATGTACTAGGGTAAATATTTCAGTGGTCCTCTCCCCATGTCCTACAAAGGATAATCTAGCCATTTTTTCTTGAAGACAGGACTCGCAAACTGGATATGACTCGGAAGTCAATGAGCCGAGAAGCCCATCTTCATCCATTTTGTTCATTCTGTCCTCTCCAATATGGCCAAGCCTGAGGTGCCACAAATATTTTTGGTTTATCTCATCCCTAGATCTTTTGGATCCTTTGGCACTCACTTCTTGCTCAGACACATTTACAGATACATCCATATGCAAATGATAGAGACTGTCAATCATAAAACCACGTGCGACTATTTTATTTCTGAAATAAATAGAACAGCAGTCTTTGTCAAATGTAAAAACATGACCTTCCTATGCTAGACATGAAACAGAAATCAAATTTCTGCTAGCAGCAGGTACATAATAGCAGTCTCTAAGTAATAAACTAAAACCAGACGGTAGTCGCAGATGGTAGGTGCCCACAGCCACAGCAGCAACTTTTGCCCCGTTGCCAATCCGAAGGGTTACCGCACCTTCCGCCAGCCTTCTACTTTCCTTTAGACCCTGCATGGTAGTGCACAAATGAGCACTAGAACCAGAATCTATAACCTAACTAGAAGTAGAAGAAATCGTTAGATTAGTTTCAATTATGAGCAAGTCTATACCTTCTGAAGGTGTGTCACCTTTCTTGTTCTTCAGGCTCTCGAGGTATGAAGGACAGTTTCTCTTCCAGTGGCCATCGACATTGCAGTGGAAACATTTTTCTTTGTCATTAGCCTTTTTTTTTGAACTTCCTTCTTTGGCTTCTTGTCTTTCTTCTGCTTCTTAGCAGGCTTCTTTTTCTTCCAAGTAGACTTTCTCTTGGAACCAGAAGTCAACTCAGCAGTAAGGACATTGTCCCTTGAACCTTTCAAGGCTCCCTCAGCAGTTACCAACATATTTATCAGTTCAGTCTTAGTGCATTCAATCTTATTTATGTGGTAGTTTACTATAAACTGACCAAATGAATCAGGAAGGGATTGAAGGATCAGATCTACTTGCAATTCCTTGTGCATGTTCATACCGAGCTTCTCAAGCTCCTCTAGGTCCTTGATCATAGTCAGACCGTGATCATGGACAGACTGCCTCTCGCGCATCTTTGCCTTGAAGAGCCTCTTGGACACTTCAAAACGAGCTATGCGACTCTGCTCACCACTTGCAGGTGTGCCAGTATGTCCCTAGCAGTCTTCATATTCTCATGCTGGCATTGGAGTTCATTGGACATGGATGCCATCATATAGCACTTGACTCTAATGTCATCATCCATCCACTTTTGATGCATCTCATGCTGAACATCAGTAGCACGTGTTGGTAGTGTGGGGATATCTGAATCGAGTATGTAGCCTATTTTCTCACAGTTCAAAACAATTTTGAGGTTTCTTAGCCAGTCCTTGTAATTGGTTCCAGTCAATCGGTTGGTCTCAAGAATACGGGTCAAAAGATTTGAAGCTGACATTATGATCTGCAGAGAGTAAAAATTCTAGTTAGACTTTTGTACTTGATCCTTAATCTGTTCTAAGGTTTTTTAGAACAAATGTACCTCCCACTATTTTCTCGAATCCCTTATACTCCCCTGGTAAGAAAACGGAAATCCTACACGACTAGGATTTCTAGTAGGTACTGCGGTCTCACCAATCTACATGGCACCTCACCTAACAGTTATTGGTGACACATAGATGGATGAGTGTACAACTCCTGTACAATGCTTCTCAAGCATGTTGCAGTGCAACTTGGTCTCTAAGCCATGAAGACCTCACCTAACAGTTATTGGTCTCATTTCTTAGTTAAGTCAGACCCACCGTATAACCGTAGAAATAAAGTCATCATTGGGTCCTCACCTAACAGTTATTGGTGCCCAACCCCACCTTTACCCTACAACATCTTATGTCTATAGAGAGATCCAGCCCCCCGATGAAACTTGTCCACTGTATCCAGCCGAGACAAATCAACATCAGAAAGACCTTAGCAGCTCTACTGCAGTGGAAGACCTATTGACTTAATATTGGTTAATCAGGTCTTAGTGTTTGCAACTTGAGCTCTTCATAAGAGGTAATCGAACAATTGGCCAGGTAAGCAGGTGGGAGGCTCCCCTTACTCAGAGAGTAAGGTCCTAATTAAGTAACCACCTTTCATGCTTTCCTAGACACCAATTAGATCAATTAATCTAATATGACTCGCTCATGTTGGTTCACTCTCGACTTGATTGAGAAGGTTTTAATTTAGGTCTCAATTGGGTTTGTTACATCACATGTAAACCTATCTACCCCGCTCTTATTCACATCACATACAAACGGCACATCACAGGCAGTTATAATCATAGCATCAAATAAAGCTAAACTTTAAATAGGTGATGATCATGGATTCTAATTAGGTCGTATTACAAGCACATGCACGTCAATCGATCAATTGGTCTTCAACTCTTGAATTGGTTCCAAGTCTCCTTGATTCGATCCTTGATCAACTCTTGATCCCATTGCCATCAACCGCTTAGATCGCCGTTCATCTCATGCCTTGTCTTCAACCTGATCGTTGACGTATATCACATCACAGAAATACAACCAGATATAAAATAAAAATAATAATAAATTACATCCCCTTTTAGGAGGCACGCAGGCCTCTCAAAACATCAAATAAGATGCATGCAAGCATCTGAAAAATTACATGACATTACAGATCACATCGCAGGTCATTACATTTGATACCAAAAGGGTTTGAATCCTATGATCATCACCACATGCAGCAATTATAATTTTCAGATCTGAAATCTAATTGATTATCTCATGACATAGGTTGCTGATCATGCTAATCATGATTCTAAACTTTGTAATCCCATTAACAATACAATTAGAATCATCTTTTTACCACATAAAAATCAGCATGCAAAAATCAGCACCCTAGAAAAAATCTGCATGCAGAAAATTTTCAGCATGCATAATCATTTAAATTTCAGATCTAATAAGCCTATTAATAATTAATCCTTACCTTAATCTATGATGCCTAGGCTCTGATACCACTGTTGGCAACCCGCCCATGCCGCAGAAAAATTTCAAAAATTTAGATGCAGCGGAAGAGGCATGCGCGGGATCAACCGTTCATCGCATGAACGTTGTTCAAAAACCATTCGTAGATAGATAAGGATTAAAACTTTTAAAACCTTTTGGAAGATCAGATCTTCACCTTGTGTGGATAGATGATCACCGCAAACTGATGATCGTGGCTTTGGATGAAGGTTCGCTTGAAGCCGTTCAAGTGCCCGGCCTCTACGGGTATCCACAGGAAGCAGGAACCGATCCAAGCTTTCTATCTCCCCGGGGTGCTAGCTCCCTTGCAGAGATAACTTTGATGGCTGATCTCCTCTCTTTCTTTCAACTCTTGAATGTGCTTGAGAGGAGGAAGAAGAAGGATGAAGAAAAGAAGAGGAACGAAGCCCCTGCAGCCCACTTCCTTTTTCTTGCGTTGGAAGAAGGAAGGGAAGAGGATGAGGCTGCCAACACCTTGGACTCTTTTTCCCTTGCTTGCGGCTGAAGACCAAGAGGAGGAAGGGGCCACGACACAAGGATGAGGAAAGGAGGAATTAGCTCTAGGGTTTGGCCTTTTGGTCCTTATAAAGTCATATGAAGCTCCTACCTTTTAGGAGCTTCATTATATTCCTTTTAAGAACCAAGAGGAGGGGCACATGCCCCTCTTCTTTTCTCTTGGATTTCGGCCAAGCCCTCTTCCTAACCCCTCATCACGCACGCCCCCACTTGATCTAATCAAGTGGGACGTGGGTCCTATCTCTAGGTGATTCAATCCTCTTCCAAAGAGGATTGGGTGCACTTGTTTCCATTCAAATCCTAATCCAATTAGGATTCGTTTGAATCATGACTTAATTAAACCATTCAATCCCAATCAAATTAGGAGTCATCATAATTCATTAGATTAATAATTAATTAGGACTTAAGAAGTCCTAATCCAATTAGGACTTATTTAATTTTAGTCCTAATCCAATTAGGACTCTAATTTAAATCCGAAGTCCTAATCTGATTAGGACTCTAGGAATCCTACTCAAGTAGAAATCCAATTTTAATTCAAAACTCCTAATCTAATTAGGATTATTGGAATTCTACTCCAAGTAGGAGTCCCAGTCCTACTCCAATTACGATTTCCAGTCCTATTCCAATTAGAACTCTAGGAATCCTACTCGAAGTAGGATTTGTGTTTAAGTCCAATTAATTAATTCCATTGTTCCTTCTTCAACTGAATATCAATCGAATTGATTACTTGTGATTCCTAATCACGATTCAACCATCGGATCGGTCAATACTTCTAGTGTGTGTGACCCCATAGGTTCTATTCTGACTGGTAGTGAGATATATTGTGATCTCTATCATAATATCATTGAAAACTCCTTTCAATGGATTGGAACGATTCCAACTCTACTCATTAGGGTTTATCGATCATCGAGATAATCCCTATGAGTCCCACCATCCACCAATGACACCTAGCAGCATGTAGTGGCTACCCAGTAGAATAGAATGATGAACCTTTAGGTGCAGTTATCATGTGATACAGTCCTTCTATCGTGGATCCCTACAGGACGGAGGTCATGGATAACTCGTCAAACCCCTTCGTCTGTCATATGTCAAGATTTATTCGACTTAAGTTCGAGAGCGGAGAACTCTTTCTCCACTGTGCAATCTGCCCCGGCCGAGGTCTTACGAACTCAGTCTTATAAATCACATAGCATCTCTCCTTATCTATCAAGGTCGATAGATTCCTTATAGGTGCATACCCTACTCCTACAGTGAACCTACTGCAGCCAATCTACACTGCATGGACCCATATGGCTAGAGACCATGTATATGTGCAGTCAAACTACAATAACCTCACTGTGAGTAGCCGAAGCATCGCAGGTCAAAGGACCAGTCACACTACTGCAACATCAAGCAAGTCACTGACGAGTGGATAGACATCCAAGTGACTTCTTATCTTGGTCATGCTCAGTACCCTTGTTCTCTAACAAGCACCTGCACTATTACTTCAGTGTCTCCACACCGTGGACTCGAGTCTCGTCCATCCATAAGAAAAGTAATGTGTGCACTGATCTCATCGGATCGATCACCGTCCTCGTGATGATCCATCGATCAGAAGCGTTTAGAAATTAATCACTAATGATACATGGCTCAAATTCTCAACTCTTGAGAATATGCATCATCATCTTATTAATTTCTTGGACGATTCATAGACACAATAACAATATGAATGAAAAAGATGCCTTTCATTTATAAATAGTCAAGTACAAAATTATGTCCCTAGAATTAACAATGTGTCAGCCAGATTGGCTTCTAGGGCATACATCTAACATTTGCATGCGCCAACTAAAGGAGATTTTCTAAAGATAAATTTCAAATTTTGAATGAAATTTCGGAGGCCATTAAAAGGGGTCAAACATGGGCACCGAAAACACATCCATTGTAGCCTTCTTCCTCACCCGCCTCCTCCTCCTCTTCTTCTCCATTTTAGATAGGGTTTTCAGGATGAATATCTAGAAGATTCAATATCAGATCTGAGTCCTCTACTTCCCTTACAAACCTCATCTCTATTTGCTTCAAGACAATTGATCAGGAGTTGATAGAATCCCGGCGAGCAGATTTCAGCTTTCAAGTGTTCTGTAGCTGCTAGCATTGTTGCGGAAGAAGATCCTTCAGGACTTCGCGTGTACTTCTCGTAGAGGCCATTCGTGTGCGTGGCTGTGAAGTCAAGAATAAGATTCACAGCTTTCATCCATCATAAAAGGTATTAATCTAGCATTAATCATTTATTATGGTGTCAAGGTCTAGGTCCGATTCTTCGAGGTTTTACCCTCTTTTGGGGCTCCTCACGGAGATATCTCCTGAATCCATTCGATGGATATTCGGAGATTAATTGGAATAGAGTTCTTAAGTTTCAAATCTGATAGTTAATCATGCATAAAAGTTTTAGCATAATTGTTTAAACGATTCCGGCATAATCCTATGTGTTCTTAATGTGCTGATTTCTAGATTTGATCTTGTAAGCATGCATGAATTAAATTGTTTGATTCATTTTTCCGCTGTATTTTTGAAGCTTTAAAAGAACTACGTGTGGCTTGATTCTCCTTATGAAGGGGTACGTAGGCAACCCGATCAGGTTCAGCCATGGTTTTCAAAAAAAAACAAAAAATTCAGCATGCTAAACACCGAAGAACTTAGGAATAACTTTCAAGGAATAGGGCTTCAATCAATGCCCTAGGGTGCCGCCCACTTCTCCTTTTAAAGGCATGAAGGGCTCCTACAAGTTGGAGCCCTTGACTTATTTCCAAGAGGGGCGCCGGCCCCTCTTTTCTTGCTGCACCAAGGAGGGAAAAGGGGAGGGGCGCATGCCCCTCCCTCTTGGTTAGCCCTAATCCTCCTCTAAGGAGGATTGGGATGCCCTAATGTGGCTAAGCCCTAATCTAATTAGGCTTAGTCCAAGGGTAAACCAATTTTGGGTCAAAATCTAGGTAAGTCCTAATCCAATTAGAACTTAAATCAATTTTGACTCAATTGAACTCTTCAATCCTAATCCAATTAGGAGTCTTGTTAATTCATTAGATTAATAATTAATTAGAACTTAAGAAATCCTAATCCAATTAGGATTTATTCAATTTTAGTCCTAATCCAATTAGGACTCTAATTTGAATCCGAAGTCCTAATCCAATTAGGACTTCTAGGAATCCTATTCTAAGTAGGAATCCAAATTGAATTCAAAATCCTAATCTAATTAGGATTGTAGGAATCCTACTCCAAGTAGGAATCCCAGTCCTACTCCAAATAGGACTCCCAATCCTAATCCAATTAGGACTCCAGAAATCCTACTCCAAGTAGGTTTCGTGTTTAAGTCCAATTAATTAATTGCCATTGTTCCTTCTTCAATTTATTATCAATCGAATTGATTACTCGTGATTTATAATCACTTTTCAACCATCGGATCGGTCAATACTTCTAGTGTGTGTGACTCCATAGGTTCTATTCTGACTGGTAGTAAGATATATTGTGATTTCTATCACAATATCATTAAAAACTCCTTTCAATGAGTCGGAACGATTCCGACTCTACTCATTAGGGTTTATCGATCATCGAAATAATCCCTGTGAGTCTCACCATCTACCAGTGACACCTAGCAGCATGTAGTGGCTATCTAGTAGAATGGAATGATGAACCTCTAGGTGCAGTTATCGTGTGATACAGTCCTACTATCGTGGATCCCTACAGGACGGAGGTCATGGACAACTCGTCAAACCCCATCATCTATCATATGTCAAGATTTATTCGACTTAAGCTCGAGAGTGGAAAACTCTTTCTCCACTATACAATCTGCCCCGGCCGAGGTCTTACGAACTCAGTCTTATAAATCACATAGGATCTCTCCTTATCTATCAAGATCGATAGATTCCTTATAGGTGCATACCCTACTCCTACAGTGAACCTACTGCAGCCAATCTACACTGCATGGACCCGTATGTCTAGAGACCATGTATATGTGCAGTCAAACTACAATAACCTCACTGTGAGTAGCCGAAGCATCGCAGGTCAAAGGACCAGTCACACTACTGCAACATCAAGCAAGTCACTGACGAATGGATAGACATCCAAGTGACTTCTTGTTTTGGTCACGCTCAGTATCCTTGTTCTTAAAAAGCACCTACACTATTACTTCAATGTCGCCACACTGTGGACTCGAGTCTCGTCCATCCATAAGGAAAGCAATGTGTGCACTGATCGGATCGACCACCGTCCTCGTGATGATCCATTGATCAGGAGCTGATGCGATTGGATCCACTAGACCGCCTCGGACTTAATCATTTGGTTATTTTTGCTTTTGAGTCCTTGATGTTAATTTTATTTCAGCATAGCCTTGCTCGGGTTAGCCGACTTGGCCTTTATTAGAGTCGCTTTGGGTTTAGTTGTTTCTTGAATTCAATTAGATCGAGTCAAGTTAAGGGGTCAGGTAGCCACCTATAAATAGATGTGGTGAGCACCTATTTCAGTATGCAAAAATTAATTGAAAGGCTTTTGCCCTAGCTCTTCCCTTCTCTCTTCTCTTCTTGCGACGCCTTCCCCCTCTCCCTAGGCCGCCGTCCAAGGCCGCCGCCCCCTCCTTCATCCGGCTGCACCACCTCTGTCCCGAGAGGCCAGCCACCTCCTCCCTCTTCTTCCTCTCCTCCTTGATCCCTTCTAGCTTCTACAAACAACTCCATCCCGTTGGATTATCAGCCCGTCCTTCCCTGCGCAGTCATCAGTCGGAGGCTGATATCTTAAGATCCCGATGTCCTCTCTAGACCCACGACCTATCGCTGGAAAGCTAACGCGGAGATCTACAATATATCCAAAATTGAGATCGATCTGACGGACAAATCTTTAGAAATCGTGTCTGCAATCAGGTCGGAACTACCCTTCCAGAAATCAAGAAGAGTCAAGAATCTTGGGATACGGATCAAATTCTATCGGATCGCATCAGGAGCATTCAGAAATTAATCACCAATGATGCATGGCTCAAATTCTTAACTCTTAAAAATATGCATCATCATCTTATTAATTCTTGGACGATTCATAGACACATAAACAATATGAATAAAAAGATGCCTTTTATTTATTCAATAATAAATAGTCAAGTACAAAATTATGTCACTAGAATTAACAATGTGTCAGCCAGATTGGCTTCTAGGGCATACATCTAACAGCTTCTCCAAGAGAAGAGGAAGCTCGATGGCCACAGACCACTCTTCATCGCTAACATTACGACCGACTAATCCAGGTTGCGGACCTCTAGTGCCACCGCATTGAAGCGGCTGATGTATTCTTAGAGAGACTCTCTTTCTCTCCCTCTGCTTGATATCGAGCAGTGCGTCTGATTCGCAACTTCGTCTTCAACTAGAGACAAAGTGTGCCGCAAAGAGGCAGGCTAGTTGGGTGAATGAATGGACGGACCGGGCCAAAGCCCGAAGAACGAGAACCGAGCCACCTTGTAAAGAGTCGCGAGAAATGCCTTGCAAAGCACAGCATCAATGGCTTCATGCAGCATTATGAGAGCCTTGAAATTCTCCAAGTGATCCAGTGGATCCGAAGTGTCATCATACGACTCTACTTAGGTCATCTTGAGCCGAGACGAGATCAATTCCTCCATGATTTGCCCCGAAGAGGGGCTCCGAGGAGAAGCTCAGGTCATTATTTGTCCTCGGAGTCTGTTTTTCCGAGGGCCTGAATTTGTCAGCCCATCTTCTCGATTCTCATATCGAGGTCGGTATTCCGCTGGGGTGGGAGCTCCACGAGGCAAGAAGGCGATAGGCTTCGAACGAAGTCCTTGCCACAATGGAGGCTTGGAGTGCGCCGCTTCTCACTCCGGCTAGGATTGCTCCACAGAGTATGCTGGCTCTAGCAAGACGGCTCTAGATCTTGGTGCTGAGAGCGGTGACTGACCAGGTGAATATGGTGCACTAGTGACCGAGAGTGGTGGCTGGGTTGACCAGATTCCAGCTGGACAACTTCGATTGTGCCGTTGCCTGCTGCAGGCTCTAGACCTTCATAGCCAGTGTCTGCACTGCTGGTTACGCCCCGTTCGATGCGACGTTCACAGCGGAATTCGAACGGAATGTCGTTCATCGCATGAACGCGCCTCGGATCGTAGAATTCAAAAAATTTTCTGGATCCAAATCCAGAAGATCTTTGAATTCATTAGGGAGGAGAGATTAGGATCTGAGGAAGGTTGATTAAGATTCATAAAATTGAAACTAAAATCAGAAGAAATTAATTTGAAGATCTCATCTTCAAAAATTCTGCAGGTGAAGAACACCGCAGCCTGATGATCTATCTAGGTTCCTGTTTGAGCCACACAATTGTCCGGCCTCTACAGGTATCCACACGAGGATCTAATCATCTAAGATAGGGTCTTACTGGAGTGCTATCTCCTTGCAAAGACCTCTCATGACTATCATATAGATTAGAAGATAAAAATCTGCAATATACCTCCTTAAAAAAGAACCCTTTCTTCTTCAACCTTGCTCGCGATGGAGGAAGAGGAAGGAGGAACCTTGCACGTGGATCTTCCTTGCCTTACTACTGTGGAAGAAGAGGAGGATGAAGACCCCTTGCTGCCATGGAGAAGGGGGAAGAAAGAAGAGGAGGCGTGGAGAGAAAGAGGAGAGAATTTTTTCATAACTTCTCCCTTGCTACCCTTTTATAGATTGGGTTTAGGGCTCCTCCTAATCTTATTAGGAGTATGGGACTATAACTCACCCTTGGATTAATGCCAAGTGTCCAATCCTTGTGCTCATAGATGCATGACATGTGTCTATTTAATCAATTGATTAATTTCCTAATCACATTAGGATTCCTAATCTCATTAGGAGAATTAATTGATTTGGGAGCATGCATCCTACGACGCCATGTGGACTTTAAAGTCCGCATAGTGTGAACATGACTTAAGTCATATTCATCCTATGACGACATGTAGTCTTTAAAATCCGCACAAATCTTGGTTTAATCAAATTGACCCAATCATGAACCCAAATCAATCTGGGTCGAACCCAATTTGATTTGGCTCATTAAATCAGCCCAATTGCAATCCAATTGCAATCAATTCCACTTAATTCTTCTTCCATTAACTTACTAACACTTAGTGGGTTAATTCAATCACCAATCATATTGATGATTGATTTCTATTATGATTCCAAATCACAATTATGATAGTCTGACTAATTAAATCCTCTATGTGTGTAACCCCGTAAGTTCTATTCTGACTGGTAGTGAGAAATATTGAGATCTCCATCTCAATATCACTGAAACTCCTTTCAGTGGACTGAAACAATTTCAGTTCTACTCTTAGGGTTCACTGATCACCAAGTGAATGTCTTCGAGTCTCACAATCCACTAGTGACACCTAGCAGTATGTGGTGGCAACCCAGCAGAATGGAATATATGAACCTCTTGGTGCAGTTAGCGTATGATACAGTCCCTTTATCATCGATCCCGACATGACGGAGGTTATAGATATCTCGTCAAACCCCATCGTCTGTCATATGTTAAATTTATACGACTTCCAGTTCGAGATATGAAAAACTCTTCTTCCAAAATACCTGGTCAGGAATTTATCGAACTCAGTCTCATAAATCACATAGGATGACTTCTAATCTATCAAGGTCGATAGATCCCATCTAGATGCAACCCTATTCCAAAATGAACCTACTGCAGCCAATTCGCACTACAAGGACCCGAATGACTAGGGCCCAAGTTCACATGCTCGTCAAACTACAGCAACCTCACAGTGAATAGCTGAGGCATCGCAGGTCAAAGGATCAGTCATACAACTGCACCATAAGTAGTCACTGACGAGTGGATAGACATCCATGTGACTACTATCTTTGGTCACGCTCAGTACCTTGTTCTCTAACAAGTACTTGCATAATCACTCCAGTGTCTCTACACCGTGGACTTGAGACTCGTCCATCTGACTAAGTGATCTGTGCACTAATCTCAGCGGATCGATCACCGTCCCTCGTGATGGATCCATCGATCAGAAGCATTTAGAAATTAATCCCTAATGACACATGCCTCAAATTCTCAACTCATTGAAATTATGTGTCATCATCTATTAATTTCTTAGACGATTCATGGACACATACAAACATGAATGAAAAATAAATTGCCCAATCTTATTTATTAATAAGTGTCAAATTACAAATGTATGCCCCAGATTACAAATATACGTCAGCCACGTTGGCTTTTAGGGCATACTTCTAACAATCTCCCACTTGCACTAAAGCCAATCAGACATATATTTAAGTCCCATTTTTTCAAGATAATTTCTTCTGACTCAGCTGCTTAGTGAATGGGTCCGCCACGTTATCAGTGGAGTCTACTCTCTGCACCTCTACATATTTCTTTTCGAGGTAGTCGCGAATTAGATGAAATCGCCGCTCTATGTGCTTGGACTTCTGGTGAGACCTCGGCTCCTTAGCCAGTGCTATGGCGCCGTTGTTGTCGCAGAAAAGGGTTATGGCATCTGATGACATGACTCCTAGCTCTTCGACAAACTTCTTGTACCAGAACGCTTCCTTCACAGCATCCGATGCAGCAATGTACTCTGTTTCCATGGTAGAATCTGCAATAATCGGTTGCTTGGAACTCTTCCAATTTACCGATCCTCCATTGCATAAGAATACATATCCTGATGTAGACTTTCTATCATCAGGGTCAGTCATGAAGTCTGAATTAGTATATCCTTCTACCTTTAACTCTATGCCTCCCCCAAAGACCAAAAACATATTCTTTGTCCTTCTCAAGTACTTAAGGATATTTTTCACAGCTATCCAGTGCTCCTCGTCTGGATTCGACTGATATCTGCTCGTGACACTCACAGCATGTGCTATATCAGGTCGAGTACATAGCATGGCATAAATGAGGCTCCTTATTGCCGATGCATAAGGGATTCTACTCATGCGCTGAATCTCTTCAGATGTTTTGGGACACATCTTCTTGGAGAGATTTATCCCATGCCTTAGGGGTAACAATCCCCTTTTAGAGTTTTCCATGCTGAACCTCTTCAGCACTTCCTCTATGTACATTTTCTATGATAGGCCAAGCATCCTCTTAGATCTATCTCTATAGACCTTAATTCCCAAAATATAAGATGCTTCACCTAGGTCTTTCATGGAAAACTTCTTAGACAGCCATAACTTAACCGATGTGAGCATGGGAATATCATTCCCAATTAGGAGTATATCATCCACGTACAATACGAGGAATATTATAGCCCTCCCACTGATCTTTTTGTACACACATGGTTCCTCTTCGTTTTTGATGAAATCAAATGATTTGATCACATCATCGAAATGAGTGTTCCAACTCCGAGATGCTTGCTTTAGTCCATAAATGGATCTTTGCAGCTTGCAGACCTTGTGATCACCATCACTGGAAGTGAAATCCTGAGGCTGTTTCATATAGATATCTTCCTCAAGATATCCATTAAGGAATGCAGTTTTCACATCCATCTGCCATATCTCATAATCATGATAAGCTGCAATGGCAAGCAACGTTCGAATGGACTTCAGCATGGCTACCGGTGAAAAGGTATCCTGATAGTCAATGCCTTCGCGCTGACTATAACCTTTTGCCACCAACCTTGCCTTATAGATCTCTACCTTGCCATCCGAACCTATTTTTCTTTTGTAGATCCATTTACACCCAATAGGTACAATACCTTCAGGTGGATATATTAAGGTCCATACTTGGTTGGAATGCATGGAGTCTATTTCTGACTTTATCGCATCCATCCATTTTTCGGAGTCGATGTCTAACATCGCTTCATTGTAGGTCTTGGGATCATTACTATGATCTCTTTCTCCCATGAGGAACTCTTCCTCTATTTCCTCTGTAAGCATACCTAAGTATCTTTCAGGAGGATGGAAGATCCTACTGGATCTACGAAGTGGACGAGGTTCTTCATGTATTGGCTCAATGTGAATAGGTTCACTAGGCTCAATTGCTCGTTGCTCTTGAGAGACTTTCTCTTCGAGCTCAATTTTCCTCCCACTGCCTCTATCAAGGATAAACTGTTTTTCCAAGAAGATGACATGTCGGCTCACAAACACTTTGTAGTCTTCTGGGATGTAAAAATTATATCCTAATGACTCTTTAGGATATCCAATGAAACGAGCACCAATTGTCCTAGACTCTAACTTGTCCGCCTGTTGTCGCTTGACTTGGGCTGGACATCCCCAAATCTTGAGATAACCAAGACTTGGTTTCTTACCATGCCATATCTCATACGGTGTGGTAGGAACGGACTTAGAGGGAACTCTATTCAATATATAGATAGCTGTAAGTAGGGCATCTCCCCACACGAATAAGGGTAAGTCAGTGAAGCTCATCATGGACCTGACCATATCCAATAGGGTCCGATTCCTCCTTTCTGACACTCCGTTGAGTTGAGGTGTTCCAGGAGGTGTCCATTGTGAAACTATACCATTTTGTTTGAGATAATCGTGTTGCCCAGATAGACAACCCAAGAGGGGGGGTGAATTGGGTTTTAAAATAATTTTGCAATTAAAATGTTTGTGGATGACTAATTAATACTTTTGCAAGATGATTAATTAGTTGCTATGTGCTGTGAGTGAAATGAGAGTAAGAAAGAGAGACACAAGCAATCACAAACACAATGTTTTTATAGTGGTTCGGAGCTAACCCTTGCTCCTACGTCCACTCCCCAAGTCTCACTTGGAAATTCACTATAACCCCTCGGATTACAGCCGGTTGTTTTACAAGCTTACAACCCAACTTGTTGTTTTACGAGGTCACAACGAACTCGGTCGGTTTTCCCAGGCTCACCGACTAGAACCACCCGATTGTTTTTTCGGGATCACAATCAAACCCTTACACGTTGGTTTACCCTCGGCTCACCAACCAACCTCTACACCCTTGATTCAATTCTCCGATTGAATCAAGTGACAAGAAAACAGTTTATAAAGAATACAGGAATAGCTTCTTGAAAAGCAAATATAAACAATATAACTAAAGAAGAGTTAGAAGCCCTCAAACAGATTTTTAGATTTGAGGAAGGAGGCTTCTCGAACTCTACAATCTCCTCGTGAGTGGGAAGAAGATTTGCTATCAGATGAGGAGCCTTGAATGCGAAGAAGACGTTGGGAGTATGGACTTCAATGCACTTCTTCCTTCTTTCTCTTGTATTTACTCTAGAGAGGCTTTGGTAGGTGAAAATCACTTTAGCTTTGAATGGAGTCTCTCGTTTTTTTCTTGCTACAATCCTCTGTGGCTATTTAAGCCATTCCCCACGGAAACTAGCCGTTAGACACACTTTTCTAGCCGTTCTGCACATTCTGCACATCCTGAACAATGTGTCCGTTGGGATCGGAGTCGACTCGCGCGATCTGGAGTCGACTCATGCTTTTCTGGAGTCGGCTCGGCAACTGTTCCAGATTTGAATTAAAGTGATCTTCTCGACTGGGAGTCGACTCGACTTAACCCGGAGTCGACTCCCCAAAGTCTGGAGCTGACTTGGCATTTTTGGAGTCGGCTCATGCCAAGGAATCCATGGATGTATTCTTCAACTTGGCTCACTCGAGTCGACTCGTGAATTCTGGGAGTCGACTCGGTGCTCAGAGCCCGAACTCCCGATCTTCTGTCTTTTGGCTCGTCCAGTCTTGGAGTCGAATCGAACTGTTCCGGAGTCGACTCGGCTCTCAGTATCAAGAAAACAGTTCTCTGTCTTTTTGGAGTAGCGCTGCCTTGGAGTCGACTCGAACTTTCTTGGAGTCGACTCGCGTCTCAGAGACACAAATACTGTCTTCTGTCTTTTTGAGGTCGCGCTGTCTCGGAGTCGACTCGGCCTTTGCGGGAGTCGACTCGGCCCTCAGTGTCCGAAAGTTGCTCTCTGACTTTTGCCTTGTATTACACTGAGAGTCGACTCTTACTTTCTTTGGAGTCGACCTGCCAACCATCGGAGTCGACTCGCGTTCCTCAGGAATCGACTCGGCTCTCAGGGTCCGAAAACTGCCCTCTGACTTTTTGTCTGTAACTCCCTGGAGTCGACTCATACTACCCTGGAGTCGACTCGGCTAGCATCGGAGTCGACTCGCGCACTTCAGGAGTCGATTCGCTGACAGGTTCTGAGTTGGGTCTTTCTGTTTGTCTGTCTGTTCTGAGTCGGAGTCGACTCGTAATGTTTCGGAGTCGACTCAAGCTTGTGCCAATGCTTCTGATACGCTTGGAGTCGACTCGTACTTTCCAGGAGTCGACTCGAGTCTCAGACTTTGGTTCATATAGACTTCTTAACTTATCCAAATTGTCTTGAACCAAATCTAGAGACTCTTAACCATAAATTTATAAGATTTTCACTGAAATACTAGATTGAATTCATTAGTAAATATAAGATATACTCAAATGCTTTGAACTCATCAAAATCAAATAGGGTTACAATCAATCACTCCACAATCTTCCCCTTTTTGATGATGACAAAACATTGAGTATATGTAAAGTGACTTGCTCAACCAAAAAGGAAATTTACAGTAAAATTTCAAAATGAATTCAAGTGTCTAGTTATTTGATTTATCCAAAACTGAAAGGTGTGAAACAGTAAATTTTGAAGTTAAAGCTCCCCCTTTCATTTGGAATTATATAAGCCTTCATATCATGCAATCAATTGTTTGGCTTATATATATTTAATGATTTTGCTTTCTTAAAAATTCATATTCTCCCCCTCGACATATGCATTCAACTTTGTTTTGATTCTCTGAATTTTCTTTTAGTGCATTGAAACTTTTGAATTGAAATTTTTGGTTTTTAGAGGGAAAATTTGTCAATTTGTTCTTGAGTAGGATTCACTAATCTCCGAATATCCCTTGAATAGATTCTGGAGATTACTCCATTAGGAGCCCCAACAGAGAGATAATGAGCCTCGAGGTATCAAATCCACTAAGAACAAATTATTGTTTGTTTTAAGAGTTTTTTTTTTGATTTTCATTTTGATTCCTTTTACATATCTATTAAATATTTCTCCCCCTTTTTGTCATCATATCAAAAAGGAGGCAAGCAGAACACACAAGCAAGTAGAGATCAATGTGCACAATATTGAAGAAAAGCTGTCTACTCATTGTATTGATGTATATGTAAGTACATTTGTGAATACAATAAGTAAAGCAGTAAATACATGTCAAGGTAAACAAAATAAACTAGGGCTTCCTCGAGGAGGATGCGGTTCCCTTGGGCAGTCTGGACTGTTGTTCCATGAGTAGGGTAACCGCATTGGTGACGTGCTCTAACTGTCTGATAATGGCCGAGGTGGCCCTGCTGTGTGTCGTGGAGAGCTCGGTCACTGTCTCCTGGAGTGTGTCCAGCTTGGCGATGAGCACATTCGCCAAGCGCTCGGCCCCCTGACTAGTGGTGCCCATATCCTGTCGGATGCTATCTCGCAACTTTCGTGTGTTGCTTGTGATATCGCTCATGTTTGAGAATTGGGCTTGTACCAGGCTTCTGACATTGAAGATCTCCTCCCTCACATGAGCCGTCATCTCGGTCACGGCTGAGAATGAGGGAACTAATGCAGAAGATGGGGCACTGGCTGGACCTCGGAGCTCCCTCAGTAGGTCGTCCCGAAGATCCCTGACGATCTCCTGTCGCAACTCCCGGAGCTGCTCAGGTGATATCCGGACCTCTAATGGCTGAGTAGGTGGAGCAGTGGAGGGTCCGGCAGAGGTGGATGGTGCTGAGGTGGAGGGAAAGGTGGGAATGTCTGAATCAGAGTCAGGACTGGGGGAGTGTCTGGTAGTATGTGTGGAGGTAGATGGTTTCCTAACCCAGGTTTCCTCTACCTTATGAAAACCCATCCGGTGCATGGTCCTCTCGCCCATGCAATCTGTCCATCGCAGACCGCGAGAGGGTTCCCCCTCAGGAATGGGGATCCCAGACTCCCTAAAGATCAATGTGTACAGCATACCATAGGGAAGGGTGAGCCTAGGCCTATCTAGTGGCTCACATAGGTATCTGTAAATGAGTTTCGGGAAGTTGATTGGGGTGTCCTGGAGGATGTAGAACATAAGGGCTAGGTCCCTCTCAGAAACAAAATCGAAGCGGCCAGTCTTCGGGAAGAGGGTCCTAGAGATGATACTCAAGAGGAGCCGCATCTCAACTGACAGTGAGCTGGCGGACACCTCATCTAATGGGGACTGGGGTGGACACCCTAAAATGGCCGTAAGGGCCTCAGTCCTGTCCTCTGGATGTGTAGGAGATACCCCAACTTGGGGAAGATGGAGGATCTGAGCAATGATATCCTCCGAAATGAACAATGGGACACCGGCTACCGTTCCCTCTATCCCACCATGGCCCCTATGCACGGTACCGTAGAACTCCCTAACTAGCCCTGGGTATGTGGGGAGATCTAAGGAACAGAAGAACTCTAAACCCTGGGCCCTTAACCTCTCTCCTATTGTGAAGCCCTCCCGGGAGAGATAGTCAAAGTTGACGTATCTCCCGGTGGAGACCGCCTTCCCGGCGCACGGACGCGAGGGAGCGGGCCTCGGCGGGGAACGAGCCGGAGGTTGTGGCCTCACGAGATCGTTCCGAGCCTTGGACCGTCGCTCGGTGCCGGTCGCGGGTTGGGGCCTCTTCCGGCTTGGGACAACGGCTTTACGAGGCATGGTCGACCTAGAATGGGGTAAAATGCTAATGGACGGAGGAAGGTCGACGGAAAAAGTCCTAAGGACGGTCGGAGACGATCTAGGAGACGGCTCTAGGGTTTTTGAACAGTGGCGGCGGTGAATAGAAGTGTTGATTAAACGCTTGGATTAGGGTTAAAAACCCGGATCCCGACCTCGAGTCGACTCCACTAAGTTGCAAGTCGACTCGACCTCGAGTCGACTCCAAAATATGCGCGAGTCGACTCCCGTTATGCTTTCATTGGCCTTGAGTCGACTCCCGTCATGCTTTCATTGGCCTTGAGTCGACTCCCGTCAATGTGCGAGTCGACTCCCTTATGCTTCATCTTCCTCGAGTCGACTCCCGTCTGTGTGCGAGTCGACTCCTCCTTATGAGCCGACTCTGAAACTTACTCGAGTCGACTCGAACTCTGGCACGCACCTAAAAATCATGCTATTTTCGTACCAAACCAGAGACACTCACTAAGTTATGATCTAATTTGATGATCATAGTTGAGAAACTCTATTTTTAACACAATCTAAACATCAAAATCAATGAACTAGAGGAGAACACCACTAGGATGGATCAATCACTCCTAATCCCCTCCTAAGCACACTAAATCTCTCTTCACTTAAGGGTTTCGTAAAAATATCAGCTAATTGATTATCAGTGCAAACAAATTAAAGTGTCACATCACCATTCAGTACATGATCTCTTATGAAGTGATGTTTTATCTCAATATGTTTAGTTCTTGAATGCTGAATTGGATTTTTAGTTAGATTAATGGCACTTGTATTATCACAATTAATGGAAATTTTATCTTGTTTAATGCCATAATCTTCAAGTTGTTGTTTAATCCACATGATTTGAGCACAACAACTCCCGGCTGCAACATATTCAGCTTTAGCAGTAGATAATGCAATCGAGTTTTGTTTCTTGCTAAACCAAGAGATTAAATTTTCTCCTAAGAGTTGACATGACCCGCTGGTGCTTTTTCTATCAAGTTTACAACCAGCAAAGTCTGAATCTGTGTATCCTATTAAGTTCAGACTAGAATCTTTAGAATACCATAAACCTATATTCTTTGTTCCTATTAGGTATTTAAAGATTCTCTTGACTGCAATTAGATGTGATTCCTTAGGATTAGACTGATATCTAGCACACATGCATACACTAAACATGATATCAGGTCTACTTGCAGTGAGATACAATAAAGATCCTATCATACCTCTATATAATTTTTGATCTACAGATTTACCTGATTCATCTTGGTCTAATTTGCATGAAGAGCTCATGGGTGTGCTGATTGGCTTGTTTCCTTCCATATCAAACTTCTTAAGCATCTCCTTGATGTATTTAGCTTGATTGATGATGATCCCCTCTTTTGATTGTTTGATTTGAAGCCCGAGGAAATAGTTCAGCTCTCCCATCATGCTCATCTCAAACTCACTCTGCATTAAGTCAGCAAATTCTTTGCAGAGGCGATTGTTAGTAGCACCGAAAATAATATCATCAACATAAATCTGCACTACTAACATATCTTTGTTTTTCTTCTTAAGAAACAGTGTTGTATCTACATTTCTCCTAGAGAACTCATGATCTAGTAGGAATTTGCTAAGTCTTTCATACCATGCTCTAGGTGCTTGTTTCAAACCATAAAGTGCTTTGTTCAATTTATATACATGATTAGGGTATTGATGATTTTCAAAACCAGGATGTTGTTCTACATATACCTCCTCATTAATATACCCATTTAAAAATGCACTTTTTACATCCATTTGAAATAATTTGAAGTCCTTAGAGCTTGCAAATGCTAGTAAAAGTCTAATTGCCTCAAGTCTAGCTACAGGAGTAAAGGTTTCATCAAAATCTATACCTTCTTCTTGATTATACCCCTTTGCTACTAGTCTAGCCTTATTCCTTATTACAATTCCATTTTCATCAAGTTTATTTTTATAAATCCATTTGGTACCTATAATTGAATATTCAGAAGGTCGTTCAACTAGATTCCATACCTTGTTTCTAGTAAATTGGTTTAATTCTTCTTGCATTGCATTTATCCAATTTGCATCTTTTTCAGCTTCTTCTATGTGTTTGGGCTCAAAATGTGAGACAAAAGCTAGATGATTATTTAAGTTCCTAAGAGATGCTCTAGTTCTAACAGGTTGAGATGGATCATCTAAAATCAATTCTTTAGGATGCCCGTGAGCATACCTCCAAGCCTTAGTTAGCCCATGATCCATCATATCCTCTTGGCTTGATGATGCATTTCCAATTAATTTTTGTTCATCATCTTGTAACGTCATCTCATCAATCTTTTCTTCAAGAATTTCAGCATCATCATCAAAATTAACTCTTTTGCTAGAAGAGATATCACTAGAATCATCAAAAACAACATGTATGGATTCTTCTATAACTAGGGTTCTTTTATTAAAGACTCTGTAGGCTTTACTAGTTGTAGAGTACCCCAAGAATATACCCTCATCAGATTTAGAGTCAAATTTTCCTAGATTATCTTTTCCATTATTATGAACAAAACACCTACATCCAAAGATATGAAAATAGTTCACTTTTGGTTTTCTGTTTTTCCAAAGTTCATAAGGTGTTTTCTTTATAATGGGTCTTAATAAAACTCTATTTAATATATGACATGAGGTATTGATGGCTTCTCCCCAAAAGTACTTAGGGAGATTACTTTCACATAACATGGTTCTAGCCATTTCCTCTAGAGTTCTATTTTTCCTTTCCACAACTCCATTTTGTTGTGGTATCCTAGGTGCAGAAAAATTATGAGTTATCCCCTTTTTACTACAAAACTCATCAAATAAATAATTTTCAAATTCGGTTCCATGGTCACTTCTAATAGCTATGACTGAAGTATCTCTAGCATTTGTTACTTCTTTGTGAAATTTCTTGAAGACTGAAAATGCTTGATCCTTATGACCTAAGAACATGACCCAAGTGTATCTAGAATAATCATCTACAATAACTAGACCATATTTATTTCCACCTAGACTTGTGGTTCTAGTTGGTCCGAATAGGTCCATGTGTAGTAGTTCTAGAGGTCTAGAGGTAGAGACACACTTTATAGATTTAAAGGAGTTCCTTGATTGTTTGCCAAATTGACATGCTTCACATATTTTATTCTTTTCAAACTTTAGTTTTGGCAAACCTATTACGGAATCTCTCTTAACTAGTTTTGATATTGTGTCCATGCTTGCATGACCTAACTTACGATGCCATAACCAACTAGCATCATTATCCTTAGTATCATTAACAACTAAACATGGGTTATGTTTGGCAAGATCCTCAAAGTCTACAACATACACATTCCCACGTCTTATTCCTTTAAAAACTAAACTATTGTCATTTGAGTTGGTTATGATGCATAGTGATGGTTTGAACAAAACATCAAAACCTCTATCACACAATTGACTAATGCTAAGTAAATTATGCTTAAGACCATCAACATATCGAATATTATCAATAAAGATTGAAGGGGTAATTTGTACTTTACCTATACCAATGATGTGACCTTGGTTATTGTCTCCAAAAGTCACAGCACCTCCCTTCTTAGCTTCAAGGGTGAAGAATTGATCCTTGTCACCCGTCATGTGTCTTGAGCAGCCACTATCCAAGTACCAACAATTTTTGTCGACCTTGGCTGCAAGACACTCCTACACAAGCAAATCATATAATCTTAGGTACCCAAGTTTTCTTGGGTCCTTCATGGTTAGTAATGTTGGTTCCTTTTGGAACCCAAATCCTTTTAATTTTTCTATTAGTTTTTCCTTTTCTATAATCACATACATTTGCTTTGTGTCCTAATGTTCCACAGCAAAAACATGTTATTTTCTTAATTTTACTCTCCCCTGCTTTAACAAAGAAATTACTAAGAAATTTTTGCTTACTTTTAGGTTTATACCCTAAACCAGCTCTATTGAATACAGCTCGTTGACTATTAAGTATCATATTCAATTTTTCAGAACTATATGTAAATTTTTCAACCAAGGATTTGTATTTTTCAAGTTCATTAGTTAGTTTTTGTTTTTCTGATTTTAGAGTGTTTAATTCTTTTGTGAGATTCTCGTTCAAGATTTGTTTATTGTTTTTAAGTTCTGAAATTTCCTTAGTTAGTTTATCCTTGTTAAGTTCAGAAATTTTCTTGGCTAGTTTCTCATTATCCTTAGTTAAGATATTAGATTTTTTGAATCAACATTTGATTCCTTGTTTTAAGTTCTACATTTTCTTTAGTGATAGAGTCCTTATCCTTAACTAATTTATCGTATTTGTGGAGGTGAGGATTGATTGGTTAGTTTTAGCTCTTTATTCTTAAGATTTATAGCCTTATATTCAACCATTAATTCATTAAATGTATCATACAATTCATCAAAGGTAAAATCTAGATGCGTTTCGGATGATACCTCATTTTCATTTGCCATGAAGCAGAAATTGGCATTTTCTTCTTGTTCCTCATCCGATGATGATGATGATGAGTCGGAGTCCAATAAGGTGGAGACAAGGGCTTTCTTTTTCTTGTACTTTCTCCCCTTCTTTAGCAAGGGACACTCAGCTCTGATGTGCCCCGGCTTCTTGCACTCATAACATCCAATCTCCTCATTTTCCCTTTTCTTACCCTTATCCTTGTGATAGGAACTTGAGGGGCCTCTCCTTTGATGAAAGGACTTCTTTCGGTTGATGAATTTTCTGAACTTGCGCACGAGAAGAGCCTCATCATCATCTCCCTCATGATCTTCTTCTTCCCTGCTGCTACTGCAAGACAAGTCTTTGTTAGAAGATGTAGATTTGAGAGCTATTACCTTTTTCTTATGGGTGGACTCTTCTTCGCTGTGTTGTTTCATTGTGAGCTCGTGTGTCATTAGGGATCCAAGAAGCTCCTCAAGTGGAAGCTTGTTCAAGTCCTTGGCTTCTTGGATTGCCGTCACCTTGGCTTCCCATGACCTTGGTAGACAGCGAAGAACCTTCCTGACAAGCTCACTGTTAGTATAATTTTTGCCAAGGCTTTTTAGGCCATTGACAATATCAGTAAATCTAGTGAACATGCAGGTGATTGTTTCATTAGAATCCATCTTAAATAATTCATACTTATGAACTAATATATTTATTTTGGATTCTTTGATTTGATTCGTGCCCTCATGGGTCACTTCAAGTCTATCCCAAATCTCTTTTGCAGAATTGCAGGTGGAGACTCTATTGAATTCATTTCTATCTAATGCACAGTAGAGCACATTCATTGCTTTGGCATTGAGTTGTGCCTTCCTAAAGTCATTGTCATCCCAATCCTTTTCAAGTTTGGGTATAGTAACACTCTCTACATAGATGGATGGGATGTAGGGTCCATTTAGTATAATGGTCCACATCTCATAGTCTTGGGCTTGGATAAATATTCTCATCCTAGCCTTCCAATATGAGTAGTCGGATCCATTAAAGAATGGGGGTCTTTGGGTGGACTGGCCCTCAATGTGGGAAGATCCAAATGGGGTTGTCATTTTGATCTTTTACTCTTAGGGTAAAAGAGTTCCGGCTCTGATACCACTTGTTGCCCAGATAGACAACCCAAGAGGGGGGGGTGAATTGGGTTTTAAAATAATTTTGTAATTAAAACGTTTGTGGATGACTAATTAATACTTTTGCAAGATGATTAATTAGTTGCTATGTGCTGTGAGTGAAATGAGAGTAAGAGAGAGAGACACAAGCAATCACAAACACAATGTTTTTATAGTGGTTTGGAGCTAACCCTTGCTCCTACGTCCACTCCCCAAGTCTCACTTGAGAATTCACTATATCCCTCGGATTACAGCCGGTTGTTTTACAAGCTCACAACCCAACTTGTTGTTTTACGAGGTCATAACGAACTCGGTCGGTTTTCCCAGGCTCACCGACTAGAACCACCCGATTGTTTTTCTGGGATCACAATCGAACCCTTATACGTTGGTTTTACCCTCGGCTCACCAACCAACCTCTACACCCTTGATTCAATTCTCCGATTGAATCAAGTGACAAGAAAACAGTTTATAAAGAATACAGGAATAGCTTCTTGAAAAGCAAATATAAACAATATAACTAAAGAAGAGTTAGAAGCCCTCAAACAGATTTTTAGATTTGAGGAAGGAGGCTTCTCGAACTCTGCAATCTCCTCGTGAGTGGGAAGAAGATTTGCTATCAGATGAGGAGCCTTGAATGCGAAGAAGACGTTGGGAGTATGGACTTCAATGCACTTCTTCCTTCTTTCTCTTGTATTTACTCTAGAGAGGCTTTGGTAGGTGAAAATCACTTTAGCTTTGAATGGAGTCTCTCGTTTTTTTCTTGCTACAGTCCTCTGTGGCTATTTAAGCCATTCCCCACGGAAACTAGCCGTTAGACACACTTTTCTAGCCGTTCTGCACATTCTGCACATCCTGACAATGTGTCCATTGGGATCGGAGTCGACTCGCGCGATCTAGAGTCGACTCGGCTGTAGCAGGAGTCGACTCATGCTTTTCTGGAGTCGGCTCGGCAACTGTTCCAGATTTGAATTAAAGTGGTCTTCTCGACTGGGAGTCGACTCGACTTAACCCGGAGTCGACTCCCCAAAGTCTGGAGCTGACTTGGCATTTTTGGAGTCGGCTCATGCCAAGGAATCCATGGATGTATTCTTCAACTTGGCTCACTTGAGTCGACTCGTGAATTCTGGGAGTCGACTCAGTGCTCAGAGCCCGAACTCCCGATCTTCTGTCTTTTGGCTCGTCCAGTCTTGGAGTCGACTCGAACTGTTCCAGAGTCGACTCGGCTCTCAGTATCAGGAAAACAGTTCTCTGTCTTTTTGGAGTAGCGCTGCCTTGGAGTCGACTCGAACTTTCTTGGAGTCGACTCGCGTCTCAGAGACACAAATACTGTCTTCTGTCTTTTTGAGGTCGCGCTGTCTCGGAGTCGACTCGGCCTTTGCGGGAGTCGACTCGGCCCTCAGTGTCCGAAAGTTGCTCTCTGACTTTTGCCTTGTATTACACTGAGAGTCAACTCTTACTTTCTTTGGAGTCGACCTGCCAACCATCGGAGTCGACTCGCGTTCCTCAGGAGTCGACTCGGCTCTCAGGGTCCGAAAACTGCTCTCTGACTTTTTGTCTGTAACTCCCTGGAGTCGACTCATACTATCCTGGAGTCGACTCGGCTAGCATCGGAGTCGACTCGCGCACTTCAGGAGTCGACTCGCTGACAGGCTCTGAGTTGGGTCTTTCTGTTTGTCTGTCTGTTCTTAGTCGGAGTCGACTCGTAATGTTCCGGAGTCGACTCGAGCTTGTGCCAATGCTTCTGATACGCTTGGAGTCGACTCGTACTTTCCAGGAGTCGACTCGAGTCTCAGACTTTGGTTCATATAGACTTCTTAACTTATCCAAATTGTCTTGAACCAAATCTAGAGACTCTTAACCATAAATTTACAAGATTTTCACTGAAACACTAGATTGAATTCATTAGTAAACATAAGATATACTCAAATGCTTTGAGCTCATCAAAATCAAATAGGGTTACAATCAATCACTCCACAAATCGCGAAACTCTCCACTAAGGTATTCTCCTCCTCGATCTGATCGAAGAACCTTAATGAGTTTTTCTGTCTGTTTTTCTACTTCAAATCTGAATTTTTTGAACCTTTCAAATGCTTCAGATTTATGTTTTATAAGATAGACATAACCATACCGTGAGAAATCATCGGTAAAAGTAATAAAGTGAAAAAATTGACCCCTAACCTGCACATCGAACTCAGTCTCATAAATCACATAGGATGACTCCTAATCTATCAAGGTCGATAGATCCCATCTAGATGCAACCCTATTCCAAAATGAACCTACTGCAGCCAATTCGCACTATAAGGACCCGAATGACTAGGGTCCAAGTTCACATGCTCGTCAAACTACAGCAACCTCACAGTGAATAGCTGAGGCATCGCAGGTCAAAGGATCAGTCATACAACTGCACCATAAGTAGTCACTGACGAGTGGATAGACATCCATGTGACTACTATCTTTAGTCACGCTCAGTACCTTGTTCTCTAACAAGTACTTGCATAATCACTCCAGTGTCTCTACACCATGGACTCGAGACTCGTCCATCTGATTAAGTGATCTGTGCACTAATCTCAGCGGATCGATCACTATCCCTCGTGATGGATCCATCGATCAGGAGCATTTAGAAATTAATCCCTAATGACACATGCCTCAAATTCTCAACTCATTGAAATTATGTGTCATCATCTATTAATTTTTTGGACGATTCATGGACACGTACAAACATGAATGAAAAATAAATTGCCCAATCTTATTTATTAATAAGTGTCAAATTACAAATTTATGCCCCAGATTACAAATATGCGTCAGCTACGTTGGCTTCTAGGGCATACTTCTAACATGCACCTACTGAACGAGCAGGTTGAATTGCTCATTACCCATAGGCACAGCGGGTTATTCCAGCGGAACAGGTTTCAAGCTCTATAACAACCCTTAAAAAGTCGGAGCGTGGCGTTGCGAAGCACGTGATGCACCACGGGCTCCTCGTGACCTCATGCTGATTGTCTCTCCCTTCGATTAATGTTAATACAGCTGGGGAAGGACCCTTCTTTTAGTGCCAATCTATTGCCGCCAAATTCAAGCTGAGTTTGGAGGGCAACTTGGACGACCCTAAGCCGAGGTCGAAGTTGTTCATATTGGTTTATGTCCGAAGTCAAAGAGGTTCGTCTGGCCCGAAGCCGATGTGCCCAATATTTCTCCCATCGAGATAGAGGCGACTCGACCGGCCTTCAAGTGCTTCACCTCACTTGGCCTTTCCACCCTCTGAAGTTGCTGAAGTTATTTGTGATGGTGCTGTAAAACATCGAAGCGCGGTGTTTGTAATCCGGAGTCAAGGAATTTTACTGTCACACAGTAAGCCGCCGGTGGCGCACGCACCCTCACCTGCACACACAAAACCCGGCGTACATCGCATGCTTTGCGAGACGTGTGGGATCATGCTGGGGAGCACCATCTCATTGGCCATTGCATTGATGCAGGACAGAAACAGAATTCCGCTTTGCGACGGACGTGAACGAGGCCCTCCGCGCTACTCTCTCCCTCTCCTCGTCTCTACCCTTCATTAGATTTCCAGCTCCACTATAAACCTTTGCCAGCCTCGGATGGCTCGGATTCTTCTGATATTTGAAAGCATCGGTGGTCGTATCAGGTCTTACCCCACCAAGAGGATGGCATTGTTGAGGAGATTAAACCATTTACACACACAATCCAGAGCAAACCTAATCATTCGCCCACCTAGTAATCGCGCCAAACTTTCTAGCATCGAGACGACTCTAAAAACACTTCGACTCCGCAACTCTCCAGTAGATGTCAGCACCTACTGCAAGCTTCTAGATACTTGCATTCGCTCAAAATCATGGGTGCAAGTCAAGAAGATCCATCACCACATCCTTAGCAACAGTGCTTACGTCACAAACCCATCTCTCCTTGAGAGGATTGCCCTTGCGTATATATCTTGCAACGAAATCGAGCAAGCGCGCGTTGTCTTTGATCAAATTCCGCAGCCTAGCGTTTTTCTCTGGAATGCCATGATCAGGGCTTACTCTTCGAAAGGTCCATTTGATCGAGCCATCGATCTTTACCACCGTATGGTGGATTGTGGCATCAAACCGAACAAATTTACGTTCCCCTTTGTTCTCAAGGCATGTTCGGGTCTTGCAGCACTAGAGGAAGGCATTCAGATTCATAACCATGGGAGAAGGGTTGGCTTAGATTCTGATCTATTTGTGTGTACTGCTTTGGTTGATATGTACATGAAATGTGGGTGCCTGGATGATGCACATGAAGTGTTCAACAGAATGCCCAAAAGAGATGTCGTTGCATGGAATGCAATGGTCACTGGCTATGCACTTCATGGAATGTATGAGGAGACGGTTGGTTTTGTCTTAGAAATGCAAAAAATGGGTACAAGTCCGAACTCTTCTACCTTGGTAGCAATTCTTCCTGTGGTTGGACAAGTGCAGTCACTGAAACAAGGGAAAAGCATTCATGGGTTCTGCGTAAGGAGGTGCTTTCATGAGGAAGATGTTCTGGTAGGTACTGCTTTACTGGATATGTATGCAAAATGTGAATACTTGAACTATGCTTGGAGAATATTTAGTAGCATGACTGTCAGAAATGAGGTGACTTGGAGTGCAATGATTGGAGGGTATGTACTGTGTGATAGGGTGATAGAGGCCCTGTGGGTATTTGATCAGATGATGCTTGAGGGATCTACTAATGTGTCACCCGCCTCTTTCGCTTGTATTCTTCGGGCTTGTGCCAGTTTCTCTGATTCAAGAAAGGGGACAAGGGTACACTGTTATGTGGCTAAATTTGGTTATCTTTCAGACATCAGTGTTTCAAATTCTCTTCTCTCCATGTATGCTAAGGTTGGAAGTCTTGATGATGCTTTGAGGTTTTTCAATGAGATGGATCCAAAAGATACTGTCTCTTATAGCGCAATTATTTCAGGATGTGTACAAAATGGGAATGCTAAGGAAGCACTTAATATATTCAGAAAGATGCAATTATCTAGTATAGAGCCAGATGCTGCAACGATGGTGGGAGTTCTTCCAGCTTGTTCCCATTTAGCTGCTCTGCAGCATGGAAAATGTGCTCATGTCTATGTCACAGTTTATGGGCTTGCATCAGAGATTTCAATATGTAATGCTCTGATTGACATGTATGCAAAGTGTGGGAGAATCGACCTTGCTAGGGAAGTTTTTGATAGGATGTCAAAACAGGACATAGTGTCATGGAATACACTGATTACAGGTTATGGAATCCATGGGTTGGGTAATGAAGCTATCTTATTGTTTTATACCATGGTAGGCGATGGTTTACTGCCTGATGACATCACATTTATATGCCTTATATCTGCTTGCAGTCATTCAGGATTAGTTACTGAAGGAAAACACTGGTTTCATGCTATGAGTCAGATTTATGGTATTACCCCAAGGATGGAACACTACATCTGTATGGTTGATCTTTTGGGTCGTGGTGGTTTTTTGGATGAAGCCAATGATTTGATCCAAAAGATGCCATTTGAACCAGATGTTCGTGTGTGGGGTGCCTTGCTTGGGGCATGCCGAGTTCATGAGAACATTGAACTGGGTGAAAAAGTGTCAAAAGTGATACATAAGCTGGGGCCTGAGGGTACTGGTAACTTTGTTCTGTTGTCTAATATATACAGCGCTGCTGGGAGATTTGATGAAGCTGCACAAGTTAGAAACCTGCAGAGGGACAAGGGTTTTAAGAAAAGTCCGGGATGCAGTTGGGTTGAGATTAGAGGCACTGTCCATGCTTTTATTGGTGGGGATCAATCACATCCACAGTCATCAAGTATACACCAAAAGTTGGAGGATTTGCTGGCGCAGATCAAGAAATTGGGTTACCAGGCCGATACAAGTTTTATATTGCAAGATATAGAACAAGAGGAGAAGGAGCATGCTCTTCTACACCATAGTGAGAAGCTGGCAATAGCATTTGCACTTCTCAATCTGAGGTCTGATGAGCCCATATTTGTTACTAAAAATTTGCGTGTTTGTGGTGATTGCCACACTGCCATAAAGTATATCACATTGGTCACAAAAAGAGCTATCACTATACGGGACGCTAATAGGTTTCATCACTTCAATGATGGACTGTGCAACTGTGGAGATTTTTGGTGAGTGTTGAGACATGGAACCAGATCTGGTGCATGAAAACAAATCTAGCAGATGAACTCTCATTGGCAACTTAGTAGTCACCTGACTTTCTGTACAATAACACAAGAAGAAAGGTTATTTATACTATAAAAAGCACATAATTACCATAAACTGTTGCTGTTTCTTTCTTTTTACAAGTTATATCAGCTTTTCTTCATTTTACACAGTACATATTTTCCTACTAATTTGGGATGAAATGTATTTTGATTCGCAGTTTCACTTTTTATAATCTAAAAATTCTAGAATGTTTAGCTTTCTTCTGTTTATTGATTATCCTTTAAGAGGAAGATGATCAACAGGTGATCGTAAACTGATAATTAGAAGCAGATGATGCAATTTTATGAAATTTTCATGAGCTAGACATGTTAATTGGATCACTGTTCTATTTATTATAGTTAACAGTTCTTTTTTAAATCCATCTAGAGATCTAGATACATTGATGTAAAAGCTAAATGATTTAATCTAAATTTGTTTGATGCATGTAATTTGCTGTATAGTATTGGAATGGTTAATAGCTTATATGACTGGTAATTCTGTCCCTTCATTTGTAACATGCATTGGCACCTTGACAAAGTGTGTTAAAATTTAGATAACTCTGACTAATGCAATTCGAATCCAAATAAGAAATCCTGCATCAGACACGTCCTTTCATATATTACGTTTCCGAACATTTCTTAATGTTCCTCAGTGTGATTACTGCTTGTTGAGCAAGAAATACATTTATTGCTTTCCAGGTAATGTGTACCTTTTCTGCAGTCTCTAACATAGCTTCCAAAGCTTAAACTGCAAGCATTCAGATCAATCAGAACAAGCAGGAAGTTGGGAGATGATCACACAGGGTGGTGGGTAAAAAGTCAGGCTGCTGTTGCACATTCTTCTAGTGTTGTGGGTCCAACTTGCAGTGGTATGAACTGTAGAGCAACCAACAAACATGAAATACAGACTTTTATCTTTTTATCTCAGAAAATTAATGGCAGAAATTTGGTTGTAGGAACTCCAAAGAGAAGGAAAGTTGAGAAAGTCCTACAAAAAGGCTTCCTGGAGGATGTCACCTTGAGTTTGTTAAGTCAATGCAGGAGACAGCTGCTCTCTGCAAACACAAAAAGGGGAAATACTCTTCATAGAATCAGTAATTAATTTCTGAGCTTTTATTTGCTTGCTACTTGTTTAACCTATTTAAATACTCCCATTTTTATGATGAAAGTAACCAGTATTTGGTTGGATATACTAGGAAGCTGCCAGTTTGCCACCAGGAGTGAATCAGCTAAACTGGAACCAATGAAGTGAGAATTATTGCCTTATAATGAGAAATAACACCAATTTCTCTTTCATCTTCTTTGTTATTTACATTCTTTCTTGAGCTCTTAGTTATATTACGGTAATTCTATATAAGTATGTGCATTTGCTGAATCATAGGTACACAATACACAAACCTTAGATATGTTCCAAATCAGTATACTTTTTTCTTTTGTATGTGTTTACTACTACCATATATCCTGAGGGTTGCAGAATTTCACATCCAAGCTTTACATTTTTTTTTTGATATTCTTGAAGATTCAGGGTATCAAGTTTTCTTTCTAAATTTTGTCATTAGCTATCATTGTAAATTGTCATATTAATATAGAAGATGCATAGAAACAATGCATTCTTCATAGTTTAAAGTGTCTCTTTTTTTCTAATTTGTATTTTCCCTATGTTTCTCTCTCTACTGATTATTTCAATTTGACTTCTGAGTAGTGCAAGCCTGCTTTGAATTCTAGTCTCAATTATTCACTTTTCCCCCAAAATCTTACATTGTCTCTTTTAATCTTTAACCTTTATATCAAATAAGGTCACCATGTTCCTAGTGTTTTACTTTTCAAAACTCTGGTTTTCTAAATCTACTGCCAGACGAGGAATGTTGGTGGTCTGTTGAATTAAAGAATTTTTTTTTCATATTATTGTTCTAAGTCTTTCTTCTGCAATTTGCCCTCTAGGAGCTTCTTTCATCTTCTATAGCAGATCTATATTTGCATGTGTTAAGAAGTTATGACATGTGGTGGCACGTGAGCTCCTTGTCTCGAAAAATAATCTTTACTGATGGTTCATATGGTTGTGCTTTTTGAAGTTCCATGGTGACATACAAAAACTTCTTCCTTATTTTTTGATTGTGTATAAAGCCATCAAATCATATAAAATTTCATTTTTTTCCAATATGATGATACTCTATGGCAATTGGTATAATTGGGAAGATGATCAGGTTTTACTCCATCTATGATGATGAATTGAAATTTGATATGATGTGCAACTGGAATTCTCAAGTCACAATAATTCATTTCCCATGTCATATGATGACAATCAACTAATTTGGATGATACAGTTAATTTTGTTGATATGCTCTTTCTTGTCTAGATGGCTTTACTCTTAAGAAGAACTAAAAGAAATATGGTTTCATCACTTATTTATTATTAGAAATGCAACAGTCTGATTAAAAGGTATTAGATTTGTTGATCACAATTGTGGTAATGATGCTCTGCTTATTTGTTTAGGAGGTATCAAATACAGTCTTAATCAAGTTTATGTCGATGAATAAGGGACAAAGGAATGGGATCCAAAGTAAGGAGGCATCTATGAACTTAATTTCATTAAAATTGTGTTTTAAGGTAGTCTTGATCAATGTTTTGAAATGGAGGTACCTCACAGGCTTTTCAGAGGTCAAGAAAGCCCAAAAATCAATAAAACTTTCAAAAATCTATAGATCCTTGCACAAAGCAAAGGCTACTCAAATAAGCTTGTTGCCACAAGAACAGTTGTAAGTGTGGGGATTGGGAACAGAAGGATCCCCTTGTGGTTTCTGAAACTTCTTTTTAGTTTACATTAATTTTTCATAGGATCAAACCCAGCACAACCACTTGCTTGCTGTTGCTTTCCTAACAACTAGAATATACTTCCTTTATATCCAGATCACCCCACCAAAACCACCTGCATTGCTAGAAGTTGTTATATATCCTTATCTAAATCTGTGTCCTCATTATATATATTCACTCCTTCCTTGCCCCAGTATCAAGATCACATAAGATTCAGGGGCCTACAGGATCACAAAAAGATTTTGATGTCAGTGCAGAGCAGAACTCAGGGGAACACTTTGGGATTTCCGTCATGGGCCCTCCTCCACAATGCCTTCAGGTAACACCCTTTTTGACAACCCACCTTCTTCTTTCTCTTTGCAGGCGTCTCTTATATCCAACTTTCAATCAACTAATTAAGCCTTCACTCTGTTTCTCTAGTTTAGCTTAAAATTTTGGGATGATGGCAATTATTCCCTTCTTCTATTCTTTGTCGCTTGATGCTTTTGTCAAATCCCAACACTCAACCAAGCACTCAAGCGCCCCCTCCCCCCCTCTGTGTTTTGTTTGCTTATCTGCCTATGTGGCTTAGCAAGACAGCTTTGGTTATCTCCATCCAAATACTGTAGGCTTGCAGGTGGAAGATGAAGAGTCAGTGTAATTAGTAAGGCTCTGTAGAAGTCTGCAAAGATATCAGCAGTTATGCGGCAAGAGACTATGGCTTGTCTGTTCAGGTTTGTGGTTGATATGACAAAGTAGAAGCTGCTTCTTGTAGGATGGTCACTCAGGAACTGATCTGTAGCAAATTTGCTACTATGATAAAGTATAAGAGTTACAGTGGCTTGTAGCAAGTTTACTACTATGATGAAGTATAAGAGTCATAATAGTTTTTCTTCGTGTGATTTCACTAATTTGTAGATATATTAGTGATTTTTTCCTTTTGGTGGTTTTGCAAATAGGAAGACTTTGAAGCAGGTTGTGTGAGTGGACTGTTCTACAGAAGAAATATTGGTGGAGGTATGATCCAGTTATGGCCCTTGAAATAATTGTGTTAGTTCTTTATGGGCTTATAGTGAGAGGAAGAGTTAGAGAGATTTTGTACAATATTTTACTAGTTTTGTTCTATGATTCCACTTAGATTCAGATGCATCTATAGAAATAAGGTATTTGTCAAAGGTTGCATATACATGCAAAGGCAAACTCCTTATGCCTCAACACTTTGTAGCCACATATGTATGGTCCAGTTCCAGTAGGACTGGTTCTGAACCAGTTCCCCTTCCCACTCTCTTCTTTTGCTTTTAAAGATAAGTTGGGAAGGCCTGAGAATCTATCTAAACAATCTCCTTCTCCCCTCCCCTCGTAGCTAACAACACACCGATTCAGCATGATTGAAGGATGATCAAACTCAAAATAAGATATACTTCCTCTTTCTAACCTTATTTCTTCTTTTTCTTTGGATGCGAAAAAATGCCCTAAAATTCGCAAAATAAGGGGAGATCTTGCCAAAAATTTTGATTTTAACATGATTTCATGATATGTTGTAGATCTATGGTTGATTTATGGAAGATCTGAGAATCTATCTAAACAACCTCCTCCCCCCTCGTGGCTAAAAACATGCCGATTCAGCATAATTGAAGAAGGATCAAACTCAAAATAAGGTATGCTTTCTCTTCCTAACTTTATTTTCTCTTTTTTTTAGACGTCGAAAAATGCTGCAAAATTCGCAAAATAAGGAGATATCTTGCCACAAATTTTGATTTTAGCATGATTTCATGATATGTTGTAGATTTATGGATGATCTACACAATCGAATAAAAATTTTTAATTTTTGGATTATATATAATTTTTAAAATTAAAAAAATATATTTTTGGATTAAAAAATAATAACAAAATAAAATATAAAAAATTATAAAATTAGAAACATATTTAGGAGTATGCAAGCTACTATCCATCTAAATTTGATATCTATTTATTTAAGTTTTGATGCAATAATATTCTTAGTGGCTTAAGCCTAATTTTTAAAAAATAAGAAATAAATAACCTTTGATACATGCCTACAGGCCTAGAAAAATATATGTAACATCATGGTAGGGTTCTACATGGATCTGAGCTCAAATTATTCTTTCAAAATATTTATAATTAAAAATATTTTTAAATTTAAAAATAATTAAAAATATATAATTAATACCAAAAATTATGAAAATTAGTAATACACATTACATATTTTAGTAGTATTTTCTGAAGCAGAAAACATATATTTTTGAATTTATGGTATTTAAACATATTTTTAAATTTAAAAATTATTAAAATATATTAATAAATGAAAGATATGAAAATTGAGTACTATGTATCAGATAAGTCAGATATATTTTGTGAAGTAAAAAATATTTTATAATCATAATAAAATTTTGCTATTTTTAAATAATTGATAAACTGACGTACTTGATAAATCTGTAGAAATGGAACTATTAAAAAAAAAGAGCTAGAGCATGATATTGGTTGGGATAATGAGCAAATATTCTTGGGTCGGCACTATTGAAAGTGCAACTGGTGCAACACAGAGTTCAAAAAAAGAGGGGTAACTAGGTTAAAGCAGCAACTAACTAATGATCACTCCGACATAGGTATGTGCTGGAAATGCCCATAGTTGGTTCGATAGCTGACGAAAAATTACTTCATTGATTTCAAAGCAGCGAAGCAGAGGGTTGCCATGAAGCAGGCGGAGGTGGATCGTTGAGCAGCAGAGCCATCTTCTTATCACTCTAGGAAGTCAGAGGAGGTGTTCGCTCTAGATGATGAAGAAGCACATATTTGGGCACCATTCAGGCGAGCCTGGATGATTAGTGGCAACAGGATGAGGTGGCTAAGCATAGAGCTCGATTTGGGCCCTCATACTACAACTTAGGCTCCGGTTCTGCAAGCAACAGGGCAGATCCAGAGTTCAGAAGGATCTTCTCAGTTAAGAAGGCCGTCAGCAGAGGTGGTGGTTGTATTGCATTTATGCTGGAGACTTTTGGTAGCAAAAAAATCTTTTATGAAGATTCCACCTGCAGTCATCATCCATGATTCAGATCTGCATGCCTTTTCTAATAAGGATTCAAAGGAACAGAGAGTTGACACAATACTTGTAGGCTCAAGTGTGGCGCATCCAAAGGAAAACAACAAGTTTCTAGGCTGTGAACAGTATTGGAGTCGACTCCTGGAGACTTGGAGTTGACTCCGGCACGCTGTGAAGACTTGGCACAGTGCAGGGGTCGACCCCAGGACTTCAAGGGTCGACTCCTTAAGAGCGACAGGAAAAAGTCCGAGAGCTGTTTTCTGGGACAGCTTCAGGGGTCGACCCCAGGACAGCAGGGGTCGACCCCAGGACTGCAGGAGTCAACCCGAGCACTGTTTTCACGGGATTTTCAGGCGTGAAGCGGGCAAAGTCAAGGTTTTTCAGGTCTCAAAGGGTCTAAGTCATTCTTGGGCTAGGTTTAGGCTCAAAGGGGGAGAGCATGTAAGTCATGGACTTGGGTTGAGTGCTTTCTTATGTGGCTTAGGGGGAGATTGAGTTGGTGTATGATTAGACTAAAATTGGGTGCCTATATAAAAGCTTGATGTAATCAGTTTTAGGGTTATCACTTGGATTATTGCTTGAGCAATAAAGAGCCGCCAGAAAACTTTCTCCCACGTTCTCTCTTCTCTTCCTCTTCTTCTCCACGGAAACCCTAGTTTGTGAAAGGAAATCTGGGAGTTCGGTTGGAAGGAAGGGAGGGATTTGCGGACGGAGTTGGACCATGGTCGTGGGAGAGGATGGAACACGAGCTTGTATGCGGACGGCTGGGAATGAGTTCTGTTTTGAGGCAGGGGTGGATTACGTGGAAGCTTGATCTCTAAATACTTAAAGGACGATGTGGACACGGGTACCCCTGCAAACACGAAAGAAACTCGCGTTGAGCTGAATCGTGGAAGGAATACATGATCTAGACGCTGGACCGCAAAGATGGAAGCTTGATCCTTAGATGCAGGAGGTGCATGTGGTTTGGGTTCAGGAATTATCCCAACTGAGTTCGGCCCGACCTGCATACATTAGACTCGACCAAAATAATTAAATCAAACTCGAATTACTTCTAATAATTTATTAAAATGCAATGATGAAGGAAAACACATTTTCTTATGTTTAAATTTAAAATATGTGTATAAAAATAATAATAAGTGCTATGGAACGTAGATAAATTTATTCATTATTTAGCACTTATCACACCCCCCAAACCTGCATTTTGCTAGTCCTCGAGCAAAATAAAAGCTAACTCACTTTCGCAGGAATCGCGATTGCATTTACCGTATGCAATAAGGCTTTAAACCCCTAGGTGGCCCTAGTGGACGAGTTTTGTCTCGTGAGGGTTTCCGGCGCAGATACCCACAAACTGCTGTCTCTACCCAAAGAATTTATTTTATTATTTTATAAAATCTAATTTCAAATGCATAAGTGTCAATAATTTCAAAAGCATACAAAGTTTTAATTACTAAGTCAGCCTAAATCCTAGGTCAAAATGCAATTCAAGTGGAGGTCATTAAGTTTCCGTTAGGGAGTTGTAAGATTTTTTATACTTGAGTGCTCGGTGAAATCGGGACCATACAAGCTAAGGCTTTAGATCCCCCAAAATACTGCTAAAACTAGTAGTTTCCAAGAATTGGTCAGATAAGACCAATCACTGATTCAAAATCATCCTATCTTGCAGGATTTCAAGAGTTGTGGATGTTTACTTTAATACCTCATGGGCTTTATCTGTAATATTTCAGTTTACTCGAATTTTTACAACGACGGCTTTCACACTATCGTCTTTTTCAAGGTCAATATTATTTTCTCTTTTTCTCTTTCTTTTTTTTTGTTTTTAATTAATAAATTATGCACTTTTACTCTTGTAATGATTCCTCCGTGTAGCGAGCATTCAATCAACAACTCCCACGCTAGATGGCATCAAGATTCCCCTACGGACCTATGCTCGGGTTCATCATCACGCCCGCTGACCTTTGACGATAGGTAGCCCTTTTCGATGTACCTGACTAAATTCACTCTTCTTTTTTTTTTCTTTTTTTCTTTTTTTATAAATTTTAATTTTAATTTTATTTTAATAAATATGGGATAATAGTGAATTAGATAGGTATGATTCATCAGGACTCAAGGTTACTACCAGACTTAACAACATAATGTTGAACCTAACCCTTAGAAGTGCAGGCCATGTGTGTTGTGAAATTCCAAAGTAAAAATTATCTTACAACTCACTAAAAAAACTTTTAATGAAAAGAACTCAAATTGTCTTACTCCTGACTATTCATTGGGTTTTTTTAGATTTTATATACTTCGTGTGTTTATCATTTCAGCACTCAGGCATAGAAATTAGGTTTTTTTTTTGAATGAAAAACTTATTCAAAAATGCAAAAAAATTCGAATCCTATACCCCTCAACCTAGATCAGACATTGTCCTCAATTTTTTTTGATATTATATTATTATTTTTTTATTATTTTATTTTGGATGAAAATATGATACATATGGAGGATAGAAGCATTTTACCTTAGTTGCATCAGTAATATGAGGACTCCTGTTAAGAAATTACAAAAAAATACGATAAGAAAATATGCAAAAATAACCTACGAGAATTGGGTTGCCTCCCAACAAGCGCTAAGTTTAACGTCTTCAGCCAGACGCAGCGCATCCTTAATTATATCATGTTTGGCTCATGCCGAGTTTTCCAAGGAAGAAAATTTGTGGGAGACTGATTGTCGGGCACGGAGTTGACTGCTTCTATGGCCTTGTCTATAGCAAAGTCAAAATGGGCCAAGCATGTTTTCAGAGGGTCATCTGCCAAAATATAGGGAAAGGTTTCTTCTACAAGATCGTCTATTTTGTCTATTAGGAAGCACTCAACTTCCTTTGCAGGTTGATCAGAGGCACGAAATATATTTAACTTGACCTTCATATTCCCAAAAGATATATTCATCACCCCAGTTCCACAATTAATACATGCATTGGCTGTAGCTAAGAAGGGAGAAAGCCACACGCCACCCTATTTTCTTTGATGCTCATGGCTGAAACCCCAAGAGGAAGGAGGCTCTCCCACGGCACAAAAACCAAGAGGGGAGGAGGCACTCTCACGACATAAAAAAAAACAAGAGGAGAGGAGGCTCTCTCACGGCACAAAAAGCCAAGAGGGCAGGAGGCTCTCTCACGGCACAAAGGGAGGAGAGAAATCCATGATGTGGGCCGCCCCTTATTTTCTTAGGTTTTTTTTAACTTGTGGAGCTCCTAACTTTTAGGAGCTCCATCTTATCCCTAGGGGCTGTCGTATCTTGCATGGGATGAGAGGAGGGGGCTTGCAGCCCCCTTTTTCCTTCTTTTTTTTTTTTTATAACATAGGCATGAGCTCCTACAAATTAGGAGCTCACGTCTATCCAAGAGGAGGGGTGTACGCCCCTCCTTATTTCCTCTCACGTAAAACCAAGGGGACGGGCCCCTCCCTCTTTTCCTCTCTTGCCTCACGCTCCACTTAATCAAATTAAGTAGGGCGTGGGGCCTCTTTATGGGTGTCTAATTCCTTTCCAAAAGGGGATTAGGTGGCCTCATGTTTATCCATAAGATTAAATCAATTATGAATCTTGGAGTCCTAATCTACTTAGGACTCAATTGGATCATGACTCAATTGAACTCTTCAATCCTAATCCAATTAGGAGTCATCTTAATTTATTAGATCAAAATTAATTAGAACTTTAGGAATCCTAATCCAATTAGAACTCATATGGTTTTAGTCCTAATCCAATTAGGACTTTAGGAATCCTACTCTAAGTAGGACTCTAATTTAATTTGAAGTCCTAATCTAATTAGGATTCTAGGAGTCCTACTACAAGTAGGACTCTTATTAAATAAGATCAAGCTCAATTAATTAGGTTCAATTGATTCAATTAAATTGCAATCAAATTGTAATTATTCCTTCTTCTACTCACTAAGAGTTAGTGAGTTAAAGAGTTAGTGAGTTAAAACAATTATCAATTAAATTGATAATAATGAACTATTATGATTCTAAATCATAATTCAACCATTAGATCGGTCAATACCTCTAATGTGTGTGACCCCATAGATTCTATTCTGTCTGGTAGTGAGAAATATCATGATCCTTATCACAATATCATTAATACTCCTTTCAATGGGTTGGAACAATTCCAACTCTTCTCATTCGGGTTCGCTGATCACCAAGTGAACGCCTTTGAGTCTCACGATTCACCAGTGACACCTAACAGCATGTAGTGGCAACTCAGCAGAATGGAATGATGAACCTCTAGGTGCAATTATCGTATGATACAGTCCCTCTATCGTGGATCCTGACAAGATGGAGGTCATGGATAACTCGTCAAATTCCATCGTCTGTCATATATCAAGATTTATTCGACTTAAGTTCGAAATTGGAAAACTCTTTTTCCAAAAACTATCTTGGCCAAGGATTTACGAACTCAGTCTCATAAATCACATAGGATCTCTCCTAATCTATCAAGGCCGATAGATTCTATCTAAATGCATTCCTACTGCTACAATGAACCTACTGCAGCCAATCTGCACCACAAGGACCCAAATGGATAGGGCCCATGTTTATGTGCTCGTCAAACTATAGCAACCTCACTGTAAATAGCCAAGGCATTGCAGGTCAAAGGACCAATCATACAACTGCAGCATCAAATAAGCCATTAACGAGTGGATAGACATCCAAGTGACTATTTGCTATGGTCACGCTCAGTACCCTTGTTCTCTAACAAGCACTTGCACTATCACTCCAATATCCCCACACTGTGGACTCAAGACTCGTCCATCAAAGAAAGTGATCTGTGCACTAATCTCAGCGGATCGATCACCGTCCTCGTGATGATCTATTGATTAGGAGTTATTCAGCAATTAATCACCAATAACACATGCCTCAAATTCTCAATTCTTGAGAATATGCGTCATCATTTTATTAATTTCTTCGACGATTTATGGACACATAAGAATATGAATGAAAAGAATGCCCAACTTAATAAATTCATAATTAGGTCAAGTACAAATTTATGTTCCAGAATAAAATAATGCATTAGCCAAATTGGCTTCTAGGGCATACTTCTAACAGTTTCGATGCGAGATATAGATAGATAGATAGATTGAGAGAGAGAGAGAGGGAGAGCCATGGGTGTGAGAGGAGATGGGGGTTTTGGGATGTAGAGGGTAGAGCGCCCATATCTAAACTGCGTAGGACTCTCTCCTTTCTCTTTTTTAAAAAAGCTGGGTACTACAAATAGCTTTCTTATATGCACTGTTTTCAATTGTCACATTCTGTTCTTCTCCTTCAACATCTTTTGTCACTCTACATTGCTTTTCAGATTCTTCCTACTCGGTCATTTCAGTATGCATGCTTTGCCTGTGCTGTCATGATTGTTGCCTTTGTGGCAATCCATGCGGATATGTTTCTAAAAGGGAAAACTTAAACATGCAGTTTAGGCATACTTATTCTTTGACATCACTGTCCTTGTATTTTAGGCAACAAAGAAGATGAGGGCAGTGGTTTTATATGGCCAAAGGGGGATGCTGGAGAGCGGGGCATCCAGTCGTTGAATTTTCAGTCACTTGCTATGGGCCCCTGGGTTCAACAGTCACTTGAACCATTATTGCTGGGAAATGAGCTCAATTTGTGCCAAGCCATATCTGCTGCAGCTTTGCAGGAAATCAGGGGTGGGGATTTTATGATGCAGCAATTTCTTCAGTATCAGCAACCTTTTTCATTTCCTCAACAGTCCTGCAGAAATAATCCATTGCTACAGCAGCAAATTTTTCAGCAGACTCCTCAAGAGCAGATTGTCATCCCCCAGTCACAATGTGTAACTGAGAATCTTGCACATTCTGTTCCAGACCAACAGTTGCAGCGAACTCATAATGAACAACAGAAGCAGCAGGTTCAACAACCACAAACATATGCAGAGGCATTCCAGATTCCCAAGAATCATATGCATCAGCAACAGTCACCTTTGCCACCTCAGTTGTGCCACCTCAGTTGTGCCAAAATCAGTTTTTCTTGCTTCAAGCTTAAACTTTTCACCAGTCCCTGCATCTAGTTGCATCCAGCGTATGTTGGGGTCTTCTTATGCTGAAGGAAATGCTACCATTCTAAACTGCTCTAGACTTGGTAATCCTATAATAAGTGAGCAAAATCAGCAACCTTGGGAGCCTAGGTTTACAATGTCACAGGTTGCTCCGTTTGGCAGTACTGTAATGCTTCCTTCATTTGCTGAGAAGGATACTTCTGTGGGATGTGAAAATTGTGCAAATCTGCAGAACCATACCCTGTATGGTCTTGGCAAGGATTTTCCATCCTCCCTCTCTATTGCGGTGCCTAATGTTGGCACAAGTGGCAGTGACAATGATATATCAACAGTGCCATATGCTGCTTCATGTTTTTAGAATTCTCTATATGGTTACCTGGATGGGTCTTCTGGCTCGCTGCAAAGTGCAGCAGAGATTGATCCAGCAACCCAAATGTTTGTGAAGGTATGATTTATAGATATGGTGCTTCCACAATATTTGATATTTTTCTTGACTGAAAAGGCTTCTGTTTACTTATGTAGGTTTATAAGTCTGGATCAGTTGGGAGGTCGCTGGACATCTCTCAATACAGCAGCTATGATGAACTTCGTCAGGAGCTGGGTCAGATGTTTGGTATTGAGGGTCTATTGAATGATCCTCTTAGATCAGGCTGGCAGCTTGTATTTGTCGACAGGGAGAATGATGTGCTTCTCCTTGGAGACGACCCATGGGAGTAAGATCTTCCTGGATTTGCTCTTTCTATTGGTGCCATGTACTTTTGTCATAAGCTCTGCATAGAACTAGGTCACAGTCCAATGCCAAGACACTTCCTGTGTATGTGGGTCTTTGATAAGTTGTCATGCTGCATTAAATGTGCTACTTGCTCAGGTGCCTGCTTAGATTACAATTTTCTTTTTCATGATTTTTCAATAGATAGCAAAATATTGTTGAAAATCGGAGTGTGAGTAATTTAAGAGATTTTTAAATTTAACAAGGTCATAAAGGAAAGAAAGGTCCTAAAGGAATAAATGTCTAGAGCAGAAAAGGTTGGTCAAACCATTGGATGATGAGTCCTTCAACCCAAAACAGGGGGATGATTGACCAGTGCACTAATAAATATCTGCGTGCATGCCTACTTGAATGAACAACCATTTTTCTCTCCCATGTTCTAATTCATAATGCTCTTTGAACTACTTATGGTCAGCATGATTTATGGATTCAATAACAAAGTTTACGTCTCCTGAATGCAAGGGTACATGAGCTTCTGTTAGAGAAGCATGTGTATAACATACTAGATCAAGGTATGCTGAGCCTGTACCGAACCGGTGCCGACGGGCACCGGTACGGTACAACGTATAAAAACGGTTCCGACCCAAATTGGTCATTTAATTGCCTGGTTCGCGCAGATGCGGTGAATTTTTTTTTTTGGGAAACGCGTGCGGACGCGAGAGCGGAGAACGCACGCCCGTGCGCGATTCCCTAGCAAGGAATCGCGCCCGAGCGCGGTTCCCCATGCGGGGAACTGTGCCCATGCAGGATGCCAGCCCGCTTGGGGGCATTAAATGCCGCGCGCGTGGCTAACCGGTACCGAACCGGAACCATACCGATGCCGGTGCTCACCGGTATGCCGGTACGGTTTGTCCGGCGAACCTTGTTAACTAGATACTAAAACTATATTACTGATTACTGACAGATTTCAGTAATGTTTTATTATGGAAGTATTCCATAAAATATTTTTAGATTATCTAGTGTATCAAAATAGTTGCTTGAAGAAATTATGAATTTGAACCATAGTATGCTGAACCGGCCCGTATCAGCCCGTTCAGCTCGTACCGGACTAGTTCGGTCCCTGACCGGTTCGGTACAGCGGTGGAAAATGGGGCCAGAGTTAAGCAGTATGGAGGGCGTACCGGCGCGAACTGGACCAGTTCGCGCCGGTACGCCTTCGGGCGCTTTGTGGCATTTAAATGCCACAAAGTGGCATTTTTCATGCCACAGCACGCCGCGCGCGCTGTTGCCGGTTTGGGATTGGTTCGACTGGTACCGAACTGGGCCAGTAGGCGATCGGTACGCCTATCGGTACCGGTTCAGCATACCTTGATTCGAACTTCCATTTTCAAACTGATATAGATGGCGTCACACTATCAACTGTTTTCAACTTATTTTGCTCAAATAATTTCAGCTTTGAAACACCAGACTGTAGATTTGGCCTTACAAGGTTTAACCTGGATACTAAAAATTTCTATATCGCAATAAAGAGTAATATAAGGATGAATATAGTGGATTAAAACAAGACTAAGAACCAAGGTGGCCGAATCGGCCCGTACCGCCCGGTTCACCTTGTGTTGAACTGAATTGGTGTGGAATCGGGTCAGGCCGGCCCTAATTTTCAAACCCCCCCTCCCCTCGTATCGGGTAGTTCAGAGCGGAACAGGTGCGAACCACTCGGTTCCACCAGCTAAAACCAGTTCAGGCCCCCTCCTTTCTATTTGAATGATAGAAGGGCCTAAGAAGGCCCGGGAAGCCTTCTGAAGCCATTCTTCTTTTTTTTTTTTTTTCTTGTCAAAGCCCCCTTCGCCAGAAACAAAGCGATTTTGATGATTAAAGAAGCATCTCTCTGAAACATCAAGAAGCATCATTTAGGATATGTCGGGGTGATCGAAATATTAAAAAACATCAAGAAACATCAAATTACACGTAAAATCATTCAAAAAAATTGGAAAAAAATTGATTACTATTCATTGAAGCTTAAAAGAGATTAAAAAAAATTGGCATGCCGGTTTGGAATCATCATGCTACCTTGAACAGTATGTTGGTACAGTACTGAACCGGTACTGTACAATGTCATATTGAACTAGTCTCCAACCGGTATGGATCCCGGTATTGGTTCGGCAGACCTTGCTAAGAACAGTTGTATCAAGGTTGCAAAAGTGAAAGGAATTTGAGTATTTTTTTTGTTTTGTTTTGGTCTACATGATTGGCCTTTCTTTCCAAGAAGCTAGTTGTAATTTGCTCCTGTGGCAAATTAGCTTGTCTGATATTCAGAAGTATTTATCAATTTTATGATGGATATTAAAAGCCGATAATGCATATAATCAGTTCCAATGATTTTATAAAAGACAATTATTGAAAAGAAAAGTTTTAATGTTGTAAGTCTTTTAAGATAAATATATTGAAGAAATTTCATAGAATTCTATTATTAGCTAGGGAAAAAGCTACCGCACTACTCGGCTGAACAAGTTATGTTGGCTAAAAAGGTAGGCAATACAAGATTTTTCAAAGAAAATCAAAGAACGAGTTAGAACGAGTAACAAGTTATGGTGAAGTTAATTGAGATTTTATGCAAGCTTACTGTTGCTGGAAATTGGACCCGGGGGCCGCCGTGAAACCAGGGGAGGAGGAGCTCCGCTGCCGGGAGGGCGGACGGCGGTGCGCCGGCCGACTGTGTCCTCCGTGGGGATGAGAGAGCGGAGAAGAGTGCGTCATGTCCTGTCCTGCAAAAAAGCCGGTGGCCGGGCTCTCCGGCGCCGGCCCTCCGATGCTTAAGTCAGAGGGGGCCAATATGTGGAGAGAGCAAGGAAGAGATATGTGGAGAAAATAAAGAGAATATTGGGTTCAATTGTGTCTGTGCTGTTTCTTTTTCTCCTCCGGTCCCCCCCTTTTTTCCCCCAGGTTCTCTTTTATAGAGGGATATTGTGTTACCTGGGAGGTGACAGGGAAATTTGTCCTTTTTGTGATAATTGGGCACGATTTGGCCCATTAATGGCGTAGTGGAGAATAAGGCCGAATCAGGCCGGAGTCAGGAAGTTGTCGCGGTTGATCAGACCCGTTGGAGTGGTTGAACCGTTGGCCGTAGTGGGCCTGGGGTTCGTAGACGGTAAGTGCATTTATTACCGAGTGAACCGGTGGTCAGGGTGAGCCATACGCTCTGATGGTTCAGTGATCCGGAGATCGTCTTGGGCCGTGTTCATTAAATGACTGAATGCATCGGAGACCTGAGGGGGTCTCATGCATTAATGACAGGTTGTGCCAGAATACCTGCGGAGATCTTGTGCCTTGATGGCTCAAAGATAGTGGCAGGTGGCAAGTTGTAGTGGAGTCGCGTATATAGCCGCCAGATCTTTCAAAAAGTTTAGGCGGGGATGAGTATTGGTTAAGGCATCGGCTCGGCAGGGGTGCCGAGCCGAGCTGGCCGCCCAGCGGGGCGCCCTGTGGCGGGGTTGCTTCTAGTGCTTCTGGTCGGCGCCCTTCGGGCGAGCGCCTTCTAGCCGAGCGCCTCTATTTGGCGCTCTCGTCTTTCTGGTCGGCGCTCTCTGGTCGAGCGCCTCTTCTTGGCGCTCTCTGGTCGGCGCCTCTTCTTGGCGCTCTCTGGTCGGCGCTCTTTAGTCGGGTGCCTTCCTGGTCGGCGCTCTTTGGCCGAGCGCCTCTGTGGTGGTATGACTTGGGTTTTTCCCCCAACACTTACTTTGCCATGGGATAATAATGACAGCTGCTTGTTCATTGATGAATTCAAGATGTATAATATCAAAAGCAAGAAGGGAAATGTGACAGAAGATCCTAGGGAGGCATGACAAAGCCCAAAAGTTTTCATTTATAATGAACAAATGAATAGAGAATCGTAACAAAACTTGCAGTCCATGAAGTATCATGGAAGAAATGAAGTATGACCACCATGATGCAATGGAGTAGTATTTTATAGGAGTAGCCCAAGATAGTGTAACTAAACTGTATTATTGTGCTAAACATTGGTATGCATAAGAGTCATGTCTGCATATCATTGTTCGAGTTCTTTTTTATACCTAAAATGTTTGAAATCTAAGGTACTTTAGTGTTGATGTAGGAGCTTTGAAGGTGTTGAGGATGCGAACAAAATTCTTTAGCCTTAATGGAAGCACGGAAGAAAGTGTACCCCTTGATGTTCTGTAAAAGGTTCATGTAGTGGAATTGTTAGAGTAAATCGAGGATAGTCAAAAGCACATGGCAAAATTCCTCCAGATTCATTCTGTACATATTGTACTATTTCCTTTCTTGTATTTTTGATCCATAGATTTTGCAGCTCATTTGTAACTGACCCATGAATCCTGGGATCTCCTTTGCATAGTTGTTGTATATATTCAGTTCTATGTGAATAGAATTTGAGCCATTTAAGCCTTGATATTATTTTACATGCTATTAAAGCATTAACCCTATCCTCCTTCCACTTGAAATTTTCTTAGTTCATTTGTTTGCTTCCTTTGAAACCTATGGCCTCCAATACCAATCAATCAAACATTGTGGTCAGCAATTCTTCATCCACCACCACTCATGAATCTTCCCTTCTCGATACTTATTTGAGCCCTTACTACCTTCACCCTTTTGATAGCCCCAGCAACATTTTTGGTTCAAACCCATTGAATGGTCACAATTATCCAACTTGGTGTAGGGCAATGTTAATGGCTCTCACCGTGAAGACCAAAGTTGGTTTTGTCGATGGCTCGATTCCACAACTAGATGAATCTTCTCCCCTTTTTGACCTATGGATGTGGTGCATTATTATGTTGTCTTGGCTTTTTAGCCTATTACTTATGACATTGGTGATAGCATCATCCATTCTGACACATCTCTGACACTGTGGAATGATCTTTGTGATAGGTTTTCTCAACATGATGTTAAAATTTATCTTCATTGGTCAATTATCAATTTCTAGCAAGACCTGCAATCTTTGCCAGCCTATTACAATTGTCTTAACGAAGATCCGTTGAATCGGTACTGGGACCCATATCGGTCGGCAGCTTGATCGGTATGGTACCGGTTCGGTACCATACCGATACGGTACGCTTGGACGTGTCGGTTCTCCCCAATTTTTTTTAAAGCTTTTCAAGTTTGATTAATTAGGAATCAATTTTTTCAACTTTTTTAATGATTTCAACTTTCAAGTAAAATTTGATGTTTTTTTAATATTTCTATGATTCCGATATAACCTAAATGATGCATCTTGTTGTTTTAAAATAGTACAAAATATAAAATGAGTAGTGAGATGTTAAATATTACAAGAAGCAACATAATATATCTTAAAATAAACTAGTGAGGTGGAATATATAAAATAATATAATCAATTGCATATATATAAAGTACAACATACATAATGATATCTAAAACTTCAAGTGGTGTACCTCTCGTAAATATCCAGATCATTAGCATAGTCAGAAGGCATATCAGTCCGTCAATCTAAGTAAGTGGCATTGTAGTTTTGTATGTTCATATTATAGGGAACACGCTTTGGGTGAAGTACTCTCGGATCTCTCATTGAAGCTTTGGCTTTAAGAGGTATCCTCTGGCTGATAATATGGTTGGAGGCGCCCATTCGACTATACCGGCAACAAAATTTGATTTGTAAGATGCTCCGCGCTACGTAAGATGCTCATGTCTACTTTCTTTCTAGCCAGCAGATCTATGACTGCCAAAACTATTATCGCTGCTGCTCTTGGTCTGAATTTAAGTAAATTGGCTCCATACTCTTCATGGAGGCAACAATTGTCTTTTCTTTTTTTTTGGTGCTGCATGCTTACCCTGCGTGCCCCTCTTTGCTTGGTTATACTGGGAGGATGGATGTTGCCCTCCTGATCGAGTCGGCCAGGTAGCGTGGTGGCCTCGTCTAAGCATCTCTCGATCATATCTCTAAAAGGATGTCTCGAAAAAGGAGTTATGTGATGACCGGCTCCCTAGTGACCTCTATGGCTGTGGCTAATTAGTTAGAAGGCGATATGCCCATTGCTCTGCATTGATGCTAGCTTTATTGGCTATAAAACTGGCCGGTCTTGGAGGTGATCCTTGCTCATCAAGCTCTGGCTCCTGCCACTGGCCTACAAGCCATCCGATTATAGGATCATCCTCATCCTCGACAAAATCATTATGGATCGGATCTGTGCACTTTAGCTCCACTTCATTCTGAATGCACTTTAGCCTCAACCTCATATTGTAGTGAATATATATAAGGTCGTTGAGGTGTTTCTATGTTAGACAGTTCTTCTACTTATTGTGGATGCGGGCGAAGGTGGAGCAGTTGTGTTCACAGTCACTCAAGGAGACCGTCTGGAAGAGGATCTGGATAGCTAGCTGCTTAGGAGTTCTAGCGGACAAACCAAATTGAATCCACCATTCAACTACAAAAATATTAAAGAAAATTATATATAAAGTATTATATTAGTAATACTTATGATAACTGTTGAGACTCCAAAGCTTTCGGTGCCCTCTCTAAATATTTTGGTTTGTGAAAAGCACCCGTGTGTGGTTATAAATATATCTGGTGATGGTTTGGGTTGTCTCCCTTGTCCATCAATATGAGGTCGATACGTGCAGTACATGGAGTTCAGAAAATATGTAGCCGCCGCTCCATCAAGATATCTCCAGCGACTTTATATTGTGGCTCTTTATCATTGATGACTTGCACAATATTCTCCTCCCCTACCTGATTAATCACCTCCTCCATCAATATGAGGACGTACATGGCGTCGTGCACCTGATCGGAAGCATCAACCGACTTATGGAAAGTCTTCATATCCCAATATGTCAAGAAGTTGATAATGCTCCGCCTGGTAGGACTGGTCCGACTATCACACATCACTGTCAGTCCATATGTGGGCCACTTGCTCTTGTATGAGGCAACCACTTCTCTAACTCATTATTATTGTTAAAAAGCTCACTCTAGATGTTCTTTGGTCCTAGAGGATCTACACCGGGACCGACAACTTGTATGGTAGAAATGGCCTATAATATGTATTATCTGCCACATTCGCTGGGATGCGGCTAAAGTAGAATCAAGATCCAATAGCTCGCCACATATTCTTGTTCTTATCATTCTTTAGCATTGTGTCTATCCTCTGTTGCTTTGAATTTTGCTAGAAAGGCATGTGGATCTAAATTATGGATGGTGGCTCCTAGTGGAATCTCCTTGAAGGATTTTCTTTTGCTACAAAAAGCCTCCAGCATAGATACAATACGGCTACCGCCTCTACTGACGACCTTTCTAGCTAAGCAGGTTCTTCTGAACTCTGGATCTGTCTTGCTGCTCATAGAATTGGAGCTTGACTCATAGTACGAGGGCCCAAATCGAGCCTTATGCTTGGCTACCTTATCCTGCTGCCGCTGATCATCTAGGCTTGCCTGAATGGCAGTCTAGATTTGTGCCTTGACATTTGGACTTAAAGCCTCCTCTGACTCTCTGGAGTGACGGGAAGATGGCTCTACCGCTCGACAGTCCACCTCCGCCTTCTTAGCAATCCTCTTCTAAGCTGCTTTGAAATCAACAAAGTGCTTCTTCATCAACTACCAAACCTTCTATGTGCTGAGTTACGCTCTGTTCGATGCGACGTTCGCAGCGAAATTCGAACGGAACGTCGTTCATCGCATGAACGCGCCTCGGATCGTAGAATTCAAAATTTTTTTCTGGATCCAAATCCAGAAGATCTTTGAATTCATTAGGGAGGGAAGATTAGGATCTGAGGAAGATTGATTAAGATTCATAAAACTGAAACTAAAATTAGAAGAAATTAATTTGAAGATCTCATCTTCAAAAATTCTGCAGGTGAAGAACACCGCAGCCTGATGATCTATCTAGGTTTCTGTTTGAGCCACACAATTGTCCGGCCTCTACAGGTATCCACACAAGGATCTAATCATCTGAGATAGGGTCTTACTGGAATGCTAGCTCCTTGCAAAGACCTCTCATGACTATCATATAGATTAGAAGATAAAAATCTGCAACATACCTCCTTAAAGAAGAACCCTTTCTTCTTCAACCTTGCTCGCGATGGAGGAAGAGGAGGGAGGAACCTTGCACGTGGATCTTCCTTGCCTTGCTACCGTGGAAGAAGAGGAGGATGATGACCTCTTGCTGCCGTGGAGAAGGAGGAAGAAAGAAGAGGAGGTGTGGAGAGGAAGAGGAGAGAATTTTTTCACAACTTCTCCCTTGCTACCCTTTTATAGATTGGGTTTAGGGCTCCTCCTAATCTTATTAGGAGTATGGGACTATAACCCACCCTTAGATTAATGCCAAGTGTCCAATCCTTATGCTCATAGATGCATGACATGTGTCTATTTAATCAATTGATTAATTTTCTAATCACATTAGGATTCCTAATCTCATTAGGATAATTAATTGATTTGGGAGCATGCATCCTACGACACCATGTGGACTTTAAAGTCCGCATAGTGTGAACATGACTTAAGTTATATTCATCCTACGACGATATGTGGTCTTTAAATTCCGCACAAATCTTGGTTTAATCAAATTGACCCAATCATGAACCCAAATCAATTTGGGTCAAACCCAATTTGATTTGACTCATTAAATCAGCCCAATTGAAATCCAATTGCAATCCAATTGCAATCAATTCCACTTAATTCTTCTTCTATTAACTCACTAATACTTAGTAGGTTAATTCAATCACCAATCATATTAATGATTGATTTCTATTATGATTCCAAATCATAATTATGATAGTCTGACTAATTAAATCGTCTATGTGTGTGACCCCGTAGGTTCTATTCTGACTGGTAGTGAGAAATATTGAGATCTCCATCTCAATATCACTAAAACTCCTTTCAGTGGACTGAAACGATTTCAGTTCTACTCTTAGGGTTCACTGATCACCAAGTGAATACCTTCGAGTCTCACAATCCACTAGTGACACCTAGTAGTATGTGGTGGCAACCCAGCAGAATGGAATATCTGAACCTCTTAGTGCAGTTAGCGTATAATACAATCCCTCTATCATTGATCTCGACGTGATGGAGGTTATGGATATCTCGTCAAACCTCATCGTCTGTCATATGTCAAATTTATACGACTTCCAGTTCGAGATATGGAAAACTCTTTTTTCAAAATACCTGGCCAAGAATTTATCGAACTCAGTCTCATAAATCACATAGGATCACTCCTAATATCAAGGTCGATAGATCCCATCTAGATGCAACCCTATTCCAAAATGAATCTACTGCAGTCAATCCGCACTACAAGGACCCGAATGACTAGGGCTCAAGTTGACATGCTCGTCAAACTACAGCAACCTCACAGTGAATAGCTGAGGCATCGTAGGTCAAAGGACCATTCATACAACTGTAGCATAAGTAGTCACTGACGAGTGGATAGACATCCATGTGACTACTATCTTTGGTCACGCTCAGTACCTTGTTCTCTAACAAGTACTTGCATAATCACTCCAGTGTCTCTACACCGTGGACTCGAGACTCGTCCATCTGACTAAGTGATCTGTGCACTAATCTCAGCGGATCGATCACCGTCCCTCGTGATGGATCCATCGATCAGGAGCATTTAGAAATTAATCCCTATTGACACATGCCTCAAATTTTCAACTCCTTTGAGAATATGTGTCATCATCTATTAATTTTTTGGACGATTTATGGACACATACAAACATGAATGAAAAATAAATTGTCCAATCTTATTTATTAATAAGTGTCAAATTACAAATTTATGCCCCAGATTACAAATATGCGACAGCAACGTTGGCTTCTAAGGCATACTTCTAACAATCTCCCACTTGCACTAAAGCCAATCAGACATATATTTAAGTCCCATTTTTTCAAGATGGACTTCTAATTTCTTCTGACTCAGCTACTTAGTAAATGGGTCCGCCACATTATCAGTGGAGTCTACTCTCTGCACCTCTATATATTTCTTTTCGAGGTAGTCGCGAATTAGATGAAATCGCCGCTGTATGTGCTTGGACTTCCGGTGAGACCTCGGCTCCTTAGCCAGTGCTATGGCGCCGTTGTTGTCGCAGAAAAGGGTTATGGCATCTGATGACATGACTCCTAGCTCTTCGACAAACTTCTTGTACCAGAACGCTTCCTTCGCAGCATCCGATGCAGCAATGTACTCTGCTTCCATGGTAGAATCTGCAATAATCGGTTGCTTGGAACTCTTCTAATTTACCGATCCTCCATTGCATAAGAATACATATCCTGATGTAGATTTTCTATCATCAGGGTTAGTCATGAAGTCTGAATCAGTATATCCTTCTACCTTTAACTCTGTGCCTCCTCCAAAGACCAAAAACAGATCCTTAGTCCTTCTCAAGTACTTAAGGATATTTTTCACAGCTATCCAGTGCTCCTCGTCTGGATTTGACTGATATCTGCTCGTGACACTCACAGCATGTGCTATATCAGGTCGAGTACATAGCATGGCATACATGAGGCTCCCTATTGCCAATGCATAAGGGATCCTATTCATGCGCTGAATCTCTTCAGATGTTTTGGGGCACATCTTTTTGGAGAGATTTATCCCATGCCTTAGGGGTAACAATCCCCTCTTAGAGTTTTCCATGCTGAACCTCTTCAGCACTTCCTCTATGTACATTTTCTGTGATAAGCCAAGCATCCTCTTAGATCTATCTCTATAGACCTTAATCCCCAAAATATAAGATGCTTCACCTAGATCTTTCATGGAGAACTTCTTAGACAGCCATAACTTGACCGATGTGAGCATGAAAATATCATTTCTAATTAGGAGTATATTATCCACGTACAATACGAGGAATACTGTAGCCCTCCCACTGATCTTTTTGTACACATATGGTTCCTCTTCGTTCTTGATGAAATCAAACGATTTGATCACATCATCGAAACGAGTGTTCCAACTCCGAAATGCTTGCTTTAGTCCATAAATGGATCTTTGTAGCTTGCAGACCTTGTGATCACCATCACTGGAAGTGAAACCCTGAGGCTGTTCCATATAGATATCTTCCTCAAGATATCCATTAAGAAAAGCAGTTTTCACATCCATATGCCATATCTCCTAATCATGATAAGCTGCAATGGCAAGCAACGTTCGAATGGACTTCAGCAGGGCAACCGGTGAAAAGGTATCTTGATAGTCAATGCCTTCGCGCTGACTATAACCTTTTGCTACCAATATTGCCTTATAGGTCTCTACCTTGCCATCCGAACCTATTTTCTTTTTGTAGATCCATTTACACCCAATAGGTACTATACCTTCAGGGGATCTACTAAGGTCCATACTTGGTTGGAATGCATGGAGTCTATTTCTGACTTCATCGCATCCATCCATTTTTCGGAGTCGATGTCTAACATCGCTTCGTTGTAGGTCTTGGGATCATTACTATGATCTCTTTCTCCCACGCGGAACTCTTCCTCTATTTTCTCTGTAAGCATACCTAAGTATCTTTCAGGAGAATGGGAGATCCTACTGGATCTACGAAGTGGACGAGGTTCTTCATGTATTGGCTCAATGTGAATAGGTTCACTAGGCTCAATTGCTCGTTGCTCTTCAGAGACTTTCTCTTCGAGCTCAATTTTTCTTCCACTGCCTCTATCAAGAGTAAACTATTTTTTCAAGAAGATGGCATGTCGGCTCACAAATACTTTGTGATCTTCTGGGATGTAAAAATTGTATCCTAACGACTCTTTAGGATATCCAATGAAATGAGCACCAATTGTCCTAAACTCTAACTTGTCCGCCTGGTAGGAACGGACTTAGAGGGAACTCTATTCAATATATAGATAGCTGTAAGTAGGGCATCTCCTCACAAGAATAAGGGTAAGTCAGTGAAGCTCATCATGGATCTGACCATATCCAATAGGGTCCGATTCCTCCTTTCTGACACTCCGTTGAGTTGAGGTGTTCCAGAAGGTGTCCATTGTGAAACTATACCATTTTGTTTGAGATAATCGCGAAACTCTCCACTAAGGTATTCTCCTCCTCGATCTGATCGAAGAACCTTAATGAGTTTTCCTGTCTGTTTTTCTACTTCAAATCTGAATTCTTTGAACCTTTCAAATGCTTCAGATTTATGTCTCATAAGATAGACATAACCATACCGTGAGAAATCATCGGTAAAAGTAATAAAGTAGAAAAATTGACCCCTAGCCTGCACATCGAATGGGCCACACACATTAGTATGTACTAGGGCAAGTATTTCAGTGGACCTCTCCCCATGTCCTACAAAGGGTAATTTGGCCATTTTTTCTTGAAGACAGGATTCACAAATCGGATATGACTTAGAAGTCAATAAACTCAAAAGTCCATGTTTCTCCAATTTATTAATTCTATCTTCTCCTATATGACCAAGTCTGAGGTGCCATAAATACTTTTGATTTATCTCATCTCTAGATCTTTTAGATCCTATGGTACTCACTGTACGCTCAGATACGTTTACAGATACATCCATATGTAAGTGATAGAGACCGTCAATCATAAAACCACGTCCAAACAGTTTATTTTGCAAATAAATAGAAACGTAGTCTTTATTGAAATTGAATTCATAATGTTCCTGTGCTAGACAAGATACAGAAATTAGATTTCTGCTAGCACTAGGTACAAAATAACAATCTCTAAGTATCAAACTAAATCCTGATGGTAAATGCAAAGGGAATGTGTCCACAACAACAGCAACAACTCTTGCTCCATTGCCAACCCTTAGGGTTACTGCACCTTCCGTAAGCCTTCTACTTTTCTTTAGACCCTGCATGGTAGTGCACAAGTGAACACTAGAACCAGAGTCTATAACCCAACTGGAAAAAGAAGAAACCGTTAGATTAGTTTCAATGATGAGCATATTAGACATACCTTCAGAAGGCATGCCACCCTTCTTTCTCTTTATGTTTTCCATGTAGATAGGACAGTTCCTCTTCCAATGGCCGTCTTCATTGCAATGGAAACATTTTCCTTTGGGTTCGGCCTTCTTCTTAGGAACTTTCTTCTTCGGCTTTTTCTCGGTCTTCTGCTTCTTCGTAGGCTTCTTCTTCTTCCCAGTAGACTTTCTCTTGGAAGTAGAAGCTAGCTCAGCAGCGAGAACTGTGCCCCTTGAACCTTTCAAGGCTCCCTCAGTTGTCACCAACATATTCAACAATTCAAGTTTGGTGCATTCAATTTTATTCATATGGTAGTTTACAATAAACTGCCCATATAAAGATGGCAACGATTGTAGGATCAAATCCGTTTGCAAATCCTTGTGCATGGTCATGGCAAGCTTCTCAAGCTCCTCAAGATCCTTGAACATGGTCAAACCATGTTCATGGACGGACTGCCCATCACACATTTTGGCTTTGAAGAGCCGCTTGGACACTTCAAACCTTGCTGCGCGACTCTGTTCACCATACAACTCTTATAGGTGATCAAGTATGTCCTTAGCAGTCTTCATGTTCTCATGCTGACATTGCAATTCGTTGGACATGGATGCCAAAATGTAACACTTAACCTTATTGTCGTCATCCAACCATTTTGCATGCGTCTTACGCTGCTCATTGGTTGCACGGGTTGGTAACACCGGGAGTTCATGGTCAAGAACATAAGCTATCTTTTCGCAACTCAAGACAATCTTCAAGTTGCGGAGCCAATCTTTATAGTTTGGTCCGGTCAACCTATTGTTATCTAGAATTCGAACTATCGGGTTGAAAGCCATTAACATCTGCAGAGAGTAAAGATTCTAATTAGAAATTTGTATTTGACATTAATTTGTTTTAGGAACTTTTAAAACAAAATTGGATCAAATCCTTCCACTATTTTTTGGATCTCTCACACTCCCCTGGTAAAGATACGGAAACCTGCGACTTAGGTTTTCGAGTGGGGTGCTGCGGTCCCATGAATCTACATGTTAGCTCACCTAACAGTTATTGGAGACACATAGATGATGAGTGTACAACTCTTGTACAATGCTTCGTAAGCATATTGAGCTAACCTGGTCTCCAAGTCATAAGGACCTCACCTAACAGTTATTGGACTCGTTCCATGGTTAAGTCAGACCCACCATATATCCTGCGAAAATAAAGCTGTGATTGGGTCCTCACCTAACAGTTATTGGAGCCCAACCCCATCCTTACCCCACAACATCTCATGTTAATAGAGAGGTCCAATCCTCCGATGCAACTAGCCCACTGTATCCAGCCGAGACTAATCAACGCCGGAAAGATCTTAGCAACTCTACTATGGTGGAAGACCAATCAACTTAATATTGGGTAATCAGATCTTAGTGATTCCAACTTTGAGCTTTTCATAGGAGGTAATCGATCAATTGGCCAGGTAAGCAGGTGGGAGGCTCCCCTTACTCAGAGAGTAAGGTCCTAATTAAGTAACCACCTTTGAGCTTGCCTAGACACCAATTAGATCAATTAATCAAATATGGCTAGCTCAATGTATCGTTCACTCTCGATTGATTTAGGAAGGTTTTAGGTCTCTTGGGATTTACATCTAATGTAACCATCTACCCCATACCATATGTCATTCGATTTACATCTTATGTAAATGTCACATTGGTTCAGGTTTACATCCTATGTAATTATGAAACCCTTTCATATATTATGTGATTACATCTTATGTAAATGACATAGTTGTTTCAGTTTACATCTTATGTAAATGTCCTATTGTTTAAGGATTTTATTTACATCTCATGCAAATAAATTTTTGTTTAACTAATACATACATCTCATGCATACATTATTTTAAACATAACCTTAAACAAGTATGAACATTATGATTACCATATGCATCTCATGTATATTTTCAGATCTGAAATTTTAAACCTATTATGCTATTCTCTGGATTTCAGATCATGCATTACTTGATTTAAAACATTATAATCTAATTGCAATTCTAAAATAATTTGCAAGATCATAGCAAATAAAAATCTGCATGCTGAAAATTTCAGCAACCTGAAATTTCACAAGCAGAAAATCCAGCAAGCATAAGTCCTTTAAAAATCAGATTAAAAATGTGGCAATCAATCCTTAGGTCCTAATCATGCTCCCTAGAACCTGGCTCTGATACCACTACTGAGTTACGCCCCGTTCGATGTGACGTTCGCAGCGGAATTCGAACGGGACGTCGTTCATCGCATGAACGCGCCTCGGATCGTAGAATTCAAAAAAATTTTCTGGATCCAAATCCAGAAGATCTTTGAATTCATTAGGAACGGAAGATTAGGATCTGAGGAAGGTTGATTAAGATTCATAAAACTGAAACTAAAATTAGAAAAAATTAATTTGAAGATCTCATATTCAAAAATTCTGCAGGTGAAGAACACCGCAGCCTGATGATCTATCTAGGTTCCTGTTTGAGCCACACAATTGTCCGGCCTCTACAGGTATCCACACGAGGATCTAATCATCTGAGATAGGGTCTTACTGGAGTGCTAACTCCTTGCAAAGACCTCTTATGACTATCATATAGATTAGAAGACAAAAATCTGCAACATACCTCCTTAAAGAAGAACCCTTTCTTCTTCAACCTTGCTCGCGATGGAGGAAAAGGAAGGAGGAACCTTGCACGTGGATCTTCCTTGCCTTGCTACCGTGGAAGAAGAGGAGGATGAAGACCCCTTGCTGCCGTGGAGAAGGAGGAAGAAAGAAGAGGAGGCGTGGAGAGGAAGAGGAGAGAATTTTTTCATAACTTCTCCCTTGCTACCCTTTTATAGATTGGGTTTAGGACTCCTCCTAATCTTATTAGGAGTATGGGACTATAACCCACCCTTGGATTAATGCCAAGTGTCCAATCCTTGTGCTCATAGATGCATGACATGTGTCTATTTAATCAATTGATTAATTTCCTAATCACATTAGGATTCCTAATCTCATTAGGAGAATTAATTGATTTGGGAGCATGCATCCTACGACGCCATGTGAACTTTAAAGTCCGCATAGTGTGAACATGACTTAAGTCATATTCATCCTACGACGATATGTGGTCTTTAAAATCCGCAAAAATCTTGGTTTAATCAAATTGACCCAATCATGAACCCAAATCAATTTGGGTCGAACCCAATTTGATTTGACTCATTAAATCAGCCCAATTGAAATCTAATTGCAATTCAATTGCAATCAATTCCACTTAATTCTTCTTCCATTAACTCACTAACACTTAGTGGGTTAATTCAATCACCAATCATATTGATGATTGATTTCTATTATGATTCCAAATCATAATTATGATAGTCTGACTAATTAAATCCTCTATGTGTGTGACCCCGTAGGTTCTATTCTGACTGGTAGTGAGAAATATTGAGATCTCCATCTCAATATCACTGAAACTCCTTTCAGTGGACTGAAACGATTTCAGTTCTACTCTTAAGGTTCACTGATCACCAAGTGAATGCCTTCGAGTCTCACAATCCACTAGTGACACCTAGCAGTATATGGTGGCAACCCAGCAGAATGGAATATCTGAACCTCTTGGTGCAGTTAGCGTATGATACAATCCCTCTATCATGGATCCCGACGTGATGGAGGTTATGGATATCTCGTCAAACCCCATCGTCTGTCATATGTCAAATTTATACGACTTCCAGTTCGAGATATGGAAAACTCTTTTTTCAAAATACCTGACTAGAAATTTATCGAACTCAGTCTCATAAATCACATAGGATCACTCCTAATCTGTCAAGGTCGATAGATCCCATCTAGATGCAACCCTATTCCAAAATGAACCTACTGCAGCCAATCCGCACTACAAGGACCCGAATGGCTAGGGCCCAAGTTGACATGCTCGTCAAACTACAGCAACCTCACAGTAAATAGCTGAGGCATCGCAGGTCAAAGGACCAGTCATACAACTGTAGCATAAGTAGTCACTGACGAGTGGATAGATATCCATGTGACTACTATCTTTGGTCACGCTCAGTACCTTGTTCTCTAACAAGTACTTGCATAATCACTCTAGTGTCTCTACACCGTGGACTCGAGACTCGTCCATCTGACTAAGTAATCTGTGCACTAATCTCAGCAGATCGATCACCGTCCCTCGTGATGGATCCATCGATCAGGAGCATTTAGAAATTAATCCCTAATGACACATGCCTCAAATTCTCAACTCCTTTGAGAATATGTGTCATCATCTATTAATTTCTTGGACGATTTATGGACACATACAAACATGAATGAAAAATAAATTACCCAATCTTATTTATTAATAAGTATCAAATTACAAATTTATGCTCCAGATTACAAATATACGTCAGCCACGTTGGCTTCTAGGGCATACTTCTAACACTATGGGCATTTTCGGCACAAATATGTCGGAGTGATCATCAGCTAAGTACTGCTTCAACCTAGTTGTCCCTCCTTTCTTGAACTCAATGTTGCACTAGTTGCACTTCTAGTGGTGCCAACCCGAGAGCATTTGATGCAGGAGCATAAACGCAAGCCTGGAGCATGCGTGGAGATTGAGTCCCCTCTTTGGGTGAGTACCAAATTACATCGGGTCCACAACGTTCCAGCACCGAATTATAGTGGGTCCAAGATTTTCAACACCTAGTTACTGAGGATGATAGTGTTATTTTGATGATTAACAAGCAATAATCGAGAGTATGTTATAAGTTAAATCGATACTTCATTTATAAGTCTGTTACTCTCAATATATTTGTATAATAAGATAAAGATGCGTTTCATTGTTTATATGAATGAATCTAACCTTGAGTTGCAGTAAAGTGTGGATTGAGTCGACCCAAAGGTTGATTGGGTCGACTCCGGCACATCAAGAAAGCATTTGGCACACTTCTGCAAAAATGGCACAGATGAACAGTAAGTTGGGTCGACCCAAGGAAAGCATGAGTCGACCCAAACTTCAAGCTTCTCAACAACTCAGAAAATGGTTCTCTGGAAATACTGAGAGGGTCGACCCAAGATGAAGTTGAGTCGACCCAAGCTTGAGTCGACCCAAACCCTGAGAGGGTCGACCCAAAGGCAAGACAGAACAGATGATAGAAAAGGTTCTCTGGAAACCCTGAGAGGGTCGACCCAAGAAGAAGTTGAGTCGACCCAACTGAACCTTGAGTCGACTCAAAGAAATGTTAGGTCGACCCAAGTGAAGGAAGGCTGATTGCAAGTTTCTGTGTTTCTGAGAGGGTCGACCCAAGGAAAGTTTGAGTCGACCCAAGTGAAAGTTGGGTCGACCCAAGGACAGGTTGAGCCGACCCAAACAAGGGCAGAAGCATAACGGCTAGTTCTGCAGAAGTACTTTTTGTCCTTCCAACAGTGAGTAACGGCTAGTTTTTGAATTCTAACGATTGGGGCTTGTCCAATGGATGAAGGAAACTATTTAAAGTGGCACTATTCATCAGAGAGAACAACCTTTCTAAAGAATATCAAAGTGTACACAAGAAAGAGAAAGTGCCCTAATCTTCCTCATCCAAGTGCTTCATTCAAGAGACAAAAGAAAGTGGTTGAGCAGATTCGAAGAGTCATTAAGAGCTCCATCCACCCTTGAAGAGTGAAGCATCCTTGACAAAGAAGAGAGAAGTCACATCAAGCGATAACTATTCTCTAAACTCTTCTTTGTTGATCATATTGCTATATTTGCTCATCTAGGAGCTTAAATCTTCTTTCTTTGTTTATTAAACTCCTTGTAAAGGTTAGTTGGTTAACCCGCAAAACCAACGGAATAGGTTGATTGGTGAACCCGTAAAACCAATTGTAAAGGTTCGTTGGTGAGCCCGTAAAACCAACATAGGTTCGTTGGTGAGCCCGTAAAACCAACATAGGTTTTTGGTGAACCCGGAAAACCAAAGTGTAAAGGTTTTTGAATTGTGAGCCCAAAAAACAATCCAACTGTAATCCTCGAGATTATAGTGAATTTCCAAGGGATCGCTTGGGGAGTGGACGTAGGTGCTTAGGATAGCACCGAACCACTATACTTCTTGTTGTTTGTATTGTGCTTTGTTTAATTCAACTAACTCATCAATTGACATAAGTAAGATAGTTAAAATTAAGAGAAACCAATTCACCCCCCCCTCCTCTTGGCTTGTCACCTTGGGCAACAAGTGGTATCAGAGCAAGGTGCTCCAATAGTACTTATTGATCTCACAATCAAGAGTTAAAGATCATGACAACCCAAATGGGATGTTCTATGAGTGAGGGGCAATCCACAAATAGACCTCCTCTATTTAATGGCACAAACTACACATACTGAAAAGCTAGGATGAGGATATTCATTCAAGCTTTAGACTATGAATTATGGTACATTATTACTAGAGGACCTCACACACCCACACTTAATATAGAGGGCACTATCATACCCAAACCAGAAATGGATTGGAATGAAAGTGATAGAAGATTAGCACAGTTAAATGCAAAAGCAATTAATGTACTTTACTGTTCATTAGATGTAAGTGAATTTAATAGAATATCTACTTGCGTCTCTGCAAAAGAAATTTGGGACAAACTTGAGGTCACTCATGAAGGGACTAATCAAGTTAAGGAGTCAAAAATAAACATATTAGTACATAAGTATGAATTGTTTAAAATGGAATCCACTGAGTCCATAACTGATATGTTTACTCGTTTTACTGAAATTATAAATGGGCTTAAGAGTTTAGAAAAGTTTTATACTAACTCTGAATTAGTGCGAAAAATTCTCAGGTCTCTACCAAGAGTTTGGGAGGCCAAGGTAACTGCAATTCAGGAAGCTAAGGACCTCAACACACTGCAATTAGAGGAACTTCTAGGATCACTCATGATCCATGAGTTGACCATGAGGCAAAATTCAGAAGATGAGGTCAAGAGAAGAAAGCCCATTGCCCTAAAGTCTACCACCCCTAAACAACAAACTGAGTCGGAAGATTCAGATGATGATGAATTGGATGAAGAAGGAATGGCTATGCTTGGAAGAGAATTCAGAAAGTTTATGAGAGGTAAAAATAGATTTCATAAAAAGAAACCCTTCTTCAAAGGTAGCTCAAGCAAAGAAAAGGGTAAGGACAAAGAAAAGGAAAAAGAAACTCCTATTTGTTATTAGTGTAACAAATCCGGGCATTATAAGATAGATTGCCCAGAATTGAAATGGATGGCAAGAAAACTGAAAAAGAAGAACTTCATGGCTGAATGGAGTGAAAGTGAGGAGTCAAGTTCAGAAGAGGAAGATCATCAAGAGACGGCCCAAATGTGTCATATGGCCAATGACGATGAGGTAGATTCTGAACTTGAATGTGATTTTACTGTTGATGAATTACATGATGCATTTTTAGAACTAATGGAAGAACATAAAAGACTAATCAATAAAAATAAAGTTCTAAAAGAAGAAAATCAATCTCTTATCAAAGATAAGTTAAAACTATCTCATAACTATGAAACATTAAGTAGGAAACTCACAAATGAAACCAAGAATCTAATTGCTGAAAATGTCAAGTTAAAAGAAGATGCTGAAAAATATAAATCCTTAGTAGATAAGTTTACACTTAGTTCAACCAAATTAAATATGATTCTTGATAGTCAAAAAGCTGTATATGATAAGGCTGGATTAGGTTATAAAACAAATAGAAAACAAAAATACTTAAAGAATATTTTTGTTAAAGCTAAAAATGAAAATATTACTTGTCATTGCTGCAATAAATTAGGATATAAAGCATATGAATGTAACTATAGAAAGTCCAATCAAAACAAATTGAGTAATAATTATAAGATTAAATTCAAGAAAGTTTGGGTTCCAAAAGGAACATCAAGTACTAACCCTAAAGGACCCAACATAGTTTGGGTACCTAAAGCTCTTTCTTGATCTTTATTGCAGGGGTGTCTTGCAGCTAATAAAGAGAAAAAACGATGGTATCTAGATAGCAGCTGTTCAAGACACATGACCGGTGACGTAGACCAATTTGTCACCTTGGAATCTAAGAAGGGTGGAGTAGTAACCTATGGAGACAATGGTAAAGGGTATATCATTAGAAAGGGTAAAATTTTCATTACTCCATCTATTTTCATAGAAAATGTCTTATTAGTTAAGGGTTTGAAACATAATCTACTTAGCATAAGTCAATTTTGTGATAAAGGATTTAAAGTCACATTTGAAGCATCAGTATGTATAATCACAAATCCTAAAGACAATAGCATTGTACTTGTAGGACAAAGGCAAAAAAATATTTACATGGTAGATCTTCATGATTTAAGCAAGAAAAATGGATTATGCTTAATTAATAATGAAGAAAAGAAAAATGAAACAAGTTGGCTTTGGCATCGTAGACTAGGACATGCTAGTATGGAATTAATATCAAAACTAGTCAATAAGGAATTAATAAAAGATGTGCCAAAGTTGATTTTTGAAAAGGACAAAATCTGTGGACCATGCTCATTAGGAAAACAAACTAAATCATCATTCAAATCAAAGAATATAGTATCAACAACTAGGCCTTTTGAACTCATACACATGGATCTATTTGGACCCACTAGAACTACGAGTCTAGGAGGGAAGAAGTTGTTGGGAACCCGCCCATGCCGCTGATATTTCAAAAATTTTTCAGATGGCAGCGGAATCGGAATGCACGAGTTCGACGTTCATCTCATGAACGTTGTTTCGAGACCTTTCGTAATTAGGTAGGAATTAAATCCTTTTAAAACTAATAGGAAGATCAAATCTTCACCTTGCGCGGGTAGATGATCACCGCGAATCTGAATTCGTGGTTTTAGGAAGAGGGTTCGCTTGAAGCCGTTCAAACGTCCGGCCTCTACGGGTATCCACACGAAGCAGGATCCGATCCAAGCTCTCTATCTCACCGGGGTGCTAGCTCCCTTGCAGAGATAGCTTTTGATGGCTGATCTCCTCTCTTTCAATCAACTCTTGATTGCACTTGAGAGGAGGAAGAAGAAGGATGAAGAAGAGGAAGAAGATCACAGCCTTTCGCAGCCTTCTTCTTTGTCTTGCGTTGGAACAAGGAGGGAGGAGGAAGGGACCCGTCAAGCACCTTCTTTTCTTTTCCTTGCTGTCGGCTGAAACAAGGGAGGGAGAGGGTGGCCACGGCACCAAGGGAAGAGAGGAATCCAATACATAGGGCGCCGGCCCCTAGTCCTCTTCTTAAAGGGATTGGAGCTCCTAACATTTAGGAGTTCCATGACAACTTACCTAAGAAGGGGCGCCGGCCCTAGCTCCTCATGTCGCCCTAGCCAAGTGGAGAGGGGCTGATGTCCCTCTTACTTGGTTAACCTAATCCTCTTCCAAAGAGGATTAGGTGCCTCTCTCATGGTTTAATCCTAATCTAATTAGGATTAGCCAATTTTGGGTTCAATCTATGCTAGTCCTAATCCAATTAGGACTTGGATGAATCATGACTCAATTGAACTCTTCAATCCTAATCCAATTAGGAGTCATGTTGATTCATTAGATTATTAATTAATTTAGACTTGAGGAATCCTAATCTAATTAGGATTTGTTTAATTTTAGTCCTAATCCAATTAGGACTCTATTTGAATCCAAAGTCCTAATCCAATTAGGATTTCTAGGAATCCTACTCCAAGTAGGAATCCAATTTTGATTCAAAACTCCTAATCTCATTAGGATTGAGGAATCCTATTCCAAATAGGAATCCCAGTCCTACTCCAACTAGGATTTCCAGTCCTAATCCAATTAGGACTCTAGGAATCCTACCCGAAGTAGGACTCTTGTTTCAAGTCCAATTAATTAATTCCCTTTGTTCCTTCTTCAACTTCTTATCAATCAAATTGATTTCTTGTGATTCCTAATCACGATTTCAACCATCGGATCGGTCAATACTTCTAGTGTGTGTGACCCCATAGGTTCTATTCTGACTGGTAGTGAGATATATTGTGATCTCTATCACTATATCATTGAAAACTCCTTTCAATGGGTTGGAACGATTCCAACTCAACTCATTAGGGTTTATCGATCATCAAGATAATCCCTATGAGTCCCACCATCCACCAGTGACACCTAGCAGCATGTAGTGGCTACCCAGCAGAATGGAATGATGAACCTCTAGGTGCAGTTAACATGTGATACAGTCCTACTATCGTGGATCCCTACAGGACGGAGGTCATGGACAACTCGTCAAACCCCATCGTCTGTCATATGTCAAGATTTATTCGACTCGAGTTCGATAGTGAGAAACTCTTTCTCCACTGTGCATACTGCCCCGGCCGAGGTCTTACGAACTCAGTCTTATAAATCACATAGGATCTCTCCTTATCTATCAAGGTCGATAGATTCCATATAGGTGCATACCCTACTCCTACAGTGAACTTACTGCAGCCAATCTACACTGCATGGACCCATATGGCTAGGGACCATGTATGTGTGCAGTCAAATTACAATAACCCCACTGTGAGCAGCCGAAGCACCGCAGGTCAAAGGACCAGTCACACTACTGCAACATCAAGCAAGTCACTGACGAGTGGATAGACATCCAAGTGACTTCTTGTATTGGTCACGCTCAGTACCTTTGTTCTCTAACAAGCACCTGCACTATCACTTCAGTGTCCCTACACTGTGGACTCAAGTCTCGTCCATCCAGAAGGAGAGTGATCTGTGCACTGATCGGGTCGATCACCGTCCTCGTGATGATCCTTTGATCAGGAGCATTTAGAAATTAATCACCAATGATACATGGCTCAAATTCTCAACTCTTGAGAATATGTATCATCATCTTATTAATTTCTTGGACGATTCATAGACACATAAACAATATGAATGAAAAGATGCCTTTTATTTATTCAATAATAAATAGTCAAGTACAAAATTATGTCCCTAGAATCAACAATGTGTCAGCTAAATTGGCTTCTAGGGCATACATCTAACAATCTCCCACTTGCACTAAAGCCAATTGGTCATATATCTTAGGCCCATCTTCTCAAGGTGGGCTTCAGTCTTTTGCTGACTCAGCTGCTTAGTGAAAGGGTCTGCCACGTTATCCGCGGAGTCTACTCTCTGCACCTCTACATATTTCTTCTCCACATAGTCGCGTATGAGGTGAAAGCGCCGCTCTATATGCTTAGACTTCTGATGAGACCTTGGCTCCTTAGCAAGGGCTATGGCGCCATTGTTATCGCAGTAGAGTGTTATGGCATCTGATGTCATCACATCCAGCTCTGCAATGAATTTCTTGAACCAGAAGCCTTCCTTAGCAGCTTCAGAGGCGGCGATGTATTCGGCTTCCATAGTAGAATCAGCAATGATCGGTTGTTTAGAACTCTTCCAATTCACCGTACCACCATTGCACAAGAACACGTATCCAGATGTTGACTTCCTGTCATCGACATCAGTCATGAAGTCTGAATCTGTGTACCCTTCTACCTTTAACTCTGATGATCCTCCAAAAACCAAGAATAAATCTTTAGTTCTTCTCAAGTACTTAAGAATATTCTTCACAGCTGTTCAGTGTTCTTCACCTGGATTCGACTGATATCTGCTTGTGACACTCACAGCAAGAGCTATATCAGGTCGTGTACATAGCATGGCATACATGAGGCTTCCTATTGCCGATGCATAAGGAATCTTGCTCATGCGTTGAATCTCCTCAGATGTGTTGGGGCACATCTTCTTGGAGAGATGAATTCCATGCCTTAGGGGTAAGAGACCCCTCTTGGAGTTTTCCATGCTGAACCTCTTCAGCACCTCCTCTATGTACATTTTCTGTGACAGGCCAAGCATCCTTTTAGATCTATCTCTATAGACCTTTATTCCCAAAATATAGGATGCTTCCCCAAGGTCTTTCATGGAGAATTCTTTTGACAACCAGACCTTGACCGAGGTTAGCATGGGAATATCATTCCCAATCAGGAGAATGTCATCTACGTACAGTACGAGAAAAACGACAGCACTCCCACTAACCTTTTTATAAACACATGGTTCCTCCTCGTTTTTGATGAAATCAAACGTTTTGATTGCATCATCGAAACGAGTGTTCCAACTCCGAGAGGCTTGCTTTAGTCCATAGATGGATCTTTGCAGCTTGCAGACCTTGTGATCTCCATCACTGGAAGTGAAACCCAAAGGCTGTTCCATATAGATATCTTCATCAAGATATCCATTCAGGAAAGCAGTTTTCACATCCATCTGCCAGATTTCATAATCATGAAATGCTGCAATGGCAAGCAATGTTCGGATGGATTTTAGCATGGCTACAGGTGAAAAGGTCTCCTGATAGTCAATGCCTTCGCGTTGACTATACCCTTTCGCCACAAGCCTTGCCTTATAGGTCTCTACCTCTCCATCCGAACCTATCTTCCTTTTGTAGATCCATTTGCATCCAATAGGTACAATACCTTCTGGTGGATCTACTAAGGTCCAGACTTGGTTGGAATGCATGGAGTCTAACTCTGACTTCATAGCTTCCAGCCATTTCTCGGAATCGATATCAGATATCGCCTCGTTGTAGGTTTTGGGATCCTGTATGTGATCCCTATCTCCCACTAGGAACATTTCCTCTGTATCCTCTTCTAGTATACCTAAGTATCTATCGGGAGGATGGGAGACCCTACTAGATCTACGAGGTGGTTGAGGGACATCGTGTACTGGCTCCTTATGAATAGGTTCTATAGGATCCATGACTCGTTGCTTTTCAGAGACTTTCTCTTCAAGCTCAATTTTCCTCCCACTGCCTCTATCAAGGATAAACTGATTTTCCAAGAAGATGGCATGACGGCTCACAAACACATTGTGATCCTCTGAGACGTAAAAATTGTATCCTAATGACTCTTTAGGATATCCTATAAAACGAGCACTTATGGTCCTAGCCTCTAACTTGTCCGCCTGTAGTCGCTTGACGTGGGCCGGACATCCCCAAATCTTGAGATGACCCAGACTTGGTTTTTTACCATGCCATATCTCATACGGTGTGGTAGGAACGGATTTAGAGGGAACTCTATTCAATAAATAAATCGCTGTGAGTAAGGCATCTCCCCAAAGGAACATAGGTAAATCAGTGAAGCTCATCATGGACCTGACCATATCCAATAGGGTCCGATTCCTCCTCTCTGACACCCCGTTGAGTTGAGGTGTACCCGGAGGTGTCCATTGTGAGACTATGCCGTTTTCTTTGAGATAGTCCCAGAATTCCCCACTAAGGTATTCTCCTCCCCGATCTGATCGAAGAGCCTTAAGAGGTTTTCCAGTTTGTTTTTCTACTTCATTCTTGAACTCTTTGAACTTTTCAAAGGATTCAGACTTGTGTCTCATAAGATACACATACCCATACCGTGAATAATCATCGGTAAAGGTAATGAAGTAAGAATAACGTCCCCTGGCTAGCACATCGAATGGGCCACATACATCTGTATGTACTAGGGTAAGTATTTCAGTGGTCCTCTCCCCATGTCCTACAAAGGGTAGTCTAGCCATCTTTCCTTGAAGACAGGACTCGCAAACTGGATATGACTCGGAAGTCAATGAGCCTAAGAGCCCATCTTTATCCATTTTGTTCATTCTATCTTCTCCAATATGGCCAAGTCTGAGGTGCCACAAATATCTTTGGTTTATCTCATCTCTGGATCTTTTGGATCCTTTGGCACTCACATCTTGCTCGGTAACATTCACAGATACATCCATATGTAAATGATAGAGACTGTCAATCATAAAACCACGTGCTACTATTTTATTTCTTAAATAAATAGAACAGCAGTCTTTGTCAAATGTAAAAACATGACCTTCCTGTGCTAGACATGAAACAGAAATCAAATTTCTGCTAGCAACAGGTACATAATAGCAGTCTCTAAGTATTAAACTAAATCCAGACGGTAGTCGCAGATGGTAGGTGCCCACAGCCACAGCAGCAACCTTTGCCCCATTGCCAACCCGAAGGGTTATCGCACCTTCCGCCAGCCTTCTACTTTCCTTTAGACCCTGCATGGTAGTGCACAAATGAGCACTAGAACCAGAATCTATAACCCAACTAGAAGTAGAAGAAATCGTTAGATTAGTTTCAATTATGAGCAAGTCTATACCTTCTGAAGGTGTGTCACCTTTCTTGTTCTTTAGGCTCTCGAGGTATGAAGGACAGTTTCTCTTCCAGTGGCCTTCGACATTGCAGTGGAAACATTTTCCTTTGTCGTTAGCCTTTTTCTTTTGAACTTCCTTCTTTGGCTTCTTGTCTTTCTTCTGCTTCTTTGCAGGCTTCTTTTTCTTCCAAGTAGACTTTCTCTTGGAACCAGAAGTCAACTCAGCAGCAAGGACATTGCCCCTTGAACCTTTCAAGGCTCCCTCAGCAGTTACCAACATGTTGATTAGTTCAGTCTTAGTGCATTCAATCTTATTCATGTGGTAGTTTACTATAAACTGACCAAATGAATCAGGAAGTGACTGTAGGATCAAATCCACTTGCAATTCCTTGTGCATGTCCATACCGAGCTTCTCAAGCTCCTCTAGGTCCTTGATCATGGTCAGACCGTGATCATGGACAGACTGCCCTTCGCGCATCTTCGCTTTGAAAAGCCTCTTGGACACTTCAAAACGAGCTGTGCGACTCTGCTCACCATACAACTCTTGTAGGTGTGCCAGTATGTCCCTAGCAGTCTTTATATTTTCATGCTGGCATTGGAGTTCATTAGACATAGATGCCATCATATAGCATTTTACTCTAATGTCATCGTCCAACCACTTTTTATGCATCTCACGCTGAACATCAGTGGGACGTGCTGGTAATGTGGGGATATCTGAATCAAGTATATAGCCTATCTTCTCACAGTCCAAAACTATTTTGAGATTTCTAAGCCAGTCCTTGTAATTGGTTCCGGTCAGTCGGTTGGTCTCAAGAATACGGGTCAAAGGGTTTGAAGCCGACATTGTATCTGCAGAGAGTAAAGATTCTAGTTAGACTTTTGTACTTGATCCTAATCTGTCCTAAGGTCTTTTAGAACAAATATGACTCCCACTATTTTCTCGAATTCCTCACACTCCCCTGGTAGGAAAACGGAAATCCCACACGACTAGGGTTTCTAGTGGGTACTGCGGTCCCACCAATTCACATGCCACCTCACCTAACAGTTATTGGTGACACATAGATGGATGAGTGTACAACTCTTGTACAATGCTTCTCAAGCATGTTGCAGTGCAACTTGGTCTCTAAGCCATGAAGACCTCACCTAACAGTTATTGGTCCCATTTCTTAGTTAAGTCAGACCCACCGTATAACCGTAGGAATAAAGTCGTCATTGGGTCCTCACCTAACAGTTATTGGTGCCCAACCCCACCTTTACCCCACAACATCTCATGTCTATAGAGAGGTCCAGCCCCCCAATGCAACTTGACCACTGTATCCAGCCGAGACAAGTCAACATCAGAAAGGCCTTAGCAGCTCTACTACAGTGGAAGACCTATTGACTTAATATTGGTTAATCAGGTCTTAGTGTTTGCAACTTGAGCCTTTCATAAGAGATAATCGAACAATTGGCCAGGTAAGCAGGTGGGAGGCTCCCCTTACTCAGAGAGTAAGGTCCTAATTAAGTAACCACCTTTCATGCTTTCCTAGACACCAATTAGATCAATTAATCTAATATGACTTGCTCATGTCGGTTCACTCTCGACTTGATTGAGGAGGTTTTGATTTAGGTCTTAATTGGGTTTGCTACATCACATGTAGACCTATCTACCCGACTCTCATTCACATCACATGCAAACGGCGCATTGCAGGCAGTTATAATCGTGGCAATAATTAAAGCTAAACTTTAACTAGGTGATGATCATGGATTCTAATTAGGTCGTATTACAAGCACATGCACATCAATCGATCAAGTGGTCTTCAACTCTTGAATTGATTCCAAGCTTCCTTGATTCGATCCTTGATCAACTCTTGATCCCATCGCCATCAACCGCTTAGATCACCTTTCATCTCATGCCTTTGCTTCAACTTGATCGTTGATGTACATCACATCACAGAAATACAACCAGATGTAAAATAAAAATAAAAATAATTTACATCTCCTTTTAGGAGGCACGCAGGCCTCTCAAAACATCAAATAAGATGCATGCAAGCATCTGAAAAATTACATGACATCGCAGATCACATCGCAGGTCATTACATTTGATACCAAAAGGGGTTGAATCCTATGATCATCACCGTATGCTACAATTATAATTTTCAGATCTGAAACTTAACTGATTATATCATGACATAGGTCGCTGATCATGCTAATAATGATTCTAAACTTTGTAATCCCATTAACAATGCAATTAGAATCATCTTTTTATCACATAAAAATCAGCATGTAAAAATCAGCACCCCTGAAAAATCTGCATGCAGAATTTTTCAGCATGCATGATCATTTAATTTTCAGATCTAATATGCCTTTAGATATTTAATTCTTACCTTAATCTACGAAGCCTAAGCTCTGATACCACTGTTGGGAACCCGCCCATGCCGCTGATATTTCAAAAATTTTTCAGATGGCAGCGGAATCGGCATGCACGAGTTCGACGTTCATCTCATGAACGTTGTTTCGAGACCTTTCGTAATTAGGTAGGAATTAAATCCTTTTAAAACTAATAGGAAGATCAAATCTTCACCTTGCGCGGGTAGATGATCACCGCGAATCTGAATTCGTGGTTTTAGGAAGAGGGTTCGCTTGAAGCCGTTCAAACGTCCGGCCTCTACGGGTATCCACACGAAGCAGGATCCGATCCAAGCTCTCTATCTCACCGGGGTGCTAGCTCCCTTGCAGAGATAGCTTTTGATGGCTGATCTCCTCTCTTTCAATCAACTCTTGATTGCACTTGAGAGGAGGAAGAAGAAGGATGAAGAAGAGGAAGAAGATCACAGCCTTTCGCAGCCTTCTTCTTTGTCTTGCGTTGGAACAAGGAGGGAGGAGGAAGGGACCCGTCAAGCACCTTCTTTTCTTTTCCTTGCTGTCGGCTGAAACAAGGGAGGGAGAGGGTGGCCACGGCACCAAGGGAAGAGAGGAATCCAATACATAGGGCGCCGGCCCCTAGTCCTCTTCTTAAAGGGATTGGAGCTCCTAACATTTAGGAGTTCCATGACAACTTACCTAAGAAGGGGCGCCGGCCCTAGCTCCTCATGTCGCCCTAGCCAAGTGGAGAGGGGCTGATGTCCCTCTTACTTGGTTAACCTAATCCTCTTCCAAAGAGGATTAGGTGCCTCTCTCATGGTTTAATCCTAATCTAATTAGGATTAGCCAATTTTGGGTTCAATCTATGCTAGTCCTAATCCAATTAGGACTTGGATGAATCATGACTCAATTGAACTCTTCAATCCTAATCCAATTAGGAGTCATGTTGATTCATTAGATTATTAATTAATTTAGACTTGAGGAATCCTAATCTAATTAGGATTTGTTTAATTTTAGTCCTAATCCAATTAGGACTCTATTTGAATCCAAAGTCCTAATCCAATTAGGATTTCTAGGAATCCTACTCCAAGTAGGAATCCAATTTTGATTCAAAACTCCTAATCTCATTAGGATTGAGGAATCCTATTCCAAATAGGAATCCCAGTCCTACTCCAACTAGGATTTCCAGTCCTAATCCAATTAGGACTCTAGGAATCCTACCCGAAGTAGGACTCTTGTTTCAAGTCCAATTAATTAATTCCCTTTGTTCCTTCTTCAACTTCTTATCAATCAAATTGATTTCTTGTGATTCCTAATCACGATTTCAACCATCGGATCGGTCAATACTTCTAGTGTGTGTGACCCCATAGGTTCTATTCTGACTGGTAGTGAGATATATTGTGATCTCTATCACTATATCATTGAAAACTCCTTTCAATGGGTTGGAACGATTCCAACTCAACTCATTAGGGTTTATCGATCATCAAGATAATCCCTATGAGTCCCACCATCCACCAGTGACACCTAGCAGCATGTAGTGGCTACCCAGCAGAATGGAATGATGAACCTCTAGGTGCAGTTAACATGTGATACAGTCCTACTATCGTGGATCCCTACAGGACGGAGGTCATGGACAACTCGTCAAACCCCATCGTCTGTCATATGTCAAGATTTATTCGACTCGAGTTCGATAGTGAGAAACTCTTTCTCCACTGTGCATACTGCCCCGGCCGAGGTCTTACGAACTCAGTCTTATAAATCACATAGGATCTCTCCTTATCTATCAAGGTCGATAGATTCCATATAGGTGCATACCCTACTCCTACAGTGAACTTACTGCAGCCAATCTACACTGCATGGACCCATATGGCTAGGGACCATGTATGTGTGCAGTCAAACTACAATAACCCCACTGTGAGCAGCCGAAGCACCGCAGGTCAAAGGACCAGTCACACTACTGCAACATCAAGCAAGTCACTGACGAGTGGATAGACATCCAAGTGACTTCTTGTATTGGTCACGCTCAGTACCCTTGTTCTCTAACAAGCACCTGCACTATCACTTCAGTGTCCCTACACTGTGGACTCAAGTCTCGTCCATCCAGAAGGAGAGTGATCTGTGCACTGATCGGGTCGATCACCGTCCTCGTGATGATCCTTTGATCAGGAGCATTTAGAAATTAATCACCAATGATACATGGCTCAAATTCTCAACTCTTGAGAATATGTATCATCATCTTATTAATTTCTTGGACGATTCATAGACACATAAACAATATGAATGAAAAGATGCCTTTTATTTATTCAATAATAAATAGTCAAGTACAAAATTATGTCCCTAGAATCAACAATGTGTCAGCTAAATTGGCTTCTAGGGCATACATCTAACAGAAGTATGGACTAGTTATTGTAGATGATTTTTCAAGATATACATGGGTTTCATTTTTGGCACATAAGAATGAAGCATTTTCAGAATTCTTGAAACTTTATAATAATATCATAAATTAAAAGAAGCTCACCTTAATAGCAATTCGAAGTGATCATGGCACTGAATTTGAAAATCAACACTTTGAAGAATTTTGTAATAAAAATGGTATTTCACATCAATTTTCAGCACCTAGAACGCCTCAACAAAATGGGGTTGTTGAAAGAAAAAATAGGACATTGGCAGAAATGGCACGCACAATGTTGTGCGAGTCGAATCTTCCAAAGTACTTTTGGGCTGAAGCTATAAGCACTGCTTGCCATATTCTAAATCGGGTTTTAATACGACTAATAACCAAGAAAACTCCTTATGAACTTTGGAAAAATAAGAAACCAACTGCTAAATATCTTAGAGTATTTGGATGTAGATGTTTCATTTTAAACAATGGCAAGGAGGATTTAAGTAAATTTGATGCCAAGTCAGATGAAGGTATCTTCTTAGGATACTCCACATCTAGCAGGGCATACAGAGTATTCAATAAAAGAACCCTTGTAGTCGAAGAGTCAGTTAATATCATATTTGATGAGTCTGATAGTGAGTCTGCTAGGAAAGAAAATATTCTTGATGATGATACAGGAATTATTAACTTTGAAAAGTTGAATATTGATGACGTGCCAATTCAAGATAAGGGAGATGATTGCGTGCCACCACAATCTCAAAACTTGCCAAAGGAATGGAGGTATGCATATGGACACCCTAAAGACTTAATCATTGGTGATCCATCTCAAGGGGTAAGAACTCGATCCTCTCTTAGAAATTTAAATGATTATCTTGCTTTTGTTTCACAATTAGAACCTAAGACTTATGAAGAAGCTGAAAAAGATACTAATTGGATAAATACCATGCAAGAAGAATTAAATCAATTCAAAAGAAGTAATGTATGAACATTAACTAAAAGACCAAAGCATAACTCTGTAATTGGAACAAAATGGATCTTTAGAAATAAATTAGATGAAAATGGGTTAGTTATAAGAAATAAAGCTAGACTTGTAGCTAAGGGATACAATCAAGAAGAAGGTATCGATTTTGATGAAACATTTGCTCCTATAGCTAGATTAGAGGCTATTAGATTACTTCTAGCATTTGCATGTTTCATAAATTTCAAATTGTATCTGTTGCTGGTGGTCCAAACCGAGAACGATTGGCACAGCGGTGTGAACGGGGTTCCCTTTGAGTTGCTTTGGTTGCGCTCCGCCCTCCGCCGTGAAACCTGCAAGCAAGCCTCGCACCACCACCGGGGTAGTGGGGGCCCTCCGACGATCAAGTCAGAGGAGATCGAAGGAGAAGGAGAAGGAGAAGGTAGCAGGTGAGATGATACTCTGGAAGATATATCTTACCCTCCCCCTTCCCCCCAGCCTCATATATATATCAGGCTGGGGGGTTTTTCCGGGGATTCGTCATCGTGTGGCACGATGGGGCTGCCACTGACATGGCCGTTACAGGGCGTCGTGGGGCAGCGCTGGGTACAGCCATGGCAGGGCATAGTGGAGCTCCGCTTTGTACGGCTGTTACAGGGGATCGTGGGGCAGCGCCGGATACGACCGTTGCAGAGAGTAGTGGAGCAGGGGGCCGCGGCGTGCCTCAGAGGAACGGTCTGTTGTTGTCGAGAGATTGCCGACTCGGGGTCGGATTGCTGGATCAAGGGGCAACCGACTCGGGGTCGGGCTGCGGAGCCGAAGATATCCGACCCGAGGTCGGATTGCTGGATCAAGGGGCAGCCGACTCGGGGTCGGGCTGCGGAGCCGAAGATATCCGACCCGAGGTCAGATTGCTGGATCAAGGGGCAGCCGACTCGGGTCGGATTGCTGGATCAAGGGGCAGCCGTAGTCTTCCTGGGCGCGCGTGCCGGTCATGTGGGGCATGGTGGCTAAGTTCCCCCGTAACAGTAGCCCCCCACTCCCGAGCCTGGAACCGGGAGGGGAACGGGTGAAGGGAGTGATGCTTCGAGATTGCCGCCATCCCTCGGAAAGGCGCGCGCGCTCCGAGCTTCCCGCCCTCTTTATAGCGTATGGCAGTTGTCGCTGATCTGGCGGTCTGCGGATTTCGGCGGACATCTTTCCTCTTTTTAACTCTTGGTAGTGCCTCGCCGACTCCTGACTCTTGAAGTTCCTCCGGCGCTAGGCCAGGCATCCGAGGGTTAGGCCTCAGGAAATTCATCCAGCGCTAGGCCAGGCATCCGAGGGTTAGGCCTCAGGAAATTCTTCCGGCGCTAGGCCAGGCATCCGAGGGTTAGGCCTCAGGAAATTCTTCCGGCGCTAGGCCAGGCATCCGAGGGTTAGGCCTCAGGAAATTTATCCGGCGCTAGGCCAGGCATCCGAGGGTTAGGCCTCAGGAAATTCTTCCGGCGCTAGACCAGGCATCCGAGGGTTAGGCCTCAGGAAATTCTTCCGGCGCTAGGCCAGGCATCCGAGGGTTAGGCCTCAGGAAATTCTTCCGGCGCTAGGCCAGGCATCCCAGGGTTAGGCCTCAGAAAATTCTTCCGGCGCTAGGCCAGGCATCCGAGGGTTAGGCCTCAGGAAATTCTTCCGGCGCTAGGCCAGGCATCCGAGGGTTAGGCCTCAGAAAATTCTTCCGGCGCTAGGCCAGGCATCCGAGGGTTAGGCCTCAGGAAATTCTTCCGGCGCTAGGCCAGGCATCCGAGGGTTAGGCCTCAGGAAATTCATCCGGCGCTAGGCCAGGCATCCGAGGGTTAGGCCTCAGGAAATTCTTCCGGCGCTAGGCCAGGCATCCGAGGGTTAGGCCTCGGGAAATTCTTCCGGCGCTAGGCCAGGCATCCGAGGACTGAGCTTTGGGGAATTCCGCTCGTTGGTCGGCCAAGGCTGGCGCAAGCCGAGGCGACCGGTCGGGGCTTCAGGCTAGTCTGCTCCCGGGATGATCATCGGGTTAGCCTGGCATCCGAGGGCCGAGCCTCGGAGAATTCCGCTCGTTGGTCGGCCAAGGCTGGCGCAAGCCGAGGCGACCGGTCGGGGCTTCAGGCTAGTCTGCTCCCGGGATGATCATCGGGTTAGCCTGGCATCCGAGGGCCGAGCCTCGGAGAATTCCGCTCGTTGGTCGGCCAAGGCTGGCGCAAGCCGAGGCGACCGGTCGGGGCTTCAGGCTAGTCTGCTCCCGGGATGATCATCGGGTTAGCCTGGCATCCGAGGGCCGAGCCTCGGGAAATTCCGCTCATTGGTCGGCCAAGGCTGGCGCAAGCCGAGGCGACCGGTCGGGGCTTCAGGCTAGTCTGCTCCCGGGATGATCATCGGGTTAGCCTGGCATCCGAGGGCCGAGCCTCGGAGAATTCCGCTCATTGGTCGGCCAAGGTTGGCGCAAACCGAGGCGACCGGTCGGGGCTTCAGGCTAGTCTGCTCCCGGGATGATCATCGGGTTAGCCTGGCATCCGAGGGCCGAGCCTCGGGAAATTCCGCTCGTTGGTCGGCCAAGGCTGGCGCAAGCCGAGGCGACCGGTCTGGGCTTCAGGCTAGTCTGTTCCCGGGATGATCATCGGGTTAGCCTGGCATCCGAGGGCCGAGCCTCGGGGAATTCCGCTCATTGGTCGGCCAAGGCTGGCGCAAGCCGAGGCGACCGGTCGGGGCTTCAGGCTAGTCTGCTCCCGGGATGATCATCGGGTTAGCCTGGCATCCGAGGGCCGAGCCTCGGGAAATTCCGCTCGTTGGTCGGCCAAGGCTGGCGCAAGCCGAGGTGACCGGTCGGGGCTTCAGGCTAGTCTGTGAAAGAGTAGATGCCCTACAAGCCAATCGCAATATGTATTGCGAAAGTTTTTTTTCTTTTGATTTGTCCAAATCATGTACATGACATTTAAATATGAATAAAGGCGTTATGTTTTATCATATGCTGTTGATTATATTTATGATAAACTCCTTAGATTAGGGCAATGGTTTTAAGACTATGATGAGATCATACTAGTGAGACTTAAAATCCTAAAATCCTAATCTTAAATATTTCCAGTCATTGGTACATTGAGTCGGGGATCAATGATTACCGGAAAGACTGGCATGTCTTATGTATGCTCGATGCAGAGGATGATTGATCTCACAATCATTTGTGTGGAGACACTAATATAAAGATGTGGGTGCTCATTAGAGGAATGAGTTCACTGAATTGACCTACAAAGAGAAATCTTATGAAGTCTTACTTACATGTCAAAAGATGATTCTCTTAGTGGGAGTTGTGCAACTGATCCTATGACCTGAGATCACCATGGTATCTTGTGCACATGAACCCATATTTTGGTTTACACTCATTCATGACAATAAGTTATGTACGAGGTCTTCTGGATATGGTGAATTGTGTACGAAGATTATGAGTAGGTCAACAAGGAATTAATCACTTCTAGTAAGAGAAGATAGCATCCTATTTATTCTAATCATATGATAATTCAGGAAGCCTTTGATCAAAGCAGAATGAAAATTAGAAAGAGTTTCTAATGTTTCATTATTTGAATTATCATTAAAAGATTGAGAAAAATATGAATATGAAATTGAGTTTGACATATATTCATACTCATATACATATTTGGGATGCAGTTTGATTAAAGGATTGAATTGCATGGTAACTTGCCACTGAAGGGTATTTTTGGTATTTCCACCAAATTTCATATTTTTCGGGTAGACATGACACGTTGCTAGACGTCAATCTTGTCTTATAGGTTTGATCGAATTAAAGAGTTTAATTCGATCACCAATTAGAAAGGATTCTAATTGTTAAGTTTGGGTTCGCGCAGTTTGGACTTAAATCGATTAGAAGAGTTCTAATCAAGTTGGGTCAACTTGCACTCACACCTATTGCTGGCTAAGTATGGAACCCAATGGGTCACACACAAGAAAACTTATTAAGGGTCTAATTGGATTAGATCATGTTTGCAAGATAGACATCCTAGCAGGTGTTGCAAACCCTTAGCTCTTGATTCGAATTGGATTCGAATCTGATTCTTAATTGATCTAATTTGATTAGATCATCTTCTAATATGGGTTAGCCAAGAGTTGGCACCTAATTGGCTTGGTTTGAGTCTAATTGGATTAGATTTAATAAATCATTCAATCTAGACCGTTAGATCTTGATCTACCATTGGATGAAGACATAATGGAGAGTTGGTTTAACCTAATTGGATTGGGTTAGAGGATGGCTATCATAATTGACCATTGGATCTTAATCCCACCATTGGATGAAGACATAATGGGTCAAGTAAATGGCGCCTTGCATTGGAGCCCTTGGATCATCATCATGAAAGATCAAGAGGTGAGGCATGATGGACATGTGATTAGCATGTGATGTTGACTTGGTCAAAATATGGCACCACATGAAAGGACATATCATTTGATACACCTCTTCACTTGATCTGCACCTCCTCTTATTTGATATGGCCCTTAGATGATGTCCTTTCATGAAAGGATGTGTGGATGGGATGCATCCCTTGGAGATGCATCCCTATACCTATTATAAATAGGCTAGCACTCCATGGGTTTCATCATTCCAACTCCACCCCACTCCTCTCTTCTTTCTTTCTTACATTAGTTTCTTTCTTTCTAGCATTGCTTCTAGTGTGTCCTAAGCCAAGACAAGGTGGTCTTCTTTAGGACAAAAGGATTAGAAGTGATTTTAGAAGGTTAAAGAAAAAATAGAAAGAAAGGAAAGCAAGCCATTAGAGTTCTTTAAGAATTCTGCATTAAGGATTAAAGTCTTTGGAGCTTAAGACTTAAATCAAGTTTTCGTGTGGATCAACGTTGGAGGGTGAACACTTGGGCACCTAGTGGAAATTCTGCATATTGGATTAGCGTTAGAGGTATTCTTCTATTTCTGCATTTATATTATATTATTTGATTGCTTCCATTAAGGTGATCTTGGCTTATAAGGGTTTTATGTTAAGGAACTTTATCAAGAAATTTTTAAAATTCCTAACTTCCGCTGCGCATTATAACATGCTAAAACCCTTCAGTGGTATCAGAGCCATCCTTAATTGGTTCAATCAAATAATTATATATGATGTATGATTATTAATTTACTATGAGATAGTAATGTCATATGCTTAATGAAATGCTGAAATATATGATTCATATATGATATGATATGTAATAAAATGTCATGATATGAAATTTTCCATATGAAAATATGTTGAAGCATGTTAATTAGTTGCTTATGATTTATACATGCTATGAGATAGCTATGATGCATGATAGCTTATTTTAGATATGTTAAATGTATGTTACAATTAAAGAATGTGCTAGAGACTAGTAAGCCCTCAATAAAAATTATATTAAGTCATAGTGTTGAAAAACTTTGAGCTAACCCATTCTAGAACAATTAATCTAATTGGTGTCTAAAGAAAGCACTAAAGGTGGTTACTTAATTAGGACCTTACTCTCTGAGTAAGGGGAGCCTCCCACCTGCTTACCTGGCCAATTATTTGATTGTCTATTATGGATAAGCTTAATATTGATATAACACTATTGATAGCCTTCCTTCATGCCTCGATATTATTATGTCAAGATCCATGCTAGTTTGTTGTGCTAACACAAAACTTGCAATGGGGACTGATGTTATACTGTCTTGGTGCATTAAGATGCTTATGGCATATTTTAATATATTGCCTTGTTGTGCAACCACAAGGGCAATATTATTCAAATATGACTATATGGAAATGAAGGGTTTGACTTAACTAAAATATTATTGTTTGTTGTGCTAACACAAGGCAATAAGTATTTTAAGAGGACAAGATAAAGTTGAGAATTGCATGAGATGCAATTGGAAAGAGTTTCCTACCTTTGAACTCATAAGAGTTTGTTGTGTAAACACAAGGCTTTTTATGATGAATTAGGATCTCAACCCTACTAAGAAAAATTATATTTTCACGTTTATCATAGGAGAGGGCTATGATATTCGATAAAAATAGTAGGAGACAAATTAGATTAAAGTCCTTATCTAGTTGCAAACATGTCATCATGATTGGTCTGCTTATATTAGTTATGTTCTTGCATATGTAGAATTATTAAATGACTTCTTCACTTTCACTAAGAGGCATCTTAGATGCCAACAAGTTGACCGGACCAAACTATGTGGACTGGTTGAGGAATTTAAAGATAGTACTCACTCAGGAGAAAATTTCCTATATACTTGAAACCCCTGATCTTGGAGATCTAGGGGATGATGCTACAGAAGAGGAGGTTGCCACACATAAGATGTGGAAAAATGACAGTGTGACTGTCAAATGTATCATACTTGCCTCTATGAGCAATGAATTACAAAGGCAACATGAAGGCATGGACACTCAATCCATACTTCTCAATTTAAAAGAGTTGTATGGAGAACAAAGCAGGACTGCTAGGTATGAGATATCTAAGCAGTTGTTCCGTGCTAGAATGAATGAAGGAACTCCAGTGCAAAACCATGTTCTTATGGTTATAGACTTGATCACCAGATTAAGTCAATTAGGTTTTGCTATGGATAGTGAGCTCAGTCAGGATTTGATCCTGCAATCACTGCCCGATTCATTCTCTCAGTTTGTTGTGAACTTTCACATGAACAAGCTGAACACCTCCCGCCCGAGCTGTTAAATATGCTCAAAACAGCTGAAGGCCATATTAAGAAGGATAAAGGTCCACTCCTTCTTATAGATGGCACCTCTAAGAGAAAATCGGGCAATAAGGGTTCTAAGAAAAGATTGAACCCTAAGAGTAGCATCAAAAAGAAAAAGGAAAGAAAAACTCCGGATCAAGTACCTGTTTTTATTGCAGCAAAGCTGGACACTGAAAAAGGAATTGCAAGAGTTTTCTTGCAAGTATGAAGACCGATGCAAGAGTTGCATCAAAAGGTATGTTTATGTTACATGCCAACTTGTCATTAAGTTCTTCAAATTCAAATTCATGGGTATTGGATACCGGCTGTGGTTTTCACATTTGCAAATCTTTGCATGGACTACAGAAAATTAAAATTTTGAAGAAAGGTGACTTCGAGCTGTATGGCGCTGGAGGAGAGTCCATCCAGGCTGAAGCTGTTGGAACCTACAACTTGGAATTGCCTTCGGGAAAGCTCCTACAATTAGAAGATTGTTATTATATGCCCAAAATTATTAGAAATGTAATTTCCATTCCTTTGTTGTTAAAGAAAGGTTTTGAAATTAATGGAAAGGGCAATGGTTGCTCTATTTATTTTTCTAATAAGCATCTTTGCAATGGCATTATGGAAAATGGTCTTCTAGTTTTATTACTTAATGACAATGTCTTTCATATTAATAAAAGCAATAAAAGAAAGAGAGAGGAAGTGAATAATACCCTCCTTTGGCATTGCCGACTTGGTCACATAAGTGAATCAAGAATCAACAAGTTATACAAAGAAGAGTTCTTTGATCCTTATGATTATGAATCATTAGGAACTTGTGAATCTTGTCTTATGGGAAAAATGACTAAGTCTCCATTCACTGGACATGGAGAAAGGGCAAGTGAGTTATTAGGACTTATACATACAGATGTATGTGGTCCTATGACAACTCCAGCTAGAGGTGGATACTCTTACTTCATCACATTCACTGATGATTTATCAAGATTCGGATTTGTGTATCTTATGAAACATAAATACGAAGCCTTTGATAAGTTTAAAGAGTATCAAAGTATGGTTGAAAAACAAACCGGAAAGTGTATTAAAATCCTTCGATCTGATCGAGGAGGTGAATACCTTTCTAGTGAATTTTTAAATCATCTTAAAGAAAAGGGCATTCTCTCTGAATGGACACCTCCGTATACGCCACAACTAAATGGTGTAGCTGAACGGAGGAATCGTACTCTATTAGATATGGTAAGGTCCATGATGTGCTTTACAGATCTTCCTATTTCCTTCTAGGGTTATGCCTTAGAAACTGCTACATATGTGCTAAACAGGATACCTTCAAAATCTGTATCTAGTACTCCATATGAGATATGGAGAGGTAGAAAGCCCAATCTTAAATATTTTAAAATATGGGGCTGCCAAGCATATGTCAAAAGAAATTTTGGACATAAGCTAAGTGTTAGATCAGATAAATGTACATTTATAGGTTATTCCAAAGAAAGTATTGGATATCTCTTCTATCACCCTACTGAACAAAAGGTATTTGTTAGTAGGCATGCCACTTTCTTAGAAAAAGAGTTTATCTTAGAAAAGGGCAGTGAAAGAAGAATTGAACTTAATGAAGTTCAAGACCTACAAATAGAAACACAAGAAATTCTTCAACCAGATGTACCCATTGATGAAGTACAACCACAACACACATCTCCTCTCCAAAGGTCAGATAGAGTGCGAAATGCACCTAAGAGGTATGGATTTATCATTGAGAATGATGAAGCCCACATCGTCGAAAATGATGATCCTCTGACCAATTCGGAAGCTATCATGAGTAATGACTCTAACAAATGGTTAGAAGCTATGAAATCCGAAATAGACTCTATGTATACCAACCAAGTATGGACTTTGGTTGATGCACCAGAAGGTGTAAACCCTATAGGTTGCAAATGGGTCTATAAGAAGAAGATTGGAGCAGATGGCCAAGTAGAAACCTACAAGGCTAGATTGGTGGCAAAAGGTTTCAGGCAAAAGCAAGGAATTGACTATGATGAAACTTTTTCACCAGTTGCCATGCTTAAATCTATTCGGATTTTGCTTGCAATAGCTGCATACTATGATTATGAAATTTGGCAGATGGATGTCAAAACCGCCTTCCTTAATGGTTATCTTGAGGAAGAGGTTTACATGACACAGCCAGAAGGATTTGTCTCAAGTGGGAGAGCAAATCAAGTATGCAAGCTTAAGAGATCCATTTATGGATTAAAGCAAGCATCGAGGAGTTGGAACATCCGTTTTGATACAACAGTCAAAGAGTTTGGTTTTATCAAAAATGTGGATGAACCATGTGTGTACAAGAAGACTAGTGGGAGTGCCGTTGTCTTCTTAATATTGTATGTAGATGACATACTAATCATTGGAAATGATATTCCAATGTTACAATCGGTCAAGACTTGGCTATCAAAAAGCTTTTCCATGAAAGACTTGGGAGAAGCATCCTATATTCTTGGTATAAAGATCTATAGGGATAGATCTAAAAGGATGCTAGGCTTATCCCAGTCTAGGTACATAGATCATGTGCTAAAAAGATTCAGCATGGAAGGAAGTAAAAGAGGTTACTTACCTATGAGTCATGGCATACGTCTCTCTAAGAAGATGTCTCCTAAGACATCTGAAGAGAGGAATAGAATGAATTCTATTCCCTATGCTTCGGCAGTAGGATCAATTATGTATGCTATGCTATGTACTAGGCCTGATGTTGCTTATGCCTTAGGCATAACAAGCAGATTCCAGGCTGATCCAGGAGAAAATCATTGGATAGCTGTGAAAAATATTCTTAAGTACTTAAGAAGGACTAAAGATATTTTTCTAGTTTATGGAGGATCTGAGTTAAAACTAGAAGGATTTTCTGATTCTAGTTTTCAATCAGATCCAGATGATAGCAAGTCCACTTCAGGGTATGTCTTTACCCTAAATGGTGGTGCAGTGAGCTGGAAGAGTTCCAAGCAGCAAACTGTAGCTGACTCAACTACTGAGGCAGAATACATCGCTGTAAGTGAAGCCGCTAAGGAAGCTGTCTGGATGAAGAAGTTCATCGCTGAGTTGGGAGTAGTTCCTGAGATTGCTGGACCAGTTTCAGTTTATTGTGACAACACTGGAGCTGTTGCTCAAGCAAAGGAACCAAGATCTCATCACAAATCCAAGCACATTCTAAGACGCTTCCACCTCGTTCGAGAGATCGTCGAGAGACAAGACATAGTCATTGAACGAGTAGACACAAAGAACAACTTAGCAGACCCGTTCACTAAAGCTCTACCACAACAGCAGTTCGATCGCCACCTCGATTGTATGGGGATAAAATATAAGAGCGATTGGCTTTAGTGCAAGTGGGAGATTGAAAGAGTAGATGCCCTACAAGCCAATCGCAATATGTATTGCGAAAGTTTTTTTTCTTTTGATTTGTCCAAATCATGTACATGACATTTAAATATGAATAAAGGCGTTATGTTTTATCATATGCTGTTGATTATATTTATGATAAACTCCTTAGATTAGGGCAATGGTTTTAAGACTATGATGAGATCATACTAGTGAGACTTAAAATCCTAAAATTCTAATCTTAAATATTCCCAGTCATTGGTACATTGAGTCGGGGATCAATGATTACCGGAAAGACTGGCATGTCTTATGTATGCTCGATGCAGAGGATGATTGATCTCACAATCATTTGTGTGGAGACACTAATATAAAGATGTGGGTGCTCATTAGAGGAATGAGTTCACTGAATTGACCTACAAAGAGAAATCTTATGAAGTCTTACTTACATGTCAAAAGATGATTCTCTTAGTGGGAGTTGTGCAACTGATCCTATGACCTGAGATCACCATGGTATCTTGTGCACATGAACCCATATTTTGGTTTACACTCATTCATGACAATAAGTTATGTACGAGGTCTTCTGGATATGGTGAATTGTGTACGAAGATTATGAGTAGGTCAACAAGGAATTAATCACTTCTAGTAAGAGAAGATAGCATCCTATTTATTCTAATCATATGATAATTCAGAAAGCCTTTGATCAAAGCAGAATGAAAATTAGAAAGAGTTTCTAATGTTTCATTATTTGAATTATCATTAAAAGATTGAGAAAAATATGAATATGAAATTGAGTTTGACATATATTCATACTCATATACATATTTGGGATGCAGTTTGATTAAAGGATTGAATTGCATGGTAACTTGCCACTGAAGGGTATTTTTGGTATTTCTACCAAATTCCATATTTTTTGGGTAGACATGACACGTTGCTAGACGTCAATCTTGTCTTATAGGTTTGATCGAATTAAAGAGTTTAATTCGATCACCAATTAGAAAGGATTCTAATTGTTAAGTTTGGGTTCGCGCAGTTTGGATTTAAATCGATTAGAAGAGTTCTAATCAAGTTGGGTCAACTTGCACTCACACCTATTGCTGGCTAAGTATGGAACCCAATGGGTCACACACAAGAAAACTTATTAAGGGTCTAATTGGATTAGATCATGTTTGCAAGATAGACATCCTAGCAGGTGTTGCAAACCCTTAGCTCTTGATTCGAATTGGATTCGAATCTGATTCTTAATTGATCTAATTTGATTAGATCATCTTCTAATATGGGTTCGCCAAGAGTTGGCACCTAATTGGCTTGGTTTGAGTCTAATTGGATTAGATTTAATAAATCATTCAATCTAGATCGTTAGATCTTGATCTACCGTTGGATGAAGACATAATGGAGAGTTGGTTTAACCCAATTGGATTGGGTTAGAGGATGGCTATCATAATTGACCATTGGATCTTAATCCCACCATTGGATGAAGACATAATGGGTCAAGTAAATGGCGCCTTGCATTGGAGCCCTTGGATCATCATCATGAAAGATCAAGAGGTGAGGCATGATGGACATGTGATTAGCATGTGATGTTGACTTGGTCAAAATATGGCACCACATGAAAGGACATATCATTTGATACACCTCTTCACTTGATCTGCACCTCCTTTTGATATGGCCCTTAGATGATGTCCTTTCATGAAAGGATGTGTGGATGGGATGCATCCCTTGGAGATGCATCCCTACACCTATTATAAATAGGCTAGCACTCCATGGGTTTCATCATTCCAACTCCACCCCACTCCTCTCTTCTTTCTTTCTTACATTAGTTTCTTTCTTTCTAGCATTGCTTCTAGTGTGTCCTAAGCCAAGACAAGGTGGTCTTCTTTAGGACAAAAGGATTAGAAGTGATTTTAGAAGGTTAAAGAAAAAATAGAAAGAAAGGAAAGCAAGCCATTAGAGTTCTTTAAGAATTCTGCATTAAGGATTAAAGTCTTTGGAGCTTAAGACTTAAATCAAGTTTTCGTGTGGATCAACGTTGGAGGGTGAACACTTGGGCACCTAGTGGAAATTCTGCATATTGGATTAGCGTTAGAGGTATTCTTCTATTTCTGCATTTATATTATATTATTTGATTGCTTCCATTAAGGTGATCTTGGCTTATAAGGGTTTTATGTTAAGGAACTTTATCAAGAAATTTTTAAAATTCCTAACTTCCGCTGCGCATTATAACATGCTAAAACCCTTCAGTCTGCTCCCGGGATGATCATCGGGTTAGCCTGGCATCCGAGGGCCGAGCCTCGGGAAATTCCGCTCGTTGGTCGGCCAAGGCTGGCGCAAGCCGAGGCGACCGGTCGGGGCTTCAGGCTAGTCTGCTCCCGGGATGATCATCGGGTTAGCCTGGCATCCGAGGGCCGAGCCTCGGGAAATTCCGCTCGTTGGTCGGCCAAGGCTGGCGCAAGCCGAGGTGACCGGTCGGGGCTTCAGGCTAGTCTGCTCCCGGGATGATCATCGGGTTAGCCTGGCATCCGAGGGCCGAGCCTCGGGAAATTCCGCTCGTTGGCCACGCGCCTGTCGCTTGCCGCTCGACGGGATTTCTCCGTGGCCAGCTACGATCGTGTTTCTCCTATTCTCCAAGCGTCGCCTGGGGAACACCAGAAGGGTATTAAATGCTAATTGAGGCGTTACCTGGGAAATCGGATCGCCAGTTGCTGCTTGCAAGGAGTGTCAGTTAAGCGGCCGCGATACGCGCGCTCTTCGAGGCGGATGCGGCCTGGGCGCGAGCGGAGATACGTGGGCCGTGGGATACACACCGCCCGGAGTGTCCTGCATGAAGAATGCAATTAAGGAGAACGACGCTTAGGAGATCGTGGGAGGATACGCCTCGAGAGCTGGAACGGCTCCGGATTCGGTGCGCCCGCTTTTATTGGAGCCACCCGCATCGGAACGGCCGGGGGGCCACAGTTTGGCTATAAATATAAGTGCAGGTGCGGTGGAGCCTGCCAAGCCGGAGCTATTCAGGTTGCCATGGATCGTGGGCCTCCTCTCCGGTGCGTGGCTGGGAAGCCCCTGCCGGAAGAACGGGAGGTGCGCCCCTCGCGACTTCCGCCAACTAGCCGTTTCATCTGGGATCAACGGGGAGATTCTCCCCGGTGGAACTCCGCCCTAGGCGTTTCATCCGGGATCACATCCCCCCTCTTTTCCGTCCCACCTCCCGATTGAGCTTTGCGCCAGACGCTTCATCCGGGATCGCGCCTCCTCGCGCTCTTCTCCCTTGTATTCCTTCCCTCCCCTTCTCTTGGGGAGGGCCGGAATATCCTTTGGAGGTGGCGTTCCTCTAGGAGCAGTGTGAACTCCTTCTTCGTCCGCGCCGGCTCTTCGTCTTTTGCGTGAGGCGTCGATGGCGCCTCCGGGGAGAAGCACCCACGCCCGGTGGGATTGCAGCTGCTTCGGGTGGAGGGTTCGGGATCCCGAATCTTCAACTCTACGGAGTCTCCACCTCTTCCTTGTTTTCTTTACTCCCCAATTCCCCTCTGAGAATTCTTTGTAATCACACGAACACACCGTTGTAACCAGGAATTATTGAAATGAAAAGAATTGTACATTTTTCGAACTGTCTTCCTGGCTTTGTCGTTCTACCGGTAATACGCCCGCAGGTTAGCGGAATTCCAGCTCCTCGGAATTTCTCGACCATCTAGGGCCTCCAACTGGTAGGAGCCAGGTCGGTTTACCCAGCGAACCCTATACGGGCCTTCCCAATTTGGCGCCAGCTTTCCACCTTCCGCGGGTTGAGATGCTTTGGCTCGCCTTAGCACCAGATCTCCGATTCTGAAAAGTTTCGGTCGGACCTTGGAGTTATAATATCGGGCCACCCTCCGCTGATACATCGCCATCCGAACCTGCGCCATTTCTCTTGCTTCTTCCAAGAGGTCCAGGTTCCCTCGGAGTTGCTCCGAATTGGCCTCGGGTCGGTGCGCGGCCACCCGGGGCGAGGGGAGTCCGAGCTCCACGGGAACAACCGCTTCCGTGCCATAGGTTAGGCTGAAAGGTGTCTCCCTGGTAGGGGTCCGATGCGTGGTCCGATACGCCCAAAGGACATTCTCGAGTTCTTCGACCCAAGCTTGCCCCGTCCGACCGATTCGCGCCTTAATTCCTTGGAGGATTGTCCGATTTGTGACCTCGGCCTCACCGTTGGTTTGGGGATGCGACACAGATGTGAACCGATGCTCGATCCCAAACTCCTCGCAGAAATCACGGAAATGCTTGTTGTCGAACTGTCGACCATTATCCGAGATGAGGACTCGGGGTACCCCAAATCGGACAATGATGTTTTTCTTCACGAACTTCCGGACTTGCGCCTCCGTGATAGTGGCCAGCGGCTCTGCCTCCACCCACTTGGTGAAGTAGTCGATTGCAACAATCAAGAATTTCCACTGGGCTGAAGCGACGGGGAATGGTCCGAGGATATCCATTCCCCACTGTGCGAAGGGCCAGGGTGCTGTGATTGGTGCCAAGGGGACAGAAGGGACTCTCTGGACGTTGGTGTGGCGCTGGCAGGCGTCGCATTTCCGTACATGATCCTTTGAGTCCTCTAACAAGGTAGGCCAATAATAGCCTTGCCTCATGATCTTGTGCGCCAAGGACCTAGCCCCCAAGTGCGATCCGCAAACGCCCTTGTGGACTTCGCCGAGGACGTAGGCCGCCTCCGAGGGGCGGAGGCACCTTAAGAGGGGGGCGGTAAACGAGGTCCGATACAGCTTCCCTTCATAGAGTACGTAGTGGGCGGACTTCTTGACAAGTCGCCGAGCTTGATCTTCGTCTTCAGGGAGGATCCCTTCGGCGAGGTAGGCGACGAGCGGGTCCATCCAAGACGGCTCCAGATCAATCGCCATCACCGCTCCAGCCTCGCCGATGCTCGGGGCCTCCAGGGTCTCCAGGTAGATTGTCCTCGACAAGTTGTGCGCCTTTGCGCTCACCAAGCGGGACAACCTGTCGGCCCTAGCATTTTCGCTTCTGGGGACCTGCTGGATGTCGACACTGCCGAGATCGGGAATGAGTGCTTGCACCTTCCGGACGTAGTTCTGCATGGTCGGGCTCCGGGCCTCGAACTCCCCACGGACCTGCCCGACCACCAGCTGGGAGTCGGTGAAGACCTTCAAACGCCGAATGCCGAGCTCCCTGGTGAGTTTGAGTCCCGTGACTAGGGCCTCGTACTCCGCCTCGTTGTTGGTCACTGGAAATCCAAATCTCAAGGCATACTCGGCTATCACTCCATCAGGACTGGTAAGGACCAGCCCGGCTCCTCCACCCTCGGGGTTCGACGACCCATCGATGTGAAGCGTCCAGGTCGGGAGGTCGAGGCTGGGCGTTTCCGGCGGTCTAGGTTCCGCCTCCTGCACCGTGCACTCAGCGAGGAAATCCGCGAGCACCTGGGCCTTGATGGCGGGTCGAGGCTGGTAGCGGATGTCGAACTCACCGAGTTCTATTGCCCACTTCACCAGCCGTCCCGCATTCCCGGGGTTGCTGAGGATCTGTCGTAGTGGTTGATCAGTTAAGAGGATGACAGAATGGGCCTGGAAATAGGGGCGGAGTCTCCTGGTCGCGGTCAGCAGCGCGAAGGCGATCTTCTCAGCCTTCGTATACCGCGTCTCGGCATCCCGTAGGACCCGGCTGATGTAGTACACGGGCTTCTGGAGCTTTGCCTCTTTCCGAACCAGCACCGCACTGACCGCGGTTGGGGAGACCGCCAGATAGAGGTAGAGCATCTCCCCTTCTTGCGGCTTGGACAGTAGGGGAGGAGACGCCAGGTATTCCTTGAGCTGGTCGAATGCTGCTTGACATTCGGCCGTCCAGAGGAAGTCTTTTGGGCGTTTTAACACCTTGAAGAATGGTTGGCAGCGTTCGGCCGATTTTGCCACAAATCGTCCAAGCGCGGCGACCCTTCCAGCGAGCTCCTGAACCTCCTTTACTTTGGTCGGAGGGGACATACCTTGGATGGCCTTGATTTTGTCCGGGTTGGCTTCGATACCCCGCTGGTTGACAATGAAACCGAGGAACCTCCCGGCCGAAGCGCCGAAGGCGCACTTCGCTGGGTTCAGCTTCATGCGAAACTTCCGCAAGGTGGTGAAAGTCTCCTCCAAATCCGCGATGTGCTGGTCTGCATGGCGGCTCTTCACCAGCATATCGTCCACGTACACCTCCATGTTCCGGCCGATTTGCTCTTTGAAGATTTTGTTGACGAGGCGCTGGTAAGTGGCGCCAGCATTCTTCAGACCGAAGGGCATTACCTTGTAGCAGTACAGCCCCCGGTCTGTTATAAAGGCAGTTTTCTCCTCGTCCTGTGGGGCCATCATTATCTGGTTGTAACCGGAGAAGGCATCCATGAAAGACAGCAGCTGATATCCGGAAGTCGCGTCGACCAGTTGGTCTATTCGCGGAAGCGGAAAGCTATCCTTAGGGCACGCCTTGTTCAGGTCGGTATAGTCGACGCACATCCTCCACTTCCCGCTCGCCTTCCGGACAAGTACAACATTTGCCAGCCACTCGGGGTAGCTTACCTTCCTTATGAATCCTGCCTCCAAGAGCTTGTCTACCTCCTGGTCGACCACCCGGATCCGATCCGGGGCACAGTGTCTCTTCTTCTACTTTATTGGTCGGTGGGTCGGGTCGACGTTGAGGGCGTGAGAAATGACCTCCGGGTCGATCCCAGGTACATCGGCCGCCGACCAGGCAAATACATCGGTATTGGCTCGGAGGAATTCCACCAACCGGGCCCGAGCTCCCGGATCGAGATTGGCGCCGACCCGGACCGCCCGGTCGGGGCGGCCTTCCTCGAGGGGGACTTCGACCACACCCTCGGCCGGCTCCTCCTGCCGCAAGGCCACCTCGTCTCTGGCATCAAGGGACTCGACGCTTAGGGCTTCCACGGGCTTCTTCCCTTTGAGGGTTGCTAGAAAACATTGCCGTGCGGTCGGTTGGTCACCTCGGACCTCTCCGATCCCGACCGCCGTGGGGAACCGCATGAGCAAGTGGTACGTGGAGACCACCGCGCGAAGGGCGTTCAGCCCGGGTCGCCCGAGGATAGCGTTGTAGGCCGAGGGAACACGGACGACCAAGAACCCGAGTCGCACCGTGGCTTCTGCGGGTGCGACGCCCGCAGTCACAGGCAGCTCAACGACACCTTCCGCCGGGACAGCGTCACCGGTGAATCCTACGAGGGGGGTGGACATTTTGTGCAACAACTGTCTGGACAAGCTCATCTTTTGGAAGGCCTCGTAAAACAAAATATCAGCTGAGCTTCCACTATCCACAAGAACACGCCTTACATCATAGTTTGCCATAGTGAGGGAGATCACCATGGCGTCATCGTGGGGAGTCTGAACCCCCTTTACATCCTCATCAGAAAAGGTGATTACATTGCCGACCCTCTGCCTCTTTACGACGGCCGTCCCTGACGCTTCCGTCGAGCCCCCTGCGTTCCTCACGGGCCGAGAGCAGCCCCCAGTGATAGTGTGGATCACGCCCGCAACGGGTCGATTCTGCTCCCGAGGCTCCGGAGGAGCCGGGTCGGCCGGACGCGGGTCTGCGGGGGGACGTCGGTCGCTCACATATCGACCGAGACGCCCCCGACGGATAAGAGCCTCGATCTCGTCCCGAAGCTGAAAGCAGTCCTCTGTGTCATGGCCGTGGTCTCGGTGGTACTCACAGTACGCCCGGGAGGGCCTCTTTCCAGGGATCCTTCGTATCTGCCTCGGGGCCGGGAGGTCCTCCCGCCCCTTGATCTCCATAAGGATCTGAGCCCGGGGAGTCAGGAGAGGGGTGTACCGGTTGAAACGTCGGGGCGGAGAACGAGGGCGTGGGGCGCCGTGGTTCTTCGCCGGCGACGGGCTTCTGCGCCGACGCTGGGGCATCGGGCTCCTCCTCTGGCGTGCCTCTTTCCGCCTTTTCTTCCCAAGCTTTGGAGGGATCTCGGCAGCCTCCTTGCTCCGGTGGGCGGCCGCCTCCTCGGCGTCCGCATACTGGTTCGCCCGGGACAACAGCTCTAGGAAGCTCCGCGGCAGGCGTTTGTCCAGGGAGAAGGTGAGCCTGCCCTTCCGGAAGCCACGCTTCAGGGCTGAAAGAGCTACCTCCTGACTCAGGTTCCGGACCTCCAGCGTAGCCCTGTTGAAGCGGGTAAGATAATCTCGCAGGCTTTCTCCCTCGTTTTGCCGGACGTCAAAGAGGGAGTCGGAGACCAGTCGCCGCCGGCTACTGACGGCGAAATGAGTGATGAAGAGGCGAGTGAACTGGTCGAAAGACCGGATTGAGTCAGCCTCCAGCCCGACGAACCACGCGCTCGCCGGGCCACGGAGGGTTGCCGGGAAGGCCTTGCAGAGAAGGGGATCTGATGCTCCGTGGAGGAGCATAAGGGTCCTGAAACTCTCGACGTGATCCCGCGGGTCTGCCGCCCCGTCATAGGGCTCGATCGCCGGCATTTTGAACCCCGGGGAATTCGGGGTCCGCAAGATCCTCGAGGCGAGCGCCGGCTGGGAGGAGATCTCTAAGTCGGCGAAGGGATCTTTGGAATGGCCCTTCAGGACCTGGAGTTGTCGGTGGAGATCGTCCACCCGCCGGTCTAGGGAGCGCGACCGGTGGGTGGGAGACAAGGAGCGGCGAGAGGGGGGCCGACTGGAGCGCGGGTTCCTCGAGGACTGGGGGGTCTGGGAACGCGCCCGGGCCCGCCTCTCGTACCCCGCGCAGCTCCGGTGGGAAGGTCCCGGCAGAATGGAGCGTGCTCGAGAATCCTCCTCGCGCCGGTGCTCCTCCCCATGGGAGAGGAAGGAGCGCGGGTTGAGGAGGACAGGCGAACGCTCAGGCAGCGGCGGCTCCTGAGCCCGCTGCGGCGCCCGGGACATCGCACCCTGCAGATTCTGCACCGCCTCCGCGAGGGTGCGAACCTGCTGGGTTAGCTGGTCGAACTGGGCGGCTTCGACCATCTGAATGGACGGTGGGGCGGTGGAGTATTGCTGAGAGCGTGTTGGAGACGCAGCGGCCTCCCGGCCAGTGGCGCGAGAGGCCCCGCGACCGGAAGCATTGGAAGCTCCACGACCACCTCGCCGTGCCATTACGATCGCTCTGAGATTCGGGCCCCTCCTTCTAGCGCCAACTGTTGCTGGTGGTCCAAACCGAGAACGATTGGCACAGCGGTGTGAACGGAGTTCCCTTTGAGTTGCTTTGGTTGCGCTCCGCCCTCCGCCGTGAAACCTGCAAGCAAGCCTCGCACCACCACCGGGGTAGTGGGGGCCCTCCGACGATCAAGTCAGAGGAGATCGAAGGAGAAGGAGAAGGAGAAGGTAGCAGGTGAGATGATACTCTGGAAGATATATCTTACCCTCCCCCTTCCCCCCCAGCCTCATATATATATCAGGCTGGGGGGTTCTTCCGAGGATTCGTCATCGTGTGGCACGATGGGGCTGCCACTGACATGGCCGTTACAGGGCGTCGTGGGGCAGCGCTGGGTACAGCCATGGCAGGGCATAGTGGAGCTCCGCTTTGTACGGCTGTTACAGGGGATCGTGGGGCAGTGCCGGATACGGCCGTTGCAGGGAGTAGTGGAGCAGGGGGCCGCGGCGTGCCTCAGAGGAACGGTCTGTTGTTGTCGAGAGATTGCCGACTCGGGGTCGGATTGCTGGATCAAGGGGCAGCCGACTCGGGGTCGGGCTGCGGAGCCGAAGATATCCGACCCGAGGTCGGATTGCTGGATCAAGGGGCAGCCGACTCGGGGTCGGGCTGCGGAGCCGAAGATATTCGACCCGAGGTCGGATTGCTGGATCAAGGGGCAGCCGTAGTCTTCCTGGGCGCGCGTGCCGGTCACGTGGGGCATGGTGGCTAAGTTCCCCCGTAACAGTATCAAATGGATGTAAAAAGTGCATTCTTAAATGGGTTTATAGAGGAAGAAGTATATGTAGAGCAACCTCCTGGTTTTGAGAATCATGAATTGCCAAATCATGTGTTTAGATTACATAAGGCATTATATGGATTGAAGCAAGCACCTAGGGCTTGGTATGATCGATTAAGCAAATTTTTGTTTAATAATGAATTTAGTAGAGGAAATGTAGATAAAACACTGTTTCTTAAAAGAAAGGACGAAAATCTATTAGTGGTACAAATATATGTAGATGACATAATCTTTGGTGCCACAAATGATACTCTTTGCAAAGAATTTGCTGATCTAATGCATGAAGAATTCGAAATGAGTTTGATGGGAGAACTAAGTTTCTTTCTAGGATTACAAATCAAACAAACTAAAGAAGGTATTTTCATTCATCAAACTAAGTATACAAAGGAAATACTAAAGAAGTTTGGGAATGAAAATCATAAGGGAGTAGGCACTCCAATGAATCCTACTAGTAAGCTAGACAAAGATGAAAAAGGGAAGAGTATTGATATTAAGCTTTATAGAGGATTAATTGGATCCTTGCTCTACCTTACTGCTAGTAGACCAGACATCGTATTTATTGTAGGAATATGTGCTAGATACCAATCAGATCCTAAGGAGTCACATTTAAGTGCTGTTAAAAGAATCCTTAGATATTTAAGAGGAACTACGAACATAGGATTATGGTACTCAAGAGACTCCTGTCTAGATTTGCTTGCATACTCAGATGCGGATTTTGCTGGATGCAAATTAGATAGGAAGAGCACTAGTGGAACATGTCAATTCTTAGGAAACAACTTAGTATCTTGGTTTAGCAAAAAGCAGAATTCAGTGGCACTGTCAACAGCTGAAGCTGAATATATAGCTGCTGGTAGTTGTTGTGCTCAAGTACTATGGCTTAAGCAACAACTAGAGGACTATGGAGTTAAGTTAGATAATATTCCTATTAAGTGTGATAATACTAGTGCCATCAACCTTACTAAAAATTCGGTTCAGCATTCTAAAACCAAACACATAGAAATAAGATATCATTTTATTAGGGATCATGTGCAAAATGGAAACATATGTATTGAGCATATATGCACTGAAAAACAATTAGCCGACATATTCACAAAACCCTTGAGTGAAGATAGATTCTGCACGCTAAGGAGGGAATTAGGCATATGTGATCCTTTTTATTGAAGAGACATAAAAGGAAGCAAGCGGTCTCATGATACATTCCTCCCATTTCTAAAAATCCATGAAACATGAGTCAAACTTGTCATCTATAGATTTCCAACTCATGTATCATTGTCCCAGAAAGAATTCATAAGGATTGGAAGCAAGGAAAATTTTTAGAAGCAAAAAAAAAAAAAAAAAATTCTGAACTTGGGTCGACCCAACCCAGAATAGGGTCGACCCAACGTTGAGTCGACCCAAGAAAATTCTTGAGTCGACCCAACGTCGGGACCCCACTGTTAAAAGGGGGACCCGAGAGCCTTTTTAGGGCACTGTTTGCCCTTGTCCTCTTCTGAAAAACCTATTCCCCACTCTCCAAACTCCTCCAATCATCTCCAAACAGTAGATTACTTTAAGATCTTGGAGAAATGGGACCCAAAAGAGCCGTAGCCAAGAGATCCGGAAGAGTCTCACGGATCCAACGTGAGGAAAGACATGCTACGGAGCCATCTACAGTGTCTCCACAACGTGAGGCACGTGCAGAGTTAGGGTTCGAGTTTCCGAGGAGAGTTTGAGTGAGTTGCTTCATCTCCCCTGCGAAGGAGCAACTCCAGAAAAGCCTGAAAACAAGATGAGAGCCCTGCAGTTGATAATGGAGAATGAAGACTTCGACTTTTCGGAGAAGGTAATAGCAAGCTCTCTTTCTGCAGAAATGAGGTTATTGCTCAGCATCATAAATAGGATTTTATTTTCGAAGAGCGGGAGATTCGATCTCATCACAGAGCGAGATCTATTAGTGATGGAGCATATTATTCAGGGTATTCCACTGAATCTCCCGGCTATGATCCTGAGGCAGATGAGGAAGGTGATCTGCAACTCCAGAGTATCCCTGCCTTATGGTATGATACTCACTTTGATCTTTCGACAGCACGACATATCTGTCGAGGGGGAGGTATCCAGGTATCTGCTTCATACTGACACATACACTGCGCGAACACTTATACGCATGGGCTATGAGAAAGTGAACGGGCAGTGGATTCATACTGGAGCAGGGATTCAGGGTGATACACCAGAGGGTGATGCACTAGATATTGGAGACCCTATCCCTGAGGATGAGGAGCATATGGATCATCCTACTGCACCTTCAGAGGCTGGACCATCGTCATCTGTTCCTCCGAGAGATACAGATGAGTTCTGGAGTAGGATGACAGAGCTTATGTCAGCTCAGGCGAGGACTATCACTGATGGGCTGACGAGCAGATTAGACATCATGTCTGCTGAGATCAGTGATCTGAGGTAGCAGATAGGAGCTCTACGGAGAGAGAGAGACCCATGGACCATCTGTGCCACAGGCTGCTGAGTCAGAGATTTCGGCATAGAGTCATCTAGCTCATCGTGCTCCACGACAGACTCAGTCTCACCAGGCTCGACCTCCCCTCGCCACGTACACTAGGAGGATGAGGACTAGATCCCAGCCATTAGATACTCCCTAGGCTGATATTAGTATTTCTATTTAGAGCCTAGGATAGGTATCTAGTTCTCATATGTATTTTGTGTTTATCATGTATTTTGAAATTAATTGTGGAACATTGGATTTGCTTTTGTTTTTGGCATGATTGTACTAAAATGTTCCTAGTTCGATCAATGAAGTTTGAATGTTTGTTATTTATTGTGTCTTTTTCCATACACCTATTTGATGATAACAAAAAGGGGGAGAAGTAAAGAAAGAGAAATAAGAAGTTGTGTAAGAAAAGAGAAATAACTTGTAAAACAAATTGAAAATTATAAAGGAAAGCATATACATTTAAGGGGGAGCAATTTGTAACAATGAAAATGATCAAATCAAAAATTTCTATCAAATTTCAGAATTTGGCACATAGAATTTCAGAATTTGGCACGCATCTTTCACACGTCGATACATAACCTAAAACTCATGCTTTATCTCAAATTTTTGGAGTTTCATCTTTAATGAAATATAAATGAAAGGGGGAGCAATTCAAAAAGTCAAATTGGAAACATTTGAATGATATAGGGGGAGACTTCACTCTCATATTTGAAAAGCTGAAATTCAGTAACTTGAGCCCTTTTAAAACTGATTTTAAGATAAGTATCAATAGGCTCATACTCTTTATTTTGTAATCATCAAAAAGGGGGAGATTGAGGATGATAGTGTTATTTTGATGATTAACAAGCAATAATCGAGAGTATGTTATAAGTTAAACCGATACTTCATTTATAAGTCTGTTACTCTTAATATATTTGTATAATAAGATAAAGATGCATTTCATTGTTTATATGAATGAATCTAACCTTGAGTTGCAGCAAAGTGTGGATTGAGCCGACCCAAAGGTTGATTGGGTCGATCCCGGCACATCAAGAAAGCATTTGGCACACTTCTGCAAAAATGGCACAGATGAACAGTAAGTTGGGTCGACCCAAGGAAAGCATGAGTCGACCCAAACTTCAAGCTTCTCAACAACTCAGAAAATGGTTCTCTGGAAATACTGAGAGGGTCGACCCAAGATGAAGTTGAGTCGACCCAAGCTTGAGTCGACCCAAACTCTGAGAGGGTCGACCCAAAGGCAAGACAGAACAGATGACAGAAAAGGTTCTCTGGAAACCCTGAGAGGGTCGACCCAAGAAGAAGTTGAGTCGACCCAACTGAACCTTGAGTCGACCCAAAGAAATGTTGGGTCGACCCAAGTGAAGGAAGGCTGAATTGCAAGTTTCTGTGTTTCTGAGAGGGTCGACCCAAGTGAAAGTTGGGTCGACCCAAGGACAGGTTGAGCCGACCCAAATACGGGCAGAAGCATAACGGCTAGTTCTGCAGAAGTACTTTTTGTCCTTCCAACAATGAGTAACGACTAGTTTTTGAATTCTAACTGTTACGGGGGAACTCAGCCACCATGCCCCACGTGACCGGCACGCGCGCCCAAGAAGACTACAGCTGCCCCTTGATCCAGTAATCCGACCCCGAGTCGGATATCTTCGGCTTCGCAGCCCGACCCCGAGTCGGCTGCCCCTTGATCCAGCAGTCCGACCCCGAGTCGGATATCTTCGGCTTCGCAGCCCGACCCCGAGTCGGCTGCCCCTTGATCCAGCAATCCGACCCCGAGTCGGCAATCTCTCGACAACGACAGGCTGTTCTCCTGAAGCACGCCGCGACCCTCTGCTCCACTACTCCCTGCAACGGTCGTATCCGGCGCTGCTCCACGATCTCCTGTAACAGCCGTACAAAGCGGAGCTCCACTACGCCCTGTCATGGCCGTACCCAGCGCTGCCCCACGACGCCCTGTAATGGCCATGTCAGTGGCAACTCCATCGTGCCACACGATGACCAACCCCCCAGAAGGACCCCCCAGCCTGGTATATATGCGGCTGGGGGGAGAAGGGGGGAGGTAAGCAAGAACTTCCAGAGCATTCTCCTACTTGCTACTATTATCTTTCCTTCTCCTCCAATCTCCTCTGACTTGATCGTCGGAGGGCCCCCACTACCCCAGTGGTGGTGCGAGGCTTGCTTACAGATTTCCCGGTGGAAAGTGGAGCGCAATCAACACCAACCAAGGCAACTCAGACGGAATCCCGTTCACACCGCTGTGCCAATCGTTCTCGATTTGGACCACCAGCAACAGTTGGCGCTAGAGGAAGGGAACGAATCTCAGAGCGATCGTAATGGCACGGCGAGGTGGTCGTGGAGCTTCCAATGCCTCCGGTCGCGGGGCCTCTCGCGCCTACGGCCGGGAGGCCGCTGCGTCTCCAACACATTCTCAGCAACACTCCACCGCTCCACCTCCCATTCAGATGGTCGAAGCCGCTCAGTTCGACCAGTTAGCCCAGCAGGTTCGCACCCTCGCGGAGGCAGTGCAGAACCTGCAGGGTGTGATGTCTCGGGCGCCGCAGCGGGCCCAGGAGACGCTGCTCCCTGAGCGCTCACCTGTCCTCCTCAACCCGCGCTCCTTCCTCTCCCATGGGGAGGAGCGCCGACGCGAGGAAGATTCTCGAGCACGGTCCATTCTGCCGGGACCTTCCCATCGGAGCTGCGCGGGGTACGAGAGGCGGGCCCGGGCGCGTTCCCAGACCCCCCAGTCCTCAAGGAACCCGCGCTCCAGTCGGTCCCCCTCTCGGTGCTCCTTGTCTCCCACCCATCGGTCGCGCTCCCTGGACCGGCGGGTGGACGATCTCCACCGACAACTCCAGGTCCTGAAGGGCCACTCCAAAGATCCCTTCGCCGACTTGGAGATCTCCTCCCAGCTGGCGCTTGCCTCGAGGATCCTGCGGACCCCGAATCCGCCGGGGTTTAAAATGCCGGCGATTGAGCCCTATGACGGGGCGGCGGACCCGCGGGATCACGTCGAGAGTTTCAGGACCCTTATGCTCCTCCACGGAGCATCAGATCCTCTCCTCTGCAAGGCCTTCCCGGCGACCCTCCATGGCCCGGCAAGGGCGTGGTTCGCCGGCTTGGAGGCTAACTCAATCCAGTCCTTCGACCAGTTTACTCGCCTCTTCATCACCCATTTCGCCGCCAGTAGCCGGCGGCGACTGGTCTCCGACTCCCTCTTCGATATCCGGCAAAACGAGGGAGAAAGCTTGCGGGATTATCTTACCCGCTTCAACAAGGCTACGCTGGAAGTCCGGAACCTGAGCTAGGAGGTGGCTCTTTCAGCCCTGAAGCGTGGCTTCCGAAAGGGCAGACTCACCTTCTCCCTGGACAAACGCCTGCCGCGGAGCTTCCCGGAGCTGTTGTCCCGGGCGAACCAGTATGCGGACGCCGAGGAGGCGGCCGCCCACCGGAGCAAGGAGGCCGCCGAGATCCCTCCAAAGCTCGGGAAGAAAAGGCGAAAAGAGGCACGCCAGAGGAAGGGCCCCGGCCACGCACAGACCTTCCCGCTGGGGGGGCTGTGTTGTGGGATGGGGTTCCCAGTTTAGTCCCACATCGGATAATCAGTGGAAATTTTTGATTGTTGCAATCGACTACTTCACCAAGTGGGTGGAGGCAGAGCCGCTGGCCACTATCACGGAGGCGCAAGTCCGGAAGTTCGTGAAGAAGAACATCATTGTCCGATTTGGGGTACCTCGGGTCCTCATCTCAGATAATGGTCGACAGTTCGACAACAAGCATTTCCGTGACTTCTGCGAGGAGTTCGGGGCGAGCATCGGTTCACATCTGTGTCGCATCCCCAAACCAACGGCGAGGCCGAGGTCACAAATCGGACAATCCTCCAAGGAATCAAAGCGCGAGTCGGTCGGACGGGGCAAGCTTGGGTCGAAGAACTCGAGAATGTCCTTTGGGCGTATCGGACCACGCATCGGACCCCTACCGGGGAGACGCCTTTCAGCCTAACCTATGGCACGGAAGCCGTTGTCCCCGTGGAGCTCGGACTCCCCTCACCTCGGGTGGCCGCGCACCGACCCGAGGCCAATTCGGAGCAACTCCGAGGGAACCTGGATCTCTTGGAAGAAGCGAGGAAAATGGCGCAGGTTCGGATGGCGATGTATCAGCGGAGGGTGGCCCGATATTACAACTCCAAGGTCCGACCGAAGCTTTTCAGAATCGGAGATCTGGTGCTAAGGCGAGCTAAAGCATCTCAACCTGCGGAAGGTGGGAAGCTAGCGCCAAATTGGGAAGGCCCGTATAGGGTTCGCTGGGTAAACCGACCTGGCTCCTACCAGTTGGAGGCCCTAGATGGTCGAGAAATTCCAAGGAGCTGGAATTCCGCTAACCTGCGGATGTATTACCAGTAGAACGACAATGCCAGAAAGACAGTTCAAAAATGTATAACACTTTTCATTTCAATAATTTCTGGTTACAATGGCGTGCTCGTATGATTACAAGGAATTCCCAGAGGGGAATTAGGGTGTAAAGAAAGTAAAGAAGAGGTGGAGACTCCGAGGAGCTGAAGATCTGGGATCCCGAAACCTCCATCTGAAGCGGCTGCAATCCCGCCGGAAGTGGGTGCTTCCAACCGGAGGCGCCATCGGCGTCTCACGAAAAAGACGAAGAGCCGGCACGGATGAAGAAGAAGTGGACGAAGGAGAAGTCCACACTGCTCCTACCCGGAGGCGCCATCCACGCCTCACGAAAAAGATGAGGAGCCGCCGCAGAAGAAGCTCCCGCTGCCTCCAGGGGAACGCCACCTCCAAGGGATATTCCGGTCCTCCCCAGTGTTAGGGGAGAGAAGGAATACAAGGGAGAAGAGCATATGGAGGCGCGGTCCCGGATCAAGCGTCTGGTGCGGAGCTCAATCGGGAGGCCGAACTTCAAGGAGGAGAGACGTGATCCCGGATGAAACGCCTAGAGCGGAGTTCCGCCGGGGAGAACCTCCTTGTTGATCCCAGATGAAACGGCTAGTTGGCGGAAGTCGCGAAGGGCGCGCCTCCCGTTCCTTCGATAGGGGTCTCTCAACCATGCGCCGGAGAGGAGGCCCACGATCCATGGCAATCTGAACAGCTCCGGCTTGGCAGGCTCCATCGCACCTGCACCTATATTTATAGCCAAACTGCGGCCCTCCGGTCGTTCCGATGCGGGTGGCTCCAATAAATGCGGGCGCATTGAATCCGGAGCCGATCCGGCTCTCGAGGCGTATCTTTCCGCGATTTCCTAAGCGTCATTCTCCTTAATCGCATTCTTTGTGCAGGACACTCCGGGTGGCCTGTACCCCTAGGTCCACGTATCTCCGCTCGCGCCCAGGCCGCATCCGCCTCGAAGAACGCGCGTATCGCGGCCGCTTAACTGACACTCCTCGCAAGCAGCAACTGGCGATCCGATTTCCCAGGTAACCCCTCAATTAGCATTTAATGCCCATCTGGTGTTCCCCAGGCAACGCTTGGAGAGGAGGAGAAACACGATCGCAGCTGGCCACGGAGAAATCCCGTCGGGCGGCAAGCGACAGGCGCACGACCAGCGAGCGGAATTTCCTGAGGCTCGGCCCTCGGATGCCAGGCTAACCCGATGATCATCCCGGGAGCAGACTAGCCTGAAGCCCCGACCGGTCGCCTCGGCTTGCGCCAGCCTTGGCCGACCAACGAGCGGAATTTTCCGAGGCTCGGCCCTCGGATGCCAGGCTAACCCGATGATCATCCCGGGAGCAGACTAGCCTGAAGCCCCGACCGGTCGCCTCGGCTTGCGCCAGCCTTGGCCGACCAACGAGCGGAATTTCCCGAGGCTCGGCCCTCGGATGCCAGGCTAACCCGATGATCATCCCGGGAGCAGACTAGCCTGAAGCCCCGACCGGTCGCCTCGGCTTGCGCCAGCCTTGGCCGACCAACGAGCGGAATTTTCCGAGGCTCGGCCCTCGGATGCCAGGCTAACCCGATGATCATCCCGGGAGCAGACTAGCCTGAAGCCCCGACCGGTCGCCTCGGCTTGCGCCAGCCTTGGCCGACCAACGAGCGGAATTTCCCGAGGCTCGGCCCTCGGATGCCAGGCTAACCCGATGATCATCCTGGGAGCAGACTAGCCTGAAGCCCCGACCGGTCGCCTCGGCTTGCGCCAGCCTTGGCCGACCAACGAGCGGAATTTCCCGAGGCTCGGCCCCAGGATGCCAGGCTAACCCGATGATCATCCCGGGAGCAGACTAGCCTGAAGCCCCGACCGGTCGCCTCGGCTTGCGCCAGCCTTGGCCGACCAACGAGCAGAATTTTCCGAGGCTCGGCCCTCGGATGCCAGGCTTACCCGATGATCATCCCGGGAGCAGACTAGCCTGAAGCCCCGACCGGTCGCCTCGGCTTGCGCCAGCCTTGGCCGACCAACGAGCGGAATTTCCCGAGGCTCGGCCCTCGGATGCCAGGCTAACCCGATGATCATCCCGAGAGCAGACTAGCCTGAAGCCCCGACCGGTCGCCTCGGCTTGCGCCAGCCTTGGCCGACCAACGAGCGGAATTTCCCAAGGCTCGGCCCTCGGATGCCAGGCTAACCCGATGATCAACCCGGGAGCAGACTAGCCTGAAGCCCCGACCGGTCGCCTCGGCTTGCGCCAGCCTTGGCCGACCAACGAGCGGAATTTCCTGAGGCCTAACCCTCGGATGCCTGGCCTAGCGCCGGAAGAATTCCCTGAGGCCTAACCCTCGGATGCCTGGCTTAGCGCCGGAAGAATTTCCTGAGGCCTAACCCTCGGATGCCTGGCTTAGCGCCGGAAGAATTTCCTGAGGCCTAACCCTCGGATGCCTGGCTTAGCGCCGGAAGAATTTCCTGAGGCCTAACCCTCGGATGCCTGGCTTAGCGCCGGAAGAATTTCCGGAGGCCTAACCCTCGGATGCCTGGCGTAGCGCCGGAAGAATTTCCTGAGGCCTAACCCTCGGATGCCTGGCCTAGCGCCGGAAGAATTTCCTGAGGCCTAACCCTCGGATGCCTGGCCTAGCGCCGGAAGAATTTCCTGAGGCCTAACCCTCGGATGCCTGGCCTAGCGCCGGAAGAATTTCCTGAGGCCTAACCCTCGGATGCCTGGCTTAGCGCCGGAAGAATTTCCTGAGGCCTAACCCTCGGATGCCTGGCTTAGCGCCGGAAGAATTTCCTGAGGCCTAACCCTCGGATGCTTGGCTTAGTGCCGGAAGAATTTCCTGAGGCCTAACCCTCGGATGCCTGGCTTAGCGCCGGAAGAATTTCCTGAGGCCAGGAAGAATTTCCTGAGGCCTAACCCTCGGATGCCTGGCTTAGCGCCGGAAGAATTTCCTGAGGCCTAACCCTCGGATGCCTGGCTTAGTGCCGGAAGAATTTCCTGAGGCCTAACCCTCGGATGCCTGGCTTAGTGCCGGAAGAATTTTCTGAGGCCTAACCCTCAGATACCTGGCCTAGCGCCAGAAGAATTTCAAGAGTCGGGAGTCAGCGAGACGCTACCAAGAGTTAAAAAGAAGGACGAAAGTGAAATGAAGAAACTCTATTTGCATTAACTTTCATTGTTTCAGGGCCGAGACCCATACAACTCAGCAACAACCGCCATACGCCATAAAGAAGGCGGGGAGCTCGAAGCGCGCGCGCCTCTCCGAGGGATGGCGGCAATCTCGAAGCATCACTTCCTTCACCCGTTCCCCTTCTGGTTCCAGGCTCGGAAGTGGGGGGCTACTGTTACGGGGGAACTCAGCCACCATGCCCCACGTGACCGGCACGCGCGCCCAAGAAGACTACAGCTGCCCCTTGATCCAGTAACCCGACCCCGAGTCGGATATCTTCGGCTTTGCAGCCCGACCCCGAGTCGGCTGCCCCTTGATCCAGCAGTCCGACCCCGAGTCGGATATCTTCGGCTTCGCAGCCCGACCCCGAGTCGGCTGCCCCTTGATCCAGCAATCCGACCCCGAGTCGGCAATCTCTCGACAACGACAGGCTGTTCCTCTGAAGCACGCCGCGACCCTCTGCTCCACTACTCCCTGCAACGGTCGTATCCGGCGCTGCTCCACGATCTCCTGTAACAGCCGTACAAAGCGGAGCTCCACTACGCCCTGTCATGGCCGTACCCAGCGCTGCCCTACGACGCCCTGTAACGGCCATGTCAGTGGCAACTCCATCGTGCCACACGATGACCAACCCCCCAGAAGGACCCCCCAGCCTGGTATATATGCAGCTGGGGGGAGAAGGGGGGAGGTAAGCAAGAACTTCCAAAGCATTCTCCTACTTGCTACTATTATCTTTCCTTCTCCTCCAATCTTCTCTGACTTGATCGTCGGAGGGCCCCCACTACCCCAGTGGTGGTGCGAGGCTTGCTTGCAGGTTTTCCGGTGGAAAGTGGAGCGCAATCAACACCAACCAAGGCAACTCAGACGGAATCCCGTTCACACCGCTGTGCCAATCGTTCTCGGTTTGGACCACCAGCAACACTAACCATTGGGGCTTGTCCAATGGATGAAGGAAACTATTTAAAGTGGCACTATTCATCAGAGAGAACAACCTTTCCAAAGAATATCAAAGTGTACACAAGAAAGAGAAAGTGCCCTAATCTTCCTCATCCAAGTGTTTCATTCAAGAGACAAAAGAAAGTGGTTGAGCAGATTCGAAGAGTCATTAAGAGCTCCATCCACCCTTGAAGAGTGAAGCATCCTTGACAAAGAAGAGAGAAGTCACATCAAGCGATAACTATTCTCTAAACTCTTCTTTGTAGATCATATTGTTATATTTGCTCATCTAGGAGCTTAAATCTTCTTTCTTTGTTTATTAAACTCCTTGTAAAGGTTAGTTGGTTAGCCCGCAAAACCAACGGAATAGGTTGATTGGTGAACCCGTAAAACCAATTGTAAAGGTTCGTTGGTGAGCCCGTAAAACCAACATAGGTTCGTTGGTGAGCCCGTAAAACCAACATAGGTTTTTGGTGAACCCGAAAAACCAAAGTGTAAAGGTTTTTGGATTGTGAGCCCGGAAAACAATCCAACTGTAATCCGCGGGATTATAGTGAATTCCTAAGGGATCGCTTGGGGAGTGGACGTAGGTGCTTAGGATAGCACCGAACCACTATACTTCTTGTTGTTTGTATTGTGCTTTGTTTAATTCCACTAACTCATCAATTGACATAAGTAAGATAGTTAAAATTAAGAGAAACCAATTCACCCCCCCCCCCCCCCCCCCGTCTTAGCTTGTCACCTTGGGCAACAGTTACATTGGGTTCGAGTGTTTCAATGCCCAATTACATTGAGTCCTAGTGGCGTTGAAGAGTCCTAAATAATTTGGAGTCTTTGTAATGGGTCCATGTGTCGTGTAAAGGAGTCCTAGCTGATTTGGACTCTTAGTCATGTATCAATTAAAGAGTTCAAGTTGATTAGGAGTCTTGAGTTTAGGAGTTTGGGTCCCAACACTATGAAACCACATTGAGTCCATGGCATTGAAGAGTCCTTGAGTGATTAGGGGTTTGTCTATTTGGTCCATGTGGCGTTGGAAAAGAGTCCTAGCTGATTTGGACTCTCTTCCATGCACTATAAGGAGTCCTAGTTATTTGGGAGTTTTAGTTAGTTTAGTGGATTTCGTCAGTTGATTTCGTCAATAGATTTTATCAAATGATTGATTAGATTTAAAAGAGTCCATATTTAGTATGGAGTCCTAAAATTCTGGTTGTAAGAGTTCTTATTTTTCTAACCTCTTACTCTATATAAAGGGGAGGTTGAAGAATAAAATTTAAAGATAGATTGATTTGAGTTTAGAAAAAAAATTGAGAGTGATTTTTTTTTTCCTTGGAGTGCGACGCTTCATCCTTTATCCTTGGTGAGATGCCAAGCTTTGGAAGAAGTTGATGCTACTTGCAAAAACGTGTTGCTGGCACAAGATTTTGATGAATCAATTTTTAGTTAAATTTATTAATAGTGTTAATGTAGGGTTCTAGCATGTCATAATGGGCAGCGGAAGCTAGGGATTTTCAAAATTTTCTTAATAAAGTCCCTATGCATGAAACCCTTTTAAGCCTAGATCACCTTAATGATTACAATCAAATAATGTAAAATAAATACAGAATTAGTAGAATACCTCAAATGCTAATCCAAAGTGTACAATCTCCACGAGGCGTCCAAGTGTCCGCCCTCCAATGGTGATTCACACGAAAACTTGATCAAGACTTTAGCTCCAAAGACTTTTGATCCTTAATGCAGAATTCTTCTAAAGAACTCTAATGGCTTGCTTTCCTTCCTTTCTATTTTTCTTTAGCCTTCTAAAATCACTTCTAATCCTTTTGTCCTAAGGAAGACCACCTTGTCTTGGCTTAGGACACACTAGAAGCAATGTTAGAAAGAAAGAAACTAATGTAAGAAAGAAGGGATATGAGAGAGAGAGAGTTGGATTGATTTTCGATGGATTAGAAAACACCGGGAGCATTCCTATTTATAGATGGCGTGGGGATGCATCACCAAAGGATGCATCCCATCCACACATCCTTCAGATGGGGCGTGATAAGAGGAGAGAAGGCGCCACAAAAATAGGGAGAGGCGTATCAAAAGTGGTTAGGATAAGATCAAGCGCTTATGATGTGGCGCTTGATTCCCTAAGCACCTCTTCATGAAAATGCGCCGTACTCTTCCCTTTCTTCACTTCTTCTCACGCAAGAAAAATAGGAACCAACCTTATCCATTCATCAAGGGTTGATGATGATCCAAAGGCCATGAAAGAAGGCGCCATATATCCCTTAGGCGTGATGAAGATAGAAGAGAGAGAATGGATAAGATCAAATAAATGGTTCATCCTTATCCATTTAATCTTCACGTATTCTCTCTCTTTCCTTCACCTATTTTTCATCTCCACGCCTCCCAATGATATCCATCACGTCATCATGATCTCCCATCATCCTATGATGAAAATCCAATGGCTCCAATTCATGGTGCCATCCATTTGATCCATCTCTTCATCCAAATGTTGATCCAACGGTCAAAAATGAATGATTTATCAAATCTAATCCAATTAGACTCAAACCAAGCCAATTAGGTGCCAACTCTTGGCTAATCCATATTAGAATATGATCTAATCAAATTAGATCAATTAAGAATCAGATTCGAATCCAATTCGAATCAGATTCGAATCCAGTTCGAATCAGGAGCTAAGGTTTGCAACACCTGCTAGGATGTTTATCTTGCAAACATGATCTAATCCAATTAGACCCTTGATAAGTTTTCTTGTGTGTGACCCATTGGGTTCCATACTTATCCAGCAATAGGTGTGAGTGCGAGTTGACCCAACTTGATTAGAACTCTTCTAATCGATTTAAGTCTAAACTGCGCGAACCCGAACTTAACAATTAGAATCCTTTCTAATTGGTGATCGAATTAAACTCTTTAATTCGATCAAATCTATAAGACAAGATTGACGTCTAGCAACGTGTCATGTCTATCCGGAAATATGGAATTTGGTAGAAATACCAAAAATACCCTTCAGTGGCAAGTTACCATGCAATTCAATCCTTTAATCAAACTGCATCCCAAATATGTATATGAGTATGAATATATGTCAAACTCAATTTCATATTCATATTTTTCTCAATCTTTTAATGATAATTCAAATAATGAAACATTAGAAACTCTTTCTAATTTTCATTCTGCTTTGATCAAAGGCTTTCTGAATTATCATATGATTAGAATAAATAGGATGCTATCTTCTCTTACTAGAAGTGATTAATTCCTTGTTGATCTACTCATAATCTTTGTACACAATCCACCATATCCAGAAAACCTCGTACATAACTTATTGTCATGAATGAGTGTAAACCAAAACATAGGTTCATGTGCACAAGATACCATGGTGATCTCAGGTCAAAGGATCAGTTGCACAACTCCCACTAAGAGAATCATCTTTTGACATGTAAGTAAGACTTCATAAGATTTCTCTTTGTAGGTCAATTCAGTGAACTCATTCTTCTAATGAGCACCCATATCTTTGTATTAGTGTCTCCACACAAATGATTGTGAGATCAATCATCCTCTGCATCGAGCATACATAAGACATGCCAGTCTTTCCGGTAATCATTGATCCCCGACTCAATGTACCAATGACTGGAAATATTTAAGATTAGGATTTTAGGATTTTAAGTCTCACTAGTATGATCTCATCATAGTCTTAAAACCATTGCCCTAATCTAAGGAGTTTATCATAAATATAATCAACAGCATATGATAAAACATAACGCCTTTATTCATATTTAAAAGTCATGTACATGATTTGGACAAATCAAAAGAAAAACCCTTCGCAATACATATTGCAATTGGCTTGTAGGGCATCTACTCTTTCAATCTCCCACTTGCACTAAAGCCAATCGCCCTTATATTTTATTCCCATACAATCGAGGTGGCGATCGAACTACTGTTGTGGTAGAGCTTTAGTGAACGGGTCTGCTAGGTTGTTCTTGGTGTCTACTCGTTCAATGACTATGTCTTGTCTCTCGACAATCTCTCGAACAAGATGGAAGCGTCTTAGAATATGCTTGGATTTGTGATGAGACCTTGGTTCCTTCGCTTGAGCAACAGCTCCAGTGTTATCACAATAAACTGGGACTGGTCCAGCAATCTCGGAAACTACTCCTAACTCAGAGATGAACTTCTTCATCCAGACAGCTTCCTTAGCGGCTTCACTTACAGCAATGTATTATGCCTCAGTAGTTGAGTCAGCTACAGTTTGCTGTTTGGAACTCTTCCAGCTCACTGCACTACCATTTAGGGTAAAGACATACCCTGAAGTGGACTTGCTATCATCTGGGTCTGATTGAAAACTAGAATCAGAAAATCCTTCTAGTTTCAACTCAGATCCTCCATAAACTAGAAAAATATCTTTAGTCCTTCTCAAGTACTTAAGAATATTTTTCACAGCTATCCAATGATCCTCTCCTGGATCAGCCTGTAATCTACTTGTTATGCCTAAGGCATAAGCAACATCAGGCCTAGTACATAGCATAGCATACATAATCGATCCTACTGCCGAAGCATAGGGAATAGAATTCATTCTATTCCTCTCTTCAGATGTCTTAGGAGACATCTTCTTAGAGAGACGTATGCCATGACTCATAGGCAAATAACCTCTTTTACTTTCTTCCATGCTGAATCTTTTCAGCACATTATCTATGTACCTAGACTGGGACAAGCCTAGCATCCTTTTAGATCTATCCCTATAGATCTTTATACCAAGTATATAGGATGCTTCTCCCAAGTCTTTCATGGAAAAGCTTTTTGACAGCCAAGTCTTGACCGATTGTAACATTGGAATATCATTTCCAATGATCAGTATGTCATCTACATACAATATTAAGAAGACAATGGCACTCCCACTAGTCTTCTTGTACACACATGGTTCATCCACATTTTTGATAAAACCAAATTCTTTGACTGTTGTATCAAAACGGATGTTCCAACTCCTTGATGCTTGCTTTAATCCATAAATGGATCTCTTAAGCTTGCATACTTGATTTGCTCTCTTACTTGAGACAAATCCTTCTGGCTGTGTCATGTAAACCTCTTCCTCAAGATAACCATTAAGGAAGGCGGTTTTGACATCCATCTGCCTGATTTCATAATCATAGTATGCAGCTATTGCAAGCAAAATCCGAATAGATTTGAGCATAGCTACTGGCGAAAAAGTTTCATCATAGTCAATTCCTTGCTTTTGCCTGAAACCTTTTGCCACCAATCTAGCCTTGTAGGTTTCTACTTGGCCATCTGCTCCAATCTTTTTCTTATAGACCCATTTGCAACCTATAGGGTTTACACCCTCTGGTGCATCAACCAAAGTCCATACTTGGTTGGTATACATAGAATCTATTTCGGATTTCATGGCTTCTAGCCATTTGTCAGAGTCACTACTCATGACAGCTTCCGAATAGGTCAGAGGATCATTATTCTGAACAATGTGGGCTTCATCATTCTCAATGATGAACCCATTCCTCTCAGGTGCTCTTCGCACTCTATCTGACCTTCGGAGAGGAGATGTGTGTTGTGGTTGTACCTCATCAATGGGTACATCTGGTTGAAGAATTTCTTGTGTTTCTATTTGTAGGTCTTGAACTTCTTCAAGTTCAATTTTCCTATCCTTGCCCTTTTCTAAGATAAACTCTTTTTCTAAGAAAATGGCATGCCTACCTACAAAAACTTTTTGTTCGGTAGGATGATAGAGGATGTATCCTATACTATCTTTAGGATAACCTACAAAAATACATTTATCTGATCTAGCACTTAGCTTGTATCCAAAATTTCTTTTGACATAAGCTTGACAACCCCATATCTTAAGAAACTTAAGATTAGGCTTCTTTCCTCTCCATATCTCATATGGAGTGCTAGGTACAGACTTAGAAGGTACCCTGTTTAATATTAGTGCAGCGGTCTCTAGGACAAAACCCCAGAAGGAAATAGGAAGATCAGTAAAGCACATCATGGACCTTACCATATCTAATAGAGTACGATTCCTCCGTTCAGCTACACCATTTAATTGTGGCGTATACGGAGATGTCCATTCAGAGAGAATGCCCTTTTCTTTAAGATGATTTAAAAACTCACTAGAAAGGTATTCACCGCCTCGATCAGATCGAAGGATTTTAATACACTTTCCGGTTTGTTTTTCAACCATACTTTGATACTCTTTAAACTTATCAAAAGCTTCGGATTTATGTTTCATAAGATACACATATCCGAACCTTGATAAATCATCAGTGAATGTGATGAAGTAAGAGTATCCACCTCTAGCTAGAGTTGTCATAGGACCACATACATCTGTGTGTACAAGTCCTAATAACTCACTTGCCCTTTCTCCATGTCCAGTGAATGGAGACTTAGTCATTTTACCCATAAGACAAGATTCACAAGTTCCTAATGATTCATAATCATAAGGATCAAAGAACTCTTCTTTGTATAACTTGTTGATTCTTGATTCACTTATGTGACCAAGTCGGCAATGCCAAAGAAGGGTGTTATTCACTTCCTCTCTCTTTCTTTTATTGCTTTTATTAATATGAAAGACATTGTCATTAAGTAATAAAACAAGAAGACTATTTTCCATAATGCCATTGCAAAGATGCTTATTAGAAAAATAAATAGAGCAACCATTGCCCTTTCCATTAATTTCAAATCCTTTCTTTAACAACAAAGGAATGGAAATTACATTTCTAATAATTTTGGGCATATAATAACAATCTTCTAATTGTAGGAGCTCTCCCGAAGGTAACTCCAAGTTGTAGGTTCCAACAGCCTCAGCCTGGATGGACTCTCCTCCAACGCCATACAGCTCGAAGTCACCTTTCTTCAAAATTTTAATTTTCTGTAGTCCATGCAAAGATTTGCAAATGTGAAAACCACAGCCGGTATCCAATACCCATGAATTTGAATTTGAAGAACTTAATGACAAGTTGGCATGTAACATAAACATACCTTTTGATGCAACTCTTGCATCGGTCTTCATACTTGCAAGAAAACTCTTGCAATTCCTTTTCCAGTGGCCAGCTTTGCCGCAATGAAAACAGGTACTTGATCCGGAGTTTTTCTTTCCTTTTTTCTTTTTGATGCTACTCTTAGGGTTCAATCTTTTCTTAGAACCCTTATTGTCCGATTTTCTCTTAGAGGTGCCATCTATAAGAAGGAGTGGACCTTTATCCTTCTTAATATGGCCTTCAGCTGTTTTGAGCATATTTAACAGCTCGGGCAGGGAGGTGTTCAGCTTGTTCATGTGAAAGTTCACAACAAACTGAGAGAATGAATCAGGCAGTGATTGCAGGATCAAATCCTGACTGAGCTCATTATCCATAGCAAAACCTAATTGACTTAATCTTGTGATTAAGTCTATAACCATAAGAACATGGTTTTGCACTGGAGTTCCTTCATTCATTCTAGCACGGAACAACTGCTTAGATATCTCATACCTAGCAGTCCTGCTTTGTTCTCCATACAACTCTTTTAAATTGAGAAGTATGGATTGAGTGTCGATGCCTTTATGTTGCCTCTGTAATTCATTGCTCATAGAGGCAAGTATGATACATTTGACAGTCAAACTATCATTTTTCCACATCTTATGTGTGGCAACCTCCTCTTCTATAGCGTCATCCCCTAGATCTCCAAGATCAGGGGTTTCAAGTATATAGAAAATTTTCTCCTGAGTGAGTACTATCTTTAAATTCCTCAACCAGTCCACATAGTTTGGTCCGGTCAACTTGTTGGCATCTAAGATGCCTCTTAGTGAAAGTGAAGCCATTTAATAATTCTACATATGCAAGAACATAACTAATATAAGCAGACCAATCATGATGACATGTTTGCAACTAGATAAGGACTTTAATCTAATTTGTCTCCTACTATTTTTATCGAATATCATAGCCCTTTCCTATGATAAACGTGAAAATATAATTTTTCTTAGTAGGGTTGAGATCCTAATTCATCATAAAAAGCCTTGTGTTTACACAACAAACTCTTATGAGTTCAAAGGTAGGAAACTCTTTCCAATTGCATCTCATGCAATTCTCAACTTTATCTTGTCCTCTTAAAATACTTATTGCCTTGTGTTAGCACAACAAACAATAATATTTTAGTTAAGTCAAACCCTTCATTTCCATATAGTCATATTCGAATAATATTGCCCTTGTGATTGCACAACAAGGCAATATATTAAAATATGCCATAAGCATCTTAATGCACCAAGACAGTATAACATCAGTCCCCATTGCAAGTCTTGTGTTAGCACAACAAACTAGCATGGATCTTGACATAATAATATCGAGGCATGAAGGAAGGCTATCAATAGTATTATATCAATATTAAGCTTATCCATAATAGACAATCAAACAATTGGCCAGGTAAGCAGGTGGGAGGCTCCCCTTACTCAAAGAGTAAGGTCCTAATTAAGTAACCACCTTTAGTGCTTTCCTTAGACACTAATTAGATTAATTGTTCTAGAATGGGTTAGCTCAAAGTTTTTCAATACTATGACTTAATATAATTTTTATTGAGGGCTTACTAGTCTCTAGCACATTCTTTAATTGTAACATATATTTAACATATCTAAAATAAGCTATCATGCATCATAGCTATCTCATAGCATGTATAAATCATAAGCAACTAATTAACATGCTTCAACATATCTTCATATGGAAAATTTCATATCATGACATTTTATTACATATTATATCATATATGAATCATATATTTCAGCATTTCATTAAGCATATGACATTACTATCTCATAGTAAATTAATAATCATACATCATGCATTATTATTTGATTGAACCAATTAAGGATAGCTCTGATACCACTGTAGGGTTCTAGCATGTCATAATGGGCAGCGGAAGCTAGGGATTTTCAAAATTTTCTCAATAAAGTCCCTATGCATGAAACCCTTTTAAGCCTAGATCACCTTAATGATTACAATCAAATAATATAAAATAAATACAGAATTAGTAGAATACCTCAAACGCTAATCCAAAGTGTACAATCTCCACGAGGCGTCCAAGTATCCGCCCTCCAATGGTGATCCACACGAAAACTTGATCAAGACTTTAGCTCCAAAGACTTTTGATCCTTAATGCAGAATTCTTCTAAAGAACTCTAATGGCTTGCTTTCCTTCCTTTCTATTTTTCTTTAGCCTTCTAAAATCACTTCTAATCCTTTTGTCCTAAGGAAGACCACCTTGTCTTGGCTTAGGACACACTAGAAGCAATGTTAGAAAGAAAGAAACTAATGTAAGAAAGAAGGGATATGAGAGAGAGAGAGTTGGATTGATTTCCGATGGATTAGAAAACACCGGGAGCATTCCTATTTATAGATGGCGTGGGGATGCATCACCAAAGGATGCATCCCATCCACACATCCTTCAGATGGGGCGTGATAAGAGGAGAGAAGGCGCCACAAAAATAGGGAGAGGCGTATCAAAAGTGGTTAGGATAAGATCAAGCGCTTATGATGTGGCGCTTGATTCCCTAAGCACCTCTTCATGAAAATGCGCCGTACTCTTCCCTTTCTTCACTTCTTCTCACGCAAGAAAAATAGGAACCAACCTTATCCATTCATCAAGGGTTGATGATGATCCAAAGGCCATGAAAGAAGGCGCCATATATCCCTTAGGCGTGATGAAGAGAGAAGAGAGAGAATGGATAAGATCAAATAAATGGTTCAGTTAAATTTTGATATATTGTTATATAATTGCATCTCTTTTATATGGATCTTTTAGCATAGTTTACATAAGCAATAGATAAATAAAATAATGAATAGTATTTATCTTTTCCATCCGCCCCTAGTATTTAATATAGTTTAAGGCAAATTTTCTGTTATGTCGCTAGAGTGCTTTGTCTTATGCATTGTCTTCTTTATCTGACTTTTTTAGCTCCTAATCCAGGTCATTTGTGAATAATGTGTGGTACACTAAAATCCTTTCGCCGGAGGATGTTCTGAAAATGGGAAAGCAAGGAGTTGAGTCCTTCTTTTAATCCTCTTGGAGCTGATGGGATAAAAACTGGTACATGAATTTCTGGTGGTTTGTGTTTAAGTGTCATTAGGACCACCGTTACTTGAATATACTTTTTCTGATTTTTCTTAATGTTCATATTATAGTTATACTGTTGCGATAATAGAAACTTCCCTCAATGCCATTGATGCTCTGTTAGAGCACATTTAAACCAAATGATTGTCGCAAACATCTCTAAAAGAATAGGAATATGAGACTTATTTGTTTCCATATTCTTCCATATTTCTGAAAATTGAATCTTAGTGGTTTGATAACATTAAATGTTCTCATATTTGTTACTGCCATTATGATAATCATATATTTCTAACCATGGTCTGTTGAACCGACCTGTACCAGTCGGTTCAGCACGTACCGGACCGGTACCGACTGGCACCGGTCCGGTACAGGGGTATAAAATGGTTCTGACCCAATTTGGGTTGGAACCGTTCGGTATATGATTTGTACCGGTGCGAACCGGTTCGCACCGGTACATGTTCGAACCGGTTCGCACCGGTACATGTTCGAACTGGTGCGAACCGAGCGGTTCGCATCGGTATAAGCTCGAATCGGTGCGAACCGGCTCGGTTCGCACATCGAACCGGTTCGCACCGGTTCGATGTTTAAAATTAGTGCCAAGCACTTTGAATGTGCCACATTGTGGCACTTTCAAAGTGCCACTTTGTGCGGCACTTCGAAAGTGCCGGTGCGGCAAAATGTGGCACTTTTTAATGTGCCACAGTGCCTCAACGACTGGCTATAAAAGCCGAACAAATGCTAAAGCCAAATCCGTCAGCTTAGGTGAAGGAAAGGCAGAGAGAAAGGAGGAAAAGAAGAGAAAGGCAAAGACAAAGACATGAAAAAAATTTAGAAGGGTCGGAGAGTGTCGTTTTTCTTAAAAAAAAATCCAGCAAAAACTAAATAAGGTAAAATTTCTTTCCCCTACATTGTTTTTCAAATATTTCATTTAAATTGCTTAAAAAAATTAAGTCAAAAATTGCCAAAAAAGAGGAAATTATTCAATGATTCCATTTCGTCTTGAATTTTTTATATGTTGTCGATATATGGACGATATTAATGGTGACATTAACTTTTGTTTTTACAGAATTTATATAATTTATAATTTAATTAAAAAATTTAAAAATTAATTTTTAATTAAAAAAATAGAAATTGAAAAAAATTAATGTGGTCGTAGGAATGGAGCCATCAAGGAGAGGGCAACCCCAAGAGCGTAATATTGGCTGGGAGCATGGGAAGATGCTTAGTGAACGGCACCTGTTTCAGTGCAATTATTTCCACAAGTGCTTCAAGGGAGGAGGGGTAACCAGATTAAAGCAGCACTTAGCCGGTAATTCTCGTGAGATATCTGCGTGCTCGGAGTGCCCACCGAGCACCCATCAGCTGATGAGGAAAAACCTCGCTGAGATCAAAGCAAGCAAGGAGAGGGCTGCCAAGCAAAAAGCGGAGGTGGAACGCCAAGCTGCAGAAGCACCTTCCTATCACTTGATAGAGTCACAGGAGGTCGAGAGTCCAGATGAGGAGGCGACACAGATCCAGGCTGCCATGCGGGCGAGTCTGCATGATCGGTGGCAGCAAGAGGAGGTGGCGAGGCATCAGGCTCGATTTGGGCTCTCATTTTTCGAGTCGGGCGCCGGTTCTGGTGGAAGCAGATAAGATCCAGAGTTTCAAAGGACAACCTCAGTCAGGGAGGGCGAGGGCAAAGGAAGCAGACATTGCATCTATCCTGGGTGGTTTTGGTGGCCGAAAGAAGTCTTCCGGAGGGATTCCATCAGGTGCGTCAATCCATGATGTAGATTCGTATGCCTTCCCCAAGAGAGATTCGAAGCAGCAAAGGGTAGACACAATGTGGAAGAAGGAGAAGAAGAAGGATATGTGGCGAGCTATTGGATCCTGGTTCCACTTCAGCCACATTCCAGCAAATGCTGCAGACAATATATACTACAAGTCTGCCATTTCTGCCATACAGTCTGCCGGTTCCGATGTCGATCCTCCAGGCCCGAAGAACATCTACGGTAAGCTTCTTGACAACAATAAGGAGGAGCTACAGAATTGGATTGGCTCATATAAGAGCAAGTGGCCCACATATGGGCTCACTCTGATGTGTGATGGTTGGACCGGTCCGACAAAGCGGATCATCATCAACTTTCTGACATACTGTGATACGAAAACCTTCTTCCACAAGTCAGTTGATGCTTCGGATAAGGTGCACAACGTCTCATACATCCTTAGACTTATGGAGGAGGTGATTGATCAGATTGGAGAGGAGAATATCGTGCAGGTCATCACTGATAACGGGCCGCAATATAAGTTGGCCGGGCAGGTCTTGATGGAGCGGCGACCACAAATTTTTTGGACCCCATGTGTTGCACATTGCATCGACCTCATCCTGATGGACATTGGAAAGATCCGTAGGGTGCAACATACGGTGGAGATAGCCCAACGCATCATCAGGTATATTTATGGCCATACTTGGGTTATTTCATTAATGGAAAAGTATGCAGGAGGAGAAATTCTTAGACCAGGAGTCACACGGTTTGCTACGAATTACATTGCACTTGATAGCCTTATCGAGAAGAAAAAAGCCCTACATCAGATGTTTGTCAGTCCCGAGTGGCAGGAAAGTAGATATGCCCAGGCCAGCACTGAAGGAAGCAGGATGGAAGACTTGGTAAGCAGGCAGTCATTCTGGCAGCGGGCCAATGCGATGGTCAAGGCTATCAAACCATTATATGAAGTGCTGCGGGCCGTGGATAGCGAGAGGTATCCCCAGATGGACTTTTTGTATCACATAATGGAGAAGGCAAAGGCTCAGATCATGGAGGCAGATGTAGCCCATGCCCAGGAGTACATCGACATCATTGAGCGGCGGTGGGGAGCCCAAATGGGTAGGAAATTGCATCTAGCAGGTAAGCGATAATATTGATAATTATACTGATTGATATATTTGTATAATTATACTAAGATGGTGTCATCTATGTGCAGCATACTACCTGAATCTCCGGTTTCAATACGAGAGTGGAATTGGTATGGATGATGAACTTCTTCATGCTTTGCGTAATGTTATTTATAAGATGAAGCCTGATCCAGAAGTCGCCGCGTCATGTATAGAAGAGGTAACTATGATTTAGTAGCATAAGTAAATATATCGGATCTTATATTATTGACATACTGCAACAAGCTTCTTTTCACAGACCAAATTATTTAGAGAGGGCAGCCACAGCTTTGGACAGCGACCAGCTGTCGTGAGCAAGACAACTATGAATCTAGGTACAATATAAATCTGCAAGACATTTTTGCAGCTGAATTATTTTCAACTATGAGGCCATCATATATGTAAAATGTAATTATCTTCAATATTTTTGCAGCTGAATGGTGGATTCATTTTGGCGGATCCGCAAAAAATCTTAAGCGGATAGCTATCTGGATCCTCTCCCAAATGATCTTCTCGAGTGGTTGTGAGCACAACTGGTCCACCTTCGCCCTCATCCACAGCAAACAAAGGAACCGTTTGATACAAAAGCGCCTCAATGACCTAGTTTATGTGCATTACAATCTGCGGTTGAGGCTAAAATGCATTCAGGAGGAAGTGGAGCTCAAGTATGCAGATCCCATCTATAGGACTTTTACAAATGATAATCCTATGCTCGACTGGCTTGCGGTCCAGCAGCAGGAGCCCGAGCTTGATGAGCCAGGATCGCCTCGACGACCAGCCAGCATCAAAGCCACCGAGGCTACGGTCGATCCACAGCAATGGGCTGAGCGCAACATTTCACGCACTCCTACAGCTAATAGGACATGGCTAGAGGGGAGCCAGTCAGCGCATGACTGGTACGATACTCCCATTCAGAGAGATGATCCTTTAATGCGAGGACAAGGACGCTCTAGTACCTAGTCGACTCGATCAGGAGGACGTCAATCCCAGCAAACGAGAAAAGGAAAGGAAAGGGCCCCAATGGAGAGTGTCGAGAAGACTTGGACCAGCAGCGATGAAAGTTCTGGTGGTGATGGATCTACTAGCCATGGAGGGAGTGGAGGACAGTATGGTACTACTTATGAGACACAGCCGGAGGGAGGTTTTCGATACACCGGTGAATCTCAGTTTACGCATGCTACACAAGATACGGACCACGGTAGGCCGTCTGATATAGGCTGGTCAGATACCATTGCATATCGAAGAAGAGCTCCTCGAGGTCGTTCAGGAGGCCAGGATGCAGCTGCAGATGACCTCCCATGTGGAGTCGGATCCATTGATGTATCAAGTTTCGAGTCTTCCTATTATCCGCGGCCTCAGCTAGCCTATGGATATGGTGCATCGGAGTCATCTTCCGGTGGCTACTACCCTGCGCAGCCTGGAGGGTCTTACGGGTCGGATTTTGGTGTCGGCATATTCGGATGGGTCCCTTATCAAGACATCTCTCAGAGTCAGAGCTTCAGCGAGAGATCCGAGAGTTTTATGACCCGACACGCATTCCTCGAGGATTGAGCATATAAGACTACAATGCCGCTTGGTTAGAGGGATGGGTTGATCAGCCTCCATATTATGCTGATGATTCAGATATTGACGAGAAGCATCGCCACTCGACCCGAGTTTAGATATCCAAGAGTGCTTTAAATGTATGTAATTGATTGTATCTTAATTTGAAGATATTTTATGTTCTTCATCTCATTATTTGAATCATTTGGAAGTAATAAGTTGCATCATCTAGTTTTAACCTTAAACCTAAACATAAAAACATCAATAAAATATCCAAAAGTGAAAGAACTCCAAAAAAAAAAAAACGACGATGGGGTCGAAAGCAGGCCGAATGTGCTCTATCGGTACGGTATCGGTTCGGCTCGGTTCGGCACCGGTACCGTACCGTTACCGGAGCCGACTGGTACGTCGGTACGTCAGTACGCTCGGTACCGCGAACCTTGTTTCTAACAATGTGCCCTATTCGTTATATATACCACTTTCAGCTGGTACTGTATATGGCGTGGATATAAGTTCCATCCACTGACATATAAAAAACTTAGTAATCCTACAAAGTTTGGAAAACAAAAGCTTTAGAAGTACTCAGGGTTGTAGGTTACAATTTATATGACTCTGTTTAGTGGCTTCACATTTTTCTATCCAAGAGCAGCCACGAAAAATTTGAACTGTGTCATGATTATATATATGAATATACGGTTATGGTGAAAAAATTAGATGAAAAAATTTCCTTTACAAAAAAAATATATTATTGAAGAATTTGCTGTTACCTTCCTAATCGAAGTAGCAAAATAACAGGACATCACCATATGGAGGTACTCGGTTCCTACAAAGTCTCGCTTATGTTTCTAACCATATGGAGGTATTCGGTTATAGTTGATTATGGCCATCATTCCTATGGAAGGATTTAATCCCATATACATGTGTAAAATGATTAATTTTGGTTGTTCCATCTACTCTAAAATAATAAGAAAAAACCACCATTCTGTAGAGTTTTGACATGGTAAAGAAGACAAGATTTTCCAGTGAAATCTGAAATTAGAGAAGTTGGTGAAAGAAACAAAGCACCAGCTTTCTGGATCTGGGAGTGTTATGCTAACTTGAAAGTTTGCGTGGGAACAACTTTTCAAAACTTTGTTACTAATGAATTAATGGACAATTTATTCTCAAGCTATATTTCAACAAGTAAAATTGTAGAACACGACCCTTTAAGTGAATTGGGCCTTACCCAGATGAATTTAGTCCCAGAAAAAAAAAAGAAAAAGAAGAAGAAATCGGCACATGCTGCGCACGTGCTTGGGGAGAAGAGGACTCCCGATGGGAGTCTTCTTCCTCCCGATCTTGCCGAATGGAATCCGACTCCACGTCTAATTTCGGTCATGGCCGAGCCTATTTAGAGGCTCCTCCCCATCCTCTCTTCACCCCACCGGAGTTCCGGCCGTAGTCGGAGTTCACTGTGGGCATTTTCTTCGATTTTCTTCCTTGAATCTCGGTTGCCATCGTGCCGCCGCTGTGGCCATTCCTCGCTGAAAAACAAGGACCCGACCGGCCGACCCCCTTGAGATTTTCTTTCTTTCTTCTGGGGTCGTTGGGAGCCACGATTAGGCCGGTGTTCACCGGATTTTGACCGAGAAGGGGCAAAGCTTTGTTTCCCTTGTTTTGACTGGCCAAACCTTGTTTCTGGATTGTTTCGCCGCTAGCGCTTGTCGCCTAGGGCTCTCTCTGGTGCCCTACGATGGCTTATGGCCATGGTCGAGATTTCGGCCGTCGAGATGCTCTTTTTTATGTTTAAAGGGGTCGAAAACTCCTACTTTGGACTAGTTTTGCCGTTGTCGGCCGCCAGTTGCTTGTTGGTTGGCCATGGGTCCGTTGACCCTAGGCATCGTTCCGACCCTCGGAGCTCGGAGCAGGCCCCATGTCTTTGGAGCCTAGGACAAGAGAAGAGGCGTTGGTCACCGAGCTCACAGTCTTGGGAAGGATCGAAACCAGGCCATTCATCCCTCTGCCAATCAGATAGGATCTCTATGACGAAGGGCGATCTCGATTGCAAGATCGAGGAGATGAATTGTCGTCTCGAAGCTTTGAGGCATCACCATGTTGAGCTTAGGAATGATGTCAATTTCACCATCGAGCCTCCGTGCTCGATGAAGATCATGGAAGAGTCTCTCCCGCCTTGATTCAAAATGCCATAGCTCGAGACGTATGACAGAACTTCCGACCCTTTGGATCACCTAGAGATCTTCAAAGCTCTCATGATACTCCAATGAGCCACCGATTCAGTACTATGTAGACTCTTCTGGCTATCCTTCGAAAAACAGGTCGGTTATGGTACAACCGGGCTCTAGCTGAAATTTGTTCACCCTTTTAAGAAGTTCAGTCGGATGTTTATGGCCCACTTCATGAGCAGTCGGAAGCAGAGAAGAGGATCAGAGAGCCTTTCGCTGTCAAGCAGTAAGAGGGCAAGTCCCTTCGAGAGTACATTAACTGTTTTAACGTGGCTACTTTGGAGATCTGCAACCTGGACCACTCGATCGCGATGTTTGCTCTGAAGAGTGGGTTGAAGTCATCTTGGTTCTTTTTTTCCTTGAAGAAGAGGTTTCCGAGGGATTATGCCGAGCTTCTCGCCCGAGCCGAGAAGTACGTCAACACAAAGGAGGCTATGGCAGCTCAGCGAGGGTCAACCAGGGACAGGCCCTGTAAAAAGAAGAATAAGTAGGTTTAGGAGGAGGCTATGGCAGCTCAGTGAGGGTCAGCCAGGGACAGGCCCTAACAAAAGGCCTGAGAGGAACAAGGAGAATTCCTATCGACCGAGAAGTCCACCTCGGAGATTTTAGTGGTACACACCTCTTAACACCTCCCGTATGTAGATCCTGATGGAAATACAAAATCGAGGCTACATGAAATGACCTCGAAAGATGAAGTCAACAGCCCAGAAAGATATGAGCAAGTTCTACAATCTCCACTGAGACTACGAGCACAACAATAAGGACTACCTGTAGCTCGTAGGACTGAAAAATGGTAAGGCAAGCTTGTCTGCATGAAGAAACTATGCTCAAGGCAGCCCAATTCGGGAGCTTTACTCTGAAGAGGCAGGGAACGGATAAGGTCATCTTCTTCTCGTGCACTAACATCGAAGGCAAGGTTCGCCAAACCAGCACCGGGATCCGTACAGGTCGGTGGCTAGTACCGGTACTGGTTCGATACCGTATCATGTATCGGTACGGGTAGGGCATGTTGGTTCCGTATCGACAAGCTTATTTTTTTTGAGTTTTCAAGAATTTTTAATTGGTAATCATTCTTTTTGGACTTTTTCAATGATGTTAAGTCTAATTTGATATTTTTTTGATATTTTCTGAAATTTTGTTATGGTTTTTGATTTTTTTAATGTATCTATGATCTCAATTTAACATAAATGATGCATCTTATTGTTTTAAAATGATACATATCATAAAATAATTAGTGAGATATTGCATGCTACAAAGAACAATATAAAATATCTCAAATCAAGTAATAACGTAAAAATTATAAAATAATACAATCAATTGCATGCATTTAAAGTACAACATACATACCGATATTTAAAATCGGATCGAATGGGATGCCTCTCGTAGATATCTGGATCATCAGTATAGTTAGGAGGCACATCAGCCCACCCCTCTAACCGAGCGGCATTTTAGTCTTATATGTTCATCCCATAAGAAACGTGCATCGGGTTAGAAGCACTCTCGGATCTCTTGTTGAAGCTCTAGCTCTGAGAAGTATCTTTTGGCTGATAATATGGCTGTGAAGAGGCCTATCCGAATATGCTGGCAGCAAAATTCTACTTGTAAGATGCTCTGAGCTGCGTAGGTAGTAGCCACCTCTTAACACCATCATAGATCTCTCAAGAAATATCTTGTTTGGTGAGATCCATGATGAACTAATAATACTTTCTAAATTGTTGACCTTGAAGGTTGATGGTGGTTGCAGCCTTCTCGGAGATGTTTAGTTTTCTAGTAATAGATGGTAGCTATTAGATCTCCAAGGGTTTGGGCTCTAGCCATCCTTGACCTGTGGCAGATGGTTATGCGCATTGGACTTGGCGAAGATCTGATCTAGGAGGATCCTCAGATTCGATATTGACCACTTTGGCTATTTCGAGTATTCAAAAGGATCACCAAACTCGATGTAGAATACTTTGACCACTACGAGTATTCAGGAGGATCATCAGACTCGATGTGGATTATTTTCACTACTACGAACAGGGATGGATAGGATTTAGGAGCGAGATCTGCCACATTGAGAAGCCGAGTCGCATGTTAAACTTCTGAAGGCTATACCTTAATCATATGATGCCCAATTGATATAATCTTTTTTTTTTTAAATTGGATAGCTTTTCAAGATGTACAACTAGAAGGTTGAATTAGGGTGAAGAGTACTGTTTAAGCCCTGAAACGGATTGGTCAAATCGAAAGTTTTCTTTTCAGATAAAACTTTAACCAAGCGTAACCCTTTATTCGAGAAAAATCAGGCAGAGTGATAGAAGGTAGAGTTGATGTAAAAGTTGAGATCTACCTCCTTAAGAATTTTAGCTTTTTCTAGAATATTTCTAAATTTTAGCCTTTTCTAAAATATTTTTATTAGTTATATTTATTTTAGAATACCCAGTCCTATTCGAACTAGAGGAGTCCAACCCAAATTGTAAAAGGGGGAACTCACTAATATTATAAATAGGGGCTATGTTCCTCAATTTAAGAGGCATGAGTCATCGATGAAAGGAAAAAAAACTTAAGCCCTTCTTTCGCAATAGGGGCTATGTCTCGGCAAAGAATTCGAAATGCCTCGCAAAGAAGGAGAAGGAAAGAGAAGAAAAGAGAGCGAGTGGGGGTGGGAGGGCGGCGAAGGCCGGCGCTGGCGCGGGTGGTGAAGGCTGCGGCTGAACTTCTATTTCATTCAAAATAGAGGCTCGGCCGTAAAAAAAATTGCAATTTTTATGTGAAGTCGTGCCACCCACACCAACGCCGACCTCCCTTCCTCCGCTTTCTCTCTCTTGTTGTTCCTCTCTCCCGTCTCTTCTACTGTGTCGGTATGGGCCCGACGCGGGCCCATACTGACTCGTTCCGCCAGACAACCGGTACGGTGCCTGGTACCGTGGAATCTGTAGTGCTTCCTGCTTTATCATTAGCGGATGTGGCATTACTTTGACCCAAACGGCTTGTTGTCTATTAGTAAAACCTTGATTAAAAGATCCATTCTTATTTCGAACTCTCGGACTAGTGGATTTGAGCTGGAAGAAAAGTGGTAACATTTTACTGCTTGAAACCATCATCATATGTGCTGCTTGATAATTTACATGACCAATAAAACCATGGGATGGACCAACCAATAGATGAACACATTGTTTACGGCTTGATGATCAGGTGACCAGCATTATGTAAATTACTTAAAATGTTTGTTGGTATCTCCTCACATGCAGTTAAGTATACGAATAATTTGACTAAATTCGCCAAACTAATCCAAAAATTTGTACAAGCCTTTAGTTACCTTACTATCTTATAGCCAAACTTGAGAAGATCCTGTATGGGCTTGACATTGGGAAATAATTTGTATCCATATGTAATGTGATATGATGCATATTTGCAGAGACAACCAACACTGAGTAACTTCGGCACATAAGACTTTGATTGATGATTTCGTAAGATATGACCTATTAGTTGGGTGATCAATTTGCTCGTATATATCGCGTAGGCCTTTGACTAACAAGCTGGTTTAGGTCACTATGATATGTTAGTACGTGCATGCGAGAAACAATGCATACCTTAATTATCATGTGGATGTCTTCTGGATGTGAGTCTGTGTAGTGATGTGTGGAACTTTACAAGAAGTTTGATATGCATGATTACATGGCATGGGCTCTTAACAAACAAAATCATTTGATCTTCTATTTTCATTTGCTGGTGACTTCCCATGTAACTGATGTGTATCCTAACAAAGCTTAATATCATGATTCATAATGTCAGAACTGTTGCACCTCCAACACTGATGTATAGAATCTAATATAGGAATTCTCTAAATCATTTATTGATTAGCTCGTCTAGTTTCTTATAATTTGAATCCTAGAGTCCAAGCTTATAAAATACATTAATTAATAGGGGCTACTGACCATTCTGGCTGGCATGGGGGCACCACACTAACTTGGTTTTGTAGTGGTACAGTATGGGGTTCTATATGTCCCCATACTCACGGGGAAATGTGATATGCCAACTCTAACACTGTACTACTGTGTGTTGGTACAAGGGAGAAATATACCATGCCCTGCTGGTAAGGTTCTGATACAGGCTTGATACTGTGACTTATAACAATCCATAACATCGTGCATATAAAGGAGGGACAGAGAGTTGCAAACATTGGATTTTTGTATCTTGGGACCATCGTTAGCTGGTGCTAGCCTCATATGCTGAGGTTTCTATGGTTTTTGGGCAGCAAATGATCACCTCAATACCCCGCTCACTTCTTTCTGTTATTTGTTATTCATCGTCAGGTTTTGTAGATTATATTCATATATTTTTCTGATTGAGGTCCTTAACTACAAGTGACATTAACCTTTCAGAAAATAGCTGTTTATAACTTTATATATTCTCTTTGTTTATAAATAGTGAGAGTGCTATTTACGGCCTGGAACTAGGAATCTTCTCATGCAGGTTTTGGGCATGAAGGATGGTAGTTTAGATTCACCTACTGTTGTATAGTGGCAATTAGTAAAGCCAATAGTCAGCATACGAGCAGAAACTCCTCCATATTTAATTGACTTTCCAGAAAAACAAAAGGGAAAAGAACGCTAAATGTCTGTTTCCCAGTGATTTGGTGGTTTCTGAAGACTAATGACTTAATAATACTATATGTTGGCATGGCCATAAATAGGGGTCAGTGGTAATGTAGAATTCATAAGGCCAACTTCACAATGTTCCTCTTCAAATAACAGCGTTGTGAGAGTTTAGAAGAATGAAATTGATGCAGGAGCAGGGCACTTGAAGACTTAGGCCGTGCACATGAAGTTAAGGTATGCTTTTGATTTGTTTGTCTTGTCACATTGGGTCTTAAAGTGAGTTGTAGTTTGCTGAATTGAGTCCATATAATTGATTGCCCAGTGACATCGAGGGGTCCACGTTATGTAGTGTGAAAAGAGGACTTGGTCCGTTTGAAAGGAATTCTATTTGCACTAGGACTCCTTCACGTGTCAGTGACTAAGGCGTGAAGGCTATTGAGCGCTTTGACTTGGTCCACTCCGACTTTGGTTAGAAGTTCTTTAGCCCTTAGTATTTGAGTTTAGTCATAAGTCTTAATCTAAGTTTTGTCATGAGATTAATTTCTTATTATGTTCCAACGCCCCATCTATTTAAAAGGTGGACGTTGAAGAATAAAGACAGAATTTATTTGGTTTTCAATTGCTCTTGAGATTGAGAGGCACGAGGCTTCTTTTTCCTCCTTTGGTGAGACTCCAAAGTTTTCTTCTTCCTCGGTGAGACGCCGGAAAATTATTGAGTTTAAGATAGAGGTGAGACTCTTCAATTCAGCCCATAGTTATCTCGTTAGCATCCAAACCGCAGCATCTCCATTGTTCTTTCTTCCACCCGCCAACTTCCATCACGCCCAAGCCCTAAATCCCTTAACACCCAAGTCCTTAAGTTTCAGATCTAAATTGCAGGCCCTAATCCCATCCTTCCACCGTTCCACAACATAAGCCATAGTCTTCATTCGAGGAAAAATAGGGTGATTGATTTTCTGCAGCATATAGAGGCCGCACCACATCCCAAATCCTTCCCCTACGCCGTCAATTGGTACCAGAGCAAAGTTTCTATACCAAAGCATAATTCCACATCAATTCCATAGTCACCTATTCCTCAGCCCATATTTATCATATTTATCTTTGTTACTTCCAATTGATAGTCAATTTTAAAGACCACGCAATAGCACGTATCAGGTAGGATAGTGATTACGGATATCGATCCACAGGGATTGGGGTACAGTTGTTTTCTTAAAAATATTTGAAAAAGGAAATTTATGAAGACTATTAAACTAAGCAATTTAATGCAATTAAAATGATGTCAGATGAGAGAACCTAGGGCAAGGAATTCACCATTAACATCGGAACAAGGGTTATTTGTATTTTAATTCGTTCTTAGATTAACATGCAAATTGGCTACAAGCCTAATAAGTATTCAAATAAAACAATTCACTAAAGTAATTTCAGAAAAATCCATCTTCAGTAGGTATAAAATGTCTACCCTAAAATAAGGTAGTAGGACACTGCATCTTGCTTAAGCATGGATTATCTTTATACTTACTCAGTGATCATGAAAAACAGTTGTACGAACATCATATTTAAAGTCACAGAGATTAAATATGAGATGAAAGAAAAATATTCATTTAAGAGTAAGAGGATTCATACAACTCCAAGAATATAAAATTAAATACATAAAACCCGTGTCCCTTTGTTAGGGCTGCATCCAGCCCTGGAGAGAAGATCAGCCTTCCATGAAGAGTTAAACAGTGGCAGCGCCGAGAGCTTCTATTTCTTCTTTTCTTCCTCTGGTGACTCCCATCGAAAACTCCTTCTCAACACTTCATTATTTTTTTATATGGGAAGTTATTCCCGAAATGCCCAAACTTCTCTCCCTCCTTCTATTTCTGTGGGAAGTCGGCCTCTCCAAGCTTGCGCTTTCTCCGTGTGAAGCTCCATCCTTTTATAGGCTGCAATCTCTCCCTCTCTCCTCTGTTCCGAATGAAGGATTAAGATGAACAAAAGCGGGATAAGGCAGATGACTTCTATCCCTTGATCCTTGGACGCGGTGGATGAGGATTTGAGCCTATCCGTGACTGCTGAAGCTTGATTTTCCTGCTGGCGAGAACACGGGATGCATGCGAACGGTGGACGCTGCGGATTTGTTGCAGAAGGACATTGACTTGTTCTATATGTGTGGAGCTTGATTCGGCTGAGCTTTGTTCTGCTGGAAACTCGTGCACTCCTTGCGGACGGTTGGAATTTCATTCACAGAGAGTGCATGGATTCTATGCTAGAAAGGAGTGGTTGTGGATGTGATCCGGGGAGATAGAACCAATCCGAACGGGATGAAGATGACTTTGTTCTGTTTCCGAAACAGGGGAGGATGCGTTTGGTTGCCGTGAAGCTCGGGACTCGGGAGGATGAAGTCTGGGAATCGACTGAAACGAGATCCTTTGATGCTCACGGGATGGGAAGAGATCTTTGGGTGATGCGGACAAAATCTGGGAGGAGGTGACGTGGAAGATAAACACGGCCGCGAGGGAATTTGGGAAGAGGTGACCGGCTTGATCCGAAGAAGAGGATCAAGTGAATAGGCTGATACTCTATTCCGAAGGAAGAAGAGATCAAAAGCTGGGAGGAGTGGTTCATACGGCTGGATTGGTTTTGTTCATGGGATACGGGAGCTATCCTGGCTTGCAGCGGGATATGGATGAAACGAATTCGGAAGAAGATTATGGCTCTGATCTGTGATGAAGAGAAGATGGAGCTTATCCGTGGATAGGCTGGGGAGTGGAGACAGTTGTGAAGATACGATGGGAAGAGGATGAGGATGCTGGGATGTTGGGGATTTCATGGGATCAAGCCGGAAGAGAAGGACGATGAAGTTAATCCAAATGCTGGGAAGAATGTTGCGGCTGGGAAGTCTTGGGAGGAAGACACGTACGGTGCTTGGATGCGGAACAGGGGTTGTGTTTGGGTTGGGTGTGGGAAGATGTTGGGAACGAGCTGGGAGATGTCCGTGAATGGATTGTGGGATGATGTCTGTGATGAAGAGAATGGGCGCCTGGGACTTGGATGTGGGTGTATGAGAGGCTTATCCCGCCTGAGAAAGGAACTTGAGGGAACTCTAATACGTGGAAGGATTAGATGGATAATTTGTCTGCAAAGTAATCCTGCCATCCAAGTGTTCATGATCCTCCTTTTGAAATCCCATGTACTTTGGCATATAGGCATGTGTCACTCGGGATAGCTGCCACATGTGCTCTAGTGTGATCAGTCTTCATGGTTATGAGCCAGATAAATGATGGGTTCGACCCGTCCTGCATACGTTGAATTCGACCCAAAATCAAACAATCCTGAATTACTTTTGATAAATTATTAGAATGCAATGTTGAAGGAAAATATATTTTTTTATGTTTAAATTTAAAAATATGTACATAAAAATAATAATAAGTGCTAGGTAAAATAGATAAGTTTATTCATTATTTAGCACTTATCACACCCCCAAACCTACATTTTGCTAGTCCTCGAGCAAAATAAAAACTTACTTTCGCAGGAATCGCGATTGCATTTACCGTATGCAATGAGGCTTTAAACTCCTAGGTGGCCCTAGTGGACGAGTTTTGTCTCGTGAGGGTTTCCGGCTCAGATACCCACAAACTGCTGTCTCTACCTAAGAATTTGTTTTGTTGCTTTATAAAATCTAATTTCAAATGCATAAGTGCTAAAAATTTCAAAAGCACACAAAGTTTCTATTACTAAGTCAGCCCAAATCCTAGGTCAAGATGCAATTCAAGTTGAGATTATTAAGCTTCCATTAGAGAGTTGTAAGGTTTATTTATACTTGGGTGCTCGGTGATATCTGGACCATACACAAGCTAAGGCTCTAGATTCTCCAAAATACTGCTAAAGCTAGTAGTTTCCAAGAATTGGTCAGATAAGACCTAATCACTGATTCAAAATCATCCTATCTTGCAGGATTCCGAGAGTTGTGGATGTTTACTTTAATACCTCATGGGCTTTATCTGTAATATTCCAGTTTACTCGAATTTTTAGAACGACGGCTTTCACACTCTCGTCTTTTTCAAGGTCAATATTATTTTCTCTTTTTTTTCAATATTTTTATTTATTTATTTATTTGTATTTATAAATAAATTATGCACTTTTACTCTTGTAATGATTCCTCCGTGTAGCGAGCATTCAGTCAACAACTCCCACACCAGATGGCATAAGGTGTTGGGCATCAAGACTCTCCTACGGACCTATGCTCGGGTTCATCATTACAAGCCCGCTGATCTTTGGCGATAGGTAGCCCTTTTTGATGTACCTGACTAAATTCACTTTTTTTTTATTTTTATTTTTTATAATAAGATAATAGTGAATTAGATAAGTATGATTCATCAGGACTCAAGGTTGCTACCAGACTTAACAATATAATGTTGAACCTAACCCTTAGAAGTGCAGGCCATGTGTGTTGTGAAATTCGAAGTAAAAATTATCTTACAACTCACTAAAAGAACTTTTAATGAAAAGAACTCAAATTGTCTTACTCCTGACTAGTCATTGGGCTTTTTTAGATTTTATATACTTCGTGTGTTTATCATTTTAGCACTAAGGCATAAAAATTAGATTTTTTTTTGAGATAAAAGAAAAATTCGAAAAAACTTATTCACAAAATCAAAAATTTCGAAAAATTTTCCACTCCCATACCCCTCAACCTAGATCAGACATTGTCCTCAATATTTTTTTTTAATATTATATTATTATAATTTTTTATTTTACGTTATTTTATGTTGGACGAAAATATGATGCATATGGAGGATAGAAGCATTGTACCGTAGTTGCATCAGTAATATGTGGATTTCTGAAAAAAAAATGCGACAAGAAAATGTGCAAAAATAACCTATGAAAATTGGGTTGCCTCCCAACAAGCTCTAAGTTTAACGTCTTCAGCCAGACGCAGTACGTTCTTAATTATCTCGATAAATAGGATCCATCAAATCAAGGGATTCAATCAACTGTCCATCTACAACACATTCTATGTAAGGTTTCAATCTTTGACCATTGACGTTCAAGACACGACCATCACTGATGTTCTGAATTTCTACCGCACCATGAGGAAAAACCTTCCTAACTAAAAAGGGACCATCCCACCTAGAGCGAAGTTTACCAGGGAAGAGACGCAATTTAGAATTGAATAGCCAAACCTTTTGATTAGGCTCGAAAGACTTACGGTTAATGTATTTGTCATGAAAAGCCTTAGTCCTTGCCTTGTATATTTTAGCATTTTCATACACCTCATTGCGTAACTCTTCAAGCTCATTCAGTTGAAGTTTCCAGTTAGAACCAACTGCTGCCATATCAAAGTTAAACTTTTTAATGGCTCAAAAAGCTCTATGCTCAAGTTCTACCGGTAAGTGGCAAGCTTTACCAAAAATCAGTCGATAAGGAGACATGCCAATAGGAGTCTTATAGGCAGTACGGTAGGCCTAGAGAGAATCATTTAACCTCTGAGACCAATCTTTCCTATCGGGACGTATTGTTTTTTCTAAGATGTGTTTTATCTCCCTATTGGAAATTTTAACTTGTCCACTTGTTTGGGGATGGTACGGGATGGCAACTTTGTGGGTGATTGAATATTTGCGAACTAAAGCTTCAAAAGATCGGTTGCAGAAATGTGATCCCCCATCACTAATGATAGCTCGGGGTGTACCAAAGCGACTAAATATATTTGTTTATAAGAACTTAACTACAACCTTGTGATCATTAGTCCTAGTGGCAACAGCTTCTACCCACTTCGAGACATAATCTACCCCGACAAGAATGTACTCAAAACCAAAAGAACGTAGGAAAGGGCCCATGAAGTCAATACCCCAGACATCAAAAATTTCTACAATTAAAATGGGGTTAAGTGGCATCATATCTCTACGGGTGATTGTACCCATTCGTTGGCATCGCTCACAAGTCTGGCAAAATTTGTGAGCATCTTTGAACAAGGAGGACCAATAAAAATTTACTTTGTAAGACCTTAGCTGCAGTTTTTTTACCCCCAAAATGTCCCCTGCAGGCTTGGGTATGACAAAAATCAAGAATACTCTGAAATTCACATTTCGGCACACATCGACGGATTACTTGATCAGGACAGTACTTGAATAGATTGGGGTCATCCCAAAAGTAGAACTTAACTTGCGAAAAGAATCGATCCTTGTCCTGTTTGGACCAATGGTCGGGAATTTGTCCTACGGCAAGATAGTTCACTATGTTGGCAAACCATGGTATTTTCACTTATTGTACCTCAAACAATTGTTCATCTGGAAAGGAGTCATGAAGTGGTGAAATGTTATGAGGAGGCTCGAGAAGGATTCTAGACAAATGGTCTGCTACAACATTTGTGGTACCTTTCTTATCACGAATTTCTAGATTAAATTCTTGTAACAACAGAATCCATCGAATTAGGTGAGGCTTGGTGTCCTTCTTTGAAAGGAGGTACCGGAGAGCAGAATGATCAGTGAACATAATAACCTTGGACCCTAAGAGATAGGACCGAAACTTGTCCAGAGCAAATACTACAGCTAGTAATTCTTTCTCAGTAGTGGAGTAATTCAATTGTGCATCTGAGAGTGTCTTACTAGTGTAGTAGATGATGTGAGGTAACTTATCTAGTCGTTGCCCTAAAACCGCCCCAATGGCATAGTCAGAAGCGTCACACATAAGTTCAAATGGAAGGGTCCAATTGGGAGGTTGTATGACAGGTGCTGTAGACAACTTAGATCGGAGTTTTTCAAAGGCCTCTTTACATGCTTCATCAAAGACAAAGGGTGCATCCTTGGCAAGGAGATTGCACAAGGGCCTAGAGATTTTGCTGAAATCTTTAATGAAGCGACGGTAAAAACCAGCATGGCCAAGAAAAGAACGGATTTGTTTCATAGATTTGGGTGGAGGAAGATTAGAAATAAGATAAACTTTTGCTTTATCTGCCTCAATACCTCTTTTGGACACAATGTGTCCCAAGACTATACCCTCTTGAACCATGAAATGGCTCTTTTCCCAACTCAGCAATAGATTGGTCTCCTTACATCTTTTCAGAACCAGGGCTAAATTAGTGAGACAATCATCAAATGAGGGGCCAAAAACTGAAAAATCATCCATGAATACTTCCAAAAATTTTTCTACCATGTCAGAAAAAATTGCCATCATGTATCGTTGAAATGTCGCGGGTGCATTGCAGAGTCCAAATGGCATTCTTCTATACGCAAATGTCCCAAATGGACATGTGAAAGTGGTTTTCTCTTGATCATTGGGATACACGGCCACTTGGTTATATCCAGAATAACCATCTAAGAAACAGTAGAAATCCTGACCGGCTAGCCTTTCTAATATTTGGTCAATAAAAGGCAAAGAAAAATGGTCCTTCCTAGTCATGGAGTTAAGCTTTCTATAGTCAATGCAAACACGCCAGCTAGTGGTCGTGCGTGTGGGCATCAACTCTCCTTCTGCATTTTCAACCACAGAATGCCCGACTTCTTTGGTACTACTTGAGTCGGACTCACCCAATTGCTATCAGAGATAGGGTAAATGATTCCAACATCTAGCAACTTCACTACTTCCTTCTTGACTACCTCTTTCATGTTTGGATTAAGTCTCCTTTGCATTTCACGGGTAGGTTTCACATCTTCTTCTAGGTGAATTCGATGCATGCAAATAGATGGGTCAATCCCCTTCAGATCGATTACAGACCATCCAATTGCATGTTTGTGTTCTCCTAGCACGCTCAAAAGTCGACTTTTCTGTTTGTCAGATAGGTCAGCCGCGATGATTACAGGTAGGGTATCTTTTGGCCCTAGAAAAGCATACTTCAGGGTTAACGGGAGTGGCTTTAACTCAAGTTTGGGAGGGGACTCAATGGAGGGGCACTGTGGCGCACTAGAAAGGGTAGGAAGAGGCTCATATCGGATTCGCCAAGGATGAGAATTCGTGGAAGACGGATTGTCGAGCAGGACATTGACTTCTTCTATGGCCTTGTCTAAATCAAAGTTATCAATGTCAAAATGGGCTAAACATGCTTCCAAAGGGTCATCTGCCAGAATATAGGGAAGGGCTTCTTCTACAAGATCGTCCATTTTGTCAACTAGGAAGCACTCATCTTTCCTTGCAGGTTGATCAGAGGCATGGAATACATTCAGTTTGACTTTCATGTTCCCAAAAGATATATCCATCATCCCAGTTCTACAGTTAATACACGCATTGGCTGTAGCTAGGAAGGGACGACCAAGAATCATAGGGATCTGTTTCTTAAGGTTCGGCACAGGTTCCATATCAAGGACGATGAAATCGACTGAGAAATAAAATTTGTCTACCTTGACTAGGACGTCTTCAATTGTTCCTCGTGGTATTTTAACAGATCGATCAGCTAATTGTAGGGACACCGAAGTAGGCTTCAATTCACCTAATCCGAACTTCTCGTAGACTGAATAAGGAAGAAGGTTAACACTTGCCCCTAAATCTAATAGTGCTCGATCAATAGAATTGTCTCCTACCACACAAGAGATGGTAGGTGCACCAGGATCCTTAAACTTAGGAGGGGTTTTGTGCTGGAGGATGGAGCTCACTTGTTCAGTTAGGAAGACTTTTTTAGGCACATGTGTCCTAGATTTTCGTTTCTGGATACAAAGGTCTTTGAGAAATTTGGCATACGATGGAACTTGTTTTATGGCATCAAGAAGAGGGAGGTTGATTTTGACTTGTTTGAAGACCTCCATTATTTCTTCCAATGAAGTTTCTTTCATGCCAAAGGGAGAAGGTGCTTTCAGACATTGAGAAAAAGGGGCCTTTGGTGTAAGAGGTGTGGTCGATACTGGACTAGATGGGTTCTCTTTAGGCACAGTCACACTCCTATCTTCATTTTCCTTATTTTCTTTTTCTCTAACCTTATTGTCCACTACGCGTCCGCTTCTTAAGGTAGTCATGGCATTAGCTTGTTCATGGTGAACATCATTTGGGTGAGTCTCTTGAGCCATGTACTGCCCTCTCGGGTTACTCACTGGTTGGCTTGGAAGCTTGCCTTCCTCTCTCTTATTTAGTGCACTCGCTAGCTGCCCTAGCTGGGTTTCTAATTTGGCAATAGACTGGATATGGGAGTGCAACAATTGTGTATTGGCTTCGAATCCTTGAAGGGCAGTCAAAACTTTTTTCTCAAAAGCCATATCTCTTTGGGGTGCTGGAGGAGGGATATGTTGAAATTGTGAATAGTGAGTAGGAGGACGGTTCGGATGAACATTCTGGAATGGTTGAAAGTTTTGGGAATAAGGCTGGGAGGTATTGGAAGTCTGCTGCTTCCAAGAGAAATTCGGATGGTTGCGCCATCCCGGGTTGTAAGTGGTAGAATATGGATCATTACCCGGTCGGAATTGTGTTTGAGCAGCATTTACTTGTTCTTGCACAAATTCAGGAAATTGAGCTGCCAAAGGGTACTCAAAAACAGGGTGAGACGGGCTAGAACAGAGAGCACACACTTGTGCTTGAGGAAAGGTTGGAAGCTGTTCTCTAGACATTAGCTGGTCCAATTTGCGGGACAGTGCTTCTACTTTGTCAGATAGTCCTATGGACTGGCCAACTTCATATATGGTCCCTTTTCTTTGAGAACTCGGAGGTGCTTGACGAGCGGAGGAGGCATGGTGGAGGAAATTTTCATTGAGATTTTCAAACAATTGCCATGCCTCATGTTCACTCTTAAGCATGAAAGTTCCCCCACAAGAAGCATCAACCATCTGACGATTTCGTTTAGATAACCCGTCATAAAAGCATTGCACTAATTGCCATTTGGGTATTTGATGATGCGGGCATTTTCGGAGTAAGTCTCTAAATTTCTCCCAGGTTTCATGAAATTCTTTCCCGTCAGATTGGGAGAAGCTCATGATCGCACGCCTAAATTGGTTCGTTCTTCCTATGGAAAAATATTTTTTCAGAAATTCGTGTTGCATTTGGGCCCATGAAAGAATAGAATTGGCTTCTAATGAATGGAGCCATTGCTTAGCTCTATCCTTAAGGGAAAAAGGAAACAACCTAAGTTTCAGAGCATCATCAGTGAAGTTCTGAATTTTGACAGTAGTGCAGATCTTAAGGAACTCATCTAGATGTTTGTATGGGTCTTCATTGTGGAGTCCATAAAAAGAGGGAAGCATTTGGATGACACTAGACTTAATTTCAAACTGTACAGCAGCAGTGGTATCAGGTAGTCGAATACAGGATGGAGAGGTATAAATGGAAGGAGTGAAGTACTCCTTTAGCAGTTTGGGTTGTTCTTCAGCTATCTCAACAGGTGGAGCAGATCCTATGGTTCTATAGGTGCGGATTTCGGCTTGAAGGGCCCTAATAGAACGCTCTATTTCAGAATCAAAAGGTACTAATTCAAGAGATCTGGAACGACACCTTAGCATACACTAAAGCTTGTTGGATCAGTCAAGTACAGTCAAGCATGCATTAAAGAAAAAACACATCAAATCCTTGTGTTTACCCTAAAATCACTAGACAGCTCCTAACTGGTTTGAAGAGGGCACCTAAGCCTCCAATCCGGTCTAATGAACTGAGTTGACCAGGTAAGCTCCCAGGTAAGTGGAGGAGTCACGATGCGTTCGTAAAGGTCCCACTTAAAAATCACTTGCCTCGAACAGATGAACTGTCTTCCTTATAGGGACAAAGCTTGCCTAGACATCAACTGAGCCACAGAGCAAAATTGGTGCAACTTTCGGTGATCTTCGTCCTATTGAGCTCGAATGTCCCTAGGGGCCAACGTCTAATTAATTTTAATTAAGGTGATAGCTGTGTGAGAATTGATTCACCTAATTTGGGCAAGAATCTGGTGATGAAATCCAGTTCTTATCTTGTTGGGATGATTGCCCTTACTATGTGCGGATTAATTGGTGTATGTGTATCAAGCATGCATTCACACTTTCGCTGAAATTAAAATCAAACAATCACCACAAAATTTCAAGCTAATTGGGAGTCAATTTAAATAAGAAAGGTTTAGAGGCTACCAAAGGAAATTTTTCCAGCAATTTTTTTATTTTTTTAGGTAAACCTCTACAGCATTTCTTTTTCAGCAGTTCCCTTTTTGATCGTCCCAGACTTCTTCTTCGATTCCTGATCAAATAATACCAAAAAAAAACCAAAAATTAGTAAGAGAGAAAAAGGAGATAAGTAAAGTAACAAAAATAGAAAATATTTTTATTTTATTTTAGATATATATATATATTGAAAGTTTAATTTATGAAAAGAAAAACAACTATGCTAGCAATCTCCGGCAACGGTGCCAAAAATTGATAGTCAGTTTTAAAGACCACGCAATAGCACGTATCTGGTAGGATAGTGATTACGGGTATCGATCCACAGGGATTGGGGTACAGTTGTTTTCTTAAAAATATTTGAAAAAGGGAATTTGTGAAAACTATTAAACTAAGCAATTTAATGCAATTAAAATATGTCAGATGAGAGAACCTAGGGCAAGAAATTCACCACTAACATCGGAACAAGGGTTATTTGTATTTTAATTCGTTCTTAGATTAACATGCAAGTTGGCTACAAGCCTAATAAGCATTCAAATAAAAAAAATTCACTAAAGTAATTTTAGAAAAACCCATCTTCAGTAGGTATGAAATGTCTACCCTAAAATAAGGTGGCAGGACACTGCATCTTCCTTAAGCATGGATTATCTTTATACTTACTCAGTGATTATGAAAAACAGTTGTACGAACATCATATTTAAAGTCACGGAGATTAAATATGAGATGAAAGAAAAATATTCATTTAAGAGTAAGAGGATTCATACAACTCCAAGAATATAAAATTAAATACATAAAATTCGTGTCCCTTTGTTAGGGCTGCATCCAGCCCTGGAGAGGAGATCAGTCTTCTATAAAGAGTTGAACAGTGGCAGCGCCGAGAGCTTCCATTTCTTCTTTTCTTCCTCTGGTGACTCCCATCGAAAACTCCCTCTCAACACTTCATTATTTTTTTATATGGGAAGTTATTCCCGAAATGCCCAAACTTCTCTCCCTCCTTCTATTTCTGTGGGAAGTCGGCCTCTCCAAGCTTGCCCTTTCTCCGTGTGAAGCTCCATCCTTTTATAGGCTGCAATCTCCCCCTCTTTCCTCTGTTCCGAATGAAGGATTAAGATGAACAAAAGCGGGATAAGGCAGATGACTTCTATCCCTTGATCCTTGGATGTGGTGGATGAGGATTTGAGTCTATCCGTGACTGCTGAAGCTTGATTTTCCTGCTGGCGAGAACACGGGATGCATGCGAACGGTGGACGCTGCGGATTTGTTGCAGAAGGCAGGACATTGACTTGTTCCATGTGTGTGGAGCTTGATTCGGCTGAGCTTTGTTCTGCTGGAAACTCGTGCACTCCTTGCGGACGGTTGGAATTTCATTCACAGAGAGTGCATGGATTCTATGCTAGAAAGGAGTGGTTGTGGATGTGATCCGGGGAGATAGAACCAATCCGAACGGGATGAAGATGACTTTGTTCTGTTTCCGAAATAGGGGAGGATGCATTTGGTTGCCGTGAAGCTCGGGACTCGGGAGGATGAAGTCTGGGAATCGGCTGAAACGAGATCCTTTGATGCTCATGGGATGGGAAGAGATCTTTGGGTGATGCGGACAAAATCTGGGAGGAGGTGACGTGGAAGATAAACACAGCCGTGAGGGAAATTTGGGAAGAGGTGACCGGCTTGATCCAAAGAAGGGGATCAAGTGAATAGGCTGATACTTTGTTCCGAAGGAAGAAGAGATCGGAAGCTGGGAGGATTGGTTCATACGGCTGGATTGGTTTTGTTCATGGGATACGGGAGCTATCCTGGCTGGCAGCAGGATACGGATGAAACGAATCCGGAAGAAGATTATGGCTCTGATCTGTGATGAAGAGAAGATGGAGCTTATCCGTGGATAGGCTGGGGAGTGGAGACTGTTGTGAAGATATGATGGGAAGAGGATGAGGATGCTGGGATGTTGGGGATTTCATGGGATCAAGTCGGAAGAGAAGGACGATGAAGTTAATCCAAATGCTGGGAAGAATGTTGCGGCTGGGAAGTCTTGGGAGGAAGACACGTACGGTGCTTGGATGCGGAACAGGGGTTGTGTTTGGGTTGGGTGTGGGAAGATGTTGGGAACGAGCTGGGAGATGTCCGTGAATGGATTGTGGGATGATGTCTATGACGAAGAGAATGGGCGTCTGGGACTTGGATGTGGGTGCATGAGAGGCTTATCCCGCCTGAGAAAGGAACTTGAGGGAACTCTAATACGTGGAAGGATTAGATGGATAATTTGTTTGCAAAGTAATCCTGCCATCCAAGTGTTCATGATCCTCCTTTTGAAATCCCATGTACTTTGGCTTATAGGCATGTGTCACTCGGGATAGCTGCCACGTGTGCTCTAGTGTGATCAGTCTTCATGGTTATGAGCCAGATAAATGATGGGTTCGACCCATCCTGCATACGTTGAATTCGACCCAAAATCAAACAATCCTGAATTACTTTTGATAAATTATTAGAATGCAATGTTGAAGGGAAATATATTTTTTTATGTTTAAATTTAAAAATATGTATATAAAAATAATAATAAGTGCTAGGTAAAATAGATAAGTTTATTCATTATTTAGCACCAATCCATAGCACTTCTGATGAGAGCACAAAAATGCAAACATCGTACCACCTTAATTAGTATTATAGTTAATTTTTAATTATAAAATTAATTAATTAACATTGTATTTGTGTTTGAGTGCAAGGAGTCCAAGAGACCCAATAACATTGGGTTTGAGCCTAAATGCCCGGCAGCTCGAGCTCAACAAATTCCCCATCTGCCATGCAAGCATGAAATCCTGCGCCGTCCATCAGGTCACCTACCAAATCAGTCCCGAATCAAGGCCCCGCGATCATTTTCTTCTCGGCCATCTGCCCAGCCAATCATCAACATCCCAAATAAATCCACTCCGTCTGCATCGTCAACGAGTCCTCCTAGCATCCCACGGATCACGCCATCTTCATAGTCGTCCATCTCTTGATCAGATCAAGCTCCCACGCATGTGAAGCATCCACGGCGACTTCCCATTGATCTCCCAACGCCCATCAAGCCGTGATCTCCTTCCTCACGCCATCAAAATCCCAGCAGCCAGCCCGTCCGCGTCTCAAGCCATTCCGGATTCCCAGCATCCACCGCATCCCCAGCTCCTTCCAATCCGGTGATCCCGCGTCGCTCCTAGCACCTCCTCTGTCGATCACCCTTCCGTGAAGCCAGCCATCATCCCGTGGCTAGCCCCCTCTCCCATGGAATCCAAGCCTCCCGTGATGCTAGCAGTGGTCCCACGGCAGCCTCCGCCTCTGCACCCACGGATCCACGTCCTCCCGTTGATCCCGTGGCCAGCCGTGAAGCTTCCATGATCTCTTCCGTGCCCCTCTCCCACAGATCCGCTCCTCCCATCATCGCGCCCGAGCGCCATGGATCGTGCCTCCGAGTCCGCCCCTTCCGGAATCCCAAGCATCCTTACTTGCCTATAAATAGGGTGGCCATCGGAAGAAGACGGGGGAGAGGAGGGAGCTCGGCTTGGGCGGGCTGGGTGTTGAGCAAAAGAAAATAGGGGAGGCCCTGTTTTCCGAGAAGAAGAAGAAGAAAAAAAAAAGTAATATTTTATTTGTTTAAGGGGTTCCACCAGGAGAGAGAAGCTTCTTATTTTGTTTACTTTCTGTTATTTGCAAAAGAGAAGGAGTATGAAGCCTCTAATCTCCATTATTATTTGTAATCGATTTTATTTTTATAAAATCTAGCAAATTTCTTTCATGCAATTCCTGTTCTAGGTTCAAGTTAATTTCTGTTTGCCTTTTATGAAATCTTTTAATTTTTCTTTTTATGCAATACATTAAATCTTCCTTTATGCAAATTGTGTTCACTTCAATCTTCTTGTTTTCATCCATTTTAATTTATGCCAAAGCTTTTCTTTGATTAGTTAAACATATAAATGCTTTTCGAATTTAAATACATGTTTTTTAGTTAATTTTAAAAACATTCTCTGGTAGCCCAGAGAATCATTCAACATCCCCGACATAATGTTTTTCTTTAGTTATTCAAAAATCACTTTTGAATCCGAGTGAACATTTTTTATTTTTAAGCAACTCCAATCGCCTCCCTGTGGATCGACCTCTTACAACCGCTATTATTTAAATTAAACTTTGTTTGTCGGTTCTAACAACGATCTATTTAGCATATTTTTAGATAAACAGGAATGGGACGAAAAGAATTTTGGCGTCGTTGCCGGAGAGGCAAATCGAGAAGCAAGAACGATCACAAAGATCAAATCAAATTTTGGATGCCCGGAGTGAACGCACTCCGGTAGTAAGTTTTTATTTTTTTTCTTATTTTGATTATTTTTAGTTAATAATTTCGTAGTTATTAAATTCTAAAATTTGAAATTCGAAATTTAAAGTTTTTTAAAAAAGTAAAAAAATTAAGATTCAAAAAAAATGAAAAAAAAAGTTGAAATTTTTTTTTCAAAATTCAAAAATTCAAGAATTTAAATTCAAAAGTTGAATTCTGAGATTCAAAATTTGAAATTTAAATTTTAAAAAAAAATTTAAAAAAAATTTATTAATTAAATCACAAAAAAATTAAAAGAAAAAAATTTATTATTTTTGCTAGAAATTGATAGTGTGCAATCCTCCGAGGTTATTATACCTCTATTGGGACTCCTCACGGAGTAATCTCTAGAGCATATTCAACGGGCATTCGGAGATTGATTGACGCATAAGGATTGTGTTTAGTTTACATTCAAGTTATTGCTATATAAAAATTTATATAATAAAAAAATTAAGAAAATAGTAAATTATAAAAAAAAAATTTGTTTGCTCATTTAATCAGTACAACCTAATGACATTGCGTAAACTTTAAAAAAAAATTATTGATTATTTGCTGCATTTAGTATTAAGCATTTACATAAAATAATTTAAGGGCAAAACCCATTAAAAAGATAAGGTCGGGAAGTCATTACCTGTTCTTAGCCCAAAAATCACCATCTTGTATACTTATCCTAAGCCAAATTAAACTAAAATCAAATTAGACGTTGGCCTTAGGGTTTTCGAGCTCAATTAGGCTCTTGGAAAGAAGCGGCTGAAAGCCACTCCAGTGAGGATTTAGTAATTGGTGATGTCTAGGAAAGTTTTACAACAGTGAGAACTGTTACGGGTATTGTGGTATCGATGTATCCCTTCTGGCACCACCACACACCCCGGGACTTTTCTGATCACTGATTACTGGATTGCTTAACTGGTAAGCTCAAGCTTAATCTGAAAGGGAGATTAGGAGCTGTCTAATCTAGAGAGAATTTCAGGAATCTTTTTAACCTAATAAATCTCTGTGCAACTAGATTTAAGAAGCTACTAAACCTCACTTAATTCTAAGACTAATTGGGTCAAATTGTTGTGTGGTGTTGATTGTGGTCATCTTGGTCTAGCCCTTCTTCTTATCTTTTAGGATTTCGTTTAGGAGTCGAGTCTAATTAAGTTGTGGATAATGTATGGATGGTAGAAGATCATTAAGAGGTACGTTAACACCATTTAACCCAGAGGTTGGAAAAAATTATCGTCAAATCCGACGAATTAGTGATCAACCACCAATCTCTACAATGGGTGATCATATCAGAACCCTGAATGAATTATTCGCTCCTACATCTGCTAGTCCACCTACATGTATAGTGTTGCTAATAAATAATGCAACCCAATTTGAAATTCGGGCTGCAATAATAAATATGCTACCCAAATTCCATGGGTTTGAAAGTGAACAACTCTACATTCATCTAAATAAATTCATGACAATTTGTCAAACTTTCAAAAATCAAAATTTAGATGAAGAAAGTGTGAAATTGAGATTGTTCCCAATGACCTTAGAGGATCGAGCCGCGGCATGGCTATATTCTCTAGCCCTAAATTCCATCACAACATGGGAACAACTATCTAAGAAGTTCATGGCAAAATTTTACCCCATGATTAAAACAGAAAAAATTAAGGATGCCATAAGAACCTTCAGAGGAAAATCTGAAGAGGAATTTTTTCAAACTTGGGAACGATTCCATGACTTGTTGGTCAAATGCCCACACCATGGGCTTGATAAGGCTGATCTGGTCCACTTCTTTTATAAAGGACTACCTCCGGCACATAGAAACATGATTGAGTCCATGCACAAGGGTAGGTTCATGAACCAAACCCCAGATCAAGCCTATGAATTTCTTGTTGACTTAGCTGAAAATGCCCAAAATTGGAGTAGCTATGGTGAGGATGTAAATAGAGATGAGTTCGGATCTAGAAAACTAGGTAATTATGAAATGAAAGCAGACCCAGAACTCAAAAATGTCATGTCCAATCTGGTGACTGGAATGAACAACTTAAGTAAAAAGTTTGATGCTTTCACTGTTTCCACTAGTTCAAGTTCATACAAAGAGTCAAATCCCATCATAAAAGTGGATCACGAGTCATATAGTTTGTGTGTCTTGTGTAACAGTCTGGAGCATCTAGTGGAGTGTTGCCCTAATCTGCCTACCATAAAGGCCGAGCAAGCAAATGCTCTAAATTCATATAGTGCCTTTAAAAAGCCCACTCCCAACTCGTTCAGCCCAATTTACCATCCTGATAATAGGTTCCACCCAAATTTCTCATACAAGCAGAACGAACCTATTCAGCATCAAGGTGGTCCACCAGGTTTTCAGAACAACTACCCCAGGATAGGTCCATCACAAATGAACCAACCATTGGTTCCATCTGTACCTCCTTATAATGCCCCTATCCCATAGCAACCTTCACAATTAGAAACCATGATGGCTAATATGATGAAACAACAACAAGATTTTATCAAGCAACAACAACAGACCAATACAGCCCAAGCCCAGACTAACCAATTCCATGCGCAAGCAATTGCAAAACTTGAGGTTAGTCTGAGCCAAATAGCTAACTCTCTAGGGGATAGGAAGAAAGGTGAACTACCTAGTCAACCAGTGCCTAACCCTAGTAGACAACAAAATCAAGGTCAGATAGGTCAGTATCAAATCAATTCTAATGGAAATCCGACCTATGAAGTCCAGGCAATTACCACTTTAAGGTCTGGCAAGCAAGTGGACAATAAAATCCAACTTTCTGAACATGAAAAAGAAAATAAAAATGAATCCGATAAGAACCCTATTCAGAAGAGGGGTCAAGAACAGGATAAATCAGACAAAAAAGAAGAACCCATAAAAACATACAAACCTAAGGTTCCCTTTCCCAGTAGACTTCGGGACTCCAAGAAATAATCTAACTTTGATGAAATAATGGAAGTCTTTAAAACTGTTCAAATAAATATACCTTTCCTCGATGCCATACGACAAATTCCCTCCTATACAAAATTCTTGAAAGACCTCACCACGGTCAAAAGAAAAACCAGCATTCCTAGGCAAGCTGTTATGGCTGCACAAGCCTCATCTCTCATTCAATAACAGATTGCCCCGAAATTCAAAGAACCTGGTTGCCCAACCATTGAAATAAAAATAGGAGAGACGATCATCCAGAGAGTTCTATTAGATTTAGGAGCCAGTGTAAACCTACTTCCCTACTATGTATGCCAAAAATTAGGTTTGGGAGAATTAAAGCCTACAAATATTACCCTTTCCTTAGCAGATAGGACGGTGAAGTATCCCAAGGGGATTGTAAAGGATGTAATAGTGAAGATAAACAAGTTTTACTATCCTGTGGACTTCGTTATCCTTGAGACCGAACCTGTAATACATCCAGACAGTCACACACCTATAATTTTAGGTAGACCTTTCTTAGCCACAGCAAATGCTGTGATCAACTGTCGAAATGGGATGCTGAAGTTATCTTTTGGCAACATGAAAGTCGAGCTTAATGTCTTCAACATAAGTAAACAACCACCAGACGACAAAGAAATCAATGAAGTTGACATGATTGAAAGTCTGGTTCAGGAGACTTTCTTACAAACTTATAATAAGGACCCTTTAGAAGCTTACCTTGCCCATTCCGAGGAAGGGGTCTAGCATGCGCCCCTTAGTTCTGTTCCCCTAATGAGCATAGATCGTTATCAGCCTACTGTTCTTCATCGCACTCTTCCAAAACCATTCTTAGATAATGGTTGAAAAAAAATGAACCTACATTTTGTCTGGCCGAAGACATAAAACTTAGCGCTCTTGGAAGGCAACCCAACATATAAATATTATAAAAAAAATATAAATAAAAAAAATATAAATAAAAAAATAATAATAAAAAAAAATAATTTTTTTTTAAAAAATACTAACATGCAGGTTTGGAAGTTTTTGGCCCCAATTGTCAATTTGCCTACCCATACCAGGTAACTTCTCCTCTATCCTATTACTGCTCTAAAATTTCTTTAACATTGAGGACAATGTTAGATTTAGGTATGGGGGTGAGAATATTTTTGATTTAAAAAAAAAGGATCATTAAAAAAAATAAAAAAAATGAGCACATAAAAAATAAAGAGAGAGAAGGGATTTCAAATTTTTAACTCAAGATCTAATCTTTTTGGCTGTATAAACTAGGAATTGCTTTGACAATAGCTTTGAGTTAAGGAATATGATAGCAGTTCTAGCTTGAGTTTTCGTCCCACCTATCTTCTGCTAACATGATACAAGATGATTTAGCACTAACACGTAAGCACATGAATAGTGGGGTATGTATACTTGCAACTAATATGAATACTTTTAATCTTCGGGATAATTTAAAGTTATATGTGTGATGAACACCCTAATCAAAAAAAAAAGATAAAATAAAATAAAAATAATGAGTTTATTTTAAGTCTTCTCACTGAGTAACCGGGCCTCTTGCCTGGCAAGCAGCGAGTGTTCGCGTAAAAAGGTGAGGATGATTGAGATTAAACTCTGAGTGACTAATTTGGCCTTGAAGCCTAGTTAACTTGAGTTATTAAGCCTGTTGGGGTGTCTTTACACCTAGTGCCCTGAGCCATCTGGATCGGAAGTCATTGGCCTAACACTCGCTACATGGGTCAGCTAGAAAGCTTAATAAGGCTAGATATTGCACAAGTCATTCTTCTTAGCATTCAGTCTGCTAAAAAAAAAAATAAAAAATAAAAAAAATAAAAAAAATAAATAAATCTCGCGTGTTCATTACCATTTAACTCTAGAAAGTCTTGAAAATTAGAGTGATTGTTGACCCCCTAATGGATTTTGATGAATACAACACACTAGAGTATAATTCCATTTGTCTTAACAATTTAATTGAGGATTTCATGTGTTTTATTAAAAATATTGTTAAGAAATGTCTAGGCATGTTCCCATAATTTTTAAGGATTTATTGAAGAATTTTTGAAATGAAAAAAACAGATCAGGGACAGCCGAGACGTCTCCGGGTTGTCTCAGAGACGTCTCTGGGACAAACAGGAAGAACTGGCACGTCGGGAGACGTCCCCGGCACCTGGCGAGGCGTCTCGCAGGGTCGGAGTCGACTCTCTCAGTAGCAGAGTCGACTCTCTCAGTGGCGGCAGAAAGGCAGATTTCAAGTGATATACGCGAGCCGTCCCCACAGTACGTGGAGTCGTCCCCGCAAGTAAAAAGCAGACTTCCCGAGTCGTCCCCGAGGTAGCGGAGACGGCTCTCTCAGGGTTTTCCAGAGAATGTCTTTTTCGGTGACAAAGCAGCGGAGATGTCCCCTGAAAGAGCGGAGTCGACTCTCTCAGAGAATTCCAGAAGACATGTTTTTCGGAGATAAAGAAGCGGAGTCGTCCCCGAGGGAGCGGAGTTGTCCCCATGCAAAAAGCACAAACAAGCCGAGACGTCCCCGTAAAGTGCCGAGACGACCCTCTCAGAAAAACAGAAAAATAAGGATTCAAACCATTCATCAGCGGAGTCGTCCCCGTAAAGCGCCGAGTCGACCCCAAACAACGTCAAAAGTAAAATCTTGTAGCCGAGACGTCTCTCGTTGAAGCGGAGACGTCTCCGGAGCGCCTGGGACGCGACGGACAACTTTTGCAGGTTTGGTTTGAATTTCAAATCTCTTTTACTTTATCTCTAACGGCTATATTTGCTTTTTGGGCTATAAAAGGGACCTCTTAAGTGCTTCTCAACAACTTCTAACCAACCCAAAGCTAGATCATTCAAGAGAGAAGCAAGAGAGAGAGATTCAAGGGAGTTAGTGCATTCAAGTGAAGAAATCAAGTGTTTTCAAGCTTCCCAAGTGATTTCAAGCTCAACTACTTTCTTCCGCTCGGGATTCAAAGCTCACACTCAAGCCTCCCACGCTTCCAACGGCAAAAGGATTCTTCCGGGTTTTAAAGTTTATCATTGTTATATTTGCTTATTTAGAGCTTTCCAATCTTTTGTAAAACTCTTTCAATATCGTGCTTGTTCCAGTCAAGGGACTTGGAACAAGGGAAAGGCGTCCCAAGCCTAGGTGAAATTGGGGGTTATAGGGTTTGTTGTTAGCCCGGTGTAAAACAACGAGTTGGGTAGTGCACTCGCAAAACTACCGGACTGTAATCTTGGATTATAGTGGAAATTTCCAAAGGTGCTTTGGGGAGTGGATGTAGGAGCAGTGGAAGCTCCGAACCACTATAAAACCGTGTGTTTGCGATTGGTTGTTTTCATACCTCTATCTTTGCTTTAGTTCATTCATTTGTGCGTTTTACCTTTTAAATAGTCAAAAAGTTTTAAAACACCCAATTCACCCCCCTCTTGGGTGACCATCTCTGGGCAACAAGTGGTATCAGAGCGGGTGCTCTGTGTATTTCTTGAAAGACCTAACCGTCTTAGCCAAAGATCTAGATGGCAACACCCTTTAACAATGTTCCTGCTGAGGGGCAAGCAACCAATAGACCTCCACTCTTCAATGGGACAAATTATACCTATTGGAAGACTAGAATGAGGATCTTCATTCAAGCACAAGACTATGCCTTGTGGAGGGTTATAGTCAAGGGACCACAAGAACCATCACACATGGTTAATGGCATTCAAGTTCCCAAACCTGAGGAGGATTGGGATGAGAATGATGATAGGATGGCTCAACTCAATTCTAGAGCCATGAACTCATTATTTTGTGCTCTAGATGTAAATGAGTTTAATAGAGTCTCCACATGTAGTTCCGCTAAGGAAATATGGAATAGGCTTGAAGTTACCCACGAGGGTACAAATCAAGTCAAAGAGTCCAAAGTGAACATTCTAGTTCACAAATATGAGTTGTTTAAGATGGAACCCAATGAAACCATCACATGCATGTTTACACGCTTTACCGATATAATTAATGGTCTAAAGAGTTTGGGTAAATCTTATACTAATCTGGAACTTGTGAGTAAAATTCTCAGGTCTTTGCCGAAAGCATGGAAAGCAAAGGTCACGGCAATTGTAGAAGCCAAAGACCTCAACACCTTGGGACTAGAACAACTTTTGGGCTCATTGATGACGCATGAGCTCATGATGAAGCAACATGAAGATGATTTGCCAAAGAAGAAGACAATTGCACTCAAGGCTACTTCGAGTGTGTGTGAAGAAGAAAGTAGTGAGAGTGAGGAAGAAAGCGAGGACGAGGACTTGGGTTTGATAGTTAGGAAGTTTAAAAAATTCACGAGGAAAAAGAAACCCTTCCCAAGGAAAAAGTTTGGAGGAAGAAATGATTGGGAAAAAGAAAAAGAAAAAGAAAGAGACCCAATCATATGCTATGATTGCAAGAGACTGGGACACATTCGTTCCGAATGCCCTCAACAAAAGAAGCATTTTGGAAAGAAGAAGAAGAAGACATTGAAGGCAACATGGGATGATAGTGACACATCATCCTCCGAGGAAGAGAAGGAAGAGACCGCCAATTTGTGCTTCATGGCATTCAAAGACGACGAGGTATGTCAAAATTCAACTATAAATTTTACTTTAGAAGAATTGTATGAAGCTTTTTAAGAACTTATGGGTGATTGTAGTATGTTAGGAGCAAAGAATAAAGAGTTAAAAGCCTCCAATCAAAAACTGAAAGAAGATATTGAAAACCTATTGATTGAGAAGGAGAGCGTTAAAAATATTAACACCATTGACCTAGAAAATAAAAATTTAAAACTTAACATTGAAAATGAAACGGCAAAAACACTAATTAAGGAATTAAATCTAAAAGTAAAATCCCTACTCGATAATAATACCTCACTTGCACAAAATGTTGAATCCCTTAAAAAGGATAAGGAAGAACTAGTTAAAGAAAATTTAAATCTTAAGAATGAGGTACATAAGTACAAACCAATTGTTGAAAAATTTACACAAAGCTCTGAAAAATTAAATCTTATTCTTTCAAATCAAAGAGCTGTTTTTAATAAAGCCGGATTAGGATATAAAACTAACAAACAACAAAAGTATCTAAAGAATTTCTTTGTAAAAGCAAAAGATGTAAAAATTGAAAAACCTACATGCTTTCATTGTGGAAAGAATGGACATAAAGCCTACTCTTGTATTCAAAGAAAGATCCAAACTAACAAGAGTACATTTGTAAAAGCTAAAAACATAACTAAAGTATGGGTGCCTAAGGGAACCAACTACACTAACCACGAAGGACCCAAGAAAACTTGGGTACCTAAGAGCTTCACATGATCACTTTGCAGGTATGCCTTGCAGCCGGGAATAAAAAGAGAATGTGGTATCTTGATAGTGGTTGCTCAAGGCATATGACCGGTGACAAGAGTCTCTTCGTCACCTTGAAGTCAAAAGAAGGAGGAGTAGTCACATTCGGAGACAATGCTAAAGGTCAAATCATTGGTGTTGGTAAAATCTCCATATCACCCTCCTCATTTATTGATAATGTATTGTTAGTTAATGGACTAAAACATAATTTATTAAGTATAAGTCAATTCTGTGACAAAGGCTCTAAAGTGTCATTTGAATCATCACTATGCATAGTTAGTAGTCCAATTGACAATGAGATCATACTCACAGGACATAGGCATGGAAATGTTTACATGGTAGATCTTGATGATCTCACCATGAAGGATTGCCAATGTCTTATATCCATGGATCCCAAAGTCAATGAGACTAGTTCGTTATGGCATCGTAGGTTAGGACATGCTAGCATGGATTTAATTTCTAAATTGATCACAAAAGATCTAGTCAAAGGACTACCAAAGATAGATTTTGAAAAGAACAAAATTTGTGCTGCATGTCAGTTAGGGAAACAAACGAGAAGCTCTTTCAAGTCTAAAAACAGTCTCAACAACAAAACCCTTAGAACTAATTCACATGGATTTGTTTGGACCCACTAGAACTGCTAGTCTAGGGGGTAAGAAATTTGGTCTTGTAATTGTTGATGATTTTTCACGTTTTACATGGGTTTTCATTTCTTGCACACAAAGATGAGTCCTTTCCCGCTTTCATCAAGTTTCATAATAGAGTTTCGAATGAACTCAATCTTAAACTAAAAGCAATTAGGAGTGATCATGGTACCGAGTTTGAAAATCAGCACTTTGAAAAGTTTTGTGACGAAAATGGTATCAATCACAATTTCTCGGCCCCTAGGACACCCCAACAAAATGGGGTGGTAGAAAGGAAGAATCGCACACTAGCAGATATGGCTCGTACCATGTTGTGCGAATCGGATCTACCAAGATATTTTTGGGCTGAAGCAATAAATACTGCATGTCACATTTTAAACCGTGCATTAGTTAGATCTATTTTAAAGAAAACACCTTATGAGTTAATGAAAAATAAGAAGCCCAATATAAGCTACTTTCATGTATTCGGTTGTAGGTGTTTTATTTTAAACAATGGAAAGGACAATCCAAGTAAATTTAGTGCTAAATCAGATGAGGGGATCTTCTTAGGTTATTCCTCATCTAGTAGAGCATACAGGATCTTCAACAAGAAAACTCTCGTTGTTGAAGAATCCATTCATGTTGTTTTTGATGAAGCTAATGGAGATTCTTCTAGAAAAGAAGAAGATAATGATGCAGGTATACTTGAAGACAGAATGAAGGAGTTCTCCATACAAGACAAACAACTTGAAGATGAAGTCAAAGAAGATACAATTCAGCAAGATGAAGAAGATTAACCCCAAGCAAGAAATCAAGATCTTCCTAAGGAATGGAGGTATGCACATGGTCATCCAAGGGATCTAATCCTTGGTGATCCTTCGCAAGGGGTAAGAACAAGATCCTCTCTAAATACTAGTAATTATCTTGCTTTCGTTTCACAAATAGAGCCTAAATCACTAGAAGAAGCCGAAAAAGATGATAATTGGATGAATGCTAGCAAGAGGAATTAAACCAATTTGAAAGAAATCAAGTTTGGACTTTAATGAAAAGACCCCCTAATGTTTCAATTATAGGCACCAAATGGGTATATAGAAATAAACTAGATGAAGATGGAATAGTAACAAGAAACAAAGCTAGGCTAGTGGCCAAAGGCTATAATCAGGAGGAAGGAATAGATTTTGATGAAACTTTTGCTCCTGTTGCTAGGTTAGAAGCTATTAGACTACTTTTGGCATATGCATGCTTTATGGATTTTAAACTCTATCAAATGGATGTAAAAAGTGCATTTTTAAATGGTTATATAATGGAGGAAGTTTATGTAGGATAACCTCCAGGTTTTGAAAACCATTTACATCCAGATTACGTTTAGAAATTGCATAAAGCATTGTATGGACTTAAGCAAGCTCCTAGGGCATGGTATGAAAGACTAAGTAATTTCCTAATTGAAAACAAATTTAAGAGAGGAAATGTAGATAAAACCCTCTTCATTAAAAGAAAAGGAAATGACTTATTGCTTGTACAAATTTATGTGGATGATATAATTTTTGGTGCTACTAATGATAGCCTTTGTCAAGAGTTTGCCAAGCTTATGCAGGGAGAATTTGAAATGAGCATGATGGGTGAGCTCAACTTCTTCCTTGGGCTACAAATAAAACAATCAGAGGAAGGCATCTTCATCAGTCAGTCCAAATATATCAAGGAAATGTTGGAGAAATTCAAGATGAAGGATGCAAAGGAAATCAGCACACCCAGGGGCTCAAGTTGCAAGCTTGACAAAGATGAAAAAGGTAAAAGTATAGACTGCAAATTGTACAGAGGTATGATAGGCTCTTTACTTTACCTTACTGCTAGTAGACCAGATATATTATTCAGTGTTTGTATGTGTGCTAGATACCAAGCATGTCCTAAGGAATCACACTTGCAAGCTGTTAAAAGAATTTTTAGATATCTAGTAGGAACATCTAATGTAGGCTTATGGTATTCTAAACAATCTGACATAAATTTAATTGCTTATTTCGATGCTGATTTTGCCGGGTGCAAACTCGACAGAAAAAGCACAAGTGGCACATGTCAATTCTTGGGTGCTAATTTGGTTTCTTGGTTTAGCAAGAAACAGAATTCAGTTGCCTTGTCCACAGCTGAGGCTGAGTACATTGCAGCTGGAAGCTGTTGTGCCCAAGTTCTTTGGATTAAGCAACAACTTGAAGACTTCGACATCAAAATGGACAACATACTAATTAAATGTGATAATACAAGTGCAATTAATTTAACAAAAAATCCTGTTCAACACTCTAAATCAAAGCATATAGAGATTAGACATCATTTTATTAGGGATCATGTGCTGAAAAATGATGTGATGATTGAATATGTATGTACTGAAAATCAATTGGCCGATATCTTCACAAAGCCCCTTTGTAAAGATAGGTTCAACTTCTTAAGAAATGCTTTGAGCTTGTATGACCCTAGCAAATAAATTCAACTTGTATTGCAATGCCTTGCTACTCAAAGAAAACTAGTAATCCACCTCAAGGTCAACATACGTGAAAGCATGAATCCATCTAAGCTAAATGACGAACTGTTTGACTTTCCGGAGGATGGTTACCCTCCCTTGGACTCTTCATAGAGATATTTTCAGAGCCTATTTCATAGGTATTCGAAATTTGGTCAAACATTCCTCATTTCAACATTAATAATTCAAAAATCATTATCAAACCTCTATAGGATGTATTATTAAGGGGGAGGATCACAAACAAACTCATTCTGTATTCACCTAAAGAAATCATAATTAGTGTGATTAAATGAAACAAATTGGAAAAAGATAAAAATCAGTCTGAAATTTTTCAGTGCCGGAGACGTCTCTGGCAAATCGCAGAGACGTCCCCCCGGCGAGACGTCTCGCCTTAGTCGCGGAGACGTCTCGGGGACCGAACGAGGATTTTTTAAAATAGGTCGAAACAGCTCGAGCCGACCCGAGCTATCCCTTTCATCCCCGACAAAAATAAAAACCCTAGCCTCCATTTTCTCTCCAACACAAACCCTAGCCTCTTTCTCCTCATTTCCCTAGGTTTTCCATTCAATGGCACCTAAAAGAGCTAGGAGGACCGGTGGGAGGCGTCCTAGGGCAGCGGCCGACGGTGAGGAACGGAGGGAAGAACCTTCCGCGCCGTCTCCTCCGGTTGCTCCGCCAACCACGACCATTTCCTGTGCAAATCGCACAGTGACGACCGGTAGGTACATAGACTTTGCATTTCTAGATAGTGAGGGGTTCTCTATTGGAGAGAGACTCCGTGCCCAAGGGTGGGAATACCTTTGTACCCTCAATACTTCGACCTACCCCGGCCTTGTTAGAGAAATGTTTAGTAATATGGCCTTAGGGGACTTAGGGTACACTGCATATGTCCGGGGGACATTGGTAGAAATTAATGAGGATATTCTATCCACTGTTCTGCAAATTCCTAAAGATGGTGAGGCTCCGACCTCACATCCCCAAAGGGAAATAGCCCTAAACTTGCTTCTAGGAAGAGAGGACTGCGGCCCTCTTGATGTAGTCAACTCCCAAGACCTAAATGCCGAAATGAGACTACTTCTAAGTATTGTCAACCGGGTCTTGTTTCCTAAAACCAGTCGCTTCGATTTTGTTTCGGAGCGAGATTTAGTTATCATGCACCATATCCTACTAGGGATTCCTCTAAACCTCCCTAGACTTATGTTGAACTACATTGCTCTATGTCATAGGTATTCTAGGTTTAGTATACCCTATGGCATGATTTTTACCCTACTCTTCAAACACTTCAAAGTTCCCATTCCAGAAAATGAGCCTGCAAAACCCTTGAGAAACACCGACTATTATAATGAGGGCACAATGCGAAGAATGGAGTTTCAAAAGGTAGATGGGTCTTGGGTCAAGGTACCAAAAAGAAAAGTTCAAACCCTAGAGCCTGAGATCCCACATCAGGAGTCTGACCACCACTCTCCTCCACCTAACACATGGACTTTCCTGACATACCTTCCAACTCAGCTGGACGTTCCACATCCATGCCACCACCTCCTCCAGTCAGTGGGCCCTACTCCCTATCAGAAGACCAGATGCGCACTTTAGTATCTGTAATTTGCCAGCAGATGAGGGAGGAGATGAGATCGATGATCTCTACTGAGTTGGCCCCCATCAGAGCCTCACATGAAGGGATTCTACAAGAGATGAAGGAAATTAGAGCTCAGATAGAAGCTACAGCGCAAGAACTAGTTAGTGTGAATGCCACCCAAGCCTTCAGATCAATTGAGCTACAAGATAGCTTGAGGACCATCTCAAATAGCCTTCAAGAGTTGACAAGCCCTGGAGGAAATGTGGGCACCTTGGTTGCCCAACTTAGAGGAAGAATTGAAAGGGCAACCATAGAATTTGAAGCACTAGTGGCAGCCTTCCATCAGTCACAGGGAGATCAATTCAGAACACTGCTAGATTCCATCAATGCTTTCATAGATGCAGCTGCTAGGGCTTATGAGCAACGTCACCGATGAGGGACATTTTGTAGACATCTAGGGATCTTCTTTTTGTAAACCCTAGGCTATTTTGAAACACTTTTTGTATTAGAAATCAATACTTGTAATGATTTCTTCTTTTAACTTTGTACTGACCTCAAAGGTTTACAATGATACATGAATACAATTTCTTTTGAAACTTTGTGTACATTGCTAACTCTGTGTATGTGATTCTGTGATTGTGTATGTGATCTTGTGATGTGCCATAAAAATCTCATAGCATGCCTTAGTGGTAAAATTTAACACAACTTATCAATGCATATGACACAGGTGGAGCACATCTTGTGATAACTATGATTAACAAAAAGAGGAGTCTGAAATGAATACCAAAACAAAGGGGGAGTGATATGAATGACTAAATTCATTAATAGAAATAACTTGGACAGGGGGAGCACAACTTGAATATCCTTGAGTGGTTCATGGAAATATGCTGAATTTTACTAGGAAGTATGCTTTAAGCACCTAAGGATAATTTGTCCCCTTCATTGTTGATGACAAAAAGGGGGAGCAGATATAATAGAACTTATAGAACTTATATATTGAGTAGACCCAATATGGATATTAGATATATTGGAATGCAAAATTTATGGGAAAATAAAGTAGATATATATATATATATGGAGTAGAACTTAATTATGAAATGCAAAAAGGGGGAGTAGAACCAATATGGATATTGGATACATTGGAATGCAAAATACGAAATTCATACTCCAAAGTTGAATTAGAAAAGATAAAATTGAAGAATATTGGCTTTAAGATAATTGCCCTTCTGGAAAAGAAAGGAGGAGTCAAAAAGAACTTAGCTTTCAATTATCTTTAGCATCAATATTTCATTTTAACTTGATTCAAATTCAGTTGATATACTAAAATTGCTCAAGGGCTATTAAGATTAATTTTATGCATAAGGATAGAACTGAAAATTGACTATTTTAAATTATGCACATTGTGTCTAGCTCTAATCAAAACATTAGACTTGTATATCTGAACAAATACTGTGTATATGTTTAAATTTCGAATTTTGCATATACTCAGTGTTTTGTCATCATCAAAAAGGGGGAGATTGTTGACCCCCTAATGGATTTTGATGAATACAACACACTAGAGTATAATTTCATTTGTCTTAACAATTTAATTGAGGATTTCATGTGTTTTATTAAAAATATTGTTAAGAAATGTCTAGGCATGTTCCCATAATTTTTAAGGATTTATTGAAGAATTTTTGAAATGAAGAAAACAGATCAGGGACAGCCGAGACGTCTCCGGGTTGTCTCAGAGACGTCTCTGGGACAAACAGGAAGAACTGGCACGTCGGGAGACGTCCCCGGCACCTGGCGAGGCGTCTCGCAGGGTCGGAGTCGACTCTCTCAGTAGCGGAGTCGACTCTCTCAGTAGCAGAGTCGACTCTCTCAGTGGCGGCAGAAAGGCAAGTGATATACGCGAGCCGTCCCCACAGTACGCGGAGTCGTCCCCGCAAGTAAAAAGCAGACTTCCCGAGTCATCCCCGAGGTAGCGGAGACGGCTCTCTCAGGGTTTTCCAGAGAATGTCTTTTTCGGTGACAAAGCAGCGGAGACGTCCCCTGAAAGAGCGGAGTCGACTCTCTCAGAGAATTCCAGAAGACATGTTTTTCGGAGATAAAGAAGCGGAGTCGTCCCCGAGGGAGCGGAGTCGTCCCCATGCAAAAAGCACAAACAAGCCGAGATGTCCCCGTAAAGTGCCGAGACGACCCTCTCAGAAAAACAGAAAAACAAGGATTCAAACCATTCATCAGCGGAGTCGTCCCCGTAAAGCGCCGAGTCGACCCCAAACAACGTCAAAAGTAAAATCTTGTAGCCGAGACGTCTCTCGTTGAAGCGGAGACGTCTCCGGAGCGCCTGGGACGCGACGGACAACTTTTGCAGGTTTGGTTTGAATTTCAAATCTCTTTTACTTTATCTCTAACGGCTATATTTGCTTTTTGGGCTATAAAAGGGACCTCTTAAGTGCTTCTCAACAACTTCTAACCAACCCAAAGCTAGATCATTCAAGAGAGAAGCAAGAGAGAGAGATTCAAGGGAGTTAGTGCATTCAAGTGAAGAAATCAAGTGTTTTCAAGCTTCCCAAGTGATTTCAAGCTCAACTACTTTCTTCCGCTCGGGATTCAAAGCTCACACTCAAGCCTACGCGATCCACATCGGAAGAATCATCATTTCCCACGCTTCCAACGGCAAAAGGATTCTTCCGGGTTTTAAAGTTTATCATTGTTATATTTGCTTATTTAGAGCTTTCCAATCTTTTGTAAAACTCTTTCAATATCGTGCTTGTTCCAGTCAAGGGACTTGGAACAAGGGAAAGGCGTCCCAAGCCTAGGTGAAATTGGGGGTTATAGGGTTTGTTGTTAGCCCGGTGTAAAACAACGAGTTGGGTAGTGCACTCGCAAAACTACCGGACTGTAATCTTGGATTATAGTGGAAATTTCCAAAGGTGCTTTGGGGAGTGGATGTAGGAGCAGTGGAAGCTCCGAACCACTATAAAACCGTGTGTTTGCGATTGGTTGTTTTCATACCTCTATCTTTGCTTTAGTTCATTCATTTATGCGTTTTACCTTTTAAATAGTCAAAAAGTTTTAAAACACCCAATTCACCCCCCTCTTGGGTGACCATCTCTGGGCAACAGTGATCATGTTGGAAGTAAGTGAAAGCCACTCATTTATATGATACTATCTTGCACATCACTACATTCTTGACTTGTTAGCAGATAGATAGGGTGTAATGAAACTTGAGTTAGACCCTGCTTAAATATGATAGTAATAAGTCTCTATTGTTCTTGCAATTCTAGTTTCATATAGTAATACTTATTCAAATTTCGAGTTAAAAATTAGAAATTCCTGACTGATGAAGTTTGTGGGTAACTTCACTGCAAACCTTCACGAGACAACACTCGTCCACTAGGGTAACCTAGGGGTTTAACGGCTTGTTGCACATGCTAAGTGCAATCGTGGTGCTCTACGAAAGTGAGTATTTATTTTAGTTCATGTATTTATATAATAATAATTAATACTTTTGCACTCGCATTTCTGCACTAAATTGCTAGAGACTAGCAATAAGCTAGTTGGGGGGTGTGATGAGAGCACAAAAGTGCAATCATCGTACCACCTTAATTAGTATTATAGTTAATTTTTAATGATAAAATTAATTAATTAACATTGTATTTGTGTTTGAGTGTGATGACCCAAAGATTGATTCAAAGATTGATTTTGATGATCACAAAACCTTGAAGTATAAATACTAATGTTTGTGTTGCAAGGAGAAAGATATTTATTTTGCAAGGAACATAGCAAGTTGGAAGAATACAAGAAGGCCTCCAAAGTTCTCAAGAAAAGTTGGAAGAAAGCTACAATTCATTGGCCCAAGCTTCAAGTTCAAAGAATTCAAGTTGAAGGAGCAAATTCAAAGAAAAATTCAAAAGAATAGTCCTCGAGTCGACTCCTGAAAGTTTCGAGTCGACTCTGGCACTCTAGAGTTTCAAGGAACAGTGCTCGAGTCGACTCCGGGACTCTACGAGTCGACTCCGACTGAGAACAAACAAAAAGACAGAGAGTTGATTTTCTGCACTACAGTGATCTCGAGTCGACTCCCAACTTCAGGAGTCGACTCCCAACTTCAGAAGTCGACTCCCAGCTACAGTGCCGGCAGACTACTATTCACAGATCAACTCCTGTTTCAGCCGAGTCGACTCCTACTTCAGCCGAGTCGACTCGAGCACGCTGGGAGGCATAACGGCTAGTTTTTTCTTGATTCCAACGGCTCTATTTTTGTCTCTAACGGCTAGATTTTTGTTGGGACTCCCTCTAAAGCTATAAAATCAAGAGAAGAGCTAGGGGAGAAGGTATGGAAGTGGGAGAAAACATTTAGGGAAGAGATTTGAAAGAGATTACAAGGAAAATCTTCCATAAGCACAAAAGGGCCATTCAAAGTAAAATAGAGAGAAGAAGAGCATCCAAGTGAATCCCAAAGCTTCCTCTCCATCCGTGTGCTGCCTCGGAGATCCTCTACTTCGTGCAAAATCAGAAGAGGGGGCAAGTGAAGAAGAAGCCGAGTTCCTCCATCTACAAATTAGTTTGAGGGCTTCTTCTCTTTTCTTTACTTATTTACATTTGCTATATTTGCTTATTTGAGAAGCTTGTATTTGATTTAAACTCTTCTTCTAATATCTTGTAACTTGATTCAATCAAGGGATTGAATCAAGGGGTTAAGGTTTGTTGGTGAGCCAAAGGGAAAAACCAACGTTGTAAGGTTGTGGTTGGTGAGCCTTTGGGAAAAACCAACCGGGTTGATTGTGAACCCGGAAAACAATCATTGTAAGGTTGTGGTTGGTGAGCCTTTGGGAAAACCAACTGGGTTGGATTGTGAGCCCGTGAAAACAATCGGTTGGTTCTAGTCGGTGAGCCTGTGAAAACCGACCGAGTTCGTTGTGATCTCGCAAAACAACAAGTTGGGTTGTGAGCTTGTAAAACAACCGACTGTAATCTAAGGAATTATAGTGAAATTCCCAAGAGGTCTTGGGGAGTGGATGTAGGTGCTGGGGTGCACCGAACCACTATACATCTTTGTGTTTGTGATGCTTTATCTCTTGTATTTCATGCCTTCCATTCATGCTTGATTGTGTAATATCTCTAGATTTGTTTCTATAGAGTTATAAGTGATTTGCTTAGCTTCCACTCCATTCTTACCATACACATAGATTAAAATTGATCATACAACTATAAGTTAATGTTAGATCAATTGCACCCTAAAGCCATAGTATAATTGCTCTAGCTTAATCTTCCACTGCTTTACTTGTAATTGCCTAGAGCTTAAGTAAATAACATCTTATTATTCCGCTGCATTCTATTCAAAGTAAAAATTAGGGAACATAATTTTTAGAAAACCCAATTCACCCCCCCTCTTGGGTTGTCACCTTGGGCAACAAGTGGTATCAGAGCAGGTGCTCAAGATTAATTGTTGATCTCACGATCAAGAGCCAAAGATCATGACAACTCAAATAGATAGTTTTCTAGGAGAGGGACAGTTAATTGATAGGCCTCCACTGTTTAATGGCATAGACTACACATATTGGAAAGCACGCATGCGCATTTTTATTCAATCACAAAACTATTATTTATGGAAAATCATAATAAATGACCTTCACACACTCTCTCAAACTATTAATGAAAAGGACTTAGCACAATTGAATGCTAATGCTATGAACATATTATATTGTGCTATTCATGAAACGAAGTTTAATGAAATTTCTGCATGCTTATCTGCTAAGGAGATCTGGGATACTTTAGAAAATATTTATGATAAATCTCAGATTAGCTCACATGTGCTTCAATTGCATACTAACAATGAGATTGCAGAATCCTCCACAGTAGCCGAGTCGACTCCCAGTTTGTCCGAGTCGACTCCTAGAGAAGAACAGTCTGAAAGGCAGAGACACATTCTTGAAGACCCTGTGAACGAGTCGACTCCAAGTAGTTCCGAGTCGACTCCCAAGTTAGCCGAGTCGACTCCGACAAGGCCCGAGTCGACTCCGAGGCAGAACAATTCAAAAGACAGAGAATCATCTTTTAGGCCTCTGAGAACGAGACGTCTCCCGAAGATCTCGAGTCGACTCTCAAGTCAGTCGAGTCGACTCCATGTAAACTCGAGTCGACTCGAGGAAGAAATAACAGCAAGAAAATTCAAAAGCTTCCTAAAGTCAAAGAAGAAGAGGAAGCAAGAAGAAAGGAAGAAAGAGATAAAAAGCAAGAAAGCTAGAAGCAACAATGAACTACAAGAGGTAACTAACTTATGTTTTATGGCACTAGAAAATAAAGTAAAATCTGAATCTAGTGAATTTCATGAAGAATTTTCTTATGATGAACTTTTAAATGCTTTCCATGATTTGTATGGTGAATGTAGAAAATTAGCTATGAAAAATAAAAATCTTAAAAAGCTAAATTTGCAAATTTCAAAAGAAAGAAATTCTATTGCTGAAATACAAGACAAACTAAATTCTGAAAATAAAAGCTTAAGGTTAAATTCAGAAGAATTGATTCAGAAAAATCATAGCTTAATCAAAACAAACCAAAACTTGAGTAAAGAAGTTAACCAACTGAAATCTCTTATTAACAAGTTCACTGTAAGTTCAGAAAGATTAAAAATGATGTTTGAAAGCCAACATGCTGATTTTGATAAATCAAAATTTGGCTTGATTCCTTCACTTAGCAATGAATCCCTAAAGAAAAATGTTTTGAATTTATCAAGCAAACCATTAAATAAGATAACATATTTCGAACATGAAAAGAATGGACATAACAACTTTACCTATCGTTCTAACATAATTAAATCAAGTAGTAAAGTTATTACAATTAAGCAAATTTGGGTTCCAAAAGGAACCATATGTCCTAACTCTCAAGGACCCAAGCAAGCTTGGGTACCCAAAATAAAAATATGAGGATGTAGACATAGGTGTGCCAAGATACCCATGGAACAAATAGAACTTTCATACAAATGGGTGTTCTAGACACACGTCAAAAAAAATGAAACTTAAAACATACTTATGAAAAGTAATTTTTAAATAAAAAATAATAATAATAATAATAATGAAATCAGTAATCCTTGCATCTCATCATTATTTTTGCCTTAGTATTTGATTAAAATATGAATTGCAAGTATTGATCAATTTTATGATATAGAAAATACTTTTGAAAATATAATCAAATCACTTCATTTTATAGTATACTTTACTCACTATTGGATAAGTTGCTAAATGATTAATCAATTTATTAAAAATAACTCTATGAATTCTCTATATGCTTGATTGAGAGTTTTTTATCCATGGCATTATTGTTTATTGATCATAGATATGATAATGTGTACTTGGTGTGCTTTTGAATATATGCACTATGAATACCAAGATTAAAGAAACCATCTTTGGCATATAAAATCAACTCATGCTAGTATGTACTTAATCTCAAAAGACCTTGCCATTGGCTTACTTAGATTATCTTCTGAAAGGTCAAAGTTTGCTATGCATGCTAACTAAGGAAACAAACAAAAATCAATTTCTAAATTGTTGTTTCCATCACTAAGTTTTCAAAAGCTTATATTGGATTTGTTCTTGGCAAATAAAATTAAAATATTTTCTGTATTTGCTAAATCATGTAAAAATGTTTCAAATGATAAAGGTTTCCAAACTGTGAAGATAAAGAGTATCATGGCACAATGTTGAAAACCAAAATCCTGATAAAGTTTATACAGAAATTAATTATTTCAGCACCAAGGACACCTTAAGTAAAATAGGGTTAATAGAATTCTTGAAGAAATGAAAAAGACAATTGTGTATGATAGTCATCTACTTAAATAATTTTTTAAAAAAGCTATCATCACTGCTTGTCATACATATGATTTCTATTAGATCTATTTTTTGATGAAAACTCCTTTTGATCTTCTGAAAAAATGGAAAATGAACCATTGCATATCTTTCACATTTTTCAGTCGTACATGTTATGCTTAATATGCTCTTATGAAAATAATGCCAAATCTGATAGAGATATGTCTACCCTTGGATATCATTCATCAAGCAATGCATATAGAGTATTCAATGAAAAGTTTTTAGGTGCAAAAATATCAAGGTATCTTATTCTTTATGAGACTACTGATTTATTATCAAAATACTAAAATTAAATTATATATGTATATGGTTAATCTTTTACATATAACAATCTAAAAACTTGTTAATAATTATAACCAAATTGAGTTTTTCAGAAATACATTTAATGAAGAAAAATTGTTTGCTTAGAAGATGAAATAGATCTTGATTCTTGCATGATTAGAAGTAAAGATCACCATTATTATTTGCTTGCTTTATGAGCTTTATATTCTATCAAATGAGTGTGTAGAATGGACTCCTATATGCTTACTTTATTAAAGAAGATATATGTTAAATAACCACCATATTTGAAAACACTCATTATAAATATGATAAAGCAATATATAATTTGGAACAAGCATCAAAGCATAATATAAAAGCTTAAGTAACCTTTTTGATAGAAAGTAATAGTGATAAATCTACACATCAAAAAGAAGAATTTGTGATATCTTATTTGCCCAAAATATGCATTGATGACATCATTTTTGGTTCTACTAATGAAGAGTTATATGAAGATTTTACTGAGCTCATGTAAGGTGAGTTTGAAATACGTATGATGAATGAATTAACATCTTCTCTCAAACTCCAAATTAAGACAAACAAGAAAGGGGATCTTCATTGACCAAAGTTAGTCCACAAGAAAACTCTTATAGAAGATTGGCATGAAGAAGGTATGTCTATAACCCCATCTTGTAGAATTTGAAAAGGATGAGCAAAGTAGATCTATTATTTTAAAGCTGTAGTGAAGCATGATAGAATAATTATTTTATCATACAGCTAGTAGACCAGATTGTATGCTCATTATGTGCACTTGTGCAAGCCTTCAATCTAAGTTTAATGAATCATATTTTATTGATAACAAATAAATCATAATCTGAATTTTGATAGAAACAACTGTTTAAGATAAGTTGATTAAAACTTAGCTAGCATGTCTTATTAATAATTATCTTAAGCAAATAAAATCTAAACTAAATCGTTTTTGAGAAATTGATTTGACCTTGATAAAACTTTCTATTGCCTCACATACTTGTCCTTGAACCATCTTGGTTAATGAAACTATCTCTTTAGTTCAAGTGATATGTGCTTGCTTATATTTAGGCAATCTCTGGCGTAAAGTGACTCAATATTCAACTATTGTCATATCTTATATTGAGTCATCTAGTTAAAAAAAAAATATGTTGGATGAATGTTTTGTATCTTGAAGAAACCAATGACTTTCTTTCAAGAAAGAAAAGGAGTTTGTTAATAATGCAGGATCCTTGAGCAAGAAAATGAGAGATCTCAACTTGAAGGATATCTCCATGTAAGATACAATAAACATTCACTTGCAAACAAGAGAGAGGACCTTCTTCAGCCAAAGGTTCATACATAAGAAATCTAGTAGGTATTTGACTGAAGAATGCAGAATGGATTGGTAATTCTAGATACTTCTTGAGCAAAGTCAACAACTTAAGTCTTATTATGGCATGATTAAGTTCTTTAATTATTAACTTTTGATATCATGGCTCTATACATATTGATTGACTTATGCTCTTAGAAATTGTTTCATGGTTTGCCTAAACTAAATGATTTCTTTGCCTATATCATAACCATGAAATACACAAGTATATGCTTAAAAGTTTGATGTAAAATAACTTGTGAGAAGTTATGAATCCATGAGCATAATAAAAATGTTGTTTGCATGATATACATATATATGATACACAAGATTAATTCTTTATTCTGCACTTTCATGTAAATTACTTGAGAATAACAAAAAGAGAGAGAGATAAAGAAAAGAAAATGAATATTATTCAAGAGGTGTAGAATCTAAGCAAAGGCAAATACTCCAATCTTAAGGAAAAGTAAAACAAGCATAATATATTTGGCACATTTGGAAGGGATAAAATCCATAATTAATTACACTTAAACAGGGAGAATTCGAAGCAAACATTTTAATCCTTCTATATTGCTCATCATAGGGATGGTGCCAATAGGGAGGCTAGTGGTAGTACCCGGCACTATTTGACCCAACTATTCGGTGTAGGGCATATTAGGGACGGCACAAGAGGGAGGCTAGTGGTAGTACCTCGTGCCCCTTCCCAACTCCACCGGATAGGGAGCAAATAGAATATAAAGCATAAGAAAGTTGAAAATGAAAGACAAAGTAAATGAAAATATATAAGAAGAATCAAGTCTAATTATTAGTCACTTGGAAACACACCATAAGGATGAAGTCAATGCAAGATGATATTTAAATAGGGGGAGTGTATTTGAAAAGAATTGACTTTGATCCTTGACATGCTTGTTATTATTATTTTAATGCATGACTTAACACTTAATATATTTTGCATATAGTATGATGTCTTGATTTATGGGTTCTCAATATTTTGTAATATTTCATACTTGGACAATTTGATTGAATGCATGAATTGCTACATAACATCTTTTGTTTAGTTTTATTGAAAAGAAATTTCAGATTTGTCATTCACAATCATTGTTAAAATCTGAAAGCTAAATAAAATTGTAGAAAGGAGAAGAGAAGAATATCTCTATTTAGGAAAAATAAATTGATTTTGATCTATCTTTCTACTCGCCTAACTTTGATACATAATGTCCTAATACTTGTTAAAATATCCTTTATTTTGTATCGAAACTCAAAATTAAACACAAAGATTCTGAAAGTGCTTTAATGGTATTGAAATATGTATTTTTCAATCATAATAATTTAAGATGAGCCACAATGTGAAAGATACATATCTCAAATTATGACTTAAAAGGCCTCTATTGAAAATCTTTATGAAATTCAGAATTTGATTTTGTATAAAAGCTTAAACTCCATATGATTACTAAATAAAATGTTAATGTAAGAAAAACAGAATTTATTTTGATTGCTCCGATACGCATCCGAAACATATCTTTTCTTATCATTAAAATGTACCAATATTGGTCTAAATGATGTGTCTTTCAATGATCTTGATTGCAAATAAATATTTTTAAAATATATGACTTTATTTTAATATTTAAAAATTTATTGAGTTTCATGTATACATTGCTGAAAAATTATGATTAAGAAATTGAGTTCTATAAATACATATACTTCCATGATCATCTATATGTTTTTTCTCTCCTATATCATTAAAGACTTTCATCAATAGAGTGAATGATCTAAAAGAAAGAAAATGTAAATGCTTTTGAAAGAAACTAAGCTTCAAATGAATTACTTTTGATTAATATTTTCATACATTTTCTCTAAGATTAGGAGAAAGCATAACTTGTTCTTAAAAGATTAAAAAGAGTGATTACTATAAATTGTGAATATTTCTAGATCACTCTACATTCTTGATATCATAAAGTTTCAGCTCTATTCACGTTTATCATTAAAATCTGAAATTCGACAAAAGAAAAGAAAGATTAAAGAAGAATGCATCTTTTAAGGGGGAGCTTTAGATATTCAGTATCTTATCCTAAAGTCACTTCAATTTGATGCATACCTTGCACTTTATGGATTGATTTTGATGAACCTCCTTATATTGCAAGACATGCTTTAATTACCTTGAGATGAGTTCTATAAAGGTTGTCTTATCTCAAACCTTGAGTCTTGTGAAAATAAGCTGAAACTTATAGAAAATATATTTTTGAGATTGACGATTTTATTGAACATTATCTTCAAATTTTAAAACTCTTAGATGGAATGATCAATTGAGGGGGAGAAAGAAAATTTCAGAAGGAGAGGTCTGATGGAACTTAATTGCATAAATTTATAAAGGAGAGAGAAAGAATACTAAATGAAAAGTGATCCTAATACTCTCCAATATGTATCATCTAAAATTTAAATCTGAAAACCTTTATGATACACCTTGAGGCGTGTTATTTGGTTAGTATATCTTATGCATAAATCATGAACCAAATTGCAAGTTGATCTTAAGAGCCTTTAACTTAATGACAAAGGGGGAGAATAACGTGTTGAATGGTCTTGAGTATCTCTTAGAAAATTTATTTTGAAATTCACTAATAAGTCCTAATTAGCTTGCTCTTTAGAACGTCAATTCTGTGCCAATTCATATTTTTATATATGTATCAAATTGTGCTTATTTTCTAAAGGAATAAAAGAACTTTGAAGACGTTAAAAATTAATGATCCAACATGATGATATGTCTCTCAAATATATAAGTTTTGATCTTTTACTCTGAAAATTAACTAAAATTGCTCTCATGTTTGATAAAATACTTAATAGATTGGGCAAAAGGTCTTAAATGAACAAGCTTTCATACTTATTATTGAAGAGAGGTTAGATTTCCACTCGTGTTTTCTTTGAATATCATTTGTAGTACTTCTTGGATTAACCTAAGGAAGATTCCACCTACACTTGAATAGAAAACTATCTGTGGTATCAAATTAGAAAACTTCTTGAAATCACATTTAATGTGTTCTGTTCTGAAATTATCTTAATTGGCTCTGATCTGTGCTCATTAATCTGATTCCAATATTATTGCCTTGAGTTATATGATTCATATCCTTGCAATAATTTAACATTCAAATCAGAGTACAATAAGGAAAAGAAATATATGAGTATTCTGATCTTTGTGCTTAATGTTTCCCTATCTTTTTGATGTTGTCAAAAAGGGGGAGAAATATCTAAGTATATGCTCATAATGCTTTATGTTTTGAATTGAATACAAATTAGCTGGAATTGACATATATTGATTATCTTAAGTGAGCATAATGCTTTATGTTTTGAATTGAATACAAATCAGCTGGAATTGACATATATTGATTATCTTAAGTTGATTAAATCTAAAGCATTATCATGAAGTATGTTTTTTAAATATATATGTTTTCTACTTCATGCAACTTTGCTATGTATTACTTCTAGAAAACAATATCTTTTATATTGCATATACTCCAAGTTTTGTCATCATCAAAAAGGGGGAGACTGATGACCCAAAGATTGATTCAAAGATTGATTTTGATGATCACAAAACCTTGAAGTATAAATACTAATGTTTGTGTTGCAAGGAGAAAGATATTTATTTTGCAAGGAACATAGCAAGTTGGAAGAATACAAGAAGGCCTCCAAAGTTCTCAAGAAAAGTTGGAAGAAAGCTACAATTCATTGGCCCAAGCTTCAAGTTCAAAGAATTCAAGTTGAAGGAGCAAATTCAAAGAAAAATTCAAAAGAATAGTCCTCAAGTCGACTCCTGGAAGTTTCGAGTCGACTCTGGCACTCTAGAGTTTCAAGGAACAGTGCTCGAGTCGACTCCGGGACTCTACGAGTCGACTCCGACTGAGAACAAACAAAAAGACAGAGAGTTGATTTTCTGCGCTACAGTGATCTCGAGTCGACTCCCAACTTCAGGAGTCGACTCCCAGCTACAGTGCCGGCAGACTACTATTCACAGATCAACTCCTGTTTCAGCCGAGTCGACTCCTACTTCAGCCGAGTCGACTCGAGCACGCTGGGAGGCATAACGGCTAGTTTTTTCTTGATTCCAACGGCTCTATTTTTGTCTCTAACGGCTAGATTTTTGTTGGGACTCCCTCTAAAGCTATAAAATCAAGAGAAGAGCTAGGGGAGAAGGTATGGAAGTGGGAGAAAACATTTAGGGAAGAGATTTGAAAGAGATTACAAGGAAAATCTTCCATAAGCACAAAAGGGCCATTCAAAGTAAAATAGAGAGAAGAAGAGCATCCAAGTGAATCCCAAAGCTTCCTCTCCATCCGTGTGCTGCCTCGGAGATCCTCTACTTCGTGCAAAATCAGAAGAGGGGGCAAGTGAAGAAGAAGCCGAGTTCCTCCATCTACAAATTAGTTTGAGGGCTTCTTCTCTTTTCTTTACTTATTTACATTTGCTATATTTGCTTATTTGAGAAGCTTGTATTTGATTTAAACTCTTGTTCTAATATCTTGTAACTTGATTCAATCAAGGGATTGAATCAAGGGGTTAAGGTTTGTTGGTGAGCCAAAGGGAAAAACCAACGTTGTAAGGTTGTGGTTGGTGAGCCTTTGGGGAAAACCAACCGGGTTGATTGTGAACCCGGAAAACAATCATTGTAAGGTTGTGGTTGGTGAGCCTTTGGGAAAACCAACTGGGTTGGATTGTGAGCCCGTGAAAACAATCGGTTGGTTCTAGTCGGTGAGCCTGTGAAAACCGACCGAGTTCGTTGTGATCTCGCAAAACAACAAGTTGGGTTGTGAGCTTGTAAAACAACCGACTGTAATCTAAGGGATTATAGTGAAATTCCCAAGAGGTCTTGGGGAGTGGATGTAGGTGCTGGGGTGCACCGAACCACTATACATCTTTGTGTTTGTGATGCTTTATCTCTTGTATTTCATGCCTTCCATTCATGCTTGATTGTGTAATATCTCTAGATTTGTTTCTATAGAGTTATAAGTGATTTGCTTAGCTTCCACTCCATTCTTACCATACACATAGATTAAAATTGATCATACAACTATAAGTTAATGTTAGATCAATTGCACCCTAAAGCCATAGTATAATTGCTCTAGCTTAATCTTCCACTGCTTTACTTGTAATTGCCTAGAGCTTAAGTAAATAACATCTTATTATTCCGCTGCATTCTATTCAAAGTAAAAATTAGGGAACATAATTTTTAGAAAACCCAATTCACCCCCCCTCTTGGGTTGTCACCTTGGGCAACAAGTGGTATCAGAGCAGGTGCTCAAGATTAATTGTTGATCTCACGATCAAGAGCCAAAGATCATGACAACTCAAATAGATAGTTTTCTAGGAGAGGGACAGTTAATTGATAGGCCTCCACTGTTTAATGGCATAGACTACACATATTGGAAAGCACACATGCGCATTTTTATTCAATCACAAAACTATTATTTATGGAAAATCATAATAAATGACCTTCACACACTCTCTCAAACTATTAATGAAAAGGACTTAGCACAATTGAATGCTAATGCTATGAACATATTATATTGTGCTATTCATGAAACGAAGTTTAATGAAATTTCTGCATGCTTATCTGCTAAGGAGATCTGGGATACTTTAGAAAATATTTATGATAAATCTCAGATTAGCTCACATGTGCTTCAATTGCATACTAACAATGAGATTGCAGAATCCTCCACAGTAGCCGAGTCGACTCCCAGTTTGTCCGAGTCGACTCCTAGAGAAGAACAGTCTGAAAGGCAGAGACACATTCTTGAAGACCCTGTGAACGAGTCGACTCCAAGTAGTTCCGAGTCGACTCCCAAGTTAGCCGAGTCGACTCCGACAAGGCCCGAGTCGACTCCGAGGCAGAACAATTCAAAAGACAGAGAATCATCTTTTAGGCCTCTGAGAACGAGACGTCTCCCGAAGATCTCGAGTCGACTCTCAAGTCAGTCGAGTCGACTCCATGTAAACTCGAGTCGACTCGAGGAAGAAATAACAGCAAGAAAATTCAAAAGCTTCCTAAAGTCAAAGAAGAAGAGGAAGCAAGAAGAAAGGAAGAAAGAGATAAAAAGCAAGAAAGCTAGAAGCAACAATGAACTACAAGAGGTAACTAACTTATGTTTTATGGCACTAGAAAATAAAGTAAAATCTGAATCTAGTGAATTTCATGAAGAATTTTCTTATGATGAACTTTTAAATGCTTTCCATGATTTGTATGGTGAATGTAGAAAATTAGCTATGAAAAATAAAAATCTTAAAAAGCTAAATTTGCAAATTTCAAAAGAAAGAAATTCTATTGCTGAAATACAAGACAAACTAAATTCTGAAAATAAAAGCTTAAGGTTAAATTCAGAAGAATTGATTCAGAAAAATCATAGCTTAATCAAAACAAACCAAAACTTGAGTAAAGAAGTTAACCAACTGAAATCTCTTATTAACAAGTTCACTGTAAGTTCAGAAAGATTAAAAATGATGTTTGAAAGCCAACATGCTGATTTTGATAAATCAAAATTTGGCTTGATTCCTTCACTTAGCAATGAATCCCTAAAAAAAATATTTTGAATTTATCAAGCAAACCATTAAATAAGATAACATATTTCGAACATGAAAAGAATGGACATAACAACTTTACCTATCGTTCTAACATAATTAAATCAAGTAGTAAAGTTATTACAATTAAACAAATTTGGGTTCCAAAAGGAACCATATGTCCTAACTCTCAAGGACCCAAGCAAGCTTGGGTACCCAAAATAAAAATATGAGGATGTAGACATAGGTGTGCCAAGATACCCATGGAACAAATAGAACTTTCATACAAATGGGTGTTCTAGACACACGTCAAAAAAAATGAAACTTAAAACATACTTATGAAAAGTAATTTTTAAATAAAAAATAATAATAATAATAATAATGAAATCAGTAATCCTTGCATCTCATCATTATTTTTGCCTTAGTATTTGATTAAAATATGAATTGCAAGTATTGATCAATTTTATGATATAGAAAATACTTTTGGAAATATAATCAAATCACTTCATTTTATAGTATACTTTACTCACTATTGGATAAGTTGCTAAATGATTAATCAATTTATTAAAAATAACTCTATGAATTCTCTATATGCTTGATTGAGAGTTTTTTATCCATGGCATTATTGTTTATTGATCATAGATATGATAATGTGTACTTGGTGTGCTTTTGAATATATGCACTATGAATACCAAGATTAAAGAAACCATCTTTGGCATATAAAATCAACTCATGCTAGTATGTACTTAATCTCAAAAGACCTTGCCATTGGCTTACTTAGATTATCTTCTGAAAGGTCAAAGTTTGCTATGCATGCTAACTAAGGAAACAAACAAAAATCAATTTCTAAATTGTTGTTTCCATCACTAAGTTTTCAAAAGCTTACATTGGATTTGTTCTTGGCAAATAAAATTAAAATATTTTCTGTATTTGCTAAATCATGTAAAAATGTTTCAAATGATAAAGGTTTCCAAACTGTGAAGATAAAGAGTATCATGGCACAATGTTGAAAACCAAAATCCTGATAAAGTTTATACAGAAATTAATTATTTCAGCACCAAGGACACCTTAAGTAAAATAGGGTTAATAGAATTCTTGAAGAAATGAAAAAGACAATTGTGTATGATAGTCATCTACTTAAATAATTTTTTAAAAAAGCTATCATCACTGCTTGTCATACATATGATTTCTATTAGATCTATTTTTTGATGAAAACTCCTTTTGATCTTCTGAAAAAATGGAAAATGAACCATTGCATATCTTTCACATTTTTCAGTCGTACATGTTATGCTTAATATGCTCTTATGAAAATAATGCCAAATCTGATAGAGATATGTCTACCCTTGGATATCATTCATCAAGCAATGCATATAGAGTATTCAATGAAAAGTTTTTAGGTGCAAAAATATCAAGGTATCTTATTCTTTATGAGACTACTGATTTATTATCAAAATACTAAAATTAAATTATATATGTATATGGTTAATCTTTTACATATAACAATCTAAAAACTTGTTAATAATTATAACCAAATTGAGTTTTTCAGAAATACATTTAATGAAGAAAAATTGTTTGCTTAGAAGATGAAATAGATCTTGATTCTTGCATGATTAGAAGTAAAGATCACCATTATTATTTGCTTGCTTTATGAGCTTTATATTCTATCAAATGAGTGTGTAGAATGGACTCCTATATGCTTACTTTATTAAAGAAGATATATGTTAAATAACCACCATATTTGAAAACACTCATTATAAATATGATAAAGCAATATATAATTTGGAACAAGCATCAAAAGCATAATATAAAAGCTTAAGTAACCTTTTTGATAGAAAGTAATAGTGATAAATCTACACATCAAAAAGAAGAATTTGTGATATCTTATTTGCCCAAAATATGCATTGATGACATCATTTTTGGTTCTACTAATGAAGAGTTATATGAAGATTTTACTGAGCTCATGTAAGGTGAGTTTGAAATACGTATGATGAATGAATTAACATCTTCTCTCAAACTCCAAATTAAGACAAACAAGAAAGGGGATCTTCATTGACCAAAGTTAGTCCACAAGAAAACTCTTATAGAAGATTGGCATGAAGAAGGTATGTCTATAACCCCATCTTGTAGAATTTGAAAAGGATGAGCAAAGTAGATCTATTATTTTAAAGCTGTAGTGAAGCATGATAGAATAATTATTTTATCATACAGCTAGTAGACCAGATTGTATGCTCATTATGTGCACTTGTGCAAGCCTTCAATCTAAGTTTAATGAATCATATTTTATTGATAACAAATAAATCATAATCTAAATTTTGATAGAAACAACTGTTTAAGATAAGTTGATTAAAACTTAGCTAGCATGTCTTATTAATAATTATCTTCAGCAAATAAAATCTAAACTAAATCGTTTTTGAGAAATTGATTTGACCTTGATAAAACTTCCTATTGCCTCACATACTTGTCCTTGAACCATCTTGGTTAATGAAACTATCTCTTTAGTTCAAGTGATATGTGCTTGCTTATATTTAGGCAATCTCTGGCGTAAAGTGACTCAATATTCAACTATTGTCATATCTTATATTGAGTCATCTAGTTAAAAAAAAAATATGTTGGATGAATGTTTTGTATCTTGAAGAAACCAATGACTTTCTTTCAAGAAAGAAAAGGAGTTTGTTAATAATGCAGGATCCTTGAGCAAGAAAATGAGAGATCTCAACTTGAAGGATATCTCCATGTAAGATACAATAAACATTTACTTGCAAACAAGAGAGAGGACCTTCTTCAGCCAAAGGTTTATACATAAGAAATCTAGTAGGTATTTGACTGAAGAATGCAGAATGGATTGGTAATTCTAGATACTTCTTGAGCAAAGTCAACAACTTAAGTCTTATTATGGCATGATTAAGTTCTTTAATTATTAACTTTTGATATCATGGCTCTATACATATTGATTGACTTATGCTCTTAGAAATTGTTTCATGGTTTGCCTAAACTAAATGATTTCTTTGCCTATATCATAACCATGAAATACACAAGTATATGCTTAAAAGTTTGATGTAAAATAACTTGTGAGAAGTTATGAATCCATGAGCATAATAAAAATATTGTTTGCATGATATACATATATATGATACACAAGATTAATTCTTTATTCTGCTCTTTCATGTAAATTACTTGAGAATAACAAAAAGAGAGAGAGATAAAGAAAAGAAAATGAATATTATTCAAGAGGTGTAGAATCTAAGCAAAGGCAAATACTCCAATCTTAAGGAAAAGTAAAACAAGCATAATATATTTGGCACATTTGGAAGGGATAAAATCCATAATTAATTACACTTAAACAGGGAGAATTCGAAGCAAACATTTTAATCCTTCTATATTGCTCATCATAGGGATGGTGCCAATGGGGAGGCTAGTGGTAGTACCCGGCACTATTTGACCCAACTATTCGGTGTAGGGCATATTAGGGACGGCACAAGAGGGAGGCTAGTGGTAGTACCTCGTGCCCCTTCCCAACTCCACCGGATAGGGAGCAAATAGAATATAAAGCATAAGAAAGTTGAAAATGAAAGACAAAGTAAATGAAAATATATAAGAAGAATCAAGTCTAATTATTAGTCACTTGGAAACACACCATAAGGATGAAGTCAATGCAAGATGATATTTAAATAGGGGGAGTGTATTTGAAAAGAATTGACTTTGATCCTTGACATGCTTGTTATTATTATTTTAATGCATGACTTAACACTTAATATATTTTGCATATAGTATGATGTCTTGATTTATGGGTTCTCAATATTTTGTAATGTTTCATACTTGGACAATTTGATTGAATGCATGAATTGCTACATAACATCTTTTGTTTAGTTTTATTGAAAAGAAATTTCAGATTTGTCATTCACAATCATTGTTAAAATCTGAAAGCTAAATAAAATTGTAGAAAGGAGAAGAGAAGAATATCTCTATTTAGGGAAAATAAATTGATTTTGATCTATCTTTCTACTCGCCTAACTTTGATACATAATGTCCTAATACTTGTTAAAATATCCTTTATTTTGTATCGAAACTCAAAATTAAACACAAAGATTCTGAAAGTGCTTTAATGGTATTGAAATATGTATTTTTCAATCATAATAATTTAAGATGAGCCACAATGTGAAAGATACATATCTCAAATTATGACTTAAAAGGCCTCTATTGAAAATCTTTATGAAATTCAGAATTTGATTTTGTATAAAAGCTTAAACTCCATATGATTACTAAATAAAATGTTAATGTAAGAAAAACAGAATTTATTTTGATTGCTCCGATACGCATCCGAAACATATCTTTTCTTATCATTAAAATGTACCAATATTGGTCTAAATGATATGTCTTTCAATGATCTTGATTGCAAGTAAATATTTTTAAAATATATGACTTTATTTTAATATTTAAAAATTTATTGAGTTTCATGCATACATTGCTGAAAAATTGTGATTAAGAAATTGAGTTCTATAAATACATATACTTCCATGATCATCTATATATTTTTTCTCTTCTATATCATTAAAGACTTTCATCAATAGAGTGAATGATCTAAAAGAAAGAAAATGTAAATGCTTTTGAAAGAAACTAAGCTTCAAATGAATTACTTTTGATTAATATTTTCATACATTTTCTCTAAGATTAGGAGAAAGCATAACTTGTTCTTAAAAGATTAAAAAGAGTGATTACTATAAATTGTGAATATTTCTAGATCACTCTACATTCTTGATATCATAAAGTTTCAGCTCTATTCACGTTTATCATTAAAATCTGAAATTCGACAAAAGAAAAGAAAGATTAAAGAAGAATGCATCTTTTAAGGGGGAACTTTAGATATTCAGTATCTTATCCTAAAGTCACTTCAATTTGATGCATACCTTGCACTTTATGGATTGATTTTGATGAACCTCCTTATATTGCAAGACATGCTTTAATTACCTTGAGATGAGTTTTATAAAGGTTGTCTTATCTCAAACCTTGAGTCTTGTGAAAATAAGCTGAAACTTATAGAAAATATATTTTTGAGATTGACGATTTTATTGAACATTATCTTCAAATTTTAAAACTCTTAGATGGAATGATCAATTGATGGGGAGAAAGAAAATTTCAGAAGGAGAGGTCTGATGGAACTTAATTGCATAAATTTATAAAGGAGAGAGAAAGAATACTAAATGAAAAGTGATCCTAATACTCTCCAATATGTATCATCTGAAATTTAAATCTGAAAACCTTTATGATACACCTTGAGGCGTGTTATTTGGTTAGTATATCTTATGCATAAATCATGAACCAAATTGCAAGTTGATCTTAAGAGCCTTTAACTTAATGACAAAGGGGGAGAATAACGTGTTGCATGGTCTTGAGTATCTCTTAGAAAATTTATTTTGAAATTCACCAATAAGTCCTAATTAGCTTGCTCTTTAGAACGTCAATTCTGTGCCAATTCATATTTTTATATATGTATCAAATTGTGCTTATTTTCTAAAGGAATAAAAGAACTTTGAAGACATTAAAAATTAATGATCCAACATGATGATATGTCTCTCAAATATATAAGTTTTGATCTTTTACTCTGAAAATTAACTAAAATTGCTCTCATGTTTGATAAAATACTTAATAGATTGGGCAAAAGGTCTTAAATGAACAAGCTTTCATACTTATTATTGAAGAGAGGTTAGATTTCCACTCGTGTTTTCTTTGAATATCATTTGTAGTACTTCTTGGATTAACCTAAGGAAGATTCCACCTACACTTGAATAGAAAACTATCTGTGGTATCAAATTAGAAAACTTCTTGAAATCACATTTAATGTGTTCTGTTCTGAAATTATCTTAATTGGCTCTGATCTGTGCTCATTAATCTGATTCCAATATTATTGCCTTGAGTTATATGATTCATATCCTTGCAATAATTTAACATTCAAATCAGAGTACAATAAGGAAAAGAAATATATGAGTATTCTGATCTTTGTGCTTAATGTTTCCCTATCTTTTTGATGTTGTCAAAAAGGGGGAGAAATATCTAAGTATATGCTCATAATGCTTTATGTTTTGAATTGAATACAAATCAGCTGGAATTGACATATATTGATTATCTTAAGTGAGCATAATGCTTTATGTTTTGAATTGAATACAAATCAGCTGGAATTGACATATATTGATTATCTTAAGTTGATTAAATCTAAAGCATTATCATGAAGTATGTTTTTTAAATATATATGTTTTCTACTTCATGCAACTTTGCTATGTATTACTTCTAGAAAACAATATCTTTTATATTGCATATACTCCAAGTTTTGTCATCATCAAAAAGGGGGAGACTGATGACCCAAAGATTGATTCAAAGATTGATTTTGATGATCACAAAACCTTGAAGTATAAATACTAATGTTTGTGTTGCAAGGAGAAAGATATTTATTTTGCAAGGAACATAGCAAGTTGGAAGAATACAAGAAGGCCTCCAAAGTTCTCAAGAAAAGTTGGAAGAAAGCTACAATTCATTGGCCCAAGCTTCAAGTTCAAAGAATTCAAGTTGAAGGAGCAAATTCAAAGAAAAATTCAAAAGAATAGTCCTCGAGTCGACTCCTGGAAGTTTCGAGTCGACTCTGGCACTCTAGAGTTTCAAGGAACAGTGCTCGAGTCGACTCCGGGACTCTACGAGTCGACTCCGACTGAGAACAAACAAAAAGACAGAGAGTTGATTTTCTGCGCTACAGTGATCTCGAGTCGACTCCCAACTTCAGGAGTCGACTCCCAACTTCAGGAGTCGACTCCCAGCTACAGTGCCGGCAGACTACTATTCACAGATCAACTCCTGTTTCAGCCGAGTCGACTCCTACTTCAGCCGAGTCGACTCGAGCACGCTGGGAGGCATAACGGCTAGTTTTTTCTTGATTCCAACGGCTCTATTTTTGTCTCTAACGGCTAGATTTTTGTTGGGACTCCCTCTAAAGCTATAAAATCAAGAAAAGAGCTAGGGGAGAAGGTATGGAAGTGGGAGAAAACATTTAGGGAAGAGATTTGAAAGAGATTACAAGGAAAATCTTCCATAAGCACAAAAGGGCCATTCAAAGTAAAATAGAGAGAAGAAGAGCATCCAAGTGAATCCCAAAGCTTCCTCTCCATCCGTGTGCTGCCTCGGAGATCCTCTACTTCGAGCAAAATCAGAAGAGGGGGCAAGTGAAGAAGAAGCCGAGTTCCTCCATCTACAAATTAGTTTGAGGGCTTCTTCTCTTTTCTTTACTTATTTACATTTGCTATATTTGCTTATTTGAGAAGCTTGTATTTGATTTAAACTCTTGTTCTAATATCTTGTAACTTGATTCAATCAAGGGATTGAATCAAGGGGTTAAGGTTTGTTGGTGAGCCAAAGGGAAAAACCAACGTTGTAAGGTTGTGGTTGGTGAGCCTTTGGGGAAAACCAACCGGGTTGATTGTGAACCCGGAAAACAATCATTGTAAGGTTGTGGTTGGTGAGCCTTTGGGAAAACCAACTGGGTTGGATTGTGAGCCCGTGAAAACAATCGGTTGGTTCTAGTCGGTGAGCCTGTGAAAACCGACCGAGTTCGTTGTGATCTCGCAAAACAACAAGTTGGGTTGTGAGCTTGTAAAACAACCGACTGTAATCTAAGGGATTATAGTGAAATTCCCAAGAGGTCTTGGGGAGTGGATGTAGGTGCTGGGGTGCACCGAACCACTATACATCTTTGTGTTTGTGATGCTTTATCTCTTGTATTTCATGCCTTCCATTCATGCTTGATTGTGTAATATCTCTAGATTTGTTTCTATAGAGTTATAAGTGATTTGCTTAGCTTCCACTCCATTCTTACCATACACATAGATTAAAATTGATCATACAACTATAAGTTAATGTTAGATCAATTGCACCCTAAAGCCATAGTATAATTGCTCTAGCTTAATCTTCCACTGCTTTACTTGTAATTGCCTAGAGCTTAAGTAAATAACATCTTATTATTCCGCTGCATTCTATTCAAAGTAAAAATTAGGGAACATAATTTTTAGAAAACCCAATTCACCCCCCCTCTTGGGTTGTCACCTTGGGCAACAGAGTGCAAGGAGTCCAAGAGACCCAATAACATTGGGTTTGAGCCTAAATGCCCGGCAGCTCGAGCTCAACAAATTCTCCAGCTGCCATGCAAGCATGAAATCCTGCGCCGTCCATCAGGTCACCTACCAAATCAGTCCCGCATCAAGGCCCCGCGATCATTTCCTTCTCGGCCATCTGCCCAGCCAATCATCAACATCCCAAATAAATCCACTCCGTCCGCATCGTCAATGAGTCCTCCTAGCATCCCACGGATCACGCCGTCATCACAGCCGTCCATCTCGCGATCAGATCAAGCTCCCACGCATGTGAAGCATCCGTGGCGACTTCCCAGCGATCTCCCAACGCCCATCAAGCCGTGATCTCCTTCCTCACGCCATCAAAATCCTAGCAGCCAGCCCGTCCGCGTCTCAAGCCATTCCGGATTCCCAGCATCCACCGCATCCCCAGCTCCTTCCAATCCGGTGATCCCGCGTCGCTCCTAGCACCTCCTCTGTCGATCACCCTTCCGTGAAGCCAGCCATCATCCCGCGGCTAGCCCCCTCTCCCATGGAATCCAAGCCTTCCGTGATGCTAGCAGTGGTCCCACGGCAGCCTCCGCCTCTGCACCCACGGATCCACGTCCTCCCGTTGATCCCGTGGCCAGCCGTGAAGCTTCCAAGATCTCTTCCGTGCCCCTCTCCCACGGATCCGCTCCTCCCATCATCGCGCCCGAGCTCCATGGATCGTGCCTCCGAGTCCGCCCCTTCCGGAATCCCAAGCATCCTCACTTGCCTATAAATAGGGTGGCCATCGGAAGAAGACGGGGGAGAGGAGGGAGCTCGGCTCGGGCGGGCTGGGTGTTGAGCAAAAAAAATAGGGGAGGCCCTGTTTTCCGACAAGAAGAAGAAGAAAAAAAAAGTAATATTTTATTTGTTTAAGGGGTTCCACCAGGAGAGAGAAGCTTCTTATTTTGTTTACTTTCTGTTATTTGCAAAAGAGAAGGAGTATGAAGCCTCTAATCTCCATTTTATTTGTAATCGATTTTATTTTTATAAAATCTAGCAATTTTCTTTCATGCAATCCCTGTTCTAGGTTCAAGTTAATTTCTGTTTTTCTTTTATGAAATCTTTTAATTTTTCTTTTTATGCAATACATTAAATCTTCCTTTATGCAAATTGTGTTCACTTCAATCTTCTTATTTTCATCCATTTTAATTTATGCCAAAGCTTTTCTTTGATTAGTTAAACATATAAATGCTTTTCGAATTTAAATACATGTTTTTTAGTTAATTTAATTAAAAAAATATTCTCTGGTAGCCCAGAGAATCATTCAACATCCCCGACATAATGTTTTTTTTTAGTTATTCAAAAATCACTTTTGAATCCGAGTGAACGTTTTTTATTTTTAAGCAACTCCAATCGCCTCCCTGTGGATCGACCTCTTACAATCGCTATTCTTCGAGTAGGAAAGGAAAGAGTAAAATTAAATTAAACTTTGTTTGTCGGTTCTAACAATGATCTGTTTAGCATATTTTTAGGTAAACAGGAATCGGACGAACAACTTCCATTGTTCCTTCAATCCGTCCACCATCACAAATTCCTTTAAGATTCAGACCTCAACCATTGGCCTTAAACTTTTCCTTCCCATGTCCAAGTAACACATGTAGGGTTTTAGCATGTTATAATGCGCAGCGGAAGCTAGGGATTTTAAAAAATTTCTTAATAAAGTCCCTTAACATGAAATCCTTATTAGCCTAGATCACCTTAATGGTAACAATCAAATTACATATAAATATAAATATAGGAATAGAAGAATACCTCTAACGCTAAATCCAAGTTTGTAGAATCTCCACGAGGCGTCCAAGTGTCCGCCCTCCAATGGTGATCCACACGAAAACTTAATTCAAGTCTTAAGCTCCAAAGACTTTGATCCTTAATGCAGAATTCTTCTAAAGAACTCTAATGGCTTGCTTTCCTTCCTTTCTATTTTTCTTTCACCTTCTAAAATCACTTCTAATCCTTTTGTCCTAAAAAAGACCACCTTGTCTTGGATTAGGACACCCTAGAAGCAATGCTAGAAAGAGACAAAGCCTTGTAAGAAAGAAGGGATAAGGGAGAGAGAATGCGGTGGAGTTGGAATGAATGAAACCCATGGAGCGCTAGCCTATTTATAATAGGCGTAGGGATGCATCTCCAAGGGGTGCATCCCATCCACACATCCTTTCATGAAAGGGCATCATCTAAAGGGCCATATCAAATAAGAGGAGGCACAGATCAAGTGAGGAGGTGTATCAAATGATATGTTCTTTCATGTGGTGCCATATTTTGACCAAGTCAACAGCACATGCCAATCACATGTCCATCATGCCTCACCTCTTGATCTTTCATGATGATGATCCAAGGGCTCCAATGCAAGGCGCCATTCACTTGACCCATTATGTCTTCATCCAATGGTGGGATTAAGATCCAATGGTCAATTATGATAGCCATCCTCTAACCCAATCCAATTGGGTTAAACCAACTCTCTATTATGTCTTCATCCAACGGTAGATCAAGATCTAACGGTCTAGATTGAATGATTTATTAAATCTAATCCAATTAGACTCAAACCAAGCCAATTAGGTGCCAACTCTTGGCTAACCCATATTAGAACATGATCTAATCAAATTAGATCAATTAAGAATCAAATTCGAATCCAATTCGAATCAGATTCGAATCCAATTCGAATCAGGAGCTAAGAATTTGCAACACCTGCTAGGATGTTTATCTTGCAAACATGATCTAATCCAATTAGACCCTTGATAAGTTTTCTTGTGTGTGACCCATTGGGTTCCATACTTAGCCAGCAATAGGTGTGAGTGCGAGTTGACCCAACTTGATTAGAACTCTTCTAATCGATTTAAGTCCAAACTGCGCGAACCCGAACTTAACAATTAGAATCCTTTCTAATTGGTGATCGAATTAAACTCTTTAATTCGATCAAACCTATAAGACAAAATTGACGTCTAGCAACGTGTCATGTCTACCCAGAAAATATGGAATTTGGTGGAAATACCAAAAATACCCTTCAGTGGCAAGTTACCGTGCAATTCAATCCTTTAATCAAACTGCATCCCAAATATGTATATGAGTATGAATATATGTCAAACTCAATTTCATATTCATATTTTTCTCAATCTTTTAATGATAATTCAAATAATGAAACATTAGAAACTCTTTCTAATTTTTATTCTGCTTTGATCAAAGGCTTCCTGAATTATCATATGATTAGAATAAATAGAATGCTATCTTCTCTTGCTAGAAGTGATTAATTCCTTGTTGACCTACTCATAATCTTTGTACACAATTCACCATATCCAGAAGACCTCGTACATAACTTATTGTCATGAATGAGTGTAAACCAAAATATGGGTTCATGTGCACAAGATACCATGGTGATCTCAGGTCATAGGATCAGTTGCACAACTCCCACTAAGAGAATCATCTTTTGACATGTAAGTAAGGCTTCATAAGATTTCTCTTTGTACGTCAATTCAGTGAACTCATTCCTCTAATGAGTATCCACATCTTTGTATTAGTGTCTCCACACAAATGATTGTGAGATCAATCATCCTCTGCATCGAGCATACATAAGACATGCCAGTCTTTCCGGTAATCATTGATCCCCGACTCAATGTACCAATGACTGGAAATATTTAAGATTAGGATTTTAGGATTTTAAGTCTCACTAGTATGATCTCATCATAGTCTTAAAACCATTGCCCTAATCTAAGGAGTTTATCATAAATATAATCAACAGCATATGATAAAACATAATGCCTTTATTCATATTTAAATGTCATGTACATGATTTGGACAAATCAAAAGAAAAAATCTTTCGCAATACATATTGCGATTGGCTTGTAGGGCTGTTGCCCAGATAGACAATCCAAGAGGGGGGGGTGAATTGGGTTTTAAAATAATTTTAACTATTAAAGCGTTTGTGGGTGACTAATTAATGCTTTTTACAAGATGATTAATTAGTTGCTGTGATGTGTATGAAATGAGAGTAATGGTAAGAGACAAGCAATCACAAACACAAAGCTTTTATAGTGGTTCGGAGCTAACCCTTGCTCCTACGTCCACTCCCCAAGTCTCTCTTGGGAATTCACTATAACCCCTTGGATTACAGCCGGTTGTTTTCCAAGCTCACAACCAAACTTGTTGTTTTACGAGCTCACAACGAACTCGGTCGGTTTTTCCAGGCTCACCGACTAGAACCAACCCCGATTGTTTTTTCGGGATCACAATCGAACCCTTACACGTTGGTTTTACACTCGGCTCACCAACCAACCTCAATACTCTTGATTCAATGCCCCGATTGAACCAAGCAAAGACAAAGGTGTAGATAAAAGAGACAAACAGAAAAATACAGCTTCTCAAAAGCAGATAAATGGCAATATGAACAATAACGAAGTTAAGAGCCCTCAAACGCTTTTAAGTTGGAGAAGAGGAAGGGCTTCTTAAACTTCTGGTCTCCTCTTGAGTGAGTAGTCGACTTGAATGCAGGAGGAGAAGGCTTTTTAATTGCTGGGAAGATGTAGGTGGATGCAGTAAATGCAGATCTTCCTCTTTTTCGTTGAAGATCACGTTGCAGAGCTTGAATGCTTGATTAGTTGGAGTGGAATGGTTCTTCTCTGCCTTGCTACAGTCTTCTGTGGCTATTTAAACCAACCCCCACGGAAACTAGCCGTTAGAGAGCTTTTTCTGCCCGTTCTGCACACTCTGCGCAGCCTGACAATGTGTCCGTTGGTGGGTTAGAGTCGACTCGCGCGATCAGGAGTCGACTCGGCTGTAGCGGGAGTTGACTCAAGCTTTTCCGGAGTCGACTCGGCAACTGTTCCAAATTTGAATTAAAGTTGCCTTCACGACTGGGAGTCGACTCGTCTTGACCTGGAGTCGACTCGCCAACTTCTGGAGCTGACTTGGCAATTTCGGAGTCGGCTCATCCACTGAAGTCCGTGGATCCAATTTTGAATTTGATCCACTCGAGTCGACTCGACTGTCCTGGGAGTCGACTCGAATCTCAGAGCCCGAACTCCCGATTCTCTATCTTTTGGCTCGTCCAGTCTTGGAGTCGACTCGAACTTCCTCGGAGTCGACTCGGCTCTCAGTTTTCGAAACTTGGTCTTCTGTCTTTTTGATGTGAAGCTGTCTTGGAGTCGACTCGAGCTGTCTGGGAGTCGACTCGAATCTCAGAGGCAGTAACTTGGTCTTCTGTCTGTTGATGGTCGCGGAGTCTTGGAGTCGACTCGCATATTGCGGGAGTCGACTCGAATCTCAGAGTCCGAAAATTGCTCTCTGACTTTTTCTTGTGTTCCTCTGAGAGTCGACTCTCACCTTCTTTGGAGTCGACTTGCCATCCATCGGAGTCGACTCGCGTTTCACTGGAGTCGACTCGAATCTCACACCCGAAAACTACTCTCTGACTTTTTCTTTGTGTTCCTCTTGGAGTCGACTCTTACTATCCTGGAGTCGACTCGGTGAACATCGGAGTCGACTCGCGCACTTTGGGAGTCGACTTGTTGACAGGTTCTGAGTTGAAGCTTTCTGTTCTTCTGTCTGTTCTCAGTCGGAGTCGACTCGTACAGATCTGGAGTCGACTCGAGCCCGTGCTAGTGAACTTGATACGCTTGGAGTCGACTCGTGATACTCTGGAGTCGACTCGAGTCTCAGACTTTGGTTCAAGCTGACTTCTTAACTTATCCAAAAATTATGAACCAAGTCTTGAGACACTTAGACAAGATTTTCACTGAAACACTTAATTGAATTCATTAGTAAACAAGAAATATACTCAATTGCTTTGATCTCATCAAAATCAAATAGGGTTTTAATCAATCACTCAACAATCTCTCCCTTTTTGATGATGACAAAACACTGAGTATATGTAAAGTGAATTGCACAATAAACAATGAAATAAAATCCATAAATGAATTCAAATGTCTGGTAATTCAATTTATCCAAGCTTGAAAGGAGTGAAACAATAAATTTCGGAGTTAAAGCTCCCCCTTTCATTTGGAATTATATAAGCCTTCATATCATACAATCAATTGTTTGGCTTATATATATTTAATGATTTAGCTTTCTTAAAAATTCAGATTCTCCCCCTCAACATATGCATTCTACTTTGTTTTGATTCTTTAAATTTTCTTTTAATGCTTTGAAGTTTTTGAACTGAAATTTTGGTTTTTAGAGGGAAAATCTGTCAATTTGTTCTTGAGTAGGATTCAGCTAATCTCCGAATATCCCTTGAATAGATTCTGGAGATTACTCCATTAGGAGCCCCAAAAGAGAGATAATGAGCCTCGGGGTACCGAATCCACTTAGAACAAATTTGTGTGTTTTAAGAGTTTATCTTTTTATTGATTTCCATTGATTTCTTTTACATATTTTATACATATTTTTCTTTCTTTTACATATTTCTTCCCCTTTTTGTCATCATATCAAAAAGGAGGTAAACAGAACACACAATCAAACATAGATCAAAAGGCACATTATTGAAGAAAAATGCGGCTACTCTTGTATTAATTTGTATGTAAGTACATTTCAGAATACAATAAGTAACGTAAAGCAATACATGTCAAAGCAAAATACAAAAAGTAGCTACGGTCTCCTCGAGGATGTAGGTCCTCCTCTCGAGGATGTATCTCCTCCTCTCGAGGATGTGACTCCTCCTCTCGAGGATGTATCTCCTCGAGGCATGCGCTCCACGAGTGATTGGACCGCATTGGTCACGTTCTCTAGCTGGCGAATGATGGCCTGGATGGCCCTGCTCTGTGTCGTATCCAGCTCGAGTACTGACTTCTGCAGTCCGTCCAGCTTGTCGATGAGCACATTCGACAAGCGCTCGGCCCCTGCGGTGGTGGTGGACATGTCACGGCCGATGTCATCCCGCATCTGTCGAGTGGTGCTCGTGACCTCACTCATGCTGTGGAACTGGGCCTGTATCAAGGTCCTCATGTTGTATATCTCTTGCCGCACCTCAGCCGTCATGTCTGTCATGGCTGTCAGGGAAGGGACCAATGCGGAAGATGTGGGCACAGGAGAGGGAGTAGGCACCGCACCCCGGAGCTCCTGGAGCAGATCTCGGACTATCTCCTGCCGCAGCTCCCGGAGCTGCTCAGACGAGATCCGGACCTCCATAGGCTGAGTGGGTGGAGCTGAGGAGGAGGGTCCGGCGGAGGTGGTAGGAGCAGAAGTGGATGGAAAGTCTGGTACATCGGGAAAGTCAGAATCGGGCTCAGGACTGGGGGAAGGTCTGGTGGTCTGTGTGGTGATGGATGACTTCCTAACCCAGATCCCCTCTCTCTTCCGAAACCCCATCCTGTGTAGGGTCTCCGCTCGCATGCGATCTGTCCATCGCAATGCGCGAAAGGGTTCCCCCTCAGGAATGGGAATCTCGTACTCCCTAAACAGAAGGGTGAATATCATGCCGTATGGGAGGGTGAGCCTAGGTCTATCTAGGGGCTCACACATATACCTATAGATGAGTTTGGGAAAGTTGATCGGGGTGTCCTGAAGAATATAAAACATAAGAGCTAGGTCTCTCTCATTTACAAAATCAAATCTCCCTGTCTTAGGGAAGATGGACCTAGACAGTATACTCAAAAGGATTCTCACCTCAATCGGAAGTGAGCTAGCAGAAACCTCGTCTAGAGGTGACTGGGGTGGATGCCCTAGAACGGCCGTAAGGGCCTCAACCCTGTCCTCAGGGTGTGTGGGAGCCACCCCTACTAATGGAAGGTGGAGGATGTGGGCAATAAGATCCTCCGTAACAAATAGAAGGACACCGGCTACTGTGCCCTCGATACCCCCATCTCCCCGATGGACGGTACCATAGAACTCTCTAACAAGACCAGGGTAAGTGGAGAGATCTAATGTGAGGAAGTACTCCAATCCCTGTGTCCTAAGCCTATCACCTATGGTGAACCCTTCCCGGGAGAGATAGTCGAAATCGACATATCTCCCGGTGGTGACGGCCTTCCCGGCCAATGGCCTCGCGGGAACCGCCCTAGGCGGGGAACGAGCCGGAGGTGGTTGCCTCGCGGGATCGTGCCGCGCCTTGGAGCGCCGCTCGGGACCGGCCTCGGGTCGGGACCTCTTCCGGACAACGGTCTTACGCGGCATTATGACCTAGACGGAATGAAAAACCTAAAGGACGGAGAAAGGTCGACGGAGGAGGCTTGGGACCGACCTAGGAAGGGATGAAAAACCTAAGAACCGGTGAAAGATCGACGGAAAAGGGGTTGGAGACGATCGGGGACGACCTAGGAGTCGGCTCTAGGGCTTTTGAACAGTGGCGGCTTGAGAGAAAAGTGTTTTCGAACGACAAATCTAGGGTTAAAAAGTCGGATCCCGACTGCGAGTCGACTCCACTGAGTCGCGAGTCGACTCGACCTCGAGTCGACTCTAGAATATGCGTGAGTCGACTCTCCTTATGCGCCTGAAGACTTCGAGTCGACTCCCGACTATATGCAAGTCGACTCCCCCTCTGCTGCCATCTTTGCGAGTCGACTCCCGCAAATGCGCGAGTCGACTCCCCCTTAGGAGCCGACTCTGAAACTTACTTGAGTCGTCTCTAACCTTGGCACGCACCTAAAAATCATGCTATAATCGTGCCAAATGAGGGAAAAACACTAAAGTATGATCTGATTTGATGATTATTGAAAAGAAACTCTATTTTAACCACAATCTAGTCATCCAAATCAATGAATCTAGTGGAAACCACCACTTGGATGGATCAATCACTCCTAATCCCCTCCTAAGCACACTAAACCTCTCTTCACTTAGGGGTTTTGTAAAAATGTCTGCTAATTGATTATCAGTACAAACAAATTGGAGTGTCACATCATCATTCAATACATGATCTCTTATGAAGTGATGTCTTATCTCAATGTGTTTAGTTCTTGAATGTTGAATTGGATTTTTAGTTAGATTAATGGCACTTGTATTATCACAATTAATGGAATTTTTATCTTGTTTAATGCCATAATCTTCTAATTGTTGTTTAATCCACAAGATTTGAGCACAACAACTCCCGGCTGCAACATATTCAGCTTCAGCAGTAGATAATGCAACCGAGTTTTGTTTCTTGCTAAACCATGAGATAAGATTTTCTCCTAGAAATTGACACGACCCACTGGTACTTTTTCTATCAAGCTTACATCCAGCGAAGTCTGAATCTGTGTATCCTATTAAGTTTAGGCTAGATTCTTTAGAGTACCGTAGCCCTATGTTCTTAGTTCCTATTAAGTATTTAAAAATTCTCTTAACTGCAGCTAGATGTGATTCTTTAGGATTAGCCTGATATCTAGCACACATGCAAACACTAAACATAATATCAGGTCTACTTGCAGTAAGATACAATAAGGATCCTATCATACCTCTATAAAGTTTTTGATCTACAGATTTACCTGATTCATCTTGATCTAATTTGCATGATGAGCTCATGGGGGTGCTGATTGACTTGTTTCCCTCCATATCAAACTTCTTGAGCATCTCCTTGATATACTTGGCTTGATTGATGAAGATGCCTCCTTCAGACTGTTTGATTTTGAAGCCCGAGGAAGTAGTTCAGCTCTCCCATCATGCTCATCTCAAACTCACTCTGCATCAAATCAGCAAATTCTTCGCAGAGGCGATTGTTAGTAGCACCGAAAATGATATCATCAACATAAATCTGTACTAATAACATGTCTTTGTTTTGCTTTTTCAGAAATAGGGTTGTATCTACATTTCCCCTAGAGAATTCATGTTCTAATAGGAATTTGCTAAGTCTCTCATACCATGCTCTAGGTGCTTGTTTTAAACCATAAAGTGCTTTGTTCAGTTTATATACATGATTAGGGTATTGATGATTTTCAAAACCAAGAGGTTGTTCTACATATACCTCCTCATTAATATACCCATTTAAAAATGCACTTTTTACATCCATTTGAAAAAGTTTGAAGTCCTTAGAGGATGCATATGCTAATAATAGTCTAATAGCCTCAAGTCTAGCTACAGGAGCAAAGGTTTCATCAAAATCTATACCTTCTTCTTGATTATAACCCTTTGCTACTAGTCTAGCCTTATTCCTTATAACAATTCCATTTTCATCAAGTTTATTTTTATAAATCCATTTCGTGCCTATAATAGGATATTCAGAAGGTCTCTCTATTAGATTCCATACCTTGTTTCTAGTAAATTGGTTTAATTCTTCTTGCATTGCATTTATCCAATTTACATCATTTTCGGCCTCTTCTATGTGTTTGGGCTCAAAGTGTGAGACAAAAGCTAGATGGTTATTTAAATTTCTAAGGGATGCTCTAGTCCTAACCGGTTGAGATGGATCATCTAGAATTAGTTCCTTAGGATGCCCGTGAGCATACCTCCAAGCTTTAGTTAGCCCATGATCCACAATAGCCTCTTGGCTTGATGATGCTCCTTCACTCAACTTTTGATTATCATCTTGTAATGCTATCTCATCTATCTTTTCTTCAAGAATTTCAACATCATCATCAAAATTAACTTTCTTACTAGAGGAGATGTCACTAGAGTCATCAAATACAACATGTATAGATTCTTCTATAACTAAGGTTCTTTTATTAAAGACTCTATAGGCTTTACTAGTTGTAGAGTAACCTAAGAATATTCCTTCATCTGATTTAGAGTCAAATTTACCTAGATTATCTTTTCCATTATTATGAACAAAACACCTACATCCAAAAACATGAAAGTAATTAACTTTTGGTTTTCTATTTTTCCAAAGTTCATAAGGTGTTTTCTTTATGATGGGTCTTAATAAAACTCTATTTAATATATGGCAAGAAGTATTAATGGCTTTTCCCCAAAAGTACTTAAGGAGGTTACTTTCACATAACATAGTTCTAGCCATTTCCTCTAGAGTCCTATTTTTCCTTTCCACAACTCCATTTTGTTGTGGTGTCCTAGGTGCAGAAAAATTATGAGTTATTCCCTTTTTACTACAAAACTCATTGAATAACTGATTTTCAAATTCGGTACCATGGTCACTTCTAATGGCTATTACTGAAGTATCTCTAGCATTGGTTACTTCCTTATGAAACTTTTTAAATACTGAAAAAGCTTGATCTTTATGTGCTAAGAACATAACCCAAGTGTACCTAGAATAATCATCTACAATAACTAGACCATATTTATTTCCACCTAGGCTTGTTGTTCTAGTTGGTCCGAATAGGTCCATGTGTAATAATTCTAGAGGTCTAGAGGTAGAGACACATTTTATGGATTTAAATGAGTTCCTAGATTGTTTGCCAAATTGACATGCTTCACATATTTTGTTCTTTTCAAATTTTAATTTTGGCAAACCTATCACGGAATCTCTTTTAACTAGTTTAGTTATTGTGTCCATGCTTGCATGACCTAACTTACGGTGCCATAACCAACTAGCATCATTATCTTTAGTTTCATTAACAACTAAACATTGGTTATGTTTTGCAAGATCTTTTAGGTCAACAACATATACATTTCCACGTCTAATCCCTTTAAAAACTAAACTACTGTCATTAGGGTTTGTTATAATGCATAGTGATGGTTTAAACATAACATCATATCCTTTATCACATAATTGACTAATGCTTAACAAGTTATGCTTAAGACCATCAACATATCTAACATTATCTATAAAAGTTGAAGGGGTGATTTGAACTTTACCAATACCAATGATGTGACCTTGGTTGTTGTCTCCAAAAGTCACAGCACCTCCCTTCTTAGCTTCAAGGGTGAAAAATTGATCCTTATCACCCGTCATGTGCCTTGAGCAGCCACTATCCAAATATCAGTAGTTTTTGTTGACCTTGGCTGCAAGACACTCCTACACAAGCAAATCATGTCAACTTAGGTACCCAAGTTTTCTTGGGTCCTTCATGGTTAGTCAAGTTGGTTCCTTTTGGAACCCATACCCTTTTAATTTTCCTTCTTGATTTACCTTTCCTAAAATTACACACATTTGCTTTATGACCTATAGTTCCACAACAAAAGCAGGTTATTTTCTTAGTTTTAGTTTCCCCAGCTTTAACAAAGAAGTTACTAAGAAGTTTTTGTTTATTTCTTGGTTTATATCCTAAACCCGCTTTATTAAATACTGCTCGTTGACTATTGAGTATCATATTTAACTTTTCAGAACTATATGTAAATTTTTCAACTAAGGGTTTTGTATTTGTTAAGTTCTTTAGTTAGTGTTTGATTTTCTATTTTTAGATCATTTAGTTTGTTTGTTAGATCCTTGCTTAAGATTTGTTTGTGGTTTTTAAATTCTGAAAATTTCTTAGTTAGTTTTTCATTATCTTTAGTTAAGGTATTAGTCTTTTGAGTTAAAAGTTGGTTGCTTGTCTTAAGTTCTATATTTTCTTTGGTGATTAAATCCTTATCCTTAACTAATTTATCGTATTTATGTAGGTATGATTGATTAGTTATTTTTAGTTCTTTATTCTTAAGATTTATTGCCTTATATTCTATCATTAATTCATTAAAAGCATCATAAAGTTCATCAAATGTAAAATCAAGCTGTGTTTCGGAAGTTACCTCATTTTCATTGGCCATGAAGCAGAAATTGGCCTTCTCTTCTTGTTCTTCATCCGATGATGAAGATGATGTGTCGGAGTCCGATAGGGTGGTGACAAGGGCTTTCTTCTTCTTGTACTTGCTGCCCTTCTTTAGTAAGGGACACTCAGCTCTGATGTGTCCCGGCTTTTTGCACTCATAGCACCCAATCCCCTCATTTTTCCTTTCCTTACCTTTGTCCTTGCGGTAGGAATTTGAGGGGCCTCTCCTTTGATGATAAGCCTTCTTGTGGTTGATGAATTTTTTGAACTTGCGCACAAGAAGTGCCTCACCATCATCTTCCTCATGTTCTTCTCCTTCACTGCTGCTACTGCAAGATAATTCCTTGTTAGATGAAGTAGATTTCAGAGCTATTACCTTTTTCTTGTGGGAGGACTCTTCCTCGTTGTGTTGCTTCATGGTTAGCTCGTGCGTCATTAAGGATCCAAGAAGCTCCTCGAGTGGTAATTTGTTCAAGTCCTTGGCTTCTTGGATTGCTGTCACTTTAGCTTCCCACGACCTTGGTAGACACCGAAGGATTTTCCTGACAAGCTCACTGTTAGTATAGTTCTTGCCAAGGCTTTTTAGGCCATTGACAATGTCAGTAAACCTAGTGAACATGCTAGTGATTGTCTCATTAGAATCCATTTTAAATAGTTCATACTTATGAACCAATATATTAATTTTGGATTCTTTAACTTGATTTGTGCCCTCATGGGTCACTTCAAGTCTATCCCAGATCTCTTTTGCAGAGTTGCAAGTAGAGACCCTATTGAATTCATTTCTGTCTAAGGCACAGTAAAACACATTCATAGCTTTAGAATTTAGTTGTGCCTTTCTCATGTCATGTTCATCCCAATCCTTTTCTAATTTGGGTACCGTGATACCCTCTACATATGTGGATGGGATGTATAGTCCATTTACTACAATGGTCCACATCTCATAGTCTTGGGCTTGGATGAATATTCTCATCCTAGCCTTCCAGTATGAGTAGTCGGATCCATTAAAGAAAGGGGGTCTTTGGGTGGACTGACCCTCAATGTGGGAAGATCCAAATGGGGTTGTCATTTTGATCTTTTAACTCTTGGATGTAAGAGTTTAGGCTCTGATACCACTTGTTGCCCAGATAGACAACCCAAGAAGGGGGGTGAATTGGGTTTTAAAATAATTTTAACTATTAAAGCGTTTGTGGGTGACTAATTAATGCTTTTTACAAGATGATTAATTAGTTGCTGTGATGTGTATGAAATGAGAGTAATGGTAAGAGACAAGCAATCACAAACACAAAACTTTTATAGTGGTTCGGAGCTAACCCTTGCTCCTACGTCCACTCCCCAAGTCTCTCTTGGGAATTCACTATAACCCCTTGGATTACAGCCGGTTGTTTTCCAAGCTCACAACCAAACTTGTTGTTTTACGAGCTCACAACGAACTCGGTCGGTTTTCCCAGGCTCACCGACTAGAACCAACCCCGATTGTTTTTCCGGAATCACAATCGAACCCTTACACGTTGGTTTTACACTCGGCTCACCAACCAACCTCAATACTCTTGATTCAATGCCCCGATTGAACCAAGCAAAGACAAAGGTGTAGATAAAAGAGACAAACAGAAAAATACAGCTTCTCAAAAGCAGATAAATGGCAATATGAACAATAACGAAGTTAAGAGCCCTCAAACGCTTTTAAGTTGGAGAAGAGGAAGGGCTTCTTAAACTTCTGGTCTCCTCTTGAGTGAGTAGTCGACTTGAATGCAGGAGGAGAAGGCTTTTTAATTGCTGGGAAGATGTAGGTGGATGCAGTAAATGCAGATCTTCCTCTTTTTCGTTGAAGATCACGTTGCAGAGCTTGAATGCTTGATTAGTTGGAGTGGAATGGTTCTTCTCTGCCTTGCTACAGTCTTCTGTGGCTATTTAAACCAACCCCCACGGAAACTAGCCGTTAGAGAGCTTTTTCTGCCCGTTCTGTACACTCTGCGCAGCCTGACAATGTGTCCGTTGGTGGGTTAGAGTCGACTCGCGCGATCAGGAGTCGACTCGGCTGTAGTGGAAGTCGACTCAAGCTTTTCCGGAGTCGACTCGGCAACTGTTCCAAATTTGAATTAAAGTTGCCTTCACGACTGGGAGTCGACTCGTCTTGACCTGGAGTCGACTCGCCAACTTCTGGAGCTGACTTGGCAATTTCGGAGTCGGCTCATCCACTGAAGTCTGTGGATCCAATTTTGAATTTGATCCACTCGAGTCGACTCGACTGTCCTGGGAGTCGACTCGAATCTCAGAGCCCAAACTCCCGATTCTCTGTCTTTTGGCTCGTCCAGTCTTGGAGTCGACTCGAACTTCCTCGGAGTCGACTCGGCTCTCAGTTTCCGAAACTTGGTCTTCTGCCTTTTTGATGTGAAGCTGTCTTGGAGTCGACTCGAGCTGTCTGGGAGTCGACTCGAATCTCAGAGGCAGTAACTTGGTCTTCTGTCTGTTGATGGTCGCGGAGTCTTGGAGTCGACTCGCATATTGCGGGAGTCGACTCGAATCTCAGAGTCCGAAAATTGCTCTCTGACTTTTTCTTGTGTTCCTCTGAGAGTCGACTCTCACCTTCTTTGGAGTCGACTTGCCATCCATCGGAGTCGACTCGCGTTTCACTGGAGTCGACTCGAATCTCAGACCCGAAAACTGCTCTCTGACTTTTTCTTTGTGTTCCTCTTGGAGTCGACTCTTACTATCCTGGAGTCGACTCGGTGAACATCGGAGTCGACTCGCGCACTTTGGGAGTCGACTCGTTGACAGGTTCTGAGTTGAAGCTTTCTGTTCTTCTGTCTGTTCTCAGTCGGAGTCGACTCGTACAGATCTGGAGTCGACTCGAGCCCGTGCCAGTGAACTTGATACGCTTGGAGTCGACTCGTGATACTCTGGAGTCGACTCGAGTCACAGACTTTGGTTCAAGCTGACTTCTTAACTTATCCAAAAATTATGAACCAAGTCTTGAGACATTTAGACAATATTTTCACTGAAACACTTAATTGAATTCATTAGTAAACAAGAAATATACTCAATTGCTTTGATCTCATCAAAATCAAATAGGGTTTTAATCAATCACTCCACAAGGGCATCTACTCTTTCAATCTCCCACATGCACTAAAGCCAATCGCTCTTATATTTTATCCCCATACAATCGAGGTGGCGATCGAACTGCTGTTGTGGTAGAGCTTTAGTGAACGGGTCTGCTAAGTTGTTCTTTATGTCTACTCGTTCAATAACTATGTCTTGTCTCTCGACGATCTCTCGAATGAGGTGGAAGCGTCTTAGAATGTGCTTGGATTTGTGATGAGACCTTGGTTCTTTCGCTTGAGCAACAGCTCCAGTGTTATCATAATAAACTGGGACTGGTCCAGCAATCTCAGGAACTACTCCTAACTCAGAGATGAACTTCTTCATCCAGACAGCTTCCTTAGCGGCTTCACTTACAGCAATGTATTCTGCCTCAGTAGTTGAGTCAGCTACAGTTTGCTGTTTGGAACTCTTCCAGCTCACTGCACCACCATTTAGGGTAAAGACATACCCTGAAGTGGACTTGCTATCATCTGGGTCTGACTGAAAACTAGAATCAGAAAATCCTTCTAGTTTCAACTCAGATCCTCCATAAACTAGAAAAATATCTTTAGTCCTTCTCAAGTACTTAAGAATATTTTTCACAGCTATCCAATGATCCTCTCCTGGATCAGCCTGGAATCTGCTTGTTATGCCTAAGGCATAAGCAACATCAGGTCTAGTACATAGCATAGCATACATAATCGATCCTACTGCCGAAGCATAGGGAATAGAATTCATTCTATTTCTCTCTTCAGATGTCTTAGGAGACATTTTCTTAGAGAGACGTATGCCATTACTCATAGGCAAGTAACCTCTTTTACTTCCTTCCATGCTGAATCTTTTCAGCACACGATCTATGTACTTAGACTGGGACAAGCCTAGCATCCTTTTAGATCTATCCCTATAGATCTTTATACCAAGTATATAGGATGCTTCTCCCAAATCTTTCATGGAAAAGCTTTTTGATAGCCAAGTCTTGACCGATTGTAACATTGGAATATCATTTCCAATGATCAGTATGTCATCTACATACAATATTAAGAAGACAATGGCACTCCCACTAGTCTTCTTGTACACACATGGTTCATCCACATTTTTGATAAAACCAAACTCTTCGACTGTTGTATCAAAACGGATGTTCCAACTCCTCGATGCTTGCTTTAATCCATAAATGGATCTCTTAAGCTTGCATACTTGATTTGCTCTTCCACTTGAGACAAATCCTTCTGGCTGTGTCATGTAAACCTCTTCCTCAAGATAACCATTAAGGAAAGCGGTTTTGACATCCATCTGCCAGATTTCATAATCATAGTATGCAGCTATTGCAAGCAAAATCCGAATAGATTTAAGCATGGCAACTGGTGAAAAAGTTTCATCATAGTCAATTCCTTGCTTTTGCCTGAAACCTTTTGCCACCAATCTAGCCTTGTAGGTTTCTACTTGGCCATTTGCTCCAATCTTCTTCTTATAGACCCATTTGCAACCTATAGGGTTTACACCTTCTGGTGCATCAACCAAAGTCCATACTTGGTTGGTATACATAGAGTCTATTTCGGATTTCATAGCTTTTAACCATTTGTTAGAGTCATTACTTATGATAGCTTCCGAATAGGTCAGAGGATCATCATTTTCGACGATGTGGGCTGAAGGGTTTTAGCATGTTATAATGCGCAGCGGAAGCTAGGGATTTTAAAAAATTTCTTAATAAAGTCCCTTAACATGAAACCCTTATTAGCCTAGATCACCTTAATGGTAACAATCAAATAACATATAAATATAAATATAGGAATAGAAGAATACCTCTAACGCTAAATCCAAGTTTGTAGAATCTCCACGAGGCGTCCAAGTGTCCGCCCTCCAACGGTGATCCACACGAAAACTTAATTCAAGTCTTAAGCTCCAAAGACTTTGATCCTTAATGCAGAATTCTTCTAAAGAACTCTAATGGCTTGCTTTCCTTCCTTTCTATTTTTCTTTCACCTTCCAAAATCACTTCTAATCCTTTTGTCCTAAAGAAGACCACCTTGTCTTGGATTAGGACACCCTAGAAGCAATGCTAGAAAGAGACAAAGCCTTGTAAGAAAGAAGGGATAAGGGAGAGAGAATGCGGTGGAGTTGGAATGATGAAACCCATGGAGCGCTAGCCTATTTATAATAGGCGTAGGGATGCATCTCCAAGGGATGCATCCCATCCACATATCCTTTCATGAAAGGGCATCATCTAAAGGGCCATATCAAATAAGAGGAGGCACAGATCAAGTGAGGAGGTGTATCAAATGATATATCCTTTCATGTGGTGCCATATTTTGACCAAGTCAACATCACATGCCAATCACATGTCCATCATGCCTCACCTCTTGATCTTTCATGATGATGATCCAAGGGCTCCAATGCAAGGCGCCATTCACTTGACCCATTATGTCTTCATCCAATGGTGGGATTAAGATCCAATGGTCAATTATGATAGCCATCCTCTAACCCAATCCAATTGGGTTAAACCAACTCTCCATTATGTCTTCATCCAACGGTAGATCAAGATCTAACGGTCTAGATTGAATGATTTATCAAATCTAATCCAATTAGACTCAAACCAAGCCAATTAGGTGCCAACTCTTGGCTAACCTATATTAGAACATGATCTAATCAAATTAGATCAATTAAGAATCAAATTCGAATCTAATTCGAATCAGGAGCTAAGTGTTTGCAACACCTGCTAGGATGTTTATCTTGCAAATATGATCTAATCCAATTAGACCCTTGATAAGTTTCCTTGTGTGTGACCCATTGGGTTCCATACTTAGCCAGTAATAGGTGTGAGTGTGAGTTGACCCAACTTGATTAGAACTCTTCTAATCAATTTAAGTCCAAACTGCGCGAACCCGAACTTAACAATTAGAATTCTTTCTAATTGGTGATCGAATTAAACTCTTTAATTCGATCAAACCTATAAGACAAGATTGACGTCTAGCAACGTGTCATGTCTACCCGAAAAATATGGAATTTGGTGGAAATACCAAAAATACCCTTCAGTGGCAAGTTACCGTGCAATTCAATCCTTTAATCAAACTGCATCCCGAATATGTATATAAGTATGAATATATGTCAAACTCAATTTCATATTCATATCTTTCTCAATCTTTTAATGATAATTCAAATAATGAAACATTAGAAACTCTTTCTAATTTTCATTCTGCTTTGATCAAAGGCTTCCTGAATTATCATATGATTAGAATAAATAGAATGCTATCTTCTCTTACTAGAAGTGATTAATTCCTTGTTGACCTACTCATAATCTTCATACACAATTCACCATATCCAGAAGACCTCGTACACAACTTATTGTCATGAATGAGTGTAAACCAAAACATGGGTTCATGTGCACAAGATACCATGGTGATCTCAGGTCATAGGATCAGTTGCACAACTCCCACTAAGAGAATCATCTTTTGACATGTAAGTAAGACTTCATAAGATTTTCTCTTTGTAGGTCAATTCAGTGAACTCATTCTTCTAATGAGCACCCACATCTTTGTATTAGTGTCTTCACACAAGTGATTGTGAGATCAATCACCCTCTGCATCGAGCATACATAAGATGTGCCAGTCTTTCTGGTAAACATTGATCCCCGACTCAATGTACCAATGACTTGGAATATTTAAGATTAGGATTTTAGGATTTTAGGTCTCACTAGTATGATCTCATCATAGCCTCAAAACCATTGCCCTAATCTAAGGGGTTTATCATAAATATAATCAACAGCATATGATAAAACACAATGCATTTATTCATATTTAAATGTCATGTACATGATTTGGAAAATCAAAAGAAAACCCTCCGCAATACATATTGCGATTGGCTTGTAGGGCATCTACTCTTTCAATCTCCCACTTGCACTAAAGCCAATCGCTCTTATATTTCATCCCCATACAATCGAGGTGGCGATCGAACTGCTGTTGTGGTAGAGCTTTAGTGAACGGGTCTGCTAGATTGTTCTTTGTGTCTACTCATTCAATCACTATGTCTTGTCTCTCGACGATCTCTCGAACGAGGTGGAAGCGTCTTAGAATGTGCTTGGATTTGTGATGAGACCTTGGTTCCTTCGCTTGAGCAACACCTCCAGTGTTATCACAATAAACTGGGACTGGTCCAGCAATCTCAGGAACTACTCCTAACTCAGAGATGAACTTCTTCATCCAGACAGCTTCCTTAGCGGCTTCACATACAGCAATGTATTCTGCCTCAGTAGTTGAGTCAGCTACAGTTTGCTGTTTGGAACTCTTCCATCTCACTGCACCACCATTTAGGGTAAAAACATACCCTGAAGTGGACTTGCTATCATCTGGATCTGACTGAAAACTAGAATCAGAAAATCCTTCTAGTTTCAACTCAGATCCTCCATAAACTAGAAAAATATCTTTAGTCCTTTTCAAGTACTTAAGAATATTTTTTACAGCTATCCAATGATCCCCTCCTGGATCAGCCTGGAATTTGCTTGTTATGCCTAAGGCATAAGCAACATCAGGCCTAGTATATAGTATAGCATACATAATCGATCCTACTGCCGAAGCATAGGGAATAGAATTCATTCTATTTCTCTCTTCAGATGTCTTAGGAGACATCTTCTTAGAGAGACGTATGCCATGACTCAAAGGTAAGTAACCTCTTTTACTTCCTTCCATGCTGAATCTTTTCAGCACATTATCTATGTACCTAGACTGGGACAAGCCTAGCATCCTTTTAGATCTATCCCTATAGATCTTTATACCAAGTATATAGGATGCTTCTCCCAAGTCTTTCATGGAAAAGCTTTTTGATAGCCAAGTCTTGACCGATTGTAACATTGGAATATCATTTCCAATGATCAGTATGTCATCTACATACAATATTAAGAAGACAATGGCACTCCCACTAGTCTTCTTGTACACACATGGTTCATCCACATTTTTGATAAAACCAAACTCTTTGACTGTTGTATCAAAACGGATGTTCCAACTCCTCGATGCTTGCTTTAATCCATAAATGGATCTCTGAAGCTTGCATACTTGATTTGCTCTCCCACTTGAGATAAATCCTTCTGGCTGTGTCATGTAAACCTCTTCCTCAAGATAACCATTAAGAAAGGCGGTTTTGACATCCATCTGCCAGACTTCATAATCATAGTATGCAGCTATTGCAAGCAAAATCCGAATAGATTTAAGCATGGCAACTGGTGAAAAAGTTTCATCATAGTCAATTCCTTGCTTTTGCCTGAAACCTTTTGCCACCAATCTAGCCATGTAGGTTTCTACTTGGCCATCTGCTCCAATCTTCTTCTTATAGACCCATTTGCAACCTATAGGGTTTACACCTTCTGGTGTATCAACTAAAGTCCATACTTGGTTGGTATACATAGAGTCTATTTCGGATTTCATAGCTTCTAACCATTTGTTAGAGTCATTACTCATGATAGCTTCCGAATATGTCAGAGGATCATCATTTTCAACGATGTGGGCTTCATCATTCTCAATGATAAACCCATACCTCTTAGGTGTATTTCGCACTCTATTTGACCTTTGGAGAGGAGATGTGTGTTGTGGTTGTACTTCATCAATGGGTTCATTTGGTTGAAGAATTTTTTGTGTTTCTATTTGTAGGTCTTGAACTTAATTAAGTTCAATTCTTTTTTTACTGCCCTTTTCTATGATAAACTCTTTTTCTAAAAAAGTGGCATGCTTACTAACAAATATCTTTTATTCAGTAGGGTGATAGAAGAGATATCCAACACTTTCTTTGGAATAACCTACAAATGTACATTTATCTGATCTAGCACTTAGCTTATGTCCAAAATTTCTTTTGACATATGCTTGGCAGCCCCATATTTTAAAGTATTTAAGATTGGGCTTCCTACCTCTCCATATCTCATATGGAGTACTAGATACAGATTTTGAAGGTATCCTGTTTAGCACATATGTGGCAGTTTCTAAGGCATAACCCCAGAAGGAAATAGGAAGATCTGTAAAGCACATAATGGACCTTACCATATCTAATAGAGTACGATTCCTCCATTCAGCTACACCATTTAATTGTGGCGTATACGGAGGTGTCCATTCAGAGAGAATGCCCTTTTCTTTAAGATGATTTAAAAACTCACTAGAAAGGTATTCACCTCCTCGATCAGATCGAAGGATTTTAATACACTTTCCGGTTTGTTTTTCAACCATACTTTGATACTCTTTAAACTTATCGAAGGCTTCGAATTTATGTTTCATAAGATACACAAATCCGAATCTTGATAAATCATCAGTGAATGTGATGAGGTAAGAGTATCCACCTCTAGCTGGAGTTGTCATAGGACCACATACATCTGTATGTATAAGTCCTAATAACTCACTTGTCCTTTCTCCATGTCCAGTGAATGGAGACTTGGTCATTTTTCCCATAAGACAAGATTCACAAGTTCCTAATGATTCATAATCATAAGGATCAAAGAACTCTTCTTTGTATAACTTGTTGATTCTTGATTCACTTATGTGACCAAGTCGGCAATGCCAAAGAAGGGTATTATTCACTTCCTCTCTCTTTCTTTTATTGCTTTTATTAATATGAAAGACATTGTCATTAAGTAATAAAACAAGAAGACCATTTTCCATAATGCCATTGCAAAGATGCTTATTAGAAAAATAAATAGAGCAACCATTGCCCTTTCCATTAATTTCAAAGCCTTTCTTTAACAACAAAGGAATGGAAATTACATTTCTAATAATTTTGGGCATATAATAACAATCTTCTAATTGTAGGAGCTCTCCCGAAGGCAACTCCAAGTTGTAAGTTCCAACAGCTTCAGCCTGGATGGACTCTCCTCCAGCGCCATATAGCTCGAAGTCACCTTTCTTCAAAATTTTAATTTTCTGTAGTCCATGCAAAGATTTGCAAATGTGAAAACCACAGCCAGTATCCAATACCCATGAATTTGAATTTGAAGAACTTAATGACAAGTTGGCATGTAACATAAACATACCTTTCGATGCAACTCTTGCATCGGTCTTCATACTTGCAAGAAAACTCTTGCAATTCCTTTTCCAGTGGCCAGCTTTGCCGCAATGAAAACAGGTACTTGATCCAGAGTTTTTCTTTCCTTTTTTCTTTTTGATGCTACTCTTAGGGTTCAATCTTTTCTTAGAACCCTTATTTCCCGATTTCCTCTTAGAGGTGCTATCTATAAGAAGGAGTGGACCTTTATCCTTCTTAATATGGCCTTCAGCTGTTTTGAGCATATTTAACAGCTCGGGCAGGAAGGTGTTCAGCTTGTTCATGTGAAAGTTCACAACAAACTGAGAGAATGAATCAGGCAGTGATTGCAGGATCAAATCCTGACTGAGCTCACTATCCATAGCAAAACCTAATTGACTTAATCTGGTGATTAAGTCTATAACCATAAGAACATGGTTTTGCACTGGAGTTCCTTCATTCATTCTAGCACGGAACAACTGCTTAGATATTTCATACCTAGCAGTCCTGCTTTGTTCTCCATACAACTCTTTTAAATTGAGAAGTATGGATTGAGTGTCCATGCTTTCATGTTGCCTCTGTAATTCATTGTTCATAGAGGCAAGTATGATACATTTGACAGTCAAACTGTCATTTTTCCACATCTTATGTGTGGCAACCTCCTCTTCTGTAGCATCATTCCCTAGATCTCCAAGATCAGGGGTTTCAAGTATATACGAAATTTTCTCCTGAGTGAGTACTATCTTTAAATTCCTCAACCAGTCCACATAGTTTGGACCGGTCAACTTGTTGGCATCTAAGATGCCTCTTAGTGAAAGTGAAGAAGCCATTTAATAATTCTACATATGCAAGAACAAAACTAACATAAGCAGACCAATCATGATGACATGTTTGCAACTAGATAAGGACTTTAATCTAATTTGTCTTCTACTATTTTTATCGAATATCATAGCCCTCTCCTATAATAAACGTGAAAATATAATTTTTCTTAGTAGGGTTGAGATCCTAATTCATCATAAAAAGCCTTGTGGTTACACAACAAACCCTTATAAGTTCAAAAGTAGGAAACTCTTTCCAATTGCATCTCATGCAATTCTCAACTTTATCTTGTCCTCTTAAAACACTTATTGCCTTGTGTTAGCACAACAAACAATAATGTTTTAGTTAAGTCAAACCCTTCATTTCCATATAGTCATATTCGAATAATATTGCCCTTGTGGTTGCACAACAAAGCAATATATTAAAATATGCAATAAGCATCTTAATGCACCAAGACAATATAAAATCAGTCCCCATAGCAAGCCTTGTGTTAGCACAACAAACTAGCATGGATCTTGACATAATAATGTCGAAGCATGAATGAAGGCTATCAATAGTGTTATATCAATATTAAGCTTATCCATAATAGGCAATCAAACAATTGGCCAGGTAAGCAGGTGGGAGGCTCCTCTTACTCAGAGAGTAAGGTCCTAATTAGAGAACCACCTTTAGTGCTTTCCTTAGACACCAATTAGATTAATTGTTCTAGAATGGGTTAGCCCAAAGTTTTTCAACACTATGACTTAATGTAATTTTTATTGAGGGCTTACTAGTCTCTAGCACATTCTTTAATTGTAACATATATTTAACATGTCTAAAATAAACTATCATGCATCATGGCTATCTCATAGCATGTATAAATCATAAGCAATTAATTAACATGCTTCAACATATCTTTATATGGAAAAATTTATATCATGACATTTTATTACATATCATATCATATATGAATCATACATTTCAGCATTTCTCTAAGCATATGACATTACTATCTCATAGTAAATTAATAATCATACATCATGCATAATTATTTGATTGAACCAATTAAGGACGGCTCTGATACCACTGAAGGGTTTTAGCATGTTATAATGCGCAGCGGAAGCTAGGGATTTTAAAAAATTTCTTAATAAAGTCCCTTAACATGAAACCCTTATTAGCCTAGATCACCTTAATGGTAACAATCAAATAACATATAAATATAAATATAGGAATAGAAGAATACCTCTAACGCTAAATCCAAGTTTGTAGAATCTCCACGAGGCGTCCAAGTGTCCGCCCTCCAACGGTGATCCACACGAAAACTTAATTCAAGTCTTAAGCTCCAAAGACTTTGATCCTTAATGCAGAATTCTTCTAAAGAACTCTAATGGCTTGCTTTCCTTCCTTTCTATTTTTCTTTCACCTTCCAAAATCACTTCTAATCCTTTTGTCCTAAAGAAGACCACCTTGTCTTGGATTAGGACACCCTAGAAGCAATGCTAGAAAGAGACAAAGCCTTGTAAGAAAGAAGGGATAAGGGAGAGAGAATGCGGTGGAGTTGGAATGATGAAACCCATGGAGCGCTAGCCTATTTATAATAGGCGTAGGGATGCATCTCCAAGGGATGCATCCCATCCACATATCCTTTCATGAAAGGGCATCATCTAAAGGGCCATATCAAATAAGAGGAGGCACAGATCAAGTGAGGAGGTGTATCAAATGATATATCCTTTCATGTGGTGCCATATTTTGACCAAGTCAACATCACATGCCAATCACATGTCCATCATGTCTCACCTCTTGATCTTTCATGATGATGATCCAAGGGCTCCAATGCAAGGCGCCATTCACTTGACCCATTATGTCTTCATCCAATGGTGGGATTAAGATCCAATGGTCAATTATGATAGCCATCCTCTAACCCAATCCAATTGGGTTAAACCAACTCTCTATTATGTCTTCATCCAACGGTAGATCAAGATCTAACGGTCTAGATTGAATGATTTATCAAATCTAATCCAATTAGACTCAAACCAAGCCAATTAGGTGCCAACTCTTGGCTAACCTATATTAGAACATGATCTAATCAAACTAGATCAATTAAGAATCAAATTCGAATCTAATTCGAATCAGGAGCTAAGGGTTTGCAACACCTGCTAGGATGTTTATCTTGCAAATATGATCTAATCCAATTAGACCCTTGATAAGTTTCCTTGTGTGTGACCCATTGGGTTCCATACTTAGCCAGCAATAGGTGTGAGTGCGAGTTGACCCAACTTGATTAGAACTCTTCTAATCGATTTAAGTCCAAACTGCGCGAACCCGAACTTAACAATTAGAATCCTTTCTAATTGGTGATCGAATTAAACTCTTTAATTCGATCAAACCTATAAGACAAGATTGACGTCTAGCAACGTGTCATGTCTACCCGGAAAATATGGAATTTGGTGGAAATACCAAAAATACCCTTCAGTGGCAAGTTACCGTGCAATTCAATCCTTTAATCAAACTGCATCCCGAATATGCATATGAGTATGAATATATGTCAAACTCAATTTCATATTCATATCTTTCTCAATCTTTTAATGATAATTCAAATAATGAAACATTAGAAACTCTTTCTAATTTTCATTCTGCTTTGATCAAAGGCTTCCTGAATTATCATATGATTAGAATAAATAGAATGCTATCTTCTCTTACTAGAAGTGATTAATTTCTTGTTGACCTACTCATAATCTTCATACACAATTCACCATATCCAGAAGACCTCGTACACAACTTATTGTCATGAATGAGTGTAAACCAAAACATGGGTTCATGTGCACAAGATACCATGGTGATCTCAGGTCATAGGATCAGTTGCACAACTCCCACTAAGAGAATCATCTTTTGACATGTAAGCAAGACTTCATAAGATTTTCTCTTTGTAGGTCAATTCAGTGAACTCATTCTTTTAATGAGCACCCACATCTTTGTATTAGTGTCTTCACACAAGTGATTGTGAGATCAATCACCCTCTGCATCGAGCATACATAAGATGTGCCAGTCTTTCTGGTAAACATTGATCCCCGACTCAATGTACCAATGACTTGGAATATTTAAGATTAGGATTTTAGGATTTTAGGTCTCACTAGTATGATCTCATCATAGCCTCAAAACTATTGCCCTAATCTAAGGGGTTTATCATAAATATAATCAACAGCATATGATAAAACACAATGCCTTTATTCATATTTAAATGTCATGTACATAATTTTGAAAATCAAAAGAAAACCCTCCGCAATACATATTGCGATTGGCTTGTAGGGCATCTACTCTTTCATGGGCTTCATCATTCTCAATGATAAACCCATACCTCTTAGGTGCATTTCGCACTCTATCTGACCTTTGGAGAGAAGATGTGTGTTGTAGTTGTACTTCATCAATGGGTACATCTGGTTGAAGAATTTCTTGTGTTTCTATTTGTAGGTCTTGAACTTCATTAAGTTCAATTCTTCTTTCACTGCCCTTTTCTAAGATAAACTCTTTTTCTAAGAAAGTGGCATGCCTACTAACAAATACCTTTTGTTCAGTAGGGTGATAGAAGAGATATCCAATACTTTCTTTGGAATAACCTACAAATGTACATTTATCTGATCTAGCCCTTAGCTTATGTCCAAAATTTCTTTTGACATATGCTTGGCAGCCCCATATTTTAAAATATTTAAGATTGGGCTTTCTACCTCTCCATATCTCATATGGAGTACTAGATACAGATTTTGAAGGTATCCTGTTTAGCACATATGTAGCAGTTTCTAAGGCATAACCCCAGAAGGAAATAGGAAGATCTGTAAAGCACATCATGGATCTTACCATATCTAATAGAGTACGATTCCTCCGTTCAGCTACACCATTTAGTTGTGGCGTATACGGAGGTGTCCATTCAGAAAGAATGCCCTTTTCTTTAAGATGATTTAAAAAATCACTAGAAAGGTATTCACCTCCTCGATCAGATCGAAGGATTTTAATACACTTTCCGGTTTGTTTTTCAACCATACTTTGATACTCTTTAAACTTATCAAAGGCTTCGGATTTATGTTTCATAAGATACACAAATCCGAACCTTGATAAATCATCAGTGAATGTGATGAAGTAAGAGTATCCACCTTTAGCTGGAGTTGTCATAGGACCACATACATCTGTATGTATAAGTCCTAATAACTCACTTGCCCTTTCTCCATGTCCAGTGAATGGAGACTTGGTCATTTTTCCCATAAGACAAGATTCACAAGTTCCTAATGATTCATAATCATAAGGATCAAAGAACTCTTCTTTGTATAACTTGTTGATTCTTGATTCACTTATGTGACCAAGTCGGCAATGCCAAAGGAGGGTATTATTCACTTCCTCTCTCTTTCTTTTATTGCTTTTATTAATATGAAAGACATTGTCATTAAGTAATAAAACTAGAAGACCATTTTCCATAATGCCATTGCAAAGATGCTTATTAGAAAAATAAATAGAGCAACCATTGCCCTTTCCATTAATTTCAAAACATTTCTTTAACAACAAAGGAATGGAAATTACATTTCTAATAATTTTGGGCATATAATAACAATCTTCTAATTGTAGGAGCTTTTCCGAAGGCAATTCCAAGTTGTAGGTTCCAACAGCTTCAGCCTGGATGGACTCTCCTCCAGCGCCATACAGCTCGAAGTCACCTTTCTTCAAAATTTTAATTTTCTGTAGTCCATGCAAAGATTTGCAAATGTGAAAACCACAGCCAGTATCCAATACCCATGAATTTGAATTTGAAGAACTTAATGACAAGTTGGCATGTAACATAAACATACCTTTTGATGCAACTCTTGCATCGGTCTTCATACTTGCAAGAAAACTCTTGCAATTCCTTTTCCAGTGGCCAGCTTTGCCGCAATGAAAACAGGTACTTGATCCAGAGTTTTTCTTTCCTTTTTTCTTTTTGATGCTACTCTTAGGGTTCAATCTTTTCTTAGAACCCTTATTTCCCGATTTCCTCATAGAGGTGCTATTTATAAGAAGGAGTGGACCTTTATCCTTCTTAATATGGCCTTCAGCTGTTTTGAGCATATTTAACAGCTCGGGCAGGGAGGTGTTCAGCTTGTTCATGTGAAAGTTCACAACAAATTGAGAAAATGAATCAGGCAGTGATTGCAGGATCAAATCCTGACTGAGCTCACTATCCATAGCAAAACCTAATTGACTTAATCTGGTGATCAAGTCTATAACCATAAGAACATGGTTTTGCACTGGAGTTCCTTCATTCATTCTAGCACGGAACAACTGTTTAGATATCTCATACCTAGCAGTCCTGCTTTGTTCTCCATACAACTCTTTTAAATTGAGAAGTATGGATTGAGTGTCCATGCTTTCATGTTGCCTCTGTAATTCATTGCCCATAGAGGCAAGTATGATACATTTGACAGTCAAACTGTCATTTTTCCACATCTTATGTGTGGCAACCTCCTCTTCTGTAGCAATATCCCCTAGATCTCCAAGATCAGGGGTTTCAAGTATATAGGAAATTTTCTCCTGAGTGAGTACTATCTTTAAATTCCTCAACCAGTCCACATAGTTTGGACCGGTCAACTTGTTGGCATCTAAGATGCCTCTTAGTGAAAGTGAAGAAGCCATTTAATAATTCTACATATGCAAGAACAAAACTAACATAAGCAGACCAATCATGATGACATGTTTGCAACTAGATAAGGACTTTAATCTAATTTGTCTCCTACTATTTTTATCGAATATCATAGCCCTCTCCTATGATAAACGTGAAAATATATTTTTTCTTAGTAGGGTTGAGATCCTAATTCATCATAAAAAGTCTTGTGGTTACACAACAAACCCTTATGAGTTCAAAAGTAGGAAACTCTTTCCAATTGCATCTCATGCAATTCTCAACTTTATCTTGTCCTCTTAAAATACTTATTGCCTTGTGTTAGCACAACAAACAATAATGTTTTAGTTAAGTCAAACCCTTCATTTCCATATAGTCATATTCGAATAATATTGCCCTTGTGGTTGCACAACAAAGCAATATATTAAAATATGCAATAAGCATCTTAATGCACCAAGACAATATAAAATCAGTCCCCATAGCAAGCCTTGTGTTAGCACAACAAACTAGCATGGATCTTGACATAATAATGTCGAAGCATGAATGAAGGCTATCAATAGTGTTATATCAATATTAAGCTTATCCATAATAGGCAATCAAACAATTGGCCAGGTAAGCAGGTGGGAGGCTCCTCTTACTCAGAGAGTAAGGTCCTAATTAGAGAACCACCTTTAGTGTTTTTCTTAGACACCAATTAGATTAATTATTCTAGAATGGGTTAGCCCAAAGTTTTTCAACACTATGACTTAATGTAATTTTTATTGAGGGCTTACTAGTCTCTAGCACATTCTTTAATTGTAACATATATTTAACATGTCTAAAATAAACTATCATGCATCATGGCTATCTCATAGCATGTATAAATCATAAGCAATTAATTAACATGCTTCAACATATCTTCACATGAAAAATTTCATATCATGACATTTTATTACATATCATATTATATATGAATCATATAATTCAGCATTCCTCTAAACATATGACATTACTATCTCATAGTAATCTAACAATCATACATCATGCATAATCACCTGATTGAACCAATTAAGGGTGGCTCTGATACCACTGTAGGGTTTTAGCATGTTATAATGCGCAGTGGAAGCTAGGGATTTTAAAAAATTTCTTAATAAAGTCCCTTAACATGAAACCCTTATTAGCCTAGATCACCTTAATGGTAACAATCAAATAACATATAAATATAAATATAGGAATAGAAGAATACCTCTAACGCTAAATCCAAGTTTGTAGAATCTCCACGAGGCGTCCAAGTGTCCGCCCTCCAACGGTGATCCACACGAAAACTTAATTCAAGTCTTAAGCTCTAAAGACATTGATCCTTAATGCAGAATTCTTCTAAAGAACTCTAATGGCTTGCTTTCCTTCCTTTCTATTTTTCTTTCACCTTCTAAAATCACTTCTAATCCTTTTGTCCTAAAGAAGACCACCTTGTCTTGGATTAGGACACCCTAGAAGCAATGCTAGAAAGAGACAAAGCTTTGTAAGAAAGAAGGGATAAGGGAGAGAGAATGCGGTGGAGTTGGAATGAATGAAACCCGTGGAGCGCTAGCCTATTTATAATAGGCGTAGGGATGCATCTCCAAGGGGTGCATCCCATCCACACATCCTTTCATGAAAGGGCATCATCTAAAGGGCCAAATCAAATAAGAGGAGGCACAGATCAAGTGAGGAGGTGTATCAAATGATATGTCCTTTCATGTGGTACCATATTTTGACCAGGTCAACAGCACATGCCAATCACATGTCCATCATGCCTCACCTCTTGATCTTTCATGATGATGATCCAAGGGCTCCAATGCAAGGCGCCATTCACTTGACCCATTATGTCTTCATCCAATGGTGGGATTAAGATCCAATGGTGGGATTAAGATCCAATGGTCAATTATGATAGCCATCCTCTAACCCAATCCAATTGGGTTAAACCAACTCTCCATTATGTCTTCATCCAATGGTAGATCAAGATCTAACGGTCTAGATTGAATGATTTATTAAATCTAATCCAGTTAGACTCAAACCAAGCCAATTAGGTGCCAACTCTTGGCTAACCCATATTAGAACATGATCTAATCAAATTAGATCAATTAAGAATCAAATTCGAATCCAATTCGAATCATATTCGAATCCAATTCGAATCAGGAGCTAAGGATTTGCAACACCTGCTAGGATGTTTATCTTGCAAACATGATCTAATCCAATTAGATCCTTGATAAGTTTTCTTATGTGTGACCCATTGGGTTCCATACTTAGCCAGCAATAGGTGTGAGTGCGAGTTGACCCAACTTGATTAGAACTCTTCTAATCGATTTAAGTCCAAACTGCGCGAACCCAAACTTCCCTCTTCAACTTCATGGCGTGGACTAGTGCTGAAGAGACTATGTTCTTGCTGCTGCCGCCATCGATGATTACGTTGCACATCGTATTATTGATGGTGCAGCAGGTCTTGAAGAGGCTATTGAAAGAGTAGATGCCCTATAAGCCAATCATTTGATGGGTTTCTCTTTGTAATCCTCCAAATCATGTACTTTGACACTCGATATATATCAATAAAGGCATTGTGTTTCATCATTTGCTGCTTATCTATTTTATTATTGGATGATGAACCCCATAAATTAGGACATTGGTTTTAGGGTTATGATGAGATCATACCAGACAATTAGAATCAAGTTTTGGTGGAGCTAGAGTCTTGAACCCATTCCTGTGTGGATCAACATCGGAGGGTGAACATTTGGGCACCTTAGGACATCTTCAGACATATTGGATATAGCGTGACAGGTATTCTTCTATACCAAGATTATATTTTCTACATTATTTGGTTATACTATTAAGGCGATCTTGGCTTATTAGGGTTTCATATAATGGGTTTTATAAGAAAATTTTATAATCCCGTATCTTCCGCTGTGCCCTAGGGCAATGGGAAACCCAACAGTGGTATCAGAGCCACCCTTAATCAGTTTAACCAAATGATAATACATGCTATTATCTTGATGCTATGAGATAGCTAGGTTGTTTATATGCATGATTAGTTTATGCTATGAGATAGTGTTATATTCATGTTGTAGCACAGTATAATTGCTAGTACTAAATTATAGAATGTGCAATGAGACCAATATAGTAGTATGAAAACTTTGGGCTGACCCATTCTGGAACAATCGACTCAGTTGGTGTCTAGGAAGGAAGCCACAGGTGGTTACTTAATTAGGACCTCACTCTCTGAGTGAGGGGTGCCTCCCACCTGCTTTCCTGGCCAATTATTTGATTGTCCTTTATGGTTGAGCTTAATGTTAGTAAGATACTACTATTTGAAAGCCCTCACTAAATTCATAATTAAGTCGTAGTGTTAATTGCTTTAAGCTGAGCCATTCTGAATCAATTGACTAAGTTGGTGTCTAGAAAAGAGGCTACAGGTGGTTATTTAATTAGGACCTTACTAAGTAAGGAGAGCCTCCCATCTGCTTACCTGGCCAACTATTTGATTGACCTCCATGAAAAAGCTAATTGCTGATATAACACTATAAAGGTCCTTCCTTCATGCTTAGATATTATTATGTCAATATCTACGCTAGCTTGTTGTGATTCCCACAAGGCTAGTATTAGGGATTGATATTGTAATATCTTGGTGCATATGATGCATATGGCATATTTTAATATGTTGCCTTGTTGTGATTCCCACAAGGGCAGCATTATTCAAATATAACTGTATAAAAATGAAGGGTTTGACTTAACTAGACACAATAGTTTGTTGTGATTCCCACAAGACTATATGTGTGCTAGAGGACAGAATAAAGTTGGGAATTGCATGGGATGCAATTGGAAAGAGTTTCCTACCTTTGAACTTATAAGGGCTTGTTGTGATTCCCACAAGGTCTTTTATAAGGAATTTGGATCTCAACCCCACTAAGAAAATTAGTATTTTCTCGTTCATCATACTTGAGGGTTATGATATTCGATAAAAAAAGTAGGAGTAACAATTAGATAAAAGTCCTTGTCTGATTGAATACATGTCATCATGATTGGTCTGCTTATATTAGTGTTCTTTGTAACTATAGATTAATTCTGCAAAAATGGCATCTTCACTCTCACTTAGAGGTATCTTAGATACAAACAAATTGACTGGTCCCAACTATGTGGATTGGTTGAGGAATTTAAAGATTGTTCTCACACAAGAAAAGCTTTCCTACATTCTTGAAACCCCTGACCTAGGGTCAGCAGGGGAAGATGCAACTGAGGAGGAATTGGCAACATATCGTATGTGGAAAAATGACAGTTTGACTGTCAAATGTATCATGCTTGCTTCTATGAATAATGAATTACAGAGGCAGCATGATAGCATGGATACTCACTCCATACTCCTTAACTTGAAGGAGTTATATGGTGAGCAAAGCAGAACTGTTAGATATGAGATATCTAAGCAGTTGTTCCGTGCAAGAATGATCGAGGGATCGTCTGTGCAAGACCACTGTTTAAAGGTTATAGACTTAATCACTCGATTAAGTCAACTTGGTTTTGCTATGGACAGTGAGCTCAGTCAGGATTTGATCCTGCAATCATTACCCGACTCATTCTCGCAGTTTGTCATGAATTATCACATGAACAAACTGAATTCCTCCCTGCTTGAGCTTCTAAATATGCTGAAAACAGCAGAGTCTCACATCAAGAAGGACAAGGGTCCGATCCTTCTTGTTGGTGAGAGCTCAAAGAAGAAGTCAGGCAACAAGGGTTCAAAGAAAAAACTAAACCTTAAGAGTCGCATCAAAAAGAAGAAGGGAAAGAAAATCTCTGGACCCGGTACCTGTTTCCACTGTGGCAAGATGGGGCATTGGAAAAGGAACTGCAAGAGCTTTCTTGCAAGTGTGAAGTCTGATGCAAGTGTTGCATCAAAAGGTATGTTTTTATTACATGCCAATATGATATTAAGTTCTTCTGATTCTAATTCATGGGTATTGGATACCGGTTGTGGTTCTCACATATGCAAATCTTTGCATGGACTGCAGAAAATTAGAAGACTGAAGAAAGGTGACTTTGAGCTATATGGCGCTGGAGGAGAATCCATCCAGGCTGAAGCTGTTGGCACCTACATACTGGAGCTACCCTCCGGAAAGTTCTTGAAGCTAGAAGATTGTTATTTTATGCCAAAAATCATTAGAAATGTAATTTCAATTCCTTTGTTGTTTAAGAAAGGATTCGAAATAAATGGAAAGAGCAATGGTTGTTCTATTTCTTTATCTAATGAGTATTATTGTCATGGCACTATAGAAAATGGTCTTTTAGTATTATGTCTTAATAATGTTATGTTTCATATTGGCAAAGATAATAAAAGAAAAAGAGAAAATATTAATAATACCCTCCTCTGGCATTACCGATTAGGTCATATTAGTGAGACAAGGTTACATAAGTTGTATAAAGATAAATTCTTTGACCCTTATGATTTTGAATCATTAGGAACTTGTGAATCTTGTCTTATGGGTAAAATGACCAAGTCTCCATTCTCGGGACATGGAGAAAGGGCAAGTGAGTTGTTAGAACTCGTACACACTGATGTGTGCGGTCCTATGTCAACTCAAGCTAGAGATGGATACTCTTACTTCATCACATTTACTAATGACTTATCAAGGTTCGGTTTTGTGTATCTAATGAAACATAAATCTGAAGCCTTTGATAAATTTAAAGAGTATCAAAGTATGGTCGAAAAACAAACTGGAAAGTGTATTAAAATCCTTCGATCTGATCGAGGAGGAGAATACCTTTCTAGTGAATTTTTAGACTATCTTAAATTAAAGGGTATACTCTCTGAATGGACACCTCCATATACGCCACAATTAAATGGTGTAGCTGAAAGAAGGAATCGTACCTTATTAGATATGGTACGGTCTATGATGTGCTTCACAAATCTTCCAATTTCCTTCTGGGGACATGCCCTAGAAACTGCTGCATTAGTATTAAATAGAGTACCATCTAAGTCTGTATCTAGCACTCCATATGAGATATGGAAAGGAAAGAAACCTAATCTTAAGTATCTTAAGATATGGGGTTGTCATGCTTATGTCAAAAGAAATTTTGGACATAAGCTAAGTGCTAGATCGGACAAATGTATATTTGTAGGTTATCCTAACGACAGTTTAGGATATATCTTCTATAATCCTACCGAACAAAAGGTATTTGTTGCTAGGCATGCCACTTTCTTGGAAAAAGAGTTTTTTTTAGAAAAGGGCAAGGATAGAAGAATTGAACTTGATGAAGTTCAAGACCTATAAGGTGAGACACATAATAATCCTCAACCAGATGTACCCATGGAAGAGGTACAGCCACTACACACTACTCCTTTTCGAAGGTCAGAAAGAGTGCAAAATGCACCTGAGAGGTATGGATTTATCATTGAGAATGATGAAGCCCACATCGTTGATAACGATGACCCTCTGACCTATTCGGAAGCTGTCAAGAGTAGGGACTCTGACAGATGGTTGGACGCCATGAAATCCGAGATAGATTCTATGTATACAAACCAAGTGTGGACTTTGGTTGATGCACCTGAGGGAGTGATTCCAATAGGGTGCAAATGGGTATACAAGAAGAAGATAGGAGCTGACGGCCAAGTAGAAACCTACAAGGCCAGGCTAGTGGCAAAAGGTTTCAGGCAAAAACAAGGTATTGATTATGATGAAACTTTTTCGCCAGTAGCTATGCTCAAATCTATTCGGATTATGCTTGTTATAGCTGCATACTATGATTATGAGATCTGGCAGATGGATATCAAAACCGCCTTCCTTAATGGTCACCTTGAGGAAGAGGTTTATATGACACAGCCAGAGGGATTTGTCTCAAGAGGGAGAGCAAATCAAGTATGTAGGCTTAAGAAATCCATTTATGGATTAAAGCAGGCATCTAGGAGTTGGAACATCCATTTTGACATGATAGTCAAAGAGTTTGGCTTCATTAAAAATATAGATGAACCTTGTGTGTATAAGAAGACTAGTAGGAGTGCTATTGTCTTCTTGATATTATATGTGGACGATATATTGGTCATTGGAAATGATGTTCCAATGATGCAATCGGTCAAGACTTGGCTATCAAAGAAATTTTCCATGAAAGACTTGGGTGAAGCATCCTATATACTTGGTATAAGGATCTATAGAGATAGATCTAAAAGGATGCTAGGTTTGTCCCAGTCTAGGTACATAGATAATGTGCTGAAGAGGTTCAGCATGGATGGAAGTAAGAAAGGTTTCTTACCCATAGGACTTGGCATACAACTCTCTAGGAAGATGTCTCCTAAGACATCTGAAGAGAGGAATAGAATGAGTTCTATTTCCTATGCTTCAGCAGTAGGGTCGATCATGTATGCTATGTTATGTACCAGGCCTGATGTAGCTTATGCCTTAGGTATGGTAAGTAGATTTCAGGCAGATCCCGGGAAGGATCATTGGAAAATTGTGAAAAGCATTCTCAAATACTTGAGAAGGACTAGAGATGTTTTTCTGATTTATGGAGGATCAAAATTGAAACTAGAAGGCTATTCAGATTCTAGCTTTCAATCTGATCCAGATGATAGCAAGTCAATCTCTGGATATATCTTCACTTTGAATGGTGGAGCTGTGAGTTGGAAAAGTTCCAAACAGCAAACTGTAGCTGACTCAACTACTGAGGCAGAATACATAGCTGTTAGTGAAGCTGCTAAGGAAGCAGTCTGGATGAAGAAGTTCATCACAGAGCTGGGTGTAGTTCCTGAGATTGCCGGACCAGTCCCAGTTTATTGCAATAACACTAGAGCTGTTGCACAGGCTAAGGAACCAAGGTCTCATCATAGATCCAAGCACATTTTGAGACGCTTCCACCTTGTTCGAGAGATAATCGAAAGACAAGATGTCAAGATTGAACGAGTAGACACAAAGAACAATATAGCAGACCCATTTACTAAAGCTCTACTACAGCAGCAATCCAATCGTCACCTCGATTGTATGGGGTTAAAATATAAGGGCGATTGGCTTTAGTGCAAGTGGGAGATTGAAAGAGTAGATGCCCTATAAGCCAATCATTTGATGGGTTTCTCTTTGTAATCCTCCAAATCATGTACTTTGACACTCGATATATATCAATAAAGGCATTGTGTTTCATCATTTGCTGCTTATCTATTTTATTATTGGATGATGAACCCCATAAATTAGGACATTGGTTTTAGGGTTATGATGAGATCATACCAGTGAGACCTAAAATCCTAAAATCCTAATTTAGAATATTCCCAGTCAAATTGGTATATTGAGTCGGGGATCAATATTACCGAAAAGACTGGCACATCTTATGTATGCTCAATGTAGAGGGTGATTGATCTCACAATCACTTGTGTGAGACACTAATACAAAGATGTGGGTGCTCATTAGAGGAATGAGTTCACTGAAATGACCAGCCATGAGAACATCTTATGGATTCTTACTTAATTATCAAAAGATGGTTCTCATAGTGGGAGTTGTGCAAGTGATCCTTAGACCTGAGATCACCATGGTACCTTGTGCACTTGAAGCTATGTTTTGGTTTACCCTCATTCACGACATTGCGTTGTGTACGGGGTATTCTGGATATGGTGGATTTTGTATGAAGATTGTGAGTAGGTCAACAAGGAATCAGTCACTTCTAGTAAGAGAAGGTAACATCCTACTTACTCTAATCTTATGATGATTCAAGAAGCCTTTGATCAAAGCAAAATGAATATTAGAAAGAGTTTCTAATGTTTCATTGTTTGAATTATCATATAAAAGATTGAGAGAGACATGAATAAGTGATTGAGTTTGATATTGATCCATACTCGAGCACTTATTCAGGATGTAGTATGACTGAGGGATTGAATTGCACAGTAACTTTCCACTGAAGGGTATGTTTGGATTTGTCCAATACATTCCTCATCTTCCGAGTAGACATGATACGTTGCTAGACGTCAATCATGTCTTGTGGGTTGATCGGATCAAAGAGTTTGATTAGATCAAAGCATCAGAAAGGTTCTGATTGCTAAGTCAGGTTTAGCACTAAATTGAACCTAAATTGGATTAGAGGTATTCTAATCAGGTTAGGTCAACTTGCACCTGCACCTACTGCTGGCTAAGATATGGAACCCAATGGGTCACACACAAGGGAATTGATCAAGGGTCTAATTGGATTAGATCATGTTTGCAAGATGAACATGCTAGCACGTGTTGCAAATCCTAGCTCCTGATTCAAATTAAATTCGAATATGATTCTTAGATTAGGTTGATCTAATATGATTAGATCATGACCTAATATGGGTTAGCCAAGAGTTGAAACCCATTTGGCTTTAATTAGACCTGATTTGATTAGGTTTAATATTTTCTTTAAGTTGGTTAAACCCAATTGGATTGGGTTTGATAGGGCCTTCACTTCTGAACCATTGGATCGCTTCCTGGATGAAGGATCTGGTCCACTGGTTGGCGCCTTCATCTGAACCATTAGATGGCTTTCTGGATGAAGGATCTGGTCCACTGGTTAGCGCCTGAATCTGGACCACTGGATGGCTCTCTGGATGAAAGATCTGGACCGTTGCTCAGCGCCTGAATCTGGACCACTGGATGGCTCTCTGGATGAAAGATCTGCACCGTTGCTCAGCGCCTGAATCTGGACCATCGGTGATGGCATCTTGCTTCTGGACCATTGGATGGCACCCTGGATGATGATGCCCTGATCTGGACCATTAGATGGCGCCTAGATCTGGACCATTGGCTTTGGTTCACTGCATTTGGGCCCTTGGATCATCAGGATTTAAGAGGGAGATGTGAGAAAGAAGTTGATACACCCTTCTCCTTAGCACCCCATCATGATGGGATGCATCTCTTGGCACATGCCTCATCATGATGAGGTGTGTGGATGGGATACATCCCTTTATGATGCATCCCTCCATCTCTTATAAATAAGGAGGTGCCTTGGGGTTCTAAAGATCATCCAAGAAAAAGCCTCTCCTTCTCTCTCACTTATCCCTTCTTTCTTACAAGCCTCTCTCTTTTGTCCTAACCCAAGACAAGAGGGTCTTCTTTAGGACAAAAAGGCTAGTGAATGTTTTAGAGGTAGAAAGGAAGAAGGAAGTGAAGGAAAATCAGCCAATTAAATCCTTTGGAAGGATTGAACAATTAGAATCAAGTTTTGGTAGAGCTAGAGTCTTGAACCCATTCCTGTGTGGATCAACATCGGAGGGTGAACATTTGGGCACCTTAGGACATCTTCAGACATATTGGATATAGCGTGACAGGTATTCTTCTATACCAAGATTATATTTTCTACATTATTTGGTTATACTATTAAGACGATCTTGGCTTATTAGGGTTTCATATAATGGGTTTTATAAGAAAATTTTATAATCCCGTATCTTCCGCTGCACCCTAGGGCAATGGGAAACCCTAACAGCTATGGCATTGTGATATCTCCTCCCTCTTCGGAGAGAATAAAATGCGTTGAACTACAAAGGAAACGGGGATCCCATGATCAGTTGTCGTCACCATGATGTCGTCATCCTCAGACTGCTCCTCATCTTCTTGCCCTTCAACCTCGTGGATTTCTCCTTCTTCTTCAACTGTCTGAATCATATGGACTGATCGCCGCTTCGGACACTCATTAGATCGATGTCCGACCTCCTGACACCTGTAGCATTTGATGGGCATAGGTTTTTCGTAGGGGTTGCTGCTACATTTCGGAACCGCCGGCTGTTTGTGCTGAGTTATGCCCCGTTCGATGTGGCGTTCGCAGCGGAATTCGAACGGGACGTCCTTCATCGAATGAACGCGCCTCGAATCGTAGAGTTCAAAAATATTTCTGGATCCAAATCTAGAAGATCCTTGAACTCAAGAGGGAGGAAGATTAGGATCTGAGGAGGGTTGATTAAGATTCATAAAACTGAAACAAAATCAGAAGTTATTAATTTGAAGATCTTATCTTCAAAAATTCTGCAGGTGTAAAACACCGCAGCCTGATGATCTTTCTAGATTCCTGGTTAAGCCGCACACGTGTCCGGCCTCTACAGGTATCTACACGAGGATTTAATTATCTGAGATAAGGTCTTACCGGAGTGCTAGCTCCTTGCAAAGACCTCTCATGACTATCAAAAGAGATGGAAAAAATTCTGCAACATACCTCTTTGAAGAAGAACGCTTTCTTTTTCAACCTTGCTCGCAATTAAGGAAGAGGAGGAGGTAGCTTTGCTCGTGAATCTTCCTAACCTTGATGCCGTGGAAGAAGAGGAAGAAGAAGCCCTCTTTCAGCCTTGGACAAGGAGGAAAGGAAGAAGCTTGACATGGGAGGAAGAACTCCTTCCTTGGGCTGAATTGATCTCTCTTCCTTGATCCTTCTTCTTCTTTGCTTTCCAACACCTTGGAGGAAGAAGAAAGGGGATCCTTCACCTTGCTGCCGTGAGGAGAAGGGGTCTCCTAATCTTATGAGGAATATGGGTTTAGGGCTCCTCCTAATCTTATGAGGAATATGGGACTATAACCCACCCTTGGATTAATGCCAAATGTCCAATCCTTGTGCTCATAGATGTATGACATGTGTCTACTTAATCAATTGACTAATTTTCTAATCATATTAGGACTCCTAATCTTATTAGGAGAATTAATTGATTTGGAAGCATGCATCCTACAACGCCATGTGGAATTTAAAGTCCGCATAGTGTGAACATGACTTAAGTCATATTCATCCTACGACGACATGTGGTCTTTCAAATCCGCACAAATCTTGGTTTAATCAAATTGACCCAATCATGAACCCAAATCAATTTGGGTCGAACCCAATTTAATTTGGCTCATTAAATCACCCCAATTGCAATCTAATTGGAATCAATTCCACTTAATTCTTCTTCCATTAATTCACTAACACTTAGTGGGTTAATTCAATCATCAATCATATTGATCATCGACTTCAATTGAGATTCTATATCATAATTATGATAGTCTGACTAATTAAATCCTCTATGTGTGTGATCTCGTAGGTTCTATTCTGACTGGTAGTGAGACATATTGAGATCTCCATCTTAATATCACTGAAACTCCTTTCACTGGACTGAAACGATTTCAGTTCTACTCTCAGGGTTCACTGATCACCAAGTAAATGCCTTCGAGTCTCACAATCCACTAGTGACACCTAGTAGTATATGGTGGCAACCCAGCAGAATGGAATGTCTGAATCTCTAGGTGCAGTTAGCGTATGATACAGTCCCTCTATCATGGATCCTGACGTGACGGAGGTTATGGATATCTCGTCAAACCCCATCGTCCGTCATATGTCAAATTTATACGACTTCCAGTTCGAGATATGGAAAACTCTTATTCCAAAATACCTGGCCATGAATTTATCGAACTCAGTCTCTAAATCACATAGGATCACTCCTAATCTATCAAGGTCGATAGATCCCATCTAGATGCAACCCTATTCCAAAATGAACCTACTGTAGCCAATCCGCACTACAAGGACCCGAATGGCTAGGGCCCAAGTTCACGTGCTCGTCAAAATATAGCAACCTCACAGTGAATAGCTGAGGCATCGTAGGTCAAAGGACCAGTCATACAACTGCAGCATAAGTAGTCACTGACGAGTGGATAGACATCCATGTGACTACTATCTTTGGTCACGCTCAGTACCTTGTTTTCTAATAAGTACTTGCATAATCACTCCAGTGTCTCTACACTGTGGACTCGAGACTCGTCCATCTGACTAAGTGATCTGTGCACTAATCTCAGCGGATCGATCACCGTCCCTCGTGATGGATCCATCGATCAGGAGCATTTAGAAATTAATCCCTAATGACACATGCCTCAAATTCTCAACTCCTTGAGAATATGTGTCATCATCTATTAATTTCTTGGATGATTCATGGACACATACAAACATAAATGAAAACAAATTGCCCAAACTTATTTATTAATAAGAGTCAAATTACAAATTTGTGCCCCAGATTACAAATATGCGTCAGCCACGTTGGCTTCTAGGGCATACTTCTAACAATCTCCCACTTGCACTAAAGCCAATCAGACATGTATTTAAGTTCCATTTTCTCAAGATGGACTTATAATTTCTTCTGACTCAGCTGCTTAGTAAATGGGTCCGCCACATTATCAGTGGAGTCTACTCTCTGCACCTCTACATACTTCTTTTCAAGGTGGTCGCGAATTAGATGAAATCGCCGTTCTATGTGCTTGGACTTCTGGTGAGACCTCGGCTCCTTAGCCAGTGCTATGGCGCCATTGTTGTCGCAGAAAAGGGTTATGGCATCTGATGACATGACTCCTAGCTTTTCGACAAACTTCTTGCACCAGAATGCTTCCTTCGCAGCATCCGATGCAGCAATGTACTCTGCTTTCATGGTAGAATCTGCAATAATCGGTTGCTTGGAACTCTTCCAATTTACCGATCCTCTATTGCATAAGAATACATATCCTGATGTACACTTTCTATCATCAGGGTCAGTTATAAAGTCTGAATTAGTATATCCTTCTACCTTTAATTCTGTGCCTCTCCCAAAGACCAGAAACATATCCTTAGTCATTCTCAAGTACTTAAGGATATTTTTCACAGTTATCCAGTGCTCCTCGCTTGGATTAGATTGATATCTGCTCGTGACACTCACAACATGTGCTATATCAGGTCGAGTACATAGCATGGCATACATGAGGCTCCCTATTACCGAGGTTGGAAGCCATTGACATCTGCAGAGAGTAAAGATTCTAATTAAAAATTTATATTTGACATTAATTTATTTTAGGGACTTTTAAAAGAAAATTGGATCAAATCTGTTGGCGGAGGCCTGAGGGGCCGAGTCAACATTGGCGGAGGCCTGGAGGGCCGAGTCAGTCCTGCCGCCTGCCAACGTGGATGCGCTGGAGGAGTAGGGTGGGTTATACCACTAGGGGGTCCCTAAACCCACTAGCGAGGCCCTGTCGGAGTCCGGAGTTGGGCGAGGCTTGGTCGGAGTCGACTCGTGGCGCTATGGGCCCCTGCGCTAGTTTAAAAAAATAAAGTTGCGCCTTCACTAACACCTGCGGGTTTTGGTGTAATGGTAGCGCTTGATCCTGATAATTGGTATCAGAGCCATAGGTCTCGAGTTCGAAACCCAGGCATCACGTTGGGGGGGGATTGTTGGCGGAGGCCTGAGGGGCCGAGTCAACGTTGGCGGAGGCCTGGAGGGCCGAGTCAGTCCTGCCGCCTGCCAACGTGGATGCGCTGGAGGAGTAGGATGGGTTATACCACTAGGGGGTCCCTGAACCCACTGGCGAGTTCCTGTCGGAGTCCGGAGTTGGGCGAGGCTTGGTCGGAGTCGACTTATGGCGCTATGGGCCCCTGCGCTAGTTTAAGGAAATAAAGTTGCGCCTTCACTAACACCTGCGGGTTTTGGTGTAATGATAGCGCTTGATCCTGACACTTGTTGCCCAAGGTGACAACCCAAGAGGGGGGGTGAATTGGGTTTTTCTAAATTTTTGGTGCTTTAAAGGTTTTCTTAGTTAAGTGCGGTGGATGCTTTCTTAAATTATTTGAATGAATTAAACTAGAGCAAAGATGAAAGAAAATGCAAGAATAAACATAAGAACAAGCACAACACAAACACAACGATATATAGTGGTTCGGTGCACCCCAAGGCACCTACGTCCACTTCCCAAGCGTTCCCTTGGGAATTTTACTATAACCCCTCGGATTACAGTAGGATTGTTTTCCGGGCTCACAATCCAAAACCTTTACAATTTATTTTTTGGGATCACCAATAAACCTAACTGTTGATTTTACGGGCTTACCAACAACCTACGTTGGTTTTACGGGCTTACCAACAACCTACGTTGGTTTTACGGGCTTACCAACAACCTACAATGTTGGTTTTACGGGCTTACCAACAAACCTTACAACAAGAATAAAGAACAAGGAACTAAAGCTCCTAAATGAGCAAATAAAACAATTATGAGCTACTAAGAAGAGTTTAGAATATAGTTATCACTTTACTAAGGCTCTTTTCTTCTTTGTCAAGATTGCTTCACTCTTCAAGAATTGGTGGAGCTCTTAATGTCTCTTGGAATCTGCTCAACCACTTTCTTTTGGCTCTTTGAATGAAACAATTGAATGAAGCTTGCCTTGCTAGGGTTTTCTCTTGAATGCACTTGATATCTTTTCAAAAGCTTTCTTCCTTTGATGAATACCCCCTCTTAAATACTTCTCCAACCTCCAAATAGACCTTTTTGACCGTTGGATTAAAGAAACTAGTCGTTTATAGCCGTTGGAAGTCCGAAAGGCACTTCTGCACAACTAGCCGTTATGCTTCTGCCCGTGCTTGGGTCGACCCAAACTTTTCTGGGGTCGACTCAAACCACTGTTCATCAGACTTGGTGTCGACTCAACTTTCACTGGGGTCGACCCAACTTTCACTGGGGTCGACCCTCTCAGGAAACACAGAACCTTATATTCCATCCGTTTTTCACTTGGGTCGACTCAACTCTTTTTGGGTCGACTCATGATTGGGTCGACTCAAGGTTGGGTCGACTCAAGGTTGGGTTGACTCAAGGTGGGGTCGACTCAAGTTCCATTGGGGTCGACCCTCTCAGGGATTCCAGAGGCTTGTTTTCTTGAGGCTTGAAGATGGGGTCGACTGAACTTTCACTTGGGTCGACCCAAGTACTGTTCATCCGTGCCATTTTTGCAGAAGTGTGCCCGATGGTTCCATGATGTGCCGGGGTCGACTCCACCAATCTTGGGGTCGACTCTAATCATGATTCTCTGCATCTTAGGGTTAGACTTGCACATAAGATCAATAAAACATATTCCAAGTAAATTACGATGCATGGCACAGTAGAGTTTCATACCCTTAACAGTAGAAATTACCGACTTGCCTTTTAGGTATTTTTAACGTGAAACTTTGCCAAAATGGATTCTTAAGCTTTCTACCATTCTCTATTACAAATTTTATCTCGTTTATCAATTCTTGAGAGTGGTTTTGACCATATAGTCCTAATGTATCATGAGTGTATCAAGGGTGTGCCATTTATCAATGATGTATCGAGTTAATTTGCATTTCTAATTTGATATGGCCTCAATGGTTGTGTTAATCATCAAAATAACATTATCATCCTCAATCTCCCCCTTTTTGATGATTACAAAACATTGAGTGTAAGCAAATTGGCATTCATATGAAAAGTTAGATTTAACATTCATAAAGTACTTTTGGTTCAAGAGTTTCAAAGTAGTCTTATTTAGAGTTTGTATAAATGAACCAAGAACTCCTCCTATCCTATCCAAATGGATGCCAAATGAGTTTTAGCTTTGCTCCCCCTTACTCTTGTATTTTATTAAGACAAAATTTTCAAAAGTTTGTGTCAAAGCAAGAGTTTCAAGTCATATATCGAGGCAAGAAAAATCTCTATGATTATGTGCCAGAATTTAGATTTTCTTTTTGTCACATATCTCCCCCTTCAGTATATAATATATACCTTTTATATTTTCTCCCCTATACTGTTTTTCTTATAGAATTTGCTTCTAGTTTCTCCCTTATATTTTCTCCCCCATTTTGTTATCATCAAAAAGAATGAATAACAATGAAATGGATAGCATTGTAATGACAATCACAAAGATCATAACTCAAGAGAAACATTGTCTATGCCAAAAGCACTATGTTTTAGAGAAGAAATACAAACTACCACAAAGAGCAAATATAAGTCAAAACAAATACAAAGTCTGGGAGATATTTTAAGAACATACTTCATGATAATGCTTTAGAGTTAATCAGCTTTAACATAATCAACATATTTCAATCTAAGCTGATTTATATTCAATTCAAAACATAAAGCATTATGAGCATATACTCAGATATTTCTTTTTCTTTTTGACAATATCAAAAAGATTGCAAAATAATGAAACATTAAGCACAAGGCAATATTTCATTCAATGTATGTCAAATTATTGCAAGCATATGAATCACGTACCTCAAGGCAATAATGTCAGGGCAAGATAATGAGTATAGTTCAGAGCCAATTAAGGTAGTTTCAAAATTATGATGAGATCACATCAAATTTGATGATTTTAACATTCTTTTAAAGTTCTTTTACCTTTCTTTCAAAAAGAGTAAACCTGAAATAATTTCAGGGATAACAGATATCATCAAAATCAAGGATGAAAAGTTTGGCTTTAGGAATGAGACATTTAGGATGTGAGCCAGAAGTGATCTCTAAATGTAGATTCCAAAGATAGTTTTCAAATCAAGTGTAGATGGAATCTTTTTCAAGTTATTTCAAGGAGTATCAAGAATAATATTCAAAGAAAGCACGAATGAAAATCCAACACCTTTTTTTTTAATATATTAAGTATATAGCAACATGAGAGCAATCTAATTAATTTTCAGAGTATAGTATAAGAGCAGATAAAGATCAAAACTTATATACTCGAAAAACATAAGATTATGTTGAATTCTTAATTCTTAATGACTTCAAAGTTCTTTCATGATATAAAAGTATTGGGGCATAGATACCAAAACATGAATTTATGCAATGTAGGATACATAAAATTCAGGGCTTTGAAAGTTCTTTTAAAGCTCTCTTAAAGACTTTCTTTTACTCCTTTAAAGATCATAGCATCAAAATCAATTAAAATGAATTGGCTCAGGATTGAAACACTAAAGTGCAAGCCAATAAGAGCTCATTAGTAGATTCCAAAGTAAATTTCCAATACTAAGACAAATGGAATCCTTTTCACTTAGTTTTCAAAATAAGTGATTTACCAATTAAGTACAGATGAAAATCCAACTTTCAGAAGATATTCAATGAAGCACAAAGTCTAATACCAAAATATGCTTAAATTGATATCAGTTTGAAACCAATTAGACATTAAAAGCATGCTAAAAGTCCTTTGCCAAATTTACATAGAGTAATCTTTAATGATTTAGCTTTAAGAAATTCATGTCTCTTTCTTGTATGTAAGGCTCTTGATATCAATTCATGCTTTGTAAGTAAAACAGTTAAATTCAGAAATTAACAAAAATGATCATGAATCAAATATAAAACATTCAAGGTATGCATCAAATGTAAGTGACTTTTGAATAAGATACAGTATGCAAAGATGTTGAATATCTAAAGCTCCCCCTCAAAAGATGCATTCTTCTTTAAACATTCTTTTCTTTTATTGAATTTCAGATTTTAATGATAAGCGTGAATAAAACTAAAATATTGTGATATCAAGAATGTAGAGTTTTTCAAAATATATAGCAATCACTCTATTTAAACTTTCAAGAACAAATTATGCTTCCTCTTAATTTTTGAGAATATTTACTGAAGTATTAATCAGAAAATAATTCTTTTGAAGCTCAAATTTCTTTCAAAAGTAATTATATTTTCTTTCCTTTAAAATTATTTGAGTAAGATGAAATATTTCAAGCTTTAGGATCATTTACTCTCTTCTTAAAAATAGCTTTTTCTTTTAATAATAGTAGCAATTAACTATGCAAGAAAAATATATAGAAGATCATTCAAGTGTATATTTATAAATTTCAATTTCTTAGTCATAGTTTCTCAGCAATGTATACATGAAGCACAATAAATCTTTTTAATATCAAAATAAAATCTTATGTTTAGAAACATTTGTTCGCAATCAAGATTATTGAAAAATACATCATTTAGACCAATTTTAATAAACTTATAAGATAGAAAATGATATGTTTCATATGCGTATCGGAGCAAACAATCAAGGCATCAAAATTAATTCTATTTTTCTTAAACCGTAGTTTTCATCTAGGAATCATATTGAGTTATTCCCCAAAATGATGCAATCATTGAAGCATATAATGAAAGTTACAAAAATACAACGATAGAAGCATTTTTAAATTAAGTTTAAGCTTTTATACAAAATCAGATTCTGAATTTCATAAAAATTTTCAAGAAAGCTTTCAGGATTATAATTTGAGATATGCATCTTCTACATTGTAGCTCATCTTAAATTATTATGATTGAAAACACATATTTCAAAAACATTAGATTACATCCAGAATCTTTGTAATTCATATTGAATGTTGGTACAAATTGGAGGACATTATGTACTAATGTTAGGCAAGTTGAAAGATAAATTATAATCAATTCATTCTGCCTAATTTGCAAATTCAGATTATCCTTTTCTTTTATTTTTCAGAAGATATTCATTAAAATAGAAGTATCCTTTTCTTCTCCTTTTTGTAAATATATTCAACTTTCAGATTTCAAAGGTGATCATGAACGACTAATCTAAAATTTCTTTCAAAAATATTTTTAGAAAAATTCTTATGTAATTTTTCAAGTATTCAAGCATTGGAACCGATTTAATAAAAAAAAAAAAATTTTGATCAAAAAAGTACAAGAGAAATCCAAAATATCATTGATGAGCATAGAATGCAAGTGAAAACAATTTTCATTAGGCTTTGGAATACAAGTTATTTCGAAGTCAAAACTTGTGTACAAAGTTAAAGCTTATTTCAAATTATGAGTATCATAAAAAGAAAAATAAATTTGCTATTGGTAGAAATATGTTTCAATCAAATTATTCAAGCATGGAGCATTTCAAACTAAATATTGAAAACATATAATTCAAAGTATGCAAAACATAACAAGCATGTCATAGATCAAAATCAATTCTTTTCAAATAAAATTTCCCCTATTTAAATACAATTTAGCACTGATTTTATCCTTAAGGTGTGTTTTCAAGTGATTGAAACTTCATTTGGTTTTTTTTTCACAACCTTCTTATATATTTTCATTTATTTATCATTCATTCCCCAAATTTTTTTAATTTCTTTCTTTAACCACTCAATGAACATTTTGATTATCTTCATTTGTTTTTCGGTTTTACTTTTCTATGCTCTATATTCTATTTGCTCCCTATCCAGTGGAGTTGGAAGGGGCACGAGGTACTACCACTAGCCTTCCTCTTGTGCCGTCCCTAATATACCCTACACCGAATAGTTAGGTCAAATAGTACCGGGTACTACCACTAGCCTCCCCATTGGCACCATCCCTATGATGAGCAATGTAGAAAGGTTAAACTGTTCTCTTCAACAACAAGATATTCACTCCAAACTCTCCCTATTTAAATATAATTAATTACTAATTTTATCCCTTCCAAAAGAATGCTCACACAAGTCTCACAAATATGCTGAATATATTATGCTTGCTCTGCTTTTTCTTAAGATTGGAGTATTTACTTAGCTTTTACTTCTTCCGAACAATGTTCATTTTCTTTTTCTTTATATCTCTCTCTTTTTGTTATTTTCAAGTAATTACATGAAAGAGCAGAAAAAAAAAATTAATCTAATATGCTGCATATAAATATATATCATGCAAACAACATTTTCATTATGCCCAATGATTCATAGTTTATCACAAGTTATTTTGAATTAGAGATTTGAGACATAAACTTGTGTATTTCATGGTTATGCATTATACAGGCAAAAGTAAACTTCAATTTAATCACACCATGAAACAATTATCATTAGCATGAGAATGAAGCATGATATCAAGATGATCAGCAATTAAAGGTTTAATCATGCTACCATATAATTTCAAACTATTGATTTTGCTCAACTAACTCACAAGAGAAGGGCTTAGATTACCAGTGCATTTAGCATTCTTCAAGCCAAATACCTTTTAGATTCTTTACACCCTTGGCTGAAGAAAATCTCCCTTTTTTTTTTGTTTGCAAGGGAATGTTTATTGTATCTTTCATCGAGGTGTCCTTCAAGTTGAAATTTCTTGCTCATAAATCCTGTATCATTAGCAAAATCTTTTTCTTTTCTTGAAGGCAATTCATTAGGTTCTCTAGGATACAAAAACATTCATACAACATATTTCTTAACTAGATGACTCAACATGAGACATGACAATAATTGAATTTGAGTCACTTTACTCAAGAGATTGCCTAAATATAAGCAAGCACAAGTCACTTGAACTAAAGAGATAACTTCATTAAGTAAAATGGTTCAAGGACAAGCATGTGAGGCAATAGAAAGATTCATTAAAGTTAAATCAATTTTTTTTGTTTTCAGAATCAATTTAACTTAGATTCTATTTGCTTAAGATAATTATTAATAAAATATTCAAGTTAAATTTTAATCAGATTATCTTAAATAGTTGTTTCTATCAAAATTCTGATTATGACTTAGCTTTCAACACAGATACTCTTGTTTCAGGAAGACAAGCAATCTTCTTTTAGAGCAAATAAGAAATATTTTTGACTTATAAGAGATAGTTCAAGAAAATTAATATTCATGCTTTAACAGATTTTTATGCTCAGATTAAACATGATGAGTTAAAATTAATCAGTGGAATTTGAGATCATTTTAGGAGAGGGTATTAATCATTCAATCAAGGATACAATGATTATGCTCAATGAAGTTTTAACATGAAGGCATGAAATCAGCATCAAACGTTTATACTAGAGAGGAAATTTAGATTTTGTAAACTTGAAGAAGAAGGTTATATATATATCCATTCATTGTTTTCTTATCATGATGCAAGCACTAGAAAGTTTCATGCTAAAATCGTTGAGATAAGATTTAACATATGAGGCATTTAAAAACTTTGATGCAGAGAGTATCGTAATTTCATAAAAAGATAATTTCGATACACGAAGTAGAATATTAAACCTTATACTAGATTTAATGAATAAATTGAGACTTATCTTTAATTATGTGTCGACGCACCCATTTGTATGAAAGTTTCATTTGTTCCATGGGTAGCTTGGCACACCTACATCTACACCCTCATATTTTCATTTTGGGTATCCAAGCTTGCTTGGGTCCTTGAGGGTTAGTGCATATGGTTCCTTTTGGAACCCAAATCTATTTAATAGTAATAACTTTACCATTTGATTTATTCGTATTAGAACCATAGGTAAAGTTTTTATGCCCAATCTTTTTATGTTTGAAATAAGTTATCTTATTTGATGGTTTGCTTGGCGAATTGATAACCTTTTTCTTTAGGAGTTTATTGTTGAGCAAAGGAATCTAGCCAAGTCTTGATTTATCAAAAACAGCATGTTGGCTTTCAAACATCGTTTTTAATCTTTCTGAACTTACAGTGAATTTGTTAATAAAAGATTTCAGTTGGTTAACTTCTTCACTTAAGTTTTGATTTTCTTTAATTAAATTCTGATTTTTCTGAATCAATTCTTCTGAATTTAATCTTAAGCGTTCATTCTCAGAATTTAATTTGTCTTTCATTTCAGCTGAAGAATTTCTTTCTTCTGACATTTCTAGATTTAGCTTTTTAAGATTTTTATTTTTCGTAGCTAATTTTCTGCATTCACCATACAAATCATGAAAAACATTTAATAGTTCATCATAAGAGAATTCTTCTTGAAATTCATTAGGTGTAAAATCAGATTCAGATTTTACCTTATCTTCTTGTGCCATAAAGCATAAGTTAGTTACCTCTTGTAGTTCTTTGGAGCTAGTATCATCATTGTTGCTCCTAACTTTCATTTTCTTGCTTGACTCTTCCTTGGTCAAGGCTTTCTTGCTTTTTATCTCTTTCTTCCTTTCTTCTTGCTTCCTCTTCTTCTTTGTCTTTAGGAAGCTTTTGAATTTTTCGGTGTTTGGGTATGTGTTGCCCAGAGATGGTCACCCAAGAGGGGGGTGAATTGGGTGTTTTAAAACTTTTCGCCTAATTAAAAATAAAACACACAAATATATGCACTAAAGTAAAGAAGGAGGAATGAGAAAGGTCAATCGCAAACACAAGATTTTATAGTGGTTCGGAGCTTCCACTGCTCCTACATCCACTCCCCAAATCACCTTTGGGAATTTTCACTATAATCCAAGATTACAGTACGGTAGTTTTGCGAGTTCACTACCTAACTCGTTGTTTTACACCGGGCTCACAACAAACCCTAACACCCCCAATTTCACTTGGGCTTGGGACGCCTTTCCCTTGTTCCAAGTCCCTTGACTGGAACAAGCACCACAATGAAAGAGTTTACACAGAAAAGAAAAGCTCTAGAAAAGCAAATATGGCAATGATGAACAATAGAACCCGGAAGAATCCTTTTGCCGTTGGAAGCGTGGGAAATGGTGATTCTTCCGATGTGGATCGCGTAGATTTGAGTGTGAGCTTTGAATGCACGAGCGGAAGAGAGTGGTTGAGCTTGAAATCACTTGGGAAGCTTGAAAGCACTTGATTTCTTCACTTGAATGCACTCACTCCCTTGAACTTCTCTCTCTTGCTTCTCTCTTAAATGATCTAGCTTTTGGGTTGGTGAAAAGTTGTTTTGAAGCACTTAAGAGCTCCCTTTTATAGCCCAAAAAGCAAATATAGTCGTTAAAGATAAATTAAAAGAGATTTGAAATTCAAACCAAACCTGTAAAAGTTGTCAGTCGCGTCCCAGGCGTTCCGGGGACATCTCCGCTTCAACGAGAGACGTCTCGGCTACAAGATTTTACTTTTTATGTTGTCTGGGGTCGACTCGGCACTTTACGGGGACGACTCTGCTTGTTTGCACTTTTTGAATGGGGACGACTCCGCTGTCTCGGGGTCGACTCCGCTTCTTTATCTCCGAAAAACATGTCCTCTGGAATTCCCTGAGAGAGCCGACTCCGCTCTTCCAGGGGACGTCTCCGCTGCCTTATCACCGAAAAAATCATTCTCTGAAAAACCCTGAGAGAGCCGTCTCCGCTATCTTGGGGACGACTCGGGAAGTCTCCTTTTTACTTGTGGGGACGACTCTGCTTGCGGTGGGGACGTCTCGCGCATATCTCTTGAAAACTGCCTTTCTGCCGCCACTGAGAGAGTCGACTCCACTACTGAGAGAGTCGACTCCGCTATCGTGGGGACGACTCGGCAGGTGCCGGGGACGTCTCCAAGTGTGCCAGTTCTTTCTGTTTGTGCCAGAGACGTCTCTGAGACTATCAGGAGACGTCTCGGCTGTCCCTGAACTTTTTCTTTCATCTCAAAAAATTCTTCAATAAATTCATAAAAATTATGGAAACTTGCCTAGACATTTCTTAACAATATTCTTAATAAAACACATGAATTTCTCAATTAAATTGTTAAGATAAATGGAATTATACTCTAGTGTTTTGTATTCATCAAAATCCATTAGGGGGTCAACAATCTCCCCCTTTTTGATGATGACAAAATACTGAGTATATGCAAAATTCGAAATTTAAACATATACACGGTATTTGCTCAGATGTACAGGTATAAAGATAATTGAAAGCTAAGTTCTTTTTGACTCCCCCTTTCTTTTTCAGAAGGACAATTATCTTAAAGCCAATATTCTTCAATTTTATCTCTTCCAATTCAACTTTTAAGCATGAATTTTGTATTTTGCATTCCAATGTATCCATATTGGTTCTACTCCCCTTATCCATATTGGTTCTATGGTTTTACTCCCCTTATCCATATTGGTTCTATGGTTCTACTCCCCCTTTTTGTCATCAACAATGAAGGGGACAAATTATCTGTAGGTGCTTAAAGCATACTTCCTAGTAAGATTCAGCATATTTCCATGAACGACTCAAGAATATTCAAGTTGTGCTCCCCCTGTCCAAGTCATTTCTATTAATGAATTCAGTCATTCATATCACTCCCCCTTTGTTTTGGAATTCATTTCAGACTCATCTTTTTGTTTAGTATAGTTATCACAAGATGTGCTCCCTCTGTTTTATATGCATTGTTTCTTTGTATCAAATTTGAACACTTAAGGTATGTGATAAGATTTTTATGGCACATCACAAACTCACATACACAATCACATACACAGAGTTAGAAATGTACACAGGGTTTCAAAAGAGATTGTATGTCATTTATATGTCATTGTAAACCTTTGAAGTCAGTACATAGTCAAAAGAAGAAATCATTACAAGTATTGATTTCTAATACAAAAAGTGTTTCAAAATAGCCTAGGGTTTACAAAAAGAAGATTTCTAGATGTTTACAAAGCGTCCCTTATCGGCGACGTTGCTCATAAATCCTACAAGCTGCATCTATAAAAGCATTGATTGAATCCATTAGGGTCTTAAATTGATCTCCCTGTGACTTGTGGAAGGCTGCCACAAGTGCTTCAAATTCTTCAGTTGCCATTTCAATCCTCCCTCTAAGTTGGGCAACTAAAGTGCCCACATTGCCTCCTAGGCTTGTCAACTCTTTGAGGCTCTTGGAAATGGTCTTCAAGCTGTCCTTGAGCTCTATTGATCTGAATTTTTGGGAGGCATCCACACCAATTATTTCATGTGTTGTGGCTTCAATTTGACTTCTAATGTCCTTCAGCTCTTGTAGAAGCACTTCATGTGAAGCTCTGAAGGGGGCCAACTCTGTAGAGATCATGGATCTCATCTCCTCCCTCATTTGTTGGCAAATGGCAGATGCTAGGGTGCGCATCTGATCTTCTGAAAGAAAGGAGGGCCCGCTAACTGGAGGAGGTGGTGGCATGGATGTGGAAGGTCCAGCTGAGCTGGAGGGTATATCAGGGATATCCAAGTGGCTAGGTGGAGGAGAGTGATGGTCAGACTCATGATGTGGGTTCTCGGGCTCTAGGATTTGGGCTTTTCTCTTTGGTACCTTCACCCACGACCCATCTATCTTATGAAATTCCATTCTTCTCATTGTGCCCTCATTATAATAGTCGGTGTTTCTCAAGGGCATTGCAGGTTCATTTGTTGGAATGGGAACTTTGAAGTGTTTGAAAACTAAGGTAAAGATCATGCCGTAGGGTAAACTAAACCTAGAATACCTATGACATAGGGCAATGTAGTTTAGCATAAGTCTAGGGAGGTTTAGGGGTATCCCTAGTAGGATATGGTGCATTATAACTAAATCTCGCTCCGAAACAAAATCGAAGCGACCGGTTTTGGAAAATAGGACCCGGTTGACAATACTTAAAAGAAGTCTCATCTCTGCATTTAGGTCCTGGGAATTGACAACATCAAGAGGGCCGCAGTCCTCTCTTCCTAAAAGTAGATTTAGGGCTGATTCCCTTTGGGAATGTGAGGTTGGAGCCTCACCGTCCTTAGGGATTTGTAAGACAGTGGATAGGACATCTTCATTGACTTCTACTAATGTCCCCCGGACATATGCAGTGTACCCTTGGTCCCCTAAGGCCATATTGCTAAAAAGTTCTCTAACTAGGCCGGGGTAGGTCGAGGTATTTAGGGTACAAAGGTGCTCCCACCCTTGGGCTCGGAGTCTCTCTCCAATAGAGAACCCCTCATGATCTAAAAATGAGAAATCTATGTACCTTCCGGTCGTGACTGTGCGATTTGCACAGGAAATAGTCGTGGTTGGCGGAGCAACCGGAGGAGACGGCGGAAAATGTTCTTCCCTCCGTTCCTCATCGTCGGCCGCTGCCCTAGGTCGCCTTCCACGGGTTGTCCTAGCTCTTTTGGGTGCCATGATTGGAAATCCTAAGAAAAAGTGGAGAAGGAGGCTAGGGTTTGTGATGGAGAACAAATGGAGGCTAGGATTTTCGTTTTTGGTCGGGGATGAGAGAAGATAGCTCGGGTCGGCTCGAGCTGTTTCACTTATTTTAAAAACCCTAGTTCGGTCCCCGAGACGTCTCCGCGACTAAGGCGAGACGTCTCGCCTGGGAGGACGTCTTTGCGACTTGCCAGAGACGTCTCCGGCACTGAAAAATTTCAGACTGAATTTTATCTTTTCCCAAATTTTTATTTAATCGCCCTAAATAACATGATTTCTTTTGATAAACACAGAGTGAATTTGTTTGTGATCCTCCCCATTAATAATACACCCTATAATAATTTGGTTATGATTTTTGAATTATTAATATTGAAATGAGGAATGTTTGACCAAATTTCGAATACCTATGATATAGGCTCTGAAAATATCTCTATGAAGAGTCCAAGGGAGGGTAACCATCCTCCGGAAAGTCAAACAGTTCGTCATTTAGATTAGATGGATTCATGCTTTCACTTATATTGACCTTGAGATGGATTACTAGTTTGAGTAGCAAAGCAATGCAATACAAATTCAATTCATTTGCTAGGATCATACAAGCTTAAAGCATTCCTCAAGAAATTGAATCTATCTTTACAAAGGGGCTTTGTAAAGATATCAGCCAATTGATTTTCAGTACATACATATTCAATCATCACATCATTTTTCAGCACATGATCCCTAATAAAGTGATGCCTAATCTCTATATGCTTTGACTTAGAGTGTTGGACAGGATTTTTTGTTAAATTAATTGCACTTGTATTATCACATTTAATTGGTATATTATCCATTTTGATACCGAAATCTTCAAGTTGTTGCTTAATCCAAAGAACTTGGGCACAACAGCTTCCAGCTGCAATGTACTCAGCCTCAGCTGTGGACAAGGCAACTGAATTTTGTTTCTTGCTAAACCAAGAAACCAAATTGGCACCCAAGAATTGACATGTGCCACTTGTGCTTTTTCTGTCGAGTTTGCACCCGGCAAAATCAGCATCGGAATAAGCAATTAAATTTATGTCAGATTGTTTAGAATACCATAAGCCTACATTAGATGTCCCTACTAGATATCTAAAAATTCTCTTAACAGCTTGCAAGTGTGATTCCTTAGGACATGCTTGGTATCTAGCACACATACAAACACTGAATAATATATCTGGCCTACTAGCAGTAAGGTAAAGTAGAGAGCCTATCATACCTCTGTACAATTTGCAGTCTATACTTTTACCTTTTTCATCTTTGTCAAGCTTGCAACTTGAGCCCATGGGTGTGCTGATTTCCTTTGCATCCTTCATCTTGAATTTTTCCAACATTTCCTTGATGTATTTGGACTGACTGATGAAGATGCCCTCCTCTGATTGTTTTATTTGTAGCCCAAGGAAGAAGTTGAGCTCACCCATCATGCTCATTTCAAATTCTCCCTGCATAAGCTTGGCAAACTCTTGACAAAGACTATCATTAGTAGCACCAAAAATTATATCATCCACATAAATTTGTACAAGCAATAAGTCATTTCCTTTTCTTTTAATAAAGAGGGTTTTGTCTACATTTCCTCTCTTAAATTTGTTTTCAATTAGAAAATTACTTAATCTTTCATACCATGCCCTAGGGGCTTGCTTAAGGCCATACAATGCTTTATGCAATTTATACACATAATCTGGATGTAAGTGATTTTCAAAACCTGGAGGTTGTCCTACATAAGCTTCCTCCATTATATAGCTGTTTAAAAATGCACTTTTTACATCCATTTGATAGAGTTTAAAATCCATGAAGCATGCATTTGCTAAAAGTAGTCTAATAGCCTCTAACCTAGCAATAGGAGCAAAAGTTTCATCAAAATCTATTCCTTCCTCCTGATTATATCCTTTGGCCACTAGCCTAGCTTTGTTTCTTATTACTATTCCATCTTCATCTAGTTTATTTCTATACACCCACTTGGTGCCTATAATTGAAACATTAGGGGGTCTTTTCTTTAGAGTCCAAACTTCATTTCTTTCGAATTGGTTGAATTCCTCTTGCATAGCATTCATCCAATTATCATCTTTTTCAGCTTCTTCTAGTGATTTAGGCTCTATTTGTGAAACGAAAGCAAGATAATTACTAGTGTTTCTTAAAGAGGATCTAGTTCTTATACCTTGTGAAGGATCACCAAGGATTAGATCCTTTGGATGACCATGTGCATACCTCCATTCTTTAGGAAGATCTTGATTTCTTGATGGAGGTTGATCTTCTTCATCTCGCTGATTTGTATCTTCTTTGATCTCATCCTCATGTTGTTTGTCTTGAGTGGAGAGTTCCTTCATTTGGTCTTCAAGTATACCTACATCACCATCTTCTTCTTTTCTAGAAGAATCTCCATTAGTTTCATCAAAAACAACATGAATGGATTCTTCAACAACGAGAGTTCTCTTGTTGAAGACCCTGTATGCTCTACTAGATGAGGAATAACCTAAGAAGATCCCCTCATCTGATTTAGCACTAAATTTACTTAGATTGTCCTTTCCATTGTTCAAAATAAAGCATCGACAACCAAAAACATGAAAATAACTTATATTTGGTTTCTTACTTTTTATCAACTCATAAGGTGTTTTCTTTAAGATGGATCTAACTAAAGCACGATTTAAGATATAACATGAGGTATTTATTGCTTCAGCCCAAAAATACTTTGGTAGATCCGATTCGCACAACATGGTACGAGCCATATCTGCTAGTGTGCGATTCTTCCTTTCTACCACCCCATTTTGTTGGGGTGTCCTAGGTGCCGAGAAATTGTGATTGATACCATTTTCGTCACAAAACTTTTCAAAGTGCTGATTTTCAAACTCGGTACCATGATCACTCCTAATTGCTTTTAGTTTAAGATTGAGTTCATTCGAAACCCTATTATAAAACTTGATAAAAGCGGGAAAGGACTCATCTTTGTGTGCAAGAAGTGAAACCCATGTAAAACGTGAAAAATCATCAACAATTACAAGACCAAATTTCTTACCCCCTAGACTAGCAGTTCTAGTGGGTCCAAACAAGTCCATGTGAATTAGTTCCAAGGGTTTTGTTGTTGAGACTATGTTCTTAGACTTGAAAGAATTTCTTGTTTGTTTTCCTAATTGACATGCAGCACAAATTTTATTCTTTTCAAAGTCTATTTTTGGTAGTCCTTTAACTAGATCCTTTGTAATTAATTTAGAGATTAAATCCATGCTAGCATGCCCTAACCTATGATGCCATAACCAACTAGTCTCATTGACTTTGGGATTCATGGCTACAAGACATTGGCCATCCTTCATGGTGAGATCATCAAGATCTACCATGTAAACATTTCCATGCCTATGTCGTGTGAGTATGATCTCATTATCAATTGGACTACTAATTATGCATAGTGATGATTCAAATGATACTTTAAATCCCTTGTCACAAAATTGACTTATACTTAATAAATTATGTTTTAGTCCATTAACTAACAATACATTATCAATGAATGAGGAGGGTGATATGGAGATTTTACCAACACCAATGATTCGGCCTTTAGCATTGTCTCCAAATGTGACTACTCCTCCTTCTTTTGATTCCAAGGTGACGAAGAGACTCTTGTCACCGGTCATATGCCTTGAGCAACCACTATCAAGATACCACATTCTCTTTTTATTTCCGGCTGCAAGGCATACCTGCAAAATGATCATGTGAAGCTCTTAGGTACCCAAGTTTTCTTGGGTCCTTCATGGTTAGTGTAGTTGGTTCCCTTAGGCACCCATACTTTAGTTATGTTTTTAGCTTTTACAAATGTACTCTTGTTAGTTTGGATTTTTCTTTGAATGCAAGAGTAGGCTTTATGTCCTTTCTTTCCACAAAGAAAGCATGTTGGTTTTTCAGTTTTTACGTCTTTTGCTTTTACAAAGAAATTCTTTAGATACTTTTGTTGCTTATTAGTTTTATATCCTAATCCGGCTTTATTGAAAACAGCTCTTTGATTTGAAAGAATAAGATTTAATTTTTCAGAGCTTTGTGTGAATTTTTCAACAATTGGTTTGTACTTATGTACCTCATTCTCAAGATTCAAATTTTCTTTAACTAGTTCTTCCATATCTTTTTTAAGAGATTCAACAGTTTGTGCAAGTGAGATATTATTATCGAGTAGGGATTTTACTTTTAGATTTAATTCCTTAATTAGTGTTTTTGCCTTTTCATTTTCAATGCTCAGTTTTGAATTTTTGATTTCTAGGTTAGTAGTGTTAATATTTTTAACGCTCTCCTTTTCAATTAATAGGTTTTCAATATTTTCCTTTAGTTTTTGATTGGAGGCTTTTAATTCTTTATTCTTTGCTCCTAACATACTACAATCACCCATAAGTTCTTGAAAAGCTTCATATAATTCTTCTAAAGTAAAATTTATGGTTGGGTTTTGACATACCTCGTCGTCTTAGAACGCCATGAAGCATAGATTGGCGGTCTCTTCCTTCTCTTCTTCGGAGGATAATGTGTCACTATCATCCCATGTTGCCTTCAATGCCTTCTTCTTCTTCTTTCCAAAATACTTCTTTTGTTGAGGGCATTCGGAACGAATGTGTCCCGGTCTCTTGCAATCATAGCATATGATTGGGTCTCTTTCTTTTTCTTTTTCTTTTTCCCAATCATTTCTCCCTCCAAACTTTTTCCTTGGAAAGGGTTTCTTTTTCCTCATGAATTTTTTAAACTTCCTAACTATCAAACCCAAGTCCTCGTCCTCACTTTCTTCCTCACTCTCACTACTTTCCTCTTCACACATACTCGAGGTAGCCTTGAGTGCAATCGTTTTCTTCTTTGGCAAGTCATCCTCATGTTGCTTCATAGTGAGCTCATGCGTCATCAATGAGCCCAAAAGTTGTTCTAGCCCCAAGGTGTTGAGGTCCTTGGCTTCTACGATCGCCGTGACCTTTGCTTCCCATGCTTTTGGCAAAGACCTGAGAATTTTACTCACAAGTTCCGGGTTAGTATAAGATTTACCCAAGCTCTTTAGACCATTAATAATATCAGTAAAACGTGTAAACATGCATGTGATGGTTTCATTAGGTTCCATCTTAAACAATTCATATTTGTGAACTAGAATGTTCACTTTGGACTCTTTAACTTGATTTGTACCCTCGTGGGTAACTTCAAGCCTATCCCATATTTCCTTAGCGGAACTACATGTGGAGACTCTATTAAACTCATTTACATCTAAAGAACAAAATAATGAGTTCATGGCTCTCGAATTGAGTTGAGCCATCCTATCATCATTCTCATCCCAATCCTCCTCAGGTTTGGGAACTCGAATGCCATTAACCACGTGTGATGGTTCTTGTGGTCCCTTGACTATAACCCTCCACAAGGCATAGTCTTGTGCTTGAATGAAAATTCTCATTCTAGTCTTCCAATAGGTATAATTTGTCCCATTGAAGAGTGGAGGTCTATTGGTTGCTTGCCCCTCGGCAGGAACATTGTTAAAGGGTGTTGCCATCTAGATCTTTGGCTAAGACGGTTAGGTCTTTCAAGAAATACACAGAGCACCTGCTCTGATACCACTTGTTGCCCAGAGATGGTCACCCAAGAGGGGGGTGAATTGGGTGTTTTAAAATTTTTCGCCTAATTAAAAATAAAACACACAAATATATGCACTAAAGTAAAGAAGGAGGAATGAGAAAGGTCAATCGCAAACACAAGGTTTTATAGTGGTTCGGAGCTTCCACTGCTCCTACATCCACTCCCCAAATCACCTTTGGGAATTTCCACTATAATCCAAGATAACAGTACGGTAGTTTTGCGAGTTCACTACCTAACTCGTTGTTTTACACCGGGCTCACAACAAACCCTAACACCCCCAATTTCACTTAGGCTTGGGACGCCTTTCCCTTGTTCCAAGTCCCTTGACTGGAACAAGCACCACAATGAAAGAGTTTACACAGAAAAGAAAAGCTCTAGAAAAGCAAATATGGCAATGATGAACAATAGAACCCGGAAGAATCCTTTTGCCGTTGGAAGCGTGGGAAATGGTGATTCTTCCGATGTGGATCGCGTAGATTTGAGTGTGAGCTTTGAATGCACGAGCGGAAGAGAGTGGTTGAGCTTGAAATCACTTGGAAAGCTTGAAATCACTTGATTTCTTCACTTGAATGCACTCAGTCCCTTGAACTTCTCTCTCTTGCTTCTCTCTTAAATGATCTAGCTTTTGGGTTGGTGAAAAGTTGTTTTGAAGCACTTAAGAGCTCCCTTTTATAGCCCAAAAAGCAAATATAGCCGTTAGAGATAAAGTAAAAGAGATTTGAAATTCAAACCAAACCTGTAAAAGTTGTCAGTCGCGTCCCAGGCGTTCCGGGGACGTCTCCGCTTCAACGAGAGACGTCTCGGCTACAAGATTTTACTTTTTACGTTGTCTGGGGTCGACTCGGCACTTTACGGGGACGACTCTGCTTGTTTGCACTTTTTGAATGGGGACGACTCTGCTGTCTCGGGGTCGACTCCGCTTCTTTATCTCCGAAAAACATGTCCTCTGGAATTCCCTAAGAGAGCCGACTCCGCTCTTCTAGGGGACGTCTCCGCTGCCTTATCACCGAAAAAATCATTCTCTGGAAAACCCTGAGAGAGCCGTCTCCGCTATCTTTAGGACGACTCGGAAAGTCTCCTTTTTACTTGTGGGGACGACTCTGCTTGCGGTGGGGACGTCTCGCGCATATCTCTTGAAAACTGCCTTTCTGCCGCCACTGAGAGAGTCGACTCCGCTACTGAGAGAGTCGACTCCGCTATCGTGGGGACGACTCGGCAGGTGCCGGGGATGTCTCCAAGTGTGCCAGTTCTTCCTGTTTGTGCCAGAGACGTCTCTGAGACTATCAGGAGACGTCTCGGCTGTCCCTGAACTTTTTCTTTCATCTCAAAAAATTCTTCAATAAATTCATAAAAATTATGGGAACTTGCCTAGACATTTCTTAACAATATTCTTAATAAAACACATGAATTTCTCAATTAAATTGTTAAGATAAATGGAATTATACTCTAGTGTTTTGTATTCATCAAAATCCATTAGGGGGTCAACAGTACGGATCCTTGTTTTCATCACCGAATTCTTCATTTGTTGTTCTTTCTTCCGGATTGAGAGATTCAACATCTTTTTCTGCAGGCTCACTATTAGTATGTAATTGAAGCACATGTGAGCTAATCTGAATTTTGTCATAAATATTTTCTAAAGTATTCCAGATCTCCTTAGCAGATAAGCATGTAGAGATTTTATTAAATTCAGTTTCATGGATAGCACAATATAGTATGTTCATAGCATTAGCATTCAATTGTGCTAAGTCTTTTTCATTAATAGTGTGAGAGAGTGAGTGAGGGCCATTTGTTACGACATTCCATAACTTATAGTTTTGTGATTGAACGAAGATTTTCATTCTAGCTTTCCATTGGATATAGTTGTTAGAGAACCCCGATCATGCCCCTAAAATTCAAAAAATTCAGATGCAGCGGAAGAGGCATGCGCGGGATCAACCGTTCATCGCATGAACGTTGTTCAAAAACCGTTTGTAGATAGATAAGGATTAAAAACTTTTAATCTAATTAAAACATTAGAAGATCAGATCTTCACCTTGTGCGGGTAGATGATCACCGCAAACTGAAGTTCGTGGTTTAGGATGAAGGTTCGCTTGAAGCCGTTCAAGTGCCCGGCCTCTACGGGTATCCACACGAAGCAGGATCCGATCCAAGCTCTCTATCTCACCGGGGTGCTAGCTCCCTTGCAGAGATAACTTTTGATGGCTGATCTCCTCTCTTTCTTTCAACTCTTGAATGTACTTGAGAGGAGAAAGAAGAAGGATGAAGAAGAGGAAGAAGCAAAGCCCCTGCAGCCTACTTTCTTTTCCCTGCGTTGGAAGGAGGAAAGGAGGAAGAGGAGGGCACCATGGCTTCTTGTTTTCTTCTTCTTGCTGGCGGCTGAACCAAGGGAGGGAGAGGGTGGCCACGGCTCCAAGGGAAGAGGAAAAGCACTTGCTTGGGCGCCGGCCCTAGCTCCCCTTTTTAATAAGTATGAAGGGCTCCTAACAATTAGGAGCCCTTGAGTTATTTCCAAGAGGGGGCGCCGGCCCCCTCTCTTCATGTCGCCCTAACCAAGTGGAGAGGGGCTGATGCCCCTCTTACTTGGTTAACCTAATCCTCTTCCAAAGAGGATTAGGTGCCCCTCTCATGGTTTAGTCCTAATCTAATTAGGATTAACCAAATCATGAATCAATTGGGTTCAATCTATACTAGTCCTAATCCAATTAGAACTTGAGTGAACCATGACTCAATTGAACTCTTCAATCCTAACCCAATTAGGAGTCATGTTGATTCATTAGATTAATAATTAATTAGGACTTAAGAAATCCTAATCAAATTAGGACTTATTTAATTTTAGTCCTAATCCAATTAGGACTCTAATTTGAATCCGAAGTCCTAATCCGATTAGGACTCTAGGAATTCTACTCCAAGTAGGAATCCAATTTTAATTCAAAACTCCTAATCTAATTAGGATTGTAGGAATCCTATTCCAAGTAGGAATCCCAGTCCTACTCCAACTAGGATTCCCAGTCCTAATCCAATTAGGACTCTAGGAATCCTACTCGAAGTAGGATTTGTGTTTAAGTCCAATTAATTAATTTCCTTTGTTCCTTCTTCAACTGAACATCAATCTAATTGTTTACTTGTGATTCCTAATCACGATTCAACCATCGGATCGGTCAATACTTCTAGTGTGTGTGACCCCATAGGTTCTACTCTGATTGGTAGTGAGATATATTATGATCTCTATCATAATATCATTGAAAACTCCTTTCAATGGATTGGAACGATTCCAACTCTACTCATTAGGATTTATCGATCATCGAGATAATCCCTGTGAGTCCCACCATCCACCAATGACACCTAGCAGCATGTAGTGGCTACCCAGTAGAATAGAATGATGAACCTCTAGGTGCAGTTATCATGTGATACAGTCCTACTATCGTGGATCCCTACAGGATGGAAGTCATGGATAACTCGTCAAACCCCTTCGTCTGTCATATGTCAAGATTTATTCGACTCGAGTTCGTTAGTGGAAAACTCTTTCTCCACTTTATATTACTGCCCTGGCCAAGGTCTTAGAACTCAGTCTAACAAATCACATAGGATCACTCCTCTTCTATCAAGGTCGATAGATTCCATGTAAGTGCATACCCTACTCCTACAGTGAACTTACTGCAGCCAATCTACACTACAAGGACCCATATGACTAGAGTCCATGTATACGTGTAGTCAAACTACAATAACCTCACTGTGAGTAGCTGAAGCACCGCAGGTCAAAGGACCAGTCATACTACTGCAACATCAAGCAAGTCACTGACGAGTGGATAGACATCCAAGTGACTTCTTGTCTTGGTCACGCTCAATACCCTTGTTCTCTAACAAGCACCTGCACTATCACTTCAGTGTCCCTACACTGTGGACTCAAGTCTCGTCCATCCAGAAGGAAAGTAATCTGTGCACTGATCGGATCAATCACCGTCCTCGTGATGATCCATTGATGTGGAGTGATTGATTAAAACCCCATTTGATTTTGATGAGCTCAAAGCATTTGAGTATAATTCTTGTTTACTAATGAATTCAATTAAGTGTTTCAGTGAAAATCCTGTCTACGTGTCTCTAGACTTGGTTCATAGTATTTTGGATAAGTTAAGAAGTCAGCCTGAACCAAAGTCTGAGACTCGAGTCGACTCCTGAGTATCACGAGTCGACTCCAAGCGTATCAAGTTCACTGGCACGGGCTCGAGTCGACTCCAGATCAGTACGAGTCGACTCCGACTGAGAACAGATAGAAGAACAGAAAGCTTCAACTCAGAACCTGTCAACGAGTCGACTCCCAAAGTGCGCGAGTCGACTCCGATGTTCACCGAGTCGACTCCAGGATAGTAAGAGTCGACTCTCAGAGGAACACAAGAAAAAGTCAGAGAGCAATTTTCGGACTCTGAGATTCGAGTCGACTCCCGCAATATGCGAGTCGACTCCAAGACTCCGCGACCATCAACAGACAGAAGACCAAGTTACTGCCTCTGAGATTCGAGTCGACTCCCAGACAGCTCGAGTCGACTCCAAGACAGCTTCACATCAAAAAGGCAGAAGACCAAGTTTCGGAAACTGAGAGCCGAGTCGACTCCGAGGAAGTTCGAGTCGACTCCAAGCCTGGACGAGCCAAAAGACAGAGAATCGGGAGTTCGGGCTCTGAGATTCGAGTCGACTCCCAGGACAGTCGAGTCGACTCGGGTGGATCAAATTCAAAATTGGATCCACGGACTTCAGTGGATGAGCCGACTCCAAAATTGCCAAGTCAGCTCCAGAAGTTGGCGAGTCGACTCCAGGTCAAGACGAGTCGACTCCCAGTCGTGAAGGCAACTTTAATTCAAATTTGGAACAGTTGCCGAGTCGACTCCGGAAAAGCTTGAGTCGACTCCCGCTACAGCCGAGTCGACTCCTGATCGCGCGAGTCGACTCTAACCCACCAACGGACACATTGTCAGGCTGCGCAGAGTGTGCAGAACGGGCAGAAAAAGCTCTCTAACGGCTAGTTTCCGTGGAGGTTGGTTTAAATAGCTACAGAAGACTGTAGCAAGGTAGAGAACAACCATTCCACTCCAAGTATTCAAGCATTCAACTCTGCAACTTATTCTTCAACGAGAAAAAGGAAAGATCTGCATTTACTGCATCCACCTACATCTTGCCAGCAATTAAAGAAGCTCCTCCTGCATTCAAGTCGACTTGTGGAGTGGTTGATTAAAACTCCATTTGATTTTGATGAGCTCAAAGCATTTGAGTATATCTTGTGATTACTAATGAATTCAATTGAGTGTTTCAGTGAAAATCCTGTCCAAGTGTCTCTAGACTTGGTTCATAGCATTTTGGATAAGTTAAGAAGTCTGCATGAACCAATGTCTGAGATACGAGTCGACTCCCGAGTTTCACGAGTCGACTCCAAGCGTATCAAGGTCACTGGCACGAGCTCGAGTCGTCTCCTGATCAGTACGAGTCGACTCCGACTGAAAACAGACAGAAGGACAGAAGAGCAGTTTTTCAGGTCTGAGATTCGAGTCGACTCCAGTGGAATGCGAGTCGACTCCCAGCGGTACACACAGAAAAAGTCAGAGAGCGTTTTATGGACTCTGAGATTCGAGTCGACTCCAGTGGAACGCGAGTCGACTCCCAGCGGTACACAAAGAAAAAGTCAGAGAGCGTTTTATGGACTCTGAGATTCGAGTCGACTCCCGCAGTACGCGAGTCGACTCCGAGACTGTGCGACCATCGACAGACAGAAGACCATGTTACTGCCTCTGAGATTCGAGTCGACTCCCAGACAGCTCGAGTCGACTCCAAGACAAGCTTCACGTCAAAAGGCAGAAGACCAACTTTCGGAAACTGAGAGCCGAGTCGACTCCAAGGAAGTTCGAGTCGACTCCAAGACTGGATGAGCCAAAAGACAGAGAATCGGGAGTTCGGGCTCTGAGATTCGAGTCGACTCCCAGGACAGTCGAGTCGACTCGAGTGGACAAAATTCAAATTTGGATCCACGGACTACAGAGGATGAGCCGACTCCAAAATTGCCAGGTCAGCGCCAGAAGTTGGCGAGTCGACTCCGGGTCAAGACGAGTCGACTCCCAGTCAAGACGGCAACTTTAATTCAAACTGGGAACAGTTGCCGAGTCGACTCCGGAAAAGCTCGAGTCGACTCCTGCTACAGCCGAGTCGACTCCTGATCGCGCGAGTCGACTCCAACCCACCAACGGTCACATTGTCAGGCTGCGCAGAGTGTGCAGAACGGCCAGAAAAAGCAGAGTAACGGCTAGTTTCCGTGGGGGTTGACTTAAATAGCCACAGAAGACTGTAGCAAGAGAGATAACACATATTCCACTCCTAGCATTCAAGTCTTGAAGCTCTCTAAGTGCTCTTCAACGAGAAAAAGGGAAGATCTGCATTTACTGCTCCACCAACATCTTCCCAGCATTCAAAGCTTCCTCCTCCTGCTTTCAAGTCGATCACTCTTTCAAGAGGAGACCGGAGTTCCAGAAGCCACACCTCTTCACCATCTTAAAAGCGTTTGAGGGCTTCTAACTCCTTTACGATTATATTGTTTTAAATCTGCTTTTTGAGAAGCTATTTTCTGTTTTCTTCTATCTCGTGTATTTACTTGATTCAATCGGGGAATTGAATCAAGGGGATTAAGGTTGGTTGGTGAGCCGGTTTAAAACCAACGAGTGTAAGGGTTTGATTGTGAGCCCGGGAAAACAATCGGGGTTGGTTCTAGTCGGTGAGCCTGGGAAAACCGACCGAGTTCGTTGTGAGCTCGTAAAACAACAAGTTCGGTTGTGAGCTTGCAAAACAACCGGCTGTAATCCAAGGGGGTTATAGTGAAATTCCCAAGTGAGACTTGGGGAGTGGACGTAGGAGCAAGGGTTAGCTCCGAACCACTATAAAACTTTGTGTTTGTAGTGCATTGTCTCTCATCTTCTTCCCCACACATTACTCACAGCACTTAGCTTTAATTAAATAACTGGCTATAGTATTTCGTTAATCATCCACAAAGTTTTAATTAGCTAAGTTAATTTAAAAACCCAATTCACCCCCCGCTCTTGGGTTGTCTATCTGGGCAACAAGTGGTATCAGAGCCAAAAACTCTTCCACTCAAGAGTTAAAAGATCAAAATGACAACCTCATTTGGATCTTCTCACATTGAGGGTCAGTCCACCCAAAGACCTCCTTTCTTCAATGGATCCGACTACTCATACTGGAAGGCTAGGATGAGAATATTCATCCAAGCCCAAGACTATGAGATGTGGACCATTGTAGTGAATGGCCCATTCATCCCATCCACATATGTAGAGGGTGTTAAGGTACCCAAACTAGAAACGGATTGGGATGAACATGACATGAGGAAGGCACAACTAAACTCTAAAGCAATGAATGTGTTTTACTGTGCCTTAGACCGTAATGAATTCAATAGAGTTTCAACTTGTAATTCTGCAAAAGAAATTTGGGACAGACTTGAAGTGACCCATGAGGGCACGAATCAAGTCAAGGAATCCAAAATAAACATCTTGGTTCATAAATATGAACTATTTAAAATGGATTCAAATGAAACAATCACAAGCATGTTCACTAGGTTTACTGATATTGTCAATGGCCTAAAAAGCCTTGGCAAGAACTATACTAACAGTGAACTTGTCAGGAAAATCCTTCGGTGTCTACCAAGGTTGTGGGAAGCCAAGGTGACGGCGATCCAAGAAGCTAAAGACTTGAACAAGCTTCAACTTGAAGAGCTCCTTGGATCCCTGATGACGCATGAGCTTACCATGAAACAACACAACGAGGAAGAGTCCTCCCATAAAAAAAAGGTAATAGCTTTAAAATCTACTTCTTCTAACAAGGACCTGTCTTGCAGCAGCAGCAGTGAAGAGGAAGAAGATGAGGAAGATGGTGGTGAGGCACTTCTTGTGCGCAAGTTCAAGAAGTTTATCAACCACAAGAAGACGTATCATCAAAGGAGAGGTCCCTCAAATTCCTACCGCAGAGACAAAGGTAAGGAAAGGGAAAATGAGGGGATTGGGTGTTACGAGTGCAAGAAGCCGGGACACATAAGAGCAGAGTGCCCCTTATTGAAGAAGGGGAGTAAGTACAAGAAGAAGAAGGCACTTGTCACCACCCTATCGGACTCCGACGCATCATCATCATCATCGGATGAAGAACAAGAAGAGAAGGACAATTTCTGTTTCATGGCCAACGAAAATGAGGTAATTTCCGATACGCATTTTGATTTTACATTTGATGAACTTTATGATGCGTTCAATGAATTAATGATTGAGTATAAGAATATAAATGTTAAAAACAGAGAACTAAAAGTAACTAACCAAAGTTATATTCATAAACATGATTCATTAATTAAGGATAAAGATAATCTCACCAAAGAAAATCTAGAACTTAAGACAAGCAACCAACTCCTAATTAAGAAGACTAACACCTTAACGAAAGATATTGAGAAACTAACAAAGGAATTTTCAGATCTCAAAAACCATAAACAAGTCTTAAACAAGGATCTAACTAAAGAGCTAAATGATCTAAAAACCGAAAATCAGACATTAACTAAAGAACTAAACAAATACAAACCCTTAGTTGAAAAATTCACATATAGTTCTGAAAAGTTAAACATGATACTTAATAATCAACGAGCCGTATTTAATAAAGCGGGTTTAGGGTATAAACCAAGGAATAAGCAAAAACTTCTTAGTAACTTCTTTGTTAAAGCTGGGGAAACTAAAATTAAGAAAATAACTTGCTTTTGTTGTGGAATAGTAGGACATAAAGCAAATGCATGTAATTTTAGGAAAAGTAAAACTAAAAGAAAAAATAAAAGGGTATGGGTTCCAAAAGGAACCAACTTGACTAACCATGAAGGACCCAAGAAAACTTGGGTACCTAAGATGATATGATTTGCTTGTGTAGGAGTGTCTTGCAGCCAAGGTCAACAAAAACTGCTGGTATTTGGATAGTGGCTGTTCAAGGCACATGACGGGTGATAAAGATCAATTTTTCACCCTTGAAGCTAAGAAGGGAGGTGCTGTGACTTTTGGAGACAACAACCAAGGTCACATCATTGGTATTGGTAAAGTTCAAATCACCCCTTCTACCTTTATAGATAATGTTAGATATGTTGATGGTCTTAAGCATAACTTGTTAAGCATTAGTCAATTATGTGATAAAGGATATGATGTTATGTTTAAACCATCACTATGTATTATAACAAATCCTAATGATAATAGTTTAGTTTTTAAAGGGATGAGACGTGGAAATGTATATGTGGTAGATCTAGAAGACCTTACAAAACATAACCAATGTTTAGTTGTTAATGAAACTAAAGAAAATGATGCTAGTTGGTTATGGCACCGTAAGTTAGGTCATGCAAGCATGGACACAATAACTAAACTAGTTAAAAGAGACTCCGTGATAGGTTTGCCAAAATTAAAATTTGAAAAGAACAAAATATGTGAAGCATGTCAATTTGGCAAACAATCTAGAAACTCTTTTAAATCCATAAAATGTGTCTCTACTTCTAGGACTCTAGAATTACTACACATGGACCTATTTGGTCCAACTAGAACAACAAGCCTAGGTGGAAATAAATATGGTCTAGTTATAGTAGATGATTACTCTAGGTACACATGGGTCATGTTTCTAGCGCATAAGGATCAAGCATTTTCTATGTTTAAGAAGTTCCATAAGGAAGTAACAAATGCTAGAGAGTCCTCAGTTATAGCTATTAGAAGTGACCATGGTACCGAATTCGAAAATCAATTATTTGATGAATTTTGTAGTAAAAAGGGGATAACCCATAATTTCTCAGCACCAAGGACACCACAACAAAATGGAGTTGTGGAAAGGAAAAATAGAACCCTAGAGAAAATGGCTAGAACGATGTTATGTGAAAGTAACCTCCCTAAGTACTTTTGGGGAGAAGCCATTAATACTTCTTGCCATGTATTAAACAGAGTTCTATTAAGACCCATCATAAAGAAAACACCATATGAACTGTGGAAAAACAGAAAACCAAAGGTTAACTATTTTCATGTTTTCGGATGTAGGTGTTTTGTACATAATAATGGGAAAGATAATCTAGGGAAATTTGATCCAAAATCTGATGAAGGAATATTCCTAGGTTATTCTACAACTAGTAAAGCCTATAGAATCTTTAATAAAAGAACCCTAGTTATAGAAGAATCTATACATGTTGTTTTTGATGACTCTAGTGACATCTCATCTAGTAAGAAGGTTAATTTTGATGATGATATTGAAATACTTGAAGAAAAGATAGATGAGATGGGATTACAAGATGATAATCAAAAGTTGATTGAAGGAGAATCATCAAACCAAGAGCCTATAGTGGATCATGGGCTAACTAAAGCTTGGAGGTATGCTCATGGGCATCCTAAGGAACTAATTCTAGATGATCCATCCCAACCCGTTAGGACTAGAGCATCCCTTAGAAATTTGAATAACCATCTAGCTTTTGTTTCACACTTTGAGCCCAAACATATAGAAGAAGCCGAAAATGATGTAAATTGGATAAATGCAATGCAAGAAGAACTAAACCAATTTACTAGAAACAAAGTGTGGGATCTAGTAGAGAGACCTTCTGAATATCCAATTATAGGTACAAAATGGATATATAAAAATAAGCTAGATGAAAATGGAATTGTTATAAGGAATAAGGCTAGACTAGTAGCAAAGGGCTATAATCAAGAAGAAGGTATAGACTTTGATGAAACCTTTGCTCCCGTAGCTAGACTTGAGGCTATTAGACTATTATTAGCATATGCATGCTCTAAGGACTTCAAGCTATATCAAATGGATGTAAAAAGTGCTTTTCTAAATGGGTTTATTAATGAGGAGGTATATGTGGAACAACCTCCTGGTTTTGAAAATCATCAATACCCCAATCATGTGTATAAACTGAACAAAGCACTTTATGGTCTAAAACAAGCACCTAGAGCATGGTATGAGAGACTTAGTAAATTCCTATTAGAACATGAATTCTCTAGGAGAAATGTAGATACAACATTATTTCTGAAAAAGAAAAATAAGGATATGTTATTAGTACAGATTTATGTTGATGATATCATTTTCGGTGCTACTAACAATCGCCTCTGCGAGGAATTTGCTGATTTGATGCAGAGTGAGTTTGAGATGAGCATGATGGGAGAGCTGAACTACTTCCTCGGGCTTCAAATCAAACAATCTGAAGGAGGCATCTTCATCAATCAAGCCAAATATATCAAGGAGATGCTCAAGAAGTTCGATATGGAGGGAAACAAGTCAATCAGCACCCCCATGAGCTCATCATGTAAGTTAGACCAAGATGAATCAGGTAAATCTGTAGATCAAAAACTTTATAGAGGTATGATAGGTTCTTTACTGTATCTTACTGCAAGTAGGCCTGATATTATGTTTAGTGTGTGCATGTGTGCTAGATATCAGGCTAATCCTAAAGAATCACACCTAGCTGCAGTTAAGAGAATCTTTAAATACTTAATAGGAACTAAGAACATAGGGCTGTGGTACTCTAAAGAATCTAGCCTAAACTTAATAGGGTACACAGATTCAGACTTCGCTGGATGTAAGCTTGATAGAAAAAGTACCAGCGGGTCTTGTCAATTTCTAGGAGAAAACCTAATCTCATGGTTTAGCAAGAAACAAAACTCGGTTGCATTATCCACTGCAGAAGCTGAATATGTTGCAGCCGGGAGTTGTTGTGCTCAAATCTTGTGGATTAAACAACAATTAGAAGATTATGGCATTAAACAAGATAAAATCCCCATTAATTGTGATAATACAAGTGCCATAAACCTAACTAAAAATCCAATTCAACACTCAAGAACTAAACACATTGAGATAAGACATCACTTCATAAGAGATCATGTATTGAATGGTGATGTGACTCTCCAATTTGTTTGTACTGATAATCAATTAGCAGATATTTTCACAAAACCCCTAAGTGAAGAGAGGTTCAGTGTACTTAGGAGGGGATTAGGAGTGATTGACCCATCCTAGTGGGAGTTTCCACTAGATTAATTGATTTTGATGGTTAAAATGAGGTTAAAATAGAGTTTCTATTCAATGATCATCAAATCAGATCCCAACTAGGTGATTTTCCCTCATTTGGCACGGTTATAGCATGATTTTTAAGTGCGTGCCAAGGTTAGAGACGACTCGAGTAAGTTTCAGAGCCGGCTCCTAAGGGGGAGTCGACTTGCGCATTTGGGGGAGTCGACTCGCAAAGTTGGCAGCTGAGGGGGAGTCGACTCGCACATTGTCGGGAGTCGACTCGAAGTCTACAGGCGCATAAGGAGAGTCGACTCACGCATTTTCTGGAGTCGACTCGAGGTCGAGTCGACTCGCGACTCAAGGGAGTCGACTCGCAGTCGGGATCCGACTTTTTAACCCTAGGTTTGTCGTTTCGCAAACACTTTTTCTCAAGCCGCCACTGTTCACAAAGCCCTAGAGCCGACTCCTAGGTCATCCTCGATCGTCTCCAAGCCCTTTTCCCGTCGATTCTTCGCCGGACATTGAGTTTCCGTCCGTTCCTAGGTCTTTTCAGGTCAGTCCCGAGCTTCCTCTATCGATCCTTCTTCGTTCTCTAGGTTTTCATCTCGTTTAGGTCAAGATGCCTCGCAAGGGAGTTGTTAGAAAGAGGTCCCGTCCCGTGGCCGGTCCCGAGCGGCGCTCCAAGGCGCGGCACGATCCCGCGAGGCAACCTCCTCCGGATCGTTCCCCGCCTAGGGTGGTTCATGTTAGGCCGTTGGCCGGGAAGGCCGTCACCTCCGGGAGGTATGTCACTTTCGACTATCTCTCCCGGGAAGGATTCACCATAGGCGATAGGCTTAGAGCCCAGGGTCTAGAGTACTTCCTCACCTTGGACCTTCCCACCTATCCTGGCCTAGTTCAAGAGTTCTACAGTACCGTCCATCGGGGAGATGGAGGTATTGAGGGCACGGTATTAGGTGTCCCATTGCGTGTCACAGAGGACCTCATTGCCCATATCCTCCACCTTCCATTAGTAGGGGTGGCTCCTGCACATCCTGAGGATAGATTTGAGGCCCTTACGATCGTCTTAGGGCATCCACCTCAGTCTCCCCTAGATGAGGTATCTGCTAGCTCACTTCCTATTGAAGTGAGAATCCTTTTGAGCATTTTGTCCAGGTCCATCTTCCCTAAGACAGGGAGATTTGATTTTGTGAATGAGAGGGACCTAGCTATTATGTCTTACATTCTTCAGGACACCCCGGTCAACTTCCCCAAGCTCATTTATAGGTATATGTGTGAGCCCCTGGATAGACCTAGGCTCTCCCTCCCATACGGAATGTTATTCACTCTTCTCTTTAGGCAGTACGAAATTTCCATTCCTGAGAAGGAACCCTCTCGTGCCTTGCGATGGACTGATCGCTTGGGTACGGGGACCATGCACAGGATGGAATTTCGGAAGAGAGAAGGGATCTGGGTTAGGAAGTCCACTCTCACCGCTCAGACCACCAGACCATCACCCAGTCCTGAGCCAGATTCTGACTACCCAGAGTCCCCAGACCATCCAGACCTTCCATCCACTCCTCCTGCTCCTACCACCTCTGCCGGACCTTCCTCCTCAGCTCCACCATCTATGGAGGTCCGTATTGATCCAGAGCAGCTCCGGGAGCTGCGGCAGGAGATCGTCCGAGATTTGAGGGACGAGCTGCTCCGGGAGCTCCGAGGTTCCGTGCCAGCTCCCACTCCTGCACCCACTCCATCCTCAGCACTGGTCCCATCCTTGACAGCCGTGACAGACATGACGGCTGAGGTGCGGCAGGAGATCTACAACATTAGGACCCTGGTGCAGGCCCAGTTCCACAGCATGAGCGAGGTCACGAGCACCACGAGGAGGATGCGGGATGACATCCGCCGTGACATGCACACCACCACCGAGGGGGCCGAGCGCTTGTCGAATGTGCTCATCGACAAGCTGGACGCACTTCAGACCTCGGTGACTGGGCTTCAGACGTCGGTGACTGAGCTCTCCACTACACATAGCAGAGCCACCACGTCTATTATCACGCAGCTGGGCCATGTTACAGAGGCAGTCGCCCTCCTCATGGAGCAGAGCCGATTGAGAGGAGGAGTCACATCCTCGAGAGGAGGAGCTACATCCTCCAGAGGAGGAGATGTATCCTCGAGAGGGGGAGCTACATCCTCCAGAGGAGGAGATGTATCCTCGAGAGGGGGAGGCACATCCTCGAGGAGGTCATAGATGATTTTGAGTTGTGTTTTGTCCTCTTTTGTATTGTTCTTGCTTTACCTATTGTATGCTCAAATGTATTCACCTTCATATCAATACAATGAGTAGACATCTTATCTTCATTTCTGTGCCATTTGATGATTGACTGTGCCATTTGTGCCATTGATTGTGTGTGATTACCTCCTTTTTGGTATGATGACAAAAAGGGGGAGAAATGTGTAAAATATGTAAAAGGGGAGAAATATTAAAAAATATGTAAAAGAAATCAGTGGAAATAAATAAAACGATAAACTCTTAAAAACACACATAAATTTGTTCTAAGTGGATTCGGTACCTCGAGGCTCATTATCTCTCTTTTGGGGCTCCTAATGGAGTAATCTCCAGAATCTATTCAAGGGATATTCGGAGATTAGCTGAATCCTACTCAAGAACAAATTGACAGATTTTCCCTCTAAAAACAAAAATTTTAGTTCAAAAATTTCAAAGCATTAAAAGGAAATTCAGAAAATCAAAACATAGTTGAATGCATATGTTAAGGGGGAGAATCTGAATTTTAATCAAGCTAAATCTTTAATGACATATAAGCCAAACAATTGATTGCATAATATGAAGGCTTATATAATTCCAAATGAAAGGGAGAGCTTTAACTCCGAAATTTGCTGTTACTCCTTTCAAACTTGGATAAATTAAATTATCAGACATTTGAATTCATTTATGGTTTTTGTTTCATTAATTATTGAGCAAGTCATTTTACATATACTCAAAGTTTTGTCATCATCAAAAAGGGGGAGATTGTGGAGTGATTGATTAAAACCCCATTTGATTTTGATGAGCTCAAAGCATTTGAGTATATCTTGTGATTACTAATGAATTCAATTGAGTGTTTCAGTGAAAATCCTGTCCAAGTGTCTCTAGACTTGGTTCATAGCATTTTGGATAAGTTAAGAAGTCTGCATGAACCAATGTCTGAGATACGAGTCGACTCCCGAGTTTCACGAGTCGACTCCAAGCGTATCAAGGTCACTGGCACGAGCTCGAGTCGTCTCCTGATCAGTACGAGTCGACTCCGACTGAAAACAGACAGAAGGACAGAAGAGCAGTTTTTCAGGTCTGAGATTCGAGTCGACTCCAGTGGAATGCGAGTCGACTCCCAGCGGTACACACAGAAAAAGTCAGAGAGCGTTTTATGGACTCTGAGATTCGAGTCGACTCCAGTGGAACGCGAGTCGACTCCCAGCGGTACACAAAGAAAAAGTCAGAGAGCGTTTTATGGACTCTGAGATTCGAGTCGACTCCCGCAGTACGCGAGTCGACTCCGAGACTGTGCGACCATCGACAGACAGAAGACCATGTTACTGCCTCTGAGATTCGAGTCGACTCCCAGACAGCTCGAGTCGACTCCAAGACAAGCTTCACATCAAAAGGCAGAAGACCAACTTTCGGAAACTGAGAGCCGAGTCGACTCCAAGAAAGTTCGAGTCGACTCCAAGACTGGATGAGCCAAAAGACAGAGAATCGGGAGTTCGGGCTCTGAGATTCGAGTTGACTCCTAGGACAGTCGAGTCGACTCGAGTGGACAAAATTCAAATTTGGATCCACGGACTACAGAGGATGAGCCGACTCCAAAATTGCCAGGTCAGCGCCAGAAGTTGGCGAGTCGACTCCGGGTCAAGACGAGTCGACTCCCAGTCAAGACGGCAACTTTAATTCAAACTGGGAACAGTTGCCGAGTCGACTCCGGAAAAGCTAGAGTCGACTCCTGCTACAGCCGAGTCGACTCCTGATCGCGCGAGTCGACTCCAACCCACCAACGGTCACATTGTCAGGCTGCGCAGAGTGTGCAGAACGGCCAGAAAAAGCAGAGTAACGGCTAGTTTCCGTGGGGGTTGACTTAAATAGCCACAGAAGACTGTAGCAAGAGAGATAACACATATTCCACTCCTAGCATTCAAGTCTTGAAGCTCTCTAAGTGCTCTTCAACGAGAAAAAGGGAAGATCTGCATTTACTGCTCCACCAACATCTTCCCAGCATTCAAAGCTTCCTCCTCCTGCTTTCAAGTCGATCACTCTTTCAAGAGGAGACCGGAGTTCCAGAAGCCACACCTCTTCACCATCTTAAAAGCGTTTGAGGGCTTCTAACTCCTTTACGATTATATTGTTTTAAATCTGCTTTTTGAGAAGCTATTTTCTGTTTTCTTCTATCTCGTGTATTTACTTGATTCAATCGGGGGATTGAATCAAGGGGATTAAGGTTGGTTGGTGAGCCGGTTTAAAACCAACAAGTGTAAGGGTTTGATTGTGAGCCCGGGAAAACAATCGGGGTTGGTTCTAGTCGGTGAGCCTGGGAAAACCGACCGAGTTCGTTGTGAGCTCGTAAAACAACAAGTTCGGTTGTGAGCTTGCAAAACAACCGGCTGTAATCCAAGGGGGTTATAGTGAAATTCCCAAGTGAGACTTGGGGAGTGGACGTAGGAGCAAGGGTTAGCTCCGAACCACTATAAAACTTTGTGTTTGTAGTGCATTGTCTCTCATCTTCTTCCCCACATATTACTCACAGCACTTAGCTTTAATTAAATAACTGGCTATAGTATTTCGTTAATCATCCACAAAGTTTTAATTAGCTAAGTTAATTTAAAAATCCAATTCACCCCCCCTCTTGGGTTGTCTCTCTGGGCAACACGACTACACATTCAAGAGGAGACCGAAGTTTAAGAAGCCATTCCTCTTCTCCAACTTAAAAGCGTTTGAGGGCTTCTAAACTCCTTTTAGATTATATTGTCTTTAATCTGCTTTTAAGAAGCTTGTTTTTCTGTTTGTCTATTTTATTTACAATTTGTATTTGCTTGATTCAATCGGGGGATTGAATCAAGGGTATAGAGGTTAGTTGGTGAGCCTAGTTATTAAAACCAACGTGTGTAAGTGTTTGATTGTGATCCCGGAAAAACAATCGGGGTGGTTCTAGTCGGTGAGCCTGGGAAAACCGACCGAGTTCGTTGTGAGCTCGTAAAACAACAAGTTTGGTTGTGAGCTTGGAAAACAACCGGCTGTAATCCAAGGGGGTTATAGTGAATTCCCAAGTGAGACTTGGGGAGTGGACGTAGGAGCAAGGGTTAGCTCCGAACCACTATAAAACTTGGTGTTTGTATTTGATTGTCTCTCTTCTTCTTCCTCTCTTATCACTCACAGCACATAGCATTTAATTAAACAACTTGCAATAGTTTTAATTAGTCATCCACAACGTTTTAAATATCTAAATTATTTTAAAACCCAATTCACCCCCCCTCTTGGGTTGTCTATCTGGTCAACAGGTGGTATCAGAGCCTAAACTCTTCCACCCAAGAGTTAAAAGATCAAAATGACAACCCCATTTGGATCTTCCCACATTGAGGGTCAGTCCACCCAAAGACCCCCTTTCTTTAATGGATCCGACTACTCATACTGGAAGGCTAGGATGAGAATATTCATCCAAGCCCAAGACTATGAGATGTGGACCATTGTAGTAAATGGCCCATACATCCCATCCACATATGTAGAGGGTATCACGGTACCCAAATTAGAAAAGGATTGGGATGAACATGACATAAGAAAGGCACAACTAAATTCTAAAGCTATGAATGTGTTTTACTGTGCCTTAGACAGAAATGAATTCAATAGGGTCTCTACTTGCAACTCTACAAAAGAGATCTGGGATAGACTTGAAGTGACCCATGAGGGCACAAATCAAGTTAAAGAATCCAAAATTAATATATTGGTTCATAAGTATGAACTATTTAAAATGGATTCTAATGAGACAATCACTAGCATGTTCACTAGGTTTACTGACATTGTCAATGGCCTAAAAAGCCTTGGCAAGAACTATACTAACAGTGAGCTTGTCAGGAAAATTCTTCGGTGTCTACCAAGGTCGTGGGAAGCTAAAGTGACGGCAATCCAAGAAGCCAAGGACTTGAACAAATTACCACTCGAGGAGCTTCTTGGATCCTTAATGACGCACGAGCTAACCATGAAGCAACACAACGAGGAAGAGTCCTCCCACAAGAAAAAGGTAATAGCTCTAAAATCTACTTCATCTAACAAGGAATTATTTTGCAGTAGCAGCAGTGAAGGAGAAGAACATGAGGAAGATGATGGTGAGGCACTTCTTGTGCGCAAGTTCAAAAAATTCATCAACCACAAGAAGGCTTATCATCAAAGGAGAGGCCCCTCAAATTCCTACCGCAAGGACAAAGGTAAGGAAAGGGAAAATGAGGGGATTGGGTGCTATGGTGCAAAAAGCCGGGACACATCAGAGCTGAGTGTCCCTTACTAAAGAAGGGCAGCAAGTACAAGAAGAAGAAAGCCCTTGTCACCACCCTATCGGACTCCGACACATCATCTTCATCATCGGATGAAGAACAAGAAGAGAAGGCCAATTTCTGCTTCATGGCCAATGAAAATGAGGTAACTTCCGAAACACAGCTTGATTTTACATTTGATGAACTTTATGATGCTTTTAATGAATTAATGATAGAATATAAGGCAATAAATCTTAAGAATAAAGAACTAAAAATAACTAATCAATCATACCTACATAAATACGATAAATTAGTTAAGGATAAGGATTTAATCACCAAAGAAAATATAGAACTTAAGATAAGCAACCAACTTTTAACTCAAAAGACTAATACCTTAACTAAAGATAATGAAAAACTAACTAAGGAATTTTCAGAATTTAAAAACCATAAACAAATCTTAAACAAGGATCTAACAAACAAACTAAATGATCTAAAAACAGAAAATCAAACACTAACTAAAGAACTTAACAAATACAAACCCTTAGTTGAAAAATTTACATATAGTTCTGAAAAGTTAAATATGATACTCAATAGTCAACGAGCAGTATTTAATAAAGCGGGTTTAGGATATAAACCAAGAAATAAACAAAAACTTCTTAGTAACTTCTTTGTTAAAGCTGGAAAAACTAAAACTAAGAAAATAACCTGCTTTTGTTGTGGAACTATAGGTCATAAAGCAAATGTGTGTAATTTTAGGAAAGGTAAATCAAGAAGGAAAATTAAAAGGGTATGGGTTCCAAAAGGAACCAACTTGACTAACCATGAAGGACCCAAGAAAACCTGGGTACCTAAGTTGACATGATTTGCTTGTGTAGGAGTGTCTTGCAGCCAAGGTCAACAAAAACTGCTGGTATTTGGATAGTGGCTGCTCAAGGCACATGACGGGTGATAAGGATCAATTTTTCACCCTTGAAGCTAAGAAGGGAGGTGCTGTGACTTTTGGAGACAACAACCAAGGTCACATCATTGGTAGTGGTAAAGTTCAAATCACCCCTTCAACTTTTATAGATAATGTTAGATATGTTGATGGTCTTAAGCATAACTTGTTAAGCATTAGTCAATTATGTGATAAAGGATATGATGTTATGTTTAAACCATCACTATGCATTATAACAAACCCTAATGACAATAGTTTAGTTTTTAAAGGGATTAGACGTGGAAATGTATATGTTGTTGACCTAGAAGATCTTGCAAAACATAACCAATGTTTAGTTGTTAATGAAACTAAAGATAATGATGCTAGTTGGTTATGGCACCGTAAGTTAGGTCATGCAAGCATGGACACAATAACTAAACTAGTTAAAAGAGATTCCGTGATAGGTTTGCCAAAATTAAAATTTGAAAAGAACAAAATATGTGAAGCATGTCAATTTGGCAAACAATCTAGGAACTCATTTAAATCCATAAAATGTGTCTCTACCTCTAGGCCTCCAGAATTATTACACATGGACCTATTCGGACCAACTAGAACAACAAGCCTAGGTGGAAATAAATATGGTCTAGTTATTGTAGATGATTACTCTAGGTACACATGGGTCATGTTCCTAGCACATAAGGATCAAGCATTTTCTGTTTTTAAGAAGTTCTATAAGGAAGTAACAAATGCTAGAGAGTCTTCAGTCATAGCCATTAGAAGTGACCATGGAACTGAATTCGAAAATCAGTCATTTGAGGAATTTTGTAGTAAAAAGGGGATAACCCATAATTTTTCTGCACCTAGGACACCACAACAAAATGGAGTTGTGGAAAGAAAAAATAGGACTCTAGAGGAAATGGCTAGAACTATGTTATGTGAAAGTAACCTCCCTAAGTACTTTTGGGGAGAAGCCATTAATACTTCTTGCCATATATTAAATAGAGTTTTATTAAGACCCATCATAAAGAAAACACCTTATGAACTGTGGAAAAACAGAAAATCAAAAGTTAATTACTTTCATGTTTTTGGATGTAGGTGTTTTGTTCATAATAATGGGAAAGATAATCTAGGTAAATTTGACTCTAAATCGGATGAAGGAATATTCTTAGGTTACTCTACAACTAGTAAAGCCTATAGAGTCTTTAATAAAAGAACCTTAGTTATAGAAGAATCTATACATGTTGTATTTGATGACTCTAGTGACATCTCCTCTAGTAAGAAAGTTAATTTTGATGATGATGTTGAAATTCTTGAAGAAAAGATAGATGAGATGGCATTACAAGATGATAATCAAAAGTTGAGTGAAGGAGCACCATCAAGCCAAGAGGCTATTGTGGATCATGGGCTAACTAAAGCTTGGAGGTATGCTCACGGGCATCCTAAGGAACTAATTCTAGATGATCCATCTCAACCGGTTAGGACTAGAGCATCCCTTAGAAATTTAAATAACTATCTAGCTTTTGTCTCACACTTTGAGCCCAAACACATAGAAGAGGCCGAAAATGATGTAAATTGGATAAATGCAATGCAAGAAGAATTAAACCAATTTACTAGAAACAAGGTATGGAATCTAATAGAGAGACCTTCTGAATATCCTATTATAGGCACGAAATGGATTTATAAAAATAAACTTGATGAAAATGGAATTGTTATAAGGAATAAGGCTAGACTAGTAGCAAAGGGTTATAATCAAGAAGAAGGTATAGATTTTGATGAAACCTTTGCTCCTGTAGCTAGACTTGAGGCTATTAGACTATTATTAGCATATGCATGCTCTAAGGACTTCAAACTTTTTCAAATGGATGTAAAAAGTGCATTTTTAAATGGGTATATTAATGAGGAGGTATATGTAGAACAACCTCCTGGTTTTGAAAATCATCAATACCCTAATCATATATATAAACTGAACAAAGCACTTTATGGTTTAAAACAAGCACCTAGAGCATGGTATGAGAGACTTAGCAAATTCCTATTAGAACATGAATTCTCTAGGAAAAATGTAGATACAACCCTATTTCTGAAAAAGCAAAACAAAGACATGTTATTAGTACAGATTTATGTTGATGATATCATTTTCGGTGCTACTAACAATCGCCTCTGCGAAGAATTTGCTGATTTGATGCAGAGTGAGTTTGAGATGAGCATGATGGGAGAGCTGAACTACTTCCTCGGGCTTCAAATCAAACAGTCTGAAGGAGGCATCTTCATCAATCAAGCCAAGTATATCAAGGAGATGCTCAAGAAGTTTGATATGGAGGGAAACAAGTCAATCAGCACCCCCATGAGCTCATCATGCAAATTAGATCAAGATGAATCAGGTAAATCTGTAGATCAAAAACTTTATAGAGGTATGATAGGATCCTTATTGTATCTTACTGCAAGTAGACCTGATATTATGTTTAGTGTTTGCATGTGTGCTAGATATCAGGCTAATCCTAAAGAATCACATCTAGCTGCAGTTAAGAGAATTTTTAAATACTTAATAGGAACTAAGAACATAGGGCTATGGTACTCTAAAGAATCTAGCCTAAACTTAATAGGATACACAGATTCAGACTTCGCTGGATGTAAGCTTGATAGAAAAAGTACCAGTGGGTCGTGTCAATTTCTAGGAGAAAATCTTATCTCATGGTTTAGCAAGAAACAAAACTCGGTTGCATTATCTACTGCTGAAGCTGAATATGTTGCAGCCGGGAGTTGTTGTGCTCAAATCTTGTGGATTAAACAACAATTAGAAGATTATGGCATTAAACAAGATAAAATTTCCATTAATTGTGATAATACAAGTGCCATTAATCTAACTAAAAATCCAATTCAACATTCAAGAACTAAACACATTGAGATAAGACATCACTTCATAAGAGATCATATATTGAATGGTGATGTGACACTCCAATTTGTTTGTACTGATAATCAATTAGTAGACATTTTTACAAAACTCCTAAGTGAAGAGAGGTTTAGTGTGCTTAGGAGGGGATTAGGAGTGATTGATCCATCCTAGTGGTGGTTTCCACTAGATCCATTGATTTTGATGACTAGATTGTGGTTAAAATAGAGTTTCTTTTCAATAATCATCAAATCAGATCATACTTTAGTATTTTTCCCTCATTTGGCACGATTATAGCCTGATTTTTAGGTGCGTGCCAAGGTTAGAGACGACTCGAGTAAGTTTCAGAGTCGGCTCCTAAGGGGGAGTCGACTCGCGCATTTGCGGGAGTCGACTCGCAAAGATGGCAGCAAAGGGGGAGTCGACTCGCATATAGTCGGGAGTCGACTCGAAGTCTACAGGCGCATAAGGAGAGTCGACTCGCGCATAGGGCGGTTCCCGCGAGGCCATTGGCCGGGAAGGCCGTCACCACCGGGAGATATGTCGATTTCGACTATCTCTCCCGGGAAGGGTTCACCATAGGTGATAGGCTTAGGGCACAGGGATTAGAGTACTTCCTCACTTTAGATCTCCCCACTTACCCTGGTCTTGTTAGAGAGTTCTATGGTACCGTCCATCGAGGAGATGGGGGTATCGAGAGCACAGTAGCCGGTGTCCCTCTGTTTGTTACGGAGGATCTTATTGCCCACATCCTCCACCTTCCATTAGTAGGGGTGGCTCCCACACACCCTGAGGACAGGGTTGAGGCCCTTACGGCCGTTCTAGGGCATCCACCCCAGTCACCTCTAGACGAGGTTTCTGCTAGCTCACTTCCGATTGAGGTGAGAATCCTTTTGAGTATACTGTCTAGGTCCATCTTCCCTAAGACAGGGAGATTTGATTTTGTAAATGAGAGAGACCTAGCTCTTATGTTTTATATTCTTCAGGACACCCCGATCAACTTCCCCAAACTCATCTATAGGTATATGTGTGAGCCCCTAGATAGACCTAGGCTCACCCTCCCATACGGCATGATATTCACCCTTCTGTTTAGGGAGTACGAGATTCCCATTCCTGAGGGGGAACCCTTTCGCGCATTGCGATGGACAGATCGCATGCGAGCGGGGACCCTACACAGGATGGGATTTCGGAAGAGAGAGGGCATCTAGGTTAGGAAGTCGTCCCTCACTACACAGACCACCAGACCTTCCCCCAGTCCTGAGCCCGATTCTGACTACCCCGACTTACCAGATCTTCCATCCACTCCTGCTCCTACCACCTCAGCCGGACCCTCCTCCTCAGCTCCTCAGCCCATGGAGGTCCGGATCGCTCCTGAGCAGCTCCGGGAGTTGCGCCAGGAGATAGTTAGAGACCTGCGGGATGATCTACTTCGGGAGCTCCGGGGTTCAGTGCCTGCTCCCACTCCTGCACCTTCGTCAGCGTTGGTCCCTTCCTTGACAGCCGTAACTGACATGACGGCCCATGTGCGGGAAGAGATCGACAATGTACGGTTCCTGGTCCAAGCCCAGTTCCATAGCATGAGCGAAGTCTCGAGCACCACTCGGAAGATGCGCGATAACATCCGACAGGACATGAGCACCACCACCCAGGGGGCCGAGCGCTTGTCGAATGTGCTCATCGACAAACTGGATACACTTCAGACGTCGGTGACTGAGCTCTCCACCACACACAGCAGGGCCACCTCATCCATCATCACTCAGCTCGGGCATCTTACAGATGCGGTCACCCTCCTCATGGAGGAGAACAGATTGAGAGGAGGAGCCACATCCTCGAGAGGAGGAGCCACATCCTCGAGAGGAGGAGCTACATCCTCGAGGAGACCGTAGCTACTTTTTGTATTTTGCTTTGACATGTATTGCTTTACGTTACTTATTGTATTCTGAAATGTACTTACATACAAATTAATACAATGAGTAGCCGCATTTTTCTTCAATACTGTGCCTTTTGATTTGTGTTTGATTGTGTGTTTTGATTACCTCCTTTTTGATATGATGACAAAAAGGGGGAGAAATATGTATAAAATATGTAAAAGGGGGAGAAATATGCATAAAATATGTAAAAGAAATCAATGGAAATCAATAAAAAGATAAACTCTTAAAACATACAAATTTGTTCTTAGTGGATTCGGTACCTCGAGGCTCATTATCTATCTTTTGGGGCTCCTAATGGAGTAATCTCCAGAATCTATTCAAGGGATATTCGGAGATTAGCTCAATCCTACTCAAGAACAAATTGACAGATTTTCCCTCTAAAAACTAAAAATTTCAGTTCATAAACTTCAAAGCATTAAAAGGAAATTCAGAGAATCAAAACATAGTAGATTGCATATGTTGAGGGGGAGAATCTGAATTTTAAGCAAGCTAAATTATTAAATATATATAAGCCAAACAATTGATTGCATGATATGAAGGCTTATATAATTCCAAATGAAAGGGGGAGCTTTAACTCCGAAATTTATTGTTTCACTCCTTTCAAGCTTGGATAAATTGAATTACCAGACATTTGAATTCATTTATGGATTTTATTTCATTGTTTATTGTGCAATTCACTTTACATATACTCAATGTTTTGTCATCATCAAAAAGGGGGAGATTGTGGAGTGATTGATTAAAACCCCATTTGATTTTGATGAGCTCAAAGCATTTGAGTATAATTCTTGTTTACTAATGAATTCAATTAAGTGTTTTAGTGAAAATCCTGTCTACGTGTCTCTAGACTTGGTTCATAGTATTTTGGATAAGTTAAGAAGTCAGCCTGAACCAAAGTCTGAGACTCGAGTCGACTCCAAGCGTATCAAGTTCACTGGCACGGGCTCGAGTCGACTCCAGATCAGTACGAGTCGACTCCGACTGAGAACAGACAGAAGAACAGAAAGCTTCAACTCAGAACCTGTCAACGAGTCGACTCCCAAAGTGCGCGAGTCGACTTCGATGTTCACCGAGTCGACTCCAGGATAGTAAGAGTCGACTCTCAGAGGAACACAAGAAAAAGTCAGAGAGCAATTTTCGGACTCTGAGATTCGAGTCGACTCCCGCAATATGCGAGTCGACTCCAAGACTCCGCGACCATCAACAGACAGAAGACCAAGTTACTGCCTCTGAGATTCGAGTCGACTCCCAGACAGCTCGAGTCGACTCCAAGACAGCTTCACATCAAAAAGGCAGAAGACCAAGTTTCGGAAACTGAGAGCCGAGTCGACTCCGAGGAAGTTCGAGTCGACTCCAAGACTGGACGAGCCAAAAGACAGAGAATCGGGAGTTCGGGCTCTGAGATTCGAGTCGACTCCCAGGACAGTCGAGTCGACTCGGGTGGATCAAATTCAAAATTGGATCCACGGACTTCAGTGGATGAGCCGACTCCGAAATTGCCAAGTCAGCTCCAGAAGTTGGCGAGTCGACTCCAGGTCAAGATGAGTCGACTCCCAGTCGTGAAGGCAACTTTAATTCAAATTTGGAACAGTTGCCGAGTCGACTCCGGAAAAGCTTGAGTCGACTCCCGCTACAGCCGAGTCGACTCCTGATCGCGCGAGTCGACTCTAACCCACCAACGGACACATTGTCAGGCTGCGTAGAGTGTGCAGAACGGGCAGAAAAAGCTCTCTAACGGCTAGTTTCCGTGGGAGTTGGTTTAAATAGCTACAGAAGACTATAGCAAGGTAGAGAACAACCATTCCACTCCAAGTATTCAAGCATTCAACTCTGCAACTTGTTCTTCAACGAGAAAAAGGGAAGATCTGCATTTACTGCATCCACCTACATCTTTCCAGCAATTAAAGAAGCTCCTCCTGCATTCAAGTCGACTACACATTCAAGAGGAGACCGAAGTTTAAGAAGCCATTCCTCTTCTCCAACTTAAAAGCGTTTGAGGGCTTCTAAACTCCTTTTAGATTATATTGTCTTTAATCTGCTTTTGAGAAGCTTGTTTTTCTGTTTGTCTATTTTATTTACAACTTGTATTTGCTTGATTCAATCGGGGGATTGAATCAAGGGTATAGAGGTTAGTTGGTGAGCCTAGTTATTAAAACCAACGTGTGTAAGGGTTTGATTGTGATCCCGGGAAAACAATCGGGGTGGTTCTAGTCGGTGAGCCTGGGAAAACCGACCGAGTTCGTTGTGAGCTCGTAAAACAACAAGTTTGGTTGTGAGCTTGGAAAACAACCGGCTGTAATCCAAGGGGGTTATAGTGAATTCCCAAGTGAGACTTGGGGAGTGGACGTAGGAGCAAGGGTTAGCTCTGAACCACTATAAAACTTGGTGTTTGTGTTTGATTGTCTCTCTTCTTCTTCCTCTCTTATCACTCACAGCACATAGCATTTAATTAAACAACTTGCAATAGTTTTAATTAGTCATCCACAACGTTTTAAATATCTAAATTATTTTAAAACCCAATTCACCCCCCCCCCCTCTTGGGTTGTCTATCTGGGCAACAATTGATCAGGAGTATTTAGAAATTAATCACCAATGATACATGGCTCAAATTCTCAACTCTTGAGAATATGCATCATCATCTTATTAATTTCTTGGACGATTCATAGACACATAAATAATATGAATGAAAAGATGCCTTTTATTTATTCAATAATAAATAGTCAAGTACAAAATTATGTCCCTAGAATTAACAATGTGTCAGCCAGATTGGCTTCTAGAGCATACATCTAACAATCTCCCACTTGCACTAAAGCCAATCAGTCATATATCTAAGCCCCATCTTCTCAAGGTGGGCTTCAGTCTTTTGCTGACTTAGCTGCTTAGTGAACGGGTCTGCCACGTTATCCGCGGAGTCTACTCTCTGCACTTCTACATATTTCTTCTCAACATAGTCGCGTATGAGGTGGAAGCGCCGCTCTATGTGCTTGGACTTCTGATGAGACCTTGGCTCCATAGCTTGTGCTATGGTGCCAATGTTATCGCAATAAAGTGTTATGGCATCTAATGACATTACACCTAACTCTGCAATGAATTTTTAACCAGAAGGTTTCCACTGCACCTTTAGAGACGGCTTAACATTCAGCTTCTAAGGTAGAATCTATAATGATCGGTTGTTTGGAACTCTTCCAATTTACTGAACCACCATTGCACATATTCTGATGTAGACTTTCTATCATCAATATGTGTGCATCCTTTTACCTTCAACTCTGATCTTCTCTCAAAGACCAAGAACATGTCCTTAGTTCTTTCTCAAGTACTTAAGACTGTTCTTCACAGCTATCCAGTGGTTTTTGCCTCGATCTGATTGACATATGCTCGTGACATTCACAACATGTACTATATCAAGTCATGTACATAGCATGGCATACATGAGGCTCCCTATTGCTGATGCATAGGGGATCTTGCTCATGCGTTGAATCTCTTCAGATGTATTGGGGCACATTTTCTTGGAGAGATTAATTCCATGCCTTAGGGGTAAGAGACCCCTTTTAGAGTTTTCCATGCTGAACCTTTTCAGCACTTCCTCTATGTACATCTTTTGTGATAGGCCAAGCATCCTTTTAGATCTATCTCTATAGACCTTTATTCCCAAAATATAGGATGCTTCCCTAAGGTCTTTCATGGAGAACCTTTTTGACAACCTGACCTTGACTGAGGTTAGCATGGGAATATCATTCCCTATCAGAAGGATGTCATACAGTACGAGAAATACGACAGCACTCCCACTAACCCTTTTGTAAACACATGGTTCCTCTTCATTTTTGATGAAATCAAACGTTTTGATTGTGTCATCGAAACGAATGTTCCAACTCCGAGATGCTTGCTTTAGTCCATAGATGGACCTTTGTAGCTTGCAGACCTTGTGATCTCCATCACTGTAAGTGAAACCCAAAGGCTGTTCCATATAGATGTCTTCATCAAGATATCCATTCAGGAAAGCTGTTTTCACATCCATCTGTCAGATTTCATAATCATGAAATGCTGTAATGGCAAGCAATGTTCGGATAGATTTCAGCATGGCTAAAGGTGAAAAGGTCTCCTGATAGTCAATGCCCTCGCGCTGACTATACCCTTTCGTTACAAGCTTTGCTTTATAGGTCTCTACCTCTCCATCCGAACCTATCTTCCTTTTGTAGATCCATTTGCATCCATTAGGTACAATACCTTTTGGTGGATCTACTAAGGTCCAGACTTGGTTCACATGCATGGAGTCTAACTCTGACTTCATAGCTTCCAACCATTTCTCGGAATCGATATCAGATATCGCCTCGTCGTAGGTTTTGGGATCCTGCGTGTGATCCCTATCTCCCACTAGGAACATTTCCTCGGTATCCTCTTTTAGTATACTTAAATATCTATCGGGAGGATGGGAGACCCTACTAGATCTGTGAGGTGGTTGAGGGACATCGTGTACTGGCTCTGTATGAATGGGTTCGATAGGATCCATAACTCGTTGCTTTTCAGAGACTTTCTCTTCAAGCTCAATTTTCCTCCCACTGCCTCTATCAAGGATAAACTGGTTTTTCCAAGAAGATGGCGTGACGGCTCACAAACACATTGTGATCCTCTGAGACGTAAAAAATTGTATCCTAATGACTCTTTAGGATATGCTATAAAATGAGCACTTATGGTCCTAGCCTCTAGTTTGTCCGTCTGTAGCCTCTTGATGTGGGCCGGACATCTCCAAATCTTGAGATGACTAAGACTTGGTTTCTTACCATGCTATATCTCATACGGTGTGGTAGGAACGGATTTAGAGGGAACTCTATTCAATAAGTAAATAGCTGAAAATAGGGCATCTATCTAAAGAAATAAGGATAAATCAGTGAAGCTCATCATGGACTGGACCATATCAATAGAGTCCGATTCCTCCTCTCTGACACTCCATTGAGCTGAGGTGTACCAGGAGGAGTCCATTATGAAACTATACCATTCTCCTTGAGATAATCACGGAACTCTCCATTAAGGTATTCACTTCCTCGATCTGATCGAAGAACCTTAATGAGTTTTTGTGCTTATTTTTCTACTTCATATCTAAGCTTTTTGAACCTTTCAAAAGTTTCATATTTGTGTCTCATACACATATCCATACCGTGAGTAATCATCGGTAAAATGAAGTAAAAAATTACAACCCCTAGCCTGCACATCGAATGGGCCACACACATCAGTGTGTACTAGGGTAAATATTTCAGTGGACCTCCCTATGTCCTACAAAGGATAATTTGGCCATTTTTCCTTGAAGGCAGAATTCACGAATCAAATATGACTCGAAAGTCAATGAGCCCAAAAGCTCATGTTTCTCCAATTTATTTATTCTGTCTTCTCCTATATGGCCAAGCCTGAGGTGCCATAAATACCTTAGATTTATCTCATTTTTGGATCTATTAGATCCTATGGTATTCATTGTTTGCTCAGATATATTCACAGATAGATCCATATGTATGTGATAGAGACTGTCAATTATAAAACCATGTTGAATCAAATAAAATACAGAAATCAAATTTCTGCTAGCAATAGGTAACAGTCCCTAAGTATCCTGAGCATATCTGACATACCTTCTGAAGGTCTGTCACCCTTCATGTTCTTTATGCTTCTCATGTATGTAGGACAGTTCCTCTTCCAATGGCCGTTCATGATGCAATGGAAACACTTTTCCTTGGGATTGGCCCTTTTCTTGGAACTTCCTTACTTGGTGTTTTCTTAGATCTCTGCTTCTTCGCAGGCTTCTTCTTCTTCCAAATAGACTATCTCTTGAAAGTAGAAACCAACTTGACAGCGAAAACGATGCCCCTTGAACTTCTTCAAGGTCCTTAAGTTAGTTACCAATTTATTTAACAATTCTATTTTGGTGCATACAATCTTGTTCATATGGTAATTTACTATAAACTGTTCATATGAAGCTAGAAGGGATTGTGGGATCAAATCCGTTTGCAATTCCTTGTGCATGGTCATGCCGAGCTTCTCAAGCTTCTCTAAGTCCTTTATCATGGTCAAACCATGATCATGGACAGACTGTCCATCACGCATCTTTTGCCTTGAAGAGCCTCTTGGACACTTCAAAACATGCTGCGCGACTCTGATCGCCATACAACTCTTGCCGGTGATTTAATATGTTCCTGGCAGTCTTCATGTTCTCATGCTGGCATTGTAATTCATTGGACATGGATGCCATTGTGCAGCACCTAACTTTATTGTCATTGTTCGTCCACTTAACAAGCGTCTTACGCTGATCAGTGATCGGACGGATTGGTAACACGGGGATTCCATGGTCTAGCATATACCCGAATTTCTCATAATTCAAAACGATTTTTGAAATTTGCTGAGCCAATCTTTATAATTGGGTTTGGTCAAACGGTTGTTCTATAGGATATGAGTTAAGAGTCTAGAAGCTGACTTTATAATCCTCAGAGAGTAAAGATTCTAGTTAGACTTTTGTACTTGATCCTAATCTGTTCTAAGGTCTTTTAGAACAAATATTCCTCCCACTATTTTCTCGAATCCCTCACACTTTTCTGGTAGGGAAACGGAAATCCTACGCGACTAGGGTTTCTAGTGGGTACTGCGGTCCCACCGATTTACATGCCACCTCACCTAATAGTTATTGGTGACACATAAATTGATGAATGTACAACTCTTGTACAATGCTTCTCAAGCATGTTGCAGTGCTACTTGGTCTCTAAGCCATAAAGAACTCACCTAACAGTTATTGGTCCCATTTCTTAGTTAAGTCAGACCCACCGTATAACCGTAGAAATAAAGTCGTCATTGGGTCCTCACCTAACAGTTATTGGTGCCCAACCCCACCTTTACCCTACAACATCTCATGTCTATAGAGAGGTCCAGCCCCCCGATGCAACTTGCCCACTGTATCCAGCCGAGACAAATCAACATCAGAAAGACCTTAGCAGCTCTACTACAGTGGAAGACCTATTGACTTAATATTGGTTAATCAGGTCTTAGTATTTGCAACTTGAGCTCTTCATAAGAGGTAATCGAACAATTGGCCAGGTAAGCAGGTGGGAGGCTCTCCTTACTCAGAGAGTAAGGTCCTAATTAAGTAACCACCTTTCATGCTTTCCTAGACACCAATTAGATCAATTAATCTAATATGACTTGCTCATGTCGGTTCACTCTCGACTTGATTAAGGAGGTTTTAATTTAGGTCTCAATTGGGTTTGCTACATCACATGTAAACCTATCTACCCGACTCTCATTCACATCACATGCAAACGGCACATTGCAGGCAGTTATAATCGCAGCAATAATTAAAGCTAAACTTTAAATAGGTGATGATCATGGATTCTAGTTAGGTCGTATTACAAGCACATGCACGTCAATCGATCAACTGGTCTTCAACTCTTGAATTGGTTCCAAGCCTCCTTGATTCGATCCTTGACCAACTCTTGATCCAATCGCCATCAATCGCTTAGATCACCTGTTCATCTCATGCCTTGTCTTCAACTTGATCGTTGACATACATCACATCACAGAAATACAACCAGATGTAAAATAAAAATAATAATTGTTACGGGAGAACTAAGCCGCCATGCTCCACGTGACCGGCACGCGCGCCCATGAAGACTACGGCTGTCCTTTGATCCAGCAATCCGACCCCGAGTCGGACATCTTCGGCTCCACAGCCCGACCTCGAGTCGGCTGTCCTTTGATCCAGCAATCCGGCCCCGAGTCGGACATCTTCGGCTTCGCAGCCCGACCCCGAGTCGGCTGCCCCTTAATCTAGCAATCCGACCCCAAGTCGGATATCCTCAGCACCGCAGCCCGACCCCGGGTCGGCTGCCCCCTGATCCAGCACTCCGACCCCGAGTCGGAGATCTCTTGATAACGACAGGCTGCTTCCCAGAGGCACGCCGAGGCCTCCTGCTCCACTACTCCCTGCAACGGCTGTATCCGATGCTGTTCCACGATCTCCTGTATCAGCCGTACAAAGCGGAACTCCACTATGCCCTGTCATAGCCGTACCCAGCGCTGCTCCACGACGCCCTGTAACGGCCATGTCAGTGGCCACTCCATCGCGCCCACGATGACAAACCCCCCTGAGAGACCCCCCAGCCAGGTATATATGCGGCTGGGGGGAGAAGGGGGGGGGGGTAAGGAATATCTTCCAGAGCACTCTCTTGCTTGCTATTATCATCTCTCCTCCTCCTCCAATCTCCTCTGACTTGATCGTCGGAGGGCCCCCACTACCCCAGTGGTGGTGCGAGGCTTGCTTGCAGGTTTTCCGGTGGAAGGTGGAGCGTAACCAACACCAACCAAGACAACTCAGACGGAACCCCGTTCACACCGCTGTGTCAATCGTTCTCGGTTTGGACCACCAGCAACAGTTGGCGCTAGAAGGAGGGCCTGATCTCAGAGCGATCGTAATGGCACGGCGAGGTGGTCGTGGAGCTTCCAATGCCTCCGGTCGCGGGGCCTCTCGCGCCTCCGGCCGGGAGGCCGCTGCGTCTCCAACACATTCTCAGCAACACTCCACCGTTCCACCCCCGATTCAGATGGTCGAAGCCGCTCAGTTCGACCAGTTAGCCCAGCAGGTCCGCACCCTCGCGGAGGCGGTGCAGAACCTGCAGGGTGTGATGTCTCGGGCGCCGCAGCGGGCCCAGGAGCCGCTGCTCCCTGAGCGCTCACCTGTCCTCCTTAACCCGCGCTCCTTCCTCTCCCATGGGGAGGAGCGCCGGCGCGAGGAAGATTCTCGAGCACGGTCCATTCTGTCGGGACCGTCCCATCGAAGCTGCGCGGGGTACAAGAGGCGGGCCCGGGCGCGTTCCCAGACCCCCCAGTCCTCAAGGAACCCGCGCTCCAGTCGGTCCCCCTCTCGGTGCTCCTTGTCTCCCACCCATCGGTCGCGCTCCCTGGACCGGCGGGTGGACGATCTCCACCGACAACTCCAGGTCCTGAAGGGCCACTCTAAAGATTCCTTCGCCGACTTGGAGATCTCCTCCCAACCGGCGCTTGCCTCGAGGATCCTGCGGACCCCAAATCCGCCGGAATTCAAAATGCCGGCGATCGAGCCCTATGACGGGGCGGCGGACCCGCGGGATCACGTGGAGAGTTTCAGGACTCTTATGCTCCTCCATGGAGCATCAGATCCTCTCCTCTGCAAGGCCTTCCCGGCGACCCTCCGTGGCCCAGCCAGGGCGTGGTTCGCCGGCCTGGAGGCTGACTATATCCAGTCCTTTGACCAGTTCACTCGCCTCTTCATCAGCCATTTCGCCGTCAGTAGCCGGCGGCGATTGGTTTCCGACTCCCTCTTTGATGTCCGGCAAAACGAGGGAGAAAGCCTGCGGGATTACCTTACCCGCTTCAACAAGGCTATATTGGAGGTCCGGAACCTGAGCCAGGAGGTGGCTCTCTCAGCCCTGAAGCGTGGCTTCCGGAAGGGCAGACTCACCTTCTCCCTGGACAAACGCCTGCCGCGGAGCTTCCCGGAGCTGTTGTCTCGGGCGAACCAGTATGCAGACGCCGAGGAGGCAGCCGCCCACCGGAACAAGGAGGCCGCCGAGGCCCCTCTAAAGCTCGGGAAGAAAAGGCGAAAAGAGGCACCCCAGAGGAGGAGCCCGACGCCTCAACATCGGCGCAGAAGCCCGTCACCGGCGAGGAACCACGGCGCCCCACGCCCTCGTTCTCCGCACCGACGCTTCAACCGGTACACCCCACTCCTGGCCCCCCGGGCCCAGATCCTTATGGAGGTTAAGGGGCGGGAGAACCTCCCGGTCCCGAGGCAGATGAAGAAAATCCCTGGGAGGAGGCCCTCTCGAGCGTACTGTGAGTACCACCGAGACCACGGCCACGACACCGAAGACTGCTTCCAGCTTCGGGACGAGATCGAGGCTCTCATCCGCCGAGGGCGTCTCGGTCGATATGTAAACGACCGACGTCCCCCCGCAGACCCGCGTCCGGCCGACCCGGCCCCTCAGGAGCCTCGGGAGCAGAATCGACCCGTCGCGGGCGTGATCCACACCATCACTGGGGGCTGCTCTCGGCCCGTGAGGAATGCAGGGGGCTCGGTGGAAGCATCAGGGGTGGCCGTCGCGAAGAGGCAGCGGGTCGGAAATGTAATCACTTTTTGTGATGAGGATGTAAAGGGGGTTCAGACCCCCCATGATGATGCCATGGTGATCTCCCTCACTATGGCGAACTATGATGTAAGGCGTGTTCTTGTGGATAGTGGAAGCTCAGCTGATATTTTGTTTTACGAGGGCTTCCAAAAGATGAGCTTGTCCCGACAAGTGTTGCACAAAACATCCACCCCCCTCATAGGATTCACTGGAGACGCTATCTCGGCCGAAGGTGTCATTGAGCTGCCTGTGACTGCGGGCGTTGCACCCGCAGAAGCCACGGTGCGGCTCGGGTTCTTGGTCGTCCGTGTTCCCTCGGCCTACAACGCTATCCTCGGATGACCCGGACTGAACGCCCTTCGCGCGGTAGTCTCTACATACCATTTGCTAATGCGGTTCCCCACGGCGGCCGGGATTGGAGAGGTCCGAGGTGACCAACCGACCGCACGGCAATGTTTTCTAGCAACTCTCAAAGGGAAGAAGCCCGTGGAGGCCCTAAGCGTCGAGTCCCTTGACGCCAGAGACGAGGTGGCTTTGCGGCACGGGGAGCCGGCCGAGGGTGTGATCGAAGTTCCCCTTGAAGAGGGTCGACCGGACCGTACGGTCCGGGTCGGTGCCAACCTCGACTCGGAAGCTCGGCTCAGGTTAGTGGAATTCCTCCGAGCCAATGCTGATGTATTTGCCTGGTCGGCGGCCGATGTACCTGGGATCGACCCGGAGGTCATTTCTCACGCCCTCAACGTCGACCCGACCCACCGACCAGTAAAGCAGAAGAAGAGACACTGTGCCCCGGATCGGATCCGGGTGGTCGACCAGGAGGTAGACAAGCTCTTGGAGGCAGGATTCATAAGGGAGGTCAGCTACCCCAAATGGCTGGCAAATGTCGTACTTGTCCGGAAGGCGAGCGGAAAGTGGAGGATGTGCGTCGACTACACCGACCTGAACAAGGCATGCCCCAAGGATAGCTTTCCGCTTCCGCGGATAGACCAACTGGTCGACGCGACTTCCGGATATCAGCTGCTGTCTTTCATGGACGCCTTCTCCGGCTACAACCAGATAATGATGGCTCCACAGGACGAGGAGAAAACTGCCTTTATAACAGACTGGGGGCTGTACTGTTACAAGGTAATGCCCTTCGGTCTGAAGAATGCTGGCGCCACTTACCAGCGCCTCGTCAACAAAATCTTCAAAGGGCAAATCGGCCGGAACATGGAGGTGTACGTGGACGATATGCTGGTGAAGAGCCGCCATGCAGACCAGCACATCGCGGATCTGGAGGAGACTTTTGCCACCCTGCGGAAGTTTCACATGAAGCTGAACCCAGCGAAGTGCGCCTTTGGCGCTTCGGCCGGGAGGTTCCTCGGCTTCATTGTCAACCAGCGGGGGATCGAGGCCAACCCGGACAAAATCAAGGCCATCCAAGATATGTCCCCTCCGACCAAAGTGAAGGAGGTTCAGGAGCTCGCCGGAAGGGTCGCCGCGCTCGGACGATTTGTGGCAAAATCGGCCGAACGCTGCCAACCGTTCTTCAAGGTGTTGAAGCGCCCGAAAGACTTCCTTTGGACGGCCGAATGTCAAGTGGCATTCGACCAACTCAAGGAGTACTTGGCGTCTCCTCCCCTGCTGTCCAAGCCGCAAGAGGGGGAGATGCTCTACCTCTATCTGGCGGTCTCCCCAACCGCAGTCAGCGCAGTACTGGTTCGGGAAGAGGCAAAGCTCCAGAAGCCTGTGTACTACATCAGCCGGGTCCTACGGGATGCCGAGACGCGGTATACGAAGGCGGAAAAGATCGCCTTCGCGCTGCTCACCGCGGCCAGGAGGCTTCGCCCCTATTTCCAGGCTCATCCTGTCACCCTCTTGACCGATCAACCACTGCGGCAGATCCTCAGCAATCCTGAGAATGCGAGACGGCTGGTGAAGTGGGCAGTAGAACTTGGTGAGTTCGACATCCGCTACCAGCCCCGACCCGCCATCAAGGCCCAGGTGCTCGCGGACTTCCTCGCTGAGTGCACTGTGCAGGAGGCGGAACCTAGGCCGCCGGAAACACCCAGCCTCGACCTCCCAATCTGGACGCTTCACATTGATGGGTCGTCGAACCCCGAAGGTGGAGGGGCCGGGCTGGTCCTTACCAGTCCCGATGGAGTGATAGCCGAGTATGCCTTGAGGTTCGGATTTCCAGTGACCAACAACGAGGCGGAATACGAGGCCCTAGTCACAGGACTCAAACTCACCAAGGAGCTCGGCATCCGGCGTTTGAAGGTCTTCACCGACTCCCAGCTGGTGGTCGGGCAGGTCCGAGGGGAGTTCGAGGCTCGGAGCCCGACCATGCAGAGCTATGTCTGGAAGGTGCAAGCACTCATTCCCGACCTCGGCAGTGTTGACATTCAGCAGGTCCCAAGAAGCGAAAATGCCAGGGCCAACAGGCTGTCCCGCTTGGTGGGCGCAGACGCGCACAACTTGTCGAGGGCGATCTACCTGGAGACCCTGGATGCCCCGAGCATCGGCGAGGCCGGAGCGGTGATGGCGATTGATCCGGAGCCATCTTGGATGGACCCGCTCGTCGCCTACCTCGCCGAAGGGATCCTCCCAGAGGACGAAGATCAAGCTCGGCGACTCGTCATGAAGTCCGCCCACTACGTACTCTATGAAGGGAGGCTGTATCGGACCTCGTTCACCGCCCCCCTCTTAAGGTGCCTCCGCCCTTCGGAAGCGGCCTACGCCCTCAGCGAAGTCCACGAAGGCATCTGCGGATCGCACCTGGGGGCTAGGTCCTTGGCGCATAAGATCATGAGGCAAGGCTATTATTGGCCTACCTTGTTGGAGGACTCAAAGGATCATGTGCGGAAATGCGACGCCTGCCAGCGCCACGCCAACGTCCAGAGAGTCCCTTCTGTCCCCTTGGCACCAATCACTGCACCCTGGCCCTTCGCCCAGTGGGGAATGGATATCCTCGGACCATTCCCCGTCGCTTCAGCTCAGCGGAAATTTTTGATTGTTGCAATCGACTACTTCACCAAGTGGGTGGAGGCAGAGCCGCTGGCCACTATCACGGAGGTGCAAGTCCGGAAGTTCGTGAAGAAGAACATCATTGTCCGATTTGGGGTACCTCGGGTCCTCATCTCGGATAATGGGCGACAGTTCGACAACAAGCATTTCCGTGACTTCTGCGAGGAGTTCGGGATCGAGCATCGGTTCACATCTGTGTCGCATCCCCAAACCAACGGCGAGGCCGAGGTCACAAATCGGACAATCCTCCAAGGAATCAAAGCGCGAATCGGTCGGACGGGGCAAGCTTGGGTCGAAGAACTCGAGAATGTCCTTTGGGCGTATCGGACCACGCATCGGACCCCTACCGGGGAGACGCCTTTCAGCCTAACCTATGGCACGGAAGCCGTTGTCCCCGTGGAGCTCGGACTCCCCTCACCTCGGGTGGCCGCGCACCGACCCGAGGCCAATTCGGAACAACTCCGAGGGAACCTGGATCTCTTGGAAGAAGCGAGGGAAATGGCGCAGGTTCGGATGGCGATGTATCAGCGGAGGGTGGCCCGATATTACAACTCCAAGGTCCGACCAAAGCTTTTCAGAATCGGAGATCTGGTGCTAAGGCGAGCTAAAGCATCTCGACCTGCGGAAGGTGGGAAGCTAGCGCCAAATTGGGAAGGCCCATATAAGGTTCGCTGGGTAAACCGACCTGGCTCCTACCAGTTGGAGGCCTTAGATGGTCGAGAAATTCTAAGGAGCTGGAATTCCGCTAACCTGCGGATGTATTACCAGTAGAACGACGATGCCAGAAAGACAGTTCAAAAATGTATAACATTTTGCATTTCAATAATTTCTGGTTACAACGGCGTGCTCGTGTGATTACAAGGAATTCCCAGAGGGAAATTAGGGTGTAAAGAAAGTAAAGAAGAGGTGGAGACTCCGAGGAGCTGAAGATCTGGGATCCCGAAACCTCCATCTGAAGCGGTTCCAATCCCGTCGGAAGTGGGTGCTTCCAACCGGAGGTGCCATCGGCGTCTCACGAAAGAGACGAAGAGCCGGCGCGGATGAAGAAGAAGTGGGCGAAGGAGAAGTCCACACTGCCTCCAACCGGAGGCGCCATCCACGCCCCACGAAGAGGATGAGGAGCCGCCGCCGACGAAGCTCCCGCTGCCTCCAGAGGAACGCCACCTCCAAGGGATATTCCGGTCCTCCCCAGTGTTAGGGGAGAGAAGGAATACAAGGGGGAAGAGCATAGGGAGGCGCGGTCCCGGATCAGGCGTCTGGTGCAGAGCTCAATCGGGAGGCTGAACTTCAAGGAGGGGAGATGTGATCCCGGATGAAACGCCTAGAGCGGAGTTCCGCCGGAGAGACCCTCCTTGCTGATCCCAGATGAAATGGCTAGTTGGCTGAAGTCGCGAGGGGCGCGCCTCCCGTTCCTTCGGCAGGAGTCTCTCAGCCATGCGCCAGAGAGAAGGTCCACGATCCATGGCAACTTGAAACAACTCCGGCTTGGCAAACTCCATCGCACCTGCACCTATATTTATAGCCAAACTGCAGCCCCCCGGTCGTTCCGATGCGGGTGGCTCCCATAAATGCGGACGCATTGAATCCGGAGCCGTTCTGGCTCTCGAGGCGTATCTTTCCGCGATTTCCTAAGCGTCATTCTCCTTAATCGCATTCTTTGTGCAGGACACTCCGGATGGCACGTACCCCTAGGTCCACATATCTCCGCTCGCGCCCAGGCCGCATCCGCCTCGAAGAACGCGCGCATCGCGGCCGCTTAACTGACACTCCTCGCAAGCAGCAACTGGCGATCCGATTTCCCAGGTAACGCATCAATTAGCGTTTAATGCCCTTCTGGTGTTCCCCAGGCAATGCTTGGAGAAGAGGAGAAACACGATCGTAGCTGGCCACGGAGAAGCCCCGTCGGGCTGCAAGCGACAGGCGCATGGCCAACGAGCGGAATTTTCCGAGGTCCGGCCCTCGGATGCCAGGCTAACCCGATGATCATCCCGGGAGCAGACTAGCCTGAAGCCCCGACCGGTCGCCTTGGCTTGCGCCAGCCTTGGCCGACCAACGAGCGGAATCTCCCGAGGCTCGGCCCTCGGATGCCAGGCTAACCCGATGATCATCCCGGGAGCAGACTAGCATGAAGCCCCGACCGGTCGCCTTGGCTTGCGCCAGCCTTGGCCGACCAACGAGCGGAATCTCCCGAGGCTCGGCCCTCGGATGCCAGGCTAACCCGATGATCATCCCGGGAGCAGACTAGCCTGAAGCCCCGACCGGTCGCCTTGGCTTGCGCCAGCCTTGGCCGACCAACGAGCGGAATCTCCCGAGGCTCGGCCCTCGGATGCCAGGCTAACCCGATGATCACCCCGGGAGCAGACTAGCCTGAAGCCCCGACCGGTCGCCTTGGCTTGCGCCAGCCTTGGCCGACCAACGAGCGGAATCTCCCGAGGCCCGGCCCTCGGATGCCAGGCTAACCCGATGATCATCCCGGGAGCAGACTAGCCTGAAGCCCCGACCGGTCACCTTGGCTTGCGCCAGCCTTGGCCGACCAACGAGCGGAATCTCCCGAGGCTCGGCCCTCGGATGCCAGGCTAACCCGATGACCATCCCGGGACCAGACTAGCCTGAAGCCCCGACCGGTCGCCTCGGCTTGCGCCAGCCTTGGCCGACCAACGAGCGGAATTTCCTGAGGCCTAACCCTCGGATGCCCGGCTTAGTGCCGGAAGAATTTCTTGAGGCCTAACCCTCGGATGCCTGGCTTAGTGCCGGAAGAATTTTCTGAGGCCTAACCCTCGGATGCCTGGCTTAGCGCCGGAAGAATTTCCTGAGGCCTAACCCTCGGATGCCTGGCTTAGCGCCGGAAGAATTTCCTGAGGCCTAACCCTCGTATGCCTGGCTTAGTGCCGGAAGAATTTCCTGAGGCCTAACCCTCGGATGCCTGGCTTAGTGCCGGAAGAATTTCCTGAGGCCTAACCCTCGGATGCCTGGCTTAGCGCCGGAAGAATTTCCTGAGGCCTAACCCTCGGATGCCTGGCTTAGGGCCGGAAGAACTTCGAGAGTCAGGAGTCGGCAAGACGCTGCCAAGAGTTGAAAAGAAAAAAAAGAGGAGGACGAAAGCGAGATGAAGAAACATTCGACTTGTATTAATTTTCATTGTTTCAGGGCCAAGGCCCATACAATTTGGCAAAACGCCGACATACAAAAAAAAGAGAGGACAACGAAAGGTACAAGAGGTCAGCTTGGAGGAACCCCCGGGTCGGGAGCGTCGGGCTCGTCCGCAGGGGGTTGGGAGGCGGTAGGAGAATCAGCAGGCGATGGCGCCGGAGAGGAGTCGAGAAGGGAAATCCCACTCAGGTCAACTTCGGGGTACTTAGCCGACACCCTTGCCAGGCCCTCCTCGAAGCCTAAGATGAAGGATTCGGACCCCGCGTCCGACGCGTCACGGACGAACTCGTCAGACTGACGATAGGCCCGTACCGCCTCCGACATATCACGGGTGAACTCGGCGGACTGACGATAAGCCTGTACCGCCTGGCGCCCGATCTCCGCACTCTTCTCAGCTAGCGCCGCCTCTGCTCGCTCCGTAATCTGAGCCTTAGCCTCCAAGACCTTCGCCACAATCCGGTCATCAGCCTCGGAGGAGACCCTCAGCAGATTAGCCTGAGCCTCCTTATGCTTCGCCTCGACAGCAGCGCGGGCGGCCTCAGCTTCCTCCAGGCGCGAACGGAGCTCTTGGTCGTTCACGCGGGACCTCTCCAAGGCTGACTCCAATTCGCCCAGTTTGGCTTCAAGAGACCGGGTTCGGTTGCGGGCGCTGTCGGCAGACCGCTGAGCCTTCTCCCACCTCTCTCGATAGTCCGCGACCTTCCGGGACTGCTTTTCAGCTCGTTCCTCCGCCTTCTTAACCCTGCTTTCGAGGCCCGAGGCGACTTTGAGTTGCTCCCGAGCTTCCAACAGTTGCTTCTCGAGGGCGGCGAAGCCGAGTGCCCGCTCTTCGGCCTCCCGGAGCCTCGCCTCGAGGTCCCCGGTCGTCCTGCCCGCCACAGCCTGGCCTCCCTCTTCCACTGCTTTCAGTCGGTCCTCGGCCTTCGCCAGAAGCCCCGCCTGTTCCTTGTAGCACTCCTCTAGACGGATCATGTACTGGGCGAGCTAAGAGATAGGAAAAGTGAGGGCGTCAGGCGGAGAACAACAGAGCTAATAAATGGTGAAAAGCGGCCAGAAGAACACTCACCGACATGAGACAGACGCAGCTGGCAGCCCCGACGTCAGAGACCCCCAACTCCCGGACCCGCCGACGGTCCTTCTCCAGCAGCACTGTTTCGATGAGGTTTCGGGCGCCATCGGTAGTGAAGGCCGACCCCGATTTCTCCCCGGAGCCGGATGGTGGTTCTACAGCCTTACCCTTATCCATCGCCTGGGGAAGAGTCCTGCTGATTGTGCTCGGGGCGGGGGTCACTCCTGGAATTGATAGGGCCCCGCTCGGCCGAGGCCTCTGCGCGTCCCTCCTCGAATCATCAGGAGCCGGCTGAGTCGAAGGCCGGGCCGGGGACCGATTACGTCCGACCCGTCCGTCTCGAGCGGGCTCGGATGATACCTCCGGAATAGCGGCAGTCTCACCACCGGAGGGCTGATACAGCGTCAGCTGCCGGTCCGTGCCCACGGCGTCTCCCTGATCGGTGGGCCCGGACTCGTCGGTCGGCGTCGGAGGCACCTCCTTGCGGGACTTCTTCGCCGGCGGGGCCCCGCTCGAAGGAGCTCGTTTCCTCCTCCGGACCGCTTCCAGTAGGGACGACCTACCAACAGCCGGTCCCGTGTCCGACCGCATGACGTCGTCAATCTCTGCAACAAGAACGAGATGGTCGAGGGCTGAGAAACCGAAGGAAAGAACGAGACGAAAGAGGAGAAAAGAGTCAAAAAAGAAATGGTGGCGGGCTCACGGTCGGTGGGGACCGAGCTCAGACCGACATTCACCAAGGTATCCTCGGAAATAAGGCGGGCTACCGGGGGGAGCTGGCCCTCGGCAACCAACCCCTTCAAGGCGGCCAAGCCATCGGATTCCTCCCTCGACAGTCTCGATAGGCCGATCGGGGACTTCATCGGCGTCTCCCAGGTCGCCCTGATTTCCCAAGAGGGATCTACATCGATGAAGAAGAAACGCTCCTTCCAGCCGTGAATGGAGGAAGGAGCCTCTTTGACGAGGCCGCACCCTCGCCGCGCCGCAAAGCACCACCACCCTTTGTCCTGGGGGTGGCCACTCAGGCTGTAGAACTCCCAAAAAACATTCAGAGTGGCGGGAATCTCGTGCATGCGGCAGAGAACCTGGAAGACCGTCAGGGCACGCCACGAGTTCGGCACCAGTTGCGTCGGCGCAACTCTTAAACCCCGGAGTACCTGCACGACTAAGTCCGAAGGGGGAAAGCGGAACCCGGCCTGGAGAATGCCCTCATTGATGGCGATCTTCCCTGAAGGAGGATGGGACATCCTCTCCTCAGGCCCCGGGAGCGTAACGTTGCAGGCCTCGGGAAGGTGGTACCGAGCCACGAGTTTGTCTAAGTCCTCGGCGACCAGCTCCGACTTAATGTGGTCTGCTCTCACTTCGCCCATTCCTAATGGCCAATAAACCTACGGTCAGGACGGGGACAAGAAGGGGGGAAAGACCGGGACGACTGGGGTACACTAGTACAAAAGGAGAAAGTATGGAGAGCCCTAAGTAGAAGAATGGGGTAACTCACCGGAAGAGAAGGAAGAACGGCTCCGAGAGCGTCAAAGGAGAAGCGAGCGAACAGTCCGACGGCAACAACGGCAGCGCAAAGGGGAAACTCGAAAATGTCTGTAAAGAGGAAGACGGACGGGGGAGGGCCCCCGGTTAAATAGGCGGAAAGGCGGGTGATGCCTCGATGACGCCAGAGGACGCCTGGCCGCCGAAGGGTCGCTCGCGCCCCAAAGGCGAATCGACACCATTAAGGAAGGATGTCCGCCGAAATCCTCAGACTGCCAGGTCAGCAACAACCGCCATACGCCATAAAGAAGGCGGGGAGCTCGAAGCGCGCGCGCTTCTCCGAGGGATGGCGGCAATCTCGAAGCATCACTCCCTTCACCCGTTCCCCTTCTGGTTCCAGGCTCGAAAGTGGGGGGCTACTGTTACGGGGGAACTAAGCCGCCATGCTCCACGTGACCGGCACGCGCGCCCATGAAGACTACGGCTGTCCTTTGATCCAGCAATCCGACCCCGAGTCGGACATCTTCGGCTCCACAGCCCGACCTCGAGTCGGCTGCCCTTCGATCCAGCAGTCCGGCCCCGAGTCGGACATCTTCGGCTTCGCAGCCCGACCCCGAGTCGGCTGCCCCTTAATCTAGCAATCCGACCCCAAGTCGGATATCCTCAGCACCGCAGCCCGACCCCGGATCGGCTGCCCCCTGATCCAGCACTCCGACCCCGAGTCGGAGATCTCTTGATAACGACAGGCTGCTTCCCAGAGGCACGCCGAGGCCTCCTGCTCCACTACTCCCTGCAACGGCTGTATCCGATGCTGTTCCACGATCTCCTGTATCAGCCGTACAAAGCGGAACTCCACTACGCCCTGTCATGGCCGTACCCAGCGCTGCTCCACGACGCCCTGTAACGGCCATGTCAGTGGCCACTCCATCGCGCCCACGATGACAAACCCCCCTGAGAGACCCCCCAGCCAGGTATATATGCGGCTGGGGGGAGAAGGGGGGGTAAGGAATATCTTCCAGAGCACTCTCTTGCTTGCTATTATCATCTCTCCTCCTCCTCCAATCTCCTCTGACTTGATCGTCGGAGGGCCCCCACTACCCCAGTGGTGGTGCGAGGCTTGCTTGCAGGTTTCCCGGTGGAAGGTGGAGCGTAACCAACACCAACCAAGACAACTCAGACGGAACCCCGTTCACACCGCTGTGTCAATCGTTCTCGGTTTGGACCACCAGCAACAATAATAAATTACATCTCCTTTTAGGAGGCACGCAGGCCTCTCAAAACATCAAATAAGATGCATGCAAGCATCTGAAAAATTACATGACATCACAGATCGCATCGCAGGTCATTACATTTGATACCAAAAGGGTTTGAATCCTATGATCATCACCGCATGCAACAATTATACTTTTCAGATCTGAAAACTAATTGATTATCTCATGACATAGGTTGCTGATCATGCTAATCATGATTCTAAACTTTGTAATCTCAATAACAATGCAATTAGAATCATCATCTTATCGCATAAAAATCAGCATGCAAAAATCAGCACCCTAGAAAAATCTGCATGCAGAAAATTTTCAGCATGCATAATCTTTCAATTTTCAGATCTAATAAGCCTATTAATAATTAATCCTTATCTTAATCTACGAAGCCTAGGCTCTGATACCACTGTTAGAGAACCCCGATCATGCCGCTAAAATTCAAAAAATTCAGATGCAGCGGAAGAGGCATGCGCGGGATCAACCGTTCATCGCATGAACGTTGTTCAAAAACCGTTTGTAGATAGATAAGGATTAAAAACTTTTAATCTAATTAAAACATTAGAAGATCAGATCTTCACCTTGTGCGGGTAGATGATCACCGCAAACTGAAGTTCGTGGTTTAGGATGAAGGTTCGCTTGAAGCCGTTCAAGTGCCCGGCCTCTACGGGTATCCACACGAAGCAGGATCCGATCCAAGCTCTCTATCTCACCGGGGTGCTAGCTCCCTTGCAGAGATAACTTTTGATGGCTGATCTCCTCTCTTTCTTTCAACTCTTGAATGTACTTGAGAGGAGAAAGAAGAAGGATGAAGAAGAGGAAGAAGCAAAGCCCCTGCAGCCTACTTTCTTTTTCCTGCATTGGAAGGAGGAAAGGATGAAGAGGAGGGCGCCATGGCTTCTTGTTTTCTTCTTCTTGCTGGCGGCTGAACCAAGGGAGGGAGAGGGTGGCCACGGCTCCAAGGGAAGAGGAAAAGCACTTGCTTGGGCGCCGGCCCTAGCTCCCCTTTTTAATAAGTATGAAGGGCTCCTAACAATTAGGAGCCTTTGAGTTATTTCCAAGAGGGGGCGCCGGCCCCCTCTCTTCATGTCACCCTAACCAAGTGGAGAGGGGCTGATGCCCCTCTTACTTGGTTAACCTAATCCTCTTCCAAAGAGGATTAGGTGCCCCTCTCATGGTTTAGTCCTAATCTAATTAGGATTAACCAAATCATGAATCAATTGGGTTCAATCTATACTAGTCCTAATCCAAATAGAACTTGAGTGAACCATGACTCAATTGAACTCTTCAATCCTAACCCAATTAGGAGTCATGTTGATTCATTAGATTAATAATTAATTAGGACTTAAGAAATTCTAATCAAATTAGGACTTATTTAATTTTAGTCCTAATCCAATTAGGACTCTAATTTGAATCCGAAGTCCTAATCCGATTAGGACTCTAGGAATCCTACTCCAAGTAGGAATCCAATTTTAATTCAAAACTCCTAATCTAATTAGCATTGTAGGAATCCTATTCCAAGTAGGAATTTCAGTCCTACTCCAACTAGGATTCTCAGTCCTAATCCAATTAGGACTCTAGGAATCCTACTCGAAGTAGGATTTGTGTTTAAGTCCAATTAATTAATTTTCTTTGTTCCTTCTTCAACTGAACATCAATCTAATTGTTTACTTGTGATTCCTAATCACGATTCAACCATCGGATCGGTCAATACTTCTAGTGTGTGTGACCCCATAGGTTCTACTCTGACTGGTAGTGAGATATATTATGATCTCTATCACAATATCATTGAAAACTCCTTTCAATGGATTGGAACGATTCCAACTCTACTCATTAGGATTTATCGATCATCGAGATAATCCCTGTGAGTCCCACCATCCACCAATGACACCTAGCAGCATGTAGTGGCTACCCAGTAGAATAGAATGATGAACCTCTAGGTACAGTTATCATGTGATACAGTCCTACTATCGTGGATCCCTACAGGACGGAAGTCATGGATAACTCGTCAAATCCCTTCGTCTGTCATATATCAAGATTTATTCGACTCGAGTTCGTTAGTGGAAAACTCTTTCTCCACTTTATATTACTGCCCTGGCCAAGGTCTTAGAACTCAGTCTAACAAATCACATAGGATCACTCCTCTTCTATCAAGGTCGATAGATTCCATGTAAGTGCATACCCTACTCCTACAGTGAACTTACTGCAGCCAATCTACACTACAAGGACCCATATGACTAGAGACCATGTATACGTGTAGTCAAACTACAATAACCTCACTGTGAGTAGCTGAAGCACCGCAGGTCAAAGGACCAGTCATACTACTGCAACATCAAGCAAGTCACTGATGAGTGGATAGACATCCAAGTGACTTCTTGTCTTGGTCACGCTCAGTACCCTTGTTCTCTAACAAGCACCTGCACTATCACTTCAGTATCCCTACACTGTGGACTCAAGTCTCGTCCATCCAGAAGAAAAGTGATCTGTGCACTGATCGGATCGATCACCATCCTCGTGATGATCCATTGATCAGGAGCATTTAGAAATTAATCACCAATGATACATGGCTCAAATTCTCAACTCTTGAGAATATGCATCATCATCTTATTAATTTCTTGGACGATTCATAGACACATAAATAATATGAATGAAAAGATGCCTTTTATTTATTCAATAATAAATAGTCAAGTACAAAATTATGTCCCTAGAATTAACAATGTGTCAGCCAGATTGGCTTCTAGGGCATACATCTAACAATAGTTATTTTCATCAAACAGTGGAGGTCTGTTTATGGAAAGTCCCTCGGTAAATAACACATTATGCGGGGTTGCCATGATCTTTGGCTCTAGTCGGTTAAGACTATAAATGACAAAAGAGCACCTGCTCTGATACCACTTGTTGCCCAAGGTGACAACCCAAGAGGGAGGGTGAATTGGGTTCTTCTAAATTTTTGGTGCTTTAAAGGTTTTCATAGTTAAGTGCGCTGGATGCTTTCTTAAATTATTTGAATGAATTAAACTAGAGCAAAGATGAAAGAAAATGCAAGAATAAACATAAGAACAAGCACAACACAAACACAACGATATATAGTGGTTCGGTGCACCCCAAGGCACCTACGTCCACTTCGCAAGCGTTCCCTTGGAAATTTTACTATAACCCCTCGGATTATAGTAGGATTGTTTCCCGGGCTCACAATCCAAAACCTTTACAATTTATTTTTTAGGATCACCAATAAACCTAACTGTTGATTTTACGGGCTTACCAACAACCTACGTTGGTTTTACGGGCTTACCAACAACCTACAATGTTGGTTTTACGGGCTTACCAACAAACCTTACAACAAGAATAAAGAACAAGGAACTAAAGCTCCTAAATGAGCAAATAAAACAATTATGAGCTACTAAGAAGAGTTTAGAATATAGTTATCGCTTTACTAAGGCTCTTCTCTTCTTTGTCAAGATTACTTCACTCTTTAAGGGTTGGTGGAGCTCTTAATGTCTCTTAGAATCTGCTCAACCACTTTCTTTTGGCTCTTTGAATGAAGCAATTGAATGAAGCTTGCCTTGCTAGGGTTTTCTCTTGAATGCACTTGATGTCTTTTCAAAAGCTTTCTTCCTCTGATGAATACCCTCTCTTAAATACTTCTCCAACCTCCAAATAGACCTTCTTGACCGTTGGATTGAAGAAACTAGCCGTTTATAGCCGTTGGGAGTCCAAAAAGCACTTCTGCACAACTAGCCATTATGCTTCTGCCCGTGTTTGGGTCGATCCAAACTTTTCTGGGGTCGACTCAAACCACTGTTCATCAGACTTGGGGTCGACTCAACTTTCACTGGGGTCGACCCAACTTTCACTGGGGTCGACCCTCTCAGAAAATACAGAACCTTATATTTCACCCGTTTTTCACTTGGGTCGACTCAACTCTTTTTGGGTCGACTCAAGGTTGGGTCGACTCAAGGTTGGGTTGACTCAAGGTGGGGTCGACTCAAGTTCCATTGGGGTCGATCCTCTCAGGGATTCTAGAGACTTATTTTCTTAAGGCTTGAAGATGGGGTCGACTCAACTTTCACTTGGGTCGACCCAAGTACTGTTCATCCGTGCCATTTTTGCAGAAGTGTGCCCGATGGTTCCATGATGTGCCGGGATCGACTCCACCAATCTTGGGGTCGACTCTAATCATGATTCTCTGCATCTTAGGGTTAGACTTGCACATAAGATCAATAAAATATATTCCAAGTAAATTACGATGCATGGCACAGTAGAGTTTCATACCCTTAACAGTCGAAATTACCGACTTGCCCTTTTAGGTATTTTTAACGTGAAACTTTGCCAAAATGGATTCTTAAGCTTTCTACCATTCTCTATTACAAATTTTATCTCGTTTATCAATTCTTGAGAGTGGTTTTGATCATATAGTCCTAATGTATCATGAGTGTATCAAGGGTGTGCCATTTATCAATGATGTATCGAGTTAATTTGCATTTCTAATTTGATATGGCCTCAATGGTTGTGTTAATCATCAAAATAACATTATCATCCTCAAAATCCTCTCACTATTTCTCAGATCTCTCACACTCCTCTGGTAAAGATACGGAAACCTGCGACTTAGAATTTCGAGTGGGGTGCTGCGGTCCCACCAATCTACATGTCACCTCACCTAACAGTTATTAAAGACATAGAGACGATGAGTGTACAACTCTTGTACAATGCTTCGTAAGCATATTGAGCTAACCTGGTCTCCAAGTCATAAGGACCTCACTTAACAGTTATTGGACCCGTTCCTTGGTTAAGTCATACCCACCGTATATCCCGCGAAAATAAAGCTGTGATTGGATCCTCACCTAATAGTTATTGGAGCCCAACCCCACCTTTACCCCACAACATCTTATGTTAATAGAGAGGTCCAATCCTCCGATGCAACTAGCCTACTGTATCCAGCCGAGGCTAATCAACGCCGGAAAGATCTTAGCAACTCTACTATGGTGGAAGACCAATCGACTTAATATTGGGTAATCAGATCTTAGTGATTCCAACTTTGAGCTTTCCATAGGAGGTAATCGATCAATTGGCCAGATAAGCAGGTGGGAGGCTCACCTTACTCAGAGAGTAAGGTCCTAATTAAGTAACCATCTTTGAGCTTGCCTAGACACCAATTAGTGAAAGAGTAGATGCCCTACAAGCCAATCGCAATATGTATTGCGAAGGGTTTTTCTTTTGATTTGTCCAAATCATGTACATGACATTTAAATATGAATAAAGGCGTTATGTTTTATCATATGCTGTTGATTATATTTATGATAAACTCCTTAGATTAGGGCAATGGTTTTAAGACTATGATGAGATCATACTAGTGAGACTTAAAATCCTAAAATCCTAATCTTAAATATTCCCAGTCATTGGTACATTGAGTCGGGGATCAATGATTACCGGAAAGACTGGCATGTCTTATGTATGCTCGATGCAGAGGATGATTGATCTCACAATCATTTGTGTGGAGACACTAATACAAAGATATGGGTGCTCATTAGAAGAATGAGTTCACTGAATTGACCTACAAAGAGAAATCTTATGAAGTCTTACTTACATGTCAAAAGATGATTCTCTTAGTGGGAGTTGTGCAACTGATCCTTTGACCTGAGATCACCATGGTATCTTGTGCACATGAACCTATGTTTTGGTTTACACTCATTCATGACAATAAGTTATGTACGAGGTCTTCTGGATATGGTGGATTGTGTACGAAGATTATGAGTAGATCAACAAGGAATTAATCACTTCTAGTAAGAGAAAATAGCATCCTATTTATTCTAATCATATGATAATTCAGGAAGCCTTTGATCAAAGCAGAATGAAAATTAGAAAGAGTTTCTAATGTTTCATTATTTGAATTATCATTAAAAGATTGAGAAAAATATGAATATGAAATTGAGTTTGACATATATTCATACTCATATACATATTTGGGATGCAGTTTGATTAAAGGATTGAATTGCATGGTAACTTGCCACTGAAGGGTATTTTTGGTATTTCCACCAAATTTCATATTTTCCGGGTAGACATGACACGTTGCTAGACGTCAATCTTGTCTTATAGGTTTGATCGAATTAAAGAGTTTAATTCGATCACCAATTAGAAAGGATTCTAATTGTTAAGTTCGGGTTCGCGCAGTTTGGACTTAAATCGATTAGAAGAGTTCTAATCAAGTTGGGTCAACTCGCACTCACACCTATTGCTGGCTAAGTATGGAACCCAATGGGTCACACACAAGAAAACTTATCAAGGGTCTAATTGGATTAGATCATGTTTGCAAGATAAACATCCTAGCAAGTGTTGCAAACCTTAGCTCCTGATTCGAACTGGATTCGAATCTGATTCGAATTGAATTCGAATCTGATTCTTAATTGATCTAATTTGATTAGATCATATTCTAATATGGGTTAGCCAAGAGTTGGCTCCTAATTGGCTTGGTTTGAGTCTAACTGGATTAGATTTGATAAATCATTCATTTTTGACCGTTGGATCAACATTTGGATGAAGAGATGGATCAAATGGATGGCACCATGAATTGGAGCCATTGGATTTTCATCATAGGATGATGGGAGATCATGATGACGTGATGGATATCATTGGGGGGCGTGGAGATGAAAAATAGGTGAAGGAAAGAGAGAGAATACGTGAAGATTAAATGGATAAGGATGAACCATTTATTTGATCTTATCCATTCTCTCTCTTCTCTCTTCATCACGCCTAAGGGATATATGGCGCCTTCTTTCATGGCCTTTGGATCATCATCAACCCTTGATGAATGGATAAGGTTGGTTCCTATTTTTCTTGCGTGAGAAGAAGTGAAAAAAGGGAAGAGTACGGCGCATTTTCATGAAGAGGTGCTTAGGGAATCAAGCGCCACATCATAAGCGCTTGATCTTATCATAACCACTTTTGATACGCCTCTCCCTATTTTTGTGGCGCCTTCGCTCCTCTTATCACGCCCCATCTGAAGGATGTGTGGATGGGATGCATCCTTTGGTGATGCATCCCCACGCCATCTATAAATAGGAATGCTCCCGGTGTTTTCTAATCATCGAAAATCAATCCAACTCTCTCTCTCTCATATCCCTTCTTTCTTACATTAGTTTCTTTCTTTCTAACATTGCTTCTAGTGTGTCCTAAGCCAAGACAAGGTGGTCTTCCTTAGGACAAAAGGATTAGAAGTGATTTTAGAAGGCTAAAGAAAAATAGAAAGGAAGGAAAGCAAGCCATTAGAGTTCTTTAGAAGAATTCTGCATTAAGGATTAAAAGTCTTTGGAGCTAAAGTCTTGATCAAGTTTTCGTGTGGATCACCATTGGAGGGCGGACACTTGGACGCCTCGTGGAGATTGTACACTTTGGATTAGCGTTTGAGGTATTCTACTAATTCTGTATTTATTTTATATTATTTGATTGTAATCATTAAGGTGATCTAGGCTTAAAAGGGTTTCATGCATAGGGACTTTATTAAGAAAATTTTAAAATCCCTAGCTTCCGCTGCCCATTATGACATGCTAGAACCCTACAGTGGTATCAGAGCTATCCTTAATTGGTTCAATCAAATAATAATGCATGATGTATGATTATTAATTTACTATGAGATAGTAATGTCATATGCTTAATGAAATGCTGAAATATATGATTCATATATGATATGATATGTAATAAAATGTCATGATATGAAATTTTCCATATGAAAATATGTTGAAGCATGTTAATTAGTTGCTTATGATTTATACATGCTATGAGATAGCTATGATGCATGATAACTTATTTTAGATATGTTAAATATATGTTACAATTAAAGAATGTGCTAGAGACTAGTAAGCCCTCAATAAAAATTATATTAAGTCATAGTGTTAAAAAATTTTGAGCTAACCCATTCTAGAACAATTAATCTAATTGGTGTCTAAGGAAAGCACTAAAGGTGGTTACTTAATTAGGACCTTACTCTTTGAGTAAGGGGAGCCTCCCACCTGCTTACCTGGCCAATTGTTTGATTGTCTATTATGGAGAAGCTTAATATTGATATAACACTATTGATAGCCTTCCTTCATGCCTCGATATTATTATGTCAAGATCCATGCTAGTTTGTTGTGCTAACACAAAACTTGCAATGGGGACTGATGTTATACTGTCTTGGTGCATTAAGATGCTTATGGCATATTTTAATATATTGCCTTGTTGTGTAACCACAAGGGCAATATTATTCGAATATGACTATATGGAAATGAAGGGTTTGACTTAACTAAAATATTATTATTTGTTGTGCTAACACAAGGCAATAAGTATTTTAAGAGGACAAGATAAAGTTGAGAATTGCATGAGATGCAATTGGAAAGAGTTTCCTACCTTTGAACTCATAAGAGTTTGTTGTGTAAACACAAGGCTTTTTATGATGAATTAGGATCTCAACCCTACTAAGAAAAATTATATTTTCACGTTTATCATAGGAGAGGGCTATGATATTCGATAAAAATAGTAGGAGACAAATTAGATTAAAGTCCTTATCTAGTTGCAAACATGTCATCATGATTGGTCTGCTTATATTAGTTATGTTCTTGCATATGTAGAATTATTAAATGGCTTCACTTTCACTAAGAGGCATCTTAGATGCCAACAAGTTGACCGGACCAAATTATGTGGACTGGTTGAGGAATTTAAAGATAGTACTCACTCAGGAGAAAATTTCCTATATACTTGAAACCCCTGATCTTGGAGATCTAGGGGATGATGCTACAGAAGAGGAGGTTGCCACACATAAGATGTGGAAAAATGACAGTTTGACTGTCAAATGTATCATACTTGCCTCTATGAGTAATGAATTACAGAGGCAACATGAAGGCATGGACACTCAATCCATACTTCTCAATCTAAAAGAGTTGTATGGAGAACAAAGCAGGACTGCTAGGTATGAGATATCTAAGCAGTTGTTCCGTGCTAGAATGAATAAAGGAACTCCAGTGCAAAACCATGTTCTTATGGTTATAGACTTAATCACTAGATTAAGTCAATTAGGTTTTGCTATGGATAGTGAGCTCAGTCAGGATTTGATCCTGCAATCACTGCCTGATTCATTCTCTCAGTTTGTTGTGAACTTTCACATGAACAAGCTGAACACCTCCCTGCCCGAGCTGTTAAATATGCTCAAAATAGCTGAAGGCCATATTAAGAAGGATAAAGGTCCACTCCTTCTTATAGATGGCACCTCTAAGAGAAAATCGGGCAATAAGGGTTCTAAGAAACGATTGAACCCTAAGAGTAGCATCAAAAAGAAAAAAGGAAAGGAAAACTCCGGATCAAGTACCTGTTTTCATTGCGGCAAAGCTGGCCACTGGAAAAGGAATTGCAAGAGTTTTCTTGCAAGTATGAAGACCGATGCAAGAGTTGCATCAAAAGGTATGTTTATGTTACATGCCAACTTGTCATTAAGTTCTTCAAATTCAAATTCATGGGTATTGGATACCGGCTGTGGTTTTCACATTTGCAAATCTTTGCATGGACTACAGAAAATTAAAATTTTGAAGAAAGGTGACTTCGAGCTGTATGGCGCTGGAGGAGAGTCCATCCAGGCTGAAGCTGTTGGAACCTACAACTTGGAGTTACCTTCGGGAGAGCTCCTACAATTAGAAGATTGTTATTATATGCCCAAAATTATTAGAAATGTAATTTCCATTCCTTTGTTGTTAAAGAAAGGATTTGAAATTAATGGAAAGGGCAATGGTTGCTCTATTTATTTTTCTAATAAGCATCTTTGTAATGGCATTATGGAAAATGGTCTTCTTGTTTTATTACTTAATGACAATGTCTTTCATATTAATAAAAGCAATAAAAGAAAGAGAGAGGAAGTAAATAACACCCTTCTTTGGCATTGCCGACTTGGTCACATAAGTGAATCAAGAATCAACAAGTTATACAAAGAAGAGTTCTTTGATCCTTATGATTATGAATCATTAGGAACTTGTGAATCTTGTCTTATGGGTAAAATGACTAAGTCTCCATTCACTGGACATGGAGAAAGGGCAAGTGAGTTATTAGGACTTATACACACAGATGTATGTGGTCCTATGACAACTCCAGCTAGAGGTGGATACTCTTACTTCATCACATTCACTGATGATTTATCAAGGTTCGGATATGTGTATCTTATGAAACATAAATCCGAAGCTTTTGATAAGTTTAAAGAGTATCAAAGTATGGTTGAAAAACAAACCGGAAAGTGTATTAAAATCCTTCGATCTGATCGAGGAGGTGAATACCTTTCTAGTGAGTTTTTAAATCATCTTAAAGAAAAGGGCATTCTCTCTGAATGGACACCTCCGTATACGCCACAATTAAATGGTGTAGCTGAACGGAGGAATCGTACTTTATTAGATATGGTACGGTCCATGATGTGCTTTACTGATCTTCCTATTTCCTTCTAGGGTTTTGCCCTAGAGACTGCTGCACTAATATTAAACAGGGTACCTTCTAAGTCTGTACCTAGCACTCCATATGAGATATGGAGAGGAAAGAAGCCTAATCTTAAGTATCTTAAGATATGGGGTTGTCAAGCTTATGTCAAAAGAAATTTTGGACACAAGCTAAGTGCTAGATCAGATAAATGTATTTTTGTAGGTTATCCTAAAGATAGTATAGGATACATCTTCTATCATCCTACCGAACAAAAAGTTTTTGTAGGTAGGCATGCCATTTTCTTAGAAAAAGAGTTTATCTTAGAAAAGGGCAAGGATAGAAAAATTGAACTTGAAGAAGTTCAAAACCTACAAATAGAAACACAAGAAATTCTTCAACCAGATGTACCCATTGATGAGGTACAACCACAACACACATCTCCTCTCCGAAGGTCAGATAGAGTGCGAAGAGCACCTGAGAGGTATGGGTTCATCATTGAGAATGATGAAGCCCACATTGTTCAGAATAATGATCCTCTGACCTATTCGGAAGCTGTCATGAGTAGTGACTCTAACAAATGGCTAGAAGCCATGAAATCCGAAATAGATTCTATGTATACCAACCAAGTATGGACTTTGGTTGATGCACCAGAGGGTGTAAACCCTATAGGTTGCAAATGGGTCTATAAGAAAAAGATTGGAGCAGATGGCCAAGTAGAAACCTACAAGGCTAGATTGGTGGCAAAAGGTTTCAGGCAAAAGCAAGGAATTGACTATGATGAAACTTTTTCGCCAGTAGCTATGCTCAAATCTATTCGGATTTTGCTTGCAATAGCTGCATACTATGATTATGAAATCTGGCAGATGGATGTCAAAACCGCCTTCCTTAATGGTTATCTTGAGGAAGAGGTTTACATGACACAGCCAGAAGGATTTGTCTCAAGTAAGAGAGCAAATCAAGTATGCAAGCTTAAGAGATCCATTTATGGATTAAAGCAAGCATCGAGGAGTTGGAACATCCGTTTTGATACAACAGTCAAAGAGTTTGATTTTATCAAAAATGTGGATGAACCATATGTGTACAAGAAGACTAGTGGGAGTGCCATTGTCTTCTTAATATTGTATGTAGATGACATACTGATCATTGGAAATGATATTCCAATGTTACAATCGGTCAAGACTTGGCTGTCAAAAAGCTTTTCCATGAAAGACTTGGGAGAAGCATCCTATATACTTGGTATAAAGATCTATAGGGATAGATCTAAAAGGATGCTAGGCTTGTCCCAGTCTAGGTACATAGATAATGTGCTGAAAAGATTCAGCATGGAAGAAAGTAAAAGAGGTTATTTGCCTATGAGTCATGGCATACGTCTCTCTAAGAAGATGTCTCCTAAGACATCTGAAGAGAGGAATAGAATGAATTCTATTCCCTATGCTTCGGCAGTAGGATCGATTATGTATGCTATGCTATGTACTAGGCCTGATGTTGCTTATGCCTTAGGCATAACAAGTAGATTTCAGGCTGATCCAGGAGAGGATCATTGGATAGCTGTGAAAAATATTCTTAAGTACTTGAGAAGGACTAAAGATATTTTTCTAGTTTATGGAGGATCTGAGTTGAAACTAGAAGGATTTTCTGATTCTAGTTTTCAATCAGACCCAGATGATAGCAAGTCCACTTCAGGGTATGTCTTTACCCTAAATGGTGGTGCAGTGAGCTGGAAGAGTTCCAAACAGCAAACTGTAGCTGACTCAACTACTGAGGCAGAATACATTGCTGTAAGTGAAGCCGCTAAGGAAGCTGTCTGGATGAAGAAGTTCATCACTGAGTTAGGAGTAGTTCCCGAGATTGCTGGACCAGTCCCAGTTTATTGTGATAACACTGGAGCTGTTGCTCAAGCGAAGGAACCAAGGTCTCATCACAAATCCAAGCACATTCTAAGACGCTTCCATCTTGTTCGAGAGATTGTCGAGAGACAAGACATAGTCATTGAACGAGTAGACACCAAGAACAACCTAGCAGACCCGTTCACTAAAGCTCTACCACAACAGCAGTTCGATCGCCACCTCGATTGTATGGGGATAAAATATAAGAGCGATTGGCTTTAGTGCAAGTGGGAGATTGAAAGAGTAGATGCCCTACAAGCCAATCGCAATATGTATTGCGAAGGGTTTTTCTTTTGATTTGTCCAAATCATGTACATGACATTTAAATATGAATAAAGGCGTTATGTTTTATCATATGCTGTTGATTATATTTATGATAAACTCCTTAGATTAGGGCAATGGTTTTAAGACTATGATGAGATCATACTAGTGAGACTTAAAATCCTAAAATCCTAATCTTAAATATTCCCAGTCATTGGTACATTGAGTCGGGGATCAATGATTACCGGAAAGACTGGCATGTCTTATGTATGCTCGATGCAGAGGATGATTGATCTCACAATCATTTGTGTGGAGACACTAATACAAAGATATGGGTGCTCATTAGAAGAATGAGTTCACTGAATTGACCTACAAAGAGAAATCTTATGAAGTCTTACTTACATGTCAAAAGATGATTCTCTTAGTGGGAGTTGTGCAACTGATCCTTTGACCTGAGATCACCATGGTATCTTGTGCACATGAACCTATGTTTTGGTTTACACTCATTCATGACAATAAGTTATGTACGAGGTCTTCTGGATATGGTGGATTGTGTACGAAGATTATGAGTAGATCAACAAGGAATTAATCACTTCTAGTAAGAGAAAATAGCATCCTATTTATTCTAATCATATGATAATTCAGGAAGCCTTTGATCAAAGCAGAATGAAAATTAGAAAGAGTTTCTAATGTTTCATTATTTGAATTATCATTAAAAGATTGAGAAAAATATGAATATGAAATTGAGTTTGACATATATTCATACTCATATACATATTTGGGATGCAGTTTGATTAAAGGATTGAATTGCATGGTAACTTGCCACTGAAGGGTATTTTTGGTATTTCCACCAAATTTTATATTTTCCGGGTAGACATGACACGTTGCTAGACGTCAATCTTGTCTTATAGGTTTGATCGAATTAAAGAGTTTAATTCGATCACCAATTAGAAAGGATTCTAATTGTTAAGTTCGGGTTCGCGCAGTTTGGACTTAAATCGATTAGAAGAGTTCTAATCAAGTTGGGTCAACTCGCACTCACACCTATTGCTGGCTAAGTATGGAACCCAATGGGTCACACACAAGAAAACTTATCAAGGGTCTAATTGGATTAGATCATGTTTGCAAGATAAACATCCTAGCAGGTGTTGCAAACCTTAGCTCCTGATTCGAACTGGATTCGAATCTGATTCGAATTGAATTCGAATCTGATTCTTAATTGATCTAATTTGATTAGATCATATTCTAATATGGGTTAGCCAAGAGTTGGCTCCTAATTGGCTTGGTTTGAGTCTAACTGGATTAGATTTGATAAATCATTCATTTTTGACCGTTGGATCAACATTTGGATGAAGAGATGGATCAAATGGATGGCACCATGAATTGGAGCCATTGGATTTTCATCATAGGATGATGGGAGATCATGATGACGTGATGGATATCATTGGGGGGCGTGGAGATGAAAAATAGGTGAAGGAAAGAGAGAGAATACGTGAAGATTAAATGGATAAGGATGAACCATTTATTTGATCTTATCCATTCTCTCTCTTCTCTCTTCATCACGCCTAAGGGATATATGGCGCCTTCTTTCATGGCCTTTGGATCATCATCAACCCTTGATGAATGGATAAGGTTGGTTCCTATTTTTCTTGCGTGAGAAGAAGTGAAAAAAGGGAAGAGTACGGCGCATTTTCATGAAGAGGTGCTTAGGGAATCAAGCGCCACATCATAAGCGCTTGATCTTATCATAACCACTTTTGATACGCCTCTCCCTATTTTTGTGGCGCCTTCGCTCCTCTTATCACGCCCCATCTGAAGGATGTGTGGATGGGATGCATCCTTTGGTGATGCATCCCCACGCCATCTATAAATAGGAATGCTCCCGGTGTTTTCTAATCATCGAAAATCAATCCAACTCTCTCTCTCTCATATCCCTTCTTTCTTACATTAGTTTCTTTCTTTCTAACATTGCTTCTAGTGTGTCCTAAGCCAAGACAAGGTGGTCTTCCTTAGGACAAAAGGATTAGAAGTGATTTTAGAAGGCTAAAGAAAAATAGAAAGGAAGGAAAGCAAGCCATTAGAGTTCTTTAGAAGAATTCTGCATTAAGGATTAAAAGTCTTTGGAGCTAAAGTCTTGATCAAGTTTTCGTGTGGATCACCATTGGAGGGCGGACACTTGGACGCCTCGTGGAGATTGTACACTTTGGATTAGCGTTTGAGGTATTCTACTAATTCTGTATTTATTTTATATTATTTGATTGTAATCATTAAGGTGATCTAGGCTTAAAAGGGTTTCATGCATAGGGACTTTATTAAGAAAATTTTAAAATCCCTAGCTTCCGCTGCCCATTATGACATGCTAGAACCCTACAATTAGATCAATTAATCAAATATGGCTAGCTTAATGTATCGTTCACTCTCGATTGATTTAGGAAGGTTTTAGGTCTCTTGGGATTTATATCTAATGTAACCATCGACCCCATACCAAATGTCATTCGATTTACATCTTATGTAAATGTCACATTGGTTCAGATTTACATCCTATGTAATTATGAAACTCTTTCATATATTATGTGATTACATCTTATGTAAATGACATAATTATTTCAGTTTACATCTTATGTAAATATCTTATTGTTTAAGAATTTTATTTACATCTCATGCAAATAAATTTTGTTTAACTAATACATATATCTCATGCATACATTGTTTTAAACATAACCTTAAACAAGTATGAATATTATGATTACCACATGCATCTCATGTATATTTTCAGATCTAAAACTTTCAACCTATTATGCTATTCTCTGAATTTCAGATCATGCATTACTTGATTTCAAACATTGTAATCTAATTGCAATTCTAAAATAATTTGCAAGATCAAAAAAATAAAAATCTGCATGCTGAAAATTTCAGCAACCTGAAATTTCAGCACGTAGAAAATCCAGCAAACATAATTCTTTTAAAAATCAGATTAAAAATATGGTAATCAATCCTTAAGTCCTAATCATGCTTCCTAGAACCATGGCTCTAATACCACTGCTGAGTTACGCCCCATTCGATGTGACGTTTGCAGCGGAATTCGAACGGAACGTCGTTCATCGTATGAATGCGCCTCGAATCGTAGAGTTCAAATATTTTTCTGGATCCAAATCCAGAAGATCCTTGAACTCAAGAGGGAGGGAGATTAGGATCTGAGGAGGGTTGATTAAGATTCATAAAACTGAAACCGGTACTCACTCACCTTAGGGTTTGGAGGTGTCCGGCCTATGTCAAACGTTTGAAAGCGGATAAACTTGAAGCTAGGTCTGACAAATTTTTCTTTGTCGGTTATCCTAAAGAGACTAAGGGGTATTACTTCTATCTTGCTGAAGAACAAAAGTTGTTCGTCAGCAATAGAGCTGTCTTCTTAGAAAAGAAGTTCCTTGGAGAAGGCAGTAATAGTTCAAATGTTGAACTTAAGAACTCAACATGTAGAAGAACCGACACTAATCACTGAACGTTTAGAATCTGAGTTGATTAGATCAAATGCAGAACCTATTATAGATGCACCATTAAGGCGATCAGGAAGAGTACCACGTCAACCGGATAGATACTACGGTTTCTTGGTTCGGTATGGGGATCCTATTGAACTTGATGAAAACGATGAGGATCCAGTCACCTATATGGATGCAATGCAGAGGCATGACTCTGATAAATGGCTTGGAACCATGCAATCCGAAATGGAGTCCATGAAGGTCAATGATGTATGGACATTAGTTGACCCACCCGAAGGAATAAAATCCATAGGGTGTAAATAAATTTTCAAAAGAAAAAGGGATGCAGACGGAAAGGTGGAGACCTATAAAGCCCATCTGGTTGCAAAGGAATATCGTCAATGTTATGGTATTGACTATGACGAGATATTTTCTTCTGTGGCAATGCTCAGGTCCATTCGAATTATGCTTGCGATAGCAGCACATTTAGATTATGAGATCTGGCAGATGGATGTAAAAACTGCATTTCTAAATGAAGATGCCCATCTGGTTGCAAAGGGATATTGTCAACATTATGGTATTGACTATGACGAGACATTTTTTTCTGTGGCAATGCTCAGGTCCATTCGAATTATGCTTGCGATAGCATCACATTTAGATTATGAGATCTGGCAGATGGATGTAAAAACTGCATTTCTAAATGAAGATTTAGAAGAAGAGGTGTATATGATACAACCTGAAGGTTTGACATCTACAGATGATCTAAAGTGTACAAGCTTCAGAGATCCATTTATGAATTAAAGCAAGCTTCTCGGAGTTGGAACATACGTTTTGATAAGGTGATCAGAACGTATGGTTTCATTAAGAATGAAGAAGAACCTTACATTTATAAATGGACAAATGGTTCAGTGATTGTATTTCTTGTTCTGTATGTGGATGATATTCTCTTAATCGAGAATGACATCCCTGCATTATAGGGAATAAAAGTTTGGCTTTCATTACAATTTGACATGAAGATTTGGGAGAAGCATCTTACATCCTAGGAATGAAGATCTTGAAAGAGTAGATGCCCTACAAGCCAATCGCAATATATATTGCGGAGGGTTTTCTTTTGATTTTCCAAATCATGTACATGACATTTAAATATGAATAAAGGCATTGTGTTTTATCATATTGTGGAGTGATTGATTAAAACCCTATTTGATTTTGATGAGATCAAAGCAATTGAGTATATTTCTTGTTTACTAATGAATTCAATTAAGTGTTTCAGTGAAAATCTTGTCTAAGTGTCTCAAGACTTGGTTCATAATTTTTGGATAAGTTAAGAAGTCAGCTTGAACCAAAGTCTGAGACTCGAGTCGACTCCAGAGTATCACGAGTCGACTCCAAGCGTATCAAGTTCACTGGCACGGGCTCGAGTCGACTCCAGATCTGTACGAGTCGACTCCGACTGAGAACAGACAGAAGAACAGAAAGCTTCAACTCGGAACCTGTCAACGAGTCGACTCCCAAAGTGCGCGAGTCGACTCCGATGTTCACCGAGTCGACTCCAGGATAGTAAGAGTCGACTCCAAGAGGAACACAAAGAAAAAGTCAGAGAGTAGTTTTCGGGTCTGAGATTCGAGTCGACTCCAGTGAAACGCGAGTCGACTCCGATGGATGGCAAGTCGACTCCAAAGAAGGTGAGAGTCGACTCTCAGAGGAACACAAGAAAAAGTCAGAGAGCAATTTTCGGACTCTGAGATTCGAGTCGACTCCCGCAATATGCGAGTCGACTCCAAGACTCCACGACCATCAACAGACAGAAGACCAAGTTACTGCCTCTGAGATTCGAGTCGACTCCCAGACAGCTCGAGTCGACTCCAAGACAGCTTCACATCAAAAAGGCAGAAGACCAAGTTTCAGAAACTGAGAGCCGAGTCGACTCCGAGGAAGTTCGAGTCGACTCCAAGACTGGACGAGCCAAAAGACAGAGAATCGGGAGTTCGGGCTCTGAGATTCGAGTCGACTCCCAGGACAGTCGAGTCGACTCGAGTGGATCAAATTCAAAATTGGATCCACGGACTTCAGTGGATGAGCCGACTCCGAAATTGCCAAGTCAGCTCCAGAAGTTGGCGAGTCGACTCCAGGTCAAGACGAGTCGACTCCCAGTCGTGAAGGCAACTTTAATTCAAATTTGGAACAGTTGCCGAGTCGACTCCGGAAAAGCTTGAGTCGACTCCCGCTACAGCCGAGTCGACTCCTGATCGCGCGAGTCGACTCTAACCCACCAACGGACACATTGTCAGGCTGCGCAGTGTGCAGAACGGGCAGAAAAAGCTCTCTAACGGCTAGTTTCCGTGGGGGTTGGTTTAAACAGCCACAGAAGACTGTAGCAAGGCAGAGAAGAACCATTCCACTCCAACTAATTAAGCATTCAAGCTCTGCAACGTGTTCTTCAACGAAAAAGAGGAAGATCTGCATTTACTGCATCCACCTACATCTTCCCAGCAATTAAAAGCCTTCTCCTCCTGCATTCAAGTCGACTACTCACTCAAGAGAAGACCAGAAGTTTAAGAAGCCCTTCCTCTTCTCCAACTTAAAAGCGTTTGAGGGCTCTTAACTTCGTTATTGTTCATATTGCCATTTATCTGCTTTTGAGAAGCTGTATTTTTCTGTTTGTCTCTTTTATCTACACCTTTGTCTTTGCTTGGTTCAATCGGGGCATTGAATCAAGAGTATTGAGGTTGGTTGGTGAGCCGAGTGTAAAACCAACGTGTAAGGGTTCGATTGTGATCCCGGGAAAACAATCGGGGTTGGTTCTAGTCGGTGAGCCTGGGAAAACCGACCGAGTTCGTTGTGAGCTCGTAAAACAACAAGTTTGGTTGTGAGCTTGAAAAACAACCGGCTGTAATCCAAGGGGTTATAGTGAATTCCCAAGAGAGACTTGGGGAGTGGACGTAGGAGCAAGGGTTAGCTCCGAACCACTATAAAAGCTTTGTGTTTGTGATTGCTTGTCTCTTACCATTACTCTCATTTCATACACATCACAGCAACTAATTAATCATCTTGTAAAAAGCATTAATTAGTCACCCACAAACGCTTTAATAGTTAAAATTATTTTAAAACCCAATTCACCCCTCCTCTTGGGTTGTCTATCTGGGCAACAAGTGGTATCAGAGCCTAAACTCTTCCACCCAAGAGTTAAAAGATCAAAATGACAACTCCATTTGGATCTTCCCACATTGAGGGTCAGTCCACCCAAAGACCCCCTTTCTTTAATGGATCCGACTACTCATACTGGAAGGCTAGGATGAGAATATTCATCCAAGCCCAAGACTATGAGATGTGGACCATTGTAGTAAATGGCCCATACATCCCATCCACATATGTAGAGGGTATCACGGTACCCAAATTAGAAAAGGATTGGGATGAACATGACATGAGAAAGGCACAACTAAATTCTAAAGCTATGAATGTGTTTTACTGTGCCTTAGACAGAAATGAATTCAATAGGGTCTATACTTGCAACTCTGCAAAAGAGATCTGGGATAGACTTGAAGTGACCCATGAGGGCACAAATCAAGTTAAAGAATCTAAAATTAATATATTGGTTCATAAGTATGAACTATTTAAAATGGATTCTAATGAGACAATCACTAGCATGTTCACTAGGTTTACTGACATTGTCAATGGCCTAAAAAGCCTTGGCAAGAACTATACTAACAGTGAGCTTGTCAGGAAAATCCTTCGGTGTCTACCAAGGTCGTGGGAAGCTAAAGTGACGGCAATCCAAGAAGCCAAGGACTTGAACAAATTACCACTCGAGGAGCTTCTTGGATCCTTAATGACGCACGAGCTAACCATGAAGCAACACAACGAGAAAGAGTCCTCCCACAAGAAAAAGGTAATAGCTCTGAAATCTACTTCATCTAACAAGGAATTATCTTGCAGTAGCAGCAGTGAAGGAGAAGAACATGAGGAAGATGATGGTGAGGCACTTCTTGTGCGCAAGTTCAAAAAATTCATCAACCACAAGAAGGCTTATCATCAAAGGAGAGGCCCCTCAAATTCCTACCGCAAGGACAAAGGTAAGGAAAGGGAAAATGAGGGGATTGGGTGCTATGAGTGCAAAAAGCCGGGACACATCAGAGCTGAGTGTCCCTTACTAAAGAAGGACAGCAAGTACAAGAAGAAGAAAGCCCTTGTCACCACCCTATCGGACTCCGACACATCATCTTCATCATCGGATGAAGAACAAGAAGAGAAGGCCAATTTCTGCTTCATGGCCAATGAAAATGAGGTAACTTCCGAAACACAGCTTGATTTTACATTTGATGAACTTTATGATGCTTTTAATGAATTAATGATAGAATATAAGGCAATAAATCTTAAGAATAAAGAACTAAAAATAACTAATCAATCATACCTACATAAATACGATAAATTAGTTAAGGATAAGGATTTAATCACCAAAGAAAATATAGAACTTAAGACAAGCAACCAACTTTTAACTCAAAAGACTAATACCTTAACTAAAGATAATGAAAAACTAACTAAGAAATTTTCAGAATTTAAAAACCACAAACAAATCTTAAACAAGGATCTAACAAACAAACTAAATGATCTAAAAACAGAAAATCAAACACTAACTAAAGAACTTAACAAATACAAACCCTTAGTTGAAAAATTTACATATAGTTCTGAAAAGTTAAATATGATACTCAATAGTCAACGAGCAGTATTTAATAAAGTGGGTTTAGGATATAAACCAAGAAATAAACAAAAACTTCTTAGTAACTTCTTTGTTAAAGCTGGGGAAACTAAAACTAAGAAAATAACCTGCTTTTGTTGTGGAACTATAGGTCATAAAGCAAATGTGTGTAATTTTAGGAAAGGTAAATCAAGAAGAAAAATTAAAAGGGTATGGGTTCCAAAAGGAACCAACTTGACTAACCATGAAGGACCCAAGAAAACTTGGGTACCTAAGTTGACATGATTTGCTTGTGTAGGAGTGTCTTGCAGCCAAGGTCAACAAAAACTGCTGGTATTTGGATAGTGGCTGCTCAAGGCACATGACGGGTGATAAGGATCAATTTTTCACCCTTGAAGCTAAGAAGGGAGGTGCTGTGACTTTTGGAGACAACAACCAAGGTCACATCATTGGTATTGGTAAAGTTCAAATCACCCTTCAACTTTTATAGATAATGTTAGATATGTTGATGGTCTTAAGCATAACTTGTTAAGCATTAGTCAATTATGTGATAAAGGATATGATGTTATGTTTAAACCATCACTATGCATTATAACAAACCCTAATGACAGTAGTTTAGTTTTTAAAGGGATTAGACGTGGAAATGTATATGTTGTTGACCTAGAAGATCTTGCAAAACATAACCAATGTTTAGTTGTTAATGAAACTAAAGATAATGATGCTAGTTGGTTATGGCACCGTAAGTTAGGTCATGCAAGCATGGACACAATAACTAAACTAGTTAAAAGAGATTCCGTGATAGGTTTGCCAAAATTAAAATTTGAAAAGAACAAAATATGTGAAGCATGTCAATTTGGCAAACAATCTAGGAACTCATTTAAATCCATAAAATGTGTCTCTACCTCTAGACCTCTAGAATTATTACACATGGACCTATTCGGACCAACTAGAACAACAAGCCTAGGTGGAAATAAATATGGTCTAGTTATTGTAGATGATTATTCTAGGTACACTTGGGTTATGTTCTTAGCACATAAAGATCAAGCTTTTTCAGTATTTAAAAAGTTTCATAAGGAAGTAACCAATGCTAGAGATACTTCAGTAATAGCCATTAGAAGTGACCATGGTACCGAATTTGAAAATCAGTTATTCAATGAGTTTTGTAGTAAAAAGGGAATAACTCATAATTTTTCTGCACCTAGGACACCACAACAAAATGGAGTTGTGGAAAGGAAAAATAGGACTCTAGAGGAAATGGCTAGAACTATGTTATGTGAAAGCAACCTCCCTAAGTACTTTTGGAGAGAAGCCATTAATACTTCTTGCCATATATTAAATAGAGTTTTATTAAGACCCATCATAAAGAAAACACCTTATGAACTTTGGAAAAACAGAAAACCAAAAGTTAATTACTTTCATGTTTTTGGATGTAGGTGTTTTGTTCATAATAATGGGAAAGATAATCTAGGTAAATTTGACTCTAAATCGGATGAAGGAATATTCTTAGGTTACTCTACAACTAGTAAAGCCTATAGAGTCTTTAATAAAAGAACCTTAGTTATAGAAGAATCTATACATGTTGTATTTGATGACTCTAGTGACATCTCCTCTAGTAAGAAAGTTAATTTTGATGATGATGTTGAAATTCTTGAAGAAAAGATAGATGAGATGGCATTACAAGATGATAATCAAAAGTTGAGTGAAGGAGCATCATCAAGCCAAGAGGCTATTGTGGATCATGGGCTAACTAAAGCTTGGAGGTATGCTCACGGGCATCCTAAGGAACTAATTCTAGATGATCCATCTCAACCGGTTAGGACTAGAGCATCCCTTAGAAATTTAAATAACCATCTAGCTTTTGTCTCACACTTTGAGCCCAAACACATAGAAGAGGCCGAAAATGATGTAAATTGGATAAATGCAATGCAAGAAGAATTAAACCAATTTACTAGAAACAAGGTATGGAATCTAATAGAGAGACCTTCTGAATATCCTATTATAGGCACGAAATGGATTTATAAAAAATAAACTTGATGAAAATGGAATTGTTATAAGGAATAAGGCTAGACTAGTAGCAAAGGGTTATAATCAAGAAGAAGGTATAGATTTTGATGAAACCTTTGCTCCTATAGCTAGACTTGAGGCTATTAGACTATTATTAGCATATGCATGCTCTAAGGACTTCAAACTTTTTCAAATGGATGTAAAAAGTGCATTTTTAAATGGGTATATTAATGAGGAGGTATATGTAGAACAACCTCCTGGTTTTGAAAATCATCAATACCCTAATCATGTATATAAACTGAACAAAGCACTTTATGGTTTAAAACAAGCACCTAGAGCATGGTATGAGAGACTTAGCAAATTCCTATTAGAACATGAATTCTCTAGGAAAAATGTAGATACAACCCTATTTCTGAAAAAGCAAAACAAAGACATGTTATTAGTACAGATTTATGTTGATGATATCATTTTCGGTGCTACTAACAATCGCCTCTGCGAAGAATTTGCTGATTTGATGCAGAGTGAGTTTGAGATGAGCATGATGGGAGAGCTGAACTACTTCCTCGGGCTTCAAATCAAACAGTCTGAAGGAGGCATCTTCATCAATCAAGCCAAGTATATCAAGGAGATGCTCAAGAAGTTTGATATGGAGGGAAACAAGTCAATCAGCACCCCCATGAGCTCATCATGCAAATTAGATCAAGATGAATCAGGTAAATCTGTAGATCAAAAACTTTATAGAGGTATGATAGGATCCTTATTGTATCTTACTGCAAGTAGACCTGATATTATGTTTAGTGTTTGCATGTGTGCTAGATATCAGGCTAATCCTAAAGAATCACATCTAGCTGCAGTTAAGAGAATTTTTAAATACTTAATAGGAACTAAGAACATAGGGCTATGGTACTCTAAAGAATCTAGCCTAAATTTAATAGGATACACAGATTCAGACTTCGCTGGATGTAAGCTTGATAGAAAAAGTACCAGTGGGTCGTGTCAATTTCTAGGAGAAAATCTTATCTCATGGTTTAGCAAGAAACAAAACTCGGTTGCATTATCTACTGCTGAAGCTGAATATGTTGCAGCCGAGAGTTGTTGTGCTCAAATCTTGTGGATTAAACAACAATTAGAAGATTATGGCATTAAACAAGATAAAATTCTCATTAATTGTGATAATACAAGTGCCATTAATCTAACTAAAAATCCAATTCAACATTCAAGAACTAAACACATTGAGATAAGACATCACTTCATAAGAGATCATGTATTGAATGGTGATGTGACACTCCAATTTGTTTGTACTGATAATCAATTAGCAGACATTTTTACAAAACCCCTAAGTGAAGAGAGGTTTAGTGTGCTTAGGAGGGGATTAGGAGTGATTGATCCATCCTAGTGGTGGTTTCCACTAGATTCATTGATTTTGATGACTAGATTGTGGTTAAAATAGAGTTTCTTTTCAATAATCATCAAATCAGATCATACTTTAGTGTTTTTCCCTCATTTGGCACGATTATAGCATGATTTTTAGGTGCGTGCCAAGGTTAGAGACGACTCAAGTAAGTTTCAGAGTCGGCTCCTAAGGGAGAGTCGACTCGCGCATTTGCGGGAGTCGACTCGCAAAGATGGCAGCAGAGGGGGAGTCGACTCGCATATAGTCGGAAGTCGACTCGAAGTCTTCAGGCGCATAAGGAGAGTCGACTCGCGCATATTCTGGAGTCGACTCGAGGTCGAGTCGACTCGCAGTCGGGATCCGACTTTTTAACCCTAGATTTGTCGTTTCGAAAACACTTTTCTCTCAAGCCGCCACTGTTCAAAAGCCCTAGAGCCGACTCCTAGGTCGTCCCCGATCGTCTCCAACCCCTTTTCCGTCGATCTTTCACCCCTTTTCTTAGGTTTTTCATCCCTTCCTAGGTCGCCCCCGGTCGGTCCCAAGCCTCCTCCGTCGACCTTTCTCCGTCCTTTAGGTTTTTCATTCCGTCTAGGTCATAATGCCGCGTAAGACCGTTGTCCGGAAGAGGTCCCGACCCGAGGCCGGTCCTGAGCGGCGCTCCAAGGCGCGGCACGATCCCGCGAGGCAACCACCTCCGGCTCGTTCCCCGCCTAGGGCGGTTCCTGCGAGGCCATTGGCCGGGAAGGCCGTCACCGCCGGGAGATATGTCGATTTCGACTATCTCTCCCGGGAAGGGTTCACCATAGGTGATAGGCTTAGGGCACAGGGATTAGAGTACTTCCTCACTTTAGATCTCCCCACTTACCCTGGTCTTGTTAGAGAGTTCTATGGTACCGTCCATCGGGGAGATGGGGGTATCGAGGGCACAGTAGCCGGTGTCCCTCTGTTTGTTACGGAGGATCTTATTGCCCACATCCTCCACCTTCCATTAGTAGGGGTGGCTCCCACACACCCTGAGGACAGGGTTGAGGCCCTTACGGCCGTTCTAGGGCATCCACCCCAGTCACCTCTAGACGAGGTTTCTGCTAGCTCACTTCCGATTGAGGTGAGAATCCTTTTGAGTATACTGTCTAGGTCCATCTTCCCTAAGACAGGGAGATTTGATTTTGTAAATGAGAGAGACCTAGCTCTTATGTTTTATATTCTTCAGGACACCCCGATCAACTTCCCCAAACTCATCTATAGGTATATGTGTGAGCCCCTAGATAGACCTAGGCTCACCCTCCCATACGGCATGATATTCACCCTTCTGTTTAGGGAGTACGAGATTCCCATTCCTGAGGGGGAACCCTTTCGCGCATTGCGATGGACAGATCGCATGCGAGCGGGGACCCTACACAGGATGGGGTTTCGGAAGAGAGAGGGGATCTGGGTTAGGAAGTCATCCATCACCACACAGACCACCAGACCTTCCCCCAGTCCTGAGCCCGATTCTGACTTTCCCGACGTACCAGACTTTCCATCCACTTCTGCTCCTACCACCTCCGCCGGACCCTCCTCCTCAGCTCCACCCACTCAGCCTATGGAGGTCCGGATCTCGTCTGAGCAGCTCCGGAAGCTGCGGCAGGAGATAGTCCGAGATCTGCTCCAGGAGCTCCGGGGTGCGGTGCCTACTCCCTCTCCTGCGCCCACATCTTCCGCATTGGTCCCTTCCCTGACAGCCGTGACAGACATGACGGCTAAGGTGCGGCAAGAGATATACAACATGAGGACCTTGATACAGGCCCAGTTCCACAGCATGAGTGAGGTCACGAGCACCACTCGACAGATGCGGGATGACATCGGCCGTGACATGTCCACCACCACCGCAGGGGCCGAGCGCTTGTCGAATGTGCTCATCGACAAGCTGGACGGACTGCAGAAGTCAGTACTCGAGCTGGATACGACACAGAGCAGGGCCATCCAGGCCATCATTCGCCAGCTAGAGAACGTGACCAATGCGGTCCAATCACTCGTGGAGCGCATGCCTCGAGGAGATACATCCTCGAGAGGAGGAGCCACATCCTCGAGAGGAGGAGTCACATCCTCGAGAGGAGGAGATACATCCTCGAGAGGAGGACCTACATCCTCGAGGAGACCGTAGCTACTTTTTGTATTTTGCTTTGACATGTATTGCTTTACGTTACTTATTGTATTCTGAAATGTACTTTCATACAAATTAATACAATGAGTAGCCGCATTTTTCTTCAATAATGTGCCTTTTGATCTATGTTTGATTGTGTGTTCTGTTTACCTCCTTTTTGATATGATGACAAAAAGGGGGAGAAATATGTAAAAGGAAGAAAAATATGTATAAAATATGTAAAAGGAATCAATGGAAATCAATAAAAAGATAAACTCTTAAAACACACAAATTTGTTCTAAGTGGATTCGGTACCCCGAGGCTCATTATCTCTCTTTTGGGGCTCCTAACGGAGTAATCTCCAGAATCTATTCAAGGGATATTCGGAGATTAGCTGAATCCTATTCAAGAACAAATTGACAGATTTTCCCTCTAAAAACCAAAATTTCAGTTCAAAAACTTCAAAGCATTAAAAGGAAATTCAAAGAATCAAAACAAAGTAGAATGCATATGTTGAGGGGGAGAATCTGAATTTTTAAGAAAGCTAAATCATTAAATATATATAAGCCAAACAATTGATTGCATGATATGAAGGCTTATATAATTCCAAATGAAAGGGGGAGCTTTAACTCCGAAATTTATTATTTCACTCCTTTCAAGCTTGGATAAATTGAATTACCAGACATTTGAATTCATTTATGGATTTTATTTCATTGTTTATTGTGCAATTCACTTTACATATACTCAGTGTTTTGTCATCATCAAAAAGGGGGAGATTGTGGAGTGATTGATTAAAACCCTATTTGATTTTGATGAGATCAAAGCAATTGAGTATATTTCTTGTTTACTAATGAATTCAATTAAGTGTTTCAGTGAAAATCTTGTCTAAGTGTCTCAAGACTTGGTTCATAATTTTTGGATAAGTTAAGAAGTCAGCTTGAACCAAAGTCTGAGACTCGAGTCGACTCCAGAGTATCACGAGTCGACTCCAAGCGTATCAAGTTCACTGGCACGGGCTCGAGTCGACTCCAGATCTGTACGAGTCGACTCCGACTGAGAACAGACAGAAGAACAGAAAGCTTCAACTCAGAACCTGTCAACGAGTCGACTCCCAAAGTGCGCGAGTCGACTCCGATGTTCACCGAGTCGACTCCAGGATAGTAAGAGTCGACTCCAAGAGGAACACAAAGAAAAAGTCAGAGAGTAGTTTTCGGGTCTGAGATTCGAGTCGACTCCAGTGAAACGCGAGTCGACTCCGATGGATGGCAAGTCGACTCCAAAGAAGGTGAGAGTCGACTCTCAGAGGAACACAAGAAAAAGTCAGAGAGCAATATTCGGACTCTGAGATTCGAGTCGACTCCCGCAATATGCGAGTCGACTCCAAGACTCCGCGACCATCAACAGACAGAAGACCAAGTTACTGCCTCTGAAATTCGAGTCGACTCCCAGACAGCTCGAGTCGACTCCAAGACAGCTTCACATCAAAAAGGCAGAAGACCAAGTTTCGGAAACTGAGAGCCGAGTCAACTCCGAGGAAGTTCGAGTCGACTCCAAGACTGGACGAGCCAAAAGACAGAGAATCGAGAGTTCGGGCTCTGAGATTCGAGTCGACTCTCAGGACAGTCGAGTCGACTCGAGTGGATCAAATTCAAAATTGGATCCACGGACTTCAGTGGATGAGCCGACTCCAAAATTGCCAAGTCAGCTCCAGAAGTTGGCGAGTCGACTCCAGGTCAAGACGAGTCGACTCCCAGTCGTGAAGGCAACTTTAATTCAAATTTGGAACAGTTGCCGAGTCGACTCCGGAAAAGCTTGAGTCGACTCCCGCTACAGCCGAGTCGACTCCTGATCGCGCGAGTCGACTCTAACCCACCAACGGACACATTGTCAGGCTGCGCAGAGTGTGCAGAACGGGCAGAAAAAGCTCTCTAACGGCTAGTTTCCGTGGGGGTTGGTTTAAATAGCCACAGAAGACTGTAGCAAGGCAGAGAAGAACCATTCCACTCCAACTAATCAAGCATTCAAGCTCTGCAACGTGTTCTTCAACGAAAAAGAGGAAGATCTGCATTTACTGCATCCACCTACATCTTCCCAGCAATTAAAAGCCTTCTCCTCCTGCATTCAAGTCGACTACTCACTCAAGAGGAGACCAGAAGTTTAAGAAGCCCTTCCTCTTCTCCAACTTAAAAGCGTTTGAGGGCTCTTAACTTCGTTATTGTTCATATTGCCATTTATCTGCTTTTGAGAAGCTGTATTTTTCTGTTTGTCTCTTTTATCTACACCTTTGTCTTTGCTTGGTTCAATCGGGGCATTGAATCAAGAGTATTGAGGTTGGTTGGTGAACCGAGTGTAAAACCAACGTGTAAGGGTTCGATTGTGATCCCGGGAAAACAATCGGGGTTGGTTCTAGTCGGTGAGCCTGGGAAAATCGACCGAGTTCGTTGTGAGCTCGTAAAACAACAAGTTTGGTTGTGAGCTTGGAAAACAACCGGCTGTAATCCAAGGGGTTATAGTGAATTCCCAAGAGAGACTTGGGGAGTGGACGTAGGAGCAAGGGTTAGCTCCGAACCACTATAAAAGCTTTGTGTTTGTGATTGCTTACCTCTTACCATTACTCTCATTTCATACACATCACAGCAACTAATTAATCATCTTGTAAAAAGCATTAATTAGTCACCCATAAATGCTTTAATAGTTAAAATTATTTTAAAACCCAATTCACCCCCCCTCTTGGGTTGTTTATCTGGGCAACACATATGCTGTTGATTATATTTATGATAAACCCCTTAGATTAGGGCAATGATTTTGAGGCTATGATGAGATCATACTAGTGAGACCTAAAATCCTAAAATTCTAATCTTAAATATTCCAAGTCATTGGTACATTGAGTTGGGGATCAGTGTTTATCAGAAAGACTGGCACATCTTATGTATGCTCGATGCAGAGGGTGATTGATCTCACAATCACTTGTGTGGAGACACTAATACAAAGATGTGGGTGCTCATTAGAAGAATGAGTTCACTGAATTGACCTACAAAGAGAAAATCTTATGAAGTCTTACTTACATGTCAAAAGATGATTCTCTTAGTGGGAGTTGTGCAACTGATCCTATGACCTGAGATCACCATGGTATCTTGTGCACATGAACCCATATTTTGGTTTACACTCATTCATGACAATAAGTTGTGTACGAGGTCTTCTGGATATGGTGAATTGTGTATGAAGATTATGAGTAGGTCAACAAGAAATTAATCACTTCTAGTAAGAGAAGATAGCATTCTATTTATTCTAATCATATGATAATTCAGGAAGCCTTTGATCAAAGCAGAATGAAAATTAGAAAGAGTTTCTAATGTTTCATTATTTGAATTATCATTAAAAGATTGAGAAAGATATGAATATGAAATTGAGTTTGACATATATTCATACTTATATACATATTCGGGATGCAGTTTGATTAAAGGATTGAATTGCACGGATAACTTGCCACTGAAGGGTATTTTTGGTATTTTCACCAAATTCCATATTTTCCGGGTAGACATGACACGTTGCTAGACGTCAATCTTGTCTTATAGATTTGATCGAATTAAAGAGTTTAATTCGATCACCAATTAGAAAGGATTCTAATTGTTAAGTTCGGGTTCGCGCAGTTTGGACTTAAATCGATTAGAAGAGTTCTAATCAAGTTGGCTCAACTCGCACTCACACCTATTGCTGGCTAAGTATGGAACCCAATGGGTCACACACAAGGAAACTTATCAAGGGTCTAATTGGATTAGATCATATTTGCAAGATAAACATCCTAGCAGGTGTTGCAAACCCTTAGCTCCTGATTCGAATTGGATTCGAATTTGATTCTTAATTGATCTAATTTGATTAGATCATGTTCTAATATGGGTTAGCCAAGAGTTGGCACCTAATTGGCTTGGTTTGAGTCTAATTGGATTAGATTTGATAAATCATTCAATCTAGACCGTTAGATCTTGATCTACCGTTGGATGAAGACATAATGGAGAGTTGGTTTAACCCAATTGGATTGGGTTAGAGGATGGCTATCATAATTGACCATTGGATCTTAATCCCACCATTGGATGAAGACATAATGGGTCAAGTGAATGGCGCCTTGCATTGGAGCCCTTGGATTCATCATGAAAGATCAAGAGGTGAGGCATGATGGACATGTGATTGGCATGTGATGTTGACTTGGTCAAAATATGGCACCACATGAAAGGACATATCATTTGATACACCTCCTCACTTGATCTGTGCCTCCTCTTATTTGATATGGCTCTTTAGATGATGCCCTTTCATGAAAGGATATGTGGATGGGATGCATCCCTTGGAGATGCATCCCTACGCCTATTATAAATAGGCTAGCGCTCCATGGGTTTCATCATTCCAACTCCACCGCATTCTCTCTCCCTTATCCCTTCTTTCTTACAAGGCTTTGTCTCTTTCTAGCATTGCTTGTAGGGTGTCCTAATCCAAGACAAGGTGGTCTTCTTTAGGACAAAAGGATTAGAAGTGATTTTAGAAGGTGAAAGAAAAATAGAAAGGAAGGAAAGCAAGCCATTAGAGTTCTTTAGAAGAATTCTGCATTAAGGATCAAAGTCTTTGGAGCTTAAGACTTGAATTAAGTTTTCGTGTGGATCACCGTTGGACGCCTCGTGGAGATTCTACAAACTTGGATTTAGCGTTAGAGGTATTCTTCTATTCCTATATTTATATTTATATGTTATTTGATTGTTACCATTAAGGTGATCTAGGCTAATAAGGGTTTCATGTTAAGGAACTTTATTAAGAAATTTTTTAAAATCCCTAGCTTCCGCTGCGCATTATAACATGCTAAAACCCTTCAGTGGTATCAGAGCCGTCCTTAATTGGTTCAATCAAATAATTATGCATGATGTATGATTATTAATTTACTATGAGATAGTAATGTTATATGCTTAGAGAAATGCTGAAATGTATGATTCATATATGATATGATATGTAATAAAATGTCATGATATAAATTTTTCCATATGAAGATATGTTGAAGCATGTTAATTAATTACTTATGATTTATACATGCTATGAGATAGCCATGATGCATGATAGTTTATTTTAGACATGTTAATTACAATTAAAGAATGTGCTAGAGACTAGTAAGCCCTCAATAAAAATTACATTAAGTCATAGTGTTGAAAAACTTTGGGCTAACCCATTCTAGAACAATTAATCTAATTGGTGTCTAAGGAAAGCACTAAAGGTGGTTCTCTAATTAGGACCTTACTCTCTGAGTAAGGAGAGCCTCCCATCTGCTTACCTGGCCAATTGTTTGATTGCCTATTATGGATAAGCTTAATATTGATATAACACTATTGATAGCCTTCCTTCATGCTTCGACATTATTATGTCAAGATCCATGCTAGTTTGTTGTGCTAACACAAGGCTTGCTATGGGGACTGATTTTATATTGTCTTGGTGCATTAAGATGCTTATTGCATATTTTAATATATTGCTTTGTTGTGCAACCACAAGGGCAATATTATTCGAATATGACTATATGGAAATGAAGGGTTTGACTTAACTAAAACATTATTGTTTGTTGTGCTAACACAAGGCAATAAGTGTTTTAAGAGGACAAGATAAAGTTGAGAATTGCATGAGATGTAATTGGAAAGAGTTTCCTACTTTTGAACTTATAAGGGTTTGTTGTGTAACCACAAGGCTTTTTATGATGAATTAGGATCTCAATCCTACTAAAAAAAATTATATTTTCACGTTTATCATAGAAGAGGGCTATGATATTCGATAAAAATAGTAGGAGACAAATTAGATTAAAGTCCTTATCTAGTTGCAAACATGTCATCATGATTGGTCTGCTTATGTTAGTTTTGTTCTTGCATATGTAGAATTATTAAATGGCTTCTTTACTTTCACTAAGAGGCATCTTAGATGCCAACAAGTTGACCGGTCCAAACTATGTGGACTGGTTGAGGAATTTAAAGATAGTACTCACTCAGGAGAAAATTTCGTATATACTTGAAACCCCTGATCTTGGAGATCTAGGGAATGATGCTACAGAAGAGGAGGTGGCCACACATAAGATGTGGAAAAATGACAGTTTGACTGTCAAATGTATCATACTTGCCTCTATGAACAATGAATTACAGAGGCAACATGAAAGCATGGACACTCAATCCATACTTCTCAATTTAAAAGAGTTGTATGGAGAACAAAGCAGGACTGCTAGGTATGAGATATCTAAGCAGTTGTTCCGTGCTAGAATGAATGAAGGAACTACAGTGCAAAACCATGTTCTTATGGTTATAGACTTAATCACCAGATTAAGTCAATTAGGTTTTGCTATGGATAGTGAGCTCAGTCAGGATTTGATCCTGCAATCACTGCCTGATTCATTCTCTCAGTTTGTTGTGAACTTTCACATGAACAAGCCGAACACCTCCCTGCCCGAGCTGTTAAATATGCTCAAAACAGCTGAAGGCCATATTAAGAAGGATAAAGGTCCACTCCTTCTTATAGATAGCACCTCTAAGAGGAAATCGGGAAATAAGGGTTCTAAGAAAAGATTGAACCCTAAGAGTAGCATCAAAAAGAAAAAAAGAAAGAAAAACTCCGGATCAAGTACCTGTTTTCATTGCGGCAAAGCTGGCCACTGAAAAAGGAATTGCAAGAGTTTTCTTGCAAGTATGAAGACCGATGCAAGAGTTGCATCGAAAGGTATGTTTATGTTACATGCCAACTTGTCATTAAGTTCTTCAAATTCAAATTCATGGGTATTGGATACTGGCTGTGGTTTTCACATTTGCAAATCTTTTCATGGACTACAGAAAATTAAAATTTTGAAGAAATGTGACTTCGAGCTATATGGCGCTGGAGGAGAGTCCATCCAGGCTGAAGCTGTTGGAACCTACAACTTGGAGTTGCCTTCGGGAGAGCTCCTACAATTAGAAGATTGTTATTATATGCCCAAAATTATTAGAAATGTAATTTCCATTCCTTTGTTGTTAAAGAAAGGCTTTGAAATTAATGGAAAGGGCAATGGTTGCTCTATTTATTTTTCTAATAAGCATCTTTGCAATGGCATTATGGAAAATGGTCTTCTTGTTTTATTACTTAATGACAATGTCTTTCATATTAATAAAAGCAATAAAAGAAAGAGAGAGGAAGTGAATAATACCCTCCTTTGGCATTGCTGACTTGGTCACATAAGTGAATCAAGAATCAACAAGTTATACAAAGAAGAGTTCTTTGATCCTTATGATTATGAATCATTAGGAACTTGTGAATCTTGTCTTATGGGAAAAATGACCAAGTCTCCATTCACTGGACATGGAGAAAGGGCAAGTGAGTTATTAGGACTTATACATACAGATGTATGTGGTCCTATGATAACTCCAGCTAGAGGTGGATACTCTTACTTTATCACATTCACTGATGATTTATCAAGATTCGGATTTGTGTATCTTATGAAACATAAATTCGAAGCCTACGATAAGTTTAAAGAGTATCAAAGTATGGTTGAAAAACAAACCGGAAAGTGTATTAAAATCCTTCGATCTGATCGAGGAGGTGAATACCTTTCTAGTGAGTTTTTAAATCATCTTAAAGAAAAGGGCATTCTCTCTGAATGGACACCTCCGTATACGCCACAATTAAATGGTGTAGCTGAACGGAGGAATCGTACTCTATTAGATATGGTAAGGTCCATGATGTGCTTTACAGATCTTCCTATTTCTTTCTGGGGTTATGCCTTAGAAACTGCCACATATGTGCTAAACAGGATACCTTCAAAATCTGTATCTAGTACTCCATATGAGATATGGAGAGGTAGGAAGCCCAATCTTAAATACTTTAAAATATGGGGCTGCCAAGCATATGTCAAAAGAAATTTTGGACATAAGCTAAGTGCTAGATCAGATAAATGTACATTTGTAGGTTATTCCAAAGAAAGTGTTGGATATCTCTTCTATCACCCTACTGAATAAAAGATATTTGTTAGTAAGCATGCCACTTTTTTAGAAAAAGAGTTTATCTTAGAAAAGGGCAGTAAAAGAAGAGTTGAACTTAATGAAGTTCAAGACCTACAAATAGAAACACAAAAAATTCTTCAACCAGATGTACCCATTGATGAAGTACAACCACAACATACATCTCCTCTCCAAAGGTCAAATAGAGTGCGAAATGCACCTAAGAGGTATGGGTTTATCATTGAGAATGATGAAGCCCACATCGTTGAAAATGATGATCCTCTGACATATTCGGAAGCTATCATGAGTAATGACTCTAACAAATGGTTAGAAGCTATGAAATCCGAAATAGACTCTATGTATACCAACCAAGTATGAACTTTAGTTGATGCACCAGAAGGTGTAAACCCTATAGGTTGCAAATGGGTCTATAAGAAGAAGATTGGAGTAGATGGCCAAGTAGAAACCTACAAGGCTAGATTGGTGGCAAAAGGTTTCAGGCAAAAGTAAGGAATTGACTATGATGAAACTTTTTCACCAGTTGCCATGCTTAAATCTATTCGGATTTTGCTTGCAATAGCTGCATACTATGATTATGAAGTCTGGCAGATGGATGTCAAAACCGCCTTTCTTAATGGTTATCTTGAGGAAGAGGTTTATATGACACAGCCAGAAGGATTTATCTCAAGTGGGAGAGCAAATCAAGTATGCAAGCTTAAGAGATCCATTTATGGATTAAAGCAAGCATCGAGGAGTTGGAACATCCGTTTTGATACAACAGTCAAGGAGTTTGGTTTTATCAAAAATGTGGATGAACCATGTGTGTACAAGAAGACTAGTTGGAGTGCCATTGTCTTCTTAATATTGTTTGTAGATGATATACTGATCATTGGAAATGATATTCCAATGTTACAATCGGTCAAGACTTGGCTATCAAAAAGCTTTTCCATGAAAGACTTGGGAGAAGCATCCTATATACTTGGTATAAAGATCTATAGGGATAGATCTAAAAGGATGCTAGGCTTGTCCCAGTCTAGGTACATAGATAATGTGCTGAAAAGATTCAGCAAGGAAGGAAGTAAAAGAGGTTACTTACCTATGAGTCATGGCATACGTCTCTCTAAGAAGATGTCTCCTAAGACATCTGAAGAGAGAAATAGAATGAATTCTATTCCCTATGCTTCGGCAGTAGGATCGATTATGTATACTATGCTATGTACTAGGCCTGATGTTGCTTATGCCTTAGGCATAACAAGCAGATTCCAGGCTGATCTAGGAGAGGATCATTGGATAGCTGTGAAAAATATTCTTAAGTACTTGAAAAGGACTAAAGATATTTTTCTAGTTTATGGAGGATCTGAGTTGAAACTAGAAGGATTTTCTGATTCTAGTTTTCAGTCAGATCCAGATGATAGCAAGTCCACTTCAAGGTATGTTTTTACCCTAAATGGTGGTGCGGTGAGCTGGAAGAGTTCCAAACAGCAAACTGTAGCTGACTCAACTACTGAGGCAGAATACATTGCTGTAAGTGAAGTCGCTAAGGAAGCTGTCTGGATGAAGAAGTTCATCTCTGAGTTAGGAGTAGTTCCTGAGATTGCTGGACCAGTCCCAGTTTATTGTGATAACACTGGAGCTGTTGCTCAAGCGAAGGAACCAAGGTCTCATCACAAATCCAAGCACATTCTAAGACGCTTCCACCTCGTTTGAGAGATCGTCGAGAGACAAGACATAGTGATTGAACGAGTAGACACAAAGAACAATCTAGCATACCCGTTCACTAAAGCTCTACCACAACAGCAGTTCGATCGCCACCTCGATTGTATGGGGATGAAATATAAGAGCGATTGGCTTTAGTGCAAGTGGGAGATTGAAAGAGTAGATGCCCTACAAGCCAATCGCAATATGTATTGCGGAGGGTTTTCTTTTAATTTTTCCAATCATGTACATGACATTTAAATATGAATAAAGGCATTGTGTTTTATCATATGCTGTTGATTATATTTATGATAAATCCCTTAGATTAGGGCAATGGTTTTGAGGCTATGATGAGATCATACTAGTGAGACCTAAAATCCTAAAATTCTAATCTTAAATATTCCAAGTCATTGGTACATTGAGTCGGGGATCAATGTTTACCAGAAAGACTGGCACATCTTATGTATGCTCGATGCAGAGGGTGATTGATCTCACAATCACTTGTGTGGAGACACTAATGCAAAGATGTGGGTGCTCATTAGAAGAATGAGTTGACTGAATTGACCTACAAAGAGAAAATTGTTAGAAGTATGCCCTATAAGCCAATTTGGCTGACGCATTATTTTATTCTGGAATATAAATTTGTACTTGACCTAGTTAAGTTGGGCATTCTTTTCATTCATGTTCTTATGTGTCCATGAATCATCCAAGGAATTAATAAGATGATGACGCATATTCTCAAGAGTTGAGAATTTGAGGCATGTGTCACTGGTGATTAATTTCTAAATTGCTCCTGATCGATGGATCATCACGAGGACGGTGATTGATCCGCTGAGATTAGTGCACATATTGCTTTCTTTGATGGACGAATCTTGAGTCCACAGTGTAGGGACACTGGAGCAATTGTGCAAGTGCTTGTTAGAGAACAAGGGTACTGAGCGTGACCAAGATAAGAAGTCACTTGGATATCTATCCACTCGTCAGTGACTTGCTTGATGTTGCAGTAGTGTGACTGGTCCTTTGACCTGTGGTGCTTCGGCTACTCACAGTGAGGTTATTGTAGTTTGACTGTACGTATACATGGTCTCTAGCCATATGGGTCCATGTAGTGTAGATTGGCTGCAGTAGGTTCACTGTAGGAGTAGGGTATGCACCTATAAGGAATCTATCGACCTTGATAGATAAGGAGAGATCCTATGTGATTTATAAGACTGAGTTCATAAGACCTCGGCCGGGACAGTATGCATAGTGGAGAAAGAGTTTTCCACTCTCGAACTTAAGTCGAATAAATCTTCACATACGACAGACGATGGAGTTTGACGAGTTGTCCATGACCTCCGTGCTGTAAGGATCCACGATAGTAGGACTGTATCACATAATAACTGCACCTAGAGGTTCACCATTCTGTTCTGCTGGGTAGCCACTACATGCTGCTAGGTGTCACTGGTGGATGGTGAGACTCACAGGAAATATCTCGATGATCGATAAACCCTAATGAGTTGAGTTGGAATCGTTCCAATCCATTGAAAGGAGTTTTCAATGATATTGTGATATAGATCGCAATATATCTCACTACCAGTCAGAATAGAATCTATGGGATCACACACACTAGAAGTATTGACTGATCCGATGGTTGAAAAGTGATTATGAATCACGAGTAATCAATTCGATTGATAATAAGTTGAAGAAGGAATGAGAATTGATTAATTGGACTTAAAACAGGAATCCTACTTCGAGTAGGATTCCTAGAGTCCTAATTGGATTAGGACTGGGAGTCCTACTTGGAGTAGGACTGGGATTCCTACTTGGAGTAGGATTCCTACAATTCTAATTAGATTAGAATTTTGAATTCAATTTGGATTCCTACTTAGAATAGGATTCCTAGAAGTCCTAATTAGATTAGGACTTCAAATTCAAATTAGAGTCCTAATTGGATTAGGACTAAAATTGAATAAATCCTAATTGGATTAGGACTTCTTAAGTCCCAATTAATTATTAATCTAATGAATCAAGAAGACTCCTAATTAGATTAGGATTGAAGGGTTCAATTGAGTCATGGTTCATTAAGTTTTAATTGGAATAGGACTTACCTAGATTAAACCCAATTGGTTCACCCTTGGACTAAGCCTAATTAGATTAGGGCTTAGCCACATTAGGGCCTCCCAAACCTTACTTAATGAGGATTAGGGTTTACCAAGAGGGAGGGGCGCAAGCCCTTCCCCTTTTCCTTCCTTGGTGCGGCATGAAGAGAGGGGCTGGCGCCCCTCTTAGGAAAAAGATCAAGGGCTCCTAACTTGTAGGAGCCCTAGATGCTTTAAAAGGAAATGTGTTGGCGGCACCTAGGGCATTGGAATTCTCCTCCCCTTTGTGCCGTACGGCTCCCTCTCCTCTCCTCTTGGATCAGCCGCAAGCAAGAAGAAAAGGAGCCTTGGTAGTCTTCTTCTTCCTCCTCCGTTTGGGATTCAACACAAGGAAAAGAAAAGGCTGCATCTAGCCTTTTGGATCTTCTCCCTTGATCCCTTCATCTTCTTCCTCCTCCCTCTATCATTCAAGAGTTGAAAGAAAGGGAGGTGATCAGCCATCAAAGTAATCTCTGCAAGGGAGCTAGCACCCCGGGGAGATTGGAGCGTTAGGATTGGTCCTCTGCTTCGTGTGGATACCCGTAGAGGCCGGACACTTGAACGGCTTCAAGCAAACCTTCTTCCAAAACCACGATCATCAGTTTGCGGTGATCATCTACCCGCACAAAGGTGAAGATCTGATCTTCCTAAAGTAGTTAAAAGTTTTTAATTCTAATCTATCTACGAACGGTTCTTGAAACAACGTTTATGTGATGAACGTATGATCCCGCTTATGCCTCTTCCGCTGCCATTTGAATTTTTTTTTAAATTTTCTGCGGCATGGGCGGGTTTCCAACAAAAATCTTATGAAGTCTTACTTACATGTCAAAAGATGATTTTCTTAGTGGGAGTTGTGCAACTGATCCTATGACCTGAGATCACCATGGTATCTTGTGCACATGAACCCATGTTTTGGTTTACACTCATTCATGACAATAAGTTGTGTACGAGGTCTTCTGGATATGGTGAATTGTGTATGAAGATTATGAGTAAGTCAACAAGGAATTAATCACTTCTAGTAAGAGAAGATAGCATTCTATTTATTCTAATCATATGATAATTCAGGAAGCCTTTGATCAAAGCAGAATGAAAATTAGAAAGAGTTTCTAATGTTTCATTATTTGAATTATCATTAAAAGATTGAGAAAGATATGAATATGAAATTGAGTTTGACATATATTCATACTCATATACATATTCGGGATGCAGTTTGATTAAAGGATTGAATTGCACGGTAACTTGCCACTGAAGGGTATTTTTAGTATTTCCATCAAATTCCATATTTTCTGGGTAGACATGACACGTTGCTAGACGTCAATCTTGTCTTATAGGTTTGATCAAATTAAAGAGTTTAATTCGATCACCAATTAGAAAGGATTCTAATTATTAAGTTCGGGTTCGCGCAGTTTGGACTTAAATCGATTAGAAGAGTTCTAATCAAGTTGGGTCAACTCGCACTCACACCTATTGCTGGCTAAGTATGTGTTAGAAGTATGCCCTAGAAGCCAATTTGGCTGACGCATTATTTTATTCTGGGACATAAATTTGTACTTGACCTAGTTATAAATTTATTAAGTTGGGCATTCTTTTCATTCATGTTCTTATGTGTCCATGAATCGTCCAAGAAATTAATAAGATGATGACGCATATTCTCAAGAGTTGAGAATTTGAGGCATGTGTCATTGGTGATTAATTCCTGAATTGCTCCTGATCGATGGATCATCACGAGGACGGTGATTGATCCGCTGAGATTAGTGCACATATTGCGTTCTTTGATGGACGAGTTTTGAGTCCACAGTGTAGGGACACTGGAGCAATTGTGCAAGTGCTTGTTAGAGAACAAGGGTACTTAGCGTGACCAAAATAAGAAGTCACTTGGATGTCTATCCACTCGTCAGTGACTTGCTTGATGTTGCAGTAGTGTGACTGGTCCGTTGACCTGCGGTGCTTCGGCTACTCACAGTGAGGTTATTGTAGTTTGACTGCACGTATACATGGTCTCTAGACATATGGGTCCATGCAGTGTAGATTGGCTGTAGTAGGTTCAATGTAGGAGTAGGGTATGCACATATATGGAATCTATCGACTTTGATAGATAAGGAGAGATCCTATGTGATTTATAAGACTGAGTTCGTAAGACCTCGGCCAGGGCAGTAAAAATAGTGGAGAAAGAGTTTTCCACTCTCGAACTTAAGTCGAATAAATCTTGACATATGACAGACGATGGGGTTTGACGAGTTGTCCATGACCTCCATCCTGTAGGGATCCACGATAGAAGGACTGTATTATACGATAACTGCACCTAGAGGTTCATTATTCTATTCTACTGGGTTGCCACTACATACGGCTAGGTGTCACTTGTGGATGTCGGGACTCACGGGCATTTACCTGATGATCGGTAAACCCTGACGAGTAGAACTGAAAGTGTTTCAGTCCACTGAAAGGTGTTTCAGTGATATTGAGATGGAGATCTCAATATGTCTCATTACCAGTCAGATTAGAACCTATGAGGTCACACACATTAGAGGTTCTGATTATTAGGATTGTCGAATTGTGATTTGGAATCACAATGTCAATTGTCAATAAGATTGATGTTCGAAATAACCCACTAAGAGTTAGTGAGTTAAATGGAAGAATTAAATTATTATAATTAGATTATAATTAAGTCTTTTATTGCTGATTAATTGAGTCAAATTATGTTGGGTCTGACCCAAAGAAATTTGACTCAAATCCTAGTCAAGGGTTGGCTAGATCGAGTCCCTAAAACCCTGCCTAAATTCAGCCATTTTCCCTGAATAGAACCTCCCTTTTGATGCCTTATTTTGAGGGGTCAAAATAGGAAAGAGGGGGGCAGCCAAGAGGGCAAGGAGGGGCATGGCCCCCTCTCCTTCTTTGCTATGAGCCAGCGCCCCTTGATTCTTTCCAAGAATCAAGGGGCCCGCCATAAAGGGAAGGGCACCAGGAAACCTAGAAAGACTAGGAATCCTGGCGCCTAGTTTTTTTTGGAGAGCCTTATTAATGAAGCTCCATGCCCCAAGCATCCGTGAGACATCTTCTCCCAGGCGTGGGGCAGCAAGGAAATTTTTGGGATTTTAAATCAGCAAAAAGGGGAGAGAAAAGAATAAAAACAGTGAAGGGTTTTCTTCTTCCTTTTGAAGGCTGCACAAGGTGGGATCCTTGTGATTTCTTCTTCCTTCTTCTTCGACATCCAAGAGAGGCTTTTGCAAGGAGCTAGCACCCCGGTGAAGCCCCATCTCTGATCTTCAGCAACCTCGTGTGGATACTTGTAGAGGCCGGACGTTTGTGCGGCTACAAGGAACCAAACCACGATCATCGGTTGCGGTGTTCTTCTACCCGCACAAAGGTGAAGATGAGATCTTCATTTGAATTTTTAAGATTTCTGATTTGCTGGTAGTTTAACAATTCATAATTAATTATTAGATCTTAGTTTAGTCCCATCTGAATTCAAAAGGGTTCTGAATCGTTCTAATTCAGAAAATTTTTTGAAATCCACCCGATCCTGTTCCGGCGTATGCGATGCACCGAGCCCGGAATGCGGATTCCGCCGCGATCGTCGCGCCGCTGCGGGGCAATCCAACAGTGTTATCAGAGCCAGGTTTTGGGGATCCAATTAAGATAATAGCTAATTGATGAATTAGTTCTGATTTTTTAATTATTATGCATGCTGAAAAATTCTGCGTGCTGAAATTTTGTGATGCTGAAATTTTCAGCATGCTGATTTTGTTAGATCGATCATGCGATGTTAGTTTTAAAATTATGATGTGATTATGATGTTTAAAATTAAGGTATTGCATGGTCTGGATCTCAGATGGTTGCATAATAAAATTAAAATCAGATTAGATAAAATCATGCATAAGATGAATGTGGTGATGATCATAGGATTCAAACCCTTTTGGTATCAAATGTAAAGACCTGCGATGTGATCTGTAATGTCATGTAATATTTTCAGATGCTTGCATGCATCTTATTTGATGTTTTGAGGGGCCTGCGTGCCTCCTAAAAGGGATGTAATTTATTTCTATATCTGGTTGTATTTCTGTGATGTAATGTACGTCAATGATCAGTAGAAGATAGTACATGAGATGAACGGCGATCTGAGCGGTTGATGGCGATTGGATCAAGGGTTGGTCAAGGATCGAATCAAGGAGGCTTGGAACCAATTCAAGAGTTGAAGACCAGTTGATCGATTGACGTGCATGTGCTTGTAATATAACCTAATTAGAATCCATGATCATCACCTATTTAAAGTTTAGCTTTATTCATTGCTGCGATTATAACTGCCTGCGATGTGCCGTTTGCATGTGATGTGAATAAGATCGGGGTAGATAGGTTTACATGTGATGTAGCAAACCCAATGAGACCTAAACTAAAACCTCCTCAATCAAGTCGAGAGTGAACCAACATGAGCGAGTCATATTAGATTAATTGATCTAATTGGTGTCTAGGAAAGCATGAAAGGTGGTTACTTAATTAGGACCTTACTCTCTAAGTAAGGGGAGCCTCCCACCTGCTTACCTGGCCAATTGTTCGATTACCTCTTATGAAGAGCTCAAGTTGCAAACACTAAGACCTGATTAACCGATATTAAGTCCATAGGTCTTCCACCGTAGTAGAGCTGCTAAGGTCTTTCTGATGTTGATTTGTCTCGGCTGGATACAGTGGGCAAGTTGCATCGGGGGGCTGGACCTCTCTATAGACATGAGATGTTATAGGGTAAAGGTGGGGTTGGGCACCAATAATTGTTAGGTGAGGACCCAATGACGACTTTATTTCTACGGTTATACGGTGGGTCTGACTTAACTAAGAAATGGGACCAATAACTGTTAGGTGAGGTCTTCATGGCTTAGAGACCAAGTAGCACTGCAACATGCTTGAGAAGCATTGTACAAGAGTTGTACACTCATCCATTTATGTGTCACCAATAACTGTTAGGTGAGGTGGCCTATAAATCGGTGGGACCGCATTACCCACTAGAAATCCTAGTCGTGTAGGATTTCCGTTTTCCTACCAGGGGAGTGTGAGAAATTCGAGAAAATAGTGGGAGGTACATTTGTTCTAAAAGACCCTAGAACAAATTAAGATCAAGTACAAAATTCTAACTATAATCTTTACTCTCTAAGGATTATAATGTCAGCTTCTAGACTTTTAACTCATATCCTATAGAACAACCGTTTGACCAAACCCAATTATAAAGACTGGCTCAGCAAATTTCAAAATAGTTTTGAATTGTGAGAAATTAGGGTATGTGCTAGACCATGGAACCCCGTATTACCAATCTGTTCGATTACTGATCAACGTAAGACGCATGTTAAGTGGACGAACGATGACAATAAAGTTAGGTGCTACATAATGGCATCCATGTCCAATAAATTATAATGCCAGCATGAGAACATGAAAGATTGCCAAGGACACATTAAATCACCTGCAAGAGTTGTATGGTGATCAGAGTCACGCAGCTTGGTTTGAAGTGTCCAAAAGGCTCTTCAAGGCCAAGATGCGCGATGGGCAGTCTGTCCATGATCATGGTTTGACCATGATAAAGGACTTAGAGAAGCTTAAGAAGCTCGGCATGACCATGCACATGGAATTGCAAACGGATTTGATCCCAGAATCCCTTCTAGGTTCATATGGACAGTTTATAGTAAATTACCATATGAACAAGATTGTATGCACCAAAACAGAATTGTTAAATAAATTGGTAACTACCTTAGGGACCTTGAAGAGTTCAAGGGGCATCGTTTTCGCTGTTGAGTTGGTTTCTACTTCCAAGAGAGAGTCTATTTGGAAGAGAAGAAGCCTGCGAAGAAGCAGAAGACTGAGAAAACGCCAAGTAAGGAAGTTCCAAGAAAAAGGCCAATTGCAAGGAAAAGTGTTTCCATTGCATCATGGACGGCCATTGAAAGAGGAACTGTCCTACATACATGGGAAGCATAAAGAACATGAAGGGTGACAGACCTTAAGAAGGTATGTCAGATATGCTCAGGATACCTAGGGATTGTTACCTGTTGCTAGTAGAAATTTGATTTCTGTATCTTGTTTAGCATAGAAAAATTTTTATAAGACTACTATTCCATTTATTTGAGAAATAAATTAGTTCAACGTGGTTTTATGATTGACAGTCTCTATCACATACATATGGATGTATCTGTAAATGTATCTGAGCAAACAGTAAATACCATAGGATCTAATAGATCCAGAAATGAGATAAATCTAAAGTATTTGTGGCACCTCAGGCTTGGCCATATAGGAGAAGATAGAATAAACAAATTGGAGAAACATGAGCTTTTTGGCTCATTGACTTTCGAATCATATTCGATTTGTAAATTCTGCCTTCAAGAAAAGATGGCCAAATTATCCTTTGTAGGACACAGGGAGGTCCACTGAAATACTTACCCTAGTACACACTGATGTGTGTGGCCCATTCGATGTGCAGGCTAGGGGTTGTAATTTTTTACTTCATTTATCGATGATTACTCACGGTATGGATATGTGTATGATACACAAATCTGAAACTTTTGAAGGGTTCAAAGAGTTGAGATATGAAGTATAAAAATAAACAGAAAAATTCATTAAGGTTCTTCGATCAGATCGAGGAAGTAAATACCTTAGTGGAGAGTTCCGTGATTATCTCAAGGAGAATGGTATAGTTTCATAATGGACTCCTCCTGGTACACCTCAGCCCAATGGAGTGTCAGAGAGGAGGAATAGGACTCTATTGGATATGGTCCGGTCCATGATGAGCTTCATTGATTTATCATTGTTTCTTTAGATAGATGCCCTATTTTCAACTTTTTACTTATTGAATAGAGTTCCCTCTAAAAGTCCGTTCCTACCACACCATATGAGATATGACATAGTAAGAAGCTGAGTCTTGGTTATCTCAAGATTTGGAGATGTCCAGCTCAACTCAAGCGACAACAGGCGGACAAGTTAGAGGATAGGACAATTAATGCTCATTTTATAGGATATCCTAAAGAGTCATTAGGATAAAACTTTTCATCCCAAAGGATCACAAAGTGTTTGTGACCCTAGATGCTATCTTCATGGAAAATAGTTTATCCTTGACAGAGACAGTGGGAGGAAAATTGAGCTTGAAGAGAAAGTCTCTAAATAGCAACGAGCCATTGTGCCTATAGAACCTATTTATATTAAGCCAGTACACGTAGTACCTCCTCCACCTCGTAAATCTAGTAGGATCTCCCGTCCGCCTGAAAGGTACTTAGGTATGCTTACAGAGGATGTAGAGGAAGTGTTCCTCATGGGAGATAGGGATCAAGGTAAGGATCTTAATACCTACAACGAGGCGATGTTAGACATCGATTCCGAGAGATGGCTGGAAGCGATGAAGTCATAGATGGAATCCATGCATTCCAACCAAGTCTGGACCTTAGTAGATCCACCAGAAGGTATAGTACCTATTGGGTATAAATGGATCTACAAGAGGAAATTAAGTTCGGATGGCTAGGTAGAGACCTATAAGGCAAGGCTAGTAGCGAAAGGTTATAGTCAGTGCGAAAGTATTGATTATAAGGATACTTTTCACCCTATAGCATTGCTGAAGTCCATTCGAATATTGCTTGCTGTTGCAGCATATCATGATACTGTGATGGTGGTCACAAGGTCTGTAAGCTGCAAAGGTCCATCTATGGACAAAAGCAAACATCTCGGAGTTGGAACACTCGTTTCAACGATATAATCAAATCGTTTGATTTCATCAATAACGAAAGGGAACTATGTGTTTATAAGAAAGTTAGTGGGAGGGCTATTGCATTCTTCGTATTGTACATGGATGATATCCTTCAAATTGGGAATGATATTCCCAAACTAACTTAGGTGAAGGTTTGGTTGTGTAAGGAATTCTCCATGATAGACCTTGGAAAAGCATCCTATATTTTGAATTAAGGCCTATAGAGATAGATCTAAAAGGATGCTTGTCCTGTCACAGAATATGTATATGGAGGGAATGCTGAAGAGGTTCGGCATGGAAACCTCTAAAAGGGGATTATTATCCCTTAGGCATGGGATAAATCTCTCCAAGAAGATGTACCCCAACACATCTGAAGAGATTTAGCGGATGAGCAAGATCCCTTATGCTTCGGCTATAGGGAGCCTCATGTATACCATGCAATATACATGACTTGATATAGTACATGCTGTAAGTGTCACGAGCATATATCAGTCAAATCCAGGCAAGAAGCACAGGATAGCTGTGAAGAATAGTCTTGAGTACTTAAGAAGAACTAAGGACATGTTCTTGGTTTTTGGGAGAAGATAAGAGTTGAAGGTAGAAGGATGCACACATATTGATGATAGAAAGTCTACATTAGAATATGTGCAACGGTGGTTCAATAAATTGGAAGAGTTCCAAACAACCGATCATTATAGATTCTACCTTAGAAGCTGAATGTCAAACCGTCTCTAAGGGTGCAGTGGAAACCTTTTGGTTTAAGAAGTTCATTGCAGATTTAGGTGTAATGTCATCAGATGCCATAACACTCTACTGCAATAACAAAGGCACCATAGCACTAGCTAAGGAGCCAAAGGTCTCACCAGAAACCGAAGCACATAGAGCGGCGGTTTAACCTAATAAGCGACTACCTCGAAAAGAAATAAGTAGAGGATCAAAGAGTAGACTCCACAGGAAATGTGGTGGACCCATTCACTAAGCAGATAAGTCAGCAGAAAACTGAAACGCATCTTGAGAAGATGGGGCTTAGGTTTATGGCTGATTGGCTTTAGTGCAAGTGGGAGATTGTTAGAAGTATGCCCTAGAAGCCAATTTGGCTGACGCATTATTTTATTCTGGAACATAAATTTGTACTTGACCTAGTTATAAATTTATTAAGTTGGGCATTCTTTTCATTCATGTTCTTATGTGTCCATAAATCGTCCAAGAAATTAATAAGATGATGACGCATATTCTCAAGAGTTGAGAATTTGAGGCATGTGTCATTGGTGATTAATTCCTGAATTGCTCCTGATCGATGGATCATCACGAGGACGGTGATTGAAGATCCTATGTGATTTATAAGACTGAGTTCGTAAGACCTCGGCCGGGGCAGTAAAAATAGTGGAGAAAGAGTTTTCCACTCTCGAACTTAAGTCGAATAAATCTTGACATATGACAGACGATGGGGTTTGACGAGTTGTCCATGACCTCCGTCCTGTAGGGATGCACGATAGAAGGACTGTATCATACGATAACTGCACCTAAAAGTTCATTATTCTATTCTACTGGGTTGCCACTACATACTGCTAGGTGTCACTTGTGGATGTCGGGACTCACGGGCATTTACCTGATGATCGGTAAACCCTGACGAGTAGAACTGAAAGTATTTCAGTCCACTGAAAGGTGTTTCAGTGATATTGAGATGGAGATCTCAATATGTCTCATTACCAGTCAGATTAGAACCTATGAGGTCACACACATTAGAGGTTCTGATTATTAGGATTGTCGAATTGTGATTTGGAATCACAATGTCAATTGTCAATAAGATTGATGTTCGAAATAACCCACTAAGAGTTAGTGAGTTAAATGGAAGAATTAAATTATTATAATTAGATTATAATTAAGTCTTTTTTTACTGATTAATTGAGTCAAATTATGTTGGGTCTGACCCAAAGAAATTTGACTCAAATCCTAGTCAAGGGTTGGCTAGATCGAGTCCCTAAAACCCTGCCTAAATTCAGCCATTTTCCCTGAATAGAACCTCCCTTTTGATGCCTTATTTTGAGGGGTCAAAATAGGAAAGAGGGGGGCAGCCAAGAGGGCAAGGAGGGGCGTGGCCCCCTCTCCTTCTTTGCTATGAGCCAGCGCCCCTTGATTCTTTCCAAGAATCAAGGGGCCCGCCATAAAGGGAAGGGCACCAGGAAACCTAGAAAGACTAGGAATCCTGGCGCCTAGTTTTTTTTGGAGAGCCTTATTAATGAAGCTCCATGCCCCAAGCATCCGTGAGACATCTTCTCCCAGGCGTGGGGCAGCAAGGAAATTTTTGGGATTTTAAATCAGCAAAAAGGGGAGAGAAAAGAATAAAAACAGTGAAGGGTTTTCTTCTTCCTTTTGAAGGCTGCACAAGGTGGGATCCTTGTGATTTCTTCTTCCTTCTTCTTCGACATCCAAGAGAGGCTTTTGCAAGGAGCTAGCACCCTGGTGAAGCCCCATCTCTGATCTTCAGCAACCTCGTGTGGATACTTGTAGAGGTCGGACGTTTGTGCGGCTACAAGGAACCAAACCACGATCATCGGTTGCGGTGTTCTTTTACCCGCACAAAGGTGAAGATGAGATCTTCATTTGAATTTTTAGGATTTCTGATTTGCTGGTAGTTTAACAATTCATAATTAATTATTAGATCTTAGTTTAGTCCCCATCTGAATTCAAAAGGGTTCTGAATCGTTCTGATCAGAAAATTTTTTGAAATCCACCCGATCCTGTTCCGGCGTATGCGATGCACCGGGCCCGACATGCGGATTCCGCCGTGATCGTCGCGCCGCTGCGGGGCAATCCAACAGTATGGAACCCAATGGGTCACACACAAGGAAACTTATCAAGGGTCTAATTGGATTAGATCATATTTGCAAGATAAACATCCTAGCAGGTGTTGCAAATCCTTAGCTCCCGATTCGAATTGGATTCGAATTTGATTCTTAATTGATCTAATTTGATTAGATCATGTTTTAATATGGGTTAGCCAAGAGTTGGCACCTAATTGGCTTGGTTTGAGTCTAATTGGATTAGATTTGATAAATCATTCAATCTAGACCGTTAGATCTTGATCTACCGTTGGATGAAGACATAATGGAGAGTTGGTTTAACCGAATTGGATTGGGTTAGAGGATGGCTATCATAATTGACCATTGGATCTTAATCCCACTATTGGATGAAGACATAATGGGTCAAGTGAATGGCACCTTGCATTGGAGCCCTTGGATCATCATCATGAAAGATCAAGAGGTGAGGCATGATGGACATGTGATTGGCATGTGATGTTGACTTGGTCAAAATATGGCACCACATGAAAGGACATATCATTTGATACACCTCCTCACTTGATCTATGCCTCCTCTTATTTGATATTGCCCTTTAGATGATGCCCTTTCATGAAAGGATATGTGGATGGGATGCATCCCTTGGAGATGCATCCCTACGCCTATTATAAATAGGCTAGTGCTCCATGGGTTTCATCATTCCAACTCCACCGCATTCTCTCTCCCTTATCCCTTCTTTCTTACAAGGCTTTGTCTCTTTCTAGCATTGCTTCTAGGGTGTCCTAATCCAAGACAAGGTGGTCTTCTTTAGGACAAAAGGATTAGAAGTGATTTTAGAAGGTGAAAGAAAAATAGAAAGGAAGGAAAGCAAGCCATTAGAGTTCTTTAGAATAATTCTGCATTAAGGATCAAAGTCTTTGGAGCTTAAGACTTGAATTAAGTTTTCGTGTGGATCACCGTTGGAGGGCGGACACTTGGACGCCTCGTGGAGATTCTACAAACTTGGATTTAGCGTTAGAGGTATTCTTCTATTCCTATATTTATATTTATATGTTATTTGATTGTTACCATTAAGGTGATCTAGGCTAATAAGGGTTTCATGTTAAGGGACTTTATTAAGAAATTTTTTAAAATCCCTAGCTTCCGCTGCGCATTATAACATACTAAAACCCTTCAGATCTATAGAGATAGATCTAAAAGATTGCTTGGATTGTCTCAATCCACGTACATTGATACTATGCTGAAAAGGTTCAGCATGATTAATGTTAAAAGTATGCCTTAGAAGCCAATTTGGCTGACGCATTATTTTTATTCTGGGACATAAATTTGTACTTGACTTAATTATAAATTTATTATATTGGGCATTCTTTTCATTCATGTTCTTATGTGTCCATAAATCGTCCAAGAAATTAATAAGATGATGACACATACTCTCAAGAGTTGAGAATTTGAGGCATGTGTCATTTGTGATTAATTTCTGAATTGCTCCTGATCGATGGATCATCACGAGGACGGTGATTGATCCGCTGAGATTAGTGCACATATTGCTTTCTTTGATGGACGAGTCTTGAGTCCATAGTGTAGGGACACTGAAGTAATTATGCAAGTCTTGTTAGAGAACAAGGGTACTGAGCATGACCAATACAAGAAGTCACTTGGATGTCTATCCACTCATCAGTGACTTGCTTGATGTTGCAGTAGTGTGACTGGTCCTTTGACCTGCGGTGCTTCGGCTACTCACAGTGAGGTTATTGTAGTTTGACTGCACATACACATGGCATCTAGACATATGGGACCATGCAGTGTAGATTGGCTGCAGTAGGTTCACTGTAGGAGTAGGGTATGCACCTATATGGAATCTGTTGCCCAAGGTGACAAGCCAAGAGGAGGGGGGTGAATTGGTTTCTCTTAATTTTTACTATCTTACTTCTGTCAATTGATGAGTGAGTGAAATTAGAACAATGCACAATACAAACACACAAGAAGTATAGTGGTTCGGTGCTCTCCTAAGCACCTATGTCCACTCCCCAAGCGACCCCTTGGAAATTCACTATAATCTCGCGGATTACAGTTGGATTGTTTTCCGGGCTCACAATCCAAAAATCTTTACACTTTGGTTTTCCGGGATCACCAAAAACCTATGTTGGTTTTACGGGCTCACCAACAAACCTTCACAATTGGTTTTACGGGTTCACCAATAAACCTACACCGTTGGTTTTGCGGGCTCACCAACAAACCTTTACAAGATGATTAATAAAAAGAAAGAAGAAAGTTGAAGCTCCTAGATGAGCAAATATAACATATATAAGCTACAAAGAAGAGTTTAGAGAATAGTTATCGCTTTATGAGACTTCTCTCTTCTTTGTGAAGAATGCTTCACTCTTCAAGGGTGGATGGAGCTCTTAATATCTCTTGGAATCTGCTCAACCACTTTCTTTTGACTCTTGAATGAAGCACTTGGATGAAGAAGATTAGGGCACTTGTCTTCCTTGTGTAAGCTTTGATATTTTTGCAAAAGGATACTTCCTCTGATGAATAGTATCACTTTAAATAGTTTTCTTCATCCATTGGACAAGCCCCAATGGTTAGAATTCAAAAACTAGCCGTTACTCACAGTTGGAAGGTCAAAAAGTACTTCTGCAGAACTAGCCGTTATGCTTCTGCCCGTGCTTGGGTCGACTCAACTTTTACTGGGGTCGACCCAACTTTCACTTGGGTCGACTCAACTTTTAGTGGGGTCGACCCAACTTTCACTTGGGTCGACTCATGCAACATTGGGGTCGACCCTCTCAGGACCACAGAACCTTGTATTTCAGCCTTCCTTCACTTGGGTCGACTCAATACCTTTTTGGGTCGACTCAAGGTTCAGTTGGGTCGACTCAACTTCCACTTGGGTCGACCCTCTCAGGGTTTTCAGAGAACCTATTTTTGAATGTCATTGCCTTTGGGTCGACTCATGTTAACTTGGGGTCGATCAAGTTTGGGTCGACTCAAGTTTCATTTGGGTCGACCCTCTCAGGGTTTCCAGAGAACTGTTTTCTTGAGGCTTGAGGATTGGGTCGACTCATCCTTTTCTTGGGTTGACCCAAGTACTGTTCATCCGTGCCATTTTTGCAGAAGTGTGCCAGATGGTTTCTTGATGTGCCGGGGTCGACTCAATCAATCTTGGGGTCGACTCAATCCACACTTTGCTGCAACTTAAGGTTAGATTCATCCATATAATCAATGAAATAAACTTTAAACAATTTTGAATATATGTCATGGTAGTGCTACATACTCTAAACAATGAAAATTACTATTGTCCACTTAAGAGTATGTTTCACTTGAAACTTTGCCAAATTAGAATTTAGAGTTCACTATCCCTTTTCTATCGCAAATTTTATCTCATTATACTAATGTATCGAGAGTGACGGACTTATTAATGATGTATCGAATTAACTCGTAACATACTCTTAATCGTTGTATTAATCATCAAAATACCACTATCATCCTCAATCTCCTCCTTTTTGATGATTACAAAATATTGAGTATGAGCCTATTGATACTTATCTTAAAATTAGTTTTAGAAGGGCTCAAGTTGTTGAATTTCAGCTTTTCAAATTTGAGAGTGAAGTCTCCCCCTATTTCATCCAAATATTTCCAATTTGACCTTTTGAATTACTCCCCCTTTCTTTTATATTTCATTAAAGATGAAACTTCAAAAATTTGAGATAAAGTATGAGTTTCAGATTATGTATCGAGGTGTGAAAGGTATGTGCCAAATTCTGAAATTCTATGTGCCAAATTCTGAAATTCGATTTAAATCTTAGACTTTAATATTTTTATTGTTACAAATTGCTCCCCCTTAAATGTATACCCTTTTCTATTATAATTTTCAACTTGTTTGTCAACTTATTTCTCTTTTCTTTCTTCTCCCCCTTTTTGTTATCATCAAATAGGTGCATGGGAATAGATAAGTAGACACAATAATTAACAAACATTTCAGTTTCATTGATCAAAATAGAATATTGTAGTACAATAATGCCAAAACAAAAACAAATACAATGTTCCTCAATCAAAGTACAAAGTACATGATCAACACAAAATACATATGAGAACTAGATACATATCATAGGCTCTAATCATAATGCTAATATTAGCCTAGGGGGTATCTAATGGCTGTGATCTAGTCCTCATCCTCCTAGCATAAGTGGCGAGGGGAGGTCGAGCCTGATGGGACTGAGTCTAGCGGGGAAATCCGTGAGCTGGATGACTCTGTGCCGAAATTTTTGATTCAGCTGCCTGGGGCACAGATGGTCCATGAACCTCTCTCTCTCTCCGTAGAGCTCCTACCTGCTCTCTAAGATCGCTAATCTCAGCAGTCATAATATCCAATCTGCTTGTCAGTCCATCAGTGATAGTCCTCGCCTGAGCTGACATAAGCTCAGTCATCCTACTCCAAAACTCATCTGTGACTCCCGCAGGAACAGATGACGAAGGTCCAGCCTCTGAAGGTGCTGTAGGATGATCCGTAGGCTCCTCATCCTCAGGGATGGGGTCTCCAATCTCTGGTGCATCACCATGAATCCCAGCTCCTGCACGTACCCACTGCTCGTTCACCTTCTCATAACCCATGCGAATAAGGGATCGTGCAGTGTATGTATCAGTGAATAGTAGATGCCTGGAGATCTCTCCCTCTACTGATATGTCATACTGTCGGAAGATCAGGGTGAGTATCATACCATAAGGCAGGGAGACTCTGGAATTGTATATGACCTTTCTCATCTGCCTGAGTATCATAGCTGAGAGGTTCAGGGGAATGCCCTGAATAATGTGCTCCATAACGACCAAGTCTCGCTCAGAAATGAGATCAAACCTTCCGCTTTTCGGAAACAAAATCCAACCTATGAAGTTGTGCAACAACCTCATTTCAGCTGAAAGAGAGCTTGCTATTACATTTTCTGAATAATCAAAGTCTTCATTCTCAAGAATCAACTGCAAGGCTCTCAACTTATTTTCGGGCTTTTCTGGAGTTGCTCCTTCGCAGGGGAGATGAAGCAACTCACTCAAACTCTCTTCTGAAACCCTAACCCTTACCCCTCGGACTTCAGATATAAGCCCTCCCATTCCAGTTTTTAGGAAGGCATAGAACTCACGAACCAATCCTGGGTAGATCACCACATCTAGGTAGCAAAGATACTCCCATCCTTGCCTTCGGATCCATTCCCCCAAACGGAACCCTTCTTGATCCAAAAACTCGGAGTGGATCCTTCTCCCCGTGGTAACTGGTCTCCCCGCAAATTTCGCAAGTTGGACTGAAGGGGAGGGAGGAGGAGGAGGCTCTACACGTGTCTCACCTTGTGGAGACACTGTAGAAGGCTCTGTAGCAACTCTATCCGCACGGGTGGTCCGTGAAACCCTCCCGGATCGCTTGGCTACGGCTCTCTTGGGTCCCATTTCTTCAAGATCTTGATCTAATCTACTGTTTGGAGATGATTGGAAGAGATTTGAGAGTGGGGAATAGGGTTTTCGGAAGAGGACAAAGAGAATACAGTGCCCTAGATAGCTCACGGGTCTCCCTTTTAACAGTGGGGTCCCGTCGTTGGGTCGACCCTAGATTTTTCTTGGGTCGACTCAACGTTGGGTCAACTCCATTCTGGGTTGGGTCGACCCAAGTTCAGAAATTTTTCTTTCTCTTCCTTTTCTCTTTTTTTTTAAAAATTTTTCTTTCTTCCAATCCTTACAAATTCTTACTGGGACAATGACACATGAGTTAGAAATCTATAGATGACTAGTTTGACTAATGTTTCATGGATTTTTAGAAATGAGAGGAGAGTATCATGATACAGCTTTCTCCTTTTTATATCTCCTCAATCAAAAGGATCACATATGCCTAATTCCCTCCTTAGCATGCAAAATCTATCTTCACTCAAAGGTTTTGTGAATATGTCAGCTAATTATTTCTCAGTACATATATGCTCAATATAAATGTTTTCATTTTGTACATGATCTCTAATAAAATGATATCTTATTTCAATGTGTTTGGCTTTAGAGTGCTGAACCGGATTTTTAGTAAGGTTGATGGCACTAGTATTATCACACTTTATAGGAATGTTATCTAGTTTAATTCCATAGTCTTCTAGTTGTTGCTTAAGCCATAATACTTGAGCACAGCAACTACCGGCGGCTATATATTCGGCTTCAGCCGTTGACAGTGCTACTGAATTCTGCTTTTTGCTAAACCATGATACCAAATTATTTCCTAAAAATTGACATGTTCCACTAGTGCTCTTCCTATCTAATTTGCATCCAGCAAAATCTGCATCATAGTAGGCAAGCAATTCTAGACAGGAGTCTCTTGAGTACCATAATCTTATGTTTGTAGTCCCTCTCAAATATTTAAGGATTCTTTTAAAAGCACTTAAATGTGACTCCTTAGGATCTGATTGGTATCTAGCACATATTCCCACACTAAACACTATGTCTGGTCTACTAGCAGTAAGGTAGAGCAAGGATCCAATTAATCCTCTATAAAGCTTCATATCAATACTTTTTCCTTTCTCATCTTTGTCTAGCTTGCTAGTGGGATTCATTGGGGTGCCTACTTCCTTGTGATTTTCATTCCCAAACTTCTTTAATATTTTCTTTGTATACTTAGTTTGATGAATGAAGATACCTTCTTTAGTTTGTTTGATTTGTAACCCGAGAAAAAAATTTAGTTCTTCCATTAAACTCATCTCGAATTCTCCTTGCATTAAATTAGCAAACTCTTTGCAAAGATTGTCATCTGTGGCACCAAAAATTATGTCATCTACATATATTTGTACCACTGGCAGATTTTTGTCTTTCCTTTTAAGAAAAAGTGTTTTGTCTACATTTCCTCTACTGAAATCATTATTCAGTAGAAATTTGCTTAGTCGATCATACCAAGCCCTAGGTGCTTGTTTTAGTCCATATAATGCCTTATGTAGTCTAAACACATGATTTGGCAATTCATGATTTTCAAAATCAGGAGGTTGCTCTACATATACCTCTTCCTCTATAAAACCGTTTAAGAAGGCACTTTTTACATCCATTTGATACAACTTGAAATTCATGAAACATGCAAAAGCTAGAAGTAACCTAATAACCTCTAATCTAGCCACGGGAGCAAATGTTTCCTCAAAGTCTATCCCTTCTTCTTGATTGTATTCCTTAGCTACAAGTCTAGCTTTATTTCTTATAACTACCCCATTTTCATCTAATTTATTTCTAAAGACCCATTTTGTTCCAATTACAGAGTTATGCTTTGGTCTCTCAGTTAATGTCCATACATTACTTCTTTTGAATTGATTTAATTCTTCTTGCATAGCATTTATCCAATTGGTGTCTTTTTCAGCTTCTTCATAAGTTTTAGGTTCTAACTGTGAAACAAAAGCAAGATAATCATTTAAATTTCTAAGAGAGGATCAAGTTCTTACCCCTTGAGATGGATCACCAATGATTAAGTCTTTAGGATGTCCATATGCATACATCCATTCCTTTGGCAAGTCTTGAGATTGTGGTGGCACGCGATCATTTTCCTTATCTTGATTTGGCACGTCATCAAGATTCAATTTTTCAAAGTTAATATTTCCTGCATCATCATAAAGGATATTTTCTTTCCTAGCAGACTCACTATCAGACTCATCAAATATGATATTAACTGACTCTTCGACTACAAGAGTTCTTTTATTAAACACTCTGTATGCCCTGCTAGATGTGGAATATCCTAAGAAGATACCTTCATCTGACTTGGCATCAAATTTATTTAGATCCTCCTTGCCATTGTTTAAAATGAAACACCTACATCCAAATACTCTAAGATATTTAGCGGTTGGTTTCTTATTCTTCCAAAGTTCATAAGGAGTTTTCTTGGTTATAGGTCGTATTAAAACTCGATTTAGAATATGGCAAGCAGTGCTTATAGCTTCAGCCCAAAAGTACTTTAGAAGATTTGACTCGCACAACATCGTGTGTACCATTTCTGCCAAGGTCCTATTTTTCCTTTCAACAACCCCATTTTGTTGAGGCGTTCTAGGTGCTGAAAATTGATGTGAGATACCATTTTTATTACAAAATTTCTCAAAGTGTTGATTTTCAAATTCAGTTCCATGATCACTTCGAATTATTATTAAAGTGAGCTTCTTTTCATTCATGATATTATTATAATATTTCAAGAATGCTGAAAATGCTTCATTCTTATGTGCCAAAAATGAAACCCATGTATATCTTGAAAAATTATCTACTATAACTAGTCCATACTTCTTCCCTCCTAGACTCGCAGTTCTAGTGGGTCATCCATATGTATGAGTTCAAAAGGCCTAGTTGTTGATGCTATATTCTTTGATTTGAAGGATGATTTTGTTTGTTTTCCTAATGAGCATGGTCCACAAATTTTGTCCTTTTCAAAGATCAATTTTGGCACATCTTTTATTAATTCCTTCTTGACTAGTTTTGATATTAAATCCATACTAGCATGTCCTAGTCTACGATGCCAAAGCCAACTTGTTTCATTTTTCTTTTCTTCATTAGTAATTAAACATAATCCATTTTTCTTGCCTAATTCATGAAGATCTACCATGTAAATATTTCTTTGCCTTTATCCTATAAGTACAATGCTATTATCTTTAGGATTTGTGATTATGCATATGATGCTTCAAATGTGACTTTAAACCCTTTATCACAAAATTGACTTATGCTAAGCAAGTTATGTTTCAAACCATTAACTAATAAGACATTTTCTATGAAGGTAGATGGAGTAATGAAAATTTTACCTTTTCCAATGATATACCCTTTTCCATTATCTCCATAGGTTACTACTCCATCCTTCTTAGACTCTAAGGTGACAAATTGGTCTACGTCACCGGTCATGTGTCTTGAACAGCCGCTATCTAGATACCATCATTTATCTACCTTATTAGCTGCAAGACACCCCTCATCGTCATTGGCCATATGGCAGATTTGGGCCGTCTCTTGATGATCTTCCTCTTCCGAACTTGACTCTTCACTTTCACTCCATTCAGCCATGAAGTTCTTCTTCTTAAGTTTTCTTGCCATCCACTTTAATTCCGGGCAATCTATCTTAAAATGCCCGGGCTTGTTACACTCATAACAAATTGGTGTTTCCTTTTCTTTTTCTTTGTCCTTACCCTTTTCTTTGCTTGAGCTACCTTTGAAGAAGGGTTTCTTTTTATGAAATCTCTTCTTACCTCTCATAAATTTTCTGAATTTTCTTCCAAGCATAGCCATTCCTTCTTCATCAAGTTCATCATCATCATCAGATTCTTCCGATTCAGTTTCTTGTTTTGGAGTGGTAGACTTTAGGGCAATGGTCTTTCTTCTCTTGACCTCATCTTCTGAATTTTGCCTCATGGTCAACTCATGGGTTATGAGTGATCCTAGAAGTTCCTCCAATTGCAGTGTATTGAGGTCCTTTGCTTCCTGAATTGCGGTTACCTTGGCTTTCCAAACTCTTGGTAGAGACCTGAGAATTTTTCGCACCAATTCAGAGTTAGTGTAAGACTTTCCTAGACTCTTTAGCCCATTTATGATTTTTGTGAAACGAGTAAACATTTCAGTTATGGACTCAGTGGATTCCATTTTAAACAACTCATACTTATGTACTAATATGTTTATCTTTGACTCCTTAACTTGATTAGTTCCTTCATGTGTGACCTCAAGTTTATCCCAAATTTCTTTTGCGGAGATGCATGTAGATATTCTATTGAATTCACTTACATCTAGTGAGCAGTAAAGTATATTTATTGCTTTAGCATTTAATTGTACTAGTCTTCTATCATTCTCATTCCAATCCATTTCTGGTTTGGGAATGATAGTGCCCACTATACTAATTGTGGGTGTGTGAGGTCCTCTAATTATAATATACCACAATTCATAGTCTAGAGCCTGAATGAATATCCTCATCCTAGCTTTCCAGTATATGTAATTAGTGCCATTAAATAGAGGAGGTCTATTTGTGGATTGCCCCTCACTCATAGAACATCCCACTTGGGTTGTCATGATCTTTGTCTCTTGATTGTGAGATCAACATATACTATATGAGCACCTTGCTCTGATACCACTTGTTTCCCAAGGTGACAAGCCAAGAGGGGGGGTGAATTGGTTTCTCTTAATTTTTACTATCTTACTTCTGTCAATTGATGAGTGAGTAAAATTAGAACAATGCATAATACAAACACACAAGAAGTATAGTGGTTCGGTGCTCTCCCAAACACCTACGTCCACTCCCCAAGCGACCCCTTGGAAATTCACTATAATCTTACGGATTACAGTTGGATTGTTTTCCGGGCTCACAATCCAAAAACCTTTACACTTTGGTCTTCCGGGATCACCAAAAACCCATGTTGGTTTTACGGGCTCACCAACGAACCTTCACAATTGGTTTTACGGGTTCACCAATAAACCTACACCGTTGGTTTTGCGGGCTCACCAACAAACCTTTACAAGATGATTAATAAAAAGAAAGAAGAAAGTTGAAGCTCCTAGATGAGCAAATATAACATATATAAGCTACAAAGAAGAGTTTAGAGAATAGTTATCGCTTTATGAGACTTCTCTCTTCTTTGTCAAGAATGCTTCACTCTTCAAGGGTGGATGGAGCTCTTAATATCTCTTGGAATCTGCTCAACCACTTCCTTTTGACTCTTGAATGAAGCACTTGGATGAAGAAGATTAGGGCACTTGTCTTCCTTGTGTAAGCTTTGATATTTTTGCAAAAGGATACTTCCTGTTGCCCAGATAGACAACCCAAGAGAGGAGGGGTGAATTGGGTTTTATAATAATTATTGCAATTAAAAGCTTTGTGAGTAACTAATTAAAACTTTTTGCGAGTGGATTAATTAGTTGCTATATACAGTGGATGAAGGGAAAGTAAGAGACAATGAAGCAATCACAAACACAAGCAATTTTATAGTGGTTCGGAGCTAACCCTTGCTCCTACGTCCACTCCCCAAGCCTCACTTGGGAATTCACTATAATCCCTCGGATTACAGCCGGTTGTTTTACAAGCTCACAACCCAACTTGTTGTTTTACGAGATCACAACGAACTCGGTCGGTTTTTCCAGGCTCACCGACTAGAACCACCCAATTATTTTTTCGGGATCACAATCAAACCCTTACACCGTTGGTTTTAACCTAGGCTCACCAACAAACCTTACAACCCTTGATTCAATCCCCTGATTGAATCAAGTAAGAAACAAATGGTTTGAAAACAAACAGAAAAAGGAAGCTTCTTAACAAGCAGATATTCAGCGATATTAATAAGAGAGAAGTTAGGAGCCCTCAAACAGATTTATGAAGATGTAGAGGAGGGCTTCTCGAACTCGGAGTCTCCACGTGAATGTCTAGAAAATTTGTTGACTGACGGAGACTTCTTGAATGCTAGGAAGAGTTGGTTGGATGGAGTTTAATGCCTCTCTTCCTTCTTTCACTTGTATTCCCTTTGAAATCCTTTGGTAGGTGGAGATTACTTGTTTTCTTTGAATGGAATGTCACTTCCCTCCCTTGCTACAGTTCTCTGTGGCTATTTAAGCCATTCCTCAAGAAAACTAGCCGTTGACCCAGATTACTAGCCGTTCTGCACATTCTGCAACTCCTGACAATGTTTCCGTTGGGATCGGAGTCGACTCGCGCGATCTGGAGTCGACTCGCCTGTTGCAGGAGTCGACTCATGCTTTTCTGGAGACGGCTCGGCAACTATTCTGGATTTGAATTAAAGTGCTGTCTTGACTTGGAGTTGACTCGACTGAACCTGGAGTCGACTCCCCAATGTCTGGAGCTGACCTGGCACTTTTGGAGATGACTCGTTCTAAGGAATCCAAAGATCTTTCTTTCAAGTTTGCTCACTCGAGTCGACTCGAATATTCTGGGAGTCGACTCGGCACTCAGAGCCCGAAATCCCGATCTTCTGTCTGTTGACTTGTGCCGTCTGGGAGTCGACTCGAACTGTCTCGGAGTCGACTTGGCTCTCAGTATCCAAAAAACAGTCTTCTGTCTTTTGGGGTTGCGCTGCCTTGGAGTCGACTCGAACTGTCTTGGAGTCGACTCGCCTCTCAGAGACGAAAATACCGTCTTCTGTCTTAAGGGTTGCGCTGCCTCGGAGTCGACTCGGACTTTGCGGGAGTCGACTCAGCTCTCAGTGTCCGAAATTGGCTCTCTGACTTTTTGCCTTGTATTTCTCTGGGAGTCGACTCTCGCTTCCTTAGGAGTCGACCTGCCAACCATCGGAGTCGACTCGAGTTCTTCGGGAGTCGACTCGGCTCTCAGAGTCCAAAATAGCTTCTCTGTGTTTCTGTCTGTTACTCCCTGGAGTCGACTCGTACTACCCTGGAGTCGACTCGCCAAGCATTGGAGTCGACTCGAGTTCTTCAGGAGTCGACTCGTTGACAGGTTCTGAGATGAATCTTTCTGTCCGGCTGTCTGTTCTCAGTCGGAGTCGACTCGTAATGTGCAGGAGTCGACTCGAGCTTGTGCCAGTGCTTCTGATATGCTTGGAGTCGACTCGTAATCTCCCGGAGTCGACTCGAGACTCAGACTTTGGTTCAAATTGAATTTCTTACTTATCAAAATGTATTGAACCAAAGCTTGAGATACTTAACCATAAATTTACAAGTATTTGACTGAAACACTAGATTGAATTCATTAGTATAACATAAGATATACTCAAATGCTTTGAGCTCATCAAAATCAAATAGGATTATAATCAATCACTCCACACTTTCTCTGATGAATAGTGTCACTTTAAATAATTTCCTTCATCCATTGGACAAGCCCCAATGGTTAGAATTCAAAAACTAGCCATTACTCACAGTTGGAAGGTCAAAAAGTACTTCTGCAGAACTAGCCGTTATGCTTCTGCCCGTGCTTGGGTCGACTCAACTTTTACTGGGGTCGACCCAACTTTCACTTGGGTCGACTCAACTTTTAGTGGGGTCGACCCAACTTTCACTTGGGTCGACTCATGCAACATTGGGGTCGACCCTTTCAGAACCACAGAACCTTGTATTTCAGCCTTCCTTCACTTGGGTCGACTCAACACCTTTTTGGGTCGACTCAAGGTTCAGTTGGGTCGACTCAACTTCCACTTGGGTCGACCCTCTCAGGGTTTCCAGAGAACCTATTTTTGAATGTCATTGCCTTTGGGTCGACTTATGTTAACTTGGGATCGACTCAAGTTTGGGTCGACTCAAGTTTCATTTGGGTCGATCCTCTCAGAGTTTCTAGAGAACTGTTTTCTTGAGGCTTGAGGATTGGGTCGACTCATCCTTTTCTTGGGTCGACCCAAGTACTATTCATCCGTGCCATTTTTGCAGAAGTGTGCCAGATGGTTTTATTGATGTGCCGGGGTCGACTCGATCAATCTTGGGGTCGACTCAATCCACACTTTGCTGCAACTTAAGGTTAGATTCATCCATATAATCAATGAAATAAACTTTAAATAATTTTGAATATATGTCATGGTAGTGCTACTCTAAACAATGAAAATTACTATTGTCCACTTAAGAGTATGTTTCACTTGAAACTTTGCCAAATTAGAATTTAGAGTTCACTATCCCTTTTCTATCGCAAATTTTATCTCATTATACTAATGTATCGAGAGTGACGGACTTATTAATGATGTATCGAATTAACTCGTAACATACTCTTAATCGTTGTATTAATCATCAAAATACCACTATCATCCTCAGAATCTATCGACCTTGGTAGATAAGGAGAGATCCTATGTGATTTATAAGACTGAGTTCGTAAGACCTCGGCCGGGGCAGTATGCACAGTGGAGAAAGAGTTTTCCACTCTCGAACTTAAGTCGAATAAATCTTCACATACGACAGACGATGGAGTTTGACGAGTTGTCCATGACCTCCATCCTGTAGGGATCCACGATAGTAGGATTGTATGAGATCTGATCTCATTAGAAATTAGGATTAGAGATTAACTAAGTTGCTGAAATTCTGCATGACTACATGTTAGACATAGAATCATGCATACTTGTTTAAGATAAATATTTAAAGTTCTGAATCTATTTTTATTGTAGAGATATGATCTCTAGCATGCATAGGAATTAAATAGTTTAATTCATGCTTTCGCTGTAAAATTTTTAAAAATATATGCATGCGACCATTAGGGTTTCCAAAAGTTCTGACATTACTGTGCAGCCTGACAATATAACCGTTGAGATTGGAGTCGACTCGCGCGACTAAGAGATGGCTCGGCTGAAACTGGAGACGACTCGTGTTCTTTAGGAGACGACTCGTTCACTGTATCTCTTAATAGTACTGTCCAGGTATTTCTTTCAGGAGACGGCTCGCGATATTTAGGAGTCGACTCGTTCATAGCTGGAGTCGATTCGATATCAGTTGGCTTGAAAATGAGGCTTCTGTGTTTTTGTAGGGGTCGACTCATCCACAGTTAGAGTCGACTTGATATTAGTTGAAGACGACTCGATATCAGTTGGAGACGATTCGATATCAATTAGCTTGAAAACTGGTCTTCTGTCTTTTCGTAGGAGTCGACTCGTCTAAACTGGGAGTCGGCTTGAGTGTGTGCCAGTTAACAACCTTTGTGCCAGAGTCGACTCGAGAATCTTCGGAGTCGACTCGAGTGCAGGGTGAGAATTGAGATTGGTTCCAAACATAGTAAAGGTGGAATTTAAAAAGCCCTTGAACCAATTTTTAAGTCATTTTAGCACATTCAACAATATTTCCCTGAAACACTCATTTGAATTCATTAGTATAATATGAAATATACTCAAGTGTTTTGCGCTCATCAAAATCAAATAGGGGAACAACAATCACTCAATACCTCACAATTTGACCTAGTAGCTGCACCTCCCTTGAGGAGACCACTTGGTAAGCTAAAGAACTCTAGAAGAAGGAAGGAGGATGATGTGCAAGACCCACATAGAATCAGAAGAAGTGGCTCTTCATTTAGATGTAGCAATTAGTTGAAGTGGGGCAACAATGCTTGAACATGCAAGGGTCCTAAGAAGGACAGACCACCTAGAGAACAAGGGCCAAAAGAGGGGAAGGTTCCTCAAGCCAAAAAACAAAGGCAATTGGTGGGTTAGGTGCCAAAAGGAGGAAGTCTTGAAAGGACACAAGAGATGGGACAGGTAAGTGTTTCCTTTTCAAGTGTTTGGTTTTTAATACAATATTAACACTTGGTTTCCAACTGCAGGTGGCATACTCTGAACATCAATTTTACACATGAAATGAACCTATGGTACAACAATCTAGCATCCTTCAAAGTGTAGTGTTTGTTGATGGCTACATCATGTTTAGCAAATGATTGCATTTTGTGTTTGTTGATGGCTGCATCGTGTTTAGAATATACCTTGTTGTCATTTTGTGTTTAGTATTATCTTAAAGTGGCATTTACATTGCTGCAATGTTATGGTATTCGCATTATAAATTAGGTTGTTTATATTAAAAAAATATGTTTGACTTTCTAGATTGAAAAAAAAAACAAGTGCGCCACTCAATAGCAACATATTCGAAGCACCCCAAGGAGATGTTTTGGGCTTGCTACCAAAGATGTCCTAAGATACATATGGAGCGGCCAACATTTTACTACAACCAATCAATTACATAGAGCAGTAGTAACGTTTAGGAGCTATAGAGCAACACCAACATCAACAGCCTTTAGGACCTATAGAGCAGCAACAGCATCTGCAACACCAACAGTAGCAGGCGAAGCAGCACTAGGAGTAGTAGCACTAGTAGCCCAAGCAGCACCAGGAGCAGCAGCATTAGCAGCCCAAGCAGGAGAAACAACATCAGCAACACCAGTAGCAACAACAGCTGCTACACGAAGAGCACTAGCAGCACTAGAAGCATCAACAACACCAGCAACACTAGCAATAGCATCCTCAAGAAGTCAGCACTTTCAAAGGCCTGCGTGGGTATTTTATATTGTTTTGTATCATTTTGATACTATTTTGCGCCATTTTGACAATATTCCTTTTACCATTTTGATGCAGGAGCACCACCCTCATTCCCATGGCGTGGGACATTGGGTTAGGGGTGTGAAGAGAATTTGAGTTCAAGCTAAAATTAGATTGAGTCCATGTAATAAGTGATTTGATTCACAATGGGTTAGTATCTTCAACGCCCAATTAGATTGAGTCCAAGGCGTTGAATGGATCTTTGATTAATTAGAAGTGGTCACATGTCATATGGGAGAGAGTCTAAAGTCATTGGACTTGATCCCATGCGACATGGAAGGAGTCCCACCTAGATAAATATTAATGGCATGCGGCTGAATTCCTTTTGATGGGTTTCAATCCACACGCCATAGATATGGATTCCTAGGTGTTTAGGTTTAGGTGTCAAGGTATTTGATTGGTCAATTAGGAGATTCAAATCCTAATGTGAGTAGGAGTTTAAATAAATTCTGGTTGTAACTTCTTTGCCAACCTCCCTCACTATATAAGGGAAGGTTTGATGAATGGAGAGTTTAGAGTTTGATGTTTTTAAAATCTTTCACTTGTGTATGTGAGGAGCTCTCCCTTGCTTGGTGCGACGCCAAGAGGCTGAAGGAAAGGTGGGATGCCTCCCCTTCACGCCATCTAGGTTTGGGTTGGTATGGATGAGATTTCCCTAACTCATAACCAATTATCCTTATCCTTTCTTATCTTGGATCCACGCCTCCCATCCTTTGTGCACGCCTTCTCCAATTGCCACATCAGCATTTAACCACTCTCTCTCACGCCCACAACCCTCCCCCACATCCTCCTTGAGTCCTACTTCCATTAGGACTCCAACTAACCCAAGTCGGCCAATCCAATTGGTGCATCCTAATTTCAGCCGCCCCACTAATTAGGTGTCCAATTTTAGCCACTTGGCTGATCCTCCTCGAGCCCAATCTAATTCATCCAGCAAATGGCAGCTTTGAATCAGAAGATGGAAGTTATTTGGGATCGTCTCTTCCCCGAGCCAAACAATCTTGAAGATGATCATGGCGTTCCTGCACAATCTGAAAATTCAGAAGTGCCATTTGGAGGAGACCCCGACATTGAAGCATTCTCCTCCAGGGGTCCATCACCCCAAAGGCCACCTAGGGGTCAGCGGATGCCCCCTCTAAATATTCCTTGTATGGGGAATAATTTCAGAAACCCCTATGTTCATCAAAATCAGCGGGAGCGCAATGATTTCGACGATGCCATGAAGAGGGTTCGTGTAGAAGTTGCTGATTACAGCGGAAGCATGGACCCAACCCACTTCCAGGATTGGATGATGTCCCTCGAAGACTACTTCGAGTGGTTCAGCATGCCCAATGAAACCAAGGTGTGTTGCCCAAAGTGACAAGCCAAGAGGGGGAGGGGGGTGAATTGGTTCTTCTAAATTTTTAGTTTCCTAATTAAATTGTTAGAAGATTGAATCAGTTAGTTAATACTAATTAAGTACGTGTAGTGAAAATAGGAAGACACATAAGGCAAACACACAAGAAGTATAGTGATTCGGTGCTTTCCTAAGCACATACGTCCACTCTCCAAGCATCCCCTTGGGAATTCACTATAATCCCACGGATTACAGTTGGATTGTTTTCCGGGCTCACAATCCAAAAAGCTTTACACTTTGATTTTCCGGGATCACCAAAAACCTATATTGGTTTTACGGGCTCACCAACAAACCTTCACCGTTGGTTTTACGGGTTCACCAACAAAGCTACACCGTTGGTTTTACGGGCTCACCAACAAACCTTACAAAATGATTAAGAAGAAGAAAGTTGAAACTTCTAGATGAGCAAATATAATAATTATAAGCTACAAAGAAGAGTTAGAATATAGTTATCGCTTTGATAAGACTTTTCTCTTCTTTGTCAAGATTGCTTCACACTTCAAAGGTTGGTGGAGCTCTTAATGTCTCTTAGAATTTGCTCAATCACTTTCTTTTGGCTCTTTGAATGAAGCACTTCAATGAAGAATGCTAGGGCTTTGTCTTTCTTGATTGAACTTCGATTTCTATGCAAAAGGATGCTTGCTCTGATGAATAGTATCACTTTAAATACTTTCCCACATCTTTTGGTCACTCCCCATTGGTTAGATTTGAAAAACTATCCGTTACTAGCCGTTGGGAGGTCAAAAAGTACTTCTGCAGAACTAGCCGTTATGCCCTTGCCTATGCTGGGGTCAACCCAAACTTTTCTGGGGTCGACTCAACTTACTGTTCATCAGACTTGGGGTCCACTCAACTTCCTATGGGGTCGACTCAACCTTCACTGGGGTCGACCCCTGCTACAGTGGGGTCGGCCTTCTCAGAAACCACAGAACCTTGGATTTTCAGCTGTTTTCACTGGGGTCGACTCAACCTATCTTGGGGTCGACCCATGCTACAGTGGGGTCGACTCAAGTTCCATTGGGGTCGACCCTCTCAGAGATTTCAGAGACATGGTTTTGAACACATAACCTTGGGGTCGACTCATATTCAGATGGGGTCGGCTCCATTGGGGTTGACTCAAGTGTTCCTAGGGTCGGCTCCAGTTGGGGTCGGCTCGAGGAATCTTGGGGTCGGCCTTCTCAGTGAATTCCAGAGAGATGTTTTCTTGAGGCTTCAAATTAGGGTCGGCTCAAGGTTCTTTGGGGTCGGCTCCACTCTTGGGGTCGACTTAAGCATACATGGGGTCGACTCCACTTACTGTTCATCTGTGCCATTTTTGCAGGGGTGTGCCAGATGGTTCCATGGTGTGCCAGGGTCGACTCCACTTATGTTGGGGTTGACTCAATCCACACTTTTCTGCATCTTAAGGTTAGACTAATTCAATTTTGAGTGTATGCCACGATAGTGCTACATACCATTAACAATGAAAATTACTGTTTTGCCCTTAAGAGTATATTTCACTTGAAACTTTGCTGAATTAGAATTAAAAGTTCTCTTTCCTTTTTCTACTACAAATTTTATCTCGTTTTTAATCACTGGAAGACGTCTTGATCTCATTCTCTTAGTATATTATGAATGTATCGAGGGTGTCGTATTCATTAGTGATGTATCACATTAAACTGTGTTATTAATTTGATATTCCCTCAATGGTTGTGTTAATCATCAAAATAACACTATCATCCTCAATTTTTCCTTTTTTGATGATTACAAAACATTGAGCATGAGCACATTGACACTTATATTAAAGTTAGGAATTTTGTTTTAAAAAGAACTCAAGTTGCTGAATTTCAGCTTTTCAAATTTGAAAGTGAAGACTCCCTCTCTTTCATCCAAATATTGCCAATTTGAACCTTTGATTTTCTCCCCCTTTCTTTTGTATTTTATTAAGGATGAAACTTCAAAAATTTGAGATTAAGCAAGAGTTTCAGATTATGTATCGAGGCATAAGAAGCATGTGCCAAATTCAGAAATTTTGATTGAAAATTCAGAATTTCTTGTTTTGAAAAATTCATTGTTACATATTGCTCCCCCTTAAGTGAATATAATCTCTTCCTATAATTTGCAAACTTATTTCTCCCCCTATATTGCAGCTTCTTTCTTTTCTTACTTCTCTCCCTTTTTGTTATCATCAAAAGAATGTATAGCAATAGATAGATAGAAGCAATAAACAATAAAATCCAAATTTAATTGATCAAAAGGAAATATTGTAGTACACTAATGTCAAAAGTACAATGTTCGTTAATTAAGGTGCAAAGTACATCAACAAAGCAACATGCATATGAGAACTAGATAACTCCTAGGTGTTAGAAGTATGCCCTAGAAGCCAATTTGGCTGACGCATTATTTTATTCTGGAACATAAATTTATACTTGACCTAATTAAGTTGGGCATTCTTTTCATTCATGTTCTTATGTGTCCATGAATCGTCCAAGAAATTAATAAGATGATGACGCATATTCTCAAGAGTTGAGAATTTGAGGCATGTATCATTGGTGATTAATTTTCTGAATTGCTCCTAATCGATGGATCATCACGAGGACGGTGATTGATCCACTGAGATTAGTGCACATATTGCTTTCTTTGATGGACGAGTCTTGAGTTCACAGTGTAGGGACACTGGAGCAATTGTGCAAGTGCTTGTTAGAGAACAAGGGTACTGAGCGTGACCAAGACAAGAAGTCACTTGGATGTCTATCCACTCGTCAGTGACTTGCTTGATGTTGCAGTAGTGTGACTGATCCTTTGACCTGCGGTGCTTCGGCTACTCACAGTGTGGTTATTGTAGTTTGACTGCACGTATACATGATCTTTAGCCATATGGGTCCATGCAGTGTAGATTGGTTGCAGTAGGTTCACTATAGGAGTAGGGTATGCACCTATAAGGAATCTATCGACCTTGATAGATAAGGAGAGATCCTATGTGATTTATAAGACTGAGTTCGTAAGACCTCGGTCGGGGCAGATTGTACAGTGGAGAAAGAGTTTTTCACTCTCGAGCTTAAGTCGAATAAATCTTGACATATGACGGACGATGGGGTTTGACGAGTTGTCCATGACCTCCGTCCTGTAGGGATCCACGATAATAGGACTGTATCATACGATAACTGCACCTAGAGGTTCATCATTCCATTCTGTTGGGTGGCCACTACATGCTGCTAGGTGTCACTGGTGGATGGTGAGACTCACAGGGAATATCTCGATGATCGATAAACCCTAATGAGTTGAGTTGGAACTGTTCCAACCCATTGAAAAGAGTTTTCAATGATATTATGATAGAGATCGCAATATGTCTCACTACCAGTTAGAATAGAACCTATGGGATCACACACACTAGAAGTATTGACCGATCCAATGGTTGAAACGTGATTATAAATCACAAGTAATCAATTCAATTGATAATAAATTGAAGAAGGAACAATGAAAATTAATTAATTGGACTTAAACACGAATCCTACCAGGAGTCTTAATTGGATTAGGACGGGGAGTCCTACTTGGAGTAGGACTGGGATTCCTACTTGGAGTAGGATTCCTACAATCCTAATTAGATTAGGATTTTGAATTCAATATGGATTCCTACTTAGAATAGGATTCCTAGAAGTCCTAATTAGATTAGGACTTCGGATTCAAATAAGAGTCCTAATTAGATTAGGACTAAAATTAAATAAGTCCTAATTGTATTAGGATCTTATAAGTCCTAATTAATTATTAATCTAATGAATCAACAAGACTCCTAATTGGATTAGGATTGAAGAGTTCAATTGAGTTATAATTGATTTGAGTTCTAATTGGATTAGGACTTACCTAGATTAAACCCAAATGGTTCATGATTTGGTTAAAGCCTAATGTGATTATGACTAAACCAAATAGGGCCCTCCCAATCCTCCTTAGAGGAGGACTAGGGCAACATATGAAGAGGGGCTCAAGCCCCTCCTCCTCTTCCTTGCTTGGTGCGGCAACACAAGAGGGGTCGGCGCCCCTCTTGGAAATTGATCAAGGGCTCCTAACTTGTAGGAGCCCTACATGCTTTAAAAGGAGAAGGCTTGGCGGCACCTAGGGTATTGGAAGTCCTCTTTGATGAGAGCACAAAAGTGCGACCTACATATTACTAAAATTAGTGTTATTGTTAACCGATAATGATAAATTCACTGGATTAATATTATATTTGGGTTTAACATAGATTAGTATAAATTAGAGATAAAATGTACATTGAGTACAAATTTGACTTCAAATCGGATCCGAGTCGGGTTTGGGTCCGAATCGGGTCCATTTCTTTTGTGCTTTTGGAAAATAATTTTGGGCAAATCTAAATGGGCTATATCATAACTATAAGGTACTGGGTGACCCATGACTTGAAAGAATTGCACTTGACCTCCAGCCAGAATAGATGACCCGTCTACAAGCCAAATTTCATATCACACTATTTTTCTATATGACTAATTGAATGGAACTTGGTATCTCCCAGCCTCTCCAACCTTCCATGCTCGTCCGACTAGTGCAGCGTGATCCAAGCACCGTCCCCGCATCTCCAGTGGTCCCGAGTCCCTGCTTCGTTCGCATCACAGCGCCCGCAATCAGCGTCAAGCTCCGTTGATCAAGTGAAGCATTCCTCCCAGCCATCCGCGTTTCTCCCACCGCGTGCCAGTGTCCCCACCTTCCATTCCAGCAACGCCCGTCTTCAATCTCCTCCACGGATCACGCCAAGATCGCTCCTCCTCCGCGCTCATCATCCACGGATCCTCCTCCCCGTCTATCCCGCTTCCAAATCTGCCACTGCAGCCTTCACCGCGTCTCCACCGCATCCATGCCGTGGCATCCTCCACGCCAGCGAACGCGTCAAACTCCATCGATCACGGCAGACCCCAGCTGCCTTCCGCTTCCAATCCCGACGATCCCGCGGCGATTCCCTCGCATCCAAGCGTCCGTGCCAGCCCCTCGCCCATGATCCCAACAACGCCCGACTCACAGCCCCTCCGTGCGTTCCTCCCATCGATCACGGAAGATCCCAGCTCTTCCGTGATTCCACATCCTTCCCAGCAACCGAAGAAGGAAGCCCGCGTCTCCACCTTCCTCTTTAGCTCTCAGCAGCGTCCGAAGAAGGAAGCCCGCCCCTTCCGGCGATCCCGCATCCGTGGCCCAAAGAAGCAAGTTCCAGCCTCCCTTCCGCGATCTGCCCGACTGATCCAGCCTCCACCGCATCTCCAAGGGGCTATAAGAAGAGGGGAGGAGAAGTAATAAGGGGTGTGCTCGGTTGGGGTGGTGGTGGCTGGCTGGTCGAAGGAAGAAGAAGGAGTTTAGCTCCTTCGGTTTGTCCAGAAGAACAGGAGTGCTCGGTTGGGGAAGAAGAAGAGAAATGCTCTGTTTTCTCTTTTGAAAATAGAGCATATTCTGTTTGTTTTTTTTTTCTTTCTTCTTTCTTTAGTTTTTTTTTTTGTTTTATTAAGAGTTTTTATTTGAGAGCAAGTGTTTTGGGATTTTTAGTTTTATTCATGCTAAAGTTATAATTTCTATTTTTAATCTACGTTCTTCAAATTATGCAATCTTTTAATTTTTCTTTGATGCAATATATTTAATTTTCCTTCATGCAATCGATGTTCTAGTCTTCAATATCCCTAGCACTGTTTTCATCCATTTTATGCCAGAGTTTTTTTTTCATTAAATATATAAATGATCCTCGAATTTAAGTACCTGTCTTTCAATTAATTTCAATTAGAAAACATTCTCCGGTAGACCAGGGAATCCATCAACATCTTCAAAATAATATTTTTCTTTAATCATTCAAAAATCGATTTCAAATCTGAGTGAACGTTCTGATTTTTATGCAACTCCAATCGCCTCCCTGTGGATCGACCTCTTACGACCGCTATTCTTCGAGTAGAACAGGTAAGAGTAGAATTAAATTTAACTTTTGTCCGTCGGTTCTAACAACGATCTGTCTAGCATATATTTAGTGAAATAGAAAATTGACGAACAAAATTTTGGCGCCGTTGCCGGAGAGGCAAATCGAGAAGCAAGAACGATCACGAAGATCAAATTGGATTTTGGATGCCCGGAGTGAACGCACTCCGGTAGTAATTTTTTATTTTTATTATTTTGATTATTTTTAGTTAATAATTTCGTAGTTATTAAATTCTGAAATTTGAAATTTGAAAAAAAAATTCAAAAAAAAAATAAAAAAAATAAAAAAATAAAAAAATAAAATATAAAAAATATTTCAAAATTCAAAAATTCAAAAATTTAAATTCAAAATTTGAATTCTGAAATTCAAAATTTGAAATTTAAATTTAAATTTAAAAAATATATTAAAAAAATTCAAAAAAAATAAAAAAAATTAAAAAAAAAAATCTATATTATTTTTGCTAGTAATTGATAAGGCGCAATCCCCCGAGGTGATCATACCTCTATTGGGACTCCTCACGGAGTAATCTCCAGAGCTTATTCAACGGGCATTCGGAGATTGACTGACGCATAAGAATTGTGTTTAGTTTACATTCAAGTTATTGCTATATATAAAAAAAATAATAAAAAAAAATAATAAATAAAAATAAAAAATTATATAAAAAATGAAAAAAAAAATTGCTTGCTCATTTAATCAGTACAACCTAATGACATTGCATAAATTTTAAAAAAAATATTGATTATTTGCTGTATTTAGTATTAAGCATTTGCATAAAGTAATTAAGGGCAAAACCCATTAAAAAGATAAGGTCGGGAAGTCATTACCTGTCCTTAGCCCAAAAATCACCACCTTGCATACTTATCCTAAGCCAAATTAAATTAAAATCAAATTAGACGTTGGCCTTAGGGTTTTCGAGCTCAATTAGGCTCTTGGAAAGAAGCGGCTGAAAGCCACTCCAGTGAGGATTTAGTAATTGGTGATGTCTAGAAAAGTTTTACAACAGTGAGAACTGTTACGGGTATTGTGGTATCGGTGTATCCCTTCTGGCACCACTGCACACGCCGGGACTTTCCTGGTCACCGGTTACTGGATCACTTAACTGGTAAGCTCAAGCTTAATCTGAAAAGGAGATTAGGAGCTGTCTAATCTAGAGAGAATTTCAGGAACTTTTTTAACCTGATAAGTCTCTATGCAACTAGATATAAGAAGCTACTAAACCTCACTTAGCTAAAATTAATAGGGTCAAATTATTGTGTGGTGTTGATTGTGGTCATCTTGGTCTAGCCCTTCTTCTTATCTTTTAGGATTTCGTTTAAAAAAAAAAAAAAAAAATTGAGTCTAATTAAGTTGTGGAAAATGTATGCATGGTAGAAGGTCATTAAGGGATAAGTTAACCCCATTTGATCCTGAGATTGACAGAACTTTTCATCATAACCTGCGAACTGTAAACCAACCGTCGATCTCTACAATGGGTGAATATATTAGAACTTTGAATGAGTTATTCGCACCCGCATCCGCTAGTCCCCCTACTTGCATAGTATTACCAATTAATAATGCAGCCCAATTCGAGATTCGGGCTGCAACAATAAACATGTTACCCAAGTTTCATGGGTTCGAGAGTGAACAACCCTATATTCATCTAAACAAGTTTTTGACAATCTGTCAAACATTTAGAAATCAAAACTTAGATGAAGAGGGTATTAAATTAAGATTGTTTCCCATGACTTTAGAAGATCGTGCTGCTGCATGGCTGTATTCCCTTGCTTCAAATTCCATCACATCATGGGAACAGTTGTCTAGGAAGTTCATGGCTAAGTTCTATCCCATGGTAAAAACTGAAAAAATTAAGGATGCCATCAGAACTTTTAGAGGAAAATCTGAGGAGGAATTTTCCCAACTTTGGAAAAGATTCCATGATCTGTTAGTCAAGTGCCCGCACCATGGGCTTGACAAGGCTGATCTAGTACATTTCTTTTATAAAGGACTATCTCCGGCATATAGAAACATGATTGAGTCCATGCACAAGGGTAGGTTCATGAACCAAACCCCGGATCAAGCCTATGAATTTCTTGTTGACTTAGCCGAGAACGCCCAAAATTGGAGTAGCTATGGTGAGGAAGTAAATAGAGATGAGTTCGGGTCTAGAAAACTAGGTAATTATAAAATGAAAGCATACCCAGAACTCAAAAATGTCATGTCCAATCTGGTGACTGGAATGAACAACTTAAGCAAAAGGTTTGATGCTTTCACTATTTCCACTAGCTCGAGTTCATATAAAGAGTTAAATCCCATCATGAAAGTGGATCACGAGTCACATAGTTTATGTATCTTGTGTAATAGTTCTGAGCAACTAGTGGAGTGCTGTCCTCGTTTACCCAACATTAAGGCTGAGCAAGCAAATGCTCTAAATTCATATAGTGCCTTCAAAAAGCCCACTCCCAATTCATTCAGTCCAGTCTACCACCCTGATAATAGGTTCCATCCAAATTTCTCATACAAGCAAAATGAACCTTTTCAGCATCAAAGTGGTCCACCAGGTTTTCAGAAGAACTTTCCTAGGATAGGTCCATCACAAATAAACCAATCATTGGCTCCACCTATTCCTACATATAGTGCCCCTATCCCTCAGCAAACTACAACATTGGAAGCCATGATGGCTAACATGATGAAGCAGCAACAAGACTTCATCCAACAGCAACAACAGACCAACATGGCTCAAACCCAGACTAACCAATTCCATGCGCAAGCGATTGCAAAACTTGAGGTTAGTCTAAGTCAAATAGCAAACTCTCTAGGGGATAGAAAGAAAGGTGAACTACCTAGTCAGCCAGTGCCTAACCCTAGTAGGCAACAGAATCAAGGGCCGAGAGGCCAGTTTCAGATTGATTCTAATGGAAACCCTACCCATGAAGTCCAGGCAATTACCACTTTACGGTCTGGCAAGCAAGTGGACAACAAAGTCCAACTTCCTGTGCAAGAAAAAGAAGAAAAGCATGAACCAAACCCCACCCAGAAAAAGGCACAAGAACAGGGAACACAAGGAATAGAGGAGAAACCAATAGAGACTTACACACCTAAGGCTCCCTTTCCTAGTAGACTACAAGACTTAAAGAAAAAATCTCAGTACGATGAAATCATGGAAGTCCTTAAAAATGTTCAAATAAATTTACCCTTCCTAGATGCCATCAGACAGATCTCCTCCTATACAAAATTCTAAAAAGACTTAACCACGGTGAAAAGAAAAACCAGTATTCCTAGGCAAGCTGTGATGGCTGCACAAGCCTCATCTCTTATTCAACAGCAGATTGCCCCAAAATACAAGGACCCTGGTTGCCCCACTGTTGAAATTAAAATAGGAGAAACCATCATTCGGAGAGCCCTATTAGACTTAAGAGCAAGTGTGAACCTATTACCCTATTCTGTCTACACCGAACTAGGTTTGGGGGAATTAAAACCCACAAACATCACTTTGTCATTAGCAGATAGGACTGTGAAGTATCCTAAGGGAATTGTAGAGGATGTAATTGTAAAGGTAAATGAGTTTTACTATCCTGTGGACTTCGTTATCCTTGAGACTGAACCTGCAATACATCCAGACAGTCACACACCTATAATTTTAGGTAGACCTTTCTTAGCCACAGCAAATGCTGTGATCAACTGTCGAAATGGGATGCTGAAGTTATCTTTTGGCAACATGAAAGTCGAGCTTAATGTCTTCAACATAAGTAAACAACCACCAGACGACAAAGAAATCAATGAAGTTGACATGATTGAAAGTCTGGTTCAGGAGACTTTCTTACAAACTTATAATAAGGACCCTTTAGAAGCTTACCTTGCCCATTCCGAGGAAGGGATCAAGCATGCGCCTCTTAGTTCTGTTCCCCTTATGAGCATAGATCGTCATCAGCCGACTGTTCTTCATCGGACTTTTCCAAAACCATTCTTAGATAATGGTTGAAAAAAAAAGGAGATTTACATTTTGTCTGGCTGAAGACATAAAACTTAGCGCTCTTGGGAGGCAACCCAACATGTAAATATCTTCTATTTAAAAAAAAAAAGTTCAATAAATTACTAACATGCAGGTTTGGGGGATTTTGTCCCAATTTTCAATTTACCCACCCATATCAGGTAACCTCTCCTCTGTCCTCTTACTGCTTTAAATTTTCTTTAACATTGAGGACAATGTTAGATTTAGGTTTGGAGGTATTTTTATGCATTTTATAAAGAGAAAAAAATAAGTTTTTAGTTAAAATTTTTGAAAAAAAAAAAATATACAACACACAAGGTATATAAAATCTAAGAGCCCAATGACTAGTTGGAAGTAGTGCAAAGTGAGTTCTTTTTATTAAGTTCCTTTTAGTGAGTTGTAAGCTAATTAGTGCTTTGAATTTCACAACACATCTGGCCTGCATTTTCTAAGGTATAGGTTCGACATTGTGTTGAGAATATGGTAGCAACCTCGAATCCTGATGAACCATCATTTTCTGATCCAAAAAAAAAAAATGGTGGATTTAGTCAGGTACATCGAAAAGGGCTACCTATTGTCAAAGGTCAGCGGGCTTGTGATGAGGAACTTGAGCATAGGTCCGTAGGAGAGTCTTGATGCCCGACACCTCATGCCAACTGGTATGAGAATTGTCGACTAATTGCTCGCTACATGGAGGAATCATCACAGGAGTAAAAGTGCACAATATATACACTATCATTTCTCTTAAAAACAAAAAAAAATGATGAAAAAAAAATGTATATTGACCTTAAGAAAGACAATAGTGTGAAAGCCGTCATTGTAAAAATTCGAGTAAACTGGAATATTACAGATAAAGCCCATGAGGTATTAAAGTAAACATCCACAACTCTCGAAATCCTGCAGAAAAGATGATTTTGAATCAGCAAATAGGTCTTGTCCGACCAATTCTTCGAAACTACTAATATTAGCGATATTTTGGAGATCCGAAACCTTAGCTGGTGCATGGTCCAAACTTCACTGAGCACTCAAGTATAAATAAGTTTTACAACTCCCTAACGGAAAACTTAATGACTTCAACTTAAATTGCATACTAACCTAGAATTTGGGCTACTTAGTAATTAAAACCTTGTGTGCTTTTGAAATTCTTATCAGTTATATACTTGAAATTAGACTTTCATTTCATAAATAAATTTTATTTTGGGATTGAAGTTTGTGGGTAACTTCACTGCAAACCCTCACGAGACAATACTCGTTCACTAGGGTAACCTAGGGGTTTAAAGACTTGTTGCACGTGCTAAGTGCAATCGTAATGCTCTACGAAAGTGAGTATTTATCTTAGGATATTTAATAAATAACACTTTTGCTCTCTCATTTTATCATTTTCGCACTGAATTGCTAGAGACTAGCAATAAGCTAGTTGGGGGTTGTGATGAGAGCACAAAAGTGCGACCTACATATTACTAAAATTAGTGTTATTGTTAACCGATAATGATAAATTCACTGGATTAATATTATATTTGGGTTTAACATAGATTAGTATAAATTAGAGATAAAATGCACATTGAGTACAAATTTGACTTCAAATCGGATCCGAGTCGGGTTTGGGTCCGAATCGGGTCCATTTCTTTTGTGCTTTTGGAAAATAATTTTGGGCAAATCTAAATGGGCTATATCATAACTATAAGGTACTGGGTGACCCATGACTTGAAAGAATTGCACTTGACCTCCAGCCAGAATAGATGACCCATCTACAAGCCAAATTTCATATCACACTATTTTTCTATATGACTAATTGAATGGAACTTGGTATCTCCCAGCCTCTCCAACCTTCCATGCTCGTCCGACTAGTGCAGCGTGATCCAAGCACCGTCCCCGCATCTCCAGTGGTCCCGAGTCCCTGCTTCGTTCGCATCACAGCGCCCGCGATCAGCGTCAAGCTCCGTTGATCAAGTGAAGCATTCCTCCTCGCCGTCCGCATTTCTCCCACCGCGTGCCAGCGTCCCCACCTTCCATTCCAGCAACGCCCGTCTTCAATCTCCTCCACGGATCACGCCAAGATTGCTCCTCCTCCGCGCTCATCATCCACGGATCCTCCTCCCCGTCTATCCCGCTTCCAAATCCGCCACTGCAGCCTTCACCGCGTCTCCACCGCAGCCTTCACCGCGTCTCCACCACATCCATGCCGTGGCATCCTCCACGCCAGCGAACGCGTCAAACTCCATCGATCACGGCAGACCCCAGCTGCCTTCTGCTTCCAATCCCGACGATCCCGCGGCGATTCCCTCGCATCCAAGCGTCCGTGCCAGCCCCTCGCCCGTGATCCCAACAACGCCCGACTCACAGCCCCTCCGTGCGTTCCTCCCATCGATCACGGAAGATCCCAGCTCTTCCGTGATTCCACATCCTTCCCAGCAACTGAAGAAGGAAGCCCGCGTCCCCACCTTCCTCTTCAGCTCTCAGCAGCGTCCGAAGAAGGAAGCCCGCCCCTTCCGGCGATCCCGCATCCGTGGCCCAAAGAAGCAAGTTCCAGCCTCCCTTCCGCGATCTTTCCGACTGATCCAGCCTCCACCGCATCTCCAAGGGGCTATAAGAAGAGGGGAGGAGAAGTAATAAGGGGTGTGCTCGGTTGGGGTGGTGGCTGGTCGAAGGAAGAAGAAGGAGTTTAGCTCCTTCGGTTTGTCCAGAAGAACAGGAGTGCTCGGTTGGGGAAGAAGAAGAGAAATGCTCTGTTTTCTCTTTTGAAAATAGAGCATATTCTGTTTGTTTTTTTTTTCTTTCTTCTTTCTTTAGGTTTTTTTTTTGTTTTATTAAGAGTTTTTATTTGAGAGCAAGTGTTTTGGAATTTTTAGTTTTATTCATGCTAAAGTTGTAATTTCTGTTTTTAATCTACGTTCTTCAAATTATGCAATCTTTTAATTTTTCTTTGATGCAATATATTTAATTTTCCTTCATGCAATCGATGTTCTAGTCTTCAATATCCCTAGCACTGTTTTCATCCATTTTATGCCAGAGTTTTCTTTTTCATTAAATATATAAATGATCCTCGAATTTAAGTACCTGTCTTTCAATTAATTTCAATTAGAAAACATTCTCCGGTAGACCAGGGAATCCATCAACATCTTCAAAATAATGTTTTTCTTTAATCATTCAAAAATCGATTTCAAATCCGAGTGAACATTCTGATTTTTATGCAACTCCAATCGCCTCCCTGTGGATCGACCTCTTACGACCGCTATTCTTCGAGTAGAACAGGTAAGAGTAGAATTAAATTTAACTTTTGTCCGTCGGTTCTAACAACGATCTGTCTAGCATATTTTTAGTGAAATAGAAAATTGACGAACACTCTTCTCCCTTGTGCCGTGGCCCCCTTCTTCTCCTTGGTATTCAGCCGCAAGCAAAGGAAGCAAAAGAAGAAGCCTTGGCGGCCTCCTCCCTCCTCTTTTGCTTCATCCAACGCAAGGGAAAAGAAAAGGGTTTCAAAGGTGCTTTGATTCTTCTTCAATCTTCATCCTTCTTCTTCCTCGTCCCAAGCACAATCAAGGGTTGATCAAAAGGGAGAAGATCGGCCATCAAAGTCGTCTCTGCAAGGGAGCTAGCACCCCGGGGAGACAAGGAAGCTTTGTTCGGATCTCTACTTCGTGTGGATACCCGTAGAGGCCGGACACATGAACGACTTCAAGCGAACCTTCATCCTAAACCATGAATTTCAGTTTGCGGTGATTATCTACCCGCACAAAGGTGAAGATCCGATCTTCCTAATGTTTCAAAAGTTTTTAATCCTTATCTAACTACGAACGATTTTTGAACAACGTTCATGCGATGAACGGTTGATCCCGCGCATGCCTCTTCCGCTGCATCTGAATTTTTTTAAATTTTCTGCGGTATGGGCGGGTTTCTAACAGTGGTATCAGAGCCTAGGCATCATAGATTAAGGTAAGGATTAATTATCTAAAAGCATCTTAGATCTGAAATTTAAAAGATTATGCATGCTGAAAATTTTCTGCATGCAGATTTTTCAGGAGTGCTAATTTTTGCATACTGATTTTTATGTGATAAAATGATGATTCTAATTGCATTGTTAATGAGATTACAAAGTTTAGAATCATGATTAGAATGATCAGCAACCTATGTCATAACATAATCAATTAAGTTTCAGATCTAAAAAGTATAATTGCTGCATGTGGTGATGATCATAGGATTCAAACCCTTTTGGTATCAAATGTAATGACCTGCGATGTGATCTATAATGTCATGTAATTTTTCAGATGCTTGCATGCATCTTATTTGATGTTTTGAGAGGCCTGTGTACCTACTAAAAGGAGATGTAATTTATTATTATTTTTATTTTATATCTGGTTGTATTTCTGTGATGTGATGTACGTTAACGATCAAGTCGAAGATACTGCATGAGATGAACGGCGATCTGAGCGGTTGATGGCGATTAGATCAAGAGTTGGTCAAGGATCGAATCAAGGAGGCTTGGAACCAATTCAAGAGTTGAAGACCAGTTGATCGATTGACGTGCATGTGCTTGTAATATGACCTAATTAGAATCCATGATCATCACCTATTTAATGTTTAGCTTTATTTATTGCTGCGATTATAACTGCCTGCGATGTGCCGTTTGCATGTGATGTGAATGAGAGCGGGGTAGATAGGTTTACATGTGATGTAGCAAACCCAATAAGACCTAAGCTAAAACCTCCTCAATCAAGTCAAGAGTGAACCAACATGAGCAAGTCATATTAGATTAATTGATCTAATTGGTGTCTAGGAAAGCATGAAAGGTGGTTACTTAATTAGGACCTTACTCTCTGAGTAAAGGGAGCCTCCCACCTGCTTACCTGGCCAATTGTTCGATTACCTCTTATGAAGAGCTCAAGTTGCAAACACTAAGACCTGATTAACCGATATTAAGTCTATAGGTCTTCCACCGTAGTAGAGCTGCTAAGGTCTTTCTGATGTTGATTTGTCTCGGCTGGACACAGTGGGCAAGTTGCATCAGAGGGCTGGACCTCTCTATAGACATGAGATGTTGTAGGATAAAGGTGGGGTTGGGCACCAATAACTATTAGGTGAGGACCCAATGACGACTTTATTTCTACGGTTATACGGTGGGTCTGACTTAATTAAGAAATAGGACCAATAACTGTTAGGTGAGGTCTTCATGGCTTAGAGACCAAGTAGCACTGCAATATGCTTGAGAAGCATTGTACAAGAGTTGTACACTCATCTATTTATGTGTCACCAATAACTGTTAGGTGAGGTGCCATGTAAATCGGTGGGACCACAGTACCCACTAGAAACCCTAGTCGTGTAGGTTTTCCGTTTTCCTACTAGGGGAGTGTGAGGAATTCGAGAAAATAGTGGGAGGCACATTTGTTCTAAAAGACCCTAGAACAAATTAAGATCAAGTACAAAATTCTAACTAGAATCTTTACTCTCTGAGGATTATTATGTCAGCTTCTAGACTTTTAACTCATATCCTATAGAACAACCGTTTGACCAAACCCAATTATAAAGACTGGCTCAGCAAATTTCAAAATAGTTTTGAATTGTGAGAAATTAGGGTATGTGCTAGACCATGGAATCCCCGTATTACCAATCTATCCAATCACTAATCGGCGTAAGACGCATGCCAAGTGGACGAACGATGACAATAAAGTTAGGTGCTACATAATGGCATCTATGTCCAATAAATTGTAATGCTAGCATGAGAACATGAAGATTGCCAAGGACACATTAAATCACCTGCAAGAGTTGTGTTGACCCCCTAATGGATTTTGATGAATACAAAACATTAGAGTATAATTCCCTTTATATTAACAATTTATTTGAGAATTTCAGGTGTTTAACTAAGAATATTGTTAAGAATTGTCAAGGCATGTTCCCATATTTTTCAAGGATTTTTTGAAAATTTTTTGAGATGAAGAAAACAGATCAGGGACAGCCGAGACGTCTCCGGTTTGTCCCAGAGACGTCTCTGGCACGAAGAGGAAGAATTGGCACGTCTGGAGACGTCCCCGGCACCTAGCGAGGCGTCTCGCAGGGTCCGAGTCGACTTCCGACTCTGCGGAGTCGACTCTCTCAGAGACGGCAGAAAGGCCGATTTCAAGGGATGCGCGCGAGTCATCTCTGAAGGACGCGGAGTCGTCCCCACGCATAAAAAGCAAACTTCCCGAGACGTCCCCAGAAAGCACGGAGTCGACTCTCTCAGGGAATTCCAGAGGACTTGTTTTTCGGTGATAAAACTGCGGAGTCGTCTCCGACGTCGCGGAGTCGTCCCCATACAAAAAGCGCAAACATCCCGAGATGTCCCCATAAAGTGCCGAGCCGACTCTCTCAGAAAAACAGAAAAACAAGCATTCAAGCTGTTCTTCTTCAGAGACGTCCCCGTAAAGCGCCGAGTCGACTCCAAACATCGTCAAAAGAATTTTTATACAGCCGAGACGTCTCGCGTTGAAGCAGAGACGTCTCCGGAGCGCCTGGGACGCGACTGACACACTTTTGCAGGTTTGTTTGAATTTCAAACGATCATTTCGTTGTGTCTAACGGATCTATTGCTTGTAGGGCTATAAAAGGGAGCTTTTAAGTGCCTTTAAAACAACTTCTAACCAACAAAACACTAGATCATTCAAGAGAGAAGAAAGAGAAAGAGGATCAAGGGAGTTAGTGCTTTCAAGAGGAGAAATCAAGTGCATTCAAGCTTTTCCATCTGATTTTGTGCTCAACTACTCACTCCCACTCGGCATTCAAAGCTAGCATTCAAGCCAACGTGATCCACATCGGAAGAACCACCATCACCCACACTTCCAACGGCAAAAAGGGTTCTTTCGGTTTTGTTGTTTTTCATTGATATATTTGCTTTCATAAGAGCTTTCAAATCTTTGTAAAACATTTGATTATTGTGCTTGTTCCAGTCAAGGGACTTGGAACAAGGGATAGGCGTCCCAAGCCTAGGTTAAATTGGGGGATTGTAGGGTTCGTTGTTAGCCCGGGGTAAAACAACAAGTTGGATAGTGCACTCGCAAAACTACCGGACTGTAATCGCTGATTATAGTGGAAATTCCCAAAGGTGTTTGGGGAGTGGATGTAGGAGCAGTGGAAGCTCCGAACCACTATAAATCTTTGTGTGTTTGCGTTTGATTGTGGTTGCAACTTTAGCTTCACCTTTGCACATACACTTGTGTGTTTTGTTTTAATTAGACAAAAAGTTTTAAAACACCCAATTCACCCCCCTCTTGGGTGACCATCTCTGGGCAACAAGTGGTATCAGAGCAGGTGCTCTGTGTATTTCTTGAAGACCTAACCGTCTTTGCCAAAGATCAAGATAGCAACACCCTTCAACAATGTTCCTGCTGAGGGGCAGGCTACCAATAGACCTCCACTCTTCAATGGGACAAATTATTCCTATTGGAAGACTAGAATGAGAATTTTTATTCAAGCACAAGATTATGCCTTGTGGAGGGTCATAATCAAAGGACCATACGAACATCCACCTATAGTTCCGCCAAGGAAATATGGGATAGGCTTGAAGTTACCCACGAGGGTACCAATCAAGTCAAAGAGTCTAAAGTGAACATTCTAGTTCACAAATATGAGTTATTTAAGATGGAACCCAACAAAACTATATCATGCATGTTCACACGCTTCACTGATATAATAAATGGTCTAAAGAATTTGGATAAATCTTACACTAACCCAGAACTTGTGAGTAAAATTCTCAGGTCCTTGCCAAAAGCTTGGGAAGCGAAGGTCACGACGATCGTAGAAGCTAAAGACCTCAACACATTGGCACTTGAACAACTATTGGGCTCATTAATGACGCATGAGCTCACAATGAAGCAACATGAAGAAGATGTGCCAAAGAAGAAGACAATCGCACTCAAGGCTACTTCAAATGTTTGTGAAGAAGAAAGCAGTGAGAGTGAAGAAGAAAGTGAAGATGAAGACTTGGGTTTAATAGTAAGGAAGTTCAAAAAATTCATGAGAAGAAAGAAACCCTTCCCAAGAAAGAAGTTTGGAGGGAGAAATGATTGGAAAAAGAAAAAAGAAAAAGAAAGAGACCCAATCATATGTTATGATTGCAAGAGACCGGGACACATCCGCTCCGAATGCCCTCAACAGATGAAGCACTATGGAAAGAAGAAGAAGAAGGCGTTGAAAGCAACTTGGGATGATAGTGACACATCCTCCTCCGAGGAAGAGAAGGAAGAGACCGCCAACTTGTGTTTCATGGCATTCGACGACGATGAGGTATGTCAACGCTCAACTACAGATTTTACTTTAGAAGAATTATATGAAGCCTTCCAAGAGCTCATGAGTGATTGTAGTATGTTAGGAGCAAAAAATAAAGAATTACAGGCCTCCAATCAAAAACTAAAGGATGACATTAAAAACCTATTGATTGAGAAGGAGAGCTTTGAAAATGTTAACACCATTGACCTAGAGAATAAAAATTCAAAACTTAGCATTGAAAATGAAACGGCAAAAACACTCATTAAGGAATTAAATCTAAAAGTTAAATTCCTACTCAATAGTAATACCTCACTTGCACAAAATGTTGAATCCCTTAAAAATGATAAGGAAGAATTGGCTAAAAAAAATTTGGATCTTAAAAATGAGGTACATAAGTACAAACCAATTGTGGAGAAATTTACACATAGCTCTGAAAAATTAAATCTTATTCTATCCAATCAAAGAGCTGTTTTTAATAAAGCCGGTTTAGGATACAAAACTAGCAAACAACAAAAATATCTAAAGAATTTTTTTGTGAAAGTAAAAGATATCAAAACTGAAAAACCTACATGCTTTCATTGTGGAAAAAGTGGACACAAAGCCTATTCTTGCATTCAAAGAAAGATTCAAACTAACAAGAATACATTTGTAAAGAGTAAAAACACAACTAAAGTGTGGGTGCCTAAGGGAACCAACTACACTAACCAAGAAGGACCCAAGAAAACTTGGGTACCTAAGAGCTTCACATGATTATTTTGCAGGTATGCCTTGCAGCCGGGAGTAAAAAGAGAATGTGGTATCTTGATAGTGGTTGCTCAAGGCACATGACCGGTGACAAGAGCCTTTTCGTCACCTTGAAATCAAAAGAAGGAGGAGTAGTCACATTTGGAGACAATGCTAAAGGTCAAATCATTGGCGTTGGTAAAATCTCCATATCACCCTTCTCATTTATTGACAATGTATTGTTAGTTAATGGATTAAAACATAATTTATTAAGTATAAGTCAATTTTGTGACAAGGGCTTTAAAGTGTCTTTTGAATCTTCACTATGCATAATTAGTAGTCCAGTTGACAATGAGATCATACTTATGGGACATAGGCGTGGAAATGTTTACATGGTAGATCTTGATGATCTCACCATGAAGGATGGCCAATGTCTTGTAGCCATGGATGCCAAAGTCAATGAGACTAGCTGGTTATGGCATCGTAGGTTAGGGCATGCTAGCATGGATTTAATTTCTAAATTGACTACAAAAGATCTAGTCAAAGGACTACCAAAAATAGACTTTGAAAAGAACAAAATTTGTGCTGCATGTCAACTAGGAAAACAGACAAGAAGTTCCTTCAAGTCTAAGAACATAGTCTCAACATCAAAACCCCTAGAACTAATTCACATGGATTTATTTGGACCCACTAGAACTGCCAGTCTAGGGGGTAAGAAGTTTGGTCTTGTAATTGTTGATGATTTTTCATGTTTTACATGAGTTTCATTTCTTGCACACAAAGATGAGTCCTTTCCCGCTTTCATCAAGTTTCATAATAGGATTTCGAATGAACTTAATCTAAAACTAAAAGCAATTAGGAGTGATCATGGTACCGAGTTTGAAAATCAGTATTTTGAAAAATTTTGTGAAGAAAACGGTATCAATCACAATTTCTCGGCCCCTAGGACACCCCAACAAAATGGGGTGGTAGAAAGGAAGAATCACACACTAGCAGATATGGCTCGTACCATGTTGTGCGAATCGGATCTACCAAAGTACTTTTGGGCTGAAGCAATAAATACTGCATGTCATATTTCAAACCATGCTTTAGTTAGATCTATCTTAAAGAAAACACCTTATGAGTTGTTGAAAAATAAGAAGCCTAATATAAGCTATTTTCATGTTTTCGGTTGTCGCTGTTTTATTTTAAACAATGGAAAGGACAATCTAAGTAAATTTAGTGCTAAATCAGATGAGGAGATCTTCTTAGGTTATTCCTCATCTAGTAGAGCATACAGGGTCTTCAACAAGAGAACTCTCGTTGTTGAAGAATCCATTCATGTTGTTTTTGATGAAGCTAATGGAGATTCTTCTAGAAAAGAAGAAGATGGTGATGCAGGTATACTTGAAGACAGAATGAAGGAATTCTCCATACAAGACAAACAACATGAGGATGAAATCAAAGAAGATACAATTCAGCAAGATGAAGAAGATCAACCTCCAGCGAGAAATCAAGATCTTCCTAAGGAATGGAGGTATGCACATGGTCATCGAAGGGATCTAATCCTTGGTGATCCTTCACAAGGGATAAGGACAAGATCCTCTTTAAGAAACACTAGTAATTATCTTGCATTCGTTTCACAGATAGAGCCTAAATCACTAGAAGAAGCCGAAAAAGATGAAAATTGGATGAATGCTATGCAAGAGGAATTAAACCAATTTGAACAAAATCAAATTTGGACTCTAATGAAAAGACTCCCTAATGTTTCAATTATAGGCACCAAGTGGGTATATAGAAATAAACTAGATGAAGATGGAATAGTAATAAGAAACAAAGCTAGGCTAGTAGCCAAAGGACATAATCAGGAGGAAGGAATAGATTTTGATGAAACTTTTGCTCCTGTTGCTAGGTTAGAGGCTATTAGACTACTTTTGGCATATGCATGCTTCATGGATTTCAAACTCTATCAAATGGATGTAAAAAGTGCCTTTTTAAATGGTTATATAATGGAGAAAGTTTATGTAGGACAACCTCCAGGTTTTGAGAACCACTTACATTCAGATTATATTTTTAAATTGCATAAAGCATTGTATGGACTTAAGCAAGCCCCTAGGGCATGGTATGAAAGATTAAGTAATTTTCTAATTGAAAATAAGTTTAAGAGAGGAAATGTAGACAAAACCCTCTTCATTAAAAGAAAAGGGAATGACTTATTGCTTGTGCAAATTTATGTGGATGATATAATTTTTGGTGCTACTAATGATAGTCTTTGTCAAGAGTTTGCTAAGCTTATGCAGGGAGAATTTGAAATGAGCATGATGGGTGAGCTCAACTTCTTCCTTGGGCTACAAATAAAACAATCAGAGGAAGGCATCTTCATCAGTCAGTCCAAATACATCAAGGAAATGTTGGAAAAGTTCAAGATGAAGGATGCAAAGGAAATCAGCACACCCATGGGCTCAAGTTGCAAGCTTGACAAAGATGAAAAAGGTAAAAGTATAGAATGCAAATTGTACAGAGGTATGATAGGTTCTTTACTTTACCTTACTGCTAGTAGACCAGACATATTATTCAGTGTTTGCATGTGTGCTAGATACCAAGCATGTCCTAAGGAATCACACTTGCAAGCTGTTAAAAGAATATTCAGATATCTAGTAGGGACATCTAATGCAGGCTTATGGTATTCTAAACAATCTGATATAAATTTAATTGCTTATTCCGATGCTGATTTTGCCGGGTGCAAACTCGACAGAAAAAGCACAAGTGGCACATGTCAATTCTTGGGTGCTAATTTGGTTTCTTGGTTTAGCAAGAAACAGAATTCAGTTGCCTTGTCCACAGCTGAGGCTGAGTACATTGCAGCTGGAAGCTGTTGTGCCCAAGTTTTTTGGATTAAGCAACAACTTGAAGATTTCGGTATCAAAATGGACAACTTACCAATTAGATGTGATAATACAAGTGCAATTAATTTAACAAAAAATCCTGTTCAATACTCTAAATCAAAACACATACAGATTAGGCATCACTTTATAAGGGATCATGTGCTGAAAAATGATGTGATGATTGAGTATGTATGTACTGAAAATCAATTGGCCGACATCTTTACAAAGCCCCTTTGTAAAGATAGGTTCAATTTTTTAAGGAATGCTTTGTGCTTGTATGATCCTAGCAAATAGATTGAACCTATAATGCAATGCTTTGTAAGCTCTAGAGATACATGTGAATGCTACTCAAACTAATAATACACTTCAAGGTCACAAATAGCAAACCTAGTATCTAATAAGTGAAAACATGAATCTATCAAAGTTAGATGACGAATTGTTTGACTTTCCGGAGGATGGTTACCCTCCCTTGGACTCTTCATGGAGATATTTTCAGAGCCTATTTCATAGGCATTCGAAATTTGGTCAAACATTCCTCATTTCAATATTGATAATTCAAAAAAAAATCATTATCAAACTTTTATAGGATGTATTATTGAAGGGAAGGATCACAAGCAAACTCACTCTATATTCACCAAAAGAAATCACGCTGATTATTGTGGTTGAATAAAATAAATTGGGAAAAGATAGAAATCATTATGAAACTTTTCAGTGCCGGAGACGTCTCTGACAAATCACAGAGACGTCCCCCCGGCGAGACGTCTCGCAATAGTCGTGGAGACGTCTCGGAGACCGAATGAAAGTTTTTAAATTAGGTCGAAACAGTTCGAGCCGACCCGAGCTACCTTCTTTCGTCCCCAACGAAAACACAAACCCTAGCCTCCATTTTCTCTCCACCACAAACCGAACCAAAATCTCTCCCCATTTCCCTAGATTTCTAATCCATGGCACCTAAGAAAGCTAGGCGAACGGGTGGGAGGCGTCCTAGAGTAGCAAACGACGACGAGGAACGGAGGGAAGAGCCCTCCGCGCCGCCTCCTCCGGTTGCTCCGCCATCCGTGACCCTCTCCTGTGCAAATCGCACAGTAACCACAGGTAGATATATAGATTTCCAGTTTCTAGCTAGTAAGGGGTTCTCTATTGGAGAGAAACTCCGTGCCCAAGGTTGGGAACACCTATGTTCCCTAAATATGTCAACATATCCAGGCCTAGTGAGAGAAATGTTTAGCAATATGGCCTTAGGGGACTCGGGGTACACCGGATATGTCCGAGGCACATTGATAGAAATCAATGAGGATATTCTATCTAACTTGTTACAAATCCCCAAATATGGTGAGGCTCCGACCTCACATCCCCAAAGGGAGATTGCCCTAAACCTACATTTAGGAAGAGAGGACTACGGCCCTCTTGACATAGTTAAGTCCCAAGACCTCAATGCCGAAATGAGATTGCTTTTGAGCATAGTTAACCGGGTCTTGTTTCCAAAAACCGGTCGCTTCGATTTCGTTTCGGAGCGAGACTTAGCTATTATGCACCATATCTTGCTAGGGATTCCCCTAAACCTCCCTAGGCTCATGTTGAACTACATCTCCATATGTCATAGGTATTCCAGATTTAGCATGCCATATGGGATGGTTTTCACCCTACTGTTCAAACATTTTAAGGTTCCAATTCCTGAAAATGAGCCAGAAAAACCTTTGAGAAACACTGACTACTACAATGAGAGCACATTACATATGATGGAGTTTCACAAAAAAGACGGATCTTGGGTTAAGGCCCCTAAAAGAAAATCCCAAACCATAGAGCCTGAGATCCCACGTCAGGAGCCTGACCACCTCTCTCCTCCACATAGCCCTATGGCCTTTCCTGATGTACCTTCCAGCTCGGCTGGACCATCCACCTTAGTGCCTCCTCCTCCAGTCAGTGGATCACTGTCCCTATCAGATGAGCAGATGCACACCCTAGCATCTGTGATATGCCAGCAGATGAGGGAAGAGATGAGATCAATAGTCTCTGCTGAGTTAGCTCCCATCCGTACCTCACATGAAGCACTCCTACAAGAATTGAAGGAAATCAAAGCTCAGATAGAAGCTACAGCATCAGAATTGGTTCATGTGGGAACAAGCCAAACCTTAAGATCAATTGAGATACAGGCTGAATTGAAGATCATATCGGATGGTCTTCAAGAGTTGACGAGCCCTGGAGGCAATGTGGGCACTGTGGCTGCCCAACTTAGAGGAAGAATTGAAAGGGCAACTCATGAATTTGAAGCACTAGTGACAGCCTTCAATCAGTCTCAGGGAAATCAATTTAAAACCCTAATGGATGCAATAACTGGGTTTATAGAGGCTGCTGCTGGGGCTATTGAGCGTGGTCGCCGGTGAGGGACATTTTGTAGACATCTAGGGTTCATCTTTTTGTAAAACCCTAGGCTTATTTGAAACTTCTTTTGTATTAGCCATCAATGCATGTAATGACTTCAAATGATTGTAATACAATATGAAGGTCATACCTTTCTTTTTGAAACTTTGTGTATATTTCTAATTCTGTGGTATCAAACTCTGTGTATGTTTCTAATTCTGAATGATCAAACTTAACAATATGCAATAATATTACTCCTTTCCCAACTTGACAATGCATATGAAAAAGGGGGAGCACAACCTGTAATAACTGCATTTGAAAGGTCTGAAATGAATTCCAAAACAAAGGGGGAGTGAAATGAATGCTGAATTCATTAACAAAAATAACTTGGAAAGAGGGAGCATAACTTGAATATCCTTGAGTGATTCATGGTAATATGCTGAATTCTAATAGGAATTGCATTTTAGGTACCTAAGGAAAATTTGTCCCCTTCATTGTTGATGACAAAAAGGGGGAGTAGATACAATATATGGAATAGAACCAATATATGGAATGCAAAATACAAAGTTTACACTAATACTTAAAAGTTGAATTAAGAAAAGATAAAATTGAAGAATATTGGCTTTAAGACAATTGCCCTTCTGGAAAAGAAAGGGGGAGTCAAAAAGTATTTAGCTTTCAATTGTCTGTAGCATCAATATTTCATTAATTTACATTTTAACTTGATTCAAATTCAGTTGATATGCCAAAATTGCTCAAGAGCTACTAAGATCAATACTTATGCATAAGGATAGAACTGAAAGTTGACTATATTGAATTATGCACACTGTATCTAGCTCTAACCAAAACACAATACTTGTACATCTGATTAAATACTGTGTATATGTTTAAATTTCGAATTTTGCATATACTCAGTGTTTTGTCATCATCAAAAAGGGGGAGATTGTTGACCCCCTAATGGATTTTGATGAATACAAAATATTAGAGTATAATTCCCTTTATATTAACAATTTATTTAAGAATTTCAGGTGTTTAACTAAGAATATTGTTAAGAATTGTCAAGGCATGTTTCCATATTTTTCAAGGATTTTTTGAAGATTTTTTGAGATGAAGAAAACAGATCAGGGACAGCCGAGACGTCTCCGGTTTGTCCCAGAGACGTCTCTGGCACGAAGAGGAAGAATTGGCATGTCTGGAGACGTCCCCGGCACCTAGCGAGGCGTCTCGCAGGGTCGGAGTCGACTCCCGACTCTGCGGAGTCGACTCTCTCAGAGACGGCAGAAAGGCCGATTTCAAGGGATGCGCGCGAGTCGTCTCCGAAGGACGCGGAGTCGTCCCCACGAATAAAAAGCAAACTTTCCGAGACGTCCCCAGAAAGCACGGAGTCGACTCTCTCAGGGGATTCCAGAGGACTTATTTTTCGGTGATAAAACTGCGGAGTCGTCCCCGACGTCGCGGAGTCGTCCCCATGCAAAAAGCGCAAACATCCCGAGACGTCCCCGTAAAGTGCCGAGCCGACTCTCTCAGAAAAATAGAAAAACAAGCATTCAAGCTGTTCTTCTTCAGAGACGTCCCCGTAAAGTGCCGAGTCGACTCCAAACATTGTCAAAAGAATTTTTATACAGCCGAGACGTCTCGCGTTGAAGCAGAGACGTCTCCGGAGCGCCTGGGACGCGACTGACACACTTTTGCAGGTTTGTTTGAATTTCAAACGGTCATTTCTTTGTGTCTAACGGATCTATTGCTTGTAGGGCTATAAAAGGGAGCTTTTAAGTGCCTTTAAAACAACTTCTAACCAACAAAACACTAGATCATTCAAGAGAGAAGAAAGAGAAAGAGGTTCAAGGGAGTTAGTGCTTTCAAGAGGAGAAATCAAGTGCATTCAAGCTTTTCCATCTGATTTCGTGCTCAACTACTCACTCCCACTCGGCATTCAAAGCTAGCATTCAAGCCAACGTGATCCACATCGGAAGAACCACCATCACCCACGCTTCCAACGGCAAAAAGGGTTCTTCCGGTTTTGTTATTTTTCATTGATATATTTGCTTTCATAAGAGCTTTCAAATCTTTGTAAAATATTTGATTATTGTGCTTGTTCCAGTCAAGGGACTTCGAACAAGGGATAGGCGTCCCAAGCCTAGGTTAAATTGGGGGATTGTAGGGTTCGTTGTTAGCCCGGGGTAAAACAACGAGTTGGGTAGTGCACTCGCAAAACTACCGGACTGTAATCGCTGATTATAGTGAAAATTCCCAAAGGTGTTTGGGGAGTGGATGTAGGAGCAGTGGAAGCTCCGAACCACTATAAATCTTTGTGTGTTTGCATTTGATTGTGGTTGCAACTTTAGCTTCACCTTTGCACATACACTTGTGTGTTTTGTTTTAATTAGACAAAAAGTTTTAAAACACCCAATTCACCCCCCTCTTGGGTGACCATCTCTGGGCAACAAGTTGTATGGTGATCAGAGTCACGCAGCTTGGTTTGAAGTGTCCAAGAGGCTCTTCAAGGCCAAGATGCGCGATGGGCAGTCTGTCCATGATCATGGTTTGACCATGATAAAGGACTTAGAGAAGCTTGAGAAGCTCGGCATGACCATGCACAAGGAATTGCAAACGGATTTAATCCCACAATCCCTTCTAGCTTCATATGAACAATTTATAGTAAATTACCATATGAACAAGATTGTATGCACCAAAACAAAATTGTTAAATAAATTGGTAACTACCTTAGGGACCTTGAAGAGTTCAAGGGGCATCGTTCTCGCTGTTGAGTTGGTTTCTACTTCCAAGAGAGAGTCTATTTTGAAGAAGAAGAAGCCTGCGAAGAAGCAGAAGACTGAGAAAATGCCAAGTAAGGAAGTTCCAAGAAAAAGGCCAATTGCAAGGAAAAGTGTTTCCATTGCATCATGGACGGCCATTGGAAGAGGAACTGTCCTACATACATGGAAAGCATAAAAAAAAAAACATGAAGGGTGACAGACCTTCAGAAGGTATGTCAGATATGCTCAGGATACTTAGGGATTATTACCTGTTGCTAGGAGAAATTTGATTTCTGTATCTTGTTTAGCACAGAAAGATTTTTATAAGACTACTGTTTCATTTATTTGAGAAATAAATTGGTTCAACATAGTTTTATGATTGACAGTCTCTATCACATATATATGGATATATCTATGAATGTATCTGAGCAAACAGTGAATACCATAGGATCTAATAGATCCAGAAATGAGATAAATCTAAAGTATTTGTGGCATCTCAGGCTTGGCCATATAGGAGAAGACAGAATAAACAAATTGGAGAAATATGAGCTTTTTGGCTCATTGACTTTCGAGTCATATTCGATTTGTAAATTCTGTCTTCAAGGAAAGATGGCCAAATTTTCCTTTGTAGGACACAGGGAGGTCCACTGAAATACTTACCCTAGTACACACTGTTGTGTGTGGCCCATTCGATGTGCAAGCTAGGGATTGTAATTTTTTACTTCATTTACCGATGATTACTCACGGTATGGATATGTGTATGATACACAAATCTGAAACTTTTGAAAGGTTCAAAGAGTTGAGATATGAAGTAGAAAAATAAATAGAAAAACTCATTAAGGTTCTTCGATCAGATCGAGGAAGTGAATACCTTAGTGGAGAGTTCCGTGATTATCTCAAGGAGAATGGTATAGTTTCATAATGGACTCCTCCTGGTACACCTCAGCTCAACGAAGTGTCAGAGAGGAGGAATCGGACTCTATTGGATATGGTCCGGTCCATGATGAGCTTCACTGATTTATCCTTGTTTCTTTAGATAGATGCCCTATTTTCAGCTATTTACTTATTGAATAGAGTTCTCTCTAAAGTCTGTTCCGACCACTCCATATGAGATATGACATGGTAAGAAGCCGAGTCTTGGTTATCTCATGATTTGGGGATGTCCAACTCAACTCAAGCGACAACAGGCGGACAAGATAGAGTATAGGATAATTAATGGTCGTTTTATAGGATATCCTAAAAAGTCATTAGGATACGACTTTTCGTCCCAAAGGATCATAAAGTGTTTGTGAGCCTAGATGCTATCTTCATGGAAAATAGTTTATCCTTGATAGAAACAGTGGAAGGAAAATTGAGCTTGAAGAGAAAGTATCTAAAATAGCAACGAGCCATTGTGCCTATAGAACCTATTTATATTAAGCCAGTACACGTAGTACCTCCTCCACCTCGTAAATCTAGTAGGATCTCCCGTCCGCCTGAAAGGTACTTAGGTATGCTTACAGAGGATGTAGAGGAAGTGTTCCTCATGGGAGATAGGGATCAAGGTAAGGATCTTAATACCTACAACGAGGCGATGTTAGACATCAATTCCAAGAGATGGCTGGAAGAGATGAAGTTAGAGATGGACTCTGTTACGGGGGAACTCAGCCGCCATGCCCCACGTGACCGGCACGCGCGCCCTAGAAGACTACAGCTGCCCCTTGATCCAGTAACCCGACCCCGAGTCGGATATCTTCGGCCTCGCAGCCCGACCCCGAGTCGGCTGCCCCTTGATCCAGCAGTCCGACCCCGAGTCGGATATCTTCGGCTTCGCAGCCCGACCCCGAGTCGGCTGCCCCTTGATCTAGTAACCCGACCCCGAGTCGGATATCTTCGGCCTCGCAGCCCGACCCCGAGTCGGCTGCCCCTTGATCCAGCAGTCCGACCCCGAGTCGGATATCTTCGGCTTCGCAGCCCGACCCCGAGTCGGCTGCCCCTTGATCCAGTAACCCGACCCCGAGTCGGATATCTTCGGCCTCGCAGCCCGACCCCGAGTCGGCTGCCCCTTGATCCAGCAATCCGACCCCGAGTCGGCAATCTCTCGACAACGACAGGCTGTTCCCCTGGAGCACGCCGCGACCCTCTGCTCCACTACTCCCTGCAACGGTCGTATCCGGCGCTACTCCACGATCTCCTGTAACAGCCGTACAAAGCGGAGCTCCACTACGCCCTGTCATGGCCGTACCCAGCGCTGCCCCATGACGCCCTGTAACGGCCATGTCAGTGGCAACTCCATCGTGCGACACGATGACCAACCCCCCAGAAGGATCCCCCAGCCTGGTATATATGCGGCTGGGGGGAGAAGGGGGGGTAAGCAAGAACTCTCAGTGCATTCTCTTACTTGCTACTATTATCTCTCCTTCTCCTCCAATCTCCTCTGACTTGATCGTCGGAGGGCCCCCACTACCCCAGTGGTGGTGCGAGGCTTGCTTGCAGGTTTTCCGGTGGAAGGTGGAGCGCAATCAACACCAACCAAGGCAACTCAAACGGAACCCCGTTCACACCGCAGTGCCAATCGTTCTCGGTTTGGACCACCAGCAATAGTTGGCGCTAGAGGAAGGGACCGAATCTCAGAGCGATCGTAATGGCACGGCGAGGTGGTCGTGGAGCTTCCAATGCCTCCGGTCGCGGGGCCTCTCGCGCCTCCGGCCGGGAGGCCGCTGCGTCTCCAACACATTCTCAGCAACACTCCACCGTTCCACCCCCCATTCAGATGGTCGAAGCCGCTCAGTTCGACCAGTTAGCCCAGCAGGTTCGCACCCTCGCGGAGGCAGTGCAGAACCTGCAGGGTGTGATGTCTCGGGTGCCGCAGCGGGCCCAGGAGCCGCTGCTCCCTGAGCGCTCACCTGTCCTCCTCAACCCGCGCTCCTTCCTCTCCCATGGGGAGGAGCGCCGGCACGAGGAAGATTCTCGAGCACGGTCCATTCTGCCGGGACCTTCCCATCGGAGCTGCGCGGGGTACAAGAGGCGGGCCCGGGCGCGTTCCCAGACCCCCCAGTCCTCAAGGAACCCGCGCTCCAGTCGGTCCCCCTCTCGGTGCTCCTTGTCTCCCACCCATCGGTCGCGCTCCCTGGACCGGCGGGTGGACGATCTCCACCGACAACTCCAGGTCCTGAAGGGCCACTCCAAAGATCCCTTCGCCGACTTGGAGATCTCCTCCCAGCCGGCGCTTGCCTCGAGGATCCTGCGGACCCCGAATCCGCCGGGGTTTAAAATGCCGGCGATCGAGCCCTATGACGGGGCGGCGGACCCGCGGGATCACGTCGAGAGTTTCAGGACCCTTATGCTCCTCCACGGAGCATCAGATCCTCTCCTCTGCAAGGCCTTCCCGGCGACCCTCCGTGGCCCGGCAAGGGCGTGGTTCGCCGGCTTGGAGGCTAACTCAATCCAGTCCTTCGACCAGTTTACTCGCCTCTTCATCACCCATTTCGCCGTCAGTAGCCGGCGGCGACTGGTCTCCGACTCCCTCTTTGATGTCCGGCAAAACGAGGGAGAAAGCTTGCGGGATTATCTTACCCGCTTCAACAAGGCTACGCTGGAAGTCCGGAACCTGAGCCAGGAGGTGGCTCTTTCAGCCCTGAAGCGTGGCTTCCGAAAGGGCAGACTCACCTTCTCCCTGGACAAACGCCTGCCGCGGAGCTTCCCGGAGCTGTTGTCCCGGGCGAACCAGTATGCGGACGCCGAGGAGGCGGCCGCCCACCGGAGCAAGGAGGCCGCCGAGATCCCTCCAAAGCTCGGGAAGAAAAGGCGAAAAGAGGCACGCCAGAGGAGGAGCCCGACGCCTCAACGTCGGCGCAGAAGCCTGTCGCCGGCGAGGAACCACGGCGCCCTACGCCCTCGTTCTCCGTCCCGACGTTTCAACCGGTACACTCCTCTCCTGACTCTCCGGGCCCAGATCCTCATGGAAATCAAGGGGCGGGAGGACCTCCCGGTCCCGAGACAGATGAAGAAGATTCCTGGGAGGAGGCCCTCTCGGGCGTACTGTGAGTACCACCGGGACCACGGCCACGACACCGAAGACTGCTTCCAGCTTCGGGACGAGATCGAGGCTCTCATCCGCCGAGGGCGTCTCGGTCGATATGTGAACGACCGACGTCCCCCCGCAGACCCGCGTCCGGCCGACCCGGCCCCTCAGGAGCCTCGGGAGCAGAATCGACCCGTCGCGGGCGTGATCCACACTATCACTGGGGGCTGCCCCCGGCCCGAGAGGAACGCAGGGGGCTCGACTGAAGCGTCGGGGCAGCCGTCGCAAAGAGGCAGAGGGTCGGTAATGTAATCACTTTTTGTGATGAAGATGTAAAGGGGGTTCAGACCCCCCACGATGACGCCATGGTGATCTCCCTCACTATGGGAAACTATGATGTAAGGCGTGTTCTTGTGGATAGTGGAAGCTCAGCTGATATTTTGTTTTACGAGGCCTTCCAAAAGATGAGCTTGTCCAGACAATTGTTGCACAAAACATCCACCCCCCTCATAGGATTCACTGGTGACGCTATCTCGGCCGAAGGTGTCGTTGAGCTGCCTGTGACTGCGGGCGTTGCACCCGCAGAAGCCACGGTGCGGCTCGGGTTCTTGATCGTCCGTGTTCCCTCGGCCTACAACGCTATCCTCGGACGACCCGGACTGAACGCCCTTCGCGCGGTGGTCTCTACGTACCACTTGCTCATGCGGTTCCCCACGGCGGCCGGGATTGGAGAGGTCCGAGGTGACCAACCGACCGCAAGGCAATGTTTCCTAGCAACTCTCAAAGGGAAGAAGCCCGTAGAAGCCTTAAGCGTCGAGTCCCTCGACGCCAGAGACGAGGTGGCCTTGCGGCACGGGGAGCCGGCCGAAGGTGTGATCGAAGTTCCCCTCGAGGAAGGTCGCCCGGACCGGACGGTCCGGGTCGGCACCAATCTCGACCCGGGAGCTCGGGCTCGGTTGGTGGAATTCCTCCGAGCCAACGCCGATGTATTTGCCTGGTCGGCGGCCGATGTACCTGGGATCGACCCGGAGGTCATTTCTCACACCCTCAACGTCGACCCGACCCACCGACCGGTAAAACAGAAGAAGAGACACTGTGCCCCGGATCGGATCCGAGTGGTCGACCAGGAGGTAGACAAGCTCTTGGAGGCAGGATTCATAAGGGAGGTCAGCTACCCCGAATGGCTGGCAAATGTCGTACTTGTCCGGAAGGCGAGCGGAAAGTGGAGGATGTGCGTCGACTACACCGACCTGAACAAGGCATGCCCCAAGGATAGCTTTCCGCTTCCGCGGATAGACCAACTGGTCGACGCGACTTTCGGATATCAGCTGCTGTCTTTCATGGACGCCTTCTCCGGCTACAACCAGATAATGATGGCTCCACAGGACGAGGAGAAAACTGCCTTTATAACAGACCGGGGGCTGTACTGTTACAAGGTAATGCCCTTCGGTCTGAAGAATGCTGGCGCCACTTACCAGCGCCTCGTCAACAAAATCTTCAAAGAGCAAATCGGCCGGAACATGGAGGTGTACGTGGACGATATGCTGGTGAAGAGCCGCCATGCAGACCAGCACATCGCGGATCTGGAGGAGACTTTCGCCACCCTGCGGAAGTTTCGCATGAAGCTGAACCCAGCGAAGTGCGCCTTTGGCGCTTCGGCCGGGAGGTTCCTCGGTTTCATTGTCAACCAGCGGGGGATCGAAGCCAACCCGGACAAAATCAAGGCCATCCAAGATATGTCCCCTCCGACCAAAGTGAAGGAGGTTCAGGAGCTCGCTGGGAGGGTCGCCGCGCTCGGACGATTTGTGGCAAAATCGGCCGAACGCTGCCAACCTTTCTTCAAGGTGTTGAAACGCCCGAAAGACTTTCTCTGGACGGCCGAATGTCAAGCAGCATTCGACCAGCTCAAGGAATACTTGGCGTCTCCTCCCCTGCTGTCCAAGCCGCAAGAAGGGGAGATGCTCTACCTCTATCTGGCGGTCTCCCCAACCGCAGTCAGTGCGGTACTGGTTCGGGAAGAGGCAAAGCTCCAGAAGCCTGTGTACTACATCAGCCGGGTCTTACGGGATGCCGAGACGCGGTATACGAAGGCTGAAAAGATCGCCTTCGCGCTGCTGACCGCGACCAGGAGGCTTCGCCCCTATTTCCAGGCCCATTCTGTCACCCTCTTGACCGATCAACCGCTGCGGCAGATCCTCAGCAATCCTGAGAATGCGGGACGGCTGGTGAAGTGGGCAGTAGAACTTGGTGAGTTCGACATCCGCTACCAGCCCCGACCCGCCATCAAGGCCCAGGCGCTCGCGGATTTCCTCGCTGAGTGCACGGTGCAGGAGGCGGAACCTAGGTCGCCGGAAACACCCAGCCTCGACCTCCCGATTTGGACGCTTCACATCGATGGGTCGTCGAACCCCGAAGGTGGAGGGGCCGGGCTGGTCCTCACCAGCCCTGATGGAGTGATAGCCGAGTATGCCTTGAGGTTCGGATTTCCAGTGACCAACAACGAGGCGGAGTACGAGGCCCTAGTCACGGGACTCAAACTCACCAAGGAGCTCGGCATCCGGCGCCTGAAGGTCTTCACCGACTCCCAGCTGGTGGTCGGACAGGTCCGTGGGGAGTTCGAAGCCCGGAACCCGACCATGCAGAATTACGTCCGGAAGGTGCAAGCACTCATTCCCGACCTCGGCAGTGTCGACATCCAGCAGGTCCCAAGAAGTGAAAATGCCAGGGCCGACAGATTGTCCCGCTTAGTGAGCGCAGACGCGCACAACTTGTCGAGGGCGATCTATCTGGAGACCCTGGATGCCCCGAGCATCGGCGAGGCTGGAGCGGTGATGGCGATTGATCCGGAGCCGTCTTGGATGGACCCGTTTGTCGCCTACCTCGCCGAAGGGATCCTCCCTGAAGACGAAGATCAAGCTCGGCGACTTGTTATGAAGTCCGCCCACTACGTACTCTATGAAGGGAGGCTGTATCGGACCTCGTTCACCGCCCCCCTCTTAAAGTGCCTCCGCCCCTCGGAAGCGGCCTACGTCCTCGGCGAAGTCCACGAAGGCGTTTGCGGATCACACTTGGGGGCTAGGTCCTTGGCGCACAAGATCATGAGGCAAGGCTATTATTGGCCTACCTTGTTGGAGGACTCAAAGGATCATGTACGGAAATGCGACGCCTGCCAGCGCCACGCCAACGTCCAGAGAGTCCCTTCTGTCCCCTTGGCACCAATCACTGCACCCTGGCCCTTCGCCCAGTGGGGAATGGATATCCTCGGACCATTCCCCGTCGCTTCAGCTCAGCAGAAATTTTTGATTGTTGCAATCGACTACTTCACCAAGTGGGTGGAGGCAGAGCCGCTGGCCACTATCACGGAGGCGCAAGTCCGAAAGTTCGTGAAGAAGAACATCATTGTCCGATTTGGGGTACCTCGGGTCCTCATCTCGGATAATGGCCGACAGTTCGACAACAAGCATTTCCGTGACTTCTGCGAGGAGTTCGGGATCGAGCATCGGTTCACATCTGTGTCGCATCCCCAAACCAACGGCGAGGCCGAGGTCACAAATCGAACAATCCTCCAAGGAATCAAAGCGCGAATCGGTCGGACGGGGCAAGCTTGGGTCGAAGAACTCGAGAATGTCCTTTGGGCGTATCGGACCACGCATCGGACCCCTACCGGAGAGACGCCTTTCAGCCTAACCTATGGCACGGAAGCCGTTGTCCCCGTGGAGCTCGGACTCCCCTCACCTCGGGTGGCCGCGCACCGACCCGAGGCCAATTCGGAGCAACTCCGAGGGAACCTGGATCTCTTGGAAGAAGCGAGGGAAATGGCGCAGGTTCGGATGGCGATGTATCAGCGGAGGGTGGCTCGATATTACAACTCCAAGGTCCGACCGAAGCTTTTCAGAATCGGAGATCTGGTGCTAAGGCGAGCTAAAGCATCTCAACCTGCGGAAGGTGGGAAGCTAGCGCCAAATTGGGAAGGCCCGTATAGGGTTCGCTGGGTAAACCGACCTGGCTCCTACCAGTTGGAGGCCCTAGATGGTCGAGAAATTCCAAGGAGCTGGAATTCCGCTAACCTGCGGATGTATTACCAGTAGAACGACAATGCCAGAAAGACAGTTCAAAAATGTATAACACTTTTCATTTCAATAATTTCTGGCTACAACGGCGTGCTCGTGTGATTACAAGGAATTCCCAGAGGGAAATTAGGGTGTAAAGAAAGTAAAGAAGAGGTGGAGACTCCGAGGAGCTGAAGATCTGGGATCCCGAAACCTCCATCTGAAGCGGCTGCAATCCCGCCGGAAGTGGGTGCTTCCAACCGGAGGCGCCATCGGCGTCTCACGAAAAAGACGAAGAGCCGGCGCGGATGAAGAAGAAGTGGACGAAGGAGAAGTCCACACTGCCTCCAACCGGAGGCGCCATCCACGCCCCACGAAAAAGACGAGGAGCCGCCGCAGACGAAGCTCCCGCTGCCTCCAGGGGAACGCCACCTCCAAGGGATATTCCGGTCCTCCCCAGTGTTAGGGGAGAGAAGGAATACAAGGGAGAAGAGCATATGGAGGCGCGGTCCCGGATCAGGCGCCTGGTGCGGAGCTCAATCGGGAGGCCGAACTTCAAGGAGGGGAGACGTGATCCCGGATGAAACGCCTAGAGCGGAGTTCCGCCGGGGAGAACCTCCTTGTTGATCACAGATGAAACGGCTAGTTGGCGGAAGTCGCGAAGGGCGCGCCTCCCGTTCCTTCGGTAGGGGTCTCTCAACCATGCGCCGGAGAGGAGGCCCACGATCCATGGCAACCTGAACAGCTCCGGCTTGGTAGGCTCCATCGCACCTGCACCTATATTTATAGCCAAACTGCGGCCCCCCGGTCGTTCCGATGCGGGTGGCTCCAATAAATGCGGGCGCATTGAATCCGGAGCCGATCCGGCTCTCGAGGCGTATCTTCCCGTGATTTCCTAAGCGTCATTCTCCTTAATCGCATTCTTTGTGCAGGACACTCCGGGTGGCCTGTACCCCTAGGTCCACGTATCTCCGCTCGCGCCCAGGCCGCATCCGCCTCGAAGAACGCGCGTATCGTGGCCGCTTAACTGACACTCCTCGCAAGCAGCAACTGGCGATCCGATTTCCCAGGTAACCCCTCAATTAGCATTTAATGCCCATCTGGTGTTCCCCAGGCAACGCTTGGAGAGGAGGAGAAACACGATCGCAGCTGGCCACGGAGAAATCCCGTCGGGCGGCAAGCGACAGGCGAACGACCAGCGAGCGGAATTTCCCGAGGATCGGCCCTCGGATGCCAGGCTAACCCGATGATCATCCCGGGAGCAGACTAGCCTGAAGCCCCGACCGGTCGCCTCGGCTTGCGCCAGCCTTGGCCGACCAACGAGCGGAATTTCCCGAGGCTCGGCCCTCGGATGCCAGGCTAACCCGATGATCATCCCGGGAGCGGACTAGCCTGAAGCCCCGACCGGTCGCCTCGGCTTGCGCCCGCCTTGGCCGACCAACGAGCGGAATTTTCCGAGGCTCGGCCCTCGGATGCCAGGCTAACCCGATGATCATCCCGGGAGCAGACTAGCCTGAAGCCCCGACCGGTCGCCTCGGCTTGCGCCAGCCTTGGCCGACCAACGAGCGGAATTTCCCGAGTCTCGGCCCTCGGATGCCAGGCTAACCCGATGATCATCCCGGGAGCAGACTAGCCTGAAGCCCCGACCGGTCGCCTTGGCTTGCGCCAGCCTTGGCCGACCAACGAGCGGAATTTCCCGAGGCTCGGCCCTCGAATGCCAGGCTAACCCGATGATCATCCCGGGAGCAGACTAGCCTGAAGCCCTGACCGGTCGCCTCGGCTTGCGCCAGCCTTGGCCGACCAACGAGCGGAATTTCCCGAGGCTCGGCCCTCGGATGCCAGGCTAACTCGATGATCATCCCGGGAGCAGACTAGCCTGAAGCCCCGACCGGTCGCCTCGGCTTGCGCCAGCCTTGGCCGACCAACGAGCGGAATTTCCTGAGGCCTAACCCTCGGATGCCTGGCCTAGCGCCGGAAGAATTTCCTGAGGCCTAACCCTCGGATGCCTGGCCTAGCGCCGGAAGAATTTCCTGAGGCCTAACCCTCGGATGCCTGGCTTAGCGCCGGAAGAATTTCCTGAGGCCTAACCCTCGGATGCCTGGCCTAGCGCCGGAAGAATTTCCTGAGGCCTAACCCTCGGATGCCTGGCCTAGCGCCGGAAGAATTTCCTGAGGCCTAACCCTCGGATGCCTGGCCTAGCGCCGGAAGAATTTCCTGAGGCCTAACCCTCGGATGCCTGGCTTAGTGCCGGAAGAATTTCCTGAGGCCTAACCCTCGGATGCCTGGCCTAGCGCCGGAAGAATTTCCTGAGGCCTAACCCTCGGATGCCTGGCCTAGCGCCGGAAGAATTTCCTGAGGCCTAACCCTCGGATGCCTGGCCTAGCACCGGAAGAATTTCCTGAGGCCTAACCCTCGGATGCCTGGCTTAGTGCCGGAAGAATTTTCTGAGGCCTAACCCTCGGATGCCTGGCTTAGTGCCGGAAGAATTTTCTGAGGCCTAACCCTCGGATGCCTGGCTTAGCGCCGGAAGAATTTCCTGAGGCCTAACCCTCGGATGCCTGGCTTAGTGCCGGAAGAATTTCCTGAGGCCTAACCCTCGGATGCCTGGCTTAGCGCCGGAAGAATTTCCTGAGGCCTAACCCTCGGATGCCTGGCTTAGTGCCGGAAGAATTTCCTGAGGCCTAACCCTCGGATGCCTGGCTTAGTGCCGGAAGAATTTCCTGAGGCCTAACCCTCGGATGCCTGGCTTAGCGCCGGAAGAATTTTCCGAGGCCTAACCCTCGGATGCCTGGCTTAGTGCCGGAAGAATTTCCTGAGGCCTAACCCTCGGATGCCTGGCTTAGTGCCGGAAGAATTTTCTGAGGCCTAACCCTCAGATACCTGGCCTAGCGCCAGAAGAATTTCAAGAGTCGGGAGTCAGCGAGACGCTACCAAGAGTTAGAAAGAAGAAGGACGAAAGTGAAATGAAGAAACTCTATTTGCATTAACTTTCATTGTTTCAGGGCCGAGACCCATACAACTTGGCAAAACGCCAACACACAAAGAAAAGTACAGAGGGTCAGCTTGGAGGAACCCCCGGGTCGGGAACGCCCGGCACGTCTGCAAGGGGTAGGGAGACGGTTGGAGAATCAACAGGCAATGGCGCCGGAGGGGAGTCGAGAAGGGAGATCCCACTCAGGTTAATTTCGGGGTACTTAGCCGACACCCTTGCCAGGCGTTCCTCGAAGCCTAAGACAAAGGAGTCGGACCCCGCGTCCCAAAGGCGAATCGACGCCATTAAGGAAGGATGTCCGCCGAAATCCTCAGACTGCCAGGTCAGCAACAACCGCCATACGCCATAAAGAAGGCGGGGAGCTCGAAGCGCGCGCGCCTCTCCGAGGGATGGCGGCAATCTCGAAGCATCACTTCCTTCACCCGTTCCCCTTCTGGTTCCAGGCTCGGAAGTGGGGGGCTACTGTTACGGGGGAACTCAGCCGCCATGCCCCACGTGACCGGCACGCGCGCCCTAGAAGACTACAGCTGCCCCTTGATCCAGTAACCCGACCCCAAGTCAGATATCTTCGGCCTCGCAGCCCGACCCCGAGTCGGCTGCCCCTTGATCCAGCAGTCCGACCCCGAGTTGGATATCTTCGGCTTCGCAGCCCGACCCCGAGTCGGCTGCCCCTTGATCCAGTAACCCGACCCCGAGTCGGATATCTTCGGCCTCGCAGCCCGACCCCGAGTCGGCTGCCCCTTGATCCAGCAGTCCGACCCCGAGTCGGATATCTTCGGCTTCGCAGCCCGACCCCGAGTCGGCTGCCCCTTGATCCAGTAACCCGACCCCGAGTCGGATATCTTCGGCCTCGCAGCCCGACCCCGAGTCGGCTGCCCCTTGATCCAGCAATCCGACCCCGAGTCGGCAATCTCTCGACAACGACAGGCTGTTCCCCTGGAGCACGCCGCGACCCTCTACTCCACTACTCCCTGCAACGGTCGTATCCGGCGCTGCTCCACGATCTCCTGTAACAGCCGTACAAAGCGGAGCTCCACTACGCCCTGTCATGGCCGTACCCAGCGCTGCCCCACGACGCCCTGTAACGGCCATGTCAGTGGCAACTCCATCGTGCGACACGATGACCAACCCCCCAGAAGGATCCTCCAGCCTGGTATATATGCGGCTGGGGGGAGAAGGGGGGGTAAGCAAGAACTCTCAGTGCATTCTCTTACTTGCTACTATTATCTCTCCTTCTCCTCCAATCTCCTCTGACTTGATCGTCGGAGGGCCCCCACTACCCCAGTGGTGGTGCGAGGCTTGCTTGCAGGTTTTTCGGTGGAAGGTGGAGCGCAATCAACACCAACCAAGGCAACTCAAACGGAACCCCGTTCACACCGCAGTGCCAATCGTTCTCGGTTGGGACCACCAGCAACAGACTCCATCCATTCCAACCAAGTCTGGACCTTAGTAGATCCACCAGAAGGTATAGTACCTATTGGGTATAAATGAATCTACAAGAGAAAATTAAGTTTGGATGGTTAGGTAGAGACCTATAAGGCAAGGCTAGTAGCGAAAGGTTATAGTCAGTGCGAAAGTACTGATTATAAGGATACTTTTCACCCTGTAGCATTACTGAAGTCCATTCGAACATTGCTTGCTGTTGCAGCATATCATGATACTGTGATGGTGGTCACAAGGTTTGTAAGCTGCAAAGGTCCATCTATGGACAAAAGCAAGTATCTTGGAGTTGGAACACTCGTTTCAACGATATAATCAAATCGTTTGATTTCATCAATAACGAAAAGGAACCATGTGTTTATAAGAAAGTTAGTGGGAGGGCTATTGCATTCTTCGTATTGTACATAGATGATATCCTTTAAAATTGGGAATGATATTCCCATACTAACTTAGGTCAAGGTTTGGTTGTGTAAGGAATTCTCCATGATAGACCTTGGGAAAGCATCCTATATTTTGAATTAAGGTCTATAGAGATAGATCTAAAAGGATGCTTGTCCTGTCACAGAATATGTATATAGAGGGAGTGCTGAAGAGGTTCGGCATGGAAACCTCTAAAAGGAGATTATTATCCCTTAGGCATGGGATAAATCTCTCCAAGAAGATGTGCCCCAACACATCTGAAGAGATTCAGCGGATGAGCAAGATCCCTTATGCTTCGGCTATAGGGAGCCTCATGTATACCATGCAATGTACGTGACTTGATATAGTACATGCTGTGAGTGTCACGAGCATATATCAGTCAAATCCAGGTAAGAAGCGCAGGATAGCTGTGAAGAACAGTCTTGAGTACTTAAGAAGAACTAAGGACATGTTCTTGATCTTTGGGAGAAGATAAGAGTTGAAGGTAGAAGGATGCAGACATATTGATGATAGAAAGTCTACATTAGAATATGTGCAACGGTGGTTCAGTAAATTGGAAGAGTTCCAAACAACCGATCATTGTAGATTCTATCTTAGAAGCTGAATGTCAAACCGTCTCTAAGGGTGCAGAGGAAACCTTTTGGTTTAAGAAGTTCATTGCAGAGTTAGGTGTAATGTCATCAGATGCCATAACACTCTACTGCAATAACAAAGGCACCATAGCACTAGCTAAGGAGCCAATGGTCTCACCAGAAACTGAAGCACATAGAGCGACGGTTTAACCTAATAACTGACTACCTCGAAAAGAAATAAGTAGAGGATCAAAGAGTAGACTCCACAGGAAATGTGGTGGACCCATTCACTAAGCAGATAAGTCAGCAGAAAACTGAAATGCATCTTGAGAAGATGGGGCTTAGGTTTACGGCTGATTGGCTTTAGTGCAAGTGAGAGATTGTTAGAAGTATGCCCTAGAAGCCAATTTGGCTGACGCATTATTTTATTCTGGAACATAAATTTGTACTTGACCTAATTAAGTTGGGCATTCTTTTCATTCATGTTTTTATGTGTCCATGAATCGTCCAAGGAATTAATAAGATGATGACGCATATTCTCAAGAGTTGAGAATTTGAGGCATGTGTCATTGGTGATTAATTTCTGAATTGCTCCTAATCAATGGATCATCACGAGGATGGTGATTGATCCACTGAGATTAGTGCACATATTGCTTTCTTTGATCGACGAGTCTTGAGTCCACAGTGTAGGGACACTGGAGCAATTGTGCAAGTGCTTGTTAGAGACAAGGGTACTGAGCGTGACCAAGACAAGAAGTCACTTGGATGTCTATCCACTCGTCAGTGACTTGCTTGATGTTGCAGTAGTGTGACTGGTTCTTTGACCTGCGGTGCTTCGGCTACTCATAGTGACGTTATTGTAGTTTGACTGCACATATACATAGTCTTTAGCCATATAGGTCCATGCAGTATAGATTGGCTGCAGTAGGTTCACTGTAGGAGTAGAGTATGCACCTATAAGGAATCTATCGACCTTGATAGATAAGGAGAGATCCTATATGATTTATAAGACTGAGTTTGTAAGACCTCGGCTGGGGCAGATTGTACAGTGGAGAAAGAGTTTTCCACTCTCGAGCTTAAGTCGAATAAATCTTGACATATGACTGACGATGGGGTTTGATGAGTTGTCCATGACCTCCATCCTGTAGAGATCCACGATAATAGGACTGTATCATACGATAACTGCACCTAGAGGTTCATCATTCCATTCTGCTGGGTGGCCACTACATGCTGCTAGGTGTCACTAGTGGCTGGTGAGACTCACAGGGAATATCTCGATGATCGATAAACCCTAATGAGTTGAGTTGGAACTGTTCCAACCCATTAAAAGGAGTTTTCAATGATATTGTGATAGAGATCGCAATATGTCTCACTACCAGTCAGAATAGAACCTATGAGATCACACACACTAGAAGTATTGACCGATCCAATGGTTGAAACGTGATTATGAATCACAAGTAATCAATTCGATTGATAATAAATTGAAGAAGGAATAATGAAAATTAATTAATTGGACTTAAACATGAATCCTACCAGGAGTCTTAATTGGATTAGGACTGGGAGTCCTACTTGGAGTAGGACTGGGATTCCTACTTGGAGTAGGATTCCTACAATCCTAATTAGATTAGGATTTTGAATTCAATATGGATTCCTACTTAGAATAGGATTCCTAGAAGTCCTAATTAGATTAGGACTTCGGATTCAAATAAGAGTCCTAATTAGATTAGGACTAAAATTAAATAAGTCCCAATTGTATTAGGATTTCCTAAGTCCTAATTAATTATTAATCTAATGAATCAACAAGTCTCCTAATTGGATTAGGATTGAAGAGTTCAATTGAGTTATAATTGATTTGAGTTCTAATTGGATTAGGACTTACCTAGATTAAACCCAAATGGTTCATGATTTGGTTAAAGCCTAATGTGATTATGACTAAACCAAATAGGGCCCTCCCAATCCTCCTTAGAGGAGGACTAGGGCAACATATGAAGAGGGGCTCATGCCCCTCCTCCTCTTCCTTGCTTGGTGCGGCAACACAAGAGGGGCCGGCGCCCCTCTTGGAAATTGATCAAGGGCTCCTAACTTGTAGGAGCCCTACATGCTTTAAAAGGAGAAGGCTTGGCGGCACCTAGGGTATTGGAAGTCCTCTTCTCCCTTGTGCCGTGGCCCCCTTCTTCTCCTTGGTATTCAGCCGCAAGCAAAGGAAGCAAAAGAAGAAGCCTTGGCGGCCTCCTCCCTCCTCTTTTGCTTCATCCAACGCAAGGGAAAAGAAAAGGGTTTCAAAGGTGCTTTGATTCTTCTTCAATCTTCATCCTTCTTCTTTCTCCTCCCAATCAAGGATTGATCAAAAGGGAGGAGATCAGCCATCAAAGTCGTCTCTGCAAGGGAGCTAACACCCCGGGGAGACAAGGAAGCTTTGATCGGATCTTTACTTCATGTGGATATCCGTAGAGGCCGGACACATGAACGGCTTCAAGCAAACCTTCATCCTAAACCACGAATTTTAGTTTGTGGTGATCTTCTACCCGCACAAAGGTGAAGATCAGATCTTTCGAATGTTTCAAAAGTTTTTAATCCTTATCTAACTACGAACAATTTTTGAACAACGTTCATGCGATGAACGGTTGATCCCGCGCATGCCTCTTCCGCTGCATCTGAATTTTTTTAAATTTTCTACGGTATGGGCGGGTTTCTAACACTAGGTACTAATCATAATGGACTTCTGTAGTGCTATCATCGGGCCTAAGGAGAATTCAAGGGCTGTGATCTAGTCATCATCCTCCTAGCATAAGTGGCGAGGGGAGGTTTGGCCTGATGGGACTGAGTCTGTCGTGGACCTCGGTGAGCTGGGTGACTCTGTGCCGAAACCTCTGACTCAGCTGCTCGAGGCACAGATGGACCATGAGTCTCTCTCTCTCTAATGCTGTCACCTGATCTCTGAGACCTCTAATCTCAGCAGTCATACTGTCCATCCTGCGCATCATGCCATCAGAGAGGGTCCTCATCTGAGCTGACACAAGCTCAGTCATCCTACTCCAAAACTCTTTTGTACATTCCATAGATGTGGATGACGAAGGCGCAGCCTCTGAAGGTGCTGTAGGATGATCTGCAGGTATCTCAGGCTCAGGAATAGAGTCTCCAATCTTTGGAGCATCACCCTCCGGTGCATGTATCCCTGCACCTCCATGCACCCACTGACCGTCCACCTTCTCATAACCCATGCGAACTAAGGACCGTGCAGTGTAGGTGTCGGTAAATAACAGATGCCTGGATATCTCTCCCTCCACACATATGTCATGCTGCCTAAATATCAGGGTGAGTATCATACCGTAGGGCAAAGAAACTCTCAATTTGCATATGGCCTCTCGCATCTGCCTAATCATCATAACTGGAAGATTCAGGGGAATGCCCTGAATGACATGCTCCATAACGACCATGTCTCGCTCAGATATGTGATCGAATTTCCCACTCTTCGGAAACAATATCCGACCTATGAAGTTATGCAATAACCTCATCTCAGCTGATAGAGAGCTAGCTACTAAGTTTTCTGAATAGTCAAAGTCATCTCTCTCAAAAATTATCTATAGAGCCCTCAACTTGTTCTCTGGTCTTTCGGGTGTGGCTCCTTCACAGGGGAGATGAAGCAACTCACTGAGGCTTTCTTCGGAGACACGAACCCGCACTCCTCGGACCTTAGACACAAGCCCTTCCGGTCCAACTTTTAGGAAGGCATAAAACTCACGAACTAAGCCCGGGTAGGTCACCAAATCTAGGGAGCAAAGATACTCCCATCCTTGCCTTCGGATTCAACCACCCAACCAGAACCCTTCTTGATCCAAAAACTCAGAATGGATCCTTCTCCCCATGGTTACCGGTCTTTCCGCATATTTAGCAAGTTGAACTGAAGGAGAAGGAGGTGGAGGAGGCTCTACACGTGTCTCACCTTGTGAAGGCACTGTAGATGAATTGCTACCATGCCTATCTACAATAGTTGGCCGTGAGACTCTCCTAGATCGCTTAGCAATAGCTTGCTTGGGTCCCATTTTCACCGAGTGCTTTCTTAGGTTTTGATCTAATGGCTTAGGGAAGCAATCTAGTACTGTTTGGAGATGATTGGAAGGGATTGGAAAGTGGAAAATAGGATTTTAGGAAGAAGACAAGGAGAAATAGTGCCCTGGAATGGCTCACAGGTGTTAGAAGTATGCCCTAGAAGCCAATTTGGCTGACGCATTATTTTATTCTGGGACATAAATTTGTACTTGACCTAATAATGAATTTATTAGAATGGGCATTCTTTTCATTCATGTTCTTATGTGTCCATGAATCGTCCAAGAAATTAATAAGATGATGACGCATATTCTCAAGAGTTGAGAATTTGAGGCATGTGTCATTGGTGATTAATTTCTGAATTGCTCCTGATCGATGGATCATCACGAGGACGGTGATCGATCCGCTGAGATTAGTGCACAGATCGCTTTCTTTGATGGACGAGTCTTGAGTCCACAGTGTGGCGACACTGGAGCAATTGTGCAAGTGCTTGTTAGAGAACAAGGGTACTGAGTGTGACCATAGCAAGTAGTCACTTGGATGTCTATCCACTCGTCAGTGACTTACTTGATGCTGCAGTTGTATGACTGGTCCTTTGACCTGCGATGCCTCGGCTATTCACAGTGAGGTTGCTGTAGTTTGACGAGCACATAAACATGAGCCCTAGCCAATTGGGTTCTTGTGGTGCAGATTGGCTGCAGTAGGTTCATTGTAGGAGTAGGGGTGCATCTAGATGGAATCTATCGATCTTGATAGGTTAAGAGAGATCCTATGTGATTTATGAGACTGAGTTCGTAAATCCTTGGCCGGGGTAGTATGTATAGTGGAAAAGGAGTTTTCCATTCTCGAACTTAAGTCGAATAAATCTTGACATATGACAGACGATGGGGTTTGACGAGTTATCCATGACCTCCGTCCTGTAGGGATCCACGATAGAAGGACCATATCATATGATAACTGCACCTAGAGGTTCATCATTCCATTCTGCTGGGTTGCCACTACATGTTGCTAGGTGTCACTGGTGGATGGTGAGACTCACAGGGACTATCTTGATGATCGATGGTCCCTGGTGAGTTGAGTTGGAATTGTTCCAACCCATTGAAAGGAGTTTTCAATGATATTGTGATAGAGATCGCAATATATCTCACTACCAGACAGAATAGAACCTATGGGGTCACACACATTAGAGGTATTGACCGATCCGATGGTTGAATTGTGATTAGGAATCACAAATAATCAATTTGATTGATAATTGGTTAACCCGCTAAGAGTTAATGAGTTGAAGAAGGAATAATTGCAATTGGATTGCAATTTAATTTAATTAATTGGATTTAATTAATTGGACTTAATTACGAGTTCTACTTGGAGTAGGATTCTTAGAGTCCTAATTGGATTAGGATTTCAAATTAAATTAAAGTCCTACTTGGAGTAGGATTTCTAAAGTCCTAATTAGATTATGACTGAAATTGAATAAGTCCTAATTGGATTAGGAGTTCTTAAGTTCTAATTAATTTTAATCTAATAGATTAAGATGACTTCTAATTGGATTAGGATTCAAGAGTTCAAGTGAGTCATGGTTTAATTGAAATCCTAATTAGATTAGGATTTAAAGGGAAAGAAAGATTGGGTTCACTCAATCCTCTTTGGAAGAGAATTAGACCCACCTTGTAAATGGCCCCCATGCCCCACTTAATTGGATTAAGTGAGGCGTGTGTGTGATAGGGAGAAGAGGGAGGGGCGTACCCCTCCCTAGGCTGATTACGTGAAGAAAAAGAGGGAGGGGCTGCACCCTTCCTCTTGCCTTATAGGATAAGGTTGGAGCTCGTAAATTTTAGGAGCTCCACACCCAAATTAAAGAAGGATAGTGGCTGCCACCTTAAGAGTTTTCTTTTTTTTTTTCTTTTGGTGCCGTGAACCCCTCTCCCTCTTTTGGGTTTTTTCAGCCGCAATGCAAAGAAAAAAAAAAAAAAGGATAAACATGAGCTCCTAAAAGTTAGGAGCTCACGCTTAGAGATTTCAAAAGGAGGGCATGCGGGCCCCTTGCACAACCCCTCCTTTGGAAAAACGTGGGATTCTCTCCTCTTCCTTTGAGCCGTGAACAACACCCTCCTTTCTGAGGGTTTCAGCCGCCAACAAAAAAAAAAAAAAAAAAAAAAAAGGAGGAGGCGTTGGCTCTCCTTTCTCCCTTCCTTCTTCCACCAAAATAAAAAGGCTGCAACTTGTTGCTCCGTTTTCATTCTTCTTTCTCCAATCCTTCTTGTTCAAGGGAGAGCAATCAAGGAGTTGTTTGCTGCAAGAAGAAAGAGATTCATCCATCCAAAGTCTTCTCTGCAAGGGAGCTAGCACCCCGGGGAGATTCAAAGGCTTCAATCGGTCCTCTCCTCGTGTGGATACCTGTAGAGGCCGGACGCGTGTGCGGCTTTAAGCGAACCTTCAACAAATACCACGATCATCAGATTGCGGTGATCATCTACCCGCACAAGGTGAAGATCTGATCTTCTTAATCATATAAAAAGTATTTAATCCTAATCTATCTACGAACGACGGTTTTAAAATATGTTCATGCGATGAACGGAATCTCGCGCATGTCTTCCGCTGCGCGCAGAATTTTTCTGAAATTTTCTGCAGCGTGCGAGGGAAACCAACAGTGGTATCAGAGCCAGGTTGCGTAGATTAAGATTAGGATTAAATGATTAAGGCATAATAGATCTGAAAATTTAAAGATTATGCTTGCTGAATTTTTCTGCATGCAGAATTTTCAGCTTGCTGATTTTTCTGCATGCTGATTTTCTATGCGATTAGATTAATGATTCTATTGATTTGTTAATGAGATTAAAAATATTTAGAATCATATCTTGCATGATCAGCAACTCATAAGATGACATAATCTGTTAAATATTCAGATCTGTAAATTTTATTTAATGCATGAGATGCGTATGGTGATGATCATGGATGGACCCTTTAATTGTGCTGAAATGTTCTGCAATGTCTAAGATGTTCTGTGATGTTATGTGATGCATGTAAATCAGATTTTCAGATGCCTGCGTGCATCTTATATTGATGTCTTAGAGACCTGCGTGTCTTATGAAAAAGGGTTGTAACTATTATTTAATTTTATTTATTTTTAAAGTTATCTGGGATGTAATCTGTGATGTGTTTGCATGTCAATGGTTGATCGGTGCATGCCTCTACAAGCACGATTTGCGCGGATCGAGATCAAGGGTTGATTGGAGATGGATCAAGGAGTTGATCGCAATTGGACCAAGGGTGCTCAAGATCGAGTCAAGAGTTGAAGACGATCTAACCAATTGACGTGCATGTGCTTGTACTATGACCCCATCCTGGATCCATGATCATCACCAGTTTAATTTTTGTTATTATGCATGGATGTTTATGTTTATGTTTATGCATAGCGGTTAGATAATTATTTGCATGAGATGTAGATAATTAAATAAAAGAGACCTAAATTAAATCTCCTCGAAAATATTAAGTCCATAGGTCTTCCACCGTAGTAGAGCTGCTAAGGTCTTTCCGACGTTGATTTGTCTCGGCTGGATACAGTGGGCAAGTTGCATCGGGGGACTGGACCTCTCTATTAGGCATGAGATGTTGTAGGGGTAAAGATAGGGTTGGGCCCAATAACTGTTAGGTGAGGGACCCAATGACGGCTTTGCTTCTGCGGTTATACGGTGGGTCCGACTTAACTAAGGAATGGGGCCAATAACTGTTAGGTGAGGCTTTCATGACTTAGAGACCGGATAGCGCTGCAATTTGCTTGAGAAGCATTGTACAAGAGTTGTACACTCATCCTTTTATGTATCACCAATAACTGTTAGGTGAGGTGGCATGTAAATTGGTGGGACCGTAGCACCCCACTTGAAACCTAGAGTCGCAGGTTTCCGTTTCTCTACCAGAGGAGTGTAAGAGATTCGAGGAAATAGTGGGAGGTGTTTGTTTTAAAAGGCCCTAAAACGAATAGAGTTCAAGTACAAAATTCTAACTAGAATCTTTACTCTCTGAGGATTATAAAGTCAGCTTCTAGACTCTTAACTCATATCCTATAGAACAACCGTTTGATCAAACCCAATTATAAAGATTGGCTCAGCAAATTTCAAAATAGTTTTGAATTATGAGAAATTCGGGTATGTGCTAGATCATGGAATCCCCGTGTTACCAATCTGTTCGATCACTAATCCGCGTAAGACGCATGTTAAGTGGACGAACAATGACAATAAAGTTAGGTGCTGTACAATGGCATCCATATCCAATGCATTACGATGCCAGCATGAGAACATGAAGACTGCCAGGGACATATTAAATCACCTGCAAGAGTTGTATGGTGATCAGAGTCACGCAGCTCGGTTTGAAGTGTCCAAGAGTCTCTTCAAAGCTAAGATGCGCGAAGGGCAGTCTGTCCATGATCATGGTTTGACCATGATAAAGGACTTAGAGAAGCTTGAGAAGCTTGGCATGACCATGCACAAGGAATTGCAAATGGATTTGATCCCGCAATCCCTTCCAGCTTCATATGAATAGTTTATAGTAAACTACCATATGAACAAGGTTGTATGCACTAAAATAGAATTGTTAAATAAATTGGTAACTACCTTAGGAACCTTAAAGAGTTCAAGGGGCATCGTTCTTGCTGTCGAGTTGGTTTCTACTTCCAAGAGAGAGTCTACCTGGAAGAAGAAGAAGCCTGCGAAGAAGCAGAAGACCGAGAAAAGGCCAAGCGAGGAAGTTCCAAGAAAAGGCCGAATGCAAGGGAAAGCGTTTCCATTGCATCATGAAATGGCCATTGGAAGATGAACTGTCCTACATGCATGGGAAGCATAAAGAGCAATAAGGGTGACAGACCTTCAGAAGGTATGTCAGATATGCTTAGGATATTTAGGGACTGTTACCTACTGCTAGCAGAAATTTGATTTCTGTATTTTGTTTAGCATAGGAAGAGTTTTGTAAAACTACTGTTTTATTTATTTGATAAATAAATGAGTTTCATGTGGTTTTATGACTGACAGTCTCTATCACTTAGATATAGATGTATCGGTGAATATATCTGAGCAAGTAGTGAGTGCCATAGGATCAAGAAGATCTAGAGATGAGATAAACTAGAAGTATTTGTGGCACCTCAGACTTGGCCATATAGGAGAAGACAGAATAAACAAATTAGATAAACATGGGCTTTTGGGCTCATTGACTTTCGAGTCATATCCGATTTGTGAATCCTGCCTTCAAGGAAAGATGGCCAAATTATCCTTTGTAGGACACAGTGGAGGTCCACTGAAATACTTACCCTAGTACATACAGATGTGTGTGGCCCATTCGATGTGCAGGCTAGGGGTTGTAATTTTTACTTCATTTACCGATGATTACTCACGGTATGGATATGTGTATGAGACACAGATCTGAAATTTTTGAAAGGTTCAAAGAGTTCAGATATGAAGTAGAAAAACAAACAGAAAAACTCATTAAGGTTCTTCGATCAGATCGAGGAGGTGAATACCTTAGTGGAGAGTTCCGTGATTATCTCAAGGAGAATGGTATAGTTTCATAATGGATCCCTCCTGGTACACCTCAGCTTAACAGAGTGTCGGAGAGGAGGAATCAGATCCTATTGGATATTGTCAGGTCCATGATGAGCTTCACTGATCAACCCTTGTTTCTTTAGGGAGATGCCCTATTTTCAGCTATTTACATATTGAATAGTATTTTCTCTAAGTCTGTTCCTACCACACTATATGAGATATGACATGGTAAGAAGCTGAGTCTTGGTTATTTCAAGATTTGGGGATGTCCGGCCCAAGTCAAATGACAACAGGCGGACAAGTTAGAGGATAGGACAATTAGTGCTCGTTTTATAGAATATCCTAAAGAGTTATTTGGATACAATTTTACGTCCTAAGAGAATCACAAAGTGTTTGTGAGCCGACATGCTATCTTCATGGAAAATAGTTTATCCTTGATAGAGGCAGTAGGAGAAAAATTGAGCTCGAAGAGAAAGTCTCTAAAGAGCAACGAGCCATTGTGCCTATAGAACCTATTCATATCGAGCCAGTACATGTTGTACCTCCTCCACCTCGTAGATTTAGTAGGATCTTCCATCCTCCTGAAAGGTACTTAGGTATACTTACAAAGGATGTAGAGGAACTGTTCCTCATGGGAGATAGGGATCAAGGTAAGGATCCCAATACCTACAACGAGGCGATGTTAGACATCGATTCTGAGAGATGGCTGGAAGCCATGAAGTTAGAGATAGACTCCATGCATTCCAACCAAGTCTGGACCTTAGTAGATTCACCGAAAGGTATAGTACCTATTGGGTGTAAATGGATCTACAAGAGAAAATTAAGTTCGGATGGCTAGGTAGAGACCTATAAGGCAAGGCTAATGGCGAAAGGTTATAGTCAGTGCGAAGGCACTGTGTGGAGTGATTGATTAAAACCCCATTTGATTTTGATGAGCTCAAAGCATTTGAGTATATCTTGTGATTACTAATGAATTCAATTGAGTGTTTCAGTGAAAATCCTGTCCAAGTGTCTCTAGATTTGGTTCATAGTATTTTGGATAAGGTAAGAAGTCTGCTGAACCAAAGTCTGAGACTCGAGTCGACTCCCGAGTATCACGAGTCGACTCCAAGCGTATCAAGTTCACTGGCACGAGCTCGAGTCGACTCCAGATCAGTACGAGTCGACTCCGACTGAGAACAGACAGAAGGACAGAAAGCTTCAACTCAGAAACTGTCAACGAGTCGACTCCCGAAGTGCGCGAGTCGACTCCAATGTTCAACGAGTCGACTCCAGGGTAGTAAGAGTCGACTCCAAGAGAAACACAAAGAAAAGTCAGAGAGCAGTTTTCGGGTCTGAGATTCGAGTCGACTCCAGTGGAACGCGAGTCGACTCCGATGGTTGGCAGGTCGACTCCAAAGAAGGTAAGAGTCGACTCTCAGAGGAACACAAGGAAAAAGTCAGAGAATGATTTTCGGACTCTGAGATTCGAGTCGACTCCCGCAGTACGCGAGTCGACTCCGAGACTGAGCGACCATCAACAGACAGAAGACCATGTTACTGCCTCTGAGATTCGAGTCGACTCACAGACAGCTCGAGTCGACTCCGAGACAAGCTTCACATCAAAAGGCAGAAGACCAACTTTCGGAAACTGAGAGCCGAGTCGACTTCAAGGAAGTTCGAGTCAACTCCAAGACTGGATGAGCCAAAAGACAGAGAATCGGGAGTTCGGGCTCTGAGATTCGAGTCGACTCCCAGGACAGTCGAGTCGACTCGAGTGGACAAAATTCAAAATTGGATCCACGGACTTCAGTGGATGAGCCGACTCCAAAATTGCCAGGTCAGCTCCAGAAGTTGGCGAGTCGACTCCAGGTCAAGACGAGTCGACTCCCAGTCAAGACGGCAACTTTAATTCAAATTTGGAACAGTTGCCGAGTCGACTCCGGAAAAGCGTGAGTCGACTCCTGCTACAGCCGAGTCGACTCCTGATCGCGCGAGTCGACTCCAACCCACCAACGGTCATATTGTCAGGCTGCGCAGAGTGTGCAGAACGGCCAGAAAAAGCACAGTAACGGCTAGTTTCTGTGGGGCTTGGCTTAAATAGTCACAGAGGACTGTAGCAAGGCAGAGAACAGATATTCCACTCCAAGCATTCAAGTTTTTAAGCTCTCCAAGTGCTCTTAAACGAAAAAGGGGAGATCTGCATTTACTGCTCCAACAACTTCTTCCCAACAATCAAAGCTTCCTCCTCCTGCATTCAAGTCGACCACTCTTTCAAGAGGAGACCGGAGCTCCAGAAGCCATACCTCTTCACCAGCTTAAAAGCGTTTGAGGGCTTCTAACTCCTTTACGATTATATTGTTTTAAATCTGCTTTTTGAGAAGCTATTTTCTGTTTTCTTCTATCTCTTGTATTTACTTGATTCAATCGGGGGATTGAATCAAGGGATTTAAGGTTGGTTGGTGAGCCAAGTTAAAACCAACGTGTGTAAGGGTTTGATTGTGAGCCCGGGAAAACAATCGGGGTTGGTTCTAGTCGGTGAGCCTGGAAAAACCGACCGAGTTCGTTGTGAGCTCGTAAAACAACAAGTTTGGTTGTGAGCTTGCAAAACAACCGGCTGTAATCCAAGGGGGTTATAGTGAAATTCCCAAGTGAGACTTGGGGAGTGGACGTAGGAGCAAGGGTTAGCTCCGAACCACTATAAAACTTTGTGTTTGTATTGCATTGTCTCTCATCTTCTTCCCCGCACATTACTCACAGCACTAGGCTTTAATTAAATAACTTGCTATAGTTTTTAATTAATCATCCACAAAGTTTTAATTAGCCAAATTATTTTAAAAACCCAATTCACCCCCCCCTCTTGGGTTGTCTATCTAGGCAACAAGTGGTATCAGAGCCAAAAACTCTTCCACTCAAGAGTTAAAAGATCAAAATGACAACCCCATTTGGATCTTCTCACATTGAGGGTCAGTCCACCCAAAGACCCCCTTTCTTCAATGGATCTGACTACTCATACTGGAAGGCTAGGATGAGAATATTCATCCAAGCCCAAGACTATGAGATGTGGTCCATTGTAGTAAATGGGCCATACATCCCATCCATTTACATAGATGGTGTTAAGGTACCTAAACTAGAAATGGACTGGGATGAACATGACATGAGGAAGGCACAATTAAACTCTAAAGCAATGAATGTCTTCTATTGTGCCTTAGACCGTAATGAATTCAATAGGATTTCAACTTGTAATTCAGCAAAAGAAATTTGGGACAGACTTGAAGTGACCCATGAGGGCACGAATCAAGTCAAGGAATCCAAAATAAACATCTTGGTTCATAAATATGAACTATTTAAAATGGATTCAAATGAAACAATCACATCCATGTTCACTAGGTTTACTGATATTGTCAATGGTCTAAAAAGCCTTGGCAAGAACTATACTAACAGTGAGCTTGTCAGGAAAATCCTTCGGTGTCTACCAAGGTCGTGGGAAGCTAAAGTGACAGCAATCCAAGAAGCCAAGGACTTGAACAAGCTACCACTTGAGGAGCTTCTTGGATCCCTCATGACGCACGAGCTCACCATGAAACAACACAACGAGGAAGAGTCCTCCCATAAGAAAAAGGTAATAGCCCTTAAATCTACTTCTTCTAACAAGGACTTGTCTTGCAGCAGCAGCAGTGAAGAAGAAGAAGATGAGGAAGATGGTGGTGAGGCTCTTCTTGTGCGTAAGTTCAAGAAATTCATCAACCACAAAAAGTCCTATCATCAAAGGAGAGGCCCCTCAAATTCCTACCGCAAAGACAAAGGTAAGGAAAGGGAAAATGAGGGGATTGGTTGTTACGAGTGCAAGAAGCCGGGTCACATAAGAGCGGAGTGCCCCTTACTGAAGAAGGGGAGTAAGTACAAGAAGAAAAAGGCACTTGTCACTACCCTATCGGACTCCGACTCATCATCCTCCTCATCAGATGAAGAACAAGAAGAGAAGGCCAATTTCTGCTTCATGGCCAACGAAAACGAGGTAACTTCCGATACGCATTTTGATTTTATATTTGATGAACTTTATGATGCGTTCAATGAATTAATGATTGAGTATAAGAATATAAATGTTAAAAACAGAGAACTAAAAGTAACTAACCAAACTTATATTCATAAGCATGATTCATTAATTAAGGATAAAGATAATCTTACCAAAGAAAATCTAGAACTTAAGACAAGCAACCAACTCTTAATTAAGAAGACTAACACCTTAACGAAAGATAATGAAAAACTAACTAAGGAACTTTCAGAACTCAAAAACCATAAACAAGTCTTAAACAAGGATCTAACAAAAGAACTAAATGATCTAAAAGCCGAAAATCAAACATTAACTAAAGAACTAAACAAATACAAACCCTTAGTTAAAAAATTCACATATAGTTCTGAAAAGTTAAACTTGATACTTAATAGTCAACGAGCCATATTTAATAAAGCGGGTTTAGGGTATAAACCAAAAAATAAACAAAAACTACTTAGTAATTTCTTTGTCAAAGCTGGAGAAAATAAAACTACGAAAATAACCTGTTTTTGTTGTGGAAATATAGGACATAAAGCAAATGCATGTGACTATAGGAAAAGGAAAACTAAAAGAAAAATTAAAAGGGTATGGGTTCCAAAAGGAACCAACTTGACTAACCATGAAGGACCCAAGAAAACTTGGGTACCTAAGATGACATAATTTGCCTGTGTAGGAGTGTCTTGCAGCCAAGGTCAACAAGAACTGCTGGTATTTGGATAGTGGCTGCTCAAGGCACATGACGAGTGATAAAGACCAATTTTTCACCCTTGAAACCAAGAAGGGAGGTGCTGTGACGTTTGGAGACAACAACCAAGGTCACATCATTGGTGTTGGTAAAGTTCAAATCACCCCTTCTACTTTTATAGATAATGTTAGATATGTTGATGGTCTTAAACATAACTTGTTAAGCATTAGTCAATTATGTGATAAAGGATATGATGTTATGTTTAAACCATCACTATGTATTATAACAAATCCTAATGATAATAGTTTAGTTTTTAAAGGGATTAGACGTGGAAATGTATATATTGTAGACCTAGAAGATCTTGCAAAACATAACCAATGTCTAGTTGTAAATGAAACTAAAGATAATGATGCTAGTTGGTTATGGCACCGTAAGTTAGGTCATGCAAGCATGGACACAATAACTAAATTAGTTAAAAGAGATTCCGTGATAGGTTTGCCAAAGTTAAAATTTGAAAAGAACAAAATCTGTGAAGCATGTCAATTTGGCAAACAATCTAGAAATTCTTTTAAACCCATAAAATGTGTCTCTACCTCTAGGCCTCTAGAATTATTACACATGGACCTATTTGGTCCAACTAGAACAACAAGCCTAGGTGGAAATAAATATGGTCTAGTCATAGTAGATGATTACTCTAGGTACACATGGGTCATGTTTCTAGCACATAAGGACCAAGCATTTTCAATGTTTAAAAAGTTCCATAAGGAAGTAACAAATGCTAGAGAGTCTTCAGTCATAGCCATTAGAAGTGACCATGGTACCGAATTCGAAAATCAATTATTTGATGAATTTTGTAGTAAAAAGGGGATAACCCATAATTTTTCTGCACCTAGGACACCACAACAAAATGGAGTTGTGGAAAGGAAGAATAGAACTCTAGAGGAAATGGCTAGAACGATGTTATGTGAAAGTAACCTCCCTAAGTACTTTTGGGGAGAAGCCATTAATACCTCTTGCCATATATTAAACAGAGTTTTATTAAGACCCATTATAAAGAAAACACCTTATGAACTGTGGAAAAACAGAAAACCAAAAGTTAACTATTTTCATGTTTTTGGATGTAGGTGTTTTGTACATAATAATGGGAAAGATAATCTAGGGAAATTTGATCCTAAATCTGATGAAGGAATATTCCTAGGTTATTCTACAACTAGTAAAGCCTATAGAATCTTTAATAAAAGAACCCTAGTTATAGAAGAATCTATACATGTTGTTTTTGATGACTCTAGTGACATCTCATCTAGTAAGAAGGTTAATTTTGATGATGATATTGAAATACTTGAAGAAAAGATAGATGAGATGGGATTACAAGATGATAATCAAAAGTTGATTGAAGGAGAATCGTCAAACCAAGAGCCTATAGTGGATCATGGGCTAGCTAAAGCTTGGAGGTATGCTCACGGGCATCCTAAGAAACTAATTCTAGATGATCCATCACAACCGGTTAGGACTAGAGCATCCCTTAGGAATTTGAATAATCATCTAGCTTTTGTTTCACACTTTGAGCCCAAACATATAGAAGAAGCCGAAAATGATGTAAATTGGATAAATGCAATGCAAGAAGAACTAAATCAATTTACTAGAAACAAGGTTTGGGATCTAGTGGAGAGACCTTCTGAATATCCAATTATAGGTACTAAATGGATATATAAAAATAAGCTAGATGAAAATGGAATTGTTATAAGGAATAAGGCTAGACTAGTAGCAAAGGGTTATAATCAAGAAGAAGGCATAGATTTTGATGAAACCTTTGCTCCCGTAGCTAGACTTGAGGCAATTAGACTTCTATTAGCATATGCATGCTCTAAAGACTTCAAACTATATCAAATGGATGTAAAGAGTGCTTTTCTAAATGGGTTTATTAATGAGGAGGTGTATGTAGAACAACCTCCTGATTTTGAAAATCATCAATACCCTAATCATGTGTATAAACTGAACAAAGCACTTTATGGACTAAAACAAGCACCTAGAGCATGGTATGAGAGACTTAGTAAATTCCTATTAGAACATGAATTCTCTAGGGAAAATGTAGATACAACATTATTTCTGAAAAAAAAATAAGGATATGTTATTAGTACAGATTTATGTTGATGATATCATTTTCGGTGCTACTAACAATCGCCTCTGCGAGGAATTTGCTGATTTGATGCAGAGTGAGTTTGAGATGAGCATGATGGGAGAGCTGAACTACTTCCTCGGGCTTCAAATCAAACAATCTGAAGGAGGCATCTTCATCAATCAAGCAAAATATATCAAGGAGATGCTCAAGAAGTTTGATATAGAGGGAAACAAGTCAATCAGCACCCCCATGAGCTCATCATGTAAGTTAGACCAAGATGAATCAGGTAAATCTGTAAATCAAAAACTTTATAGAGGTATGATAGGTTCTTTACTGTATCTTACTACAAGTAGGCCTGATATTATGTTTAGTGTGTGCATGTGTGCTAGATATCAGGCTAATTCTAAAGAATCACACCTAGCTGCAGTTAAGAGAATCTTTAAATACTTAATTGGAACTAAGAACATAGGGCTGTGGTACTCTAAAGAATCTAGCCTAAACTTAATAGGGTACACAGATTCAGACTTCGCTGGATGTAAGCTTGATAGAAAAAGTACCAGCGGGTCCTGTCAATTTCTAGGAGAAAACCTAATCTCATGGTTTAGCAAGAAACAAAACTCGGTTGCATTATCCACTGCAGAAGCTGAATATGTTGCAGTCGGGAGTTGTTGTGCTCAAATCTTATGGATTAAACAACAATTAGAAGATTATGGCATTAAACAAGATAAAATCCCCATTAATTGTGATAACACAAGTGCCATAAATCTCACTAAAAATCCAATTCAACACTCAAGAACTAAACACATTGAGATAAGACATCACTTCATAAGAGATCATGTATTGAATGGTGATGTGTCACTCCAATTTGTGTGTACTGATAATCAATTAGCAGACATTTTTACAAAACCCCTAAGTGAAGAGAGGTTTAGTGTGCTTAGAAGGGGATTAGGAGTGATTGATCCATCCTAGTGGGGTTTTTCACTAGATTAATTGATTTTAATGATTAGAATGAGGTTAAAATAGAGTTTCTATGCAGTGATCATCAAATCAGTCCTTAATTAGGTGATTTTCCCTCATTTGGCACGATTATGGCATGGTTTTTAGGTGCGTGCCAAGGTTAGAGACGACTCGAGTAAGTTTCAGAGCCGGCTCCTAAGGGGGAGTCGACTCGCGCATTTGCGGGAGTCGACTCGCAAAGTTGGCAGCTGAGGGGGAGTCGACTCGCACACTGTCGGGAGTCGACTCGCGCATATTCTGGAGTCGACTCGAGGTCGAGTCGACTCGCGACTCAGGGGAGTCGACTCGCAATCGGGATCCGACTTTTTAACCCTAGGTTTGTCGTTTCGCAAACACTTTTCCTCAAACCGCCACTGTTCACAAAGCCCTAGAGCCGACTCCTAGGTCATCCCCGATCGTCTCCAAGCCCTTTTCCTGTCGATTTTTCGCCGGACATTGAGTTTCCGTCCATTCCTAGGTCATTTTCGGTCCGTCCCGAGCTTCCTCTGTCGGTCCTTCACCGTCCTCTAGGTATTTTTCTTCCCGTTTAGGTCAAGATGCCTCGTAAGACCGTCGTTAGGAAGAGGTCCCGTCCCGAGGCCGGTCCCGAGCGGCGCTCCAAGGCGCGGCACGATCCCGCGAGGCAACCACCTCCGGATCGTTCCCCGCCTAGGGTGGTTCTCGTTAGGCCGTTGGCCGGGAAGGCCGTCACCTCCGGGAGGTTTGTCGATTTCGACTATCTCTCCCGGGAGGGGTTCACCATAGGCGATAGGCTTAGAGCCCAGGGCCTAGAGTACTTCCTCACCTTGGACCTTCCCACCTATCCTGGCCTAGTTCAAGAGTTTTACAGTACCGTCCATCGGGAAGATGGAGGTATCGAGGGCACGGTAGTAGGTGTCCCGTTGCGTGTCACAGAGGACCTCATTGCCCATATCCTTCACCTTCCATTAGTAGGGGTGGCTCCCGCACACCCTGAGGATAGAGTTGCGGCCCTTACAGTCGTCTTAGGGCATCCACCTCAGTCCCCCCTAGATGAGGTATCTGCTAGCTCACTTCCTATTGAAGTGAGAATCCTTTTGAGCATTCTGTCCAGGTCCATCTTCCCTAAGACAGGGAGATTTGATTTTGTGAATGAGAGGGACTTAGCTATTATGTCTTATATCTTTCAGGACACCCCGATCAACTTCCCAAAGCTCATTTATAGGTATATGTGTGAGCCCCTAGATAGACCTAGGCTCTCACTCCCATACGGGATGTTATTCACTCTTCTTTTTAGGCAGTACGAGATTCCCATTCCTGAGAGGGAACCCTCTCGTGCCTTGCGATGGACTGATCGCTTATGTACGGGGACTATGCACAGGATGGGGTTTCGGAAGAGAGAAGGGATCTGGGTTAGGAAGTCCACTCTCACTGCTCAGACCACCAGACCATCACCCAGTCCTGAGCCAGATTCAGACTACCCAGACCTTCCAGACCATCTAGACCTCCCATCCACTCCTCCTGCTCCTACCACCTCTGCCGGACCTTCCTCCTCAGTTCCACCATCTATGGAGGTCCGTATTGATACAGAGCAGCTCCGGGAGCTGCGGCAGGAGATCGTCCGAGATCTGAGGGATGAGCTGCTTCGGGAGCTCCGAGGTGCGGTGCCTGCCCCCACTCCTGCACCCGTATCTTCTCAGTTGGTCCCTTCCTTGACAGCCGTGACTGACATGATGGCTCATGTACGGGAAGAGATCTACAATGTCCGGAGTTTGGTCCAGGCCCAGTTCCACAGCATGAGTGAGGTCACGAGCTCCACTCGACTGATGCGAGAGGAGATAGGTCGTGACATGCACACCACCACCGAGGGGGCCGAGCGCTTGGCGAATGTACTCATCGACAAGCTGGACGCACTTCAGACATCGGTGACTGGGCTTCAGGCGTCGGTGACAGAGCTCTCCACTACACATAGCAGAGCCACCACGTCTATTATCACGCAGCTCGGACATGTGACAGATGCAGTCACCCTCCTCATGGAGCAGAGCCGATTGAGAGGAGGAGCACCATCCTCGAGAGGAGGTGCCACATCCTCCAGAGGAGGAGATGCATCCTCGAGAGGGGGAGCTTCATCCTCGAGGAGGACATAGATGTGTTTGAGTTGTGTTTTGTCTTGCTTTGCTTTACTTATTGTATTCTCACATGTATTCACATTCATATCAATACAATGAGTAGACATTTTATCTTCAATTATGTGCTTTGCTTTATGATTGATTGTGTGTGATTACCTCGTTTTTGGTATGATGACAAAAAGGGGGAGAAATATGTATAAAATGTGTAAAAGGGGAGAAATATGAAAAAATATGTAAAAGAAATTAATGGAAATAAATAAAAAGATAAACTCTTAAAAACACACTCAAATTTGTTCTAAGTGGATTCGGTACCTCGAGGCTCATTATCTCTCTTTTGGGGCTCCTAATGGAGTAATCTCCAGAATCTATTCAAGGGATATTCGGAGATTAGCTGAATCCTACTCAAGAACAAATTGACAGATTTTCCCTCTAAAAAGATAAAATTCAGTTCAAAAACTTCAAAGCATTAAAAGGAAATTCAGAGAATCAAAACATAGTTGAATGCATATGTTGAGGGGGAGAATCTGAATTTTAATCAAGCTAAATCATTAATGACATATAAGCCAAACAATTGATTGCATAATATGAAGGCTTATATAATTCCAAATGAAAGGGGGAGCTTTAACTCCGAAATTTAATGTTTCACTCCTTTCAAACTTAGATAAATTAAATTATCAGACATTTGAATTCATTTATGGATTTTACTTCATTGTTTTATGAGCAATTCATTTTACATATACTCAAAGTTTTGTCATCATCAAAAAGGGGGAGATTGTGGAGTGATTGATTAAAACCCCATTTGATTTTGATGAGCTCAAAGCATTTGAGTATATCTTGTGATTACTAATGAATTCAATTGAGTGTTTCAGTGAAAATCCTGTCCAAGTGTCTCTAGATTTGGTTCATAGTATTTTGGATAAGGTAAGAAGTCTGCTGAACCAAAGTCTGAGACTCGAGTCGACTCCCGAGTATCACGAGTCGACTCCAAGCGTATCAAGTTCACTGGCACGAGCTCGAGTCGACTCCAGATCAGTACGAGTCGACTCCGACTGAGAACAGACAGAAGGACAGAAAGCTTCAACTCAGAAACTGTCAACGAGTCGACTCCCGAAGTGCGCGAGTCGACTCCAATGTTCAACGAGTCGACTCCAGGGTAGTAAGAGTCGACTCCAAGAGAAACACAAAGAAAAGTCAGAGAGCAGTTTTCGAGTCTGAGATTCGAGTCGACTCCAGTGGAACGCGAGTCGACTCCGATGGTTGGCAGGTCGACTCCAAAGAAGGTAAGAGTCGACTCTCAGAGGAACACAAGAAAAAAGTCAGAGAACTATTTTCGGACTCTGAGATTCGAGTCGACTCCCGCAGTACGCGAGTCGACTCCGAGACTGAGCGACCATCAACAGACAGAAGACCATGTTACTGCCTCTGAGATTCGAGTCGACTCACAGACAGCTCGAGTCGACTCCGAGACAAGCTTCACGTCAAAAGGCAGAAGACCAACTTTCGGAAACTGAGAGCCGAGTCGACTCCAAGGAAGTTCGAGTCGACTCCAAGACTGGATGAGCCAAAAGACAGAGAATCGGGAGTTCGGGCTCTGAGATTCGAGTCGACTCCCAGGACAGTCGAGTCGACTCGAGTGGACAAAATTCAAAATTGGATCCACGGACTTCAGTGGATGAGCCGACTCCAAAATTGCCAGGTCAGCTCCAGAAGTTGGCGAGTCGACTCCCGGTCAAGACGAGTCGACTCCCAGTCAAGACGGCAACTTTAATTCAAATTTGGAACAGTTGCCGAGTCGACTCCGGAAAAGCGTGAGTCGACTCCTGCTACAGCCGAGTCGACTCCTGATCGCGCGAGTCGACTCCAACCCACCAACGGTCATATTGTCAGGCTGCGCAGAGTGTGCAGAACGGCCAGAAAAAGCACAGTAACGGCTAGTTTCCGTGGGGGTTGGCTTAAATAGCCACAGAGGACTGTAGCAAGGCAGAGAACAGATATTCCACTCCAAGCATTCAAGTTTGTAAGCTCTCCAAGTGCTCTTAAACGAAAAAGGGGAGATCTGCATTTACTGCTCCAACAACTTCTTCCCAACAATCAAAGCTTCCTCCTCCTACATTCAAGTCGACCACTCTTTCAAGAGGAGACCGGAGCTCCAGAAGCCATACCTCTTCACTAGCTTAAAAGCGTTTGAGGGCTTCTAACTCCTTTACGATTATATTATTTTAAATCTGCTTTTTGAGAAGCTATTTTCTGTTTTCTTCTATCTCTTGTATTTACTTGATTCAATCGGGGGATTGAATCAAGGGGTTTAAGGTTGGTTGGTGAGCCAAGTTAAAACCAACGTGTGTAAGGGTTTGATTGTGAGCCCGGAAAAACAATCGGGGTTGGTTCTAGTCGGTGAGCCTGGGAAAACCGACCGAGTTCGTTGTGAGCTCGTAAAACAACAAGTTTGGTTGTGAGCTTGCAAAACAACCGGCTGTAATCCAAGGGGTTATAGTGAAATTCCCAAGTGAGACTTGGGGAGTGGACGTAGGAGCAAGGGTTAGCTCCGAACCACTATAAAACTTTGTGTTTGTAGTGCATTGTCTCTCATCTTCTTCCCCGCACATTACTCACAGCACTAGGCTTTAATTAAATAACTTGCTATAGTTTTTAATTAATCATCCACAAAGTTTTAATTAGCCAAATTATTTTAAAAACCCAATTCACCCCCCCCCCCCTCTTGGGTTGTCTATCTGGGCAACACACTGATTATCAGGATACTTTTTCACCTGTAGCCATGCTAAAATCCATTCGAATATTGCTTGTTGTTGTAGCATATCATGATATTGTGATGGTGATCACAAGGTCTATAAGCTGCAAAGGTCCATCTATGGACAAAAACAAGTATCTCGGAGTTGGAACACTCATTTCAACGATATAATCAAATTGTTTGATTTCTTCAAGAACGAGGAGGAACCATGTGTTTATAAGAAGGTTAGTGGGAGGGCTATTGCATTCCTCGTATTGTACGTGGATGATATCCTAAGTCAAGGTTTGGTTGTCTAAGGAATTCTCCATGATAGACTTTGGGAAAGCATCCTATATTTCGAGAATTAAGGTCTATAGAGATAGATCTAAGAGGATGCTTGTCCTATCACAAAATATGTACGTAGAGGGAGTGCTGAAGAGGTTCGGCATGAAAAATCTCTAAAAGGGGATTATTACCCCTTAGGCATGGGATAAATCTCTCCAAGAAGATGTGCCCCAACACATCTGAAGAGATTCAGCAGATGAGCAAGATCCCTTATGCTTCAGCTATAGGGAGCCTCATGTATACCATGCTATGTACGTGACTTGATATAGTACATGCTGTGAGTGTCACAAGCATATATCAGTCAAATTCAGGCAAGAAGCGTTGGATAGCTGTGAAGAACAATCTTAAGTACTTGAGAAGAACTAAGGACATGTTCTTGGTCTTTAGGAGAAGATCAGAGTTGAAGGTAGAAGGATGCACACATATTGATGTTAGAAAGTCTACATCAGAATATGTGCAATAGTGGTTTAGTAAATAGGAAGAGTTCCAAACAACCGATCATTGTAGATTCTACCTTAGAAGCTGAATTTTAAGCGGTATCTAAGGGTGCAGTGGAAACCTTCTAGTTTAAGAAGTTCATTGCGGAGTTAGGTGTAATGTCATCAGATGCCATAACATGCTACTGCGATAACAAAGGCACCATAGCACTAGCTAAAGAGCCAAGGTCTCACCAGAAGCCGAAGCACATAGAGCGGTGGTTTAACCTAATAAGCGACTACCTTGAAAAGAAATAAGTAAAGGATCAGAGAGTAGACTCCACAGGAAATGTGGTGGACCCATTCACTAAGCAGATAAGTCAGCAGAAAACTGAAGCGCATCTTGAGAAGATGGGGCTTAGGTTTATAGCTGATTGGCTTTAGTGCAAGTGGGAGATTGTTAGAAGTATGCCCTAGAAGCCAATTTGGCTGACGCATTATTTTATTCTGGGACATAAATTTGTACTTGACCTAATAATGAATTTATTAGAATGGGCATTCTTTTCATTCATGTTCTTATGTGTCCATGAATCGTCCAAGAAATTAATAAGATGATGACGCATATTCTCAAGAGTTGAGAATTTGAGGCATGTGTCATTGGTGATTAATTTCTGAATTGCTCCTGATCGATGGATCATCACGAGGACGGTGATCGATCCGCTGAGATTAGTGCACAGATCGCTTTCTTTGATGGACGAGTCTTGAGTCCACAGTGTGGCGACACTGGAGCAATTGTGCAAGTGCTTGTTAGAGAACAAGGGTACTGAGCGTGACCATAGCAAGTAGTCACTTGGATGTCTATCCACTCGTCAGTGACTTACTTGATGCTGCAGTTGTATGACTGGTCCTTTGACCTGCGATACCTCGGCTATTCACAGTGAGGTTGCTGTAGTTTGACGAGCACATAAACATGAGCCCTAGCCAATTGGGTTCTTGTGGTGCAGATTGGCTGCAGTAGGTTCATTGTAGGAGTAGGGGTGCATCTAGATGGAATCTATCGATCTTGATAGGTTAAGAGAGATCCTATGTGATTTATGAGACTAAGTTCGTAAATCCTCGGCCCGGGTAGTATGTATAGTGGAAAAGGAGTTTTCCATTCTCGAACTTAAGTCGAATAAATCTTGACATATGACAGACGATGGGGTTTGACGAGTTATCCATGTATCCACGACCTCCGTCCTGTAGGGATCCACGATAGAAGGACCATATCATATGATAACTGCACCTAGAGGTTCATCATTCCATTCTGCTGGGTTGCCACTACATGCTGCTAGGTGTCACTGGTGGATGGTGAGACTCACAGGGACTATCTTGATGATCGATGGTCCCTGGTGAGTTGAGTTGGAATTGTTCCAACCCATTGAAAGGAGTTTTCAATGATATTGTGATAGAGATCGCAATATATCTCACTACCAGACAGAATAGAACCTATGGGGTCACACACATTAGAGGTATTGACCGATCCGATGGTTGAATTGTGATTAGGAATCACAAATAATCAATTTGATTGATAATTGGTTAACCCGCTAAGAGTTAGTGAGTTGAAGAAGGAATAATTGCAATTGGATGGCAATTTAATTTAATTAATTCGATTTAATTAATTGGACTTAATTACGAGTTCTACTTGGAGTAGGATTTTTAGAGTCCTAATTAGATTAGGATTTCAAATTAAATTAAAGTCCTACTTGGAGTAGGATTTCTAAAGTCCTAATTAGATTATGACTGAAATTGAATAAGTCCTAATTGGATTAGGAGTTCTTAAGTTCTAATTAATTTTAATCTAATAGATTAAGATGACTTCTAATTGGATTAGGATTCAAGAGTTCAATTGAGTCATGGTTTAATTGAAATCCTAATTAGATTAGGATTTAAAGGGAAAGAAAGATTGGGTTCACTCAATCCTCTTTGGAAGAGAATTAGACCCACCTTGTAAATGGCCCCCATGCCCCACTTAATTGGATTAAGTGAGGCGTGTGTGTGATAGGGAGAAGAGGGAGGGGCGTACCCCTCCCTAGGCTGATTACGTGAAGAAAAAGAGGGAGGGGCTACACCCTTCCTCTTGCCTTATAGGATAAGGTTGGAGCTCGTAAATTTTAGGAGCTCCACACCCAAATTAAAGAAGGATAGGGGCTGCCACCTTAAGAGTTTTTTTTTTTTTTCTTTTGGTGCCGTGAACCCCTCTCCCTCTTTTGGGTTTTTTCAGCCGCAATGCAAAGAAAAAAAAAAAAGGATAAACATGAGCTCCTAAAAGTTAGGAGCTCACGCTTAGAGATTTCAAAAGGAGGGCATGCGGGAATCCAACGGAAACATTGTCAGGAGTTGCAGAATGTGCAGAACGGCCTTTAATCTGTGTCTAACAGCTATTTTTCTTGGGGAATGGCTTAAATAGCTTGAGTGAACAGTAATAGAGTAAGAAAGAGAGACTCCATTCGAAGAAAAAGGGATTTCCACCAACCAAAAGCTCTCTAGAGTGATTACACGAAAAAGAAGGAAGAAGTGCATTGAAGTCGACTCTCCAACTGTCTTCCTCACATTCAAGGCTCTCCTCCTGACAGCAAGTCTACATCAAATTCAAGAGGAGTCAAAGAGTTTGAAAAGCCCCTTCCTCCATCTCCAAAATCAGTTTGAGGGCTCTTACTCTTCCCTGCTTATATTGTTTAAATACGCTTATTGAGAAGCTTCCTTTTTATTTATTTCAACCTATTTGTTTCTTACTTGATTCAATCAGGAGATTGAATCAAGGGTGTTAAGGTTTGTTGGTGAGCCAAGGTTAAAACCAACGGTGTAAGGGTTTGATTGTGATCCCGGAAAAACAATCGGGTGGTTCTAGTCGGTGACCCTATAAAAACCGACCGAGTTCGTTGTGATCTCGTAAAACAACAAGTTGGGTTGTGAACTTGTAAAACAACCGGCTGTAATCCGAGGGATTATAGTGGACTCCCAAGTGAGGCTTGGGGAGTGGACGTAGGAGCAAGGGTTAGCTCCGAACCACTATAAAATTGCTTGTGTTTGTGATTGTTTCATTGTCTCTTCCTTTCCCTTCATCCACTGCATATAGCAACTAATTAATCCACTCGCAAAAGTTTTAATTAGTTACTCACAAAGTCTTTTAATTGCAATAATTATTTTAAAACCCAATTCACCCCCCTCTCTTGGGTTGTCTATCTGGGCAACAAGTGGTATCAGAGCCGGAACTCTTCTACCAAAAGAGTAAAAGATCAAAATGACAACCCCATTTGGATCTTCTCATATTGAGGGCCAGTCCACCTATAGACCTCCATTCTTCAATGGAACCGACTACTCATATTGGAAGGCTAGGATGAGAATATTTATCCAAGCACAAGACTATGAGATGTGGACCACCATACTTAATAGACCATACATCCCATCAATTTTTGTAGAGGGTGTTACTATACCCAAACTTGAAAAGGATTGGGATGACAATGATATTGATGCGGTTGGATCCACTAGACCGCCTCGGACTTAATCATTTGGTTATTTTTGCTTTTGAGTCCTTGATGTTAATTTTATTTTAGCATAGCCTTGTTCGGGTTAGCCGACTTGGCCTTTATTAGAGTCGCTTTGGGTTTAGTTGTTTCTTGAATTCAATTAGATCAAGTCAAGTTAAGGGGTCCGGTAGCCACCTATAAATAGATTTGGTGAGCACCTATTTTAGTAGGCAAAAATTGATTGAAAGGCTTTTGCCCTAACTCTCTTCCCTTCTCTCTTCTCTTCTTGCGACGCCTTCCTCCTCTCCCTAGGCCGCCGTCCAAGGCCGCCGCCCCCTCCTTCATCCGGCTGCACCACCTCTGTCCCGAGAGGCCAGCCACCTCCTCCCTCTTCTTCCTCCCCTCCTTGATCCCTTCCACCTTCTACAAACAACTCCTTCCCGTTGGATTTTCAGCCCGTCCTTCCCTGTGCAGTCATCAGTCGGAGGCTGATATCTTAAGATCCCGACGTCATCTCTAGACCCACGACCTACTGCTGGAAAGCTAACGCGGAGATCTACAACATATCCAAAATTGAGATCAATCTGACGGACGGATCTTTAGAAATCATGTCTACAATCAGGTCAGAACTACCCTTCCAGAAATCAAGAAGAGTCAAGAATCTTGGGATACGGATCAAATTCTATCGGATCGCATCAATTTGGTATCAGAGCAGTTCAATCCTTGGCCTTGGAAGATGGTGAACACCCGCTCTACAATCTCGAAGCAGCAAGAAGCGGCATCTTCAAGGGGCGTCGACCCACATCAAGAAGGCTCGCGATCACCCGCGGCCCCGGCGGACCTGAGATCTGATCTTGATTCCACCGACCGTCTCTTGGAGTTCTTGCGTGGGAATCAAACAACTATGCAGCAGAGCCAACAACAATTGATGGAGAAGATGGATACCACGCAACGCCATATTGAGATGATGTTGCAACTATTGCTAAATCAGCGGCAAGAAACTCCACCGGGGGGAGCTCCGCATCGGACCCGGGTGGAATCTCCGGCCCCTACCCGTGGACGACCAGGACGGAGGGGACTCCCTCCTCGTGAGCCTCTCCTTCCCAACCCACCAGAGGAGATGCGGCTGGACCAAGGAGAAGATCGACCTAGACCTCGACCCGAGCTCATACCGATTGGCGCACGTGCTAGGGCTCGGGGGATGAGCCCGATTAGCATCGACGACGGGTCAGATATGGAGGATGATCCCATCCAGAATTTTCAGATGAGGAACCAGCGTGTGGGGGAGTACCCACGCCGAGGATATGAACGAGATCGGGACCGTAATGGAGATCGAGAGGGAGGAAATCGCGGACTGACTCTTAGGCTGAAATTTCCCAAGTTTAAAGACGGCGATCCTCTCGATTGGGTGTATCGAGCTGAGCGGTTCTTTCACTACCATGGCACAGCGGAGGACCAAAAGGTATTGATCTCATCTTTTCACCTAGAAGAGACCGCCCTGCGATGGTTTCAAACCGCCGACCGAGCCCGACCTTTCAACGGTTGGGAGGATTTTTCTGCAGCAATTTGTCGGCGTTTCGGCCCTACCGAGTACGATGACTTCCAGTCTATGCTATCAAGGGTCACCCAAAAGACTACTGTTAGAGCCTTTCAAGAGGAGTTTGAGAGGATCAGCAACCGAGTGGTGGGGTGGAGCGACTCCGCGCTGAAAAGCGTATACCTCGGAGGACTTCGTGTCGACATTCAAGCCGAGGTGAGGACTTTGCGGCCACAATCTCTGGAGGATGCCTTTGCCTTGGCCCTAATGGTGGAAGAGAAGATCAAGACCACTCGATCAGCGGCACGGGGCAGCTGGACCAACCCCCGGGCCGGCCAAACCGCAGGGGGCTCCATCGGCCAGCCGAGAGCGCTGACGGTTGCAGCAGCCAACACAGGGCCGAGGACCCCTCTTCGCTTGTCAGGTGACGTCAAGAGGGTTGAGCGTCCACCCGGGAGGACCTTGACACCAGCACAAGTGGAGGAACGTCGAGCAAAAGGCCTATGTTTTCGCTGCGACGAGAAATTTACACCGGGACACCGGTGTGCGCGGCCCGTCGGAGCGGTGATGTTGATCGACGGATTGGAGGACGAGGCCGTGGCTGAAGATGGTGATGAGGTTGCTGAGGATGAGCCCCAAGATTTAGAGGCCAAGGAAGAGGACGTGCCACCTCAGATTTCATTACATGCCTACTCTGGATCGGCGACACCGAAAACGCTACGCGTGGACGGCATGATCAAAAGACGTGTGGTGCGTATCCTCATAGATACGGGCAGCACCCACAATTTTTTGGATGAGAGGCTCGTCAAACAGATCGGTCTCATAGCAGAGCCGACATTGGGCTTCGATGTGGCATTGGGTGACGGAGCCACGTTGAGGGCGGAGGGCATATGCCGAGGCATCACTTTGACGATCCAGGGCAGCCAATTCAAGCTCGATCTCTATCCGTTGGCATTACGAGGAGCTGATTTGGTCCTTGGTACGCAGTGGCTGTAGAGTCTTGGCCCGGTTACATTCGACTTCGCCGAGATGTGGGTGACTTTCAGACGGAGCGGACGGCGAGTTAGATTGGATGGCATTCAGCCTAGCCCAAGGGCTGCACTTCAGCCCCTAGTCGGCTTGCCCGGACCCGACGCGCACAGCTACTTGATGCAGCTCTTACCTCTGTCGACGGAGACCACGACGGAGGCAGGTATACCTACTGATTTGGCTGCTCTCTTACAGGGGTTCGCAGATTTATTTGAGGAGCCTCATGGTCTTCCACCCGAGAGGGAGCACGATCATCACATAGAGATTGTACCGGGAGCAGAACCGGCGAATGTGAGGCCTTACCGCTACCCGCACGTTCAGAAGGAGGAGATCTCAAAGATGGTACGAGAGATGTTGGAGAGCGGCATCATTCAGCCCAGTAGAAGCTCATATTCATCGCCAGTGCTGCTGGTACATAAGAAGGACGGGACGTGGCGATTCTGCGTCGACTACCGGGCACTTAACGCGATCACCGTTAAGGACCGGTATCTGATTCCAGTCATCGAGGAGCTGTTGGATGAGCTTGCTGGTGCGGAATACTTCAGCAAACTTGATCTCCGTGCCGGATACCACCAGATCCGTGTCAGGCCCGAAGATGTGCACAAGACGGCGTTTCGGACGCACGATGGCCATTATGAGTTCAGGGTGATGCCGTTCGGCCTCACCAATGCACCAGCGACGTTCCAGGGGCTCATGAATGACATATTCAGACCATTACTACGGTGGTATGTCCTTGTATTCTTCGATGACATACTGGTTTACAGTCGTTCATGGCAGGAGCACCTAGAGCACTTAGAAGAAGTGCTGAAAATTCTGCGCGAAAATCAATTGAAGGTAAAGCGATCCAAGTGCCTATGGGCCGAGCCGAAGGTCGAGTACCTAGGCCATGTCATCTCTGCTGCAGGTGTGGAGCCGGACCAAGCAAAGATACATTGCATGACCGAGTGGCCGCTACTCAAGAACCAAAAGGAGCTGCGAGGATTTTTGGGCCTAACCGGTTATTACCGCCGGTTTGTGGAGGGATATGAAAAGATCGCCGCGCCACTGACCCTGTTGCTGCGAAAGGGCGAGTTTAGATGGACCGAGGCAGCGACGGAAGCATTCGAGAAGCTCAAGGAAGCCATGACGACGGCCCCAATTTTGGCACTACCCGATTTCGCCAAACCGTTTGTAGTCGAGTGCGATGCTTCCGGTGCCGGCATTGGTGCTGTTTTGATGTAGGAGGGACGGCCAATTACTTTCATGAGCAAGGCGTTGTCTCCTAGGACCCGCTTGCTGTCCACATATGAGAGGGAGATGATGGCGGTCATCCATGCAGTCACAAAGTGGAGGCCGTACCTTATCGGCCGCCGATTCATCGTTCGGACTGATCAGCAGAGCCTTCCATTTTTTCTTGAGCAGCGCATACATACTCCAGCCCAGCAGAGGTGGGTGTCGAAGCTTCTCGGCTACGACTATGAGATGGTGTACAAAAAGGGCGCAGAAAATCGAGTAGCGGATGCACTATCGCGCCATCCCGAGTCCGGCGAGTTGGCGGCTTTGACTACGCCATTTTTTCCTTTTATTTCAGACTTGAGGACCGCCACATGCCGGGATCCGGACCTAGTACAGATCCAGAGGGAGTTGGCAGCAGATCCGAGCAGTCATCCCGAGATGGAGGACCGAGATGGGTTGATTCTGGACCATGGGTTGATCCGCGTGCCCACCGATTCAGCCATGCGGCAGGTATTGATCCAGCACTTCCATGATACTCCTTTTGCTGGACACGAGGGATTTTTCAGGACTTACAAGAGGCTGAGCCAGAGCTGTACGTGGGTAGGCATGAAGGCAGCAGTCAGAGCTTATGTATAGCAATGCGATGTGTGCTAAAGGGCGAAGGCGGATTCACTGCGACCTGCGGGTCTACTTCAGCCTTTACCGATTCCTGATCAGGTTTGGGAGGATGTGTCGATGGACTTCATTGAGGGGCTGCCATTAGTTCGAGGGTACTCAGTGATCATGGTCGTTGTGGACCGCCTCAGCAAGTATGCCCACTTTTCGGTGCTCGCACATCCATTTTCTGCTCGACGGGTGGCAGAGGTCTACATACGGGACATTGCTCGATTACATGGTATGCCTCGGACTATTGTTTCTGATCGTGACCGCATTTTTGTTAGCGCATTCTGGCAGGCTTACTTCAAACAGCAAGGGACGAAGCATGCCATGAGCTCGGCTTACCACCCTCAGACCGATGGGCAGACGGAGGTGGTAAACCGCTGCATCGAGCAGTACTTGCGCTGTATGATTGGTGATCGGCCCCGAGAGTGGCTTTCTTATTTACCTTGGGCCGAGTATTCGTACAACACCGCTTTCCACTCAGCCATAGGGATGACACCCTTTGAGGCGGTGTATGGACGAGTACCACCGACGCTGCGAGTTTATGATCCACTGTCACATGCGGACCGGACAGAGGCAGATTTTGAGCTCTTAGACCGCGATGCTACCTTACGGCGGTTAAAGTTCGACATAACGACTGCGCAGAACAGGATGAAGCAGCTGCATGATCGGAAGCACAGAGATCCAGTATACGAGGTGGGCGACTGGGTATACGTCAAGGTGCAGCCTTATCGACAGTTGACACTGCGGCCCATGGCGAACCAGAAGCTCTCTCATCGCTTCTATGGGCCCTTTCAGATAATGGAGCGCATTGGACCCGTGGCGTATCGCTTGGACTTGCCGACTACATCGAGAATTCACCCGGTATTCCACGTGTCGCTTCTGAGGGCCCGGCTTGGACCCAAGACATCTGTCGGCCCAATCATACATGAGCCACCGGAGGACGAGGTAGTGGAGCCGGTTCGAGTGCTGGCGAAGCGTAGAATACGAGTAGAAGGACGACTGGAAACCCAGATACTAGTGGAGTGGCTGGGGAGAGCAGCAGACCAGGCCACATGGAAGTTTGAGACTGAGATACTTGATCGTTTTTCTGACTTCCGACCTTGAGGACAAGGTTAAGGGAAGCGTGGTGGAGTGATGCGGTTGGATCCACTAGACCGCCTCAGACTTAATCATTTGGTTATTTTTGCTTTTGAGTCCTTGATGTTAATTTTATTTCAGCATAGCCTTGCTCGGGTTAGCCGACTTGGCCTTTATTAGAGTCGCTTTGGGTTTAGTTGTTTCTTGAATTCAATTAGATCAAGTCAAGTTAAGGGGTCCGGTAGCCACCTATAAATAGATGTGGTGAGCACCTATTTCAGTATGCAAAAATTGATTGAAAGGCTTTTGCCCTAACTCTCTTCCCTTCTCTCTTCTCTTCTTGCGACGCCTTCCTCCTCTCCCTAGGCCGCCGTCCAAGGCCGCCGCCCCCTCCTTCATCCGGCTGCACCACCTCTGTCCCGAGAGGCCAGCCACCTCCTCCCTCTTCTTCCTCCCCTCCTTGATCCCTTCCACCTTCTACAAACAACTTCTTCCCGTTGGATTTTCAGCCCATCCTTCCCTGCGCAGTCATCAGTCGGAGGCTGATATCTTAAGATCCCGACGTCATCTCTAGACCCACAACCTACCTCTGGAAAGCTAACGCGGAGATCTACAACATATCCAAAATTGAGATCAATCTGACGGACGGATCTTTAGAAATCATGTCTGCAATCAGATCGAAACTACCCTTCCAGAAATCAAGAAGAGTCAAGAATCTTGGGATACGGATCAAATTCTATCGGATCGCATCATAAACTTCGAAATCTATGCAAAAGGATGCTTGCTCTGATGAATAGTGTCACTTTAAATACTTTTCCACATCGTTTGGTCACTCCCAATTGGCTTGAAAAACTATCCGTTACTAGCCGTTGGGAGGTCAAAATGTACTTTTGCAGAACTAGCCGTTATGCCCTTGCCCGTGCTGGGGTCGACCCAAACTTTTCTGGGGTCGACTCAACTTACTATTCATCAAACTTGGGGTCGACTCAACTTCCTCTAGGGTCGACTCAACCTTGACTGGGGTCGACCCCTGCTACAGTGGGGTCGGCCTTCTCAGAAACCACAGAACCTTGGATTTTCGGCTGTTTTCATTGGGGTCGACTCAACCTATCTTGGGGTCGACCCATGCTACAGTGGGGTCGACTCAAGTTCCATTGGGGTCGACCCTCTCAGAGATTCCAGAGACATGGTTTTGAACACATAACCTTGGGGTCGACTCATATTCAGATGGGGTCGGCTCCATTGGGGTCGACTCAAGTGTTCCTGGGGCTGGCTCCAGCTGGGATCGGCTCAAGGAATCTTGGGGTCGGCCCTCTCAGTGAATTCCAGAGAGATATTTTCTTGAGGCTTCAAACTGGGGTCGGCTCAAGGTTCTTTGGGGTCGGCTCCACTCCTGAGGTCGACTCAAGCATACATGGGGTCGACTCCACTTATTGTTCATCTGTGCTATTTTTGCAGGGGTGTGCCAGATGGTTCCATGGTGTGCTAGGGTCGACTCCACTTATGTGGGGTCGACTTAATCCACACTTTCCTGCATCTTAAGGTTAGACTAATTCATATAATCAATGAAACATATTTCAAACAATTTTGAGTATATGCCACGATAGTTTTACATACCGTTAACAATAAAAATTACTGTTTTGCCCTTAAGAGTATATTTCACTTAAAACTTTGCTGAATTAGAATTAAAAGTTTTCTATCCCTTTTCTACTGCAAATTTTATCTCGTTGTTAATCATTGGAAGACGTCTTGATCTCATTCTCTTAGTATATCATGAATGTATCGAGGGTGTCGTATTCATTAGTGATGTATCACATTAAACTGTGTTATTAATTTGATATTCCATCAATGGTTGTGTTAATCATCGAAATAACACTATCATCCTCAAGGTGCGATTTGTAAAGATGAAGCTTAAGGGCCAAGCACGCATATGGTGGCATAGCATTGAAGAGAAGCTTCATCGACTCCGACAGCCCCCTATTAATGATTGAGAGGAGATGAAACTTCGTCTGAAGAAGAAGTCTCTTCGAAAAACTTCTGAAACTTTGTCAAGAAAGCTCTTTCGTAGAGGAGTATACGGTCCGATTCCATGAGTTGATGATCCGCAGCAACCTCACGGAGATGGATCGATAGTCCCTAACTCGATACCAATCCGGGCTGAGGGATGACATCAAGAGAAAACTGATGATTGAAAGTGTAGATGCCCTATGAGCCAATCATTTGATGGGTTTCTTTTTGTAATCCTCCAAATCATGTACTTTGATACTTGATATATATCAATAAAGGCATTGTGTTTCATCATTTACTGCTTATCTATTTTATTGTTGGATGATGAACCGCATAAATTAGAACATTAGTTTTAGGGTTATGATAAGATCATACCAGTGAGACCTAAAATCTTAAAATCCTAATTGAGAATATTCCTAGTCAAATTGGTATATTGAGTATGGGATCAATATTACCAAAAATACTGGCACATGTTATGTATGCTCGATGTAGAGGGTGATTGATCTCACAATCACTTGTGTGAGACACTAATACAAAGATGTGGGTGCTCATTAGAGGAATGAGTTCACTGAAATGACCAGCCATGAGAACATCTTATGGATTCTTACTTAATTGTCAAAAGATGGTTCTCATAGTAGGAGTTGTGCAAGTGATCCTTAGACCTGAGATCACCATGGTACTTTGTGCACTTGAACCTATGTTTTGGTTTACCCTCATTCACGACATTGCGTTGTGTATGGGGTATTCTGGATATAGTGTATTTTGTACGAAGGTTGTGAGTAGGTCAACAAGGAATCGGTCACTTCTAGTAAGAGAAGGTAACATCCTACTTACTCTAATCTTATGATGATTCAAGAAGCCTTTGATCAAAGCAAAATAAAAAAATTAGAAAGAGTTTCTAATGTTTCATTGCTTGAATTATCATATAAAAGATTGAGAGAGACATGAATAAGTGATTGAGTTTGATATTGATCCATACTCATGCACTTATTCAGGATGTAGTATGACTAAGGGATTGAATTGCACGGTAACTTGCCACTGAAGGGTATGTTTGGATTTGTCCAATATATTCCTCATCTTTCGGATAGATATGATACGTTGCTAGACGTCAATCTTGTCTTGTGGGTTGATCGGATCAAAGAGTTTGATTAGATCAAAGCATCAGAAAGGTTCTGATTGCTAAGTCAGGTTTAGCACTAAATTGGACTTAAATTGGATTAGAGGTATTCTAATCAGGTTAGGTCAACTTGCACCTGCACCTACTGCTGGCTAAGATAAGGAACCTAATGGGTCACACATAAGGAAATTGATCAAGGGTCTAATTGGATTAGATCATGTTTGCAAGATGAACATGCTAGCACGTGTTGCAAATCCTAGCTCCTAATTCAAATTAAATTCAAATCTGATTCTTAGATTAGGTTGATCTAGTATGATTAGATCATGACCTAATATGGGTTAGCCAAGAGTTGGAACCCATTTGGCTTTAATTAGACATGATTTGATTAGGTTTAATGTCTCTTTTAAGTTGGTTAAACCCAATTGGATTGGGTTTGATAGGGCCTTCACTTCTGGACCATTGGATGGCTTCCTGGATGAAGGATCTGGTCCACTAGTTGGCGCCTTCATCTGGACCATTGGATGGCTTCCTGGATGAAGGATCTGGTCCATTGGTTAGTGTCTGAATCTGGACCACTGGATGGCTTTCTGGATGAAAGATCTGGACCATTGGTCAGCGCCTGAATCTGGACCACTGGATGGCGCTTTGGATGAAAGATCTGGACCATTGCTTAGCGCCTGAATCTGGACCATTGGTGATGGCATCTTGCTTCTGGACCATTGGATGGCACCCTGGATGGTGATGCCTTGATTCGGACCATTAGATGGTGCCTAGATCTGGACCATTGGCTTTGGTTCCCTGCATTTGGGCTCTTGGATCATCGGATTTAAGAGGGAGACGTGAGAAAGAAGTGTATCATTAGATACGGCTTTTTCTAAAGCTTGATACACCCTTCTCCTTAGCGCCCCATCATGATGGGATGCCCCTCTTGACACACGCCTCATCATGGTGTGAGGCATGTGGATGGGATGCATCCCTTTGTGATGCATCCCTCCATCTCTTATAAATAAGGAGGCACCCCGGGGTTCTAAAAATCATCCGAGAAAAAGCCTCTCCTTCTCTCTCCCTTATTCCTTCTTTCTTACAAGCCTCTCTCTTTTGTCCTAACCCAAGACAAGAGGGTCATCTTTAGGACAAAAAGGCTAGTGAATATTTTAGAGGTAGAAAGGAAGAAGAAAGTGAAGAAAAATCAGCCAATTAAATTCTTTAGAAGGATTGAACAACTAGAATCAAGTTTTAGTGGAGCTAGAGTCTTGAACCCATTCATGTGTGGATCAACATTGGAGGTTGAACATTTGGGCACCTTAGGACATCTTCAGACATATTGGATATAGCGTGACAGATATTCTTCTATACCAAGATTATATTTTCTACATTATTTGGTTATACTATTAAGGTAATCTTGGCTTATTAGGATTTCATATAATGGATTTTATAAGAAAAATTTTATAATCCCGTATCTTTCGCTGCGCCCTAGGGCACTGGAAAACCCAACAGTGGTATCAGAGCCACCCTTAATCAGTTTAACCAAATGATAATACATGCTATTATCCTGATGCTATGAGATAGCTAGGTTATTTTTGTGCATGATTAGTTTATGCTATGAGATAGTATTATATTCATGTTGTAGCACAGTATAATTGCTAGTGCTAAATTATAGAATATGCAATGAGACCAATATAGTAGTATGAAAACTTTGGGCTGACCCATTCTGGAACAATCGACTCAGTTGGTGTCTAGGAAGGAAGCCACAGGTGGTTACTTAATTAGGACCTCACTCTTTGAGTGAGGAGTGCCTCCCACCTGCTTTTCTGGCTAATTATTTGATTGTCCTTTATGGTTGAGCCTAATGTTAGTAAGATACTACTATTTGAAAGCCCTCACTAAATTTATAATTAAGTCGTAGTGTTAAATGCTTTAAGCTGAGCCATTCTGAATCAATTGACTGAGTTGGTGTCTAGAGAAGACGCTATAGGTGGTTATTTAATTAGGACCTTACTAAGTATGGAGAGCCTCCCACCTGCTTACCTGGCCAACTATTTGATTGATCTCATGGATAAACTAATTGCTGATATAATACTATAAAGTTCCTTCCTTCATGCTTAGATATTATTATGTCAATATCTATGCTAGCTTGTTGTGATTCCCACAAGGCTAGTATTAGGGATTGATATTGTAATATCTTGGTGCATATGATGCATATGGCATATTTTAATATGTTGCTTTGTTGTGATTCCCATAAGGGCAGCATTATTCAAATATGACTGTATAAAAATGAAGGGTTTGACTTAACTAGACACAATAGTTTGTTGTGATTCCCACAAGGCTATATGTGTGCTAGAGGATAGGATAAAGTTGGAAATTGCATGGGATGCAATTGGAAAGAGTTTTCTACCTTTGAACTTATAAGGGCTTGTTGTGATTCCCACAAAGTCCTTTATAAGAAATTTGGATCTCAACCCCACTACGAAAATTAGTACTTTCTCGTTCATCATACTTGAGGGTTATGATATTCGATAAAAATAGTGGGAGTAACAATTAGATAAAAGTCCTTGTCTAATTGAATACATGTCATCATGATTGGTCTGCTTATATTAGTGTTCTTTGTAATTGTAGATTAATTCTGCACAAATGGCATCTTCACTCTCACTTAGAGGTATCTTAGATACAAACAAATTGACTGGTCCCAACTATGTGGACTGGTTGAGGAATTTAAAGATTGTTCTCACACAAGAAAAACTTTTCTACATTCTTGAAATCCCTGACCTAGGGTCAGCAGGAGAAGATGCAACTGAGGAGAAATTGGCCACATATCGTATGTGGAAAAATGACAGTTTGACTATCAAATGTATCATGTTTGCTTCTTTGAATAATGAATTGCAGAGACAGCATGATAGCATGGATACTCACTCCATACTCCTTAACTTGAAGGAGTTATATGGTGAGCAGAGCAGAACTGCTAGATATGAGATATCTAAGCAGTTGTTCCGTGCTAGAATGACCGAGGGGTCGTCTGTGCAAGACCATTGTTTAAAGGTTATAGACTTGATCACTCGATTGAGTCAACTGGGTTTTGTTATGGACAGTGAGCTCAGTCAGGATTTGATCCTATAATCACTAGCCGACTCATTCTCGCAGTTTGTCGTGAATTATCACATGTGTTAGCATCCCTCATATGCCATGAAAATTTTGAAATAATTTTCAGATTGCAGCGGAAAAATATATACAGGATCCGTTCATCGCATGAACATGTTTTAAAACCTTTCGTTTGTAGATAGATTAGAATTAAATTATTTTAAACCATTTTAAAATCATTAAGAAGATCAGATCTTCACCTTGTGTGGATAGATGGTCTTCGTAAATCTGATTTACATGGATTTGTAGAAGGTTCGATGGAAACCGCACACGCGTCCGGCCTCTACGGGTATCCACACGAAGTATTGAACCGATCGAAGCCTTCGTATCTCCCCGGGGTGCTAGCTCCCTTGCAGAGATGGCTTTTGATGGCTGAAGTCCTCCCTTTCAATCAACTCTTGAATGCCTAGGGAGAATGAGGAAGAAGGATGGATCAAAAGGAACAAGAACAAAACAATTGCAGCCTTTTCCTTTTCTTTTTCGTCGGAACCAAGAAATGGGAGGAAGAAGGTCCACCCACGCCTCCCTTTCTTTTCTTTTCCCTTGCAGCTGAAAGGAGGAAGGAAGAGGGGGAGGGTTGCTGCCGAAATGCACAAGGAAAGGATAAAGAAGAGGGGTCACACGCCTCCTCCTTTTGTAGAACTAATGGATAAAGATGAGTTCCTATTTTTTAGGAACTCATCCTTATCCCATTTTTTTGAACAAATAGGAGGGGCGTAGGCCCTTCCTTCTTTCCCCATGCACACACCAAAGGGAGGGGCGTACGCCCCTCCCTCTTATTCATTTAAATCTGCCATTTAAATAAATTAAAGGGTGTTTTAATTTGGGTCTATTGCATGAGTCCAATCCTAGTCAAAATAGGATTTATGTGCACCCATTTTAATTTCCTCCAAATCCTAATCTAATTAGGATTTAATTGAACCATGACTCAATTGAACTCTTCAATCCTAATCCAATTAGGAGTCATAAAATTAATTAGATTAAAATTAAAATTAATTAGGACTTAAAATAATCCTAATCTAATTAGGACTTATTCAAATTTCAGCCCTAAGACAATTAGGACTTTAGAAATCCTATTCCAAATAGGATTCTAATTTAATTTGAAATCCTAATCCAATTAGGACTCCAAGGATCCTACTCCAAAGTAGGACTCATGATCAAGTCCAATTAATTAAATTCAATTAATTAAATTAAATTGCAATCCGATTACAATTGTTCCTTCTTCCAACTACTAACTCTTAGAGGGTTATCCATTTATCAATCTAATTGATTATTTGTGATTCCTAATCATATTCAACCATCGGATAGGTCAATACTTCTAATGTGTGTGACCCCATAGGTTCTATTCTGACTGGTAGTGAGATATATTGCGATCTCTATAATAATATCATTGAAAACTCCTTTAAATGGGTTGAAACAATTTCAACTCAACTCACCAGAGATTATCAACCATCAAGATGATCCCTGTGAGTCTCACCATCCACCAGTGACACCTAGCAGTATGTAGTGGCCACCCAGTAGAATAGAATGATGAACCTCTAGGTGTAGTTATCGTATGATATAGTCCTTCTATCGTGGATCCCTACAGACCGGAGGTCATGGATAACTCGTCAAACCCCGTCGTCTGTCATATGTCTAGATTTATTCGACTTGAGTTCGAGAGTAGAAAACTCTTTTCCACTATATATTCTGCCCTGGCCAAGATCTTAGAACTCAGTCTAATAAATCACATAGGATCACTCCTCATTTATCAAGGTCGATAGATTCCATGTAAGTGCATACCCTACTCCTACAGTGAACTTACTGCAGCCAATCTACACAACAAGGACCCATATGACTAGAGATCATGTATATGTGCAGTCAAACTACAATAACCTAACTGTGAATAGCCGAAGCACCACAGGTCAAAGGACCAGTAACACTACTGCAACATCAACCAAGTCACTGACGAGTGGATAGACATCCAAGTGACTTTTTATCTTAATCACGCTCAGTACCCTTGTTCTCTAACAAGCACCTGTACTATCACTTCAGTGTCCCTACACTGTGGACTCGAGTCTCGTCCATCCATAAGAAAAGCGATCTGTGCACTAATCGGATCGATCACCGTCCTCGTGATGATCTATTGATCAGGAGAATTTAGAAATTAATCACCAATGATACATGGCTCAAATTCTCAACTCTTGAGAATATGTATCATCATCTTACTAATTTCTTGGACGATTCATAGACACATAAACAATATGAATGAAAAGATGCCCATTTATTATTCAATAATAATAAAGTCAAGTACAAATTTATGTTCCAGAATTAATAATGTGTCCACCAGATTGGCTTCTAGGGCATACATCTAACTGTTGCCCAAGGTGACAAGCCAAGAGGGGGGGGGTGAATTGGTTTCTCTTAATTTTTACTATCTTACTTATGTCAATTGATGAGTTAGTGAAATAGAACAATGCACAATACAAACACACAAGAAGTATAGTGGTTCGGTGCTCTCCTAAGCACCTACGTCCACTCCCCAAGCGACCCCTTGGGAATTCACTATAATCCCGCAGATTACAGTTGGATTGTTTTTCGGGCTCATAATCCAAAAACCTTTACACTTTGGTTTTCCGGGATCACCAAAAACCTATGTTGGTTTTACGGGCTCACCAACGAACCTATGTTGGTTTTACGGGCTCACCAACGAACCTTCTCAATTGGTTTTACGGGTTCACCAATAAACCTACACCGTTGGTTTTACGGGCTCACCAACAAACCTTTACAAGGTGATTAATAAAAGAAGGAAGAAAGTTGAAGCTCCTAGATGAGCAAATATAACATTTATAATCTACAAAGAAGAGTTTAGAGAATAGTTATCGCTTGATGAGACTTCTCTCTTCTTTGTTAAGAATGCTTCACTCTTCAAGGGTGGATGGAGCTCTTAATATCTCTTGGAATCTGCTCAACCGCTTTCTTTTGACTCTTGAATGAAGCACTTGGATGAAGAAGATTAGGGCACTTGTCTTTCTTGTGTAAGCTTTGATCTTTTGCAAAAGGATGTTTCCTCTGATGAATAGTGTCACTTTAAATAGTTTTCTTTATCCATTGGACAAGCCCCAATGGTTAGAATTCAAAAACTAGCCATTACTCACTGTTGGGAGGTCAAAAAGTACTTCTGCAGAACTAGCCGTTATGCTTCTGCCCGTGCTTAGGTCGACTCAACTTTTACTGGGGTCGATCCAACTTTCACTTGGGTCGACTCAACATTTACTAGGGTCGACCCTCTCAGAACCACAGAACCTTGCATTTCAGCCTTCCTTCACTTGGGTCGACTCAACATCTTTTTGGGTCGACTTAAGGTTCAGTTGGGTCGACTCAACTTCCACTTGGGTCGACCCTCTCAGGGTTTCCAGAGAACCTATTTTTGAATGTCATTGCCTTTGGGTCGACTCATGTTAACTTGGGGTCGACTCAAGTTTGGGTCGACTCAAGTTTCATTTGGGTCGACCCTCTCAGGGTTTCCAGAGAACCTATTTTTGAATGTCATTGCCTTTGGGTCGACTCATGTTAACTTGGGGTCGACTTAAGTTTGGGTCGACCCTCTCAGGATTTCCAGAGAACTATTTTCTTGAGGCTTGAGGATTGGGTCGACTCATCCTTTACTTGGGTCGACCCAACTACTGTTCATCCGTGCCATTTTTGCAGAAGTGTGCCAGATGGTTTCTTGATGTGCCGGGGTCGACTCAATCAATCTTGGGGTCGACTCAATCCACACTTTGCTGCAACTTAAGGTTAGATTCATCCATATAAACAATGAAATGCATCTTTATCTTATTATACTAATGTACTGAGAGTGACAGACTTATAAATGATGTATCGAATTAACTTGTAACATACTCTTGATTATTGTATTAATCATCAAAATACCACTATCATCCTCAATCTCCCCTTTTTTGATGATTACAAAATATAGAGTATGAGCCTACTGATACTTATCTTAAAATTAGTTTTAAAAGGGCTCAAGTTGCTGAATTTCAGCTTTTCAAATTTGAGAGTGAAGTCTCTCCCTTTTTCATCCAAATATTTCCAATTTGACTTTTGAATTACTCTCCCTTTCTTTTATATTTCATTAAAGATGAAACTTCAAAAATTTGAGATAAAGCATGAGTTTCAGATTATGTATCGAGGTGTGAAAGGTATGTGCCAAATTCTGAAATTCTATATGCCAAATTCTGAAATTCGATTTAAATCTTAGACTTTAACATTTTCATTGTTACAAATTGCTCCCCCTTAAATGTATATCCTTTCCTATTATAATGTTCAACTTGTTTGTCAACTTATTTCTCTTTCCTTGCTCAACTTATTTCTCTTTCCTTGCTTCTCCCCCTTTTTGTTATCATCAAATAGGTGCATGGGAATAGACACAATAATTAACAAATATTTCAGTTTTATTGATCAAAATGGAACATTGTAATACAATAATGCCAAAACAAAACAAATACAATGTTCCTCAATCAAAGTACAAAGTACATGATCAACACAAAATACATATGAGAACTAGATACATATCCTAGGCTCTAATCATAATACCAATATCAGCCTAGGGGGTATCTAATGGCTGTGATCTAGTCCTCATCCTCCTAGCATAAGTGGCGAGGGGAGGTCGAGCCTGATGGGACTGAGTCTGGCGTGGAGCTCGGTGAGCTGGATGACTCTGTGCCGAAATCTCTGACTCAGCTGCCTGGGGCACAGATGGTCCATGAACCTCTCTCTCTCTGTAGAGCTCCTATCTGCTCTCTAAGATCGCTGATCTCAGCAGTCATAATATCCAATCTGCTCGTCAGTCCATCAGTGATAGTCCTCGCCTGAGCTGACATAAGCTCAGTCATCCTACTCCAAAACTCATCTGTGCATCCCGCAGGAACAGATGACGAAGGTCCAGCCTCTAAAGGTGCTGTAGGATGATCCGTAGGCTCCTCATCCTCAGGGATGGGGTCTCCAATCTCTGGTGCATCACCCTCTGGTGCATCACCCTGAATCCCAGCTCCAGCACGTACCCACTGCCTGTTCACCTTCTCATAACCCATGCGAATAAGGGATCGTGCAGTGTATGTGTCAGTGAATAGTAGATGCCTGGAGATCTCTCCCTCTACTGATATATCATGCTGTCTGAAGATCAGGATGAGTATCATACCATAAGGCAGTGAGACTCTGGAGTTGCATATGACCTTTCTCATCTGCCTGAGTATCATAGCCGGGAGATCAGGGGAATGCCCTGAATAATGTGCTCCATGACAACCAGATCTCGCTCAGAAATGAGATCAAATCTCCCGCTCTTCGGAAATAAAATCCGACCTATGAAATTGTGCAACAACCTCATTTCAGCTGAAAGAAAGCTTGCTATTACATTTTCAGAATAATCGAAGTCTTCATTCTCAAGAATCAACTGCAAGGCTCTCAACTTGTTTTCGGGCTTTTCTGGAGTTGCTCCTTCGCAGGGGAGATGAAGCAACTCACTCAAACTCTCTTCGGAAACTCTAACCCTTACTCCTCGAACTTCAGATATAAGCCCTCCCATTCCAGTTTTGAAGAAGGCATAGAACTCACGGACCAATCCTGGGTAGATCACCACATCTAGGGAGCAAAGATACTCCCATCCTTGCCTTCGAATCCATTTTTCCAAACGGAACCCTTCTTGATCCAAAAACTCGGAGTGGATCCTTCTCCCCGTGGTAACCGGTCTCCCCGCAAATTTCGCAAGTTGGACTGAAGGGGAGGGAGAAGGAGGAGGCTCTACACGTGTCTCACCTTGTGGAGACACTGTAGAAGGCTCTGTAGCAGCCCTATCCGCACGGGTGATCCGTGAAACCCTCCCGGATCGCTTGGCTACGGCTCTCTTGGGTCCCATTTCTTCAAGATCTTGATGTAATCTACTGTTTGGAGATGATTGGAGGAGATTTGAGAGTGGGGAATAGGGTTTTCGGAAGAGGACAAAGTAAAAACAGTGCCCTAGATTGCTCACGGATCCCCCTTTTAACAGTGGGGTCCCGTCGTTGGGTCGACCCTAGATTTTTCTTGGGTCGACTCAACGTTGGGTCGACCCTATTCTGGGTTGGGTCGACCCTAGTTCAGAAATTTTTCTTTCTCTTCCTTTTTCCTTTTTAAAAATTTTTCTTTCTTCCAATCCTTACAAATTCTTACTGGGACAATGATACATGAGTAAGGAATCTATAGTGACTAGTTTGACTAATGTTTCATGAGTTTTTAGAAATGGGAGGAGTGTATCATGAGACCGCTTGCTCCCTTTTATATCTCCTCAATAAAAAGGATCACATATGCCTAATTCCCTCCTAAGCGTGCAAAATCTATCTTCACTCAAAGGTTTTGTGAATATGTCAGCTAATTGTTTCTCAGTACATACATGCTCAATACATATGTTTCCATTTTGCACATGATCTCTAATAAAATGATATCTTATTTCAATGTGTTTGGCTTTAGAGTGCTGAACCGGATTTTTAGTAAGGTTGATGGCACTAGTATTATCACACTTTATAGGAATGTTATCTAGTTTAACTCCATAGTCCTCTAGTTGTTGCTTAAACCATAATACTTGAGCACAACAACTACCGGCAGCTATATATTCAGCTTCAGCCGTCGACAGTGCTACTGAATTCTGCTTTTTGCTAAACCATGATACTAAGTTATTTCCTAAAAATTGACATGTTCCACTAGTGCTCTTCCTATCTAATTTACATCCAGCAAAATCTACATCTGAGTAGGCAAGCAAATCTAGACAAGAGTCTCTTGAGTACCATAATCCTATGTTTGTAGTTCCTCTTAAATATCTAAAGATTCTTTTAACAGTACTTAAATGTGACTCCTTAGGATCTGATTGGTATCTAGCACATATTCCCGCACTAAACACGATGTCTGGTCTACTAGCAGTAAGGTAGAGTAAGGATCCAATTAATCCTCTATAAAGCTTAATATCAATCCTTTTTTCTTTCTCATCTTTGTCTAGCTTACTAGTAGGATTCATTGGAGTGCCTACTTCCTTGTGATTTTCATTCCCAAACTTCTTTAATATTTTCCTTGTATACTTAGTTTGATGAATGAAAATACCTTCTTTGGTTTGCTTGATTTGTAATCCGAGAAAGAAACTTAGTTCTCCCATCAAACTCATCTCGAATTCTCCGTGTATTAAATTAGCAAACTCTTTGCAAAGATTATCATTTGTGGCACCAAAGATTATGTCATCTACATATATTTGTACCACTAACAGATTTTCGTCTTTTCTTTTGAGAAAAAATGTTTTATCTACATTTCCTCTACTAAAATCATTATTTAGTAGAAATTTGCTTAATCGATCATACCAAGCCCTAGGTGCTTGCTTCAATCCATATAATGCCTTATGTAGTCTAAACACATGATTTGGCAATTCATGATTCTCAAAACCAGAAGGTTGCTCAACATATACTTCTTCCTCTATAAAATCGTTTAAGAATGCACTTTTTACATCCATTTGATACAATTTGAAATCCATGAAACATGCAAAAGCTAGAAGTAATCTAATAGCCTCTAATCTAGGTACGGGAGCAAATGTTTCATCAAAATCTATCCTTTCTTCTTGATTGTATTCCTTAGCTACAAGTCTAGCTTTATTTCTTATAACTACTCCATTTTCATCTAATTTATTTCTAAAGATCCATTTTGTTCCAATTACAGAGTTATGCTTTGGTCTCTCAGTTAATGTCCATACATTACTTCTTTTGAATTGATTTAATTCTTCTTGCATAGCATTTATCTAATTGGTATCTTTTTCAGCTTCTTCATAAGTCATAACTACTCCATTTTCATCTAATTTATTTCTAAAGATCCATTTTGTTCCAATTACAGAGTTATGCTTTGGTCTCTCAGTTAATGTCCATACATTACTTCTTTTGAATTGATTTAATTCTTCTTGCATAGCATTTATCCAATTGGTATCTTTTTCAGCTTCTTCATAAGTCTTAGGTTCTAACTGTGAAACAAAAGCAAGATAATCATTTAAATTTCTAAGAGAGGATCGAGTTCTTACCCCTTGAGATGGATCACCAATGATTAAGTCTTTAGGGTGTCCATGTGCATACTTCCATTCCTTTGGCAAGTCTTGAGATTGTGGTGGCACGCGATCATTTTCCTTATCTTGATTTGGCACGTCATCAAGATTTAATTTTTCAAAGTTAATAATTCCTGCATCATCATCAAGGATATTTTCTTTCCTAGCAGACTCACTATCAGACTCATCAAATATGATATTAACTGATTCTTCGACTACAAGAGTTCTTTTATTAAATACTCTGTATGCCCTGCTAGATGTGGAGTATCCTAAAAAGATACCTTCATCTGACTTGGCATCAAATTTACTTAGATCCTCCTTGCCATTGTTTAAAATAAAACATCTACATCCAAATACTCTAAGATATTTAGCGGTTGGTTTCTTATTCTTCCAAAGTTCATAAGGAGTTTTCTTGGTTATAGGTCGTATTAAAATCCGATTTAGAATATGGCAAGTAGTGCTTATAGCTTCAGCCCAAAAGTACTTTGGAAGATTTGACTCGCACAACATCGTGCGTGCCATTTCTGCCAAGGTCCTATTTTTTCTTTCAACAACCCCATTTTGTTGAGGCATTCTAGGTGCTGAAAATTGATGTGAAATACCATTTTCATTACAAAATTCTTCAAAGTGTTGATTTTCAAATTCAGTTCCATGATCACTTCGAATTGCTATTATGGTAAGCTTCTTTTCATTTATGATATAATTATAATGTTTCAAGAATGCTGAAAATGCTTAATTCTTATGTGCCAAAAATGAAACCCATGTATATCTTGAAAAATCATCTACTATAACTAGTCCATACTTCTTTCCTCCTAGACTCGCAGTTCTAGTGGGTCCAAATAGATCCATATGTATGAATTCAAAAGGCCTAGTTGTTGATACTATATTCTTTGATTTGAAGGATGATTTTGTTTGTTTTCCTAATGAGCATGGTCCACAAATTTTGTCCTTTTCAAAGATCAATTTTGGCACATCTTTTATTAATTCCTTCTTGACTAGTTTTGATATTAATTCCATACTAGCATGTCCTAGTCTACGATGCCAAAGCCAACTTGTTTCATTTTTCTTTTCTTCATTAGTAATTAAACATAATCCATTTTTCTTGCCTAATTCATGAAGATCTACCATGTAAATATTTCTTTGCCTTTGTCCTATAAGTACAATGCTGTTATCTTTAGGATTTGTGATTATGCATACTGATGCTTCAAATGTGACTTTAAACCCTTTATCACAAAATTGACTTATGCTAAGTAGGTTATGTTTCAAACCATTAACTAATAAAACATTTTCTATGAAGGTAGATGGAGTAATGAAAATTTTATCCTTTCCAATGATATACCCTTTTCCATTGTCTCCATAGGTTACTACTCCACCCTTCTTAGACTCCAAGATGACAAATTGGTCTACGTCACCGGTCATGTGTCTTGAACAGCCGCTATCTAGATACCATCGTTTATCCACCTTATTAGCTGCAAGACACCCCTGCAATCAAGATCAAGAATGAGCTTTAGGTACCCAAACTATGTTGGGTCCTTTAGGGTTAGTACTTGATGTTCCTTTTTGAACCCAAACTTTCTTGGATTTAAGCTTATAATTATTACTCAATTTGTTGTAGCTAGACTTTCTATAGTTACATTCATATGCTTTATGTCCTAATTTATTGCAACAATGACAAGTAATATTTTCATTTTTTGCTTTTACAAATATGTTCTTTAAGTATTTTTGTTTTCTATTTGTTTTATACCCTAATCCAGCCTTATCATATACAGCTTTTTGACTATCAAGAATCATATTTAATTTGGTTGAGCTAAGTGTAAACTTGTCTACTAAGGATTTATATTTTTCAGCATCTTCTTTTAACTTGACATTTTCAGCAATTAGATTCTTGATTTCATTTGTGAGTCTCCTACTTAATGTTTCATAGTTATTAGATAGTTTCAGCTTATCTTTGATAAGAGATTGATTTTCTTCTTTTAGAACTTTATTTTTATTGATGAGTTTTTTGTGTTCTTCCATGAGTTCTAAAAATGCATCATGTAATTCATCAACAGTAAAATCATATTCAAGTTCAGAATCTACCTCATCGTCATTGGCCATATGGTATATTTGGGCCATCTCTTGATGATCTTCCTCTTCCGAACTTGACTCCTCACTTTCACTCCATTCAGCCATGAAGTTCTTCTTTTTAAGTTTTCTTGCCATCCACTTTAATTCCGGGCAATCTATCTTATAATGCCCGGGCTTGTTACACTCATAACAAATTGGTATTTCCTTTTCCTTTTCTTTGTCCTTACCCTTTTCTTTGCTTAAGCTACCTTTGAAGAAGGGTTTCTTTTTATGAAATCTCTTCTTACCTCTCATAAATTTTCTGAATTTTCTTCCAAGCATAGCCATTCCTTCTTCATCAAATTCATCATCATCATCAGATTCTTCCGATTCAGTTTCTTGTTTTGGAGTGGTAGACTTTAGGGCAATGGTCTTTCTTCTCTTGACCTCATCTTCTGAATTTTGCCTCATGGTCAACTCATGGGTCATGAGTGATCCTAGAAGTTCCTCCAATTGCAGTGTATTGAGGTCCTTTGCTTCCTGAATTGCTGTTACCTTGGCCTCCCAAATTCTTGGTAGAGACCTGAGAATTTTTCGCACCAATTCAGAGTTAGTATAAGATTTTTCTAAACTCTTTAGCCCATTTATGATTTCAGTGAAACGAGTAAACATTTCAATTATGGACTCAGTGAATTCCATTTTAAACAATTCATACTTATGTACTAATATGTTTATTTTTGACTCCTTAACTTGATTAGTTTCTTCATGTGTGACCTCAAGTTTATCCCAAATTTCTTTTGCAGAGATGTATGTAGATATTCTATTGAATTCACTTACATCTAGTGAACAGTAAAGTACATTAATCACTTTAGCATTTAGTTGTGCTAGTCTTCTATCACTTTCATTCCGATCCATTTCTGGTTTGGGTATGATAGTGCCCTCCATACTAATTGGGGGTGTGTGAGGTCCTCTAGTTATAATATACCACAATTCATAATCTAGAGCTTGAATGAATATCCTCATCCTAGCTTTCCAGTATGTGTAATTTGTGCCATTAAATAGAGGAGGTCTATTTGTGGATTGCCCCTCACTCATAGAACATCCCACTTGGGTTGTCATGATCTTTGACTCTTGATTGTGAGATCAACAAATACTATAGGAGCACCTTGCTCTGATACCACTTGTTGCCCAAGGTGATAAGCCAAGAGGGGGGGGGGGTGAATTGGTTTCTCTTAATTTTTACTATCTTACTTATGTCAATTGATGAGTTAGTGAAATAGAACAATGCACAATACAAACACACAAGAAGTATAGTGGTTCGGTGCTCTCCTAAGCACCTACGTCCACTCCCCAAGCGACCCCTTGGGAATTCACTATAATTCTACGGATTACAGTTGGATTGTTTTCTGGGCTCACAATCCAAAAACCTTTACACTTTGGTTTTCCGGGATCACCAAAAATCTATGTTGGTTTTACGGGCTCACTAACGAACCTATGTTGGTTTTACAGGCTCACCAACGAACCTTCTCAATTGGTTTTACGGGTTTACCAATAAACCTACACCGTTGGTTTTACGGGCTCACCAACAAACCTTTACAAGGTGATTAATAAAAGAAGGAAGAAAGTTGAAGCTCCTAGATGAGCAAATATAATATTTATAATCTACAAAGAAGAGTTTAGAGAATAGTTATCGCTTGATGAGACTTCTCTCTTCTTTGTCAAGAATGCTTCACTCTTCAAGGGTGGATGGAGCTCTTAATATCTCTTGGAATCTGCTCAACCACTTTCTTTTGACTCTTGAATGAAGCACTTGGATGAAGAAGATTAGAGCACTTGTCTTTCTTGTGTAAGCTTTGATCTTTTGCAAAAGGATGTTTTCTCTGATGAATAGTGTCACTTTAAATAGTTTTCTTCATCCATTGGACAAGCCCCAATGGTTAGAATTCAAAAACTAGCCGTTACTCACTGTTGGGAGGTCAAAAAGTACTTTTGCAGAACTAGCCGTTATGCTTCTGCCCGTGCTTGGGTCGACTCAACTTTTACTGGGGTCGACCCAACTTTCACTTGGGTCGACTCAATATTTACTAGGGTCGACCCTCTCAGAACTACAGAACCTTACATTTCAGCCTTCCTTCACTTGGGTCGACTCAACATCTTTTTGGGTCGACTCAAGGTTCAGTTGGGTCAACTCAACTTCCACTTGGGTCGACCCTCTCAGGGTTTCCAGAGAACCTATTTTTGAATGTCATTGCCTTTGGGTCGACTCATGTTAACTTGGGGTCGACTCAAGTTTCATTTGGGTCGACCCTCTTAGGATTTCCAGAGAACCTATTTTTGAATGTCATTGCCTTTGGGTCGACTCATGTTAACTTGGGGTCGACTCAAGTTTGGATCGACTCAAGTTTCATTTGGGTCGACCCTCTCAGGGTTTCCAGAGAACTGTTTTCTTGAGGCTTGAGGATTGGGTCGACTCATCCTTTACTTGGGTCGACCCAACTACTGTTCATCCGTGCCATTTTTGTAGAAGTGTGCCAGATGGTTTCTTGATGTGCCGGGGTCGACTCAATCAATCTTGGGATCGACTCAATCCACACTTTGCTGCAACTTAAGGTTAGATTCATCCATATAAACAATGAAATGCATCTTTATCTTATTACTAATGTACTGAGAGTGACAGACTTATAAATGATGTATCGAATTAACTTGTAACATACTCTTGATTATTGTATTAATCATCAAAATACCACTATCATCCTCACTAACAACATGAACAAACTGAATTCCTCCCTACCTGAGCTTCTAAATATGCTGAAAACAGCAGAATCTCATATCAAGAAGGACAAGGGTCCGATCATTCTTGTTGGTGAGAGCTCAAAGAAGAAGTCGGACAACAAGGGTTCAAAGAAAAAACTAAACCCTAAGAGTCGCATCAAAAAGAAGAAGGGAAAGAAAGTCTCTGGACCCGATACCTGTTTCCACTGCGGCAAGACGGGGCATTGGAAAAGGAACTGCAAGAGCTTTCTTGCAAGTGTGAAGCCTGATGCAAGTGTTGCATCAAAAGGTATGTTTTTATTACATGCCAATATGACATTAAGTTCTTTTGATTCTAATTTATGGGTATTGGATACCGGTTGTGGTTCTCACATATTCAAATCTTTGCATGGACTGAGAAAATTAGAAGACTGAAGAAAGGTGACTTCGAGCTATATGGCGTTGGAAGAGAATCCATCTAGGCTGAAGCTGTTGGCACCTATATACTGGAGCTACCCTCCGGGAGGTTCTTGAAGCTAGAAGACTGTTATTTTATGCCAAAAATCATTAGAAATGTAATTTCAATTCCTTTGTTACTTAAGAAAGGATTCAAAATAAATGGAAAGAGCAATGGTTGCTCTATTTCTTTATCTAATGAGTATTATTGTCATGGCACTATGGAAAATGGTCTTTTAGTATTATGTCTTAATAATGTTATGTTTCATATTGGCAAAGATAATAAAAGAAAAAGAGAGGATATTAATAATACCCTCCTCTGGCATTACCGATTAGGTCATATTAATGAGACAAGGTTACACAAGTTGTATAAAGATAAATTCTTTGACCCTTATAATTTTGAATCATTAGGAACTCGTGAATTTTGTCTTATGGGTAAAATGACCAAGTCTCCATTCTCAAGACATGGAGAAAGGGCAAGTGAGTTGTTAGAACTCGTACACACTGATGTGTGCGGTCCTATGTCAACTCCAGCTAGAGGTGGATACTTCTTACTTCATCACATTTATGTTAGCAACCCTCATATGCCGTAGGAAATTTCAGAAATTTTCAGATTGCAGCGGAAAGGCATATGCGGGATCCGTTCATCGCATGAACGTATTTTAAAACTTCGTTTGTAGATTGATTAGGATTAAATCTTTTAAATCATTTTATATTATTAGGAAGATCATATCTTCACCTTGTGCGGGTAGATGGTCTCCACAAATCTGATATTCATGGATTTGATGGAAGATTCGCTTGAAGCCACACACGTATCCGGCCTCTACGGGTATCCACACGAAGTAAAGCACCGATTGAAGCTTTTGGATCTCCCCGGGGTGCTAGCTCTCTTGCAGAGATGGCTATTGATGGCTGAAGTCCTCTCTTTTGAATCAACTCTTGATTGCCTTGAGAGGAGGAAGAAGAAGGAGGGATCTAGAAAGAAGAATGCAAGGCCCCTTCGCAGCCTTTTCTTTTCCATGCGCTAGAACCAAAGAAGAAGGTCCAAGAGGAGATGCACGCCTCCTTTTTTTTTCCTTCTTGCTGATGGCGAATGAAAGGAGGAAGAGAGGAGCTCTTGTTCACGGCTGAAAGAAGGAAAAATACCATAAAAATTTGTAGCCCTTTGAAGCCCCCTTTTTATGGCGTGTGGATAGAGATGAGCTCCTAAATTTTAGGAGCTCATCTTTATCCCCTTTTTAATTCAAGTGAGGAGGGGCGTAACCCCTCCTTTTTCCCTCACATATCCAGCTGCCCCTCCCTCTTCTCCCATATGGTTAGCCCCACTTAATCAAATTAAGTGGGGATTGGGTTAGGACTAGCTCTAGGTCAAATCCTATTCAAAATAGGATTATGTGCACCCATTTTAATTCCTTCAAATCCTAATTCAATTAGAATTTAATTGAACCATGACTCAATTGAACTCTTCAATCCTAATCCAATTAGGAGTCATTTAATTAATTAGATTAAAATTAATTAGGACTTAAGAAAATCCTTATCTAATTAGGACTTATTAAATTTCAGCCCTAAGGCAATTAGGACTTTAGAAATCCTACTCCAAGTAGGACTCTAATTTAATTTGAAATCCTAATCCAATTAGGACTCCAAGGATCCTACTCCAAGTAGGACTCATGATCAAGTCCAATTAATTAAATCCAATTAATTAAATTAAATTGCAATCCGATTGCAATTATTCTTTCTTCAACTCACTAACTCTTAGCGGGTTAACCAATTATCAATCAAATTGATTATTTGTGATTTCTAATCATAATTCAACCATCGGATCGGTCAATACCTCTAATGTGTGTGACCCTATAGGTTCTATTCTGACTGGTAGTAAGATATATTGCGATCTCTATCACAATATCATTGAAAATACCTTTCAATGGGTTGAAACAATTCCAACTCAACTCACCAGGGATCATCGACCATCAATATGGTCCCTGTGAGTCTCGCCATCCACCAGTGACATCTAGCAGCATGTAGTGGCAACCCAGTAGATGGAATGATGAACCTCTAGGTGTAGTTATCGTATGATACAGTCCTTCTATCGTGGATCCCTACAGAACGGAGGTCTTGGATAACTCGTCAAACTCTGTCGTCTGTCATAAGTCTAGATTTATTCGACTTAAGTTCGAGAGTGGAAAACTCTTTCTCCACTGTATATATATTGCCCTTGCCAAGGTCTTACGAACTCAGTCTTATAAATCACATAGGATCTCTCCTCATCTATCAAGGTTGATAGATTTTATGTAGGTGCATACCCTACTCCTATAGTGAACCTACTGCAGCCAATCTACACTATAAGGATCTATATGACTAGAGACCATGTATATGTATAGTCAAACTACAATAACCTCACTGTGAATAGCCGAAGCATTGTAGGTCAAAGGACCAGTCATACTACTGCAACATCAAGCAAGTCACTGACGAGTGGATAGACATCCAAGTAACTTCTTATCTTGGTCTCGCTCAGTATCCTTGTTCTCTAACAAGTACCTGCACTATCACCTCAGTGTCCCTACACTGTGGACTCAAGCCTCGTCCATCCATAAGAAAAGCGATCTGTGCATTGATCTTATCGGATCGATCACCGTCCTTGTGATGATCCATTGATCAGGAGCATTTAGAAATTAATCACCAATGATACATGGCTCAAATTCTCAACTCTTGATGTGGAGTGATTGATTATAACCCTATTTGATTTTGATGAGCTCAAAGCATTTGAGTATATCTTATGTTATACTAATGAATTCAATCTAGTGTTTCAAGCAAATATTTGTGAATTTATGTTTAAGTATCTCTAGCCTTGGTTCAATATATTTTGGCTAAGTATGGAACTCAGTTTGAACCAAAGTCTGAAGCTCGATTCGACTCCGAAAGATTACGAGTCGACTCCAAGTGTTTCAGAAGTTCTGGCACATGCTCGAGTCGACTCTGGTACATTATGAGTCGACTCCGACTGAGAACTGACAGAAGGACAGAAAGTTGATTTTCAGACCCTGTCAGCAAGTCGACTCCAGAAGGGTTCGAGTCGACTCCGATGGTTGCCGAGTCGCCTCCCGACGTTTCCGAGTCGACTCCTAAGGGTAACAGAAGAAAGATAGAACGATGTATTTCAGACCCTGCAACCGAGTCGACTCCAGAAGGTTACGAGTCGACTCCGAAGTTTGGCGAGTCGACTCCTAGTTACGTTCAAGTCGACTCTCAGAGGAAAGCAAGACTAAAAGGCAGAGAACCAACTTCGGGGACTCTGAGAGCCGAGTCGACTCCAAGCGCTCCAGAGTCGACTCCCAAGTCAGCCGAGTCGACTCCAAGACGATCCGAGTCGACTCCGAGGCAGTTCAACTCCAAAGACAGAGGATCAGTTTTCGGGCTCTGAGAGCCGAGTCGACTCCAAGGCAGTTCAACTCCAAAGACAGAGGATCGATTTTTCAGGCTCTGAGAGCCGAGTCGACTCCAAGATGATCCGAGTCGACTCCAGAAAGAAATGCAGAAATATAGATCTCTAGAACCCTGAGAACGAGCCGTCTCCAAAAGTGCCGAGTCATCTCCGGATATTGGCGAGTTGACTCCAGGTTTGGCCGAGTCGAACGGGATAGCACTTTAATTCAAATTCTAAACAGTGGGCGAGTCGTCTCCAGTGAAGCATGGGTTGTTGGGAACCCGCCCATGCCGCTGATATTTCAAAATAAAAATCAGATCGCAGCGGAAAGGGGGGCATGTGCGGGATCGACGTTCATCGCATGAACGTTGTTTCGAGACCTTTCGTAATTAGGTAAGAATTAAAACTTTTAAAACTATTAAGAAGATCAAATCTTCACCTTGCGCGGGTAGATGATCACCGCAAATCTGAATTCGTGGTTTTTGGAAGAGGGTTCGCTTGAAGCCGTTCAAACGTCCGGCCTCTACGGGTATCCACATGAAGCAGGATCCGGTCCAAGCTTTCTATCTCACCGGGGTGCTAGCTCCCTTGCAGAGATAACTTTTGATGGCTGATCTCCTCTCTTTCTTTCAACTCATGAATGTACTTGAGAGGAGGAAGAAGAAGGAAGAAGAAGATGAAGAAGCAAGGCCCCTGCAGCCTACTTTCTTTTCCCTGTGTTGGAAGGAGGAAAGGAGGAAGAGGAGGGCGCCATGGCTTCTTTTTCCCTTCTTCTTGCTGGCGGCTGAACCAAGGGAGGGAGAGGGTGGCCACGTGATGGAGAGGAGGGGGATTCCTATATATATTAGGTCAGCCCCAAAGAGTCCTCCTTTTATAACATCTAGGGCTCCTACAAGTTAGGAGCCCTTGATTTATTACCAAGAGGGGCAGCGGCCCCTCTTGTTGCCGCACCAAGAGATCCAAGGAGAAGGGGCGTGAGCCCCTCCCTCTCATGTTGCCCTAATCCTCATCTAATGAGGATTGGGAGGCCCTAATGTGGTTTAGCCTTAATCCAATTAGGCTTAGCCCAAGGGTGAACCAATTTGGATCCAATCTAGGTTAGTCCTAATCCAATTAGGACTTGAATGAACCATGACTCAATTGAACTCTTCAATCCTAATCCAATTAGGAGTCATGTTGATTCATTAGATTAATAATTAATTTAGACTTAAGGAATCCTAATCCAATTAGGATGTATTTAATTTTAGTCCTAATCCAATTAGGACTCTATTTGAATCCGAAGTCCTAATCCAATTAGGATTTCTAGGAATCCTACTCCAAGGAGGAATCCAATTTTAATTCAAAATTCCTAATCTCATTAGGATTGTAGGAATCCTATTCCAAGTAGGAATCCCAGTCCTACTCCAACTAGGATTCCCAGTCCTAATCCAATTAGGACTCTAGGAATCCTACCCGAAGTAGGATTTGTGTTTCAAGTCTAATTAATTAATTCCCTTTGTTCCTTCTTCAACTTCTTATCAATCAAATTGATTTCTTGTGATTCCTAATCACGATTTCAACCATCGGATCGGTCAATACTTCTAGTGTGTGTGACCCCATAGGTTCTATTCTGACTGGTAGTGAGATATATTGTGATCTCTATCACTATATCATTGAAAACTCCTTTCAATGGGTTGGAACGATTCCAACTCAACTCGTTAGGGTTTATCGATCATCGAGATAATCCCTATGAGTCCCACCATCCACCAGTGACACCTAGCAGCATGTAGTGGCTACCCAGCAGAATGGAATGATGAACCTCTAGGTGCAGTTAACGTGTGATACAATCCTACTATCGTGGATCCCTACAGGACGGAGGTCATGGACAACTCGTCAAACCCCATCGTCTGTCATATGTCAAGATTTATTCGACTCGAGTTCGATAGTGGAAAACTCTTTCTCCACTTTATATTACTGCCCTGGCCAAGGTCTTAGAACTCAGTCTAACAAATCACATAGGATCACTCCTCTTCTATCAAGGTCGATAGATTCCTTATAGGTGCATACCCTACTCCTACAGTGAACTTACTGCAGCCAATCTACACTGCATGGACCCATATGGCTAGAGACCATGTATGTGTGCAGTCAAACTACAATAACCTCACTGTGAGTAGCCGAAGCACCGCAGGTCAAAGGACCAGTCACACTACTGCAACATCAAGCAAGTCACTGACGAGTGGATAGACATCCAAGTGACTTCTTGTCTTGGTCACGCTCAGTACCCTTGTTCTCTAACAAGCACCTGCACTATCACTTCAGTGTCCCTACACTGTGGACTCAAGTCTCGTCCATCCAGAAGGAAAGTGATCTGTGCACTGATCGGATCGATCACCGTCCTCGTGATGATCCATTGATCAGGAGCATTTAGAAATTAATCACCAATGATACATGGCTCAAATTCTCAACTCTTGAGAATATGTATCATCATCTTATTAATTTCTTGAACGATTCATAGACACATAAACAATATGAATGAAAAGATGCCTTTTATTTATTCAATAATAAATAGTCAAGTACAAAATTATGTTCCTAGAATCAACAGCCAAATTGGCTTCTAGGGCATACATCTAACAATCTCCCACTTGCACTAAAGCCAATTGGTCATATATCTTAGGCCCATCTTCTCAAGGTGGGCTTCAGTCTTTTGCTGACTCAGCTGCTTAGTGAACGGGTCTGCCACGTTATCCGCGGAGTCTACTCTCTGCACCTCTACATCATAGTCGCGTATGAAATGGAAGCGCCGCTCTATGTGCTTGGATTTCTGATGAGACCATGGCTCCCTAGCTAGTGCTATGGTGCCAATGTTATCGCAGTAAAGTGTTATGGCATCTAATGACATTACACCTAACTCTGCAATTAACTTTTAATCAGAAGGTTTCCACTGCACCCTTAGATACGGCTTAACATTCAGCTTCTAAGGTAGAATCTATAATGATTGGTTGTTTGGAACTCTTCCAATTTACTGAACCACAATTGCACATATTCTGATGTAGACTTTCTATCATCAATATGTGTGCATCCTTCTACTTTCAACTCTGATCTTCTCCCAAAGACCAAGAACATGTCTTTAGTTCTTCTCAAGTACTTAAGACTGTTCTTCACAGCTATCCAGTGCTTCTTGCCTGGATCCGACTGATATATGCTTGTGACACTCACAGTAAGAGCTATATCAGGTCGTGTACACAGCATGGCATACATGAGGCTTCCTATTGCCGATGCATAGGGAATCTTGCTCATGCGTTAAATCTCTTCAGATGTGTTGGGGCACATCTTCTTGGAGAGATGAATTCCATGTCTTAGGGGCAAGAGACCCCTCTTGGAGTTTTCCATGCTGAACCTATTCAGCACCTCCTCTATGTACATTTTCTGTGAAAGGCCAAGCATCCTTTTAGATCTATCTCTATAGACCTTTATTCCCAAAATATAGGATGCTTCCCCAAGGTCTTTCATGGAGAATTCTTTTGACAACCAGACCTTGACCGAGGTTAGCATGGGAATATCATTCCCAATCAGGAGAATGTCATCTACGTACAGTACGAGAAAAACGACAACACTCCCACTAATCTTTTTGTAAACACACGGTTCCTCTTCGTTTTTGATGAAATCAAACGTTTTGATTGCGTCATCGAAACGAGTGTTCCAACTCTGAGATGCTTGCTTTAGTCCATAGATGGACCTTTGCAGCTTGCAGACCTTGTGATCTCCATCACTAGAAGTGAAACCCAAAGGCTGTTCCATATAGATATCTTCATCAAGATATCCATTCAGAAAAGCAGTTTCTCGAAATCGATATCAGATATCGCCTCGTTGTAGGTTTTGGGATCCTGTATGTGATCTCTATCTCCCACTAGGAACATTTCCTCGGTATCCTCTTCTAGTATACCTAAGTATCTATCGAGAGGATGGGAGACCCTACTAGATCTACGAGGTGGTTGAGGGACATCGTGTACTGGCTCTTTATGAATGGGTTCTATAGGATCCATGACTCGTTGCTTTTCAGAGACTTTCTCTTCAAGCTCAATTTTCCTCCCACTGCCTCTATCAAGGATAAACTGTTTTTTCAAGAAGATGGCATGACGGCTCACAAACACATTGTGATCCTCTGAGATGTAAAAATTGTATCCTAATGACTCTTTAGGATATCCTATAAAACGAGCACTTATGGTCCTAGCCTCTAACTTGTCCGCCTGTAGTCTCTTGACGTGGGCCGGACATCCCCAAATCTTGAGATGACCCAGACTTGGTTTCTTACCATGCCATATCTCATACGGTGTGGTAGGAACGGATTTAGAGGAAACTCTATTCAATAAATAAATCGCTGTGAGTAAGGCATCTCCCCAAAGGAACATAGGTAAATCAGTGAAGCTCATCATGGACCTGACCATGTCCAACAGGGTCCGATTCCTCCTCTCTGACACCCCGTTGAGTTGAGGTGTACCCGGAGGTGTCCATTGTGAGACTATGCCGTTTTCTTTGAGATAGTCCCGGGATTCCCCACTAAAGTATTCTCCTCCTCGATCTGATCGAAGAGCCTTAAGAGGTTTTCCAGTTTGTTTTTCTACTTCATTCTTGAACTCTTTGAACTTTTCAAAAGATTCAGACTTGTGTCTCATAAGATACACATACCCATACCGTGAATAATCATCGGTAAAGGTAATGAAGTAAGAATAACGTCCCCTGGCTAGCACATCGAATGGGCCACATACATCTGTATGTACTAGGGTAAGTATTTCAGTGGTCCTCTCCCCATGTCCTACAAAGGGCAGTCTAGCCATTTTTCCTTGAAGACAAGACTCGCAAACTGGATATGACTCGGAAGTCAATGAGCCTAAAAGCCCATCTTTATCCATTTTGTTCATTCTGTCTTCTCCAATATGGCCAAGTCTGAGGTGCCACAAATATCTTTGGTTTATCTCATCTCTGGATCTTTTGGATCCTTTGGCACTCACTTCTTGCTCGGTAACATTCACAGATACATCCATATGTAAATGATAGAGACTGTCAATCATAAAACCATGTGCGACTATTTTATTTCTTAAATAAATAGAACAGCAGTCTTTGTCAAATGTAAAAACATGACCTTCCTGGGCTAGACATGAAACAGAAATCAAATTTCTGCTAGCAGCAGGTACATAATAGCAGTCTCTAAGTAATAAACTAAATCCAGACGGTAGTCGCAGATGGTAGGTGCCCACAGCCACAGCAGCAACTTTTGCCCCGTTGCCGACCCGAAGGGTTACCGCACCTTCTGCCAGCCTTCTACTTTCCTTTAGACTCTGCATGGTAGTGCACAGATGAGCACTAGAACCAGAATCTATAACCCAACTAGAAGTAGAAGAAACCGTTAGATTAGTTTCAATTATGAGCAAGTCTATACCTTCTGAAGGTGTGTCACCTTTCTTGTTCTTCAGGCTCTCGAGGTATGAAGGACAGTTTCTCTTCCAGTGGCCTTCGACATTGCAGTGGAAACATTTTCCTTTGTCGTTAGCCTTTTTCTTTTGAACTTCCTTCTTTGGCTTCTTGTCTTTCTTCTGCTTCTTAGCAGGCTTCTTTTTCTTCCAAGTAGACTTTCTCTTGGAACCAGAAGTCAACTCAGCAACAAGGACATTGCCCCTTGAACCTTTCAAGGCTCCCTCAGCAGTTACCAACATGTTGATTAGTTCCGTCTTAGTGCATTCTATCTTATTCATGTGGTAGTTTACTATAAACTAACCAAATGAATCAGAAAGTGACTGTAGGATCAAATCCACTTGTAATTCCTTGTGCATGTCCATACCGAGCTTCTCAAGCTCCTCTAGGTCCTTGATCATGGTCAGACCGTGATCATGGACAGACTGCCCCTCGCGCATCTTCGCTTTGAAAAGCCTCTTGACTTCAAAACGAGCTGTGCGACTCTGCTCACCATACAACTCTTGCAGGTGTGCCAGTATGTCCCTAGCAGTCTTCATATTTTCATGCTGGCATTGGAGTTCATTAGACATGGATGCCATCATATAGCATTTTACTCTAATGTCATCATCCAACCACTTTTTATGCATTTCACGCTGAACGTCAGTAGGACGTGCTGGTAGTGTGGGGATATCTGAATCGAGTATGTAGCCTATTTTCTCACAGTCCAAAATAATTTTGAGATTTCTAAGCCAGTCTTTGTAATTGGTTCCAGTCAGTCGGTTGGTCTCAAGAATACGGGTCAAAGGGTTTGAAGCCGACATTATATCTGTAGAGAGTAAAGATTCTAGTTAGACTTTTGTACTTGATCCTAATCTGTTCTAAGGTCTTTTAGAACAAATGTAACTCCCACTATTTTCTCGAATTCCTCACACTCCCCTGGTAGGAAAACGGAAATCCCACACGACTAGGATTTCTAGTGGGTACTGCGGTCCCACCGATTTACATGCCACCTCACCTAACAGTTATTGGTGACATATAGATGGATGAGTGTACAACTCTTGTACAATGCTTTTCAAGCATATTGCAGTGTAACTTGGTCTCTAAGCCATGAAGACCTCACCTAACAGTTATTGGTCCCATTTCTTAGTTAAGTCAGACCCACCGTATAACCGTAGGAATAAAGTCGTCATTGGGTCCTCACCTAACAGTTATTGGTGCCCAACCCCACCTTTACCCTACAACATCTCATGTCTATAGAGAGGTCCAGCCCCCCGATGCAACTTGACCACTGTGTCCAGCCGAGACAAATCAACATCAGAAAGGCCTTAGCAGCTCTACTACAGTGGAAGACCTATTGACTTAATATTGGTTAATCAGGTCTTAGTGTTTGCAACTTGAGCCCTTCATAAGAGGTAATCGAACAATTGGCCAGGTAAGCAGGTGGGAGGCTCCCCTTACTCAGAGAGTAAGGTCCTAATTAAGTAACCACCTTTCATGCTTTTCTAGACACCAATTAGATCAATTAATCTAATATGACTTGCTCATGTCGGTTCACTCTCGACTTGATTGAGGAGGTTTTGATTTAGGTCTCAATTGGGTTTGCTACATCACATGTAAACCTATCTACCCGACTCGCATTCACATCACATGCAAACGGTACATCACAGGTAGCTATAATCGCAGCATCAAATAAAGTTAAACTTTAAATAGGTGATGATCATGGATTCTAATTAGGTCGTATTACAAGCACATGCACATCAATCGATCAAGTGGTCTTCAACTCTTGAATTGGTTCCAAGCCTCCTTGATTCGATCCTTGATCAACTCTTGATCCCATCGCCATCAACTGCTTAGATCACCTTTCATCTCATGCCTTTGCTTCAACTTGATCGTTGATGTACATCACATCACAGAAATACAACCAGATGTAAAATAAAAATAAAAATAATTTACATCTCCTTTTAGGAGGCACGCAGGCCTCTCAAAATATCAAATAAGATGCATGCAAGCATCTGAAAAATTACATGACATCGCAGATCACATCGCAGGTCATTACATTTGATACCAAAAGGGTTTGAATCCTATGATCATCACCGTATGCAACAATTATAATTTTCAGATCTAAAAACTAACTGATTATATCATGACATAGGTCGCTGATCATGCTAATCATGATTCTAAACTTTGTAATCCCATTAACATTGCAATTAGAATCATCTTTTTATCACATAAAAATCAGCATGCAAAAAATCAGCACCCCTGAAAAATCTACATGCAGAATTTTTCAGCATGCATGATCATTCAATTTTCAGATCTAATAAGCCTTTAGATAATTAATTCTTACCTTAATCTACGAAGCCTAGGCTCTGATACCACTGTTGGAAACCCGCCCATGCCGCTGATATTTCAAAACAAAAATCAGATCGCAGCGGAAAGGGGGGCATGTGCGGGATCGACGTTCATCGCATGAACGTTGTTTCGAGACCTTTCGTAATTAGGTAAGAATTAAAACTTTTAAAACTATTAAGAAGATCAAATCTTCACCTTGCGCGGGTAGATGATCACCGCAAATCTGAATTCGTGGTTTTTGGAAGAGGGTTCGCTTGAAGCCGTTCAAACGTCCGGCCTCTACGGGTATCCACACGAAGCAGGATCCGATCCAAGCTTTCTATCTCACCGGGGTGCTAGCTCCCTTGCAGAGATAACTTTTGATGGCTGATCTCCTCTCTTTCTTTCAACTCATGAATGTACTTGAGAGGAGGAAGAAGAAGGAAGAAGAAGATGAAGAAGCAAGGCCCCTGCAGCCTACTTTCTTTTCCCTGCGTTGGAAGGAGGAAAGGAGGAAGAGGAGGGCGCCATGGCTTCTTTTTCCCTTCTTCTTGCTGGCGGCTGAACCAAGGGAGGGAGAGGGTGGCCACGTGATGGAGAGGAGGGGGATTCCTATATATATTAGGTCAGCCCCAAAGAGTCCTCCTTTTATAACATCTAGGGCTCCTACAAGTTAGGAGCCCTTGATGTATTACCAAGAGGGGCAGCGGCCCCTCTTGTTGCCGCACCAAGAGATCCAAGGAGAAGGGGCGTGAGCCCCTCCCTCTCATGTTGCCCTAATCCTCATCTAATGAGGATTGGGAGGCCCTAATGTGGTTTAGCCTTAATCCAATTAGGCTTAGCCCAAGGGTGAACCAATTTGGATCCAATCTAGGCTAGTCCTAATCCAATTAGGACTTGAATGAACCATGACTCAATTGAACTCTTCAATCCTAATCCAATTAGGAGTCATGTTGATTCATTAGATTAATAATTAATTTAGACTTAAGGAATCCTAATCCAATTAGGATGTATTTAATTTTAGTCCTAATCCAATTAGGACTCTATTTGAATCCGAAGTCCTAATCCAATTAGGACTCTATTTGAATCCGAAGTCCTAATCCAATTAGGATTTCTAGGAATCCTACTCCAAGTAGGAATCCAATTTTAATTCAAAATTCCTAATCTCATTAGGATTGTAGGAATCCTATTTCAAGTAGGAATCCCAGTCCTACTCCAACTAGGATTTCCAGTCCTAATCCAATTAGGACTCTAGAAATCCTACCCGAAGTAGGATTTGTGTTTCAAGTCTAATTAATTAATTCCCTTTGTTCCTTCTTCAACTTCTTATCAATCAAATTGATTTCTTGTGATTCCTAATCACGATTTCAACCATCGGATCGGTCAATACTTCTAGTGTGTGTGACCCCATAGGTCCTATTCTGACTGGTAGTGAGATATATTGTGATCTCTATCACTATATCATTGAAAACTCCTTTCAATGGGTTGGAACGATTCCAACTCAACTCGTTAGGGTTTATCGATCATCGAGATAATCCCTATGAGTCCCACCATCCACCAGTGACACCTAGCAGCATGTAGTGGCTACCCAGCAGAATGGAATGATGAACCTCTAGGTGCAGTTAACGTGTGATACAATCCTACTATCGTGGATCCCTACAGGACGGAGGTCATGGACAACTCGTCAAACCCCATCGTCTGTCATATGTCAAGATTTATTCGACTCGAGTTCGATAGTGGAAAACTCTTTCTCCACTTTATATTACTGCCCTGGCCAAGGTCTTAGAACTCAGTCTAACAAATCACATAGGATCACTCCTCTTCTATCAAGGTCGATAGATTCCTTATAGGTGCATACCCTACTCCTACAGTGAACTTACTGCAGCCAATCTACACTGCATGGACCCATATGGCTAGAGACCATGTATGTGTGCAGTCAAACTACAATAACCTCACTGTGAGTAGCCGAAGCACCGCAGGTCAAAGGACCAGTCACACTACTGCAACATCAAGCAAGTCACTGACGAGTGGATAGACATCCAAGTGACTTCTTGTCTTGGTCACGCTCAGTACCCTTGTTCTCTAACAAGCACCTGCACTATCACTTCAGTGTCCCTACACTGTGGACTCAAGTCTCGTCCATCCAGAAGGAAAGTGATCTGTGCACTGATCGGATCGATCACCGTCCTCGTGATGATCCATTGATCAGGAGCATTTAGAAATTAATCACCAATGATACATGGCTCAAATTCTCAACTCTTGAGAATATGTATCATCATCTTATTAATTTCTTGGACGATTCATAGACACATAAATAATATGAATGAAAAGATGCCTTTTATTTATTCAATAATAAATAGTCAAGTACAAAATTATGTCCCTAGAATCAACAATGTGTCAGCCAAATTGGCTTCTAGGGCATACATCTAACATGGGTCGACTCCAGCAACAGCCGAGTCGACTCCAGATCGAGCGAGTCGACTCCGACCCCAACAGATACATTATCAGGAGTTGCAGATTGTGCAGAACGGCCACAAATTAGTGTCTAATGGCTAGTTTTCAATAGGGACTACTTAAATTGTCAGAGTGAACAGTAGTAGACACTAAGAGAGCTATTCCATTCAAACAAAAAGGGATTTCCACCTACCAAAGGCTCTCAAGAGTAAATACAAAAGAAAGAAGGAAGAAGCGCATTGAACTCCATCCAACAAACTCTTTCCTTCACATTGAAGGCTCTCCTTCTGACATCAATTCTTTAGCGCATTCAAAAAGGAGACTCAGAGTTCGAGAAGCCCCTTCTTCCTCTTCCAAAATCTATTTGAGGGCTTCTAACTCTTCTCTTTTCATATTGTTTAATATTTGCTTATTAAGAAGCTTTCCTTGTAACTTTTTCCAAACTATTTTCTTACTTGATTCAATCAGGAGATTGAATCAAGGGTTGTAAGGTTTGTTGGCGAGCCGAAGTTAAAACCAATGGTGTAACGGTTCGATTGTGATCCCGGAAAAACAATCGGATGGTTCTAGTCGGTGAGCCTGTAAAAACCGACCGAGTTCGTTGTGATCTCGTGAAAACAACAAGTTGGGTTGTAAACTTGTAAAACAACCGGCTGTAATCCTAGGGATTATAGTGAACTCCCAAGTGAAGCTTGGGGAGTGGACGTAGGAGTAAGGGTTAGCTCCGAACCACTATAAAACCTCTTGTGTTTGTAATTGGTTCATTGTCTCTTCCATCCTCTCTACTCACTACAACTAGTAATCTAATTAATCTGCCTGCAATAATCTTAATTAGTTACTCATTAAGTTTTAATTTGCAATTATTACTTAAAACCCAATTCAACCTCCCTCTTGGGTTGTCTTCTTGGGCAACAAGTGGTATCATAGCCGGAGCTCTTATATTAAAAGAGTAAAAGATCAAAATGACAACCCCTTTTGGATTTTCTCTTAGTGAGGGGCAATCCACCAATAGGCCTCCATTCTTTAATGGAACCAACTACACCTATTGGAAGGCTAGGATGAGGATATTCATCCAAGCCCAAGATTATGATGTTTGGAGCATCATAGTTAATGGACCATACATTTCTTTTATTTATGTAGATAACATTGCTATACCCAAGCTTGAAAAAGATTGGGATGACAATGATAGAAGGAAGGCACAACTAAATGCCAAAGCAATGAATATGCTTTACTGTGCCTTAGACCATAATGAATTCAATAGAATCTCTACTTGCAATTCTGCAAAAGAGATATGGGACAAACTTGAAGTGACCCACGAGGGCACGAATCAAGTAAACTAGTACATAAGTATGAACTATTTAAGATGAAATCTAATGAAACTATCACTTGCATATTTACTAGATTTACTGATATTGTCAATGGCCTAAAAAGCCTTGGCAAAAGTTGTACTAACAGTGACCTTGTCAGAAAAATTCTTCGATCTTTGCCAAGGTCGTGGGAAGCCAAGGTAACAGCGATCCAAGAAGCCAAGGACTTGAACAAGCTACCACTTGAGGAGCTTCTTGGATCCCTGATGACGCATGAGCTCACAATGAAACAACACAGCGAAGAAAAATCCTCTCATAAGAAAAAGATAATAGCCCTCAAATCTACTTCTTCTAACAAGGATCTATCTTGCAGTAGCAGCAGCGAAGAAGAAGATAATGAGGGAGATGATGAAGAGGCTCTTCTCGTGTGAAAGTTCAGAAGATTCATCAACCGGAAGAAGTCCTTTCATCAGAAGAGAGGTTCCTCAAGTTCCTACAACAAGGATAAAGGTAAGGAAAGGGAAAATGAGGGAATCGGATGCTATGAATGCAAGAAGCCGGGACATTTCAGAGTAGACTGTCCCTTGCTGAAGAAGGGCAGCAAATACAAGAAAAAGAAAGTTCTCGTCTCCACTTTGACAGACTCCGATTCATCATCATCATCATCGAATGAGGAACAAGAGGAAAAAGCTAATTTTTGCTTCATGGCAAATGATAATGAGGTAACATCTGAAACTCAGTTAGAGTTTACTTTTGATGAATTGTATGATGCCTTCAATGAACTAATGGATGAGTATAAATCCTTAACTCTTAAAAACAAAGATTTGAGGGTGACTAATAAATCGTATAGTCATAAAAATGATAGTCTAATTAAGAAAAAGGACTCCATTATTAAAGAAAACTTAGAACTTAAAACAAGTAATCATCTATTAACTCAAAAGAACTGTACCTTAATTAAAGACAAAGAAAGGTTAACTAAAGATATTTCAGAATATAAAAACAGTAATCAAATTATAAAAGATAATCTTACAAAAGACTTAAGCTTACTAAAAACAGAAAAACTGAACTTAACAAAAGAACTTGACAAATACAAACCTATTGTAGAAAAGTTTACGTATAGTTCAGAAAAATTGGAGATGATTCTTAATAGTCAAAGAGCTGTGTTTAATAGAGCTGGTTTAGGGTATAAGCCTAAGAATAAGCAAAAGTTTCTTAAAAACTTTTTCGTAAAAGCTGGGGAAAGTAAAACTAAAAATATAACCTATTTTTGCTGTGGAAAAGTAGGGCATAAAGTTAATATGTGTGACCATAGAAAGACAAAAGATAAGAGAAATATTAAAAAGATTTAGGTTCCAAAAGGAACCAACATTACTAACCATGAAGGACCCAAGAAAACTTGGGTACCTAAAATTGTATGATTTTCTTGTGTAGGAGTATCTTGCAGCCAAGGTCGACAAAAACTGTTGGTACTTGGATAGTGGCTGCTCAAGACACATGACGGGTGACAAGGAGCAATTCTTCACCCTAGAGCTTAAAAAGGGAGGTGCAGTTACCTTTGGAGACAATAGCCAAGGTCACATCATTGGTATAGGTAAAGTACAAATTACCTCTTCAATCTTTGTTGATAATGTCGATTTGTAGATAGTCTTAAGCATAACTTACTTAGCGTTAGTCAATTATGTGATAGAGATTTTGATGTTCTGTTTAAGCTAACTCTATGCATCATAACCAACTCAATTGACAATAGCTTAATATTCAAAGGAATAAGACGTGGCAATGTGTACGTAGTAGATCTTGAAGATCTTGCCAGAAATAATCCTTGCTTAGTAGCTAGTGATACTAAGGTTAATGATGCAAGTTGGTTATGGCACCGTAAGTTAGGTCATGCAAATATGGATACAATATCAAAACTAGTTAAAAGAGATTCTGTAATAGGTTTGCCAAAACTAAAATTTGAGAAAAATAAAATTTGTGAGGCATGTCAATATGGCAAACAATCTAGAAGCTCTTTTAAATCCATAAATTGTGTCACTACTACTAGACCCCTTGAACTACTACACATGGATCTATTTGGACCAACTAGAACCACAAGTCTTGGTGGAAACAAGTATGGCCTTGTCATTGTAGATGATTTTTCTAGATACACATAGGTCATGTTCTTCGCTCATAAAGATGAAGCATTTTCAGTATTTAAGAAATTTCATAAGAAAGTTACTAATTCAAGAAATGCTTCAGTTATAGCTATTAGGAGTGATCATGGAACGGAATTTGAAAATCATCTATTTGATGAATTCTGTTGTAAAAAGGGAATAACTCATAATTTCTCTGCACCTGGGACACCACAACAAAATGGAGTTGTGAAAAGAAAGAATAGAACCTTAGAGGAAATGGCTAGAACCATGTTGTGTGAAAGTAACCTCCCTAAGTATTTTTGGGGAGAAGCCATTAACACATCATGTCATATATTAAATAGAGTTTTATTGAGACCAATTATAAAGAAAACACCTTATGAACTTTGGAGAGATAGAAAGCCCAAAGTAAACTATTTTCATGTTTTTGGGTGTAGGTGTTTCATTCATAATAATGGGAAAGATACCTTAGGTAAATTTGATTCTAAATCTGATGAAGGTATCTTTTTGGGATATTCTACATCAAGTAAAGCTTATAGAGTCTTTAACAAAAGAACCCTTGTTATTGAAGAGTCTATACATGTTGTTTTTGATGATACTAATGATATCTCTTCTAGCAAGAGAGTAGTTCTTGATGATGATGCAGAAATACTTGAGAAAAAGATAGATGATATGACATTACAAGAGAATGAACCGAAGCAAATTGGAGAAACTTCAACAAGCCAAGAGGTAATTGATGATCATGGGCTTACAAAGGCTTGAAGGTATGCATACGGTCACTCTAAAGAATTAATATTAGATGATCTATCACAACCTATTAGAACTAGAGCTTCTCTTAGGAACTTAAATAATCACCTAGCTTTTGTTTCACACTTAGAACCTAAAAACATTGGAGAAGCTGAAAATGATGTAAATTGGATAAATGCTATGCAAGAAGAACTAAACCAATTTACTAGAAACAAAGTATGGAACTTAGTTGAACGACCCACTGAATACTCAATAATAGGAACTAAATGGATATACAAAAATAAACTTGATGAAAATGGAGTTGTGATTAGGAATAAGGCTAGACTAGTAGCAAAGGGCTATAATCAAGAAGAAGGTATAGACTTTGATGAGACTTTTGCTTCTGTAGCTAGACTTGAAGCAATTAGATTGTTACTAGCATTTGCATGCTCTAAATACTTCAAACTATTTCAAATGGATGTAAAAAGTGCCTTTTTGAATGGGTATATTAATGAGGAGGTGTATGTAGAACAATCTCCTGGTTTTGAAAATCATCAATACCCCAATCATGTTTATAAACTAAACAAAGCACTTTATGGTCTAAAACAAGCTCCTAGAGCATGGTATGAAAGACTTAGCAAATTTATATTAGATCATGAATTCTCTAGAGGGAATGTTGATACAACACTGTTTTTAAAGAAGAAAAATAAAGATATGTTAGTAGTACAGATTTATATAGATGATATTATTTCGGTGCTACTAACAATCGCCTCTGCGAAGAATTTGCTGACTTAATGCAGAGTGAATTTGAAATGAGCATGATGGGAGAGCTGAACTATTTCCTCGGGCTCCAAATCAAACAATCTAAAGAAGGCATCTTCATCAATCAAGCAAAATACATCAAGGAGATGCTTAAGAAGTTTGATATGGATGGAAACAATGTTGGGAACCCGCCCATGCCGCTGATATTTCAAGACAAAAATCAGATGGCAGCGGAAAGGGGGCATGTGCGGGATTAACGTTCATCGCATGAACGTTGTTTCGAGACCTTTCGTAATTAGGTAAGAATTAAAACTTTTAAAACCATTAGGAAGATCAGATCTTCACCTTGCGCGGGTAGATGATCACCGCAAATCTGAATTCGTGGTTTTTGGAAGAGGGTTCGCTTGAAGCCGTTCAAACGTCCGGCCTCTACGGGTATCCACACGAAGTAGAGGACCGATCAAATCTTTCTTGTCTTCCCGGGGTGCTAGCTCCCTTGCAAAGACTTCTTTTGATGGCTGATCTTCTCTCTTTCAATCAACCCTTGATTGTGCTTGAGAGGAGGAAGAAGAAGGATGAAGAAGAGGAAGAAGAAGAATCCCCACACGGCCTTCTTTTCTTCCTTGCGTTGGATGAAGGAAGGGAAGGGGAGGAGGCCGCCAACACTTGGAGAGCTTCTTCCCTTGCTTGCGGCTGAACCAAGGGAGGAGAGGGGCTGGTGGCGGCAGCAAGAGGAGGAAGAGAGCACACCCTAGGGCGCCGGCCCTAGGTCCCCTTTTATAAGCATCAAGGGCTCCTACAAGTTAGGGGCCCTTGACTACTTTCTTTCTTTGGAGCGCCGGCCCCTTCTCTCTTCTTGTCGCCCTAACCAATTGGAGAGGGGCTGATGCCCCTCTTACTTGGTTAACCTAATCCTCTTCCAAAAGAGGATTAGGTGCCCTTTTCATGGTTTAGTCCTAATCTAATTAGGATTAGCCAAATTGGGTTCAATCTATGCTAGTCCTAATCCAATTAGGACTTGAATGAACCATGACTCAATTGAACTCTTCAATCCTAATCCAATTAGGAGTCATGTTGATTCATTAGATTAATAATTAATTTAGACTTAAGGAATCCTAATCCAATTAGGATTTGTTTAATTCTAGTCCTAATCCAATTAGGACTCTAATTTAAATTCGGAGTCCTAATCCGATTAGGACTCTGGAAATCCTACTCCAAGTAGGAATCCAATTTTAATTAAAAACTCCTAATCTCATTAGGATTTTGGAAATCCTATTCCAAGTAGGAATCCCAGTCCTACTCCAACTAGGATTCCCAGTCCTAATCCAATTAGGACTCTAGGAATCCTACCCGAAGTAGGACTCTTGTTTTAAGTCCAATTAATTAATTTCCTTTGTTCCTTCTTCAACTTCTTATCAATCAAATTGATTACTTGTGATTCATAATCACTTTTCAACCATCGGATCGGTCAATACTTCTAGTGTGTGTGACCCCATAGGTTCTACTCTGACTGGTAGTGAGATATATTGTGATCTCTATCACTATATCATTGAAAACTCCTTTCAATGGGTTGGAACGATTCCAACTCTACTCATTAGGGTTTATCGATCATCGAGATAATCCCTATGAGTCCCACCATCCACCAGTGACACCTAGCAGCATGTAGTGGCTACCCAGTAGAATAGAAAGATGAACCTCTAGGTGCAGTTAACATGTGATGCAGTCCTACTATCGTGGATCCCTACAGGACGGAGGTCATGGACAACTCGTCAAACCCCATCGCCTGTCATATGTCAAGATTTATTCGACTTGAGTTCGATAGTGGAAAACTCTTTTTCCACTTTATATTACTGCCCTGGCCAAGGTCTTAGAACTCAGTCTAACAAATCATATAGGATCACTCCTCTTCTATCAAGGTCGATAGATTCCTTATAGGTGCATACCCTACTCCTACAGTGAACTTACTGCAGCCAATCTACACTGCATGGACCCATATGGCTAGAGACCATGTATGTGTGCAGTCAAACTACAATAACCTCACTGTGAGTAGCCGAAGCACCGCAGGTCAAAGGACCAGTCACACTACTGCAACATCAAGCAAGTCACTGACGAGTGGATAGACATCCAAGTGACTTCTTGTCTTGGTCACGCTCAGTACCCTTGTTCTCTAACAAGCACCTGCACTATCACTTCAGTGTCCCTACACTGTGGACTCAAGTCTCGTCCATCCAGAAGGAAAGTGATCTGTGCACTGATCGGATCGATCACCGTCCTCGTGATGATCCATTGATCAGGAGCATTTAGAAATTAATCACCAATGATACATGGCTCAAATTCTCAACTCTTGAGAATATGTATCATCATCTTATTAATTCTTTGGACGATTCATAGACACATAAATAATATGAATGAAAAGATGCCTTTTATTTATTCAATAATAAACAGTCAAGTACAAAATTATATCCCTAGAATCAACAATGTGTCAGCCAAATTGGCTTCTAGGGCATACATCTAACAATCTTCCACTTGCACTAAAGCCAATTGGTCATATATCTTAGGCCCATCTTCTCAAGGTGGGCTTCAGTCTTTTGCTGACTCAGTGTTGGGAACCCGCCCATGCCGCTGATATTTCAAAAATTTTTCAGATGGCAGCGGAATCGGCATGCACGGGTTTGACGTTCATCGCATGAACGCTTGTTTCGAGACCTTTCGTAATTAGGTAAGAATTAAAGCTTTTAAAACAATAGGAAGATCAAATATTCACCTTGCGCGGGTAGACGATCACCGCGAATCTGAATTCGTGGTTATGGGAGAGGGTTCGCTTGAAGCCGTTCAAACGTCCGGCCTCTACGGGTATCCACACGAAGTAGAGAACCGATCAAAGCTTTCTTGTCTTCCCGGGGTGCTAGCTCCCTTGCAAAGACTCCTTTGATGGCTGATCTCTTCTCTTTCTTTCAACTCTTGAAAGTGCTTGAGAGGAGGAAGAAGAAGGTTGAAGAAGAGGAAGAAGAAGAATCCCCACGCAGCCTTCTTTCTTTTCCCTGCGTTGGAAGGAAGAAGGGAGGAAGAGGATGCCGCCAACCTTTGGCCTTGGTCTTCCTTGCTTGCGGCTGATCACAAGAAGAGAGGAGAGGGAGGCTCACGGCAAGGAGAAGGAGGAGTTCTTCTATGCTTAGGGCGCCGGCCTCACACCTCCTTTTATAGCCATCTAGGGTTCCTACTAAGTAGGAGCCCTAGACATCTTTCCAAAGAGGGGGCGCCGGCCCCCTCTCTTGTGCCGCACCAATGGATCAAGGGGGAGGGGCTTGCGCCCCTCCCTCTTGGTAAACCCTAGTCCACATTAGGGTTTGCATTGCCCTAATGTGGTCAAGCCCTAATCCTATTAGGTTTAGCCCAAGGGTGAACCAATGGATCCAATCTAGGTAAGTCCTAATCCAATTAGAACTTGAATCAATTTTGACTCAATTGAACTCTTCAATCCTAATCCAATTAGGAGTCTTATTGATTCATTAGATTAATAATTAATTGTGACTTAAGAAACCCTAATCCATATTAGGATGTATTTAGTCCTAATCCAATTAGGATTAGATTTGAATCCGAAGTCCTAATCCAATTAGGATTCCTAGGAATCCTACTCCAAGTAGGAATCCGATTTAGATTCAAAATTCCTAATCTCATTAGGATTGAGGAATCCTATTCCAAGTAGGAATCCCAGTCCTAATCCAATTAGAACTCTAGGTATCCTACCCGAAGTAGGATTCTTGTTTCAAGTCCAATTAATTAATTCCTTTTTCCTTCTTCAACCTTTTATCAATCAAATTGATTTCTTGTGATTCCTAATCATGATTTCAACCATCGGATCGGTCAATACTTCTAGTGTGTGTGACCCCATAGGTTCTATTCTGACTGGTAGTGAGATATATTGTGATCTCTATCACTATATCATTGAAAACTCCTTTCAATGGGTTGGAACGATTCCAACTCAACTCATTGGGGTTTATCGATCATCAAGATAATCCCTATGAGTCCCACCATCCACCAGTGACACCTAGCAGCATGTAGTGGCTACCCAGCAGAATGGAATGATGAACCTCTAGGTGCAGTTAACATGTGATATAGTCCTACTATCGTGGATCCCTACAGGACGGAGGTCATGGACAACTCGTCAAACCCCATCGTCTGTCATATGTCAAGATTTATTCGACTCGAGTTCGATAGTGAAAAACTCTTTCTCCACTGTGCATACTGCCCCGGCCGAGGTCTTACGAACTCAGTCTTATAAATCACATAGGATCTCTCCTTATCTATCAAGGTCGATAGATTCCATATAGGTGCATACCCTACTCCTACAGTGAACTTACTGCAGCCAATCTACACTGCATGGACCCATATGGCTAGAGACCATGTATGTGTGCAGTCAAACTACAATAACCTCACTGTGAGTAGCCGAAGCATTGCAGGTCAAAGGACCAGTCACCTACTGCAACATCAAGCAAGTCGCTGACGAGTGGATAGACATCCAAGTGACTTCTTGTATTGGTCACGCTCAGTACCCTTGTTCTCTAACAAGCACCTGCACTATCACTTCAGTGTCCCTACACTGTGGACTCAAGTCTCGTCCATCCAGAAGGAGAGTGATCTGTGCACTGATCGGATCGATCACCGTCCTCGTGATGATCCTTTGATCAGGAGCATTTAGAAATTAATCACCAATGATACATGGCTCAAATTCTCAACTCTTGAGAATATGTATCATCATCTTATTAATTTCTTGGACGATTCATAGACACATAAACAATATGAATGAAAAAGATGCCTTTTATTTATTCAATAATAAATAGTCAAGTACAAAATTATGTCCCTAGAATCAACAATGTGTCAGCCAAATTGGCTTCTAGGGCATACATCTAACAATCTCCCACTTGCACTAAAGCCAATTGGTCATATATCTTAGGCCCATCTTCTCAAGGTGGGCTTCAGTCTTTTGCTGACTCAGCTGCTTAGTGAAAGGGTCTGCCACGTTATCCGCGGAGTCTACTCTCTGCACCTCTACATATTTCTTCTCCACATAGTCGCGTATGAGGTGAAAGCGCCGCTCTATATGCTTAGACTTCTGATGAGACCTTGGCTCCTTAGCAAGGGCTATGGCGCCATTGTTATCGCAGTAGAGTGTTATGGCATCTGATGTCATCACATCCAGCTCTGCAATGAATTTCTTGAACCAGAAGCCTTCCTTAGCAGCTTCAGAGGCGGCGATGTATTCGGCTTCCATAGTCGAATCAGCAATGATCGGTTGTTTAGAACTCTTCCAATTCACCGTACCACCATTGCACAAGAACACGTATCCAGATGTTGACTTCCTGTCATCGACATCAGTCATGAAGTCTGAATCTGTGTACCCTTCTACCTTTAACTCTGATGATCCTCCAAAAACCAAGAATAAATCTTTAGTTCTTCTCAAGTACTTAAGAATATTCTTCACAGCTGTCCAGTGTTCTTCACCTGGATTCGACTGATATCTGCTTGTGACACTCACAGCAAGAGCTATATCAGGTCGTGTACATAGCATGGCATACATGAGGCTTCCTATTGCCGATGCATAAGGAATCTTGCTCATGCGTTGAATCTCCTCAGGTGTGTTGGGGCACATCTTCTTGGAGAGATGAATTCCATGCCTTAGGGGTAAAAGACCCCTCTTGGAGTTTTCCATGCTGAACCTCTTCAGCACCTCCTCTATGTACATTTTCTGTGACAGGCCAAGCATCCTTTTAGATCTATCTCTATAGACCTTTATTCCCAAAATATAGGATGCTTCCCCAAGGTCTTTCATGGAGAATTCTTTTGACAACCAGACCTTGACCGAGGTTAGCATGGGAATATCATTCCCAATCAGGAGAATGTCATCTACGTACAGTACGAGAAAAACGACAGCACTCCCACTAACCCTTTTATAAACACATGGTTCCTCCTCGTTTTTGATGAAATCAAACGTTTTGATTGTATCATCGAAACGAGTGTTCCAACTCCGAGATGCTTGCTTTAGTCCATAGATGGACCTTTGCAGCTTGCAGACCTTGTGATCTCCATCACTGGAAGTAAAACCCAAAGGCTGTTCCATATAGATATCTTCATCAAGATATCCATTCAGGAAAGCAGTTTTCACATCCATCTGCCAGATTTCATAATCACGAAATGCTGCAATGGCAAGCAATGTTCGGATGGATTTTAGCATGGCTACAGGTGAAAAGGTCTCCTGATAGTCAATGCCTTCGCGCTGACTATACCCTTTCGCCACAAGCCTTGCCTTATAGGTCTCTACCTCTCCATCCGAACCTATCTTCCTTTTGTAGATCCATTTGCATCCAATAGGTACAATACCTTCTGGTGGATCTACTAAGGTCCAGACTTGGTTGGAATGCATGGAGTCTATCTCTGACTTCATAGCTTCCAGCCATTTCTCGGAATCGATATCAGATATCGCCTCGTTGTAGGTTTTGGGATCCTGTATGTGATCCCTATCCCCCACTAGGAACATTTCCTCTGTATCCTCTTCTAGTATACCTAAGTATCTATCGGGAGGATGGGAGACCCTACTAGATCTACGAGGTGGTTGAGGGACATCGTGTACTGGCTCCTTATGAATAGGTTCTATAGGATCCATGACTCGTTGCTTTTCAGAGACTTTCTCTTCAAGCTCAATTTTCCTCCCACTGCCTCTATCAAGGATAAACTGATTTTCCAAGAAGATGGCATGACGGCTCACAAACACATTGTGATCCTCTGAGACGTAAAAATTGTATCCTAATGACTCTTTAGGATATCCTATAAAACGAGCACTTATGGTCCTAGCCTCTAACTTGTTCGCCTGTAGTCACTTGACGTGGGCCGGACATCCCCAAATCTTGAGATGACCCAGACTTGGTTTCTTACCATGCCATATCTCATACGGTGTGGTAGGAACGGATTTAGAGGGAACTCTATTCAATAAATAAATCGCTGTGAGTAAGGCATCTCCCCAAAGGAACATAGGTAAATCAGTGAAGCTCATCATGGACCTGACCATATCCAATAGGGTCCGATTTCTCCTCTCTGACACCCCGTTGAGTTGAGGTGTACCCGGAGGTGTCCATTGTGAGACTATGCCGTTTTCTTTGAGATAGTCCCGGAATTCTCCACTAAGGTATTCTCCTCCTCGATCTGATCGAAGAGCCTTAAGAGGTTTTCCAGTTTGTTTTTCTACTTCATTCTTGAACTCTTTGAACTTTTCAAAGGATTCAGACTTGTGTCTCATAAGATACACATACCCATACCGTGAATAATCATCGGTAAAGGTAATGAAGTAAGAATAACGTCCCCTGGCTAGCACATCGAATGGGCCACATACATCTGTATGTACTAGGGTAAGTATTTCAGTGGTCCTCTCCCCATGTCCTACAAAGGGTAGTCTGGCCATCTTTCCTTGAAGACAGGACTCGCAAACTGGATATGACTCGGAAGTCAATGAGCCTAAGAGCCCATCTTTATCCATTTTGTTCATTCTATCTTCTCCAATATGGCCAAGTCTGAGGTGCCACAAATATCTTTGGTTTATCTCATCTCTGGATCTTTTGGATCCTTTGGCACTCACATCTTGCTCGGTAACATTCACAGATACATCCATATGTAAATGGTAGAGACTGTCAATCATAAAACCACGTGCGACTATTTTATTTCTCAAATAAATAGAACAGCAGTCTTTGTCAAATGTAAAAACATGACCTTCCTGTGCTAGACATGAAACAGAAATCAAATTTCTGCTAGCAACAGGTACATAATAGCAGTCTCTAAGTATTAAACTAAATCCAGACGGTAGTCGCAGATGGTAGGTGCCCACAGCCACAGCAGCAACTTTTGCCCCGTTGCCAACCCGAAGGGTTACCGCACCTTCCGCCAGCCTTCTACTTTCCTTTAGGCCCTGCATGGTAGTGCACAAATGAGCACTAGAACCAGAATCTATAACCCAACTAGAAGTAGAAGAAACCGTTAGATTAGTTTCAATAATGAGCAAGTCTATACCTTCTGAATGTGTGTCACCTTTCTTGTTCTTCAGGCTCTCGAGGTATGAAGGACAGTTTCTCTTCCAGTGGCTTTCGACATTGCAGTGGAAACATTTTCCTTTGTCGTTAGCCCTTTTCTTTTGAACTTCCTTCTTTGGCTTCTTGTCTTTCTTTTGCTTATTTGCAGGCTTCTTTTTCTTCCAAGTAGACTTTCTCTTGGAACCAGAAGTCAACTCAGCAGCGAGGACATTGCCCCTTAAACCTTTCAAGGCTCCCTCAGCAGTTACCAACATGTTGATTAGTTCAGTCTTAGTGCATTCAATCTTATTCATGTGGTAGTTTACTATAAACTGACCAAATGAATCAGGAAGTGACTGTAGGATCAAATCCACTTGCAATTCCTTGTGCATGTCCATACCAAGCTTCTCAAGCTCCTCTAGGTCCTTGATCATGGTCAGACCGTGATCATGAACAGACTGCCCTTCGCGCATCTTCGCTTTGAAAAGCCTCTTGGACACTTCAAAACGAGCTGTGCGACTCTGCTCACCATACAACTCTTGTAGGTGTGCCAGTATGTCCCTAGCAGTCTTTATATTTTCATGCTGGCATTGGAGTTCATTAGACATAGATGCCATCATATAGCATTTTACTCTAATGTCATCGTCCAACCACTTTTTATGCATCTCACGCTGAACATCAGTGGGACGTGCTGGTAATGTGGGGATATCTGAATCGAGTATATAACCTATCTTCTCACAGTCCAAAACTATTTTGAGATTTCTAAGCCAGTCCTTGTAATTGGTTCCGGTCAGTCGGTTGGTCTCAAGAATACGGGTCAAAGGGTTTGAAGCCGACATTGTATCTGCAGAGAGTAAAGATTCTAGTTAGACTTTTGTACTTGATCCTAATCTGTCCTAAGGTCTTTTAGAACAAATGTGACTCCCACTATTTTCTCGAATTCCTCACACTCCCCTGGTAGAAAAACGGAAATCCCACACGACTAGGGTTTCTAGTGGGTACTGCGGTCCCACCAATTTACATGCCACCTCACCTAACAGTTATTGGTGACACATAGATGGATGAGTGTACAACTCTTGTATAATGCTTCTCAAGCATGTTGCAGTGCAACTTGGTCTCTAAGCCATGAAGACCTCACCTAACAGTTATTGGTCCCATTTCTTAGTTAAGTCAGACCCACTGTATAACCGTAGGAATAAAGTCGTCATTGGGTCCTCACCTAACAGTTATTGGTGCCCAACCCCACCTTTACCCTACAACATCTCATGTCTATAGAGAGGTCCAGCCCCCCAATGCAACTTGACCACTGTATCCAGCCGAGACAAGTCAACATCAGAAAGGCCTTAGCAGCTCTACTACAGTGGAAGACCTATTGACTTAATATTGGTTAATCAGGTCTTAGTGTTTGCAACTTGAGCCTTTCATAAGAGGTAATCGAACAATTGGCCAGGTAAGCAGGTGGGAGGCTCCCCTTACTCAGAGAGTAAGGTCCTAATTAAGTAACCACCTTTCATGCTTTTCTAGACACCAATTAGATCAATTAATCTAATATGACTTGCTCATGTCGGTTCACTCTCGACTTGATTGAGGAGGTTTTGATTTAGGTCTCAATTGGGTTTGCTACATCATATGTAGACCTATCTACCCGACTCTCATTCACATCACATGCAAACGGCGCATTGCAGGCAGTTATAATCGCGGCAATAATTAAAGCTAAACTTTAACTAGGTGATGATCATGGATTCTAATTAGGTCGTATTACAAGCACATGCACATCAATTGATCAAGTGGTCTTCAACTCTTGAATTGGTTCCAAGCCTCCTTGATTCGATCCTTGATCAACCCTTGATCCCATCGCCATCAACCGCTTGGATCACCTTTCATCTCATGCCTTTGCTTCAACTTGATCGTTGATGTACATCACATCACAGAAATACAACCAGATGTAAAATAAAAATAAAAATAATTTACATCTCCTTTTAGGAGGCACGCAGGCCTCTCAAAACATCAAATAAGATGCATGCAAGCATCTGAAAAATTACATGACATCACAGATCACATCGCAGGTCATTACATTTGATACCAAAAGGGGTTGAATCCTATGATCATCACCGTATGCTACAATTATAATTTTCAGATCTGAAACTTAACTGATTATATCATGACATAGGTCGCTGATCATGCTAATCATGATTCTAAACTTTGTAATCCCATTAACAATGCAATTAGAATCATCTTTTTATCACATAAAAATCAGCATGTAAAAAAAAAAATCAGCACCCCTGAAAAATCTGCATGCAGAATTTTTCAGCATGCATGATCAATCAATTTTCAGATCTAATAAGCCTTTAGTTATTTAATTCTTACCTTAATCTACGAAGCCTAGGCTCTGATACCACTGTTGGGAACCCGCCCATGCCGCTGATATTTCAAAAAATTTTCAGATGGCAGCGGAATCGGCATGCACGGGTTTGACGTTCATCGCATGAACGCTTGTTTCGAGACCTTTCGTAATTAGGTAAGAATTAAAGCTTTTAAAACAATAGGAAGATCAAATCTTCACCTTGCGCGGGTAGACGATCACCGCGAATCTGAATTCGTGGTTATGGGAGAGGGTTCGCTTGAAGCCGTTCAAACGTCCGGCCTCTACGGGTATCCACACGAAGTAGAGAACCGATCAAAGCTTTCTTGTCTTCCCGGGGTGCTAGCTCCCTTGCAAAGACTCCTTTGATGGCTGATCTCTTCTCTTTCTTTCAACTCTTGAAAGTGCTTGAGAGGAGGAAGAAGAAGGTTGAAGAAGAGGAAGAAGAAGAATCCCCACGCAGCCTTCTTTCTTTTCCCTGCGTTGGAAGGAAGAAGGGAGGAAGAGGATGCCGCCAACCTTTGGCCTTGGTCTTCCTTGCTTGCGGCTGATCACAAGAAGAGAGGAGAGGGAGGCTCACGGCAAGGAGAAGGAGGAGTTCTTCTATGCTTAGGGCGCCGGCCTCACACCTCCTTTTATAGCCATCTAGGGTTCCTACTAAGTAGGAGCCCTAGACATCTTTCCAAAGAGGGGGCGCCGGCCCCCTCTCTTGTGCCGCACCAATGGATCAAGGGGGAGGGGCTTGCGCCCCTCCCTCTTGGTAAACCCTAGTCCACATTAGGGTTTGCATTGCCCTAATGTGGTCAAGCCCTAATCCTATTAGGTTTAGCCCAAGGGTGAACCAATGGATCCAATCTAGGTAAGTCCTAATCCAATTAGAACTTGAATCAATTTTGACTCAATTGAACTCTTCAATCCTAATCCAATTAGGAGTCTTATTGATTCATTAGATTAATAATTAATTGTGACTTAAGAAACCCTAATCCATATTAGGATGTATTTAGTCCTAATCCAATTAGGATTAGATTTGAATCCGAAGTCCTAATCCAATTAGGATTCCTAGGAATCCTACTCCAAGTAGGAATCCGATTTAGATTCAAAATTCCTAATCTCATTAGGATTGAGGAATCCTATTCCAAGTAGGAATCCCAGTCCTAATCCAATTAGAACTCTAGGTATCCTACCCGAAGTAGGATTCTTGTTTCAAGTCCAATTAATTAATTCCTTTTTCCTTCTTCAACCTTTTATCAATCAAATTGATTTCTTGTGATTCCTAATCACGATTTCAACCATCGGATCGGTCAATACTTCTAGTGTGTGTGACCCCATAGGTTCTATTCTGACTGGTAGTGAGATATATTGTGATCTCTATCACTATATCATTGAAAACTCCTTTCAATGGGTTGGAACGATTCCAACTCAACTCATTGGGGTTTATCGATCATCAAGATAATCCCTATGAGTCCCACCATCCACCAGTGACACCTAGCAGCATGTAGTGGCTACCCAGCAGAATGGAATGATGAACCTCTAGGTGCAGTTAACATGTGATATAGTCCTACTATCGTGGATCCCTACAGGACGGAGGTCATGGACAACTCGTCAAACCCCATCGTCTGTCATATGTCAAGATTTATTCGACTCGAGTTCGATAGTGAAAAACTCTTTCTCTACTGTGCATACTGCCCCGGCCGAGGTCTTACGAACTCAGTCTTATAAATCACATAGGATCTCTCCTTATCTATCAAGGTCGATAGATTCCATATAGGTGCATACCCTACTCCTACAGTGAACTTACTGCAGCCTATCTACACTGCATGGACCCATATGGCTAGAGACCATGTATGTGTGCAGTCAAACTACAATAACCTCACTGTGAGTAGCCGAAGCACTGCAGGTCAAAGGACCAGTCACACTACTGCAACATCAAGCAAGTCACTGACGAGTGGATAGACATCCAAGTGACTTCTTGTATTGGTCACGCTCAGTACCCTTGTTCTCTAACAAGCACCTGCACTATCACTTCAGTGTCCCTACACTGTGGACTCAAGTCTCGTCCATCCAGAAGGAGAGTGATCTGTGCACTGATCGGATCGATCACCGTCCTCGTGATGATCCTTTGATCAGGAGCATTTAGAAATTAATCACCAATGATACATGGCTCAAATTCTCAACTCTTGAGAATATGTATCATCATCTTATTAATTTCTTGGACGATTCATAGACACATAAACAATATGAATGAAAAAGATGCCTTTTATTTATTCAATAATAAATAGTCAAGTACAAAATTATGTCCCTAGAATCAACAATGTGTCAGCCAAATTGGCTTCTAGGGCATACATCTAACACTCAGTTGCTTAGTGAACGGGTCCGCCACGTTATCCGCGGAGTCTACTCTCTGCACCTTTACATATTTCTTCTCAACATAGTCGCGTATGATATGGAAGCTCCGCTCTATATGCTTAGACTTCTGATGAGACCTTGGCTCCTTAGCAAGGGCTATGGCGCCATTATTATCGCAGTAGAGTGTTATGGCATCTGATGTCATCACGTCCAACTCTGCAATGAATTTTTTGAACCAGAAGCCTTCCTTAGCAGCTTCAGAGGCGGCGATGTATTCAGCTTCCATAGTAGAATCAGCAATGATCGGTTGTTTAGAACTCTTCCAATTTACCGTACCACCATTGCACAAGAACACATATCCAGATGTTGACTTCCTGTCATCGACATCAGTCATGAAGTCTGAATCTGTGTACCCTTATACCTTTAACTCTGATGATCCTCCAAAAACCAAGAATAAATCTTTAGTTCTTCTCAAGTACTTAAGAATATTCTTCACAGCTGTCCAGTGTTCTTCACCTGAATTCGACTGATATCTGCTTGTGACACTCACAGCAAGAGCTATATCAGGTCGTGTACACAGCATGGCATACATGAGGCTTCCTATTGCCGATGCATAGGGAATCTTGCTCATGCGTTGAATCTCTTCAGATGTGTTGGGGCACATCTTCTTGGAGAGATGAATTCCATGCCTAAGGGGTAAGAGACCCCTCTTGGAGTTTTCCATGCTGAACCTCTTCAGCACCTCCTCTATGTACATCTTCTGTGAAAGGCCAAGCATCCTTTTAGATCTATCTCTATAGACCTTTATTCCCAAAATATAGGATGCTTCCCCAAGGTCTTTCATGGAGAATTTTTTTGACAACCAGACCTTGACCGAGGTTAGCATGGGAATATCATTCCCAATCAGGAGAATGTCATCTACGTACAGTACGAGAAAAACGACAGCACTCCCACTAACCTTTTTGTAAACACATGGTTCCTCTTCGTTTTTGATGAAATCAAACGTTTTGATTGCGTCATCGAAACGAGTGTTCCAACTCCGAGATGCTTGCTTTAGTCCATAGATGGACCTTTGCAGCTTGCAGACCTTGTGATCTCCATCACTGGAAGTGAAACCCAAAGGCTGTTCCATATAGATATCTTCATTAAGATATCCATTCAGGAAAGCAGTTTTCACATCCATCTGCCAGATTTCATAATCATGAAATGCTGCAATGGCAAGCAATGTTCGGATGGATTTTAGCATGGCTACAGGTGAAAAGGTCTCCTGATAGTCAATGCCCTCGCGCTGACTATACCCTTTTGCCACAAGCCTTGCTTTATAGGTCTCTACCTCTCCATCCGAACCTATCTTCCTCTTGTAGATCCATTTGCATCCAATAGGTACAATACCTTCTGGTGGGTCTACTAAGGTCCAGACTTGGTTGGAATGCATGGAGTCTAACTCTGACTTCATAGCTTCCAGCCATTTCTCGGAATCGATATCAGATATCGCCTCGTTGTAGATTTTGGGATCCTGTATGTGATCCCTATCTCCCACTAGGAACATTTCCTCGGTATCCTCTTCTAGTATACCTAAGTATCTATCGGGAGGATGGGAGACCCTACTAGATCTACGAGGTGGTCGAGGGACATCATGTACTGGCTCTTTATGAATGGGTTCTATAGGATCCATGACTCGTTGCTTTTCAGAGACTTTCTCTTCAAGCTCAATTTTCCTCCCACTGCCTCTATCAAGGATAAACTGATTTTCCAAGAAGATGGCATGACGGCTCACAAACACATTGTGATCCTCTAAGACGTAAAAATTGTATCCTAATGACTCTTTAGGATATCCTATAAAACGAGCACTTATGGTTCTAGCCTCTAACTTGTCCGCCTGTAGTCTCTTGACGTGGGCCGGACATCCCCAAATCTTGAGATGACCCAGACTTGGTTTCTTACCATGCCATATCTCATACGGTGTGGTAGGAACGGATTTAGAGGGAACTCTATTCAATAAATAAATTGCTGTGAGTAAGGCATCTCCCCAAAGGAACATAGGTAAATCAGTGAAGCTCATCATGGACCTGACCATGTCCAACAGGGTCTGATTCCTCCTCTCTGACACTCCGTTGAGTTGAGGTGTACCCGGAGGTGTCCATTGTGAGACTATGCCGTTTTCTTTGAGATAGTCCCGGAATTCCCCACTAAGGTATTCTCCTCCTCGATCTGATTGAAGAGCCTTAAGAGATTTTCCGGTTTGTTTTTCTACTTCATTCTTGAACTCTTTGAACTTTTCAAAAGATTCAGACTTGTGTCTCATAAGATACACATACCCATATCGTGAATAATCATCGGTAAAGGTAATGAAGTAAGAATAACGTCCCTTGGCTAGCACATCGAATGGGCCACATACATCTGTATGTACTAGGGTAAGTATTTCAGTGGTCCTCTCCCCATGTCCTACAAAAGGCAGTCTAGCCATTTTTCCTTGAAGACAGGACTCGCAAACTGGATATGACTCGGAAGTCAATGAGCCTAAAAGCCCATCTTTATCCATTTTGTTCATTCTGTCTTCTCCAATATGGCCAAGCCTGAGGTGCCACAAATATCTTTGGTTTATATCATCTCTAGATCTTTTGGATCCTTTGGCACTCACTTCTTGCTCGGTAATATTCACAGATACATCCATATGTAAATGATAGAGACTGTCGATCATGAAACCACGTGCGACTATTTTATTTCTCAAATAAATAGAACAGTAGTCTTTGTCAAAAGTAAAAACATGACCTTCCTGTGCTAGACATGAAACAGAAATCAAATTTCTGCTAGCAGCAGGTACATAATAGCAGTCTCTAAGTAATAAACTAAATCCAGACGGTAGTCGCAGATGGTAGGTGCCCACAGCCACAGCAGCAACTTTTGCCTCGTTGCCAACCCGAAGGGTTACCGCACCTTCCGCCAGCCTTCTACTTTCCTTTAGACCCTGCATGGTAGTGCACAAATGAGCACTAGAACCAGAATCTATAACCCAACTAGAAGTAGAAGAAACCGTTAGATTAGTTTCAATTATGAGCAAGTCTATACCTTCTGAAGGCGTGTCACCTTTCTTGTTCTTCAGGCTCTCGAGGTATGAAGGACAGTTTCTCTTCTAGTGGCCTTCGACATTGCAGTGGAAACATTTTCCTTTGTCGTTAGCCTTTTTCTTTTGAACTTCCTTCTTTGGCTTCTTGTCTTTCTTCTGCTTCTTAGCAGGCTTCTTTTTCTTCCAAGTAGACTTTCTCTTGGAACCAGAAGTCAACTCAGCAGCAAGGACATTGCCCCTTGAACTTTTCAAGGCTCCCTCAGCAGTTACCAACATGTTGATTAGTTCAGTCTTAGTGCATTCAATCTTATTCATGTGGTAGTTTACTATAAACTGACCAAATGAATCAGGAAGTGACTGTAGGATCAAATCCACTTGTAATTTCTTGTGCATGTCCATACCGAGCTTCTCAAGCTCCTCCAGGTCCTTGATCATGGTCAGACCGTGATCATGGACAGACTGCCCCTCGCGCATCTTTGCTTTGAAAAGCCTCTTGGACACTTCAAAACGAGCTGTGCGACTCTGCTCACCATACAACTCTTGCAGGTGTGCCAGTATGTCCCTAGCAGTCTTCATATTTTCATGCTGGCATTGGAGTTCATTAGACATGGATGCCATTATATAGCATTTTACTCTAATGTCATCATCCAACCACTTTTTATGCATCTCACGCTGAACATCAGTAGGACGTGTTGGTAGTGTGGGGATATCTGAATCGAGTATGTAGCCTATTTTCTCACAGTCCAAAATAATTTTGAGATTTCTAAGCCAGTCTTTGTGATTGGTTCCGGTCAGTCGGTTGGTCTCAAGAATACAGGTCAAAGGATTTGAAGCTGACATTGTATCTGCAGAGAGTAAAGATTCTAGTTAGACTTTTGTACTTGATCCTAATCTGTTCTAAGGTCTTTTAGAACAAATGTAACTCCCACTATTTTCTCGAATCCCTCACACTCCCCTGGTAGGAAAATGAAAATCCCACACGACTAGGGTTTCTAGTGGGTACTGCGGTCCCACCGATTTACATGCCACCTCACCTAACAGTTATTGGTGACACATAGATGGATGAGTGTACAACTCTTGTACAATGCTTCTCAAGCATGGTGCAGTGTAACTTGGTCTCTAAGCCATGAAGACCTCACCTAACAGTTATTGGTCCCATTTCTTAGTTAAGTCAGACCCACCGTATAACCGTAGGAATAAAGTCATCATTGGGTCCTCACCTAACAGTTATTGGTGCCCAACCCCACCTTTACCCTACAACATCTCATGTCTATAGAGAGGTCCAGCCCTCCGATGCAACTTGACCACTGTGTCCAGCCGAGACAAATCAACATCAGAAAGGCCTTAGCAGCTCTACTACAGTGGAAGACCTATTGACTTAATATTGGTTAATCAGGTCTTAGTGTTTGCAACTTGAGCCCTTCATAAGAGGTAATCGAACAATTGGCCAGGTAAGCAGGTGGGAGGCTCCCCTTACTCAGAGAGTAAGGTCCTAATTAAGTAACCACCTTTTATGCTTTCCTAGACACCAATTAGATCAATTAATCTAATATGACATGCTCATGTCGGTTCACTCTTGACTTGATTGAGGAGGTTTTGATTTAGGTCTCAATTGGGTTTGCTACATCACATGTAAACCTATCTACCCGACTCGCATTCACATCACATGCAAACGGCACATCACAGGCAGTTATAATCGCAGCATCAAATTAAAGCTAAACTTTAAATAGGTGATGATCATGGATTCTAGTTAGGTCGTATTACAAGCACATGCACGTCAATCGATCAACGGGTCTTCAACTCTTGAATTGGTTCCAAGCCTCCTTGATTCGATCCTTGACCAACTCTTGATCCAATCGCCATCAACCGCTTAGACCCCTGTTCATCTCATGCATCGTCTTCGACTTGATCGTTGACGTACATCACATCACAGAAATACAACCAGATGTAAAATAAAAATAAAAATAAATTACATCTCCTTTTAGGAGGCACGCAGGCCTCTCAGAACATCAAATAAGATGCATGCAAGCATTTGAAAAATTACATGACATCGCAGATTACATCGCAGGTCATTACATTTGATACCAAAAGGGTTTTAATCCTATGATCATCACCATATGCAACAATTATAATTTTCAGATCTGAAAACTAACTGATTATGTCATGACATAGGTTGCTGATCATGCTAATTATGATTCTAAACTTTGTAATCTCATTAACAACGCAATTAGAATCATCATTTTATCACATAAAAATCAGCATGCAAAAATCAGCACCCCTGAAAAATCTGCATGCAGAAATTTTCAGCATGCATGATCATTCAATTTTCAGATCTAATAAGCCTTTAGATATTTAATTCTTACCTTAATCTACGAAGCCTAGGCTCTGATACCACTGTTGGGAACCCGCCCATGCCGCTGATATTTCAAGACAAAAATCAGATGGCAGCGGAAAGGGGGCATGTGCGGGATCAACGTTCATCGCATGAACGTTGTTTCGAGACCTTTCGTAATTAGGTAAGAATTAAAACTTTCAAAACCATTAGAAAGATCAGATCTTCACCTTGCGCGGGTAGATGATCACTGCAAATCTAAATTCGTGGTTTTTGGAAGAGGGTTCGCTTGAAGCCGTTCAAACGTCCGGCCTCTACGGGTATCCACACGAAGTAGAGGACAGATCAAATCTTTCTTGTCTTCCCGGGGTGCTAGCTCCCTTGCAAAGACTTCTTTTGATGGCTGATCTCCTCTCTTTCAATCAACCCTTGATTGTGCTTGAGAGGAGGAAGAAGAAGGATGAAGAAGAGGAAGAAGAAGAATCCCCACACGGCCTTCTTTTCTTCCTTGCGTTGGATGAAGGAAGGGAAGGGGAGGAGGCCGCCAACACTTGGAGAGCTTCTTCCCTTGCTTGCGGCTGAACCAAGGGAGGAGAGGGGCTGGTGGCGGCAGTAAGAGGAGGAAGAGAGCACACCCTAGGGCGCCGGCCCTAGGTCCCCTTTTATAAGCATCAAGGGCTCCTACAAGTTAGGTGCCCTTGACTACTTTCTTTCTTTGGAGCGCCGGCCCCTTCTCTCTTCTTGTCGCCCTAACCAATTGGAGAGGGGCTGATGCCCCTCTTACTTGGTTAACCTAATCCTCTTTCAAAAGAGGATTAGGTGCCCTTTTCATGGTTTAGTCCTAATCTAATTAGGATTAGCCAAATTGGGTTCAATCTATGCTAGTCCTAATCCAATTAGGACTTGAATGAACCATGACTCAATTGAACTCTTCAATCCTAATCCAATTAGGAGTCATGTTGATTCATTAGATTAATAATTAATTTAGACTTAAGGAATCCTAATCCAATTAGGATTTGTTTAATTCTAGTCCTAATCCAATTAGGACTCTAATTTAAATTCGGAGTCTTAATCCGATTAGGACTCTGGGAATCCTACTCCAAGTAGGAATCCAATTTTAATTAAAAACTCCTAATCTCATTAGGATTTTGGGAATCCTATTCCAAGTAGGAATTCCAGTCCTACTCCAACTAGGATTCCCAGTCCTAATCCAATTAGGACTCTAGGAATCCTACCCGAAGTAGGACTCTTGTTTTAAGTCCAATTAATTAATTCCCTTTGTTCCTTCTTCAACTTCTTATCAATCAAATTGATTACTTGTGATTCATAATCACTTTTCAACCATCGGATCGGTCAATACTTCTAGTGTGTGTGACCCCATAGGTTCTACTCTGACTGGTAGTGAGATATATTGTGATCTCTATCACTATATCATTGAAAACTCCTTTCAATGGGTTGGAACGATTCCAACTCTACTCATTAGGGTTTATCGATCATCGAGATAATCCCTGTGAGTCCCACCATCCACCAGTGACACCTAGCAGCATGTAGTGGCTACCCAGTAGAATAGAAAGATGAACCTCTAGGTGCAGTTAACATGTGATGCAGTCCTACTATCGTGGATCCCTACAGGACGGAGGTCATGGACAACTCGTCAAACCCCATCGTCTGTCATATGTCAAGATTTATTCGACTTGAGTTCGATAGTGGAAAACTCTTTTTCCACTTTATATACCTGCCCTGGCCAAAGTCTTAGAACTCAGTCTAACAAATCACATTGGATCACTCCTCTTCTATCAAGGTCGATAGATTCCTTATAGGTGCATACCCTACTCCTACAGTGAACTTACTGCAGCCAATCTACTCTGCATGGACCCATATGGCTAGAGACCATGTATGTGTGCAGTCAAACTATAATAACCTCACTGTGAGTAGCCGAAGCACCGCAGGTCAAAGGACCAGTCACACTACTGCAACATCAAGCAAGTCACTGACGAGTGGATAGACATCCAAGTGACTTCTTGTCTTGGTCACGCTCAGTACCCTTGTTCTCTAACAAGCACCTGCACTATCACTTCAGTGTCCCTACACTGTGGACTCAAGTCTCGTCCATCCAGAAGGAAAGTGATCTGTGCACTGATCGGATCGATCACCGTCCTCGTGATGATCCATTGATCAGGAGTATTTAGAAATTAATCACCAATGATACATGGCTCAAATTCTCAACTCTTGAGAATATGTATCATCATCTTATTAATTCCTTGGACGATTCATAGACACATAAATAATATGAATGAAAAGATGCCTTTTATTTATTCAATAATAAACAGTCAAGTATAAAATTATATTCCTAGAATCAACAATGTGTCAGCCAAATTGACTTCTAGGGCATACATCTAACAAACAAGCCAATCAGCACACCCATAAGTTCATCATGCAAACTAGACAAAGATGAATCAGGTAAATCAGTAGATCAAAAGATGTATAGAGGTATGATAGGATCTTTATTATATCTTATAGCAAGTAGACCTGATATCATGTTTAGTGTATGCATGTATGTTAGATATCAATCTAATCCTAAGGAATCACACCTAACTGCAGTTAAGAAAATTTTTATCTCATAGGAACAAAAAACATAGGTCTATGGTACTCTAAAGAATCAAGCATAAACTTAATAGGGTACACTGATTCAGACTTCGCTGGTTGTAAACTTGATAGAAAACGCACCAGCGGATCATGTCAATTCTTAGGAGAAAACTTAATCTCTTGGTTTAGCAAGAAACAAAACTCGGTTGCACTATCTACGGCTGAAGCCGAATATGTTGCTGCCGGAAGTTATTGTGCTCAAGTCTTGTGGATTAAACAACAACTTGAAGATTATGGCATTAAACAAGATAAAATTTCCATTAACTGTGATAATACAAGTGCCATTAATCTAACTAAAAATCCAATTCAGCATTCAAGAACTAAACACATTGAGATAAGACATCACTTCATAAGAGATCATGTACTGAATGGTGATGTGACACTTCAATTTGTTTGTACTGATGGTCAACTTGCTGACATCTTCACAAAATCTTTGAGTGAAGATCGATTTTGTATACTTAGAAGAGGGTTAGGAGTGATTGATCCATTCTAGTGATACTCTCCTCTAATTCATTGATTTTGATGATTAGCTTATGTTAGACATAGGGTTTCTTATCTATGATCATCAAATCAGTTCTTAAATCTTAGATAGTTCCTTAACTCTCTCTTTTGGCACGGAAATAACAAGTGTTTTGGTAATGTGCCAGAGTTCGAGATGACTCGAAAAGATTTTAGAGTCGGCTCATGAGCGAGTCGACTCGCGCATATTTGGGAGTCGACTCGCGACTTACCAGAGTCGACTCGAGGTCGGAAATCCGACTTTTAACCCTAAGCGGAATGTTTTTCTCTTCACTTCTATTTTTAGCCGCCACTATTCAAAAGCCCTAGAGTCGTCTCCGACCCGTTCTAGGTCCTCTCCGTCGAGTTTTTCTCCATTTTTCTTGTCCATCACTCCGTGTTTTAGGTCAAAATGCCTAGGAAAGCCGTTGTCCCGAGTCGGAAGAGACCACTCTCCGCGAGCGGCACTGAGCGACGGTCCAAGGCACGGAACGAACCCATGAGGCCACCACCTCCGGTTCCTTCCCTGCCTAGGCCGGTTCCCTTACGTCCGTGCGCCGGGAGGGCAGTCTCTACCGGGAGGAAAGTCAACTTTGACTTCCTCTCCCGGGAAGGGTTCACCCTAGGGCATCATCTTAGGGCTCAAGGGTTAGAGTTGTTCTGTTCTTTAGATCTCCCTACTTACCCAGGGTTAGTTAGAAAATTTTATGGGACAGTAGCCCGAGGTAGTGGTGGTATCCAGGGAACCGTAGCGGGTGTCCCTGTATTTATCTCGGAGGACTTCATTGCTCGAGTCCTCCATCTCTCCCGAGAGGGGATCTTTCCCACTCATCCCCAAGATAGGACAGAGGCCCTTACAGCCATCCTAGGGACCCCACCCCAGTCTCCTATAGAGGAGGTTTCTGCAAATCAGCTTTCGGCTGAAATGCGACTCTTCCTAAGTATCATATCTAGGACTCTCTTTCCCAAGACCGGTAGGTTTGATTTCATTTCTGAGAGAGACCTAGCACTGATGTATCACATCCTCCTAGACACTTCCATCAACTTTCCTAAACTCATCTACAAATACCTCTGTGAACCCCTAGATAAACCTAGGCTGAGTCTTCCGTATGGGATGGTGTTTACTCTTATATTTAGGGAGTTCGAGGTCCCTATCCCTGAGGGAAAACCATCTCGCTCACTGCGTCATACAGATCGCATGGGTGAGGGGACTCTCCATCGTATGGGTTTCCATAAGGTCAAGGGAGTCTGGGTTAGGAGACCATCCACATCCACACCATATGACCCTACCACTCATCACTCACCCAGTCCTGATCATAACCAGAATCATGACATAGCTCCTCCTACTTTTCCTTCCACCTCTGGTCCTACCCATACTGAGCCCTCCACCTCCACTGCCCCACCTTCTCAGCAGCAGCCCCTGGAGGTTCGGATATCTTCTGAGCAGCTCCGAGAGTTGAGGCAGGAGATAGTAAGGGAGCTGAGGGATGATCTGCTGAGGGAGCTACGAGGTCCTCAGACTGCTCCCTCCATCGAGATAGTCCCCTCCTTGGCAGCCGTGATAGAGATGATTGCACACCTGAAGGAGGAAATATTCAATGTACGAAGCCTAGTTCAAGCTCAATACTGGAACATGAGTGACGTCAAGGACGACACAAGGAAGATGCGAGATAGCATCAGACATGAGCTAGGCAACCAAAGTCAGGGTGCAGAGCGGCTAGCTAATGCGTTGATCTTCAAGCTTGACACCCTCTAGGAGAGTGTGAACGAGATTTCCTCGATCCAGTCTAGGGCTACCTCGGAGATCATAGCTCAACTAGGGAACGTTTCAGAGGGGCTCAGCTTGGTCTTGAAACACACAAGACTAAGTACGGGAGCCACATCCTCCAAGAAACCCTAGTGTAGCTCTTTTTCCTGCTTTATGATGTATTTCTTTTGCTTACACTTGGATTATGTACTCACATTTGTACTCAAATTAACATTAATATAATGAGTAGACATTTCTCTTTCACAATTGTGCAATTGAATTTTTATACTTGTATGCCTTCTGCCTTTTTGCTATGATGACAAAAAGGGGGAGAAAATATGATGAATTGAAATGTAAAGAAAATCACTAAAAAGAAAATCCTTAAAGCAAAAAGTAATTTGTTCTTAGTGGATTCGATACCTCGAGGCTCATTATCTCTCTGTTGGGGCTCCTCAAGGAGTAATCTCTAGAATCTAATCAAGGGATATTCGGAGATTAGTTGAATCATACTCAAGAACAAATTGTCAGATTTTTTCTCCGAAAGTAAGAATTTAAGCTCAAAAGCTTCAAGACTTAAAAAAGAAAATTCAGAGAACCTAAACAAAATTGAATGCATATGTTGAGGGGGAGAATCTGAAATCTTAAGAAAGCAAATTCATTAAACACATATAAGCCAAACAATTGATTGCATGATATGAAGGCTTATATAATTCCAAATGAAAGGAGGAGCTTTAATTTCAGGATTTACAATTTCATACCATTCAATTTTGGATAAATTAAAAAAACTAGACATTTGAATTCATTTCAAAATCTTGCAATGAATCACTTCTTGGTTGAGCAATTCACTTTACAAATACTCAATGTTTTGTCTGAAAGTGAATCCTAGGTTCTTCGGTGTTAAGCATGCGGATTTTTTTTTTTTTTTTATAAAACCATGGCTGAACCTGATCGGGTTGCCTACGTACCCTTTCATAAGGGGGATCAAGCCATACGTAGTTCTTTTTAAGTTTTAAAATGCAGCGGAAAAATCGAATCAAACAATTTAATTCATGCATGCTTACAAGATCAAATCTAGAAATCAGCACCTTAAGAACACATAGGATTATGCCGGAATCGTTTAAACAATTATGCTAAAACTTTCATGCATGATTAACTATCAGATCTGAAACTTAAGAACTCTATTCCGATTAATCTCCGAATATCCATTGAATGGATTCTGGAGATATCTCCGTGAGGAGCCCCAAAAGAGGGTAAAACCTCGGAGAATCAGACCTAGATCTTGACACCATAATAAAAGTTTAATGTAGGATTAATACCTTTTATGATGGATGAAACTTGTGAATCTGATCCTCGACTTCGCAGCCACGCACACGAATGGCCTCTACGAGAAGTCCACGCGAAGTTCCTGAAGAGATCCAATCCTACGGAAGTGCTAGCTTGCGCAGAATTTCTTGAGGCTGAAATTTGATCTTCCAAACGCTATCAACTTTTGATCCGCCTTCTTGGAAGAACTTGGAGGAAAGGTTTAAAGGGATTGAAGAGGACTTAGATCTGATCTAAAGACTCTTATCAGGGACCCCTAACACTAATGGCGCGATGGACTTAGAGGAGGAAGAAGTCAGCTAGATTGAATGCAGAATTTTTCCATGCATGAACTAGGGTTCCTCTCTTTTCTTTTCCCTTTTTTCTTCTTCTTTTTCTCTCTTTTTTCCTTGAATTCGACCACCAGATGATGGAGGTCCTTTTAATGTTGCTCTCCTACCTAACTTCATGCCAACCATCCCATATTTGTAGAGGATTTTGTGGGGTTTTGAATTTTGAATTCAAAATTCAAGTTCATGTGCCATTACATGATGAAGCTTGATCTAATCTAAACCATTCATCATGTTGCCACTTCCCTCTTTCAATTTCGAAATTCCCATGCCCCTAATCAGATTAGAGGGTCACGTGGTGATTTTGTGGTGATTAAATTCGAAATTCAACCTTAATTAGAAGTGAGATAAAGATAAGGATGGCATATGTCATGAAGAGAGAGAATTTGATCTTATCCAATTCCTTTCATGAATTTATCTCTCCATTTCGACCCATCAAATGATGAAAGAGGTCCCTGATGTTGCCAAGTGTCCCATGGCACCATTAAATAAATTAAATTAATTTTTAATCATATTAAAAATCAATTTATGGCGCCATGCATGGATATGTGACAAGTGGATTTCAAGATCCGAATAGTTTCAGATCAAACCCATTTAATTTAATTAAATCCTAACAATTAGAATGATTCAATTACCATGGGTTGAACTTAATCCAATTAGGTCAATCCCTAATTAAGCACAAATTTAATCTAATTTAATTTGGTCAACCTAAGTCCTCTTGATTCAGACCTAATCCAATCAGGTCAAAAACCCTGATTGAGCCCAGAATTGAATCTAATTCAATTTGGCTCATCCTTAGTCTAATTACTCAATCCAATTGAGTTCATTAGCAATCTAATTACTAATTAATCCTCCGATAATTACTTTAATTATTTTATAAGATAATTTGCCAATCGAATTGACCAAATTACCCCTGAATGATTCTTAATCATTCATCAGCCTTCTTGATCAATCAGGAATCTTCTATGCGTGTGACCTCATAGGTTCGAACCTAAGCCGGTAGTATAGGAACGACTTCCTACACTAATTGATGTGACCATCTAGCAATGGTACCCGACGTCCGAATAGGCCGAATATATGCGAAGCAAATATTCTGGAACCCTGAACTATGGTTACTGTATAATTCAATCCCTTTGACTCTTAATGCCAGGATGACTTAGAGCTCACTGTCAACCCTATAATTAGTACATCCATTATGTGATTAACTTTAGATATCCCGTGACTCCTCACTGAGATTACACTGGCCAAGGTTTTGCTAAATTAGTCACAAGACATTATCTCCTGTTTGCAGGAGGGGTCAATTCCATCTTGACTCACAACTGACTACGCAAGTACTTGACTGCACCCAGTGACCTTCCGTCACTGAATTAGAAATTCAGGTAGTCCGGTACCAAAGTACAGTGAGTTGCTTGCTAGTCACAGGTTGCGGTCTCAGGTCAGAGGGCCAAACTTATACCCATATCCACTCGGAACATCTCTCGACAGTAGAGCGTTCCGGAATTGGTCACGTTCAGTGAAATGTACTCCTACACTTCACCTGTATGGCATACCAGTGTCTCCACACTCCTTGGTTAAGAGGACAACCAACGTATATGTCACACAACGACCTAATCTCGATAATGTTGTCGTCCTAGTAACAACATATCATTTGGTCACGAACAAGTTTAAGGACTCAAAGATAAATCCTCCTTTATCATAACATAAGTCCTAAAGACTTCATCATATAAGAGTTCATTTGAAGATGAAATTGTTAGATGTGTGCCCTAGAAGCCAATTTGGCTGACACATTGTTGATTCTAGGGATATAATTTTGTACTTGACTATTTATTATTGAATAAATAAAAGGCATCTTTTCATTCATATTATTTATGTGTCTATGAATCGTCCAAGGAATTAATAAGATGATGATACATATTCTCAAGAGTTGAGAATTTGAGCCATGTATCATTGGTGATTAATTGCTAAATGCTCCTGATCAATGGATCATCACGAGGACGGTGATCGATCCGATCAGTGCACAGATCACTTTCCTTCTGGATGGACGAGACTTGAGTCCACAGTGTAGGGACACTGAAGTGATAGTGCAGGTGCTTGTTAGAGAACAAGGGTACTGAGCGTGACCAAGACAAGAAGTCACTTGGATGTCTATCCACTCGTCAGTGACTTGCTTGATGTTGCAGTAGTGTGACTGGTCCTTTGACCTGCGGTGCTTCGGTTACTCACAGTGAGGTTATTGTAGTTTGACTGCACACATACATGGTCTCTAGCCATATGGGTCCATGCAGTGTAGATTGGCTGCAGTAAGTTCACTGTAGGAGTAGGGTATGCACCTATAAGGAATCTATCGACCTTGATAGAAGAGGAGTGATCCTATGTGATTTGTTAGACTGAGTTCTAAGACCTTGGCCAGGGCAGTAATATAAAGTGGAAAAAGAGTTTTCCACTATCGAACTCAAGTCGAATAAATCTTGACATATGACAGACGATGGGGTTTGACGAGTTGTCCATGACCTCCGTCCTGTAGGGATCCACGATAGTAGGACTGTATCACACGTTAACTGCACCTAGAGGTTCATCATTCCATTCTGCTGGGTAGCCACTACATGCTGCTAGGTGTCACTGGTGGATGGTGGGACTCATAGGGATTATCTTGATGATCGATAAACCCTAATGAGTTGAGTTGGAATCGTTCCAACCCATTGAAAGGAGTTTTCAATGATATAGTGATAGAGATCACAATATATCTCACTACCAGTCAGAATAGAACCTATGGGGTCACACACACTAGAAGTATTGACCGATCCGATGGTTGAAATCGTGATTAGGAATCACAAGTAATCAATTTGATTGATAAGAAGTTGAAGAAGGAAAGGGAATTAATTAATTGGACTTGAAACAAGAGTCCTGCTTCGAGTAGGATACCTAGAGTCCTAATTGGATTAGGACTGGGAATTCTAGTTGGAGTAGGACTGGGATTCCTACTTGGAATAGGATTCCTCAATCCTAATGAGATTAGGAGTTTTGAATCAAAATTGGATTCCTACTTGGAGTAGGATTCCTAGAGTCCTAATCGGATTGGGACTTTGGATTCAAATTAGAGTCCTAATTGGATTAGGACTAGAATTAAACAAATCCTAATTGGATTAGGATTCCTTAAGTCCTAATTAATTATTAATCTAATGAATCAACATGACTCCTAATTGGATTAGGATTGAAGAGTTCAATTGAGTCATGGTTCATTCAAGTCCTAATTGGATTAGGACTAGCATAGATTGAACCCAATTTGGCTAATCCTAATTGGATAGGGATTAAACCATAAGAGAGGCACCTAATCCTCTTTGGAAGAGGATTAGGGCATCACAAGAAGGAGGGATCACGCCCCTCCTCCTCTCCTTGTGTGCGGCATGAAGAGAGGGGCCGGCGCCCCCCTTCTCTCTTTGGAAAACCATCTAGGGCTCCTACTTTGGAGGAGCCCTTGATGGCTATAAAAGGCACCATGAGGCCGGCGCCCTAGGGCATTGGAATCCTCTTCCTCTTGTGCCGTGGCCACCCTCTTCCTCTCTTTAGTTGCAGCCGCAAGCAAGGGTAGAAGCTCTCCAAGTGTTGGCGGCCTCCTCCTCTTCCCTTTCTTCATCCAACGCAAGCAACAGAAGAAGGCTGCGTAGGGGCTCATCTTCTTCCTCTTCTTCATCCTTCTTCTTCCTCCTCTCAAGCACTTTCAAGAGTTGAAAGAAAGAGAGGAGATCAGCCATCAAAGGAAGTCTCTACAAGGGAGCTAGCACCCCGGGGAGACAAGAAAACATTGATCGGTCCTCTACTTCGTGTGGATACCCGTAGAGGTCGGACGTTTGAACGGCTTCAAGCGAACCCTCTTCCAAAACCACGAATTCAGATTTGCGGTGATCATCTACCCGCACAAGGTGAAGATTTGATCTTTCTATTAGTTTTAAAAGTTTTAATTCTTACCTAATTACGAAAGGTCTCGAAACAACGTTCATGCGATGAACGTCGAACCCGTGCATGCCGATTCCGCTGCCATCTGATTTAATTTTTGAAATATCAGCGGCATGGGCGGGTTCCCAACAGTGGTATCAGAGCCTAGGCTTCGTAGATTAAGGTAAGAATTAAATATCTAAAGGCATATTAGATCTGAAAATTGAATGATCATGCATGCTGAAAAATTCTGCATGCAGATTTTTCAGGGGTGCTGATTTTTTGCATGCTGATTTTTATGTGATAAAAAGATGATTCTAAATGCATTGTTAATGGGATTACAAAGTTTAGAATCATGATTAGCATGATCAGCGACCTATGTCATGATACAATCAGTTAGTTTTCAGATCTGAAAATTATAATTGTTGCATACGGTGATGATCATAGGATTCAAACCCTTTTGGTATCAAATGTAATGACCTGCGATGTGATCTGCGATGTCATGTAATTTTTCAGATGCTTGCATGCATCTTATTTGATGTTTTGAGAGGCCTGCGTGCCTCCTAAAAGGAGATGTAATTTATTTTTATTTTTATTTTACATCTGGTTGTATTTCTGTGATGTGATGTACATCAACGATCAAGTTGAAGCAAAGGCATGAGATGAAAGGTGATCTAAGCGGTTGATGGCGATGGGATCAAGAGTTGATCAAGGATCGGATCAAGGAGGCTTGGAACCAATTCAAGAGTTGAAGACCACTTGATCGATTGATGTGCATGTGCTTGTAATCCGACCTAATTAGAATCCATGATCATCACCTATTTAAAGTTTAGCTTTAATTTGATGCTGCGATTATAACTGCCTGTGATGAGCCGTTTGCATGTGATGTGAATGCGAGTCGGGTAGATAGGTTTACATATGATGTAGCAAACCCAATTGAGACCTAAATCAAAACCTCCTCAATCAAGTCGAGAGTGAACCGACATGAGCAAGTCATATTAGATTAATTGATCTAATTGGTGTCTAGGAAAGCATGAAAGGTGGTTACTTAATTAGGACCTTACTCTCTGAGTAAGGGGAGCCTCCCACCTGCTTACCTGGCTAATTGTTCGATTACCTCTTATGAAGGGCTCAAGTTGCAAACACTAAGACCTGATTAACCAATATTAAGTCAATAGGTCTTCCACTGTAGTAGAACTGCTAAGGCCTTTCTGATGTTGATTTGTCTCGGCTGGACACAGTGGTCAAGTTGCATCGGGGGGCTGGACCTCTCTATAGACATGAGATGTTGTAGGGTAAAGGTGGGGTTGGGCACCAATAACTGTTAGGTGAGGACCCAATGACGACTTTATTCCTACGGTTATACGGTGGGTCTGACTTAACTAAGAAATGGGACCAATAACTGTTAGGTGAGGTCTTCATGGCTTAGAGACCAAGTTACACTGCAACATGCTTGAGAAGCATTGTACAAGAGTTGTACACTCATCCATCTATGTGTCACCAATAACTGTTAGGTGAGGTGGCATGTAAATCGGTGGGACCGCAGTACCCACTAGAAACCCTAGTCGCGTAGGATTTCCGTTTTCCTACCAGAGGAGTGTGAGGAATTCGAGAAAATAGTGGGAGTTACATTTGTCCTAAAAGACCTTAGAACAGATTAGGATCAAGTACAAAAGTCTAACTAGAATCTTTACTCTCTGCAGATACAATGTCGGCTTCAAACCCTTTGACCCGTATTCTTGAGACCAACCGACTGACCGGAACCAATTACAAAGACTGGCTTAGAAATCTCAAAATAGTTTTGGACTGTGAGAAGATAGGCTACATACTCGATTCAGATATCCCCACACTACCAGCACGTCCTACTGATGTTCAGCGTGAAATGCATAAAAGGTGGTTGGATGATGACATTAGAGTAAAATGCTATATGATGGCATCCATGTCTAATGAACTCCAATGCCAGCATGAAAATATAAAGACTGCTAGGGACATACTGGCACACCTGCAAGAGTTGTATGGTGAGCAGAGTCGCACAGCTCGTTTTGAAGTGTCCAAAAGGCTTTTCAAAGCGAAGATGCGCGAGGGGCAGTCTGTCCATGATCACGGTCTGACCATGATCAAGGACCTAGAGGAGCTTGAGAAGCTTGGTATGGACATGCACAAGGAATTACAAGTGGATTTGATCCTACAGTCACTTCCTGATTCATTTGGTCAGTTTATAGTAAACTACCACATGAATAAGATTGAATGCACTAAGACTGAACTAATCAACATGTTGGTAACTGCTGAGGGAGCCTTGAAAGGTTCAAGGGGCAATGTTCTTGCTGCTGAGTTGACTTCTGGTTCCAAGAGAAAGTCTACTTGGAAGAAAAAGAAGCCTGCTAAGAAGCAGAAGAAAGACGAGAAGCCAAAGAAGGAAGTTCAAAAGAAAAAGGCTAACGACAAAGGAAAATGTTTCCACTGCAATGTCGAAGGCCACTGGAAGAGAAACTGTCCTTCATACCTCGAGAGCCTAAAGAACAAGAAAGGTGACACACCTTCAGAAGGTATAAACTTGCTCATAATTGAAACTAATCTAACGGTTTCTTCTACTTCTAGTTGGGTTATAGATTCTGGTTCTAGTGCTCATTTGTGCACTACCATGCAGGGTCTAAAGAAAAGTAGAAGGCTGGCGGAAGGTGCGGTAACCCTTCGGGTTGGCAACGGGGCAAAAGTTGCTGCTGTGGCTGTGGGCACCTACCATCTGCGACTACCGTCTGGATTTAGTTTAATACTTAGAGACTGCTATTATGTACCTGTTGCTAGCAGAAATTTGATTTCTGTTTCATGTCTAGCACAGGAAGGTCATGTTTTTACATTTGACAAAGACTGCTGTTCTATTTATTTGAGAAATAAAATAGTCGCACGTGGTCTCATGATTGACAGTCTCTATCATTTACATATGGATGTATCTGTGAATGTTACCGAGCAAGATGTGAGTGCCAAAGGATCCAAAAGATCCAGAGATGAGATAAACTAAAGATATTTGTGGCACCTCAGGCTTGGCCATATTGGAGAAGACAGAATGAACAAAATGGATAAAGATGGGCTTTTAGGCTCATTGACTTCTGAGTCATATCCAGTTTGCAAGTCCTGTCTTCAAGGAAAAATGGCTAGAATGCCCTTTGTAGGACATGGGGAGAGGACCACTGAAATACTTATCCTAATACATACAGATGTATGTGGCCCATTCGATGTGCTAGCCAGGGGACGTTATTCTTACTTCATTACATTTACCGATGATTATTCACGGTATGGGTATGTGTATCTTATGAGACACAAGTCTGACTCTTTTGAAAAGTTCAAAGAGTTCAAGAATGAAGTAGAAAAACAAACTGAAAAACCTCTTAAGGCTCTTCGATCAGATCGAGGAGGAGAATACCTTAGTGGGGAATTCCGGAACTATCTCAAAGAAAATGGCATAGTCTCACAATGGACACCTCCGGGTACACCTCAACTCAACGGGGTGTCAGAAAGGAGGAATCAGATCCTATTGGATATGGTCAGGTCCATGATGAGCTTCACTGATTTACCTATGTTCCTTTGGGGAGATGCCTTACTCACAGCGATTTATTTGTTGAATAGAGTTCCCTCTAAATCCGTTCCTACCACACCATATGAGATATGGCATGGTAAGAAACCAAGTCTGGGTCATCTCAAGATTTGGGGATGTCCGGCCCACGTCAAGCGACTACAGGCGGACAAGTTAGAGGCTAGGACCATAAGTGCTCGTTTTATAGGATATCCTAAAGAGTCATTAGGATACAATTTCTACATCTCAGAGGATCACAATGTGTTTGTGAGCCGTCATGCCATCTTCTTGGAAAATCAGTTTATCCTTGATAGAGGCAGTGGGAGGAAAATTGAGCTTGAAGAGAAAGTCTCTGAAAAGCAACGAGTCATGGATCCTATAGAACCCATTCATAAAGAGCCAGTACACGATGTCCCTCAACCACCTCGTCGATCTAGTAGGGTCTCCCATCCTCCCGATAGATACTTAGGTATACTAGAAGAGGATACCGAGGAAATGTTCCTAGTGGGAGATAGGGATCACATACAGGATCCCAAAACCTACAACGAGGCGATATCTGATATCGATTCCGAGAAATGGCTGGAAGCTATGAAGTCAGAGTTAGACTCCATGCATTCCAACCAAGTCTGGACCTTAGTAGATCCACCAGAAGGTATTGTACCTATTGGATGTAAATGGATCTACAAAAGGAAGATAGGTTCGGATGGAGAGGTAGAGACCTATAAGGCAAGGCTTGTGGCGAAAGGGTATAGTCAGCGCGAAGGCATTGACTATCAGGAGACCTTTTCACCTGTAGCCATGCTAAAATCCATCCGAACATTGCTTGCCATTGCAGCATTTCATGATTATGAATCTGGCAGATGGATGTGAAAACTGCTTTCCTGAATGGATATCTTGATGAAGATATCTATATGGAACAGCCTTTGGGTTTCACTTCCAGTGATGGAGATCACAAGGTCTGCAAGCTGCAAAGGTCCATCTATGGACTAAAGCAAGCATCTCGGAGTTGGAACACTCGTTTCGATGACGCAATCAAAACGTTTGATTTCATCAAAAACGAAGAGGAACCGTGTGTTTACAAAAAGGTTAGTGGGAGTACGGTCATTTTTTCGTACTGTACGTAGATGACATTCTCCTGATAGAGAATGATATTTCCATGCTAACCTCGGTTAAGGTCTGGTTGTCAAAAAGAATTCTCCATGAAAGACCTTGGGGAAGCATCCTATATTTTGGGAATAAAGGTCTATAGAGATAGATCTAAAAGAATGCTTGGCCTTTCACAGAAGATGTACATAGAGGAGGTGCTGAAGAGATTCAACACATGAGCAAGATTCCCTATGCATCGGCAATGGGAAGCCTCATGTATGCTATGCTGTGTACATAACCTGATATAGCTCTTGCTGTGAGTGTCACAAGCAGATATCAGTCGGATCCAGGCAAGAAGCACTGGATAGCTGTGAAAGAACAGTCTTAAGTACTTGAGAAGAACTAAGGACATGTTCTTGGTCTTTGGGAGAAGATCAGAGTTGAAAGTAGAAGGATGCACACATATTGATGATAGAAAGTCTACATCAGAATATGTGCAATTGTGGTTCAGTAAATTGGAAGAGTTCCAAACAACCGATCATTATAGATTCTACCTTAGAAGCTGAATGTTAAGCCGTATCCAAGGGTGCAGTGGAAACCTTCTGATTAAAAGTTAATTGCAGAGTTAGGTGTAATGTCATTAGATGCCATAACACTTTACTGCGATAACATTGGCACCATAGCACTAGCTATGGAGCCATGGTCTCATCAGAAGTCCAAGCACATAGAGCGGTGCTTCCATCTCATACGCGACTATGTTGAGAAGAAATGCAGAGAGTAGACTCCGCGGATAACGTGGCAGATCCGTTCACTAAGCAGCTGAGTCAGCAAAAGACTGAAGCCCACCTTGAGAAGATGGGCCTAAGATATATGACCAATTGGCTTTAGTGCAAGTGGGAGATTGCTAGATGTGTGCCCTAGAAGCCAATTTGGCTGACACATTGTTGATTCTAGGGACATAATTTTGTACTTGACTATTTATTATTGAATAAATAAAAGGCATCTTTTCATTCATATTATTTATGTGTCTATGAATCGTCCAAGGAATTAATAAGATGATGATACATATTCTCAAGAGTTGAGAATTTGAGCCATGTATCATTGGTGATTAATTTCTAAATGCTCCTGATCAATGGATCATCACGAGGACGGTGATCGATCCGATCAGTGCACAGATCACTTTCCTTCTGGATGGACGAGACTTGAGTCCACAGTGTAGGGACACTGAAGTGATAGTGCAGGTGCTTGTTAGAGAACAAGGGTACTGAGCGTGACCAAGACAAGAAGTCACTTGGATGTCTATCCACTCGTCAGTGACTTGCTTGATGTTGCAGTAGTGTGACTGGTCCTTTGACCTGCGGTGCTTCGGCTACTCACAGTGAGGTTATTGTAGTTTGACTGCACACATACATGGTCTCTAGCCATATGGGTCCATGCAGTGTAGATTGGCTGCAGTAAGTTCACTGTAGGAGTAGGGTATGCACCTATAAGGAATCTATCGACCTTGATAGAAGAGGAGTGATCCTATGTGATTTGTTAGACTGAGTTCTAAGACCTTGGCCAGGGCAGTAATATAAAGTGGAAAAAAAGTTTTCCACTATCGAACTCAAGTCGAATAAATCTTGACATATGACAGACGATGGGGTTTGACGAGTTGTCCATGACCTCCGTCCTGTAGGGATCCACGATAGTAGGACTGTATCACACGTTAACTGCACCTAGAGGTTCATCATTCCATTCTGCTGGGTAGCCACTACATGCTGCTAGGTGTCACTGGTGGATGGTGGGACTCATAGGGATTATCTTGATGATCGATAAACCCTAATGAGTTGAGTTGGAATCGTTCCAACCCATTGAAAAGAGTTTTCAATGATATAGTGATAGAGATCACAATATATCTCACTACCAGTCAGAATAGAACCTATGGAGTCACACACACTAGAAGTATTGACCGATCCGATGGTTGAAATCGTGATTAGGAATCACAAGTAATCAATTTGATTGATAAGAAGTTGAAGAAGGAAAGGGAATTAATTAATTGGACTTGAAACAAGAGTCCTGCTTCGAGTAGGATACCTAGAGTCCTAATTGGATTAGGACTGGGAATCCTAGTTGGAGTAGGACTGGAATTCCTACTTGGAATAGGATTCCTCAATCCTAATGAGATTAGGAGTTTTGAATCAAAATTGGATTCCTACTTGGAGTAGGATTCCTAGAGTCCTAATCGGATTGGGACTTTGGATTCAAATTAGAGTCCTAATTGGATTAGGACTAGAATTAAACAAATCCTAATTGGATTAGGATTCCTTAAGTCCTAATTAATTATTAATCTAATGAATCAACATGACTCCTAATTGGATTAGGATTGAAGAGTTCAATTGAGTCATGGTTCATTCAAGTCCTAATTGGATTAGGACTAGCATAGATTGAACCCAATTTGGCTAATCCTAATTGGATTGGGATTAAACCATAAGAGAGGCACCTAATCCTCTTTGGAAGAGGATTAGGGCATCACAAGAAGGAGGGATCATGCCCCTCCTCCTCTCCTTGTGTGCGGCATGAAGAGAGGGGCCGGCGCCCCCCTTCTCTCTTTGGAAAACCATCTAGGGCTCCTACTTTGGAGGAGCCCTTGATGGCTATAAAAGGCACCATGAGGCCGGCGCCCTAGGGCATTGGAATCCTCTTCCTCTTGTGCCGTGGCCACCCTCTTCCTCTCTTTAGTTGTAGCCGCAAGCAAGGGTAGAAGCTCTCCAAGTGTTGGCGGCCTCCTCCTCTTCCCTTTCTTCATCCAACGCAAGCAACAGAAGAAGGCTGCGTAGGGGCTCATCTTCTTCCTCTTCTTCATCCTTCTTCTTCCTCCTCTCAAGCACTTTCAAGAGTTGAAAGAAAGAGAGGAGATCAGCCATCAAAGGAAGTCTCTACAAGGGAGCTAGCACCCCGGGGAGACAAGAAAACATTGATCGGTCCTCTACTTCGTGTGGATACCCGTAGAGGCCGGACGTTTGAACGGCTTCAAGCGAACCCTCTTCCAAAACCACGAATTCAGATTTGCGGTGATCATCTACCCGCGCAAGGTGAAGATTTGATCTTCCTATTAGTTTTAAAAGTTTTAATTCTTACCTAATTACGAAAGGTCTCGAAACAACGTTCATGCGATGAACGTCGATCCCGCACATGCCTCTTCCGCTGCCATCTGATTTAATTTTTGAAATATCAGCGGCATGGGCGGGTTCCCAACAGAAATGATGAATAATGCCAAATAATACTTTATTAATTTGTCAATTTATTTATAATATTCATTTATCAATATGCTGACGATTGACATTTAGGATACAATTCCCAACAACTCCCACTTAGCCTAAAGCCAATCGGCACAGTATCTAATACCCATCTTCGACTTGTGTTCGTTGAACTCTTTGATGCCGAGGACTTTGGTAAATGGGTCAGCCAGATTTTCTTTTGTGTCAATCTTCTGAAGAGCAATATCACCTCGTTCTATAATCTCTCGAACCAGGTGATAACGTCGCAGAATATGCTTGGTCCGCTGATGTGCTTTAGGTTCCTTTGCCTGAGCTATGGCTCCAGTGTTATCACAAAATATAGGAACTGGACCATCAATGGAAGGTGCCACTCCCAGCTCGGTGATGAACTTGCGCAACCATACGGCTTCCTTGGCTGCATCAGATGCTGCAATGTATTCTGCTTCACATGTAGAATCTGCCACTGTATGCTGCTTGGAACTCTTCCAGCAGATGGCCCCACCCTTAAGAGTGAAGATATATCCCGACACGCTCTTGCTATCATCTTGATCTGACTGAAAACTTGAATCGGTATATCCCTCAAGTTTTAAGTCAGAATCACCGTAGACAAGCCACTGATCTTTAGTATTTCTCAAATACTTAAGGATGGTTTTGACAACCTTCCAGTGGTTGCTACCTGGATCAGACTGGTATCTACTCACTACTCCTAGTGAGTATGCCACGTCTGGTCTAGTACATGTCATGGCATACATTATAGATCCCACTGCCGAAGCATATGGAATTCTATCCATAGTCTCTCTTTCTTGAGAGGTTGTCGGACAATCCCTTTTAGAGAGGTTAATTCCATGGCCCATTGGAAGATAGCCTTTCTTGGAATTAATCATACTGAACCTTTTCAGTATAGTATCAATGTATGTGGATTGGGATAATCCAAGCAATCTTCTAGATCTATCTCTATAGATCTTCATCCCTAGGATGTAAGATGCTTCTCCCAAATCCTTCATGGCAAATTGAGATGATAGCCAAACCTTTATTCCTTGTAATGCAGGAATGTCATTCCCGATTAAAAGAATGTCATCCACATACAAAACAAGAAATATAATAACTGAACCATTTGCCCATTTATAAATGCAAGGTTCCTCTTCATTCTTAATGAAGCCATATGATTTGATCACCTTATCAAATCGTATGTTCCAACTCCGTGAAGCTTGCTTTAATCCATAAATGGATTTTTGAAGCTTGCACACCTTAGACTCATCTGCAGATATAAAACCTTCAGGTTGCATCATATACACCTCTTCTTCTAAATCTCCATTTAGAAAAGCGGTTTTAACATCCATCTGCCAGATTTCATAATCTAAGTGTGCTGCTATCGCAAGCATAATCCGAATGGATTTGAGCATTGCCACAGGAGAAAACGTCTCGTCATAGTCAATACCATAACGTTGACGATATCCCTTGGCAACCAGACGGGCTTTATAGGTCTCTACTTTTCCGTCTGCGCCCCGTTTTCTTTTGAAAATCTACTTACACCCTATGGGTTTAATCCCTTCGGGTGGGTCAACTAATGTCCATACATCATTGACCTTCATGGATTCCATTTCGGATTGCATGGCTCCAAGCCATGCATCAGAGTCATGCCTCTGCATAGCATCCATATAGGTGATCGGATCCTCATTGTTTTCATCAAGTTCGACAGGATCCCCGTCCTGGACCAAGAAACCGTAGTATCTGTCCGGCTGACGTGGTACTCTACCTGATCGCCTTAATGGTGCATCTAAGATGTGTTCTGGATCTGATCTAATCAAATCTGACTCAACTGGTTCAGTAGATGGTGTCGGATCTTCTACACGTTGAACTTCCCTAAGCTCAACATTAGAGCTTTTAGTTCCTTCACTAAGGAATTCTTTCTCTAAGAAAACAGCTCTATTGCTTACGAATAACTTTTGTTCTTCAGCAAAGTAGAAGTAATATCCTTTAGTTTCTTTAGGATAACCAATAAAGAAACATTTGTCAGACTTGGGTTCAAGTTTGTCTGCTTCAAACGTTTGACATATGCTGGACACCCCCAAACCCTAAGGTGAGACAGCATTGGCTTACGTCCAGTCCACATCTCATGTGGTGTTTTATTTACAGACTTACTTGGAACCTTATTTAGAATGTAGCAGGCTGACTCAAGTGCATATCCCCAAAAAGATATGGGCAGACTTGCAAACCCCATCATGGATCGAACCATGTCTAACAGAGTTCGATTTCTTCTTTCTGATACACCGTTATACTGTGGTGTACCAGAAGGAGTCCATTGGGAGAGAATCCCATTCTCTCCTAAATATGTCAAAAACTCATTGGAAAGGTATTCGCCTCCTCGATCTGATCGAAGAGTTTTAATACTCTTTCCAGTTTGTTTTTCTACTTCATTACGATACAATTTGAACATTTCAAATGCTTCAGATTTATGTCTCATTAAATAGACATAACCATACCTAGAAAGGTCGTCTGTAAACGTAATGAAATATGAATACCCACCTCTAGCATCTGTGCTTATTGGCCCACATACATCAGAATGTACAAGGGTCAATAAATCACTGGCTCGTTCACCTTTTCCGGTAAAAGGTGATTTGGTCATCTTACCAAGAAGACATGACTCACAGGTTGTCAATGATTCACAATCATTAACATTGAGGATTCCCTCTTTACTTAACCTGTTCATCCTGTTCTTGTTAATATGACCTAGCCTATGATGCCAAAGGTAGACATCCGTGACATTATCTATTCTAGGACGCTTACTTGACGTGTACATTACATTAACAGGTTGTGATAACAAGTAGATGCCATTGCTCAATTGTCCATTCATTACAGTAACACCATTCATAATGATATCACAAGAATATTTCTTTATTGAAATTTCATAACCGTTCATGGCCAAAAGGCCTACGGAAATTACATTCAATAAGAATGCAGGACAATAGTGACAATCACTCAAGACAACTACATGAGAATTGAAAACAAGTTTGAGATTTCCTAAAGCTAGAACTGGAACAGATCTTCCATCTCCAACATTCAGGAATCTCTCGCTGTTTTCAAATCTCTCATTGACCTGAAGTCCTTGCAATGAATTGCATATATTAAACGGACTTCCAGTATCTAATACCCAGGTTGAATTATCACATATAGAGAAATTACAAGGTGTTAGCATATAAATACCTTGATCAGCAACTGATTGCCCTTTTCTCTTGCTTAGCCTGTTCGGGTCAAGTGAGGTAAGGTACTGAGGACAATTCCTCTTCCAATGCCCCTGCTTCTTACAATAGAAGCATTCTGCCTGACTTTGGTCATCCTTAATCCTTTTGGTCTGACTATGCTGAGTTTTCAGCTTTCTATACCAATTATTGAAGTTGGGACTAGTCAACTTGTCATTATCCAATAATGAGCGAAGTGACAAACTTGTGGCCATTTCTACATAAAAGAAAATTTGGCTATTAGTATATGAATTGACTAAACACAGTAGACTTGGACTTTAGTCTAAAGATACTCCCACTATTTTATACAAATTGGTAGCCTCTACCTCCAATTCGAAAAATTACTCCTAATTCTTTAGTGGGCACTAGAACCCAATAGATCGCATATAGGCCCGAGTGTGGCTCGGCTAACCCATATGCACCTATTGGTAGGTTCTAAACCAGTTGCTTCACCAAGCAACTTCTAGTGATAATTTTGCCCTAGGTTCTTCGGCAGGCGTGTGGCGCCTCCACCGAATACCCTAGTCAGGTCCAACCATTAAATGATAGGGTTAAGTCTAATCAACTAATAGACGACCAAGCCCGAGTGTGGCTCGGCTCACCTGACCGCCTATTGAAGGTACACTTAACTCATCATATATTGAATGACAATTCCAATGCTTGATAAGTACCAGGCGTGTCGCGCCTCCAATAATTATCAAAACATTGGACCCATTATCACCCAACTTAATGGGAGGCTATGACCTAGTTATCCCCATAACCATTTCATTTTAAGGACCTAATAATTTTAGAGGATTTCATAATTAGGATAGATGAGAAGATCCGGTTAGTCTAATTTCTCCCACTGACTTCACCAAATCAGATTAGACTCAAACCGGTTAAGGAGACACCTAAATCAGTCAAACTAATTTTTCTTATAGGCATGGGCTAACTCGAATCATTAAGTGATCCAATCAAAATGTGATTGACCATGTCGGCCAGGTAAGTGAGATCGGTGGAAGGGATATGCCATTAACTCGGCAAAGACGAATCAGTGCGAGTAGCTCCCAATTAAAAACCACCGGTCAAAACTGCCAAACTTACCTTAGACACCGACTGGTTAATCAATTTCGATTTGATTACTCAAATGACTCGGGCTACACCTCTGAGCCTAAATCAAGTTCCATCTTGGTCTAATCAAAGACATGGACTTGATCCATCTACAACTATTGTAAATTGATCTAGAATTTTCTTGACCTAATCTAGTTACTACTTAATTAGATTTGATCAATTAATTCTATTTGTCCATGTATGATTCTAACCTTAGGTCTAACCCAATCCTAGGAACTTGATTCAAGCTAACCCATATGCCCAAAGAATTATGCAATGTCAATTAATTGAGTTACAATTCTATTTCATAACACTTAATTCTCAATTAAGTTTAGACTTATGAAAGTTTTGATCATTGCATATTTCTTTTTAATTACATATTAATTACAATCTTTCAGTTCTTAAAACATATTTTCAGATCTGAGTTTTTGTAATTAATCACATGTAATCAGATTAAATTCATGTTTAAGTCATTATATTTAATGTTCATGCATCACATATACATAACAACATGAATTAATACAAACAACATACATCTTATGTATTTGTTTTTTCACTTTTATTTTCAGATCTGATTTGTTCATTAAAATCAGAGATCATATGAATCATAAGTTTTATTTAGATCTAATCTAAACAATATTATGATTTCAGATTTATTTATGTTACAAATCTTAACACAAACATGCATCATATGCATTCAAAATTTCAGATCTAGTTAATCATGCATAATCAGCAATTAAATCAATCATAAAAAATACTTTAGATCTAATCTAAGCATGCTCATGATTTCAGATTTAATTACAAGAATTAAAACATAAAAGTTTAAACATGAACCTCGCTCTGATACCACTGAAAGTGAATCCTAGGTTCTTCGGTGTTAAGCATGCGGATTTTTTTTTTTTTTTTTATAAAACCATGGCTGAACCTGATCGGGTTGCCTACGTACCCCTTCATAAGGGGGATCAAGCCATACGTAGTTCTTTTTAAGTTTTAAAACGCAGCGGAAAAATCGAATCAAACAATTTAATTCATGCATGCTTACAAGATCAAATCTAGAAATCAGCACCTTAAGAACACATAGGATTATGCCGGAATCGTTTAAACAATTATGCTAAAACTTTCATGCATGATTAACTATCAGATCTGAAACTTAAGAACTCTATTCCGATTAATCTCCAAATATCCATTGAATGGATTCTGGAGATATCTCCGTGAGGAGCCCCAAAAGAGGGTAAAACCTCGGGAAATCAGACCTAGATCTTGATACCATAATAAAAGTTTAATGTAGGATTAATACCTTTTATGATGGATGAAACTTGTGGATCTGATCCTCGACTTCGCAGCCACGCACACGAATGGCCTCTACGAGAAGTCCACGCGAAGTTCCTGAAGAGATCCAATCCTACGGAAGTGCTAGCTTGCGCAGAATTTCTTGAGGCTGAAATTTGATCTTCCAAACGCTATCAACTTTTGATCCGCCTTCTTGGAAGAACTTGGAGGAAAGGTTTAAAGGGATTGAAGAGGACTTAGATCTGATCTAAAGACTCTTATCAGGGACCCCTAACACTAATGGCGCGATGGACTTAGAGGAGGAAGAAGTCAGCTAGATTGAATGCAGAATTTTTCCATGCATGAACTAGGGTTCCTCTCTTTTCTTTTTCCTTTTTTCTTCTTCTTTTTCTCTCTTTTTTCCTTGAATTCGACCACCAGATGATGGAGGTCCTTTTAATGTTGCTCTCCTACCTAACTTCATGCCAACCATCCCATATTTGTGGAGGATTTTGTGGGGTTTTGAATTTTGAATTCAAAATTCAAGTTCATGTGCCATTACATGATGAAGCTTGATCTAATCTAAACCATTCATCATGTTGCCACTTTCCTCTTTCAATTTTGAAATTCCCATGCCCCTAATCAGATTAGAGGGTCACGTGGTGATTTTGTGGTGATTAAATTCGAAATTCAACCTTAATTAGAAGTGAGATAAAGATAAGGATGGCATATGTCATGAAGAGAGAGAATTTGATCTTATCCAATTCTTTTCATGAATTTATCTCTCCATTTCGACCCATCTAATGATGAAAGAGGTCCCTGATGTTGCCAAGTGTCCCATGGCACCATTAAATAAATTAAATTAATTTTTAATCATATTAAAAATCAATTTATGGCGCCATGCATGGATATGTGACAAGTGGATTTCAAGATCCGAATAGTTTCAGATCAAACCCATTTAATTTAATTAAATCCTAACAATTAGAATGATTCAATTACCATGGGTTGAACCTAATCCAATTAGGTCAATCCCTAATTAAGCACAAATTTAATCTAATTTAATTTGGTCAACCTAAGTCCTCTTGATTCAGACCTAATCCAATCAGGTCAAAAACCCTGATTGAGCCCAGAATTGAATCTAATTCAATTTGGCTCATCCTTAGTCTAATTACTCAATCCAATTGAGTTCATTAGCAATCTAATTAAATCCTCCGATAATTACTTTAATTATTTTATAAGATAATTTGCCAATCGAATTGACCAAATTACCCCTGAATGATTCTTAATCATTCATCAGCCTTCTTGATCAATCAGGAATCTTCTATGCGTGTGACCTCATAGGTTCGAACCTAAGCCGGTAGTATAGGAACGACTTCCTACACTAATCGATGTGACCATCTAGCAATGGTACCCGACGTCCGAATAGGCCGAATATATGCGAAGCAAATATTCTGGAACCCTGAACTATGGTTACTGTATAATTCAATCCCTTTGACTCTTAACGCCAGGATGACTTAGAGCTCACTGTCAACCCTATAATTAGTACATCCATTATGTGATTAACTTTAGATATCCCGTGACTCCTCACTGAGATTACCCTGGCCAAGGTTTTGCTAAATTAGTCACAAGACATTATCTCCTGTTTGCAGGAGGGGTCAATTCCATCTTGACTCACAATTGACTACGCAAGTACTTGACTGCACCCAGTGACCTTCCGTCACTGAATTAGAAATTCAGGTAGTCCGGTACCAAAGTACAGTGAGTTGCTTGCTAGTCACAGGTTGCGGTCTCAGGTCAGAGGGCCAAACTTATACCCATATCCACTCGGAACATCTCTCGATAGTAGAGCGTTCCGGAATTGGTCACGTTCAGTGAAATGTACTCCTACACTTCACCTGTATGGCATACCAGTGTCTCCACACTCCTTGGTTAAGAGGACAACCAACGTATATGTCACACAACGACCTAATCTCGATAATGTTGTCGTCCTAGTAACAACATATCATTTGGTCGCGAACAAGTTTAAGGACTCAAAGATAAATCCTCCTTTATCATAACATAAGTCCTAAAGACTTCATCATATAAGAGTTCATTTGAAGATGAAATGATGAATAATGCCAAATAATACTTTATTAATTTGTCAATTTATTTACAATATTCAATCATCAATATGCTGACGATTGACATTTAGGATACAATTCCCAACATTGTCATCATCAAAAAGGGGGAGATTGTGGAGTGATTGATTATAACCCTATTTGATTTTGATGAGCTCAAAGCATTTGAGTATATCTTATGTTATACTAATAAATTCAATCTAGTGTTTCAGGCAAATATTTGTAAATTTATGTTTAAGTATCTCTAGCCTTGGTTCAATATATTTTGGCTAAGTATGGAACTCAGTTTGAACCAAAGTCTGAAGCTCGAGTCGACTCCAGAAGATTACGAGTCGACTCCAAGTGTTTCAGAAGTTCTGGCACATGCTCGAGTCGACTCTGGTACATTACGAGTCGACTCCGACTGAGAACTGACAGAAGGACAAAAAGTTAATTTTCAGACCCTGTCAGCGAGTCGACTCCAGAAGGGTTCGAGTCGACTCCGATGGTTGCCGAGTCGCCTCCCGACGTTTCCAAGTCGACTCCTAAGGGTAACAGAAGAAAGACAGAATGATGTATTTCAGACCCTGCAACCGAGTCGACTCCAGAAGGTTACGAGTCGACTCCGAAGTTTGGCGAGTCGACTCCTAGTTACGTCCGAGTCGACTCTCAGAGGAAAGCAAGACTAAAAGGCAGAGAACCAACTTCGGAGACTCTGAGAGCCGAGTCGACTCCAAGTGCTCCAAAGTCGACTCCCAAGTCAGCCAAGTCGACTCCAAGACGATCCGAGTCGACTCCGAGGCAATTCAACTCCAAAGACAGAGGATCAGTTTTCGGGCTCTGAGAGCCGAGTCGACTCCAAGATAATCCGAGTCGACTCCAAGGCAGTTCAACTCCAAAGACAGAGGATCGGTTATTCGGGATCTGAGAGCCGAGTCGACTCCAAGATGATCCGAGTCGGCTCGAGAAAGAAATGCAGAAATATAGATCTCTGGAATCCTGAGAACGAGCCGTCTCCAAAAGTGTCGAGTCATCTCCAAATATGGGCGAGTCGACTCCAGGTTTGGCCGAGTCAACTCCAGAATGCGGCACTTTAATTCAAATCCTGAACAGTGTGCGAGTCGTCTCCAGTGAAGCATGGGTCGACTCCAGCAACAGCCGAGTCGACTCCAGATCGAGCGAGTCGACTCCGACCCCAACGGATACATTGTCAGGAGTTGCAGATTGTGCAGAACGGCCACAAATTAGTGTCTAACGGCTAGTTTTCAATAGGGACTATTTAAATAGTCAGAGTGAACAGTAGTAGACACTAAGAGAGCTATTCCATTCAAACAAAAAGGGATTTCCACCTACCAAAGGCTCTCAAGAGTAAATACAAAAGAAAGAAGGAAGAAGCGCATTGAACTCCATCCAACAAACTCTTTCCTTCGCATTCAAGGCTCTCCTTTTGACATCAAATCTTTAGCGCATTCAAAAAGAAGACTCGGAGTTCGAGAAACCCCTTCTTCCTCTTCCAAAATCTGTTTGAGGGCTTCTAACTCTTCTCTTTTCATATTGTTTAATATTTGCTTATTAAGAAGCTTTTCTTGTAACTTTTCCCAAACTATTTTCTTACTTGATTCAATCAGGGGATTGAATCAAGGGTTGTAAGGTTTGTTGGCGAGCCGAAGTTAAAACTAACGGTTTAAGGGTTCGATTGTGATTCCGGAAAAACAATCGGGTGGTTCTAGTCGGTGAGCCTGTGAAAACCGACCGAGTTCGTTGTGATCTCGTGAAAACAACAAGTTGGGTTGTGAACTTGTAAAACAACCGGCTGTAATCCTAGGAATTATAGTGAACTCCCAAGTGAAGCTTGGGGAGTGGATGTAGGAGCAAGGGTTAGCTCCGAACCACTATAAAACCTCTTGTGTTTGTAATTGGTTCATTGTCTCTTCCATCCTCTCCACTCACTACAACTAGTAATCTAATTAATCTGCCTGCAATAATCTTAATTAGTTACTCATTAAGTTTTAATTTACAATTATTACTTAAAACCCAATTCACCCCCCCTCTTAGGTTGTCTTCTTGGGCAACACTTGAGAATATGTATCATCATTTTATTAATTCCTTGGACGATTCATAGACACATAAACAATATGAATGAAAAAGATGCCCATTTATTATTCAATAATAATAAAGTCAAGTACAAAACTATGTTCCAGAATTAATAATGTGTCAGCCAGATTGGCTTCTGGGCATATATCTAACAATCTTCCACTTGCACTAAAGCCAATCAGTCATATATCTAAGTTCCATCTTCTCAAGATGGGCTTCTATCTTCTGCTGACTTAGCTGCTTAGTGAATGGGTCCACCACATTGTCCACAGAGTCTACTCTCTGCACCTCAACATATTTCTTCTCGAGGTAGTCGCGTATGAGGTGAAAGCGCCGCTCTATGTACTTGGACTTCTGATGAGAACTTGGCTCCTTAGCGAGAGCTATGGCGCCATTATTATCGCAGTAGAGTGTTATGGCATCTGATGGCATTACATCTAGCTCTGCAATGAATTTCTTGAACCAGAAGGCTTCCTTTGCAGCTTCAGAGGCGGCGATATACTCAGCTTCCATGATAGAATCAACAATGATCGGTTGTTTGGAACTCTTCCAATTTACCGTACTACCATTGCACAAGAATACATATCCAGATGTAAACTTTCTATCATCAATATCAGTCATAGAGTCTGAATCTGTATATCCTTCTACCTTTAACTCTGATGCTCCTTCAAAGACCAAGAACAAATCTTTAGTTCTTCTCAAGTACTTAAGAATGTTCTTCACAGCTGTCCAGTGCTCTTCGCCTGGATTCGACTGATATTTGCTAGTGACACTCACAGCAAGGGTTATATCAGGTCGTGCACACAGAATGGCATACATGAGGCTTCCTATTGCAGAAACATAAGGAATCCTGCTCATGCGTTGAATCTCTTCAGATGTGTTGGGGCACATCTTCTTGGAGAGATGAATCCCATGCCTAAGGGGTAATAGTCCCCTTTTGGAGTTTTCCATGCTGAATCTCTTCAGCACCTCCTCTATGTACATCTTCTGTGATAGGCCAAGCATCCTCTTAGATCTATCTCTATAGACCTTAATCCCCAAAATATAGGATGCTTCCCCAAGGTCTTTCATGGAGAACTCTTTTGACAACCAGACCTTGACCGAGATTAGCATGGGAATATCATTCCTAATTAGGAGGATGTCGTCCACGTACAGTACGAGGAACACGACAGCACTCCCACTAACCTTCTTGTAGACACATGATTCCTCTTCGTTCTTGATGAAATTAAACAATTTGATCGCATCATTGAAACAAGTATTCCAACTCCAAGATGCTTGCTTTAGTCCATAGATGGACCTTTGCAGCTTGCAGACCTTGTGATCTTCATCATTGGAAGTGAAACCCAAAGGCTGCTCCATATAGATATCTTCATCAAGATATCCATTCAGGAAAGCAATTTTCACATCCCCCCAAAATATAGGATGCTTCCCCAAGGTCTTTTATGGAGAACTCTTTTGACAACCAGACCTTGACCGAGATTAGCATGGGAATATCATTCCTAATTAGGAGGATGTCGTCCACGTACAGTACGAGGAACACGACAGCACTCCCACTAACCTTCTTGTAGACACATGATTCCTCTTCGTTCTTGATGAAATTAAACAATTTGATCGCATCATTGAAACGAGTATTCCAACTCCAAGATGCTTGCTTTAGTCCATAGATGGACCTTTGCAGCTTGCAGACCTTGTGATCTCCATCATTGGAAGTGAAACCCAAAGGCTGCTCCATATAGATATCTTCATCAAGATATCCATTCAGGAAAGCAATTTTCACATCCATCTGCCATATTTCATAATCATGAAATGCTGCAATGGCAAGCAATGTTCGAATGAATTTCAGCATGGCTACAGGTGAAAAGGTCTCCTGATAGTCAATGCCTTCGCACTGACTATGCCCTTTCGCCACTAGCCTTGCCTTATAGGTCTCTACCTTTCCATCCGAACCTATCTTTCTTTTGTAGATCTATTTACATCCAAGAGGTACAATACCTTCTGGTGGATCTACTAAGGTCCAGACTTGGTTGGAATACATGGAGTCTATCTCTGACTTCATGGCTTCCAGCCATGTCTCAGAATCGATATCTGATATCACCTCGTTGTAGGTATTAGGATCCTGTGCGTGTTCCCTATCTCCCATGAGGAACATTTCCTCGGTATCCTCTACTAGTATACCTAAGTATCTATCAGGAGGATGGGAGACCCTACTAGATCTACGAGGTGGAGGAGGAACTTCGTGTACTGGCTCTATGTGAATAGGTTCTGTAGGTTCCATGAGTCATTGCTTTTCAGAGACTTTTTCTTTTTTTTTTCTTTTTTTCTCTTTTTTTTTCTAAAAGCGGGTATTTCATACAACGCGTGTACGAATTCACCCAAGAAAGTCAAAATACAACAACTCGCGGAGAGCAGGTGGCAGCTTCCCTTCTTCTGACCAAATAGTGTACCCTGAGTGATGGGCCGCATGGGCCGCCCCCTGTCGGGCGCCCCATTAGCTTCTCTGAATACATGCTTAGCCTGGAAGGCCCTCCCATCTCTCATCATCATCCCTATGTCACGGATCAAGGGGTGGTTGATAAGTGCTAAATAATGTACAAATTAATATCTTATTCATAGCACTCATCATCATCCCATTAGCTTCCAGTAGCCGTACGCGTCTTCCCAGCTTCCAGTAGCCGTACGCGTCTTCCAGCCCAGCCCGACGGGAGGAAGGAGCCAATTATTATGAAGTCCCCCTGCAGTGCAGCTGTTCAATTTTCCATGAAAGGCTGATCTCCTCTCTAGGGCTGGATGCAGCCCTAACAAAGGGACACGGGTTTTATATTTTATTTTATATTCTTGGGGTTGTATGAACTTATTATTTTTAATGGATATCTTCTTTTGAATCATATTTAATTTCTGTGATTTTAAGTATGATGTTCGTACAACTGTTCTTCATGATCACTGAGTAAATATAAGATAGTCCATGCTTAAGAAAGATGCAGTGTGCTACCACCTTAGATTAGGGTAGACATTTCATGCCAACTGAAGATGGATTATGCCTAAATTACTTTTGTGAATTTCTATTCAAATGCTTATTAGGCTTGTAGCCAATTTGTATGCTAATCCAAGAACAAAATAAAATATAATTAATCCTTGTTTCGATGTTAGTAGTGAATTCCTTGCCCTAGATTCCCCTAAACTGATATCCCTTTTGTTACGGGGGAACTTAGCCACCATGCCCCACGTGACCGGCACGCGCGCCCAGGAAGACTACGGCTGCCCCTTGATCCAGCAATCCGACCTCGGGTCGGATATCTTCGGCTCCGCAGCCCGACCCCGAGTCGGCCGCCCCTTGATCCAGCAATCCGACCTCGGGTCGGATATCTTCGGCTCCGCAGCCCGACCCCGAGTCGGCTGCCCCTTGATCCAGCAATCCGATCCCGAGTCGGCAATCTCTCGACAACAACAGACTGTTCCTCTGAGGCACGCCGCGGCCCCCTGCTCCACCACTCCCTGCAACGGCCGTATCCGGCGCTGCCCCACGATCCCCTGTAACAGCCGTACAAAGCGGAGCTCCACTATGCCCTGCCATGGCTGTACCCAGCGCTGCCCCACGACGCCCTGTAACGGCCATGTCAGTGGCAGCCCCATCGTGCCACACGATGACGAATCTCCGGAAAAACCCCCCAGCCTGATATATATGAGGCTGGGGGGGAAGGGGGAGGGTAAGATATATCTTCCAGAGTATCATCTCACCTGCTACCTTCTCCTTCTCCTTCTCCTTCGATCTCCTCTGACTTGATCGTCGGAGGGCCCCCACTACCCCGGTGGTGGTGGTGCGAGGCTTGCTTGCAGGTTTCACGGCGGAGGGCGGAGCGCAACCAAAGCAACTCAAAGGGAACCCCGTTCACACCGCTGTGCCAATCGTTCTCGGTTTGGACCACCAGCAACAGTTGGCGCTAGAGGAAGGGACGGATCTCAGAGCGATCGTAATGGCACGGCGAGGTGGTCGTGGAGCTTCCAATGCTTCTAGTCGCGGGGCCTCTCGCGCCTCCGGCCGGGAGGCCGCTGCATCTCCAACACACTCTCAGCAACACTCCACCACCCCACCGCCCATTCAGACGGTCGAAGCCGCCCAGTTCGACTAGCTAGCCCAGCAAGTTCGCACCCTCGCGGAGGCGGTGCAGAATCTGCAGGGTGCGATGTCCCGGGCGCCGCAGCGGGCTCAGGAGCCACTGCTCCCTGAGCGCTCGCCTGTCCTCCTCAACCCGCGCTCCTTCCTCTCCCATGGGGAGGAGCGCCGGCGCGAGGAGGATTCTCGGGCACGGTCTATTCTGCCGGGACCTTCCCATCGGAGCTGCGCGGGGTACGAGAAGCGGGCCCGGGCGCGTTCCCAGACCCCCCAGTCCTCGAGGAACCCGCGCTCCAGTCGGTCCCCCACTCGCCGCTCCTTGTCTCCCACCCACCGGTCGCGCTCCCTGGACCGGCGTGTGGACGATCTCCACCGACAACTCCAGGTCCTGAAGGGCCATTCCAAAGATCCCTTCGCCGACTTAGAGATCTCCTCCCAGCCGGCGCTTGCCTCGAGGATCTTGCGGACCCCGAATCCCCCGGGGTTCAAAATGCCGGCGATCGAGCCCTATGATGGGGCGGCAGACCCGCGGGATCACGTCGAGAGTTTCAGGACCCTTATGCTCCTCCACGGAGCATCGGATCCCCTTCTCTGCAAGGCCTTCCCGGCAACCCTCCGTGGCCCGGCGAGGGCGTGGTTCGCCGGGCTGGAGGCTGACTCAATCCGGTCTTTCGACCAGTTCACTCGCCTCTTCATCACTCATTTCGCCGTCAGTAGCCGGCGGCGACTGGTCTCCGACTCCCTCTTTGACGTCCGGCAAAACAAGGGAGAAAGCCTGCGGGATTATCTTACCCGCTTCAACAGGGCTACGCTGGAGGTCCGGAACCTGAGTCAGGAGGTAGCTCTTTCAGCCCTGAAGCGTGGCTTCCGGAAGGGCAGGCTCACCTTCTCCCTGGACAAACGCCTGCCGCGGAGCTTCCCAGAGCTGTTGTCCCGGGCGAACCAGTATGCGGACGCCGAGGAGGCGGCCGCCCACCGGAGCAAGGAGGCTGCCGAGATCCCTCCAAAGCTTGGGAAGAAAAGGCGGAAAGAGGCACGCCAGAGGAGGAGCCCGACGCCCCAGCATCGGCGCAGAAGCCCGTCGCCGGCGAAGAACCACGGCGCCCCACACCCTCGTTCTCCGCCCCGACATTTCAACCGGTACACCCCTCTCCTGACTCCCCAGGCCCAGATCCTTATGGAGATCAAGGGGCGGGAGGACCTCCCGTTTCCGAGACAGATACGAAGGATCCCTGGAAAGAGGCCCTCCCGGGCGTACTGTGAGTACCACCGAGACTACGGCCACGACACAGAGGACTGCTTCCAGCTTCGGGATGAGATCGAGGCTCTTATCCGTCGGGGGCGTCTCGGTCGATATGTGAGCGACCGACGTCCCCCCGCAGACCCGCGTCCGGCCGACCCGGCTCCTCCGGAGCCTCGGGAGCAGAATCGACCCGTTGCGTGCGTGATCCACACTATCACTGGGGGCTGCTCTCGGCCCGTGAGGAACGCAGGGGGCTCGACGGAAGCGTTAGGGACGGCCGTCGTAAAGAGGCAGAGGGTCGGCAATGTAATCACCTTTTCTAATGAGGATGTAAAGGGGGTTCAGACTCCCCACGATGACGCCATGGTGATCTCCCTCACTATGGCAAACTATGATGTAAGGCGTGTTCTTGTGGATAGTGGAAGCTCAGCTGATATTTTATTTTACGAGGCCTTCCAAAAGATGAGCTTGTCCAGACAGTTGTTGCACAAAATGTCCACCCCCCTCGTAGGATTCACCGGTGACGCTGTCCCGGCGGAAGGTGTCGTTGAGCTGTCTGTGACTGCGGGCGTCGCACCCGCAGAAGCCACGGTGCGACTCGGGTTCTTGGTCGTCCGTGTTCCCTCGGCCTACAACGCTATCCTCGGGCGACCCGGGCTGAACGCCCCTCGCGCGGTGGTCTCCACGTACCACTTGCTCATGCGGTTCCCCATGGCGGTCGAGATCGGAGAGGTCCGAGGTGACGAACCGACCGCACGGCAATGTTTTCTAGCAACCCTCAAAGGGAAGAAGCCCGTGGAAGCCCTAAGCGTCGAGTCCCTTGATGCCAGAGACGAGGTGGCCTTGCGGCAGGGGGAGCCGGCCGAGGGTGTGGTCGAAGTCCCCCTCGAGGAAGGCCGCCCCGACCGGGCGGTCCAGGTCGGCGCCAATCTCGATCCGGGAGCTCGGGCCCGGTTGGTGGAATTCCTCCGAGCCAATACCGATGTATTTGCTTGGTCGGCGGCCGATGTACCTGAGATCGACCCGGAGGTCATTTCTCACGCCCTCAACGTCGACCCGACCCACCGACCAATAAAGCAGAAGAAGAGACACTGTGCCCCGGATCGGATCCGGGTGGTCGACCAGGAGGTAGACAAGCTCTTGGAGGCAGGATTCATAAGGGAGGAAAGCTACCCCGAGTGGCTGGCAAATGTTGTACTTGTCCGGAAGGCGAGCGGGAAGTGGAGGATGTGCGTCGACTATACCGACCTGAACAAGGCGTGCCCTAAGGATAGCTTTCCGCTTCCGCGAATAGACCAACTGGTCGACGCGACTTCCGGATATCAGCTGCTGTCTTTCATGGACGCCTTCTCCGGTTACAACCAGATAATGATGGCCCCACAGGACGAGGAGAAAACTGCCTTTATAACAGATCGGGGGCTGTACTGCTACAAGGTAATGCCCTTCGGTCTGAAGAATGCTGGCGCCACTTACCAGCGCCTCGTCAACAAAATCTTCAAAGAGCAAATTGGCCGGAACATGGAGGTGTACGTGGACGATATGCTGGTGAAGAGCTGCCATGCAGACCAGCACATCGCGGATTTGGAGGAGACTTTCACCACCTTGCGGAAGTTTCGCATGAAGCTGAACCCAGCGAAGTGCGCCTTCAGCGCTTCGGCTGGGAGGTTCCTCGGTTTCATTGTCAACCAGCGGGGTATCGAAGCCAACCCGGACAAAATCAAGGCCATCCAAGGTATGTCCCCTCCGACCAAAGTAAAGGAGGTTCAGGAGCTCGCTGGAAGGGTCGCCGCGCTTGGACGATTTGTGGCAAAATCGGCCGAACTCTGCCAACCATTCTTCAAGGTGTTAAAACGCCCGAAAGACTTCCTCTGGACGGCCGAATGTCAAGCAGCATTCGACCAGCTCAAGAAATACCTGGCGTCTCCTCCCCTACTGTCCAAGCCGCAAGAAGGGGAGATGCTCTACCTCTATCTGGCGGTCTCCCCAACCGCGGTCAGTGCGGTGCTGGTTCGGGAAGAGGCAAAGCTCCAGAAGCCCGTGTACTACATCAGCCGGGTCCTACGGGATGCCGAGACGCGGTATACGAAGGCTGAGAAGATCGCCTTCGCGCTGCTGACCGCGACCAGGAGACTCCGCCCCTATTTCCAGGCCCATTCTGTCACCCTCTTAACTGATCAACCACTACGACAGATCCTCAGCAACCCTGGGAATGCGGGACGGCTGGTGAAGTGGGCAATAGAACTCGGTGAGTTCGACATCCGCTACCAGCCTCGACCCGCCATCAAGGCCCAGGTGCTCGCGGATTTCCTCGCTGAGTGCACGGTGTAGGAGGCGGAACCTAGACCGCCGGAAACGCCCAGCCTCGACCTCCCGACCTGGACGCTTCACATCGATGGGTCGTCGAACCCCGAGGGTGGAGGAGCCGGGCTGGTCCTTACCAGTCCTGATGGAGTGATAGCCGAGTATGCCTTGAGATTTGGATTTCCAGTGACCAACAACGAGGCGGAGTACGAGGCCCTAGTCACGGGACTCAAACTCACCAGGGAGCTCGGCATCCGGCGTTTGAAGGTCTTCACCGACTCCCAGCTGGTGGTCGGGCAGGTCCGTGGGGAGTTCGAGGCCCGGAGCCCGACCATGCAGAACTACGTCCGGAAGGTGCAAGCACTCATTCCCGATCTCGGCAGTGTCGACATCCAGCAGGTCCCCAGAAGCGAAAATGCTAGGGCCGACAGGTTGTCCCGCTTGGTGAGCGCAGAGGCGCACAACTTGTCGAGGGCAATCTACCTGGAGACCCTAAAGGCCCCGAGCATCGGCGAGGCTGGAGCGGTGATGGCGATTGATCCGGAGCCGTCTTGGATGGACCCGCTCGTCGCCTACCTCGCCGAAGGGATCCTCCCTGAAGACGAAGATCAAGCTCGGCGACTTGTCAAGAAGTCCGCCCACTACGTACTCTATGAAGGAAGGCTGTATCGGACCTCGTTTACCGCCCCCCTCTTAAGGTGCCTCCGCCCCTCGGAGGCGGCCTACGTCCTCGGCGAAGTCCACGAGGGCGTTTGCGGATCGCACTTGGGGGCTAGGTCCTTGGCGCACAAGATCATGAGGCAAGGCTATTATTGGCCTACCTTGTTGGAGGACTCAAAGGATCATGTACGGAAATGCGACGCCTGCCAGCGCCACGCCAACGTCCAGAGAGTCCCTTCTGTCCCCTTGGCACCAATCACCGCACCCTGGCCCTTCGCACAGTGGGGAATGGATATCCTCGGACCATTCCCCGTCGCTTCAGCCCAGCGGAAATTCTTGATTGTTGCAATCGACTACTTCACCAAGTGGGTGGAGGCAGAGCCGCTGGCCACTATCACGGAGGCGCAAGTCCGAAAGTTCGTGAAGAAAAACATCATTGTCCGATTTGGGGTACCCCGAGTCCTCATCTCGGATAATGGTCGACAGTTCGACAACAAGCATTTCCGTGATTTCTGCGAGGAGTTCGGGATCGAGCATCGGTTCACATCTGTGTCGCATCCCCAAACCAACGGTGAGGCCGAGGTCACAAATCGGACAATCCTCCAAGGAATTAAGGCGCGAATCGGTCGGACGGGGCAAGCTTGGGTCGAAGAACTCGAGAATGTCCTTTGGGCGTATTGGACCACGCATCGGACCCCTACCGGGGAGACACCTTTCAGCCTAACCTATGGCACGGAAGCGGTTGTTCCCGTGGAGCTCGGACTCCCCTCGCCCCGGGTGGCCGCGCACCGACCCGAGGCCAATTCGGAGCAACTCCGAGGGAACCTGGACCTCTTGGAAGAAGCAAGAGAAATGGCGCAGGTTCGGATGGCGATGTATCAGCGGAGGGTGGCCCGATATTATAACTCCAAGGTCCGACCGAAACTTTTCAGAATCGGAGATCTGGTGCTAAGGCGAGCCAAAGCATCTCAACCCGCGGAAGGTGGGAAGCTGGCGCCAAATTGGGAAGGCCCGTATAGGGTTCGCTGGGTAAACCGACCTGGCTCCTACCAGTTGGAGGCCCTAGATGGTCGAGAAATTCCGAGGAGCTGGAATTCCGCTAACCTGCGGGCGTATTACCAGTAGAACGACAAAGCCAGGAAGACAGTTCGAAAAATGTACAATTCTTTTCATTTCAATAATTTCTGGTTACAACGGTGTGTTCGTGTGATTACAAAAAATTCCCAGAGGAGAATTGGGGAGTAAAGAAAACAAGGAAGAGGTGGAGACTCCGTAGAGTTGAAGATCCGGGATCCCGAACCCTCCACCCGAAGCAGCTGCAATCCCACCGGGCGTGGGTGCTTCTCCCCGGAGGCGCCATCGACGCCTCACGCAAAAGACAAAGAGCCGGCGCGGACGAAGAAGACGTGGACGAAGAAGGAGTTCACACTGCTCCTAGAGGAATGCCACCTCCAAAGAATATTCCGGCCCTCCCCAAGAGAAGGGGAGGGAAGGAATACAAGGGAGAAGAGCGCGAGGAGGCGCGATCCCGGATGAAGCGTCTGGCGCAAAGCTCAATCGGGAGGTGGGACGGAAAAGAGGGGGGATGTGATCCCGGATGAAACGCCTAGGGCGGAGTTCCACCGGGGAGAATCTCCCCGTTGATCCCAGATGAAACGGCTAGTTGGCGGAAGTCGCGAGGGGCGCGCCTCCCGTTCCTCCGGCAGGGGTTTCCCAGCCACACGCCGGAGAGGAGGTCCACGATCCATGGCAACCTGAATGGCTCCGGCTTGGCAGGCTCCACCGCACCTGCGCTTATATTTATAGCCAAACTATGGCCCCCCGGTCGTTCCGATGCGGGTGGCTCCAATAAAAGCGGGCGCACCGAATCCGGAGCCGTTCCAGCTCTCGAGGCGTATCTTCCCACGATCTCCTAAGCGTCGTTCTCCTTAATTGCATTCTTTATGCAGGACACTCCGGGCGGCGTGTATCCCACGGCACACGTATCTCTGCATGCGCCCAGGCCGCATCCGCCTCGAAGAATGCGCGTATCGCGGCCGCTTAACTGGCACTCCTCGCAAGCAGCAACTGGCCGATCCGATTTTCCAGGTAACGCCTCAATTAGCATTTAATAGCCTTCTGGTGTTCCCCAGGCGACGCGTCGAGAGGAGGAGAAATACGATCGCAGCTGGCCATGGAGAAACCCCGTCGAGCGGCAAGTGATAGGCGCGCGACCAACGAGCGGAATTCCCCGAGGCTCAGTCCTCGGATGCCAGGCTAACCCGATGATCATCCCGGGAGCAGACTAGCCTGAAGCCCCGACCGGTCGCCTCGGCTTGCGCCAGCCTTGGCCGACCAACGAGCGGAATTTCCCGAGGCTCGGCCCTCGGATGCCAGGCTAACCCGATGATCATCCCGAGAGCAGACTAGCCTGAAGCCCCGACCGGTCGCCTCGGCTTGCGCCAGCCTTGGCCGACCAACGAGCGAAATTTCCCGAGGCTCGGCCCTCGGATGCCAGGCTAACCCGATGATCATCCCGGGAGCAGACTAGCCTGAAGCCCCGACCGGTCGCCTCGGCTTGCGCCAGCCTTGGGCGACCAACGAGCGGAATTTCTCGAGGCTCGGCCCTCGGATGCCAGGCTAACCCGATGATCATCCCGGGAGCAGACTAGCCTGAAGCCCCGACCGGTCGCCTCGGCTTGCACCAGCCTTGGCCGACCAACGAGCGGAATTCCCCGAGGCTCGGCCCTCGGATGCCAGGCTAACCCAATGATCATCCCGGGAGCAGACTAGCCTGAAGCCCCGACCGGTCGCCTCGGCTTGCGCCAGCCTTGGCCGACCAACGAGCGGAATTCCCCGAGGCTCGGCCCTCGGATGCCAGGCTAACCCGATGATCATCCCGGGAGCAGACTAGCCTGAAGCCCCGACCGGTCGCCTCGGCTTGCGCCAGCCTTGGCCGACCAACGAGCGGAATTCTCCGAGGCTCGGCCCTCGGATGCCAGGCTAACCCGATGATCATCCTGGGAGCAGACTAGCCTGAAGCCCCGACCGGTCGCCTCGGCTTGCGCCAGCCTTGGCCGACCAACGAGCGGAATTCCCCAAGGCTCAGTCCTCGGATGCCTGGCCTAGCGCCGGAAGAATTTTCTGAGGCCTAACCCTCGGATGCCTGGCCTAGCGCCGGAAGAATTTCCTGAGGCCTAACCCTCGGATGCCTGGCCTAGCGCCGGAAGAATTTCCTGAGGCCTAACCCTCGGATGCCTGGCCTAGCGCCGGAAGAATTTTCTGAGGCCTAACCCTCGGATGCCTGGCCTAGCGCCGGAAGAATTTTCTGAGGCCTAACCCTCGGATGCCTGGCCTAGCGCCGGATGAATTTCCTGAGGCCTAACCCTCGGATGCCTGGCCTAGCGCCGGAAGAATTTCCTGAGGCCTAACCCTCGGATGCCTGGCCTAGCGCCGGATGAATTTCCTGAGGCCTAACCCTCGGATGCCTGGCCTAGCGCCGGAAGAATTTCCTGAGGCCTAATCCTCGGATGCCTGGCCTAGTGCCGGAAGAATTTCCTGAGGCCTAACCCTCGGATGCCTGGCCTAGCGCCGGAAGAATTTCCTGAGGCCTAACCCTCAGATGCCTGGCCTAGCGCCGGAAGAATTTCCTGAGGCCTAATCCTCGGATGCCTGGCCTAGCGCCGGAAGAATTTCCTGAGGCCTAACCCTCGGATGCCTGGCCTAGCGCCGGAAGAATTTCCTGAGGCCTAACCCTCGGATGCCTGGCCTAGCGCCGGATGAATTTCCTGAGGCCTAACCCTCGGATGCCTGGCCTAGTGCCGGATGAATTTCCTGAGGCCTAACCCTCGGATGCCTGGCCTAGCGCCGGAGGAACTTCAAGAGTCAGGAGTCGGCGAGGCGCTACCGAGAGTTAAAAAGAGGAAGGATGTCCGCCGAAATCCGCAGACCGCCAGATCAGCGACAACTGCCATACGCCATAAAGAAGGCGGAAAGCTCGGAGCGCGCGCGCCTTTCCGAGGGATGGCGGCAATCTCGAAGCATCACTCCCTTCACCCGTTCCCCTCCTGGTTCCAGGCTCGGGAGTGGGGGGCTACTGTTATGGGGGAACTTAGCCACCATGCCCCACGTGACCGGCACGCGCGCCCAGGAAGACTACGGCTGCCCCTTGATCCAGCAATCCGACCTCGGGTCGGATATCTTCGGCTCCGCAGCCCGACCCCGAGTCGGCCGCCCCTTGATCCAGCAATCCGACCTCGGGTCGGATATCTTCGGCTCCGCAGCCCGACCCCGAGTCGGCTGCCCCTTGATCCAGCAATCCGACCCCGAGTCGGCAATCTCTCGACAACAACAGACTGTTCCTCTGAGGCACGCCGCGGCCCCCTGCTCCACCACTCCCTGCAACGGCCGTATCCGGCGCTGCCCCACGATCCCCTGTAACAGCCGTACAAAGCGGAGCTCCACTATGCCCTGCCATGGCTGTACCCAGCGCTGCCCCACGACGCCCTGTAACGGCCATGTCAGTGGCAGCCCCATCGTGCCACACGATGACGAATCCCCGGAAAAACCCCCCAGCCTGATATATATGAGGCTGGGGGGGAAGGGGGAGGGTAAGATATATCTTCCAGAGTATCATCTCACCTGCTACCTTCTCCTTCTCCTTCTCCTTCGATCTCCTCTGACTTGATCGTCGGAGGGCCCCCACTACCCCGGTGGTGGTGGTGCGAGGCTTGCTTGCAGGTTTCACGGCGGAGGGCGGAGCGCAACCAAAGCAACTCAAAGGGAACCCCGTTCACACCGCTGTGCCAATCGTTCTCGGTTTGGACCACCAGCAACACCTTTAATTGCATTTTCTTTTATTAAATTGCTTAGTTTAATAGTCTTCACAAATTCTCTTTTTCAAATATTTTTATTTTTAAAGAAAAATAACTATACCCCAATCCCTGTGGATCGATATCCGTAATCACTATCCTACCAGATACATGCTATTGCGTGGTCTTTAAAGTTGACTATCAATTTTTGGCGCCGTTGCCGGGGATTGTTAGCATAGTTGTTTTTCTTTTCATTAAAAAAAAAACTTTCAAAAAAAAATCAAAAAATATTTATATCTAAAATAAAATAAAAATATTTTCTTTTTTTTTGTTACTTTCCTTATCTCCTTCTTCTCTCTTACTAATTTTTGATTTTGGTATTATTTAATCAGGAATCGAAGAAGACATCTGGGACGATCAAAAAGAAAATTGCTGGAAAAGGAATGTTGTAGAGGTTTGCCTAAAAAAATAAAAAAATGCTGGGAAAATTTTCTTTGGTAACCTCTAAACCTTTCTTATTTAAATTGATTCCCAGTTTGCTTGAAATTTTGTGGTGATTGTTTGATTTTAATTTCAGTAAAAGTGTGAATGCATGCTTGATACACATACACCAATTAATCCACACATAGTAAGGGCAATCACCCCAACAAGATAAGAACTGGATTTCATCACCAGATTCTTGCCCAAATTAGGTGAATCAATTCTCACAGAACTATCACTTTAATTAAAATTAATTAGACGTTGGCCCCTAGGGACATTCGAGCTTAATAGGACAAAGATCACCGAAAGTTGCACCAATTTCGCTCTGTGGCTCAGTTGATGTCTAGGCAAGCTTTGTCCCAAGGGAGACAGTTCATCTGTTCGAGGCAAGTGGTTTTTAAGTGGGACCTTTGCAACGCATCGTGACCCCCCCACTTACCTGGGAGCTTACCTGGTCAACTAAGTTCATTAGACCGGATTGGAGGCTTAGGTGCCCTCTTCAAATCAGTTAGGAGCTGTCTAGTGATTTTAGGGCAAATACAAGGATTTGACGTGTTTTTCTTTTAGTGCATGCTTGACTTGACTGATCAGAAGAGTATAACTCCGTTCCCGACAATCAGTCTTCCACAAATTTTCTTTCTTGGAGAACCCCGCATGAACTCGGTATGATTTGATAAGGATGCACTGCGTCTGGCTGAAGACGTTAAACTTAGCGCTTGTTGGGAGGCAACCCAATTTTCATAGATTATTTTTGCACATTTTCTTGTCGTATTTTTTTCAGAAGTTCTCATATTACTAATACAACTAAGGTACAATGTTTCTATCCTCCATATGCATCATATTTTTATCCGAAATAAAAATAATAATAAAAAAAATAAAAAAATAATAATATAATATTATTTAAAAAAATAAAAAAAATAATAATACTTAAAAAAACATTGAGGACAATGTCTGATCTAGGTTGGGGGGTATAGGATTCGAATTTTTGAAGGAATTTTTCGCATTTTCACATTTTTAAGCGAATTTCAAAAAAAAAATGAATTTCAAAAAAAAAAAAAACTAATTTCTATGCCTTAGTGCTGAAATGATAATCACACAAAGTATATAAAATCTAAAAAGCCCAATGATTAGTCAGGAATAAGTCAATTTGAGTTCTTTTCATTAAAAATTCGTTTAGCGAGTTGTAAGATAATTTTTACTTTGGAATTTCACAACACACATGGCCTGCACTTCTAAGGATTAGGTTCAACATTACGTTGCTAAGTCTAGTAGCAACCTTGAGTCCTGATGAATCTTTCCTATCTAATTCACTATTATCCCGTATTTACTATTAAAAAAAAAAAAGAGAAAAAGAACAAAGAGAGGTGAATTTAGTCAGGTACATCGAAAAGGGCTACCTATTGTCAAAGGTCAGCGGGCTTGTGATGATGAACCCGAGCATAGGTCCGTAGGGGAGTCTTAATGCCTAACACCTTATGCCATCTGGTGTGGGAGTTGTTGACTGAATGCTCGCTACATGAAGGAATCATTACAATAGTAAAAGTGCATAATTTATTTATAAATACAAAATCAAAAAAAAATGAAAGAAAAAGAAAATAATATTGACCTTGAAAAAGACGATAGTGTGAAAGCCGTCGTTGTAAAAATTCGAGTAAACTGGAATATTACAGATAAAGCCCATAAGGTATTAAAGTAAACATCCACAACTCTCGAAATCCTGCAAGATAGGATGATTTTGAATCAGTGATTAGGTCTTATCTGACCAATTCTTGGAAACTCCTAGCTTTAGCAGTATTTTGGGGATCTAAAGTCTTAGCTTGTGTATGGTCCAGATATCACCAAGCACCTAAGTATAAATAAGTCTTACAACTCCCTAACGGAAACTTAATGACTTTAACTTAAGTTGCATACTGACTTAGGATTTGGGCTGACCTAGTGATTAAAACTTTGTGTGCTTTTGAAATTTTTAGCACCTATGCATTTGAAATTAGATTTTATAAAACAATAAAATAAATTCTTTCGACAGCAGTTTGTGGGTATCTGAGCCGGAAACCCTCACGAGACAAAACTCGTCCACTAGGGCCACCTAGGGGTTTAAAGCCTTATTGCATACGGTAAATGCAATCGCGATTCCTGCGAAAGTGAGTTAGTTTTATTTTGCTCGAGGACTAGCAAAATGTAGGTTTGGGGGTGTGATAAGTGCTAAATAATGTACAAATTAATATCTTATTCATAGCACTTATCATTATTTTAATTCACATATTTTATAAATTTAACTAAAAAAATGTATTTTCTTCCTCATTTCATTTTAAATAAATTATTCAAGTTTGATTGATTTTCTTTTTATTGGTCGAGTCTAATGTATGCAGGTTGTGTTTGCAGCTGAACCTATGTCCATGTCATCCTCCCCTGTGTTAGCTTCAACCAATCTAAGTCCCTTTCTTTAGCCCGAAACCAAGATAGAGCCGAGTCCTAAAAAATCCAGCCTTGCTTCCTTACCCGAATCCCAGCATCTCCCCCCTGCTCAAATGATCCCAACTCAATCCCACGTCATCCCCTCGTTCACACGTTTTTGCTTTGGAACAGAATTCCAGCTTCCAGTAGCCGTATGCGTCTTCCATCCAAACTTCTTCCGGATTGATCCAAACTCCATGCGTTCCCAGCTCCCCTGTTCCAATCTCATCCTTCCGAGTCCCTAGCAGTGAGCTTCTCCCACGAAATGCTCCACGTCCCAGCTTCATCCCATCCGCTATCATCTCCCAGCTCACGCGTTTCTTTTCTTCCGCATCCAAGCCAATCAACAACCCATTTCCTCCAGCCTCTTCCACATCTCCTGCTCCGAGATTCTCCCCAACGTTCGGATCAAAGCCCCAACAACTTCCATCCCAACCTCCAGATTTCCCCTCACGCCCGTTTCCATCTTCCTCCACGTCTCTCTACCAAACAGCCCAGCATTCGCGTTTGATCCCAGCCTTCCCGTTCATCATCCATGGGCAAGCTCAGCCCCTGTTCCACGTCAAACAAAACCTCCTCCACCCTCCTGGTATTTCGGTAGAGAGCCCCAGCTTATCTCCCCTCCTTTTCGCCCGTGGGATAAACACAAATCCCATGCTCATCCCTCTTCCGAACCAAGCTAACCACCCATGGATAAGCCCAGGCCATCTTCATCTCCTCCGCGATTATCCCAACCGTGAACATTATCCCCTGTTCCCATGTGTTCTCAGCCGTATCCATCAAGTCTCTCGTGTCTTCATCTCCAAAGCTTTCGGAACAACTCCATCCTTCCACTGCATCCACAGCAACGACAGCATCTTCGAATCCCCTGCATCCTCATCCACCGACTGCAATAAATCCACAGCATGCAACCCGTGTTCTCGCCAGCAAGAATATCAAGCTTCAACAGTCACGGATAGACTCAAATCCTCTCCCACCGCGTCCAAGGATCAAGGGATAGAAGTCATCTGTTCATCTTAATCCTTCATTCGGAACAGAGGAGCGAGAGGGAGTTGCAGCCTATAAAAGGCTCAGGCGTGAACCGAGGAGGGGCATTCTTCTCTTCCATTCATTCCTCCTTCCCCACCGGGGGTGGGGGGCAATTCCCTTCTTCCTTACCGAAGGGAGCCGGTTGATCCTATTCATCCTTCGGAGGAGTTCTCACGGGAGACAGAGAAGGGAGGAGAGAGCCGATGGGAGGAAGGAGCCAATCATTATGAAGTCCCCCTGCAGTGCAGCTATTCAATTTTTCATGAAAGGCTGATCTCCTCTCTAGGGCTGGATGCAGCCCTAACAAAGGGACACGGGTTTTATATTTTATTTTATATTCTTGGGGTTGTATGAACTTATTGTTTTTAATGGATATCTTCTTTTGAATCATATTTAATTTCTGTAATTTTAAGTATGATGTTCGTACAACTGTTCTTCATGATCACTGAGTAAATATAAGATAGTCCATGCTTAAGGAAGATGCAGTGTGCTACCACCTTAGATTAGGGTAGACATTTCATGCCAACTGAAGATGGATTATGCCTAAATTACTTTTGTGAATTTCTATTCAAATGCTTATTAGGCTTGTAGCCAATTTGTATGCTAATCCAAGAACGAAATAAAATATAATTAATCCTTGTTCCGATGTTAGTAGTGAATTTCTTGTCCTAGATTCCCCTAAACTGATATCCCTTTAATTGCATTTTCTTTTATTAAATTGCTTAGTTTAATAGTCTTCACAAATTCTCTTTTTCAAATATTTTTATTTTTAAAGAAAAACAACTATACCCCAATCCCTGTGGATCGATACCCGTAATCACTATCCTACCAGATACGTGCTATTGCGTGGTCTTTAAAGTTGACTATCAGTGGTCTGTACCGTCACCCGTCGACCCCCTCTGAATCCATCCGATAATCGTGGCAGAGTCGTCCTCCAGGATGATCGATCTGGCCTGCAGAACCATCCTCGCATGACGCATACCCGCCCAGGCAGCTCACAGCTCTACCTCCGGAACCGACGTGTCAAACAGCTGGCAGCCGCCTGCTACCACCACCTTGGAATGCAGGCCTTGTATGATAAAGCCTGCACCATCCCGCGTACCGCCGTCCAGCACCGACCTATCAAAATTAACTTTGAGGAAACTCGGAGGTGGGGTCTCCCAGGTGAAAAACACCATCTGAGGAGCTTCCGAGGCAGAAGGGGGGCCCCAGGTGTCCCGAGCTATCAAAGGTCTATCTGAAGAGGGGGTGGGCATAATCTTTGAGGCTTGTGCACGAGCAAGCTCCGCAGCAAATCTCGGTGACACCCTGCGCTCACCGAGAGTACGAGCGTTCCTTTCTAGCCAAATCTGATGCGCTGTGCAAGTCGCTCTAATGGCCTCCTGACAAGTCCTCGAACTGGCCAGCCACTGCCGTATCACATGAAGGAATTGTAGCCTCTCACTCCGGGCCTCCTGCAGGATCCCTGCCCACTGCCATGTCAACCTCGCCCATATACACTGGAAGAGCACATGGTCCACCGACTCCTCGGCTCCACACATCCCGCACTCTGCGGGGATCCCCCATCCACGCCTCCTCAGTACTGCTCTCATTAGAAGGCGATCCTAGAACACCTTCCATAAGAAGAGGGCTGCCCGTGGGTGGATACTGGACCTCCAGATCCATGTACAATCCGGCCCCCTCTCCTGCTCTAATTGGATGACACAGGAGATGTCACGACCCCCGCTCCGTTCCGGCGGGCCGCCGCGATGGTCCTAGGATGCGGGTAGGCATAAGACCACCAGCCACCATGTAGAACCCTACTACCTATCAACCATTAATAAATTCTGAAAATTTTGGCATGATGCATGCACAAAATGATCACCTTTTTTATGGTGACCTGTCAGGATTATCTCAATACATACAACACACTACCTGTCAGAGCAGCAATCACATAATCTGTCACATAATAAACCTGAACAATATATAGCAATACATTATCACAGGCACACAACTGATCTGCACACACATATATATATACCTACTTCCCAATCCATCCATAGTCAACCCATATCCACAACAGGATCTATGACTGTAACTATGCACTATATACAATAGAAGGTTTATAATACACCAAAAGGTATAAACCTCTATCTACATTATACTATGGAGCGGCACAGCTAGCAGGCAATCTCTAACCCTGCTTCTCTCTATACAACACCTGTCCTGAAATCAAAAACACCAAACTGGAGAGTGAATATATAAATACTCAGTGAGTGGAGTAGAGAGTACTATGCACATGAGACAGAATATAATCATGGCTCGAGATGAAATCTCAAGATCAATAACAAGATGAACATAAACTCAACATAGAGAATATGGAGTAAATCATCACAACCCCAATCAACTCATCCGGAGCATATATAGAATAATCAAATAAGTATGTATAATAACAAGAATATGCTCAACAGGTTATAGTACTAAAACATATAAATCAGATGTCAATAGGCTGAATCATCAACAAGACAGCTATCGGGAGGTGGGTTTTACGCCCCAAGCGAACCAGCAACAACTCCCTACTGTCACATGCATATGCAGGATAAGACACCATACCGATAATATAAATGCTAGACAGCTATCGGAAGGTGGGTTTTACGCCCCAGGCGAATCAGCAACAACTTCCTACTGTCACATGCATATGCAGGATAAGACACCATACCGATAATGTAAATGCTAGACAGCTGTCGGAAGATGGGTTTTACGCCCCAGGCGAACCAGCAACAACTCCCTACTGTCACATGCATATGCAGGATAAGACACCATACCGATAATGTAAATGCTAGACAGCTGTCGGAAGGTGGGTTTTACTCCCCAGATGAACCAGCAACAACTCCCTATTGTCACATGCATATGCAGAATAAGACAAATAGATTATAACATTGAAATATGCAAATCAGGTATCAATATGCAAGATCATCACTAGACAGCTGTCGGAAGGTGGGTTTTACGTCCCAGGCGAACCACAACAACTTCCTACTGTCACATGCATATACAGGATAAGACACTACACTGATCATGTAAATGCTGGCCAGTATCTAGAACAGAAATCTATAGAAAGATCTCACATCTATATACTAAACGGCACCTCGCGGAAATTCTACATCCGCGGAAAGCCATACTGCACCTCGCGGGGTCTTACTATACTCGGCGGCAAGCAGAATATAAGTCGTAGGACCGGCCGATCCTATGCCTAGGGCCGTGTCCCCCCTAGGAAGGGACTGGGCTCCACCCACCCAGAAGGCTACTATGTGCACACAGGCCGATGTCTAACCCCATCGACTATAGGTGTCCTGTAGATACTGCCAAGCCATGCATAAATGCCATAATGCACCCTCCCAATACTCTACTAAAAAGAAGTATGATCAAGACTACTACTCACTCGATCATGACCCAATCATATACTAACATCAGGATTGGGAGTGAGGGGTCGAGGGAGTGCAATGCAACTCAATATACCATGAGAAGGGCTCTACAAGTCTTTGAAATAGAGGAAATGAAATCAATTTACAAAAAAAATCATTTCACAATTCGGATCCAATTTAACTACTCATAAAGGAGTATAATCAAATCTACCACTCACAAGTCTTTGAAATAGAGAAAATAAAATTAATTTACAAAAGAAGTCATTTCACAATTTGGAACCAATTTAACTACTCATCTACCCCTTGTAATTTCTCTCAATGTTCCCTCAAATACATGCACAAAATAATCAAGCATAGAGAATCAAGATCATAGAGGAATCTACTACAATATCAATCAATATGATCAAGTGGAATCAATTCACACTTGGCGACATTCATGAAAATGAATTAAGGATGCTCATGGTGCAAAGTACATGACTCCCACTCACCTGCCGATCCGGCACGGCCTCGATACGCCTCCAAAACTTTATGGTAGGCAGTAGGGAACTTCTTCTTCTTGTTTCCTAGCTTCTTGCCCAACTGATACATGCATTTACAATACATTTAGTCTTGTATCAAGAGCCATAATCTACGTGCCAATTATAATATAGAGAACTTTAATTGATTCAACTCCTCCGTTCCCTAAATCTTTTCTTTTCTTTCTTTTTTTCTTTTTCTATTAATTAACTCATCATTTATGTGTACTAGGGATTCCCTTGCATGAGTACAAGGTCCCCCTTAGCTTAATCTAGGCTTAATATCCTATTATGGCATGAAATTCCTTATTTTTCCACCCGGATAAACGGTAATCCGGACCGACCACCGGTTACTTCATCCCGGGTTTGATCACTTTCCAAACTCCAGATTTAATGAAATTTTTACCTAACATTCTACACTCATAGAAGATTCCAAAGAGCTAACATGCATTGCTATCGGAGGTCGTTTGTCCCCCTAAATAATTCGCCGAAGTTGGGACTTTGACACAGTTTTTCCGTAGTGCCGGAAAAATTTGTCAAAATCCGATTCTTTCTCTTTTAACCGCCTCTACAACCCTTATCCGATCCCTCTAGACTATATTCACCATTTGTATAGCCTAATGTCATCAAAAGACTAGATAAGGATGGATATTTACCTTTTTCTTTTTGGAAATCGAGGTCCTTGCGTAGAGAGGAAGGAGATCTACAGTTTTCCCTTCAGCTAGTAGCGCAACTGGGATTCCCTTCCCTTCTTTTTTCTTCTTCTTCTTCCTTTTTTTTTTCTTCCTTTCTTTTCCTCTTCTTCTTTCTCTTCCTCTCTGTCCGTCTGAGACTCCCCCCTCTCTGTTTCAATCCAACGCCTCAGCCAGCTCAAACCCATGAATTATGTCACATCAAACACTATTCATCCTTTATTTAATATTATTAAATTTTCATTTTGCCCCTAACACTTCAACATATCTACTGTTATGCCATTAACTTTTGATTCCTTCCCAATTTTACCCTTACCACTTCAACGCATCTACAACTATGCCATTATCTTTTGATTCCTTCCAATTTTACCCCTTATATCAATTTTAAAGGACTATTCTATCCCCTTTTATAAAAATTTTTTTTGGAGTTATTACATCCTCCCCCCCTTATATAAAATTCGTCCTTGAATTTAAAAGAATAAATTACCTGATTATCCAAAGGGGTGAGTGTATCTGCTCTTCATATTCTGATCGGTGTGGTATTGGAAATCAAATAAATTGGGAGTGTTTTACCTTCTAGCTCTACCACACAGGTAGGATACACATACTTCGCTTCTATACTATCCCCTACAGGTGTACTAATAGCTAAGGGAATATGCATTAATATCTTATCCTTAGCTAACTTTTTAGCAAAATAAGGGGATACAAATGAATGGGTAGCTCCACAATCAAACAACACTCTAGCTTTAATCTTATCAATGAGGAGCATACCTGTCACAGCTGCATTCGATGCCTGTGCCTCCTGTGGATTTACCGTGAACACCCTTCCTTGCCCTCTGCCTGCTGGAGCTGATGGCTAGGATGGTCCAGCACTCTGCTGTGATGATGGTGTCTGACCTCTACCTCTGCCTATAGGCCGCCTACTACTAGGTCTGTCCATCTGCACAGAAGGGTAGGATGCTGAAGGCACAAACTACTGGGTGACATCCTGAGGACATTCTCTGGCAAAATGACCCGGCTATCCACATCTGTAGCACACTCTCTGGCCCATTCTGCATATGCCAGGGTGCTGTCTCCCATATGTATTACACACTGGCCATGATTGGAACCCGGATTCAGTTCTGGCCATAGTGACTAGAGGACGAGGTACTGATGGTAGAAAAGTATCTTGTGATTGACCTCTTCCCCTCCATTTCCTCTTACATGGGGCAGGTGGAGCTAAGCGTACAGACTGCTCCGTCGGGCCCTCCGAGAGATCTACTTCCTCGGATCTACCTCTACTGCTTTGCTTCTTCCCCACACTCATTTTTCTCTGTTCTCTTTCAGCTCTTTCCTCTTTGTTTCTGATCTCCCACTGTTTTGCTTTATCTATCAGCCTAGACAAGGTGGGGACCTCTACTGCCAGTACTGCATTATAAAGCGAAAAAATCAAGCCCCGCTTGAATCTTTCTATCCTGGCAGTTTTAATGGGGATGATGTAAGGAGCATACTTCCCCAATCTAGTGAACTCACGAGCGTACTCAGATACGCTCCTTATTGACCCCCTAATGGATTTTGATGAATACAAAACACTAGAGTATAATTTCATTTATCTTAACAATTTAATTGAGGAATTCATGTGTTTTATTAAGAATATTGTTAAGAAATGTCTAGGCAAGTTTCCATAATTTTTATGAATTTATTAAAGAAGTTTTGAGATGAAGAAAACAGATCAGGAAAAGCCGAGACGTCTCCTGATAGTCTCAGAGACGTCTCTGGCACAAACAGGAAGAACTGGCACGTTGGGAGACGTCCCCGGCACCTGCCGAGTTGTCCCCGCGATAGCGGAGTCGACTCTCTCAGTAGCGGAGTCGACTCTCTCAGTGGCGGCAGAAAGACAGTTTTTTCAAGAGATATGCGCGAGACGTCCCCACCGTACGCGGAGTCGTCCCCGCAAGTAAAAAGCAGACTTCCCGAGTCGTCCCCAAGATAGCGGAGACGGCTCTCTCAGGGTTTTTCAGAGAATGATTTTTTTTTCGGTGATAAGGCAGCGGAGACGTCCCCTGAAAGAGCGGAGTCGACTCTCTCAGGGAATTCCAGAAGACATGTTTTTCTAAGATAAAGAAGCGGAGTCGTCCCCGAGGGAGCGGAGTCGTCCCCGTAAAGTGCAGAGACGACCCTCTCAGCAAATCAGAAAGGCAAGGATTCAAACGGTACAATTCCAGAGTCATCCCCGTAAAGAGCCGAGTCATCCCCAGACAACGTAAAAAGTAAAATCTTGTAGCCGAGACGTCTCTCGTTGAAGCGGAGACGTCCCCGGAGCGCCTGGGACGTGACTGACAGCTTTTACAGGTTTGGTCTGAATTTCAAATCTCTCTTACTTTATCTCTAACGGCTATATTTGCTTTTTGGGCTATAAAAGGGAGCTCTTAAGTGCTTCAAAACAACTCTTCAAAAACCCAAAAGCTAGATCATTTAAGAGAGAAGCAAGAGAGAGAAGTTCAAGGAAGTGAGTGCATTCAAGTGAAGAAGTCAAGTGCTTTCAAGCATCCCAAGCGATTTCAAGCTCAACCACTCTCGCGCGCTCGGGATTCAAAGCTCACACTCAAACCTACGCGATCCACATCGGAAGAATCACCATTTCCCACGCTTCCAACGGCAAAAGGATTCTTCCGGGTTCTATTGTTCATCTTTGTCTTCATAGCTTTATTTCCTGTTTAGCTCATACATTTGTGTGTTTTATTTTTAAATAGTCAAAAGTTTTTAGGACACCCAATTCACCCCCCTCTTGGGTGACCATCTCTGGGCAACAAGTGGTATCAGAGCGGGTGCTCTGTGTATTTCTTGAAAGACCTAACCGTCTTAGCCAAAGATCTAGATGGCAACACCCTTTAACAATATTCCTGCCGAGGGGCAAGCAACCAATAGACCTCCACTCTTCAATGGGACAAATTATACCTATTGGAAGACTAGAATGAGAATCTTCATTCAAGCACAAGACTATGCCTTGTGGAGGGTTATAGTCAAGGGACCACAAGAACCATCACACGTAGTTAATGGCATTCGAGTTCCCAAACCTGAGGAGGATTGGGATGAGAATGATGATAGGATGGCTCAACTCAATTCTAGCGCCATGAACTCATTATTTTGTTCTTTAGATGTAAATGAGTTCAATAGAGTCTCTGCATGTAGTTCCACTAAGGAAATATGGGATAGGCTTGAAGTTACCCACGAGGGTACAAATCAAGTCAAAGAGTCCAAAGTGAACATTCTAGTTCACAAATATGAGTTGTTTAAGATGGAACCCAATGAAACCATCACATGCATGTTTACACGCTTTACCGATATAATTAATGGTCTAAAGAGTTTGGGTAAATCTTATACTAACCCGGAGCTTGTGAGTAAAATTCTCAGGTCTTTGCCAAAAGCATGGAAAGCAAAGGTCACGGCGATCGTAGAAGCCAAAGACCTCAACACCTTGGGGCTAGAACAACTTTTGGGCTCATTAATGATGCATGAGCTCACGATGAAGCAACATGAAGATGATTTGCCAAAGAAGAAGACAATTGCACTCAAGGCTACTTCGAGTGCGTGTGAAGAAGAAAGTAGTGAGAGTGAGGAAGAAAGTGAGGACGAGGACTTGGGTTTGATAGTTAGAAAGTTTAAAAAATTCATGAGGAAAAAGAAACCCTTCCCTAAGAAAAAGTTTGGAGGGAGAAATGATTGGGAAAAAGAAAAAGAAAAAGAAAGAGACCCAATCATATGCTATGACTGCAAGAGACCGGGACACATTCGTTCCGAATGCCCTCAACAAAAGAAGTATTTTGGAAAGAAGAAGAAGAAGGCATTGAAGGCAACATGGGATGATAGTGACACATCATCCTCCGAGGAAGAGAAGGAAGAGACCGCCAATTTATGCTTCATGGCATTCGAAGACAACGAGGTATGTCAAAACCCAACTATAAATTTTACTTTAGAAGAATTTTATGAAGCTTTTCAAGAACTTATGGGTGATTGTAGTATGTTAGGAGCAAAAAATAAAGAATTAAAAGCCTCCAATCAAAAACTGAAGGAAGATATTGAAAACCTATTAATTGAAAAGGAGAGCGTTAAAAATATTAACACTACTAACCTAGAAATCAAAAATTCAAAACTTAGCATTGAAAATGAAAAGGCAAAAACACTAATTAAGGAATTAAATCTAAAAATAAAATTCCTACTCGATAATAATACCTCACATGCACAAAATGTTGAATCTCTTAAAAAAGATAAGGAAGAACTAGTTAAAGAAAATTTGAATCTTAAGAATGAGGTACATAAGTACAAACCAATTGTTGAAAGATTCACACAAAGCTCTGAAAAATTAAATCTTGTTCTTTCAAATCAAAGAGCTGTTTTCAATCAAGCCGGATTAGGATATAAAACTAACAAACAACAAAAATATCTAAAGAATTTCTTTGTAAAAGCAAAAAATGTAAAAACTGAAAAACCTACATGCTTTCATTGTGGAAAGAATGGACATAAAGCCTACTCTTGTATTCAAAGAAAGATCCAAACTAACAAGAGTACATTTGTGAAAGCTAAAAACATAACTAAAGTATGGGTGCCTAAGGGAACCAACCACACTAACCAAGAAGGACCCAAGAAAACTTGGGTACCTAAGAGCTTCACATGATCATTTTGCAGGTATGCCTTGCAGCCGGGAATAAAAAGAGAATGTGGTATCTTGATAGTGGTTGCTCAAGGCATATGACCGGTGACAAGAGTCTCTTTGTCACCTTGGAATCAAAAGAAGGAGGAGTAGTCACATTTGGAGATAATGCTAAAGGCCGAATCATTGGTGTTGGTAAAATCTCCATATCACCCTCCTCATTTATTGATAATGTATTGTTAGTTAACGGGCTAAAACATAACTTATTAAGTATAAGTCAATTTTGTGACAAGGGCTTTAAAGTGTCATTTGAATCATCACTATGCATAATTAGTAGTCCAATTGACAATGAGATCATACTCACAGGACATAGGCATGGAAATGTTTACATGGTAGATCTTGATGATCTCACCATGAAGGATGGCCAATGTCTTGTAGCCATGAATCCCAAAGTCAATGAGACTAGTTGGTTATGGCATCGTAGGTTAGGGCATGCTAGCATGGATCTAATCTCTAAATTAATTACAAAGGATCTAGTTAAAGGACTACCAAAAATAGACTTTGAAAAGAATAAAATTTGTGCTGCATGTCAATTAGGGAAACAAACAAGAAATTCTTTCAAGTCTAAGAACATAGTCTCAACAACAAAACCCTTGGAACTAATTCACATGGACTTGTTTGGACCCACTAGAACTGCTAGTCTAGGGGGTAAGAAATTTGGTCTTGTAATTGTTGATGATTTTTCACGTTTTACATGAGTTTCATTTCTTGCACATAAAGATGAGTCCTTTCCCGCTTTTATCAAGTTTCATAATAGAGTTTCGAATGAACTCAATCTTAAACTAAAAGCAATTAGGAGTGATCATGGTACCGAGTTTGAAAATCAGCACTTTGAAAAGTTTTGTGACGAAAATGGTATCAATCATAATTTCTCGGCACCTAGGACACCCCAACAAAATGGGGTGGTAGAGAGGAAAAATCGCACACTAGCAGATATGGCTCGTACCATGTTGTGCGAATCGGATCTACCAAAATATTTCTGGGCTGAAGCAATAAATACTGCATGTCACATTTTGAACCGTGCATTAGTTAGATCCATCTTGAAGAAAACACCTTATGAGTTAATGAAAGGTAAGAAACCAAATATAAGCTATTTTCATGTTTTCGGTTGTCGATGCTTTATTTTAAATAATGGAAAGGACAATCTAAGCAAATTTAGTGCTAAATCAGACGAGGGGATCTTCTTAGGTTATTCCTCATCTAGTAGAGCATACAGGGTCTTCAACAAGAGAACTCTCGTTGTTGAAGAATCCATTCATGTTGTTTTTGATGAAACTAATGGAGATTCTTCTAGAAAAGAAGAAGATGGTGATGCAGGTATACTTGAAGACCGAATGAAGGAATTCTCCATACAAGACAAACAACATGAGGATGAGATCAAAGAAGATACAAATCAACAAGATGAAGAAGATCAACCTCCATCAAGAAATCAAGATCTTCCTAAGGAATGGAGGTATGCACATGGTCATCCAAAGGATCTAATCCTTGGTGATCCTTCACAAGGTATAAGAACTAGATCCTCTCTAAGAAATACTAGTAATTATCTTGCTTTCGTTTCACAAATAGAGCCTAAATCACTAGAAGAAGCTGAAAAAGATGATAATTGGATGAATGCTATGCAAGAGGAATTAAACCAATTTGAAAGAAATGAAGTTTGGACTTTAATGAAAAGACCCCCTAATGTTTCAATTATAGGCACCAAGTGGGTGTATAGAAATAAACTAGATGAAGATGGAATAGTAATAAGAAACAAAGCTAGGCTAGTGGCCAAAGGATATAATCAGGAGGAAGGAATAGATTTTGATGAAACTTTTTCCCCTGTTGCTAGGTTAGAGGCAATTAGACTACTTTTGGCATATGCATGCTTTATGGATTTTAAACTCTATCAAATGGATGTAAAAAGTGCATTCTTAAATGGGTATATAATGGAGGAAGTTTATGTAGGACAACCTCCAGGTTTTGAAAATCACTTACATCCAGATTATGTGTATAAATTGCATAAAGCATTGTATGGACTTAAGCAAGCCCCTAGGGCATGGTATGAAAGATTAAGTAATTTCCTAATTGAAAACAAATTTAAGAGAGGAAATGTAGACAAAACCCTCTTTATTAAAAGAAAAGGAAATGACTTATTGCTTGTACAAATTTATGTGGATGATATAATTTTTGGTGCTACTAATGATAGTCTTTATCAAGAGTTTGCCAAGCTTATGCAGGGAGAATTTGAAATGAGCATGATGGGTGAGCTCAACTTCTTCCTTGGGCTACAAATAAAACAATCAGAGGAAGGCATCTTCATTAGTCAGTCCAAATACATCAAGGAAATGTTGGAAAAATTCAAGATGAAGGATGCAAAGGAAATCAGCACACCCATGGGCTCAAGTTGCAAGCTTGACAAAGATGAAAAAGGTAAAAGTATAGACTGCAAATTGTACAGAGGTATGATAGGCTCTTTACTTTACCTTACTGCTAGTAGGCCAGATATATTATTCAGTGTTTGTATGTGTGCTAGATACCAAGCATGCCCTAAGGAATCACACTTGCAAGCTGTTAAAAAAATTTTTAGATATCTAGTAGGGATATCTAATGTAGGCTTATGGTATTCTAAACAATCTGACATGAATTTAATTGCTTATTCCAATGCTGATTTTGCCGGGTGCAAACTCGACAGAAAAAGCACAAGTGGCACATGTCAATTTTTGGGTGCTAATTTGGTTTCTTGGTTTAGCAAGAAACAAAATTCAGTTGCCTTGTCCACAGCTGAGGCTGAGTACATAGCAGCTGGAAGCTGTTGTGCCCAAGTTCTTTGGATTAAGCAACAACTTGAAGACTTCGGTATCAAAATGGATAATATACCAATTAAGTGTGATAATACAAGTGCAATTAATTTAACGAAAAATTCTGTTCAACACTCTAAGTCAAAGCATATAGAGATTAGGCATCATTTTATTAGGGATCATGTGCTGAAAAATGATGTGATGATTGAATATGTATGCACTGAAAATCAATTGGCCGATATCTTTACGAAGCCCCTTTGTAAAGATAGATTCAACTTCTTAAGGAATGCTTTGAGCTTGTATGATCCTAGCAAATGAATTGAACTTGTATTGCATTGCTTTGCTACTCAAACTAGTAATCCACCTCAAGGTAAACATAAGTGAAAACATGAACTCATCTAAGCTAAATGACGAACTGTTTGACTTTCCGGAGGATGGTTACCCTCCCTTGGACTCTTCATGGAGATATTTTCAGAGCCTATTTCATAGGTATTCGAAATTTGGTCAAACATTCCTCATTTCAATATTAATAATTCAAAAATCATTATCAAATTATTATAGGATGTATTATTAAGGGGGAGGATCACAAACAAATTCACTCTGAGTTTATCAAAAGAGATCATGTTAATTAGGGTGATTAAACAAAAATTGGAAAAAGATAGAATTCAGTCTGAAATTTTTCAGTGCCGGAGACGTCTCTGGCAAATCGCAGAGACGTCCCCCCAGGCGAGACATCTCGCCTTAGTCGCGGAGACGTCTCGGGGACCGAACTAGGTTTTTTAAAATAAGTGAAACAGCTCGAGCCGACCCGAGCTATCTTCTCTCATCCCCGACCAAAACCAAAAACTCTAGCCTCCGCTTGTTCTCCATCACAAACCCTAGCCTCCTTCTCCACATTTCCCTAGGATTTCCACTCAATGGCACCCAAAAGAGCTAGGAGGACCGGTGGAAGGCGACCTAGGGCAGCGGCCGACGGTGAGGAACGGAGGGAAGAACCTTCCGCGCCGTCTCCTCCGGTTGCTCCGCCAACCACGACCATCTCCTGTGCAAATCGCACAGTTACGACCGGTAGGTACATAGATTTTGCCTTTTTAGATAATGAGGGGTTCTCTATTGGAGAGAGACTCCGAGCCCAAGGGTGGGAGCACCTTTGCACCCTCAATACCTCGACCTACCCCGGCCTAGTTAGAGAACTTTTTAGCAATATGGCATTAGGGGACTTAGAGTACACTGCATATGTCCGGGGGACATTAGTAGAAATCAATGAGGATGTCCTATCCACTGTTTTACAAATCCCTAAGGACGGTGAGGCTCCAACCTCACATCCCCAAAGGAAAATAGCCCTAAATTTAATTTTAGGAAGAGAGGACTGCGGCCCTCTTGATGTTGTCAATTCCCAAGACCTAAATGCAGAGATGAGATTACTTCTAAGTATTGTCAACAGGGTCTTGTTTCCTAAAACCGGCCGCTTCGATTTTGTTTCGGAGCGAGACCTAGTTGTTATGCATCATATCCTACTAGGAATTCCTCTAAACCTCCCTAGACTTATGTTAAACTATATTGCACTATGTCATAGGTATTCTAGGTTTAGTATACCCTATGGCATGATCTTTACCTTAGTATTCAAACACTTTAAGGTTCACATTCCCGAAAATGAACCTGCAAAGCCCTTGAGAAACACCGACTATTACAATGAGGGCACAATGAGAAGAATGGAGTTTCATAAGATAGATGGATCTTGGGTCAAAATTCCAAAAAGAAAAGCACAAACCCTAGAGCCTGAGATCCCACATCACGAGTCTGACCACCACTCTCCTCCACCTAGCCACATGGATATCCCTGATATACCTTCCACCTCAGCTGGACCTTCCACATCCATGCCACCACCTCCTCCAGTCAGTGGGCCTTCCTTCCTATCAGAGGATCAGATGCGTACCTTAGCATCTGTCATTTGCCAGCAGATGAGGGAGGAGATGAGATCCATGATCTCCACTGAGTTGGCCCCCATCAGAGCTTCATATGAAGGGCTTCTACAAGAGCTGAAGGAAGTTAGAGCTCAAATTGAAGCTACAACGCAAGAAATAATTGGTGTGGGTGCCACCCAAACCTGCAGGACAATTGAGCTCAAGGACAGCTTGAAGACCATTTCCAAGAGTCTCAAAGAGTTGACAAGCCCAGGAGGCAACGTGGGCACCTTGGTTGCCCAACTCAGAGGAAGAATTGAAATGGCAACCATAGAATTTGAAGCACTTGTGGCAGCCTTCCACAAGTCACAGGGAGATCAATTTAAGACCCTAATGGATTCCATCAATGCATTCATAGATGCAGCTTGTAAGGTTTACGAGCAACGTCGCCGATGAGGGACATCTTGTAGGATCTTCTTTTTGTAAACCCTAGGCTATTTTGAAACACTTTTTGCATTAAGAAATCAATACTTGTAATGATTTCTTCTCTTGACTATGTACTGACTTCAAAGGTTCACAATGATACATGAATACAATCTCTCTTTTGAAAACTTTGTGTACATTGCCAACTCTGTGTATATGTTTCTGTGATTGTGTATGTGATTTTGTGATGTGCCATAAAAATCTTATCACATACCTTGAGTGTTCAAATTTGATACAAAGAAACAATGCACATAAAACAGGGGGAGCACATCTTGTGATAACAACGTTAAACAAAAAGATGAGTCTGAAATGAATTCCAAAACTAAGGGGGAGTGATATGAATGACTGAATTCATTAATAGAAATGACTTGGACAGGGGGAGCACAACTTGAATATCCTTGAGTGGTTCACGAAAATATGCTGAATCTTACTAGGAAGTATGCTTTAAGCACCTACAGATAATTTGTCCCCTTCATTGTTGATGACAAAAAGGGGGAGTAGATATACAGATAAGGGGAGTAGAACCATAGAACCAATATGGATAAGGGGAGTAGAACCAATATGGATACATTGGAATGCACAATACAAAATTCATGCTTAAAAGTTGAATTAGAAGAGATAAAATTGAAGAATATTGGTTTTAAGATAATTGCCCTTCTGGAAAAGAAAGGGGGAGTCAAAAAGAACTTAGCTTTCAATTATCTTTAGCTTCAATATTTCATTTCACATTGTATCTAGTTCTAATCAAAACATTATACCTGTACATCTGAGCAAATACTGTGTATATGTTTAAATTTCGAATTTTGCATATACTCAGTGTTTTGTCATCATCAAAAAGGGGGAGATTGTTGACCCCCTAATGGATTTTGATGAATACAAAACACTAGAGTATAATTTCATTTATCTTAACAATTTAATTGAGGAATTCATGTGTTTTATTAAGAATATTGTTAAGAAATGTCTAGGCAAGTTCCCATAATTTTTATGAATTTATTAAAGAAGTTTTGAGATGAAGAAAACAGATCAGGGAAAGCCGAGACGTCTCCTGATAGTCTCAGAGACGTCTCTGGCACAAACAGGAAGAACTGGCACGTTGGGAGACGTCCCCGGCACCTGCCGAGTCGTCCCCGCGATAGCAGAGTCGACTCTCTCAGTAGCGGAGTCGACTCTCTTAGTGGCGGCAGAAAGACAGTTTTTTCAAGAGATATGCGCGAGACGTCCCCACCGTACGCGGAGTCGTCCCCGCAAGTAAAAAGCAGACTTCCCGAGTCGTCCCCAAGATAGCGGAGACGGCTCTCTCAGGGTTTTCCAGAGAATAATTTTTTTTTCGGTGATAAGGCAGCGGAGACGTCCCCTGAAAGAGCGGAGTCGACTCTCTCAGGGAATTTCAGAAGACATGTTTTTCTAAGATAAAGAAGCGGAGTCGTCCCCAAGGGAGCGGAGTCGTCCCCATTCAAAAAGTGCAAACAAGCCGAGACATCCCCGTAAAGTGCAGAGACGACCCTCTCAGCAAATCAGAAAGGCAAGGATTCAAACGGTACAATTCCAGAGTCGTCCCCGTAAAGAGCCGAGTCGTCCCCAGACAACGTAAAAAGTAAAATCTTGTAGCCGAGACGTCTCTCGTTGAAGCGGAGACGTCCTCGGAGCGCCTGGGACGCGACTGACAGCTTTTACAGGTTTGGTCTGAATTTCAAATCTCTCTTACTTTATCTCTAACGGCTATATTTGCTTTTTGGGCTATAAAAGGGAGCTCTTAAGTGCTTCAAAACAACTCTTCAAAAACCCAAAAGCTAGATCATTTAAGAGAGAAGCAAGAGAGAGAAGTTCAAGAAAGTGAGTGCATTCAAGTGAAGAAGTCAAGTGCTTTCAAGCTTCCCAAGCGATTTCAAGCTCAACCACTCTCGCGCGCTCGGGATTCAAAGCTCACACTCAAACCTACGCGATCCACATCGGAAGAATCACCATTTCCCACGCTTCCAACGGCAAAAGGATTCTTCCGGGTTCTATTGTTCATCTTTGTCTTCATAGCTTTATTTCCTGTTTAGCTCATACATTTGTGTGTTTTAAATAGTCAAAAGTTTTTAGGACACCCAATTCACCCCCCTCTTGGGTGACCATCTCTGGGCAACACTCCTTCCGGGCATCTGCTTCAGCCTCTCAAACTGAAGAGCCCGATTCTGCCTCTCAGCCAGAGACAAGAACTCATCCATCACTGCTTGCCTGAACTCTTTCCAGGTTGGAGGATTCCTACTGTACAATCTGTTCTCCACTTGTCTCTGGTACCAGTCCCAGGCATCTTCCTTCATTGTAAGCCCTACAAGTTCTATGTTGGGATTTGTATCCTAAATGTCAATCGTCAGCATATTGATGATTGAATTTTATAAATGAATTGATAAATTAATAAAGTGTTATTTGGCATTATTTATCATTTCATCTTCAAATGAACTCTTATATGATGAAGTCCTTAGGACTTATGTTATGATAAAGGAGAATTTATCTTTGAGTCCTTAAACTTGTTCGCGACCAAATGATATGTTGTTACTAGGACGACAGCATTATCGAGATTAGGTCGTTGTGTGACATATACGTTGGTTATCCTCTTAACCAAGGAGTGTGGAGATACTGGTATGCCACACAGGTGAAGTGTAGGAGTACATTTCACTGAACGTGACCAATTTCGAAATGCTCTACTGTCGAGAGATGTTCCGAGTGGATATGGGTATAAGTTTAGCCCTCTGACCTGAGACTGCAACCTGTGACTAGCAAGCAACTCACTGTACTTTGGTACCGGACTACTTGAATTTCTAATTCAGTGACGGAAGGTCACTGGGTGCAGTCAAGTACTTGTGTAGTCAGTTGTGAGTCAAGATGGAATTGACCCCTCCTGAAAATAGGAGATAATGTCTTGTGATTAATTTAGCAAAACCTTGGCCAGGGTAATCCCAGTGAGGAGTCACGGGATATCTAAAGTTAATCACATAATGGATGTACTAATTATAGGGTTGATAGTGAGCTCTAAGTCATCCTGGCATTAGGAGTCAAAGGGATTGAATTATACAGTAACCATAGTTCAGGGTTCCAGAATATTTGCTTGCATATATTCGGCCTATCCGAACGTCGGGTACCATTGCTAGATGGTCACATCGATTAGTGTAGAAAATTGTTCCTATACTACCGGCTTAGGTTCGAACCTATGAGGTCACACGCATAGAAGATTCCTGATTGATCAAGAAAGCTGATGAATGATTAAGAATTATTCAGAGATAATTTGGTCAATTTGATTGGCAAATTATCTTATAAAATAATTAAAGTAATTATTGAAGGATTAAATTAAATTACTAATAAACTCAATTTGATTGAGTAATTGTGCTAAGGATGAGCCAAATTGAATTGGATTCAAGTTTGGGCTCAATTAGAATTTTGACCTGATTGGATTAGGTCAGAACCAAAAAGGACTTAAGCTGATCAAATTAATTTTAAATTAATTTATTCTTAATTGGGGATTGACCTAATTGGATTAGGTCCAACACAAAGTAATTAATTCAATTTGATTGAGTTTGGATGAGCCAAAAATTGAATTGGATTCAATTTGAGCTCAATCAGGGTCTGACCTGATTAGATTGGGTTCAACCAAATTGCTTTGTTTTAATTCGGGTTTGACCAAATTTGATTAGGTGCAACCCAAGAGGATTAGGCTCAGATGATGAGGCATTTAGTGGTGACATGGAATTGGATTTCATGAATTTTAAATAAACCAAAATTATTGCATGGCGCATGGACCCATTGCTTGACACATGGCGACATTGTTTGTTGTTTGAATTTGAATTCAAACATTAAGCAATATATTAAATGATTTCATACATCAAATAACTTTCCTAGCTGGCGTGTGAACCTTTGAATCATTTAAATTTGAATTTCAAATGAAATATATGCGACAAGAGGTAGGAAAATTCTGCTGCATGGATTTCAAATTCCTCCCCTCTTGCACATGTGTTTAAAATTTGAATTTAAATCAGATTTGGTTGAGATCTGATTTGGGTTGTTCCTATTCCTTTGCATGCGCCAACTAAAGGAGGTTTTCTGAAAATAAATTTTGAATTTTGAATAAAAATTCGGAGGTCATTAAAAGGGGTCAAACATGGGCACCGAAAATAAATCCATTGCAGCCTTCTTCCTCACCCGCCTCCTCCTCCTCTTCTTCTCCATTTTAGATAGGGTTTTCAGGGTGAATATCTAGAAGATTAAAGATCAGATCTGAGTCCTCTACTTACCTTACAAACCTCATCTCTATCTGCTTCAAGACAATTGATCAAGAGTTGATTGAATCCCGGCGGGCAGATTTCAGCTTTCAAGTGTTCTGCAGCTGCTAGCACTGTTGCGGAAGAAGATCCTTTAGGACTTCGCGTGTACTTCTTGTAGAGGCCATTTGTGTGCGTGGCTGCGAAGTCAAGAATCAGATTCACAACTTTCATCCATCATAAAAGGTATTAATCTAGCATTAATCATTTATTATGGTGTCAAGGTCTAGGTCCGATTTTTCGAGGTTTTATCCTCTTTTAGGGCTCCTCATGGAGATATCTCCAGAATCCATTCGATGGATATTCGAAGATTAATTGGAATAGAGTTCTTAAGTTTTAGATCTGATAGTTAATCATGCATAAAAATTTTAGCATAATTGTTTAAACGATTCCGGCATAATCCTATGTGTTCTTAATGTGCTGATTTCTAGATTTGATCTTGTAAGCATGCATGAATTAAATTGTTTGATTCATTTTTCCGCTATATTTTTGAAGCTTTAAAAGAACTACGTGTGGCTTGATTCCCCTTGTGAAGGGGTACGTAGGCAACCCGATCAGGTTCAGCAATGGTTTTTAAAAAAAAAAAAATTCAGCATGCTAAACACCGAAGAATCTAGGAATACCTAACAGTGGTATCAGAGCAAAGGTCCAAGAGTTGTGACCGATCTCCGGGAACTCTCACGCGTGATCATGTGACAAAGTGTGGCTCTCCGTCCGAAGGCGTATAGAGATGCGTGCTCTGATAGGTATACATGGGTGTCACCCTATTTTTAATAGGACCGAACCCATGTAGGAGTGGAGACTCCCCCTTTCAGTGGTATCAGAGTCAGATTTATGTTTAAACTTTTATGTTTTAATTCTTGCAATTAAATCTGAAATTATTAACATATTTAGATTAGATCTAAAGTTCTTTTTATGATTGATTTAATTGCTGATTATGCATGATTAAGTAGATCTGAAATTTTGGATGCATATGATGCATGTTTGTTTTAGGATTAGTAACATGAATAAATCTGAAATCATAATATTATTTAGATTAGATCTAAATAAATTTTATAATTCATATGATCTCTGATTTTAATGAATAAATCAGATCTGAAAATAAAAGTGAAAAAACAAATACATAAGATATATGTTGTTTGTATTAATTCATGTTGTTATGTATATGTGATGCATGAACATAAAACATAATGACTTAAACATGAATTAAATCTAATTACATGTGATTAATTACAAAAACTCAGATCTGAAAATATGTTTTAAGAACTGAAAGATTGTAATTAATATGTAATTAAAAAAAATATGCAATGATCAAAACTTTCATAAGTCTAAACTTAATTGAGAATTAAGAGTTATGAAATAGAATTGTAACTCAATTAATTGACATTGCATAATTCTTTGGGCATATGGGTTAGCTTGAATCAAGTTCTTAGGATTGGGTTAGACCTAAGGTTAGAATCAAACATGGTCTAATTAGAGTTAATTGATCAAATCTAATTAAGTAGTAACTAGATTAGGTCAAGGAAACTCTAGGTTAAATACAATAGTTGTAGATTGATCAATTTCATGTCTTTGATTAGACCAAGATGGAACTTGATTTAGGCTCAGAGGTGTAGCCCGAGTCATTTGAGTAATCAAATCGAAATTGATTAACCAGTCGGTGTCTAAGGTAAGTTTGGCAGTTTTGACCGGTGATTTTTAATTGGGAGCTACTCGCACTGATTCGTCTTTGTCGAGTTAATGGCATATCCCTTCCACCGATCTCACTTACCTGGCCGACATGGTCAATCACATTTTGATTGGATCACTTAGCCCATGCCTTAAGGAAAATCAGTATGACTGATTTAGGTGTCTCCTTAACCGGTTTGAGTCTAATCTGATTTGGTGAAGTTAGTGGAAGAAATTAGACTAACCGGATCTTCTCATCTATCCTAATTATGAAATCCTCTAAAATTATTAGGTCCTTAAAATGAAATGGTTATGGGGATAACTAGGTTATTGCCTCCCATTAAGTTGGGTGATAATGGGTCCAATGTTTTGATAATTATTGGAGGCGCCACACGCCTGGTACTTATCAAGCATTAGAATTGTCATTCAATATATGATGAGTTAAGTGTACCTTCAATAGGCGGTCAGGTGAGCCGAGGCACACTCGGGCTTGGTCGTCTATTAGTTGATTAGACTTAACCCTATCATTTAATGGTTGGACCTGACTAGGGTATTCGGTGGAGGCGCCACACGTCTGCCGGAAAACCTAGGGCAAAATCATCATTAGAAGTTGCTTGGTGAAGCAATTGGTTAAGAACCTACCAATAGGTGCATATGGGTTGGCCGAGCTACACTCGGGCCTATATGTGATCTATTGGGTTCTAGTGCCCACTAAAGAATTAGGAGTAATTTTTTGAATTAGAGGTAGAGGCTACCAATTTGTATAAAATAGTGGGAATACCTTTAGACTAAAGTCCAAGTCTATTAAGTTTAGTCAATTCATATACTAATAGCCAAATTTTTTTTTATGCAGAAATGGCCACTAATTTGTCACTTCGCTCATTGTTGGACAATGACAAGTTTACTGGTTCAAATTTCAATAATTGGCATAGGAAACTGAAAATAGTGCTAGAGCATGAGAGGATCCTTTATGTGATAACGGATCAAGCACCTGAGCAGCCCGCTGCTAATGAATCAAGATCGGCTAGAGACACTTATCGGAAGTGGCTCAGTGATCGGATCACTGTTCGATGCATCATATTGGCAGCAATGAGTGATGAGTTTAGTAGGCGTTTTGAGAATATGCAGCCGGAAGATATCATTCAAGTGTTGAATGAATCATTCGGCGTTCCTGACGACGTTGAGAGGCACAAAACTAGTTGTGCCATCTTCAGCGCCCGAATGAAAGATGGGACCTCGGTAACTGATCATGTACTGTACATGATTGAGTTAATCGAGCATCTAAGCTCTCTTGGCTTTCTCCTTCATGATCAATTGGGAAAGGATGCCATACTAAACTCATTGCCTGGATCATACCGTTCTTTTCTCACTCATTTTCATATGACGAAACCTGTAGTGAATTATCACCAATTGTTGGGGTTACTACAGACGTTTGAGAATGATCACCAACTTCTTAAGAAGACGGTGAACTTAGTGGGAGGTTCATCTAAGGGTCGCTCCTTTAAGAAAGGGAAAAAGAAAAATAAAATTCAAAGGAAACAGGTGCACCATGCTCAGCCTAGTCAGAAAAAGAATAAAAAGGCTGATCAGAGCAAGGCGGAGTGCTTCTTCTGCAAGAAGCAAGGACATTGGAAGAGGAACTGTCCTCTTTACATTGCATCCCTCGATCCGAACCGGCCTAAGAAAAGTGGGCAATCAGTTGCCAATCAAGGTACTTATATGATAACACCTTGCAATTTTTCTATTTGTGATAATTCGACCTGGGTATTGGATACCGGTAGTCCTTTTAATATTTGCAATTCGTTGCAGGGGCTACAAGTCAGTAAGAGGTTTGAAGAAGGAGAAATGTTCCTGAATGTTGGAGATGGAAGACCAGTTCCAGTTCTAGCTTTAGAAATTCTTAAACTTGAATTCAGCTCTCATGTAAATGTCCTTAGTGATTGTCACTATTGTCCAAGTTTTCTATTTAATATCATTTCTGTAGGCCTTTTGGCCAAAAATGGTTATGAAATATCAATAAAAAAGGATTATTGCAATGTCATTTGGAATGGTGTTGTTGTAATGAATGAAATTCTGAGTAATGGCATTTACATTTTGTCACAGCCTGTTCATGTAATGTATAAATCCAATAAGCGCCCTAAAATAGATAATATCACGGATGTCTACCTTTGGCATCATAGGCTAGGTCATATTAACAAGAACAAGATGAACAGGTTAAGTAAAGAGGGAATCCTTGATGTTAATGATTGTGAATCATTGACAACCTATGAATCATGTCTTCTTGGTAAAATGACCAAATCACCTTTTACCGAAAAAGGTGAACGAGCCAGTGATTTATTGACCCTTGTATATTCTGATGTATGTGGGCCAATGAGCATAGATGCTAGAGGTGGGTATTCATATTTCATTACATTTACAGACGACCTTTCTAGGTATGGTTATGTCTATTTAATGAGACATAAATCTGAATCATTTGAAATGTTCAAATTATATCGTAATGAAGTAGAAAAACAAACTGAAAAGAGTATTAAAACTCTTCGATCAGATCGAGGAGGTGAATACCTCTCCAATGAATTTTTGACATATCTAGGAGAAAATGGGATTCTCTCCCAATGGACTCCTCCTGGTACACCACAATATAATGGTATGTCAGAAAGGAGAAATCGAACTCTGTTAGACATGGTTCGATCCATGATGGGGTTTGCTAATCTGCCCATATCCTTTTGGGGATATGCTCTTGAGTCAGCCTGCTATATTCTAAATAAGGTTCTAAGTAAGTCTGTAAATAAAACACCACATGAGATGTGGACTGGATGCAAGCCGATGCTCTCTCACCTTAAGATTTGGGGGTGTCCGGCGTACGTCAAACGTTTGAAGACAGACAAACTTGAACCCAAGTCTGACAAATGTTTCTTTGTTGGTTACCCTAAAGAAACTAAAGGATATTACTTCTACTTTGCTGAAGAACAAAAGTTGTTCGTAAGCAATAGAGCAATTTTCTTAGAAAAAGAATTCCTTGGTGAAGGAACAAATGGCTCTAATGTTAAGCTTAGAGAAGTTCAATATGTAGAAGATTCGACACCATCTACTAAACCAGTTGAGTCGGATTTGATTAGATCAAATCCAGAACCCATATAGATGCACCATTAAGGCGATCGGGTAGAGTACCACGTCAGCAGGACAGATACTACGGTTTCTTGTCCGGGATGGGGATCCTATCGAACTTGATGAAAACGATGAGGATCCGATCACATATATGGATGCAATGCAGAGGTATGACTTTGATAAATGGCTTGGAGCCATGCAATCCGAAATGGAATCCATGAAGGTCAATGATGTTTGGACATTAGTTGACCCACCCGAAGGAATTAAACCCATAGGGTGTAAGTGGATATTCAAAAGGAAATGGGGCGCAGACGGAAAGGTAGAGACCTATAAAGCCCGTCTGGTTGCCAAGGGTTATCGTCAATGTTATGGTATTGACTATGATGAGACGTTTTCTCCTGTGGCAATGCTCAAGTCCATTCGGATTGTGCTTGTGATAGCAGCACATTTAGACTATGAAATCTGGCAAATGGATGTAAAGACCGCATTTCTAAATGGAGATTTAGAAGAGAAAGTGTATATGATACAACCTGAAGGTTTTACATCTGCAGATGAGTCTAAAGTGTGCAAGCTTCAAAAATCCATTTATGGATTAAAGCAAGCTTCACGGAGTTGGATTATACGTTTTGATAAGGTAATCAAAACATATGGCTTCATTAAGAATGAAGAGGAACCTTGCATTTATAAATGGGCAAATGGTTCAGTTATTATATTCCTTATTTTGTATGTGGATGACATTCTTTTAATCGGAAATGACATTCCTGCATTACAAGAAATAAAGGTTTGGCTATCATCTCAATTTGCCATGAAGGATTTGGGAGAAGCATCTTACATCCTAGGGATGAAGATCTATGGAGATAGATCTAGAAGATTGCTTGGATTATCCCAATCCACATACATTGATACTATACTGAAGAGGTTCAGTATGATTAATTCCAAGAAAGGCTATCTTCCGATGGGCCATGGAATTAACCTCTCTAAAAGGGATTGTCCGACAACCCCTCAAGAAAGAGAGAGTATGGATAGAATTCCATATGCTTCGGCAGTGGGATCTATAATGTATGCCATGACATGTACTAGACCAGATGTGGTATACTCACTAGGAGTAGTGAGCAGATACTAGTCTGATCTAGGTAGCAACCACTGGAAGGTTGTAAAAATCATCTTTAAGTATTTGAGAAATACTAAAGATCAGTGGCTTGTCTATGGTGATTCTGACTTAAAACTTGAGGGATATACTGATTCAAGTTTTCAGTCAGATCAAGATGATAGCAAGAGCATGTCAGGATATATCTTCACTCTTAAGGGTGGGGCTATCTGCTGGAAGAGTTCCAAGCAGCATACAGTGGCAAATTCTACATGTGAAGCAGAATATATTGCAGCATCTGATGCCGCCAAGGAAGCTGTATGGTTGTGGAAGTTTATCACCGAGCTTGGAGTGACACCCTCTATTGATGGTCCAGTGCCTATATTTTGTGACAATACTAGGGCCATAGCTCAAGCAAGAGAACCCAAAGCACATTAGCGGACCAAGCATATTCTACGTCGCTACCACCTGGTTCGAGAGATCATCGATCGAGGTAATATTGATCTTCAGAAGATTGACACAAAAGAAAATCTGGCTGACCCATTTACCAAAGTTCTCGGTATCAAAGAGTTCGATGAACACAAGTCGAAGATGGGTATTAGATACTGTGCCGATTGGCATTAGGCTAAGTGGGAGTTGTTGGAATTTGTATCCTAAATATCAATCATCAGCATATTGATGATTAAATTTTGTAAATGAATCGATAAATTAATAAAGTGTTATTTGGTATTATTCATCATTTCATTTTCAAATGAACTCTTATATGATGAAGTCCTTAGGACTTGTGTTATGATAAAGGAGGATTTATCTTTGAGTCCTTAAACTTGTTCGCGACCAAATGATATGTTGTTACTAGGACGACAGCATTATCGAGATTAGGTTGTTGTGTGACAGATACGTTGGTTGTCCTATGAACCAAGGAGTGTGGAGACACTGGTATGCCACACAGGTGAAGTGTAGGAGTACATTTCACTGAACGTGACCAATTCCGGAACGCTCTACTGTCGAGAGATGTTCCGAGTGGATATGGGTATAAGTTTGGCCCTCTGACCTGAGACCGCAACCTGTGACTAGCAAGCAACTCACTGTACTTTGGTACCGGACTATCTGAATTTCTAATTCAGTGATGGAAGGTCACTGGGTGTAGTCAAGTACTTGCGTAGTCAGTTGTGAGTCAAGATGGAATTGACCCCTCCTGAAAATAGGAGATAATGTCTTATGATTAATTTAGCAAAACCTTGGCTAGGATAATCCCAGTGAGGAGTCACGGGATATCTAAAGTTAATCACATAATGGATGTACTAATTATAGGGTTGACAGTGAGCTCTAAGTCATCCTGGCATTAGGAGTCAAAGGAATTGAATTATACAGTAACCATAGTTCAGGGTTTCAGAATATTTGCTTCACAAATATTCGGCCTATCCAGTCGTCGGGTACCATTGCTAGATGGTCACATCGATTAGTATAGGAAATTGTCCTATACTACCGGCTTAGGCTCAAACCTATGAGGTCACACGCATAGAAGATTCCTGATTGATCAAGAAAGCTGATGAATGATTAAGAATTATTCAGGGATAATTTGGTCAATTTGATTGGCAAATTATCTTATAAAATAATTAAAGTAATTATTGAAGGATTAATTAGTAATTAAATTACTAATAAACTCAATTTGATTGAGTAATTGTGCTAAGGATGAGCCAAATTGAATTGGATTCAAGTTTGGGCTCAATCAGGGTTTTGACTTGATTGGATTAGGTCAGAACCAAAAAAGACTTAAGCTAATCAAATTAATTTTAAATTAATTTGTTCTTAATTGAGGATTGACCTAATTGGATTAGGTCCAACACAAAGTAATTAATTCAATTTGATTGAGTTTGGATGAGCCAAAAATTGAATTGGATTCAATTTGAGCTCAATCAGGGTCTGACCTGATTAGATTGGGTTCAACCAAATTGCTTTGTTTTAATTCGGGTTTGACCAAATTTGATTAGGTGAAACCCAAGAGGATTAGGCTCAGATGTGTTGGATTGCCCCACAGCGGCGCGACGTTCGCGGCGGAATCCGCATGCCGGGCCCGGTGCATCGCATACGCCGGAACAGGATCGGGTAGATTTCAAAATTTTTCTGAATCAAAACGATTCAGAACCCTTTTGAATTAAGATGGGGACTAAACTAAGATCTAATAATTAATTATGAATTGTTAAACTACTAGAAAATCAGAAATATAAAATTTCAAATGAAGATCTCATCTTCACCTTTGTGCGGGTAGAAGAACACCGCAACCGATGATCGTGGTTTGGTTCCTTGTAGCCGCACAAACGTCCGGCCTCTACAAGTATCCACACGAGGTTGCTGAAGATCAGAGATGGGGCTTCACCGGGGTGCTAGCTCCTTGCAAAAGCCTCTCTTGGATGTCGAAGAAGAAGGAAGAAGAAATCACAAGGATCCAACCTTGTGCAGCCTTCAAAAGGAAGAAGAAAACCCTTCACCTTTTTTTATTCTTTTCTCTCCCTATTTGCTGATTTAAAAATCCCAAAAATTCCTTCTTGCTGCCCCACGGCTGGGAGAAGTTCTTCTCTTCAAACATGGGATGTGGGGCTCCCTTTTTATGGGGTTCAAAACCCTATGCGCCAGGAAACCTATTCGTGCCTTTCTTTATTGGCGGGCCCCTTGATTCTTGGAAAGAATCAAGGGGCGTTGGCTCCCAGCAAAGAAGGAGAGGGGGCCACGCCCCTCCTTGTCCTCTTGGCTGCCCCCTCTTGCCTATTTTGACCCCTCAAAATAAGGCATCAAGAGGGAGGCTCCAATAATAGGAAAAAGGCTGAATTTGGCAGGATTTTCAAGGACTCGATCTAGCCAACTTTTGACTAGGATTTGAGTCAAATTTCTTTGGGTCAGACCCAACATAATTTGACTCAATTAATCAGCAAAAGACTTAATTATAATCTAATTATAATTATTTAATTCTTCCATTTAACTCACTAACTCTTAGTGGGTTATTTTGTACATCAATCTTATTGACAATTGACATTGTGATTCCAAATCACAAATCGACAATCCTAATAATCAGAACCTCTAATGTGTGTGACCTCATAGGTTCTAATCTGACTGGTAATGAGATATATTGAGATCTCCATCTCAGTATCATTGAGAACTCCTTTCAATGGGTTGGAACGATTCCAACTCTACTCATTAGGGTTTATCGATCATCAAGATAATCCCTATGAGTCCCACCATCCACCAGTGACACCTAGCAGCATGTAGTGGCTACCCAGCAGAATAGAATGATGAACCTCTAGGTGCAGTTGTCATGTGTTACAGTCCTTCTATCGTGGATCCCTACAAGACGGAGGTCATGGATAACTCGTCAAACCCCTTCGTCTGTCATATGTCAAAATTTATTCGACTTAAGTTCGAGAGTGGAAAACTCTTTCTCCACTGTGCATACTGCCCCGGCCGAGGTCTTACGAACTCAGTCTTATAAATCACATAGGATCTCTCCTTATCTATCAAGGTCGATAGATTCCATATAGGTGCATACCCTACTCCTACAGTAAACTTACTGCAGCCAATCTACACTGCATGGACCCATATGGCTAGAGACCATGTATGTGTGCAGTCAAACTACAATAACCTCACTGTGAGTAGCCGAAGCACCGCAGGTCAAAGGACCAGTCACACTACTGCAACATCAAGCAAGTCACTGACGAGTGGATAGACATCCAAGTGACTTCTTGTCTTGGTCACGCTCAGTACCCTTGTTCTCTAACAAGCACCTGCACTATCACTTCAGTGTCCCTACACTGTGGACTCAAGTCTCGTCCATCCAGAAGGAAAGTGATCTGTGCACTGATCGGATCGATCACCGTCCTCGTGATGATCCATTGATCAAGAGCATTTAGAAACTAATCACCAATGATACATGGCTCAAATTCTCAACTCTTGAGAATATGTATCATCATCTTATTAATTTCTTGGACGATTCATAGACACATAAACAATATGAATGAAAAGATGCCTTTTATTTATTCAATAATAAATAGTCAAGTACAAAATTATGTCCCTAGAATCAACAATGTGTCAGCCAAATTGGCTTCTAGGGTATACATCTAACAATCTCCCACTTGCACTAAAGCCAATTGGTCATATATCTTAGGCCCATCTTCTCAAGGTGGGCTTCAGTCTTTTGCTGACTCAGCTGCTTAGTGAACGGGTCTGCCACGTTATCCGTGGAGTCTACTCTCTGCACCTCTACATATTTCTTCTCAACATAGTCGCGTATGAGATGGAAGCGCCGCTCTATATGCTTAGACTTCTGATGAGACCTTGGCTCCTTAGCAAGGGCTATGGCGCCATTATTATCGCAGTAGAGTGTTATGGCATCTGATGTCATCACGTCCAACTCTGCAATAAATTTCTTGAACCAGAAGCCTTTCTTAGCAGCTTCAGAGGCGGCGACGTATTCGGCTTCCATAGTAGAATCAGCAATGATCGGTTGTTTAGAACTCTTCCAATTTACCGCACCACCATTGCACAAGAACACATATCCAGATGTTGACTTCCTGTCATCGACATCAGTCATGAAGTCTGAATCTGTGTACCCTTCTACTTTTAACTCTGATGATCCTCCAAAAACCAAGAATAAATCTTTAGTTCTTCTCAAGTACTTAAGAATATTCTTCACAGCTGTCCAGTGTTCTTCACCTGGATTCGACTGATATCTGCTTGTGACACTCACAGCAAGAGCTATATCAGGTCGTGTACACAGCATGGCATACATGAGGCTTCCTATTGCCGATGCATAGGGAATCTTGCTCATGCGTTGAATCTCTTCAGATGTGTTGGGGCACATCTTCTTGAAGAGATGAATTCCATGCCTAAGGGGTAAGAGACCCCTCTTGGAGTTTTCCATGCTGAACCTCTTCAGCACCTCCTCTATGTACATTTTCTGTGACAGGCCAAGCATCCTTTTAGATCTATCTCTATAGACCTTTATTCCCAAAATATAGGATGCTTCCCCAAGGTCTTTCATGGAGAATTCTTTTGACAACCAGACCTTGACCGAGGTTAGCATGGGAATATCATTCCCAATCAGGAGAATGTCATCTACGTACAGTACGAGAAAAACGACAGCACTCCCACTAACCTTTTTGTAAACACACGGTTCCTCTTCGTTTTTGATGAAATCAAACGTTTTGTTTGCTTCATTGAAACGAGTGTTCCAACTCCGAGATGCTTGCTTTAGTCCATAGATGGACCTTTGCAGCTTGCAGACCTTGTGATCTCCATCACTGGAAGTGAAACCCAAAGGCTGTTCCATATAGATATCTTCATCAAGATATCCATTCAGGAAAGCAGTTTTCACATCCATCTGCCAGATTTCATAATCATGAAATGCTGCAATGGCAAGCAATGTTCGGATGGATTTTAGCATGGCTACAGGTGAAAAGGTCTCCTGATAGTCAATGCCTTCGCGCTGACTATACCCTTTCGCCACAAGCCTTGCCTTATAGGTCTCTACCTCTCCATCCGAACCTATTTTCCTTTTGTAGATCCATTTGCATCCAATAGGTACAATACCTTCTGGTGGGTCTACTAAGGTCCAGACTTGGTTGGAATGCATGGAGTCTATCTCTGACTTCATAGCTTCCAGCCATTTCTCGGAATCGATATCAGATATCGCCTCGTTGTAGGTTTTGGGATCCTGTATGTGATCCCTATCTCCCACTAGGAACATTTCCTCGGTATCCTCTTCTAGTATACCTAAGTATCTATCGGGAGGATGGAAGACCCTACTAGATCTACGAGGTGGTCGAGGGACATCGTGTACTGGCTCCTTATGAATAGCTTCTATAGGATCCATGACTCGTTGCTTTTCAGAGACTTTCTCTTTAAGCTCAATTTTCCTCTCACTGCCTCTATCAAGGATAAACTGATTTTCCAAGAAGATGGCATGACGGCTCACAAACACATTGTGATCCTCTGAGACGTAAAAATTGTATCCTAATGACTCTTTAGGATATCCTATAAAACGAGCACTTATGGTCCTAGCCTCTAACTTGTCTGCCTGTAGTCTCTTGACGTGGGCCGGACATCCCCAAATCTTGAGATGACCCAGACTTGGTTTCTTACCATGCCATATCTCATACGGTGTGGTAGGAACGGATTTAGAGGAAACTCTATTCAATAAATAAATCGCTGTGAGTAAGGCATCTCCCTAAAGGAACATAGGTAAATCAGTGAAGCTCATCATGGACCTGACCATATCCAATAGGGTCCGATTCCTCCTCTCTGACACCCCGTTGAGTTGAGGTGTACCTGGAGGTGTCCATTGTGAGACTATGCCGTTTTCTTTGAGATAGTCCCGGAATTCCCCACTAAGGTATTCTCCTCCTCGATCTGATCGAAGAGCCTTAAGAGGTTTTCCAGTTTGTTTTTCTACTTCATTCTTGAACTCTTTGAACTTTTCAAAAGACTCAGACTTGTGTCTCATAAGATACACATACCCATACCGTGAATAATCATCGGTAAAGGTAATGAAGTAAGAATATCGTCCCCTGGCTAGCACATCGAATGGGCCACATACATCTGTATGTACTAGGGTAAGTATTTCAGTGGTCCTCTCCCCATGTCCTACAAAGGGCAGTCTAGCCATCTTTCCTTGAAGACAGGACTCGCAAACTGGATATGACTCGGAAGTCAATGAGCCGAGAAGCCCATCTTTATCCATTTTGTTCATTCTGTCTTCTCCAATATGGGCAAGCCTGAGGTGCCACAAATATCTTTGGTTTATCTCATCTCTGGATCTTTTGGATCCTTTGGCACTCACATCTTGCTCGGTAACATTCACAGATACATCCATATGTAAATGATAGAGACTGTCAATCATGAAACCACGTGCGACTATTTTATTTCTTAAATAAATAGAACAGCAGTCTTTGTCAAATGTAAAAACATGACCTTCCTGTGCTAGACATGAAACAGAAATCAAATTTCTGCTAGCAGCAGGTACATAATAGCAGTCTCTAAGTATTAAACTAAATCCAGACGGTAGTCGCAGATGGTAGGTGCCCACAGCCACAGCAGCAACTTTTGCCCCGTTGCCAACCCGAAGGGTTACCGCACCTTCCGCCAGCCTTCTACTTTCCTTTAGACCTTGCATGGTAGTGCACAAATGAGCACTAGAACCAGAATCTATAACCCAACTAGAAGTAGAAGAAACCGTTAGATTAGTTTCAATTATGAGCAAGTCTATACCTTCTGAAGGTGTGTCACCTTTCTTGTTCTTCAGGCTCTCGAGGTATGAAGGACAGTTTCTCTTCCAGTGGCCTTCGACATTGCAGTGGAAACATTTTCCTTTGTCGTTAGCCTTTTTCTTTTGAACTTCCTTCTTTGGCTTCTTGTCCTTCTTCTGCTTCTTAGCAGGCTTCTTTTTCTTCCAAGTAGACTTTCTCTTGGAACCAGAAGTCAACTCAGCAGCAAGGACATTGCCCCTTGAACCTTTCAAGGCTCCCTCAGCAGTTACCAACATGTTGATTAGTTCAGTCTTAGTGCATTCAATCTTATTCATGTGGTAGTTTACTATAAACTGACCAAATGAATCAGGAAGTGACTGTAGGATCAAATCCACTTGTAATTCCTTGTGCATGTCCATACCGAGCTTCTCAAGCTCCTCTAGGTCCTTGATCATGGTCAGACCGTGATCATGGACAGACTGCCCTTCGCGCATCTTCGCTTTGAAGAGCCTCTTGGACACTTCAAAACGAGCTGTGCGACTCTGCTCACCATACAACTCTTGCAGGTGTGCCAGTATGTCCCTAGCAGTCTTCATATTTTCATGCTGGCATTGGAGTTCATTAGACATGGATGCCATCATATAGCATTTTACTCTAATGTCATCATCCAACCACTTTTTATGCATCTCACGCTGAACATCAGTAGGACGTGTTGGTAGTGTGGGGATATCTGAATCGAGTATGTAGCCTATTTTCTCACAGTCCAAAACAATTTTGAGATTTCTAAGCCAGTCCTTGTAATTGGTTCCGGTCAGTCGGTTGGTCTCAAGAATACGGGTCAAAGGGTTTGAAGCCGACATTGTATCTGCAGAGAGTAAAGATTCTAGTTAGACTTTTGTACTTGATCCTAATCTGTTCTAAGGTCTTTTAGAACAAATGTAACTCCCACTATTTTCTCGAATCCCTCACACTCCCCTGGTAGGGAAACGGAAATCCCACACGACTAGGATTTCTAGTGGGTACTGCGGTCCCACCAATTTACATGCCACCTCACCTAACAGTTATTGGTGACACATAGATTGATGAATGTACAACTCTTGTACAATGCTTCTCAAGCATGTTGCAGTGTAACTTGGTCTCTAAGCCATGAAAACCTCACCTAACAGTTATTGGTCCCATTTCTTAGTTAAGTCAGACCCACCGTATAACCGTAGGAATAAAGTCGTCATTGGGTCCTCACCTAACAGTTATTGGTGCCCAACCCCACCTTTACCCTACAACATCTCATGTCTATAGAGAGGTCCAGCCCCCCGATGCAACTTGACCACTGTGTCCAGCCGAGACAAATCAACATCAGAAAGACCTTAGCAGCTCTACTACAGTGGAAGACCTATTGACTTAATATTGGTTAATCAGGTCTTAGTGTTTGCAACTTGAGCTCTTCATAAGAGGTAATCGAACAATTGGCCAGGTAAGCAGGTGGGAGGCTCCCCTTACTCAGAGAGTAAGGTCCTAATTAAGTAACCACCTTTCATGCTTTCCTAGACACCAATTAGATCAATTAATCTAATATGACTTGCTCATGTCGGTTCACTCTCGACTTGATTGAGGAGGTTTTGATTTAGGTCTCAATTGGGTTTGCTACATCACATGTAAACCTATCTACCCGACTCTCATTCACATCACATGCAAACGGTACATCACAGGCAGTTATAATCGCAGCATCAAATTAAAGCTAAACTTTAACTAGGTGATGATCATGGATTCTAATTAGGTCGTATTACAAGCACATGCACATCAATCGATCAAGTGGTCTTCAACTCTTGAATTGGTTCCAAGCCTCCTTGATTCGATCCTTGATCAACTCTTGATCCCATCGCCATCAACTGCTTAGATCACCTTTCATCTCATGCCTTTGCTTCAACTTGATCGTTGATGTACATCACATCACAGAAATACAACCAGATGTAAAATAAAAATAAAATAAATTACATCTCCTTTTAGGAGGCACGCAGGCCTCTCAAAATATAAAATAAGATGCATGCAAGCATCTACAAAATTACATGACATTACAGATCACATCGCAGGTCATTACATTCGATACCAAAAGGGTTTGAATCCTATGATCATCACCACATGCATCTCATGCATGATTTTATCTAATCTGATTTTAATTTTATTATGCAACCATCTGAGATCCAGATCATGCAATACCTTAATTTTAAACATCATAATCATATCATAATTTTAAAACTAACATCGCATGATCGATCTAACAAAATCAGCATGCTGAAAATTTTCAGCAACACAAAATTTCAGCACGCAGAATTTTTCAGCATGCATAATAATTAAAAAATCAGAACTAATTCATAATTAATTAACTATTATCTTAATTGGATCCCCAAAACTATGGCTCTGATACCACTGTTGGATTGCCCCACAGCGGCGCGACGTTCGCGGCGGAATCCGCATGCCGGGCCCGGTGCATCGCATACGCCGGAACAGGATCGGGTAGATTTCAAAATTTTTCTGAATCAAAACGATTCAGAACCCTTTTGAATTAAGATGGGGACTAAACTAAGATCTAATAATTAATTATGAATTGTTAAACTACTAGAAAATCAGAAATATAAAATTTCAAATGAAGATCTCATCTTCACCTTTGTGCGGGTAGAAGAACACCGCAACCGATGATCGTGGTTTGGTTCCTTGTAGCTGCACAAACGTCCGGCCTCTACAAGTATCCACACGAGGTTGCTGAAGATCAGAGATGGGGCTTCACCGGGGTGCTAGCTCCTTGCAAAAGCCTCTCTTGGATGTCGAAGAAGAAGGAAGAAGAAATCACAAGGATCCCACCTTGTGCAGCCTTCAAAAGGAAGAAGAAAACCCTTCACCTTTTTTTATTCTTTTCTCTCCCTATTTGCTGATTTAAAAATCCCAAAAATTCCTTCTTGCTGCCCCACGGCTGGGAGAAGTTCTTCTCTTCAAACATGGGATGTGGGGCTCCCTTTTTATGGGGTTCAAAACCCTATGCGCCAGGAAACCTATTCCTAATAGGTTTCCTGGTGCCTTTCTTTATTGGCGGGCCCCTTGATTCTTGGAAAGAATCAAGGGGCGTTGCCTCCCAGCAAAGAAGGAGAGGGGGCCACGCCCCTCCTTGTCCTCTTGGCTGCCCCCTCTTGCCTATTTTGACCCCTCAAAATAAGGCATCAAGAGGGAGGCTCCAATAATAGGAAAAAGGCTGAATTTGGCAGGATTTTCAAGGACTCGATCTAGCCAACTTTTGACTAGGATTTGAGTCAAATTTCTTTGGGTCAGACCCAACATAATTTGACTCAATTAATCAGCAAAAGACTTAATTATAATCTAATTATAATTATTTAATTCTTCCATTTAACTCACTAACTCTTAGTGGGTTATTTTGTACATCAATCTTATTGACAATTGACATTGTGATTCCAAATCACAAATCGACAATCCTAATAATCAGAACCTCTAATGTGTGTGACCTCATAGGTTCTAATCTGACTGGTAATGAGATATATTGAGATCTCCATCTCAGTATCATTGAGAACTCCTTTCAATGGGTTGGAACGATTCCAACTCTACTCATTAGGGTTTATCGATCATCAAGATAATCCCTATGAGTCCCACCATCCACCAGTGACACCTAGCAGCATGTAGTGGCTACCCAGCAGAATAGAATGATGAACCTCTAGGTGCAGTTGTCATGTGTTACAGTCCTTCTATCGTGGATCCCTACAAGACGGAGGTCATGGATAACTCGTCAAACCCCTTCGTCTGTCATATGTCAAAATTTATTCGACTTAAGTTCGAGAGTGGAAAACTCTTTCTCCACTGTGCATACTGCCCCGGCCGAGGTCTTACGAACTCAGTCTTATAAATCACATAGGATCTCTCCTTATCTATCAAGGTCGATAGATTCCATATAGGTGCATACCCTACTCCTACAGTAAACTTACTGCAGCCAATCTACACTGCATGGACCCATATGGCTAGAGACCATGTATGTGTGCAGTCAAACTACAATAACCTCACTGTGAGTAGCCGAAGCACCGCAGGTCAAAGGACCAGTCACACTACTGCAACATCAAGCAAGTCACTGACGAGTGGATAGACATCCAAGTGACTTCTTGTCTTGGTCACGCTCAGTACCCTTGTTCTCTAACAAGCACCTGCACTATCACTTCAGTGTCCCTACACTGTGGACTCAAGTCTCGTCCATCCAGAAGGAAAGTGATCTGTGCACTGATCGGATCGATCACCGTCCTCGTGATGATCCATTGATCAAGAGCATTTAGAAACTAATCACCAATGATACATGGCTCAAATTCTCAACTCTTGAGAATATGTATCATCATCTTATTAATTTCTTGGACGATTCATAGACACATAAACAATATGAATGAAAAGATGCCTTTTATTTATTCAATAATAAATAGTCAAGTACAAAATTATGTCCCTAGAATCAACAATGTGTCAGCCAAATTGGCTTCTAGGGTATACATCTAACAAGATGATGTGGCAATTAGTGGTGACATGGAATTGGATTTCATGAATTTTAAATAAACCAAAATTATTGCATGGCGTATGGACCCATTGCTTGACACATGGCGACATTGTTTGTTGTTTGAATTTGAATTCAAACATTAAGCAATATATTAAATGATTTCATACATCAAATAACTTTCCTAGCTGGCGTGTGAACCTCTGAATCATTTAAATTCAAATTTCAAATGAAATATATGCGACAAGAGGTAGGAAAATTCTGCTGCATGGATTTCAAATTCCTCCCCTCTTGCACATGTGTTTAAAATTTGAATTTAAATCAGATTTGGTTGAGATCTGATTTAGGTTGTTCCTATTCCTTTGCATGCGCCAACTAAAGGAGATTTTCTGAAAATAAATTTTGAATTTTGAATGAAAATTCGGGGGCCATTAAAAGGGGTCAAACATAGGCACCGAAAACACATCCATTGCAGCCTTCTTCCTCACCCGCCTCCTCCTCCTCTTCTTCTCCATTTTAGATAGGGTTTTCAGGGTGAATATCTAGAAGATTCGAGATCAGATCAGAGTCCTCTACTTTTCTTACAAACCTCATCTCTATCTGCTTCAAGACGATTGATCAAGAGTTGATTGAATCCCAGCGGGCAGATTTCAGCTTTCAAGTGTTCTGCAGCTGCTAGCACTGTTGCGGAAGAAGATCCTTCAGGACTTCGCGTGTACTTCTCGTAGAGGTCATTCGTGTACGTGACTGCGAAGTCAAGAATCAGAGTCACAACTTTCATTCATCATAAAAGGTATTAATCTAGCATTAATCATTTATTATGGTGTCAAGGTCTAGGTCCGATTTTTCGAGGTTTTACCCTCTTTTGGGGCTCCTCACGGAGATATCTCCAGAATCCATTCGATGGATATTCGAAGATTAATTGGAATAGAGTTCTTAAGTTTTAGATCTGATAGTTAATCATGCATAAAAGTTTTAGCATAATTGTTTAAACGATTCCGGCATAATCCTATGTGTTCTTAATGTGCTGATTTCTAGATTTGATCTTGTAAGCATGCATGAACTAAATTGTTTGATTCATTTTTTCGCTGTATTTTTGAAGCTTTAAAAGAACTACATGTGGCTTGATTCCTCTTGTGAAGGGGTACGTAGGCAACCCGATCAGGTTCAGCCATGGTTTTCAAAAAAAAAAAAATTCAGCATGCTAAACACCGAAGAACCTAGGAATAACTTTCATTCTATAGCTCTTGCATCAGAACAGGGCAGTCTCCGTATCATCTTTTCAGTCTCCTCCAGGAATCTCTGAGGATCTTCACCTTCTTCTCCCTTAAACTCCGGGGTTCTGAGCCTCAGAAAATCCTGTACAGAAATCCCCTCATCTAGAGCCCGCCTGGCCATACTTCTTGGCACAGGTGCAGGAGGTGGGATGGATACTACTAACGGGGCAGGAGGTTTTCCCTGAGTAATCTGCTCCCTCAGAGTCTGATTCTCCACCAGTAAATGTTCCATCAATGCATCTCTACTTCCTACCTCTTCTTGATCATCAACCCTCCGTCTATCAGTAGGAGGAGATTTTTCTCTTTGGGGCTCGACATGTGCGGAACCCGCATCCAATGCTATATCTGGCTCCATCCTCCTTCCAGGACGAGCAGATCCTCTCCTTAGAGGTATTCTTTATATATCTCTAAAAGAGTCAAAAAAGAACTCTTAAGTCTCATCCCCAAATATATTTTACTGAATTGTAATGACTCATAAAATAAATGCTAGACAGCTATCGGGAGGTGGGTTTTACGCCCCAGGCGAACCAGCAACAACTTCCTACTGTCACATGCATATGCAGGATAAGACATCATACCGATAATGTAAATGCTAGACAGCTGTCGGGAGGTGGGTTTTACGCCCCAGGCGAACCAGCAACAACTCCCTACTGTCACATGCATATGCAGAATAAGACAAATAGATTATAACACTAAAATATGCAAATCAGGCGTCAATATGCAAGGTCAATATGCCAGGCCACCTCACCCCTTTGCATGCGTGACACGTGGCGGAGCAGGACACCTCTTTTTCTTGCATGTGTGACATGTGTCCTGGCAGGACGCCTCATGGGGACACCTCACCCTCTTCTTGGCCTATAAATAGGCTACCCCTCATCCTTCTTCTCTAAGACATCAAGAGCACTAGAGAAAGAGAGTGAGAGGAGAGAGAAGCTCTAAAGGTGAAAGCCCAAGAAGGAGTTTTTGAGCTGTGAAGGTCCATCTTCTTCCTTCTTCTCCCTTTCAGCCAACCTTCTGCCTCCCTGCGAGCTAGCACTCCCCGGAAAGCTGATCATTTTGAAGCTTCACGTGGACGAGTCATCGAGGTCGGACGCTTGTGTGGCTGCGAAGCATCCTTGAAGGAATCCCCTTCTAAAGGTAAGAGATCTGATCTCTTTTACGGTTGAGATATGATCTCAATCTTTAAATCATTAGAAGTTGTGATTTATGCATATTTATTTGAATCATACAATCCTCGGGATTTGAGGGCTTTGTGATATTTGGTGTCAAAGCAAAGAATTAGTGGAGACTATCTGATTCCCGAAAACTCTCATGCATGATCGTGTGACGAAGCGTGGCTCTCCACCCGGGGGCTCATATGATGAGTGCTTTGATAGGCACATGCAGGTATCACCCTATGTATTGGGACTGAGCCCGCGCCACATATGATGTGCAGTTGAAGACTGTCTTCGACTGGTACCAGAGTCAAAATATCTAAAATATCAAGCATGTTTTGGGTTAAAATGTTTAACCTATTCTTTCCGCATAAAATTTTCTGAAATTCATGCTTAGCCCTCTGCACACACACCATCAGTGGTATCAGAGCTCGTCCAGGTTCTTTGTGATATCAAATATCTATGCAAGATGTGATCTTTTACATATAATGTAAACTGACTATATTATTTCATTATGTTATTCATATGATGAATGAATATGTTTGTTTGCATGATTAACTTGAATCTTAAAAGTGTTTTAAGGATTTAAAGTTATGGAGTATGCAAAATAAAGATAAGACATGAATAATGCAATATACTTAATTATGAATTGAGTAATGATATAGATCCTAGACTTTAAATGTGATTTGAACATCTAAGACATTGCATAATTCATGGGGTAATGGGTTAGCTAAAACAAATCCAATTGAGTTGGACTCAATGGTTGAAATCAAACTTGGTAGAGTAGTTGATCTAATCTAATTAAAGTTGTTTCTTAGATTGGGTCAAGATTACTCTTGATCTTTGCAATAGTTGTAGTTGATCAAGTTCATGTCTTTGATTAGACCAAATGGATGTTGATTTAGGATTCGTGGTTGACCTTGAGTTATGATATTGATCGAATTGAAATTGATAAACCAGTTGGTGTCAAAGGCAACTGTAATCAGTAGGTTTTTAATTGAGAGCTACTTGCTAAGTTTCGGTCCAGTCAAGTTAATGGCATACCCTTCCGCTGATCTCACTTACCTGGCTATCTTGGTGAATCTCTTTTGATCAGATCTCTGATTGACTCTAATTAACCCATGCCTGTAAGAAAATCAGTTGGACTGATTTAGGTGCACTGACTTGAATCTATTTCCTATGATACCTGACATATGAAGTCAGTGGGAGGATTTGGATTGAGTCAGGTTTTTATTATAAAATCTTCTAAATTATTAGGTCCATAAAATGATATGGTTAATGGAGATGACCATGTCATAGCCTCCCATTAGTTGTGTGATAATGAGTCCAATGCGTCTATATACATTGGAGGCGCGTGCGCGCACTGGTGCGTATCGGCCATTGGAATTGTCATACAATAATGATGAGTCAGTTGCAACTATTAGAATGGGTGGTCCGGTTGGATACCGACCAAAGTCGGGCTTGACCATCTATTAGATAGTTTGCATTGATTGCTACATGTTAATGGTTGGACCTAACCGGGACTTTCAGTAGCGTCGATATACGCATGCTGAAGTGATTCCTAGGGCAAAATGATCACTAGAAGTTGTTTAGTTGAAACAATTTGTTTTGAACCTACCTTTAGGTGTATTTGGGTTGATACCGACCAAAGCCGGGCCCAGGTGTAGCCTATTGGATTCTAGTGCCCACTAAAGAATTAAGAGTAATTCTTCGGATTAGAGGTAGAGGCTCCTGATTCGTATAAAATAGTGGGAGGATCTTTAGACTAAAATCCATGTCTTTAGATTAATTGATTCATTTACTAATAAGGCCTTGGCTTTATCCTTTATGCAGAAATGTCCTCTTATAAGTTCCCCCTATCACTATTGGATAGTGATGAGCCGACTAGACCTTTGATTAAGAATCAGGCTAACTCGAGTGCTAATGAGAGAAATCAGCAAAGAGTTGCTGGTCAAGGTGGTTATATGATAACATCCTATAATTTCTCTGTATGTGCTATTATGACTTGGGTATTGGATACCGGGAGTCCTTTTAATATCTGTAATACATTGAAAGGACTGCAAGTCATTGAGAATTTCGGTAATAATGAAAAATTTCTAAATGTTGGAGATGGAAGAACTGTTCCAGTTCTAGCATTAGGTAATATTCAAATTGTTCCAAATTCTTACATAATTGCCCTTGGTGAACGTCACTATTGTCCTAGTTTTTTAATGAATGTCATTTCCGTTGGTCATTTGGCCTTAAACGGTTATGAAATTTGTATAAAGAAGGATTATTGTGATATCATTATGAATGGTGTTGCAGTAATCAATGGATGATTAAACAATGGCATTTATGTATTGTCACAACCTGTTAGTGTAATGTACACTACAAGTAAACGCCCTAGATCTGATGATGTCTCTGATATCTACCTTTGGCATTGTAGGCTAGGTGATAAGTGCTTAATAATTTATAATTTAGTTATCTTTTCATAGCACTTATCAATGTTCTTAAACTGATAAATACATATTTTACCATGAAATTGAATAATCATTGAAATAAATTTAAAATATGGTAAGAAGTAAATAATTCTTTTCTTAAACCAGACTCTGAACTTGTCTCTCTCTTGGTTGCGATCTTTCATGAAAACTACAGGAAAACATATAAGGAGGAGATTGTGTTGATCCGGTTTGGTAACCTGATAGAGCTGTAATCAAGCTAAGGTTATAATTAAATGGATTTTGGTCCTGATTAGATTGAAAGTTATAAATAATTATTTTTGTGTGAAAAGATTTGATTAACCTCACTGTGAGTAGCCGAGCACCGCAGGTCAAAGGACCAGTCACACTACTGCAACATCAAGCAAGTCACTGACGAGTGGATAGATATCCAAGTGACTTCTTGTCTTGGTCACGCTCAATACTCTTGTTCTCTAACAAGCACTTGCACAATTACTCCAGTGTCCCTACACTGTGGACTCAAGACTCGTCCATCAAAGAAAGCAATATGTGCACTAATCTCAGCGGATCAATCACCATCCTCGTGATGATCCATCGATTAGGAGCAATTCAGGAATTAATCACCAATGACACATGCCTCAAATTCTCAACTCTTGAGAATATGCGTCATCATCTTATTAATTTCTTGGACGATTCATGGACACATAAGAACATGAATGAAAAGAATGCCCAACTTAATTAGGTCAAGTACAAATTTATGTTCCAGAATAAAATAATGTGTCAGCCAAATTGACTTCTAGGGCATACTTCTAATAATCTCCCACTTGCACTAAAGCCAATCAGCCGTAACCTAAGCCCCATCTTCTCAAGATGCATTTCAGTTTTCTGCTAACTTATCTGCTTAGTGTATGGGTCCACCACATTTCCTGTGGAGTCTACTCTTTGATCCTCTACTTATTTCTTTTCGAGGTAGTCACTTATTAGGTTAAACCGCTGCTCTATGTGCTTCGGTTTCTGGTGAAACCTTTGGCTCCTTAGCTAGTGCTATGGTGCCTTTGTTATTGCAGTAGAGTGTTATGGCATCTGATGACATTACACCTAACTCTGCAATGAACTTCTTAAACCAAAAGGTTTCCACTGCACCCTTAGAGACGGTTTGACATTCAGCTTCTAAGGTAGAATCTGCAATGGTCGGTTGTTTGGAACTCTTCCAATTTACTGAACCACCGTTGCACATATTCTAATGTAGACTTTCTATCATCAATATGTGTGCATCCTTCTATCTTCAACTCTTATCTTCTCCCAAAGACCAAGAACATGTCCTTAGTTCTTCTTAAGTACTCAAGACTGTTCTTCACAGCTATCCTGCGCTTCTTGCCTGGATTTGACTGATATATGCTCGTGACACTCACAGCATGTACTATATCAAGTCACGTACATTGCATGGTATACATGAGGCTCCCTATAGCCGAAGCACAAGGGATCTTGCTCATCCGCTGAATCTCTTCAGATGTGTTGGGGCACATCTTCTTGGAGAGATTTATTCCATGTCTAAGGGATAATAATTCCCTTTTAGAGGTTTCCATGCCGAACCTCTTCAGCACTCCCTCTATGTAATATTCTGTGACAGGACAAGCATCCTTTTTGATCTATTCTATAGACCTTAATTCCCAAAATATAGGATGCTTTTCCAAAGTCTTTTATGGAGAAATCCTTAGACAACCAAACCTTGACCTAAGTTAGCATGGGAACACCATTTCCAATTGGAAGAATATCATCCATGTACAATACAAGGAATACAATAGCCCTCCCACTAACCCTTCTTATAAACACATGGTTTCTCTTCTTTCTTGATGAAATCAAATGATTTGATTATATCGTTGAAACGAGTATTCCAACTCCGAGATGCTTGCTTTAATCCATAGAAGGACCTTTGCAGTTTATAGACCTTGTGATCACCATCACAATATCTCATAATCATATTATGCTGCAATATCAAGCAATATTCGAATGGATTTCATTGCTACAAGTGAAAAAGTATCCTGATATTCAGTGCCTTCGCACTGACTATAACCTTTCGCCATTAGCCTTGCCTTATAGGTCTCTACCTAGCCATCCGAACTTAATTTTCTCTTGTAGATCCACTTACACCCAATAGGTACTATACCTTCTTGGTGAATCTACTAAGGTTCAGACTTGGTTGGAATGCATGGAGTCCAACTCTGACTTCATTGCTTCCAGCCATCTCTCGAAATCGATGTCTAACATCGCCTCGTTGTAGGTATTGGGATCCTTACCTTGATCTCTATCTTTCATGAGGAACAATTCCTCTACGAGGTGGAGGAGGTACTGTTGGAATCCCTCGCACGCCGCAGAAAATTCCAGAAAAATTCTGCGCGCAGCGGAAGACATGCGCGAGATTCAGTTCATCGCATGAACTTATTTTAAAACCGATGTTCGTAGATAGATTAGGATTAAAACTTTTTCATACAATTAGGAAGATCAGATCTTCACCTTGTGCGGGTAGATGATCACCGCAAATCTGATGATCGTGGATTTGTTGAAGGTTCGCTTGAAGCCGCACACGCATCCGGCATCTACGGGTATCCACACGAGGCAGAGGACCAATCCAAACTCTCTAATCTCCCTGGGGTGCTAGCTTCCTTGCAGAGATATATTTTGATGGCCGAAATCCTCTCTTGATTTATCAACTCTTTGATAGATCTCAAGAGAAAGAAGAAGGACTTGAAATGGAGGAAGAAGATCCCATCTTGCTGCCTCCTTTTCTCTTATTCTTGTGGATGGAAGAAGGGCGAAGAGAGAAAGCCACATGCCACCCTATTTTTCTTTGATGCTCATGGCTGAAAACCCAAGAGGAAGGAGGCTTTCCCATGGCACAAAAACCAAGAGGGAGGAGGCACTCTCACGGCACAAAAACAAGAGAGAGGGGAGGAGCTCTCACGACACAAAAACCAGAGAGAGGAGGAGGAGCTCTCACGGCAGAAAAAAAAAATCCATGATGTGGGCTGCCCCTTTGTTTCCCTTTTTTTGTTTGTTTGCAGCTGAATTCATCATGGGAGAGGGGGGCTGCCATATCCTATTTTTTTTTTAGATGAGAAGAGGGGGCCACATGCTCCCCTTTTTTTTTTGTTTGAACCCTAGGCGTGAGCTCCTACAAATTAGGAGCTTACGTTTATCTTTTGGCAAGAGGAGGGGCGTACGCCCCTCCCTCTAATCCTCTAATGTCCCACGCCCAAGCCTCATCTCATGAGGTGCGTGGGCCCCGCTTTCAGCCCCTTTTTAATCCCTTCACAATTGAGGTCTAATCTAATTAGATCTCAATCAATTTATGAATCAATTAGGATTTATTCATATGAGTCCTAATCCAATTATGACCCAATTGAATCTTGACTCAATTAAACTCTTCAATTCTAATCCAATTAGGAGTTATCTTAATTTATTAGATCAAAATTAATTAAGACTTTAGGAATCCTAATCCAATTAGGACTTATTTAATTTTAGTCATAATCCAATTAGGACTCTAGATATCCTACTCCAAGTAGGACTCCAATTAAATTTGAAGTCCTAATCTAATTAGGACTCTAGGAGTCCTACTCCAAGTAGGACTCTTATTTAATAAGATCAAGCCCAATTAATTAAGTCCAATTGATTCAATTAAATTGCAATCCAATTGCAATTACTCCTTCTTCAACTCACTAACTCTTAGTGGGTTAATTAATTATCAATCAAATTGATAATCATGAACTATTGTGATTCCAAATCATAACTCAACCTTCGGATTGGTCAATACCTCTATTGTGTATGACCCCATAGGTTCTATTCTATCTGGTAGTGAGATATATTGTGATCCCTATCACGATATCATTGAAACTCCTTCTTATGGATTGGAACAATTCCAACTCTTCTCATTTGGGTTCACTGATCACCAAGTGAATGCCTCTGAGTCTCACAATCCACCAGTGACACCTAGCAGCATGTAGTAGCAACCCAGCAGAATGAAATGATGAACCTCTAGGTGCAGTTATCATATGATACAGTCCTTCTATCGTAGATCCCTACAGGACGGAGATCATGGATAACTCGTCAAACCCCATCGTCTGTCATATGTCAAGATTTATTCGACTTAAGTTCGTGAGTGGAAAACTCCTTTTCCACTATACATACTACCCCGGCCGTGGATTTACGAACTCAGTCTCATAAATCACATAGGATCTCTCCTAATCTATCAAGGTCGATAGATTCCATCTAGATGCACCCCTACTCCTACAGTGAACCTACTGTAGCCAATCTGACCACAAGAACCCAAATGGCTAGGGCCCATGTTTATGTGCTCGTTAAACTACAGCAATCTCACCGTAAATAGCTAAGGCATCGCAGGTCAAAGGATCAGTCATACAACTGCAGCATCAAGTAAGTCACTGACGAGTGGATAGACATCCAAGTGACTACTTGCTTTGGTCACGCTCAGTACCCTTATTCTCTAACAAGCACTTGCACGATTGCTCCAGTGTCCCTACACTGTGGACTCAAGACTCGTCCATCAAAGAAAGCAATATGTGCACTAATCTCAGCGGATCAATCACCATCCTCGTGATGATCCATCGATCAGGTGTAATTCAGGAATTAATCACCAATGACATATGCCTCAAATTCTCAACTCTTGAGAATATGCGTCATCATCTTATTAATTCCTTGGATGATTCATGGATACATAAGAACATGAATGAAAAGAATGCCCAACTTAATAGATTCATAATTAAGTCAAGTACAAATTTATGTCCCATAATAAAATAATGCGTCAGCCAAATTGGCTTCTAGGGCATACTTCTAACAATCTCCCACTTGCACTAAAGCCAATCAGCCATAAACCTAAGCCCCATCTTCTCAAGATACACTTCAGTTTTTTGCTGACTTATCTGCTTAGTGAATGGGTCCACCACATTTTCTATGGAGTCTACTCTCTGATCCTTTACTTATTTCTTTTTGAGGTAGTCGCTTATTAGGTTAAACCGCCGCTCTATGTGCTTCGGCTTCTGGTGAGACCTTGGCTCTTTAGCTAGTGCTATGGTGCCTTTGTTATCGCAGTAGAGTGTTATAGCATCTGATGACAGTACACCTAACTCAGCAATGAACTTCTTAAACCAGAAGGTTTCTACTGCACCCTTAGATACGGCTTAATATTCAGCTTCTAAGGTAGAATCTACAATGACTGGTTGTTTGGAACTCTTCCAATTTACTGAACCACCATTGCAAATATTCTGATGTAGACTTTCTATTATCAATATGTGTGCATCCTTCTACCTTCAACTCTGATCTTCTCCCAAAGATCAAGAACATGTCTTTAGTTCTTCTCAAGTACTTAAGACTGTTCTTCACAGCTATCCTGTGCTTCTTGCCTGGATTTGACTGATATATGCTCGTGATACTCACAGCATGTACTATATCAAGTCAGTACATAGAATGGTATACATGAGGCTCCCTATAGCCGAAGCATAAGGGATCTTGCTCATTCGCTGAATCTCTTCAGATGTGTTGGGGCACATCTTCTTGGAGAGATTTATCCCATGCCTAAGGGGTAATAATCCCCTTTTAGAGGTTTCCATGCCGAACCTCTTTAGCACTCCCTCTACGTACATATTCTGTGATAGGACAAGCATCCTCTTAGATCTATCTCTATAGATCTTAATTCAAAATATAGGATGCTTTCCCAAGGTCTATTATGGAGAATTCCTTAAACAACCAAACCTTGACCTAGGATATCATCCACATACAATACGAGGAATGCAATAGCCCTCCCACTAACCTTCTTATAAACACATGGTTCCTCCTCATTCTTGATGAAATCAAACAATTTGATACATCGTTGAAACGAGTGTTCCAACTCCGAGATACTTGCTTTTGTCCATAGATAGACCTTTGCAGCTTACAGACCTTGTGATCACCATCACAGGATCATGATATGCTGCAACAGCAAGCAATATTCGAATGGACTTCAGCAATGCTATAGGTGGAAAAGTATCCTTATAATCAGTGCCTTCGCACTGACTATAACCTTTCGCCACTAGCCTTGCCTTATAGGTGTCTACCTAGCCATCCGAATTTAATGTTCTCTTGTAGATCCATTTACACCCAATAGGTACTATACCTTCTGGTGAATCTACTAAGGTTCAGACTTGGTTGGAATGCATGGAGTCCAACTCTGACTTCATTGCTTCCAGCCATCTCTCGGAATCGATGTCTAAAATCGCCTTGTTGTAGGTATTGGGATCCTCACCTTGATCCTTATCTCCCATGAGGAATACTTCCTCTACATCCTCTATAAGCATACCTAAGTACCTTTCAGGCGGACGGAAGATCTTACTAGATTTACGAGGTGGAGGAGGTACTACGTGTACTGGCTTAATATGAATAGGTTCTATAGGCACAATGGCTCGTTGTTCTTTAGAGACTTTCTCTTCGAGCTCAATTTTCCTTCCACTGTCTCTATCAAGGATAAACTATTTTCATGAAGATAGCATGTCTGCTCACAAACACTTTGTGATCCTTTGGGACGTAAAAATCGTATCCTAATAACTCTTTTAGGATATCCAATAAAACGAGCATTAATTATCCTATCCTCTAACTTGTCCGCCTGTTGTCGCTTGACGTGGGCCGGACATCCCCAAATCTTGAGATGATCAAGACTCGACTTCTTACCTTGCCATATCTCATATGCTGTGGTAGGAACGAACTTTAGAGGGAACTCTATTCAATAAGTAAATAGCTGAAAATAGGGCATCTCTCTAAAGAAATAAGGGTAAATCAGTGAAGCTCATCATGGACCTAACCATATCCAATAGGGTTTGATTCCTCCTCTCTGACACCCCGTTGAGCTGAGGTGTACCAGGAGGGGTCCATTGTGAAACTATACCATTCTTCTTGAGATAAACATGGAACTCTCTATTAAGGTGTTCACCTCCTCGATCCGATCGAAGAACCTTAATGAGTTTTTCTGTCTGTTTTTCTACTTCATATATGAACTATTTGAACTTTTCAAACGATTCAGATTTGTGTCTCACACACATATCCATACTGTGAGTAATCATCGGTAAATGAAGTAAAAATTACAATCCCTAACCTGTACATTGAATGGGCCACACACATAAGTGTGTACTAGGGTAAGTATTTCAGTAGACCTCCCCCGTGTCCTACAAAGGATAATTTGGCCATCTTTTCTTGAAGACAGGATTCACAAATCGGATATGACTCAGAAGTCAATGAGCTCAGAAGCCCATATTTCTCCAATTTGTTTATTTTGTCTTCTCCTATATGACCAAGCCTGAGGTGCCACAAATACTTTAGATTTATCTCATCTCTAGATCCTTTTGGATCCTATGGTACTCACTGTTTGCTCAGATACATTCATAGGTACATCCAAATGTAAGTGATAGGGATGGTCAATCATAAAACCATATGTATCCAATTTATTTCTCAAACAAATTGAACAACAGTCTTACAAAAATCTTTCTATGCTAAACAAGATACAGAAATCAAATTTCTGCTAGCAACAGGTAACAGTCCCTAAGTATCCTTTTAATAATGAGCATATCTGACATACCTTCTAAAGGTCTGTCACCCTTTTTGCTCTTTATGCTTTCCATGTATGTAGGACAGTTCCTCTTCCAATGGCCGTTTTATGATGCAATGGAAACACTTTTCCTTGCAATCGGTCTTTTTCTTGGAACTTCCTTACTTGGCCTTTTCTCGGTCTTCTGCTTCTTCGCAGGCTTCTTCTTCTTCCAGGTAGACTTTCTCTTGGAAGTAGAAGCCAACTCGACAGCGAGAACTATGCCCCTTGAACTCTTCAAGATTCCTAAGGTAGTTACCAATTTATTTAACAATTCTATTTTGGTGCATACAATCTTGTTTATATGGTAATTTACTATAAACTGTTCATATGAAGCTAGAAGGGATTGCGGGATCAAATCCGTTTGCAATTTCTTGTACATGGTCATGCCGAGCTTCTCAAGCTTCTCTAAGTCCTTTATCATGGTCAAACCATGATCATGGACAGACTGCCCATCACGCATCTTAGCCTTGAAGAGCCTTTTTGGCACTTCAAACCATGCTGCGCAACTCTGATCACCATACAACTCTTGTAGGTGATATAATATGTCCCTGGCAATCTTCATGTTCTCATGCTGGTATTGTAGTTTATTGGACATGAATGCCAATATATAGCACCTAACTTCATTGTCATCGTCCGTCTACTTAGCATGCGTCTTACACTGATCAGTGATCGGAAGGACTGGTAACATGAGGTTTTCATGGTCTAGCACATACCCTAATTTCTCACAATTCAAAACTATTTTAAAATTTGCTGAGCCAGTCTTTATAATTAGGTTTGGTCAAATGGTTGTTCTATAGGATATGAGTTAAGAGTCTAGAAGCTGACTTTATTATCCTCAGAGAGTAAAGATTTTAGCTAGAATTTTGTACTTGAACTCTATTTGTTTTAGGGCCTTTTAAAACAAACACCTTCCACTATTTTCTTGAATCTCTTACACTCCTCTTGTAGAGAAACGGAAACCTGCGACCCTAGGTTTCAAGTGGGGTGCTACGGTCCCACCAATTTACATGCCACCTCACCTAACAGTTATTGGTGATATATAAACGATGAGTGTACAACTCTTGTACAATGCTTCTCAAGCAAGTTGTAGTGCTATCAGGTCTCTAAGTAATGAAGACCTCATCTAACAGTTATTGGCCTCATTCTTTAGTTAAGTCGGACCCACCGTATAACCGCAGAAGCAAAGCCGTCATTGGGTCCCTCACCTAACAGTTATTGGGCCCAATCCTATCTTTACCCCTACAACATCTCATGCCTAATAGAGAGGTCTAGTCCCCCGATGCAACTTGCCCACTGTATCCAGCCGAGACAAATCAACGCCGGAAAGACCTTAGCAGCTCTACTACGGTGGAAGACCTATGGACTTAATAGTTTTCAAGGAGATTTAATTTAGGTCTCTTTCATTTAATTATCTACATCTCATGCAAATAATTATCTAACCGCTATGCATAAACATAAACATAAACATCCAGGCATAATAACAAAAGTTAAACTGGTGATGATCATGGATCCAGGATGGGGTCATAGTACAAGCACATGCACGTCAATTGGTTAGATTGTCTTCAAGTCTTGATTCGATCTTGAGCACCCTAGGTTCAATTGCGATCAACTTCTTGATCCATCTTCAATCAACCCTTGATCTCGATCCGCGCAAGGCGTGCTTGTAGAGGCATGCATCGATCAACCATTGACGTGCAAACACATCACAGATTACATCCCAGATAAACTTTAAAAATAAAAGAATAATTACAACCCTTTTTCATGAGACACGCAAGTCTCTAATACATCAATTTAAGATGCACGCAGGCATCTAAAAATCTGAATTACATGCCATCACATAACATCACAGAACATTGCAGAACATTTCAGCATATGTATAAGGGTACATCCATGATCATCACCATATGCATCACATGCATTAAATATAATTTACAGATCTGAGTATGTAACTGATTATGTCATCTTATGAGTTGATGATTATGCAAGATATGATTTTAAACATTTGTAATCATATTATCAAAATATTAGAATCATTAATCCGAGCATTGAAAATCAGCATGCAGAAAAATCAGCAAGCTGAAATTCTGCATGAATAAAAATCAGCAGGCATAATCCTTTAAATTTCAGATTTAATATGCCCTTTAATAATTAATCCTAACCTTAATCTACGAAGCCTAGGCTCTGATACCACTGTTGGAATCCCTCGCATGCCGCAGAAAATTCCAGAAAAATTCTGCGCGCAGTGGAAGACATGCGCGAGATTCAGTTCATCGCATGAACTTATTTTAAAACCGATGTTCGTAGATAGATTAGGATTAAAACTTTTTCATACAATTAGGAAGATCAGATCTTCACCTTGTGCGGGTAGATGATCACCACAAATCTGATGATCGTGGATTTGTTGAAGGTTCGCTTGAAGCCGCACACGCGTCCGGCCTCTACGGGTATCCACACGAGGCAGAGGACCAATCCAAACTCTCTAATCTCCCTGGGGTGCTAGCTCCCTTGTAGAGATATATTTTGATGGCGGAAATTCTCTCTTGATTTATCAACTCTTTGATAGATCTCAAGAGAAAGAAGAAGGACTTGAAATGGAGGAAGAAGATCCCATCTTGCTGCCTCCTTTTCTCTTATTCTTGTGGATGGAAGAAGGGTGAAGAGAGAAAGCCACATGCCACCCTATTTTTCTTTGATGCTCACGGCTGAAAACCCAAGAGGAAGGAGGCTTTCCCATGGCACAAAAACCAAGAGGGAGGAGGCACTCTCATGGCACAAAAACAAGAGAGAGGGGAGGAGCTCTCACGACACAAAAACCAGAGAGAGGAGGAGGAGCTCTCACGGCAGAAAAAAAAAATCCATGATGTGGGCTGCCCCTTTGTTTCCCTTTTTTTGTTTGTTTGCAGCTGAATTCATCATGGGAGAGGGGGGCTGCCATATCCTATTTTTTTTTTAGATGAGAAGAGGGGGCCACATGCTCCCCTTTTTTTTTTGTTTGAACCCTAGGCGTGAGCTCCTACAAATTAGGAGCTTACGTTTATCTTTTGGCAAGAGGAGGGGCGTACGCCCCTCCCTCTAATCCTCTAATGTCCCACGCCCAAGCCTCATCTCATGAGGTGCGTGGGCCCCGCTTTCAGCCCCTTTTTAATCCCTTCACAATTGAGGTCTAATCTAATTAGATCTCAATCAATTTATGAATCAATTAGGATTTATTCATATGAGTCCTAATCCAATTATGACCCAATTGAATCTTGACTCAATTAAACTCTTCAATTCTAATCCAATTAGGAGTTATCTTAATTTATTAGATCAAAATTAATTAAGACTTTAGGAATCCTAATCCAATTAGGACTTATTTAATTTTAGTCATAATCCAATTAGGACTCTAGATATCCTACTCCAAGTAGGACTCCAATTAAATTTGAAGTCCTAATCTAATTAGGACTCTAGGAGTCCTACTCCAAGTAGGACTCTTATTTAATAAGATCAAGCCCAATTAATTAAGTCCAATTGATTCAATTAAATTGCAATCCAATTGCAATTACTCCTTCTTCAACTCACTAACTCTTAGTGGGTTAATTAATTATCAATCAAATTGATAATCATGAACTATTGTGATTCCAAATCACAACTCAACCATCAGATCGGTCAATACCTCTATTGTGTGTGACCCCATAGGTTCTATTCTATCTGGTAGTGAGATATATTGTGATCCCTTTCACGATATCATTGAAACTCCTTCTTATGGGTTGGAACAATTCCAACTCTTTTCATTTGGGTTCACTGATCACCAAGTGAATGCCTCTGAGTCTCACAATCCACCAGTGACACCTAGCAGCATGTAGTGGCAATCCAGCAGAATGGAATGATGAACCTCTAGGTACAGTTATCATATGATACAGTCCTTCTATCATAGATCCCTACAGGACGGAGGTCATAGATAACTCGTCAAACCCCATCGTCTGTCATATGTCAAGATTTATTCGACTTAAGTTCGTGAGTGGAAAACTCCTTTTTCACTGTACATACTACCTCGGCCGAGGATTTACGAACTCAGTCTCATAAATCACATAGGATCTCTCCTAATCTATCATGGTCGATATATTCCATCTAGATGCACCCCTACTCCTATAGTGAACCTACTGTAGCCAATCTGCACCACAAGAACCCAAATGGCTAGGGCCCATGTTTATGTGCTCGTTAAACTACAGCAATCTCACCGTAAATAGCTGAGGCATCGCTAGTCAAAGGACCAGTCATACAACTGCAGCATCAAGTAAGTCACTGACGAGTGGATAGACGTCCAAGTGGCTACTTGCTTTGGTCACGCTCAGTACCCTTATTCTCTAACAAGCATTTGCACGATTGCTCCAGTGTCCCTACATTGTGGACTCAAGACTCGTCCATCAAAGAAAGCAATATGTGTACTAATCTCAGCGGATCAATCACCATCCTCGTGATGATCCATCGACCAGGAGCAATTCAGAAATTAATCACCAATGACACATGCCTCAAATTCTCAACTCTTGAGAATATGCATCATCATCTTATTAATTTCTTGGACGATTCATGGACACATAAGAACATGAATGAAAAGAATGCCCAACTTAATAGATTCATAATTAGGTCAAGTATAAATTTATGTCCCAGAATAAAATAATACGTCAGCCAAATTGGCTTCTAGGGCATACTTCTAACAGGTACTACATGTACTGGCTTAATATAAATATGTTCTATAGGCATAATGGCTCGTTGCTCTTTAGATACTTTCTCTTCAAGCTCAATTTTCTTTCCACTGTCTCTATCAAGGATAAACTATTTCCATGAAGATAGCATGTAGGCTCACAAACACTTTGTGATCCTTTGGGATGAAAAGTCGTATATTAATGACTCTTTAGGATATCCTATAAAATGAGTATTAATTATCCTATCCTCTATCTTGTCCGCCTGTTGTCGCTTGAGTTGAGTTGGACATCCCCAAATCTTGAGATAACCAAGACTCGGCTTCTTACCATGTCATATCTTATATGGTGTGGTAGGAACGAACTTTAGAGGGAACTCTATTCAATAAGTAAATAGCTGAAAATAGGGCATCTATCTAAAGAAACAAGGGTAAATCAGTGAAGCTCATCATGGACCAGACCATATCTAATAGAGTCCGATTTTTCCTCTCAGACACTCCGTTGAGCTGAGGTGTACCAGAAGGAGTCCATTATGAAACTATACCATTCTCCTTGAGATAATCATGGAACTCTCCACTAAGGTATTCACTTCCTCGATCTGATCGAAGAACCTTAATGAGTTTTTCTGTTTATTTTTCTACTTCATATCTCAACTCTTTGAACCTTTCAAAAGTTTCAGATTGTGTATCATACACATATCCATACCGTGAGTAATCATCGGTAAATAAAGTAAAAAATTACAATCCCTAGCCTGCACATCGAATGGGCCACACACATCAGTGTGTACTAGGATAAGTATTCTAGTGGACCTCCCTGTGTCCTACAAAGAATAATTTGGTCATCTTTCCTTGAAGGCAGAATTTACAAATCGAATATGACTCGAAAGTCAATGAGCCAAAAAGCTCATGTTTCTCCAATTTGTTTATTCTGTCTTCTCCTATATGGCCAAGCCTGAGGTGCCACAAATACTTTAGATTTATCTCATTTCTGGATCTATTAGATCCTATGGTATTCATTGTTTGCTCAGATACATTCATAGATACATCCATATGTATGTGATAGAGACTGTCAATCATAAAACCACGTTGAACCAATTTATTTCTCAAATAAATGGAATAGTAGTCTTATAAAAATCTTTCTGTGCTAAACAAGATATAGAAATCAAATTTCTGCTAGCAACAGGTAACAATCCCTAAGTATCCTGAGAATATCTGACATACCTTCTTAAGGTCTGTCACCCTTCATGTTCTTTATGCTTCCCATGTATGTAGGACAGTTCCTCTTCCAATGGCCGTCCATGATGCAATGGAAACACTTTTTCTTGCAATTGGCATTTTTCTTGGAACTTCCTTATTTGGCGTTTTCTCAGTCTTCTGCTTCTTCGCAGGCTTCTTCTTCTTCCAAATAGACTCTCTTTTGGAAGTAGAAACCAACTCGACAGTGAGAACGATGCCCCTTGAATGCTTCAAGATTCCTAAGGTAGTTACCAATTTATTTAACAATTCTGTTTTGGTGCATACAATCTTGTTCATATGGTAATTTACTATAAACTGTTCATATGAAGCTAGAAGGAATTGTGGGATCAAATCCGTTTGCAATTCCTTGTGCATGGTCATGCCGAGATTCTCAAGCTTCTCTAAGCCCTTTATCATGGTCAAACCATGATCATGGACAGACTGCCCATCACGCATCTTGGCCTTGAAGAGCCTCTTGGACACTTCAAACCAAGCTGCGTGACTCTAATCACCATACAACTCTTGTAGGTGATTTAATGTGTCCTTGGCAATCTTCATGTTCTCATGCTGACATTATAATTTATTGAACATGGATGCCATTATGTAGCACCTAACTTTATTGTCATCGTTCGTCCACTTAGCATGCGTCTCACGCTGATTAGTGATCGGACAAATTGGTAATACGGAGATTCCATGGTCTAGCACATACCCTAATTTCTCACAATTTAAAACTATTTTGAAATTTGCTGAACCAGTCTTTATAATTGGGTTTGGTCAAACGGTTGTTCTATAGGATATGAGTTAAAAGTCTATAAGCTGACATTATAATCCTCAGAGAGTAAAGATCCTAGTTAGAATTTTGTACTTCATCCTAATTTGTTCTAGGATCTTTTAGAACAAATGTACCTCTCACTATTTTCTCGAATTCCTCACACTCCCCTGGTAGGAAAATGGAAATCCTACACGACTAGGGTTTCTAGTGGATACTGCGGTCCCACCGATTTACATGCCACCTCACCTAACAGTTATTGGTGACACATAAATAGATGAGTGTACAACTCTTGTACAATGCTTCTTAAGCATGTTGCAGTGCTACTTGGTCTCTAAGCCATGAAGACCTCACCTAACAGTTATTGGTCCCATTTCTTAGTTAAGTCAGACCCACCGTATAACCGTAGAAATAAAGTCGTCATTGGGTCCTCACCTAACAGTTATTGGTGCCCAACCCCACCTTTACCCTACAACATCTCATGTCTATAGAGAGGTCCAGTCCTCCGATGCAACTTGCCCACTGTGTCCAGCCGAGACAAATCAACATCAGAAAGACCTTAGCAGCTCTACTACAGTGGAAGACCTATGGACTTAATATCGGTTAATCAGGTCTTAGTGTTTGCAACCTTGAGCTCTTCATAAGAGGTAATCGATCAATTGGCCAGGTAAGCAGGTGGGAGGCTCCCCTTACTCAGATAGTAAGGTCCTAATTAAGTAACCACCTTTCAAACTTTCCTAGACACCAATTAGATCAATTAATCTAATATGACTCGCTCATGTTGGTTCACTCTCGACTTGATTGAGGAGGTTTTAGTTTAGGTCTCATTGGGATTAGTCTACTAGTTTGCATCATATGTAAACCTATCTACCCCGCTCACATTCGCATCACATGCAAATAGCACATCACAGGCAGTTATAATTGCAGCAATAAATAAAAGCTGAACTTTAAATAGGTGATGATCATGAATTCTAATTAGGTCATATTACAAGCACATGCACGTTAATCGATCAGTTGGTCTTTAACTCTTGAATTGGTCCCGAGCCTCCTTGATTCGATCCCTGATCAACTCTTGATCCAATCTCCATCAACCGCTCAGATCGCCGTTCATCTCATGTACTGTCTTCGACTTGATCGTTGACGTACGTCACATCACAGAAATACAACTAGATATTGAATAATAAATTACATCCCCTTTTAGGAGGCACGCAGGCCTCTCAAAACATCAAATAAGATGCATGCAAGCATCTAAAAAATTACATGACATTACAGATCACATCGCAGGTCTTTACATTTGATACCAAAAGGGTTTAAATCCAATGATCATCACCACATGCAACAATTATAATTTTCAGATCTGAAATCTAATTGATTATCTTATGACATGGGTTGCTAATCATGCTAAACATGATTCTAAACTTTGTAATCCCATTAACAATATAATTAGAATCATCAATTTATCACATAAAAATCAGCATATAAAAATCAGCAACCCTGAAAAATTCTGCTTGCAGAAAATTTCAGCATACATATCCTTTTAAATTTCAGATCTATCATGCCTGTTAATAATTAATTCTAATCTTAATCTACGAAGCCTAGGCTCTGATACTACTGTTGGGAACCCGCCCATGCCGCAGAAAATTTAAAAAATTTCAGATGGCAGCGGAAGAGGCATGCGCGGGATCAATCGTTCATCCTATGAACGTTATTTAAAAATCGTTCGTAGATAGATTAGAATTAAAACTTTTAAAACTATTATGAAGATTAGATCTTCACCTTGTGTGGGTAGATGATCACCGCAAACTGAAGTTTTGGTTTAGGAGGATGGTTCGCTTGAAGCCGTTCACGTGTCCGGCCTCTACGGGTATCCACACGAAGTAAAGATCCGATCAAAGCTTCCTTGTCTCTCCGGGGTGCTAGCTCCCTTGCAGAGACAACTTTGGATGGCTGATGTCCTCACTTTGAATCAACCCTTGATTGTGCTTGGGAGGAGGAAGAAGAAGGATGAAGTTTGAAGAAGAATCAAAGCCCCTGCAGCCTACTTCCTTTTCCCTGCGTTGGAACCAGGGAGGAGGGAAGAAGATGGCCGCCAAGCTTTTTTTTCTTCTCACCTTGCTTGCGGCTGAAAACCAAGGGGAGAAAGGGTGGCCACGAGTTGGAGAGGGAGAGGGCTTCAATTGATGCCCTAGGGTGCCGCCCACTTCTCCTTTTAAAGGCATGAAGGGCTCCTACAAATTAGGAGCCCTTGATCTTTTTCCAAGAGGGGCGCCAGCCCCTCTTGTGTTGCCGCACCAAGGAGAAAAAGGGGGAGGGGCTTGCGCGCCTCCCTCATGGTTAACCCTAATCCTCATTAAGTAAGGATTGGGATGCCCTAATGTGGCTAAGCCCTAATCTAATTAGGCTTAGTCCAAGGGTGAACCAATTTTGGGTTTGATCCATGCAATGTCCTAATCCAATTAGAACTCAATGAATCATGACTCAATTGAACCCTTCAATCCTAATCTAATTAGGAGTCATTAGATTAATATTTAATTGGAACTTAGGAAATCCTAATCCAATTAGGACTTATTTAATTTTAGTCCTAATCCAATTAGGACTCTTCTTTGAATCCAAAGTTCTAATCCAATTAGGACTTCTAGGAATCCTATTCTAAGTAGGAATCCAAATTGAATTCAAAATCCTAATCTAATTAGGATTGTAGGAATCCTACTCCAAGTAGGACTTCCAGTCCTAGTCCAAGTAAGATTCCCAGTCCTAATCCAATTAGGACTCCAGGAATCCTACGCTAAGTAGGATTCGTGTTCCAAGTCCAATTAATCAATTCCCATTGTTCCTTCTTCAATTTGATTATCAATCGAATTGATTACTCATGATTCATAATCACATTTCAACCATCGGATCGGTCAATATCTCTAGTGTGTGTGACCCCATAGATTCTATTCTGACTGGTAGTAAGATATATTGCGATCTCTATCACAATGTCATTGAAAACTTCTTTCAATGGGTTGGAACAGTTCCAACTCAACTCATCAGGGTTTATCGATCATCAAGATATTTTCTGTGAGTCTCACCATCCACCAGTGACACCTAGCAGCATGTAGTGGCTACCTAGCAGAATGGAATGATGAACCTCTAGGTGCAGTTATCGTATGATACAGTCCTATTATCGTGGATCCCTACAGGACGGAGGTCATGGACAACTCGTCAAACCCCATCGTCCGTCATATGTCAAGATTTATTCGACTTAAGCTCGAAGTGAAAAACTCTTTTTTCACTGTACAATCTGCTCCGGCCGAGGTCTTACGAACTCAGTCTTATAAATCACATAGGATCTCTCCTTATCTATCAAGGTCGATAGATTCCTTATAGGTGCATACCCTACTTCTACAGTGAACCTACTGCAGCCAATCTACACTGCATGGACCCATATGGCTAGAGACCATGTATACGTGCAGTCAAACTACAATAACCTTACTGTGAGTAGCCGAAGCACCGCAGGTCAAAGGACCAGTCACACTACTGCAACATCAAGCAAGTCACTGACGAGTGGATAGACATCTAAGTGACTTCTTGTCTTGGTCACGCTCAGTACTCTTGTTCTCTAACAAGCACTTGCACAATTACTCCAGTGTCTCTACACTGTGGACTCAAGACTCGTCCATCAAAGAAAGCAATATGTGCACTAATCTCAGCGGATCAATCACCGTCCTCGTGATGATCCATCGATTAGGAGCAATTCAGAAATTAATCACCAATGACACATGCCTCAAATTCTCAACTCTTGAGAATATGCGTCATCATCTTATTAATTTCTTGAACGATTCATGGACACATAAGAACATGAATGAAAAGAATGCCCAACTTAATTAGGTCAAGTACAAATTTATGTTCCAGAATAAAATAATGTGTCAGCCAAATTGGCTTCTAGGGCATACTTCTAACAGGGCCCGGGCCCGCGAGCGGCCTGGGCCTCTTCTGGGTTTGGGCTCGGGCCGCGGCTGAGCCATTAGTCCCCGGCTCAGCCCACGTCAGGGCGAGTCCCTGACTCGACCCCGGGTCGGCTCGCAAAGGGGTAAACTCCTGGCTCGGTTCCGAGTCTTCTGGCTCGACCAGGTCGTCCCCAAGCTCGCCGGCTGGGTCAACCTGAAGAGGGCCGAGAGGAGGGGCCAAGTGTAGCCCTTCCCCCCCGCGGCCAGCGGCGACTGGTGGCGTGCGACCTTTGCTGGCTTTTGCCAGCCGTCCGTGTCCACCGGGGACACCGGTGCGGTTGGGGTGGTCAGCTGATCTGCCGGGGGCGGCGGTCGCCTCGAGGACGACACAGCCCCAAGATCGGGTCCGGTCATCTCCCTCAGCTGCGGGGGCCGATCCTCCTATGGGATTTTCTGCCGCATCGCCACCATCAAGGGGCCGTAGACTGGCCCCTAGACCTCCTCCTCGCCGCCCGAGGTCGGTAGATCGGTTTTACCCCCCATCTCCATTACCACCGGGGGCGCCTCCCCGTCTGTGCGAGACGCCATCGAAAAATGGCAAGCCGTTTCCACGTGCCCCATCCGCCCACAGCAGGGGCAGAGAACCGGGATGTTCTCGAAGACGGAGGGCTGCCACCGCACCTTCGTCTTCCCCTGTATCAGGACTCCCGGCCGTAGCGGTTCGGTGGTGTCAATCGCCACTTTTACTCGGGCGAAACCCATCGCCAACTGTTGCTCGGTGACCCCATCCACCGCCACTGGCTGTCTCGCCCGAGCCGCGATGTGAAGGATGGTCGACGTTGACCAGTACTCCGGCGGCAATCACGGCAACCGGAGCCACACCATCACCCTTTTCACCGTGTCGTCCCCAGGCTTGAAATTCAGGACCCACGAGCTCATGGCAAGGAGTTGCCGCGCCACCACCCAAGGCCCCTCACTGAGAGCCCGATCCTGATCCTCCGTCGACCAAAATCTCAGGGCGAGGTAGTCGTCCGCGAGTGGGATGGCCACCACGTCTTTAAGTTTCGCAGGGACGGCCACATCCTTGGCCACCCATTCCACCAGAATTCGGCGACCAAAGCTGCGAGCAATCAACGCCCGCCCCTTCCACACCTGCCGAGCCGCCTCTATCGGCTCCTCCGGAGGCCGCAGGACGTCCGGGAAATGGCGGCTCAGGCGTTCCACCTCCTCGGCCGTGGGCTAGTGGTTAACCCACGGCCCCGGCTTTGACCAGGCTGCAGGGCGCACCCCACGTCCGGATGGCTTACCGTAGCCTCTCGCCGCTTCCTCCGTCTCCTTCGTTGCCGGCTGCTTACCTTTCTGATCCATGTCATTGCAGTCGCTCACTTGAGAAAACAAAGTGAACAGAGAAGCCGAGGAGGATAGAGTGTACCAGTTGCCCCCTTTCCAGCTAGGGCCAGCCGCAAGGATCTACACTCTCGGCCGAAGGCTTTGAAAGCAAGCTACCGCAGGCCCAATCACCCCAGGCACCGGCAGCCTCCCTCAAGGTTTCCTCCCCGAAGGCAAGTCCAGCTGCCGCTCGCCCACTTGCTGTCTTCCCAGGCTCCCCAATCTAGCCGAGGTAGCCAAAGACTCTCAAAGGGTTCCAGACAACGTTCTCGCAGCCCTGGCCGCCGTTAGTGCCACGCCGACCAGCCGGAGCACCAAATTCCTGGCCGAATGCCTCTCGAGCACCGCCGCACTAGCTAGCCGTTGGGCTTTCTCTCACTACGCCAGAGTTTCTCTCTCTTGACTAGCCGTTGTTTAGACCTTTTGTTTTTTTCTTTTTTTTTTCCCTCTTCAAGCTCAGCTTTCCTCCCACTGCCTCTATCAAGGATAAACTGTTTTTCCAAGAAGATGGTATGTCGGCTCACATACACATTGTGATCCTCTGAGACGTAAAAATTATATCCTAATGACTCTTTAGGATATCCAATAAAACGAGCACTTATGGTCCTAGTGTTAGATGTATGCCCTAGATGAAAGAGTAGATGCCCTACAAGCCAATCGCAATATGTATTGCGAAAGGTTTTTTCTTTTGATTTGTCCAAATCATGTACATGACATTTAAATATGAATAAAGGCGTTATGTTTTATCATATGCTGTTGATTATATTTATGATAAACTCCTTAGATTAGGGCAATGGTTTTAAGACTATGATGAGATCATACTAGTGAGACTTAAAATCCTAAAATCCTAATCTTAAATATTTCCAGTCATTGGTACATTGAGTCGGGGATCAATGATTACTGGAAAGACTGGCATGTCTTATGTATGCTCGATGCAGAGGATGATTGATCTCACAATCATTTGTGTGGAGACACTAATACAAAGATGTGGGTGCTCATTAGAGGAATGAGTTCACTGAATTGACCTACAAAGAGAAATCTTATGAAGTCTTACTTACATGTCAAAAGATGATTCTCTTAGTGGGAGTTGTGCAACTGATCCTATGACCTGAGATCACCATGGTATCTTGTGCACATGAACCCATATTTTGGTTTACACTCATTCATGACAATAAGTTATGTACGAGGTCTTCTGGATATGGTGAATTGTGTACGAAGATTATGAGTAGGTCAACAAGGAATTAATCACTTCTAGTAAGAGAAGATAGCATCCTATTTATTCTAATCATATGATAATTCAGGAAACCTTTGATCAAAGTAGAATGAAAATTAGAAAGAGTTTCTAATGTTTCATTATTTGAATTATCATTAAAAGATTGAGAAAAATATGAATATGAAATTGAGTTTGACATATATTCATACTCATATGCATTTTTGGGATGCAGTTTGATTAAAGGATTGAATTGCATGGTAACTTGCCACTGAAGGGTATTTTTGGTATTTCCACCAAATTCCATATTTTTCGGATAGACATGACACGTTGCTAGACGTCAATCTTGTTTTATAGGTTTGATCAAATTAAAGAGTTAATTCGATCACCAATTAGAAAGGATTCTAATTGTTAAGTTTGGGTTCGCGTAGTTGGACTTAAATCGATTAGAAGAGTTCTAATCAAGTTGGGTCAACTCGCACTCACACCTATTGCTGGCTAAGTATGGAACCCAATGGGTCACACACAAGAAAACTTATCAAGGGTCTAATTGGATTAGATCATGTTTGCAAGATAAACATCCTAGCAGGTGTTGCAAATCTTAGCTCCTAATTCGAATTGGATTCGAATCTGATTCGAATTGGATTCGAATCTGATTCGAATTGGATTCGAATCTGATTCTTAATTGATCTAATTTCATTAGATCATATTCTAATATGGGTTAGCCAAGAGTTGGCACCTAATTGGCTTGGTTTGAGTCTAATTGGATTAGATTTAATAAATCATTCAATCTAGACCGTTAGATCTTGATCTACCATTGGATGAAGACATAATGGAGAGTTGGTTTAATCCAATTGGATTGGGTTAGAGGATGGCTACCATAATTGACCATTGGATCTTAATCCCACCATTGGATGAAGACATAATGGGTCAAGTGATGGCGCCTTGCATTGGAGCCCTTGGATCATCATCATGAAAGATCAAGAGGTGAGGCGTGATGGACATGTGATTAGCATGTGATGTTGACTTGGTCAAAATATGGCACCACATGAAAGGACATATCATTTGATACACCTCCTCACTTGATCTGCACCTCCTCTTATTTGATATGGCCCTTTAGATGATGCCCTTTCATGAGAGGATGTGTGGATGGGATGCATCCCTTGGAGATGCATCCCTACACCTATTATAAATAGGTTAGCACTCCATGGGTTTCATCATTCCAATTCCACCCCACTCCTCTTTTCTTTCTTTCTTACATTAGTTTCTTTCTTTCTAGCATTGCTTCTAGTGTGTCCTAAGCCAAGACAAGGTGGTCTTCTTTAGGACAAAAGGATTAGAAGTGATTTTAGAAGGCTAAAGAAAAATAGAAAGGAAGGAAAGCAAGCCATTAGAGTTCTTTAGAAGAATTCTGCATTAAGGATCAAAAGTCTTTGGAGCTAAAGTCTTGATCAAGTTTTCGTGTGGATCACCATTGGAGGGCGGACACTTGGACGCCTCGTGGAGATTGTACACTTTGGATTAGCGTTTGAGGTATTCTACTAATTCTGCATTTATTTTATATCATTTGATTGTAATCATTAAGGTGATCTAGGCTTAAAAGGGTTTCATGCATAGGGACTTTATTAAGAAATTTTTAAAATCCCTAGCTTCCGCTGCGCATTATAACATGCTAAAACCCTACAGTGGTATCAGAGCCATCCTTAATTGGTTCAATCAAATAATTATGTATGATGTATGATTATTAATTTACTATGAGATAGTAATGTCATATGCTTAGAGAAATGCAGAAATGTATGATTAATATATGATATGTTATGTAATAAAATATCATGATATGAAATTTTCCATATGAAAATATGTTGAAGCATGTTAATTAATTGCTTATGATTTATACATGCTATGAGATAGCCATGATGCATAATAGTTTATTTTAGACATGTTAAATGTATGTTACAATTAAAGAATGTGCTAGAGACTAGTAAGCCCTCAATAAAAATTATATTAAGTCATAGTGTTGAAAAACTTTGAGCTAACCCATTCTAGAACAATTAATCTAATTGGTGTCTAAGGAAAGCACTAAAGGTGGTTACTTAATTAGGACCTTACTCTCTGAGTAAGGGGAGCCTCCCACCTGCTTACCTGGCCAATTGTTTGATTGCCTATTATGGATAAGCTTAATATTGATATAACACTATTGATAGCCTTCCTTCATGCCTCGATATTATTATGTCAAGATCCATGCTAGTTTGTTGTGCTAACACAAGACTTGCAATGGGGACTGATGTTATACTGTCTTGGTGCATTAAGATGCTTATGGCATATTTTAATATATTGCCTTGTTGTGCAACCACAAGGGCAATATTATTCGAATATGACTATATGGAAATGAAGGGTTTGACTTAACTAAAATATTATTGTTTGTTGTGCTAACACAAGGCAATAAGTATTTTAAGAGGACAAGATAAAGTTGAGAATTGCATGAGATGCAATTGGAAAGAGTTTACTACCTTTGAACTCATAAGAGTTTGTTGTGTAAACACAAGGCTTTTTATGATGAATTAGGATCTCAACCCTACTAAGAAAAATTATATTTTCACGTTTATCATAGGAGAGGGCTATGATATTCGATAAAAATAGTAGGAGACAAATTAGATTAAAGTCCTTATCTAGTTGCAAACATGTCATCATGATTGGTCTGCTTATATTAGTTTTGTTCTTGCATATGCAGAATTATTAAATGGCTTCTTCACTTTCACTAAGAGGCATCTTAGATGCCAACAAGTTGACCGGACCAAACTATGTGGACTGGTTGAGGAATTTAAAGATAGTACTCACTCAGGAGAAAATTTTCTATATACTTGAAACCCCTGATCTTGGAGATCTAGGGGATGATGCTACAGAAGAGGAGGTTGCCACACATAAGATGTGGAAAAATGACAGTGTGACTGTCAAATGTATCATACTTGCCTCTATGAACAATGAATTACAGAGGCAACATGAAGGCATGGACACTCAATCCATACTTCTCAATTTAAAAGAGTTGTATGGAGAACAAAGCAGGACTGCTAGGTATGAGATATCTAAGCAGTTGTTTCGTGCTAGAATGAATGAAGGAACTCCAGTGCAAAACCATGTTCTTATGGTTATAGACTTGATCACCAGATTAAGTCAATTAGGTTTTGCTATGGATAGTGAGCTCAGTCAGGATTTGATCCTGCAATCACTGCCTGATTCATTCTCTCAGTTTGTTGTGAACTTTCACATGAACAAGCTGAACACCTCCCTGCCCGAGCTGTTAAATATGCTCAAAACAGCTGAAGGGCATATTAAGAAGGATAAAGGTCCACTCCTTCTTATAAATAGCACCTCTATGAGGAAATCGGGAAATAAGGGTTCTAAGAAACGATTGAACCCCAAGAGTAGCATCAAAAAGAAAAAAGGAAAGAAAAACTCCGGATCAAGTACCTGTTTTCATTGCGGCAAAGCTGGCCACTGGAAAAGGAATTGCAAGAGTTTTCTTGCAAGTATGAAGACCGATGCAAGAGTTGCATCAAAAGGTATGTTTATGTTACATGCCAACTTGTCATTAAGTTCTTCAAATTCAAATTCATGGGTATTGGATACCGGCTGTGGTTTTCACATTTGCAAATCTTTGCATGGACTACAGAAAATTAAAATTTTGAAGAAAGGTGACTTCGAGCTGTATGGCGCTGGAGGAGAGTCCATCCAGGCTGAAGCTGTTGGAACCTACAACTTGGAATTGCCTTCGGAAAAGCTCCTACAATTAGAAGATTGTTATTATATGCCCAAAATTATTAGAAATGTAATTTCCATTCCTTTGTTGTTAAAGAAAGGTTTTGAAATTAATGGAAAGGGCAATGGTTGCTCTATTTATTTTTCTAATAAGCATCTTTGCAATGGCATTATGGAAAATGGTCTTCTAGTTTTATTACTTAATGACAATGTCTTTCATATTAATAAAAGCAATAAAAGAAAGAGAGAGGAAGTGAATAATACCCTCCTTTGGCATTGCCGACTTGGTCACATAAGCGAATCAAGAATTAACAAGTTATACAAAGAAGAGTTCTTTGATCCTTATGATTATGAATCATTAGGAACTTGTGAATCTTGTCTTATGGGAAAAATGACCAAGTCTCCATTCACTGGACATGGAGAAAGGGCAAGTGAGTTATTAGGACTTATACATACAGATGTATGTGGTCCTATGACAACTCCAGCTAGAGGTGGATACTCTTACTTCATCACATTCACTGATGATTTATCAAGGTTCGGATTTGTGTATCTTATGAAACATAAATACGAAGCCTTTGATAAGTTTAAAGAGTATCAAAGTATGGTTGAAAAACAAACCGGAAAGTGTATTAAAATCCTTCGATCTGATCGAGGAGGTGAATACCTTTCTAGTGAATTTTTAAATCATCTTAAAGAAAAGGGCATTCTCTCTGAATGGACACCTCCGTATACGCCACAACTAAATGGTGTAGCTGAACGGAGGAATCGTACTCTATTAGATATGGTAAGGTCCATGATGTGCTTTATAGATCTTCCTATTTCCTTCTGGGGTTATGCCTTAGAAACTGCAACATATGTGCTAAACAGGATACCTTCAAAATCTGTATCTAGTACTCCATATGAGATATGGAGAGGTAGAAAGCCCAATCTTAAATATTTTAAAATATGGGGCTGCCAAGCATATGTCAAAAAAAATTTTGGACATAAGCTAAGTGCTAGATCAGATAAATGTACATTTATAGGTTATTCCAAAGAAAGTATTGGATATCTCTTCTATCACCCTACCGAACAAAAGGTATTTGTTAGTAGGCATGCCACTTTCTTAGAAAAAGAGTTTATCTTAGAAAAGGGCAGTGAAAGAAGAATTGAACTTAATGAAGTTCAAGACCTACAAATAGAAACACAAGAAATTCTTCAACCAGATGTACCCATTGATGAAGTACAACCACAACACACATCTCCTCTCCAAAGGTCAGATAGAGTGCGAAATGCACCTAAGAGGTATGGGTTTATCATTGAGAATGATGAAGCCCACATCATCAAAAATGATGATCCTCTGACCTATTCGGAAGCTATCATGAGTAATGACTCTAACAAATGGTTAGAAGCTATGAAATCCGAAATAGACTCTATGTATACCAACCAAGAATGGACTTTGGTTGATGCACCAGAAGGTGTTAACCCTATAGGTTGCAAATGGGTCTATAAGAAGAAGATTGGAGCAGATGGCCAAGTAGAAACCTACAAGGCTAGATTGGTGGCAAAAGGTTTCAGGCAAAAGCAAGGAATTGACTATGATGAAACTTTTTCACCAGTTGCCATGCTTAAATCTATTCGGATTTTGCTTGCAATAGCTGCATACTATGATTATGAAATTTGGCAGATGGATGTCAAAACCGCCTTCCTTAATGGTTATCTTGAGGAAGAGGTTTACATGACACAGCCAGAAGGATTTGTCTCAAGTGGGAGAGCAAATCAAGTATGCAAGCTTAAGAGATCCATTTATGGATTAAAGCAAGCATCGAGGAGTTGGAACATCCGTTTTGATACAACAGTCAAAGAGTTTGGTTTTATCAAAAATGTGGATGAACCATGTGTGTACAAGAAGACTAGTGGGAGTGCCGTTGTCTTCTTAATATTGTATGTAGATGACATACTAATCATTGGAAATGATATTCCAATGTTACAATCGGTCAAGACTTGGCTATCAAAAAGCTTTTCCATGAAAGACTTGGGAGAAGCATCCTATATACTTGGTATAAAGATCTATAGGGATAGATCTAAAAGGATGCTAGGCTTGTCCCAGTCTAAGTACATAGATCGTGTGCTAAAAAGATTCAGCATGGAAGGAAGTAAAAGAGGTTACTTACCTATGAGTCATGGCATACGTCTCTCTAAGAAGATGTCTCCTAAGACATCTGAAGAGAGGAATAGAATGAATTCTATTCCCTATGCTTCGGCAGTAGGATCAATTATGTATACTATGCTATGTACTAGGCCTGATGTTGCTTATGCCTTAAGCATAACAAGCAGATTCCAGGCTGATCCAGGAGAAAATCATTGGATAGCTGTGAAAAATATTCTTAAGTACTTAAGAAGGACTAAAGATATTTTTCTAGTTTATGGAGGATCTGAGTTGAAACTAGAAGGATTTTCTGATTCTAGTTTTCAATCAGATCCAGATGATAGCAAGTCCACTTCAGGGTATGTCTTTACCCTAAATGGTGGTGCAGTGAGCTGGAAGAGTTCCAAGCAGCAAACTGTAGCTGACTCAACTACTGAGGCAGAATACATCGCTGTAAGTGAAGCCGCTAAGGAAGCTGTCTGGATGAAGAAGTTCATCGCTGAGTTGGGAGTAGTTCCTGAGATTGCTGGACCAGTTTCAGTTTATTGTGACAACACTGGAGCTGTTGCTCAAGCAAAGGAACCAAGATCTCATCACAAATCCAAGCACATTCTAAGACGCTTCCACCTCGTTCGAGAGATCGTCGAGAGACAAGACATAGTCATTGAACGAGTAGACACAAAGAACAACTTAGCAGACCCGTTCACTAAAACTCTACCACAACAGCAGTTCGATCGCCACCTCGATTGTATGGGGATAAAATATAAGAGCGATTGGCTTTAGTGCAAGTGGGAGATTGAAAGAGTAGATGCCCTACAAGCCAATCGCAATATGTATTGCGAAAGGTTTTTTCTTTTGATTTGTCCAAATCATGTACATGACATTTAAATATGAATAAAGGCGTTATGTTTTATCATATGCTGTTGATTATATTTATGATAAACTCCTTAGATTAGGGCAATGGTTTTAAGACTATGATGAGATCATACTAGTGAGACTTAAAATCCTAAAATCCTAATCTTAAATATTCCCAGTCATTGGTACATTGAGTCGGGGATCAATGATTACTGGAAAGACTGGCATGTCTTATGTATGCTCGACGCAGAGGATGATTGATCTCACAATCATTTGTGTGGAGACACTAATACAAAGATGTGGGTGCTCATTAGAGGAATGAGTTCACTGAATTGACCTACAAAGAGAAATCTTATGAAGTCTTACTTACATGTCAAAAGATGATTCTCTTAGTGGGAGTTGTGCAACTGATCCTATGACCTGAGATCACCATGGTATCTTGTGCACATGAACCCATATTTTGGTTTACACTCATTCATGACAATAAGTTATGTACGAGGTCTTCTGGATATGGTGAATTGTGTACGAAGATTATGAGTAGGTCAACAAGGAATTAATCACTTCTAGTAAGAGAAGATAGCATCCTATTTATTCTAATCATATGATAATTCAGGAAACCTTTGATCAAAGTAGAATGAAAATTAGAAAGAGTTTCTAATGTTTCATTATTTGAATTATCATTAAAAGATTGAGAAAAATATGAATATGAAATTGAGTTTGACATATATTCATACTCATATGCATTTTTGGGATGCAGTTTGATTAAAGGATTGAATTGCATGGTAACTTGCCACTGAAGGGTATTTTTGGTATTTCTACCAAATTCCATATTTTTCGGGTAGACATGACACGTTGCTAGACGTCAATCTTGTTTTATAGGTTTGATCAAATTAAAGAGTTAATTCGATCACCAATTAGAAAGGATTCTAATTGTTAAGTTTGGGTTCGCGTAGTTTGGACTTAAATCGATTAGAAGAGTTCTAATCAAGTTGGGTCAACTCGCACTCACACCTATTGCTGGCTAAGTATGGAACCCAATGGGTCACACACAAGAAAACTTATCAAAGGTCTAATTGGATTAGATCATGTTTGCAAGATAAACATCCTAGCAGGTGTTGCAAATCTTAGCTCCTAATTCGAATCCAATTCGAATCTGATTCGAATTGGATTCGAATCTGATTCGAATTGGATTCGAATCTGATTCGAATTGGATTTGAATCTGATTCTTAATTGATCTAATTTCATTAGATCATATTCTAATATGGGTTAGCCAAGAGTTGGCACCTAATTGGCTTGGTTTGAGTCTAATTGGATTAGATTTAATAAATCATTCAATCTGGACCGTTAGATCTTGATCTACCGTTGGATGAAGACATAATGGAGAGTTGGTTTAATCCAATTGGATTGGGTTAGAGGATGGCTACCATAATTGACCATTGGATCTTAATCCCACCATTGGATGAAGACATAATGGGTCAAGTGATGGCGCCTTGCATTGGAGCCCTTGGATCATCATCATGAAAGATCAAGAGGTGAGGCGTGATGGACATGTGATTAGCATGTGATGTTGACTTGGTCAAAATATGGCACCACATGAAAGGACATATCATTTGATACACCTCCTCACTTGATCTGCACCTCCTCTTATTTGATATGGCCCTTTAGATGATGCCCTTTCATGAGAGGATGTGTGGATGGGATGCATCCCTTGGAGATGCATCCCTACACCTATTATAAATAGGTTAGCACTCCATGGGTTTCATCATTCCAATTCCACCCCACTCCTCTTTTCTTTCTTTCTTACATTAGTTTCTTTCTTTCTAGCATTGCTTCTAGTGTGTCCTAAGCCAAGACAAGGTGGTCTTCTTTAGGACAAAAGGATTAGAAGTGATTTTAGAAGGCTAAAGAAAAATAGAAAGGAAGGAAAGCAAGCCATTAGAGTTCTTTAGAAGAATTCTGCATTAAGGATCAAAAGTCTTTGGAGCTAAAGTCTTGATCAAGTTTTCGTGTGGATCACCATTGGAGGGCGGACACTTGGACGCCTCGTGGAGATTATACACTTTGGATTAGCGTTTGAGGTATTCTACTAATTCTGCATTTATTTTATATCATTTGATTGTAATCATTAAGGTGATCTAGGCTTAAAAGGGTTTCATGCATAGGGACTTTATTAAGAAATTTTTAAAATCCCTAGCTTCCGCTGCGCATTATAACATGCTAAAACCCTACACTAGAAGCCAATCTGGCTGACACATTGTTAATTCTAGGGACATAATTTTGTACTTGACTATTTATTATTGAATAAATAAAAGGTATCTTTTTCATTCATATTGTTTATGTGTCTATGAATCATCCAAGAATTAATAAGATGATGATGCATATTCTTAAGAGTTAAGAATTTGAGCCATGCATCATTGGTGATTAATTTCTAAATGCTCCTGATCAATGGATCATCACGAGGACGGTGATCGATCCGATCAGTGCACAGATCACTTTTCTTCTGGATGGACGAGACTTGAGTCCACAGTGTAGGGACACTGAAGTGATAGTGCAGGTGCTTGTTAGAGAACAAGGGTACTGAGCGTGACCAAGACAAGAAGTCACTTGGATGTCTATCCACTCGTCAGTGACTTGCTTGATGTTGCAGTAGTATGACTGGTCCTTTGACCTACGGTGCTTCAGCTACTCACGGTGAGGTTATTATAGTTTGACTACACGTATACATGGTCTCTAGTCATATGGGTCCTTGTGGTGTAGATTGGCTGCAGTAAGTTCACTGTAGGAGTAGGGTATGCACTTACATGGAATCTATCGACTTTGATAGAAGAGGAGTGATCCTATGTGATTTGTCAGACTGAGTTCTAAGACCTTGGCCAGGGCAATAATATAAAGTGGAAAAACAGTTTTCCACTATCGAACTCGAGTCGAATAAATCTTGACATATGACAGACGAAGGGGTTTGACGAGTTATCCATGACCTCCGTCCTGTAGGGATCCACGATAGTAGGACTATATCACATGGTAACTGCACCTAGAGGTTCATCTTTCTATTCTACTGGGTAGCCACTACATGCTGCTAGGTGTCACTGGTAGATGGTGGGACTCACAGGGATTATCTCGATGATCGATAAACCCTAATGAGTTGAGTTGGAATCGTTCCAATCCATTGAAAGGAGTTTTCAATGATATTATGATAGAGATCATAATATATCTCACTACCAGTCAGAGTAGAACCTATGAGGTCACACACACTAGAAGTATTGACCGATCCGATGGTTGAAAAGTGATTATGAATCACGAGTAATCAATTCGATTGATAAGAAGTTGAAGAAGGAATGGGAATTAATTAATTGGACTTGAAACAAGAGTCCTACTTCGAGTAGGATTCCTAGAGTCCTAATTGGATTAGGACTGGGAATCCTAGTTGGAGTAGGACTGGGATTCCTACTTGAAATAGGATTCCTACAATCCTAATGAGATTAGGAGTTTTGAATTAAAATTGGATTCCTACTTGGAATAGGATTCCTAGAGTCCTAATCGGATTAGGATTTCGGATTCAAATAGAGTCCTAATTGGATTAGGACTAAAATTAAATATGTCCTAATTTGGATTAGGGTTTCTTAAGTCACAATTAATTATTAATCTAATGCATCAATAAGACTCCTAATTGGATTAGGATTGAAGAGTTCAATTGAGTCAAAATTGATTTAAGTTCTAATTGGATTAGGACTTATCTAGATTGGATCCAAATTGGTTCACCCTTGGGCTAAGCCTAATTGGATTAGGGCTTGACCACATTAGGGCATTCCAATCCCTACCTAATATGGATTAGGGTTTACCATGAGGAAGGGGATAAGCCCCTCCCCTTTCCACGTGGAGAAGGGAGAAGAGACGGCGCCCCCTCTTAGGAAAGACATCAAGAACTCCTAAATGTTAGGAGCTCCACATGTCTATAAAAAGGGACTTGTGGGCGGCACCTAGGGCATAGAAGAAGTCCTCTTCCTCCTTGCCGTACGCCTCCCTCTCCTCTCCTCTTGGTTCAGCCGCAAGCAAGGAAGATAAAAGCCAAAGGTGTTGGTGGCATCCTCTTCCTCCCTTCTTCCTTCCAACGCAGGGAAAAGAAAGAAGGCTGCGTGGGGATTCTTCTTCTTCCTCTTCTTCATCCTTCTTCTTCCTTCTCTCAAGCACAATCAAGGGTTGATTGAAAGAGAGGAAATCAGCCATCAAAAGAAGTCTTTGCAAGGGAGCTAGCACCCCGGGAAGACAAGAAAGCTTTGATCGGTCCTCCGCTTCGTGTGGATACCCGTAGAGGCCGGACGTTTGAACGGCTTCAAACGAACCTTCATCCTAAAACCACGAACTTCAGTTTGCGGTGATCATCTACCCGCACAAGGTGAAGATCTGATCTTCTAATGATTTTAAAAGTTTTTAATTCCTGCCTAACTACGAATGGTTCATGAAACAACGTTCATGAGATGAACGTCGATCCCGCACATGCCTCTTCCGCTGCCATCTGATTTTTTTTGAAATATCAGCGGCATGGGTGGGTTCCCAACAGTGGTATCAGAGCCTAGGCTTCGTAGATTAAGGTAAGAATTAATTATCTAAAGGCTTATTAGATCTGAAAATTGAATGATCATGCATGCTGAAAATTTCTGCATGCAGATTTTTTCTAGGGTGCTGATTTTTACATGCTGATTTTTATGTGATAAAAAGATGATTCTAATTACATTGTTAATGGGATTACAAAGTTTAGAATCATGATTAGCATGATCAGCAACCTATGTCATGAGATAATCAGTTAGTTTTCAGATCTGAAAATTATAATTGCTGCATGTGGTGATGATCATAGGATTCAAACCCTTTTGGTATCAAATGTAATGACCTGCGATGTGATCTGTGATATCATGTAATTTTTCAGATGCTTGCATGCATCTTATTTGATGTTTTGAGAGGCCTGCGTGCCTCCTAAAAAGGAGATGTAATTTATTTTTATTTTTATTTTATATCTGATTGTATTTCTGTGATGTGATGTACGTCAACGATCAAGTCGAAGATGATGCATGAGATGAGCAGGGGTCTAAGCGGTTGATGGCGACTGGATCAAGAGTTGGTCTAGGATCGAATCAAGGAGGCTTGGAACCAATTCAAGAGTTGAAGACCAGTTGATCGATTGACGTGCATGTGCTTGTAATACGACCTAACTAGAATCCATGATCATCACCTATTTAAAGTTTAGCTTTAATTATTGCTGCGATTATAACTGCCTGTGATGTGCCGTTTGCATGTGATGTGAATGAAAGCCGGGTAGATAGGTTTACATGTGATGTAGAAAACCCAATTGAGACCTAAATTAAAACCTCCTCAATCAAGTCGAGAGTGAACCAACATGAACGAGTCATATTAGATTAATTGATCTAATTGGTGTCTAGGAAAGCATGAAAGGTGGTTACTTAATTAGGACCTTACTCTCTGAGTAAGGGGAGCCTCCCACCTGCTTATCTGGCCAATTGTTCGATTACCTCTTATGAAGAGCTCAAATTGCAAACACTAAGACCTGATTAACCAATATTAAGTCAATAGGTCTTCCACTGTAGTAGAGCTGCTAAGGCCTTTCTGATGTTGATTTGTCTCGGCTGGATACAGTAGTCAAGTTGCATCGGGGGGCTGGACCTCTCTATAGACATGAGATGTTGTAGGGTAAAGGTGGGGTTGGGCACCAATAACTGTTAGGTGAGGACCCAATGACGACTTTATTCCTACGGTTATACGGTGGGTCTGACTTAACTAAGAAATGGGACCAATAACTGTTAGGTGAGGTTTTCATGGCTTAGAGACCAAGTTACACTGCAACATGCTTGAGAAGCATTGTACAAGAGTGGTACATTCATCAATCTATGTGTCACCAATAACTGTTAGGTGAGGTAGCATGTAAATCGATGGGACCGCAGTACCCACTAGAGACCCTAGTCATGTGGGATTTCCGTTTTCCTACCAAGGAAGTGTGAGAAATTCGAGAAAATAGTGGGAGTTACATTTGTTCTAAAAAGACCCTAGAACAAATTAGAATCAAGTACAAAATTCTAACTAGAATCTTTACTCTCTGAGGATTATAATGTCAGCTTCTAGACTTTTAACTCATATCCTATAGAACAACCGTTTGACCAAACCCAATTATAAAGACTGGCTCCGCAAATTTCAAAAATAGTTTTGAATTGTGAGAAATTCGGGTATATGCTAGACCATGGAATCCCCATGTTACCAATCCGTCCGATCACTGATCAGCGTAAGACGCTTGTTAAGTGGACGAACAATGACAATAAAGTTAGGTGCTGCACAATGGCATCCATGTCCAATGCATTACAATGCCAGCATGAGAACATGAAGACTGCCAGGGACATATTAAATCACCTGCAAGAGTTGTATGGTGATCAGAGTCACGCAGCTCGATTTGAAGTGTCCAAGAGGCTCTTCAAAGCCAAGATGCACGATGGGCAGTCTGTCCATGATCATGATTTGACCATGATAAAAGACTTAGAGAAGCTTGAGAAGCTTGGCATGACCATGCACAAGGAATTGCAAATAGATTTGATCCCGCAATCCCTTCCAGCTTCATATGAATAGTTTATAGTAAACTACCATATGAATAAGGTTGTATGCACTAAAATAGAATTGTTAAATAAATTGGTAACTACATGAGGGAGCCTTGAAAGGTTCAAGGGGCAATGTCCTTGCTGCTGAGTTGACTTCTGGTTCCAAGAGAGAATCTATTTGGAAGAAGAAGAAGCCTGCGAAGAAGCAGAAGACTAAGAAAACACCAAGTAAGGAAGTTCCAAGAAAAAGGCCAATTGCAAGGAAAAGTGTTTCCATTGCATCATGAACGGCCATTGGAAGAGGAACTGTCCTACATACATGGGAAGCATAAAGAACATGAAGGGTGACAGACCTTCAGAAGGTATGTCAGATATGCTCAGGATACTTAGGGACTGTTACCTATTGCTAGCAGAAATTTGATTTCTGTATTTTATTTAGCACAGAAAGATTTTTATTTATTTGAAAAATTAAATTGATTCAACATGGTTTTAAGATTGACAGTCTCTATCACATACATATGGATGTATCTGTGAATATATCTGAGCAAACAGTGAATACCATAGGATCTAATAGATCCAAAAATGAGATAAATCTAAAGTATTTAAGGCACCTCAGGCTTGGCCATATAGGAGAAGACAGAATAAACAAATTGGAGAAACATGAGTTTTTGGGCTCATTGACTTTCGAGTCATATTTGATTTGTGAATTCTGCCTTCAAGGAAAGATGGCCAAGTTATCCTTTGTAGGACACAGGGAGGTCCACTGAAATACTTATCCTAGTACACACTGATGTGTGTGGCCCATTCGATGAGCAGGCTAGGGGTTGTAATTTTTACTTCATTTTACCGATGATTACTCACGGTATGTGTGGAGTGATTGATTAAAATCCCTATTTGATTTTGATGAGCTCAAAGCATTTGAGTATATCTTATGTTTACTAATGAATTCAATTAAGTGTTTCAGTGAAAATCGTGTCTAAGTGTTTCTAGACTTGGTTCAAGATATTTTGGATAAGGTATGAAGTCAGTTTGAACCAAAGTCTGAGACTTGAGTCGACTCCAGGATATTACGAGTCGACTCCAAGCGTATCAGAATCACTGGCACGGGCTCGAGTCGACTCCAGACCAGTACGAGTCGACTCCGACTGAGAACAGACAGACGAACAGAAAGCATCAACTCAAAACCTGTCAGCGAGTCGACTCCTGAAGTGCGCGAGTCGACTCCGATGCTTACCGAGTCGACTCCGGAGTAATATGAGTCGACTCCAAGAAGCTACAGACAGAAAAGTCAGAGAGCATTTTTTTTCGACCCTGAGATTCGAGTCGACTCCTGTGGAACGCGAGTCGACTCCGATGGTTGGCAGGTCGACTCCAAAGAAAGTGAGAGTCGACTCTCAGTGGAACACAAGGCAAAAGTCAGAGAACCATTTTCGGACTCTGAGATTCGAGTCGACTCCCTCAATACACGAGTCGACTCCAAGACAGCGCGACCCAAAAAGACAGAAGATCAATTTGTTGTCTCTGAGAGCCGAGTCGACTCCCAGACAGCTCGAGTCGACTCCAAGGCAGCGGTACACCAAAAAGGCAGAAGACTAAGTTTCGGAAACTGAGAGCCGAGTCGACTCCGGGGAAGTTCGAGTCGACTCCAAGACTGGACGAGCCAAAAGACAGAAGATCGGAAGTTCGGGCTCTGAGCGCCGAGTCGACTCCCAGGACTGTCGAGTCGACTCGAGCGGACCAAATTGAAAAGTTGATCTACGGATTTCATGGGAGGAGCCGACTCCGAAAATGCCAAGTCAGCTCCAGAAGTTGGCGAGTCGACTCCGGGTCAGGACGAGTCGACTCCCAGTTGAAGAAGCTACTTTAATTCAAATCCGGAACAGTTGCCGAGTCGACTCCAGAAAAGCATGAGTCGACTCCCGCTACAGCCGAGTCGACTCCTGATCGCGCGAGTCGACTCCGACCCCAACGGACACATTGTCAGGTTGTGCAGAGTGTGCAGAATGGGCAGAAAAAGGTGTCTAACGGCTAGTTTCCGTGGGGGATGGCTTAAATAGCCACAGAGGACTGTAGCAAGGCAAAAAACTACCATTCTATTCAAAGAGATCAAGCATTTATTCTCTGCAAACTTACTTTCAACGAAAAAGAAGGAAGAGCGCCATTAACTCCATCCAACAACCTCTTCCCAGCATTGAAAGAAGTCTCCTCCTACATTCAAGTCGATCAGACGTTCCAGAGGAGACTCAAAGTTCAAGAAGCCTTATTCTACTCCAACGCAAAAGTGTTTGAGGGCTCTTAACTTCTCTCTAGTTTATATTGTAGCAAATCTGCTTTTTAAGAAGCTCAGTTTTTCTATTTGTTTCTTATTCTTTCCATATTGTCTTTGCTTGATTCAATCGGGGGATTGAATCAAGGGTGTAGAGGTTGGTTGGTGAGCCGAGTGTAAAACCAACGTGTAAGGGTTCGATTGTGATCCCGGAAAAACAATCGGGGTTGGTTCTAGTCGGTGAGCCTGGGAAAACCGACCGAGTTCGTTGTGAGCTCGTAAAACAACAAGTTTGGTTGTGAGCTTGCAAAACAACCGGCTGTAATCCAAGGGGTTATAGTGAATTCCCAAGTGAGACTTGGGGAGTGGACGTAGGAGCAAGGGTTAGCTCCGAACCACTATAAACATCGTGTTTGTGATTGCTTGTCTCTCTTTCTCTCATTCTCATTTCACTCACAGCACATAGCAACTAATTAATCACCTTGCAAAAGTATTAATTAGTCATCTACAAAAGTTTTAATTGTAAAATTATTTTAAAACCCAATTCACCCCCCCCCTCTTGGGTTGTCTATCTGGGCAACAGTATGGATATGTGTATGAGACACAAATATGAAACTTTTGAAAGGTTCAAAAAGCTTAGATATGAAGTAGAAAAATAAGCACAAAAACTCATTAAGGTTCTTCGATCAGATCGAGGAAGTGAATACCTTAATGGAGAGTTCCGTGATTATCTCAAGGAGAATGGTATAGTTTCATAATGGACTCCTCCTGGTACACCTCAGCTCAATGGAGTGTCAGAGAGGAGGAATCAGACTCTATTGATATGGTCCAGTCCATGATGAGCTTCACTGATTTACCCTTGTTTCTTTAGATAGATGCCCTATTTTCAACTATTTACTTGTTGAATAGAGTTCCCTCTGAATCCGTTCCTACCACACCGTATGAGATATGGCATGGTAAGAAACCAAGTCTTGGTCATCTCAAGATTTGGGGATGTCCGACCCATGTCAAAAGACTACAGGCGGACAAACTAGAGGCTAGGACCATAAGTGCTCGTTTTATAGGATATCCTAAAGAGTCATTAGGATACAGTTTTTACGTCTCAGAGGATCACAATTTGTTTGTGAGCCGTCATGCCATCTTCTTGGAAAACCAGTTTATCCTTGATAGAGGCAGTGGGAGGAAAATTGAGCTTGAAGAGAAAGTCTCCGAAAAGCAACGAGTCATGGATCCTATCGAACCCATTAATACAGAGCCAGTACACGATGTCCCTCAACCACCTCGCAGATCTAGTAGGGTCTTCCATCCTCTCGATAGATACTTAGGTATACTAGAAAAGGATATCGAGGAAATGTTCCTAGTGGGAGATAGGGATCACACGCAGGATCCCAAAACCTACGACGAGGCGATATCTGATATCGATTTCGAGAAATGGTTGGAAGCTATGAAGTCAGAATTAGACTCCATGCATTCCAACCAAGTCTGGACCTTAGTAGATCCACCAGAAGGTATTGTACCTATTGGATGTAAATGGATCTACAAAAGGAAGACAGGTTCGGATGGAAAGGTAGAGACCTATAAAACAAGGCTAGTGGCGAAAAGGTATAGTCAACGCAAAGGCATTGACTATCAGGAGACCTTTTCACCTGTAGCCATGCTGAAATCCATCCGAACATTGCTTGCCATTGCAGCATTTCATGATTATGAAATCTGGCAGATGGATGTGAAAACTGCTTTCCTAAATGGATATCTTGAAGAAGATATCTATATGAAACAGCCTTTGGGTTTCACTTCCAGTGATAGAGATCACAAGGTCTGCAAGCTGCAAAGGTCCATTTATGGACTAAAGCAAGCATCTCGGAGCTGGAACACTCGTTTCGATGACGCAATCAAAATATTTGATTTCATCAAAAATGAAGAGGAACCGTGTGTTTACAAAAAGGTTAGTGGGAGCACTGTCGTATTTCTCGTACTGTACGCGGACCACATCCTCCTGATAGGGAATGATATTCCCATGCTAAACTCGGTCAAGGTTTGGTTGTCAAAAAAATTCTCCATGAAAGACCTTGGGGAAGCATCCTATATTTTGGGAATAAAGGTCTATAGAGATAGATCTAAAAGGATGCTTGGCCTATCACAGAAAATGTACATAGAGGAGGTGCTGAAGAGGTTCAGCATGAAAAACTCTAAAAGGGGTCTCTTACCCCTAAGGCATGGAATTAATCTCTCCAAGAAGATGTGACCCAACACATTTGAAGAGATTCATCGCATGAGCAAGATCCCCTATGCATCAGCAATAGGGAGCCTCATGTATGCCATGCTATGTACATGACTTGATATAGTACATGCTGTGAATGTCACGAGCATACGTCAATCAGATCCAGGCAAAAAGCACTGGATAGCTGTGAAGAACAGTCTTAAGTACTTGAGAAGAACTAAGGACATGTTCTTGGTCTTTGGGAGAAGATCAGAGTTGAAGGTAGAAGGATGCACACATATTGATGATAGAAAGTCTGCATCAGAATATGTGCAATGGTGGTTCAGTAAATTGGAAGAGTTCCAAACAACCGATCATTATAGATTCTACCTTAGAAGCTGAATGTTAAGCCGTATCTAAGGGTCAGTGGAAACCTTCTGGTTAAAAGTTCATTGCAGAGTTAGGTGTAATGTCATTAGATGCCATAACACTTTACTGCGATAACATTGGCACCATAGCACTAGCTATGGAGCCAAGGTCTCATCAGAAGTCCAAGCACATAGAGCGGCGCTTCCACCTCATACGCGACTATGTTGAGAAGAAATATGTAGAGGTGCAGAGACTAGACTCCGTGGATAACGTGGCAGACCCGTACACTAAGCAGCTAAGTCAGCAAAAGACTGAAGCCCACCTTGAGAAGATGGGGCTTAGATATATAACTGATTGGCTTTAATGCAAGTGGGAGATTGTTAGATGTATGCCCTAGAAGCCAATCTGGCTGACACATTGTTAATTCTAGGGACATAATTTTGTATTTGACTATTTACTATTGAATAAATAAAAGGTATCTTTTTCATTCATATTGTTTATGTGTCTATGAATCGTCCAAGAATTAATAAGATGATGATGCATATTCTTAAGAGTTAAAAATTTGAGCCATGCATCATTGGTGATTAATTTCTAAATGCTCCTGATCAATGGATCATCACGAGGACGGTGATCGATCCGATCAGTGCACAGATCACTTTTCTTCTGGATGGACGAGACTTGAGTCCACAGTGTAGGGACACTGAAGTGATAGTGCAGGTGCTTGTTAGAGAACAAGGGTACTGAGCGTGACCAAGACAAGAAGTCACTTGGATGTCTATCCACTCGTCAGTGACTTGCTTGATGTTGCAGTAGTATGACTGGTCCTTTGACCTACGGTGCTTCAGCTACTCACAGTGAGGTTATTATAGTTTGACTACACGTATACATAGTCTCTAGTCATATGGGTCCTTGTAGTGTAGATTGGCTGCAGTAAGTTCACTGTAGGAGTAGGATATGCACTTACATGGAATCTATCGACTTTGATAGAAGAGGAGTGATCCTATGTGATTTGTTAGACTGAGTTCTAAGACCTTGGCCAGGGCAACAATATAAAGTGGAAAAACAGTTTTCCACTATCGAACTCGAGTCGAATAAATCTTGACATATGACAGACGAAGGGGTTTGACGAGTTATCCATGACCTCCATCCTGTAGGGATCCACGATAGTAGGACTGTATCACATGGTAACTGCACCTAGAGGTTCATCTTTCTATTCTACTGGGTAGCCACTACATGCTGCTAGGTGTCACTGGTAGATGGTGGGTGTTGCCCAAGGTGACAATCCAAGAGGGGGGGGGGGGGGGGTGAATTGGTTTCTTCTAAATTTTGATGCTTTAAACGTTTTCTTAATTAAGTGCGGTGGATGCTGAAGGGTTCTAGCATGTCATAATGGGCAGCGGAAGCTAGGGATTTTAAAATTTTCTTAATAAAGTCCCTATGCATGAAACCCTTTTAAGCCTAGATCACCTTAATGATTACAATCAAATAATATAAAATAAATGCAGAATTAGTAGAATACCTCAAATGCTAATCCAAAGTGTACAATCTCTACGAGGCGTCCAAGTGTCCGCCCTCCAATGGTGATCCACACGAAAACTTGATCAAGACTTTAGCTCCAAAGACTTTTGATCCTTAATGCAGAATTCTTCTAAAGAACTCTAACGGCTTGCTTTCCTTCCTTTCTATTTTTCTTTAGCCTTCTAAAATCACTTCTAATCCTTTTGTCCTAATGAAGACCACCTTGCCTTGGCTTAGGACACACTAGAAGCAATATTAGAAAGAAAGAAACTAATGTAAGAAAGAAGGGATATGAGAGAGAGAGAGTTGGATTGATTTCCGATGATTTTAAAACACCGGGAGCATTCCCTATTTATAGATGGCGTACGGATGCATTGTAGCCATCCATTCATGCATGAAGAGGGGCGTGAGATCAAGTGATGTGTCATTTGATGAGAGGGCATATCAGAAGTAGTTAGGATAAGATGAAGTGCTTATGATATGGCGCTTCATCCTTATCCATTCCCTAAGCATCTCTTCATGAAATCCACCGTACTCATGCCTCTCTTCATTTCTTCTCACACATGAAAAATAGGGAGCTTTCTCAACCATTGATCAAGGCTAGATGATGATCCAAAGGCCCTTATTGGTGGCGCCATAAGAAAGAAGGAGAGAGAGAATGATGCGGTTGAAGGGAAAGTAGTTAGGATATGATGACGTGTCATCTTTATCCAATCCAAGTGGCACTTCTTCATGAGGCGCCATTCTAAATTCACCGTATTCCCTTCTTTCTCACGCCATCTGATGTTGACTAAGTCAATATCACAAGTCCATCACGAGATCATGATCTCCCATCATCCCATGATGAAGATCCAATGGCTCTAATCCATGGCGCCATCCATTTGATCCTTCTCTTCATCCAAATGTTGATCCAACGGTCAAAATTAAATGTTTTATCAAATCTAATCCAATTAGACTCAAATCAAGCCAATTTAGGTGCCAACTCTTGGCTAACCCATATTAGAATATGATCTAATCAAATTAGATCAATTAAGAATCAGATTCGAATCCAATTCGAATCAGATTCGAATCCAGTTCGAATCAGATTCGAATCCAGTTCGAATCAGGAGCTAAGGTTTGCAACACCTGCTAGGATGTTTATCTTGCAAACATGATCTAATCCAATTATACCCTTGATAAGTTTTCTTGTGTGTGACCCATTGGGTTCCATACTTAGCCAGCAATAGGTGTGAGTGCGAGTTGACCCAACTTGATTAGAACTCTTCTAATCGATTTAAGTCCAAACTGCGCGAACCCGAACTTAACAATTAGAATCCTTTCTAATTGGTGATCGAATTAAACTCTTTAATTCGATCAAACCTATAAGACAAGATTGACGTCTAGCAACGTGTCATGTCTACCCGGAAAATATGAAATTTGGTGGAAATACCAAAAATACCCTTCAGTGGCAAGTTACCATGCAATTCAATCCTTTAATCAAACTGCATCCCAAATATGTATATGAGTATGAATATATGTCAAACTCAATTTTATATTCATATTTTTCTCAATCTTTTAATGATAATTCAAATAATGAAACATTAGAAACTCTTTCTAATTTTCATTCTGCTTTGATCAAAGGCTTCCTGAATTATCATATGATTAGAATAAATAGGATGCTATCTTCTCTTACTAGAAGTGATTAATTCCTTGTTGACCTACTCATAATCTTCGTACACAATCCACCATATCCAGAAGACCTCGTACATAACTTATTGTCATGAATGAGTGTAAACCAAAACATAGGTTCATGTGCACAAGATACCATGGTGATCTCAGGTCAAAGGATCAGTTGCACAACTCCCACTAAGAGAATCATCTTTTGACATGTAAGTAAGACTTCATAAGATTTCTCTTTGTAGGTCAATTCAGTGAACTCATTCTTCTAATGAGCACCCATATCTTTGTATTAGTGTCTCCACACAAATGATTGTGAGATCAATCATCCTCTGCATCGAGCATACATAAGACATGCCAGTCTTTCCGGTAATCATTGATCCCCGACTCAATGTACCAATGACTGGGAATATTTAAGATTAGGATTTTAGGATTTTAAGTCTCACTAGTATGATCTCATCATAGTCTTAAAACCATTGTCCTAATCTAAGGAGTTTATCATAAATATAATCAACAGCATATGATAAAACATAACGCCTTTATTCATATTTAAATGTCATGTACATGATTTGGACAAATTAAAAGAAAAACCCTTCGCAATACATATTACGATTGGCTTGTAGGGCATCTACTCTTTCAGATGCTTTCTTAAGCTATTTGAGTGAGTTAAACTAACGCAAGAGTAGAAGATGATGCAAGAGTAAATGAAAACACAAGCACAACACAAACACAACAATATATAGTGGTTCGGTGCTCTCCTTAGCACCTACGTCCACTCCCCAAGCGTCCTTTTGGGAATTCACTATAATCTCGCGGATTACAGTTGGATTGTTTTCCGGGCTCACAATCCAAAAACCTTTGTTGGTTTTACGGGCTCACCAACGAACCTATACACTTTGGTTTTCCGGGTTCACCAAAAACCTTTGTTGGTTTTGCGGGCTCACCAACTAACCTTTACACTTTGGTTTTCCGGGTTCACCAAAAACCTTTGTTGGTTTTGCGGGCTCACCAACGAACCTTTACAAAGTGTTTAATTAACAAAAGGAAGGATTCAAACTCCTAAATGAGCATATGAAACAATATAAGCTGCAAGGAAGAGTTAGAAAGTATTTATCGCTTTGAAGTCGCTTTGCTCTTCTTTGTCAAGGATGCTTCACTCTTTAAAGGGGATGGAGCTCTTGATGCCTCTTTGAATCTGCTCAATCCCTTTCTTTGATTCTTGAATGAAGCTCTTGATGAAGAAGATTAGGGCACTTTTGTATTCTTGGGTACTCTTTGATATTCAACTCAAAAGTTATTCTCTCTGATGAATAGTGCCCCTTTAAATAGCTTCCCACCTTCTTTGGTCAAGCCCCAATGGTTAGAATTCAAAAACTAGCCGTTACTGACCTTGGGAAGGACAAAAAGTACATCTGCAGAACTAGCCGTTACTGTTCAGCCCGTATTTGGGTCGGCTCAACCTGTCCTTGGGTCGACCCAACTTTGCCTTGGGTCGACTCAAACATTCCTTGGGTCGACCCTCTCAGAGAACACAGAAACCTCAATTTCAGCCTTTCTTCCCATGGGTCGACCCAACCATTCTTTGGGTCGACTCAAAGTTCACTTGGGTCGACTCAAATTCTTCTTGGGTCGACCCTCTCAGTAATTCCAGAGAACCGTTTTCTGTCTGTCTTTCTGTCTTGCCCTTTAGGTCGACCCTCTCAGAGTTTGGGTCGACTCAAGCTTGGGTCGACTCAACCACTGTGTGGGTCGACCCTCTCAGTGAATCCAGAGAGCATTCTTCCTTTGCGTTTTGAGGTTCTTTGGAGGTTGGGTCGACTCATGCTTACCTTGGGTCGACCCAACTCACTGTTCATTTGTGCTGTTTTTGCAGGAGTGTGCCAGATGATTCCTAGATGTGCCGGGGTCGACCCAATCAACCTATGGGTCGACTCAATCCACACTTTGCTGCATTCTCAAGGTTAGATTCATCCAAATGAACAAGACCATATAGATATTTTCAATTAAACAAATGTACTGAGAGTAATGAACTTATAAATGAAGTATCAATTTAACTTATAGCATGCTCTAGATAATTACTTGTTAATCATCAAAATAACACTATCATCCTCAATCTCCCCCTTTTTGATGATTACAAAATAAAGAGTATAAGCCTATTGATACTTGTCTTTAAAATCAGTTTATAAAAGGGATTAAATTGCTGAATTTCAGCTTTTCATATATACTTGTGAAATCTCCCCCTATATCATTCAAATGTTGCCAATTTGACTTTTTGAATTGCTCCCCCTTTCATTTATAATTCATTAGCAATGAAACTTCAACAATTGGAGATAAACTCTGAGTTTCAGGTTATGTATCGGGGTGCGAGAGGTGCATGCCAAATTCTGAATTTATATGTGCCAAATTCTGAACTTTGACGGAAATTTTGATTTAGTCAATTTCATTGTTGCAAATTGCTCCCCCTTAGATGTATAAGCTTTCTTATATGATTTTCAATTTGTTTGCCCATTTATTTCTCTTTTCTTTACATAACTTCTTTACTCACTCTTTCTCACAAAGTTAATACTCTTTCTTTAAACACTATCTTTACTTCTCCCAAAATTAATACTCTTTCTTAACTTCTCAAATGAAATACTCTTTCTTTTCTTAAAGTGAATATTCTATCTTTTCTTCTCCCCCTTTATATACTCTTTCTTCTCTTCTCCTTTATATACTCTTTCCTTCTCTTCTCCCCCTTTTTGTTATCATCAAAAACATATATATGGGAAAAGATGCAATTAAGAACAAACTTCAGACTTCATTGATCACAATAGGAACATTTTCATACATTAATGCCCAAAATAAAGATAAGTACAATGTGTTGGGAACCCGCCCATGCCGCTGATATTTCAAAAATTTTTCAGATGGCAGCGGAATCGGCATGCACGGGTTCGACGTTCATCGCATGAACGTTGTTTCGAGACCTTTCGTAATTAGGTAAGAATTAAAACTTTTTAAAACTATTAGAAAGATCAAATCTTCACCTTGCGCGGGTAGATGATCACCGCAAATCTGAATTCGTGGTTTTGGAAGAGGGTTCGCTTGAAGCCATTCAAACGTCCGGCCTCTACGGGTATCCACACGAAGCAGGATCCGATCCAAGCTTTCTATCTCACCGGGGTGCTAGCTCCCTTGCAGAGATAGCTTAGATGGCTGATGTCCTCTCTTTCAATCAACTCTTGATTGCACTTGAGAGGAGGAAGAAGAAGGATGAAGAAGAGGAAGAAGATCAAATCCCTTCGCAGCTTTCTTCTCTTCACACGCGCTGAAGCCAAGGAAGAAGACCAAGAGGAGGGAGACGCCTCCTCTTCTTTTCCCCTTGCTGATGGCGGCTGAACCAAGGGAGGAGAGGGAGAGGGTGGCCACGGCTTGGAGAGGGAGAGCTCTTCTTGCTTAGGGCCGGCCCTAGTCCTCCTTTTATAAGGAGTGGAGCTCCTAACAATTAGGAGCTCCAAGACAATCTTCCAAAGAGGGAAGGGGGGCGCCGGCCCCTCTCTTCATGCCGCACACAAGGAGAGGAGGAGGGGCGTGATCCCTCCTTCTTGTGTTGCCCTAATCCTCTTCCAAAGAGGATTGGGTGCCTCTCTTATGGTTTGATCCCAATCCAATTAGGATTAGCCAAATTGGGTTCAATCTATGCTAGTCCTAATCCAATTAGGACTTGAATGAACCATGACTCAATTGAACTCTTCAATCCTAATCCAATTAGGAGTCATGTTGATTCATTAGATTAATAATTAATTTAGACTTAAGAAATCCTAATCTAATTAGGATGTATTTAATTTTAGTCCTAATCCAATTAGGACTCCATTTGAATCCGAAGTCCTAATCCAATTAGGATTTCTAGGAATCCTACTCCAAGTAGGAATCCAATTCAAAATTCCTAATCTCATTAGGATTGTAGGAATCCTATTCCAAATAGGAATCCCAGTCCTACTCCAACTAGGATTCCTAGTCCTAATCCAATTAGGACTCTAGGAATCCTACCCGAAGTAGGATTTGTGTTTAAGTCCAATTAATTAATTCCCTTTGTTCCTTCTTCAACTTCTTATCAATCAAATTGATTTCTTGTGATTCCTAATCACGATTTCAACCATCGGATCGGTCAATACTTCTAGTGTGTGTGACCCCATAGGTTCTATTCTGACTGGTAGTGAGATTTATTGTGATCTCTATCACTATATCATTGAAAACTCCTTTCAATGGGTTGGAACGATTCCAACTCAACTCATTAGGGTTTATCGATCATCAAGATAATCCCTATGAGTCCCACCATCCACCAGTGACACCTAGCAGCATGTAGTAGCTACCCAGCAGAATGGAATGATGAACCTCTAGGTGCAGTTAACATGTGATACAGTCCTACTATCGTGGATCCCTACAGGACGGAGGTCATGGACAACTCGTCAAACCCCATCGTCTGTCATATGTCAAGATTTATTCGACTTGAGTTTGATAGTGGAAAACTCTTTCTCCACTTTATATTACTGCCCTGGCCAAGGTCTTAGAACTCAGTCTAAAAAATCACATAGGATCACTCCTTTTCTATCAAGGTCGATAGATTCCTTATAGGTGCATACCCTACTCCTACAGTGAACCTACTGCAGCCAATCTACACTGCATGGACCCATATGGCTAGAGACCATGTATGTGTGCAGTCAAACTACAATAACCTCACTGTGAGTAGCCGAAGCACCGCAGGTCAAAGGACCAGTCACACTACTGCAACATCAAGCAAGTCACTGACGAGTGGATAGACATCCAAGTGACTTCTTGTCTTGGTCACGCTCAGTACCCTTGTTCTCTAACAAGCACCTACACTATCACTTCAGTGTCCCTACACTGTGGACTCAAGTCTCGTCCATCCAGAAGGAAAGTGATCTGTGCACTGATCGGATCGATCACCGTCCTCGTGATGATCCATTGATCAGGAGCATTTAGAAATTAATCACCAATGATACATGGCTCAAATTCTCAACTCTTGAGAATATGTATCATCATCTTATTAATTTTTTGGACGATTCATAGACACATAAACAATATGAATGAAAAGATGCCTTTTATTTATTCAATAATAAATAGTCAAGTACAAAATTATGTCCCTAGAATCAACAATGTGTCAGCCAAATTGGCTTCTAGGGCATACATCTAACAATCTCCCACTTGCACTAAAGCCAATTGGTCATATATCTTAGGCCCATCTTCTCAAGGTGGGCTTCAGTCTTTTGCTGACTCAGCTGCTTAGTGAACGGGTCTGCCACGTTATCCGCAGAGTCTACTCTCTGCACCTCTACATCATAGTCGCGTATGAAATGGAAGCGCCGCTCTATGTGCTTGGACTTCTGATGAGACCATGGCTTCATAGCTAGTGCTATGGTGCCAATGTTATCACAGTAAAGTGTTATGACATCTAATGACATTACACCTAACTTTGCAATTAACTTTTAATCAGAAGGTTTCCACTGCACCCTTAGATACGGCTTAACATTCAGCTTCTAAGGTAGAATCTATAATGATCGGTTGTTTGGAACTCTTCCAATTTACTGAACCACAATTGCACATATTCTGATGTAGACTTTCTATCATCAATATGTGTGCATCCTTCTACCTTCAACTCTGATCTTCTCCCAAAGACCAAGAACATGTCCTTAGTTCTTCTCAAGTACTTAAGACTGTTCTTCACAGCTATCCAGTGTTCTTCACCTGGATTCGACTGATATCTGCTTGTGACACTCACAGCAAGAGCTATATCAGGTCGTGTACATAGCATGGCATACATGAGGCTTCCTATTGCCGATGCATAAGGAATCTTGCTCATGCGTTGAATCTCTTCAGATGTGTTGGGGCACATCTTCTTTGAGAGATGAATTCCATGCCTTAGGGGTAAGAGACCCCTCTTGGAGTTTTCCATGCTGAACCTCTTCAGCACCTCCTCAATGTACATCTTCTGTGAAAGGCCAAGCATCCTTTTAGATCTATCTCTATAGACCTTTATTCCCAAAATATAGGATGCTTCCCCAAGGTCTTTCATGGAGAATTCTTTTGACAACCAGACCTTGACCGAGGTTAGCATGGGAATATCATTCCCTATCAGTAGGATGTCGTCCACATACAGTACGAGAAATACGACAGCGCTCCCACTAACCTTTTTGTAAACACACGGTTCCTCTTCGTTTTTGATGAAATCAAACGTTTTGATTGCGTCATCGAAACGAGTGTTCCAACTCCGAGATGCTTGCTTTAGTCCATAGATGGACCTTTGCAGCTTGCAGACCTTGTGATCTCCATCACTGGAAGTGAAACCCAAAGGCTGTTCCATATAGATATCTTCATCAAGATATCCATTCAGGAAAGCAGTTTTCACATCCATCTGCCAGATTTCATAATCATGAAATGCTGCAATGGCAAGCAATGTTCGGATGGATTTTAACATGGCTACAGGTAAAAAGGTCTCCTGATAGTCAATGCCTTCGCGCTGACTATAGCCTTTCGCCACAAGCCTTGCCTTATAGGTCTCTACCTCTCCATCCGAACCTATCTTCCTTTTGTAGATCCATTTGCATCCAATAGGTACAATACCTTCTGGTGGGTCTACTAAGGTCCAGACTTGGTTGGAATGCATGGAGTCTAACTCTGACTTCATAGCTTCCAACCATTTCTCAGAATCAACATCAGATATCGCCTCGTTGTAGGTTTTGGGATCCTGTATGTGATCCCTATCTCCCACTAGGAACATTTCCTCGGTATCCTCTTCTAGTATACCTAAGTATCTATCGGGAGGATGGGAGACCCTACTAGATCTACGAGGTAGTCGAGGGACATCGTGTACTGGCTCTGTATGAATGGGTTCAATAGGATTCATGACTCGTTGCTTTTCAGAGACTTTCTCTTCAAGCTCAATTTTCCTCCCACTGCCTCTATCAAGGATAAACTGGTTTTCCAAGAAGATGGCATGACGGCTCACAATCACATTGTGATCCTCTGAGACGTAAAAATTGGTATCCTAATGACTCTTTAGGATATCCTATAAAACGAGCACTTATGGTCCTAGCCTCTAGCTTGTCCGCCTGTAGTCTTTTGACGTGGGCCGGACATCCCCAAATCTTGAGATGACCAAGACTTAGTTTCTTACCATGCCATATCTCATATGGTGTGGTAGGAACGGATTTAGAGGGAACTCTATTCAATAAATAAATCGCTGTGAGTAAGGCATCTCCCCAAAGGAACATAGGTAAATCAGTGAAGCTCATCATGGACCTGACCATATCTAATAGGGTCCGATTCCTCCTCTCTGACACCCCGTTGAGTTGAGGTGTTCCCGGAGGTGTCCATTGTGAGACTATGCCGTTTTCTTTGAGATAGTCCCGGAATTCCCCACTAAGGTATTCTCCTCCTCGATCTGATCGAAGAGCCTTAAGAGGTTTTCCAGTTTGTTTTTCTACTTCATTCTTGAACTCTTTGAACTTTTCAAAAGATTCAGACTTGTGTCTCATAAGATACACATACCCATACCGTGAATAATCATCGGTAAAGGTAATGAAGTAAGAATAACGTTCCCTCGCTAGCACATCGAATGGGCCACATACATCTGTATGTACTAGGGTAAGTATTTCAGTGGTCCTCTCCCCATGTCCTACAAAGGGCAGTCTAGCCATTTTTCCTTGAAGACAGGACTCGCAAACTGGATATGACTCGGAAGTCAATGAGCCGAGAAGCCCATCTTTATCCATTTTGTTCATCCTATCCTCTCCAATATGGCCAAGTCTGAGGTGCCACAAATATCTTTGGTTTATCTCATCTCTGGATCTTTTGGATCCTTTGGCACTCATATCTTGCTCGGTAACATTCACAGATACATCCATATGTAAATGATAGAGACTGTCGATCATGAAACCACGTGCGACTATTTTATTTCTTAAATAAATAGAACAGCAGTCTTTGTCAAATGTAAAAACATGACCTTCCTGTGCTAGACATGAAACAGAAATCAAATTTCTGCTAGCAACAGGTACATAATAGCAGTCTCTAAGTATTAAACTAAATCCAGACGGTAGTCGCAGATGGTAGGTGCCCACAGCCACAGCAGCAACTTTTGCCCCGTTGCCAACCCTAAGGGTTACCGCACCTTCCGCCAGCCTTCTACTTTCCTTTAGACCCTGCATGGTAGTGCACAGATGAGCACTAGAACCAGAATCTATAATCCAACTAGAAGTAGAAGAAACCGTTAGATTAGTTTCAATTATGAGCAAGTCTATACCTTCTGAAGGTGTGTCACCTTTCTTGTTCTTCAGGCTCTCGAGGTATGAAGGACAGTTTCTCTTCCAGTGGCCTTCGACATTGCAGTGGAAACATTTTTCTTTGTCGTTAGCCTTTTTCTTTTGAACTTCCTTCTTTGGCTTCTTGTCTTTCTTCTGCTTCTTAGCAGGCTTCTTTTTCTTCCAAGTAGACTTTCTCTTGGAACCAGAAGTCAACTCAGCAGCAAGGACATTGCCCCTTGAACCTTTCAAGGCTCCCTCAGCAGTTACCAACATGTTGATTAGTTCAGTCTTAGTGCATTCAATCTTATTCATGTGGTAGTTTACTATAAACTGACCAAATGAATCAGAAAGTGACTGTAGGATCAAATCCACTTGTAATTCCTTGTGCATGTCCATACCGAGCTTCTCAAGCTCCTCTAGGTCCTTGATCATGGTCAGACCGTGATCATGGACAGACTGCCCCTCGCGCATCTTCGTTTTGAAGAGCCTCTTGGACACTTCAAAACGAGCTGTGCGACTCTGCTCACCATACAACTCTTGCAGGTGTGCCAGTATGTCCCTAGCAGTCTTTATATTTTCATGCTGGCATTGGAGTTCATTAGACATGGATGCCATCATATAGCATTTTACTCTAATGTCATCATCCAACCACTTTTTATGCATTTCACGCTGAACATCAGTAGGACGTGCTGGTAGTGTGGGGATATCTGAATCGAGTATGTAGCCTATCTTCTCACAGTCCAAAACTATTTTGAGATTTCTAAGCCAGTCTTTGTAATTGGTTCCGGTCAGTCGGTTGGTCTCAAGAATACGGGTCAAAGGGTTTGAAGCCGACATTGTATCTGCAGAGAGTAAAGATTCTTGTTAGACTTTTGTACTTGATCCTAATCTGTTCTAAGGTCTTCTAGAACAAATGTAACTCCCACTATTTTCTCGAATCCCTCACACTCCCCTGGTAGGGAAACGAAAATCCCACACGACTAGGGTTTCTAGTGGGTACTGTGGTCCCACCGATTTATATGCCACCTCACCTAACAGTTATTGGTGACACATAGATGGATGAGTGTACAACTCTTGTACAATGCTTCTCAAGCATGTTGCAGTGTAACTTGGTCTCTAAGCCATGAAGACCTCACCTAACAGTTATTGGTCCCATTTCTTAGTTAAGTCAGACCCACCGTATAACCGTAGGAATAAAGTCGTCATTGGGTCCTCACCTAACAGTTATTGGTGCCCAACCCCACCTTTACCCTACAACATCTCATGTCTATAGAGAGGTCCAGCCCCCCGATGCAACTTGACCACTGTGTCCAGCCGAGACAAATCAACATCAGAAAGGCCTTAGCAGCTCTACTACAGTGGAAGACCTATTGACTTAATATTGGTTAATCAGGTCTTAGTGTTTGCAACTTGAGCCCTTCATAAGAGGTAATCGAACAATTGGCCAGGTAAGCAGGTGGGAGGCTCCCCTTACTCAGAGAGTAAGGTCCTAATTAAGTAACCACCTTTCATGCTTTCCTAGACACCAATTAGATCAATTAATCTAATATGACTTGCTCATGTCGGTTCACTCTCGACTTGATTGAGGAGGTTTTGTTTTAGGTCTCAATTGGGTTTGCTACATCACATGTAAACCTATCTACCCGACTCGCATTCACATCACATGCAAACGGTACATCACAGGCAGTTATAATCGCAGCATCAAATTAAAGTTAAACTTTAAATAGGTGATGATCATGGATTCTAATTAGGTCGTATTACAAGCACATGCACATCAATCGATCAAGTGGTCTTCAACTCTTGAATTGGTTCCAAGCCTCCTTGATTCGATCCTTGATCAACCCTTGATCCCATCGCCATCAACTGCTTGGATCACCTTTCATCTCATGCCTTTGCTTCAACTTGATCGTTGATGTACATCACATCACAGAAATACAACCAGATGTAAAATAAAAATAAAAATAAATTACATCTCCTTTTAGGAGGCACGCAGGCCTCTCAAAACATCAAATAAGATGCATGCAAGCATCTGAAAAATTACATGACATCGCAGATCACATCGCAGGTCATTACATTTGATACCAAAAGGGTTTGAATCCTATGATCATCACCGTATGCAACAATTATAATTTTCAGATCTGAAAACTAACTGATTATATCATGACATAGGTCGCTGATCATGCTAATCATGATTCTAAACTTTGTAATCCCATTAACAATGCAATTAGAATCATCTTTTTATCACATAAAAATCAGCATGTAAAAAATCAGCACCCCTGAAAAATCTGCATGCAGAATTTTTCAGCATGCATGATCAATCAATTTTCAGATCTAATAAGCCTTTAGATATTTAATTCTTACCTTAATCTACGAAGCCTAGGCTCTGATACCACTGTTGGGAACCCGCCCATGCCGCTGATATTTCAAAAAATTTTCAGATGGCAGCGGAATCGGCATGCACGGGTTCGACGTTCATCGCATGAACGTTGTTTCGAGACCTTTCGTAATTAGGTAAGAATTAAAACTTTTTAAAACTATTAGGAAGATCAAATCTTCACCTTGCGCGGGTAGATGATCACCGCAAATCTGAATTCGTGGTTTTGGAAGAGGGTTCGCTTGAAGCCGTTCAAACGTCCGGCCTCTACGGGTATCCACACGAAGCAGGATCCGATCCAAGCTTTCTATCTCACCGGGGTGCTAGCTCCCTTGCAGAGATAGCTTAGATGGCTGATGTCCTCTCTTTCAATCAACTCTTGATTGCACTTGAGAGGAGGAAGAAGAAGGATGAAGAAGAGGAAGAAGATCAAATCCCTTCGCAGCTTTCTTCTCTTCACACGCGCTGAAGCCAAGGAAGAAGACCAAGAGGAGGGAGACGCCTCCTCTTCTTTTCCCCTTGCTGATGGCGGCTGAACCAAGGGAGGAGAGGGAGAGGGTGGCCACGGCTTGGAGAGGGAGAGCTCTTCTTGCTTGGGGCCGGCCCTAGTCCTCCTTTTATAAGGAGTGGAGCTCCTAACAATTAGGAGCTCCAAGACAATCTTCCAAAGAGGGAAGGGGGGCGCCGGCCCCTCTCTTCATGCCGCACACAAGGAGAGGAGGAGGGGCGTGATCCCTCCTTCTTGTGTTGCCCTAATCCTCTTCCAAAGAGGATTGGGTGCCTCTCTTATGGTTTGATCCCAATCCAATTAGGATTAGCCAAATTGGGTTCAATCTATGCTAGTCCTAATCCAATTAGGACTTGAATGAACCATGACTCAATTGAACTCTTCAATCCTAATCCAATTAGGAGTCATGTTGATTCATTAGATTAATAATTAATTTAGACTTAAGAAATCCTAATCTAATTAGGATGTATTTAATTTTAGTCCTAATCCAATTAGGACTCCATTTGAATCCGAAGTCCTAATCCAATTAGGATTTCTAGGAATCCTACTCCAAGTAGGAATCCAATTCAAAATTCCTAATCTCATTAGGATTGTAGGAATCCTATTCCAAATAGGAATCCCAGTCCTACTCCAACTAGGATTCCTAGTCCTAATCCAATTAGGACTCTAGGAATCCTACCTGAAGTAGGATTTGTGTTTAAGTCCAATTAATTAATTCCCTTTGTTCCTTCTTCAACTTCTTATCAATCAAATTGATTTCTTGTAATTCCTAATCACGATTTCAACCATCGGATCGGTCAATACTTCTAGTGTGTGTGACCCCATAGGTTCTATTCTGACTGGTAGTGAGATTTATTGTGATCTCTATCACTATATCATTGAAAACTCCTTTCAATGGGTTGGAACGATTCCAACTCAACTCATTAGGGTTTATCGATCATCAAGATAATCCCTATGAGTCCCACCATCCACCAGTGACACCTAGCAGCATGTAGTGGCTACCCAGCAGAATGGAATGATGAACCTCTAGGTGCAGTTAACATGTGATACAGTCCTACTATCGTGGATCCCTACAGGACGGAGGTCATGGACAACTCGTCAAACCCCATCGTCTGTCATATGTCAAGATTTATTCGACTTGAGTTCGATAGTGGAAAACTCTTTCTCCACTTTATATTCTGCCCTGGCCAAGGTCTTAGAACTCAGTCTAACAAATCACATAGGATCACTCCTTTTCTATCAAGGTCGATAGATTCCTTATAGGTGCATACCCTACTCCTACAGTGAACCTACTGCAGCCAATCTACACTGCATGGACCCATATGGCTAGAGACCATGTATGTGTGCAGTCAAACTACAATAACCTCACTGTGAGTAGCCGAAGCACCGCAGGTCAAAGGACCAGTCACACTACTGCAACATCAAGCAAGTCACTGACGAGTGGATAGACATCCAAGTGACTTCTTGTCTTGGTCACGCTCAGTACCCTTGTTCTCTAACAAGCACCTGCACTATCACTTCAGTGTCCCTACACTGTGGACTCAAGTCTCGTCCATCCAGAAGGAAAGTGATCTGTGCACTGATCGGATCGATCACCGTCCTCGTGATGATCCATTGATCAGGAGCATTTAGAAATTAATCACCAATGATACATGGCTCAAATTCTCAACTCTTGAGAATATGTATCATCATCTTATTAATTTCTTGGACGATTCATAGACACATAAACAATATGAATGAAAAGATGCCTTTTATTTATTCAATAATAAATAGTCAAGTACAAAATTATGTCCCTAGAATCAACAATGTGTCAGCCAAATTGGCTTCTAGGGCATACATCTAACACAATGTTCCTCAATCGAGATTTAAAGATATAAGGAAAAAGCAAGATACATATGAGAAAAAAAAAAGATACATATGAGAACTAGATTTCTAGCCTAGGCTCTAAACATAGATGCTAAGATCAGCCTAGGGGGAATCTAATGGCTGGGATCTAGTCCTCATCCTCCTAGCATACGTGGCGAGAGGAGGTCGAGCCTGGTGAGACTGGGTCTGGCGTGGAGCACGTCGAGCGGGATGACTCTATGCCGATATCTCTGACTCAGCAGCCTGTGGCACAGATGGTCCATGTGTCTCTCTCTCTCTCCGGAGTGCTCCTATCTGCTGCCTCAGATCACTGATCTCAGCAGACATGACATCCAACCGGGCGTCCAATCGGCTCGTGAGCCCGTCAGTAATAGTCCTCGCCTGAGCTGTCATGAGCTCTGTCATCCTGCTCCAGAAGTCATCCGTATCTGTCGGAGGAGCGGATGACGATGGTCCAGCCTCTGAGGGTGCAGTAGGATGATCCATAGGCTCCTCATCCTCATCCTCTGGTGCCTCTCCCTCTGGTGCCTCACCCTGAATGCCTGCACCGGTGTGAATCCACTGCCCGTTCACTTTCGCATATCCCATGCGTATGAGTGTCCGTGCGGTGTACGTGTCCGTGTGATGCAGACTCTTGGATGCCTCCTCCTCAAGAGGTAAACCATGCTGACGGAAGATCAATGTAAGTATCATACCATAAGGTAGTGATACCCTGTTGCTGCACATCACCTTCCTCATCTGCCTTAATATCATAGCCGGAAGATTTAGAGGAGTCCCCCGAATCATACACTCCATAACTGCTAGATCTCGCTCTGAGATGAGATCAAATCTCCCGGTCTTCGGAAATAAAATCCTATTTATCATATTGAGCAATAACCTCATCTCAGCGGAAAGAGAACTAGCTATTACCTTCTGAGAAAAATCGAAGTTCTCGTTTTCCATGATCAATTGCAGAGCTCTCATTTTGTCTTCTGGCCTCTCCGGAGTGGCTCCTATGCAGGGTAGGTGTAGTAACTCACTCAAGCTCTCCTCAGATACACGGATCCGAACCCCTCGAACTTCTGAAATAAGTCCTCCCATACCAGTCTTGAGGAAGGCGTAGAACTCTTGGACCAACCCGGGGTAAATCACCACATCAAGGGAGCAAAGATACTCCCAACCTTGTCTTTGGATCCATTCCCAAATCCGAAATCCTTCTTGGTTGAAAAACTCCGAATGAATCCTTCTCCCGGTAGTAACCGGCCTCCCCGCAAATCTTGCAAGGATCACTGAGGGGGAAGGAGGAGGAGGGACCTCCGCACGTGCCTCACGTCGTGGAGACACGGGAGAAGGCTCGGTAGGACGCCTTTCCTCTTGTTGGACTCGGGTCACTCTTCCGGATCTCTTGGCTACGGCTCGTTTGGGTCTCATTTCTCCAAGATCTTTAGGAAATCTACTGTTTGGAGGAGTTTAGTGGAGATTGGAGAGTGGGGACTAGACTTTTCGGAAGGAGACAAAGGGCAAACAGTGCCCTAGATGAGCTCTCGGGCCCCCTTATAACAGTGGGGTCCCGATGTTGGGTCGACTCAAGCATTTTCTTGGGTCGACTCCATGTAGGGTCGACCCATGTTCTGGGTTGGGTCGACCCAAGTGCAGAAATTTTGTTTTCTCTCCCTTTTTGCTTCTAAAAAGTTTTCCTTGCTTCCAATCCTTATAACCTCTTTATGGAACAATGATACATGAGTAAGAAATCTATAGATAACAAATTTGACTCATGTTTCATGGGATTTTTGAAGTTAGAGGAATGTATCATGACACTATTAGCTCCCTTTCATATTCATTCAATAAAAGGATCACATATACCTAATTCCCTCCTGAGCATACAGAATCTATCTTCACTCAATGGTTTTGTAAATATGTTGGCCAATTGTTTTTCTGTGCATATATGCTCAATGCATACGTTTCCATTTTGCACATGATCCCTAATAAAATGGTACCTTATTTCTATGTGTTTGGCCTTAGAGTGCTGAACTGGATTTTTAGTGAGATTGATAGCACTCGTATTATCACATTTAATAGGAATATTATCTAGTTTAACTCCATAGTCCTCTAATTGTTGCTTGAGCCATAATACTTGGGCACAACAACTACCAGCAGCTATGTATTCAGCTTCAGCTGTGGATAGTGCCACTGAGTTCTGCTTTTTACTAAACCATGATACTAAGTTATTTCCTAGGAATTGACATGTCCCACTTGTGCTCTTTCTATCTAATTTGCATCCGGCAAAATCTGCATCTGAATATGCAAGCAAATCTAGACAGGAGTCTCTCGAGTACCATAATCCAATGGTGGTAGTTCCTCTTAAATATCTAAGGATTCTCTTAACTGCACTTAAATGTGACTCCTTAGGATCCGATTGGTATCTAGCACATATCCCTACACTAAATACAATGTCGGGTCTACTAGCAGTAAGATAGAGCAAGGATCCAATTAGTCCTCTATAGAGCTTAATATCCACACTTTTTCCTTTTTCATCCTTGTCTAGCTTACTAGTGGGATTCATTAGAGTGCCAATTCCCTTATGATTTTCATTCCCAAACTTCTTCAGTATTTCCTTTGTATACTTAGTTTGATGAATGAAAATGCCTTCTTTGGTTTGTTTGATTTGTAATCCTAAAAAGAAACTTAGTTCTCCCATCAAACTCATCTCAAATTCTCCATGCATTAAATCAGCAAATTCTTTGCACAGAGTATCGTTAGTGGCACCAAAGATTATATCATCTACATATATTTGTACCACTAGTAGATTTTTGTCCTTTCTTTTGAGAAATAGAGTTTTATCTACATTTCCTCTACAAAAATCATTTTCAAGCAGAAATTTACTTAGTCGATCATACCAAGCCCTAGGTACTTGCTTTAATCCATATAATGCCTTATGTAGTTTAAACACATGATTTGGCAATTCATGATTTTCAAATCCTGGAGGTTGTTCTACATATACTTCCTCCTCAATAATACCATTTAAGAATGCACTCTTCACATCCATTTGATATAATTTAAAATCCATGAAACATGCAAATGCCAGAAGCAATCTAATAGCCTCTAATCTAGCTACAGGAGCAAATGTCTCATCAAAATCTATTCCTTCTTCTTGATTGTATCCCTTAGCTACAAGTCTGGCCTTATTTCTTATAACTACTCCATTTTCATCTAGTTTATTTCTAAATACCCATTTTGTTCCAATTACTGAATTATGCTTTGGTCTTTCAGTTAATGTCCATACATTACTTCTTTTAAATTGATTTAATTCCTCTTGCATGGCATTTATCCAGTTAGTATCTTTTTCAGCTTCTTCATAAGTTTTAGGTTCTAATTGTGAAACGAAAGCAAGATAATCATTTAAATTTCTAAGAGAAGATCGAGTTCTTACCCCTTGAGATGGATCACCAATAATTAAGTCTTTAGGATGTCCATGTGCATACCTCCATTCTTTTGGCACGTCTTGGGGTTGTGGTGGCACGCAATCATCTCCCTTATCTTGATTTGGTACGTCATCAATTTTTAACTTCTCAAAATCGATAATTCCTGTATCATCATCAATAGAGTTTTCTTTCCTAGCAGACTCACTATCAGACTCATCAAATATAATATTGACCGACTCTTCCACTACTGAGGTTCTTTTGTTGAATACTCTGTATGCCTTGCTAGATGTGGAGTATCCTAAGAAGATACCTTCATCTGACTTGGCATCAAATTTACTTAAGTCCTCCTTGCCGTTATTTAAGATAAAACATCTACATCCAAACACTTTAAAATATTTTGCAGTGGGTTTCTTATTCTTCCAAAGTTCATAAGGAGTTTTCTTAGTTATAGGTCGTATTAAAACTCGATTTAGAATATGGCAAGAGGTGTTTATAGCTTCAGCCCAAAAGTACTTTGGAAGATTTGACTCGCACAACATTGTGCGTGCCATTTCTGCCAATGTCCTATTTTTCCTTTCAACAACCCCATTTTGTTGAGGCGTTCTAGGTGCTGAAAATTGATGTGATATTCCATTTTTAGTGCAAAATTCCTCGAAGTGTTGATTTTCAAATTCCGTGCCATGATCACTTCGAATTGCTACCAATGTGAGTTTCTTTTCATTTATGATTTTATTGTATAGTTTCAAAAATTCTGAAAATGCTTCATTCTTATGTGCCAAAAATGAAACCCATGTATACCTTGAAAAATCATCAACAATGACTAGTCCATATTTCTTTCCTCCTAGACTTGTGGTTCTAGTAGGTCCAAATAAGTCCATATGTATGAGTTCAAATGGTCTAGTTGTTGATACTACATTTTTCGATTTAAAAGATGATCTAGTTTGTTTTCCTAATGAACATGGTCCACATATTTTGTCTTTTTCAAAAATCAATTTTGGCACATCCTTTATTAATTCCTTCTTAACTAGTTTTGATATTAATTCCATACTAGCATGTCCTAGTCTTCGATGCCAAAGCCAACTAGTTTTATTCTTCTTTTCTTCATTAGTAATTAAGCATAAACCATTTTTCTTGCCTAATTCATGAAGATCTACTAAGTAAATATTTCTTTGCCTTTGTCCTACAAGTACAATGCTATTATCTTTAGGATTTGTGATTATACATACAGATGCTTCAAATGTAACTTTAAATCCTTTATCACAAAATTGACTTATACTAAGAAGATTATGTTTCAACCCTTTAACTAACAAAACATTTTCTATAAAAACAGATGGAGCAATGAAAATTTTACCCTTTCCAATGATATGGCCTTTACCATTGTCTCCATAGGTAACTACTCCACCTTTCTTTGGTTCCAAAGTGACAAATTGATCTTCGTCACCGGTCATGTGTCTTGAACAGCCACTATCTAGATACCATCATTTTTCCATTTTATCAGCTGTAAGACACACCTGCAATCAAGATCAAGAAGAACCTTTAGGTACCCAAACTAAGTTGGGTCCTTTAGGGTTAGTACTCCATGTTCCTTTTGGAACCCAAACTTTCTTGAATTTAATCATTTGATTATTACTTGATTTGTTTTGACTAGACTTTCTAAAGTTACATTCATATGCTCTATGTCCTATCTTATTGCAACAATAACAAGTAACATTTTCATTTTTAGCTTTTACAAAGATATTCTTTAAGAATTTTTGTTTTGTATTTGTTTTATAACCTAAACCAGCCTTATTATATACAGCTCTTTGACTATCAAGTATCATATTCAATTTGGTAGAACTAAGAGTAAATTTATCTACCAAGGATTTATACTTTTCAGCATCTTCTTTTAACTTAATATTTTCAGCAATTAGATTCTTGGTTTCATTTTCAAGTTTCCTACTTAACGTTTCATAGTTATGAGACAGTTTTATCTTATCTTTAATGAGAGATTGATTTTCTTCTTTTAGAGCTTTATTTTTATTAATTACTTTCTTATGTTCTTCCATGAGTTCTAAGAATGCATCATGCAATTCATCAATAGTAAAATCACAGTCAAGTTCAGAATCTACCTCATCGTCATTGGCCATATGACATATTTGGGCCGTGTCTTGATGATCTTCGTCCTCCGAACTTGATTCCTCACTTTCACTCCAATCGGCCATAAAATTCTTCTTTTTCAACTTTCTTGCCATCCTCTTCAAATCTGGGCAATCTATCTTATAATGCCCGGGTTTGTTACACTCATAGCAAATGGGAGTCTCCTTTTCTTTTTCCTTATCCTTAACCTTTTCTTTGCTTGAGTTACCTTTAAGAAAGGGTTTCTTTTTATGGAACTTATTCTTACCTCTCATGAATCTTCTGAATTTTCTCCCAAGCACTGCCATCCCTTCTTCATCAATATCTTCATCATCATCTGAATCTTCCGATTCAGTTTGTTGTCTAGGGATGGTAGTCTTTAAGGCAATGGGTTTTCTTCTCTTGACCTCATCTTCTGAATTTTGCCTCATTGTCAACTCATGGGTCATGAGAGATCCTAGGAGCTCCTCTAACTGCAGTGTGTTGAGGTCCTTTGCCTCTTGAATAGCGGTTACCTTGGCCTCTCAATTCCTTGGTAGAGACCTGAGAATTTTACGCACCAAATCAGAGTTAGAATAAGACTTTTCTAAACTTTTAAGCCCATTTATAATATCAGTAAAACGAGTAAAAATATCAGTTATGGACTCAGTAGATTCCATTTTAAACAGTTCATACTTGTGTACTAATATGTTTATCTTGGACTCCTTAACTTGATTGGTCCCTTCATGTGTGACCTCAAGTCTATCCCAAATTTCTTTGGCGGTGGTGCAAGTGGATATTCTATTAAATTCATTTACATCTAAAGAGCAGTAAAGTGTATTTACAGCTTTTGCATTTAACTGTGCTAATCTTCTATCACTTTCATTCCAATCCATTTCTGGTTTGGGTATGATAGTGCCATCTATGTTAAGTGTGGGTATGTGAGGTCCTCTAGTGATGATTTGCCACAGTTCATAGTCCGAAGCTTGAATGAATATCCTCATTCTAGCTTTCCAATATGTGTAGTTTGTGCCATTAAATAGAGGTGGTCTATTTGTGGATTGCCCCTCACTCATTGCACATCCCACTTGGGTTGTCATGATCTTTAACTCTTGATTGTTAGATCAATGAGCACTATTAGAGCACCTCGCTCTGATACCACTTGTTGCCCAAGGTGACAATCCAAGAGGGGGGGTGAATTGGTTTCTTCTAAATTTTGATGCTTTAAACGTTTTCTTAATTAAGTGCGGTGGATGCTTTCTTAAGCTATTTGAGTGAGTTAAACTAACGCAAGAGTAGAAGATGATGCAAGAGTAAATGAAAACACAAGCACAACACAAACACAACAATATATAGTGGTTCGGTGCTCTCCTTAGCACCTACGTCCACTCCCCAAGCGTCCCCTTGGGAATTCACTATAATCTCGTGGATTATAGTTGGATTGTTTTCCGGGCTCACAATCCAAAAACCTTTGTTGGTTTTACGGGCTCACCAACGAACCTATACACTTTGGTTTTCCGGGTTCACCAAAAACCTTTGTTGGTTTTGCGGGCTCACCAACTAACCTTTACACTTTGGTTTTTCGGGTTCACCAAAAACCTTTGTTGGTTTTACGGGCTCACCAACGAACCTTTACAAAGTGTTTACTTAACAAAAGGAAGGATTCAAACTCCTAAATGAGCATATGAAACAATATAAGCTACAAGGAAGAGTTAGAAAGTATTTATCGCTTTGAAGTCGCTTTGCTCTTCTTTGTCAAGGATGCTTCACTCTTTAAAGGGGATGGAGCTCTTGATGCCTCTTTGAATCTGCTCAATCCCTTTCTTTGATTCTTGAATGAAGCTCTTGATGAAGAAGATTAGGGCACTTTTGTATTCTTGGGTACTCTTTGATATTCAACTCAAAAGTTATTCTCTCTGATGAATAGTGCCCCTTTAAATAGCTTTCCACCTTCTTTGGTCAAGCCCCAATGGTTAGAATTCAAAAACTAGCCGTTACTGACCTTGGGAAGGACAAAAAGTACATCTGCAGAACTAGCCGTTACTGTTCAGCCCGTGTTTGGGTCGGCTCAACCTGTCCTTGGGTCGACCCAACTTTGCCTTGGGTCGACTCAAACATTCCCTGGGTCGACCCTCTCAGAGAACACAGAAACCTCAATTTCAGCCTTTCTTCCCATGGGTCGACCCAACCATTCTTTGGGTCGACTCAAAGTTCACTTGGGTCGACTCAAATTCTTCTTGGGTCGACCCTCTCAGTAATTCCAGAGAACCGTTTTCTGTCTGTCTTTCTGTCTTGCCCTTTGGGTCGACCCTCTCAGAGTTTGGGTCGACTCAAGCTTGGGTCGACTCAACCACTGTGTGGGTCGACCCTCTCAGTGAATCCAGAGAGCATTCTTCCTTTGCGTTTTGAGGTTCTTTGGAGGTTGGGTCGACTCATGCTTACCTTGGGTCGACCCAACTCACTGTTCATTTGTGCTGTTTTTGCAGGAGTGTGCCAGATGATTCCTAGATGTGCCGGGGTCGACCCAATCAACCTATGGGTCGACTCAATCCACACTTTGCTGCATTCTCAAGGTTAGATTCATCCAAATGAACAAGACCATATAGATATTTTCAATTAAACAAATGTACTGAGAGTAATGAACTTATAAATGAAGTATCAATTTAACTTATAGCATGCTCTAGATAATTACTTGTTAATCATCAAAATAACACTATCATCCTCAGTGGGACTCACAGGGATTATCTCGATGATCGATAAACCCTAATGAGTTGAGTTGGAATCGTTCCAATCCATTGAAAGGAGTTTTCAATGATATTATGATAGAGATCATAATATATCTCACTACCAGTCAGAGTAGAACCTATGGGGTCACACACACTAGAAGTATTGACCGATCCGATGGTTGAAAAGTGATTATGAATCACGAGTAATCAATTCGATTGATAAGAAGTTGAAGAAGGAATGGGAATTAATTAATTGGACTTGAAACAAGAGTCCTACTTCGAGTAGGATTCCTAGAGTCCTAATTGGATTAGGACTGGGAATCCTAGTTAGAGTAGGACTGGGATTCCTACTTGGAATAGGATTCCTACAATCCTAATGAGATTAGGAGTTTTGAATTAAAATTGGATTCCTACTTGGAATAGGATTCCTAGAGTCCTAATCGGATTAGGATTTCGGATTCAAATAGAGTCCTAATTGGATTAGGACTAAAATTAAATATGTCCTAATTTGGATTAGGGTTTCTTAAGTCACAATTAATTATTAATCTAATGAATCAATAAGACTCCTAATTGGATTAGGATTGAAGAGTTCAATTGAGTCAAAATTGATTTAAGTTCTAATTGGATTAGGACTTATCTAGATTGGATCCAAATTGGTTCACCCTTGGGCTAAGCCTAATTGGATTAGGGCTTGACCACATTAGGGCATTCCAATCCCTACCTAATATGGATTAGGGTTTACCATGAGGAAGGGGATAAGCCCCTCCCCTTTCCACGTGGAGAAGGGAGAAGAGACGGCGCCCCCTCTTAGGAAAGACATCAAGAACTCCTAAATGTTAGGAGCTCCACATGTCTATAAAAAGGGACTTGTGGGCGGCACCTAGGGCATAGAAGAAGTCCTCTTCCTCCTTGCCGTATGCCTCCCTCTCCTCTCCTCTTGGTTCAGCTGCAAGCAAGGAAGATAAAAGCCAAAGGTGTTGGTGGCATCCTCTTCCTCCCTTCTTCCTTCCAACGCAGGGAAAAGAAAGAAGGCTGCGTGGGGATTCTTCTTCTTCCTCTTCTTCATCCTTCTTCTTCCTCCTCTCAAGCACAATCAAGGGTTGATTGAAAGAGAGGAAATCAGCCATCAAAAGAAGTCTTTGCAAGGGAGCTAGCACCCCGGGAAGACAAGAAAGCTTTGATCGGTCCTCTGCTTCGTGTGGATACCCGTAGAGGCCGGACGTTTGAACGGCTTCAAACGAACCTTCATCCTAAAACCACAAACTTCAGTTTGCGGTGATCATCTACCCGCACAAGGTGAAGATCTGATCTTCTAATGATTTTAAAAGTTTTTAATTCCTGCCTAACTACGAACGGTTCATGAAACAACGTTCATGAGATGAACGTCGATCCCGCACATGCCTCTTCCGTTGCCATCTGATTTTTTTTGAAATATCAGCGGCATGGGCGGGTTCCCAACACCTAGCCTCTAACTTGTCCGACTACAAACTTGTCCGCCTGTAGTCGCTTGACGTGGGCCGGACATCCTCAAATCTTGAGATGACCAAGACTCGGCTTCTTACCCTGTCATATCTCATATGGTGTGGTAGGAACGGATTTAGAGGAAACTCTATTCAATAAATAAATTGCGGTAAGTAAGGCATCTCCCCAAAGAAACATAGGTAAATCAGTAAAGCTCATCATGGATCGGACAATATCTAATAGAGTCCGATTCCTCCTCTCTGACATCACGTTGAGTTGAGGTGCACCCGGAGGCGTCCATTGTGAGACTATGCCATTTTTCTTGAGATAGTTCCAAAATTTTTCACTAAGGTATTATCCTCCTTGATCTGCTCGAAAAGCCTTAAGGGGTTTTCCAGTTTGTTTTTCTACTTCATTTCTGAACTCTTTGAACTTTTCAAAAGATTCAAATTTGTGTCTCATAAGATACACATACCAATATCATGAATAATTATCGGTAAAGATAATGAAGTACGAATAACGGCCTCTGGCCAGCACATCGAATGGACCACACACATCAGTGTGTACCAGGGTAAGTATTTTAGTGGTCCTCTTTCTATGTCCTACAAAGGGTAGTCTAGCCATTTTTTCCTGAAGACAGGACTCGCAAAGTGGATATGAGTCGGAAGTCAATGAGCCGAGAAGCCCATCTTTCTTCGTTTTGTTCATTCTGTCCTCTCTAATATGGCCAAGCCTGAGGTGCCACAAATACTTCTAGTTTATCTCATCTCTAGATCTTTTAGATCCTATGGCACTCACTACTTGCTCAGACACATTCACAGACACATCGATATATAAGTGATAGAGACTGTCAATCATGAAACCACATGCAACTAATTTATTTCTGAAATAAATAGAATAGCAGTCTTTGTCAAATATAAAAACATGACCATCCTGTGCTAAACTCGAAATAGAAATCAAATTTCTGCTAGCAGCAGAGACATAATAACAGTCTCTAAGTAATAAACTAAAATCAGACGGTAGTCGCAGAGGATAGGTGCCTACAGTTATAGCAGCAATTCTTGCCCCGTTACTAACCCGAAGGGTTACTGCACCTTCCGTCAGCCTCCTACTTTTCTTTAGATCCTGCATAGTAGTGCACAAATGAGCACTAGAACCAAAATCTATAACCCAACAAGAAGTAGAAGAGACCGTAAGGTTAGTTTTAATTACGAGCAAGTCTAACATACCTTCTGAAGGTGTGTCTGCCTTTTTGTTCTTCAGGCTCTCAAGGTATGAAGGGCAGTTTCTTTTCCAGTGGCCATCGACATTGCAGTAGAAATATTTTTCTTTGTCATTAGCCTTTTTCTTATGAACTTTCTTCTTTGACTTCTTGTCTTTCGTCTGCTTCTTTGCAGGCTTCTTTTTCTTCCAAATAGACTTTCTCTTCGAACCAAAAGTCATCTCAACTGTAAGAACAGAGCCCCTTGAACCTTTCAAGGCCCCCTCAACAGTTACCAACATGTTCAACAATTCAGTCTTAGTGCATTCAATCTTATTCATATGGTAGTTTACTATAAACTGCCCAAATGAATCAGGAAGGGATTGCAGGATCAGATCTATTTGCAATTCCTTGTGCATGGTCATACCGAGCTTCTCAAGCTCCTCTAGATCCTTGATCATAGTCCGACATTGATCATGGACAGACTGCCCCTCGCGCATCTTTGCCTTGAAGAGCTTCTTGGATACTTCAAAGCGTGCTGTGCGGCTCTGCTCACCATACAACTCTTGCAGGTGTACCAGTATCTCCCTAGCTGTCTTCATATTCTCATGCTGGCATTGAAGTTCATTAGTCATGGATGCCATGATGTAGCACTTGACCCTAATGTCATCGTCCGTCCATTTTTCATGCGTCTCATGCTGATCATCGGTCGGACGTGATGGTAACCTGGGGATATCATTCTCGAGCACATAGCCTATTTTCTCGTAACTCAGAATAATTTTGAGATTTCTAAGCCAGTCTTTGTAATTAGTTCCAGTCAGTCTGTTGGTCTCAAGGATACGGGTCAAAGGGTTCGAAGCTGACATTGTGATCTATAGAGAGTAAAGATTCTAGTTAGACTTTATACTTGATCTTAATTTGTTCTAGAAACTTTTAAAACAAATGTGCTCCCACTATTTTCTCGAATCTCTCATACTCCCCTGATGGAGAAACGAAAACCCTACGCGACTAGAGTTTCTAGTGGGTACTGCGGTCTCACCGATTTACATGCCGCCTCACATAATAGTTATTGGTGACATATAAATGGATGAGTGTACAACTCTTGTACAATGCTTCTTAAGCAAATTGCAGTGGTACTTGGTTTCTAAGTTATGAAGACCTCACCTAACAGTTATTGGCCCCATTCCTTAGTTAAGTCAGACCCACCGTATAACCGCAGAAATAAAGTCGTCATTAGGTCCTCACCTAATAGTTATTGGTGCCCAACCCCACCATTATCCCGCAATATCTCATGTCTAATAGAGAGGTCCAGTCCCCCGATGCAACTAGCCCACTGTGTCCAGCCGAGATAAATCAACACCAGAAAGACCTTGGCAACTCTACTACGGTGGAAGACCTATGGACTTAATATTGTGAAATCATGTCTTACTATTTGCAACGTTGAGCTCTTCATAAGAGGTAATCGAGCAATTGGCCAGGTAAGCAGGTGGGAGGCTCCCCTTACTCGGAGAGTAAGGTCCTAATTAAGTAACCACCTTTTAGGCTTTCATAAACACCAATTAGATCAATTAATCTAATATGACTAGCTCATGTTGGTTCACTCTCGACTAATTGAGGAGGTTTGTATTTAGGTCTCTGTCGATCGATTATTCACATCTCATGCAAATATATATATCTATCAGCATGGACATAAGCATAAACATCCAGGCATAATATTAACAAATAAATATAACTGGTGATGATCATGGATTCAGGATGGGGTCATTGTACAAGCACATGCACGTCAATTGGTTAGATCGTCTTCAACTCTTGACTCGATCTTGATCTCCTAGGTCCAATTATGATCAACAACTTGATCCATCTTCAATCAACCTTTGATCTCGATCCGCGCATGTTGAGCTTGTTGATGTACATATCGATCAACCATCGACGTACAACACACATCACAGATTACATTCCAGATTGCTTTAAAAATTAATAAAATAAAAGAATAAATTACAACCCTTTTTCATGAGACACGCAGGTCTCTAATACATAAATTTAAGATGCACGCAGGCATCTGAAAATTAAAATTACATGCCATCACATAGCATCACAGAATATCGCAGAACATTTCAGCACATTCAAAAAGGTTCATCCATGATCATCACCATACGTATCTCATGCATAAATATTATTTTCAGATCTATAATTTAACTGATTATTTCATCTCATGACTTGTTGATTATGCAAGATATGATTCTAAACATTTGTAATCAGATTATCAAAGCAATAGAATCATTAATCTAAGCATCCAAAAATCAGCATGCAGAAAAATCAGCAAGCTGAAAATTCTGCATGCAGAAAATTTCAGCAAGCATAATCCTTTAAATTTCAGATCTAAAATATCTTTAATGATTAATTCTAATCTTAATCTACATAACCTGGCTCTGATACCACCGTTAGCAACCCTTATATGCTGCAGAAAATTTTAGAAATTTTCAGATTGCAGCGGAAAGGCATATACGGGATCCGTTCATCGCATGAACATATTTTAAAACTTCATTTGTAGATAGATTAGGATTAAATCTTTTAAATCATTTTATATTATTAGAAAGATCAGATCTTCACCTTATGTGGGTAAATGGTCTCCGCAAATCTGATATTCGTGGATTTGATGGAAGGTTCGCTTGAAGCCGTACACGTGTCCGGCCTTTATGGGTATCCACACGAAGTAAAGCACCGATCGAAGCTTTTGAATCTTCCCGGGGTGCTAGCTCCCTTGTAGAGATAGCTATTGATGGCTGAAGTCCTCTCTTTTGAATCAACTCTTGATTGCCTTGAGAGGAGGAAGAAGAAGGAGGGATCTAGGAAGAAGAATGCAAGGCCCTTCACAGCCTTTTCTTTTCAATGCACTAGAACCAAGGAAGAAGGTCCAAGAGGAGATGCACGCCTCCTTTTTTTTTTTCCTTCTTGCTGATGGTGGATGAAAGGAGGAAGAGAGGAGCTCTTGTTCACGGCTGAAAGAAGGAAAAATACCATAAAAATTTGTAGCCCTTTAAAGCCCCCTTTTTATGGCGTGTGGATAGAGATGAGCTCCTAAATTTTAGGAGCTCATCTTTATCCCCTTTTTAATAAAAATGAGGAGGGGTGTAGCCCTTCCTTTTTCCCTCACATATCCAGCCAAGGGCCTCTTCTCCCATATGGTTAGCCTCACTTAATCAAATTAAGTGGAGATTGGGTTAGGACTAGTTCTAGGTCCAATCCTATTCAAAATAGGATTATGTGCATCCATTTTAATTCCTCCAAATCCTAATTCAACTAGAATTTAATTGAACAATGACTCAATTGAACTCTTCAATCCTAATCCAATTAGGAGTCTTTTAATTAATTAGATTAAAATTAATTAGGACTTAAGAAAATTCTAATCTAATTAGGACTTATTAAATTTCAGCCCTAAGGCAATTAGGACTTTAGAAATCCTACTCCAAGTAGGACTCTAATTTAATTTGAAATTCTAATCCAATTAGGACTCCAACGATCCTACTCCAATTAGAACTCATGATCAAGTCCAATTAATTAAATTAAATTACAATCTGATTGCAATTATTCCTTCTTCAACTCACTAACTCTTAGCGGGTTAACCAATTATCAATCAAATTGATTATTTGTGATTCCTAATCACAATTCAACCATCGGATCGGTCAATACCTCTAATGTGTGTGACCCCATAGGTTCTATTCTGACTGATAGTGAGATATATTGCGATTTTTATCACAATATCATTGAAAACTCCTTTCAATGGGTTGAAACAATTACAACTCAACTCACCAAGGATCATCGACCATCAAGATGGTCCCTGTGAGTCTCGCCATCCACCAGTGATACCTAGCAGCATGTAGTGGCAACCCAGCAGAATAAAATGATGAATCTCTAGGTGCAGTTATCGTATGATACAGTCCTTCTATTGTGGATTCCTATAGAACGGAGGTCTTGGATAACTCGTCAAACCCCGTCGTCTGTCATATGTCTAGATTTATTTGACTTGAGTTCGAGAGTGGAAAACTCTTTCTCCACTGTATATATATTGTCCTAGCCAAGGTCTTACGAACTCAGTCTTATAAATCATATAGGATCTCTCCTCATCTATCAAGGTCGATAGATTCCATGTAGGTGCATATCCTACTCTTATAGTGAACCTACTGCAACCAATCTACACTACAAGGACCCATATGACTAGAGACCATGTATATGTGTAGTCAAACTACAATAACGTCACTGTGAGTAGCCGAAGCATCGTAGGTCAAAGGACCAGTCATACTACTGCAACATCAAGCAAGTCACTGACGAGTGGATAGACATCCAATTGACTTCTTGTCTTGGTCACGCTCAGTACCCTTGTTCTCTAACAAGCACCTGCACTATCACCTCAGTGTCCCTACACTATGGACTCGAGTCTCATCCATCCATAAGAAAAACGATCTGTGCACTGATCTTATCGGATCGATCACCGTCCTCGCGATGATCCATTGATCATGAGCATTTAGAAATTAATCACCAATGATACATGACTCAAATTCTCAACTCTTGAGAATATGTATCATCATCTTATTAATTTCTTGGACAATTCATAGACACATAAACAATATGAATAAAAAAGATGCCCATTTTTATTATTCAATAATAATAAAGTCAAGTACCAAACTATTTTCCAGAATTAATAATGTGTCATCCAGATTGGCTTCTAGGGCATATATCTAACAATTTACTGATAACTTATCAAGGTTCGGTTTTGTGTATCTAATGAAACATAAATCCAAAGCCTTTGATAAATTTAAAGAGTATCAAAATATGGTCGAAAAATAAACTGGGAAGTGTATTAAAATCCTTTGATCTGATCGAGGAGGAGAATACCTTTCTAGTGAATTTTTAGACTATCTTAAATTAAAGGGTATACTCTCTGAATGGACACCTCCATATATGCCACAATTAAATGGTCTAGCTGAAAGGAGGAATCGTACCTTATTAGATATGGTACGGTCCATGATGTGCTTCACAAATTTTTCAATTTTCTTCTGGGGACATGCCCAAGAAACTGCTGCATTAGTATTAAATAGAGTACCATCTAAATCTGTATCGAGCACTCCATATGAGATATGGAAAGGAAAGAAATCTAATCTTAAATATCCTAAGATATGGGGTTGTCATGCTTATGTCAAAAAAAAATTTGGACATAAACTAAGTGCTAGATCGGACAAGTGTATATTTGTAGGTTATCCTAAAGATAGTTTAGGATATATCTTCTATGATCCTACCAAACAAAAAGTATTTGTTGCTAGGCATGCCACTTTCTTGAAAAAAGAGTTTTTCTTAGAAAAGAGCAAGAATAGAAGAATTGAACTTGATGAAGTTCAAGACCTACAAGGTGAGACACATAATAATCCTCAACCAGATGTACCCATGGAAGAGGTACAGCCACTACACACTACTCCTCTCCGAAGGTCATAAAGAGTGCGAAATGCACTTGAGAGGTATGGATTTATCATTGAGAATGGTGAAGCCCACATCGTTGATAATGATGACCCTCTGATCTATTCGAAAGCTGTCAAGAGTAGGAACTCTGACAGATGGCTGGACGCCATGATATCCGAGATAGATTCTATGTATACAAACCAAGTATGGACTTTGGTTGATGCACCTGAGAGAGTGATTCCAATAGGGTGCAAATGGGTATACAAGAAGAAGATAGAAGCTGATGGCCAAGTAGAAACCTACAAGGCCAGGCTAGTGGCAAAAGATTTCAGGCAAAAATAAGTTATTGATTATGATGAAACTTTTTCGCCAGTAGCTATGCTCAAATCTATTCGGATTATGCTTGCTATAGCTGCATACTTGATTATGAGATCTGGCAGATGGATGTTAAAACTGCCTTCCTTAATGGTCACCTTGAGAAAGAGGTTTATATGACATAGCCAGAGGGATTTGTCTCAAGAGGGAGAGCAAATCAAGTATGTAGGCTTAAGAAATTCATTTATGGATTAAAGCAGGCATCTAGGAGTTGGAACATCCATTTTGACATGATAGTCAAAGAGTTTGGCTTCATTAAAAATGTAGATGAACCTTGTGTGTACAAGAAGACTAGTGGGAGTGCTATTATCTTCTTGATATTCTATGTGGATGATATATTGGTCATTGGAAATGATGTTCCAATGATGCAATCAGTCAAGACTTGGCTATCAAAGAAAATTTTCATGAAAGACTTGGGTGAAGCATCCTATATACTTGGTATAAGGATCTATAGAGATAGATCTAAAATAATGCTAGGTTTGTCCCAGTCTAGGTACATAGATAATGTGTTGAAGAGGTTCAGCATGGATGGAAGTAAGAAAGGTTTTCTTACCCATAGGACATGGCATACAACTCTCTAGGAAGATGTCTCCTAAGACATCTGAAGAGAGGAATAGAATGAGTTCTATTCCCTATGCTTCGGCAGTAGGGTCGATCATGTATGCTATGCTATGTACCAGGCCTGATGTAGCTTATGCCTTGGGCATAGTAAGTAGATTTCAGGCAGATCCTGAGGAGGATCATTGAAAAATTGTGAAAAGCATTCTCAAATACTTGAGAAAGACTAGAGATGTTTTTCTGATTTATGGAGGATCAGAATTGAAACTAGAAGGCTATTCAGATTCTAGCTTTCAATCTGATCCAGATGATAGCAAGTCAATCTCTGGATATATCTTCACTTTGAATGGTGGAGCTGTGAGTTGGAAGAGTTCCAAACAGCAAACTGTAGCTGACTCAACTACTGAGGCAGAATACATAGTTGTTAGTGAAGCTGCTAAGGAAGTAGTCTGGACGAAGAAGTTCATCACAAAGTTGGGTGTAGTTCCTGAGATTGCCGGACCAGTCCCAGTTTATTGCGATAATACTGGAGCTGTTGCACAGGCTAAGGAACCAAGGTCTCATCATAGATTCAAGCACATTTTGAGACGCTTCCATCTTGTTCGAGAGATAATCAAAAGACAAGACGTCAAGATTGAACGAGTAGACACAAAGAACAATATAGCAGATCCATTTACTAAAGCTCTACCACAACAGCAATTCAATCGTCACCTCGATTGTATAGGATTAAAATATAAGGGCGATTGGCTTTAGTGCAAGTGGGAGATTGAAAGAGTAGATGCCCTATGAGCCAATTATTTGATGGGTTTCTCTTTGTAATCCTCCAAATCATGTACTTTAACACTTGATATATATAAATAAAGGCATTGTGTTTCATCATTTGCTGCTTATCTGTTTTATTGTTGGATGATGAACCCCATAAATTAGGACATTGGTTTTAGGATTATGATGAGATCATACCAGTGAGACCTAAAATCCTAAAATTCTAATTGAGAATATTCCCAGTCAAATTGGTATATTGAGTCGGGGATCAATATTATCGGAAAGACTGGCACATCTTATGTATGCTCAATGTAGAGGGTGATTGATCTTACAATCACTTGTGTGAGACACTAATACAAAGATGTGGGTGCTCATTAGAGGAATGAGTTCACTGAAATGACCAGTCATGAGAACATCTTATGGATTCTTACTTAATTGTCAAAAGATGGTTCTCATAGTGGGAGTTGTGTAAGTGATCCTTAGACCTGAGATCACCATGGTACCTTGTGCACTTGAACCTATGTTTTGGTTTACCCTCATTCACGACATTGCGTTGTGTACGGGGTATTCTAGATATGGTGGATTTTGTACGAAGGTTGTGAGTAGGTCAACAAGGAATTAGTCACTTCTAGTAAGAGAAGGTAACATCCTACTTACTCTAATCTCATGATGATTCAAGAAGCCTTTGATCAAAGCAAAATGAAAAATTAGAAAGAGTTTCTAATGTTTCATTGTTTGAATTATCATATAAAAGATTAAGAGAGACATGAATAAGTGATTGAGTTTGATATTGATCTATACTCATGCACTTATTCAAGATGTAGTATGACTGAGGGATTAAATTGCACGGTAACTTGCCACTGAAGGATATGTTTGGATTTGTCCAATACATTCCTCATCTTCCGGGTAGACATGATACATTGCTAGACGTCAATCTTGTCTTGTGGGTTGATCGGATCAAAGAGTTTGATTAGATCAAAGCATCGGAAAGGTTCTGATTGCTAAGTCAGGTTTAGCACTAAATTGGACCTAAATTGGATTAGAGGTATTCTAATCAGGTTAGGTCAACTTGCACCTACACATACTGCTGGCTAAGATAAGGAACTTAATGGGTCACACACAAGAAAATTGATCAAGGGTCTAATTGGATTAGATCATGTTTGCAAGATGAACATGCTAGCACGTGTTGCAAACCCTGGCTCCTGATTCAAATTAAATTCGAATCTGATTCTTAGATTAGGTTGATCTAATATGATTAGATCATGACCTAAGATGGTTTAGCCAAGAGTTGGAACCCATTTGGTTTTAATTAGACATGATTTGATTAGGTTTAATGTTTCCTTTAAGTTGGTTAAACCCAATTGGATTGGGTTTGATAGGGCCTTCACTTCTGGACCATTGGATGGCTTTCTGGATGAAGGATCTGGTCCACTGGTTGGTGCCTTCATCTGGACCATTGGATGGCTTCCTGGATGAAGGATCTGGTCCATTGGTCAGCGCCTGAATCTGGACCACTGGATGGCTTTCTGGATGAAAGATCTGGACCATTGGTCAGTGCCTGAATCTGGACCACTGGATGGCTCTCTGGATGAAAGATCTGGACCATTGCTCAGCGTCTGAATCTGGACCATTGGTGATGGCATCTTGCTTCTGGACCATTGGATGGCACCCTGGATGGTGATGCTTTGATCTGGACCATTAGATGGCGCCTAGATCTAGACCATTGGCTTTGGTTCCCTGTATTTGGGCCCTTGGATCATCAGGATTTAAGAGGAAGACGTGAGAAAGAAGCGTATCATTAGATATAGCTTTTTCTAAAGCTTGATACACCCTTCTTCTTAGCGCCCCATCATGATGGGATGCCCCTCTTGGCACACGCCTCATCATGATGAGGCGTGTGGATGGGATGCATCCCTTTGTGATGCATCCCTCCACCTCTTATAAATAAGGAGGCTCCCTAGGGTTCTAAAAATCATCCGAGAAAAAGCCTCTCCTTCTCTCTCCCTTATCTCTTCTTTCTTACAAGCCTCTCTCTTTTGTCCTAACCCAAGACAAGAGTGTCATCTTTAGGTCAAAAAGGCTAGTGAATGATTTAGAGATAGAAAGGAAGAAGGAAGTGAAGAAAAATCAGCCAATTAAATTCTTTGGAAGGATTGAACAACTAGAATCAAGTTTTAGTGGAGATAGAGTCTTGAACCCATTCCTATGTGGATCAACATTGGAGGGTGAACATTTGGGCACCTTAGGACATCTTCAGACATATTGGATATAGCGTGACAGGTATTCTTCTATACCAAGATTATATTTTCTACATTATTTGGTTATACTATTAAGGTGATCTTGGTTTATTAGGATTTCATATAATGGATTTTATAAGAAAAATTTTATAATCCCGTATCTTCCGTTGCGCCCTAGGGCACTGGAAAACCCAACAATGATGACGCACATCTTCAGCCTAGAGGAGGCATACCAACTCGCCATTCGAGTTGAATCGCAGCTATGACAAAGACGCCCTGCGCAAACACTGGTTTCACGATGGTTTTCTGAGCGCAACGCCAACCGAGGAGTTCCTTTTCTCAAGGTAATGTTAGCATCCCTCATATGTCATGAAAATTTCGAAATAATTTTCAGATTGCAGCGGAAAAACATATGCGGGATCCGTTCATCGCATGAACGTATTTTAAAACCATTCGTTTGTAGATAGATTAGAATTAAATTATTTCAAACCATTTTAAAATCATTAAGAAGATCAGATCTTCACCTTGTGCAGGTAGATGGTCTCCGCAAATCTGATTTACGTGGTATTTGATCAAGGCTCAGTGGAAGCCGCACACGCGTCCGGCCTCTACAGATATCCACACGAAGTACTAACTCGATCGAAGCCTTTGGATCTCACCGGGGTGCTAGCTCCCTTGCAGAGATGGCTATGGATGGCTGAAGTCCTCTCCTTTGAATCAATCTTTGATTGGCTTGAGAGGAGGAAGAAGAAGGAAGTGCCAAGGAAGAAGAAATGAAGGCTCTCTGCAGCCTTTTTCTTTTCCTTGCGCTAGAACCAAAAGAAGAAAGGGAAGGAGATCACATCACCCTTGATTTCTTCCCTTGTTGCTTGCAGATGGAAGGATGAATGGGAGAGGAGGTTTGCTGCCGTGAAAGCCAAGGAAAAACATTAAGAATGCTGGCCGAAATCCCCTTCCCTTTTAATTCCTTAAGAGATAAGGATGAGTTCCTATTTTCTAGGAACTCATCTTTATCTCTTCTTTTGGCTAGTTAGGAGGGGCGTACGCCCCTCCTTTTCTCTCCACATTCGGCAGCAAGGGAGGGGCATACGCCCCTCCCTCTTATCCCTTTTAATTAGCCACTTAATCATATTAAGTGGCTATTTGGTTTGGATCCAATGCACGGGTTCAATTCTATTCAAAATAGAATTAGGTGCACTCATTTCCTTTCATTCCAAATCCTAATCCAGTTAGGATTTAATTGAACCATGACTCTATTGAACTCTTAAATCCTAATCCAATTAGGAGTCATGAGATTAATTAGATTAAAATTAAAATTAATTAGGACTTAAGAAAATCCTAATCTAATTAGGACTTGTTCAAATTTCAGCCCTAAGACAATTAGGACTCTAGAAATCCTATTCCAAATAGGATTCTAATTTAGTTTGAAATCCTAATCCAATTAGGACTCCATGATTCCCACTCCAAGTAGGACTCATGATCAAGTCCAATTAATTAAATCCAATTAATTAAATTAAATTGCAATCCGATTGCAATTATTCCTTCTTCTAGCCACTAACTCTTAGCGGGTTTTCATTTATCAATCTAATTGATTATTTGTGATTCCTAATCACATTCAACCATTGGATCGGTCAATACCTCTAATGTGTGTGACCCCATAGGTTTCATTCTGACTGGTAGTGAGATATATTGCGATCTCTATCACAATATCATTGAAAACTCCTTTCAATGGGTTGAAACAATTCCAACTCAACTCATCAGGGATTATCGACCATCGAGATGATCCCTGTGAGTCTCACCATCCACCAGTGACACCTAGCAGTATGTAGTGGCCACCCAGCAGAATAGAATGATGAACCTCTAGGTGCAGTTATCGTATGATACAGTCCTTCTATCGTGGATCCCTACAGATCGGAGGTCATGGAAAACTCGTCAAACTCCGTCGTCTGTCATATGTCTAGATTTATTTGACTTGAGTTCGATAGTGAAAAACTCTTTCTCCACTTTATATTTCTGCCCTGGCCAAGGTCTTAGAACTCAGTCTAACAAATCACATAGGATCACTCCTCTTCTATCAAGGTCGATAGATTCCATGTAAGTGCATACCCTACTCCTACAGTGAACTTACTGCAGCCAATCTACACTATAAGGACCCATATGGCTAGAGACCATGTATACGTGTAGTCAAACTACAATAACCTCACTGTGAGTAGCCGAAGCACCGCAGGTCAAAGGACCAGTCATACTACTGCAACATCAAGCAAGTCACTGACGAGTGGATAGACATCCAAGTGACTTCTTGTTTTGGTCACGCTCAGTACCCTTGTTCTCTAACAAGCACCTGCACTATCACTTCAGTGTCCCTACACTGTGGACTCGAGTCTCGTCCATCCAGAAGAAAAGTGATCTGTGCACTGATCGGATCGATCACCGTCCTCGTGATGATCCATTGATCAGGAGCATTTAGAAATAAATCACCAATGATACATGGCTCAAATTCTCAACTCTTGAGAATATGTATCATCATCTTATTAATTTCTTGGACGATTCATAGACACATAAAAAATATGAATGAAAAAGATGCCCATTTATTATTCAATAATAATAAAGTCAAGTACAAATTTATGTCCTAGAAGTAATAATGTGTCCGCCAGATTGGCTTCTAGGGCATACATCTAACAATCTCCCACTTGCACTAAAGCCAATTAGACATATATCTAAGTCCCATCTTCTCAAAGTGGGCTTCTGTCTTCTGCTGATTTAACTGCTTAGTGAGCGGGTCTGCCACGTTGTCCGTGGAGTCTACTCTCTACACCTCGACATATTTCTTCTCGAGGTATTCGCGTATGAGGTGAAAGCGCCGCTCTATGTGCTTGGACTTCTGATGAGACCTTGGCTCCTTAGCAAGAGCTATGGCGCCATTATTATCGCAGTAGAGTGTGATGGCATCCGATGGCATTACATCTAGCTCTGCAATGAATTTGTTGAACCAGAAGGCTTCCTTTGCAGCTTCAGAGGCGGCGATATACTCAGCTTCCATGGTAGAATCAGCAATGATCGGTTGTTTGGAACTCTTCCAATTTACCGTACCACCATTGCACAAGAACACATATCCAGATGTAGACTTTCTATCATCAATATCAGTCATAAAGTCTGAATCTGTGTATCCTTCTACCTTTAACTCCGATGCTCCTCCAAAGACCAAGAACAAATCTTTAGTTCTTCTTAAGTACTTAAGAATGTTCTTCACAGCTGTCCAGTGCTCTTCACCTGGATTCGACTGATATCTGCTAGTGACACTCACAGCAAGGGCTATATCAAGTCGTGTACACAGCATGGCATACATGAGGCTTCCTATTGCAGAAGCATAAGAAATCCTGCTCATGCGTTGAATCTCTTCAGATGTGTTGGGGCACATCTTTTTGGAGAGATGAATCCCATGCCTAAGGGGTAATAGACCCCTCTTGGAGTTTTCCATACTGAACCTCTTCAGTACCTCCTCTATGTACATCTTTTGTGATAGGCCAAGCATCCTTTTAGATCTATCCCTATAGACCTTTATCCCCAAAATGTAGGATGCTTCCCCAAGGTCTTTCATGGAGAACTCTTTTGATAACCAGACCTTGACCGAGGTTAGCATAGGAATATCATTTCCTATCAGGAGGATGTCATCCACGTACAGTACGAGGAACACGACAGCACTCCCACTAACCTTCTTGTAAACACACGGTTCCTCTTCGTTCTTGATGAACTCAAACGATTTGATCGCATCATTAAAACGAGTGTTCCAACTCCGAGATGCTTGCTTTAGTCCATAGATGGACCTTTGCAGCTTGCAGACCTTGTGATCACCATCACTGGAAGTGAAACCCAAAGGCTGCTCCATATAGATATCTTCATCAAGATATCCATTCAGGAAAGCAGTTTTCACATCCATCTGCCATATTTCATAATCATGAAATGCTGCAATAGCAAGCAATGTTCGAATGGATTTCAGCATGGCTACAGGTGAAAAGGTCTCCTGATAGTCAATGCCTTCGCGCTGACTATACCCTTTCGCTACTAGCCTTGCCTTATAGGTCTCTACCTTTCTATCCGAACCTATCTTCCTTTTATAGATCCATTTACATCCAATAGGTACTATACCTTCTGGTGGATCTACTAAGGTCCAGACTTGGTTGGAATACATGGAGTCTATCTCTGACTTCATGGCTTCCAGCCATTTCTCGGAATCGATATCAGATATCGCCTCGTCGTAGGTATTGGGATCCTGTACATGTTCCCTATCTTCCATGAGGAACATTTCCTCGGTGTCCTCTACTAGTATACCTAAGTATCTATCGGGAGGATGGGAGACCCTACTAGATCTACGAGGTGGAAGAGGTACTACGTGTACTGGCTCTGTATGAATAGGTTCTATAGGATCCATGACTCGTTGCTTTTCAGAGACTCTCTCTTCAAGCTCAATTTTTCTCCCACTGCCTCTATCAAGGATAAACTGTTTTTCCAGAAAGACGGCATGTCGGCTCACAAACACATTGTGATCCTCTGAGATGTAAAAATTGTATCCTAATGACTCTTTAGGATATCCAATGAAACGAGCACTTATGGTCCTAGGCTCTAACTTGTCCGCCTGTAGTCGCTTGACATGGGCCGGACATCCCCAAATCTTGAGATGACCAAGACTCGGCTTCTTACCATGCCATATCTCATACGGTGTGGTAGGAACGGATTTAGAGGGAACTCTATTCAATAAATAAATTACGGATAATAAGGCATCTCCCCAAAGAAACATAGGTAGATCAGTGAAGCTCATCATGGATCGGACCATATCCAATAGAGTCCGATTCCTCCTTTCTGACACCCCGTTGAGTTGAGGTGTACCCGGAGGTGTCCATTGTGAGACTATGCCATTTTTCTTGAGATAATCCCGGAATTTCCCACTAAGGTATTCTCCTCCTCGATCTGATCGAAGAACCTTAAGGATTTTTCCAGTCTGTTTTTCTACTTCATTTCTGAACTCTTTGAACTTTTCAAAAGACTCAGATTTGTATCTCATAAGATACACATACCCATATCGTGAATAGTCATCGGTAAAGATAATGAAGTATGAATAACGACCCCTGGCTAGCACATCGAATGGGCCACACACATCAGTGTGTACCAGGGTAAGTATTTCAGTGGTCCTCTCCCCATGTCCTACAAAGGGTAATCTAGCCATTTTTTCTTGAAGACAGGACTTACAAACTGGATATGACTCGGAAGTCAATGGGCCAAGAAGCCCATCTTTCTCCATTTTGTTCATTCTGTCCTCTCCAATATGGCCAAGCCTGAGGTGCCACAAATACTTCTGGTTTATCTCATCTCTGGATCTTTTAGATCTTATGGCATTCACCACTTGCTCAGACATATTCACAGACACATCAATATGCAAGTGATAGAGACTGTCAATCATGAAACCACGTGCAACTAATTTATTTCTAAAATAAATAGAATAACAGTCTTTATCAAATGTCATAACATGACCATCCTGTGCTAAACATGAAACAGAAATCAAATTTCTGCTAGCAGCAGGGACATAATAACAGTCTCTAAGTAATAAACTAAATCCAGATGGTAATCGCAGAGGAGATGTCCACAGCTACAGCGGCAACTTTTGCCCCGTTGCCAACCCGAAGGGTCACTGCACCTTCTGCCAGCCTCCTACTTTCGTTTAGACCCTGCATAGTAGTGCACAAATGAGCACTAGAACCAGAATCTATAACCCAACTAGAAGTAGAAGAAACCGTAAGGTTAGTTTCAATCACGAGCAAGTCTAGCATACCTTCAGAAGGTGTGTCCCTTTTGTTCTTCAGGCTCTCGAGGTATGAAGGGCAGTTCCTTTTCCAGTGGCCGTCGACATTGCAGTGGAAACATTTTCCCTTATCATTAGCCTTTTTCTTCTGAACTTCCTTTTTAGGCTTTTTGTCTTTCTTGTGCTTCTTTGCAGACTTCTTTTTCTTCCAAGTAGACTTTCTCTTGGAACCAGAAGTCAGCTCAGCAGCCAGAACAGAGCCCCTTGAACCTTTCAAGGCCCCTTCAACAGTTACCAACATATTCAACAATTCGGTCTTTGTGCATTCAATTTTATTCATATGGTAGTTTACTATAAACTGACCAAATGAATCAGGAAGGGATTGCAGGATCAGATCTATCTGCAGTTCCTTATGCATGGACATACCGAGCTTCTCAAGTTCCTCAAGGTCCTTGATCATAGTCAAACAGTGATCGTGGACAGACTGCCCCTCACGCATCTTTGCCTTGAAGAGCCTCTTGGACACTTCAAAGCGTGCAGTGCGGCTCTGCTCACCATACAACTCTTGCAGATGAGCCAGTATTTTCCTAGCAGTCTTTATGTTCTCATGCTGGCATTGAAGTTCGTTAGTCATGGATGCCATGATGTAGCACTTGACCCTAATGTCGTCATCAGTCCACTTCTGATGCGTCTCACGCTGATCATCAGTAGGACGTGCTGGTAACCTAGGGATATCATTTTCGAGCACATACCCTATTTTCTCACAATTCAGAACAATTTTCAGGTTCCTAAGCCAGTCTTTATAGTTGGTTCCGGTCAGTCTGTTGGTCTCAAGGATTCGGGTCAAAGGGTTTGAAGCTGACATTGTGATCTGTAGAGAGTAAAGATTCTAGTTAGACTTTGTACTTGAACTTAATTTGTTCTAGGGACTTTTAAAACAAATATGCTCCCACTATTTTCTCGAATCCCTCATACTCCCCTGATGGAGAAACAAAAACCCTACGCGACTAGAATTTTTAGTGGGTACTGCGGTCTCACCGATTTACATGCCGCCTCACCTAACAGTTATTGGTGACATATAAATGGATGAGTGTACAACTCTTGTACAATGCTTCTCAAGCAAATTGCAGTGGTACTTGGTCTCTAAGTGATGAAGACCTCACCTAACAGTTATTGGTCCCATTACTTAGTTAAGTCAGACCCACCGTATAACCGCAGAAATAAAGTCGTCATTGGGTCCTCACCTAACAGTTATTGGGCCCAACCACCTAAAGTCGTCATTGGGCCCAACCCCACCTTTACCCCGCAACATCTCATGTCTAATAGAGAGGTCCAGTCCTCCGATGCAACTTGCCCACTGTGTCCAGCCGAGACAAATCAACACCGAAAAGACCTTAGCAGCTCTACTACGGTGGAAGACCTATGGACTTAATATTGCATAATCAAGTCTTAGTGTTTGCAACTTGAGTTCTTCATAAGAGGTAATCGAACAATTGGCCAGGTAAGCAGGTGGGAGGCTCCCCTTACTCAGAGAGTAAGGTCCTAATTAAGTAACCACCTTATAGGCTTGCCTAGACTCCAATTAGATCAATTAATCTAATATGACTAACTTATGTTGGTTCACCCTCGACTGATTAGGGAGGTTTCGATTTAGGTCTCACTCGATCGCGTATTCACATCTCATGCAAATATAAATCTACCCGCATAAACATAAGCATTAAACATCCAGGCATTTATCAAAAATAAAATTAAATGGTGATGATCATGGATCCAGGATGGGGTCATTTTACAAGCACATGCACGTCAATTGGTTTGATCGTCTTCAACTCTGGACTCGATCTTGATCCTCTAGGTCCAATTGTGATCAACTTCTTGATCCATCTTCAATCAACCCTTGATCTTGATCCGCGCATGTTGAGCTTGTTGATGTACATATCGATCAACCATCGACGTGCAACACACATCACAGATTACATCCCAGATTGCTTTAAAAATTAAATAAAAATAAAAATAAAATTACAACCCTTTTCATTGAGACACACAGGTCTCTAATACATGAATTTAAGATGCACGCAGGCATCTGAAAATTAAAATTACATGCATCACAGAACATCGCAGAACATTTCAACACATTCAAAGGGTCCATCCATGATCATCACCATACGCATCACATGCATAAAAAATTATTTTCAGATCTGTAATTTAACTGATTATATCATCTCATGACTTGCTGATCATGCATGATTTGATTCTAAACATTTGTAATCACATTATTAATGCTTTAGAATCATTAATCTAAGCATCTAATAATTAGTATGCAGAAAAATCAGCAAGCTGAAAATTCTGCATACATAAATTTCAGCAGGCATAATCCATTAAATTTCAGATCTAAAATACCTTGAAAAATTTAATTCTAATCTTAATCTACATAACCTGGCTCTGATACCACTGTTAGCATCCCTCATATGTCATGAAAATTTCGAAATAATTTTCAGATTGCAGCGGAAAAACATATGCGGGATCCGTTCATCGCATGAACGTACTTTAAAACCATTCGTTTGTAGATAGATTAGAATTAAATTATTTTAAACCATTTTAAAATCATTAAGAAGATCAGATCTTCACCTTGTGCAGGTAGATGGTCTCCGCAAATCTGATTTACGTGGTATTTGATCAAGGCTCAGTGGAAGCCGCACACGCGTCCGGCCTCTACAGATATCCACACGAAGTACTGACTCGATCGAAGCCTTTGGATCTCACCGGGGTGCTAGCTCCCTTGCAGAGATGGCTATGGATGGCTGAAGTCCTCTCCTTTGAATCAACCTTTGATTGGCTTGAGAGGAGGAAGAAGAAGGAAGTGCCAAGGAAGAAGAAATGAAGGCTCTCAGCAGCCTTTTTCTTTTCCTTGCGCTAGAACCAAAAGAAGAAAGGGAAGGAGATCACATCACCCTTGATTTCTTCCCTTGTTGCTTGCAGATGGAAGGAGGAATGGGAGAGGAGGTTTGCTGCCGTGAAAGCCAAGGAAAAACATTAAGAATGCTGGCCGAAATCCCCTTCCCTTTTAATTCCTTAAGAGATAAGGATGAGTTCCTATTTTCTAGGAACTCATCTTTATCTCTTCTTTTGGCTAGTTAGGAGGGGCGTACGCCCCTCCTTTTCTCTCCACATTCGGCAGCAAGGGAGGGGCATACGCCCCTCCCTCTTATCCCTTTTAATTAGCCACTTAATCTTATTAAGTGGCTATTTGGTTTGGGTCCAATGCACGGGTTCAATTCTATTCAAAATAGAATTAGGTGCACTCATTTCCTTTCATTCCAAATCCTAATCCAGTTAGGATTTAATTGAACCATGACTCTATTGAACTCTTCAATCCTAATCCAATTAGGAGTCATGAGATTAATTAGATTAAAATTAAAATTAATTAGGACTTAAGAAAATTCTAATCTAATTAGGACTTGTTCAAATTTCAGCCCTAAGACAATTAGGACTCTAGAAATTCTATTCTAAATAGGATTCTAATTTAGTTTGAAATCCTAATCCAATTAGGACTCCATGATTCCCACTCCAAGTAGGACTCATGATCAAGTCCAATTAATTAAATCCAATTAATTAAATTAAATTGCAATCCGATTGCAATTATTCCTTCTTCTAGCCACTAACTCTTAGCGGGTTTTCATTTATCAATCTAATTGATTATTTGTGATTCCTAATCACATTCAACCATTAGATCGGTCAATACCTCTAATGTGTGTGACCCCATAGGTTCCACTCTGACTGGTAGTGAGATATATTGCGATCTCTATCACAATATCATTGAAAACTCCTTTCAATGGGTTGAAACAATTCCAACTCAACTCACCAGGGATTATCGACCATCGAGATGATCCCTGTGAGTCTCACCATCCACCAGTGACACCTAGCAGTATGTAGTGGCCACCCAGCAGAATAGAATGATGAACCTCTAGGTGCAGTTATCGTATGATACAGTCCTTCTATCGTGGATCCCTACAGATCGGAGGTCATGGAAAACTCGTCAAACCCCGTCGTCTGTCATATGTCTAGATTTATTTGACTTGAGTTCGATAGTGAAAAACTCTTTCTCCACTTTATATTTCTGCCCTGGCCAAGGTCTTAGAACTCAGTCTAACAAATCACATAGGATCACTCCTCTTCTATCAAGGTCGATAGATTCCATGTAAGTGCATACCCTACTCCTACAGTGAACTTACTGCAGCCAATCTACACTACAAGGACCCATATGGCTAGAGACCATGTATACGTGTAGTCAAACTACAATAACCTCACTGTGAGTAGCCGAAGCACCGCAGGTCAAAGGACCAGTTATACTACTGCAACATCAAGCAAGTCACTGACGAGTGGATAGACATCCAAGTGACTTCTTGTCTTGGTCACGCTCAGTACCCTTGTTCTCTAACAAGCACCTGCACTATCACTTCAGTGTCCCTACACTGTGGACTCGAGTCTCGTCCATCCAGAAGAAAAGTGATCTGTGCACTGATCGGATCGATCACCGTCCTCGTGATGATCCATTGATCAGGAGCATTTAGAAATTAATCACCAATGATACATGGCTCAAATTCTCAACTCTTGAGAATATGTATCATCATCTTATTAATTTCTTGGACGATTCATAGACACATAAGAAATATGAATGAAAAAGATGCCCATTTATTATTCAATAATAATAAAGTCAAGTACAAATTTATGTCCTAGAAGTAATAATGTGTCCGCCAGATTGGCTTCTAGGGCATACATCTAACAGGTAACACCCTGCTTTCAGATCTGAAATCTCTATTAATCGAAGCACATATCAAGAGAGAGGTGCTCCAAGGGCTAATGAAAAGGGTAAATGTCCTATGCCACAATCCACACCGCAAGGGAAGAATCCTGTTGAATGCTATAGTGCGGCGGGCGAGGTCATTTCGCCGTCGTTTGTCCCACCTGAGACCAACGTTTTGCATTGGTATGTGAGAAGGATGAGATCATAGGACCCTCTGAAGTCACTCCTTCCTCTCAGCCCGCTGATGAAGAAGGAAATGAAGGGAATGAAGAACATGATGAAGAAGCCCCTCCGATGGAGCTAGAAGCTTCAGATCTACCCATGTGCGTCTTGCGATGGATTCTTACGGGTTACAAATAGGGGGAAAACATGGAGGAAGATTAGAAGCACACCAATATCTTCCACACTCGTGTCAAGCATGCCAACAAGTCTTTAAACCTCATCATCGACAATGGAAGCTGCATGAACATCATATCCGAAGAAGTGCTGAAAAAGCTGAATCTGAAACCGGCACGGCATCCAAAGTCGTATCGGGTAACTTGGATCGAAGACTCCTCCATCCTTGTTAAACAAAGATGCTTGATCAGTTTTTCACTTGGTAAGAACTTCTGAGATGAAGTATGGTGCGATGTTCTGCCCATGAAGGCGTGCCATCTTTTTCTAGGAAGACCTTAGTTGTATGATCATAGTGTCAAGTATGATGGTCGATCTAATTGTTATTCTCTATATTGTGCCAGCAAAAGAGTTGTATTAAAGCCCCTTCGGATCACTGATTTTATCTCTGAAAATTTGATAATCTAACGGGTTATAACCATGAGAAAGTTTGAAGGTTGTAGCCGAGAGATTGGAATCATGTATGCACTAGTGTCTAGAGAAGTTGGGGCTGAAATTTCAGAAGTTATTCCTCCTGATTTCAAGTCTATATTGGATAATTTTTCTGATGTTGAGGATGATAGTGTTATTTTGATGATTAACACAACCATTGAGGAAATATCTAATTAGTACTACAAGTTAACGTGATACATCACTACTGAGTTCGACACTCTCGATACATTAGAAGAATGAGATCAAGATGTCTTTCAATGATTAATAATGAGATAAAATTTGTAATAGAAAAGGGATAGAGAATTCTAAATTCTAATTCAGCAAAGTTTCAAGTGAAATGTACTCTTAAAGGCAAAATAGTAATTTTCATTGTTAAGAGTATGTAGCACTACCATGGCATACATTCAAAATTGCTTGAAATATATTTTATTGATTGTATGGATGAGTCTAACCTTAAGATACAGCAAAGTGTGGAATGAGTCGACTCCAACAAAGGTAGAGTCGACCCTGGCACATCATGGAACCATCAGGCACATCTCTACAAAATGGCACGGATGAACAGTAGTGGAGTCGACCCCAAGTATGCTTGAGTCGACCCCAGGAGCGGAGCCGACCCCAAAGAACCTTGAGTCGACCCCAGCTTTAAGCCTCAAGAAAACAAGTCTCTGGAATTTACTGAGAGGGCTGACCCCAACTTTCCTTGAGCCGACCTTAGATGGAGCCTGTTAGAAGTATGCCCTAGAAGCCAATTTGGCTGACGCATTATTTTATTCTGGGACATAAATTTGTACTTGACCTAATTATGAATTTATTAAGTTGGGCATTCTTTTCATTCATGTTCTTATATGTCCATGAATCATCCAAGAAATTAATAAGATAATGACGCATATTCTCAAGAGTTGAGAATTTGAGGCATGTGTCATTGGTGATTAATTTCTGAATTGCTCCTGATCGATGGATCATCACGAGAACGGTGATCGATCCGCTGAGATTAGTGCACAGATCGCTTTCTTTGATGGACGAGTCTTGAGTCCACAGTGTGGCGACACTGGAGCAATTGTGCAAGTGCTTGTTAGAGAACAAGGGTACTGAGCGTGACCATAGCAAGTAGTCACTTGGATGTCTATCCACTCGTCAGTGACTTACTTGATGCTGCAGTTGTATGACTGGTCCTTTGACCTGCGATGCCTCGGCTATTCACAGTGAGGTTGCTGTAGTTTGACGAGCACATAAACATGAGCCCTAGCCAATTGGGTTCTTGTGGTGTAGATTGGCTGCAGTAGGTTCATTGTAGGAGTAGGGGTGCATCTAGATGGAATCTATCGATCTTGATAGGTTAAGAGAGATCCTATGTAATTTATGAGACTGAGTTCGTAAATCCTCGGCCGGGGTAGTATGTACAGTGGAAAAGGAGTTTTTCATTCTCGAACTTAAGTCGAATAAATCTTGACATATGACAAACGATGGGGTTTGACGAGTTATCCATGACCTCCGTTCTATAGGGATCCATGATAGAAGGACTGTATCACACGATAACTGCACCTAGAGGTTCATCATTCTATTCTACTGGGTAACCACTACATACTGCTAGGTGTCACTGGTGGATGGTGAGACTCATGGGGACCATCTTGATGGCCAATGATCCCCGGTGAGTTGAGTTGGAATTGTTCCAACCCATTGAAAGGAGTTTTCAATGATATTGTGATAGAGATCGTAATATATCTCACTACCAGACAGAATAGAACCTATGGGGTCACACACATTAGAGGTATTGACCGATTCGATGGTTGAATTGTGATTTGGAATTACAAATAATTTATAATTATCAATTTGATTGATAATTGGTAAACCCACTAAGAGTTAGTGAGTTGAAGAAGGAATAATTGCAATTTGATTGTAATTTAATTAGTTAATTGGATTTAATTAATTGGACTTGATCATATTAGACACGAGTCCTACTTGGAGTAGGATTCTAAGAATTCTAATTAGATTAGGATTTCAAATTAAATTAGAGTCCTACTAGGAGTAGGATTTCTAGAGTCCTAATTAGATTAGGACTGAAATTTAATATGTCCTAATTAGATTAGGATATCTTAATTCCTAATTAATTTTAATCTAATTAATTAAAAAACTCCTAATTGGATTAAGATTGAAGAGTTCAATTGAGTCATGGTTCAATTAAATCCTAATTAGATTAGGATTTGAAGGGAAAAGGAAATGGGTGCACTCAATCCTCTTTGGAAGAGGATTAGACCCACCTTGTACATGGCCCCACACCCCACTTAATTGGATTAAGCGGGCGTGCGTGAAATAGGGAGAAGAGGGAGGGGCTACGCCCCTCCTTTTGGCTGAATACATGAAGAAAAGAAGAGGGGCGTATGTCCCTCCTCTTTTCTTAGAGATAAGGATGGGAGATCCTAAATTTTAGGAGCTCCACATGCCATATATAAGAGAGAGAAAGGGGGCAGCACCCTAGTTTTTTCTCTCCCTCTTTTTCAGCCGTGTAGAACCACCTCTTCCCTTGGGTTTTTGAGCCGCAAGCAACAAGGGAATACGGCAGCAAAAACCCCTTTCTTCCTTCTTGGTTTCAGCCACAAGGAAAAACAAAAGGATAATGATGGAGCTCCTGCCTTTAAAAAGGAGGATAAAGGGGCAGCCGTGAAATGTGATTTTTCCCTTCCCAAGGAGCCGTGAACAGCATCCTATTCCTCTTGGTTTCAGCCGTGAAAGACAAGGAAAAACTAGGGAGGCATGCATCCCTTCTTTCATCCATTTTCTTTGGTTCCAAGAAAAAGAAAAAGAAAAGGCTGCAAGGGCTTTTTATTTTTCTTTTGATTCATCCTTCTTCTTCCTCTTAAGATCAATCAAAGAGTTGATAGATCAAGAGAGGATATCATCCATCAAAACAAATCTCTGCAAGGGAGCTAGCACCCCGGGGAGATTCAGGTGTTTGGATTGGTCCTCTGCCTCGTGTGGATACCCGTAGAGGCCGGACGCATGTGCGGCTTCAAGTGAACCTTCCAACAAATACCACGATCATCAGATTGCGGTAAATATCTACTCGCACAAGGTGAAGATCTGATCTTCCTAATATTATATAAAAATATTTAATCCTAATCTATCTACGAACGGTGATTTTAAAATAAGTTCATGCGATGAACTGAATCTCGCGCATGTCTTCCGCTGCGCGCAGAATTTTTCTGGAATTTTCTGCGGCGTGCGAGAGATTCCAACAGTGGTATCAGAGCCAGGTTGCGTAGATTAAGATTAGGATTAAATGATTAAGGCATAATAGATCTGAAAATTTAAAGATTATGCTTGCTGAATTTTTCTGCATGCAGAATTTTCAGCTTGCTGATTTTTCTACATGCTGATTTTCTATGCGATTAGATTAATGATTCTATTGATTTGTTAATGAGATTAAAAATATTTATAATCATATCTTGCATGATCAGCAACTCATAAGATGACATAATCTATTAAATATTCAGATTTGTAAATTTTATTTAATGCATGAGATGCATATGGTGATGATCATGGATGGACCCTTTAATTGTGCTGAAATGTTCTGCAATGTCTGAGATGTTCTGTGATGTTATGTGATGGCATGTAAATCAGATTTTTAGATGCCTGCGTGCATCTTATATTAATGTATTAGAGACCTGCGTGTCTCATGAAAAAGGGTTGTAACTATTATTTAATTTTATTTATTTTTAAAGTTATCTGGGATGTAATCTGTGATGTGTTTGCATGTCAATGGTTGATCGGTGCATGCCTCTACAAGCACGATTTGCGCGGATCGAGATCAAGGGTTGATTGGAGATGGATCAAGAAGTTGATCGCAATTGGACCAAGGGTGCTCAAAATCGAGTCAAGAGTTGAAGACGATCTAACCAATTGGCGTGCATGTGCTTGTACTATGACCCCATCCTGGATCCATGATCATCACCAGTTTAATTTTTGTTATTATGCCTGGATGTTTATGTTTATGTTTATGCATAGCGGTTAGATAATTATTTGCATGAGATGTAGATAATTAAATAAAAGAGACCTAAATTAAATCTCCTCGAAAAATATTAAGTCCATAGGTCTTCCACCGTAGTAGAGCTGCTAAGGTCTTTCCGGCATTGATTTGTCTCGGCTGGATACAGTGGGCAAGTTGCATCGGGGGACTGGACCTCTCTATTAGGCATGAGATGTTGTAGGGGTAAAGATAGGGTTGGGCCCAATAACTGTTAGGTGAGGGACCCAATGACGGCTTTGCTTCTGCGGTTATACGGTGGGTCCGACTTAACTAAGGAATGGGGCCAATAACTGTTAGGTGAGGTCTTCATTACTTAGAGTCCTGATAGCGCTACAACTTGCTTGAGAAGCATTGTATAAGAGTTGTACACTCATCATTTATATATCACCAATAACTGTTAGGTGAGGTGGCATGTAAATTGGTGGGACCGTAGCACCCCACTTGAAACTTAGAGTCGCAAGGTTTCCGTTTCTCTACCAGAGGAGTGTGAGAGATACGAAAAAATAGTGGGAGGTGTATTTGTTTTTTAAAAAAAAAAGGCCCTAAAACAAATAGAGTTCAAGTACAAAATTCTAACTAGAATCTTTACTCTCTGAGGATTATAAAGTCAGCTTCTAGACTCTTAACTCATATCCTATAGAACAACCGTTTGACCAAACCCAATTATAAAACTGGCTCAGCAAATTTCAAAATAGTTTTGAATTGTGAGAAATTAGGGTATATGCTAGACCATGGAATCCCTGTGTTACCAATCCGTCCAATTACTGGTCAGCGTAAGACGCATGCTAAGTGGACGAACAATAACAATAAAGTTAGGTGCTGCATAATGGCATCCATGTCCAATGAATTACAATACCAGCATGAGAACATGAAGACCGCCAGGAACATATTATATCACCTACAAGAGTTGTATGGTGAACAGAGTCACGCAGCATGTTTTGAAGTGTCCAAGAGGCTCTTCAAGGCCAAGATGCGTGATGGGCAGTCTGTCCATGATCATGGTTTGACCATGATAAAGAACTTAGAGGAGCTTGAGAAGCTCGGCATGACCATGCAAAAGGAATTGCAAACGGATTTGATCCCGCAATCCCTTCCAGCTTCATATGAATAGTTTAGAGTAAACTACCATATGAACAAGATTGTTTGCACTAAAATAGAATTGTTAAATAAATTGGTAACTACCTTAGGGATCTTGAAGAGTTCCAGGGGCATCGTTCTTGCTGTCGAGTTGGTTTCTACTTCCAATAAAGAGTCTACCTGGAAGAAGAAGAAGCCTGCGAAGAAGCAGAAGACCGAGAAAACGCCAAGCAAGGAAGTTCCAAGAAAAAGGCCAATTGCAAGGAAAAGTGTTTCCATTGGAAGAGGAACTGTCCTACATATATGGGAAGCATAAAGAACATGAAGGGTGACAGACCTTCAGAAGGTATGTCAGATATGCTCAGGATACTTAGGGACTGTTACCTGTTGCTAGCAGAAATTTGATTTCTGTATCTTGCTTAGCACATAAAGATTTTTATAAGACTAATGTTCCATTTATTTAAGAAATAAATTGGTTCAACATGGTTTTATGATTGACTGTCTCTATCACATACATATAGATGTATCTGTGAATGTATCTGAGCAAACAGTGAGTACCATAGGATCCAATAGATCCAGAGATGAGATAAATCTAAAGTATTTGTGGCACCTCAGGCTTGGCCATATAGGTGAAGACAGAATAAACAAATTGGAGAAACATGAGCTTTCGAGCTCATTGACTTTCGAGTCATATTCGATTTGTGAATCCTGCCTTCAAGGAAAGATGGCCAAATTACCCTTTGTAGGACATAGGAGAGGTCCACTACGATACTTACCCTAGTACACACTTATGTGTGTGGCCCATTCGATGTGCTGGTTAAGGATTGTAATTTTTACTTCATTTACCGATGATTACTCACGGTATGGATATGTGTTTGAGATACAAATCTGAATCTTTTGAAAAGTTCAAATAGTTCAGATATGAAGTAGAAAAATAAATAGGAAAACTCATTAAGGTTCTTGGATCGGATCGAGGAGGTAAACACCTTAATAGAGAGTTCCATGATTATCTCAAGGAGAATGGTATAGTTTCATAATGGATCCCTCTTGGTACACCTCAGCTCAATGGAGTGTCGGAGAGGAGGAATCAGACCCTATTGGATATGGTCACGTCCATGATGAGCTTCACTGATCAACCCTTGTTTCTTTAGGGAGATGCCCTATTTTCAGCTATTTACATATTGAATAGTGTTCCTTCTAAGTCTGTTCCTACCATACCATATGAGATATGACATGGTAAGAAGCTGAGTCTTGGTTATTTCAAGATTTGGGGATGTCCGGCCCAAGTCAAATGACAACAGGCGGACAAGTTAGAGGATAGGACAATTAGTACTCGTTTTATAGAATATCCAAAAAGTTATTAGGATACAATTTTACGTCCCAGAAAATCACAAAGTATTTGTGAGCCGACATGCTATCTTCATGGAAAATAGTTTATCCTTGATAGAGGTAGTGGGAGAAAAAATGAGCTCTAAGAGAAAGTCTCTGAAGAGCAATGAGCCATTGTGCCTATAGAACCTATTCATATTGAGCCAGTACATGTTGTACCTCCTCCACCTCGTAGATTTAGTAGGATCTTCCATCCTCCTGAAAGGTACTTAGGTATACTTACAGAGGATGTAGAGGAAGTGTTCCTCATGGGAGATAGGGATCAAGGTAAGGATCCCAATACCTACAAGAGGCGATGTTAGACATCGATTCCGAGCAATGGCTGGAAGCAATGAAGTCAGAGATGGACTCCATACATTCCAACTAAGTCTGAACCTTAGTAGATCCACCAGAAGGTATAGTACTTATTGGATGTAAATGGATCTATAAGAGAAAATTAAGTTCGGATGGCTAGGTAGAGATCTATAAGGCAATTGGGAATGATATTCCCATACTAACTTAGGTCAAGGTTTGGTTGTGTAAGGAATTCTCCTTGATAGACCTTGGGAAAGCATCTTATATTTTGAGAATTAAGGTCTATAGAGATAGATCTAAGAGGATGCTTGTCCTATTACAGAATATGTACATAAAGGGAGTGCTGAAGAGGTTCGGCATGAAAAACCTCTAAAAGGGAATTATTACCCCTTAGGCATGGGATAAATCTCTCCAAGAAGATGTGCCCCAACATATCTGAAGAGATTCAGCGGATGAGCAAGATCCCTTATGCTTCGGCTATAGGGAGCCTCATGTATACTATGCTATGTACGTGACTTGATATAGTACATGCTGTGAGTGTCACGAGCATATATCGGTCAAATCCAGCCAAGAAGCGCTAGATAGCTGTGAAGAACAGTCTTAAGTACTTGAGAAGAACTAAGGACATGTTCTTGGTCTTTAGAAGAAGATCAGAGTTGAAGGTAGAAGGATGCACACATATTGATGATAGAAAGCCTATATCAGAATATGTGCAATAGTGGTTTAGTTAATTGAAAGAGTTCCAAACAACCGATCATTGTATATTCTACCTTAGAAGCTGAATGTTTAGCCGTATCTAAGGGTGCAGTGGAAACCTTCTGGTTTAATAAGTTCATTGCTGAGTTAGGTGTAATGTCATCAGATGCCATAACACTCTACTGCGATAACAAAGGCACCATAGCACTAGCTAAAGAGCCAAGGTCTCACCAGAAGCCGAAGCACATAGAGCGGCGGTTTAACCAAATAAGCGACTACCCAGAAAAGAAATAAGTAGAGGATCAGAGAGTAGACTCCACAGGAAATGTGGTGGACCCATTCACTAAGCAGATAAGTCAGCAGAAAACTGAAGCACATCTTGAGAAGATGGGGCTTAAGTTTATGGCTGATTGGCTTTAGTGCAAGTGAGAGATTGTTAGAAGTATGCCCTAGAAGCCAATTTGGCTGACGCATTATTTTATTCTGGGACATAAATTTGTACTTGACCTAATTATGAATTTATTAAGTTGGGCATTCTTTTCATTCATGTTCTTATATGTCCATGAATCGTCCAAGAAATTAATAAGATAATGACGCATATTCTCAAGAGTTGAGAATTTGAGGCATGTGTCATTGGTGATTAATTTCTGAATTGCTCCTGATCGATGGATCATCACGAGAACGGTGATCGATCCGCTGAGATTAGTGCACAGATCGTTTTCTTTGATGGACGAGTCTTGAGTCCACAGTGTGGCGACACTGCAGCAATTGTGCAAGTGCTTATTAGAGAACAAGGGTACTGAGCGTGACCATAGCAAGTAGTCACTTGGATGTCTATCCACTCGTCAGTGACTTACTTGATGCTGCAGTTGTATGACTGGTCCTTTGACCTGCGATGCCTCGGCTATTCACAGTGAGGTTGCTGTAGTTTGACGAGCATATAAACATGAGCCCTAGCCAATTGGGTTCTTGTGGTGTAGATTGGCTGCAGTAGGTTCATTGTAGGAGTAGGGGTGCATCTAGATGGAATCTATCGATCTTGATAGGTTAAGAGAGATCCCATGTAATTTATGAGACTGAGTTCGTAAATCCTCGGCCGGGGTAGTATGTACAGTGGAAAAGGAGTTTTCCATTCTCGAACTTAAGTCGAATAAATCTTGACATATGACAGACGATGGGGTTTGACGAGTTATCCATGACCTCCGTTCTATAGGGATCCATGATAGAAGGACTGTATCACACGATAACTGCACCTAGAGGTTCATCATTCTATTCTACTGGGTAGCCACTACATACTGCTAGGTGTCACTGGTGGATGGTGAGACTCATGGGGACCATCTTGATGGCCAATGATCCCCGGTGAGTTGAGTTGGAATTGTTCCAACCCATTGAAAGGAGTTTTCAATGATATTGTGATAGAGATCGCAATATATCTCACTACCAGACAGAATAGAACCTATGGGGTCACATACATTAGAGGTATTGACCGATCCGATGGTTGAATTGTGATTTGGAATTACAAATAATTTATAATTATCAATTTGATTGATAATTGGTAAACCCACTAAGAGTTAGTGAGTTGAAGAAGGAATAATTGCAATTTGATTGTAATTTAATTAGTTAATTGGATTTAATTAATTGGACTTGATCATATTAGACACGAGTCCTACTTGGAGTAGGATTCTAAGAATCCTAATTAGATTAGGATTTCAAATTAAATTAGAGTCCTACTAGGAGTAGGATTTCTAGAGTCCTAATTAGATTAGGACTGAAATTTAATATGTCCTAATTAGATTAGGATTTCTTAATTCCTAATTAATTTTAATCTAATTAATTAAAAAACTCCTAATTGGATTAAGATTGAAGAGTTCAATTGAGTCATGGTTCAATTGAATCCTAATTAGATTAGGATTTGAAGGGAAAAGGAAATGGGTGCACTCAATCCTCTTTGGAAGAGGATTAGACCCACCTTGTACATGGCCCCACACCCCACTTAATTGGATTAAGCGGGCGTGCGTGAAATAGGGAGAAGAGGGAGGGGCTACGCCCCTCCTTTTGGCTGAATACATGAAGAAAAGAAGAGGGGCGTATGTCCCTCCTCTTTTCTTAGAGATAAGGATGGGAGATCCTAAATTTTAGGAGCTCCACATGCCATATATAAGAGAGAGAAAGGGGGCAGCACCTAGTTTTTTCTCTCCCTCTTTTTCAGCCGTGTAGAACCACCTCTTCCCTTGGGTTTTTGAGCCGCAAGCAACAAGGGAATACGGCAGCAAAAACCCCTTTCTTCCTTCTTGGTTTCAGCCACAAGGAAAAACAAAAGGATAATGATGGAGCTCCTGCCTTTAAAAAGGAGGATAAAGGGGCAGCCGTGAAATGTGATTTTTCCCTTCCCAAGGAGCCGTGAACAGCATCCTATTCCTCTTGGTTTCAGCCGTGAAAGACAAGGAAAAACTAGGGAGGCGTGCATCCCTTCTTTCATCCATTTTCTTTGGTTCCAAGAAAAAGAAAAAGAAAAGGCTGCAAGGGCTTTTTATTTTTCTTTTGATTCATCCTTCTTCTTCCTCTTAAGATCAATCAAAGAGTTGATAGATCAAGAGAGGATATCATCCATCAAAACAAATCTCTGCAAGGGAGCTAGCACCCCGGGGAGATTCAGGTGTTTGGATTGGTCCTCTGCCTCGTGTGGATACCCGTAGAGGCCGGACGCATGTGCGGCTTCAAGTGAACCTTCCAACAAATACCACGTTCATCAGATTGCGGTGAATATCTACCCGCACAAGGTGAAGATCTGATCTTCCTAATATTATATAAAAATATTTAATCCTAATCTATCTACGAACGGTGATTTTAAAATAAGTTCATGCGATGAACTGAATCTCGCGCATGTCTTCCGCTGCGCGCAGAATTTTTCTGGAATTTTCTGCGGCGTGCGAGGGATTCCAACAGAGCCGACCCCAGAAATGCTTGAGTCGACCCCAATGGAGTCGATCCCAACTGAACATGAGTCGACCCCAAGGCTATGTCGTTCAAAACTGTCTCTCTGGAATCCCTGAGAGAGTCGACCCTAATGGAACTTGAGTCGACCCCACTGTAGCTTGAGTCGACCCCAAAAGGAGTTGAGTCGACCCCAGTGAACAATAGCTGAAATACAAGGTTCTGTGATTCCTGAGAGGGCCGACCCCGCTGTAGCAGGAGTCGACCCCAGTGAAAGTTGGGTTGACCCCAGTGAAAGTTGAGTCGACCCCAAGTATGATGAATAGTGGTTTGAGTCGACCCCAGAAAAGTTTGGGTCGGCCCCAGCCCGGGCAGAAGCATAACGGCTAGTTCTGCAGAAGTACTTTTTGACCTTCCAACGGCTAGTAACGGATAGTTTTTCAAATCTAACCAATGGGGAGTAACCTAAACATGTGGGAAAGTCTTTATAATGATACTATTCATCAGAACAAGTAATCCTTTACATGAAAATCAAAGCTTACTCAAGAAAGATTAAGCCCTAGTATTCTTCATCGAGGTGCTTCATTCAAGAGTCAAAAGGAAGTGGTTGAGCAGATCAAAAGAGGCATTAAGAGCTCCACCAACCCTTGAAGAGTGAAGCATTCCTTGACAAAGAAGAGAAGAGCCTTATCAAAGCGATAACTATATTCTAACTCTTCTTTGTAGCTTATAATTGTTATATCTGCTCATCTAGCAGTTTCAACATTCTTCTTCTTAACAATCTTGTAAGGTTTGTTGGTGAGCCCGTAAAACCAATGGTATAGATTTGTTGGTGAACCTGTAAAACCAACGGTGAAGGTTTGTTGGTAAGCCCGTAAAACCAACATAGGTTTTTGGTGATCCCGGAAAAACCAAAGTGTAAAGATTTTTGGATTGTGAGCCCGGAAAACAATCCAACTGTAATCCGCGGGATTATAGTAAATTCTCAAGGGGTCGCTTGGGAGTGGACGTAGGTGCATAGGAGAGCACCGAACCACTATACTTCTTGTTGTTTGTATTGTGTATTGTTCTAACTTCACTACTTGCACTTAATCTATATTAACTAAATCACTCACTCATCAATTAACATAATTAAGGAATCGAAAATCAAGAAAAACGAATTCACCCCCCCTCTTGGCTTGTCACCTTGGGCAACAAGTGGTATCAGAGCGAGGTGCCCTCATAGTATTTGTTGATCTTACAATCAAGAGTCAAAGATCATGATAACCCAAGTAGGATGTTTTATTAGCGAGGGACAATCCACAAATAGACCACCCTTATTTAATGGCACTAATTATACTTATTGGAAAGCTAGGATGAGGATATTCATTCAAGCACTAGACTATGACTTATGGAACATCATAACTAGGGGGCCACACACACCCACAGTTAGTTGATAAGTGCTTAATAATTTATAATTTAGCTATCTTTTCATAGTACTTATCAATGTTCTTAAACTGATAAATACATATTTTACCATGAAATTGAATAAACATTGAAATAAATTTAAAATATGGTAAGAAGTAAATAATTCTTTTCTTAAAACAGACTCTGAACTTGTCTCTCTCCTGATTGCGATCTTTCATGAAAACATATAAGGAGGAGATTGTGTTGACCCGGTTTAGTAACCTGATGGAGTTGTAATCAAGCTCAGGCTATGATTAAATAGGTCTTGGTCCTGATTAGATAATTATTTTTGTATGAGGAAAAAGGTTTGATTAACCCTTTTTATTAAGTCATGATCCTGTTTTTAGTCTTGTCGAGTCCGGTCTGAAGTAGTTTAGCAATAATTAAATTTAAATGACATTGGGCTCGAGAACAAGTTCAAGCAAATCAACGATCATGACCCACCTCAAATCCAAAGCCAATTCCCAACCAATTCCTTATCTGCCTTCATATAAAATTTATAATTTTAAAACAAAAAAAAAATAATTAAATATCCACAGTAATTTCGGGAAAAATTACTGGATTCACTGTTCATATGAACAGTGTTCCGTGAAAACACTGTTCATATGAACAATTTACAATATATATATATAATAAAATAAATAAAAACTCCACTGTTCATCTTCTTCCCCCCTAGTGCATCACGGCCGAGATTCGCGTCCTCCCTTCCGTTCCAGCCACGAGTCCCACGCGGTGTAGCTAGCGACCAGCTCCCCCGCGATCATCGCGCGTGCAGCCAGCATCCCAACCACATCATTGCCATCCTCATCATCCGGATCGATTCCCAGCTCCAATCCCTGAGATTCAGCCTTCTCCGCGATCATCGTCCGCCTAGCATCCAAGCATCTACGACGTCTCCCCTTCCGGATTGATTCCTAGCACCAAACCGTGATCGGCTCCCAGCAGCCGGTAACCCAGCACGGCATCCATCTCCAGCTCTGTCCCCGTCTTCTCCGAGATCTAGACATCCGCATCAGCCTCCCAACGATCCCGCGGCCATCTCGTCTTCTTCCGTCCACCTCCCATCGATCTAGCGGCCAGCTCCATTTTCGGCCATCTACAATCAATCCGGCGCTCCACAGATCACGTATTCCTCCCAAGATCCATCCATTCTTCCACGGATTGACGCCCTTCATCCTCTTCGTCCGCGATCTGCCCTCCGGCATCACGCCCCGGAATCAGCCGCCCGTGATCTCTTCTCCCCGAATGAGCACTCCAGACAGCTATAAAAGGAGGAGGGTGGCCATCGGCAACGTGAGAGCTGGGTTCGAGAGAAAAACAGGGGAGGTCCTGTTTCGGTGAAAAGAAAGAAGAGGCCGAACCAGAGAAATAAAAAAGAAAAAGAAAGAAGGGGGGAGAGAATACTTTGGGTATTTTGGGAATGGAGGGAGGCTGGGAGCAGATCAATTAGTGAAAGAAATTGAGGCGGATGGCGTGGAGCATCTCAGCAAGCCGATCAAAGTCGCCGAGCATCATGAGTGGCTGAATCCTGGTTTAGGGGTTTGATGAAGCCGTGGATGAGTATTTATGTTGCATTTCTTTGATTTTTAGCGCTGTAAGACAGTTGCATATTCAATGAAATTATGATCTTGAAATGTCTTGTTTAATTTGTGTAAGATGTTTATCTTGTAGAAAGTCTTTGTATGAATTAATCTAGTTTATCAAAATCGAATCCAATACCTGTGGTTTGGAGGAGATTGCTATGCAACTAACGAATTTATCTTTGAGAAATTAATCATCAGATGAATCATGCTAAATAGGACAGACCATGCATATCCTTAGAGAAGATGGTTTGTACCAGGCTTAGATGACTCATACTGTGGGTTAGATTTCAACTTTTTGTATGATTGCCCTAACTTGTAGTTAAGAGCAATCAGATCATACACACATCTAAGTCATTGAAAGCATCACACTTACGAATCCATCAGTGGATTCTAACCCTAAACATCTCTCTCCATAGATAATTCATACTATTACATCCATATTAATTTTTAGTTTTTATCATTCACTCTAGCTTATACTCTTTGAAGTAATTATTTGATTAGAAAAAATAACTTATTCTCCAATCCCTGTGGACCGACACCCATAATCACTATCCTACATGATACATGCTATTGCGTGGTTTATTTTTGAAATTGAAAGAATCGATCAATTTTTGGCGTTGCCGGGGATTGCTAGCATAGTTATTTTTTCTTTCATATATAAAAAAAACTTTTAAAAAATATGTATATATATATATATCTAAGATAAAAATATTTTCTATTATTGTTACTTTTCTTATCTCCTTTTTCTCTCTTACTAATTTTTAATTTTTTTTTTTTATATTATTTGATCAGAAATCGAGAAAAAAATCTGGGATGATCAAAAGGAGAATTGCTGGAAAAGGAATGCTGTAGAGGTTTGCTTAAAAAATTTTAAATTGCTGGAAAAATTCTCTTTGGTAACCTCTAAACCTTTCTTGTTTAAATTGATTATTAGCTTGAAATTTTGTGGTGATTGTTTGATTTTAATTTCAGCAAAATTGTGAATGCATGCCTGATACACATACACCAATTAATCTGCACTTAGTAAGGGCAATCACCCCAATAAGATAAGAGCCGGATTTCATCACCAGACTCTTGCCCAGCTTAGGTGAACTCAATCTCACATAGTGTCACTTTAATTAAAATCAATTAGACGTTAGCTCCTAGGGACATTCGAGCTCAATAGGACGAAGATCACCGAAAGTTGCACCAATTTCGCTCTGTGGCTTAGTTGATCTAAGCAAACTTTGTCCCTATAAGGGAGACAGTTCATCTGCTCGAGGCAAGTGGTTTTTAAGTAGGACCTTTGCGAACGCATTGTGACCCCTCCACTTACCTGGGATCTTACCTGGTCAACTCAGTTCATTAGACCGGATTGGAGGCTTAGGTGCCCTCTTCAAACCAATTAGGAGCTATCTAGTGATTTTAGGACAAATACAAGGATTGATGTGTTTTTTTTTTATTGCATGCTTGACTGATCAAGTACTACTGTATGCAAGGGAGTCGTTCTAGAGTACGTGACCTATTACCTTTTGACCCTGAAATAGAACGGACCCTTAGGAATATTCGAGCTGAGATCAGAACAATAGAATCATCCCCACCTCCTGAGATGGCTGAAGAACAACCCAAACTCCTGAGGGAGTACTTTACTCCCTCCATTTACACTTCCCCATCTTGCATTCGATTACCTGAAGTAGCAGCTGTACAATATGAAATAAAGTCTAGTGTGATCCAAATGCTCCCATCTTTTTATGGGCTCACCAATGAAGACCCACATAAACACCTAGATGAATTTCTTGAGATTTGCACCACTGTCAAGATTCAAAATTTCACTGATGATGCTCTAAAACTTAGATTATTCTTCTTCTCCCTTAAAGATAGAGCCAAGCAATGGCTGAATTCTTTAGAAGCCAATTCGATTCGTTTCTGGGATCAAATGCAACAAGAATTTTTTAAAAAATACTTTCTATAGGAAGAACGAACCAGTTTAGACGTGCCATTACAAGCTTCTCCCAAATCGAGGGAGAAGAATTTCATAAAACTTGGAAGAGATTTCGGGACCTAATCCGTAAATGCCCACATCATCAAATACCTAAATGGCAGCTAGTGCAATGTTTCTATGACGGATTGACTGAATGAAACCGTCAGATGATCGATGCCGCATGCGGGGGGACATTCATGCTTCAAAATGAGCATGAAGCATGGCAATTATTTAAAAATCTTAATGAAAACTTCCTCCACCATGCTTCCTGTTCTCGTCAAGCACCCCCGAGTTCTCAAAGAAAAGGGACCATTTGTGAAATAAGTCATTCTATGGACCTGTCTAGCAAGAAGATTGACCAACTGATGATAGGTGGGCATTTCATTAACTCTTCCCAAGCACAAGTGTGTACTATCTGTTCTAGCCCATCCCATCCTATTCATGAGTGCCCCTCAGCACCCCAATTCTCCAAACTCGTGCAAGAACACATCAATGCTGCTCAAACCCAGTCCAGACCGGGTAATGACCCATTTTTCAATACATATAACCCAGGATGGCGGAATCATCCAAACTTTTCTTGGAAGCAGCAAGCTTCGAATACTGCCCAACCCTACTCCCAAAATTTTCAAACCTCACAAAATATTCATCCCTACCGTCCCTCGACTCAACTTCAACACACTCCTCCTCCACCCCAAAGAAACACAGCCTTTGAGGAGAAAGTGTTGAATGCCCTTCAAGGTTTGGAAACCATTACACAATTGGTGCACTCTCACACGCAATCCATCACCAAGCTAGAATCCCAAATGGGGCAACTAGCTAATGCACTGAACAAGCGAGAGCAAGGAAAGCTTCCAAGCCAACCACTAAGTAATCCTAGGGGACAATACATGGCTCAAGAAAATCAACTAAATGCAATTCATCATGAACAAGCCAATGCTTTGACTACCCTAAGGAGTGGACGTGTAGTAGACAATAAGATTGGGGAAGATAACAATAAGGAAGGTGAAGAAGAGGATAGACATGTGTCGAATGAAAATCTAAAACCTTCTTCTTCTTCAGCTAGTCCACCTTCTGCCAAAACTCACATCCCAAAGGCCCCATTTTCTGAAACTCTTAATTCACCCTCTCCCTTTGACAGAAAGAGAACTTCACTAGAGGAGATGATAGAGGTTTTCAAACAAGTGAAGATCAACCTTCCGCTTCTTGATGCTATTAGACAAGTTCCCTCCTATGCCAAATTTCTCAAAAACCTTTGTACCCAAGAGCGAAAATCTAGGACACATGTGCCTAGAAAGGTCTTGTAATAACCCCCCAAAAAAAATTTAATTTATATAAAAAAGGATAGAATAGTCCTTTAAAATTGATATAAGGGGTAAAATTGGAAGGAATCAAAAGATAATGGTATAGTTGTAGATGCGTTGAAGTGGTAAGGGTAAAATTGGAAAAGAATCAAAAGTTAATGGCATAACAGTAGATATGTTGAAGTGTTAGGGGCAAACTGAAAATTTAATAATATTAAATAAAGGGTGAATAGTGTTTGATGTGACTTAATTCATGGGTTTGAGCTGGCTGAGGCGTTGGATTGAAACAGAGAGGGGGGAGTCACAGACGGATAGAGAGAAGAAAAAGAAGAAGAGGAAAAGAAAGGAAGAAAAGAAGAGGAAGAAGAAGAAGAAAAAGGAAGGGAAGGGAATCCCGGTTGCGCTGCCAGCTGAAGAAAAAAGTGTAGATCTCCTTCTCCTCTATGCAAGGACCTCGATTTTCAAAAAAAAAAGGATAAATATCCATCCCTATTTAGTCTTTTGATGACATTAGGCTATACAAAGGGTGGATGTAGTCTAGAGGGGTCGGATAAGGGTTGTAGAGGTGGTTAAAAGAGGAAGAATCGGATTTCGACAAATTTTTCCGGCACTACGGAAAAATTGTGTCGAAGTCCCAACTTCGGTGAATTATTTCGGGGGTCAAACGGCCTCCGATGGTGATGCATGTTACTATTCTGGAATCCCCTATGAGCGTAGAATGTTAGGTAAAGATTTCATAAAATTTGGAGTTTGGAAAGTGGATCAAATCTGGGATGAAGTAACCGGCTGTCGGTCTAGGTTACTGTTCATCTGGGTGGAAAAATAAGGAATTTCATGCCATAATAGGATATTAAGCCTAGATTAAGCTAAGAGGGACCTTGTACTCATGCAAGGGAATCCCTAGTACACATAAATGATGAGTTAATTAATAGAAAAAGAAAAAGAGAAAGAAAAGAAAAGATTTAGGGAACGGAGGAGTTGAATCAATTAAAGTTCTTTATATTATAATTGGCACGTAGATTATAGCCCTTGATACAAGACTAAATATATTGTAAATGCATGTATTAGTTGGGCAAGAAGCTAGAAAACAAGAAGAAGAAGTTTTCTACTGCCTACCATAAAGTTTTGGAGGCGTATCGAGGCCGTGCCGGATCGGCAGGTGAGTGGGAGTCATGTACTTTGCACCATGAGCATCCTTAATTCATTTTCATGAATGTCTCCAAGTATGAATTGATTCCACTTGAGCATATTGATTGATATTGTAGTATATTCCTCTATAATCTTGATTCTCTATGCTTGATTATTTTGTACATGCATTTGAGGGAACATTGAGAGGAATTACAAGGGGTAGATGAGTAGTTAAATTGGTTCCAAATTGTGAAATGACTTCTTTTGTAAATTGATTTCATTTCCTCTATTTCAAAGACTTGTGAGTGGTAGCTTTGATTATACTCCTTTATGAATAGTTAAATTGGATCCGAATTGTGAAATGATTTCTTTTGTAAATTGATTTCATTTCCTCTATTTCAAAGACTTGTAGAGCCCTTCTCATGGTATATTGAGTTGCATTGCACTCCCTCGACCCCTCACTCCCAACCCTGATGTTAGTTTATGATTGGGTCATGATCGAGTGAGTGGTAGTCTTGATCATACTCCTTTTTAGTAGAGTATTGGGAGGGTGCATTATGGTATTTATGCATGGCTTGGCAGTATCTACAGGACACCTATAGTCGATGGGGTTAGACATCGGCCTGTGTGCACATAGTAGCCTTATGGTGGGCGGAGCCCAGTTCCTTCCTAGGGGGGATACGGCCCTAGCCGTAGGATCGGCCGGTCCTACGATTTATATTCTGCTTGCCGCCGAGCATAGTAAGAACCCGCGAGGTGCAGTATGGCTTTCCGCGGATGTAGAATTTCTGCGAGGTGCCATTTAGTATATAGATGTGAGATGTTCCTATGGATTTCTGTTCTGAATACTGGCCAGTATTTACATGATCAGTGTAGGTGTCTTATCCTGCATATGCATGTGACAATAGGGAGTTGTTGTGGTTCGCCTGGGGCGTAAAACCCACCTTTCGACAGCTGTCTAGTGATGACCTTGCATATTGACACCCGATTTGCATATTTCAGTGTTATAATCTATTTGTCTTATTCTGCATATGCATGTGATCGTGGGAAGTTGTTGCTGGTTCGCTTGAGGCGTAAAACCCACCTCCCAACAGCTGTCTAGCATTTACATTATCGGTATGGTGTCTTATCCTGCATATGCATGTGACAGTAGGAAGTTGTTGCTGGTTCGCCTGGGGCGTAAAATCCACCCCCCGATAGCTGTCTAGCATTTATATTATCGGTATGGTGTGTTATCCTGCATATGCATGTGACAGTAGGGAGTTGTTGCTGGTTCGCCTGGGGCGTAAAACCCACCTTCCGATAGCTGTCTTGTTGATGATTCAGCCTATTGACACCTGATTTATATATTTTAGTACTGTAACCTGTTGAGCATATTCATGTTATCATACATACTTATTTGATTATTCTATATATGCTCCAGATGAGTTGATTGGGATTGTGATGATTTACTCCATATTTCTTATGTTGAGTTATGCGTATCATGTTCTTGATAACTGCTCATATGCTCTTAAGATTTTACCTCGAACCATGATTATATCTGGTCTCATGTGCATAGTACTCTCTACTCCACTCACTGAGTATTCATATACTCACTCCCTAGTTTGGTGTTTTTGATTGCAGGGCAGGTATTGTATAGAGAGGAGCAGGATTAGTGGTTGCCAGCTAGGTGTGCCGCTCCATAGTATAGTATAATGTAGATAGAGGTTTATACCCTTTTGGTGTATTATAAACCTTCTGTTGTATATAGTGTATAGTTACAGTCATAGATCCTGTTGTGGATATGGGTTTGACCATGGATGGATTGGGAAGCAGGTATATATATATGTGTGCAGATCAGTTGTGTGCCTGTGATAATGTATTGCTATATATTGTCCAGGTTTATTATATGACAGATTATGTGATTTCTGCTCTGACAGGTAGTGTGGTATATGTATTGAGATAATCCTGACAGGTCACCATAGGAAAGGTGATCATTTTATGCATGCATCATGCCAAAATTTTTAGAATTTATTGATGATTGATAGGTAGTAGGGTTCTACGTGGTGGCTGGTGGCCTTATGCCTACCCGCACCCTAGGACCGTCGCGGCGGCCCGCCGGAAGCAGGGCGGGGGTCGTGACAGGTCTTCCTAACTGAGCAAGTGAGTTCTATTCTCCAACACAACACCCCTCCGAAATTCAAAGATTCTGGTGCTCCCACCATCTCCTGTGTCTTAGAAAATAATTTCATTGATCGAGCACTCTTAGATCTAGGGGCAAGTGTCAACCTTTTACCTTATTCAGTTTATGAGAAACTTGGTTTAGGTGAGTTAAAACCAACCTCGGTATCCCTTCAATTGGCTGATCGATCTGTAAAAACACCACGTGGGATAATTGAAGATGTTCTTGTCAAGGTAGACAAATTCTATTTTCCAGTAGATTTCATCGTCCTTGATATGGAACATGAACCTAATCCTAAGAAACAAATTTCCGTGATCCTTGGGCGCCCCTTTTTGGCAATAGCCAATGCATGCATCAATTGTAGAACAGGGGTAATGAACATATCATTTGGGAACATGAAGGTAAAATTAAATGTGTTCAATGCAGCCGACCAACCCGCGAGGGAAGTTGAGTGTTTTATGATAGACAAAATAGATGACCTCATAGAAGGAGATGCAAAAACTACCTCACTATGTCTGGCTGAAGATAATAAACTTAGCGCTTGTTGGGAGGCAACCCAATTCTCCTAGATTTCTTTAACATTGAGGACAATGTTAGGTTTAGGTTTGGAGGTATTTTTAAGCATTTTTGGTTTTATTTGCATCTCTTGCATTTATTTTCACTTCACAATGTCAGGTTTATGTATGGGGGTCTTCATCTTGATTTTCATCCCAACAAAATAAAAAATAATAATAATAATAAAATGAAATTCATCTTTTTTAAAAAAAGATAAAAAAATTGTGTTCATTTTTTTTAAAAAAAGAATAATAAATAATAATAATAATAAATTAAAAATAATAAAAAAAAAGTTTTTAAAAAATCTAATGCAAGAATGATAAACACACAAGGTATATAAAATCTAAAAAGCCCAATGACTAGTCGGAAGTAATACAAATTTAAGTTCTTTTTATTAAGTCTCTCTTAGGGAGTTGTAAGCTAATTAATACTTTAGAATTTTACTACACACTGGCCGACCCTTTTAAGGTCTAGGCTCGACATTATGTTGATAGTATAGTAGTAACCTTGAACCCTGATGAATCATACTTATCTAATCCAAAAAAAAAAACCATCAATAAAAATGGATTTAGTCAGGAACATCGAAAAGGGCTACCTTTTGTCAAAGGTCAAGTGGGCTTGTGATGAGGACTCCGAGCATAAGTCCGTAGGGGAGTCTTGATGCCCGACACCTTGTGCCAACTGGTGTGAGAGTTGTCGACTGATTGCTCGTTACACGGAGAAATCACCACAAGAGTAAAAATGCACAATTTATACATTTTTCTTTATGATAAAAAAAAACTCTGTATTGATCTTGTAAAAGACAATAGTGTGAAAGCCATCATTGTAAAAATTTGAGTAAACTGTAATATTACAGGTAAAGCCCGTGAGGTACTAAAGTAAACATCCACAACTCTTGAAATCCTGCAGATAAGATGATTTTGAATCAGTGAGCAGGTCCTTTCGACCAATCCTTGGAAACTACTAGTATTAGCAATATTTTGGAGATCTGAACTCTTAGGTTGTGTACGGTTCAGATTTCACCGAGCACTCCAGTATAAATAACTCTTACAACTTTCTAACGAAAACTTAATGACCTCAACTTGAATTGCATTTTGACCTAGGATTTGGGCTGACTTAGTAAATAAAACCGTGTGTGCTTTGAAATTCTTATCATTTATGTATCTTAAAATTAGATTTTAATAATAATAATAATAAAGGAAGTTTTTGAAATTCTTAGCTTGTATGCATTTGGAATTTGATTTTCACTTCATAGATCAATCGATCTAAAATAATAATAATAATAATAATAATAATAATAATAATAATAATGATAATAATAACAATAATAATAAATGATTTATTTTAAGATTGAAGTTTGTGGGTATCTTCACTAGAAATCCTCACGAGACTATAACTCGTCCACTAGGGTAACCTAGGGGTTTAAAGCCTTGTTGCATATGCTAAATGCAATCGCGATTCCTGCGAAAGTGAGTTAATTTATTTTCTATTTTGCTCGAGGACTAGCAAAATGTAGGTTTGGGGGTGTGATAAGTGCTTAATAATTTATAATTTAGCTATCTTTCCATAGCACTTATCAATGTTCTTAAACTGATAAATAAATATTTTACCATGAAATTGAATAAACTTTGAAATAAATTTAAAATATGGTAAGAATTAAATAATTCTTTTCTTAAAACAGACTCTGAACTTGTCTCTCTCCTAGTTGCGATCTTTCATGAAAACATATAAGGAGGAGATTGTGTTGACCCGGTTTAGTAACCTGATGGAGTTGTAATCAAGCTCAGGCTATGATTAAATAGGTTTTGATCCTGATTAGATAATTATTTTTGTATGAGGAAAAAGGTTTGATTAACCCTTTTTATTAAGTCATGGTCCTGTTTTTAGTCTTGTCGAGTCCGTTCTGAAGCAGTTTAGCAAGAATTAAATTTAAATGATATTGGGCTCGAGAACAAGTTCAAGCAAATCAACGATCATGACCCATCTCAAATCCAAAGCCAATTTCCAACCAATTCCTTACCTGCCTTCATATAAAATTTATAGTTTTAAAACAAAAAAAAAATAATTAAATGTCCACAATAATTTTGGGAAAAATTACTGGATTCACTGTTCATATGAACAGTGTTCCGTGAAAACACTGTTCATATGAACAGCGTTACAAAAAAAATATAATAAAATAAATAAAAACTGCACTGTTTATCTTCTTCCCCCCCCGCAGTGCATCACAGCCAAGATTCGCGTCCTCCCTCCCGTTCCAACCACGAGTCCCATGCGGTGCAGCCAGCGACCAGCTCCTCCGCGATCATCGTGCGTGCAGCCAGCATCCCAACCGCGTCATTGCCATCCTCTTCATCCGGATCGATTCCCAGCTCCGATACCTGAGATTCAGCCTTCTCCGCGATCATCGTCCGCCCAGCATCCAAGCATCTGCGACGTCTCCCCTTCCGGATTGATTCCTAGCACCAAGCCGTGATCGGCTCCCAGCAGCCGGCGCGACATCCATCCCCAGCTCTGTCCCCGTCTTCTCCGAGATCCAGATATTCCGCATCAGCCTCCCAATGATCCCGCGGCCATCTCGTCTTCTTCCATCCACCTCCCGTCGATCCAGCGGCCAGCTCCATTTTCGGCCATCTACAATCAATCCGGCGCTCCACAGATCACGTATTCCTCCCAAGATCCAGCCATTCTTCCACGGATTGACGCCCTTCATCCTCTTCATCCGCGATCTGCCCTCCGGCATCACGCCCCGGAATCAGCCACCCGTGATCTCTTCTCGCCGAATGAGCACTCCGGACAGCTATAAAAGGAGGAGGATGGCCATCGGCAACGTGAGAGCTGGGTTCGAGAGAAAAATAGGGGAGGCCCTGTTTCGGTGAAAAGAAAGAAGAGGCCGAACCAGAGAAATAAAAATGAAAAAGAAAGGAGGGGGGAGAGAATACTTTGGGTATTTTGGGAATGGAGGGAGGCTGGGAGCGGATCAATTAGTGAAAGAAATTGAGGCGGATGGCGTGGAGCATCTCAGCAAGCCGAAGTCACCGAGCATCATGAGTGGCTGAATCCTGGTTTGGGGTTTGATGCCGTGGATGAGTATTTATGTTGCATTTCTTTGATTTTTAGCATTGTAAGACAATTGCATATTCAATGAAATTATGATTTTGAAATGTCTTATTTAATTTGTGTAAGATGTTTATCTTGTAGAAAGTCTTTGCATGAATTAATCTAGTTTATCAAAATCGAATCCAATACCTGTGGTTTGGAGGAGATTGCTATGCAACTACCGGATTTATCTTTGAGAAATTAATCATCAGATGAGTCATGCTAAATAGGACAAACCATGCCTATCCTTAGAGAAGATGGTTTGTACCAGGCTTAGATGACTCATACTGTGGGTTAGATTTCAACTTTTTGTATGATTGCCCTAACTTGTAGTTAAGAGCAATCAGATCATACACGCATCTAAGTCATTGAAAGCATCACACTTACGAATCCATCGGTAGATTCTAACCCTAAACATCTCTCTCCATAGATAATTCATACTATTACATCCATATACTTTATTGCTCACTAGATATAAGTGAATTTAATAGAATATCCACATGCATCTCCGCGAAAGAAATTTGGGATAAACTAGAGGTCACACATGAAGGAACTAATCAAGTCAAAGAATCAAAAATAAGTATATTAGTACATAAGTATGAATTATTTAAAATGGAATCCACTGAGTCCATAACTGAAATGTTCACTCGATTCACTGAAATCATAAATGGACTAAAGAGTTTAGGAAAGTCTTATACTAACTCTGAACTAGTACGAAAAATTCTCAGGTCTCTACCAAGAGTTTGGGAGGCCAAGGTAACTGCGATTCAAGAAGCAAAGGATCTCAATACACTGCAATTGGAAGAACTTCTAGGATCACTCATGACCTATGAGCTGACCATGAACAAAACTCAGAATAGGAGGTTAAGAAAAGGAAGACCATTGCCTTGAAGTCTACAACTCCAAAGCAGGAAACTGAATCAGAGGAGTCCGATGATGAGGAGGAATATGATGAAGAAGGAATGGCTATGCTTGCAAGAAAATTCAGAAAATTCATGAAAGGTAAAAAGAAATTCCATAAAAGAAAACCTTTCGTCAGAGGTAGCTCAAGCCGGAAAAAGGAAAAAGAAAAGGAAAAGAAAAAAGAAGTGCCAATATGCTATGAGTGTAACAAGCCCGGGCACTTCAAGATAGATTGCCCGAAATTAAAATGGATGACTAGAAAACTTAAAAAGAAGAATCTCATGGCTGAATGGAGTGAAAGTGATGACTCAAGCTTTGAAGAAGAAGAGCAACAAGAGACGGCTCAAATTTGCTACATGGCCAATAATGATGAGGTAGATTCTGAACTTGAGTATGATTTTACAGTAGAAGAACTACATGATGCATTTTTAGATCTTATGGAAGAGCATAAAAAGCTAATTACTAAAACTAAAAACCTCAAAGATGAAAACCAATCTCTTATGAAAGAAAAGCTGAAACTATCTAATGATTATGAAACACTAAGAAGAAAGTTCACAAATGAAACTAAAAGTCTAATTACTGAAAATGTAAAACTAAAGAAAGATGCAGAAAAATATAAATCCTTAGTGGACAAATTCACGCTTAGCTCAACTAAATTAAATATGATTTTTGATAGTCAAAAAGTCGTATATGATAGAGCAGAATTAGGATATAAAACAAATAGAAAGCAAAAATACTTAAAGAACATATTTGTGAAAGCTAAAAATGAAAATACAACTTATCATTGCTGCAATAAAGTAGGACACAAAGCATATGAATGTAATTTTAGAAAGTTCAACTATAATAAATTGAGTAAGCTAAAAATCAAGAAAATTTAGGTTCCAAAAGGAACATCAAGTACTAACCCTAAAGGACCCAACATAGTTTGGGTACCTAAAGTACATGCTTGATTTTGATTGCAGGAGTGTCTTATAGCTAATAAGAGGGATAAACGATGGTATCTAGATAGCGGCTGTTCAAGACACATGACAGGTGACATAGAACAATTTGTCACCTTGGAATCTAAGGAAGGTGAAGTAGTAACCTATGGAGACAATGGAAAAGGACTTATCATTGGAAAGGATAAAATCTGTATTACTCCATCTACTTTTATAGAAAATATTTTATTAGTTAATGGTCTGAAACATAACCTGCTAAGCATAAGTCAATTTTGTGATAAAGGTTTTAAAGTCACATTTGAAGCCTCAGTTTGCATAATTACAAATCCTAAAGACAATAACATTGTACTTATGGGACATAGGCATGGAAATATTTATATGGTAGATCTTCATGATTTAGGCAAGAAAAATGGATTATGCTTAATTACTAATGAAGAAAGGAAAAGTGAAACAAGTTGGCTTTAGCACCGTAGACTAGAACATGCTAATATGGATTTAATATCAAAACTAATCAAGAAGGATTTGATAAAAGATGTGCCAAAATTGATCTTTGAGAAAGACAAAATCTGTGGACCATGCTCATTAGGAAAGCAAACAAAATCATCCTTCAAATCAAAGAATATAGTATCAACCTCTAGGCCCTTTGAACTCATACACATGGATCTATTTGGGCCTACTAGAATTGCAAGTCTAAGAGGAAAAAAGTATAGACTAGTTTTAGTAGATGATTTCTCAAGATATACATGGATTTCATTTCTTGCACATAAGAATGAAGTATTTTCAGCATTCTTGAAATACTATAAAAATATCATAACTGAAAAGAAGCTCACCTTAATTGCAATTCGAAGTGATCATAGAACTGAATTTGAAAATCAACACTTTGAAGAATTTTGTAAAGAAAATGGTACCTCACATCAATTTTCAGTACCTAGAATGCCTCAACAAAATGGGGTTGTTGAAAGAAAAAATAGGACCTTGGCAGAAATGGCACGCACAATGTTGTATGAGTCAAATCTTCCAAAGTACTTTTGGGCTGAAGCTATAAGTACTGCTTGCCATATTCTAAATCGTGTTTTAATACGACCTATAACCAAGAAAACTCCTTATGAACTTTGGAAGAATAAGAAACCAACTGGTAAATATCTTAGAGTATTTAGATGTAGTTGTTTCATTTTAAATAATGGCAAGGAGGATCTAAGTAAATTTGATGCCAAGTCAGATGAAGGTATCTTCTTAGGATACTCTACATCTAGCAGGGCATACAGAGTGTTCAACAAAAGAACTCTTGTAGTTGAAGAGTCAATTAATATCATTTTTGATGAGTCTGATAGTGAGTCTCCTAGGAGAGAAAATACTTCTAATGATGATGCAGAAATTTTTGAGTTTGAAAAATTAAAACTTAATGACGTGCCAAATCAAGAAAAGGAAGATGATCATGTGCCACCACAATCTCAAGACTTGCAAAAGGGATGGAGGTACGCACATGGACATCCTAAAGACTTAATCATTGGTGATCCATCTCAAGGGGTAAGAACTCGATCCTCTCTTAGAAATATAAATGACTATCTTGCTTTTGTTTCACAAATAGAACCTAAGACTTATGAAGAAGCTGAAAAAGATAAAAATTGGATAAATGCTCTGCAAGAAGAATTAAATCAATTCAAAAGAAGCAATGTATGGACATTAACTGAGAGACCAAAGCATAATTCCGTAATTGGAATAAAATGGGTCTTTAGAAATAAATTAGATGAAAATGGGGTAGTTATAAGAAATAAAGCTAGACTTGTAACTAAGGGATACAATCAAGAAGAAGGGATAGATTTTGAGGAAACATTTGCTTCCGTGGCTAAATTAGAAGCTATTAGATTACTTCTAGCTTTTGCATGCTTAATGGATTTCAAATTATATCAAATGGATGTAAAAAGTGCCTTTTTAAATGGTTATATAGAGGAAGAAGTATATATAGAGCAACCTTCTGGTTTTGAGAATCATGAATTGCCAAATCGTGTGTTTAGATTACATAAGGCATTATATGGATTGAAACAAGCACCTAGGGCTTGGTATGATCGATTAAGCAAATTTTTGCTAAATAATGATTTCAATGGAGGAAATGTAGATAAAACACTTTTTCTCAAAAGAAAAGACAAAAATTTGCTAGTAGTACAAATATATGTAGATGACATAATCTTTGGTGCCACTAATGATAATCTTTGCAAAGAGTTTGCTAAATTAATGCAAGGAGAATTCGAGATGAGTATGATGGGAAAACTAAATTTCTTTCTTGGATTACAAATCAAGCAAACTAAGGAAGGCATCTTTATTCATCAAACTAAGTACACAAAGGAAATACTAAAGAAGTTTGGGAATGAAAATCATAAGGGGATAGGCACTCCTATGAACCCCACTAGTAAACTAGACAAAGATGAAAAAGGAAAAAGTATAGATATGAAGCTCTATAGAGGATTAATTGGATCTTTGCTTTATCTAACTGCCAGTAGGCCAGACATAGTATTTAGTGTGAAATAATGTGCTAGATACCAATCAAATCTTAAGGAATCACATTTAAGTGCTGTCAAAAGAATCCGTAGATATTTGAGAGGAACCATAAATATAGGATTATGGTACTCTAGAGACTCCTGTATTGATTTGCTTGCATATTCTGATGAAGATTTTGCTGGATGCAAATTAGATAGGAAGAGCACTAGTGGAACATGTCAATTCTTAGAAAATAACTTAGTATCATGGTTTAGCAAAAAGCAGAATTCAGTAGCATTGTCAACGGCTGAGGCCGAGTATATAGCTGCCGGGAGTTGCTGTGCTTAAGTACTATGGCTCAAGCAACAACTAGAGGACTATGGAATTAAATTAGACAACATTCCTATAAAGTGTGATAACACTAGTGCCTTTAACCTTACCAAAAATCCGGTTCAGCACTCTAAAGCCAAGCACATTGAAATAAGGTATCATTTCATTAGAGATCATGTGCAAAATAGGAACATATGTATTGAGCATGTATGTACCGAGAAACAATTAGCTGACATATTCACAAAACCTAGAGTTGGGCACTGGGCCGGGCCGTGCCTGGCACGGCCCGCTAGCTACAGTACCGGGCCGTGCCTGGCACGGCCCATTTAAGGGGGCCGTGCTGGGTCACGGGTTTCTGGCCCGCGGGCCGAGCCCGGCACGGCCCGCTTCGGGCCTGGGCCGGCACGGCCCGCTTTTGGCCCGCGGGCCAAGCACGGCACGGCCCGGTCCGGGCCTGGGCCGGGCCAGGCACGGCCCGTCTCCATAAAAATTAATGCTTCATAAATTTTTTTAATAAATTAATAAATATTGAAAACTAAGGATTTATTAATATAAAGCCACCTTAATGGTGGGGGGTTTAGCATAGACCTCTACCAGTTTATTAATTTAAATCAAAATGGTACATGAAGGGAGGTTTGGACCTTGGTCTGACCTCCAGAATACAATAAGAAAGGGCCGAGGTTTGGACCTTGGTCTGACCTCCCGAATACAATAAAAATGTACAATTATAAAAAATTAAGAAATCTTACTAATCATCAGTGATTCAGTGAATCAGTATTCACTCTTCAGTAGTGTTTGTATCATCATCATCAGAGGATGTTGTATTATGTCCACCTTTATCTTGAAGTCTTGCCTCAGCATCCAACCAATCTTTGAAGTAGAGAAGCATCTCCACCGTTTCGTCCGTCATCCTACTTCTCTTTTCGTCAAGAACACGCCGACCTGCACTAAAAGCGGATTCCGATGCTACCGTGGACATCGGCACAGCTAAAATATCGCATGCAATTGCAGACATAACAGGATATTGATTTTTAACACTCTTCCACCAAGATAATACATCTAGATTTTCTATTTGATTTTCATCATATGCAGACTGAAGATCATTTCGTAAATAAAATTCTAGTTCACTACTTAAAGATGAAGAAGATGAAGATAAACTTGAAGCATGTGTGTGTTTTCTCTGTGCAATGAATGAAAAAATAGATGACGAACGAGAACTACTAGAAGAAGAAATAGAGCTTTGTACGGAAAATCTAGATCCACGAATTTTTTCATCATATATAGCATAAATATCATAAAGAAGTTGTTTTACCTCATTTTTAGCAGGTTCACGATCTTGATTCATATTTTCACAGTATGCATCAAGTAAAATTAGCACGCTATTCAATTTAACTCTTGGATCAAATACAGCAGCTAAGTTATGCATAGGACATATCTTGTCCCAATACTCATTCCATTTAGATTCCATTTGGTCAATAATAGGCATTAAAACATCATCATATCTATGTTCTGCAAATTTTTGACTAATTATATATGCTTGTTGTAAAAATGAACATGAAGTTGGATAATAAATACCAGAAAGAACATTGGTAGCATTATAAAAACTAGGCAAAAAATCTTCCAAAATTTTTCCTTTATTCCAATTAGTTTCAGTCAATGTAAAGCCTAATCCACGATCATTAATATATGCACTTAATAATTTTTTATATGGGTATGCATCATGTATCATGCTATATGTTGAGTTCCAACGAGTAATTACATCAAGTTTAAATTTTTTAAAATGTTTACCATAATTTATACATAGTTTCTTAAATTCTTAAAGTCTTGATCTTGAAGCATGAATAAAAGAAACTGCATTTCTAATTTTTAAAATCACATCTTGAATCATGCCCATGCCAGCTTGAACAGAAAGATTTAAGATATGACATGCACATCTAATATGCAATAAATTTCCATCTAACATGGGATGCAATGAGTCTTTTAATAATGTAACAGCAGAATTATTATTAGATGCATTATCAAAAGTAATAGACATAATTTTATCATTAATATTATATGAACATGCAGTTTGATAAATGACATTTGAAATTTGTTGCCCAGAATGTGGAAAATCAAAAGCACGAAAAGCAAGAATACGTTTATTTAATTGCCAATCATTATCAATATAATGAGCAGTAATGGCAATAAAACAATTACTACCTATAGATGCTGACCAAATATCAGAAGTTAATGAAATTTTTACATTTAAAGTAGAAAGTGTTTCAATTAAACTTTGTCTCATTGCTAAAAAGTTAGTCATAGCTACTCTTCTAAATGTACGCCTACTAGTTCTTTTATAAGCAGGTTGTAGGTTTAATTGAACATATTCTTCAAAATTAAAAGATTCACATAAACTAAAAGGTAATTCATCCTTAACTATCCATTTTACAAGTGCTTTTCTTTAATTTTCATGATTATATGCAAAATTACCTACAAGTAATTCCCCTTGTATATTAAGGGTACTTTGAGTTTGAGCATGAGAATCATGCATCCTATGACTCTCTTGATGTCTTTTTAAATGCCCTGTTCCCCCACTACTACTACAACTATAAAGTTTGGCACATTTTTTATATTTAGCTTTTCAGACTCCATCAACCATAACTCTATCAAATTCATTCCATACAGCACTAGTCCTCTTACGAGAAGAGGTTTGATCTTCACTCGGTTCACTAGTTCTAGAGGAACTAGGAACATGGGGTTGGGGATTAGTTTCTTCTCCCTCAGAAACAGGAGGAATGCCAAAATGACTTTCCTCAAAAGATGACATATCTAAATTGATGAATTCAAAAAATAAAAACTAACCACAAGGAGGAATTGAGTAGAGGGTCGGAGGGCAGAGGCAGAGCCGAGATTCTGAGCTTCCTCTTGTGCTCTCAACAGGAGTGACCTTCTCTTCTCAACAGGAACCTCCTCTTGTGTAGCACTTGAACACTTGCTAAATGCAAACTAAAAATTAAATTGCTAGAAGAGCACTTTAGAAGAGAGAAATAATAGTAGTAGAGAAGGAGAGAATAGTTGGTTTGGTGTGGTGAGAATGAGGGAGGAAAGGGCTATTTATAGAAGCCCAAAATTTTTTTCCCAAAATACCCCTCAATTTAGCCGTTTTTGGACTGTTGGGAGGGGCAATTTTGGAAATTTCCCAAAATAGCCGTTGGAAACGGCTATTTTTCTCCCCCCCTCTCCAGACGGGCCGTGCCAGGCACGGCCCGTTTGCGCCCAAGACGGGCCGTGCCAGGCATGGCCCGTCTTGTGCCGTGCCCGGCCCGGCCCGCCAATAGACGGGCCTGGGGCCGGGCCGGGCTTCCGTTCTGTGCTGAACGGGCCGTGCCCGGCACGGCCCGCTTCATAAGCGGGCCGGGCTAGGCACGGCCCGTTTAGACCTCGGGCCCGGTCGGCCTGGGCCGGGCCGGCCCGGCACGGCCCGATGCCCAAGTCTAACAAAACCTTTAAGTGAAGATAGATTTTGCATGCTTAGGAGGAAATTAGGCATATGTGATCCCTTTGATTGAAAGAAAATGGAAGGAACAAGTTGTCTTATGATACTCCTCTCTTATTTTGAGAATCTCATGAAACATGAGTAAAAATATTCATTTATAGATTCCTTACTCACATATCAATGTCCCACAAAGATTTGGCAAGAATTGGAAGAAAGGAAGAATTTAAAAAAAAAAAAAATTGGGCTGAACTGGGGCCGACCCGAGCCAGAATGGGGTCGACCCCACGTTGAGTCGACCCTAGCAGAAATTGGGGTCGACCCAACGACGGGACCCCACTTTTAAAAGGGGACCCGTGAGCTATTCTAGGGCACTGTTTCATCTTGTTCTCTTCCTAAAACCCTATTTTCCACTTTTCAATCTCTTCTAATCATCTCCAAACAGTAGAAGATTGCTTCCCTAAGCCATTGGATCAAGACCTAAGGAAGCATTTGGTGAAAATGGGACCCAAGCGAGCCGTTGCTAAGAGATCCGGGAGAGTTTCATGCCAACCCTTGTAGATAGACATGCTAGAGATTCTTCTACAGTGCCCCCACAAGGTGAGACACGTGTGGAGCCTCCTCCTCCTCCCTCCCCTTCAGTTCAACTTGCAAAATATGCGGGAAGACCGGTTACCACGGGGAGAATGATCCACTCCGAATTTTTGGATCAAGAAGGGTTCCGTTTGGGAGATTGGATCCGAAGGCAAGGATGGGAGTATCTTTACTCCCTAGATTTGGTGACCTACCCGGGCTTGGTTCGTGAGTTCTACGCCTTCCTAAAAGCTGGACCGGGAGGGCTTGTGTCTGAGGTCCGAGGAGTAAGGGTTAGGATCTCGGAAGAAAGTTTGAGTGAGTTGCTTCATCTCCCCTGTGAAGGTGCAACTCCAGAAAGACCGGAAAGCAAGTTGAGAGCTCTACTGTTGATCTTTGAGAGAGATGATTTTGACTACTCCGAAAATGTGATAGCTAGCTCTCTATCAGCTGAGATGAAGTTGTTGCACAACTTTATAGGTCGGATTTTGTTTCTGAAAAGTGGGAGATTTGATCACATATCTGAGCGAGATTTGGTCATTATGGAGCACGTCATTCAGGGCATTCCCCTGAACCTCCCAGCTATGATGATCAGGAAGATGAGAGAGGCTATATGCAAATCGAGAGTTTCCCTGCCCTATGGTATGATACTCACTCTGGTCTTCCGACAGCATGACATATCTGTGGAGGGAGAGATCTCCAGGCATATATTATTCACTGACACTTACACTGCACGGTCCCTAGTTCGCATGGGTTATGAGAAGGTGAACGGACAGTGGGTGCATGGAGGAGCAGGGATACATGCATTGGAGGGTGATGCACCAGAGGTTGGAGACCCCATCCCTGAGGCTGAGGTACCTGAGGATCATCCTACGGCACCTTCAGAGGCTGGACCATCGTCATTCGTACCTACGGGGTGCACAGAGGAGTTTTGGAGTAGGATGACTGAGCTTGTGTCAGCTCAGGTGAGGACTCTCTCTGATGGGTTGACGAGCAGAATGGACATTATGACTGCTGAGATTAGAGACCTCAGAGAGCATGTGGGAGCATTACAGAGAGAGAGAGAAGCTCATGGTCCATCTGTGCCCCAAGCAACTGAGTCGGAGGTTTCGGCACAGAGTCACCCAGCTCACCAAGGTCCACGCCAGACTCAGTCTCATCTGGCTCGACCTTCCCTCGCCACTTATGCTAGGAGGATGAGGACTAGATCACAGCCTTTAGATTCCCCCTAGGCTGATGTTAGCATTATGATTAGTGCCTAGGATTTATCTAGCTCTCATATGTATTTTGCTTTGTTGATGTACTTTGCACTTTGATTGAATAACATTGTACTTTTGGCATTAATGTACTACAATGTTCCATTTTGATCAATGAAATTTGAATTTTTATCATTTACTGCTTCTACTCATCTATTGCTATACACTTGTTTGATGATAACAAAAAGGAGGAGAAGTAAGAAAAGAAAGAAGTTGCAATATAAAGGGACAAATAAGTTTGAAAATTATAGTAAGAGATAATATTCACTTAAGGGGGAGCAATATGTAACAATGAATTTTTTTTTTAAAAAAAAACAAGAAAGTCTAAATTTTTAATCAAAATTTTCGAATTTGGCACATTGCTCTCATGCCTCGATACATAACCTGAAACTCTTGCTTTATCTCAAATTTTTGAAGTTTCATCCTTAACCAAATACAAAAGAAAGGGGAGAAAATCAAAAGTTCAAATTGGCAATATTTGGATGAAAGAGGGGGAGTCTTCACTTTCAAATTTAAAAAGCTGAAATTCAGCAACCTGAGCTCTTCTAAACAAATCTTCTAATTTTAAGATAAGTATCAATCTGCTCATACTCAATATTTTGTAATCATCAAAAAGGGGGAGATTGAGGATGAAAATATTATTTTGATGATTAACACAACTGTTGCTGGTGGTCCAAACCGAGAACGATTGGCACAGCGGTGTGAACGGGGTTCCCTTTGAGTTGCTTTGGTTGCGCTCCGCCCTCCGCCGTGAAACCTGCAAGCAAGCCTCGCACCACCACCGGGGTAGTGGGGGCCCTCCGACGATCAAGTCAGAGGAGATCGAAGGAGAAGGAGAAGGAGAAGGTAGCAGGTGAGATGATACTCTGGAAGATATATCTTACCCTCCCCCTTCCCCCCCAGCCCCATATATATCAGGCTGGGGGGTTTATCCGGAGATTCGTCATCATGTGGCACGATGGGGCTGCCACTGACATGGCCGTTACAGGGCATCGTGGGGCAGCGCTGGGTACGGCCATGGCAGGGCATAGTGGAGCTCCGCTTTGTACGGCTGCTACAGGGGATTGTGGGGCAGCGCCGGATACGGCCGTTGCAGGGAGTAGTGGAGCAGGGGGTGTTGGGAACCCGCCCATGCCGCTAATATTTCAAAAATTTTTCAGATGGCAGCGGAATCGGCATGCACGGGTTCGACGTTCATCGCATGAACGTTGTTTCGAGACCTTTCGTAATTAGGTAAGAATTAAAACTTTTAAAACTATTAGGAAGATCAAATCTTCACCTTGCGCGGGTAGATGATCACCGCAAATCTGAATTCGTGGTTTTTGGAAGAGGGTTCGCTTGAAGCCGTTCAAACGTCCGGCCTCTACGGGTATCCACACGAAGCAGGATCCGATCCAAGCTCTCTATCTCACCGGGGTGCTAGCTCCCTTGCAAAGATAGCTTTGATGGCTGATGTCCTCTCCCTTTCAATCAACTCTTGATTGCACTAGAGAGGAGGAAGAAGAAGGATCTTGAAGAAGAAGAAGAAGATCAAATCCCTTCGCAGCCTTCTTCTCTTCACACGCGCTAAAGCCAAGGAAGAAGACCAAGAGGAGGGAGACGCCTCCTCTTCTTTTCCTTTGCTGATGGCGGCTGAACCAAGGGTGGAGAGGGAGAGGGTGGCCACGGCTTGGAGGAAGAGGGCTCTTCTACCTTGGGGCCGGCCCTAGTCCTCCTTTTATAAGGAGTGGAGCTCCTAACAATTAGGAGCTCCAAGACAATCTTCCAAACAGGGAAGGGGGGCGCCGGCCCCTCTCTTCATGCCGCACACAAGGAGAGGAGGAGGGGCGTGATCCCTCCTTCTTGTGTTGCCCTAATCCTCTTCCAAAGAGGATTGGGTGCCTCTCTTATGGTTAAGTCCTAATCTAATTAGGATTGACCATATTGGGTTCAATCTACGCTAGTCCTAATCTAATTAGGACTTGAATGAACCATGACTCAATTGAACTCTTCAATTCTAATCCAATTAGGAGTCATGTTGATTCATTAGATTATTAATTAATTTAGACTTAAGGAATCCTAATCCAATTAGGATTTGTTTAATTTTAGTCCTAATCCAATTAGGACTTTATTTGAATTCGAAGTCCTAATCCAATTAGGATTTCTAGGAATCCTACTCCAAGTAGGAATCCAATTTTAATTCAAAGTTCCTAATCTCATTAGGATTGTAGGAATCCTATTCCAAGTAGGAATCCCAGTCCTACTCCAACTAGGATTCCCAGTCCTAATCCAATTAGGATTCTAGGAATCCTACCCGAAGTAGGACTCTTGTTTCAAGTCCAATTAATTAATTCCCTTGGTTCCTTCTTCAACTTCTTTATCAATCAAATTGATTACTTGTGATTCTTAATCACGATTTCAACCATCGGATCGGTCAATACTTCTAGTGTGTGTGACCCCATAGGTTCTATTCTGACTGGTAGTGAGATATATTGTGATCTCTATCTCAATATCATTGAAAACTCCTTTCAATGGGTTGGAACGATTCCAACTCAACTCATTAGGGTTTATCGATCATCGAGATAATCCCTGTGAGTCCCACCATCCACCAGTGACACCTAGCAGCATGTAGTGGCTACCCAGCAGAATGGAATGATGAACCTCTAGGTGCAGTTAACATGTGATACAGTCCTACTATCGTGGATCCCTACAGGACGGAGGTCATGGACAACTCGTCAAACCCCATCGTCTGTCATATGTCAAGATTTGTTCGACTTGAGTTCGATAGTGGAAAACTCTTTTTCCACTTTATATTACTGCCCTGGCCAAGGTCTTAGAACTCAGTCTAACAAATCACATAGGATCACTCCTCTTCTATCAAGGTCGATAGATTCCTTATAGGTGCATACCCTACTCCTACAGTGAACCTACTGCAGCCAATCTACACTGCATGGACCCATATGGCTAGAGACCATGTATGTGTGCAGTCAAACTACAATAACCTCACTGTGAGTAGCCGAAGCACCGCAGGTCAAAGGACCAGTCACACTACTGCAACATCAAGCAAGTCACTGACGAGTGGATAGACATCCAAGTGACTTCTTGTCTTGGTCACGCTCAGTACCCTTGTTCTCTAACAAGCACCTGCACTATCACTTCAGTGTCCCTACACTGTGGACTCAAGTCTCGTCCATCCATAAGGAAAGTGATTAAGTGCACTGATCGGATCGATCACCGTCCTCGTGATGATCCATTGATCAGGAGCATTTAGAAATTAATCACCAATGATACATGGCTCAAATTCTCAACTCTTGAGAATATGTATCATCATCTTATTAATTTCTTGGACGATTCATAGACACATAAACAATATGAATGAAAAGATGCCTTTTATTTATTCAATAATAAATAGTCAAGTACAAAATTATGTCCCTAGAATCAACAATGTGTCAGCCAAATTGGCTTCTAGGGCATACATCTAATAATCTCCCACTTGCACTAAAGCCAATTGGTCATATATCTTAGGCCCATCTTCTCAAGGTGGGCTTCAGTCTTTTGCTGACTCAGCTGCTTAGTGAACGGGTCCGCCACGTTATCCGCGGAGTCTACTCTCTGCACCTCTACATATTTCTTCTCCACATAGTCGCGTATGAGGTGAAAGCGCCGCTCTATATGCTTAGACTTCTGATGAGACCTTGGCTCCTTAGCAAGGGCTATGGCGCCATTATTATCGCAGTAGAGTGTTATGGCATCTGATGTCATCACATCCAACTCTGCAATGAATTTCTTGAACCAGAAGCCTTCCTTAGCAGCTTCAGAGGCGGCGATGTATTCAGCTTCTATAGTAGAATCAGCAATGATCGGTTGTTTAGAACTCTTCCAATTCACCGCACCACCATTGCACAAGAACACGTATCCAGATGTTGACTTCCTGTCATCGACATCAGTCATGAAGTCTGAATCTGTGTACCCTTCTACCATTAACTCTGATGATCCTCCAAAAACCAAGAATAAATCTTTAGTTCTTCTCAAGTACTTAAGAATATTCTTCACAGCTGTCCAGTGTTCTTCACCTGGATTCGACTGATATCTGCTTGTGACACTCACAGCAAGAGCTATATCAGGTCGTGTACATAGCATGGCATACATGAGGCTTCCTATTGCCGATGCATAAGGAATCTTGCTCATGCGTTGTATCTCTTCAGATGTGTTGGGACACATCTTCTTGGAGAGATGAATTTCATGCCTTAGGGGTAAGAGACCCCTCCTAGAGTTTTCCATGCTGAACCTCTTCAGCACCTCCTCTATGTACATTTTCTGTGAAAGGCCAAGCATCCTTTTAGATCTATCTCTATAGACTTTTATTCCTAAAATATAGGATGCTTCTCCAAGGTCTTTCATGGAGAATTCTTTTGACAACCAGACCTTGACCGAGGTTAGCATGGGAATATCATTTCCAATCAGGAGAATGTCATCTACGTACAATACGAGAAAAACGACAGCACTCCCACTAACCCTTTTATAAACACATGGTTCCTCTTCGTTTTTGATGAAATCAAACGTTTTGATTGCATCATCGAAACGAGTGTTCCAACTCCGAGATGCTTGCTTTAGTCCATAGATGGACCTTTGCAGCTTGCAGACCTTGTGATCTCCATCACTGGAAGTGAAACCCAAAGGCTGTTCCATATAGATATCTTCATCAAGATATCCATTCAGGAAAGCAGTTTTCACATCCATCTGCCAAATTTCATAATCATGAAATGCTGCAATGGCAAGCAATGTTCGGATGGATTTTAGCATGGCAACAGGTGAAAAGGTCTCCTGATAGTCAATGCCTTCGCGCTGACTATACCCTTTCGCCACAAGCCTTGCCTTATAGGTCTCTACCTCTCCATCCGAACCTATCTTCCTTTTGTAGATCCATTTGCATCCAATAGGTACAATACCTTCTGGTGGATCTACTAAGGTCCAGACTTGGTTGGAATGCATGGAGTCTAACTCTGACTTCATAGATTCCAGCCATTTCTCGGAATCGATATCAGATATCGCCTCGTTGTAGGTTTTGGGATCCTGTATGTGATCCCTATCTCCCACTAGGAACATTTCCTCGGTATCCTCTTCTAGTATACCTAAGTATCTATCGGGAGGATGGGAGACCCTACTAGATCTACGAGGTGGTCGAGGGACATTGTGTACTGGCTCTGTATGAATGGGTTCAATAGGATCCATGACTCGTTGCTTTTCAGAGACTTTCTCTTCAAGCTCAATTTTCCTCCCACTGCCTCTATCAAGGATAAACTGATTTTCCAAGAAGATGGCATGACGGCTCACAAACACATTGTGATCCTCTGAGACGTAAAAATTGTATCCTAATGACTCTTTAGGATATCCTATAAAACGAGCACTTATGGTCCTAGCCTCTAACTTGTCCGCCTGTAGTCTCTTGACGTGGGCCGGACATCCCCAAATCTTGAGATGACCCAGACTTGGTTTCTCACCATGCCATATCTGTTAGATGTATGCCCTAGAAGCCAATTTGGCTGACACATTGTTGATTCTAGGGACATAATTTTGTACTTGACTATTTATTATTGAATAAATAAAAGGCATCTTTTCATTCATATTGTTTATGTGTCTATGAATCGTCCAAGAAATTAATAAGATGATGATACATATTCTCAAGAGTTGAGAATTTGAGCCATGTATCATTGGTGATTAATTTCTAAATGCTCCTGATCAATGGATCATCACGAGGACGGTGATCGATCCGATCAGTGCACAGATCACTTTTCTTCTGGATGGACGAGACTTGAGTCCACAGTGTAGGGACACTGAAGTGATAGTGCAGGTGCTTGTTAGAGAATAAGGGTACTGAGCGTGACCAAGACAAGAAGTCACTTGGATGTCTATCCACTCGTCAGTGACTTACTTGATGTTGCAGTAGTGTGACTGGTCCTTTGACCTGCGGTGCTTCGGCTACTCACAGTGAGGTTATTGTAGTTTGACTGCACACATACATGGTCTCTAGCCATATGGGTCCATGCAGTGTAGATTGGCCGCAGTAGGTTCACTGTAGGAGTAGGGTATGCACCTATAAGGAATCTATCGACCTTGATAGAAGAGGAGTGATCCTATGTGATTTGTTAGACTGAGTTCTAAGACCTTGGCCAGGGCAGTAATATAAAGTGGAAAAAAAGTTTTCCATTAGCGAACTCAAGTCGAATAAATCTTGACATATGACAGACAATGGGGTTTGACGAGTTATCCATGACCTCCGTCCTGTAGGGATCCACGATAGTAGGACTGTATCACACGTTAACTGCACCTAGAGGTTCATCATTCCATTCTGCTGGGTAGCCACTACATGCTGCTAGGTGTCACTGGTGGATGGTGGGACTCATAGGGATTATCTTGATGATCGATAAACCCTAATGAGTTGAGTTGGAATCGTTCCAACCCATTGAAAGGAGTTTTCAATGATATTGAGATAGAGATCGCAATATATCTCACTACCAGTCAGAATAGAACCTATGGGGTCACACACACTAGAAGTATTGACCGATCCGATGGTTGAAATCGTGATTAGGAATCACAAAGAAATCAATTTGATTGATAGAAGTTGAAGAAGTGAACAAAGGGAATTAATTAATTGGACTTAAACACAAATCCTACTTCGGGTAGGATTCCTAGAGTCCTAATTGGATTAGGACTGGGAATCTTAGTTGGAGTAGGACTGGGATTCCTACTTGGAATAGGATTCCTACAATCCTAATGAGATTAGGAATTTTGAATTAAAATAGGATTCCTACTTGGAGTAGGATTCCTAGAAATCCTAATTAGATTAGGACTTCGGATTCAAATAGAGTCCTAATTGGATTAGGACTAAAATTAAACAAATCCTAATTGGATTAGGATTCCTTAAGTCTAAATTAATTAATCAACATGACTCCTAATTGGATCAGGATTGAAGAGTTCAATTGAGTCATGGTTCATTCAAGTCCTAATTGGATTAGGACTAGCATAGATTGAACCCAAATTGGCTAATCCTAATTAGATTAGGATGAAACCATGAGAGAGGCACCTAATCCTCTTTGGAAGAGGATTAGGTTAACCAACTAAGAGGGGCATCAGCCCCTCTCCAATTGCTTGGGGCGACAAGAAGAGAGGAGCTAGGGCCGGCGCCCCCTTCTTTCTTTGGAAAGTTATCTAGGGCTCCAACTTTGGAGGAGCCCTTGATAGCTATAAGAAGCACCATGAGGCCGGCGCCCTAAGCATTGGAGCCCTCTTCCTCTTGTGCCGTGGCCACCCTCTTCCTTCCTCTTAGTTGCAGCCGCAAGCAAGGAAGAAACCTCCAAGTGTTGGCGGCCTCCTCCTCTTCCTTTTCTTCATCCAGCGCAAGCAACAGAAAGAAGGCTGTGCAGGGGTTCATCTACTTCCTCTTCTTCATCCTTCTTCTTCCTCCTCTCAAGCACTTTCAAGAGTTGAAAGAAAGAGAAGAGATCAGCCATCAAAGGAGTCTTTGCAAGGGAGCTAGCACCCCGGGAAGACAAGAAAGCTTTGATCGGTTCTCTACTTCATGTGGATACCCGTAGAGGCCGGACGTTTGAACGGCTTCAAGCGAACCCTCTTCCTAAAACCACGAATTCAGATTCGCGGTGATCATCTACCCGCGCAAGGTGAAGATTTGATCTTCCTATTAGTTTTAAAAGTTTTAATTCTTACCTAATTACGAAAGGTCTCGAAACAACGTTCATGCGATGAACGTCGAACCCGTGCATGCCGATTCCGCTGCCATCTGAAAAATTTTTGAAATATCAGCGGCATGTTCGGGTTTCCAACAGTGGTATCAGAGCCTAGGCTTCGTAGATTAAGGTAAGAATTAAATATCTAAAGGCATATTAGATCTGAAAATTGAATGATCATGCATGCTGAAAAATTCTGCATGCAGATTTTTCAGGGGTGCTGATTTTTTGCATGCTGATTTTTATGTGATAAAAAGATGATTCTAAATGCATTGTTAATGGGATTACAAAGTTTAGAATCATGATTAGCATGATCAGCGACCTATGTCATGATACAATCAGTTAGTTTTCAGATCTGAAAATTATAATTGTTGCATACGGTGATGATCATAGGATTCAACCCCTTTTGGTATCAAATGTAATGACCTGCGATGTCATGTAATTTTTCAGATGCTTGCATGCATCTTATTTGATGTTTTGAGAGGCCTGCGTGCCTCCTAAAAGGAGATGTAATTTATTTTTATTTTTATTTTACATCTGGTTGTATTTCTGTGATGTGATGTACATCAACGATCAAGTTGAAGCAAAGGCATGAGATGAAAGGTGATCCAAGCGGTTGATGGCGATGGGATCAAGAGTTGATCAAGAATCGAATCAAGGAGGCTTGGAACCAATTCAAGAGTTGAAGACCACTTGATCGATTGATGTGCATGTGCTTGTAATACGACCTAATTAGAATCCATGATCATCACCTATTTAAAGTTTAGCTTTAATTATTGCCGCGATTATAACTACCTGCAATGCGCCGTTTACATGTGATGTGAATGAGAGTCGGATAGATAGGTTTACATGTGATGTAGCAAACCCAATTGAGACCTAAATCAAAACCTCCTCAATCAAGTCGAGAGTGAACCGACATGAGCAAGTCATATTAGATTAATTGATCTAATTGGTGTCTAGGAAAGCATGAAAGGTGGTTACTTAATTAGGACCTTACTCTCTGAGTAAGGGGAGCCTCCCACCTGCTTACCTGGCCAATTGTTCGATTACCTCTTATGAAGGGCTCAAGTTGCAAACACTAAGACCTGATTAACCAATATTAAGTCAATAGGTCTTCCACTGTAGTAGAGCTGCTAAGGCCTTTTTTGATGTTGACCTGTCTCGGCTGGACACAGTGGTCAAGTTGCATTGGGGGGCTGGACCTCTCTATAGACATGAGATGTTGTAGGGTAAAGGTGGGGTTGGGCACCAATAACTGTTAGGTGAGGACCCAATGACGACTTTATTCCTACGGTTATACGGTGGGTCTGACTTAACTAAGAAATGGGACCAATAACTGTTAGGTGAGGTCTTCATGGCTTAGAGACCAAGTTACACTGCACCATGCTTGAGAAGCATTGTACAAGAGTTGTACACTCATCCATCTATGTGTCACCAATAACTGTTAGGTGAGGTGGCATGTAAATCGGTGGGACCGCAGTACCCACTAGAAACCCTAGTCGTGTGGGATTTCCGTTTTCCTACCAGGGGAGTGTGAGGAATTCGAGAAAATAGTGGGAGTCATATTTGTTCTAAAAGACCTTAGGACAGATTAGGATCAAGTACAAAAGTCTAACTAGAATCTTTACTCTCTGCAGATACAATGTCGGCTTCAAACCCTTTGACCCGTATTCTTGAGACCAACCGACTGACCGGAACCAATTACAAGGACTGGCTTAGAAATCTCAAAATAGTTTTGGACTGTGAGAAGATAGGCTACATACTCGATTCAGATATCCCCACATTACCAGCACGTCCCACTGATGTTCAGCGTGAGATGCATAAAAAGTGGTTGGACGATGACATTAGAGTAAAATGCTATATGATGGCATCTATGTCTAATGAACTCCAATGCCAGCATGAAAATATAAAGACTGCTAGGGACATACTGGCACACCTGCAAGAGTTGTATGGTGAGCAAAGTCGCACAGCTCGTTTTGAAGTGTCCAAGAGGCTTTTCAAAGCGAAGATGCGCGAGGGGCAGTCTGTCCATGATCACGGTCTGACCATGATCAAGGACCTAGAGGAGCTTGAGAAGCTCGGTATGGACATGCACAAGGAATTGCAAGTGGATTTGATCCTACAGTCACTTCCTGATTCATTTGGTCAGTTTATAGTAAACTACCACATGAATAAGATTGAATGCACTAAGACTGAACTAATCAACATGTTGGTAACTGCTGAGGGAGCCTTGAAAGGTTCAAGGGGCAATGTCCTTGCTGCTGAGTTGACTTCTGGTTCCAAGAGAAAGTCTACTTGGAAGAAAAAGAAGCCTGCAAAGAAGCAGAAGAAAGACAAGAAGCCAAAGAAGGAAGTTCAAAAGAAAAAGGCTAACGACAAAGGAAAATGTTTCCACTGCAATGTCGAAGGCCACTGGAAGAGAAACTGTCCTTCATACCTCGAGAGCCTGAAGAACAAGAAAGACACACCTTTAGAAGGTATAGACTTGCTCATCATTGAAACTAATCTAACGGTTTCTTCTACTTCTAGTTGGGTTATAGATTCTGGTTCTAGTGCTCATTTGTGCACTACCATGCAGGGTCTAAAGGAAAGTAGAAGGCTGGCGGAAGGTGCGGTAACCCTTCGGGTTGGCAACGGGGCAAAAGTTGCTGCTGTGGCTGTGGGCACCTACCATCTGCGACTACCGTCTGGATTTAGTTTAATACTTAGAGACTGCTATTATGTACCTGTTGCTGGCAGAAATTTGATTTCTGTTTCATGTCTAGCACAGGAAGGTCATGTTTTTACATTTAACAAAGACTACTGTTCTATTTATTTGAGAAATAAAATAGTCGCACGTGGTTTTATGATTGACAGTCTCTATCATTTACATATGGATGTATCTGTGAATGTTACCGAGCAAGATGTGAGTGCCAAAGGATCCAAAAGATCCAGAGATGAGATAAATCAAAGGTATTTGTGGCACCTCAGGCTTGGCCATATTGGAGAGGACAGAATGAACAAAATGGATAAAGATGGGCTCTTAGGCTCATTGACTTCCGAGTCATATCCAATTTGCGAGTCCTGTCTTCAAGGAAAGATGGCTAGACTGCCCTTTGTAGGACATGGGGAGAGGACCACTGAAATACTTACCCTAGTACATACAGATGTATGTGGCCCATTCGATGTGCTAGCCAGGGGACGTTATTCTTACTTCATTACCTTTACTGATGATTATTCACGGTATGGGTATGTGTATCTTATGAGACACAAGTCTGAATCCTTTAAAAAGTTCAAAGAGTTCAAGAATGAAGTAGAAAAACAAACTGGAAAACCTCTTAAGGCTCTTCGATCAGATCGGGGAGGAGAATACCTTAGTGGGGAATTCCGGGACTATCTCAAAGAAAACGGTATAGTCTCACAATGGACACCTCCGGGTACACCTCAACTCAACGGGGTGTCAGAGAGGAGAAATCGGACCCTATTGGATATGGTCAGGTCCATGATGAGCTTCACTGATTTACCTATGTTCCTTTGGGGAGATGCCTTACTCACAGCGATTTATTTATTGAATAGAGTTCCCTCTAAATCCGTTCCTACCACACCGTATGAGATATGGCATGGTAAGAAACCAAGTCTGGGTCATCTCAAGATTTGGGGATGTCCGACCCACGTCAAGCAACTACAGGCGGACAAGTTAGAGGTTAGGACCATAAGTGCTCGTTCTATAGGATATCCTAAAGAGTCATTAGGATACAATTTTTACGTCTCAGAGGATCACAATGTGTTTGTGAGCCGTCATGCCATCTTCTTGGAAAATCAGTTTATCCTTGATAGAGGCAGTGGGAGGAAAATTGAGCTTGAAGAGAAAATCTCTGAAAAGCAACGAGTCATGGATCCTATAGAACCTATTCATAAGGAGCCAGTACACGATGTCCCTCAACCACCTCGTAGATCTAGTAGGGTCTCCCATCCTCCCGATAGATACTTAGGTATACTAGAAGAGGATACAGAGGAAATGTTCCTAGTGGGGGATAGGGATCACATACAGGATCCCAAAACCTACAACGAGGCGATATCTGATATCGATTCCGAGAAATGGCTGGAAGCTATGAAGTCAGAGATAGACTCCATGCATTCCAACCAAGTCTGGACCTTAGTAGACCCACCAGAAGGTATTGTACCTATTGGATGCAAATGGATCTACAAAAGGAAGATAGGTTCGGATGGAGAGGTAGAGACCTATAAGGCAAGGCTTGTGGCGAAAGGGTATAGTCAGCGCGAAGGCATTGACTATCAGGAGACCTTTTCACCTGTAGCCATGCTAAAATTCATCCGAACATTGCTTGCCATTGCAGCATTTCATGATTATGAAATCTGGCAAATGGATGTGAAAACTGCTTTCCTGAATGGATATCTTGATGAAGATATCTATATGGAACAGCCTTTGGGTTTCACTTCCAGTGATGGAGATCACAAGGTCTGCAAGCTGCAAAGGTCCATCTATGGACTAAAGCAAGCATCTCGGAGTTGGAACACTCGTTTCGATGATGCAATCAAAACGTTTGATTTCATCAAGAACGAAGAGGAACCGTGTGTTTACAAAAGGGTTAGTGGGAGTGCTGTCGTTTTTCTCGTACTGTACGTAGATGACATTCTCCTGATTGGGAATGATATTCCCATGCTAACCTCGGTCAAGATTTGGTTGTCAAAAGAATTCTCCATGAAAGACCTTCGGGAAGCATCCTATATTTTGGGAATAAAGGTCTATAGAGATAGATCTAAAAGGATGCTTGGCCTTTCACAGAAGATGTACATAGAGGAGGTGCTGAAGAGGTTCAGCATGGAAAACTCCAAGAGGGGTCTCTTACCCCTTAGGCATGGAATTCATCTCTCCAAGAAGATGTGCCCCAACACATCTGAAGAGATTCAACGCATGAGCAAGATTCCTTATGCATCGGCAATAGGAAGCCTCATGTATGCCATGCTATGTACACGACCTGATATAGCTCTTGCTGTGAGTGTCACAAGCAGATATCAGTCGAATCCAGGTGAAGAACACTGGACAGCTGTGAAGAATATTCTTAAGTACTTGAGAAGAACTAAAGATTTATTCTTGGTTTTTGGAGGAACATCAGAGTTAAAGGTAGAAGGATACACAGATTCAGACTTCATGACTGATGTCGATGACAGGAAGTCAACATTTGGATACGTGTTCTTGTGCAATGGTGGTACGGTGAATTGGAAGAGTTCTAAACAACCGATCATTGCTGATTCTACTATGGAAGCTGAATTATCGCCGCCTCTGAAGCTGCTAAGGAAGGCTTCTGGTTCAAGAAATTCATTGCAGAGTTGGATGTGATGACATCAGATACCATAACACTCTACTGCGATAATAATGGCGCCATAGCCCTTGCTAAGGAGCCAAGGTCTCATCAGAAGTCTAAGCAAATAGAGCGGCACTTTCACCTCATACGCGACTATGTGGAGAAGAAATATGTAGAGGTGCAGAGAGTAGACTCCGCGGATAACGTGGCAGACCCGTTCACTAAGCAGCTGAGTCAGCAAAAGACTGAAGCCCACCTTGAGAAGATGGGCCTAAGATATATAACCAATTGGCTTTAGTGCAAGTGGGAGATTGTTAGATGTATGCCCTAGAAGCCAATTTGGCTGACACATTGTTGATTCTAGGGACATAATTTTGTACTTGACTATTTATTATTGAATAAATAAAAGGCATCTTTTCATTCATATTGTTTATGTGTCTATGAATCGTCCAAGAAATTAATAAGATGATGATACATATTCTCAAGAGTTGAGAATTTGAGCCATGTATCATTGGTGATTAATTTCTAAATGCTCCTGATCAATGGATCATCACGAGGACGGTGATCGATCCGATCAGTGCACAGATCACTTTTCTTCTGGATGGACGAGACTTGAGTCCACAGTGTAGGGACACTGAAGTGATAGTGCAGGTGCTTGTTAGAGAACAAGGGTACTGAGCGTGACCAAGACAAGAGTCACTTGGATGTCTATCCACTCATTAGTGACTTACTTGATGTTGCAGTAGTGTGACTGGTCCTTTGACCTGCGGTGCTTCGGCTACTCACAGTGAGGTTATTGTAGTTTGACTGCACACATACATGGTCTCTAGCCATATGGGTCCATGCAGTGTAGATTGGCTGCAGTAGGTTCACTGTAGGAGTAGGGTATGCACCTATAAGGAATCTATCGACCTTGATAGAAGAGGAGTGATCCTATGTGATTTGTTAGACTGAGTTCTAAGACCTTGGCCAGGGCAGTAATATAAAGTGGAAAAAGAGTTTTCCATTAGCGAACTCAAGTCGAATAAATCTTGACATATGACAGACAATGGGGTTTGACGAGTTGTCCATGACCTCCGTCCTGTAGGGATCCACGATAGTAGGACTGTATCACACGTTAACTGCACCTAGAGGTTCATCATTCCATTCTGCTGGGTAGCCACTACATGCTGCTAGGTGTCACTGGTGGATGGTGGGACTCATAGGGATTATCTTGATGATCGATAAATCCTAATGAGTTGAGTTGGAATCGTTCCAACCCATTGAAAGGAGTTTTCAATGATATTGAGATAGAGATCACAATATATCTCACTACCAGTCAGAATAGAACCTATGGGGTCACACACACTAGAAGTATTGACCGATCCGATGGTTGAAATCGTGATTAGGAATCACAAAGAAATCAATTTGATTGATAGAAGTTGAAGAAGTGAACAAAGGGAATTAATTAATTGGACTTAAACACAAATCCTACTTCGGGTAGGATTCCTAGAGTCCTAATTGGATTAGGACTGGGAATCCTAGTTGGAGTAGGACTGGGATTCCTACTTGGAATAGGATTCCTACAATCCTAATGAGATTAGAAATTTTGAATTAAAATAGGATTCCTACTTGGAGTAGGATTCCTATAAATCCTAATTAGATTAGGACTTCGGATTCAAATAGAGTCCTAATTGGATTAGGACTAAAATTAAACAAATCCTAATTGGATTAGGATTCCTTAAGTCTAAATTAATTAATCAACATGACTCCTAATTGGATCAGGATTGAAGAGTTCAATTGAGTCATGGTTCATTCAAGTCCTAATTGGATTAGGACTAGCATAGATTGAACCCAAATTGGCTAATCCTAATTAGATTAGGATGAAACCATGAGAGAGGCACCTAATCCTCTTTGGAACCAACTAAGAGGGGCATCAGCCCCTCTCCAATTGCTTGGGGCGACAAGAAGAGAGGAGCTAGGGCCGGCGCCCCCTTCTTTCTTTGGAAAGTTATCTAGGGCTCCAACTTTGGAGGAGCCCTTGATAGCTATAAGAAGCACCATGAGGCCGGCGCCCTAAGCATTGGAGCCCTCTTCCTCTTGTGCCGTGGCCACCCTCTTCCTCCCTCTTAGTTGCAGCCGCAAGCAAGGAAGAAACCTCCAAGTGTTGGCGGCCTCCTCCTCTTCCTTTTCTTCATCCAGCGCAAGCAACAGAAAGAAGGCTGTGCAGGGGTTCATCTACTTCCTCTTCTTCATCCTTCTTCTTCCTCCTCTCAAGCACTTTCAAGAGTTGAAAGAAAGAGAAGAGATCAGCCATCAAAGGAGTCTTTGCAAGGGAGCTAGCACCCCGGGAAGACAAGAAAGCTTTGATCGGTTCTCTACTTCGTATGGATACCCGTAGAGGCCGGACGTTTGAACGGCTTCAAGCGAACCCTCTTCCTAAAACCACGAATTCAGATTCGCGGTGATCATCTACCCGCGCAAGGTGAAGATTTGATCTTCCTATTAGTTTTAAAAGTTTTAATTCTTACCTAATTACGAAAGGTCTCGAAACAACGTTCATGCGATGAACGTCGAACCCGTGCATGCCGATTCCGCTGCCATCTGAAAATTTTTTGAAATATCAGCGGCATGTTCGGGTTCCCAACAATATCTCATACGGTGTGGTAGGAACGGATTTAGAGGGAACTCTATTCAATAAATAAATCGCTGTGAGTAAGGCATCTCCCCAAAGGAACATAGGTAAATCAGTGAAGCTCATCATGGACCTGACCATATCCAATAGGGTCCGATTCCTCCTCTCTGACACCCCGTTGAGTTGAGGTGTACCCGGAGGTGTCCATTGTGAGACTATGCCGTTTTCTTTGAGATAGTCCCGGAATTCCCCACTAAGGTATTCTCCTCCTCGATCTGATCGAAGAGCCTTAAGAGGTTTTCCAGTTTGTTTTTCTACTTCATTCTTGAACTCTTTGAACTTTTCAAAAGAGTCAGACTTGTGTCTCATAAGATACACATACCCATACCGTGAATAATCATCGGTAAAGGTAATGAAGTAAGAATAACGTCCCCTGGCTAGCACATCGAATGGGCCACATACATCTGTATGTATTAGGGTAAGTATTTCAGTGGTCCTCTCCCCATGTCCTACAAAGGGCAGTCTAGCCATTTTTTCTTGAAGACAGGACTCGCAAGCTGGATATGACTCGGAAGTCAATGAGCCTAAAAGCCCATCTTTATCCATTTTGTTCATTCTGTCCTCTCCAATATGGCCAAGCCTGAGGTGCCACAAATATCTTTGGTTTATCTCATCTCTGGATCTTTTGGATCCTTTGGCACTCATATCTTGCTCGGTAACATTCACAGATACATCCATATGTAAATGATAGAGACTGTCAATCATGAAACCACGTGCGACTATTTTATTTCTCAAATAAATAGAACAGCAGTCTTTGTCAAATGTAAAAACATGACCTTCCTGTGCTAGACATGAAACAGAAATCAAATTTCTGCTAGCAATAGGTACATAATAGCAGTCTCTAAGTATTAAACTAAATCCAGACGGTAGTCGCAGATGGTAGGTGCCCACAGCCACAGCAGCAACTTTTGCCCCGTTGCCAACCCGAAGGGTTACCGCACCTTCCGCCAGCCTTCTACTTTCCTTTAGACCCTGCATGGTAGTGCACAGATGAGCACTAGAACCAGAATCTATAACCCAACTAGAAGTAGAAGAAACCGTTAGATTAGTTTCAATTATGAGCAAGTCTATACCTTTTGAAGGTGTGTCACCTTTCTTGTTCTTCAGGCTCTCGAAGTATGAAGGACAGTTTCTCTTCCAGTGGCCTTCGACATTGCAGTGGAAACATTTTCCTTTGTCGTTAGCCTTTTTCTTTTGAACTTCCTTCTTTGGCTTCTTGTCTTTCTTCTGCTTCTTAGCAGGCTTCTTTTTCTTCCAAGTAGACTTTCTCTTGGAACCAGAAGTCAACTCAGCAGCAAGGACATTGCCCCTTGAACTTTTCAAGGCTCCCTCAGCAGTTACCAACATGTTGATTAGTTCAGTCTTAGTGCATTCAATCTTATTCATGTGGTAGTTTACTATAAACTGACCAAATGAATCAGGAAGTGACTGTAGGATCAAATCCATTTGTAATTCCTTGTGCATATCCATACCGAGCTTCTCAAGCTCCTCTAGGTCCTTGATCATGGTCAGACCGTGATCATGGACAGACTGCCCCTCGCGCATCTTCGTTTTGAAAAGCCTCTTGGACACTTCAAAACGAGCTGTGCGACTCTGCTCACCATACAACTCTTGCAGGTGTGCCAGTATGTCCCTAGCAGTCTTTATATTTTCATGCTGGCATTGGAGTTCATTAGACATGGATGCCATCATATAGCATTTTACTCTAATGTCATCATCCAACCACTTTTTATGCAACTCACGCTGAACATCAGTAGGACGTGCTGGTAGTGTGGGGATATCTGAATCGAGTATGTAGCCTATCTTCTCACAGTCCAAAACTATTTTGAGATTTCTAAGCCAGTCTTTGTAATTGGTTCCGGTCAGTCGGTTGGTCTCAAGAATACGGGTCAGAGGGTTTGAAGCTGACATTGTATCTGCAGAGAGTAAAGATTCTAGTTAGACTTTTGTACTTGATCCTAATCTGTTCTAAGGTCTTTTAGAACAAATGTAACTCCCACTATTTTCTCGAATCCCTCACACTCCCCTGGTAGGAAAACGAAAATCCTACACAACTAGGGTTTCTAGTGGGTACTGCGGTCCCACCAATTTACATGCCACCTCACCTAACAGTTATTGGTGACACATAGATGGATGAGTGTACAACTCTTGTACAATGCTTCTCAAGCATGTTGCAGTGTAACTTGGTCTCTAAGCCATGAAGACCTCACCTAATAGTTATTGGTCCCATTTCTTAGTTAAGTCAGACCCACCGTATAACCGTAGGAATAAAGTCGTCATTGGGTCCTCACCTAACAGTTATTGGTGCCCAACCCCACATTTACCCTACAACATCTCATGTCTATAGAGAGGTCCAGCCCCCCGATGCAACTTGACCACTGTGTCCAGCCGAGACAAATCAACATCAGAAAGGCCTTAGCAGCTCTACTACAGTGGAAGACCTATTGACTTAATATTGGTTAATCAGGTCTTAGTGTTTGCAACTTGAGCCCTTCATACGAGGTAATCGAACAATTGGCCAGGTAAGCAGGTGGGAGGCTCCCCTTACTCAGAGAGTAAGGTCCTAATTAAGTAACCACCTTTCATGCTTTCCTAGACACCAATTAGATCAATTAATCTAATATGACTTGCTCATGTCGGTTCACTCTCGACTTGATTGAGGAGGTTTTGATTTAGGTCTCAATTGGATTTGCTACATCACATGTAAACCTATCTATCCGACTCGCATTTACATCACATGCAAACGGCACATCACAGGCAGTTATAATCGCAGCATCAAATTAAAGCTAAACTTTAACTAGGTGATGATCATGGATTCTAATTAGGTCGTATTACAAGCACATGCACATCAATCGATCAAGTGGTCTTCAACTCTTGAATTGGTTCCAAGCCTCCTTGATTCGATCCTTGATCAACTCTTGATCCCATCGCCATCAACCGCTTAGATCACCTTTCATCTCATGCCTTTGCTTCAACTTGACCGTTGATGTACATCACATCACAGAAATACAACCAGATGTAAAATAAAAATAAAAATAAATTACATCTCCTTTTAGGAAGCACGCAGGCCTCTCAAAACATCAAATAAGATGCATGCAAGCATCTGAAAAATTACATGACATCGCAGATCACATCGCAGGTCATTACATTTGATACCAAAAGGGTTTGAATCCTATGATCATCACCGTATGCAACAATTATAATTTTCAGACCTGAAAACTAACTGATTATATCATGACATAGGTCGCTGATCATGCTAATCATGATTCTAAACTTTGTAATCCCATTAACAATGCATTTAGAATCATCTTTTCATCACATAAAAATCAGCATGCAAAAAATCAGCACCCCTGAAAAATCTGCATGCAGAATTTTTCAGCATGCATGATCATTCAATTTTCAGATCTAATATGCCTTTAGATATTTAATTCTTACCTTAATCTACGAAGCCTAGGCTCTGATACCACTGTTGGGAACCCGCCCATGCCGCTGATATTTCAAAAAATTTTCAGATGGCAGCGGAATCGGCATGCACGGGTTCGACGTTCATCGCATGAACGTTGTTTCGAGACCTTTCGTAATTAGGTAAGAATTAAAACTTTTAAAACTATTAGGAAGATCAAATCTTCACCTTGCGCGGGTAGATGATCACCGCAAATCTGAATTCGTGGTTTTTGGAAGAGGGTTCCCTTGAAGCCGTTCAAACGTCCGGCCTCTACGGGTATCCACACGAAGCAGGATCCGATCCAAGCTCTCTATCTCACCGGGGTGCTAGCTCCCTTGCAAAGATAGCTTTGATGGCTGATGTCCTCTCCCTTTCAATCAACTCTTGATTGCACTAGAGAGGAGGAAGAAGAATGATCTTGAAGAAGAAGAAGAAGATCAAATCCCTTCGCAGCCTTCTTCTCTTCACACGCGCTGAAGCCAAGGAAGAAGACCAAGAGGAGGGAGACGCCTCCTCTTCTTTTCCTTTGCTGATGGCGGCTGAACCAAGGGTGGAGAGGGAGAGGGTGGCCACGGCTTGGAGGAAGAGGGCTCTTCTACCTTGGGGCCGGCCCTAGTCCTCCTTTTATAAGTAGTGGAGCTCCTAACAATTAGGAGCTCCAAGACAATCTTCCAAAGAGGGAAGGGGGGCGCCGGCCCCTCTCTTCATGCCGCACACAAGGAGAGGAGGAGGGGCGTGATCCCTCCTTCTTGTGTTGCCCTAATCCTCTTCCAAAGAGGATTGGGTGCCTCTCTTATGGTTAAGTCCTAATCTAATTAGGATTGACCATATTGGGTTCAATCTACGCTAGTCCTAATCCAATTAGGACTTGAATGAACCATGACTCAATTGAACTCTTCAATCCTAATCCAATTAGGAGTCATGTTGATTCATTAGATTATTAATTAATTTAGACTTAAGGAATCCTAATCCAATTAGGATTTGTTTAATTTTAGTCCTAATCCAATTAGGACTTTATTTGAATTCGAAGTCCTAATCCAATTAGGATTTCTAGGAATCCTACTCCAAGTAGGAATCCAATTTTAATTCAAAGTTCCTAATCTCATTAGGATTGTAGGAATCCTATTCCAAGTAGGAATCCCAGTCCTACTCCAACTAGGATTCCCAGTCCTAATCCAATTAGGATTCTAGGAATCCTACCTGAAGTAGGACTCTTGTTTCAAGTCCAATTAATTAATTCCCTTGGTTCCTTCTTCAACTTCTTTATCAATCAAATTGATTACTTGTGATTCTTAATCACGATTTCAACCATCGGATCGGTCAATACTTCTAGTGTGTGTGACCCCATAGGTTCTATTCTGACTGGTAGTGAGATATATTGTGATCTCTATCTCAATATCATTGAAAACTCCTTTCAATGGGTTGGAACGATTCCAACTCAACTCATTAGGGTTTATCGATCATCGAGATAATCCCTGTGAGTCCCACCATCCACCAGTGACACCTAGCAGCATGTAGTGGCTACCCAGCAGAATGGAATGATGAACCTCTAGGTGCAGTTAACATGTGATACAGTCCTACTATCGTGGATCCCTACAGGACGGAGGTCATGGACAACTCGTCAAACCCCATCGTCTGTCATATGTCAAGATTTGTTCGACTTGAGTTCGATAGTGGAAAACTCTTTTTCCACTTTATATTACTGCCCTGGCCAAAGTCTTAAAACTCAGTCTAACAAATCACATAGGATCACTCCTCTTCTATCAAGGTCGATAGATTCCTTATAGGTGCATACCCTACTCCTACAGTGAACCTACTGCAGCCAATCTACACTGCATGGACCCATATGGCTAGAGACCATGTATGTGTGTAGTCAAACTACAATAACCTCACTGTGAGTAGCCGAAGCACCGCAGGTCAAAGGACCAGTCACACTACTGCAACATCAAGCAAGTCACTGACGAGTGGATAGACATCCAAGTGACTTCTTGTCTTGGTCACGCTCAGTACCCTTGTTCTCTAACAAGCACCTGCACTATCACTTCAGTGTCCCTACACTGTGGACTCATGTCTCGTCCATCCATAAGGAAAGTGATCTGTGCACTGATCGGATCGATCACCGTCCTCGTGATGATCCATTGATCAGGAGCATTTAGAAATTAATCACCAATGATACATGGCTCAAATTCTCAACTCTTGAGAATATGTATCATCATCTTATTAATTTCTTGGACGATTCATAGACACATAAACAATATGAATGAAAAGATGCCTTTTATTTATTCAATAATAAATAGTCAAGTACAAAATTATGTCCCTAGAATCAACAATGTGTCAGCCAAATTGGCTTCTAGGGCATACATCTAACAGGGGGCCGCGGCGTGCCTCAGAGGAACAGTCTGTTGTTGTCGAGAGATTGCCGACTCGGGGTCGGATTGCTGGATCAAGGGGCAGCCGACTCGGGGTCGGGCTGCGGAGCCGAAGATATCCGACCCGAGGTCGGATTGCTGGATCAAAGGGCAGCCGACTCGGGGTCGGGCTGCGGAGCCGAAGATATCCGACCCGAGGTCGGATTGCTGGATCAAAGGGGCAGCCGACTCGGGGTCGGGCTGCGGAGCCGAAGATATCCGACCCGAGGTCGGATTGCTGGATCAAGGGGCAGCCGACTCGGGGTCGGGCTACGGAGCCGAAGATATCCGACCCGAGGTCGGATTGCTGGATCAAGGGGCTGCCGTAGTCTTCCTGGGCGCGCGTGCCGGTCACGTGGGGCATGGTGGCTAAGTTCCCCCGTAACAGTAGCCCCCCACTCCCGAGCCTGGAACCAGGAGGGGAACGGGTGAAGGGAGTGATGCTTCGAGATTGCCGCCATCCCTCGGAAAGGCGCGCGCGTTCCGAGCTTCCCGCCTTCTTTATGGCGTATGGCAGTTGTCGCTGATCTGGCGGTCTGCGGATTTCGGCGGACATCCTTCCTTAATGGCGTCGATTCGCCTTTGGGGCGCGAACAAACCTTCGGCAGCCAGGCGTCCTCTGGCGTCACCGAGGCGTCACCCGCCTTTCCGCCTATTTAACCGGGGGCCCTCCCCCGTCCGCCTTTCTCTTCACAGGCATCTTCAAGTTTCTCCCTTGTGCCGCTGCCGTTGCCGCCGAACTGTTCGTTCGCTCCTCCTTTGACGCTCTCGGAGCCGTTCTTCCTTCCTTTCCGGTGAGTTGCCCCACTCTTCAATTTAGGGCTCTCCGTACCTTTTTCTTTCGTGTTAGTGTACTCCAGTCGTTCCGGTGCCTTCCCCCCTCTTGACCCCGTCCTGACCGTAGGTTCACTGGCCATTAGGGATGGACAAAGTAAGGGCGGACCGCATTCAGTCGGAGCTGGTCCCTGAAGACCTAGATAGGTTCGTGGCCCGGTACCACCTTCCCGAAGCCTGCAACATTACGCTCCCGGGGCCTGAGGAGAGGATGTCCCATCCTCCTCCAGGGAAGGTCGCCATCAATGAGGACATCCTTCGGGCTGGGTTCCGCTTTCCCCCCTCGGACTTAGTCGTGCAGGTGCTTCGGGGTTTAAGAGTGGCGCCGACGCAACTGGTGCCGAACTCATGGCGCACCCTGACGGCCTTCCAGGTTCTCTGCCGCATGCATGAGGTTCCCGCCACCCTGAATGTTTTTTGGGAATGCTACGGCCTGAACGGCCACCCCCGGGACAGAGGGTGGTGGTGCTTCGCGGTGCGGCGAGGGTGCGGCCTCGTCAAGGATGCTCCTTCCTCCATTCACGGCTGGAAGGAGCGTTTCTTTTTCATTGACGTAGATCCCTCTTGGGGAATCGGGACAACCTGGGAGACGCCGATGAAGTCCCCGATCGGCTTATCAAGGTTGTCGAGGGAGGAGTCCGATGGCGTTGCCGTCTTGAGGGGGCTGGTTGCCGAGGGCCGGCTTCCCCCGGTGACCCGCCTTATTTCTGAGGATGCCTTGGTGAACGTCGGTCTGAGCTCGGTCCCCGCCGACCGTGAGCCCGCCACCACTTCTTTTTTAGCTCTTTTCTCCTCTTTCGTTTCTTCTTTCCATCAGTTTCTCAGTCTCCGACCATCTCGTCCTTTTTGCAGAAATCGACGACGTCATGCGGTCGGACAAGGCGACGGCTGTCAGTAGGGCGTCCCTACTGGAAGCGGTCCGGAGGAAGAAACGGACTCCTCCGAGCGGGGTCCCACCGGCGAAGAAGTCCCGCCAGCAGGCGACTCCGACGCCGACAGACGGGTCCGGACCCACCGATCAGGGGGACGCCGCGGGCTCGGACCGACAGTTGACGCCGTATCAGCCCTCCGGTGATGAGACTACCGCTTTTCCGGAGGCGTCACCCGGGCGCGCCCGAGACGGCCGGGTCGGACGCGATCGGTCCCCAGCCCGGCCTTCGACTCGGTCGGCTTCGGATGATACGAGAAGGAGCGCGCCGAGGCCCCGGCCGAGCGGGACCCTGTCGATTTCTGGAGCGGCCCCCGCCCCGAGCACGGTCAGCATGACTCTCCCCCAAGCAATGGGTAAGGGTAAGGCCGCAGAATCACCGTCCGGCCCCGGGGCGAAGTCGGGGTCAGCCTTCACTTTCGCCGGCGCCCGAAACCTCATCGAGACGGTGCTGCTGGAGAGTGACCGTAGGCGGGTCCGGCAGATGGGGATCCCTGACGTCGGAGCTGCCAGCTGCGTCTGTCTCATGTCGGTGAGTGTTCTTCTGGCCGCTTTCGTCATTTATAGGCTCTATTGATCCCCACCTGACGCCCTCATTTTTCCTATCTCTTAGCTCGCCCAGTACATGATCCGTCTGGAGGAGAGCCACGAGGAACAGGCGAGGCTTCTGGCGAGGGCCGAGAGCCGACTGAAAGCTGTAGAGGAGGGAGGCCAGGCTGCGGCGGGGAGAACGACCAGGGACCTCGAGACGAGGCTCCAGGTGGCCGAAGAGCGGGTACTCGGCTTCGCCGCCCTCGAGAGGCAACTGTTGGAGACTCAGGAGCAACTCAAGGTTGCCTCGGGTCTCGAAGGCGAGATCAGGAAGGTGGAGGAGCGGGCCAAAGAGCAGTCCCGGAAGGCTGCCGACTTCCGGGAGAGGTGGGAGAAGGCCCAGCAGTCAGCCGACAACGCCCGCAACCGAGCCCGATCTCTTGAAGCCAAGCTGGCCGAATTGGAATCGGCCTTGGAGGAGTCCCGCGCGAGCAACCAGGAGCTTCATTCGCGCCTGGAGGAGGCTGAGGCTGCTCGCGTTGCTGCCGAGGCGAAGCACATGGAGGCTCGGGCCGATCTGCTGAGGGTCTCCTCCGAGGCGGACGACCGGATTGTGGCGAAGGTCATGGAGGCGAAAGCTCAGATTACGGAGCGAGCGGAGGCGGCGCTGGCCGAGAAGAGCGCGGAAATCGGGCGTCAGGCGGTACAGGCCTATCGTCAGTCCGCCGAGTTCATCCGTGACATGTTGGACGCGGGGTCCGACTCCTTTGTCTTAGGCTTCGATGAAGGCCTGGCGAGGGTGTCCGCTAGATACCCCGAAATTGACCTGAGTGGGGTCTCCCTCCTCGACTCCCCTCCGATGCCATTGCTTGCTGATTCTCCAACTGTCTCCCTACCCCTTGCGGATGTGCTCGCCGTTCCCGACCCAGGGGTTCCTCCAAGCTGACCCTCTGTACTTTTCTTTGTTCTTTTCTTTGTATGTTGGCGTTTTGCCATGTTGTATGGGTCTCGGTCCTGATGCAACGAAAGTTAATGCAAACAGAGTGTTTCCTCATTTCACTTTCATCCTTCCTCTTTTTAACTCTCGGTAGCGCCTCGCCGACTCCTGACTCTTGAAGTTCATCCGGCGCTAGGCCAGGCATCCGAGGGTTAGGCCTCAGGAAATTCTTCCGGCGCTAGGCCAGGCATCCGAGGGTTAGGCCTCAGGAAATTCTTCCGGCGCTAGGCCAGGCATCCGAGGGTTAGGCCTCAGGAAATTCTTCCGGCGCCAGGCCAGGCATCCGAGGGTTAGGCCTCAGGAAATTCTTCCGGCGCCAGGCCAGGCATCCGAGGGTCAGGCCTCAGGAAATTCTTCCGGCGCCAGGCCAGGCATCCGAGGGTTAGGCCTCAGAAAATTCTTCCGGCGCTAGGCCAGGCATCCGAGGGTTAGGCCTCAGGAAATTCTTCCGGCGCCAGGTCAGGCATCCGAGGGTTAGGCCCCAGGAAATTCTTCCGGCGCTAGTCCAGGCATCCGAGGGTTAGGCCTCAGGAAATTCTTCCGGCGCTAGGCCAGGCATCCGAGGGTTAGGCCTCAGGAAATTCTTCCGGCGCTAGGCCAGGCATCCGAGGACTGAGCCTTGGGGAATTCCGCTCGTTGGTCGGCCAAGGCTGGCGCAAGCCGAGGCGACCGGTCGGGGCTTCAGGCTAGTCTGCTCCCGGGATGATCATCGGGTTAGCCTGGCATCCGAGGGCCGAGCCTCGGGGAATTCCGCTCGTTGGTCGGCCAAGGCTGGCGCAAGCCGAGGCGACCGGTCGGGGCTTCAGGCTAGTCTGCTCCCGGGATGATCATCGGGTTAGCCTGGCATCCGAGGGCCGAGCCTTGGGGAATTCCGCTCGTTGGTCGGCCAAGGCTGGCGCAAGCCGAGGCGACCGGTCGGGGCTTCAGGCTAGTCTGCTCCCGGGATGATCATCGGGTTAGCCTGGCATCCGAGGGCCGAGCCTCGGGGAATTCCGCTCGTTGGTCGACCAAGGCTGGCGCAAGCCGAGGCGACCGGTCGGGGCTTCAGGCTAGTCTGCTCCCGGGATGATCATCGGGTTAGCCTGGCATCCGAGGGCCGAGCCTCGGGGAATTCCGCTCGTTGGTCGGCCAAGGCTGGCGCAAGCCGAGGCGACCGGTCGGGGCTTCAGGCTAGTCTGCTCCCGGGATGATCATCGGGTTAGCCTGGCATCCGAGGGCCGAGCCTCGGAGAATTCCGCTCGTTGGTCGGCCAAGGCTGGCGCAAGCCGAGGCGACCGGTCGGGGCTTCAGGCTAGTCTGCTCCCGAGATGATCATCGGGTTAGCCTGGCATCCGAGGGCCGAGCCTCGGGAAATTCCGCTCGTTGGCCACGCGCCTGTCGCTTGCCGCTCGACGGAATTTCTCCATGGCCAGCTACGATCGTGTTTCTCCTCTTCTCCAAGCGTCGCCTGGGGAACACCAGAAGGGTATTAAATGCTAATTGAGGCGTTACCTGGGAAATCGGATCGCCAGTTGCTGCTTGCAAGGAGTGTCAGTTAAGCGGCCGCGATACGCGCGTTCTTCGAGGCGGATGCGGCCTGGGCGCGAGCGGAGATACGTGGGCCGTGGGATACACGCCGCCCGGAGTGTCCTGCATGAAGAATGCAATTAAGGAGAACGACGCTTAGGAGATCGTGGGAGGATACGCCTCGAGAGCTGGAACGGCTCCGGATTCGGTGCGCCCGCCTTTATTGGAGCCACCCGCATCGGAACGACCGGGGGGCCACAGTTTGGCTATAAATATAAGTGCAGGCGTGGTGGAGCCTGCCAAGCCGGAGCTATTCAGGTTGCCATGGATCGTGGACCTCCTCTCCGGCGTGTGGCTGGGAAACCCCCGCCGGAGGAACGGGAGGCGCGCCCCTCGCGACTTCCGCCAACTAGCCGTTTCATCTGGGATCAACAAGGAGGTTCTCCCCGGCGGAACTCCGCTCTAGGCGTTTCATCCGGGATCACATCCCCCCTCCTTTCAGCCCCGCCTCCCGATTGAGCTCTGCGCCAGACGCTTCATCCGGGATCGCGCCTCCTCGCGCTCTTCTCCCTTGTATTCCTTCCCTCCCCTTCTCCTGGGGAGGACCGGAATATCCCTTGGAGGTGGCGTTCCTCTGGAGGCAGCGGGAACTCCTCCTTCGTCCACTTCTTCTTCGTCCGCGCCGGCTCTTCGCCTTTTGCGTGAGGCGTCGATGGCGCCTCCGGGGAGAAGCACCCACGCCCGGTGAGGGTTCGGGATCCCAAATCTTCAGCTCCACGGAGTCTCCACCTCTTCCTTGTTTTCTTTACTCCCCAATTTCCCTCTGGGAATTCTTTGTAATCACACGAACACACCGTTGTAACCAGGAATTATTGAAATGAAAAGAATTGTACATTTTTCGAACTGTCTTCCTGGCTTTGTCGTTCTACTGGTGATACACCCGCAGGTTAGCGGATTTCCAGCTCCTCGGAATTTCTCGACCATCTAGGGCCTCCAACTGGTAGGAGCCAGGTCGGTTTACCCAGCGAACCCTATACGGGCCTTCCCAATTTGGCGCCAGCTTCCCACCTTCCGCGGGTTGAGATGCTTTGGCTCGCCTTAGCACCAGATCTCCGATTCTGAAAAGTTTCGGTCGGACCTTGGAGTTATAATATCGGGCAACCCTCCGCTGATACATCGCCATCCGAACCTGTGCCATTTCTCTTGCTTCTTCCAAGAGGTCCAGGTTCCCTCGGAGTTGCTCCGAATTGGCCTCGGGTCGGTGCGCGGCCACCCGGGGCGAGGGGAGTCCGAGCTCCACGGGAACAACCGCTTCCGTGCCATAGGTTAGGCTGAAAGGCGTCTCCCCGGTAGGGGTCCGATGCGTGGTCCGATACGCCCAAAGGACATTCTCGAGTTCTTCGACCCAAGCTTGCCCCGTCCGACCGATTCGCGCCTTAATTCCTTGGAGGATTGTCCGATTTGTGACCTCGGCCTCACCGTTGGTTTGGGGATGCGACACAGATGTGAACCGATGCTCGATCCCGAACTCCTCGCAGAAGTCACGGAAATGCTTGTTGTCGAACTGTCGACCATTATCCGAGATGAGGACCCGAGGTACCCCAAATCAGACAATGATATTTTTCTTCACGAACTTCCAGACTTGCGCCTCCGTGATAGTGGCCAGCGGCTCTGCCTCCACCCACTTGGTGAAGTAGTCGATTGCAACAATCAAAAATTTCCGCTGGGCTGAAGCGACGGAGAATGGTCCGAGGATATCCATTCCCCACTGTGCGAAGGGCCAGGGCGCGGTGATTGGTGCCAAGGGGACAGAAGGAACTCTCTGGACGTTGGCGTGGCGCTGGCAGGCGTCGCATTTCCGTACGTGATCCTTCGAGTCCTCCAACAAGGTAGGCCAATAATAGCCTTGCCTCATGATCATGTGCGCTAAGGACCTAGCCCCCAAGTGCGATCCGCAGACGCCCTCATGGACTTCGCCGAGGACGTAGGCCGCCTCCGAGGGGCGGAGGCACCTTAAGAGGGGGGCGGTGAACGAGGTCCGATACAGCCTCCCTTCATAGAGTACGTAGTGGGCGGACTTCTTGACAAGTCGCCGAGCTTGATCTTCTTCTTCAGGGAGGATCCCTTCGGCGAGGTAGGCGACGAGCGGATCCATCCAAGACGGCTCCGGATCAATCGCCATCACCGCTCCAGCCTTGCCGATGCTCGGGGCATCCAGGGTCTCCAGGTAGATTGCCCTCGACAAGTTGTGCGCCTCTGTGCCCACCAAGCGGGACAACCTGTCGGCCCTGGCATTTTCGCTTCTGGGGACCTGCTGGATGTCGACACTGCCGAGGTCGGGAATGAGTGCTTGCACCTTCCGGACGTAGTTCTGCATGGTCGGGCTCCGGGCCTCGAACTCCCCACGAACCTGCCCGACCACCAGCTGGGAGTCGGTGAAGATCTTCAAACGCCGAATGCCGAGCTCCCTGGTGAGTTTGAGTCCCGTGACTAGGGCCTCGTACTCCGCCTCGTTGTTGGTCACTGGAAATCCAAACCTCAAGGCATACTCGGCTATCACTCCATCAGGAGCCCGGCCCCTCCACCCTCGGGGTTCGACGACCCATCGATGTGAAGCGTCCAGATCGGGAGGTCGAGGCTGGGCGTTTCCGGCGGTCTAGGTTCCGCCTCCTGCACCGTGCACTCAGCGAGGAAGTCCGCAAGCACCTGGGCCTTGATGGCGGGTCGAGGCTGGTAGCGGATGTCGAACTCACCGAGTTCTACTGCCCACTTCACCAGTCGTCCCGCATTCTCGGGGTTGCTGAGGATCTGCCGTAGTGGTTGATCGGTTAAGAGGGTGACCGAATGAGCCTGAAAATAGGGGCGAAGCCTCCTGGTCGCGGTCAGCAGCGCGAAGGCGATCTTTTCAGCCTTTGTGTACCGCATCTCGGCATCCCGTAGGACCCGGCTGATGTAGTACACAGGCTTCTGGAGCTTTGCCTCTTCCCGAACCAGCACCGCACTGACCGCGGTTGGGGAGACCGCCAGATAGAGGTAGAGCATCTCCCCTTCTTGCGGCTTGGACAGTAGGGGAGGAGACGCCAGGTATTCCTTGAGCTGGTCGAATGCTGCTTGACATTCGGCCGTCCAGAGGAAGTCTTTCGGGCGTTTTAACACCTTGAAGAATGGTTGGCAGCGTTCGGCCGATTTTGCCACAAATCGTCCAAGCGCGGCGACCCTTCCAGCGAGCTCCTGAACCTCCTTTACTTTGGTCGGAGGGGACATACCTTGGATGGCCTTGATTTTGTCCGGGTTGGCTTCGATACCCCGCTGGTTGACAATGAAACCGAGGAACCTCCCGGCCGAAGCGCCGAAGGCGCACTTCGCTGGGTTCAGCTTCATGCGAAACTTCCGCAAGGTGGTGAAAGTCTCCTCCAAATCTGCGATGTGCTGGTCTTCATGGCGGCTCTTCACCAGCATATCGTCCACGTACACCTCCATGTTCCGGCCGATTTGCTCTTTGAAGATTTTGTTGACGAGGCGCTGGTAAGTGGCGCCAGCATTCTTCAGACCGAAGGGCATTACCTTGTAGCAGTACAGCCCCCGGTCTGTTATAAAGGCAGTTTTCTCCTCGTCCTGTGGGGCCATCATTATCTGGTTGTAACCGGAGAAGGCGTCCATGAAAGACAGCAGCTGATATCCGGAAGTCGCGTCGACCAGTTGGTCTATTCGCGGAAGCGGAAAGCTATCCTTAGGGCACGCCTTGTTCAGGTCGGTATAGTCGACGCACATCCTCCACTTCCCGCTCGCCTTCCGGACAAGTACAACATTTGCCAGCCACTCGGGGTAGCTTACCTCCCTTATGAATCCTGCCTCCAAGAGCTTGTCTACCTCCTGGTCGACCACCCGGATCCGATCCGGGGCACAGTGTCTCTTCTTCTGCTTTATTGGTCGGTGGGTCGGGTCGACGTTGAGGGCGTGAGAAATGACCTCCGGGTCGATCCCAGGTACATCGGCCGCCGACCAGGCAAATACATCGGCATTGGCTCGGAGGAATTCCACCAACCGGGCCCGAGCTCCCGGGTCGAGATTGGTGCCGACCCGGACCGCCCGGTCGGGGCGGCCTTCCTCAAGGGGGACTTCGACCACACCCTCGGCCGGCTCCCCCTGCCGCAAGGCCACCTCGTCTCTAGCATCAAGGGACTCGACGCTTAGGGCTTCCACGGGCTTCTTCCCTTTGAGGGTTGCTAGAAAATATTGCCGTGCGGTCGGTTGGTCACCTCGGACCTCTCCGATCCCGACCGCCGTGGGGAACCGCATGAGCAAGTGGTACGTGGAGACCACCGCGCGAAGGGCGTTCAGCCCGGGTCGCCCGAGGATAGCGTTGTAGGCCGAGGGAACACGGACGACCAAGAATCCGAGTCGCACCGTGGCTTCTGCGGGTGCGACGCCCGCAGTCACAGGCAGCTCAACGACACCTTCCGCCGGGACAGCGTCTCCGGTGAATCCTACGAGGGGGGTGGACATTTTGTGCAACAACTGTCTGGACAAGCTCATCTTTTGGAAGGCCTCGTAAAACAAAATATCAGCTGAGCTTCCACTATCCACAAGAACACGCCTTACATCATAGTTTGCCATAGTGAGGGAGATCACCATGGCGTCATCGTGGGGAGTCTGAACCCCCTTTACATCCTCATCAGAAAAGGTGATTACATTGCCGACCCTCTGCCTCTTTACGACGGCCGTCCCTGACGCTTCCGTCGAGCCCCCTGCGTTCCTCACGGGCTGAGAGCAGCCCCCAGTGATAGTGTGGATCACGCCCGCAACGGGTCGATTCTGCTCCCGAGGCTCCGGAGGAGCCGGGTCGGCCGGACGCGGGTCTGCGGGGGGACGTCGGTCGCTCACATATCGACCGAGACGCCCCCGACGGATAAGAGCCTCGATCTCGTCCCGAAGCTGGAAGCAGTCCTCTGTGTCGTGGCCGTGGTCTCGGTGGTACTCACAGTACGCCCGGGAGGGCCTCTTTCCAGGGATCCTTCGTATCTGTCTCGGGGCCGGGAGGTCCTCCCGCCCCTTGATCTCCATAAGGATCTAGGCCCGGGGAGTCAGGAGAGGGGTGTACCGGTTGAAACGTCGGGGCGGAGAACGAGGGCGTGGGGCGCCGTGGTTCTTCGCTGGCGACGAGCTTCTGCGCCGACGCTGGGGCGTCGGGCTCCTCCTCTGGCGTGCCTCTTTCCGCCTTTTCTTCCCAAGCTTTTGTGGGATCTCGGCGGCCTCCTTGCTCCGGTGGGCGGCCGCCTCCTCGGCGTCCGCATACTGGTTCGCCCGGGACAACAGCTCTGGGAAGCTCCGCGGCAGGCGTTTGTCCAGGGAGAAGGTGAGTCTGCCCTTCCGGAAGCCACGCTTCAGGGCTGAAAGAGCTACCTCCTGACTCAGGTTCCGGACCTCCAGCGTAGCCCTGTTGAAGCGGGTAAGATAATCCCGCAGGCTTTCTCCCTCGTTTTGCCGGACATCAAAGAGGGAGTCGGAGACCAGTCGCCGCCGGCTACTGACGGCGAAATGAGTGATGAAGAGGCGAGTGAACTGGTCGAAGGACCGGATTGAGTCAGCCTCCAGCCCGGCGAACCATGCCCTCGCCGGGCCACGGAGGGTTGCCGGGAAAGCCTTGCAGAGAAGGGGATCTGATGCTCCGTGGAGGAGCATAAGGGTCCTGAAACTCTCAACGTGATCCCGCGGGTCCGCCGCCCCGTCATAGGGCTCGATCGCCGGCATTTTGAACCCCGGCGGATTCGGGGTCCGCAGGATCCTCGAGGCGAGCGCCGGCTGGGAGGAGATCTCTAAGTCGGCGAAGGGATCTTTGGAATGGCCCTTCAGGACCTAGAGTTGTCGGTGGAGATCGTCCACCCGCCGGTCCAGGGAACGCGACCGGTGGGTGGGAGACAAGGAGCGGCGAGAGGGGGACCGACTGGAGCGCGGGTTCCTCGAGGACTGGGGGGTCTGGGAACGCGCCCGGGCCCGCCTCTCGTACCCCGCGCAGCTCCGGTGGGAAGGTCCCGGCAGAATGGAGCGTGCTCGAGAATCCTCCTCGCGCCGGCGCTCCTCCCCATGGGAGAGGAAGGAACGCGGGTTGAGGAGGACAGGCGAACGCTCAGGCAGCGACGGCTCCTGAGCCTGCTGCGGCGCCCGGGACATCGCACCCTGCAGATTCTGCACCGCCTCCGCGAGGGTGCGAACCTGCTGGGTTAGCTGGTCGAACTGGGCGGCTTCGACCATCTGAATGGGCGGTGGGGCGGTGGAGTGTTGCTGAGAGCGTGTTGGGGATGCAGCGGCCTCCCGGCCAGTGGCGCGAGAGGCCCCGCGACCGGAAGCATTGGAAGCTCCACGACCACCTCGCCGTGCCATTACGATCGCTTTGAGATCCGGGCCCTTCCTCTAGCACCAACTGTTGCTGGTGGTCCAAACCGAGAACGATTGGCACAGCGGTGTGAACGGGGTTCCCTTTGAGTTGCTTTGGTTGCGCTCCGCCCTCCGCCGTGAAACCTGCAAGCAAGCCTTGCACCACCACCGGGGTAGTGGGGGCCCTCCGACGATCAAGTCAGAGGAGATCGAAGGAGAAGGAGAAGGAGAAGGTAGCAGGTGAGATGATACTCTGGAAGATATATCTTACGCTCCCCCTTCCCCCCCAGCCCCATATATATCAGGCTGGGGGGTTTATCCGGGGATTCGTCATCGTGTGGCACGATGGGGCTGCCACTGACATGGCCGTTACAGGGCGTCGTGGGGCAGCGCTGGGTACGGCCATGGCAGGGCATAGTGGAGCTCCGCTTTGTACGGCTGTTACGGGGGATCGTGGGGCAGCGCCGGATATGGCCGTTGCAGGGAGTAGTGGAGCAGGGGGCCGCGGCGTGCCTCAGAGGAACAGTCTGTTGTTGTCGAGAGATTGCCGACTCGGGGTCGGATTGCTGGATCAAGGGGCAGCCGACTCGGGGTCGGGCTGCGGAGCCGAAGATATCCGACCCGAGGTCGGATTGCTGGATCAAAGGGCAGCCGACTCGGGGTCGGGCTGCGGAGCCGAAGATATCCGACCCGAGGTCGGATTGCTGGATCAAAGGGGCAGCCGACTCGGGGTCGGGCTGCGGAGCCGAAGATATCCGACCCGAGGTCGGATTGCTGGATCAAGGGGCAGCCGACTCGGGGTCGGGCTGCGGAGCCGAAGATATCCGACCCGAGGTCGGATTGCTGGATCAAGGGGCTGCCGTAGTCTTCCTGGGCGCGCGTGCCAGTCACGTGGGGCATGGTGGCTAAGTTCCCCCATAACAACAACCATTAAGAAAATATCTAATTAGTACTACAAATTAACGTGATACATCACTACTGAGTTCGACACTGTCGATACATTAGAAGAATGAGATCAAGATGTCTTCCAATGATTAATAATGAGATAAAATTTGTAATAGAAAAGGGATAGAAAATTCTAAATTCTAATTCAGCAAAGTTTCAAGTGAAATGTACTCTTAAGGGCAAAATAGATAATTTTCATTGTTAAGAGTATGTAGCACTACCATGGTATACATTCAAAATTGCTTGAAATATATTTCATTGATTGTATGGATGGGTCTAATCTTAAGATACAACAAAGTATGGAATGAGTCGACCCCAACATAGGTGGAGTCGACCCTAGCACATCATGGAACCATCAGGCACACCTCTGCTAAAATGGCACGGATGAACAGTAGTAAAGTCGACCCCAAGTATGCTTGAGTCGACCCCAGGAGCAGAGCCGACCCCAAAGAACCTTGAGTCGACCCCAGCTTCAAGCCTCAAAAAAACAAGTCTCTGAAATTTACTGAGGGCCGACCCCAACTTTCCTTAAGCCGACCCCAGATGGAGCCGACCCCAGGAATGCTTGAGTCGACCCCAATGGAGTCGACCCCAACTGAACATGACCCCAAGGCTATGTCGTTCAAAACTGTGTCTCTGGAATCCCTGAGAGGGTCAACCCCAATGGAACTTGAGTCGACCCAACTGTAGCTTGAGTCGACCCCAAAAGGAGTTGAGTCGACCCCAGTGAAAAATAGCTGAAATACAAGGTTCTGTGATTCCTGAGAGGGCCGACCCCGCTGTAGCAGAAGTCGACCCCAGTGAAAGTTGGGTCGACCCCAGTGGAAGTGGAGTCGACCCCAAGTATGATGAACAGTGGTTTGAGTCGACCCCAAGAAAGTTTGGGTCGACCCCAGTACGGGCAGAAGCATAACGGCTAGTTCTGCAGAAGTACTTTTTGACCTCCCAACGGCTAGTAACGGATAGTTTTTCAAATCTAACCAATGGAGAGTAACCTAAACATGTGGGAAAGTATTTATAATGATACTATTCATCAGAACAAGTAATCCTTTGCATGAACATCAAAGCTTACTCAAGAAAGATTAAGCCCTAGTATTCTTCATCGAGGTGCTTCATTCAAGAGTCAAAAGGAAGTGGTTGAGCAGATCAAAATAGGCATTAAGAGCTCCACCAACCCTTGAAGAGTGAAGCATTCCTTGACAAAGAAGAGAAGAGCCTTATCAAAGCGATAACTATATTCTAACTCTTCTTTGTAGCTTATAATTGTTATATATGCTCATCTAGGAGTTTCAACCTTCTTCTTCTTAACAATCTTGTAAGATTTGTTGGTGAGCCCGTAAAACCAACGGTGTAGGTTTGTTGGTAAACCCGTAAAACCAACGATGAAGGTTTGTTGGTAAGCCTGTAAAACCAACATAGATTTTTGGTGATCCCGGAAAAACCAAAGTGTAAATGTTTTTGGATTGTGAGCCCGAAAAACAATCCAACTGTAATCCGCGGGATTACAGTGAATTTCCGAGGGGTCGCTTGGAGAGTGGACGTAGGTGCATAGGAGAGCACCGAACCACTATACTTCTTGTTGTTTGTATTGTGTATTGTTCTAACTTCACTTCTTGCACTTAATCTATATTAACTAAATCACTCACTCATCAATTAACATAATTAAGGAATCAAAAATTAAGAAAAACCAATTCACCCCCCCCCCCCCTCTTGGCTTGTCACCTTGGGCAACAGATGTAACCCCCGAGGACCTTCCCAAAGAGCTTCCACCGATGAGGGACATCCAACATGCCATAGATTTGGTGCCCGGTTCAAGCTTACCGAATCTTCTTGCATACCGGTTGAATCCTAGAGAACACGAAGAGCTTCACCACCAAGTCCAAAAGCTTTTGGATAAGGGATTCATCCGAGAAAGCCTCAGCCCATGTGCCATCCCGGCTCTACTTACTCCCAAGAAGGATGGTTCATGGAGGATGTGCATGGACAGCAGAGCAATCAACAAATTAACAGTAAAGTATCACTTCCCCATTCCACAGTTAGATGATATGCTTGACTTGCTGCATTGTCAACCCTAAAGGATGAATTTTGATGATTACAAAATACTTGAGATGATGTTGTGTACTAATGATATTGGCTTAATTGTGAAGTTTTATAAGTCAAGAAAAATCAAAAAAAGTGAAACACTGCAAAATCATAAGTTCTTCGCAAACACTTCAGTGGATATGTTCTAAAAGGAAAATGATCTTAATCTAATCCATAGAGATCAAAGATGAAGTCTAAAGTTTTCTGTTTGAAAAGCTTGAGCCAACTCCTAAGCAAAAAGGATAAGTTTAAGTTGATTCTGATATGTTTCATTCAAGCAGCACAGTCAATGAGTCGACCCCCGTAAAACATGAGTCGACCCTTGTGTAGTTCAAATTAAACAGAAAGCTTTTACCGCCTGAGACAAAGTTTGAAGAGTCAACCCTTGTTCAAAATGAGTCGACCCCCGAAATTAAAGAGTCGACCCTTGCGTTTGAAGAGTCGACCCCAGCTCAGTCTCAGTGTCAGCCAGAAAATTATAGTATGAGTCGACCCTTATGTTTAAAGAGGCTACTCCTAAAAACGATGAGTCGACTCATGTGTTTAAAGAGGCGACTCCTAAAGAAGATGAGCCGACCCTTAAGATTGAAGAGTCGACCCTTTGAAGTTGTCACAGCAAGAGCCATCTCGATATCTTGAAGTGCCAACCCACAATAAACATGAGTCGACCTTTGAGTTACATGAGTCGACCCCTGTACTGCTGGGACCACAACGGGAAGCTTGCAACAACTGTTGTCTTCTTTTGTAACAGAAAAGATTTCCATCAGAACGGAAAGAAAAAAATTCAAATCCTGCTGAGGAATTCGTCTATAAATTTGAGAAAACCTTAGAAGGGAAACAACAAGGATAGAGAGAAAAATTCTGTCAAGTAAGAAAAGTTTCCACAAAAGAAAAGAGAAAGAAAAAGCTAAACTGTTTATCATCCTCATCGGCACACATCTGAAACTTACTTCTGTGAGAAAATCAGTCGAAACTTCTCACTGCATCGAGAAGAGCTGCTGTTCGAGCATTGGAACATCCTTCCACAGCCATCTTCTTCATCAGCTTCAGCCTTCATTTTTATTGTTTCATTCTTTATATTCTGAAGCTTTAAGTTATCTAGTTACAGCTTTCATTTATTTGGATTAACTGTTGCTGTAACAGTTTCATTCATTTGAAACTTGTAAAGGCTCTTCCAAGCATTGATTGAAAGTTGCTGAATCGGAAGTATTCAGTAAGGGAAATAGTTTTTGGTTGGTTTGTCTGAAAACCAACTGGGTTGTTTGTGAGTCCGGAAAAACAAACGGTGTAAAGTTTTTGGTTGGTTTATCTGAAAACCAACTGGGTTGTTTGTAATCCCAGAAAATAAAAGGTTTTCGGTTAGTTGCTTGGAAAAACCAACTGAATTTTTGATTGTGAGCCCGGAAAATAATCAGGCTGTAATCTGCTAGGTTATAGTGAAATCTCAAGCTTTGCTTGGGGAGTGGATGTAGGTGCTGGGAGTGTACCGAACCCCTATAAATTTCTGGTGTTTGTGTGTGGCTTGTCTCTCTTCTTTGATTGCATATTTCTGATTGCTTTCCTCATCTTATTCACTGCTTCATTTGTGCAATTTTATTTTCGCTGCTACTGAAAGATAACAGTAACTCAAATTCTTCACACATTTTTTTTAAGAGACCCAATTCACCCTCCCTCTTGGGCTGCACCTCTGGGCAACAAGTGGTATCAGAGCCTGGTACTCACAATAACTTTTTGATCTAACAATCAAGAGTTAAAGGTTATGGCAGCCACCATGGGATCCTCAGTTGCCGAAGGGCAATCTACCAACAGACCACCTCTTTTCAATGGCACAAACTTTACTTATTGAAAATCTCGTATGCGTATTTTTATTCAAGCACTTGACTATGATTTATGGACTGTTATTGTCAATGGACCTCACACACCAACTAAGATTATAGATGGCATCACCATATTCAAACCTGAGATTGAATGGGATGACCATGATAAAAGAATGGCTCAGCTGAATGCAAAAGCCATGAATGTTCTTTACTGTTCTTTAGATGCAAATGAGTTTAATCATATATCTATTTGCATGACTGCTAAAGAAATCTGGGATAGGATGGAAGTTACACATGAAGGCACTAACTAGGTCAAAGAATATAAAATCAGTATGCTAGTGCATAAATATGAATTATTTAAAATGGAAAACAGTGAATCTATAACTGAAATGTTTACTAGATTTACTGATATTATAAACGGATTGAAAAGCCTTGGTAGATCTTACTTTAACAGTGATCTTGTTCGAAAAATTTCTAGGTCTCTTCTTAGAGCATGGGAAGCAAAGGCCACTGCCATCCAAGAAGCCAAAGATCTCAACTCTCTCCCACTAGAAGAACTGCTGGGTTCCTTAATGACTTATGAGCTTTCAATGAAACAGAACCTTGAGGAGGACAAACCCAAAAAGCGCAGAACCATTGCTCTTAAGTCCACTCTACATGAAGATGAGAGCGAGGATTCTGAATCTGATAACAGTGAGGAAATGGCCCTGATTACACGAAGATTCAGAAAGTTTTTCAGAAGAAATAGAGAAAACTTCAAAAAAGGCCTGCAATCAAGGGGGAGCAAAGCAAAGAAAATAACCATAAGGAGCAATATGTTTGTTATGAGTGCAAAAAGCCTGGATACTTCAGAACAAACTGTCCTCTATTGAAAAAGGCTCCGAAAAGATTAAGGAAGAAAGCTATGCTAGCTACTTGGAGTGACAGTGATGAATCCAGCTCTGGAGAAGAAGAACAATAATAAGAAGCTGCAAATCTTTGTCTAATGGCACACAAAAGTGAGGTATATTTAAATACTGAATATGAATTCACTTTTGATGAACTTCAAGATGCTTTTTCTGAGCTTATGATTGAATATAAAAAGCTTAGTTTAAAGAATAAGGAGCTGAAGATTAAGAACCAATCATTTGAAAAAGAAAATGCTCTGCTTCTGGATAATAAGAAGGAACTGCATGAAGAAAATCATAAGTTAGCTAAAGAAGTTGGAAAACTGAAACCTATAGTAGATAAATTTACCCTAAGCTCTGAGAAATTAAATCTAATTCTAGAAAATCAGAAAGTTGTTTATGATAAGGCTGGTTTAGGATATAATCCTTGGAGAAATCAGAAATCATTGAAAAACATATTTGTGAAGCCAACTTATGTTCAACCGAAATCTGCACTGTTTAAGTTAGACAAATTGAAACAAGAATACACTGTATGCAATCCTAAAAGCCAAAAACTTGTAAGTAATATTTCAATTAAGAAAATATGGGTTCCAAAGGGAACCATCATTGCTAACATTCAAGGATCCAAGAAAGCTTGGGTACCAAAGATAAAGAATTAAATTTCTGTTTTGCAGGTGTGTCTAGTATCCCAAGCGTCAAACAGAAAATGGTATTTGGACAGTGGGTGCTCTAGACACTTGACAGGGGATGAATCCCAATAAATGTCCCTCAAAAAGAAAGATGGAGGAATGATTACCTTTGGTAATAATGAAAAAGGCAAAATCATTGGTATTGGTAATATTCGGATTACTCCAACAACTTTTATTGAAAATGTTTTATTGGTAGATGGATTAAAACATAATTTACTAAGCATTAGTCAATTCTGTGATAAAGGATATATTGTGACTTTTGAATCATTTATGTGCTTAGTTTCAAGTACTAATAACAATGGTGTAATATTTACTGAACATAGATATGGAAATGTGTATTTGGTTGATTTAGATCAAATACTCATGAAAAACATGGACTGTTTGGTAGCTATGAAAACTAAAAACAGTGAAGCTAGCTGGTTATGGCATAAAAAAGTAGCTCATTCAAGCATGGACTTAATTTCAAAACTTATTCGAAAAGAACTTGTTTTTGGCTTGCCAAATTTATCATTTGAAAAAGATAAAATCTGCTATGCATGTCAACTAGAAAAACAGACCAGAACTTCCTTCAAATCTAAAAATATTGTCTCCACAAATAAACCTTTAGAGCTTCTGCATATGTATAAAAAGATTTCAAATGAACATGGACTGCAAACCATCAAGATTAGAAGTGATCATGGAACTGAATTTGAAAACCATGACTTTGAAAATTTCTGCACTGAAAATGGTATTGATCATAACTTTTCTGCACCAAGAATACCACAATAAAATGGTTGTTGAAAATTATATCCTAAATGTCAATCGTCAGCATGTTGATGATTGAATTTTGTAAATAAATTAACAAATTAATAAAGTGTTATTTGGCATTATTCATCATTTCATTGTACATCTTCAAATGAACTTTTATATGATGAAGTTCTTAGAACTTGTTTTATGATAAAGGAGGATTTATCTTCAAGTCCTTACAACTATTCGCGATCAAATGATATGTTGTTACTAGGACGACAGCATTATCGAGATTAGGTCGTTGTGTGACATATACATTGGTTGTCCTCTTAACCAAGGAGTGTGGAGACACTGATATGTCACATAGGTGAAGTGTAGGAGTACATTTCACTGAACGTGACCAATTTCGGAATGCTCTACTGTCAAGAGATGTTCCGAGTGGATATGGGTATAAGTTTGGCCCTCTGATCTAGGACCGCAACCTGTGACTAGCAAGCAACTCACTGTACTTTGGTACCGGACTACCTAAATTTCTAATTCAGTGACGGAAGGTCACTGGGTACAGTCAAGTACTTGCGTAGTTAGTTGTGAGTCAAGATGGAATTGACCCCTCCTGAAAACAGGAGATAATGCCTTGTGTTCAATTTAGCAAAATCTTGGCCAGGGCAATCCTTGTGAGGAGTCACAGGATTTCTAAAGTTGAATCACATCATGGATGCACTTATTACAGAGTTGACAGAACTCTGAAGTCATCCTGGCATTTAGGAGTCATAGGAATAAATTATACGGTAACCATAGTCCAAGGATTCTTGAATGTTGCTTTGCAATCATTCGGCCTATCCGGACGTCGGGAACCATTGCTAGATGGTCATTTCGATTAGTACAAGAAGTTGTTCTTGTGCTACCGGCTTAGGTTCGAACCTATGGGGTCACACGCATAGAAATTTATAGGTTGATCAAATGGCTGATTAATGATTAAGAATCATTCAGGGATAATTTGGTCAATTCGATTGACAAATTATCCTAAGCAAAAATTGCATTAAAATAATTATTGAATTATTGGAGGGTTAATTAGTAATTGGATTACTAATAAATTCAATTTGATTGAATTATTGGACTTTAATTAAGCCAAATTGAATTAGATTCAATTTGGGCTAAATTAAGGTTTGACCTAATTCGTTCGGGTTCGACCCGAGCCGATTGGGCATAACCTAATTGATCGGACTTGACCCAATTGGATTTTGATTGACTCAAGTCAATTAAGAGTCCTTATTTGATGAGGATTAGGTGTCCAAATAATCAGAATTTATTATGGAGAAGAATTCCTAAAATTTAGGACCCTAGCTTTCTTTCTTGGAGAAGAAAGATACCTCATCCTTATCCCTAAAAGCAGTGGTGCCTATCCTCTTTATTTTTGGCCAATTTTTGGCGCGAGGAAAGAGGAGGCGTGGGGCTATTTTTCAAAAAAATATGGCACCTCAAATCTTCCTAAAAAGATAGAAATCAAATCCCTAATTTGTAGGGACTGCATGATGCATCAAGCAGGATGGCGTGCAGCTGAAGTTTGGGGTGCAATAACCCCCTGATTTTTAGAGATTCTTGGCACAAGATTAAAAGAGAATTTGTTCATCTCTTAGCTTCCGATTCATCAAAATTTTTTGGAAATTTTATCAGCCAAATTCGTTGGCCAAAAGAGGTGTGAGGCGTGGGGGGTCTTTTGGCTATAAAAGGACCCCCACACTTAGGGTTTGGTGAGATGGTCTTTAGAAAGGGTTCTAAATTCTGAAAAAATTCTGAGAGCCAGCCACCTTCTCTCCTCCTTCTTCTCCTTCATCTCCATCCTTCATCTTCTTGAAGAAGAATCAAAGTAGAGTGCTTCGAGGGTGAAAATTTCAGCCACTGCAGCACCTCTGCACGAGCTAGCACTCCTACAGTTGTGGATCTTCCTAGAGCTTCGCGTGGACTATCCGAAGAGGCCGGACGCGTGTGCGGTTATACAAGGTGATCAAGGTATCATCAAAATTCTCAAAGCAAAATGGTATGAGATCTGATCTCATTAAAAATTAAGATTAAAAATCAACTAGATTGCTGCAATTCTGCATGACTACATGTTAGACATAGAATCATGCCTACTTGTTTAGGATAAATATTTAAAGTTCTGGATCTATTTTTGTTGTAGAGATATGATCTCTAGCATGTATAGAAATTAAATAGTTTAATTCATGCTTCTGCTGTAAAATTTTTAAAAATATATGCATGCGACCACCAGGGTTTCCAACAATGGTGTTGTGGAGAGAAAGAATAGTACTCTTACTGAAATGGCTAGGACAATGTTATGTAAAAATAACTTACCTAAGTATTTTTCGGCTGAAGCCATAAATACAACTTGTCATGTTCTTAATAGAGTTACTATTAGGTCAATTATAAAGAAAACTTCTTATGAACTTTTGAAAAATAAGAAACCAAATCTTTCATACTTTCATGTTTTCGGTTGCAATTGTTTTGTTTTAAATAATGGTAAGGACAACTTGGGAAAGTTTGATTCAAAATCAGATGAAGCTATTTTTCTTGGATATTCTTCATCAAGCAAAGCATATAGAATATTCAACAAGAGAACTCTAGTCGTAGAAGAGTCAATACATGTTATTTTTGATGAATCTAATGACCCTTCTTCAAGAAAGAATATAGATCTTGACGATGATGCAGAAGAACTCAACAAACAAATTCAAGAGTTAACCCTAAAGGATGTTTTTGCATTTGAAAATTCAGAACATGATGAAAATCAAGGAAAAGAAGATCAAATGGTTAAAGGTAAAACTAGTCTACCAAAAGAATGGAGGTATGCACATAGTCATCCTACAGACTTAATAATTGGTGATCCTTCACAAGGTATTAGGACTAGATCCTCTATTAGAGATGGTTGTAATCATCTTGCATTTATTTCTCAAATAGAACCAAAATCTTTTGAAGAAGCTGAAAAAGATAACAATTGGTTAATGGCAATGTAAGAAGAACTAAATCAATTTGAAAGAAACAATGTTTGGAATTTGATTAGAAGGCCTGAAAATATTTTTGTAATTGGAACAAAATGGGTTTTCAGAAATAAATTAAATGAAGATGGAATTGTAATCAGAAATAAAGCTAGATTAGTTGCAAACGGATATAATCAAGAAGAATGAATTGATTTTGATGAAACTTTTGCACCTGTAGTTAGACTTGAAGCTATTAGGCTATTACTTGCATTTGCATGCTTCATGGATTTTAAATTATTTCAGATGGATGTCAAAAGTGTATTTCTAAATGGTTTCATAACTGAAGAAGTTTATGTAGAACAGCCACCTGGATTTGAAAATCATAAACTTCCAAATCATGTTTTTAAATTGAACAAAGCACTTTATGGCATGAAGCAAGCTCCTAGAGCTTGATATGATAGATTAAGCAACATTTTAATGAAGAGTAATTTTTCAAGAGAAAATGTTGATAAAACTCTGTTTATTAAAAAGAAAAATGCTGATATTCTAATTGTTCAAATATATGTTGATGATATTATATTTGGTGTTACTAATGAAAGTTTATGTGAAGAATTTGCTAAGCTCATGCAAAGTGAGTTCGAGATGAGTTTGATGGGTGAACTCAACTTCTTCCTTGGACTCCAAATCAAGCAAACAAGAGATGGAATCTTCATCTGCCAAAGCAAATATACAAAGAAAATCTTAAAGAAGTTTGGTATAGAAGATTCAAAATCAATAGGTACTCCTATGAGCCTCTCTTGTAAATTAGAAAAAGATAAGCATGGTAAATCCTTTGATTCAAAGCTGTATAGAGAAATGATTGAATCTTTACTTTATCTTACAGCAAGTAGACCTGATATAATGCATAGTGTTTGTATGTGTGCAAGATATCAAGTAAATCCTAAAGAATCACACTTAATTGCTATTAAAAGGATATTAAGATACTTAAAAGGAACACAACATTTAGGTATATGGTATTCTAAGACATCTACAATTGACTTAATTGGATATTTAGATATTGATTTTGCTGGTTGTAGATTAGACAGAAAAAGTGCAAGTGGAACTTGTAAATTCTTAGAACAAACTTAATCTCTTGGTTTAGCAAAAAGCAAAATTCCATAGCACTATCTACAGCTGAAGCTGAATATATTGCTGCAGGAAGTTGCTGTGCCCAAATCCTATGGATTAAGCAACAACTCGAGGACTATGGCATAAAACAAAATAAAATTCCTATAAGGTGTGACAACACTAGTGCCATAAATCTGACTAAAAATTCCATACAATACTCAAGATCTAAATATATAGAAATCAGACATCATTTCATAAGAGATCATGCTCAAAATGGGGATATAAAAATGGAATTTAAAATACTGATAAACAAATTGCAGATATTTTCACTAAACCTCTTAATGAAGAAACCTTTTGTACATTTAGAGGTGAATTATGCATTTGTGATCCTTTTTGATGACTGATTATGAATGATAAATTGCATATTTTGATTGATTATTATTGGTTGAATTTTAGCTGATTTGTTATATGATTTACCATTGATTTTCAAATCATATTTAAAAAAATTTTGTCTCTTGAACTGTCTGAGAAGACGACTCATGTGAATGAGGAGTCGACTCATGTAGTAAGGGACGACTCTTAAGTTAAAAGAGTCGACCCCTAACTTACAAGAGACGACTCTTAAGTTAAAAGAGTCGACTCCTAATCTACAAAAGACAACTCATTAGCTGAATGAGTCGACTAAAATAGAAACTATTTGAAACGGACTTTAAAAAGATTTCTCTCTCTCTCTGAAATGTTGAACCTGAAACGTTTCATACCCCTTAGAGCGCCCTTCTATCTTCAAACTCTCCTTCAAACAAAAACCTCCAAAATCCTAGAAAACCTTTTCGAGGTTCTGATTGATCTTCCAATGCTGAGAATAAAGCAAGCGACATCCGGACCAAAGAGGAAGAATACCATTCCACAAACTGAGAGAAGAACAAAGGCTAGGGCAGAGAAGGAATCGAATCCACAAAGGGAACAAATGCCGCCACCTCAACCCGTTGCGGCCCCTCTGTCACCTCCTTCCTCAGTTTCAAAGCAAGGTCCCCTCTCCATAAGGAATGTCTCTACCAGAAGAAGAGTGGATTTGAGTTTCTAGAAAACGAAAATTTCCCTTTAGGCCAAAATCTGAAGGAGATGGGTTGGAAATACCTATGTTCACTGAATGTACTGACTTACCCAGACTTGGTACGAGAGTTCTACAACAATGCCAGATATGGACAAGGACAGATCTCATCCAAGATAAAAGATGTACCAATTTTGATTACAGAAGAAATTCTTTGAGATGCTCTTTGGATTCCAAATGATGGAGAAAATAGAGATCATCTATGTGGAGTGATTGATTAAAACCCTATTTGATTTTGATGAGCTCAAAGCATTAGAGTATATATGTTGTTTACTAATGAATTCAATTGAGTGTTTCAGTGAAAATCTTATCTAAGTGTCTCAAGACTTGGTTCATAATATTTTGGATAAGTTAAGAAGTCAGTTTGAACCAAAGTCTGAGACTCGAGTCGACTCCAGAGTATTACGAGTCGACTCCAAGCGTATCAGGATCACTGGCACGGGCTCGAGTCGACTCCTGACCATTACGAGTCGACTCCAACTGAGAACAGACAGACAAACAGAAAGCATCAACTCAAAATCTGTCAGCGAGTCGACTCCTGAAGTGCGCGAGTCGACTCCGATGTTTACCGAGTCGACTCCAGAGAAGTATGAGTCGACTCCAAGGAGTTACAGGCAGAAAAGTTAGAGAGCGGCTTTCGACCCTGAGATTCGAGTCGACTCCTGTGGAACGCGAGTCGACTCCGATGGTTGGCAGGTCGACTCCAAAGATAGTGAGAGTCGACTCTCAGCAGTACACAAGGCAAAAGTCAGAGAGCGTTTTTCGGACTCTGAGATTTGAGTCGACTCCCGCATTGCACGAGTCGACTCCGAGACACCGCGACCCCAAAGAAGACAGAAGATCAATTTGCTGTCTCTGAGATTCGAGTCGACTCCCAGACAGCTCGAGTCGACTCCAAGGCAGCGCTTCACTAAAAACACAGAAGACTAAGTTTCGGAAACTGAGAGCCGAGTCGACTCCGGAACAGTTCGAGTCGACTCCAAGACTAGACGAGCCAAAAGACAGTAGATCGAGAGTTCGGGCTCTGAGCGCCGAGTCGACTCCCAGGATTGTCGAGTCGACTCGAGTGGACCAAGTTCAAAAATAGATCCACGGACTCCATGGGATGAGCCGACTCCGAAAATGCCAAGTCAGCTCCAGAAGTTAGCGAGTCGACTCCGGGTCAAGTCGAGTCGACTCCCAATCGAAGAGGCGACTTTAATTCAAATCCGGAACAGTTGCCGAGTCAACTCCAGAAAAGCATGAGTCGACTCTCGCTACAGCCGAGTCGACTCCTGATCGCGCAAGTCGACTCCAACCCACCAACGGACATATTGTCAGGCTGTGCAGAGTGTGCAGAACGGGCAGAAAAAGGTCTCTAACGGCTAGTTTCCGTGGGGGATGGCTTAAATAGCCACAGAAGACTGTAGCAAGGAAGGGAACAACCATTCCACTCAAAGTAATCAAGCTTTCAATCTCTACAACCTGGTTTTCAACGGAAAAGAGGGAAGAGCAACATTAACTGCATCCACCTACTTCTTTCCAATATTGAAAGAGATCTCCTCCTGCATTCAAGTCGACCAGACATTCAAGAGGAGACCCGAAGTTCAAGAAGCCCTACTCTACTCCAACTCAAACGTGTTTGAGGGCTTCTAACTTCTCTTTTGTTTATATTGTTATTTATCTGCTTTTGAGAAGCTCTGTTTTTCTGTTACTCCTTTTTACTTCCATCTTGTCTTTGCTTGGTTCAATCGGGGGATTGAATCAAGGGTATTGAGGTTGGTTGGTGAGCCGAGTGTAAAACCAACGTGAGGGTTCGATTGTGATCCCGAGAAAACAATCGGGTTGGTTCTAGTCGGTGAGCCTGGGAAAACCGACCGAGTTCGTTGTGAGCTCGTAAAACAACAAGTTTGGTTGTGAGCTTGGAAAACAACCGGCTGTAATCCAAGGGGTTATAGTGAATTCCTAAGTGAGACTTGGGGAGTGGACGTAGGAGCAAGGATTAGCTCCGAACCACTATAAAACATTGTGTTTGTGATTGTTTGTCTTTCTCTATCTCTCGCATTTCATTCACCGCACATAGAAACTAATTAATCATCTCGCAAAAGCATTAATTAGTTATCCACAAAAGTTTTAATAGCCAAATTATTTTAAAACCCAATTCACCCCCCCTCTTGGGTTGTCTATCTGGGCAACAAGTGGTATCAGAGCCTAAACTCTTCTATCCTAAGAGTCAAAGATCAAAATGACAACCCCATTTGGATCTTCCCACATTGAGGGTCAGTCCACCCAAAGACCCCCATTCTTTAATGGATCTGACTACTCATATTGGAAGGCTAGGATGAGAATATTCATCCAAGCCCAAGACTATGAGATGTGGACCATTGTAGCAAATGGGCCATACATCCCATCCATTTATGTAGAGGGGGTCACTGTACCCAAACTCGAAAAGGATTGGGATGAACACGACATGAGAAAGGCACAACTCAATTCTAAAGCAATGAATGTGCTTTACTGTGCACTAGATAGGAATGAATTCAATAGAGTCTCTACTTGCAATTCTGCAAAAGAGATTTGGGATAGACTTGAAGTGACCCATGAGGGCACGAATCAAGTCAAAGAATCCAAAATAAATATATTGGTTCATAAGTATGAACTATTTAAAATGGATTCTAATGAAACAATCACTTGCATGTTCACTAGATTCACTGACATTGTCAATGGCCTAAAAAGCCTTGGCAAAAACTATACTAACAGTGAGCTTGTCAGGAAGATTCTTCGATGTCTACCAAGGTCATGGGAAGCCAAGGTGACGGCAATCCAAGAAGCTAAGGACTTGAACAAGCTTCCACTTGAAGAGCTCCTTGGATCCCTAATGACTCACGAGCTAACCATGAAGCAACACAGCGAAGAAGAGTCCTCACATAAGAAAAAGGTAATAGCTCTTAAATCCACATCATCTAACAAAGATTTGTCTTGTAGTAGCAGCAGTGAAGAAGAAGATCATGAGGGAGATGATGATGAGGCTCTTCTTGTGCGCAAGTTCAGAAAATTCATCAACCACAAGAAGTCCTATCATCAAAAGAGAGGCCCCTCAAATTTCGATCGCAAGGATAAAGGTAAGGAAAGGAAAAATGAGGGGATTGGATGCTATGAGTGCAAGAAGCCGGGACACATCAGAGCTGAGTGTCCCTTACTTAAGAAGGGCAGCAAGTACAAGAAGAAGAAAGCCCTTGTCACCACCTTATCGGACTCCGACGCATCATCTTCATCATCGGATGAGGAACCAGAAGAAAAGGCCAATTTCTGCTTCATGGCCAACGAAAATGAGGTAACATCCGAAACGCATCTAGATTTTACTTTTGATAAACTTTATGATGCATTTAATGAACTAATGATTGAATATAAGGCTATAAACATTAAGAATAAAGAGCTAAAACTAGCTAATCAAACTTACATACATAAATATGATAAACTAGTTAATGATAAGGACTGTATCACCAAAGAAAATCTAGAACTTAAGACAAGCAACCAACTCTTAATTAAAAAAACTAACACCTTAAGTAAAGATAATGAAAAACTAACTAAGAAAATTTCAGAACTTAAAAACAATAAACAAATCTTAAACGAAAATCTCATAAAAGACTTGAATACTCTAAAAACGGAAAAACAAACTCTAACTAAAGAACTTGGAAAATACAAACCTTTGGTTGAGAAATTTACTTATAGTTCTGAAAAATTAAATATGATACTTAATAGTCAACGTGCAGTATTCAATAGAGCAGGTTTAGGATATAAACCTAAAAATAAGCAAAAACTTCTTAGTAACTTCTTTGTTAAAGTAGGAGAAAGTAAAACTAAGAAAATAACCTGTTTTTGTTGTGGAAAATTAGGACATAAGGCAAATGTGTGTAATTATAGAAAAGAAAAAACAAAAGGAAAAATTAAAAGGGTATGGGTTCCAAAAGGAACCAACATGACTAACCATGAAGGACCCAAGAAAACTTGGGTACCTAAGATTACATGATTTGCTTGTGTAGGAGTGTCTTGCAGCCAAGGTCAACAAAAATTGCTGGTACTTGGATAGTGGCTGCTCAAGACACATGACGGGTGACAAGGATCAATTCTTCACCCTTGAAGCTAAGAAGGGAGGTGCTGTGACTTTTGGAGATAATAACCAAGGTCACATCATTGGTATAGGTAAAGTTCAAATTACCCCTTCTACTTTTATTGATAATGTTCGATATGTTGATGGTCTTAAGCATAATTTATTAAGCATTAGTCAATTATGTGATAGAGGCTATAATGTTATGTTTAAACCATCACTATGCATCATAACAAACCCAAATGATAATAGTTTAGTTTTTAAAGGAATAAGACGTGGGAATGTGTATGTTGTAGATCTTGAGGATCTTGCCAAACACAACCCATGCTTAGTTGTTAATGAAACTAAGGACAATGATGCTAGTTGGTTATGGCACCGTAAGTTAGGTCATGCAAGCATGGACACAATATCTAAACTAGTTAAAAGAGATTCTGTGATAGGTTTGCCAAAACTAAGATTTGAAAAGAATAAAATATGTGAAGCTTGTCAATATGGCAAACAATCTAGGAACTCTTTTAAATCCATAAAATGTGTCTCTACCTCTAGACCTCTAGAATTATTACACATGGACCTATTCGGACCAACTAGAACAACAAGCCTAGGTGGAAATAAATATGGTCTAGTCATTGTAGATGATTATTCTAGATACACTTGGGTTATGTTCTTAGCACATAAAGATCAAGCTTTTTCAGTATTTAAAAAGTTTCATAAGGAAGTAACCAATGCTAGAGATACTACAGTAATAGCTATTAGAAGTGACCATGGTACCGAATTTGAAAATCATTTATTTGATGAGTTTTGTAGTAAAAAGGGAATAACTCACAATTTTTCTGCACCTAGGACACCACAACAAAATGGAGTTGTGGAGAGGAAAAATAGAACTCTAGAGGAAATGGCTAGAACTATGTTATGTGAAAGTAACTTTCCTAAGTACTTTTGGGGAGAAGCCATTAATACTTCTTGTCATATATTAAATAGAGTTTTATTGAGACCCATTATAAAGAAAACACCTTATGAACTTTGGAAAAACAGAAAACCAAAGGTAAACTACTTTCATGTTTTTGGATGTAGGTGTTTTGTTCATAATAATGGGAAAGATAATCTAGAAAAATTTGACTCAAAATCTGATGAGGCTATATTCTTGGGGTACTCTACAACTAGCAAAGCCTATAGAGTCTTTAATAAAAGAACCCTAGTTATAGAAGAATCTATACATGTTGTATTTGATGATTCTAGTGACACTCTTCTAGCAAGAGAGTTAATTTTGATGATGATGCTGAAATTCTTGAAGAAAAGATAGATGAGATGACATTACAAGATGATAATCAAAAATTAATTGAAGGTGCATCATCAAGCCAAGAGGCTATTATGGATCATGGACTAACTAAAGCTTGAAGGTATGCTCACGGGCATCCTAAGGAATTAATTCTAGATGATCCATCTCAACCTATTAGGACTAGGGCATTCCTTAGGAACTTAAATAATCATCTAGCCTTTGTTTCTCATTTTGAGCCCAAACACATAGAAGAAGCTGAAAAAGATGTAAATTGGATAAATGCAATGCAAGAAGAATTAAACCAATTTACTAGAAACAAAGTATGGAATCTAGTTGAAAGACCTACTGAATATTCAATTATAGGTACCAAATGGATTTATAAAAATAAACTTGATGAAAATGGTACTGTAATAAGGAATAAGGCTAGATTAGTAGCCAAGGGTTATAATCAAGAAGAAGGTATAGATTTTGATGAAACCTTTGCTCCGGTAGCTAGACTTGAAGCAATTAGACTTTTACTAGCTTTTGCATGCTCTAAGGACTTTAAGTTATTTCAAATGGATGTAAAAAGTGCATTTTTAAATGGGTATATTAATGAGGAGGTATATGTAGAACAACCTCCTGGTTTTGAAAATCATCAATACCCTAATCATGTTTATAAATTGAACAAAGCACTTTATGGTTTAAAACAAGCATCTAGAGCATGGTATGAGAGGCTTAGCAAATTCCTATTAGAACATGAGTTCTCTAGGGGTAATGTAGATACTACATTATTTCTAAAGAAGAAAAACAAAGATATGTTGTTAGTACAGATTTATGTTGATGATATTATTTTCGGTGCTACTAACAATTGTCTCTGCGAAGAATTTGCTAACTTGATGCAGAGTGAATTTGAGATGAGCATGATGGGAGAGCTGAATTACTTTCTTGGACTTCAAATCAAACAATCTGAAGGAGGCATCTTCATCAATCAAGCCAAATACATCAAGGAGATGCTCAAGAAGTTTGATATGGAGGGAAACAAATCAATCAGCACCCCCATGAGCTCATCATGCAAATTAGACCAAGATGAATCAGGTAAATCTGTAGATCAGAAACTATATAGAGGTATGATAGGATCTTTATTGTATCTTACTGCAAGTAGACCTGATATCATGTTTAGTGTTTGCATGTGTGCTAGATATCAGGCTAATCCTAAGGAATCACATCTAATTGCAGTAAAGAGAATCTTTAAATACCTAATAGGAACAAAGAATATAGGGTTATGGTATTCTAAAGAATCTAGCCTGAACTTAATAGGTTATACAGATTCAGACTTTGCTGGATGTAAACTTGATAGAAAAAGCACCAGCGGGTCATGTCAATTCCTAGGAGAAAACTTAATATCATGGTTTAGCAAGAAACAAAACTCGGTTGCATTATCTACTGCTAAAGCTGAATATGTTGCAGCCGGGAGTTGTTGTGCTCAAATCTTATGGATTAAACAACAATTAGAAGATTATGGCATTAAACAAGATAAAATACCCATTAATTGTGATAATACAAGTGCCATTAATCTAACTAAAAATCCAATTCAGCATTCAAGAACTAAACATATTGAGATAAGACATCACTTCATAAGAGATCATGTACTGAATGGTGATGTGACACTCCAATTTGTTTGTACTGATGATCAATTAGCTGACATTTTTACAAAACCCCTAAGTGAAGAGAGATTTAGTGTGCTTAGGAGGGGATTAGGAGTGATTGATCTATCCTAGTGGTAGTTTCCACTAGATTCATTGATTTTGATGATTAGATTGTGGTTAAAATAGAGTTTCTTTTCAATGATCATCAAATCAGATCATAATTTAGTGATTTTTCCTCATTCGGTACGAACATAGCATGATTTTTAGGTGCGTGCCAAAGTTCGAGATGACTCGAGTAAGTTTCAGAGTCGGCTCGTAAGGGGGAGTCGACTCGCGCTTAGTCGGGAGTCGACTCGAGGTCGATGGCAGCAGAGGTGGAGTCGACTCGCATACAGTCGGGAGTCGACTCGCGCATAAGGAGAGTCGGGGTCAATAGGCGCATAAGGAGAGTCGACTCGCGCATACTTTGGAGTCGACTCGAGGTCGAGTCGACTCGCGACTCAGAGGAGTCGACTCGCAGTCGGGATCCGACTTTTTAACCCTAGCTCCATCGTTTTCAAAACATTTCTATTCTCCGCCGCCACTGTTCACAAGCCCTAGAGCCGACTCCTAGGTCGTCCCCGGTCGTCCCCAAGCTTTTTTCGTCGACTTTTCACCGTCCATTAGGGCTTTTCCTCCCATTCTAGGTCACTATGCCTCGTAAAGCCGTCGTCCGGAAGAGGCCCCAACCCGAGGCCGGTCCCGAGAGGCGCTCCAAGGCTCGGCACGATCCCGCGAGGTCACAACCTCCGGCTCGTTCCCCGCCGAGGGCGGTTCCCGCGAGGCCGTGCGCCGGGAAGGCGGTCTCCACCGGGAGATACGTCGATTTCGACTATCTCTCCCGGGAGGGCTTCACCATAGGTGAGAGATTGCATGTCCAGGGCTTAGAGTATTTCCTTACATTAGATCTCCCCACTTACCCTGGATTAGTTAGAGAGTTTTACGGTACCGTCCATCGGGGAGATGGGGGTATCGAGGGCACGGTAGCCGGTGTCCCTCTGTTCGTTACGGAGGATCTTATTGCCCACATCCTCCACCTTCCACAAGTAGGGGTGGCTCCCACACACCCCGAGGACAGGACTGAGGCCCTTACGGCCATACTAGGATATCCTCCTCAGTCCCCTTTAGACGAGGTATCCGCTAGCTCACTTTCTGTTGAGGTGCGGATCCTCCTGAGTATTTTGTCTAGGTCCATTTTTCCGAAGACTGGCCGCTTCGATTTTGTGTCTGAGAGGGACCTCGCCCTTATGTTTTATATTCTTCAGGACACCCCAATCAACTTCCCCAAACTCATTTATAGATATCTGTGTGAGCCCCTAGATAGACCTAGGCTCACCCTCCCCTACGGTATGATGTTCACTCTGTTGTTTAGGGAGTACGAGATTCCCATTCCTGAGGGGGAACCCTCTAAGGCGTTGCGATGGACTGATCGCATGCGTCTGGGGACCCTACACAGGATGGGGTTTCGGAAGGTAGAGGGAACATGGGTTAGGAAGTCATCCACCTCCACACATACCTCCAGACACTCTCCTAGCCCTGAGCCAGATTCTGACTATCCTGACTTTCCCTCCACTTCTGCTCCTACCACCTCAGCCGGACCTTCCTCCTCAGCTCCACCACCTATGGAGGTCCGGATCGCTCCTGAGCAGCTCCTGGAGTTGCGGCAGGAGATTGTTAGAGACCTGCGAGATGAGCTACTTCGGGAGCTCCGAGGTTCAGTGCCAGCTCCCACTCCTGCACCCACATCTTCTGAGTTGGTCCCTTCCTTGACAGCCATGACTGACATGACGGCCCATGTACGGGAAGAGATCTACAACGTGAGGAGTTTGATTCAGGCTCAGTTCTCCAGTATGAGTGAGGTCACGGGCATCACTCGGAAGATGCGCGATGACATCCGGAAGGACATGAGCACCACTACCCAGGGGGCCGAGCGCTTGTCGAATGTGCTCATCGACAAGCTGGACGCACTGCAGAAGTCGGTCCTCGAGCTCGATACGACACAGAGCAGGGCCATTCAGGTCGTTATCCGACAGCTCGAGAACGTCACCAATGCGGTCCAAGCACTGGTTGAGCGCATGCCTCGGGGAGCCACATCCTCGAGAGGAGGAGATACATCCTCGAGAGGGGGAGCTACATCCTCGAGAGGAGGAGCTACATCCTCGAGGAGACCGTAGCTGCTTTTGTGTTTTATTTTGACATGTACTGTTTTGCTTTACTTATTGTATTCTCAAATGTATTCACATACACATCAATACAATGAGTAGACATCTTATCTTCATTTCTGTGCAATTTGATCTATGGTTGATTGTGTGTTCTGCTTACCTCCTTTATTTTGATACGATGACAAAAAGGGGGAGAAATATTGAATAGATATGTAAATGGAATCAACATAAAAGAAATCAAAATGAGAATCAAAAATTAAAACATAATTTGTTCTTAGTGGATTTGGTACCTCGAGGCTCATTATCTCTCTTTTGGGGCTCCTAATGGAGTAATCTCCAGAATCTATTCAAGGGATATTCGGAGATTAGCTGAATCCAACTCAAGAACAAATTGACAGATTTTCCCTCTAAATACCAAAATTTAAAATTCAAAAACTTCAATATACTAAAAGAAAATTCAGAGAATCAAAACATAGTAGAATGCATATGTTGAGGGGGAGAATCTGAATTTTTAAGAAAGCCAAATCATTAAATATATATAAGCCAAACAATTGATTGCATGATATGAAGGCTTATATAATTCCAAATGAAAGGGGGAGCTTTAACTCCAAAATTTATTGTTTCACACCTTTCAAGCTTGGATATATTAAATTACCAGACATATGAATTCATTTATGGATTTTATTTCCTTGTTTATTGAGCAATTCACTTTACATATACTCAAAGTTTTGTCATCATCAAAAAGGGGAAGATTGTGGAGTGATTGATTAAAACCCTATTTGATTTTGATGAGCTCAAAGCATTAGAGTATATATGTTGTTTACTAATGAATTCAATTGAGTGTTTCAGTGAAAATCTTGTCTAAGTGTCTCAAGACTTGGTTCATAATATTTTGGATAAGTTAAGAAGTCAGTTTGAACCAAAGTCTGAGACTCGAGTCGACTCCAGAGTATTACGAGTCGACTCCAAGCGTATCAGGATCACTGGCACGGGCTCGAGTCGACTCCTGACCATTACGAGTCGACTCCAACTGAGAACAGACAGACAAACAGAAAGCATCAACTCAAAATCTGTCAGCGAGTCGACTCCTGAAGTGCGCGAGTCGACTCCGATGTTTACCGAGTCGACTCCGGAGAAGTATGAGTCGACTCCAAGGAGTTACAGGCAGAAAAGTCAGAGAGCGGCTTTCGACCCTGAGATTCGAGTCGACTCCTGTGGAACGCGAGTCGACTCCGATGGTTGGCAGGTCGACTCCAAAGATAGTGAGAGTCGACTCTCAGCAGTACACAAGGCAAAAGTCAGAGAGCGTTTTTCGGACTCTGAGATTCGAGTCGACTCCCGCATTGCACGAGTCGACTCCGAGACACCGCGACCCCAAAGAAGATAGAAGACCAATTTGCTGTCTCTGAGATTCGAGTCGACTCCCAGACAGCTCGAGTCGACTCCAAGGCAGCGCTTCACTAAAAACACAGAAGACTAAGTTTCGGAAACTGAGAGCCGAGTCGACTCCGGAACAGTTCGAGTCGACTCCAAGACTAGACGAGCCAAAAGACAGTAGATCGAGAGTTCGGGCTCTGAGCGCCGAGTCGACTCCCAGGATTGTCGAGTCGACTCGAGTGGACCAAGTTCAAAAATAGATCCACGGACTCCATGCGATGAGCCGACTCCGAAAATGCCAAGTCAGCTCCAGAAGTTGGCGAGTCGACTCCGGGTCAAGTCGAGTCGACTCCCAGTCGAAGAGGCGACTTTAATTCAAATCCGGAACAGTTGCCGAGTCGACTCCAGAAAAGCATGAGTCGACTTCCGCTACAGCCGAGTCGACTCCTGATCGCGCGAGTCGACTCCAACCCACCAACGGACATATTGTCAGGCTATGCAGAGTGTGCAGAACGGGCAGAAAAAGGTCTCTAACGGCTAGTTTCCGTGGGGGATGGCTTAAATAGCCAAAGAAGACTGTAGCAAGGAAGGGAACAACCATTCCACTCAAAGTAATCAAGCTTTCAATCTCTACAACCTGGTTTTCAACGGAAAAGAGGGAAGAGCAACATTAACTGCATCCACCTACTTCTTCCCAACATTGAAAGAGATCTCCTCCTGCATTCAAGTCGACCAGACATTCAAGAGGAGACCCGAAGTTCAAGAAGCCCTACTCTACTCCAACTCAAACGTGTTTGAGGGCTTCTAACTTCTCTTTTGTTTATATTGTTATTTATCGGCTTTTGAGAAGCTCTGTTTTTCTGTTACTCCTTTTTACTTCCATCTTGTCTTTGCTTGGTTCAATCGGGGGATTGAATCAAGGGTATTGAGGTTGGTTGGTGAGCCGAGTGTAAAACCAACGTGTAAGGGTTCGATTGTGATTCTGGAAAAACAATCGGGTTGGTTCTAGTCGGTGAGCCTGGGAAAACCGACCGAGTTCGTTGTGAGCTCGTAAAACAACAAGTTTGGTTGTGAGCTTGGAAAACAACCGGCTATAATCCAAGGGGTTATAGTGAATTCCCAAGTGAGACTTGGGGAGTGGACGTAGGAGCAAGGGTTAGCTCCGAACCACTATAAAACATTGTGTTTGTGATTGTTTGTCTCTCTCTATCTCTCGCATTTCATTCACCGCACATAGAAACTAATTAATCATCTCGCAAAAGCATTAATTAGTTATCCACAAAAGTTTTAATAGCCAAATTATTTTAAAACCCAATTCACCCCCCCTCTTGGGTTGTCTATCTGGGCAACAATCTAGAAAATAGGAACGAAGGGATTAGTACCATTCTCAATAAGGAAATTGAAAGTGAATCCTAGGTTCTTCGGTGTTAGGCATGCTGAATTTTTTTTTTTTTTTTTGAAAACCATAGCTGAACTTGATCGGATTGCCTACGTACCCCTTCACAAGGAGGATCAAGCCACATGTAGTTTTTTTTAAATTTCAAAACATGCAATAGAAAAATGAATCAAACAATTTAATTCATGCATGCTTACAAGATCAAATCTAGAAATCAGTACATTAAGAACACATAGAATTATGCCAGAATCGTTTAAACAATTATGCTAAAATTTTATGCATGATTAACAATCAGATTTGAAACTTAAAAACTCTATTTTAATTAATTTCCGAATATCCATCGAATGGATTCTCGAAATATCTCCGTGAAGAGCCCCAAAAGAGGGTAAAACTTTGAGGAATCGGACCTAGACCTTGACACCATAATAAATAATTAATTCTTGATTAATACCTTTTTATAATGAATGAAAGTTGTGGATCTGATACTTGGCTTCGCAGCCACGCACACAAATGGCCTCTACGAGAAGTACACGCGAAGCCCTGAAGGATTTTCTTCTGCAACAGTGCTAGCAACTGCAGAACACTTGAAGGCTGAAATTTGCTCGCCGGGATTCAATCAACTCTTGATCAATCATTTTGAAGCAGATGGAGATGAGGTTTGTAAGGGATGTAGAGGACTCAGATTTGATCTTGAATCTTCTAGATATCCACCCTGAAAATCTAGCTAAAATGGAGAAGAAGAGGAAGAGGAGGCGTGTGAGGAAGAAGGCTGCAATGGATGCTCTAGCCGGCGCCCATCTTGACCCCTTTTTAATGGCTTTCAAATTTCATTCAAAATTCGAAAATTAGCTCCTAAAATCCTCCTTTAGTTGGCGCATGCAATGGAATAGGAACCACCCAAATCAGATCTCAACCAAATCTGATTTAAATTCAAACTTTAAACACATGCGCAAGGGGGGAGGAATTTGAAATCCATGCGGCAAGGTAAAACACTTCATATTTTCGAACTCACCTCTTGAAATTCGAATTTAATCCATTCAAAAACTCATAAGCCACCTAGGCTGATGGTTTGAGTGATTAAAATCATTTAGCACATTTCTTAATGTTTGAATTTAAATTCAAACACCAAGCAATGTCGCCAAGTGTCAAGCAATGGGTTCATGCGCCATACATTAATTTTGGGTTATTTAAAAATCATGAAATCCAATTCCATGTCACCACTAATTGCCACATCATCTGAGCCTAATCCCCTTGCGTTGCACCTAATCAAATTAGGTCAAACCCGGATTAAAACAAAGCAATTTGGTTGAACCCAATCTAGTCAGGTCAGGCCCTGATTAAGCTCAAATTGAATCCAATTCAATTTTGGCTCATCCAAACTCAATCAAATTGAATTAATTACTTTCTGTTGGACCTAATCCAATTAGTTCAATCCCCAATTAAGCACAAATTAATTTAAAATTAATTTGATCAGCTTAAGTTCTTTTGGTTCTGACCTAATCCAATCAGGTCAAAACCCTGATTGAGCCCAAAGTTGAATCCAATTCAATTTGGCTCATCCTTAGCTCAATTACTCAATCAAATTGAGTTTATTAGTAATTTAATTACTAATTAATCCTTCAATAATTACTTTAATTATTTTTTAAGATAATTTGCCAATCAAATTGACCAAATTATCCCCGAATGATTCTTAATCATTCATCAGCCTTCTTGATCAATCAGAAAAATTCTATGCGTGTGACCTCATAGGTTCGAACCTAAGCTGGTAGTATAGGAACGACTTCCTACACTAATCGATGTAACCATCTACAATGGTACCCGACGTCCGGATAGACCGAATATATGCGAAGCAAATATTCTGGAACCCTGAAATATGGTTACTGTATAATTCATCCCTTTGACTCCTAATGTCAGGATGACTTAGAGCTTAGTGTCAACCCTATAATTAGTACATCCATTATGTGATTAACTTTAGATATCCCGTGACTCCTCACTGGGATTAACCTGGCCAAGGTTTTGCTAAATTAATCACAAGACATTATCTCCTGTTTCCAGGAGGGGTCAATTCCATCTTGACTCACAACTGACTACGCAAGTACTTGACTGCACCCAGTGACCTTCCGTCACTGAATTAGAAATTCAGATAATCCGGTACCAAAGTACAGTGAGTTGCTTGCTAATCACTTTGGTGATCTCAGGTCTGAGGGATACTTATACCCATATCCACTCGGAACATCTCTCGATAGTAGAGTGTTCCGAAATTGATCACATTCAGTGAAATGTACTCCTACACTTTATCTGTGTGGCATACCAGTGTCTCCACATTCCTTGATTAAGAGGATAACCAATGTATATATCACACAATGACCTAATCTCGATAATGCTGTCATCCTTGTAACAACATATCATTTGGTCGCGAACTGGTTTAAGGACTCGAAGATAAATCCTCCTTTATCATTAATAAGTCCTAAGGACTTCATCATATAAGAGTTCATTTGAAGATGTTAAATGATGAATAATCACAAAAACACTATTGATTTGTCAATTCATTTATAAAATTCAATCATCAACATGCTGACGATTGACATTTAGGATACAATTCCCAACAACTCCTACTTAGCCTAAAGCCAATCGGCACAGTATCTAATACCCATCTTCGACTTGTGCTCGTTGAACTCTTTGATGCCGAGGACTTTGGTAAATGGGTCAGCCATATTTTCTTTTGTGTCGATCTTCTGAAGATCAATATCATCTCGTTCGACGATCTCTCGAACCAAGTGGTAGCAACGTAGAATATGCTTGGTCCGCTGATGTGCTTTGGGTTCTCTTGCTTGAGCTATGGCTCCAGTATTGTCACAAAATATAGGCACTGGACCATCAATGGAGGGTGTCACTCCAAGCTCAGTGATGAACTTTCGCAACCATACAGCTTTCTTGGCGGCATCAGATGCTGCGATATATTCTGCTTCACATGTAGAATCTGCCACTGTATGCTGCTTGAAACTCTTCCAGTAGATGGCCCCACCCTTAAGAGTAAAGATATATCCCGACACACTTTTGCTATCATCTTGATCTGATTGAAAACTTGAATCGGTATATCCCTCAAGTTTTAAGTCAGAATCATCGTAGACAAGCCACTAGTCTTTAGTATTTCTCAAATACTTAAGGATGGTTTTTACAACCTTCCAGTGGTTGCTACCTGGATCAGACTGGTATCTGCTCACTACTCCTAGTGAGTATACCACGTCTGGTCTAGTACATATCATGGCATACATTATAGATCCCACTGCCGAAGCATATGGAATTCTATCCATACTCTCTCTTTCTTGAGGGGTTATCGGACAATTTCTCTTAGAGAGGTTAATTCCATGGCCCATCGAAAGATAGCCTTTCTTGGAATTAATCATACTGAACCTCTTCAGTATAGTATCAATGTATGTGGATTGAAATAATCCAAGCAATCTTTTAGATCTATCTCTATAGATCTTCATCCTTAGGATGTAAGATGCTTCTCCCAAATTCTTCATGGCAAATTGAGATGATGGCCAAATCTTTATTCCTTATAATGCAAGAATGTCATTTTCGATTAAAAGAATGTCATCCACATACAAAATAAGGAATATAATAACTGAACCATTTGTCCATTTATAAATGCAAGGTTCCTCTTCATTCTTAATAAAGCCATATATTTTGACTACCTTATCCAAACGTATATTCCAACTCCGTGAAGCTTGCTTTAATCCAAAAATTTATTTTTGAAGCTTGCACACTTTAGACTCATCTGCAGATATAAAACCTTCAGGTTGTATCATATACACTTCCTCTTCTAAATCTCCATTTAGAAATGTGGTCTTTACATCCATTTGCCAGATTTAATAGTCTAAATGTGCTGCTATCGCAAGCACAATCCGAATGGACTTGAGCATTGCCACAGGAGAAAACGTCTCGTCATAGTCAATACCATAACGTTGACGATATCCCTTGGCAACCAGATGGGCTTTATAGGTCTCTACCTTTTCGTCTGTGCCCCATTTTCTTTTGAATATCCACTTACATCCTATGGGTTTAATCCCTTCAGGTGGGTCAACTAATGTCCATACATTATTGACCTTCATGGATTCCATTTCGGATTGCATGGCTCCAAGCCATTTAACAGAGTCATATCTCTGCATTGCATCCATATATGTGATCAGATCCTCATCGTTTTCATCAAGTTCGATAGGATCCCCGTCTCGGACCAAGAAATCGTAGTATTTGTCCGGCTGACATGATACTCTATCCGATCGCCTTAATGGTGCATCTAATATGGGTTCTGGATCTGATCTAATCAAATCCGACTCAACTTGTTCAGTAGATGGTGTCAGGTCTTCTACATGTTGACTTTTCTAAGCTCAACATTAGAGCTATTTGTTCCTTCACTAAGAAATTCTTTCTCTAAGAAAACAGCTCTATTGCTTACGAACAACTTTTGTTCTTCAACAAAGTAGAAGTAATATCCTTTAGTTTCTTTAGGATAACCAACAAATAAATATTTGTCAGACTTGGATTCAATTTTGTCTGTCTTCAAACGTTTGATGTATGCCGGACACCCCTAAACCCTAAGGTGAGAGAGCATCGGCTTACGTCCAGTCCACATCTCATGTGGTGTTTTATTTACAGACTTACTTGGAACCTTATTAAGAATGTAACAAGCTGACTTAAGTGCATATCCCCAAAAGGATATGGGCAGACTTGCAAACCCCATCATGGATCGAACCATATCTAATAGAGTTCGATTTCTCCTTTCTGATACACTGTTATACTGTGGTGTATCGGAGAAGTCCATTGGAAGAGAATCCCATTCTCTCCTAGATATGTCAGAAACTCATTGGAAAGGTATTCGCCTCCTCGATCTGATCGAAGAGTTTTAATACACTTTCCAGTTTGATTTTCTACTTCATTATGATACAATTTGAACATTTCAAATGCTTCAGATTTATGTCTCATTAAATAGACATAACCATACCTTGAAAGATCGTCTGTGAAAGTAATGAAATATGCATATCCACTTTTGGCATCTATACTCATTGGCCCACATACATCAGTGTGTACAAGGGTCAATAAGTCAATGGCTCGTTTACCTTTTCTAGTAAAAGGTGACTTAAAAGGTGACTTAGTCATTTTACCAAGAAGGCATGATTCACAGGTTGTCAATGATTCACAATCATAAACATCGAGGATTTCCTCTTTACTTAACCTGTTCATCCTGTTCTTGTTAATATGACTTAGCCTATGATGCCAAAGGTAGACAACTGTGACATTATCTATTCTAGGGCACTTATTGGATTTATACATTATATGAACAGGCTGTGACAAAATTTAAATATCATTACTTAGAATTCCATTCATTACAACAACACCATTCCAAATGACATTGCAATAATTCTTTTTTATTGATATTTCATAACCATTTTTGGCCAAAAGACCTACAGAAATAATATTCAATAGAAAACTTGGACAATAGTGATAATCACTAAGGACATTTACATGAGAGCTGAATTCAAGTTTAAAAATTCCTAAAGCTAGAATTGGAACTGGTCTTCCATCTCCAACATTCAAGAATCTTTCTCCTTCTTCAAACCTCTTACTGACTTGTAGCCCCTGCGACGAATTGCAAATATTAAAAGGACTACCGGTATCCAATACCCATATCGAATTATCACGAATAAAAAAATTGCAAGGTGTTATCATATAAGTACCTTGATTGGCAACTGATTGTCCACTTTTCTTAGGCCGGTTCGGATCGAGGGATGCAATATAAAGAGGACAGTTCTGAAAGAGTAGATGCCCTACAAGCCAATCGCAATATGTATTGCGAAGAGTTTTTCTTTTGATTTGTCCAAATCATGTACATGACATTTAAATATGAATAAAGGCATTATATTTTATCATATGCTGTTGATTATATTTATGATAAACTCCTTAGATTAGGGCAATAGTTTTAAGACTATGATGAGATCATACTAGTGAGACTTAAAATCCTAAAATCCTAATCTTAAATATTCCCAGTCATTGGTACATTGAGTCGGGGATCAATGATTACCGGAAAGACTGGCATGTCTTATGTATGCTCGATGCAGAGGATGATTGATCTCACGATCATTTGTGTGGAGACACTAATACAAAGATATGGGTGCTCATTAGAAGAATGAGTTCACTGAATTGACCTACAAAGAGAAATCTTATGAAGTCTTACTTACATGTCAAAAGATGATTCTCTTAGTGGGAGTTGTGCAACTGATTCTTTGACCTGAGATCACCATGGTATCTTGTGCACATGAACCTATATTTTGGTTTACACTCATTCATGACAATAAGTTATGTACGAGGTCTTCTGGATATGGTGGATTGTGTACGAAGATTATGAGTAGGTCAACAAGGAATTAATCACTTCTAGTAAGAGAAGATAGCATCCTATTTATTCTAATCATATGATAATTCAGGAAGCCTTTGATCAAAGCAGAATGAAAATTAGAAAGAGTTTCTAATGTTTCATTATTTGAATTATCATTAAAAAATTGAGAAAAATATGAATATGAAATTGAGTTTGACATATATTCATACTCATATACATATTTGGGATGCAGTTTGATTAAAGGATTGAATTGCATGGTAACTTGCCACTGAAGGGTATTTTTGGTATTTCCACCAAATTCCATATTTTCCGGGTAGACATGACACGTTGCTAGACGTCAATCTTGTCTTATAGGTTTGATCGAACTAAAGAGTTTAATTCGATCATCAATTAGAAAGGATTCTAATTGTTAAGTTCGGGTTCGCGCAGTTTGGACTTAAATCGATTAAAAGAGTTCTAATCAAGTTGGGTCAACTCGCACTCACACCTATTGCTGGCTAAGTATGGAACCCAATGGGTCACACACAAGAAAATTTATCAAGGGTCTAATTGGATTAGATCATGTTTGCAAGATAAACATCCTAGCAGGTGTTGCAAACCTTAGTTCCTGATTCGAACTGGATTCGAATCTGATTCGAACTGGATTCGAATCTGATTCTTAATTGATCTAATTTGATTAGATCATATTCTAATATGGGTTAGCCAAGAGTTGGCACCTAAATTGGCTTGATTTGAGTCTAATTGGATTAGTTTGATAAAACATTTAATTTTGACCGTTGGATCAACATTTGGATGAAGAGAAGGATCAAATGGATGACGCCATGGATTAGAGCCATTGGATCTTCATCATGGGATGATGGGAGATCATGATCTCGTGATGGACTTGTGATATTGACTTAGTCAACATCAGATGGCGTGAGAAAGAAGGGAATACGGTTAATTTAGAATGGCGCCTCATGAAGAAGTGCCACTTGGATTGGATAAAGATGACACGTCATCATATCCTAACTACTTTCCCTTCAACCGCATCATTCTCTCTCTCCTTCTTTCTTATGGCGCCACCAATAAGGGCCTTTGGATCATCATCTAGCCTTGATCAATGGTTGAGAATGCTCCCTATTTTTCATGCGTGAGAAGAAATGAAGAGAGGCATGAGTACGGTGGATTTCATGAAGAGATGCTTAGGGAATGGATACGGATGAAGCGCCATATCATAAGCACTTCATCTTATCCTAACTACTTCTGATATGCCCTCTCATCAAATGACACATCCCTTGATCTCACGCCCCTCTTCATGCATGAATGGATGGCTACAATGCATCCGTACGCCATCTATAAATAGGGAATGCTCCCGGTGTTTTCAAATCATCGGAAATCAATCCAACTCTCTCTCTCTCATATCCCTTCTTTCTTACATTAGTTTCTTTCTTTCTAACATTGCTTCTAGTGTGTCCTAAGCCAAGACAAGGTGGTCTTCATTAGGACAAAAGGATTAGAAGTGATTTTAGAAGGCTAAAGAAAAATAGAAAGGAAGGAAAGCAAGCCGTTAGAGTTCTTTAGAAGAATTCTGCATTAAGGATCAAAAGTCTTTGGAGCTAAAGTCTTGATCAAGTTTTCGTGTGGATCACCATTGGAGGGCGGACACTTGGACGCCTCGTAGAGATTGTACACTTTGGATTAGCGTTTGAGGTATTCTACTAATTCTGCATTTATTTTATATTATTGATTGTAATCATTAAGGTGATCTAGGCTTAAAAGGGTTTCATGCATAGGGACTTTATTAAGAAAATTTGAAAATTCCTAGCTTCCGCTGCCCATTATGACATGCTAGAACCCATCAGTGGTATCAGAGCTATCCTTAATTGGTTCAATCAAATAATAATGCATGATGTATGATTATTAATTTACTATGAGATAGTAATGTCATATGCTTAATGAAATGCTGAAATATATGATTCATATATGATATGATATGTAATAAAATGTCATGATATGAAATTTTCCATATGAAAATATATTGAAGCATGTTAATTAGTTGCTTATAATTTATACATGCTATGAGATAGCTATGATGCATGATAGCTTATTTTAGATATGTTAAATATATGTTACAATTAAAGAATGTGCTAGAGACTAGTAAGTCCTCAATAAAAATTATATTAAGTCATAGTATTAAAAAATTTTGAGCTAACCCATTCTAGAACAATTAATCTAATTGGTGGCTAAGAAAAGCACTAAAGGTGGTTACTTAATTAGGACCTTACTCTTTGAGTAAGGGGAGCCTCCCACCTGCTTACCTGGCCAATTGTTTGATTGTCTATTATGGATAAGCTTAATATTGATATAATACTATTGATAGCCTTCCTTCATGCCTCGATATTATTATGTCAAGATCCATGCTAGTTTGTTGTGCTAACACAAAACTTGCAATGGGGACTGATGTTATACTGTCTTGGTGCATTAAGATGCTTATGGCATATTTTAATATATTGCCTTGTTGTGTAACCACAAGGGCAATATTATTCGAATATGACTATATGGAAATGAAGGGTTTGACTTAACTAAAATATTATTGTTTGTTGTGCTAACACAAGGCAATAAGTATTTTAAGAGGACAAGATAAAGTTGAGAATTGCATGAGATGCAATCGGAATGAGTTTCCTACCTTTGAACTCATAAAGGTTTGTTGTGTAACCACAAGGCTTTTTATGATGAATTAGGATCTCAACCCTACTAAGAAAAATTATATTTTCACGTTTACCATAGGAGAGGGCTATGATATTCGATAAAAATAGTAGGAGACAAATTAGATTAAAGTACTTATCTAGTTGCAAACATGTCATCATGATTGGTCTGCTTATATTAGTTATGTTCTTGCATATGTAGAATTATTAAATGGCTTCTTCACTTTCACTAAGAGGCATCTTAGATGCCAACAAGTTGACCGGACCAAACTATGTGGACTGGTTGAGGAATTTAAAGATAGTACTCACTCAAGAGAAAATTTTCTATATACTTGAAACCCCTAATCTTGGAGATCTAGGGGATGATGCTACAGAAGAGGAGGTTGCGACACATAAGATGTGGAAAAATGACAGTTTGACTGTCAAATGTATCATACTTGCCTCTATGAGCAATGAATTACAGAGGCAACATGAAGGCATGGACACTCAATCCATACTTCTCAATTTAAAGAGTTGTATGGAGAACAAAGCAGGACTGCTAGGTATGAGATATCTAAGCAGTTGTTCCGTGCTAGAATGAATGAAGGAACTCCAGTGCAAAACCATGTTCTTATGGTTATAGACTTAATCACTAGATTAAGTCAATTAGGTTTTGCTATGGATAGTGAGCTCAGTCAGGATTTGATCCTGCAATCACTGCCTGATTCATTCTCTCAGTTTGTTGTGAACTTTCACATGAACAAGCTGAACACCTCCCTGCCCGAGCTGTTAAATATGCTCAAAACAGCTGAAGGCCATATTAAGAAGGATAAAGGTCCACTCCTTCTTATAGATGGCACTTCTAAAAGAAAATCGGAAAATAAGGGTTCTAAGAAACGATTGAACCCCAAGAGTAGCATCAAAAAGAAAAAAGGAAAGAAAAACTCCGGATCAAGTACCTGTTTTCATTGCGGCAAAGCTGGCCACTGGAAAAGGAATTGCAAGAGTTTTCTTGCAAGTATGAAGACCGATGCAAGAGTTGCATCAAAAGGTATGTTTATGTTACATGCCAACTTGTCATTAAGTTCTTCAAATTCAAATTCATGGGTATTGGATACCGGCTGTGGTTTTCACATTTGCAAATCTTTGCATGGACTACAGAAAATTAAAATTTTGAAGAAAGGTGACTTCGAGCTGTATGGCGCTGGAGGAGAGTCCATCCAGGCTGAAGCTGTTGGAACCTACAATTTGGAGTTACCTTCGGGAGAGCTCCTACAATTAGAAGATTGTTATTATATGCCCAAAATTATTAGAAATGTAATTTCCATTCCTTTGTTGTTAAAGAAAGGATTTGAAATTAATGGAAAGGGCAATGGTTGCTCTATTTATTTTTCTAATAAGCATCTTTGCAATGGCATTATGGAAAATGGTCTTCTTGTTTTATTACTTAATGACAATGTCTTTCATATTAATAAAAGCAATAAAAGAAAGAGAGAGAAAGTAAATAACAGCCTTCTTTGGCACTGCCGACTTGGTCACATAAGTGAATCAAGAATCAACAAGTTATACAAAGAAGAGTTCTTTGATCCTTATGATTATGAATCATTAGGAACTTGTGAATCTTGTCTTATGGGTAAAATGACTAAGTCTCCATTCACTGGACATGGAGAAAGGGCAAGTGAGTTATTAGGACTTATACACACAGATGTATGTGGTCCTATGACAACTCCAGCTAGAGGTGGATACTCTTACTTCATCACATTCACTGATGATTTATCAAGGTTCGGATATGTGTATCTTATGAAACATAAATCCGAAGCTTTTGATAAGTTTAAAGAGTATCAAAGTATGGTTGAAAAACAAACCGGAAAGTGTATTAAAATCCTTCGATCTGATCGAGGAGGTGAATACCTTTCTAGTGAGTTTTTAAATCATCTTAAAGAAAAGGGCATTCTCTCTAAATGGACACCTCCGTATACGCCACAATTAAATGGTGTAGCTGAACGGAGGAATCGTACTTTATTAGATATGGTACGGTCCATGATGTGCTTTACTGATCTTCCTATTTCCTTCTAGGGTTTTGTCCTAGAGACTGCTGCACTAATATTAAACAGGGTACCTTCTAAGTCTGTACCTAGCACTCCATATGAGATATGGAGAGGAAAGAAGCCTAATCTTAAGTATCTTAAGATATGGGGTTGTCAAGCTTATGTCAAAAGAAATTTTGGACACAAGCTAAGTGCTAGATCAGATAAATATATTTTTGTAGGTTATCCTAAAGATAGTATAGGATACATCTTCTATCATCCTACCGAACAAAAAGTTTTTGTAGGTAGGCATGCCATTTTCTTAGAAAAAGAGTTTATCTTAGAAAAGGGCAAGGATAGAAAAATAGAACTTGAAGAAGTTCAAGACCTATAAATAGAAACACAAGAAATTCTTCAACCAGATGTACCCATTGATGAGGTACAACCACAACACACATCTCCTCTCCGAAGGTCAGATAGAGTGCGAAGAGCACCTGAGAGATATGGGTTCATCATTGAAAATGATGAAGCCCACATTGTTCAGAATAATGATCCTCTGACCTATTCGGAAGCTGTCATGAGTAATGACTCTGCCAAATGGCTAGAAGCCATGAAATCCAAAATAGATTCTATGTATACCAACCAAGTATGGACTTTGGTTGATGCACCAGAGGGTGTAAACCCTATAGGTTGCAAATGGGTCTATAAGAAAAAGATTGGAGTAGATGGCCAAGTAGAAACCTACAAGGCTAGATTGGTGGCAAAAAGTTTCAGGCAAAAGCAAGGAATTGACTATGATGAAACTTTTTCGCCAGAAGCTATGCTCAAATCTATTCGGATTTTGCTTGCAATAGCTGCATACTATGATTATGAAATCTGGCAGATGGATGTCAAAACCGCCTTCCTTAATGGTTATCTTGAGGAAGAAGTTTACATGACACAGCCAGAAGGATTTGTCTCAAGTAAGAGAGCAAATCAAGTATGCAAGCTTAAGAGATCCATTTATGGATTAAAGCAAGCATCGAGGAGTTGGAACATCCGTTTTGATACAACAGTCAAAGAGTTTAGTTTTATCAAAAATGTGGATGAACCATGTGTGTACAAGAAGACTAGTGGGAGTGCCATTGTCTTCTTAATATTGTATGTAGATGACATACTGATCATTGGAAATGATATTCCAATATTACAATCGGTCAAGACTTGGCTGTCAAAAAGCTTTTCCATGGAAGACTTGGGAGAAGCATCCTATATACTTGGTATAAAGATCTATAGGGATAGATCTAAAAGGATGCTAGGCTTGTCCCAGTCTAGGTACATAGATAATGTGCTGAAAAGATTCAGCATGGAAGAAAGTAAAAGAGGTTATTTGCCTATGAGTCATGGCATACGTCTCTCTAAGAAGATGTCTCCTAAGACATCTGAAGAGAGGAATAGAATGAATTCTATTCCCTATGCTTCGGCAATAGGATCGATTATGTATGCTATGCTATGTACTAGGCCTGATGTTGCTTATGCCTTAGGCATAACAAGTAGATTTCAGGCTGATCCAGGAGAAGATCATTGGATAGCTGTGAAAAATATTCTTAAGTACTTGAGAAGGACCAAAGATATTTTTCTAGTTTATGGAGGATCTGAGTTGAAACTAGAAGGATTTTCTGATTCTAGTTTTCAATCAGATCCAGATGATAGCAAGTCCACTTCAGGATATGTCTTTACCCTAAATGGTGGTGCAGTGAGCTGGAAGAGTTCCAAACAGCAAACTGTAGCTGACTCAACTACTGAGGCAGAATACATTGCTGTAAGTGAAGCCGCTAAGGAAGCTGTCTGGATGAAGAAGTTCATCTCTGAGTTAGGAGTAGTTCCCGAGATTACTGGACCAGTTCCAGTTTATTGTGATAACACTGGAGCTGTTGCTCAAGCGAAGGAACCAAGGTCTCATCACAAATCCAAGCACATTCTAAGACGCTTCCATCTTGTTCGAGAGATTGTCGAGAGACAAGACATAGTCATTGAACGAGTAGACACCAAGAACAACCTAGCAGACCCGTTCACTAAAGCTCTACCACAACAGCAGTTCGATCGCCACCTCGATTGTATGGGGATAAAATATAAGAGCGATTGGCTTTAGTGCAAGTGGGAGATTGAAAGAGTAGATGCCCTACAAGCCAATCGCAATATGTATTGCGAAGGGTTTTTCTTTTGATTTGTCCAAATCATGTACATGACATTTAAATATGAATAAAGGCATTATATTTTATCATATGCTGTTGATTATATTTATGATAAACTCCTTAGATTAGGGCAATGGTTTTAAGACTATGATGAGATCATACTAGTGAGACTTAAAATCCTAAAATCCTAATCTTAAATATTTCCAGTCATTGGTACATTGAGTCGGGGATCAATGATTACCGGAAAGACTGGCATGTCTTATGTATGCTCGATGCAGAGGATGATTGATCTCACAATCATTTGTGTGGAGACACTAATACAAAGATATGGGTGCTCATTAGAAGAATGAGTTCACTGAATTGACCTACAAAGAGAAATCTTATGAAGTCTTACTTACATGTCAAAAGATGATTCTCTTAGTGGGAGTTGTGCAACTGATCCTTTGACCTGAGATCACCATGGTATCTTGTGCACATGAACCTATGTTTTGGTTTACACTCATTCATGACAATAAGTTATGTACGAGGTCTTCTGGATATGGTGGATTGTGTACGAAGATTATGAGTAGGTCAACAAGGAATTAATCACTTCTAGTAAGAGAAGATAGCATCCTATTTATTCTAATCATATGATAATTCAGGAAGCCTTTGATCAAAGCAGAATGAAAATTAGAAAGAGTTTCTAATGTTTCATTATTTGAATTATCATTAAAAGATTGAGAAAAATATGAATATGAAATTGAGTTTGACATATATTCATACTCATATACATATTTGGGATGCAGTTTGATTAAAGGATTGAATTGCATGGTAACTTGCCACTGAAGGGTATTTTTGGTATTTCTACCAAATTCCATATTTTTCGGGTAGACATGACACGTTGCTAGACGTCAATCTTGTCTTATAGGTTTGATCGAACTAAAGAGTTTAATTCGATCATCAATTAGAAAGGATTCTAATTGTTAAGTTCGGGTTCGCGCAGTTTGGACTTAAATCGATTAGAAGAGTTCTAATCAAGTTGGGTCAACTCGCACTCACACCTATTGCTGGCTAAGTATGGAACCCAATGGGTCACACACAAGAAAATTTATCAAGGGTCTAATTGGATTAGATCATGTTTGCAAGATAAACATCCTAGCAGGTGTTGCAAATCTTAGCTCCTGATTCGAACTGGATTCGAATCTGATTCGAATTGGATTCGAATCTGATTCTTAATTGATCTAATTTGATTAGATCATATTCTAATATGGGTTAGCCAAGAGTTGGCACCTAAATTGGCTTGATTTGAGTCTAATTGGATTAGATTTGATAAAACATTTAATTTTGACCGTTGGATCAACATTTGGATGAAGAGAAGGATCAAATGGATGGCGCCATGGATTAGAGCCATTGGATCTTCATCATGGGATGATGGGAGATCATGATCTCGTGATGGACTTGTGATATTGACTTAGTCAACATCAGATGGCATGAGAAAGAAGGGAATACGGTGAATTTAGAATGGCGCCTCATGAAGAAGTGCCACTTGGATTGGATAAAGATGACACGTCATCATATCCTAACTACTTTCCCTTCAAACGCATCATTCTCTCTCTCCTTCTTTCTTATGGCGCCACCAATAAGGGCCTTTGGATCATCATCTAGCCTTGATCAATGGTTGAGAATGCTCCCTATTTTTCATGCGTGAGAAGAAATGAAGAGAGGCATGAGTACGGTGGATTTCATGAAGAGATGCTTAGGGAATGGATAAGGATGAAGCGCCATATCATAAGCACTTCATCTTATCCTAACTACTTCTGATATGCCCTCTCATCAAATGACACATCCCTTGATCTCACGCCCCTCTTCATGCATGAATGGATGGCTACAATGCATCCGTACGCCATCTATAAATAGGGAATGCTCCCGGTGTTTTCAAATCATCGGAAATCAATCCAACTCTCTCTCTCTCATATCCCTTCTTTCTTACATTAGTTTCTTTCTTTCTAACATTGCTTCTAGTGTGTCCTAAGCCAAGACAAGGTGATCTTCATTAGGACAAAAGGATTAGAAGTGATTTTAGAAGGCTAAAGAAAAATAGAAAGGAAGGAAAGCAAGCCGTTAGAGTTCTTTAGAAGAATTCTGCATTAAGGATCAAAAGTCTTTGGAGCTAAAGTCTTGATCAAGTTTTCGTGTGGATCACCATTGGAGGGCGGACACTTGGACGCCTCGTAGAGATTGTATACTTTGGATTAGCGTTTGAGGTATTCTACTAATTCTGCATTTATTTTATATTATTTGATTGTAATCATTAAGGTGATCTAGGCTTAAAAGGGTTTCATGCATAGGGACTTTATTAAGAAAATTTGAAAATCCCTAGCTTCCGCTGCCCATTATGACATGCTAGAACCCTTCAAGTTCCTCTTCCAATATCCTTGCTTCTTGCAGAAGAAGCACTCCGCCTTGCTCTGATCAGCCTTTTTGTTCTTTTTTTGACTAGGCTGAGCATGGTGCACCTATTTCTTTTGAATTTTTTTTTTCCCTTTCTTAAAGGGGCGACCCTTGGATGAACCTCCCACTAAGTTCACCATCTTCTTAAGAAGTTGGTGATCATTCTCAAACGTCTGTAGTAACCCCAACAATTGGTGATAATTCACTACAGGTTTTGTCATACGAAAATGAGTGAGAAAAGGATGGTATGATCCAGACAATGAGTTTAGTATGGCATCCTTCCCCAATTGATCATGAAGGAAAAAGCCAAGAGAGCTTAGATGCTTGATCAACTCAATCATGTACAGTACATGATCAGTTACTGAGGTTCCATCTTTCATTCGGACGCTGAAGATGGCACAACTAGTTTTGTGCCTCTCAACGTCGTCAGGAACGCCGAATGATTCATTCAACACTTGAATGATATTTTTCAGCTACGTATTCTCAAAACGCCTACTAAACTCATCACTCATTGCTGCCAACATGATGCATCGAACAGTGATCCGGTCACTGAGCCACTTCTGATAAGTGTCTCTGGCCGATCTTGATGCATTAGCAGCGGGCTGCTCAGGTGCTTGATCTGTTATCACATAAAGGATCCTCTCATGCTCTAGCACTATTTTCAGTTTTCTATGCCAATTATTGAAATTTGGACCAGTCAACTTGTTATTGTCCAACAATGAGCGAAGTGACAAACTGGGAATCAATTTAAATAAGAAAGGTTTAGAGGTTACCAAAGGAAATTTTTCCAGCAAAAATATTTTACTTTTAAAGCAAACCTCTACAGCATTCTTTTTCCAGTAGTTCCCTTTTGATCGTCTCAAATTTTCTCTTCGATTCCTGATCAAATAAAAATCAAAAATTAGTAAAAGAGAGAAAGGAGATAAGAAAAATAACAAAAATAGAAAATATTTTTATTTAATTTTAAATATATATTTTTTTGAAAGTTTTTTTTTATGAAAAGAAAAACAATTATGCTAACAATCTCCGGCAACGACGCCAAAAATTGATAGTCAATTTTAAAGACTACGCAATAGCACGTATCAGGTAAGATAGTGATTACGGGTATCGATCCACAGGGATTGGGGTATAGTTGTTTTCTTTAAAAAAATATATATTTAAAAGGAAAAATTTATGAAGAAAATTAAACTAAGCAATTTAATAAAATGCGATTAAAATGATATCAGTTTGGAGAAAACCTAGGGCAAGGAATTTACCACTAACATCGGAACAAGGGTTATTTATATTTTATTTCGTTCTTGGATTAACATGCAAATTGGCTACAAGCCTAATAAGCATTTAAATAAAAATTTACAAAAGTAATTTGGGCATAATCCATCTTCAGTTGGCATGAAATGTCTACCCTAATCTAAGGTGGCAGCACATCGCATCTTCCCTAAGCATGGACTATCTTATATTTACTTAGTGATCATGAAGAACAGTTGTACGAACATCATACTTAAAATCACAGAAATTAAATATGATTCAAAAGAAGATATCCATTGAAAATAATAAATTCATACAACCCCAAGAATATAAAATAAAGTATAAAACCCTTAGCCCTTTGTTAGGGCTGCATCCAGCCCTAGTGAGGAGATCAGCCTTCCATGGAGAATTGAACAACCGTAGCAGTGGAGAAGACTTCCATCGTGACCAGCTCTTCTTTCTTTCTTCCTCTGGCGACTTCCATTGAAGAACTCCCTCTCAGCACTTCATTTTTTTCTATATGAGAAATCATTCCCAAAATATCCAAAACTCTTCTCTCCCTTCTTTGTTTATTTCTTCCCGTGGGATTTGGCCTGTGAGGGAATAATGGGGGAACAAGAATGGAACAGAGGAGAGAATGGGTGAGAAGAATGCCTCCTCTGCTCAAGCCTGACCCCTTTTATAGGCTGCCATCACTCCCTCTCTCCTTCCCTGTTTTGATTCTCGGATAAAGATGAACCTTTGCCGTTGCATGGATTCGCTGGGCTGCTGTGATTTGGATTTTGATCCAGAGAGGTTTGAGAAGCTGCGGACGTTGAGGTTGTTCCGTTTGATTCTGGACGAATAGTGAAAGGATGCGGAAGATCGGCTGGGATTAATTCCAAAACAGAGGAAACGAGGAATCTGATGACGTTGGGATTCACGGACGGCTGGGAACGAACTCTGTTTTGAGGCAGGGGATGATGACACGGCTGCGAGTTCGGTTGGAGTTTATCCCGTGAAGATGGAGGATAGAGCTGATCCGTGGGATATATGGGATTATGAACGGGATGTACGAGAAACAGGGGATTCGGAGAGGAGCATGGGAAATCCGAAAGAAGGTTCTGGTTTTCATCCGCATGAAACAGGGGATTTGATATGGTCACGGGATGTTTGGATATCGGCTGATAACAGGGAACAGATACATGGTTTTTTTTGTTATAGGAGATCCTTGGAACGGTGAGAGTGATTCTAGAGAAAGCTGAAGTCAAGGATCTGGTTGGATGCGGGATCACGAACGTGATGCGGAGGGATAACGAGATGAAGCTGTGTTTGTTTGGGATAAAGTTGCAGGGGCTTCGGCTAAGAGGAATCCGGAAGAATGAAGCTTGGGAACGGAAAAAAAAAGAACTCCTCCATGATGCTCGGCATAGCTGGAAAACAGGGGATGAAGCTGGGATCTGTTGTGATTTTGTGGGAGGATGGAACGGTGAATACGGCTGATAGTGGGATTCGGGAGGATGAAACAGCTGGGAGCAAGGGATTTTGTTTGGATACGGGAGAAGAGGATGGGGCTTGGTTTTAGATGAATGTCTTGAATGCATGGGAGCTGGGAAGGGAGTGATCCGTGGGTGAAGAGGAGTTGAGATCGGGAGGTTGGTCACGGTCCCTCAGCTGGGAACAGGGGAGTTGGAATGCAATCCGAGGGTGATGGAACTGGATGCTTGAGATTCGGCTGGTAGTTTGGTGAAGACATCTTTGTTTCGGAACAGGGGAAATAATTCGGAACGCTGATCTGTGGTGAGGAACGGATGCGGGGAAATTTGGATGTGAGCATGGGGAGTTGATGCGGTCGTGGGATGAACTTGTGTACGTGAAACAGGGAATATTGTGGGACACGGGAGCTGGGAAGTTTAGTTGGTTTTGTTAAGGGAGAAAAGTTCGGAGTTGTGTTTAGAGATGGAATGAGGATGGGTTGAGGCTTTGGGATCCGTGCAACTAGATGATATACTTTGAGATATAAGAAACAAATAATTGAAGGGATTTTATCATGTGGAAAAAGAGTTGGAATGAGTGAGGAGGAATTTAGGTGAACGTATGAAGAGTCAGGAATTAATAGGAAGCACTGGGTTTTAGAAAAGAGTTCTTGGAGTCGACTCTGAAAATATAAAATTGTGAAATGATGTAGTGTCCGTTTAGGCGTTACCTAATTGAGCTTGACTTGACCTGCATGCATCAATAAATAATCAAATCAAACTTGAATTACCTTTGATAATTTGTTAAAATGCACTGGTGAAGGTAATACATTTTTTTGTTGAATTTACAAAATATGTGAATTAAAATAATGATAAGTGCTATGAAGAAGATATTAATTTATGCATTATTTAGCACTTATCACACCCCCCAACCTACATTTTGCTAGTCCTCGAGCAAAGTAAAAACTAACTCACTTTCGCAGGAATCGCGATTGCATTTACCGTATGCAATAAGGCTTTAAACTCCTAGGTGGCCCTAGTGGACGAGTTTTGTCTCGTGAGGGTTTCCGGCTCAGATACCCACAAACTGTTGTCTCTACCTAAAGAGTTTATTGTTTTATAAAATCTAATTTCAAATGCATAAGTGACAATAATTTCAAAAGCACACAAAGTTTTAATTACTAAGTCAGCCCAAATTCTAGCTCAGTATGCAATTCAAGTTGAGGTCATTAAGTTTCCGTTAGGGAGTTGTAAGACTTTTTATACATGGGTGCTCGGTGAAATCTGGACCATACACAAGCTAAGGCTTTAGATCCTCCAAAATACTGATAAAGCTAGTAGTTTCCAAGAATTGGTCAGATAAGACCTATTCACTGATTCAAAATCATCCTATCTTACAGGATTTCGAGAGTTGTGGATGTTTGCTTTAATACCTCATGGGCTTTATCTGTAATATTCCAGTTTACTCGAATTTTTACAACGACGGCTTTCGCACTATCGTCTTTTTCAAGGTCAAATATTATTTTCTCTTTCTCTGTTTTTTTTTCTTTTTCTTTTATTTATTTTGTATTTATAAATAAATTATGCACTTTTACTCTTGTAATGATTCCTCCGTGTAGCGAGCATTCAGTCAACAACTCCCATGCCAGATGGCATAAGGTGTTGGGCATCAAGACTCCCCTACGGACCTATGCTCGGGTTCATCATCACAAGCCCGCTGACCTTTGACAATAGGTAGCCCTTTTCGATGTACCTGACTAAATTCACTTTTCTTTTTTTTTCTCTTTTTTTATATATAAATATGGGATAATAGTGAATTAGATAGGAATGATTCATCAGGACTCAAGGTTGCTACCAGACTTAACAACATAATGTTGAACCTAACCCTTAGAAGTGCAGGCCATGTGTGTTGTGAAATTCCAAAGTAAAAATTATCTTACAACTCACTAAAAGAACTTTTAATGAAAAGAACTCAAATTGTCTTACTTCTGACTAATCATTGGGCTTGTTAGTTTTTATATACTTTGTGCATTTATCATTGTAGCACTAAGGCATAGAAATTAGTTTTTTTTTTTGAAAAACTTATTCAATAATGCGAAAATGCGAAAAATTTCGTAAAAAAAATTCGAATCTTCTATACCCCCCAACCTAGACCAGACATTATCCTCAATGTTTTTTTTTAAATAATATTATATTATTTTTTTTTTTATTGTTTTTTTATTATTTTTATTTTGGACGAGAATATGATGCATATGGAGGATAGAAGCATTTTACCTTAATTGCATCAGTAATATGAAGACTCCTGAAAAATGCGATAAATAAATGTGCAAAAATAATATATGAGAATTGGGTTGCCTTCCAACAAGCGCTAAGTTTAACGTCTTCAGCCAGACGCAGTGCATCCTTAATTATCCTGATAAATAGGATCCATCAAATCAAGGGATTCAATCAACTGTCCATCTGCAACACATTCTATGTAAGGTTTCAATCTTTGACCATTGACGTTCAGGATACGACCATCATTGATGTCTTGAATTTCTACTGCACCATGAGGAAAAATCTTTCTAACTAAAAAGGGACCATCCCACCTAGAGCAAAGTTTACCAGGAAAGAGACGCAATTTAGAATTGAATAGCCAAACCTTTTGATTAGGCTCGAAAGACTTACTGTTAATAAATTTGTCATGAAAAGCCTTAGTCCTTGCCTTGTATACTGTGGCATTTTCATATGCCTCATTGCGTAACTCTTCAAGCTCGTTCAGTTGAAGTTTCCGGTTAGAACCAGTTGCTGTCATATCAAAGTTAAACTTTTTAATGGCCCAAAAAGCTCTATGTTCGAGTTCTACGGGTAAGTGGCAAGCTTTTCCAAAAATCAGTTGATAAGGAGAGTTTTATCTCCCTATTGGAAACTTCAACTTGTCCACTTGTTTGGGGATGGTACGGGGTGGCAACTTTGTGGGTGATTGAGTATTTACGAACCAAAGCTTCAAAAGATCGGTTGCAGAAATGTGATCCCCCATCACTAATGATAGCTCGGGGTGTGCCAAAGCGACTAAATATATTTGTTTGTAAAAACTTAATCACAACCTTATGATCATTAGTTCTAGTAGCAACTGCTTCTACCCACTTCGAGATATAGTCTACCCCGACAAGAATGTATTCAAAACCAAAAGAACGCGGGAAGGGGCCCATGAAGTCAATACCCCAGACATCGAAAATTTCTATAATTAAAATGGGGTTAAGTGGCATCATATCTCTACGGGTGATTGTACCCATTTGCTGGCATCGCTCACAAGTTTGGCAAAAATTGTGAGCATCTTTGAACAATGAGGGCCAATAAAATCCACTTTGTAAGACTTTAGCTGCTGTTTTTCTACCTCCAAAATGTCCCCCGCAGGCTTGGGTATGACAAAAATCAAGAATACTCTGAAATTCACATTCAGGCACACATCGACGAATTACTTGATCGGGACAATACTTAAACAGATCGGGGTCATCCCAAAAGTAGAACTTAACTTGCGAAAAGAATCGATCCTTATCCTGCTTGGACCAATGATTGAGAATTCGTCCTATGGCAAGATAGTTCACTATGTTGGCAAACCATGGTGTTTTTACTTGTTGTACCTCAAACAATTGTTCATCTGAAAAAGAGTCATGAAGTGGGGAAGTCCTATGAGAAGGCTCGAGAAGGATTCTGATGCGGTTGGATCCACTAGACCGCCTCGGACTTAATCATTTGGTTATTTTTGCTTTTGAGTCCTTGATGTTAATTTTATTTCAGCATAGCCTTGCTCGGGTTAGCCGACTTGGCCTTTATTAGAGTCGCTTTGGGTTTAGTTGTTTCTTGAATTCAATTAGATCAAGTCAAGTTAAGGGGTCAGGTAGCCACCTATAAATAGATGTGGTGAGCACCTATTTCAGTATGCAAAAATTGATTGAAAGGCTTTTGCCCTAACTCTCTTCCCTTCTCTCTTCTCTTCTTGCGATGCCTTCCTCCTCTCCTTAGGCCGCCGTCCAAGACCGCCGCCCCCTCCTTCATCCGGCTGCACCACCTCTGTCCCGAGAGGCCAGCCACCTCCTCCCTCTTCTTCCTCTCCTCCTTGATCCCTTCCACCTTCTACAAACAACTCCATCCCGTTGGATTTTCAGCCCGTCCTTCCCTGCGCAGTCATCAGTCGGAGGCTGATATCTTAAGATCCCGACGTCATCTCTAGACCCACGACCTACCGATGAAAAGCTAACACGGAGATCTACAGCATATCCAAAATTGAGATCGATCTGACGGACGGATCTTCAGAAATCATGTCTGCAATCAGGTCGGAACTACCCTTCCAGAAATCAAGAAGAGTCAAGAATCTTGGGATACGGATCAAATTCTATCGGATCGCATCAGATTCGAGACAAATGGTCTGCTACAACATTTGTGGTGCCTTTCTTATCACGAATTTCTAGATTAAATTCCTATAACAACAGGATCCATCGAATTAGACGAGGCTTGGTGTCCTTCTTTGAAAGGAGGTACCGAAGAGCAGAATGATTAGTGAATACAATAACCTTGGAACCTAAGAGATAGGATCGAAACTTGTCCAAAGCAAACACTACAGCTAGTAATTCTTTCTCAGTAGTGGTGTAGTTCAATTGCGCATCTGAGAGTGTCTTACTAGCGTAGTAGATGACATGAGGTAACTTCTCTAGCCGTTGCCCTAAAACCGCCCCAATGGCATAGTCAGAAGCGTCACACATAAGTTCAAATGGAAGGGTCCAATTGGGAGGTTGTATGACAGGTGCCGTAGACAACTTAGATCGGAGTTTTTCAAAGGCCTCTTTACATGCTTCATCAAAGACAAAGGGTGTATCCTTGGCAAGGAGATTGCACAAGGGCCTAGAGATTTTGCTGAAGTCTTTAATGAAGCGACGGTAAAAACCAGCATGGCCAAGAAAAGAACGGATTTATTTCACAGATTTGGGTGGAGGAAGATTAGAAATAAGATCAACTTTTGCTTTATCTACCTCAATACCCCTTTTGGACACAATGTGTCCCAAGACTATACCCTCTTGAACCATGAAATGGCTCTTTTTCCAACTCAGCACTAGATTGGTCTCCTTACATCTTTTCAGAACCAGGGCTAAATTACTGAGACAATCATCAAATGAGGGGCCAAAAACTGAAAAATCATCCATGAATACTTCCAAAAATTTTTCTACCATGTCAGAAAAAATTGCCATCATGCATCGTTGAAATGTTGCGGGTGCATTGCAGAGTCCAAATGGCATTCTTCTATACGCAAATGTCCCAAATGGACATGTGAAAGTGGTTTTCTCTTGATCATCGGGATACACGGCCACTTGGTTATATCCAGAATAACCATCTAAGAAACAGTAGAAACCCTGACCGGCTAACCTTTCCAATATTTGGTCAATAAAAGGCAAAGGAAAATGATCCTTCCTAGTCATGGAGTTTAACTTTCTATAGTCAATGCAAACACGCCAGCTAGTGGTCGTGCGTGTGGGCATCAACTCACCTTCTGCATTTTCAACCACAGTAATGCCCGACTTCTTTGGTACTACTTGAGTTGGACTCACCCAGTTGCTATCGGAGATAGGATAAATGATTCCGGCATCTAGCAACTTCACTACTTTCTTCTTGACTACCTCTTTCATGTTTGGATTGAGTCTCCTTTGCATTTCACGGGTAGGTTTCGCATCTTCTTCTAGGTGAATGCGATGCATGCAAATAGATGGGTCAATCCCTTTCAGATCGGATACGGATCATCCAATTGCATGTTTATGTTCTCCTAGCACGCTCAAAAGTCGACTTTCCTGTTTGTCCGACAGGTCAGCCGCAATGATTACAGGTAGGATGTCTTCTGGTCCTAGAAAAGCATACTTAAGTGTTACCGGAAGTGGCTTTAACTCAAGTTTGGGAGGAGACTCGATGGAGGGGCACTGTGGCGCACTAGAAAAGATAGGAAGAGGTTCATATTGGATTCGCCAAGGATGAGAATTCGTGGGAGACGGATTGTCGAGCAGGACATTGACTTCTTCTATGGCTTTGTCTAAATCAAAGTTATCAATGTCAAAATGGGCTAAACATGCTGCCAAAGGGTCATCTGCCAGAATATAAGGAAGGGCTTCTTCTACAAGATCGTCCATTTTGTCCATTAGGAAGCACTCATCTTTTCTTGCAGGTTGGTCAGAGGCGTGGAATACATTTAGTTTGACTTTCATGTTCCCAAAAGATATATCCATTACCCCAGTTCTATAATTAATACATGCATTGGCTGTAGCTAGGAAGAGACGACCAAGAATCATAGGGATCTGTTTCTTAAGGTTCGGCACAGGTTCCATATCAAGGACGATGAAATCAACAGAAAAATAAAATTTATCTACCTTGACTAGGACATCTTCAATTGTTCCTCGTGGTATTTTAACAGATCGATCAGCCAATTGCAGGGACACCGAAGTAGGCTTTAATTCACCTAATCCGAACTTTTCGTAGACTGAATAAGGAAGGAGGTTAACACTTGCCCCAAATCTAATAGTGCACGATCAATCGAATTGTCTCCTACCACACAAGAGATGGTAGGTGCACCAGGATCCTTGAACTTTGGAGGGGTTTTGTGCTGGAGGATGGAGCTTACTTATTCAGTTAGAAAGACCTTTTTACGCACATGTGTCCTAGATTTTCATTTCTGGGTACAAAGTGTTAGTAAACCCCGATCATGCCGCTGAAATTCAAAAAAATTCAGATGCAGCGGAAGAGGCATGCGCGGGATCAACCATTCATCGCATGAACGTTGTTCAAAAATCGTTCGTAGATAGATAAGGATTAAAAACCTTTTAAAACATTTAGAAGATCAGATCTTCACCTTGTGCGGGTAGAAGATCACCGCAAACTGAAGTTCGTGGTTTAGGATGAAGGTTCGCTTGAAGCCGTTCAAGTGCCCGGCCTCTACGGGTATCCACACGAAGCAGAGGACCGATCCAATCGCTCTAATCTCCCCGGGGTGCTAGCTCCCTTGCAGAGATTGGTTTTGATGGCTGATCACCTCCCTTTCTTTCAACTCTTGAATGCTAGAGGGAGGAGGAAGAAGATGGAACAACCAAGGAAGAAGATCACCAAGCTTTGCAGCCTTTATCTTTTCCCTACGTTGGAAGAAGGAAAGGTGGAGGAAGGGAGCCGCCAACACCACCTTTGTTCTTCTCCTTGCTTGCGGCTGAAACCAAGAGAGGGGAGAGGGTGGCCACGGCTGCAAGGAGGAGAGCATAACATCATTAGGGCGTCAGCCCCCTTTCACCTCCTTTTAAAGCATCTAGGGCTCCTACAAGTTAGGAGCCCTAGACTTTTTTCCAAGAGGGGCCGCCGCACCAATGAAGCAAAGGAGGAGGGGCTTGAACCCCTCCTTCTTGTGTTGCCCTAATCCTCATCTAATGAGGATTGGGAGCCCCTAATGTGGTTTAGCCCTAATCCAATTAGGGTTTAACCAAATCATGAATCAATTGGGTTCAATCTATACTAGTCCTAATCCAATTAGAACTTGAGTGAATCATGACTCAATTGAACTCTTCAATCCTAACCCAATTAGGAGTCATGTTGATTCATTAGATTAATAATTAATTAGGACTTAAAAAATCCTAATCCAATTAGGACTTATTTAATTTTAGTCCTAATCCAATTAGGACTCTAATTTGAATCCGAAGTCCTAATCCGATTAGGACTCTAGGAATCCTACTCCAAGTAGAAATCCAATTTTAATTCAAAATTCCTAATCTAATTAGGATTGTAGGAATCCTATTCCAAGTAAGAATCCCAGTCCTACTCCAACTAGAATTCCTAGTCCTAATCCAATTAGGACTCTAGGAATCCTACTCGAAGCAGGATTTGTGTTTAAGTCCAATTAATTAATTTCCTTTGTTCCTTCTTCAACTGAATATCAATCGAATTGATTACTTGTGATTCCTAATCACGATTCAACCATCGAATCGGTCAATACTTCTAGTGTGTGTGACCCCATAGGTTCTACTCTGACTGGTAGTGAGATATATTATGATCTCTATCATAATATCATTGAAAACTTCTTTCAATGGATTGGAACGATTCCAACTCCACTCATTAGGGTTTATCGATCATCGAGATAATCCCTATGAGTCCCACCATCCACCAGTGATACCTAGCAGCATGTAGTGGCTACCCAGTAGAATAGAATGATGAACCTCTAGGTACAGTTATCGTGTGATACAGTCCTACTATCGTGGATCCCTACAGGACGGAGGTCATGGATAACTCGTCAAACCCCTTCGTCTGTCATATGTCAAGATTTATTCGACTCGAGTTCGTTAGTGGAAAACTCTTTCTCCACTTTTTATTACTGCCCTGGCCAAGGTCTTAGAACTCAGTTTAACAAATCACATAGGATCACTCCTCTTCTATCAAGGTCGATAGATTCCATGTGAGTGCATATCCTACTCCTACAGTGAACTTACTGCAGCCAATCTACACTACAAGGACCCATATGACTAGAGACCATGTATACGTGTAGTCAAACTACAATAACCTCACTGTGAGTAGCTGAAGCACCGCAGGTCAAAGGACTAGTCATACTACTGCAACATCAAGCAAGTTACTGACGAATGGATAGACATCCAAGTGACTTCTTGTCTTGGTCACGCTCAGTACCCTTGTTTTCTAACAAGCACCTGCACTATCACTTCAGTGTCCCTACACTGTGGACTCAAGTCTCGTCTATCCAGAAGGAAAGTGATCTGTGCACTGATCGGATCGATCACCGTCCTCGTGATGATCCATTGATCAGGAGTATTTAGAAATTAATCACCAATGATACATGGCTCAAATTCTCAACTCTTGAGAATATGCATCATCATCTTATTAATTTCTTGGACGATTCATAGACACATAAATAATATGAATGAAAAGATGCCTTTTATTTATTCAATGATAAATAGTCAAGTACAAAATTATGTCCCTAGAATTAACAATGTGTCAGCCAGATTAGCTTCTAGGGCATACATCTAACACAAAGGTCTTTGAGAAATTTGGCATACGATGGAACTTGTTTTATGGCATCAAGGAGAGGAAAGTTGATTTTGACTTGTTTGAATACCTCCATTATTTCTTCCAATGAAGTTCCTTTCATGCCAAAGGGAGAAGGTGCTTTCAGACATTGAGGAAAAGGGGCCTTCGGTGTAAAAGGTGTGGTCGATACTGGGTTCGATGGCGACCTAGAGGAGTTCGGGATCTCTTTAGGCATAGTCATACTCCTATCTTTATTTTCCTTATGTTCTTTTTCTCCAACCTTATTGTCCACTACGCGTCCGCTTCTTAAGGTAGTCATGGCATTAGCTTGTTCATGGTGAACATCATTCGGGTGAGTCTCTTGAGCCATGTACTGCCCTCTTGGGTTACTCACTGGTTGGCTTGGAAGCTTGCCTTCCTCTCTTTTATTTAGTGCACTCGCTAGCTGCCCTAGCTGGGTTTCTAATTTGGCAATAGACTGGGTATGGGAGTGCAACAATTGTGTATTGGCTTCGAGTCCTTGAAGGGCAGTCAAAACTTTTTGCTCAAAAGCCATATCTCTTTGGGGTGCTGGAGGAGGGACCTGTTGAAATTGTGAATAGTGAGTAGGAGGACGGTTCGGATGAACATTCGGAAAGGGTTGAAAGTTTTGGAAATAAGGTTGGGAAGTATTGGAAGTCTGCTGCTTCCAAGAGAAGTTTGGATGGTTGCGCCACCCTGGGTTATAAGTGTTGGAAAATGGGTCATTGCCCGGTCTGGACTGTGCTTGGGCAGCATTAACTTGTTCTTGCACAAATTCAGGAAATTGAGCTGCCGAAGGGCATTCATGAATAGGGTGAGACGGGCTAGAACAAAGAGCACAAACTTGTGCTTGGGGAAAGTTTGGAAGCTGTTCTCTAGACATTAGCTGGTCCAACTTGCGGGATAGTGCATCTACTTTGTTAGATAGACCTATGGACTGGCTAACTTCATATATGGTTCCTTTTCTTTGAGAACTCGGGGATGCTTGACGAGTAGAGGAGGCATGGTGGAGAGAATTTTCATTAAGGTTTTCAAACAATTGCCATGCCTCATGTTCACTTTTAAGCATGAAAGTACCCCCACAAGAAGCATCAACCATTTGATGGTTTCGTTCAGACAGTCCGTCATAAAAGCATTGCACTAATTGCCACTTGGGTATTTGATGATGCGGGCATTTCCGGAGTAAATATCTAAATTTTTCTCAAGTTTCATGAAATTCTTCTCCGTCAGATTGGGAGAAGCTCGTGATAGCACGCCTAAATTGGTTTGTTCTTCCTATGGAAAAATATTTTTTTAGGAATTCATGTTGCATTTGAACCCAAGAGAGAATAGAATTGGCTTCTAATGAATGGAGCCATTGTTTAGCTCTATCCTTAAGAAAAAAAGAAAACAGCCTAAGTTTCAGAGCATCATCAGTGAAGTTCTGAATTTTGACAGTAGTGCAGATCTGAAGGAACTCATCCAAATGTTTATATGGGTCTTCATTGTTAAGTCCATAAAAAGAGGGAAGCATTTGGATGACACTAGACTTAATTTCAAACTGCACAGCAGCCGTGGTATCAGGTAGTCGAATACAAGATGGAGAGGTATAAATGGAAGGAGTGAAGTACTCCTTTAACAGTTTGGGTTGCTCTTCAGCCATCTCGACAAGTGGTGTAGATCCTATGGTTCTATAGGTACGGATTTCGGCTCGAAGGGCCCTAATAGAACGCTCTATTTCAGAATCAAAAGGTACTAATTCAGGAGATCTGGAACGATACCCTAGCATACACTAATGCTTTTCTAATCAGTCAAGTGCGGTCAAGCATGCATTAAAAGAAAAAGACTTCAAATCCTTATGTTTGCCCTAAAATCACTAGACAGCTTCTAACTAGTTTGAAGAGGGCACCTAAGCCTCCAATCCGGTCTAATGAACTGAGTTGACCAGGTAAGCTCCCAGGTAAGTGGGGGGGTCACAATGCGTTGCAAAGGTCCCACTTAAAAGCCACTTGCCTCGAACAGATGAACTGTCTCCCTTAGGACAAAGCTTGCCTAGACATCAACTGAGCCACAGAGCGAAATTGGTGCAACTTTCGGTGATCTTCATCCTATTGAGCTCGAATGTCCCTAGGGGGCCAACGTCTAATTGATTTTAATTAAAATGATAGCTATGTAAAAATTGATTCACCTAATTTGGGCAAGAATCTGGTGATGAAATCCAGTTCTTATCTTGTTGGGGTGATTGCCCTTACTATGTGCGGATTAATTGGTGTATGTGTATCAGGCATACATTCACACTTTTACTGAAATTAAAATCAAACAATCACCACAATATTTCAAGCAAACTGGGAATCAATTTAAATAAGAAAGGTTTAGAGGTTACCAAAGGAAATTTCTCCAGCAAAAATATTTTACTTTTAAAGCAAACCTCTACAACATTCTTTTTCCAGTAGTTCACTTTTGATCGTCTCAAATTTTCTCTTCGATTCCTGATCAAATAAAAATCAAAAATTAGTAAAAGAGAGAAAGGAGATAAGAAAAATAACAAAAATAGAAAATATTTTTATTTAATTTTAAATATATATTTTTTTGAAAGTTTTTTTTATGAAAACAAAAACAACTATGCTAACAATCCCCAGCAACGGCGCCAAAAATTGATAGTCAATTTTAAAGACCACGCAATAGCACGTATCAGGTAGGATAGTGATTACGGGTATCGATCCACAGGGATTGGGGTATAGTTGTTTTCTTTAAAAAAAAATATTTAAAAGGAAAAATTTATGAAGAAAATTAAACTAAGCAATTTAATGAAAATGCGATTAAAATGATATCAGTTTGGGAAAAACCTAGGGCAAGAAATTTACCACTAACATCGGAACAAGGGTTATTTATATTTTATTTCGTTCTTGGATTAAACATGCAAATTGGCTACAAGCCTAATAAGCATTTAAATAAAAAGTCACAAAAGTAATTTGGGCATAATCCATCTTCAGTTGGCATGAAATGTCTACCCTAATCTAAGGTGGCAGCACATCGCATCTTCCCTAAGCATGGACTATCTTATATTTACTTAGTGATCATGAAGAACAATTGTACGAACATCATACTTAAAATCACAGAAATTAAATATGATTCAAAAGAAGATATCCATTGAGAATAATAAATTCATACAATCCCAAGAATATAAAATAAAGTATAAAACCCTTAGCCCTTTGTTAGGGCTGCATCCAGCCCTAGTGAGGAGATCAGCCTTCCATGAAGAATTGAACAGCCGTAGCAGTGGAGAAGACTTCCATCGCGACCAGCTCTTCTTTCTTTCTTCCTCTGGCGACTTCCATTGAAGAACTCCCTCTCAGCACTTCATTTTTTTTCTATATGAGAAATCATTCCCAAAATATCCAAAACTCTTCTCTCCCTTCTTTGTTTCTTTCTTCCCGTGGGATTTGGCCTGTGAGGGAATAATGGGGGAAGAAGAATGGAACGGAGGAGAGAATGGGTGAGAAGAATGCCTCCTCTGCTCAAGCCTGACCCCTTTTATAGGCTGCCATCACTCCCTCTCTCCTTCCCTGTTTTGATTCTCAGATAAAGATGAACCTTTGCCGTTGCATGGATTCGCTGGGCTGCTGTGATTTGGATTTTGATCCGGAGAGGTTTGAGAAGCTGCGGACGTTGAGGTTGTTCCGTTTGATTCTGGACGAATAGTGAAAGGATGCGGAAGATCGGCTGGTATTAATTCCAAAACAGAGGAAACGAGGAATCTGATGACGTTGGGATTCACGGACGGCTGTGAACGAACTCTGTTTTGAGGCAGGGGATGATGACACGGCTGCGAGTTCGGTTGGAGTTTATCCCGTGAAGATGGAGGATAGAGCTGATCCGTGGGATATATGGGATTATGAACGGGATGTACGAGAAACAGGGGATTCGGAGAGGAGCATGGGAAATCCGAAAGAAGGTTCTGGTTTTCATCCGCATGAAACAGGGGATTTGATATGGTCATGGGATGTTTGGATATCGGCTGATAACAGGGAACAGATACATGGTTTTTTTTGTTACAGGAGATCCTTGGAACGGTGAGAATGATTCTAGAGAAAGCTAAAGTCAAGGATCTGGTTGGATGCGGGATCACGAACGTGATGCGGAGGGATAACGAGATGAAGCTGTGTTTGTTTGGGATAAAGTGGCAGGGGCTTCGGCTAAGAGGAATCCGGAAGAATGAAGCTTGGGAACGGAAAAAAAAGAACTCCTCCGTGATGCTCGGCATAGCTGGAAAACAGGGGATGAAGCTGGGATCTGTTGTGATTTTGTGGGAGGATGGAACGGTGAATACGGCTGATAGTGGGATTCGGGAGGATGAAACAGCTGGGAGCAAGGGATTTTGTTTGGATACGGGAGAAGAGGATGGGGCTTGGTTTTAGATGAATGTCTTGAATGCATGGGAGCTGGGAAGGGAGTGATCCGTGGGTGAAGAGGAGTTGAGATTGGGAGGTTGGTCCCGGTTGGCTGGGAGATCTTTGGAAGAATCCCTCGGCTGGGAACAGGGGAGTTGGAATGCAATCCGAGGGTGATGGAACTGGATGCTTGAGATTCGGCTGGTAGTTTGGTGAAGACATCTTTGTTTCGGAACAGGGGAAATAATTCGTAACGCTGATCTGTGGTGAGGAACGGATGCGGGGAAATTTGGATGTGAGCATGGGGAGTTGATGCGGTCGTGGGATGAACTTGTGTACGTGAAACAGGGAATATTGTGGGACAAGGGAGCTGGGAAGTTTAGTTGGTTTTGTTAACGGAGAAAAGTTCGGGGTTGTGTTTAGAGATGGAATGAGGATGGGTTGAGGCTTTGGGATCCGTGCAACTAGATAATATACTTTGAGATATAAGAAACAAATAATTGAAGGGATTTTATCATGTGGAAAAAGAGTTGGAATGAGTGAGGAGGAATTTAGGTGAACGTATGAAGAGTCAGGAATTAATAGGAAGCAGTGGGTTTTAGAAAAGAGTTCTTGGAGTCGACTCTGAAAATATAAAATTGTGAAATGATGTAGTGTCCGTTTAGGCGTTACCTAATTGAGCTTGACTTGACCTGCATGCATCAATAAATAATCAAATCAAACTTGAATTACCTTTGATAATTCGTTAAAATGCATTGGTGAAGGTAATACATTTTTTTGTTGAATTTACAAAATATGTGAATTAAAATAATGATAAGTGCTATGAAGAAGATATTAATTTATGCATTATTTAGCACTTATCAGGTATCCACACGAGGTAATGATTCGATCGAAGCCTTTGGATTTCCCCGGGGTGCTAGCTTCCTTGCAGAGATGGCTTTAGATGGCTGAGGTTTTCCCTTTCAATCAACTCTTGAATGCCTAGGGAGAAGGAGGAAGAATGATGGATCAAAGGGAACAAGAACAAAACACTTTCAGCCTTCCCCCTTTTTCTTTTTGTTGGAACCAAGAATGGGAGGAAGAAGGGCCACCCAAGCTTCTTTTCTTCCCTTCTCTATTTCTGCTGAAAAGAGGAATGGGAGGGAAGACTTGCTGCCGTGAAACCCAAGAGAAAAGCCTTAGAGGAGGGGCCGAACCCCTCCTCCTTTTTATTTTCAATGTGATAAGGATGAACTCCTATTTTTTAGGAGTTCACCCTTATCTCTTCAATTCGGCAGCAAGGAGGGGGTTTGCTCCCTTTTTTTTTTACTTCTCACACAAGAAATCAAGGGGCCTACGACCCTCCCTCATATCCCCTTCAATTAATCACTTAATCAAATTAAGTGGCAAGGTGGTTTGGGTCTAATGCATGAGTCCAATCCTAGTCAAAATAGGATTTATATGCACCTATTTCAATTTCCTCCAAATCCTAATCTAATTAGGATTTAATTGAACCATGACTCTATTGAACTCTTCAATCCTAATCCAATTAGGAGTCATGAAATTAATTAGATTAAATTTAAAATTAATTAGGACTTAAAATAATCCTAATCTAATTAGGACTTATTAAATTTCAGCCCTAAGACAATTAGGACATTAGAAATCCTATTCCAAATAGGATTCTAATTTAATTTGAAATCCTAATCTAATTAGGACTCCAAGGATCCTACTCCAAGTAGGACTCATGATCAAGTCCAATTAATTAAATTTAATTAATTAAATTAAATTGCAATCCGATTGCAATTGTTCCTTCTTCTAACCACTAACTCTTAGCGGGTTTTCATTTATCAATCTAATTGATTATTTGTGATTCCTAATCACATTCAACCATCGGATCAGTCATTACCTCTAATGTGTGTGACCCCATAGGTTCCATTCTGACTGATAGTGAGATATATTGCGATCTCTATCACAATATCATTGAAAACTCTTTTTAATGGGTTGAAACAATTTCAACTCAACTCATCAGGGTTTATCGACCATCAAGATGATCCCTGTGAATCTCACCATCCACCAGTGACACCTAGTAGTATGTAGTGGCCACCCAACAGAATAGAATGATGAACCTCTGTCTAAGAAATCACATAGGATCACTCCTCTTTTATCAAGGTCGATAGATTCCATGTAAGTGCATACCCTACTCCTACAGTGAACGTACTGCAGCCAATCTACACAACAAGGACCCATATGACTAGAGACCATGTATATGTGCAGTCAAACTACAATAACCTCACTATGAGTAGCCGAAGCACCGCAGGTCAAAGGACCAGTCACACTACTGCAACATCAAGTAAGTCACTGACGAGTGGATAGACATCCAAGTGACTTCTTGTCTTGGTCACGCTCAGTACCCTTGTTCTCTAGCAAGCACCTGTACTCTCACTTCAGTGTCCCTATACTGTGGACTCGAGTCTCGTCCATCCATAAGGAAAGCGATCTGTGCACTGATCGGATCGATCACCGTCCTCGTGATGATCCATTGATCAGGAGCATTTAGAAATTAATCACCAATGATACATGGCTCAAATTCTCAACTCTTGAGAATATGTATCATCATCTTATTAATTTCTTGGATGATTCATAGACACATAAACAATATGAATGAAAAGATGCCCATTTATTATTCAATAATAATAAAGTCAAGTACAAATTTATGTCCCAGAATAAATAATGTGTCTGCCAGATTGGCTTCTAGGGCATACATCTAACAATCTCCCACTTGCACTAAAGCCAATCAGCCATATATCTAAGTCCCATCTTCTCAAGGTGGGCTTCAGTCTTCTGCTGACTTAGCTGTTTAGTGAGCAGGTCTGCCACGTTGTCTGTGGAGTCTACTCTCTGTACCTCGACATATTTCTTCTCGAGATAGTCGCGTATGAGGTGGAAACGCCGCTCTATGTGCTTGAACTTCTGATGAGACCTTGGCTCCTTAGCGAGAGCTATGGCGCCATTATTATCGCAGTAGAGTGTGATGGCATCTGATGGCATTACATCTAGCTCTGCAATGAATTTCTTGAACCAGAAGGCTTCCTTTGTAGCTTCAGAGGCGGCGATATACTCAGCTTCTATGGTAGAATCAGCAATGATCGGTTGTTTGGAACTCTTTCAATTTACCGTACCACCATTGCACAAGAACACATATCCAGATGTAGACTTTCTATCATCAATATCAGTCATAAAGTCTGAATCTGTGTATCCTTCTACCTTTAACTCCGATGCTCTTCTAAAGACCAAGAACAAATCTTTAGTTCTTCTTAAGTACTTAAGAATGTTCTTCACAGCTGTCCAGTGCTCTTCGCCTGGATTCGACTGATATCTGCTAGTGACACTCACAGCAAGGGCTATATCAGGTCGTGTACATAGCATGGCATACATGAGGCTCCCTATTGCAGAAGCATAAGGAATCCTGCTCATGCGTTGAATCTCTTCAGATGTGTTGGGGCACATCTTTTTGGAGAGATGAATCCCATGCCTAAGGGGTAATAGACCCCTCTTGGAGTTTTCCATACTGAACCTCTTCAGTACCTCCTCTATGTACATCTTCTGTGATAGGCCAAGCAACCTCTTAGATCTATCTCTATAGATCTTAATCCCCAAAATGTAGGATGCTTCCCCAAGATCTTTCATGGAGAACTCTTTTGACAACCAGACCTTGACCGAGGTTAGCATGGGAACATCATTCCCAATCAAGAGGATGTCATCCACGTACAGTACGAGGAACACGACAGCACTCCCACTAACCTTCTTGTAAACACACGGTTCCTCTTCGTTCTTGATGAAATCAAACGATTTGATTGCATCATTGAAACGAGTATTCCAGCTCTGAGATGCTTGCTTTAGTCCATAGATGGACCTTTGCAACTTGCAGACCTTGTGATCTTCATCACTGGAAGTGAAACCCAAAGGCTGCTCCATATAGATATCTTCATCAAGATATCCATTCAGAAAAGCAGTTTTTTCATCCATCTGCCATATTTCATAATCATGAAATGCTGCAATGGCAAGCAATGTTCGAATGGATTTTAGCATGGCTACAGGTGAAAAAGTCTCCTGATAGTCAATGCCTTCGCGTTGACTATACCCTTTCGCCACTAGCCTTGCCTTATAGGTCTCTATCTTTCCATCCGAACCTATCTTCCTTTTATAGATCCATTTGCATCCAATAGGTACTATACCTTCTGGTGGATCTACTAAGGTCCAGACTTGGTTGAAATACATGGAGTCTATCTCTGACTTCATGGCTTCCAGCCATTTCTCGGAATCGATATCTGATATCGCCTCGTTGTAGGTATTGGGATCCTGTACATGTTCCCTATCTTCTATGAGGAACATTTTCTCGGTATCCTCTACTAGTATACCTAAGTATCTATCGGAAGGATGGGAGACCCTACTAGATCTACGAGATGGAGGAGGTACAACGTGTGCTGGCTCTATATGAATAGGTTCTATAGGATCCATAACTCGTTGCTTTTCAGAGACTCTCTCTTCAAGCTCAATTTTTCTCCCACTGCCTCTATCAAGGATAAACTGTTTTTCCAGGAAGATGGCATGTCGGCTCACAAACACATTGTGATCCTCTGAGATGTAAAAATTGTATCCTAATGACTCTTTAGGATATCCAATGAAACGAGTACTTATGGTCCTAGGCTCTAACTTGTCCGCCTGTAGTCGCTTGACGTGGGCCGGACATCCCCAAATCTTGAGATGACCAAGACTCGGCTTCTTACCATGCCATATCTCATACGGTGTGGTAGGAACGGATTTAGAGGGAACTCTATTCAATAAATAAATCGTGGATAATAAGGCATCTCCCCAAAGAAATATAGGTAGATCAGTGAAGCTCATCATGGATCGGACCATATCCAATAGAGTCCGATTCCTCCTCTCTGACACCCCGTTGAGTTGAGGTGTACCCGGAGGCGTCCATTGTGAGACTATGCCATTCTCCTTGAGATAGTTCCGGAATTCCCCACTAAGGTATTCTCCTCCTCGATCTGATCGAAGAATCTTAAGGGTTTTTCCAGTCTGTTTTTCTACTTCATTTCTGAACTCTTTGAACTTTTCAAAAGACTCAGATTTGTATCTCATAAGATACACATACCCATATCATGAATAGTCATCGGTAAAGGTAATGAAGTATGAATAACGACCCCTAGCTAGCACATCGAATAGGCCACATACATCAGTGTGTACCAGGGTAAGTATTTCAGTGGTCCTCTCTCCATGTCCTACAAAAGGTAATCTAGCCATTTTTCCTTGAAGACAGGACTCACAAACTGGATATGATTCGGAAGTCAATAGGCCAAGAAGCCCATCTTTCTCCATTTTGTTCATTCTGTCCTCTCCAATATGGCCAAGCCTGAGGTGCCACAAATACTTCTGGTTTATCTCATCTCTAGATCTTTTAGATTCTATGGCACTCACTACTTGCTCAGACATATTCACAGACACATCAATATGCAAGTGATAGAGACTGTCAATCATGAAACCACGTGCAACTAATTTATTTCTGAAATAAATAGAACAGCAGTCTTTGTCAAAAGTCAAAACATGACCATCCTGTGCTAAACACGAAACAGAAATCAAATTTCTGCTAGCAGCAGGGACATAATAACTGTCTCTAAGCAATAAACTAAATCTAGACGGTAATCGCAGAGGGTAGGTGCCCACAGCTACAGCAGCAACTCTTGCCCCGTTGCCAACCCGAAGGCTTACTGCACCTTCCGCCAGCCTCCTACTTTCCTTTAGACCCTGCATAGTAGTGCACAAATGAGCACTAGAACCAGAATCTATAACCCAACTAGAAGTAAAAGAAACCGTAAGGTTAGTTTCAATCACGAGCAAGTCTAGCATACCTTCAGAAGGTGTGTCCCTTTTGTTCTTCAGGCTCTCGAGGTATGAAGGGCAGTTTCTTTTCCAGTGGCCGTCGACGTTGCAGTGGAAACATTTTCCTTTGTCATCAGCCCTTTTCTTATGAACTTCCTTCTTAGGCTTTTTGTCTTTCTTGTGCTTCTTTGTAGGCTTCTTTTTCTTCCAAGTAGACTTTCTCTTGGAACCAGAAGTCAGCTCAGCAACCAGAACAGAGCCCCTTGAACCTTTCAAGGCTCCTTCAGTAGTTACCAACATATTCAACAATTCGGTCTTAGTGCATTCAATTTTATTCATATGGTAGTTTACTATAAACTGACCAAATGAATCAGGAAGGGATTGCAGGATTAGATCTATCTGCAGTTCCTTATGCATGGACATACCGAGCTTCTCAAGCTCCTCGAGGTTCTTAATCATAGTCAGACAATGATCATGGACAGACTGCCCCTCGCGCATCTTTGCCTTGAAGAGCCTCTTAGACACTTCAAAGCGTGCAGTGCGGCTCTGCTCACCATACAACTCTTGCAGGTGAGCCAGTATTTTTCTAGCAGTCTTTATGTTCTCATGCTGGCATTGAAGTTCGTTAGTCATGGATGCCATGATATAGCACTTGACCCTAATGTCGTCATCAGTCCACTTCTGATGCGTCCCACGCTGATCATCAGTAGGACGTGCTGGTAGCCTAGGGATATCATTCTCGAGCACATACCCTAGTTTCTCACAATTCAGAACAATTTTCAGGTTTCTTAGCCAGTCTTTATAGTTGGTTCCGGTCAGTCGATTGGTCTCAAGAATATGGGTCAAAGGGTTTGAAGCTGATATTGTGATCTGTAGAAAGTAAAGATTCTAGTTAGACATTGTACTTGAACTTAATTTGTTCTATGAACTTTTAAAACAAATGTGCTCCCACTATTTTCTCGAATCCTTCATACTCCCCTGATGGAGAAACAAAAAACCTACGCGACTAGGATTTTTAGTGGGTACTGCGGTCTCACCGATTTACATGCCGCCTCACCTAACAGTTATTGGTGACATATAAATGTTAGGGTTTCCCAGTGCCCTAGGGCGCAGCGGAAGATACGGGATTATAAAATTTTCTTATAAAACCCATTATATGAAACCCTAATAAGCCAAGATCGCCTTAATAGTATAACCAAATAATGTAGAAAATATAATCTTGGTATAGAAGAATACCTATCACGCTATATCCAATATATCTGAAGATGTCCTAAGGTGCCCAAATGTTCACCCTCCGATGTTGATCCACACAGGAATGGGTTCAAGACTTTAGCTCCACCAAAACTTGATTCTAATTGTTCAATCCTTCCAAAGGATTTAATTGGCTGATTTTCCTTCACTTCTTCCTTTCTACCTCTAAAACATTCACTAGCCTTTTTGTCCTAAAGAAGACCCTCTTGTCTTGGGTTAGGACAAAAGAGAGAGGCTTGTAAGAAAGAAGGGATAAGGGAGAGAGAAGGAGAGGCTTTTTCTTGGATGATTTTTAGAACCCCAAGGCACCTCCTTATTTATAAGAGATGGAGGGATGCATCATAAAGGGATGCATCCCATCCACACACCTCATCATGATGAGGCATGTGCCAAGAGATGCATCCCATCATGATGGGGTGCTAAGGAGAAGGGTGTATCAACTTCTTTCTCACATCTTCCTCTTAAATCCTGATGATCCAAGGGCCCAAATGCAGTGAACCAAAGCCAATGGTCCAGATCTAGGTGCCATCTAATGGTCCAGATCAAGACATCATCATCCAGGGTGCCATCCAATGGTCCAGAAGTAAGATGCCATCACCGATGGTCCAGATTCAGGCGCTGAGCAACGGTCCAGATCTTTCATCCAGAGAGCCATCCAGTGGTCCAGATTCAGGCGCTGAGCAACGGTCCAGATCTTTCATCCAGAGAGCCATCCAGTGGTCCAGATTCAGGCGCTAACCAGTGGACCAGATCCTTCATCCAGAAAGCCATCCAATGGTCCAGATGAAGGCGCCAACCAGTGGACCAGATCCTTCATCCAGGAAGCGATCCAATGGTCCAGAAGTGAAGGCCCTATCAAACCCAATCCAATTAGGTTTAACCAACTTAAAGAAAACATTAAACCTAATCAAATCAGGTCTAATTAAAGCCAAATGGGTTTCAACTCTTGGCTAACCCATATTAGGTCATGATCTAATCATATTAGATCAACCAAATCTAAGAATCATATTCGAATTTAATTTGAATCAGGAGCTAGGGTTTGCAACACGTGCTAGCATGTTCATCTTGCAAACATGATCTAATCCAATTAGACCCTTGATCAATTCTCTTGTGTGTGACCCATTGGGTTCCTTATCTTAGCCAGCAGTAGGTGCAGGTGCAAGTTGACCTAACCTGATTAGAATACCTCTAATCCAATTTAGGTTCAATTTAGTGCTAAACCTGACTTAGCAATCAGAACCTTTCTGATGCTTTGATCTAATCAAACTCTTTGATCCGATCAACCCACAAGACATGATTGACGTCTAGCAACGTATCATGTCTACCCGGAAGATGAGGAATGTATTGGACAAATCCAAACATACCCTTCAGTGGAAAGTTACTGTGCAATTCAATCCCTCAGTCATACTACATCCTGAATAAGTGCTCGAGTATGGATCAATATCAAACTCAATCACTTATTCATGTCTCTCTCAATCTTTTATATGATAATTCAAACAATGAAACATTAGAAACTCTTTCTAATATTCATTTTGCTTTGACCAAAGGCTTCTTGAATCATCATAAGATTAGAGTAAGTAGGATGTTACCTTCTCTTACTAGAAGTGACTGATTCCTTGTTGACCTACTCACAACCTTCGTACAAAATCCACCATATCCAGAATATCCCGTACACAACGCAATGTCGTGAATGAGGGTAAACCAAAACATAACTTCAAGTGCACAAGGTACCATGGTGATCTCAGGTCTAAGGATCACTTGCACAACTCCCACTATGAGAACCATCTTTTGATAATTAAGTAAGAATCCATAAGATGTTCTCATGGCTGGTCATTTCAGTGAACTCATTCCTCTAATGAGCACCCACATCTTTGTATTAGTGTCTCACACAAGTGATTGTGAGATCAATCACCCTCTACATTGAGCATACATAAGATGTGCCAGTCTTTCCGATAATATTGATCCCCGACTCAATATACCAATTTGACTGGGAATATTCTAAATTAGAATTTTAGGATTTTAGGTCTCACTGGTATGATCTCATCATAACCCTTAAAACCAATGTCCTAATTTATGGGGTTCATCATCCAATAATAAAATAGATAAGCAGCAAATGATGAAACACAATGCCTTTATTGATATATATCGAGTGTCAAAGTACATGATTTGGAGGATTACAAAGAAAAACCCATCAAATGATTGGCTTATAGGGCATCTACTCTTTCAATCTCCCACTTGCACTAAAGTCAATCGCTCTTATATTTTAACCCCATACAATCGAGGTGACGATTGAATTGCTGCTGTGGTAGAGCTTTAGTAAATGGGTCTGCTATATTGTTCTTTGTGTCTACTCGTTCAATCTTGACGTCTTGTCTTTCGATTATCTCTCGAACAAGGTGGAAGCGTCTCAAAATGTGCTTGGATCTATGATGAGACCTTGGTTCCTTAGCCTGTGCAACTGCTCCAGTGTTATCGCAATAAACTGGGACTGGTCCGGCAATCTCAGGAACTACACCCAGCTCTGTGATGAACTTCTTCATCCAGACTGCTTCCTTAGCAGCTTCACTAACAGCTATGTATTCTGCCTCAGTAGTTGAGTCAGCTACAGTTTGCTGTTTGGAACTTTTCCAACTCACAGCTCCACCATTCAAAGTGAAAATATATCCAGAGATTGACTTGCTATCATCTGGATCAGATTGAAAGCTAGAATCTGAATAGCCTTCTAGTTTCAATTCTGATCCTCCATAAATCAGAAAAACATCTCTAGTCCTTCTCAAGTATTTGAGAATGCTTTTCACAATTTTCCAATGATCCTCCCCGGGATCTGCCTGAAATCTACTTACCATACCTAAGGCATAAGCTACATCAGGCCTTGTACATAACATAGCATACATGATCGACCCTACTGCTGAAGCATAGGGAATAGAACTCATTCTATTCCTCTCTTCAGATGTCTTAGGAGACATCTTCCTAGAGAGTTGTATGCCATGTCCTATGGGTAAGAAACCTTTCTTACTTCCATCCATGCTGAACCTCTTCAGCACATTATCTATGTACCTAGACTGGGACAAACCTAGCATCCTTTTAGATCTATCTCTATAGATCCTTATACCAAGTATATAGGATGCTTCACCCATGTCTTTCATGGAAAATTTCTTTGATAGCCAAGTCTTGACCGATTGTATCATTGGAACATCATTTCCAATGACCAATATATCGTCCACATATAATATCAAGAAGACAATAGCACTCCCACTAGTCTTCTTGTACACACAAGGTTCATCTATATTTTTAATGAAGCCAAACTCTTTGACTATCATGTCAAAATGGATGTTCCAACTTCTAGATGCCTGCTTTAATCCATAAATGGATTTCTTAAGCCTACATACTTGATTTGCTCTCCCTCTTGAGACAAATCCCTCTGGCTGTGTCATATAGACCTCTTCCTCAAGGTGACCATTAAGGAAGGCGGTTTTGACATCCATCTGCCAGATCTCATAATCATAGTATGCAGCTATAGCAAGCATAATCCGAATAGATTTGAGCATAGCTACTGGCGAAAAAGTTTCATCATAATCAATGCCTTGTTTTTGCCTGAAACCTTTTGCCACTAGCCTGGCCTTGTAGGTTTCTACTTGGCCATCAGCTCCTATCTTCTTCTTGTATACCCATTTGCACCCTATTGGAATCACTCCCTCAGGTGCATCAACCAAAGTCCACACTTGGTTTGTATACATAGAATCTATCTCGGATTTCATGGCGTCCAACCATTTGTCAGAGTCCCTACTCTTGACAGCTTCCGAATAGGTCAGAGGGTCATCGTTATCAACGATGTGGGCTTCATCATTCTCAATAATAAATCCATACCTCTCAGGTGCATTTCGCACTCTTTCTGACCTTCGAAAAGAAGTAGTGTGTAGTGGCTGTACCTCTTCCATGGGTACATCTGGTTGAGGATTATTATGTGTCTCACCTTGTAGGTCTTGAACTTCATCAAGTTCAATTCTTCTATCCTTGCCCTTTTCTAAAAAAAAACTCTTTTTCCAAGAAAGTGGCATGCCTAGCAACAAATACCTTTTGTTCGGTAGGATTATAGAAGATATATCCTAAACTATCTTTAGGATAATCTACAAATATACATTTGTCCGATCTAGCACTTAGCTTATGTCCAAAATTTCTTTTGACATAAGCATGACAACCCCATATCTTAAGATACTTAAGATTAGGTTTCTTTCCTTTCCATATCTCATATGGAGTGCTAGATACAGACTTAGATGGTACTCTATTTAATACTAATGCAGCAGTTTCTAGGGCATGTCCCCAGAAGGAAATTGGAAGATTTGTGAAGCACATCATGGACCGTACCATATCTAATAAGGTACGATTCCTTCTTTCAGCTACACCATTTAATTGTGGCGTATATGGAGGTGTCCATTCAGAGAGTATACCCTTTAATTTAAGATAGTCTAAAAATTCACTAGAAAGGTATTCTCCTCCTCGATCAGATCGAAGGATTTTAATACACTTTCCAGTTTGTTTTTCGACCATACTTTGATACTCTTTAAATTTATCAAAGGCTTCGGATTTATGTTTCATTAGATACACAAAACCGAACCTTGATAAGTCATCAGTAAATGTGATGAAGTAAGAGTATCCATCTCTAGCTTGAGTTGACATAGGACCGCACACATCAGTGTGTACGAGTTCTAACAACTCACTTGCCCTTTCTCCATGTCCCGAGAATGGAGACTTGGTCATTTTACCCATAAGACAAGATTCACAAGTTCCTAATGATTCAAAATCATAAGGGTCAAAGAATTTATCTTTATACAACTTATGTAACCTTGTCTCACTAATATGACCTAATCGGTAATGCCAGAGGAGGGTATTATTAATATTTTCTCTTTTTCTTTTATTATCTTTGCCAATATGAAACATAACATTATTAAGACATAATACTAAAAGACCATTTTCCATAGTGCCATGACAATAATACTCATTAGATAAAGAAATAGAGCAACCATTGCTCTTTCCATTTATTTCGAATCCTTTCTTAAGCAACAAAGGAATTGAAATTACATTTCTAATGATTTTTGGCATAAAATAACAGTCTTCTAGCTTCAAGAACTTTCCGGAGGGTAGCTCCAGTATGTAGGTGCCAACAGCTTCAGCCTGGATGGATTCTCCTCCAGCGCCATATAGCTCGAAGTCACCTTTCTTCAGTCTTCTAATTTTCTACAGTCCATGCAAAGATTTGCATATGTGAGAACCACAACCGGTATCCAATACCCATGCATTAGAATCAGAAGAACTTAATGTCATATTGGCATGTAATAAAAACATACCTTTTGATGCAACACTTGCATCAGGCTTCACACTTGCAAGAAAGCTCTTGCAGTTCCTTTTCCAATGCCCCGTCTTGCCACAGTGGAAACAGGTACCGGGTCCAGAGATTTTCTTTCCCTTCTTCTTTTTGATGCGACTCTTAGGGTTTAGCTTTTTCTTTGAACCCTTGTTGCCCGACTTCTTCTTTGAGCTCTCACCAACAAGAAGGATCGGACCCTTGTCCTTCTTAATGTGAGACTCTGCTGTTTTCAGCATATTTAGAAGCTCAGGCAGGGAGGAATTCAGTTTGTTCATGTGATAATTCACGACAAACTGCGAGAATGAGTCGGGTAGTGATTGCAGGATCAAATCCTGACTGAGCTCACTGTCCATAGAAAAAACAAGTTGACTTAATCGAGTGATTAAGTCTATAACCTTTAAACAGTGGTCTTGCACAGATGATCCCTCGATCATTCTAGCACGGAACAACTGTTTAGATATCTCATATCTAGCAGTTCTGCTCTGCTCACCATATAACTCCTTTAAGTTAAGGAGTATGGAGTGAGTATCCATGCTATCATGCTGCCTCTGCAATTCATTATTCATAGAAGCAAGCATGATACATTTGACAGTCAAACTATCATTTTTCCACATACGATATGTGGCCAATTCCTCCTCAGTTGCATCTTCCCCTGCTAACCCTAGGTCAGGGGTTTCAAGAATGTAGGAAAGTTTTTCTTGTGTGAGAACAATCTTTAAATTTCTCAACCAATCCACATAGTTGGGACCAGTCAATTTGTTTGTATCTAAGATACCTCTAAGTGAGAGTGAAGATGCCATTTTTGCAGAATTAATCTATAATTACAAAGAACACTAATATAAGCAGACCAATCATGATGACATGTATTCAATCAGACAAGGACTTTTATCTAATTGTTACTCCCACTATTTTTGTCGAATATCATAACCCTCAAGTATGATGAACGAGAAAATACTAATTTTCTTAGTGGGGTTGAGATCCAAATTCCTTATAAAAGACCTTGTGGGAATCACAACAAGCCCTTATAAGTTCAAAGGTAGGAAACTCTTTCCAATTGCATCCCATGCAATTCCCAACTTTATTCTGTCCTCTAGCACACATATAGTCTTGTGGGAATCACAACAAACTATTGTGTCTAGTTAAGTCAAACCCTTCATTTTTATACAGTCATATTTGAATAATGCTGCCCTTGTGGGAATCACAACAAGGCAACATATTAAAATATGCCATATGCATCATATGCACCAAGATATTACAATATCAATCCCTAATACTAGCCTTGTGGGAATCACAACAAACTAGCGTAGATATTGACATAATAATATCTAAGCATGAAGGAAGGACCTTTATAGTGTTATATCAGCAATTAGCTTTTCCATGGAGGTCAATCAAATAGTTGGCCAGGTAAGCAGATGGGAGGCTCTCCTTACTTAGTAAGGTCCTAATTAAATAACCACCTGTAGCCTCTTTCCTAGACACCAACTTAGTCAATTGATTCAGAATGGCTCAGCTTAAAGCAATTAACACTACGACTTAATTATGAATTTAGTGAGGGCTTTCAAATAGTAGTATCTTACTAACATTAAGCTCAACCATAAAGGACAATCAAATAATTGGCCAGGAAAGCAGGTGGGAGGCACCCCTCACTCAGAGAGTGAGGTCCTAATTAAGTAACCACCTGTGGCTTCCTTCCTAGACACCAACTGAGTCGATTGTTCCAGAATGGGTCAGCCCAAAATTTTCATACTACTATATTGGTCTCATTGCACATTCTATAATTTAGTACTAGCAATTATACTGTGCTACAACATGAATATAACACTATCTCATAGCATAAACTAATCATGCATACAAACAACCTAGCTATCTCATAGCATCAAGATAATAGCATGTATTATCATTTGGTTAGACTGATTAAGGGTGGCTCTGATACCACTGTTAGGGTTTCCCAGTGCCCTAGGGCGCAGCGGAAGATACGGGATTATAAAATTTTCTTATAAAACCCATTATATGAAACCCTAATAAGCCAAGATCGCCTTAATAGTATAACCAAATTGTTATGGGGGAATTAAGCCGCCATGCCCCACGTGATCGGCACGCGTATCCAGGAAAGCTACAGTTACCCTTTGACCCAGCACTCCGACCCCGAGTCGGACCTCCTCGGCTTCGCAGCCCGACCCCGGGTCGGCTGCCCTATGATCCAGCACTCCGACCCCGAGTCGGACCTCCTCGGCTTCGCAGCCCGACCCCGGGTCGGCTGCCCTATGATCCAGCACTCCGACCCCGAGTCGGACCTCCCCGGCTCCGCAGCCCGACCCCGGGTCGGCTGCCCTATGATCCAGCACTCCGACCCCAAGTCGGACCTCCTCGGCTTCGCAGCCCGACCCCGGGTCGGCTGCCCTATGATCCAGCACTCCGACCCCGAGTCGGAGATCTTTTGATAACGACAGGCTATTCTCCAGAGGCACGCCGCGGCCTCCTGCTCCACTACTCCCTGCAACGGCTGTACCCGATGCTGCCCACGATCTCCTGTATCAACCGTACAAAGCGGAGCTCCACTATGCCCTGTCATGGCCGTACCCAGCGCTGCTCCACGACGCCCCGTAACGGCCATGTCAGTGGCCATTCTATCGTGCCCCACGACGACAAACCCCCCTGAGAGACCTCCCAGCCAGGTATATACGCGGCTGGGGGGAGAAGGGGGGGGTAAGCAATACCTCCCAGAGCACTCTCTCCCACTTGTGATTATCATCTCTCCTCCTCCAATCTCCTCTGACTTGACCGTCGGAGGGCCATCACCACCCTGGTGGTGGTGCAAGGCTTGTTTGCAGGTTCCTTGGCGGAAGGTGGAGCGCAACCAGCACCAACCAAGACAACTCAGGCGGAACCCCGTTCACACCGTCGTGTCAATCGTTCTCGGTTTGGACCACCAGCAACAGTTGGCGCTAGAAGGAGGGCCGAATCTCAGAACGATCGTAATGGCACGGCGAGGTGGTCGCGGAGCTTCCAATGCTTCCGGTCGCGGAGCCTCTCGCGCCTCTGGCCGGGAGGCTGCTGCGTCCCCAACACACTCTCAGCAGCATTCCACCGCTTCTCCTCCCATTCAGACGGTCGAACCTGCTCAGTTCGACCAGCTAGCCCAGCAGGTTCGCACCCTCGCGGAGGCAGTGCAGAATCTACAGGGTGTGATCTCTCGGGTGCCGCAGCGGGCTCAGGAGCCGCTGCTCCCCGAGCACTCGCCTCTTCCTCACAACCCGCGCTCCTTCCTCTCCCATGGAGAGGAGCGCCGGCGCGAGGAGGATTCTCGAGTGCGGTCCATTCTGCCAGGACCTTCTCATCGGAGCTGCGCGGGGTACGAGAGGCGGACCCGGGCGCGTTCTCAGACACCCCAGTCCTCGAGGGGCCCGCACTCCAGTCGGTCCCCCTCGCGCCGCTCCTTGTCTCCCACCCACCGGTCGCGCTCCCTGGACCGGCGGGTGGACGATCTCCACAGACAGCTCCAGGTCCTGAAGGGCCACTCCAAAGATCCCTTCGCCGACTTGGAGATCTCCTCCCAGCCGGCGCTTGCCTCAAGGATCCTGCGGACCCTAAACCCGCCGGGGTTCAAAATGCCGGCGATCGAACCCTACGACGGGGCGGCGGACCCACGGGACCACGTGGAGAGTTTCAGGACTCTTATGCTCCTCCATGGAGCATCGGATCCTCTCCTCTGCAAGGCCTTCCCGGCGACCCTCCGCGGCCCGGCAAGGGCGTGGTTCGCCGGCCTGGAGGCTAATTCCATCCAGTCCTTCCACCAGTTCACCCGTCTCTTCATCAGCCATTTCGCCGTCAGTAGCCGGCGAAGACTGGTCTCCGACTCCCTCTTCGATGTCCGGCAGAACGAGGGAGAGAGCCTGCGGGATTATCTCACCCGCTTCAACAAGGCAACACTGGAGGTCCGGAATTTGAGCCAGGAGGTGGCTCTCTCAGCCCTGAAGCGAGGCTTCCGGAAGGGCAGACTCACCTTCTCCCTGGACAAACGCCTGCCGCGGAGCTTCCCGGAGCTGTTGTCTCGGGCAAACCAGTATGCAGACGCCGAGGAGGCAGCCTCCCACCGGAACAAGGAGGCCGCCGAGGCCCCTCTAAAGCCCGGGAAGAAAAGGCGAAAAGAGGCACCCCAGAGGAGGAGCCCGACGCCTCAACGCCGGCGCAGAAGCCCGTCACCAGCAAGGAACCACGGCGCCACACGCCCTCGTTCTCCGCACCGACGCTTCAACCGGTACACCCCACTCCTGGCCCCCCGGGCCCAGATCCTCATGGAGGTCAAGGGGCGGGAGGACCTCCCGGTCCCGAGGCAGATGAAGAAGATCCCTGGGAGGAAGCCTTCTCGGGCGTACTGTGAATACCACCGAGACCACGGCCACGATACCGAAGACTGCTTCCAGCTTCGGGACGAGATCGAGGCTCTCATTCGCCGAGGGCGTCTCGGTCGATATGTAAACGACCGACGTCCCCCCGCAGATCCGCGTCCAGCCGACCCGGCCCCTCAGGAGCCTCGGGAGCAGAATCGACCCGTTGCGGGAGTGATCCACACCATCACTGGGGGCTGCTCTCGGCCCGTGAGGAACGCAGGGGGCTCGGCGGAAGTATCAGGAGTGGCCGTCGCGAAGAGGCAGCGGGTCGGAAATGTAATCACTTTTTGTGATGAAGATGTAAAGGGGGTTCAGACTCCCCACGATGACGCCATGGTGATCTCTCTCACTATGGCGGACTATGATGTAAGGCGTGTTCTTGTGGATAGTGGAAGCTCAGCTGATATTTTGTATTACGAGGCCTTCCAAAAGATGGGCTTGTCCCGACAATTGTTGCACAAAACATCCACCCCCCTCATAGGATTCACTGGAGACGCTATCTCGGCCGAAGGTGTCATCGAGCTGCCTGTGACTGCGGGCATTGCACCCGCAGAAGCCACGGTGCGGCTCGGGTTCTTGGTCGTCCGTGTCCCCTCGGCCTACAACGCTATCCTCGGACGACCCGGACTGAACGCCCTTCGCGCGGTGGTTTCAACCTACCATTTGCTCATGCGGTTCCCCACGGCGGCCGGGATTGGAGAGGTCCGAGGTGACCAGCCGACCGCACGGCAGTGTTTCCTAGCAACTCTCAAAGGGAAGAAGCCCATGGAGGCCCTAAGCGTCGAGTCACTTGACGCCAGAGACGAAGTGGCCTTGCGGCACGGGGAGCCGGCTGAGGGCGTAATCGAAGTTCCCCTCGAAGAAGGCCGCCCGGACCGCACGGTCCGGGTCGGTGCCAACCTCGACTTGGAAGCTCGGCTCCGGTTAGTGGAATTCCTCCGAGCCAATGCAGATGTGTTTGCCTGGTCGGCGGCCGATGTACCTGGGATCGACCCGGAGGTCGTTTCTCACGCCCTCAGCGTCGACCCGACCCACCAACCAGTAAAGCAAAAGAAGAGACACTGTGCCCCGGATCGGATCCGGGTGGTCGACCAGGAGGTAGACAAACTCTTGGAGGCAGGTTTCATAAGGGAGGTGAGCTACCCCGAGTGGCTGGCAAACGTCGTACTTGCCCGGAAGGCGAGCGGGAAGTGGAGGATGTGCGTCGACTACACCGACCTGAACAAGGCGTGCCCCAAGGATAGCTTTCCGCTTCCACGGATAGACCAACTGGTCGACGCGACTTCCGGATATCAGCTACTGTCTTTTATGGACGCCTTCTCCGGCTACAACCAAATAATGATGGCTCCACAGGACGAGGAGAAAACTGCCTTCATAACAGACCGGGGGCTGTACTGTTACAAGGTAATGCCCTTCGGTCTGAAGAACGCTGGCGCCACTTACCAGCGCCTCGTCAATAAAATCTTCAAGGAGCAGATCGGCCGGAATATGGAGGTGTACGTGGACGATATGCTGGTAAAAAGCCGCCATGCAGACCAGCACATTGCAGATCTGGAGGAGACTTTCACCACCTTGCGAAAGTTTCGCATGAAGCTAAACCCAGCGAAGTGCGCTTTTGGTGCTTCGGCCGGGAGGTTCCTCGGTTTCATTGTCAACCAACGGGGGATCGAGGCTAACCCGGACAAGATCAAAGCCATCCAAGATATGTCCCCTCCGACCAAAGTGAAGGAGGTTCAGGAGCTCGCTGGAAGGGTCGCCGCGCTCGGACGATTTGTGGCAAAGTCGGCCGAACGCTGCCAACCATTCTTCAAGGTGTTGAAGCGCCCAAAAGACTTCCTCTGGACGGCCGAATGTCAAGCGGCGTTCGACCAGCTCAAGGAGTACATGGCGTCTCCTCCCCTGCTGTCCAAGCCGCAAGAGGGGGAGATGCTCTACCTTTACCTGGCGGTCTCCCCAACCGCAGTCAGCGCAGTACTGGTTCGGAAAGAGGCAAGACTTCAGAAGCCTGTGTACTACATCAGCCGAGTCCTCCGGGATGCCGAGACGCGGTACACGAAGGCTGAGAAGATCGCCTTCGCGCTGCTGACTGCGACCAGGAGGCTTCGCCCCTATTTCCAGGCTCATTCTGTCACCCTTTTGACCGATCAACCACTGCGGCAGATTCTCAGCAATCCAGAGAATGCGGGACGGCTGGTGAAGTGGGCAGTAGAACTTGGTGAGTTCGACATCCTCTACCAGCCCCGACCAGCCATCAAGGCCCAGGTGCTCGCGGACTTTCTCGCTGAGTGCACTGTGCAGGAGGCGGAACCTAAGCCGCCGGAGACACCCAGCCTCGATCTCCCGATCTGGACGCTCCACATTGACGGGTCGTCGAACCCTGAAGGTGGAGGGGCTGGGCTGGTCCTCACCAATCCCGATGGAGTGATAGCCGAGTATGCCTTGAGGTTCGGATTTACAGTGACCAACAATGAGGCGGAGTACGAGGCCCTAGTCACGGGACTCAAACTCGCCAAGGAGCTCGGCGTCCGGCGTCTGAAAGTCTTCACCGACTCCCAGCTGGTGGTCGGGCAGGTTCGAGGGGAGTTCGAGGCGCGGAGCCCGACCATGCAGAGCTACGTCCGGAAGGTGCAAACACTCATTCCCGACCTCGGCAGTGTTGACATTCAGCAGGTCCCAAGGAGCGAAAATGCCAGGGCCGACAGGTTGTCCCGCCTAGTGGACGCAGACGCGCACAACTTGTCGAGGGCAATCTACCTGGAGACCCTGGATGCCCCGAGCATTGACGGGGCTGGAGCGGTGATGGCAATTGACCCGGAGCCGTCTTGGATGGACCCGCTCGTCGCCTACCTCGCCGAAGGAATCCTCCCTGAAGACGAAGATCAGGCCCGGCGGCTTGTAAAGAAGTCCGCCCACTACGTACTTTATGAAGGGAGGCTGTATCGGACCTCGTTTACCGCCCCCTCTTAAGGTGCCTCCGCCCCGCGGAAGCGGCCTATGCCCTCGGCGAAGTCCACGAAGGCATCTGCGGATCGCACTTGGGGGCTAGGTCCTTGGCGCATAAGATCATGAGGCAAGGCTACTATTGGCCGACCTTGTTGGAGGACTCGAAGGACCACGTGCGGAAATGCGACGCCTGCCAGCGCCACGCCAACGTCCAGAGAGTCCCCTCTGTTCCCTTGGCGCCAATCACCGCGCCCTGGCCCTTCGCACAGTGGGGAATGAATATCCTCGGACCATTCCCCGTCGCTTCGGCCCAGCGGAAATTTTTGATTGTCGCCATCGACTACTTCACCAAGTGGGTGGAGGCAGAGCCACTGGCCACCATCACGGAGGCACAAGTCCGGAAGTTCGTAAAGAAGAACATCATTGTCCGATTTGGAGTACCTCGGGTCCTCATCTCGGATAACGGTCGACAGTTTGATAACAAGCACTTCCGGGACTTCTGCGAGGAATTCGGGATCGAGCATCGGTTCACATCCGTGTCGCATCCCCAAACCAACGGCGAGGCCGAGGTCACAAATCGTACAATCCTCCAAGGTATCAAAGCGCGGGTCGGCCGGACGGGGCAAGCTTGGGTCGAGGAACTCGAGAATGTCCTTTGGGCGTATCGGACCACGCAACGGACTCCTACTGGAGAGACGCCTTTCAGCCTAACCTATGGCACGGAAGCCGTTGCCCCCGTGGAGCTCGGACTCCCCTCGCCTCGGGTGGCCGCGCACCGACCCAAGGCCAATTCAGAGCAACTCCGAGGGAACTTGGATCTCTTGGAAGAGGCAAGGGAAATGGCTCAGGTTCGGATGGCAATGTATCAGCAGAGGGTGGCCCGATATTACAACTCCAAAGTCCGACCGAAGCTTTTCAGAATTGGAGATCTGGTGCTGAGGCGAGCTAAGGCATCTCAACCTACGGAAGGTGGGAAGCTAGCGCCAAATTGGGAAGGCCCGTATAAAGTTCGTTGGGTAAACCGACCTGGCTCCTACCAGTTGGAAGCCCTAGATGGCCGAGAAATTCCAAGGGGCTGGAATTCCGCTAACCTGCGGATGTATTACCAGTAGAACAACAAGGCCAGAAAGACAATTTAAAAAGGTGCAACACTTTTCATTTCAATAATTTCTGGTTACAATGGCGTGCTCGTGTGATTACAAGGAATTCCCAGAGGGGAATTAGGGAGTAAAGAAAGTAAAGAAGAGGTGGGGACCCAAACCCTCAACCCAGGGCGGCTGCAGTCCCGCCAGAAGTGGGTGCTTCTAACCGGAGGCGCCATCCAGCACCTCACCAAAAAGACGAGGAGCCGCCGCAGAAGAAGCTCCCGCTGCCCCCAGGGGAACGCCGCCTCCAAAGGATATTCCCATCTTCCCCAGTGGTAGGGAAGAGAAGGGATTCAAGGGGGAGGAGCATATGGTGGCGCGGTCCCGGATTGAGCGTCCGGCGCAGAGCTCAACCGGGAGGCTGAACTTCAAGGAGGGGAGATGTGATCCCGGATGAAACGCCTAGGGCGGAGTTCCGCCGGGGAGACCCTCCTTATTGATCCCAGATGAAACGGCTAGTTGGCTGAAGTTGTAAGGGGAGCGCCTCCCCTTTCCTTCGACAGGAGTCTCTCAGTCATATGCCAAGGAGGAGGTCCGCGATCCATGGCAACCTGCAGCTCCGGCTTGGCAAATTCCATCGTACCTGCACCTGTATTTATAGCCAAGCTGCGGCCCCCTGGTAGTTCCGATACGGGTGGCTCCAATAAATGCAGGCGCACTGAATCCGGAGCCGTTCCGGCTCCCGAGGCGTATCTCCCCGCGACTTCCTAAGCGTCATTCTCCTTAAATCGCATTCTTTGTGCAGTACAATCCGGGTGTCGTATACCCCTAGGTCCACGTGTCTCCGCTCGCGCCCAGGCCGCATCCTCCTCGAAGAACCCGCGTATCGCGGCCGCTCAACTAACACTCCTCACCAGCAGCAACTGGCGATCTGATTTCCCAGGTAACGCATTAATTAGCGTTTAATACCCTTCTCGTGTTCCCCCCAGGCAACGCTTGGAGGAGAGGAGAAACACGGTCGCGGCTGGGCACGGAGAAATCCCGATGGGCGGCGAGCGACAAGTGGCCGACCAACGAGTGGAATGTCCCGGGGCTCGGCCCCCGGATGCCTGGCTAACCCGATGATCATCCCGGGAGCAGACTAGCCGGAAGCCCCGACCGGTCGCCTCGGCTTGCGCCAGCCTAGGCCGACCAACGAGTGGAATCTCCCGAGGCTCGGCCCTCGGATGCCTGGCTAACCCGATGAACATCCCGGGAGCAGACTAGCCGGAAGCCCCGACCGGTCGCCTCGGCTTGCGCCGGAAGCCCCGACCGGTCGCCTCGGCTTGCGCCAGCCTTGGCCGACCAACGAGCGGAATTTCCCTGAGGCTTGACAACCCTCAGATGCCTGGCTAACCCGATGATCATCCCGGGAGCAGACTAGCCGGAAGCTCCGACCGGTCGCCTCGGCTTGCGCCAGCCTAGGCCGACCAACGAGTGGAATCTCCCGAGGCTCGGCCCTCGGATGCCTGGCTAACCCGATGATCATCCCGGGAGCAGACTAGCCGGAAGCCCCGACCGGTCGCCTCGGCTTGCGCCAGCCTTGGCCGACCAACGAGCGGAATTTCCCTGAGGCTTGACAACCCTCAGATGCCTGGCTAACCCGATGATCATCCCGGGAGCAGACTAGCCGGAAGCCCCGACCGGTCGCCTCGGCTTGCGCCAGCCTTGGCCGACCAACGAGCGGAATTTCCCTGAGGCTTGACAACCCTCAGATGCCTGGCTAACCCGATGATCATCCCGGGAGCAGACTAGCCGGAAGCCCCGACCGGTCGCTTCGGCTTGCGCCAGCCTTGGCCGACCAGCGAGCGGAAGAATTTCCTGAGGCCTAACCCTCGGATGCCTGGCTCAGCGCCGGAAGAGTTTCCTGAGGCCTAACCCTCGGATGCCTGGCTCAGCGCCGGAAGAGTTTCCTGAGGTTTAACCCTCGGATGCCTGGCTTAGCGCCGGAAGAGTTTCCTGAGGCCTAACCCTCGGATGCCTGGCTTAGCGCCGGAAGAGTTTCCTGAGGCCTAACCCTCGGATGCCTGGCTTAGCGCCGGAAGAATTTCCTGAGGCCTAACCCTCGGATGCCTGGCTTAGCGCCGGAAGAATTTCCTGAGGCCTAACCCTCGGATGCCTGGCCTAGCGCCGGAAGAGTTTCCTGAGGCCTAACCCTCGGATGCCTGGCTTAGCGCCGGAAGAATTTCCCTGAGGCTTGACAACCCTCAGATGCCTGGCTAACCCGATGATCATCCCGGGAGCAGACTAGCCGGAAGCCCCGACCGGTCGCTTCGGCTTGCGCCAGTCTTGGCCGACCAGCGAGCGGAAGAATTTCCTGAGGCCTAACCCTCGGATGCCTGGCTCAGCGCCGGAAGAGTTTCCTGAGGCCTAACCCTCGGATGCCTGGCTCAGCGCCGGAAGAGTTTCCTGAGGTTTAACCCTCGGATGCCTGGCTTAGCGCCGGAAGAGTTTCCTGAGGCCTAACCCTCGGATGCCTGGCTTAGCGCCGGAAGAGTTTCCTGAGGCCTAACCCTCGGATGCCTGGCTTAGCGCCGGAAGAATTTCCTGAGGCCTAACCCTCGGATGCCTGGCTTAGCGCCGGAAGAGTTTCCTGAGGCCTAACCCTCGGATGCCTGGCTTAGCGCCGGAAGAATTTCCTGAGGCCTAACCCTCGGATGCCTGGCCTAGCGCCGGAAGAGTTTCCTGAGGCCTAATCCTCGGATGCCTGGCTTAGCGCCGGAAGAATTTCCCTGAGGCTTGACAACCCTCAGATGCCTGGCTAACCCGATGATCATCCCGGGAGCAGACTAGCCGGAAGCCCCGACCGGTCGCTTCGGCTTGCGCCAGCCTTGGCCGACCAGCGAGCGGAAGAATTTCCTGAGGCCTAACCCTCGGATGCCTGGCTTAGCGCCGGAAGAATTTCCTGAGGCCTAACCCTCGGATGCCTGGCTCAGCGCCGGAAGAGTTTCCTGAGGCCTAACCCTCGGATGCCTGGCTCAGCGCCGGAAGAGTTTCCTGAGGTTTAACCCTCGGATGCCTGGCTTAGCGCCGGAAGAGTTTCCTGAGGCCTAACCCTCGGATGCCTGGCTTAGCGCCGGAAGAATTTCCTGAGGCCTAACCCTCGGATGCCTGGCTTAGCGCCGGAAGAGTTTCCTGAGGCCTAACCCTCGGATGCCTGGCTTAGCGCCGGAAGAATTTCCTGAGGCCTTACCCTCGGATGCCTGGCCTAGCGCCGGAAGAGTTTCCTGAGGCCTAACCCTCGGATGCCTGGCTTAGCGCCGGAAGAATTTCCTGAGGCCTAACCCTCGGATGCCTGGCTTAGCGCCGGAAGAATTTCCTGAGGCCTAACCCTCGGATGCCTGGCTTAGCGCCGGAAGAGTTTCCTGAGGCCTAACCCTCGGATGCCTGGCTTAGCGCCGGAAGAATTTCCTGAGGCCTAACCCTCGGATGCCTGGCCTAGCGCCGGAAGAGTTTCCTGAGGCCTAACCCTCGGATGCCTGGCTCAGCGCCGGAAGAGTTTCCTGAGTCCTAACCCTCGGATGCCTGGCTTAGCGCCGGAAGAATTTTCTGAGGCCTAACCCTCGGATGCCTGGCTTAGCGCCGGAAGAATTTCCTGAGGCCTAACCCTCGGATGCCTGGCTTAGCGCCGGAAGAGTTTCCTGAGGTTTAACCCTCGGATGCCTGGCCTAGCGCCGGAAGAACTTCGGGAATCAAAAGTCAGCAAGACGCAACCAAGAGCTAAAAAAAAAAAAAAAAAAAAAAAAAAAAAAAAAGAGGACGAAGGCGAGATGAAGAAATATTCAACGTGCATTAATTTTCAGGGCCGAGGCCCATACAATTGGGCAAAACGCCGACATACAAAAATAAAAAAGAAGACAATGAAAGGTACAAGAGGTCAGCTTGGAGGAACTCCCGGGTCGGGAACGCCGGGCTCGTCCGCGGGAGGTAGGGAAGCAGCAGGAGAACCAGCAGGCGATGGCGCCGGAGAGGAGTCGAGGAGGGAGATCTCGCTCAGGTCAACTTCGGGATACTTAGCCGACACCCTTGCCAGGCCCTCCTCGAAGCCCAAGGTGAAGGCTTCGGCCCCCGCGTCCGACGCGTCATGGACAAACTCGTCAGACTGGCGATAGGTCCGCACTGCCTCCGACATATCATGGGCGAACTCGGCGGACTGGCGATAAGCCTCTACCGCCTGACGCCCGATTTCCGCCCTCTTCTCGGCCAGCTCCGCCTCAGCTCGCTCCATAATCTGAGCCTTGGCCTCCAAGACCTTCGCCACAATCCGGCCTTCGGCCTCAGAGGAGACCCTCAGCAGATCAGCCTGAGCCTCTTTATGCTTCGCCTCGGTAGCAACCCGAGCGGCCTCGGCTTCCTTCAGGCGCGAACGGAGCTCTTGGACGTCCGTGCATGACTTCTCCAGGGCCGACTCCAGTTCGCCTAGTTTGGCTTCAAAAGAGCGGATTCGGTCGCAGGCGTTGTCGGCAGACCGCTGGGCCTTCTCCCACCGCTCTCGATAGTCTGCGATCTTCCGGGACTGCTTTTCAGCCCGTTCCTCCGCCTTCTTGACCCTGCTTTCGAGGCCCGAGGCGGCTTTGAGTTGCTCCCGAGCCTCTGACAGTTGCTCCTCCAGGGCGGCGAAGCCGAGTGCCCGCTCTTCGGCCTCCCGGAGCCTCGCCTCGAGGTCCCCGGTCGTCCTGCCTGCCGCAGCCCGGCCTCCCTCTTCCGTTGCTTTCAGCCGGTCCTCGGCCTTCGCCAAAAGCCCCGCCTGTTCCTTGTAGCACTCCTCCAGACGGATCATGTACTGGGCGAGCTAAGAAATAGGAAAAATAAGGGAGTCAGGCGGAGAACAACAGAGCCAATAAATGGTGAAAGACGGCCAGAAGAACACTCACCGACATGAGACAGACGCAGCTGGCGGCCCCAACGTCAGAGACATCCAACTCCCGGACCCGCCGACGGTCCTTCTCCAGCAACACTGTTTCGATGAGATTTCGGGCGCCATCGGTAGTGAAGGCAGACTCCGATTTCTCCCCGGAGCCGGATGGTGGTTCTGCAGCCTTACCCTTATCCATCGCCTGGGGAAGAGTCCGGCTGATCGCGCTCGGGGCGGGGGTCGCCCCAGGAATTGATAGGGTCCCGCTCGGCCGGGGCCTCGGCGCGTCCCTCCTCGAGTCATCAGGAGCCGACCGAGTCGAAGGCCGGGTCGGGGACCGATCACGTCCGACCCGTCCGTCTTGAGCAGGCTCAGGTGGCACCTCCGGAGTAGCGGCAACCTTACCACCGGAGGGCTGATACAGCGTCAGCTGCCGGTCGGTGCCCACGACATCTCCCTGACCGGTGGGCCCGGACTCGTCGGTCGGCATCGGAGGTATCTCCTTACGGGACTTCTTCGCCGGTGGGGCCCCGCTCGGAAGAGCTCGTTTCCTCCTCCGGACTGCTTCCAGCAGGGACGCCCTACCAACAGCCTTCGTCTTCACCGACCGCATGACGTCGTCGACCTCTGCAAGAAGGACGGGATAGTCAGGGACTGAGAAACCGAAAGGAAGAAGGAACGAAAGAGAAGAAAAGAGCTAAAGAAACGATGGCGGACTCACGGTCGGTGGGGACCGAGCTCAAACCGACGTTCACCAAGGTATCCTCAGAAATAAGGCGGCCCACCGGGGGAAGCTGGCCCTCGGCGACCAACCCCTTCAAGGCGGCGACGCCCTCGGATTCCTCCCTCGACAACTTCGACAGGCCAATTGGGGACTTCACCGGCGTCCCCCAGATTGCCCTGATTTCCCAGGAGGGGTCTGCATCAACGAAAAAGAAGCGCTCCTTCCAGTGGTGAATGGAGGTAGGACCCTCCTTGACAAGGCCGCACCCTCGCCGCGCTGCGAAGCACCACCACCCTTTGTCCTGGGGGTGGCCACTCAGGCCGTAGAGCTCCCAGAAAACGTTCAAGGTGGCGGGAATCGCATGCAAGCGACAGAGAACCTGGAAGACCGTCAGAGCACGCCACGAGTTCGGCACCAGTTGCGTCGGTGCCATTCCTAAACCCCGGAGCACCTGTAAGACTAGGTCTGAAGGGGGAAAGCGGAACCCGGCCTGGAGGATGCCCTCATTGATGGCGATCTTCCCTCGAGGAGGATGAGACATCCTCTCCTCAGGCCCTGGGAGCGTGACATTGCAGGCCTCGGGAAGGTGGTACCGAGCCACAAATCCGTCTAAGTCCTCGGCGACCAGTTTTGACTTGATGCTATCTGCTCCCACTTCGCCCATCCCTAATGGCCAATAAATCTACGGTCAGGACGGGGTCAAGAAGGAGGGAAAGGCCGGAACGACTGGGGTGCACTAGTACAAAAAGAAAAAGTATGAAGAGCTCAAAGTAGAAGAGTGGGAAACTCACTTGAAGAGGAGGAAGAACGGCTCCGAGAGCGTCAAAGGAAAAGCAAGCGAACGTTTCGGCGGCAACAATGGCAGCGCAAAGGAGAAACTCGAAAATGTCCGTAAAGAAGAAGACGGACGGGGGAGGGCCCCCGATTAAATAGGCGAAAGGGCAAGTGACGCCTCGATGACGCCAGAAGACGCCTGGCCGCCGAAGGGTCGCTCGCACCCCAAAGGCGAATCGACACCATTAAGGAAGGATGTCCGCCGAAATCCTCAGGTTGCCAGGTCAGCAGCAACCGCCATACGCCATAAAGAAGGCGGGAAGCTTGAAGCGCGCGCGCCTCTCCGAAGGATGGCGGCAATCTCGAAACATCACTCCCTTCACCTGTTCCCCTTCTGGTTCCAGGCTCGGAAGTGGGGGGCTACTGTTATGGGGGAATTAAGCCGCCATGCCCCACGTGATCAGCACGCGTATCCAGGAAAGCTACAGTTACCCTTTGACCCAGCACTCCGACCCCGAGTCGGACCTCCTCGGCTTCGCATCCCGACCCCGGGTCGGCTGCCCTATGATCCAGCACTCCGACCCCGAGTCGGACCTCCTCGGCTTCGCAGCCCGACCCCGGGTCGGCTGCCCTATGATCCAGCACTCCGACCCCGAGTCGGACCTCCCCGGCTCCGCAGCCCGACCCCGGGTCGGCTGCCCTATGATCCAGCACTCCGACCCCGAGTCGGACCTCCTCGGCTTCGCAGCCCGACCCCGGGTCGGCTGCCCTATGATCCAGCACTCCGACCCCGAGTCGGAGATCTTTTGATAACGACAGGCTATTCTCCAGAGGCACGCCGCGGCCTCCTGCTCCACTACTCCCTGCAACGGCTGTACCCGATGCTGCCCACGATCTCCTGTATCAACCGTACAAAGCGGAGCTCCACTACGCCCTGTCATGGCCGTACCCAGCGCTGCTCCACGACGCCCCGTAACGGCCATGTCAGTGGCCATTCTATCGTGCCCCACGACGACAAACCCCCCTGAGAGACCTCCCAGCCAGGTATATACGCGGCTGGGGGGAGAAGGGGGGGGTAAGCAATACCTCCCAGAGCACTCTCTCCCACTTGTGATTATCATCTCTCCTCCTCCAATCTCCTCTGACTTGACCGTCGGAGGGCCATCACCACCCTGGTGGTGGTGCAAGGCTTGTTTGCAGGTTCCTTGGCGGAAGGTGGAGCGCAACCAGCACCAACCAAGACAACTCAGGCGGAACCCCGTTCACACCGTCGTGTCAATCGTTCTCGGTTTGGACCACCAGCAACACAAATAATGTAGAAAATATAATCTTGGTATAGAAGAATACCTATCACGCTATATCCAATATATCTGAAGATGTCCTAAGGTGCCCAAATGTTCACCCTCCGATGTTGATCCACACAGGAATGGGTTCAAGACTTTAGCTCCACCAAAACTTGATTCTAATTGTTCAATCCTTCCAAAGGATTTAATTGGCTGATTTTCCTTCACTTCTTCCTTTCTACCTCTAAAACATTCACTAGCCTTTTTGTCCTAAAGAAGACCCTCTTGTCTTGGGTTAGGACAAAAGAGAGAGGCTTGTAAGAAAGAAGGGATAAGGGAGAGAGAAGGAGAGGCTTTTTCTTGGATGATTTTTAGAACCCCAAGGCACCTCCTTATTTATAAGAGATGGAGGGATGCATCATAAAGGGATGCATCCCATCCACACACCTCATCATGATGAGGCATGTGCCAAGAGATGCATCCCATCATGATGGGGTGCTAAGGAGAAGGGTGTATCAACTTCTTTCTCACATCTCCCTCTTAAATCCTGATGATCCAAGGGCCCAAATGCAGTGAACCAAAGCCAATGGTCCAGATCTAGGTGCCATCTAATGGTCCAGATCAAGACATCATCATCCAGGGTGCCATCCAATGGTCCAGAAGTAAGATGCCATCACCGATGGTCCAGATTCAGGCGCTGAGCAACGGTACAGATCTTTCATCCAGAGAGCCATCCAGTGGTCCAGATTCAGGCGCTGAGCAACGATCCAGATCTTTCATCCAGAGAGCCATCCAGTGGTCCAGATTCAGGCGCTAACCAGTGGACCAGATCCTTCATCCAGAAAGCCATCCAATGGTCCAGATGAAGGCGCCAACCAGTGGACCAGATCCTTCATCCAGGAAGCGATCCAATGGTCCAGAAGTGAAGGCCCTATCAAACCCAATCCAATTGGGTTTAACCAACTTAAAAAAAATATTAAACCTAATCAAATCAGGTCTAATTAAAGCCAAATGGGTTTCAACTCTTGGCTAACCCATATTAGGTCATGATCTAATCATATTAGATCAACCAAATCTAAGAATCATATTCGAATTTAATTTGAATCAGGAGCTAGGGTTTGCAACACGTGCTAGTATGTTCATCTTGCAAACATGATCTAATCCAATTAGACCCTTGATCAATTCCCTTGTGTGTGACCCATTGGGTTCCTTATCTTAGCCAGCAGTAGGTGCAGGTACAAGTTGACCTAACCTGATTAGAATACCTCTAATCCAATTTAGGTTCAATTTAGTGCTAAACCTGACTTAGCAATCAGAACCTTTCTGATGCTTTGATCTAATCAAACTCTTTGATCCGATCAACCCACAAGACATGATTGACGTCTAGCAACGTATCATGTCTACCCGGAAGATGAGGAATGTATTGGACAAATCCAAACATACCCTTTAGTGGAAAGTTACTGTGCAATTCAATCCCTCAGTCATACTACATCCTGAATAAGTGCTCGAGTATGGATCAATATCAAACTCAATCACTTATTCATGTCTCTCTCAATCTTTTATATGATAATTCAAACAATGAAACATTAGAAACTCTTTCTAATATTCATTTTGCTTTGATCAAAGGCTTCTTGAATCATCATAAGATTAGAGTAAGTAGGATGTTACCTTCTCTTACTAGAAGTGACTGATTCCTTGTTGACCTACTCACAACCTTCGTACAAAATCCACCATATCCAGAATATCCCGTACACAACGCAATGTCGTGAATGAGGGTAAACCAAAACATAACTTCAAGTGCACAAGGTACCATGGTGATCTCAGGTCTAAGGATCACTTGCACAACTCCCACTATGACAACCATCTTTTGATAATTAAGTAAGAATCCATAAGATGTTCTCATGGCTGGTCATTTCAGTGAACTCATTCCTCTAATGAGCACCCACATCTTTGTATTAGTGTCTCACACAAGTGATTGTGAGATCAATCACCCTCTACATTGAGCATACATAAGATGTGCCAGTCTTTCCGGTAATATTGATCCTCGACTCAATATACCAATTTGACTGGGAATATTCTAAATTAGGATTTTAGGATTTTAGGTCTCACTGGTATGATCTCATCATAACCCTTAAAACCAATGTCCTAATTTATGGGGTTCATCATCCAATAATAAAATAGATAAGCAGCAAATGATGAAACACAATGCCTTTATTGATATATATCGAGTGTCAAAGTACATGATTTGGAGGATTACAAAGAAAAACCCATCAAATGATTGGCTTGTAGGGCATCTACTCTTTCAATAAATGGATGAGTGTACAACTCTTGTACAATGCTTCTCAAGCAAATTGTAGTGGTACTTGGTCTCTAAGTCATGAAGACCTCACCTAATAGTTATTGGCCCCATTACTTAGTTAAGTCAGACCCACCGTATAACCGCAGAAATAAAGTCGTCATTGGGTCCTCACCTAATAGTTATTGGTGCCCAACCCCACCTTTACCCCGCAACATCTCATGTCTAATAGAGAGGTCCAGTCCCCCGATGCAACTTGCCCACTGTGTCCAGCCGAGACAAATCAACACCGAAAAGACCTTAGCAGCTCTACTACGATGGAAGACCTATGGACTTAATATTGCATAATCAAGTCTTAGTGTTTGCAACTTGAGTTTTTCATAAGAGGTAATCGAATAATTGGCCAGGTAAGCAGGTGGGAGGCTCCCCTTACTAAGAGAGTAAGGTTCTAATTAAGTAACCACCTTATAGGCTTGCCTAGACACCAATTAGATCAATTAATCAAATATGACTAACTCATGTTGGTTCACCCTCGACTGATTAGGGAGGTTTCGATTTAGGTCTCACTCGATCGCGTATTCACATCTCATGCAAATATAAATCTACCTGCATAAACATAAGCATTAAACATCCAGGCATTTATCAAAAATAAAATTAAATGGTGATGATCATGGATCCAGGATGGGATCATTTTACAAGCACATGCACGTCAATTGGTTTGATCGTCTTCAACTCTTGACTCGATCTTGATCCTCTAGGTCCAATTGTGATTAACTCCTTGATCCATCTTCAATCAACCCTTGATCTCGATCTGCGCATGTTGAGCTTGTTGATGTACATATCGATCAACCATCGACGTGCAACACACATCACAGATTACATCCCAGATTGCTTTAAAAATTAAAATAAAATAAAAGAATAAATTACAACCCTTTTTCATGAGACACGCAGGTCTCTAATACATGAATTTAAGATGCACGCAGGCATCTGAAAATTAAAATTACATGCATCACAGAACATCGCAGAACATTTCAGCACATTCAAAAGGGTTCATCCATGATCATCACCATACGCATCACATGCATAAAAATTATTTTCAGATCTGTCATTTAATTGATTATTCCATCTCATGACTTGCTGATCATGCTAGATGTGACTCTAAACATTTGTAATTATATTATCAAAGCATTAGAATCATTAATCTAAGCATCTAAATATTAATATGCAGAAAAATCGGCAAGCTGAAAATTCTGCATACATAAATTTCAGCAAGCATAATCCCTTAAATTTCAGATCTAAAATACCTTGAAAAATTTAATTCTAATTTTAATCTACATGGCTCTGATACCACTGTTAGCATCCCATATATGCCATGAAAATTCGAAATAATTTTCAAATTGCAACGGAAAAAACTATACGGGATCTGTTCATCGCATGAACGTATTTTAAAACCATTCGTTTGCAAATAGATTAGAATTAAATTATTTTAAACCATTTTAAAATCATTAAGAAGATCAGATCTTCACCTTATGCGGGTAGATGGTCTCTGCAAATCTGATTCACGTGGATTTGTAGAAGGTTCGATGGAAGCCGCACACACGTCCGGCCTATACGGGTATCCACACGAGGTAATGATTCGATTGAAGCCTTTGGATTTCCCCGGGGTGCTAGCTCCCTTGCAGAGATGGCTTTAGATGGCTGAGGTTTTTCCTTTCAATCAACTCTTGAATGCCTAGGGAGAAGGAGGAAGAAGGATGGATCAAAGGGAACAAGAACAAAACACTTTCAGCCTTTCCCCTTTTTCTTTTTGTTGGAACCAAGAATGGGAGGAAGAAGGGCCACCCAAGCTTCTTTTCTTCCCTTCTCTATTTCTGCTGAAAAGAGGAATGGGAGGGAAGACTTGCTGCCATGAAACCCAAGAGAAAAGCCTTAGAGGAGGGGCCGAACCCCTCCTCTTTTTTATTTTCAATGTGATAAGGATGAACTCCTATTTTTTAGGAGTTCACCCTTATCTCTTCAATTCGGCAGCAAGGAGGGGGTTTGCTCCCTTTTTTTTTACTTCTCATGCAAGCAATCAAGGGGCCTACGACCCTCCCTCATATCCCCTTCAATTAATCACTTAATCAAATTAAGTGGCAAGGTGGTTTGGGTCTAATGCATGAGTCCAATCCTAGTCAAAATAGGATTTATATGCACCTATTTCAATTTCCTCCAAATCCTAATCTAATTAGGATTTAATTGAACCATGACTCTATTGAACTCTTCAATCCTAATCCAATTAGGAGTCATGAAATTAATTAGATTAAATTTAAAATTAATTAGGACTTAAAATAATCCTAATCTAATTAGGACTTATTAAATTCCAGCCCTAAGACAATTAGGACTTTAGAAATTCTATTCCAAATAGGATTCTAATTTAATTTGAAATCCTAATCCAATTAGGACTCCAAGGATCCTACTCCAAGTAGAACTCATGATCAAGTCCAATTAATTAAATTTAATTAATTAAATTAAATTGCAATTCGATTGCAATTGTTCCTTCTTCTAACCACTAACTCTTAGCGGATTTTCATTTATCAATCTAATTGATTATTTGTGATTCCTAATCACATTCAACCATCGGATCGGTCATTACCTCTAATGTGTGTGACCCCATAGGTTCCATTCTGACTGGTAGTGAGATATATTGCAATCTCTATCACAATATCATTGAAAACTCTTTTCAATGGGTTGAAACAATTTCAACTCAACTCATCAGGGTTTATCGACCATCAAGATGATCCCTGTGAGTCTCACCATCCACCAGTGACACCTAGCAGTATGTAGTGGCCACCCAACAAAATAGAATGATGAACCTCTAGGTGCAGTTATCGTATGATACAGTCCTTCTATCGTGGATTCCTACAGATCGGAGGTCATGGATAACTCGTCAAACCCCGTCGTCTGTCATATGTCTAGATTTATTTGACTTGAGTTCGATAGTGGAAAACTCTTTCTCCACTGTATATACTGCCCTGGCCAAGGTCTTAGAACTCTGTCTAATAAATCACATAGGATCACTCCTCTTCTATCAAGGTCGATAGATTCTATGTAAGTGCATACCCTACTCCTACAGTGAACCTACTGCAGCCAATCTACACAACAAGGACCCATATAACTAGAGACCATGTATATGTGCAGTCAAACTACAATAACCTCACTGTGAGTAGCCGAAGCACCGCAGGTCAAAGGACCAGTCACACTACTGCAACATCAAGTAAGTCACTAACGAGTGGATAGACATCCAAGTGACTTCTTGTCTTAGTCACGCTCAGTACCCTTGTTCTCTAGCAAACACCTGCACTCTCACTTCAGTGTCCCTACACTGTGGACTCGAGTCTCGTCCATCCATAAGGAAAGCGATCTGTGCACTGATCGGATCGATCACCGTCCTCATGATGATCTATTGATCAGGAGCATTTAGAAATTAATCACCAATGATACATGGCTCAAATTCTCAACTCTTGAGAATATGTATCATCATCTTATTAATTTCTTGGACGATTCATAGACACATAAACAATATGAATGAAAAGATGCCCATTTATTATTCAATAATAATAAAGTCAAGTACAAATTTATGTCCCAGAATAAATAATTTGTCTGCCAGATTGGCTTCTAGGGCATACATCTAACATATAGATCCGAGTGTGGCTTGGCCAACCCATATGCACCTATTGGTAGGTTCTTAATCAATTGCTTCACCAAGCAACTTCTAGTGATGATTTTGCCCAAGGTTCTTCGGCAGGCGTGTGGCGCCTCCACCGAATACCCTAGTTAGGTCCAACCATTAAATGATAGGGTTAAGTCTAATCAACTAATAGATGACCAAGCCCGAGTGTGGCTCGGTTCACTTGATCGCCTATTGAAGGTATACTTAACTCGTCATATATTAAATAACAATTTCAATGCTTGATAAGTACCAGGCGTGTGGCGCCTCCAATAATTATCAAAACATTGGATCCATTATCACCCAACTTAATAGGAGGCTATGACCTAGTTATCCCCATAACCATTTCATTTTAAGGATCTAATAATTTTAGAGAATTTTATAATTAGGATAGATGAGAAAATCCAGTTAGTCTAATTTCTCTCACTGACTTCACCAAATCAGATTAGACTGAAACTGGTTAAGGAGACACCTAAATCAGTCATACTGATTTTTCTTATAGGCATGGGCTAACTCGAATCATTAAGTGATCCAATCAAAATGTGATTAACCATGTCGGCTAGGTAAGTGAGATTGGTGGAAGCCTGCCTTAGTCTCAAATAGGGCTTAGCCTCAATGAAGGGATATGCCATTAACTCCACAAAGAAGAATCAGTGCAAGTAGCTCCCAATTAAAAACCACAGGTCGAGTCTGCCAAACTTACCTTAGACACCGACTGGTTAATCAATTTCGATTTGATTACTTAAATGACTCGGGCTACACCTCTGAGCCTAAATCAAGTTTCATCTTAGTCTAATCAAAGACATAGACTTGATCCATCTACAACTATTGTAAATTGACCTAGAATTTTCTTGACCTAATCTAGTTACTACTTAATTAGATTTGATCAATTAATTCTATTAGTCCATGTATGATTCTAACCTTGGTCTAACCCAATCCTAGGAACTTGATTCAAGCTAACCCATATGGCCAAAGAATTATGCAATGTCAATTAATTGAGTTACAATTCTATTTCATAACACTTAATTCTTAATTAAGTTTAGACTTATGAAAGTTTTGATCATTGCATATTTCTTTTTAATTGCATATTAATTTCAATCTTTCAGTTCTTAAAATACATTTTCAGAACTTAGTTTTTGTAATTAATCACATGTAATTAGATTTAATTTATGTTTAAGTCATTATGTTTTATGTTCATGCATCATATACATAACAAGATAAATTAATACAAACAACATACATCTTATGTATTTATTTTTTCACTTTTATTTTTAGATCTGATTTGTTCATTAAAATCAGTGATCATATGAATGATAAACTTTATTTAGATCTAATCTAAATAATATTATAATTTCAAAATTATTCATGTTACTAATCCTAACACAAACATGCATCATATGCATCTAAAATTTCAGATCTACTTAATCATGCATAATGAGTAATTAAATCAATCATAAAAAGTACTTTAGATCTAATCTAAACATGTTAACGATTTCAAATTTAATTGCAAGAATTAAAATATAAAAGTTTAAACATGAATCTGGCTCTGATACCACTGAAAGTGAATCCTAGGTACTTCGGTGTTAAGCATGCTGAATTTTTTTTCTTTTGAAAACCATGGCTGAACCTGATTGGGTTGTCTACATACCCCTTCACAAGGAGGATCAAGCCACATGTAGTTCTTTTTAAATTTTAAAAAATGCAGCGAAAAAATGAATCAAATAATTTAATTCATGCATGCTTACAAGATCAAATCTAAAAATCAGCACATTAAGAACACATAGGATTATGTCGGAATCGTTTAAACAATTATGCTAAAACTTTTATGCATGATTAACTATCAGATCTGAAACTTAAAAACTCTATTCCAATTAATTTCCGAATATCCATCGAATGGATTCTGGAAATATCTCCATGAAGAGCCCCAAAAGAGGGTAAAACCTCGAAAAATCGGACCTAGAACTTGACACCATAATAAATGATTAATGCTAGATTAATACCTTTTTATGATGAATGAAAGTTGTGGATCTGATCCTTAACTTCGCAGCCATGTACACGAATGGCCTCTACGAGAAGTACACGTGAAGCCCTGAAGGATCTTCTTCTGCAACAATGCTAGCAGCTGCAGAACACTTGAAGGCTGAAATCTGCTCGCCGAAATTCAATCAACTCTTGATCAATCGTCTTGAAGCAGATGGAGATGAGGTTTGTAAGGGATGTAGAGGACTCAGATTTGATCTTGAATCTTCTAGATATCAATCCTGAAAAACCTAGCTAAAATGGAGAAGAAGAGGAAGAGGAGTTATGTGAGGAAGAAGGCTGCAATGGATGCTCTAGCCGGCGCCCATCTTGACCCCTTTTTAATGGCTTTCGAATTTCATTCAAAATTTGAAAATTAGCTCCTGAAATCCTCCTTTAGTTGGCGCATGCAATGGAATATGAACCACCCCAATCAGATCTCAACCAAATCTGATTTAAATTCAAACTTTAAACACATGCGCAAGGGGGGAGGATTTGAAATCCATGCGGCAAGGTAAAACACTTCATATTTTCGAACTCACCTCTTGAAATTCGAATTTAATCCATTCAAAAACTCATACACCACCTTCGTTGACGGTTTGAGTGATTAAAATCATTTAACACATTGCTTAATGTTTAAATTTAAATTCAAACACCAAGCAATGTCGCCAAGCATCAAGCAATGGGTTCATGTGCCATACATTAATTTTGGACTATTTAAAATTCATGAAATCCAATTCTATGTCACCACTAATTGCCACATCATCTGAGCCTAATCCCCTTGGGTTGCACCTAATCAAATTAGGTCAAACCTGGATTAAAATAAAGCAATTTGGTTGAACCCAATCTAATCAGGTCAGGCCCTGATTAAGCTCAAATTGAATCCAATTCAATTTTGGCTCATCCAAACTCAATCAAATTGAATTAATTACTTTGTGTTGGACCTAATCCAATTAGGTCAATCTCCAATTAAGCACAAATTAATTTAAAATTAATTTGATCAGCTTAAGTCCTTTTGGTTCTGACCTAATCCAATCAGGTCAAAACCCTGATTGAGCCCAAAGTTGAATCCAATTCAATTTGGCTCATCCTTAGCTCAATTACTCAATCAAATTGAGTTTATTAGTAATTTAATTACTAATTAATCCTTCAATAATTATTTTAATTATTTTTTAAGATAATTTGCCAATCAAATTGACCAAATTACCTCCGAATGATTCTTAATCATTCATCAGCCTTCTTAATCAATCAGGAAACTTCTATGCGTGTGACCTCATAGGTTCGAACCTAAGACGGTAGTATAGGAACGACTTTCTACACTAATCGATGTAACCATCTAGCAATGGTATCCGACGTCCGGATAGGCCGAATATGTTGGGAATTGTATCCTAAATGTCAATCGTCAGCATATTGATGATTGAATATTGTAAATAAATTGACAAATTAATAAAGTATTATTTGGCATTATTCATCATTTCATCTTCAAATGAACTCTTATATGATGAAGTCCTTAGGACTTATGTTATGATAAAGGAGGATTTATCTTTGAGTCCTTAAACTTGTTCGCGACCAAATGATATGTTGTTACTAGGACGACAACATTATCGAGATTAGGTCGTTGTGTGACATATACGTTGGTTGTCCTCTTAACCAAGGAGTGTGGAGACACTGGTATGCCATACAGGTGAAGTGTAGGAGTACATTTCACTGAACGTGACCAATTCCGGAACGCTCTACTGTCGAGAGATGTTCCGAGTGGATATGGGTATAAGTTTGGCCCTCTGACCTGAGACCGCAACCTGTGACTAGCAAGCAACTCACTGTACTTTGGTACCGGACTACCTGAATTTCTAATTCAGTGACGGAAGGTCACTGGGTGCAGTCAAGTACTTGCGTAGTCAGTTGTGAGTCAAGATGGAATTGACCCCTCCTGGAAACAGGAATAATGTCTTGTGATTAATTTAGCAAAACCTTGGCCAGGGTAATCCCAGTGAGGAGTCACGGGATATCTAAAGTTAATCACATAATGGATGTACTAATTATAGGGTTGACAGTGAGCTCTAAGTCATCCTGGCATTAAGAGTCAAAGGGATTGAATTATACAGTAACCATAGTTCAGGGTTCCAGAATATTTGCTTCGCATATATTCGGCCTATTCGGACATCGGGTACCATTGCTAGATGGTCACATCGATTAGTGTAGGAAGTCGTTCCTATACTACCGGCTTAGGTTCGAACCTATGAGGTCACACGCATAGAAGATTCCTGATTGATCAAGAAGGCTGATGAATGATTAAGAATCATTCAGGGGTAATTTGGTCAATTCGATTGGCAAATTATCTTATAAAATAATTAAAGTAATTATCGGAGGATTAATTAGTAATTAGATTGCTAATGAACTCAATTGGATTGAGTAATTAGACTAAGGATGAGCCAATTTGAATTAGATTCAATTCTGGGCTCAATCAGGGTTTTTGACCTGATTGGATTAGGTCTGAATCAAGAGGACTTAGGTTGACCAAATTAAATTAGATTAAATTTGTGCTTAATTAGGGATTGACCTAATTGGATTAGGTTCAACCCATGGTAATTGAATCATTCTAATTGTTAGGATTTAATTAAATTAAATGGGTTTGATCTGAAACTATTCGGATCTTGAAATCCACTTGTCACATATCCATGCATGGCGCCATAAATTGATTTTTAATATGATTAAAAATTAATTTAATTTATTTAATGGTGTCATGGGACACTTGGCAACATCTGGGACCTCTTTCATCATTAGATGGGTCGAAATGGAGAGATAAATTCATGAAAAGAATTGGATAAGATCAAATTCTCTCTCTTCATGACATATGCCATCCTTATCTTTATCTCACTTCTAATTAAGGTTGAATTTCGAATTTAATCACCACAAAATCACCACGTGACCCTCTAATCTGATTAGGGGCATGGGAATTTCGAAATTGAAAGAGGGAAGTGGCAACATGATGAATGGTTTAGATTAGATCAAGCTTCATCATGTAATGGCACATGAACTTGAATTTTGAATTCAAAATTCAAAATCCCACAAAATCCTCCACAAATATGGGATGGTTGGCATGAAGTTAGGTAGGAGAGCAACATTAAAAGGACCTCCATCATCTGGTGGTCGAATTCAAGGAAAAAAGAGAGAAAAAGAAGAAGAAAAAAGGGAAAAGAAAAGAGAGGAACCCTAGTTCATGCATGGAAAAATTCTGCATTCAATCTAGCTGACTTCTTCCTCCTCTAAGTCCACCGCGCCATTAGTGTTAGGGGTCCCTGATAAGAGTCTTTAGATCAGATCTAAGTCCTCTTCAATCCCTTTAAACCTTTCCTCCAAGTTCTTCCAAGAAGGCGGATCAAAAGTTGATAGTGTTTGGAAGATCAAATTTCAGCCTTAAGAAATTCTGCAAGCTAGCACTTCCGCAGGATTGGATCTCTTCAGGAACTTCGCGTGGACTTCTCGTAGAGGCCATTCGTGTGCGTGGCTGCGAAGTCGAGGATCAGATCCATAAGTTTCATCCATCATAAAAGGTATTAATCCTACATTAATCTTTTATTATGGTGTCAAGATCTAGGTCTGATTCCCTGAGGTTTTACCCTCTTTTGGGGCTCCTCACGGAGATATCTTCAGAATCCATTCAATGGATATTCGGAGATTAATCGGAATAGAGTTCTTAAGTTTCAGATCTGATAGTTAATCATGCATGAAAGTTTTAGCATAATTGTTTAAACGATTCCGGCATAATCCTATGTGTTCTTAAGGTGCTGATTTCTAGATTTGATCTTGTAAGCATGCATGAATTAAATTATTTGATTCGATTTTTCCGCTGCGTTTTAAAACTTAAAAAGAACTACGTATGGCTTGATCCCCCTTATGAAGGGGTACGTAGGCAACCCGATCAGATTCAGCCATGGTTTTAAAAAAAAAAAAATCCGCATGCTTAACACCGAAGAACCTAGGATTCACTTTCAGTGGTATCAGAGCCAGGTTCATGTTTAAACTTTTATGTTTTAATTCTTGTAATTAAATCTGAAATCATGAGCATGCTTAGATTAGATCTAAAGTATTTTTTATGATTGATTTAATTGCTGATTATGCATGATTAACTAGATCTGAAATTTTGAATGCATATGATGCATGTTTGTGTTAAGATTTGTAACATAAATAAATCTGAAATCATAATATTGTTTAGATTAGATCTAAATAAAATTTATGATTCATATGATCTCTGATTTTAATGAACAAATCAGATCTGAAAATAAAAGTAAAAAAACAAATACATAAGATGTATGTTGTTTGTATTAATTCATGTTGTTATGTATATGTGATGCATGAACATTAAATATAATGACTTAAACATGAATTTAATCTGATTACATGTGATTAATTACAAAAACTCAGATCTGAAAATATGTTTTAAGAACTGAAAGATTGTAATTAATATGTAATTAAAAAGAAATATGCAATGATCAAAACTTTCATAAGTCTAAACTTAATTGAGAATTAAGTGTTATGAAATAGAATTGTAACTCAATTAATTGACATTGCATAATTCTTTGGGCATATGGGTTAGCTTGAATCAAGTTCCTAGGATTGGGTTAGACCTAAGGTTAGAATCATACATGGACAAATAGAATTAATTGATCAAATCTAATTAAGTAGTAACTAGATTAGGTCAAGAAAATTCTAGATCAATTTACAATAGTTGTAGATGGATCAAGTCCATGTCTTTGATTAGACCAAGATGGAACTTGATTTAGGCTCAGAGGTGTAGCCCGAGTCATTTGAGTAATCAAATCGAAATTGATTAACCAGTCGGTGTCTAAGATAAGTTTGGCAGTTTTGACCGGTGGTTTTTAATTGGGAGCTACTCGCACTGATTCGTCTTTGCCGAGTTAATGGCATATCCCTTCCACCGATCTCACTTACCTGACCGACTTGGTCAATCACATTTTGATTGGATCACTTAATGATTCGAGTTAGCCCATGCCTATAAGGAAAATCAGTTTGACTGATTTAGGTGTCTCCTTAACCGGTTTGAGTCTAATCTGATTTGGTGAAGTCAGTGGGAGAAATTAGACTAACCGAATTTTCTCATCTATCCTAATTATGAAATCCTCTAAAATTATTAGGTCCTTAAAATGAAATGGTTATGGGGATAACTAGGTCATAGCCTCCCATTAAGTTGGGTGATAATGGGTCCAATGTTTTGATAATTATTGGAGGCGCGACACGCCTGGTACTTATCAAGCATTGGAATTGTCATTCAATATATGATTAGTTAAGTGTACCTTCAATAGGCGGTCAGGTGAGCCGAGCCACACTCGGGCTTGGTCGTCTATTAGTTGATTAGACTTAACCCTATCATTTAATGGTTGGACCTGACTAGGGTATTCGGTGGAGGCGCCACACGCCTGCCGAAGAACCTAGGGCAAAATTATCACTAGAAGTTGCTTGGTGAAGCAACTGGTTTAGAACCTACCAATAGGTGCATATGGGTTAGCCGAGCCACACTCGGGCCTATATGCGATCTATTGGGTTCTAGTGCCCACTAAAGAATTAGGAGTAATTTTTCGAATTGGAGGTAGAGGCTACCAATTTGTATAAAATAGTGGGAGTATCTTTAGACTAAAGTCCAAGTCTACTGTGTTTAGTCAATTCATATACTAATAGCCAAATTTTCTTTTATGTAGAAATGGCCACAAGTTTGTCACTTCGCTCATTATTGGATAATGACAAGTTGACTAGTCCCAACTTCAATAATTGGTATAGAAAGCTGAAAACTCAGCATAGTCAGACCAAAAGGATTAAGGATGACCAAAGTCAGGCAGAATGCTTCTATTGTAAGAAGCAGGGGCATTGGAAGAGGAATTGTCCTCAGTACCTTACCTCACTTGACCCGAACAGGCTAAGCAAGAGAAAAGGGCAATCAGTTGCTGATCAAGGTATTTATATGATAACACCTTGTAATTTCTCTATATGTGATAATTCAACCTGGGTATTAGATACTGGAAGTCCGTTTAATATATGCAATTCATTGCAAGGACTTCAGGTCAATGAGAGATTTGAAAACAGCGAGAGATTCCTGAATGTTGGAGATGGAAGATCTGTTCCAGTTCTAGCTTTAGGAAATCTCAAACTTGTTTTCAATTCTCATGTAGTTTTCTTGAGTGATTGTCACTATTGTCCTGCATTCTTATTGAATGTAATTTCCGTAGGCCTTTTGGCCATGAACGGTTATGAAATTTCAATAAAGAAATATTCTTGTGATATCATTATGAATGGTGTTACTGTAATGAATGGACAATTGAGCAATGGCATCTACTTGTTATCACAACCTGTTAATGTAATGTACACGTCAAGTAAGCGTCCTAGAATAGATAATGTCACGGATGTCTACCTTTGGCATCATAGGCTAGGTCATATTAACAAGAACAAGATGAACAGGTTAAGTAAAGAGGGAATCCTCAATGTTAATGATTGTGAATCATTGACAACCTGTGAGTCATGTCTTCTTGGTAAGATGACCAAATCACCTTTTACCGGAAAAGGTGAACGAGCCAGTGATTTATTTACCCTTGTACATTCTGATGTATGTGGGCCAATAAGCACAGATGCTAGAGGTGGGTATTCATATTTCATTACGTTTACAGACGACCTTTCTAGGTATGGTTATGTCTATTTAATGAGACATAAATCTGAAGCATTTGAAATGTTCAAATTGTATCGTAATGAAGTAGAAAAACAAACTGGAAAGAGTATTAAAACTCTTCGATCAGATTGAGGAGGCGAATACCTTTCCAATGAGTTTTTGACATATTTAGGAGAGAATGGGATTCTCTTCCAATGGACTCCTCCTGGTACACCACAGTATAACGGTGTATCAGAAAGAAGAAATCGAACTCTGTTAGACATGGTTCGATCCATGATGGGGTTTGCAAGTCTGCCCATATCCTTTTGGAGATATGCACTTGAGTCAGCCTGCTACATTCTAAATAAGGTTCCAAGTAAGTCTGTAAATAAAACACCACATGAGATGTGGACTGGACGTAAGCCAATGCTGTCTCACCTTAGGGTTTGGGGGTGTCCAGCATATGTCAAACGTTTGAAGACAGACAAACTTGAACCCAAGTCTGACAAATGTTTCTTTGTTGGTTATCCTAAAGAAACTAAAGGATATTACTTCTACTTTGCTGAAGAACAAAAGTTATTCGTAAGCAATAGAGCTGTTTTCTTAGAGAAAGAATTCCTTAGTGAAGGAACTAAAAGCTCTAATGTTGAGCTTAGGGAAGTTCAACATGTAGAAGATCCGACACCATCTACTGAACTAGTTGAGTCAGATTTGATTAGATCAGATCCAGAACCCATCTTAGATGCACCATTAAGGCGATCAGGTAGAGTACCACGTCAGCCGGACAGATACTACGGTTTCTTGGTCCAGGATGGGGATCCTGTCGAACTTGATGAAAACAATGAGGATCCGATCACCTATATGGATGCTATGCAGAGGCATGACTCTGATGCATGGCTTGGAGCCATGCAATCCGAAATGGAATTCATGAAGGTCAATGATGTATGGACATTAGTTGACCCACCCGAAGGGATTAAACCCATAGGGTGTAAGTGGATTTTCAAAAGAAAACGGGGCGCAGACGGAAAAGTAGAGACCTATAAAGCCCGTCTGGTTGCCAAGGGATATCGTCAACGTTATGGTATTGACTATGACGAGACGTTTTCTCCTGTGGCAATGCTCAAATCCATTCGGATTATGCTTGCGATAGCAGCACACTTAGATTATGAAATCTGGCAGATGGATGTTAAAACCGCTTTTCTAAATGGAGATTTAGAAGAAGAGGTGTATATGATGCAACCTGAAGGTTTTATATCTGCAGATGAGTCTAAGGTGTGCAAGCTTCAAAAATCCATTTATGGATTAAAGCAAGCTTCACGGAGTTGGAACATACGATTTGATAAGGTGATCAAATCATATGGCTTCATTAAGAATGAAGAGGAACCTTGCATTTATAAATGGGCAAATGGTTCAGTTATTATATTTCTTGTTTTGTATGTGGATGACATTCTTTTAATCGGGAATGACATTCCTGCATTACAAGGAATAAAGGTTTGGCTATCATCTCAATTTGCCATGAAGGATTTGGGAGAAGCATCTTACATCCTAGGGATGAAGATCTATAGAGATAGATCTAGAAGATTGCTTGGATTATCCCAATCCACATACATTGATACTATACTGAAAAGGTTCAGTATGATTAATTCCAAGAAAGGCTATCTTCCAATGGGCCATGGAATTAACCTCTCTAAAAGAGATTGTCCGACAACCTCTCAAGAAAGAGAGACTATGGATAGAATTCCATATGCTTTGGCAGTGGGATCTATAATGTATGCCATGACATGTACTAGACCAGACGTGGCATACTCACTAGGAGTAGTGAGTAGATACCAGTCTGATCCAGGTAGCAACCACTGGAAGGTTGTCAAAACCATCCTTAAGTATTTGAGAAATACTAAAGATCAGTGGCTTGTCTACGGTGATTCTGACTTAAAACTTGAGGGATATACCGATTCAAGTTTTCAGTCAGATCAAGATGATAGCAAGAGCGTGTCGGGATATATCTTCACTCTTAAGGGTGGGGCCATCTGCTGGAAGAGTTCCAAGCAGCATACAGTGGCAGATTCTACATGTGAAGCAGAATACATTGCAGCATCTGATGCAGCCAAGGAAGCCGTATGGTTGCGCAAGTTCATCACCGAGCTGGGAGTGGCACCTTCCATTGATGGTCCAGTTCCTATATTTTGTGATAACACTGGAGCCATAGCTCAGGCAAAGGAACCTAAAGCACATCAGCGGACCAAGCATATTCTGCGACGTTATCACTTGGTTCGAGAGATTATAGAATGAGGTGATATTGATCTTCAGAAGATTGACACAAAAGAAAATCTGGCTGACCCATTTACCAAAGTCCTCGGCATCAAAGAGTTCAACGAACACAAGTCGAAGATGGGTATTAGATACTGTGCCGATTGGCTTTAGGCTAAGTGGGAGTTGTTGGGAATTGTATCCTAAATGTCAATCGTCAGCATATTGATGATTGAATATTGTAAATAAATTGACAAATTAATAAAGTATTATTTGGCATTATTCATCATTTCATCTTCAAATGAACTCTTATATGATGAAGTCCTTAGGACTTATGTTATGATAAAGGAGGATTTATCTTTGAGTCCTTAAACTTGTTCGCGACCAAATGATATGTTGTTACTAGGACGACAACATTATCTTGATTAGGTCATTGTGTGACATATACGTTGGTTGTCCTCTTAACCAAGGAGTGTGGAGACACTGGTATGCCATACAGGTGAAGTGTAGGAGTACATTTCACTGAACGTGACCAATTCCGGAACGCTCTACTGTCGAGAGATGTTCCGAGTGGATATGGGTATAAGTTTGGCCCTCTGACCTGAGGCCGCAACCTGTGACTAGCAAGCAACTCACTGTACTTTGGTACCGGACTACCTGAATTTCTAATTCAGTGACGGAAGGTCACTGGGTGCAGTCAAGTACTTGCGTAGTCAGTTGTGAGTCAAGATGGAATTGACCCCTCCTGGAAACAGGAATAATGTCTTGTGATTAATTTAGCAAAACCTTGGCCAGGGTAATCCCAGTGAGGAGTCACGGGATATCTAAAGTTAATCACATAATGGATGTACTAATTATAGGGTTGACAGTGAGCTCTAAGTCATCCTGGCATTAAGAGTCAAAGGGATTGAATTATACAGTAACCATAGTTCAGGGTTCCAGAATATTTGCTTCGCATATATTCGGCCTATTCGGACGTCGGGTACCATTGCTAGATGGTCACATCGATTAGTGTAGGAAGTCGTTCCTATACTACCGGCTTAGGTTCGAACCTATGAGGTCACACGCATAGAAGATTTCTGATTGATCAAGAAGGCTGATGAATGATTAACAATCATTCAGGGGTAATTTGGTCAATTCGATTGGCAAATTATCTTATAAAATAATTAAAGTAATTATCGGAGGATTAATTAGTAATTAGATTGCTAATGAACTCAATTGGATTGAGTAATTAGACTAAGGATGAGCCAAATTGAATTAGATTCAATTCTGTGCTCAATCAGGGTTTTTGACCTGATTGGATTAGGTCTGAATCAAGAGGACTTAGGTTGACCAAATTAAATTAGATTAAATTTGTGCTTAATTAGGGATTGACCTAATTGGATTAGGTTCAACCCATGGTAATTGAATCATTCTAATTGTTAGGATTTAATTAAATTAAATGGGTTTGATCTGAAACTATTCGGATCTTGAAATCCACTTGTCACATATCCATGCATGGCGCCATAAATTGATTTTTAATATGATTAAAAATTAATTTAATTTATTTAATGGTGCCATGGGACACTTGGCAACATCAGGGACCTCTTTCATCATTAGATGGGTCGAAATGGAGAGATAAATTCATGAAAAGAATTGGATAAGATCAAATTCTCTCTCTTCATGACATATGCCATCCTTATCTTTATCTCACTTCTAATTAAGGTTGAATTTTGAATTTAATCACCACAAAATCACCACGTGACCCTCTAATCTGATTAGGGGCATGGGAATTTCGAAATTGAAAGAGGGAAGTGGCAACATGATGAATGGTTTAGATTAGATCAAGCTTCATCATGTAATGGCACATGAACTTGAATTTTGAATTCAAAATTCAAAACCCCACAAAATCCTCCACAAATATGGGATGGTTGGCATGAAGTTAGGTAGGAGAGCAACATTAAAAGGACCTCCATCATCTGGTGGTCGAATTCAAGGAAAAAAGAGAGAAAAAGAAGAAGAAAAAAGGGAAAAGAAAAGAGAGGAACCCTAGTTCATGCATGGAAAAATTCTGCATTCAATCTAGCTGACTTCTTCCTCCTCTAAGTCCACCGCGCCATTAGTGTTAGGGGTCCCTGATAAGAGTCTTTAGATCAGATCTAAGTCCTCTTCAATCCCTTTAAACCTTTCCTCCAAGTTCTTCCAAGAAGGCGGATCAAAAGTTGATAGTGTTTGGAAGATCAAATTTCAGCCTCAAGAAATTCTGCGCAAGCTAGCACTTCCGCAGGATTGGATCTCTTCAGGAACTTCGCGTGGACTTCTCGTAGAGGCCATTCGTGTGCGTGGCTGCGAAGTCGAGGATCAGATCCACAAGTTTCATCCATCATAAAAGGTATTAATCCTACATTAATCTTTTATTATGGTGTCAAGATCTAGGTCTGATTCCCCGAGGTTTTACCCTCTTTTGGGGCTCCTCACGGAGATATCTCCAGAATCCATTCAATGGATATTCGGAGATTAATCGGAATAGAGTTCTTAAGTTTCAGATCTGATAGTTAATCATGCATGAAAGTTTTAGCATAATTGTTTAAACGATTCCGGCATAATCCTATGTGTTCTTAAGGTGCTGATTTCTAGATTTGATCTTGTAAGCATGCATGAATTAAATTGTTTGATTCGATTTTTCCGCTGCATTTTAAAACTTAAAAAGAACTACGTATGGCTTGATCCCCCTTATGAAGGGGTACGTAGGCAACCCGATCAGGTTCAGCCATGGTTTTAAAAAAAAAAAAAATCCGCATGCTTAACACCGAAGAACCTAGGATTTACTTTCAGAATATATGCGGAGCAAATATTCTGAAATCCTGGACTATGGTTACTGTATAATTCATTCCTTTGACTCCTAATGTCTGGATGACTTAGAGCTTACTGTCAACCCTAAATTAGTACATCCATTATGTGATTAACTTTAGATATCCCGTGACTCATCACTGAAATTACCCTGGCCAAGGTTTTGCTAAATTAATCACAAGACATTATCTTCTATTTCCAGGAGGGGTCAATTCCATCTTAACTCACAACTGACTACACAAGTAGTTGACTGCACCCAGTGACCTTCCGTCACTGAATTAGAAATTCAGGTAGTCCGGTACCAAAGTACAGTGAGTTGCTTGCTAATCACTTTGGTGATCTCAGATCTGAGGGATACTTATACCCATATCCACTCGGAATATCTCTCGACAGTAGAGTGTTCTGGAATTGGTCACGTTCAGTGAAATGTACTCCTACACTTCACCTGTGTGGCATACCAGTGTCTCCACACTCTTTGGTTAAGAGGATAACCAACGTATATGTCACACAATGACCTAATCTCGATAATGCTATCATCCTTGTAACAACATATCATTTGGTCGCGAACTGGTTTAAAGACTCAAAGATAAATCCTCCTTTATCATTAATAAGTCCTAAGGACTTCATCATATAAGAGTTCATTTGAAGATGTTAAATGATGAATAATCCCAAAAACACTTTATTGATTTGTCAATTTATTTACAAAATTCAATCATCAACATGCTGACGATTGACATTTAGGATACAATTTCCAATAGAAATCACAGAAGATTGGACTAAAATCAGTGCCAATCAATTGAATGCAGAGATGTGTCTACTGCATCACATGATCAACAAAATGTTCTTTCCGAAGATAAAAAATTTGATCATGTTTTAGAAAGAGATATACTAGTTATGCACCATGTGATACAAGGACTCCCACTGAACCTACCCTGCCTGATGCTTAGATACATGGAAGCTCAAGGACAGAGAAATGGAGGTTCACTTCCCTATGGTATGGTTCTGACTTTAGTCTTCACCTATTTCAATCTGAATCTAGAAGGGGAGACCAAGAAAGAATTATTGTCTTCAGATATTTATAATGACAAATCATTGAAAAGAATGGGATTTGTCAAAATTGAGGGAAAATGGACTCATAAAGGGAAAGAAATTCAAGATGAAAGTGGTCAAGACACTCCTACACCACTGAAAGGCAAAAGAATTCCTACTCAAGCACCTCCAAAAGAGCCTCCAGTCAGTCAACCTCTGAAAGTTAATCCTAGGTTCTTTGGTATTAAGCATGCTGAATTTTTTTTTTTTTTGAAAACCATGGCTGAATCTGATCGGGTTGCCTACGTACCCCTTCATAAGGGGGATCAAGCCATACGTAGTTCTTTTTAAGTTTTAAAAATGCAGCGGAAAAATAAATCAAACAATTTAATTCATGCATACTTACAAGATCAAATCTAGAAATCAGCACATTAAGAACACATAGGATTATGCCGTAATCGTTTAAACAATTATGCTAAAACTTTTATGCATGATTAACTATCAGATCTGAAAGGTAAACACTCTATTCCGATTAATCTTCGAATATCCATCGAATGGATTCTGGAGATAACTCCGTGAGGAGCTCCAAAGGAGGGTAAAACCTCAGGGAATCGGACCTAGACCCTGACTCCAAAATAAAAAAATTAATATAGAATTAATACCTTTTATGATGGAAGAAACTTGTGGATCTGATCCTTGACTTTGCAGCCACGCACACGAATAGCCTCTACGAGAAGTACACGCGAAGCCCTAGGTAGATCGTCTTCCGCGGGAGTGCTAGCTCGCGCAGGAACGCTGCAATGGCTAAAGTTTTCTCCTTCTAAACACTCAACCTTTGATTGTTCTTCAAGAAGATTAAGGATGAATATGAGGAAGAAGGAGAAGAAGGGATGAGGCCCTCAGAGAATTTTTTCAGAATTTTTTGAAACCTCTAAATATTGAATCTCTTGAACCCAAGGCATGGCGGTCTTTTATAACTAAAAGACCCCCTATGTATCATACCTAATTTAGCCAATTAATTTGGCTGATAAAATCCCCAAAAAATTCTAGTGGTTTGGAAGCTAAGATAAGATAAACATATCCAAATTTTGTACATTTTGGATCCCTAAAAGATAATAATTCATGCATCCAAAGTTTAGCCGCAGACCACCCTATTTCATGCACCATGCAATCCCTACAAATTAGGAAATTCATCTAAATATTTCTAGGAAGATTTAAGGCACCATTTTTATAGAAAATATATCCCCACACCTCCTCTCTTCTCACGCCAATTTTTGGCGAAAAATAAAGAGGATAGGCATGGAAAATATTAGGGATAAATCAAGGTATCATTTTTTTCCAAAGATAAGGATGGGTTCCTAAAATTTAGGGATTCTTATTCTTATCCAATTATGATTATTTGGACTCATAATCCTCATCAAATAAGGTCTTCTAATTGATTTGGATCAAGCCCAATCCAATTGGGTCAAGTTCCATCAATTGGGTCAAGCTCAATCTACTTGGGTTGAACCCAATCCAATTAGGTCAAATCCTGATGCAGCCCAAATTGAATCCTATTCAATTTGGCTCAACCTAAGCCCAATTACTGAATCAAATTGAGTTTATTAGCAATCTAATTGCTAATTAATCCTTCAATAATTCAATAATTATTTTAATGCAACTTTTGCTTTGGATAATTTGTCAATCGAATTGACCAAATTATCCCTGAATGATTCTTAATCATCAATCAGCTATTTGATCAACCTAGAAACTTCTATGCGTGTGACCTCATAGGTTCGAACCTAAGCCAGTAGTATAGGAACGTCTTCCTATACTAATCGATGTGACCATCTAGCAATGGTACCCGATGTCCGGATAGGCCAAATATATGCGAAGCAAATATTCTGGAATCCTAGACTATGGTTACTGTATAATTCAGTCCCTTTGACTCCTAATGCCAGGATGACTTAGAGCTCACTGTCAACCCTATAATTAGTACATCCATTATGTGATTAACTTTAGATATCCCGTGACTCCTCAATGGGATTACCCTGGCCAAGGTTTTGCTAAATTAATCACAAGACATTATCTCCTGTTTTCAAGAAGGGTCAATTTCATCTCGACTCACAACTGACTACGCAAGTACTTGACTGCACCCAGTGACTTTCCGTCACTGAATTAGAAATTTAGGTAGTCTAGTACCAAAATACAGTGAGTTGCTTGCTAGTCACAGGTTGCGATCTCAGATCAGAGGGCCAAACTTATACCCATATCCACTCGGAACATCTCTTGATAGTAGAGCATTCCGAAATTGGTCACGTTCAGTGAAATGTACTCCTATACTTCACCTGTGTGGCATACCAGTGTCTCCACACTCCTTGGATAAGAAGACAACCAACGTATATGTCATACAACGACCTAATCTCGATAATGCTGTCGTCATGGTAACATCATATCATTTGATCGCGAACAGTTTTAAGGACTTGAAGATAAATCCTCTTTTATCATAAAATAAGTCCTAAGGACTTCATCATATAAGAGTTCATTTGAAAATGTACAGTGATGAATAATGCCAAATAACACTTTATTAATTTATAATTTTATTTACAAAATTCAATCATCAACATGCTGACGATTGATATTTAGGATACAATTTCCAACAACTCCCACTTAGCCTAAAGCCAATCGGCACAGTATCTAATACCCATCTTCGACTTGTGTTCGTTGAACTCTTAGATGCCGAGGACTTTGGCAAATGGGTTAGCCATATTTTCTTTTGTATCAATTTTCTGTAGAATCTGCCACTGTGTGCTGCTTGGAACTCTTTCAACAGATAACACCACCCTTAAGAGTGAAGATATATCCTGACACGCTCTTGCTATCATCTTGATCTAATTGAAAACTTGAATCGGTATATCCTTCAAGTTTTAAGTCAGAATCACCATAGACAAGCCACTGATCTTTAGTATTTTTCAAATACTTAAGGATGGTTTTAACAACCTTCCGGTGGTTGCTACCTGGATCAGACTGGTATCTGCTCACTACTCCTGTGAGTATGCCACGTCTGGTTTAGTACATGTCATGGCATACATTATAGATCCCGCTGCTGAAGCATATGGAATTCTATCCATACTCTCTCTTTCTTGAGGGGTTGTCAGATAATCCCTTTTAGAGAGGTTAATTCTGCTGACCCAAAGATTGATTTTGATAATCACAAAACCTTGAAGTATAATTACTAATGTTTGTGTTGCAAGAAGAAAGATATTTATTTTGCAAGGAACATAACAAGTTGGAAGAATAGAAGAAGACCTCAAAAGCTCTCAAAAAGTTGAAAGAAAGCTATACTTCATTGGCCCAAGTTTCAAGTTCAAAGGATTCAAGTTGGAGGAGCAAATTCAAAGAAAGATTCAAAAGAATAGTCCTCGAGTCAACTCCTGAAAGTTCAGAGTCGACTCTGGCACTCTAGAGTTTCAAGGAACAGTGCTCGAGTAGACTCCGGAATTCTATGAGTCGACTCCGACTGAGAACAGACAAAAAGACAGAGAGTTGATTTTCAGCGCTACAGTGCTCGAGTCGACTCCTACTTCAGCGCTACAGTGCTCGAGTCGACTTCCAGCTACAGTGCCGGCAGACTCCTATTTACGAGTCGACTCCTATTTCAGCCGAGTCGACTCCTGCTTCAGCCGAGTCGACTCGAGCAGGCTGGGAGGCATAACGGCTAGGTTTTTCTCAACTCCAATGACTCTATTTTTGTCTCTAACGGCTAGATTTTTGTTCCCACGCCATCCAAAGCTATAAAATCAAGGGGAGAGCTAGGGGAGAAGAAAAGAAAGTGGGAGAAAACACATAGGGAAGAGATTTCAAAGAGATTTCAAGAGAAACCTCCCAAAAGCACAAAAGGGCCATTCAAAGCAAAAGAGAGAAAAGAAGAGCATCCGAGTGAATCCCAAAGCTTCATCTCTAACTGTGTGCTGCCTCAGTGATCCTCTACCTCATGTGAAATCAAAAGAGGGTCAAGTAAAGAAGAAGTCGAGTTTCCTCATGTACAAAACTTGTTTGAGGGCTTCTCTTTACTCTATTTGTTTACATTGTTATATCTGCTTGTTTAAGAAGCTTTGATTTGTTTTAAACTCTTGTTCTAATATCTTATAACTTGATTCAATCAAGGGATTGAATCAAGGAGTTAAAGTTTGTTGGTGAGCCAAAGGGAAAACCAACGGTGTAAGGTTGTGGTTGGTGAACCGGGAAAAACCAACTGGGTTGGATTGTGAGCCCGTGAAAACAATCGGATTGGTTCTAGTTGGTGAGCCTGTGAAAACCGACCGAGTTCGTTGTGATCTCGTGAAAACAACAAGTTAGGTTGTGAGCTTGTAAAACAACCGGCTGTAATCTGAGGAATTATAGTGAAATTCCCAAGAGATCTTGGAGAGTGGATGTAGGTGCTGGGGTGCACCGAACCACTATACATCTTTGTGTTTGTGATGCCTTATCTCTTGTGTTTCAAGCCTTACATTCATACTTGATTGTGTAATATCTCTAGCTTTGTTTCCTTTTGATTTATAAGTGATTGTTTAGAACTTGCTTAGCTTCCACTCCATTCTTACCATTCATATAGATTAAAATTGATCATACAACTATAAGTTAATTTTAGATCAATTTCATCCTAAAGCCATAGTACAATTGTTCTAGCTTAATTTACCACTGCTTTACTTGTAATTGCCTAGAGCTAAGTAAGTAGCATCTTATCATCCCGCTGCATTCAATTCAAAGTAAAAATTAGGGAACATAATTTTTAGAAAACCCAATTCACCCCCCCTCTTGGGTTGTCATCTTGGGCAACAAGTGGTATCAGAGCCTCGTGCTCTAATATTGATTGTTAATCTAACGATCAAAGAGACAAAGATCATGACAACTCAAATAGATAGTTTTCTAAGAGAGGGACAATTAATTGATAGACCTCCACTATTTAATGGCATAAACTACACACATTGGAAAGCATGCATGCGCATTTTCATTCAAGCACATGATTATGATTTATGGAGTATCATAGTCAATGGTCCACACACAAACACTAATTATGATAAGAAAATGGCTCAGTAAAATTCAAAAGCCATGAATATACTATATTGTGCATTAGATAATAGTGAACTTAATAGCATATCTTTTTGCATAACTGCTAAGGAAATCTGGAATATGCTTGAAGTTAAATATGAATGCACTCACATTTTTAGTGAATCTGAAACTAGCTCTGAGGAAGAAGAACAGCAAACTAAAATTGAAAATCTTTGCTTTGTGGGACATGAAGATGAGGTATGTACTAGAACTCAAAGTGATTTCTCATTCAAAGATGAAGTACATGCCGAAACTCAATCTGATTTTACATTTGATGAACTTTATGATGCTTTTTCTGAACTATACTTAGAATATAAGAAACTTAGTTTAAAGAATAAAAAGCTAAATCAGAAAAATCTATCTCTTGCTGAAAGCCATGATATAATTCAGAAAAACAATGAATTGCTCTTAGAAGACAATGAAAGGTTAACTAAAGAAGTTAACAAATTTAAGCCTATAGTTGAAAAATTTACTATCAGCTCTGAAAAATTGAACTTAATAATAAATAATCAAAGAGCTGAATTTGAAAAGGCTGGATTAGGATATCAACCTTGGTACACACAAAAAGCCTTTAATAACATATGTGTTAAATCCTCCACTGATCATCCTAAAACAGTTTTTCAAAAATTTGATAAACCTAATGAACAAAAACAGAAAATTGAAAATTCATCATCTACTTATGTTAAATCTATGTTTGTTAAATTTAACAAGAGTATGCAGAAATACATTCCTTGTAATCCTAAAACCTGCAAACTAATAAACAAAATAGTTATCAAAAAAAAATGGTTCCAAAAGGAACAATTATAGCTAACTTGCAAAGATCCAAAATAAGTTGAAAACATGATTATTTTTCAGCAAGTGTGTCTAGCTATCCAAGGTTCTAATAAAAGATGTTATCTGAATAATGGGTGCTCTAGACACATGTTAAAGAATTGAATTTAAAATGTAATTAAGAAGAGTGATTAAAATGAAAAAAATAATGAAATAAGTAATTCTTGCATCCTCTCGTATTGAAATTATTTTATTAGTTGATTAAAATATAACTTGCAAGTATTAATCATTTTTGTGATATAAGTAATATTTTTGGTATGAAAAGAAAATATATCCAAATCACTCCATCTTCTATATTATGCTTTACTTATAGATGGATAATTTGGTAAATCAATTCTCCTAGAATAACTTTATGAATTTTCTATATGCATGATTGAGAGTTCTTATCAATGGCATTATCTTTTATTGATCTTAGGCATAAGAATGTGAACTTGGTATATTTTTAGATATATGCATTATGAATACCAAGATTAAAGAAGCTAGTTTTGGCATATAAAATCAACTCATACTAGTATGGACTTAATCTCAAAAGACCTTGTCATTGGTTTACTTAGATTAATTTCTGCAAGGTCAAAGTTTTCTATGCATATCATCTAGAAAAACAAATTAGAATCATTTCTAAATATGAAAACATTGTTTCCATGTCATAGTCCTTAAAAATTCCTCACAAGAACTTATTTGGATCTCTAGAATTGTGAACCTAGGGGATAAGTTTCTTAATTTTATAACTGTGGATGATTTCTCAAAGCTAACGTTGGTTTTGTTCTTGGCACTTAAATTGAAATATTTTCTGCATTGGCGCAAACTCACAAAAGGGTTCAAATGAAAAAGATTTGCAAACTGTGAAAATAAAGAAGTATCATGGCACAGTTTTGAAAACCAATTTCTTGTTAAGTTTTGCATAGAAAATAATATTGAATACAATTGTTTCTGCACCAAGAACACCATAAGTAAAATAGGGTTAATAGAATCCTTGAAGAAATTAAAAAAAAGATAATGTTGTATGATAGTCATCTGCTTAAATAATTTTTGTTAAAAGCTATTGTTCGTTTTTTTCTGTCTAACTAAAAATACGCTAGACAGATCGTTGTTAAAACCGACAAACAAAGTTTAAATTTAATTTTACTCTTACCTGTTCTACTCGAAGAATAGCGGTTGTAAGAGGTCGATCCACAGGGAGGCGATTGGAGTTGCATAAAAATTAAAACGTTCACTCGGATTTAAAATCGATTTTTGAATGATAGAAGAAAAACATTATTTTGAGGATGTTGATGGATTATCTAGTCTACCGGAGAATAATTTTTAATTGAAATTAACTAGAAGACATATACTTAGATTTAAAGAGCATTTATATATTTAATGGAAAAGAAGAGTTTTTGCATAAGTTAAAATGGATGACAACAGTGCTTAGGGAGATTGAAGCCTGAAACATAAATTTTATAAAAGAAAATTAAATATATTGCATCAAAGAAAAATTAAAAGATTGCATAATTCGAAGAACGTAAATTAAAAGCAACAAAAATTACAACTTTAGCATGAATAAAACTAAAAACCCCAAAATACTTGCTCTCAAAATAAAACTCTTAATAAAACAAAAAAAACTCAAAAAAAAACAAACAGAACATGCTCTGTTTTCAAAAGAGAAAACAGAGCATTTCTCTTCTTCTTTTTTTTTTTTTTCTTTCTCTCTTCTTCCCCAAAACGAACTCTCCCCTGTTCCTTCTTGAACCAGCCGGACACCACCCAAACCGAGCTCTCCTCCCAGCCGATGGCCCCCAACGAACACACCTCCCTCCTTCTCTGGTTCTTGGCCTCAACCCCCAACCCAGCACACCACCTCCTTCTTCTTCCCTCCTTCTTATAGCTCTTGGAGACGCGTTGGGGACAAGCTGGCAGCGACGGTGATTGTGGAGCGCTGAGATTTTCGCCGTGTGAAGAATGCGGTCGCTGGGATTCCGGGAGACAGCTAGGAACGTTGATCACGGAGCTCGGATGCGGATCCGGACGCTGGGAGCACTGCGGAAGGAAGAAATGGAAGGGAGGAGATGCGTTGGGGACTCGGACGGGCGCTGAAATCGGGCGGACGGCTGGCAGCGATTGTGAGGCGCTGGGATCACGGGATCATGGCTTGGAGCTGGCACGGGTGCTGGGATTCCGGCTCGGGATTCCTTCTTTGGATGTGCCGGACGCTGTGCTTGGATCACGGAAGCGGGATCGAGGGGGAGGACGGACGCGGATGCTGTCACGGAAGGAAAGAGGCGCATGTGGATGTTGAGGATTTCGCCGGGATCACGGATGAGAGGTGCGCTTGGATCTCGGGAGGAAGCAGAAGAGGAAAGATGCTGGGAGCGGAAGGTAAGAACGGCTTGCTGTGGGTGTTGTGAAGCTTCTGGGAGAATTTGGATTCGGGATTTGCTGGCTGCGATCGACGGGCGCGGATGAGGGGCATTCATGGCTTGGATGCGCCGTGGAAGATGGATACGGACGGGAGATGGGATGCTAAAAATGGACGCCAGTGGACTCTTGGGCTGCTGGGATTTGGATCACGGGTCACCTATTCTGACTGGAGGTCAATTGCAAGTTTCAAGTCATGGGTCACCCGACCTCATAGTTATGATATGACCAAATTAGATTTGCTCAAAAATTCTTTTCCAAAAGCACAAATAAAATGGACCCGATTCGGACCCGAACCTGACTCGGACCCGACTCGATCTTCAACCGGGTCGGATCTGGGAAGGGATCCTTCTTTAGTCAAATTTGAACTCAATGTGCATTTTATTTCTAATTTATGAAAATATGTGCCAAACCCAAATATAATATTAATCCAGTGAATTTATCGTTATCGGTTAGCAATAATACTAATTTAGGTGACATGTGGGTCGCACTTTTGTGCTCTCATCACACCCCCCAACTAGCTTATTGCTAGTCTCTAGCAATTTAGTGCGAAAAATGATAAAATAAGAGTGCAAAAGTGTAATTTATTATATAAATATACTAAGATAAATACTCATTTTCGTTAGAGCATTACGATTGCACTTAGCACGTGCAACAAGCCATTAAACCCCTAGGTTACCCTAGTGGACGAGTGTTGTCTCGTGAGGGTTTGCAGTGAAGTTACCCACAAACTTCAATCCCAAAATAAAATTTGTTTTATGAAATGAAAGTCTAATTTTCAAGTACATAATTGATAAGAATTTCAAAAGCACACAAGGTTTTAATTACTAAGTAGCCCAATTTCTAGGTTAGTATGCACTTTAAGTTGAAGTTATTAAGTTTTCCGTTAGGAAGTTGTAAGACTATTAAGTTTTCCGTTAGGAAGGTTTTGGATCTTCAAAATATCGCTAATATTAGTAGTTTCCAAGAATTGGTCGGACAAGACCTATTTGCTGATTCAAAATCATCTTTTCTGCAGGATTTCGAGAGCTGTGGATGTTTACTTTAATACCTCATGGGCTTTATCTGTAATATTCCAGTTTACTCGAATTTTTACAACGACGGCTTTCACACTATTGTCTTTCTTAAGGTCAGTATACATTTTTTTTTTCATTTTTTTTTTGTTTTTTTTTTTTGCATTAAAGAGAAATGATAATGTATATATTGTGCACTTTTACTCCTGTGATGATTCCTCCATGTAGCGAGCAATTAGTCGACAATTCTCACACCAGTTGGCATGAGGTGTCGGGCATCAAGACTCCCCTACGGACCTATGCTCGGGTTCCTCATCACAGGCCCGCTGACCTTTGACAGTAGGTAGCCCTTTTCGATGTACCTGACTAAATCCACCATTTTTTTTTTTTTGGATCAGAAAAAAATGGTTCATCAGGATTCGAGGTTGCTACCATATTCTCAACACAATGTCGAACCTATACCTTAGAAAATGCAGGCCAGATGTGTTGTGAAATTTAAAGCACTAATTAGCTTACAACTCACTAAAAGGAACTTAATAAAAAGAACTCACTTTGCACTACTTCCAACTAGTCATTGGGCTCTTAGATTTTATATACCTTGTGTGTTGTATATTTTTTTTTTTCAAAAATTTTAACTAAAAACTTTTTTTTTATAAAATTTCAAATGCGTAAAAATACCCCCAAACCTAAATTTAACATTGTCCTCAATGTTAAAGAAAATTTAAAGCAGTAAGAGGACAGAGGAGAGGTTACCTGATATGGGTGGATAAATTGAAAATTGGGGCAAAATTTTCCAAACCTGCATGTTAGTAATATATTGATGATGATTTTTTTTTTATATATATATAAAAGAAACTTACATGTTGGGTTGCCTCCCAAATAGCGCTAAGTTTTATGTCTTCAGCCAGACAATTCCGATTTACTCATAATAGATAGGGTCGGTCAGAAGTGTCTCCTCGACTTCTGGACTCAGATACTCAAGGTATGATTTTAAACGATGTCCATTGACTTGAAAGGACCTACCATCCTTGGTATTGCATATTACTACTGCACCATGTGGGTGCACTTTCTCTACTATGTATGGGCCAGTCCAGCGAGATTTAAGTTTTTCAGGGAATAGATGTAATCGAGAATCATATAGAAGGACTTTTTGTCCTTGGTGAAATTCCTTACGAATGATCATTTTATCATGCATGATCTTCATGCAATCTTTGTACTTTTTGGCACACTCGTAAGCATCGTTTCTAATTTCTTCAAGCTCATCGAGTTGAAGCTTCCTATGTTCTCCTGCTTTGTCAAGATCGAAATTTAAATGTTTAATTGCCCAATAGGCCTTGTGTTCTAACTCGACAGGTAAATGGCAAGCCTTGCCATAGACAATCCTGTATGGGGACATTCCAATTGGTGTTTTGTAGGCCGTACGATATGCCCACAATGCATCTGTTAACCTAAGGGACCAATCTTTTCGAGATGGATTGACAGTTTTCTCAAGGATGGTCTTGATTTCTCTGTTGGAAATCTCAACTTGTCCACTCGTTTGTGGATGATATGGTGTACCGACTTTATGGGTGATGTTGTACTTCCTAGCAAGGGCTTTAAAAATTCTATTGCAAAAATGTTTCCCCCCATCACTAATGATAGCACGAGGGGTGCCAAAGCGAGCGAAGACAGACTCCTTAAGAAACTTGATCACTACTTTGTGATCATTGGTCTTACACGCAATAGCCTCAATCCACTTAGATACATAGTCAACAGCTAGGAGTATGTACTGGTGCCCAAATGACATAGGAAAAGGACCCATAAAATCAATACCCCAAACATCAAAGATTTCTATAGTTAAAGATTGGGTTTAGGGGCATCTCATTTTTTCTTGAAATTTTTCCTAGTCTTTGACATCGGTCACATGCTTTGCAATACTCGTGTGAGTCATGAAATAGTGTGGGCCAATAGAATCCGCACTGCAAAACCTTTGCAGCCGTCTTTTTACCACTGAAATGACCACCACAAGCGTGGTCATGACAAAAGGAAAGGACATTCCTTTGATCGTGTTCAGGGATGCATCGTCTGATGATTTGATCAGGACAGTATTTGAACAGGTATGGTTCATCCCAAAAATACCATTTTACACGAGCTAGGAAGCGAAATTTCTCTTGTTTGGTCCAAGAGCTGGGCATTTGTTCAGTAATAAGGTAGTTGACTACATCAGCATACCATGGAACATTGGTATGGAAAATCATCATTAATTGTTCATCAGGGAAGGTCTCGGACACAGGCATGGATTCTCCAGATGATTCAACAATTAATCTGGACAAGTGGTCAGCTACGACATTTTCAGATCCCTTTTTATCTCGAATTTCGAGATCAAATTCCTGGAGCAATAGGATCCAACGAATGAGCCTTGCCTTAGCATCCTTCTTTGTGAGAAGGTACTTAAGGGCGGCATGATCGGAATAAACAAGAACCTTAGATCCTATCAGGTAGGGACGAAATTTATCTAGGGCAAAAACCACTGCCAACAATTCTTTTTCAGTGGTAGAATAATTAAGTTGGGCGTCATTCAGAGTTTTGCTCGCATAATGAATCACATGGGGAAGCTTCTCTACTCGCTGACCTAAGACAGCACCTATGGCATAATCGGATGCATCACACATGATTTCAAAAGGACGACTCCAATCAGAACTCCTTATGATGGGTGCTGAAGTTAGTTCAGACTTTAGTCTTTCGAAAGCAGTTATACAAATTGGCGAAAAATTAAAAGTAGCATCTTTCGCCAACAAATCGCATAAGGGTTTCGACAATTTACTGAAATCCTTGATAAAGCGGCGGTAAAAACCCGCATGCCCTAAAAAGGATCTGACTTTCCTAACAGTTTTGGGAGGTGGCAATTTAGCAATCAATTCTACTTTGGCCTTATCCACTTCAATTCTCCTTTGTGACACAATGTGTCCTAAAACAATACCTAATTCTACCATGAAATGACACTTCTCCCAGTTAAGAACTAAGTTTTTCTGTTTACAGCGTTCTACAACAAGTGTCAAGTGGTGTAGACATTCCTCAAAATTGGATCCAAATACAGAAAAATCATCCATGAAAACTTCTAAAAATTTCTCCACCATGTCGGAGAAAATACTCATCATACACCGTTGGAATGTAGCTGGTGCATTGCATAACCCAAAAGGCATGCGACGATAGGCAAAAGTGCCATAAGGACAGGTGAATGTGGTTTTCTCTTGATCCTCACGTGCGATAGGGACTTGGTTATATCCAGAATAACCATCGAGGAAACAGTAATGGGAGTGGCCAGCTAGACATTCTAACATTTGGTCAATGAAGAGTAGTGGAAAGTGGTCTTTCCTAGTCATGGCGTTCAGCTTTCTGTAGTCAATGCACACTCGCCATCCAGTTTGGATTCGAGTTGGGACTAACTCATTTTGGTCATTCTTGATCACAGTAATTCTAGATTTCTTGGGTACAACTTGAACTGGGCTCACCCACTGGCTATCAGAAATAGGGTATATAATCCCTGCATCTAAGAGTCTAATGATTTCAGCTAGAACTACATCTTTCATGACTGGGTTAAGTCGCCTTTGTGGTTCTCTAGAGGTTTTTGCATCCTCTTCTAAATGAATTTTATGTTGGACCACAGAAGGGCTAATCCCCTTAATATCAGCTATAGACCAGCCGATCGCTTCTTGATTTTTCTGAAGGATATTTAACAACTTCTCTTCCTGTTCTTCAGTTAAATTTGATGCAATAATAACAGGTAAGGTGTTGTTGTCCCCTAGAAATGCATATTTTAGGTTTTCAGGCAGATCTTTAAGTTCAAGCTGGGGAGGTTTGACACTTGAAGGTACTAGCTGGGATTCAGGTATAGGTAATGATTCAAATTTAGTCGCCCATCTGCTAGTATCCATTACAGGAATGGAATCTAGTAATGCATTAACCTCCTGATTCGACTCTCCTTCCTCACAATCTTGACTGAATTGGGCCAAACATCTTTCTAGTGGATCAGAATAACTTGACTCCTCGAAGGACTTGCTGATTATGTTTTCAATCACGTGAATTTCTTCGAAATCGTCCATCTCAGATGGTTGATTACTACTGTGAAAGACATTGAGTTGGACGGTCAAGTTTCCAAATGCTAAGGTCATTATCCCATTTCGGCAACTGATCACAACATTTGAAGTGGCCAAAAATGGTCTACGAAGGATTACCGGGATGTGACTTCCTGAGTTTTTCACTGGTTCAGTTTCGAGGACTACAAAATCCACAGGGTAGTAAAACTCATTTACCTTTACAATTACATCCTCTACAATTCCCTTAGGATACTTCACAGTCCTATCTGCTAATGACAAAGTGATGTTTGTGGGTTTTAATTCCCCCAAACCTAGTTCGGTGTAGACAGAATAGGGTAATAGGTTCACACTTGCTCCTAAGTCTAATAGGGCTCTCCGAATGATGGTTTCTCCTATTTTAATTTCAACAGTGGGGCAACCAGGGTCCTTGTATTTTGGGGCAATCTGCTGTTGAATAAGAGATGAGGCTTGTGCAGCCATCACAGCTTGCCTAGGAATACTGGTTTTTCTTTTCACCGTGGTTAAGTCTTTTAAGAATTTTGTATAGGAGGGGATCTGTCTGATGGCATCTAAGAAGGGTAAATTTATTTGAACATTTTCAAAGACTTCCATGATTTCATCGTACTGAGATTTTTTCTTTGAGTCTTGTAGTCTACTAGGAAAGGGAGCCTTAGGTGTGTAAGTCTCTATTGGTTTCTCCTCTATTCCTTGTGTTCCCTGTTCTTGTGCCTTTTTCTAGGTGGGGTTTGGTTCATATTTTTCTTCTTTTTCTTGCACAGGAAGTTGGACTTTGTTGTCCACTTGCTTGCCAGATCGTAAAGTGGTAATTGCCTGGACTTCATGGTTAGGGTTTCCATTAGAATCAATATGAAACTGGCCTCTCGGCCCTTGATTCTGTTGCCTACTAGGGTTAGGCACTGGCTGACTGGGCAATTCACCTTTCTTCCTATCCCCTAGAGAGTTGGCTATTTGGCTCAGACTAACCTCAAGTTTTGCAATCGCTTGCGCATGGAATTGGTTAGTCTGGGTTTGAGCCATGTTGGTCTGTTGTTGTTGTTGGATGAAGTCTTGTTACTGCTTCATCATGTTAGCCATCATGGCTTCCAATGATGTAGTTTGCTGAGGGATAGGGGCACTATAAGTAGAGATAGGTGGAGCCAATGATTGGTTTATTTGTGATGGACCTATTCTGGAAAAATTCTTCTGAAAACCTGGTGGACCACCTTGATGCTGAATAGGTTCATTTTGCTTGTATGAGAAATTTGGATGGAACCTATTATCAGGGTGGTAGACTGGGCTGAATGAATTGGGAGCGGGCTTCTTGAAGGCACTATATGAGTTTAGAGCATTTGCCTGCTCAGCCTTAATGTTGGGTAAACTAGGACAGCACTCCACTAGATGCTCAGAACTATTACACAAGATACATAAACTATGTGACACGTGATCCACTTTCATGATGGGATTTAACTCTTTATATGAACTCGAGCTAGTGGAAACAGTGAAAGCATTAAACTTTTTGCTTAAGTTGTTCATTCCAGTCACCAGATTGGACATGACATTTTTGAGTTCTGGGTCTGCTTTCATTTCATAATTACCTGATTTTCTAGACCCGAACTCATCTCTATTTACTTCCTCACTATAGCTACTCCAATTTTGGGCGTTCTCAGCTAAGTCAACAAGAAATTCATAGGCTTGATCTGGGGTTTGGTCCATGAACCTACCCTTGTGCATGGACTCAATCATGTTTCTATGTGCTGGAGGTAGTCCTTTATAAAAGAAGTGGACCAGATCAGCCTTATCAAGCCCATGGTGTGGGCATTTGACCAACAAGTCATGGAATCTTTCCCAAAGTTGGAAAAATTCCTCCTCAGATTTCCCTCTAAAAGTTCTTATGGCATCCTTAATTTTTTCAGTCTTTACCATAGGATAGAACTTAGCTATGAACTTCTTAGATAGTTGTTCCCATGATGTGATGGAATTTGAAGCAAGGGAATACAGCCATGCAGCAGCACGATCCTCTAAAGTCATGGAAAACAACCTTAATTTAATACCCTCTTCATCTAAGTTTTGGTTTCTAAACGTTTGACAGATTGTCAAAAATTTGTTCAGATGAATGTAGGGTTGTTCACTCTCGAACCCATGAAACTTGGGTAACATGTTTATTGTTGCAGCCCGAATCTCGAATTGGGCTGCATTATTAATTGGTAATACTATGCAAGTAGGGGGACTAGCGGATGCGGGTGCAAACAATTCATTCAGGGTTCTAATATGTTCACCCATTGTAGAGATCGACGGTTGGTTTACGTTCGCAGGTTGTGATGAAAAGTTCTATCAATCTCAGGATCAAATGGGGTTAACTTATCCCTTAATGACCTTCTACTATGCATACATTATCACAACTTAATTAGACTCGACTCCTAAAATGAACGAAATCCTAAGAGAAGAGAAGGGCTAGACACAGATGACCACAACCAACACCACACAACAATTTGACCCTATTAGTCTTAGAACTAAGTGAGGTTTAGCAGCTTCTTAAATCTAGTTGCACAGAGATTTATCAGGTTAAAAAGTTCCTGAAATTCTCTCTAGATTAGACAGCTCCTAATCTCCCTTTCAGATTAAGCTTGAGCTTACCAGTTAAGTGATCCAGTAACCAGTGACCAGAAAAGTCCCGGGGTGTGCAGTGGTGCCAGAAGGGATACACCGATACCACAATACCCGTAACAGTTCTCACTGTTGTAAAACTTTTCTAGACATCACCAATTACTAAATCCTCACTGGAGTGGCTTTCAGCCGCTTCTTTCCAAGAGCCTAATTGAGCTCGAAAACCCTAAGGCCAACGTCTAATTTGATTTTAATTTAATTTGGCTTAGGATAAGTATGCAAGGTGGTAATTTTTGGGCTAAGGACAGGTAATGACTTCCCGACCTTATCTTTTTAATGGGTTTTGCCCTTAATTACTTTATGCAAATGCTTAATACTAAATGTAGCAAATAATCAATATATTTTTTAAAGTTTATGCAATGTCATTAGGTTGTATTGATTAAATGAGCAAGCAATTTTTTTTTTATTATTATTTTTTATTTTTTTATATATTTACTATTTTTTTATTTTTTTATATTTAAATTTTTATATAGCAATAACTTAAATGTAAACTAAAACTAATCCTTATACGTCAGTCAATCTCCGAATGCCCGTTGAATAAGCTCTGGAGATTACTCCGTGAGGAGTCCCAATAGAGGTATGATAACCTCGGGGGATTGCACCCTATCAATTACTAGCAAAAATAATAATTTTTTTTATATATTTTTTTTTAATTTAATTAAAAATTTTTTCTTTTTAAACTTCAAATTTCGAATCTCAGAATTCAAATTTTGAATTTAGAAAATTTTTGAATTTTTGATTTTTTTTTATTTTAATTTTTTTTTTGAATTTTAAATTTTGAATTTCAAATTTCAGAATTTAATAACTACAAAATTATTAACTAGAAATTATCAAAATAAGAAAAATTAATAAAAATAAAAATAAAAACTTACTACCGGAGTACGTTCACTCCGGGCATCCAAAATTTGATTTGATCTTCGTGATCGTTCTTGCTTCTCGATTTGCCTCCCCGGCAACGGCGCCAAAATTTTGTTCGTCCTTTTCTGTCTAACTAAAAATACGCTAGACAGATCGTTGTTAGAACCGACAAACAAAGTTTAAATTTAATTTTACTCTTACCTGTTCTACTCGAAGAATAGCGGTTGTAAGAGGTCGATCCACAGGGAGGTGATTGGAGTTGCATAAAAATTAAAACGTTCACTCGGATTTAAAATCAATTTTTGAATGATAGAAGAAAAACATTATTTTGAGGATGTTGATGGATTATCTAGTCTACCGGAGAATAATTTTTAATTGAAATTAACTAGAAGACATATACTTAGATTTAAAGAGCATTTATATATTTAATGGAAAAGAAGAGTTTTTGCATAAATTAAAATGGATGACAACAGTGCTTAGGGAGATTGAAGCCTGAAACATAAATTTTATAAAAAAAAATTAAATATATTGCATCAAAGAAAAATTAAAAGATTGCATAATTCGAAGAACGTAAATTAAAAGCAACAGAAATTACAACTTTAGCATGAATAAAACTAAAAACCCCAAAATACTTGCTCTCAAAATAAAACTCTTAATAAAACAAAAAAAAATAAAAAAAAAACAAACAGAACATGCTCTGTTTTCAAAAGAGAAAACAGAGCATTTCTCTTCTTCTTTTTTTTTTTTCTTTCTCTCTTCTTCCCCAAACCGAACTCTCCCCTGTTCCTTCTTGAACCAGCCGGACACCACCCAAACCGAGCTCTCCTCCCAGCCGATGGCCCCCAATGAACACACCTCCCTCCTTCTCTGGTTCTTGGCCTCAACCCCCAACCCAGCACACCTCCTTCTTCTTCTTCCCTCCTTCTTATAGCTCTTGGAGACGCGTTGGGGACGAGCTGGCAGCGACGGTGATTGCGGAGCGCTGAGATTTTCGCCGTGTGAAGAATGCGGTCGCTGGGATTCCGGGAGACAGCTAGGAACGTTGATCACGGAGCTCGGATGCGGATCCGGACGCTGGGAGCACTGCGGAAGGAAGAAACGGAAGGGAGGAGATGCGTTGGGGACTCGGACGGGCGCTGAAATCGGGCGGACGGCTGGCAGCGATTGTGAGGCACTGGGATCACGGGATCATGGCTTGGAGCTGGCACGGGTGCTGGGATTCCGGCTCGGGATTCCTTCTTTGGATGTGCCGGACGCTGTGCTTGGATCACGGAAGCGGGATCGAGGGGGAGGACGGACGCGGATGCTGTCACGGAAGGAAAGAGGCGCATGTGGATGTTGAGGATTTCGCCGGGATCACGGATGAGAGGTGCGCTTGGATCTCGGGAGGAAGCGGAAGAGGAAAGATGCTGGGAGCGGAAGGTAAGAACGGCTTGCTGTGGGTGTTGTGAAGCTTCTGGGAGAATTTGGATTCGGGATTTGCTGGCTGCGATCGACGGGCACGGATGAGGGGCATTCATGGCTTGGATGCGCCGTGGAAGATGGATACGGACGGGAGATGGGATGCTAAAAATGGACGCCAGTGGACTCTTGGGCTGCTGGGATTTGGATCACGGGTCACCTGTTCTGACTGGAGGTCAATTGCAAGTTTCAAGTCATGGGTCACCTGACCTCATAGTTATGATATGACCAAATTAGATTTGCTCAAAAATTCTTTTCCAAAAGCACAAATAAAATGGACCCGATTCGGACCCGAACCTGACTCGGACCCGACTCGATCTTCAACCGGGTCGGATCTGGGAAGGGATCCTTCTTTAGTCAAATTTGAACTCAATGTGTATTTTATTTCTAATTTATGAAAATATGTGCCAAACCCAAATATAATATTAATCCAGTAAATTTATCATTATCGGTTAGCAATAATACTAATTTAGGTGACATGTGGATCGCACTTTTGTGCTCTCATCAGCTATCATCACTGCTTGTCATACATATAGTTTCTATTAGATCTATTTTTGATGAAAACTTCTTTTGATCTTTTGAAAAATAGAAAATAAACTATTGCATATCTTTCATATTTTTCAATCGTACATATTATGCTTGATATGTTCTTATGAAAATAATGCCAAATCTGATAAAGATATTCCTATCTTTGGATATCATTCATCAAGCAATGCATATGGAATATTCAATGAAAAGATCCTAGTTGTAGAAATATCAATTCATTTTATTTTTTATGAGATTAATGATCTTTCATCAAGACACTAAAATCAAATTATATATGTATATGGTTAATCTTTTTGCTTACATATAACAATCTGAAACTAAAATATCTTAAGAAGAATGAACAAGATTATAATTGGTCAAGTTAAACTAAATCATTTTTGAAAGTGATAAAATTTGAAATCTTGCCAATAAAATCTGAAAACTTGTTAATAATTAGAACCAAATTGAGTTTTTCAGAAATGCACTTAATGAAGAAAAATTGGTGACTACTAAAAGATTCAATCAAGAAAAGATGAAATAAATCTTGATGAAATTCTTGCATGATTAGAAGTAAAGATCACCATTATCAGTTGCTTGCTTTATGAGCTTTATATTTTGTCAAATGAATGAGTAGAATGCACTCCTATGTGGTTATTTTATTAAAGAAGATCTATGTAAAATAACCACCTTATTTGAAAACACTCATTACAAATATGATAAAGCAATATGTGATTTGGAACAAGCACCAAAAGCATGATATAAAAGCTTGAGTAACTTTTTGATAGAAAGTAATAGTGATAAAACTATGCATAAAAAAAAAAAATTGTGATATCTTATTTGCTCAAAGTATATATTGATGACATCATTTTTAGTTCTACCAATGAAGATTTATATGAAGATTTTACTAAGCTCATGCAAGGTGAGTTTGAAATATGTATGATGAATGAATTAACATTTTCTCTCGAACTCCAAATTAAGACAAACAAGAAAGGGGATCTTCATTGACCAAAGTTAGTCCACAAGAAAACTCTTATAGAAGATTGGCATGAAGAAGGTATGCCTATGACCCCATCTTGTAGAATTTGAAAAGGATGAGCAAGGTAGATCTATTGTTTTAAAACTGTATTGAAGTATGATAGAATAATTATTTTATCATACAGCTAGTAGACCAGATTGTATGCTCATTATGTGCCCTTGTGCAAGACTTCAATCTAACTCTAATGAATCATATTTTATTAATAACAAATGAATCATAATCTGAATTTTGATAGAAACAACTGTTTAAGATAATCTGATTAAAACTTAGCTAGCATGTCTTATTGATAATTATCTTAAGGAAATAGAATCTAAGCTAAATTGATTCTGAAAATAAGAAATTGATTTGACCTTGATGAATCTTCCTATTGCCTCACATGCTTGTTCTTGAACCATCTTGGTTAATGAAACTATCTCTTTAGTTCAAGTGACATGTGCTTGCTTATATTTAGGCAATCTCTTGAGTAAAGTGACTCAACATCCAATTATTGTCATATCTTATGTTGAGTCATCTAGTCAAGAAATATGTTGTATGAATATTTTGTATCTTGAAGAAACTAATAACTTTCTTTCAAAAAAAAAGAAAAGGATTTTGTTAATAATGCAGAATCCTTGAGCAAGAAAATGAAAGATTTTAACTTGAAGGACACCTCCATGTAAGATACAATAAACATTCACATGCAAACAAGAGAGGGGACTTTCTTCAGCCAAAAGTTCACACATAAGAAATCTAGTACGTATTTAACTTGAAGAGTGCATAATGAATTGGTAATTTTAGATACCTCTCTCATAAATTAGCTGAGCAAAGTCAATAACTTAAATCTTATTGTGGCATGATTAAAGTCTTTAATTATTAATTTCTTGATATCATGTCTATATAAGTATTGATTGACTTATGCTTTTAGAAATTGTTCCATGGTTTGCCCAAACTAAAATATATCTTTGCCTATGTCATAATCATGAATTACACAAGTTTATGCTTAAAATTTTGATCTAAAATAACTTGTGAAAAGCTATGTATTCTTGAGCATAATGAAAATATTGTTTGCATGATATACATCTATATGATACATAAGATTATTTCTTTATTCTGCTCTTTCATGTAAATTACTTGAGAATAACAAAAAGAAAGAGAGATAAAGAAAAGAAAATAAACATTATTCAAGGAAAGTAAAATTTAAGTAAAAGCAAATACTCCAATCTTAAGAAAAAGCAAAATAAGCATAATATATTCGACACATTTGTGAGACTTGTGTGAGCATTCTTTTGGAAGGAATAAAATCCATAATTAATTACACTTAAACAGAGAAAATTTGAAGTGAACATTTTAACCTTTATATATTGCTCATCATAGGAATGGTGCCAATGGAAAGGCTAGTGGTAGTATTCGGCACTATTTGACCCAACTATTCGGTGTAGGGTATATTAGGGACGGCACAAGAGGGAGGCTAGTGGTAGTACCTCGTGCCTCTTCCAACTCCACCGGATAGGGAGCAAATAGAGTATAGAGCATAAGAAAGTAAAAACAAAAAACAAAATCAAAATGTTCGTTAATTGGTTAAGGAAAGATATTCAAAAAATGAGGAAATGAATTACAAAGTAAATAAGAAGAATCAAGTCAAGTTTTAATCACTTGAAAACACACCTTAAGAATAAAATCAGTGCAAGATTATAGTTTATTTAAAAAGAATTGATTTTGATCCTTGACATGCCTGTTCTTAATATTTTAATGCATGACTTAACACATAATATATTTTGCATGTGGCATGATGTTTTGAATTATGGGTTCTCAATATTTTGTAATGCTCCATGCTTGGATAATTTGATTGAATGTTTGAAATACTACATAAAATTTTTTTTGGTATTATTGAAAAGAAATTTCAGATTTGTCATTCACAATCATCTTTGAAATCTGAAAGTTGAATAAATTTTGTAAAAAGAAAAAGAGAAGGATATCTCTATTTAGGCAAAATGAATTGATTTTGTTTTATCTTTCAACTTGCCTAACTTTGATACATAATGTTCTAATTCGTACCAAAAATACAAAGATTCTGAATATGCTCTAATATGTTTGAAATATGTGTTTTCAATCGTAATGATTTAAGATGAGCTACAATGTGGAAGATACATATATCAAATTATAACTTTGAAAGCCTCCTTGAAAATCTTTATGAAGTTCAGAATCCGATTTTGTATAAAAGCTTAAACTTAATTTAAAAATGCTTATATCGTTTCATCTTTGTAACCTTAGTTATATGCTTCAATGATCGCAACATTCAGGAGAACAACTTAATATGATTCCTAAATAAAAATATTAACTTAAGAAAAACAGAATTAATTTTGATACCTTGGTTGATTGCTCCGATACGCATCTGAAACATATCATTTCTTATCTTTAAAGTATACTAAAAGTGGTTTAAATGATGTATTTTTCAATGATCTTGATTGCGAATAAATATTTCTAAATATATAACTTTATTTTGATATTAAAAAGATTCATTGTATTTCATGTATACATTGCTGTGAATCTATGAGTAAGAAATTAAATTCTATAAACATTCACTTGAATGATCTTCTATATCCCTTTCTGCATGATTGTTGCTTCCATCACTAAAAGAAAAAGCTATTTTAAAAAGAGTGAATGATCTTAAAGCTAGAAACATTTTAACTCACTCAAATGACTCTTAAAAGAAAGAAAATGTAATTGCTTTTCAAAGAAATTGAGCTTTAAATGAATTATTTTTTGGTTAATATTTCAGTACATTTTCTCAAAGATTAAGAGGAAGCATAACTTGTTCTTGAAAGATGAAAAATAGTGATTGCTATAAATTTTGAAAAACTCTAGATCACTTTACATTCTTGATATCATAGAATTTCAATTTTATTCACGCTTATCGTTAACATCTGAAATTCAACAAAAAGAAAAGAATGATTAAAGAAGAATGCATCTTTTGAGCGGGAGCTTTAGACATATCAATCTCTCTAGATTTTTTATCTTATTCAAAAGTCACCATCATATGATGCATACATTGAATATTTTATGAATTGATTTTGATGAACCTCCTTGTGTTGCCATTACTTGTCTTAATTATATATAGCCTATACTTTGAGTTTAATTCTATAGAGCGTTTATTATTTCAAATGAATATGATTTGATACTTGCAAATATGCTCTCAATGGGTTAAGTTGAAAATATGCTGAAATTTGTAGAAAATATATTTTCAAGATTAACAATTTGAATATTTTATTGAAAATTATCTTCAAATTCTAAACTCTTAAATGGAATGATCAATTAAGGGGGAGAAAGAAAATTTCAGAGGGAGAGATCATATGAAACTTAATTGCATAAATCCATAACTAAAGACGAGAGAAAGAATACTAAATGAGAAGTGATCCTAATACTCTCTAATATGTATTATAAATATCTGAAATTTAAATATGAAAATCTCTGTTATACACCTTGAGGCTTGCTATTTGGTTAATATATCTTATGCATCAATCATGAACCAAATTGCAATTCAAACATGATGTTATATTTTTCGAGTATATAAGTATTGATATTATACTCTAAAAAATTGATTAGATTGCTCTCATATTGCTATATATTTAATTGGGCAAAAAAAAAGAGGGGTTAAATTTCCATTCGTGCCTTCTTTGAATATCAGTCTTGATACTCCTTGAATTAACTTGAAAAAGGTTCCACCTACACTTGATTTGAAAACTATCTTTGGAATCACATTCGATGTGCTCTCATTATAATTTGCTCTGAAATCATCTTAATTGGCTCTGATCTATGCTCATTAATCTTATTCTGACATTATTGTCTTGAGTTATATGATTCATATTTGTGCAATAATTCGACATGCATTGACTGAAAATCAGAGTACAATAAGGAAAAGGAATATTTGAGTATCATTTACTACTTTGTGCCTAATGTTTCATTATCTTGCAACCTTTTTGATGTTGTCAAAAAGGAGAAGAAATATCTGAGTATATGCTCATAATGCTTTATGTGTTGATTATGTTAAGTTGATTAAATCTAAAGCATTATCATGAAGTATATTTTAAAGATGCATGTTTTCTACTTCATGCAACTTAGTTATGCATTAGTTCTAGAATACAATCTATTTTATATTACATATACTCCAAGTTTTGTCATCATCAAAAAGGGGGAGATTTGAACCAAAGATTGATTTTGATAATCACAAAACCTTGAAGTATAATTACTAATGTTTGTATTGCAAGAAGAAAGATATTTATTTTGCAAGGAACATAACAAGTTGGAAGAATAGAAGAAGACCTCAAAAGCTCTCAAAAAGTTGAAAGAAAGCTATACTTCATTGGCCCAAGTTTCAAGTTTAAAGGATTCAAGTTGGAGGAGCAAATTCTAAGAAAGATTCAAAAGAATAGTCCTCGAGTCGACTCCTGAAAGTTCAGAGTCGACTCTGGCACTCTAGAGTTTCAAGAAACAGTGCTCGAGTCGACTCCGGGACTCTACGAGTCGACTTCGACTGAGAACAGATAAAAAGACAGAGAGTTGATTTTCAGCGCTACAGTGCTCGAGTCGACTCCTACTTCAGCGCTACAGTGCTCGAGTCGACTCCCAGCTACAGTGCTCGAGTCGACTCCCAGCTACAGTGCCGGCAGACTCCTATTCACGAGTCGACTCTTGTTTCAGCCGAGTCGACTCCTGCTTCAATCGAGTCGACTCGAGCACGCTGGGAGGCATAACGGCTAGTTTTTTTCTCAACTCCAACGGCTCTATTTTTGTCTCTAACGGCTAGATTTTTGTTCCCACGCCATCCAAAGCTATAAAATCAAGGAGAGAGCTAGGGGAGAAGAAAAGGAAGTAGGAGAAAACACATAGGAAAGAGATTTCAAAGAGATTTCAAGAGAAACCTCCCAAAAGCACAAAAGGGCCATTTAAAGCAAAAGAGAGAAAAGAAGAGCATCCGAGTGAATCCCAAAGCTTCATCTCTAACTGTGTGCTGCCTCAGTGATCCTCTACCTCGTGCGAAATCAGAAGAGGGTCAAGTAAAGAAGAAGCCGAGTTCCCTCATCTACAAAACTTGTTTGAGGGCTTCTCTTTACTCTATTTGTTTACATTGTTATATCTGCTTGTTTAAGAAGTTTTGATTTGTTTTAAACTCTTGTTCTAATATCTTGTAACTTGATTCAATCAAGGGATTGAATCAAGGAGTTAAGGTTTGTTGGTGAGCTAAAGGAAAAACCAACGGTGTAAGGTTGTGGTTGGTGAACCGGAAAAAACAAACTGGGTTGGATTATGAGCCCGTGAAAACAATCGGATTGGTTCTAGTCAGTGAGTCTGTAAAAACCGACCGAGTTCGTTATGATCTTGTGAAAACAACAAGTTAGGTTGTGAGCTTGTAAAACAACCGGCTGTAATCTGAGGAATTATAGTGAAATTCCCAAGAGGTCTTGGAGAGTGGATCTAGGTGCTGGGGTGCACCAAACCACTATACATCTTTGTGTTTGTGATGCCTTATCTCTTGTGTTTCATGCCTTACATTCATACTTGATTGTGTAATATCTCTAGCTTTGTTTCCTATTGATTTATAAGTGATTGTTTAGAACTTGCTTAGCTTCCACTCCATTCTTACCATTCACATAGATTAAAATTGATCATACAACTATAAGTTAATTTTAGATCAATTGCACCCTAAAGCCATAGTACAATTGCTCTAGCTTAATTTACCACTGCTTTACTTGAAATTGCCTAGAGCTTAAGTAAGTAGCATCTTATCATCCCGCTGCATTCAATTCAAAGTAAAAATTAGGGAACATAATTTTTAGAAAACCCAATTCACCCCCCCCCCCCCTCTTGGGTTGTCATCTTGGGCAACAAATTCCATGGCCCATTGGAAGATAGCGTTTCTTGGAATTAATCATACTGAACCTTTTCAGTATAGATCAATGTACGTGGATTGGGATAATCCAAGCAATCTTCTAGATCTATCTCTATAGATCTTTATCCCTAGGATGTAAGATGCTTCTCCCAAATCCTTCATGGCAAATTGAGATGATAGCCAAATCTTTATTCCTTGTAATGCAGGAATGTCATTCCCGATTAAAAGAATGTCATCCACATACAAAATAAGAAATATAATAACTGAACCATTTGCCCATTTATAAATGCAAGGTTCCTCTTCATTCTTAATGAAGCCATATGTTTTGATTACCTTATCAAAACGTATATTCCAACTCCGTGAAGCTTGCTTTAATCCATAAATGGATTTTTGAAGCTTGCACACTTTAGACTCATTTACAGATGTAAAATCTTCAGGTTGTATCATATACACTTTCTCTTCTAAATCTCCATTTAGAAATGTGGTCTTTACATCCATTTGCCAGATTTCATAGTCTAAATGTGCTGCTATCGCAAGCACAATCCGAATGGATTTGAACATTGCCACAGGAGAAAATATGACGCAATCGGGGTGGGCTGCAGATTTTTTTTCTTCTTTGAGGATGGCTGAATCTTTCTTCTCTTCTTTTTTTTCTAAGCAATGGCAATGGAGGCTAGGGTTCTTTGTGGTGGAAGGAAGAAGAAAGAGGATGGGTTGGAAAAATTGATTTGAATTGGCAGCAATTGGCTCCAAAGAAAGGTTGGCGTTGGGCGGTTCTAGATTGCAATTGGATTCATTGAGAGGAATCAATTCAAACCGATTGGATTGATCAATATAAGGTCTGATGGCTTGAGAGTTTTTTTGAGTATTAGATGGATTCTGAAAGGGATGAAGTATTAAAGAGGATGGAAGAAACTTTACTTGAATTTAATCAGGATTTCTAATAGGTTGGTGATGGAAGAACTAGGGCACAATCGGTACACCAAAAGGAACTAGTCTGAACCCGATTTGATGATCAATATGTTGGCTATATGAACGTAGATTTTTCTGAAGAATATGAAGGTTGGAAGCTCTTGTGGACGTGAGGGAACAATGGAGTATATATTTTTTTTTTTTGGATTTTATTTCTAAAGGATAACTAAGGAAACTAGGTTGAGTCTCACACCCTAGGTTCCTAGAATTTGAGGAGAAGGTTGGGGCGTCTCACCTTTATCTTCTTCTCTCCAATGGTGTCTCACCAATGGCTGGAAAAGAGCCCTTCTTTTCGTGGTCTCTCTCTCACCAATCTCTAGAATTTTTTTCAAATAAATTTGATATCATTTCATTCATCAAAACCTCCTCTTATAAAGAGAAAGAGGTTGGAAGTTACAAACAGATTTACTTAGACTCAAAATCAGATAAGGACATTTTTTAAAATTCAAATCTAAAGATAAACTTCTTAAACAACTTGCCAACTAAAGGTTGGACAAGTGTCAACCCTTCATGGTGTGTGGGTTGGAGATTAGGAGCAGGAAACCCCAACCGCACCATTACTCAAACACCTTCTCGAGTACCAACATCAGCATGAAGTTCAGAAGACTCCTCAAATTTCATCTGATCTCGAAATTTCACATTCTTATAGTCATTGGAAAGCTACGGATGTCTATTTTCCAACAAAATTTGAATCAACTTAATCAGACTTCTGTAGCTCCCAAAATCTTCAAAATACCATATGGTGTTCAATCTGTCACGGATTTCAACTGGATTTGAACTCTGAATTTCTTCCACATGTGAGAGATCTTCATGGTTGAACTTCTCCACGTGATGAGTGATGATCTTCACGGCATTAGGAATCCTTCTTAATGGCACTCAATCATAAGGACTCAATCTTAAACACATGGACTCAATCCTCTCGCATAAGGACTCAATTTCACTCATACGACTAAACTAAATTCTCCACACATGACCCAATATGACTTGACTCAATCCTTGCATAACATGGACTCTTTTGATGCCACTTGGCATTCAATTACAAACATAAATCAGCAAATTGCAAACCCAAAATAAGAACTCAAATAAACCCAAAATAAAAGGACTCAATGTGACCAAAATAGAATAGACTCAATCCAATTAAATGCTAGAAATTATGAACCCAATGTGTTTTCGGGCACTCCCAAGCAAGAATCCAAACTCGACGTACATCCATTATGATTTGGGCTCGTGCTCCTGCATCAATTCTCCCCTTCTGGAAAAAAGACTCGACTCCGTCGAGTTTCACAACTGATAGAGCTTGTAGAAGTTTGGGTTCAGCTGTTGGACTTCCTCCATCTTTAATCATGAGCGATCTGAATTTAGTCGGTCCTCCAATGAAAAACTTCTGATATCCTCCTCGATGGGTGGACACTATCTGAACAACTAGGATGTCCTCAATGATGTCCGTCGGGGCTGATCGTCGAAGAAGTGAAGATGGTACAGATGGGATGTCTTCATCTTCAACATAGTGAGCATCATAGGGCTGCAACTCTTCAACATAGAAGATGGGGCTAACCTGCAAATCATCTGGTAACTCGAGCACAAAGGCCTTGGGTCCCATCCACTTCAGCACCTTGAAGAATTCGACTTGGCAAGGTTGAAGCTTCTGAAAATTTCTGCATTCAACACTCAACCACATCAACACAAAGTTTGCTTCCTTGCGCAGGGTCGGCAAATAGAACTTATCCTCCACCATGGTGACTGTTTTGACGTAGCCAAAGTGACCACCAAGGTCTCCGCCATGGACCTCTCGAACAATATGATCACCAAGTGAGGTCTCCGGGACACATAAAAGAAAGCAATCATGGGTCAAAAATTCTGAATGCTGCCACTGATCCACTGCTGAAACTTCTGCATATATGGGCTGAAAATATACTTCAGAGGGGTACAAAAATTTTAGATTGGCAAACCCCATTATCTCAACATTCAAAAGAGTTAGAACATATGAATTTTGACTGAGGGCATCAGCAATAAAATCTTCTGCATGCGGCCCATGCTTCAGGACTTGGCGACGAGAATCCTCGTGTTTTTTTGGGTTCAACCAGCATGCAGGAAGGTTCGGCAAGCTTGATCTGGGCACCAAATCTATGGTGCGCTGGTTGTCTCTCATCAGTGGAAGATTCTTGGGAAGACTCTCAAAGGTTATATTAGAGGAATCATCCAATATGGACTTGAAATCAGGAGGAACAACTTCTGAAATTTCAGAACTAGCACCCTTGGCAACTGATGCGAGTAGGGCTTCATCCGTAGGGGTTTCTTCTTCGTCTCCTTCATTTTCTTCATCAACAGTGGGCTGAGGAGAAGGAGAAACTTCAGAAGGCTCTATGATCTCGTCCTCCTCATGTACCAACGTGGAACGTTGGTCTCTGGTGGGGCAAACAACGGCGGAATGGCCTCGACCGCCGCACTTGTAGCAATCCGTAGAGTTACTTCCTTGCAGCATGGATTGGGGCATACATCCTTTACCCCTTTCATTGGCCCATAAAGCACCTCTTTCTTGATAAGCACTTCGATTAAAAGAGGTTTTAGATCTGAAAATAGGGGCGTTACCTTGAGGAAAAGGGACTCCTTGGCTACTGCGTTCTAGAGGCCGTCGCACGATCGGTGTTTGTGCAGGGCATCGTTGTCGCTGCTGTGACTCCATACGAAGCGCGAGTTGGTACGCCTCCTCCTTTTGCTGTATAAGATCCATTCGATGGAGGACTTCAGCCAGCTTCTTATCTTGTTGGCGACGATGTCGTAGTCGTGCCTCCGTATGATCCATCTCTTCTACTTCTCGTTGTTGATCATCATTGTAGGGATGGCAACGATCATCGTTGTAGGAACGACATCGATCGACATTGTAGGGATAATGTCGATCTTCATAGTAGGGATAGCGACATCTTGTACTCATGATGGTGCAATAGAATCAGCAACAAAATCAGAGATAATAAAAACCCTTTGGCCGTCACCCAAGGGATGAACCGACCCTCCTTATGGCTTCTTTCTCAAACTCTAACCCCCAGTGGTCATCACCCAAGCGATGATCTGACCCACTTCAGATATATTTTTTTTTTCTTTTTTTTTTTCTTTTACACCACTCATTCAACCTCCAACTCTCCCACGGTATGGGATTTACAAAGATGAAGAACAAAATATAAAATACCCCAAACCAAACTCAAACAAGAATTATTACTGCAGAAATTTCTGTATGATTTCAAACAAGTATAAGATGCTGAATTTTAATTCCCTTTAACTTCTATGAATCAATCAGATCTACCCAACACACCAAAAAATCAGATCTGAATGTTCAAGATATGGATGTTACCTCCGAGGGAAGATCTTCTTCTAGTACTCCTGTGGATCGATTCGCTCTGATACCAATTGACGCAATCGGGGTGGGCTGCAGATTTTTTTTCTTCTTTGAGGATGGCTGAATCTTTCTTCTCTTCTTTTTTTTCTAAGCAATGGCAATGGAGGCTAGGGTTCTTTGTGGTGGAAGGAAGAAGAAAGAGGATGGGTTGGAAAAATTGATTTGAATTGGCAGCAATTGGCTCCAAAGAAAGGTTGGCGTTGGGCGGTTCTAGATTGCAATTGGATTCATTGAGAGGAATCAATTCAAACCGATTGGATTGATCAATATAAGGTCTGATGGCTTGAGAGTTTTTTTGAGTATTAGATGGATTCTGAAAGGGATGAAGTATTAAAGAGGATGGAAGAAACTTTACTTGAATTTAATCAGGATTTCTAATAGGTTGGTGATGGAAGAACTAGGGCACAATCGGTACACCAAAAGGAACTAGTCTGAACCCGATTTGATGATCAATATGTTGGCTATATGAACGTAGATTTTTCTGAAGAATATGAAGGTTGGAAGCTCTTGTGGACGTGAGGGAACAATGGAGTATATATATATTTTTTTTTTTGGATTTTATTTCTAAAGGATAACTAAGGAAACTAGGTTGAGTCTCACACCCTAGGTTCCTAGAATTTGAGGAGAAGGTTGGGGCGTCTCACCTTTATCTTCTTCTCTCCAATGGTGTCTCACCAATGGCTGGAAAAGAGCCCTTCTTTTCGTGGTCTCTCTCTCACCAATCTCTAGAATTTTTTTCAAATAAATTTGATATCCTTTCATTCATCAAAACCTCCTCTTATAAAGAGAAAGAGGTTGGAAGTTACAAACAGATTTACTTAGACTCAAAATCAGATAAGGACATTTTTTAAAATTCAAATCTAAAGATAAACTTCTTAAACAACTTGCCAACTAAAGGTTGGACAAGTGTCAACCCTTCATGGTGTGTGGGTTGGAGATTAGGAGCAGGAAACCCCAACCGCACCATTACTCAAACACCTTCTCGAGTACCAACATCAGCATGAAGTTCAGGAGACTCCTCAAATTTCATCTGATCTCGAAATTTCACGTTCTTATAGTCATTGGAAAGCTACGGATGTCTATTTTCCAACAAAATTTGAATCAACTTAATCAGACTTCTGTAGCTCCCAAAATCTTCAAAATACCATATGGTGTTCAATCTGTCACGGATTTCAACTGGATTTGAACTCTGAATTTCTTCCACATGTGAGAGATCTTCATGGTTGAACTTCTCCACGTGATGAGTGATGATCTTCACGGCATTAGGAATCCTTCTTAATGGCACTCAATCATAAGGACTCAATCTTAAACACATGGACTCAATCCTCTCGCATAAGGACTCAATTTCACTCATACGACTAAACTAAATTCTCCACACATGACCCAATATGACTTGACTCAATCCTTGCATAACATGGACTCTTTTGATGCCACTTGGCATTCAATTACAAACATAAATCAGCAAATTGCAAACCCAAAATAAGAACTCAAATAAACCCAAAATAAAAGGACTCAATGTGACCAAAATAGAATAGACTCAATCCAATTAAATGCTAGAAATTATGAACCCAATGTGTTTTCGGGCACTCCCAAGCAAGAATCCAAACTCGACGTACATCCATTATGATTTGGGCTCGTGCTCCTGCATCAAAATATCTCGTCATAGTCAATACCATAACATTGACGATATTCCTTGACAACCAGACGGGCTTTATAGGTCTCTACCTTTCCATCTGCGCCCCGTTTCCTTTTGAATATCCACTTACACCCTATGGGTTTAATTCCTTCGGGTGGGTCAACTAATGTCCATACATCATTGACCTTCATGGATTCCATTTCAGATTGCATGGCTCCAAGCCATTTATCAGAGTCATACCTCTGCATTGCATCCATATATGTGATCGGATCCTCATCGTTTTCATCATGTTCGATAGGATCCCCATCCGGAACCAAGAAACCGTAGTATCTGTCCGACTGACGTGGTACTCTACCCAATCGCCTTAATGGTGCATCTAATATGGGTTCTGGATCTGATCTAATCAAATCCGACTCAACTGGTTCAGTAGATGGTGTCGGGTCTTCTACATGTTGAACTTCTCTAAGCTCAACATTAGAGCTTTTTGTTCCTTCACCAAGAAATTTCTTCTCTAAGAAAATTGCTCTATTGCTTACGAACAACTTTTGTTCTTCAGCAAAGTAGAAGTAATATCCTTTAGTTTCTTTAGGGTAACCAACAAAGAAATATTTGTCAGACTTGGGTTCAAGTTTGTCTGTCTTCAAACTTTTGACGTACGCCGGACACCCCCAAACCCTAAGGTGAGATAGCATCAACTTACGTCTAGTCCACATCTCATGTGGTGTTTTATTTACAGACTTATTTAGAACCTTATTTAGAATATAGCAGGCTTACTCAAAAGCATATCCCCAAAAGGATATGGGCAGATCAGCAAATCCCATCATAGATCGAACCATGTCTAACAGAGTTCGATTTCTCCTTTCTGATACACCATTATATTGTGGTGTACAAGAAGGAGTCCATTGGGAGAGAATCCCATTTTCTGCCACATATGTCAAAAACTCACTGGAGAGGTATTCACCTCCTCGATCTGATCGAAGAGTTTTAATACTCTTTCCAATTTATTTTTCTACTTCATTACGATATAATTTGAACATTTCAAATGATTCAGATTTATGTCTCATTAAATAGACATAACCATACCTAGAAAAGTCGTCTGTAAACATAATGAAATATGAATACCCATCTCTAGCATTTGTACTCATTAGCCCACATACATCAGAATGTACAAGGGTCAATAAATCACTAGCGCGTTCATCTTTTTCGGTAAAAAGTGATTTGGTCATTTTACCAAGAAGGCATGATTCACAGGTTGCTAATGATTCACAATCATTAACATCGAGGATTCCCTCTTTACTTAACCTGTTCATCCTATTCTTGTTAATATGACTTAGCCTATATGTTGAGAATTGTATCCTAAATGTCAATCGTCAGCATGTTGATGATTGAATTTTGTAAATGAATTGACAAATTAATAAAGTATTATTTGGCATTATTCATCATTTCAATATACATCTTCAAATGAACTTTTATATGATGAAGTTCTTAGGACTTGTTTTATGATAAAGGAGGATTTATCTTCAAGTCCTTAAAACTGTTCGCGATCAAATGATATGCTGTTACTAGGACGACAACATTATCGAGATTAGGTCGTTGTGTGACATATACGTTGGTTGTCCTCTTAATCAAGGAGTGTGGAGACACTGATATGTTGCATAGGTGAAGTGTAGGAGTACATTTCACTGAACGTGACCAATTCCGGAACGCTCTACTGTCAAGAGATGTTCCGAGTGGATATGGGTATAAGTTTGGCCCTTTGACTTGAGACCGCAACCTGTGACTAGCAAGCAACTCACTGTACTTTGGTACCGGACTACCAAAATTTCTAATTCAGTAACGAAAGATCACTGGGTATAATCAAGTACTTGCGTAGTCAGTTGTGAGTCAAGATGGAATTGACCCCTCCTGGAAATATGAGATAATGCCTTGTGTTCAATTTAGCAAAATCTTAGCCAGGGTAATCCTTGTGAGGAGTCACAGGATTTCTAAAGTTGAATCACATCATGGATGCACTTATTACAGAGTTGACAGAACTCTGAAGTCATCCTGGCATTTAGGAGTCATAGGGATAAATTATACGGTAACCATAGTCCGAGGATTCCTGAATGTTGCTTTGCAATCATTCGATCTATCCGGACGTCGGGTACCATTGCTAGATGGTCATTACGATTAGTACAAGAAGTTGTTCTTGTGCTACCGGCTTAGGTTCGAACCTATGGGGTCACACGTATAGAAGTTTCTAGGTTGATCAAATGGCTGATTGATGATTAAGAATCATTCAGGAATAATTTGATCAATTCGATTGACAAATTATCCTAAGCAAAAGATGTATTAAAATAATTATTAAATTATTGAAGGGTTAATTAGTAATTGAATTACTAATAAATTCAATTTGATTGAATTATTGGACTTTAATTAAGCTAAATTGAATTAGATTCAATTTGGGCTAAATTAGGTTTGACCTAATTCGATCAGGTTCGACCCGAGCCGATTGGGCATAACCTAATTGATCGAGCTTGACCCAATTGGATTGGGATTGACTCAAGTCAATTAAGAGTCCTTATTTGATGAGGATTAAGAGTCCAAATAATCAGAATTTATTATGGAGAAGAATTTCTAAAATTTAGGATCCTAGCTTTCTTTCTTGGAGAAGAAAGACACCTCATCCTTTTTCCTAAAAGCAGTGGTGCCTATCCTCTTTATTTTTGGCCAATTTTTGGCGTGAGGAAAGAGGAGGCGTGGGGCTATTTTTCAGAAATATGGCACCTCAAATCTTCCTAAAAAGATAGGAATCAAATCCCTAATTTGTAGGGACTGCATGACGCATCAAGCAGGGAGCATGCAGCTGAAGTTTGGGGCGCAATAACCCCCTAATTTTTAGGAATTCTTGGCACAATATTAGAAGAGAATTTGTTCATCTCTTAGCTTCCGATTCACCAAAATTTTTTGAGAATTTTATCAGCCAAATTCGTTGGTCAAAAGAGGTGTGAGGCATGGGGAGTTTTTTGGCTATAAAAGGACCCCCACACTTAGGGTTTGTTAAGATGGTCTTTAGAAAGGGTTCTAAATTCTGAAAAAAATTTTGAGAGCCAGCCACCTTCTCTCCTCCTTCTTCTCCTTCATCTCCATCCTTCATCCTCTCGAAGAAGAATCAAAAGTCGAGTGCTTCGAGGGAGAAAAATTCAGCCACTGCAGCACCTCTGCATGAGCTAGCACTCCGGCTGTTACGGGAGAATTTAGCCACCATGCCCCACGTGACCGGCACGCGCGCCCAGGAAGACTACGGCAGTCCCTTGATCCAGCAATCCGACCCCGAGTCGGATATCTTCGGCTCCGCAGCCCGACCCCGAGTCGGATATCTTCGGCTCCGCAACCCGACCCCGAGTCGGCTGCCCCTTGATCCAGCAATCCGACCCCGAGTCGGATATCTTCGGCTCTGCAGCCCGACCCCGAGTCGGCTGCCCCCTGATCCAGTCATCCGACCCCGAGTCGGCAATCTCTCGACAACAACAGACTGTTCCTCTGAGGCACGCCGCGACCCCCTGCTCCACTACTCCCTGCAACGGCCGTATCCGGCGCTGCCCCACGATCTCCTGTAACAGCCGTACAAAGCGGAGCTCCACTATGCCCTGCCAGGGCCGTACCCAGCGCTGCCCCACGACGCCCTGTAACGGCCATGTCAGTGGCAGCCCCATCGTGCCACACGATAACGAATCCCCGGAAAAACCCCCCAGCCTGATATATATGAGGCTGGGGGGGGGAAGGGGGAGGGTAAGCAAAGGTTTTCTAGAGTATTCTCTTATCCGTTACTACTATCTCTCCTTCTCCTTCAATCTCCTCTGACTTGATCGTCGGAGGGCCCCCACTACCCCAGTGGTGGTGCGAGGCTTGCCTGCAGGTTTCCCGGTGGAAGGTGGAGCGCAATCAACCCAACTCCAAGGGAACCCCGTTCACACTGCTGTGCCAATCGTTCTCGGTTTGGACTACCAGCAACAGTTGGCGCTAGAGGAAGGGTCGGATCTCAGAGCGATCGTAATGGCACGGCGAGGTGGTCGTGGAGCTTCCAATGCTTCCGGTCGCGGGGCCTCTCGCGCCACTGGCCGGGAGGCCGCTGCATCCCCAACACGCTCTCAGCAACACTCCACCGCCCCACCGCCCATTCAGATGGTCGAAGCCGCCTAGTTCGACCAGCTAACCCAGCAGGTTCGCACCCTCGCGGAAGTGGTGCAGAATCTGCAGGGTGCGATGTCCCGGGCGCCGCAGCAGGCTCAGGAGCCGCCGCTGCCTGAGCGTTCGCCTGTCCTCCTCAACCCGCGTTCCTTCCTCTCCCATGGGGAGGAGCGCCGACGCGAGGAGGATTCTCGAGCACGCTCCATTCTGCCGGGACCTTCCCACCGGAGCTGCGCGGGGTACGAGAGGCGGGCCCAGGCTCGTTCCCAGACCCCCCAGTCCTCGAGGAACCCGCGCTCCAGTCGATCCCCCTCTCGCCGCTCCTTGTCTCCCACCCACCGATCGCGTTCCCTGGACCGGCGGGTGGACGATCTCCACCGACAACTCCAGGTCCTGAAGGGCCATTCCAAAGATTCCTTCGCCGACTTAGAGATCTCCTCCCAGCCGGCGCTCGCCTCGAGGATCCTGCGGACCCCGAATCCGCCGGGGTTCAAAATGCCGGCGATCGAGCCCTATGACGGGGCGGCGGACCCGCGGGATCACGTCGAGAGTTTCAGGACCCTTATGCTCCTCCACGGAGCATCAGATCCCCTTCTCTGCAAGGCTTTCCCGGCAACCCTCCGTGGCCCGGCGAGGGCATGGTTCGCCGGGCTGGAGGCTGACTCAATCCGGTCCTTCGACCAGTTCACTCGCCTCTTCATCACTCATTTCGCCGTCAGTAGCCGGCGGCGACTGGTCTCCGACTCCCTCTTTGATGTCCGGCAAAACGAGGGAGAAAGCCTGCGGGATTATCTTACCCGCTTCAACAGGGCTACGCTGGAGGTCCGGAACCTGAGTCAGGAGGTAGCTCTTTCAGCCCTGAAGCGTGGCTTCCGGAAGGGCAGACTCACCTTCTCCCTGGACAAACGCCTGCCGCGGAGCTTTCCAGAGCTGTTGTCCCGGGCGAACCAGTATGCGGACGCCGAGGAGGCGGCCGCCCACCGGAGCAAGGAGGCCGCCGAGATCCCACAAAAGCTTGGGAAGAAAAGGCGGAAAGAGGCACGCCAGAGGAGGAGCCCGACGCCCCAGCGTCGGCGCAGAAGCCCGTCGCCGGCGAAGAACCACGGCGCCCCACGCCCTCGTTCTCCGCCCCGACGTTTCAACCGGTACACCCCTCTCCTGACTCCCCGGGCCCAGATCCTTATGGAGATCAAAGGGCGGGAGGACCTCCCGGCCCCGAGACAGATACGAAGGATCCCTGGAAAGAGGCCCTCCCGGGCGTACTGTGAGTACCACCGAGACCACGGCCACGACACAGAGGACTGCTTCCAACTTCGGGACGAGATCGAGGCTCTTATCCGTCGGGGGCGTCTCGGTCGGTATGTGAGCGATCGACGTCCCCCCGCAGACCCGCGTCCGGCCGACCCGGCTCCTCCGGAGCCTCGGGAGCAGAATCGACCCGTTGCGGGCGTGATCCACACTATCACTGGGGGCTGCTCTCGGCCCGTGAGGAACGCAGGGGGCTCGACGGAAGCGTCAGGGACGGCTGTCGTAAAGAGGCAGAGGGTCGGCAATGTAATCACCTTTTCTGATAAGGATGTAAAGGGGGTTCAGACTCCCCACGATGACGCCATTGTGATCTTCCTCACTATGGCAAACTATGATGTAAGGCGTGTTCTTGTGGATAGTGGAAGCTCAGCTGATATTTTGTTTTACGAGGCCTTCCAAAAGATGAGCTTGTCCAGACAGTTGTTGCACAAAATGTCCACCCCCCTCGTAGGATTCACCGGTGACGCTGTCCCGGCGGAAGGTGTCGTTGAGCTGCCTGTGACTGCGGGCGTCGCACCCGCAGAAGCCACGGTGCGACTCGGGTTCTTGGTCGTCCGTATCCCCTCGGCCTACAACGCTATCCTCGGGCGACCTGGGCTGAACGCCCTTCGCGCGGTGGTCTTCACGTACCACTTGCTCATGCGGTTCCCCACGGCGGTCGGGATCGGAGAGGTCCGAGGTGACCAACCGACCGCACGGCAATGTTTTCTAGCAACCCTCAAAGGGAAGAAGCCCGTGGAAGCCCTAAGCGTCGAGTCCCTTGATGCCAGAGACGAGGTGGCCTTGCGGCACGGGGAGCCGGCCGAGGGAGTGGTCGAAGTCCCCCTTGAGGAAGGCCGCCCCGACCGGGCGGTCCGGGTCGGCGCCAATCTCGACCCGGGAGCTCGGGCCCGGTTGGTGGAATTCCTCCGAGCCAATGCCGATGTATTTGCCTGGTCGGCGGCCGATGTACCTGGGATCGACCCGGAGGTCATTTCTCACGCCCTCAACGTCGACCCGACCCACCGACCAATAAAGCAGAAGAAGAGACACTGTGCCCCGGATCGGATCCGGGTGGTCGACCAGGAGGTAGACAAGCTCTTGGAGGCAGGATTCATAAGGGAGGTAAGCTACCCCGAGTGGCTGGCAAATGTTATACTTGTCCGGAAGGCGAGCGGAAAGTGGAGGATGTGCATCGACTATACCGACCTGAACAAGGCGTGCCCTAAGGATAGCTTTCCACTTCCGCGAATAGACCAACTGGTCGACGCGACTTCCGGATATCAGCTGCTGTCTTTCATGGACGCCTTCTCCGGTTACAACCAGATAATGATGGCCCCACAGGACGAGGAGAAAACTGCCTTTATAACAGACCGGGGGCTGTACTGCTACAAGGTAATGCCCTTCGGTCTGAAGAATACTGGCGCCACTTACCAGCGCCTCGTCAACAAAATCTTCAAAGAGCAAATCGGCCGGAACATGGAGGTGTACGTGGACGATATGCTGGTGAAGAGCCGCCATGCAGACCAGCACATCGCGGATTTGGAGGAGACTTTCACCACCTTGCGGAAGTTTCGCATGAAGCTGAACCCAGCGAAGTGCGCCTTCGGCGCTTCGGCCGGGAGGTTCCTCGGTTTCATTGTCAACCAGTGGGGTATCGAAGCCAACCCAGACAAAATCAAGGCCATCCAAGGTATGTCCCCTCCGACCAAAGTAAAGGAGGTTCAGGAGCTCGCTGGAAGGGTCGCCGCGCTTGGACGATTTGTGGCAAAATCGGCCGAACGCTGCCAACCATTCTTCAAGGTGTTAAAACGCCCAAAAGACTTCCTCTGGACGGCCGAATGTCAAGCAACATTCGACCAGCTCAAGGAATACCTGGCGTCTCCTCCCCTACTGTCCAAGCCGCAAGAAGGGGAGATGCTCTACCTCTATCTGGCGGTCTCCCCAACCGCGGTCAGTGCGGTGCTGGTTCGGGAAGAGGCAAACCTCCAGAAGCCTGTGTACTACATCAGCCGGGTCCTACGGGATGCCGAGACGCGGTACACGAAGGCTGAAAAGATCGCCTTCGCGCTGCTGACCGCGACCAGGAGGCTTCGCCCCTATTTCCAGGCTCATTCGGTCACCCTCTTAACCGATCAACCACTACGGCAGATCCTCAGCAACCCCGAGAATGCGGGACGACTGGTGAAGTGGGCAGTAGAACTCGGTGAGTTCGACATCCGCTACCAGCCTCGACCCGCCATCAAGGCCCAGGTGCTTGCAGACTTCCTCGCTGAGTGCACGGTGCAGGAGGTGGAACCTAGACCGCCGGAAACGCCCAGCCTCGTCCTCCCGATTTGGACGCTTCACATCGATGGGTCGTCGAACCCCGAGGGTGGAGGGGCCGGGCTGGTCCTTACCAGTCCTGATGGAGTGATAGCCGAGTATGCCTTGAGGTTTGGATTTCCAGTGACCAACAACGAGGCGGAGTACGAGGCCCTAGTCACGGGACTCAAACTCACCAGAGAGCTCGGCATTCGGCGTTTGAAGGTCTTCACCGACTCCCAGCTGGTGGTCGGGCAGGTTCGTGGGGAGTTCGAGGCCCGGAGCCCGACCATGCAGAACTACGTCCGGAAGGTGCAAGCACTCATTCCCGACCCCGACAGTGTCGACATTCAGCAGGTCCCCAGAAGCGAAAATGCCAGGGCCGACAGGTTGTCCCGCTTGGTGGGCACAGAGGCGCACAACTTGTCGAGGGCAATCTACCTGGAGACCCTGGATGCCCCGAGCATCGGCGAGGCTGGAGCGGTGATGGCGATTGATCCGGAGCCGTCTTGGATGGACCCGCTCGTCGCCTACCTCGCCGAAGGGATCCTCCCTGAAGACGAAGATCAAGCTCGGCGACTTGTCAAGAAGTCCGCCCACTACGTACTCTATGAAGGGAGGCTGTATCGGACCTCGTTCACCGCCCCCCTCTTAAGGTGCCTCCGCCCCTCGGAGGCGGCCTACGTCCTCGGCGAAGTCCATGAGGGCGTCTGCGGATCGCACTTGGGGGCTAGGTCCTTAGCGCACAAGATCATGAGGCAAGGCTATTATTGGCCTACCTTGTTGGAGGACTCGAAGGATCATGTACGGAAATGCGACGCCTGCCAGCGCCACGCCAATGTCCAGAGAGTCCCATCTGTCCCCTTGGCACCAATCACCGCGCCCTGGCCCTTCGCACAGTGGGGAATGGATATCCTCGGACCATTCCCCGTCGCTTCAGCCCAGCGGAAATTTTTGATTGTTGCAATCGACTACTTCACCAAGTGGGTGAAGGCAGAGCCGCTGGCCACTATCACGGAGGCGCAAGTCCGGAAGTTCGTGAAGAAAAACATCATTGTCCGATTTGGGGTACCTCGGGTCCTCATCTCGGATAATGGTCGACAGTTCGACAACAAGCATTTCCGTGACTTCTGCGAGGAGTTCGGGATCGAGCATCGGTTCACATCTGTGTCGCATCCCCAAACCAACGGTGAGGCCGAGGTCACAAATCGGACAATCCTCCAAGAAATTAAGGCGCGAATCGGTCGGACGGGGCAAGCTTGGGTCGAAGAACTCGAGAATGTCCTTTGGGCGTATCGGACCACGCATCGGACCCCTACCGGGGAGACGCCTTTCAGCCTAACCTATGGCACGGAAGCGGTTGTTCCCGTGGAGCTCGGACTCCCCTCGCCCCGGGTCGCCGCGCACCGACCCGAGGCCAATTCGGAGCAACTCCGAGGGAACCTGGACCTCTTGGAAGAAGCAAGAGAAATGGCACAGGTTCGGATGGCGATGTATCAGCGGAGGGTGGCCCGATATTATAACTCCAAGGTCCGACCGAAACTTTTCAGAATCGGAGATCTGGTGCTAAGGCGAGCCAAAGCATCTCAACCCGCGGAAGGTGGGAAGCTGGCGCCAAATTGGGAAGGCCCGTATAGGGTTCGCTGGGTAAACAGACCTGGCTCCTACCAGTTGGAGGCCCTAGATGGTCGAGAAATTCCGAGGAGCCGGAATTCCGCTAACCTGCGGGTGTATCACCAGTAGAGCGACAAAGCCAGGAAGACAGTTTGAAAAATGTACAATTCTTTTCATTTCAATAATTCCTGGTTACAACGGTGTGTTCGTGTGATTACAAAGAATTTCCAGAGGGGAATTGGGGAGTAAACAAAACAAGGAAGAGGTGGAGACTCCGTGGAGCTGAAGATCTGGGACCCCGAACCCTCCATCCGAAGCAGCTGCAATCCCACCGGGCGTGGGTGCTTCTCCCCGGAGGCGCCATCCACGCCTCACGCAAAGGACGAAGAGCCGGCGCGGACGAAGAAGAAGTGGACGAAGGAGGAGTTCCCGCTGCCTCTAGAGAAACGCCACCTCCAAGGGATATTCCGGTCCTCCCCAGGAGAAGGGGAGGGAAGGAATACAAGGGAGAAGAGCGCGAGGAGGCGCGATCCCGGATGAAGCGTCTGGCGCAGAGCTCAATCGGGAGGCGGGGCTGAAAGGAGGGGGGATGTGATCCCGGATGAAACGCCTAGAGCGGAGTTCCGCCGGGGAGAACCTCCTTGTTGATCCCAGATGAAACGGCTAGTTGGCGGAAGTCGCGAGGGGCGCGCCTCCCGTTCCTCCGGCGGGGGTTTTCCAGCCACACGCCGGAGAGGAGGTCCACGATCCATGGTAACCTGAATAGCTCCGGCTTGGCAGGCTCCACCGCGCCTGCACTTATATTTATAGCCAAACTGTGGCCCCCCGGTCGTTCCGATGCGGGTGGCTCCAATAAAGGCGGGCGCACCGAATCCGGAGCCGTTCCAGCTCTCGAGGCGTATCCTCCCACGATCTCCTAAGCGTCGTTCTCCTTAATTGCATTCTTCATGCAGAACACTCCGGGCGGTGTGTATCCCACGGCCCACGTATCTCCGCTCGCGCCCAGGCCGCATCCGCCTCGAAGAACGCGCGTATCGCGGCCGCTTAACTGACACTCCTTGCAAGCAGCAACTGGCGATCCGATTCCCCAGGTAACGCCTCAATTAGCATTTAATACCCTTCTGGTGTTCCCCAGGCGACGCTTGGAGAAGAGGAGAAACACGATCGTAGCTGGCCACGGAGAAATCTCGTCGAGCGGCAAGCGACAGGCGCGTGACCAACGAGCGGAATTCTCCGAGGCTCGGCCCTCGGATGCCAGGCTAACCCGATGATCATCCCGGGAGCAGACTAGCCTGAAGCCCCGACCGGTCGCCTCGGCTTGCGCCAGCCTTGGCCGACCAACGAGCGGAATTCTCCGAGGCTCGGCCCTCGGATGCCAGGCTAACCCGATGATCATCCTGGGAGCAGACTAGCCTGAAGCCCCGACCGGTCGCCTCGGCTTGCGCCAGCCTTGGCCGACCAACGAGCGAAATTCCTCGAGGCTCGGCCCTCGGATGCCAGGCTAACCCGATGATCATCCCGGGAGCAGACTAGCCTGAAGCCCCGACCGGTCGCCTCGGCTTGCGCCAGCCTTGGCCGACCAACGAGCGGAATTCCCTGAGGCTCGGCCCTCGGATGCCAGGCTAACCCGATGATCATCCCGGGAGCAGACTAGCCTGAAGCCCCGACCGGTCGCCTCGGCTTGCGCCAGCCTTGGCCGACCAACGAGCGGAATCTCCCGAGGCTCGGCCCTCGGATGCCAGGCTAACCCGATGATCATCCCGGGAGCAGACTAGCCTGAAGCCCCGACCGGTCGCCTAGGCTTGCGCCAGCCTTGGCCGACCAACGAGCGGAATTCCCCGAGGCTCGGCCCTCGGATGCCAGGCTAACCCGATGATCATCCCGGGAGCAGACTAGCCTGAAGCCCCGACCGGTCGCCTCGGCTTGCGCCAGCCTTGGCCGACCAACGAGAGGAATTCCCCGAGGCTCGGCCCTCGGATGCCAGGCTAACCCGATGATCATCCCGGGAGCAGACTAGCCTGAAGCCCCAACCGGTCGCCTCGGCTTGCGCCAGCCTTGGCCGACCAACGAGCAGAATTCCCTGAGGCTCGGCCCTCGGATGCCAGGCTAACCCGATGATCATCCCGGGAGCAGACTAGCCTGAAGCCCCGACCGGTCGCCTCGGCTTGCGTCAGCCTTGGCCGACCAACGAGCAGAATCTCCCGAGGCTCGGTCCTCGGATGCCAGGCTAACCCGATGATCATCCCGGGAGCAGACTAGCCTGAAGCCCCGACTGGTCGCCTCGGCTTGCGCCAGCCTTGGCCGACCAACGAGCGGAATTCCCCGAGGCTCGGCCCTCGGATGCCAGGCTAACCCGATGATCATCCCGGGAGCAGACTAGCCTGAAGCCCCGACCGGTCGCCTCGGCTTGCGCCAGCCTTGGCCGACTAACGAGCGGAATTTCCTGAGGCCTAACCCTCGGATGCCTGGCCTAGCGCCGGAAGAATTTCCTGAGGCCTAACCCTCAGATGCCTGGCCTAGCGCCGGAAGAATTTCCTGAGGCCTAGCCCTCGGATGCCTGGCCTAGCGCCGGAGGAATTTCCTGAGGCCTAACCCTCGGATGCCTGGCCTAGCGCCGGAAGAATTTCCTGAGGCCTAACCCTCGGATGCCTGGCCTGGTGCCGGAAGAATTTTCTGAGGCCTAACCCTCGGATGCCTGGCCTCGCGCCGGAAGAATTTCCTGAGGCCTAACCCTCGGATGCCTGGCCTAGCGCCGGAAGAATTTCCTGAGGCCTAGCCCTCGGATGCCTGGCCTAGCGCCGGAGGAATTTCCTGAGGCCTAACCCTCGGATGCCTGGCCTAGCGCCGGAAGAATTTCCTGAGGCCTAACCCTCGGATGCCTGGCCTAGCGCCGGAAGAATTTCCTGAGGCCTAACCCCCGGATGCCTGGCCTGGTGCCGGAAGAATTTCTTGAGGCCTAACCCTCGGATGCCTGGCCTAGCGCAGGAAGAATTTCCTGAGGCCTAACCCTCGGATGCCTGGCCTAGTGCCGGAAGAATTTCCTGAGGCCTAACCCTCGGATGCCTGGCCTAGCGCCGGAAGAACTTCAAGAGTTAGGAGTCGGCGAGACGCTACCAAGAGTTAAAAAGAGGAAGGACGAAAGTGAAATGAAGAAACACTCTATATGCATTAACTTTCATTGTTTCAGGGCCGAGACCCATACAACTTGGCAAAACACCAACATACAAAGAAAAGGACAAAGAAAGGTACAGAGGGTCAGCTTGGAGGAACCCCTGGGTCGGGAACGCCGGGCACGTCCGCAAGGGGTAGGGAGGCGGTTGGAAAATCAGCAGGCAATGGCGCCGGAGGGGAGTCGAGGAGGGATACCCCACTCAGGTCAATCCCGGGGTATTTAGCCGACACCCTTGCCAAGCCTTCATCGAAGCCTAAGACAAAGGAGTCGGACCCCGCGTCCGACATGTCACGGACGAACTCATCGGACTGACGATAGGCCTGTACCGCCTCCGACATGTCACGGATGAACTCGGCGGACTGACGATAGGCCTGTACCGCCAGACGCCCGATTTCCGCGCTCTTCTCGGCCAGCGCCGCCTCTGCTCGCTCCGTAATCTGAGCTTTTGCCTCCATGACCTTCGCCACAATTCGGTCGTCCGCCTCGGAGGAGACCCTCAACAGATCAGCCCGAGCCTCCTTGTGCTTCGCCTCGGCAGCAATGCGAGCAGCCTCAGCCTCCTCCAGGCGCGAATGAAGCTCCTGGTCGCTCGCGCGGGACTCCTCCAAGACCGACTCCAATTCGCCCAGCTTGGCTTCAAGAGATCGGGTTCGGTTGCGGGCGTTGTCGGCTGACCGCTGGGCCTTCTCCCACCTCTCCCGGAAGTCGGCAGCCTTCCGGGACTGCTTTTCGGCCCGCTCCTCCGCCTTCCTGACCTCGCTTTCGAGACCCGAGGCAACCTTGAGTTGCTCCTGAGCCTCCAACAGTTGCCTCTCGAGGGTGGCGGGAACCTCGTGCATGCGGCAGAGAACCTGGAAGGCCGTCAGGGCGCGCCATGAGTTCGGCACCAGTTGCGTCGGCGCCACTCTTAAACCCCGAAGCACCTGCACAACTAAGTCCGAGGGGGGAAAGCGGAACCCGGCCCGAAGGATGTCCTCGTTGATGGCGACCTTCCCTGGAGGAGGATGGGACATCCTCTCCTCAGGCCCCGGGAGCGTAACGTTGCAGGCTTCGGGAAGGTGGTACCGGGCCACGAACCTATCTAGGTCTTCGGGGACCAGATCCGACTGAATGCGGTCCGCTCTTACTTCGTCCATACCTAATGGCAAGTGGATCTACGGTCAGGACGGGGCCAAGAAGGGAGAAAGGACCGGAACGACTGAAGTACACTAATACGGAAGGAGAAAGTATGGAGAGCCCTAAATTGAAGAATGGGGCAACTCACCGGAAGGGAAGGAAGAACGGCTCCGAGAGCGTCAAAGGAGGAGCGAGCAAACAGTCCGACGGCAACGACAGCAGCGCAAGGGAGAAACTCGAAGATGCCTGCGAAGAGAAAAGCGGACGGGGGAGGGCCCCCGGTTAAATAGGCGGAAAGGCGGGTGACGCCTCGGTGACGCCAGAGGACTCCTGGCTGCTGAAGGATCGCTCGCGCCCCAAAGGCGAATCGACGCCATTAAGGAAGGATGTCCGCCGAAATCCGCAGACTGCCAGATCAGCGACAACCGCTATACGCCATAAAGGAGGCGGGGAGCTCGAAGCGCGCGCGCCTTTCCGAGGGATGGCGGCAATCTCGAAGCATCACTCCCTTCACCCGTTCCCCTCCTGGTTCCTGGCTCGGAAGTGGGGGGCTACTGTTACGAGGGAATTTAGCCACCATGCCCCACGTGACCGGCACGCGCGCCCAGGAAGACTACGGCAGTCCCTTGATCCAGCAATCCGACCCCGAGTCGGATATCTTCGGCTCCGCAGCCCGACCCCGAGTCGGCTGCCCCTTGATCCAGCAATCCGACCCCGAGTCGGATATCTTCGGCTCCGCAGCCCGACCCCGAGTCGGCTGCCCCTTGATCCAGCAATCCGACCCCGAGTCGGATATCTTCGGCTCCGCAGCCCGACCCCGAGTCGGCTGCCCCCTGATCCAGTCATCCGACCCCGAGTCGGCAATCTCTCGACAACAACAGACTGTTCCTCTGAGGCACGCCGCGGCCCCCTGCTCCACTACTCCCTGCAACGGCCGTATCCGGCGCTGCCCCACGATCCCCTGTAACAGCCGTACAAAGCGGAGCTCCACTATGCCCTGCCAGGGCCGTACCCAGCGCTGCCCCACGACGCCCTGTAACGGCCATGTCAGTGGCAGCCCCATCGTGCCACACGATGACGAATCCCTGGAAAAACCCCCCAGCCTGATATATATGAGGCTGGGGGGGAAGGGGGAGGGTAAGCAAAGGTTTTCCAGAGTATTCTCTTATCCGTTACTACTATCTCTCCTTCTCCTTCAATCTCCTCTGACTTGATCGTCGGAGGGCCCCCACTACCCCAGTGGTGGTGCGAGGCTTGCCTGCAGGTTTCCCGGTGGAAGGTGGAGCGCAATCAACCCAACTCCAAGGGAACCCCGTTCACACCGCTGTGCCAATCATTCTCAGTTTGGACCACCAGCAACACCTGCAGTTGTGGATCTTCCTAGAGCTTCGCGTGGACTATCCGTAGAGGCCGGACATGTGTGCGGCTATACAAGGTGATCAAGGCATCATCAAAATTCTCAAAGCAAAAAGGTATGAGATCTGATCTCATTAAAAATTAAAATTAGAAATCAACAGGTTGCTGAAATTCTGCATGACTACATGTTGACATAGAATCATTGTTGGGAACCCGCCCATGCCGCTGATATTTCAAAAATAAAATCAGATGGCAGCGAAAGAGGCATGTGCGGGATCGACGTTCATCTCATGAACGTTGTTTCATGAACCGTTCGTAGATAGGTAAGGATTAAAAACTTTTAATAACTTTAAGAAGATCAGATCTTCACCTTGTGCGGGTAGATGATCACTACAAATCTGAGTTCGTGGTTTTAGGAAGAGGGTTCGCTTGAAGCCGTTCAAGTGCCCGGCCTCTACGGGTGTCCACACGGAGCAGAGATCCGATCAAAGCTCTCTAGTCTTCCCAGGGTGCTAGCTCCCTTGCAAAGACTTCTTTTGATGGCTGATTTCCTCTCTATCAATCAACCCTTGATTGTGCTTGAGAGGAGGAAGAAGAAGAAGCAACCAATGAAGAAGAACACAGCCCCTGCAGCCCTCTTTCTTTTCCCTGCGTTGGAAGGAAGAAGGGAGGAAGAGGATGCCGCCAACACCTTAGACTTGTTTTTCCTTGCTTGCGGCTGAACCAAGAGGAGAGGAGAGGGAGGCGTACGGCAGCAAGGAGAGGGAGAGCACTCACTAGGGCGCCGGCCTCATGCCTCCTTATAAAGCCATCTAGGGCTCCTACAAATTTGGAGCCCTAGACAAGTTTCCAAAGAGGGGGCGCCGGCCCCCTCTCTTCATGCCGCACCATGAGATCAAAAGAGGAGGGGCGTGAGCCCCTCCCTTTTATGTTGCCCTAATCCTCATTAAGTAAGGCTTTGGTTGCCCTAATGTGGTCAAGCCCTAATCCAATTAGGCTTAGCCCAAGGGTGAACCAATTTGGATCCAATCTAGGTAAGTCCTAATCTAATTAGAACTTAAATCAATTTTGACTCAGTTGAACTCTTCAATCCTAATCCAATTAGGAGTCTTATTGATTCATTAGATTAATAATTAATTGTGACTTAAGAAACTCTAATCCAAATTAGGACATATTTAATTTTAGTCCTAATCCAATTAGGACTCTTATTTGAATTCGAAGTCCTAATCCAATTAGGTCTTCTAGGAATCCTATTACAAGTAGGAATCCAATTTTAATTCAAAACTCCTAATCTAATTAGGATTGTAGGAATCCTATTTCAAGTAGAAATCCCAGTCCTACTCCAACTAGGATTTTCAGTCCTAATCCAATTAGGACTCTAGGAATCCTACTCAAAGTAGGACTCTTGTTTCAAGTCCAATTAATTAATTCCCTTTGTTCCTTCTTCAACTGAATATCAATCGAATTGATTACTTGTGATTCCTAATCACGATCCAACCATCGGATCGGTCAATACTTCTAGTATGTGTGACCCCATAGGTTCTACTCTGACTGGTAGTGAGATATATTATGATCTCTATCATAATATCATTGAAAACTCCTTTCAATGGATTGGAACGATTCCAACTCTACTCATTAGGGTTTATCGATCATCGAGATAATCCCTGTGAGTCCCACCATCCACCAGTGACACCTAGCAGCATGTAGTGGCTACCCAGTAGAATAGAATGATGAACCTCTAGGTGCAGTTATCATGTGATACAGTCCTACTATCGTGGATCCCTACAGGACGGAGGTCATGGATAACTCGTCAAACCCCATCGTCTGTCATATGTGAAGATTTATTCGACTTAAGTTCGAGAGTGGAAAACTCCTTCTCCACTGTGCATACTGCCCCGGCCGAGGTCTTACGAACTCAGTCTTATAAATCACATAGGATCTCTCCTTATCTATCAAGATCGATAGATTCCTTATAGGTGCATACCCTACTCCTACAGTGAACTTACTGCAGCCAATCTATACTGCATGGACCCATATGGCTAGAGACCATGTATGTGTGCAGTCAAACTACAATAACCTCACTGTGAGTAGCCGAAGCACCGCAGGTCAAAGGACCAGTCACACTACTGCAACATCAAGCAAGTCACTGACGAGTGGATAGACCGCCAAGTGACTTCTTGTATTGGTCACGCTCAGTACCCTTGTTCTTAACAAGCACCTGCACTATTACTTCAGTGTCGCTACACTGTGGACTCGAGTCTCGTCCATCCATAAGGAAAGTAATCTGTGCACTGATCTCATCGGATCGATCACCGTCCTCGTGATGATCCATCGATCAGGAGCGTTTAGAAATTAATCACTAATGATACATGGCTCAAATTCTCAACTCTTGAGAATATGCATCATCATCTTATTAATTTTTTGGACGATTCATAGACACAATAATAATATGAATGAAAAAGATGCCTTTCATTTATTCAATAATAATAAAGTCAAGTACAAATTATGTCCTAGAATTAATAATGTGTCAGCCAAAATTGGCTTCTAGAGTATACATCTAACAATCTCCCACTTGCACTAAAGCCAATCAGTCATATATCTTAGTCCCATCTTCTCAAGGTGGACTTCAGTCTTTTGCTGACTTAGCTGTTTAGTGAACGGGTCTGCCACGTTGTCCGCGGAGTCTACTCTCTGCACTTCGACATACTTCTTCTCAACATAGTCGCGTATGAGATGGAAGCGTCGCTCTATATGCTTGGACTTCTGATGAGACCTTGGCTCCTTAGCAAGGGCTATGGCGCCATTATTATCGCAGTAGAGTGTTATGGCATCTGATGACATTACATCCAATTCCGCAATGAATTTCTTGAACCAGAAGCCTTCCTTAGCAGCTTCGGAGGCGGCGATGTATTCAGCTTCCATAGTAGAATCAGCAATGATCGGTTGTTTGGAACTCTTCCAATTTACCGTACCACCATTGCACAAGAACACATATCCAGATGTTGACTTCCTATCATCGACATCAGTCATGAAGTCTGAATCTGTGTACCCTTCTACCTTTAACTCTGATGATCCTCCAAAGACTAAAAATAAATCTTTAGTTCTTCTCAAGTACTTAAGAATATTCTTCACAGTTGTCCAGTGTTCTTCACCTGGATTCGACTGATATCTGCTTGTGACACTCACAGCAAGAGCTATATCAGGTCGTGTACATAGCATGGCATACATGAGGCTCCCTATTGCCGATGCATAAGGGATCTTACTCATGCGTTGAATCTCTTCAGATGTGTTGGGGCACATCTTCTTGGAGAGATGAATTCCATGTCTTAGGGGTAAGAGACCCCTTTTAGAGTTTTCCATGCTGAACCTTTTCAGCACTTCCTCTATGTACATCTTCTGTGATAGGCCAAGCATCCTTTTAGATCTATCTCTATAGACCTTAATTTCCAAAATATAGGATGCTTCCCCAAGGTCTTTCATGGAGAATTCTTTTGACAACCAGACCTTGACCGAGGTTAGCATGGGAATATCATTCCCTATCAGGAGGATGTCGTCCATGTACAGTACGAGAAATACGACAGCGCTTCCACTAACCTTTTTGTAAACACACGGTTCCTCTTCATTTTTGATGAAATCAAACGTTTTGATTGCGTCATCGAAACGAGTGTTCCAACTCCGAGATGCTTGTTTTAGTCCATAAATGGACCTTTGCAGCTTGCAGACCTTGTGATCTCCATCACTGGAAGTGAAACCCAAAGATTGTTCCATATAGATATCTTCTTCAAGATATCCATTTAGGAAAGCAGTTTTCACATGCATCTGCCAGATTTCATAATCATGAAATGCTGCAATGGCAAGCAATGTTCGGATGGATTTTAGCATGGCTACAGATGAAAAGGTCTCCTGATAGTCAATGCCTTCGCGCTGACTATACCCTTTCGCCACAAGCCTTGCCTTATAGGTCTCTACCTCTCCATCCGAACCTATTTTCTTTTTGTAGATCCATTTGCATCCAATAGGTACAATACCTTCTGGTGGGTCTACTAAGGTCCAGACTTGGTTGGAATGCATGGAGTCTAACTCTGACTTCATGGCTTCCAGCCATTTTTCGGAATCGATATCAGATATCGCCTCGTCGTAGGTTTTGGGATCTTGTGTATGATCCCTATCTCCCATTAGGAACATTTCCTCGGTATCCTCTTCTAGTATACCTACGTATCTATCGGAAGGATGGGAGACCCTACTAGATCTACGAGGTGGTCGAGGGACATCGTGTACTGGCTCTGTATGAATGGGTTCGATAGGATCCATGACTCGTTGCTTTTCAGAGACTTTCTCTTCAAGCTCAATTTTCCTCCCACTGCCTCTGTCAAGGATAAACTGATTTTCCAAGAAGATGGCATGACGGCTCACAAACACATTGTGCTCCTCTGAGACGTAAAAATTGTATCCTAATGACTCTTTAGGATATCCTATAAAACGAGCACTTATGGTCCTAGCCTCTAGTTTGTCTGCCTGTAGTCTTTTGACGTGGGCCGGACATCCCCAAATCTTGAGATGACCAAGACTTGGTTTCTTACCATGCCATATCTCATACGGTGTGGTAGGAACGGATTTAGAGGGAACCCTATTCAGTAGATATACTGCGGTAAGTAAGGCATCTCCCCAAAGAAACATCGGTAGATCAGTGAAGCTCATCATGGACCGGACCATATCCAATAGAGTCCGATTTCTCCTCTCTGACACCCCGTTAAGTTGAGGTGTACCCGGAGGAGTCCATTGTGAGACTATGCCATTGTCCTTGAGATAGTCCCGGAATTCTCCACTAAGGTATTCTCCTCCTCGATCTGATCGAAGAGCCTTAAGGGGTTTTCCAGTTTGTTTTTCTACTTCATTTCTGAACTCTTTGAACTTTTCGAAAGATTCAGATTTGTGTCTCATAAGATAGACATACCCATACCGTGAATAATCATCGGTAAAGGTAATGAAGTACGAATAACGTCCCCTGGCTAGCACATCGAATGGGCCACATACATCTGTATGTACTAGGGTAAGTATTTCAGTGGTCCTCTCCCCATGTCCTACAAAGGGCAATCTAGCCATTTTTCCTTGAAGACAGGATTCGCAAACTGGATATGACTCGGAAGTCAATGAGCCGAGAAGCCCATCTTTATCCATTTTGTTCATTCTGTCCTCTCCAATATGGCCAAGCCTGAGGTGCCACAAATATTTTTGGTTTATCTCATCCCTGGACCTTTTGGATCCTTTGGCATTCACTACTTGCTCAGACACATTTATAGATACATCCATATACAAATGATAGAGACTGTCAATCATAAAACCACGTGCGACTATTTTATTTTTGAAATAAATAGAACAGCAGTCTTTGTCAAATGTAAAAACATGACCTTCCTGTGCTAGACATGAAACAGAAATCAAATTTCTGCTAGCAGCAGGTACATAATAGCAGTCTCTAAGTAATAAACTAAAATCAGACGGTAGTCGCAGATGGTAGGTGCCCACAGCCACAGCAGCAACTTTTGCCCCGTTGCCAATCCGAAGGGTTACCGCACCTTCCGCCAGCCTTCTACTTTCCTTTAGACCCTGCATGGTAGTGCACAGATGAGCACTAGAACCAGAATCTATAACCCAACTAGAAGTAGAAGAAACCGTTAGATTAGTTTCAATTATGAGCAAGTCTATACCTTCTGAAGGTGTGTCACCTTTCTTGTTCTTCAGGCTCTCGAAGTATGAAGGACAGTTTCTCTTCCAGTGGCCGTCGACATTGCAGTAGAAACATTTTTCTTTGTCATTAGCCTTTTTCTTTTGAACTTCCTTCTTTGGCTTCTTGTCTTTCTTTTGCTTCTTCGCAGGCTTATTTTTCTTCCAAGTAGACTTTCTCTTGGAACCAGAAGTCAACTCAGCAGCAAGGACATTGCCCCTTGAACCTTTCAAGGCTTCCTCAGCAGTTACCAACATATTTATCAGTTCAGTCTTAGTGCATTCAATCTTATTCATGTGGTAGTTTACTATAAACTGACCAAATGAATCAGGAAGGGATTGAAGGATCGGATCAACTTGCAATTCCTTGTGCATGTTCATACCGAGCTTCTCAAGCTCCTCAAGGTCCTTGATCATAGTCAGACCGTGATCATGGACGGACTGCCCTTCGCGCATCTTTGTCTTGAAGAGCCTCTTGGACACTTCAAAACGAGCTGTGCGACTCTGCTCACCATACAACTCTTGCAGGTGTGCTAGTATGTCCCTAGCAGTCTTGAGATTCTCATGCTGGCATTGGAGTTCATTGGACATGGATGCCATCATATAGCACTTGACTCTAATGTCATCATCCATCCACTTTTGATGCATCTGTCGCTGAACATCAGTAGGACGTGCTGGTAGTGTGGGGATATTTGAATCGAGTATGTAGCCTATTTTCTCACAGCTCAAAACAATTTTGAGATTTCTAAGCCAGTCCTTGTAATTTGTACCGGTCAATCGGTTGGTCTCAAGAATACGGGTCAAAGGGTTTGAGGCTGACATTATGATCTGCAGAGAGTAAAGATTCTAGTTAGACTTTTGTACTTGATCCTTAATCTATTCTAAGGACTTTTAGAACGAATGTACCTCCCACTATTTTCTCGAATTCCTCACACTCCCCTAGTAGGAAAACGGAAATCTTACACGACTAGGGTTTCTAGTGGGTACTGCGGTTCCACCAATTTACATGCCACCTTACCTAACAGTTATTGGTGACACATAGATTGATGAATGTACAAATCTTGTACAATGCTTCTCAAGCATGTTGCAGTGCAACTTGGTCTCTAAGCCATGAAAACCTCTCCTAACAGTTATTGGTCCCATTTCTTAGTTAAGTCAGACCCACCGTATAACCGTAGGAATAAAGTTGTCATTGGGTCCTCACCTAACAGTTATTGGTGCCCAACCCCACCTTTACCCTACAACATCTCATGTTTATAGAGAGGTCCAGCCCCCCGATGCAACTTGCCCACTGTGTCCAGCCGAGACAAATCAACATCAGAAAGACCTTAGCAGCTCTACTACAGTGGAAGACCTATTGACTTAATATTGGTTAATCAGGTCTTAGTGTTTGCAACTTGAGCTCTTCATAAGAGGTAATCGAACAATTGGCTAGGTAAGCAGGTGGGAGGCTTCCCTTACTCAGAGAGTAAGGTCCTAATTAAGTAACCACCTTTCATGCTTTCCTAGACACCAATTAGATCAATTAATCTAATATGACTTGCTCATGTCGGTTCACTCTCGACGTGATTGAGGAGGTTATAGTTTAGGTCTCATTTGGTTTGCTACATCACATGTAACCCTATCTACCCGACTCACATTCACATCACATGCAAACGGCACATTGCAGGCAGTTATAATCGTAGCAATAATTAAAGCTAAATTTTAAATAGGTGATGATCATGGATTCTAGTTAGGTCGTATTACAAGCACATGCACGTCAATCGATCAACTAGTCTTCAACTCTTGAATTGGTTCCAAGCCTCCTTGACTCGATCCTTGATCATGGATTCTAGTTAGGTCGTATTACAAGCACATGCATCATCTTCGACTTGATCGTTGACGTACATCACATCATAGATATACAACAAGATATAAAATAAAAATAAAAATAAATTACATCCCCTTTTAGGAGGCATGCAGGCCTCTCAAAACATCAAATAAGATGCATGCAAGCATTTGAAAAATTACATGACATTACAGATCACATCGCAGGTCATTACATTTGATACCAAAAGGGTTTGAATCCTATGATCATCACCACATGCAGCAATTATAATTTTCATATCTGAAAACTAATTGATTATCTTATGACATAGGTTGCTGATCATGCTAATCATGATTCTAAACTTTGTAATTCCATTAACAATGCAATTAGAATCATCCTTTTATCATATAAAAATCAGCATGCAAAAATCAGCACCCTAGGAAAAATCTGCATGCAGAAAATTTTCAGCATGCATGATCATTCAATTTTCAGATCTAATAAGCCTATTTATAATTAATTCTTACCTTAATCTACGAAGCCTAGGCTCTGATACCACTGTTGGGAACCCGCCCATGCCGTTGATATTTCAAAAATAAAATCAGATGGCAGCGGAAGAGGCATGTGCGGGATCGACGTTCATCTCATGAACGTTGTTTCATGAACCGTTCGTAGATAGGTAAGGATTAAAAACTTTTAATAACTTTAAGAAGATCAGATCTTCACCTTGTGCGGGTAGATGATCACCGCAAATCTGAGTTCGTGGTTTTAGGAAGAGGGTTCGCTTGAAGCTGTTCAAGTGCCCGGCCTCTACGGGTGTCCACACGAAGCAGAGATCCGATCAAAGCTCTCTAGTGTTCCCGGGGTGCTAGCTCCCTTGCAAAGACTTCTTTTGATGGCTGATTTCCTCTCTATCAATCAACCCTTGATTGTGCTTGAGAGGAGGAAGAAGAAGAAGCAACCAATGAAGAAGAACACAGCCCCTGCAGCCCTCTTTCTTTTTCCTGCGTTGGAAGGAAGAAGGGAGGAAGAGGATGCCGCCAACACCTTGGACTTGTTCTTCCTTGCTTGCGGCTGAACCAAGAGGAGAGGAGAGGGAGCCGTACGGCAGCAAGGAGAGGGAGAGCACTCACTAGGGCGCCGGCCTCATGCCTCCTTATAAAGCCATCTAGGGCTCCTACAAATTTGGAGCCCTAGACAAGTTTCCAAAGAGGGGGCGCCGGCCCCCTCTCTTCATGCCGCACCATGAGATCAAAAGAGGAGGGGCGTGAGCCCCTCCCTCTTATGTTGCCCTAATCCTCATTAAGTAAGGTTTTGGTTGCCCTAATGTGGTCAAGCCCAAATCCAATTAGGCTTAGCCCAAGTGTGAACCAATTTGGATCCAATCTAGGTAAGTCCTAATCTAATTAGAACTTAAATCAATTTTGACTCAATTGAACTCTTCAATCCTAATCCAATTAGGAGTCTTATTGATTCATTAGATTAATAATTAATTCTGACTTAAGAAATCCTAATCCAAATTAGGACATATTTAATTTTAGTCCTAATCTAATTAGGACTCTTATTTGAATTCGAAGTCCTAATCTAATTAGGTCTTCTAGGAATCCTATTCCAAGTAGGAATCCAATTTTAATTCAAAACTCCTAATCTAATTAGGATTGTAGGAATCCTATTTCAAGTAGGAATTCCAGTCCTACTCCAACTAGGATTTTCAGTCCTAATCCAATTAGGACTCTAGGAATCCTACTCGAAGTAGGACTCTTGTTTCAAGTCCAATTAATTAATTCCCTTTGTTCCCTCTTCAACTGAATATCAATCGAATTGATTACTTGTGATTCCTAATCACGATCCAACCATTGGATCGGTCAATACTTCTAGTGTGTGTGATCCCATAGGTTCTACTCTGACTGGTAGTGAGATATATTATGAACTCTATCATAATATCATTGAAAACTCCTTTCAATGGATTGGAACGATTCCAACTCTACTCATTAGGGTTTATCGATCATCGAGATAATCCCTGTGAGTCCCACCATCCACCAGTGACACCTAGCAGCATGTAGTGGCTACCCAGTAGAGTAGAATGATGAATCTCTAGGTGCAGTTATCATGTGATACAGTCCTACTATCGTGGATCCCTACAGGACGGAGGTCATGGACAACTCGTCAAACCCCATCGTCCGTCATATGTGAAGATTTATTCGACTTAAGTTCGAGAGTGGAAAACTCTTTCTCCACTGTGCATACTGCCCCGGCCGAGGTCTTACGAACTTAGTCTTATAAATCACATAGGATCTCTCCTTATCTATCAAGGTCGATAGATTTCTTATAGGTGCATACCCTACTCCTACAGTAAACTTACTGCAGCCAATCTACACTGCATGGACCCATATGGCTAGAGACCATGTATGTGTGCAGTCAAACTACAATAACCTCACTGTGAGTAGCCGAAGCACCGCAGGTCAAAGGACCAGTCACACTACTGCAACATCAAGCAAGTCACTGACGAGTGGATAGACATCCAAGTGACTTCTTGTATTGGTCACGCTCAGTACCCTTGTTCTTAACAAGCACCTGCACTATTACTTCAGTGTCGCTACACTGTGGACTCGAGTCTCGTCCATCCATAAGGAAAGTAATCTGTGCACTGATCTCATCGGATCGATCACCGTCTTCGTGATGATCCATCGATCAGGAGCGTTTAGAAATTAATCACTAATGATACATGGCTCAAATTCTCAACTCTTGAGAATATGCATCATCATCTTATTAATTTCTTAGACGATTCATAGACATAATAATAATATGAATGAAAAAGATGCCTTTCATTTATTCAATAATAATAAAGTCAAGTACAAATTATGTCCTAGAATTAATAATGTGTCAGCCAAAATTGGCTTCTAGGGCATATATCTAACAATCATGCCTACTTGTTTAGAATAAATGTTTAAAGTTCTGGATCTATTTTTGTTGTAGAGATATGATCTCTAGCATGCATAGGAATTAAATAGTTTAATTCATGCTTCCGCTGCACTTAATTAAAAATATATGCATGCGACCACCAGGGTTTCCAACAGTGGTATCAGAACCAGGTTCAAAGTAGTTTAAACATTTATGCCTAAAACAAGTTTTCTAATCCTAGTAGTCAAGTAATCTGATTGGAATGATCACCAAGCCGTCCGGTCATAGGAGAAAGAAGGGTTCATAACCCTCTTTTGCCATTCAATGGGATCTCTTATGGCGTGTAGGGGTGCCACTGTGATTCAATCCTTGAAGATGAACCACAAAAAGAAGATTAAAAGTAGTTTTAATCTTTGTAATTAAATCTAAAATTATGGATATGTTTAGATCAGATTTAAAAGAGATTTATGATTGATTTAGTTGCTATTTTTACATGATTAATTAGATCTGAAAAATAGAATGCATGTGATGCATGAGATCTAGGTAAATTCATGTTGATGTATATATGTGATATAAAGAACATGAATAAATTGATAAGTGCTTAATAATTCATAATTTAGTTATCTTTCCATAGCACTTATCAATGTTCTTAAACTAATAAATACATATTTTACCATGAAATTGAATAAACATTGAAATAAATTTAAAATATGGTAAGAAGTAAATAATTCTTTTCTTAAAACAGACTCTGAACTCGTCTCTCTCCTGGTTGCGATCTTTCATGAAAACAGGGGATTGGGTTGATCCGGTTTAGTAACCTGATGGAGTTGTAATCAAGCTAAGGCTATAATTAAATAGGTTTTGGTCCTGATTAGATAATTGTTTTTGTATGGAAAAAAGGTTTGATTAACCTTTTTTATTAAGTCTCGGTCTTGTTTTTGGTCTTGTCGAGTCCGGTCTGAAGCATTTTAGCAAGAATTAAATTTAAAAGACATTGGGCTCGAGAACAAGTTCAAGCAAATCAACGATCATGACCCACCTCAAATCTAAAGCCAATTCTCAACCAATTCCTTACCTGCCTTCGTATAAAATTTATATTTTTTAAAACTAAAAAAAATAAAAAATAATTAAATATCCACAGTAATTTTGAAAAAAAAATACTATAATCACTGTTCATATGAACAGTGTTCCATGAAAACACTGTTCATATGAACAGTGTTAAAAAAAAATAATAATAATAATAAAAAATAATTCACTGATTATCTTCTCCTTTCCAGCGCTGCAACAGGAGACTTCTTCCCCAAATCGGCCAGCCATTCTTCCATTCCTTCCCACCCGTCCGCGTATCATCCCGCGTGCCATCCCCTGGTATTCCGCCATCAGCCGGTGCAGCCAGCGACCACTCCTCCGCGATCCTGGCCTTCCGTGATCAGCGACCCAGCTGCGTCGAAATCCCTGCATCCCCGCCTCCGCACTGCCGTTCCGAGCGTCCGAGACAAGCTCCGCATCCTCCCAGCGTATCACGCCATGGATCCGGCCACCTTATTCTTCCGCCCGTGACGCCTCCGACCCAGCAATCACCCAGCATCCAAGCATCTGCGTCGTCTCCCCTTCCGGATTGATCCCTAGCACCAAGCCGTGATCGGCTCCCAACAGCCGATAACCCAGCTCGGCATCCATCTCCAGCTCTGTCCCCGTCTTCTCCGAGATCCAGACATTCCGCATCAGCCTCCCATCGATCCCTCGGCCATCTCGTCTTCTTCCATCCACCACCCGTTGATCCAGCGGCCATCTCCATTTTCGGCCATCTACAGTCAATCCGGCGCTCCACGGGCCACGTATTCCTCCCAAGATCCAGCCATTTCCAAGGATTGACTCCCTTCATCCTCTATAAAAGGAGGAGGGTGGCCATCGACTGGGGAGGGCTGGGTTGAGAAAACTGGGGAGACCCCCTGTTTTGGTGAAAAGAAGAAGAAAACCGAGAGGGAAAAAGAGAAAAAGAAATAAAAAAAGAGAGAAAGGAGGGGGACAGAGAATAGTTTTGGATATTTTGGGAATAATGGGAGGTGATCAATTTCATTTGAAGATGGGAGGTCGTCCGGAAGCCATGCGCGGCTAAACGTCTAGTCTAGGGCTGGATGAAGCCCTAGCATTGTATCAGGACATTGTAGTTCTTATTTTTTTAATTATTTTGGAGCTTGTTTAAATTCTTATTTTTAATGAAATATTCCTTTATAATATTTAAACTTTGAGCATGCTAGTTACTAATCATGTTTGCTAAAGTAGTCTAAGATGATCCATGCCTAGGAAGATGAAGTGTGCTGCATCCTAGATTAGCATACTTAGGTAGACACTTCATGCTACACCGAAGATGGATCTTCCTAACACTCTTTATGCTTTTATTTTAAACGGCTTGTAGCCAATTTGCATGCCTCTCCAAAAGATAAAAATTAAGAACACAGTCCCTAATGCAATGCTACGCGGTGGATTCCAAACCCTAGATCTATCTACTTTGATAAATTTCAATTCGTACTCATAGATTAATTTAGTTAAATCAAGTTAGCAAATCCTTCTTCTTGATTTATTTTTAAAAGAAAAATAACTTATTCTTCAATCCCTGTGGACCGACACCCGTAATCACTATCCTACAGGATACGTGCTATTGCGTTGTTTATTTTCAAAATTGAAAGAACCGATCAATTTTTGGCGCCGTTGCCGGAGATTGCTAGCATAGTTATTTTTCCTATCATTAAAAAAAATTAAAAAAAAACTTTTTTAAATATATATATATCTAAAATAAAAATATTTTCTATTGTTGTTACTTTTCTTATCTTTTTTTTCTCTCTCTTACTAAATTTTAATTTTTCTTTTTATATTATTTGATCAGGAATCGAGCAAAAAAATCTGGGATGATCAAAAAGAGAACTGCTGGAAAAGGAATGCTGTAGAGGTTTGCCTAAAAAAAAAAATTTAAATTGCTGGAGAAATTTTCTTTGGTAACCTCTAAACCTTTCTTATTTAAATTAATTATTAGCTTGAAATTTTGCGGTGATTGTTTGATTTTAATTTCAGCAAAAGTGTGAATGCATGCTTGATACATATACACAAATTAATCCGCACATAGTAAGGGCAATCACCCCAACAAGATAAGAGCCGGATTTCATCACCGGATTCTTGCCCAACTTAGGTGAACTCAATCTCACATAGTGTCACTTTAATTAAAATCAATTAGACGTTGGCTCCTAGGGACATTCGAGCTCAATAGGATGAAGATCACCGAAAGTTGCACCAATTTGGCTCTGTGGCTTAGTTGATCTCTAGGCAAGCTTTGTCCCTATAAGGAAGACAGTTCATCTGTTCGAGGCAAGTGGGTTTTAAGTGGGACCTTTGCGAACGCATCGTGACCCCTCTACTTACCTGGGAGCTTACCTGGTCAACTCGGTTCATTAGACTGGATTGGAGGCTTAGGTGCCCTCTTCAAAACAGTTAGGAGTTGTCTAGTGAATTTAGGACAAATACAAGGATTGATGTGTTTATCTTTTATTGCATGCTTGACTGATCAAGTACTAGTGTATGCAAGGGAGTCGTTCTAGAGTACGTGACCTATTACCTTTTGACCCTGAAATAGAACGGACCCTTAGGAATATTCGAGCTGAGATCAGAACATTAGAATCATCCCCACCTCTTGAGATGGCTGAAGAACAACCCAAAATCCTGAGGGAGTACTTTACTCCCACCATTTACACTTCCCCATCTTGCATTCGATTACCTGAAGTAGCAGCTGTACAATATGAAATAAAATCTAGTGTGATCCAAATGCTCCCATCTTTTTATGGGCTCACCAATGAAGACCCATATAAACACCTAGATGAATTCCTTGAGATTTGCACCACTGTCAAGATTCAGAACTTCACTGATGATGCTCTGAAACTTAGATTATTCCCCTTCTCCCTTAAAGATAGAGCCAAACAATGGCTGAATTCTTTAGAAGCTAACTCGATTCCTTCTTGGGATCAAATGCAACAAGAATTCCTTAAAAAATACTTTCCCATAGGAAGAACGAACCAGTTTAGACGTGCTATTACAAGCTTCTCCCAAACCGAGGGAGAAGAATTTCATGAAACTTGGGAGAGATTTCGGGAGCTAATCCGTAAATGCCCTCATCATCAAATACCTAAGTGGCAGCTAGTGCAATGTTTCTATGACAGATTGACTGAACGAAACCGTCAGATGATCGATGCTGCATGCGGGGGGACTTTCATGCTTCAAAATGAGCATGAAGCATGGCAATTATTTGAAAATCTTAATGAAAACTCCCTCCACTATGCTTCTTGTTCTCGTCAAGCACCCCTGAATTCTCAAAGAAAAGGGACCATTTGTGAAATAAGTCATTCTATGGACTTGTCTAGCAAGGTAGATGCATTGTCCCATAAGATTGACCAACTGATGATAGATGGGCATTACATGAACTCTTCCCAAGCACAAGTGTGTACTATCTGTTCTAGCCCATCCCACCCTATTCATGAGTACCCTTCAGCGTCCCAATTCCTCGAACTCGTGCAAGAACACATCAATGCTGCTCAAACACAGCCTAGACCGGGTACTGACCCATTTTTCAATACATATAATCCGGGATGGCGAAATCATCCAAACTTTTCTTGGAAGCAGCAAGCTTCGAACATAGCCCAACCCTATTTCCAAAATTTTCAAAATCCTCAGAATTTTCAAACCCCACAAAATATTCATCCCTACCGTCCCTCGATTCAATTTCAACACACTCCTCCTCCACCCCAAAGAAACACAGCCTTTGAGGAGAAAGTGTTGAACGCCCTTCAAGGTTTGGAAACCATTACACAATTGGTGCACTCTCACACGCAATCCATCGCCAAGCTAGAATCCCAAATGGGGCAACTAGCTAATGCACTGAACAAGCGAGAGGAAGGAAAGCTTCCAAGCCAACCACTAAGTAATCCTAGGGGACAATATATGGCTCAAGAAAATCAATTAAATGCAATTCATCATAAACAAGCCAATGCTTTGACTACCCTAAGGAGTGGACGTGTAGTAGACAATAAGATTGGGGAAGATAATAAGGAAGATGAAGAAGAGGATAGACATGTGTCAAATAAAAATCTAAAACCTTCTTCTTCTTCTTCAGCTAGTCCACCTTCTGCCAAAACTCACATCCCAAAGGCCCCATTTCCTGAAGCTCTTAATTCACCCTCTCCCTTTGGCAAGAAGGAAACTTCACTAGAGGAGATGATGGAGGTTTTCAAACAAGTTAAAATCAACCTTCCACTTCTTGATGCTATTAGACAAGTTCCCTCCTATGCCAAATTTTTCAAAGACCTTTGTACCCAAAAGCGAAAATCTAGGACACATGTGCCTAGAAAGGTCTTCCTAACTGAGCAAGTGAGTTCTATTCTCCAACACAACACCCCTCCGAAATTCAAAGATCCTGGTGCTCCCACCATCTCCTGTGTCTTAGGAAATAATTTCATTGATCGAGCACTCTTAGATCTAGGGGCAAGTGTCAACCTTTTACCTTATTCAGTTTATGAGAAACTTGGTTTAGGTGAGTTAAAACCAACCTCGGTATCCCTTCAATTGGCTGATCGATCTGTAAAAACACCACGTGGGATAATTGAAGATGTTCTTGTCAATGTAGACAAATTCTATTTTCCAGTAGATTTTATCGTCCTTGATATGGAACATGAACCTAATCCTAAGAAACAAATCCCCGTGATCCTTGGGCACCCCTTTTTAGCAACAACCAATGCATGCATCAATTGTAGAACAGGGGTAATGAACATATCATTTGGGAACATGAAGGTAAAATTAAATGTGTTCAATGCGGCCGACCAACCCGCGAGGAAAGTTGAGTGTTTTATGATAGACAAAATAGATGACCTCATAGAAGGAGATGCAAAAACTATCTCATTGTGTCTAGCTGAAGACAATAAACTTAGCGCTTGTTGGGAGGCAACCCAATTCTCTTAGATTTCTTTAACATTGAGGACAATGTTAGATTTTGGTTTGGGGGTATTTTTAAGTATTTTTAATCATTTTTGTTTTGTTTGCATCTCTTGCATTCGTTTTCACTTCATAATGTCAGGTTTATCGAAAAAAATATTTTTTTTAAAAACAATTGTGTTCATTTTTATTTTATAAATTAAAAAAATAAAATAAATAATAATAATAACAATAATAATAATAATAAATTTAAAAAAAATATTTTTTTAACCTAATTTCTATACATGAATGCGAGAATGATAAACACACAGGGTATATAAAATCTAAAAAACCCAATGACTAGTCGAAAGTAATACAAATTTAAGTTCTTTTTATTAAGTCTCTCTTAGGGAGTTGTAAGCTAATTAATACTTTGGAATTTCACTACACACTGGCCGACCCTTCTAAGGTCTAGGCTCGACATTATGTTGATAGTATAGTAGCAACCTTGGATCCTGATGAATCATACTTATCTAATCCAAAAAAAAAAAATATCATCAATAAAAATGGATTTAGTCAGGAACATCGAAAAGGGCTACCTATTGTCAAAGGTCAAGTGGGCTTGTGATGAAGACTCTGAGCATAAGTCCGTAGGAGAGTCTTGATGCCCAACACCTTATGCCAACTGGTGTGAGAGTTGTCGACTGATTGCTCGTTACACAGAGAAATCACCACAAGAGTAAAAGTACACAATTTATGATATTAAAAAAAAAGAAGACAATAGTGTGAAAGCCATCGTTGTAAAAATTCGAGTAAACTGGAATATTATAGATAAAGCCCATGAGGTACTAAAGTAAACATCCACAAGTCTCGAAATCCTGCTGATAAGATGATTTTGAATCAGTGAGCAGGTCTTTTCGACCAATCCTTGGAAACTACTAGTATTAGCAATATTTTGGAGATCCGAACTCTTAGCTTGTGTACGGTCCAGATTTCACCGAGCACTTCAGTATAAATAAATCTTACAACTCCCTAAACGGAAACTTAATGACTTTAGCTAAGATTGCATACTAACCTAGAATTTGGGCTGACTTAGTAAATAAAACCGTGTGTGCTTTGAAATTCTTATCATTTATGTATCTTAAATTAGATTTTAATTAAAAAAAGAGTTTTTGAAATTCTTAGCTAGTATGCACTTGGAATTTGATTTTTATCAATCGATTTAAAAAAAAAACAACAACAACAAATTAATCATAACAATAAATGATATTGAAGTTTGTGGGTATCTTCACTGGAAACCCTCACGAGACTATAACTCGTCCACTAGGGTAATCTAGAGGTTTAAAGCCTTGTTGCATATGGTAAATGCAATCGCGATGCCTGCGAAAGTGAGTTAGAGTTTTTTTTTTCTAATTTTATTTTGCTTGGGGACTAGCAAAGTATAGGTTTGGGGGTGTGATAAGTGCTTAATAATTCATAATTTAGTTATCTTTCCATAGCACTTATCAATGTTCTTAAACTAATAAATACATATTTTACCATGAAATTGAATAAACATTGAAATAAATTTAAAATATGGTAAGAAGTAAATAATTCTTTTCTTAAAACAGACTCTGAACTCGTCTCTCTCCTGGTTGCGATCTTTCATGAAAACAGGGGATTGGGTTGACCCGGTTTAGTAACCTGATGGAGTTGTAATCAAGCTAAGGCTATAATTAAATAGGTTTTGGTTCTGATTAGATAATTATTTTTGTATAGAAAAAAGATTTGATTAACCTTTTTTATTAAGTCTCGGTCTTGTTTTTGGTCTTGTCGAGTCCGGTCTGAAGCATTTTAGCAAGAATTAAATTTAAAAGACATTGGGCTCGAGAACAAGTTCAAGCAAATCAACGATCATGACCCACCTCAAATCTAAAGCCAATTCCCAACCAATTCATTACCTGCCTTCGTATAAAATTTATATTTTTTAAAACTAAAAAAACTAAAAAATAATTAAATATCCACAGTAATTTCAGAAAAAAAATTACTAGAATCACTGTTCATATGAACAGTGTTCCGTGAAAACACTGTTCATATGAACAGTGTTAAAAAAAATAATAAAAAATAATTCACTGTTTATCTTCTCCTTCCCAGCGCTGCAACAGGAGACTTCTTCCCCAAATCGGCCAGCCATTCTTCCATTCCTTCCCACCCGTCCGCGTATCATTCCACGTGCCATCCCCGGGTATTCCGCCATCAGCCGGTGCAGCCAGCGACCACTCCTCCGTGATCCCGGCCTTCCGTGATCAGTGACCAAGCCGCGTCGAAATCCCTGCATCCCCACCTCCGCACTGCCGTTCCGAGCGTCCGAGACAAGCTCCGCGTCCTCCCAGCGTATCACGCCATGGATTCGGCCACCTTATTCTTCCGCCCGTGACGCCTCCGACCCAGCAATCACCCAGCATCCAAGCATCTGCGTCGTCTCCCCTTCCGGATTGATCCCTAGCACCAAGCCGTGATCGGCTCCCAACAGCCGATAACCCAGCTCGGCATCCATCTCTAGCTCTGTCCCCGTCTTCTCCGAGATCCAGACATTCCGCATCAGCCTCCCATCGATCCCGCAGCCATCTCGTCTTCTTCCATCCACCACCCGATCCAGCGGCCAGCTCCATTTCCGGCCATCTATAGTCAATCCGGCGCTCCACGGGCCACGTATTCCTCCCAGGATCCAGCCATTTCCACGGATTGACGCCCTTTATCCTCTATAAAAGGAGGAGGGTGGCCATCGGCTGGGGAGGGCTGGGTTGAGAAAACAGGGGAGACCCCCTGTTTCGGTGAAAAGAAGAAGAAAACCGAGAGGGAAGAAGAGAAAAAGAAATAAAAAAAGAGAGAAAGGAGGGGGAAAGAGAATAGTTTTGGATATTTTGGAAATAATGGGAGGTGATCAATTTTATTTGAAGATGGGAGGTCGTCCGGAAGCCATGCGCGGCTAAACGTCTAGTCTAGGGCTGGATGAAGCCCTAGCAATGTATCAGGGCATTGTAGTTCTTATTTTTTTATTATTTTGGAGCTTGTTTAAATTCTTATTTTCAATGAAATATTCCTTTATAATATTTAAACTTTGAGCATGCTAGTTACTAATCATGTTTGCTAAAGTAATCTAAGATGATCCATGCCTAGGAAGATGAAGTGTGCTGCATCCTAGATTAGCATACTTAGGTAGACACTTCATGCTACACCGAAGATGGATCTTCCTAACACTCTTTATGCTTTTATTTTAAAAGGCTTGTAGCCAATTTGCATGCCTCTCCAAAAGATAAAAATTAAGAACACAGTCCCTAATGCAATGCTACGCGGTGGATTCCAAACCCTAGATCTATCTACTTTGATAAATTTCAATTCGTACTCATAGATTAATTTAGTTAAATCAAGTTAGCAAATCCTTCTTCTTGATTTATTTTTAAAAGAAAAATAACTTATTCTTCAATCCCTGTGGACCGACACCCGTAATCACTATCCTACAGGATACGTGCTATTGCGTGGTTTATTTTCAAAATTGAAAGAACCGATCATAAATCTGAAATCATAAACTTGTTTAGATTAGATCTAAATCAAATTTATAATTCATTTATTTTTAATTTTGTATGATAAATCAAATCTGAAAACAAATGCATATGATGTATGTTGTTTAAGTTAATTCATATGAGTTTGTATATGTGATATATGGACATAAATCATCTAAGATATAAACATGAATTAAATCTGAATTTTAACATGATTAATTACAAATCTTAGATATGAAAAATAAGTTTTAAGAACTGAACTTTTAGTTAGTATGTAATTAAGAATAATGCAATGATCTAAATTTTCATAAACTTACACTTAATTAAGAATTAAGTGATGATGAAAATCTAGATCTAGAATTGTGAACTCAATTCAGTGACATTGCATAATTCATGGGGCATTTGGGTTAGCTCAAATTAAGTTCTTAAGATTGGGTTAGATCTAAGGTTAGAATCAAAAATGGTCCAATTAGAGTTAATTGATCAAATCTAATTAAGTAGTAACTAGATTAGGTCAAGAAAACTCTAGGTCAAATACAATAGTTGTAGATTGATCAATTCCATATCTTTGATCAGACCAAGATGGAACTTGATTTAGGTTTCGTGGTTGAGCTCGAGTCATTAGGATGGTCAAAATCAAAATTGATTAACCAATCGGTGTCTAAGGTAAGTTTGGCAGACTCGACCAGTGATTTTTAATTGGGAGCTACTCGCACTGATGCGTCTATGTCGAGTTAATGGCATATCCCTTCCACCGATCTCACTTACCTGGCCGATTTGGTCAATCATTTTTGATTTGATCATTTAATGATTCGAGTTAACCCATGCCTGTAAGAAAAATTAGTTTGACTGATTTAGGTGCCTCCTTAACCGATTTGAATATAATTCTTTATAATCTGACTTGGTGAAGTTGTTAGAAGTATGCCCTAGAAGCCAATTTGGCTGACGCATTTTTATTAAATTGGGCATTCTTTTTCATTCATATTGTTTATGTGTCTATGAATCGTCCAAGGAATTAATAAGATGATGATGCATATTCTCAAGAGTTAAGAATTTGAGCTATATATCATTGGTGATTAATTTCTAAATGCTCCTGATCGATGGATCATCACGAGGACGGTGATTGATCCGATCAGTGCACACATCACTTTCCTTATGGATGGACGAGACTCGAGTCCACAGTGTAGGGACACTGAAGTGATAGTGCAGGTGCTTGTTAGAGAACAAGGGTACTGAGCGTGACCAAGACAAGAAGTCACTTGGATGTCTATCCACTCGTCAGTGACTTGCTTGATGTTGCAGTAGTGTGACTGGTCCTTTGATCTGCGGTGCTTCGGCTACTCACAGTGAGGTTATTGTAGTTTGACTACACACATAGATGGTCTCTAGCCATATGGGTCCATGCAGTGTAAATTGGCTGCAGTAGGTTCATTGTAGGAGTAGGGATGCATCTATAAGGAATCTATCGACCTTGATAGATAAGGAGAGATCCTATGTGATTTATATGACTGAGTTCGTAAGAACTCGGCCGGGGCAGTATGCACAGTGGAGAAAGAGTTTTTCACTCTCAAACTTAAGTCAAATAAATCTTGATATATGACAGACGATGGAGTTTGACGAGTTGTCCATGACCTCCGTCCTATAGGGATCCACGATAGTAGGACTGAATCATACGATAACTGCACCTAGAGGTTCATCATTCCATTCTGCTGGGTAGCCACTACATGCTGCTAGGTGTCACTAGTGGATGGTGAGACTCACAGAGAATATCTCGATGATCGATAAACCCTAATGAGTTGAGTTGGAATCGTTCCAACCCATTGAAAGGAGTTTTCAATGATATTGTGATAGGAATCGCAATATATCTCACTACCAGTCAGAATAGAACCTATGGGGTCACACACACTAGAAGTATTGACCGATCCGATGGTGGAAATGTGATTATGAATCACGAGTAATCAATTTGATTGATGATCAGTTGAAGAAGGAATAATGAGAATTAATTAATTGGACTTAAACACGAATCCTACTTGGAGTAGGATTTTGGGAGTCCTAATTGGACTAGGACTGGGAATTCTACTTGGAATAGGACTGGGAATTCTACTTAGAATAGGATTCCAACAATCCTAATTAGATTAGAATTTTGAATTCAATTGGATTCCTACTTAGAATAGGATTCCTAGAAGTCCTAATTGGATTAGAACTTCGGATTTAAATAAGAGTCCTAATTGGATTAGGACTAAAATTGAATAAATCTTAATTGGATTAGAATTTCTTAAGTCCTAATTAATTATTAATCTAATGAATTAACAAAACTCCTAATTGGATTAGGATTGAAGAGTTCAATTGAGTCATAATTGATTTGAGTTCTAATTGGATTAGGACTTACCTAGATTAAATCCAATTGGTTCAAACTTGGACTAAGCCTAATTAGATTAGGACTTAGCCACATTAGAGCCTCCCAATTCTTACTTAATGAGGACTAGGGCAACACAAGAGGGAGGAGCATGCGCCCCTCCCCTTTTCCTTGGTTGGTGCGGCAACACAAGAGGGGCCGGCGCCCCTCTTGGAAAATTGTTTGGAGCTCCTAATTTGTAGGAGCTCCACACGCCATAAAAGGAGGCAAGGGGAAGCATCTAGGGCATAGAGAAGTCCTCTTCTTTCAGCCGTGGCCACCCCCTTTCCTCATCTTGGTTTTAGCCACAAGCAAGGAGAAGAACAAGATGGTGTTGGCGGCCTCCTCCTTTCCTCCTTCCAACGCAGGAAAAAGAAAGAAGGCTGCAGGGGCTTTAATCCTTCTCTGATCTTCATCCTTCTTCTTCCTCCTCCCAAGCACAATCAAGGGTTGATTCAAAGGGAGGAAATCAGCCATCTAAAGTTGTCTCTGCAAGGGAGCTAGCACCCCGGGGAGACAAGGAAGCTTTGATCGGTTCTTTGCTTTGTGTGGATACCCGTAGAGGCCGGACGCTTGTGCGGCTTCAAGCGAACCTTCATCCTAAACCACGATCATCAGTTTGCGGTGATCATCTACCCGCACAAAGGTGAAGATCTGATCTTCATAATTAGTTGAAAAGTTTTTAATTCTAATCTATCTACGAACGGTTATTGAACAACGTTCATGGATGAACGATTGATCCCGCTTATGCCTCTTCCGCTGCATCTGAAATTTTTTAAATTTTCTGCGGCATGAGTGGGTTCCCAATAGAAGTCAGTGGAAGAATTTAGGTTAACCGGATCTTCTTATCTATCCTAATTTAATCCTCTAAAATTATTAGGTCCTTAAAATGACATAGTTATGGGGATAACTAGGCTATAGCCTCCCATTAAGTTAGATGATAATGAGTCCAATATTTCGATAATCATTGGAGGCACCACACGCCTGGTGCTTATCGGGCATTGAAATTATCATTTGATATATGATGAGTCGAGTGTACCTTCAATAGATGGTCAAGTGGGCCGAGCCACACTCGGGCTTGGTCATCTATTAGTTGATTATACGGAACCCTATTATTTAATGGTTGGACCTAACCAGAATCTTCGGTGGAGGCGCCACACGCCTGCCAAAGAGACTGGGGCAAAATTATCACTTGAAATTGTTTGATGAAACAATTAGTTCAGAACCTACCAATAGGTGCATATGGGTTGGCCGAGCGACACTCGGGCCCATATGCGATCAATTGGGTTCTAGTGCTCACTAAAGATTTAAGTGTAATTCTTCGAATTTGAGGTAGAGGCTACAAATTTGTATAAAATAGTGGGAGGACCTTTAGACTAAAGTCCAAGTCTTTAGGGTATTGTCAATTTATATACTGATAGCCAATTTTTTTTAACCAGAAATGGCCACTAGTTTGTCACTTCGTTCATTGTTGGATAATGACAAGTTGACTGGACCCAATTTCAATAACTGGCTTAGGAAACTTAAGATTGTGCTAGAGCATGAACGGATCCTTTATCTGATAACGGATCCAGCACCTGAGCAGCCTACTACAAATGCACGGGGTGCGGTCAGAGAAACTTATCAGAAGTGGGACCGTATCACTGTCCGATGCATTATGCTTGCTGCAATGAGAGACGAGTTCAGTCGCCGGTTCGAGAACGTCCAGCCTGAAGAAATCATTCAAGTGTTGAACGAATCTTTTGGCACTCCCGACGATGTTGAAAGGCACAAGACTAGTTGTGCTATTTTCAGCGCACAGATGAAGGATGGGACATCGGTGACTGATCATGTATTGTACATGATTGAGTTGATCGAGCGCCTGAGCACTTTTGGTTTTTTCCTTCATGATCAATTGGGAAAAGATGCTATACTGAACTCTCTTCCTGGTTCGTACCGCCCATTTCTCACCAACGTATGACAAAACCGGTAGTAAATTATCACCAATTGTTGGGTTTACTACAAACTTTTGAGAAGGATCACCAACTCCTAAAAGGTTCGGTGAATTTAGTGGGAGGTTCGTCCAAGGGTCGTGGTCCTTTTAAGAAAGAGAAGAAGAAAAACAAAAATCAAAAGAAAAAGGTGCATCGTGCTGAGCAAAGTCAGACTAAAAAGAAGAAGGCTGATCAGAGTAAGGCAGAGTGCTTCTACTGTAAGAAGCAAGGATATTGGAAGAGGAACTGTCCTCAGTACATTGTCTCTCTTGACCCGAACAGGCTAAAGAAAAAGATGCAATCAGTTGCAGATCAAGGTACTTATATGATAACACCTTGTAATTTCTCAATATGTGATAATTCGACTTGGGTATTGGATACCGGAAGTCCTTTTAATATTTTTAATTCGTTGCAGGGACTACTGGTCAGTGAGAGATTTGAAGAAAGCGAAAGGTTCCTAAATGTTGGAGATGGATGTTCAGTTCCAGTTCTAGCTTTAGGAATTCTAAAACTTGTATTCAATTCTCAAATAATAATCTTAAGTGACTGTCACTTTTGTCCTTCTTTTCTATTGAATGTAATTTCTGTAGGCCTTTTGGCCATGAACGGTTATGAGATTTCAATAAAAAGAAATTACTGTGATATCGTTATGAATGGTGTTACTGTAATGCATGGACAATTGAGTAATGGAATTTACATATTATCACAGCCTGTTCATGTCATGTACAAGTCCAATAAGCGCTCTAGAATAGATAATATTACGGATGTCTACCTTTGGCATCATAGGCTAGGTCATATTAACAAGAACAGAATGAACAGGTTAAATAAAGAGGGAATCCTCAATGTTAATGATTGTGAATCATTAACAACCTGTGAATCATGCCTTTTTGGTAAGATGACCAAGTCACCTTTTACTGAAAAAGGTGAACGAGCCAATAACTTATTGACCCTAGTACATTCTGATGTATGTGGACCAATGAGCACAAATGCTAGAGGCGGATATGCATATTTCATTACTTTTACAGACGACCTTTCAAAGTATGGTTATGTCTATTTAATGAGACCTAAATCTGAAGCATTTGAAATGTTCAAATTGTATCGTAATGAAGTAGAAAAATAAAGTGGAAAGAGTATTAAAACTCTTCGATCAGATCGAGGGGGTGAATAACTTTCCAATGAGTTTTTGACATATCTGGAAGAGAATGGGATTCTTTCCCAATAGACTCCTCCTGGTACACCGCAGTATAACGGCGTGTCAGAAAGGAGAAATCAAACTCTATTAGATATGGTTCGATCCATGATGGGGTTTGCTGATCTGCCCATATCTTTTTGGGGATATGCACTTGAGTCAGCCTGTTATATACTTAATAAGGTTCCAAGTAAATCTGTGAATAAAACACCACATGGGATGTGGACGGAACGGAAATTGGTACTCTCTCATCTTAGGGTTTGGGGGTGTCCGGTGTACATCAAATGTTTGAAGACAGACAAACTTGAACCCAAGTCTGACAAATGTTTCTTTATCGGTTACCCTAAAGAAACTAAAGGATATTACTTCTACCTTGCTGAAGAACAAAAGTTGTTCGTAAGCAATAGAGCTATTTTTTTAGAGAAAGAATTTCTTAGTGAAGGAACTAATAGCTCTAATGTTGAACTTAGGAAAGTTCAACATGTAGAAGATTCGACACCATCCACTGAACCAATTGAGTCGGATTTGATTAGATCAGATCCAGAACCCATCTTAGATGCACCATTAAGGCGATCAGGTAGAGTACCACGTCAGCCGGACAGATACTATGGTTTCTTGGTCCGGGACGGGGATTCTATCGAACTTGATGAAAATGATAAGGATCCAATCACCTACATGGATGCAATGCAGAGGAATGACTCTGATGCATGGCTTGGAGCCATGCAATCCGAAATGAAATCCATGAAGGTCAATAATGTATGGACATTAGTTGACCCACCCGAAGGGATTAAATCCATAGGGTGTAAGTGGATTTTTAAAAGGAAACGGGGCGAAGACGGAAAGGTAGAGACCTATAAAGCTCGTCTGGTTGCCAAAGGATATCATCAGCATTATGGTATTGACTATGACGAGATGTTTTCTCCTGTGGCAATGCTCAAATCTATTCGGATTATGCTTGCGATAGCAGCATACTTAGATTATGAAATCTGGCAAATGGATGTAAAGACCGCTTTTCTAAATGGAGATTTAGAAGAGAAGGTGTATATGATGCAACCTGAAGGTTTTATATCTACAGATGAGTCTAAGGTGTGCAAGCTTCAAAAATCCATTTATGGATTAAAGCAAGCTTCACGGAGTTGGAACATACGATTTGATAAGGTGATCAAATCATATGGCTTCATTAAGAATGAAGAGGAACCTTGCATTAATAAATGGACAAATGGTTCAGTTATTATATTTCTTGTTTTGTATGTGGATGACATTCTTCTAATCGGAAATGACATTCCTGCATTACAAGAAATAAAGGTTTGGCTATCATCTCAATTTGCCATGAAGGATTTGTGAGGATGATAGTGTTATTTTGATGATTAACACAACCATTGAGGGTATACCTAATTAAATATTACAAGGTAATATGATACATCATTACTAAGTTCGTCACTCTCGGTACATTAGTAGAATGAGATCAAGATGTATTTTAATGATTAACAATGAGATAAAATTTGCGATAGAAAAGGGATAGTGAATTCAAAATTCCAATTCGGCAAAGTTTCAAGTGAAACGTACTCTTAAGGGGACAATAGTAATTTTCATTGTTTAGAGTATGTAGCACCACCATGACATATATTCGAAATTGTTTGAAGTTTATTTCATTGATTGTATGGATGAATCTAACTTTAAGTTGCAGCAAAGTGTGGATTGAGTCGACCCCAAGCTTGGTAGAGTCGACCCCGGCACATCAAGGAAACATCTGGCACACTTCTGCAAAAATGGTACGGATGAACAGTACTTGGGTCGACCCAAGTGAAAGTTGAGTCGACCCGATCTTCAAGCCTTAAGAAAACAAGTCTCTAGAATCCCTGAGAGGGTCGACCCAAATGGAACTTGAGTCGACCCAACCTTGAGTCGACCCCAACTGAACATGAGTCGACCCAAAGGTTTTGTCATTCAAAAATCAGTTCTCTGGAATCTCTGAGAGGGTCGACCCAAGTGAAATTTGAGTCGACCCAACTGAACCTTGAGTCGACCCAAAAAGTGTTGAGTCGACCCAAGTGAAGGAAGGCTGAAAACAAGGTTCTGTGGTTCCTGAGAGGGTCAACCCCAAAAAGTGTTGAGTCGACCCAAGTGAAAGTTGGGTCGACCCTAGTAAAAGTTGAGTCGACCCAAGCACGGGCAGAAGCATAACGGCTAGTTCTGCAGAAGTACTTTTTGTCCTTCCAACATAAGTAATGGCTAGTTTTTGAAATCTGACCAATGGGGGGTGTCCAATGGGTGAGGAAAACTATTTAAAGGGACATTATTCATCAGAGAAAGACATCCTTTTGAAAAATATCAAAGCTTACACAAGAAATACAAGTGCCCTAATCTTCTTCATCCATGTGCTTCATTCAAGAGTTAAAAGGAAGTGGTTGAGCAGATTCCAAGAGATATTAAGAGCTCCATCCACCCTTGAAGAGTGAAGCATTCTTGACAAAGAAGAGAGAAGTCTTATCAAGCGATAACTATTCTCTAAACTCTTCTTAGTAGCTTAAAATTGTTATATTTGCTCATCTAGGAGTTTTAACATTCTTCTTCTTCCTTTTTAATCACCTTGTAAAGGTTTGTTGGTGAGCCCGTAAAACCAACGGTGTAGGTTTATTGGTTGTTAGATGTATGCCCTAGAAGCCAATCTGGCTGACACATTATTAATTCTGAGACATAAATTTGTACTTGACTTTATTATTATTGAATAATAAATGGGCATTCTTTTCATTCATATTGTTTATGTGTCTATGAATCGTCCAAGGAATTAATAAGATGATGATACATATTCTCAAGAGTTGAGAATTTGAGCCATGTATCATTGGTGATTAATTTCTAAATGCTCCTGATCAATGGATCATCACAAGGACGGTGATCGATCCGATCAGTGCACACATCGCTTTTCTTATGGATGGACGAGACTCGAGTCCACAGTGTGGGGACACTGAAGTGATAGTGCAGGTGCTTGTTAGAGAACAAGGGTACTGAGCGTGACCAAGACAAGAAGTCACTTGGATGTCTATCCACTCGTCAGTGACTTGCTTGATGTTGCAGTAGTATGACTGGTCCTTTGACCTGCGGTGCTTCGGCTACTCACAGTGAGGTTATTGTAGTTTGACTACACATACACATGGTCTCTAGTCATATGGGTCTTTGTAGTGTAGATTGGCTGCAGTAAGTTCACTGTAGGAGTAGGGTACGCATCTACATGGAATCTATCGACCTTGATAGATGAGGAGAGATCCTATGTGATTTATTAGACTGAGTTCTAAGACCTTGGCCAGGGCAGTAATATACAGTGGAGAAAGAGTTTTCCACTATCGAACTCAAGTCGAATAAATCTAGACATATGACAGACGACGGGGTTTGACGAGTTATCCATGACCTCCGATCTGTAGGGATCCACGATAGAAGGACTGTATCATACGATAACTGCACCTAGAGGTTCATCATTCTATTCTGCTGGGTAGCCACTACATACTGCTTGGTGTCACTAGTGGATGGTGAGACTCACAGGGATCATCTTGATGGTCGAAAAACCCTGATGAGTTGAGTTGAAATTGTTTCAACCCATTGAAAGGAGTTTTCAATGATATTGTGATAAAGATCGCAATATATCTCACTACCAGTCAGAATGGAACCTATGGGGTCATACACATTAGAGTTAATGACCGATCCGATGGTTGAATGTGATTAGGAATCACAAATAATCAATTAGATTGATAAATGGATAACCTGCTAAGAGTTAGTGGTTGGAAGAAGGAACAATTGCAATCGGATTGCAGTTTAATTTAATTTAATTAATTGGACTTGATCACGAGTCCTACTTGGAGTAGGATCCTTAGAGTCCTAATTGGATTAGGATTTCAAATTAAATTAGAGTCCTATTTGGAATAGAATTTCTAAAGTCCTAATTGTCTTAGGGCTGAAATTTAATAAGTCCTAATTAGATTAGGATTATTTTAAGTCCTAATTAATTTTAAATTTAATCTAATTAATTTCATGACTCCTAATTGGATTAGGATTGAAGAGTTTAATAGAGTCATGGTTCAATTAAATCCTAATTAGATTAGAATTTGGAGGAAATTGAAATGGGTTCATAAAAATCCTATTTTGACTAGGATTAGACTCATGCAATTGACCCAAATTAAATCACCTTTTAATTTGATTAAATGGGAGATATAATTGGACTTGAGGGAGGGGCCCACGCCCCTCCCCTTGGGAATTGCGATGAAGAAAAAGGAGGGGCGTAAGCCCCTCCTTGCTGCCGAATTGGGGAGATAAGGGTGAGCTCCTAAAAATTAGGAGCTCATCCTTATCTTATGGAGAAATAAAAGGAGGAGGGGTTCGGCCCCTCCTCTCATCCTTCTTTTGGTGTTCACGGCAGAAAAAACATCCCCTTTCTCCTCCTTTCATCCGCAAGCAAGAGAAGAGGAAGAAGAATCCTTGGTGGCTCTCCTCCTTCTTCATTCTTGGTTCCAACAAAAGAAAAGGGAAAAGGCTGAAAGTGTTTTGTTCTTGTTCCCTTTGATCTGTCCTTCTTCCTCCACCTCCCTAGGCATTCAAGAGTTGATTGAAAGGGAGGACTTCAGCCATCTAAAGCCATCTCTGCAAAGGAGCTAGCACCATGGGGAGATACGTAGGCTTCGATCGAATCATTACCTCGTGTGGATACCCGTAGAGGCCGGACGCGTGTGCGGTTTCCATCGAACCTTCTACAAATCCACGTGAATCAGATTTGCGGAGACCATCTACCTGCACAAGGTGAAGATATGATCTTCTTAATGATTTTAAAATAGTTTAAAATAATTTAATTCTAATCTATCTACAAACGAATGGTTTTAAAATACGTTCATGCGATGAACGGATCCCGCATATGTTTTTCCGCTGCAATCTGAAAATTATTTCGAAATTTTCATGGCATAAGTGGGATGCTAACAGTGGTATCAGAGCCATGGTTATGTAGATTAAGATTAGAATTAAATTTTTAAAGGCATTTTAGATCTGAAATTTAAGGGATTATGTTTGCTGAAATTTATGTATGCAGAATTTTCAGCTTGCTTATTTTTCTGCATACTAATTATTGGATGCTTAGATTAATGATTCTAATGCTTTGATAATGTGATTACAAATGTTTAAAATCAAATCTTGCATAATCAGCAAGTCATAAGATGAAATAATCAGTTAAATATCAGATCTGAAAATAATTTTTATGCATGTGATGCGTATGGTGATGATCATGGATGGACCCTTTGAATGTGCTGAAATATTCTGCGATGTTCTGTGATGCATGTAATTTTAATTTTTAGATGCCTGCATGCATCTTAAATTCATGTATTAGAGACCTGCGTGTCTCATGAAAAAGGATTGTAATTTTATTTTTATTTTTATTTTAATTTTTAAAGCAATCTGGGATGTAATCTGTGATGTGTGTTGCACGTCGATGGTTGATCGATATGTACATCAACAAGCACAACGTGCACGGATCGAGATCAAGGGTTGATTGAAGATGGATCAAGGAGTTGATCACAATTGGACCTAAGGGATCAAGATCGAGTCAAGAGTTGAAGACGATCAAACCAATTGACGTACATGTGCTTGTAAAATGACCCCATCCTGGATCCATGATCATCACCATTTAATTTTATTTTTGATAAATGCCTGGATGTTTAATGCTTATGATTATGCGGGTAGATTTATATTTGCATGAGATGTGAATACGCGATCGAGTGAGACCTAAATCGAAACCTCCCTAATCAGTCGAGGGTGAACCAACATGAGTTAGTCATATTTGATTAATTGATCTAATTGGTGTCTAGGCAAGCCTATAAGGTGGTTACTTAATTAGGACCTTACTCTCTGAGTAAGGGGAGCCTCCCACCTGCTTACCTGGCCAATTGTTCGATTACCTCTTATGAAAAACTCAAGTTGCAAATACTAAGACTTGATTATGCAATATTAAGTCCATAGGTCTTCCACCGTAGTAGAGCTGCTAAGGTCTTTTTGGTGTTGATTTGTCTCGGCTGGATACAGTGGGCAAGTTGCATCGGAGGACTGGACCTCTCTATTAGACATGAGATGTTGCGGGGTAAAGATGGGGTTGGGCACCAAAAACTGTTAGGTGAGGACCCAATGACGACTTTATTTCTGCGGTTATACGGTGGGTCTGACTTAACTAAGTAATGGGGCCAATAACTGTTAGGTGAGGTCTTCATCACTTAGAGACCAAGTACCACTGCAATATGCTTGAGAAGCATTGTACAAAAGTCGTACACTCATTCATTTATATGTCACCAATAACTGTTAGGTGAGGCGGCATGTAAATCGGTGAGACCGCAGTACCCACTAAAAATCCTAGTCGCGTAGGGTTTTCGTTTCTCCATCAGGAGAGTATGAGGAATTCGAGAAAATAGTGGGAGTATATTTGTTTTAAAAGTTTCTAGAACAAATTGAGTTCAAGTACAAAGTCTAACTAGAATCTTTACTCTCTACAGATCTCAATGTCAGCTTCAAACCTTTTGACCCGAATCCTTGAGACCAACAAACTGACCAGAACCAACTATAAAGACTGGCTTAGGAACCTGAAAATTGTTCTGAATTGTGAGAAAATAGGGTATGTGCTCGAGAATGATATCCCTAGGCTACCAGCACGTCCTACTGATGATCAGCGTGAGATGCATCAGAAGTGGACTGATGACGACATTAGGATCAAGTGCTATATCATGGCATCCATGACTAACGAACTTCAATGCCAGCATGAGAACATAAAGACTGCTAGGAAAATACTGGCTCACCTGCAAGAGTTGTATGGTGAGCAGAGCCGCACTGCACGCTTTGAAGTGTCCAAGAGGCTCTTCAAAGCAAAGATGCGCGAGGGGCAGTCTGTCCATGATCATTGTCTGACTATGATCAAGGACCTCGAGGAGCTTGAGAAGCTCGGTATGTCCATGCACAAAGAACTGCAGATAGATCTGATCCTGCAGTAAACTACCAAATGAATAAAATTGAATGCACTAAGACCGAACTGTTGAACATGCTGGTAACTGCTGAAGGGGCCTTGAAAGGTTCAAGGGGCTCTGTTCTGGCTGCTGAGCTGACTTCTGGTTTCAAGAGAAAGTCTACTTGGAAGAAAAAGAAGCCTGCAAAGAAGCAGAAGAAAGATAAGAAGCCTAAGAAGGAAGTTCAGAAGAAAAAGGCTAATGACAAGAAAAAATGTTTTCACTGCAATGTCGACGGCCACTGAAAAAGGAACTGCCCTTCATACCTCGAGAGCCTGAAGAACAAAAGGGACACACCTTCTGAAGGTATGCTAGACTTGCTCGTGATTGAAACTAACCTTACGGTTTCTTCTACTTCTAGTTGGGTTATAGATTCTGGTTCTAGTGCTCATTTGTGCACTACTATGCAGGGTCTAAAGGAAAGTAGGAGGCTGGCGGAAGGTGCAGTGACCCTTCGGGTTGGCAACGGGGCAAGAGTTGCTGCTGTGGGCACCTATCCTCTGTGATTACCATCTGGATTTAGTTTACAACTTAGAGACTGTTATTATGTCCCTGCTGCTAGCAGGAATTTGATTTCTGTTTCGTGTTTAGCACAGGATGGTCATGTTTTGACCTTTGACAAAGACTGCTGTTCTATTTATTTCAGAAATAAATTAGTTGCACGTGGTTTCATGATTGACAGTCTCTATCACTTGCATATTGATGTGTCTGTGAATGTGTCTGAGCAAGTAGTGAGTGTCATAGGATCTAAAAGATTCAGAGATGAGATAAACCAGAAGTATTTGTGGCACCTCAGGCTTGGCCATATTGGAGAGGACAGAATGAACAAAATGGAGAAAGATGGGCTTCTTGGCCCATTGACTTCCGAGTCATATCCAGTTTGTGAGTCCTGTCTTCAAGGAAAAATGGCTAGATTACCTTTTGTAGGACATGGGGAGAGGACCACTGAAATACTTACCCTGGTACACACTGATGTGTGTGGCCCATTCGATGTGCTAGCCAGGGGTTGTTATTCATACTTCATTACCTTTACCGATGATTATTCACGATATGGGTATGTGTATCTTATGAGATACAAATCTGAGTCTTTTGAAAAGTTCAAAGAGTTCAGAAATGAAGTAGAAAAACAGACTGAAAAAATCCTTAAGGTTCTTCGATCAGATCGAGGAGGAGAATAGCTTAGTGGGGAATTCCGGGACTATCTCAATGAGAATGGCATAGTCTCACAATGGATGCCTCCGGGTACACCTCAACTCAACGGGGTGTCAGAGAGGAAGAATCGGACTCTATTGGATATGGTCCGATCCATGATGAGCTTCACTGATCTACCTATATTTCTTTGGGGAGATGCCTTATTATCCGTAATTTATTTATTGAATAGAGTTCCCTCTAAATCCGTTCCTACCACACCGTATGAGATATGGCATGGTAAGAAGCCGAGTCTTGGTCATCTCAAGATTTGGGGATGTCCGGCCCACGTTAAGCGACTACAGGCGGACAAGTTAGAGCCTAGGACCATAAGTGCTCGTTTCATTGGATATCCTAAAGAGTCATTAGGATACATTTTTTACATCTCAGAGGATCACAATGTGTTTGTGAGCCGACATGCCGTCTTCCTGAAAAAACAGTTTATCCTTGATAGAGGCAGTGGGGGGAAAATTGAGCTTGAAGAGAAAGTCTCTGAAAAGCAACGAGTTATGGATCCTATAGAACCTATTCATATAGAGCCAGTACACGTTGTACCTCCTCCACCTCGTAGATCTAGTAGGGTCTCCCATCCTCCCGATAGATACTTAGGTATACTAGTAGAGGATACCGAGGAAATATTCCTCATGGGAGATAGGGAACATGTACAGGATCCCAATACCTACAACGAGGCGATATCTGATATCGATTCCGAGAAATGGCTGGAAGCCATGAAGTCAGAGATAGACTCCATGTATTCCAACCAAGTCTGGACCTTAGTAGATCCACTAGAAGGTATAGTACCTATTGGATGCAAATGGATCTATAAAAGGAAGATAGGTTCGGATGGTAAGGTAGAGACCTATAAGGCAAGGCTAGTGGCGAAAGGGTATAGTCAGCGCGAAGGCATTGACTATCAGGAGACCTTTTCACCTGTAGCCATGCTAAAATCCATTCGAACATTGCTTGCCATTGCAGCATTTCATGATTATAAAATATGGCAGATGGATGTGAAAACTGCTTTCCTGAATAGATATCTTGATGAAGATATCTATATGGAGAAGCCTTTGGTTTTCACTTCCAGTGATGGAGATCACAAGGTCTGCAAGCTGCAAAGGTCCATTTATGGACTAAAGCAAGCATCTCGGAGCTGGAATACTCGTTTCAATGATGCAATCAAATCGTTTGATTTCATCAAGAACGAAGAGGAACCGTGTGTTTACAAGAAGGTTAGTGGGAGTGCTGTCGTGTTCCTCGTACTGTACGTGGATGACATCCTCTTGATTGGGAATGATGTTCCCATGCTAACCTCGGTCAAGGTCTAGTTGTCAAAAGAGTTCTCCATAAAAGATCTTGGGGAAGCATCCTACATTTTGGGGGTTAAGATCTATAGAGATAGATCTAAGAGGTTGCTTGGCCTATCACAGAAGATGTACATAGAGGAGGTACTGAAGAGGTTCAGTATGAAAAACTCCAAGAGAGGTCTATTACCCCTTAGGCATGGGATTCATCTCTCCAAAAAGATGTGCCCCAACACATCTGAAGAGATTCAACGCATGAGCAGGATTCCTTATGCTTCTGCAATAGGAAGCCTCATGTATGCCATGCTGTGTACACGACCTGATATAGCCCTTGCTGTGAGTGTCACTAGCAGATATCAGTCGAATCCAGGCGAAGAGCACTGGACAGCTGTGAAGAACATTCTTAAGTACTTAAGAAGAACTAAAGATTTGTTCTTGGTCTTTGGAGGAGCATCGGAGTTAAAGGTAGAAGGATACACAGATTCAGACTTTATGACTGATATTGATGATAGAAAGTCTACATCTGGATATGTGTTCTTGTGCAATGGTGGTACGGTAAATTGGAAGAGTTCCAAACAACCGATCATTGCTGATTCTACCATAAAAGCTGAGTATATCGCCGCCTCTGAAGCTGCAAAGGAAGCCTTCTAGTTCAAGAAATTCATTGCAGAGCTAGATGTAATGCCATCAGATGCCATCACACTCTACTGCGATAATAATGGTGCCATAGCTCTTGCTAAGGAGCCAAGGTCTCATCAGAAGTCTAAGCACATAGAGCGGCGCTTTCACCTTATACGCGACTACCTCGAGAAGAAATATGTCGAGGTGCAGAGAGTAGACTCTACGGACAATGTGGCAGACCCGCTCACTAAGCAACTAAGTCAGCAGAAGACTGAAGCCCACCTTGAAAAGATGGGACTTAGATATATGACTGATTGGCTTTAGTGCAAGTGGGAGATTGTTAGATGTATGCCCTAGAAGCCAATCTGGCTGACATATTATTAATTCTGGGACATAAATTTGTACTTGACTTTATTATTATTGAATAATAAATGGGCATTCTTTTCATTCATATTGTTTATGTGTCTATGAATCGTCCAAGGAATTAATAAGATGATGATACATATTCTCAAGAGTTGAGAATTTGAGCAATGTATCATTGGTGATTAATTTCTAAATGCTCCTGATCAATGGATCATCATAAGGACGGTGATCGATCCGATCAGTGCATACATCGCTTTTCTTATGGATGGACGAGACTCGAGTCCACAGTGTGGGGACACTGAAGTGATAGTGCAGGTGCTTGTTAGAGAACAAGGGTACTGAGCGTGACCAAGATAAGAAGTCACTTGGATATCTATCCACTCGTCAGTGACTTGCTTGATGTTGCAGTAGTATGACTGGTCCTTTGACCTGCGGTGCTTCGGCTACTCACAGTAAGGTTATTGTAGTTTGACTACACATACACATGGTCTCTAGTCATATGGGTTCTTGTAGTGTAGATTGGCTGCAGTAAGTTCACTGTAGGAGTAGGGTACGCATCTACATGGAATCTATCAATCTTGATAGATGAGGAGAGATCCTATGTGATTTATTAGACTGAGTTCTAAGACCTTGGCCAGGGCAGTAATATACAGTGGAGAAAGAGTTTTTCACTATCGAACTCAAGTCGAATAAATCTAGACATATGACACACGACGGGGTTTGACGAGTTATCCATGACCTCCGGTCTGTAGGGATCCACGATAGAAGGACTGTATCATACGATAACTGCACCTAGAGGTTCATCATTCTATTATGCTGGGTAGCCACTACATACTGCTAGGTGTCACTGGCGGATGGTGAGACTCACAGGGATCATCTTGATGGTCGATAAACCCTGATGAGTTGAGTTGAAATTGTTTCAACCCATTGAAAGGAGTTTTCAATGATATTGTGATAAAGATCGCAATATATCTCACTACTAGTCAGAATGGAACCTATGGGGTCACACACATTAGAGGTAATGACCGATCCGATGGTTGAATGTGATTAGGAATCACAAATAATCAATTAGATTGATAAATGGATAAACCGCTAAGAGTTAGTGGTTGGAAGAAGGAACAATTGCAATCGGATTGCAATTTAATTTAATTTAATTAATTGGACTTGATCACGAGTCCTACTTGGAGTAGGATCCTTGGAGTCCTAATTGGATTAAGATTTCAAATTAAATTAGAATCCTATTTGGAATAGGATTTCTAAAGTCCTAATTGTCTTAAGGCTGAAATTTAATAAGTACTAATTAGATTAGGATTATTTTAAGTCCTAATTAATTTTAAATTTAATCTAATTGATTTCATGACTCCTAATTGGATTAGGATTGAAGAGTTCAATAGAGTCATGGTTCAATTAAATCCTAATTAGATTAGAATTTGGAGGAAATTGAAATGGGTTCATAAAAATCCTATTTTGACTAGGATTAGACTCATGCAATGGACCCAAATTAAATCACCTTTTAATTTGATTAAATGGGAGATATAATTGGACTTGAGGGAGGGGCCCACGCCCCTCCCCTTGGGAATTGCGATGAAGAAAAAGGAGGGGCGTAAGTCCCTCCTTGCTGCCGAATTGGGGAGATAAGGGTGAGCTCCTAAAAATTAGGAGCTCATCCTTATCTTATGGAGAAATAAAAGGAGGAGGGGTTCGGCCCCTCCTCTCATCCTTCTTTTGGTGTTCACGGCAGCAAAAACATCCCCTTTCACCTCCTTTCATCCGCAAGCAAGAGAAGAGGAAGAAGAATCCTTGGTGGCTCTCCTCCTTCTTCATTCTTGGTTCCAACAAAAGGAAAGGGAAAAGGCTGAAAGTGTTTTGTTCTTGTTCCCTTTGATCTGTCCTTCTTCCTCCACCTCCCTAGGCATTCAAGAGTTGATTGAAAGGGAGGACTTCAGCCATCAAAAGCCATCTCTGCAAGGGAGCTAGCACCCCGGGAAGATACGTAGGCTTCGATCGAATCATTACCTCGTGTGGATACCCGTAGAGGCCGGACGCGTGTGCGGCTTCCATCGAACCTTCTACAAATCCATGTGAATCAGATTTGCGGAGACCATCTACCCACACAAGGTGAAGATCTGATCTTCTTAATGATTTTAAAATAGTTTAAAATAATTTAATTCTAATCTATCTACAAACGAATGGTTTTAAAATACGTTCATGCGATGACTGGATCCCGCATATATTTTTTCGCTGCAATCTGAAAATTATTTCAAAATTTTCATGGCATAAGTGGGATGCTAACATTGGTGAACCCGTAAAACCAATTGTGAAGGTTCGTTGGTGAGCCCATAAAACCAACATAGGTTATTGGTGATCCTGAAAAACTAAAGTGTAAAGATTTTTGGATTGTGAGCCCGGAAAACAATCCAACTATAATCCGAGGGATTATAGTGAATTCCCAAGGGGTCGCTTGGGGAGTGGACGTAGGTGCTTAGGAGAGCACCGAACCACTATACTTCTTGTGTGTTTGTATTGTGCATTGTTCTAATCTCACTTACTCATCAATTGACTAAAGAAAGATAGTAAAGAAAAAAAAAATTCAAGAGAAACCAATTCATCCCCCCCCTCTTGGCTTGTCACCTTGGGCAACAAATGGTATCAGAGCAAGGTGCTCATATAGTATTTGTTGATCTCACAATCAAGAGACAAAGATCATGACAACCCAAGTGGGATGTTCTATGAGTGAGGGGCAATCCACAAATAGATCTCCTCTATTTAATGGCACTAATTACACATACTGAAAAGCTAGGATGAGGATATTCATTCAAGCTCTAGACTATGAATTGTGGTATATTATAACTAGAGGACCTCACACACCCACAATTAGTATAGAGGGCACTATCATACCCAAATCAGAAATGGATTGAAATGAAAGTGATAGAAGACTAGCACAACTAAATGCTAAAGCAATTAATGTACTTTACTGTTCACTAGATGTAAGTGAATTCAATAGAATATCTACATGCATCTCCGCAAAAGAAATTTGGGATAAACTTGAGGTCACACATGAAGGAACTAATCAAGTTAAGGAGTCAAAAATAAACATATTAGTACATAAGTATGAGTTATTTAAAATGGAATCCACTGAGTCCATAACTGAAATATTTACTCGTTTCACGAAAATCATAAATGGGCTAAAGAGTTTAGGAAAGTCTTATACTAACATAGTCAAAAAGCTGTATATGATAAAGCTGGATTAGGATATAAAACAAATAGAAAACAAAAATACTTAAAGAATATATTTGTGAAAGCCAAAAATGAAAATATAACCTGTCATTGCTGCAATAAATTAGGACATAAAGCATATGAATGTAACTATAGAAAGTCTAGCTTCAACAAATTGAGTAATAATTATAAGCTTAAATCCAAGAAAGTTTGGGTTCCAAAAGGAACATCAAGTACTAACCCTAAAGGACCCAACATAGTTTGGGTACCTAAAGCTCATTCTTGATCTTGATTGCAGGGGTGACTTGCAGCTAATAAGGTGGATAAATGATGGTATCTAGACAGCGGCTGTTCAAGGCACATGACAGGTGACGTAGAACAATTTGTCACCTTGGAGTCTAAGAAGGGTGGAGTAGTAACCTATGGAGACAATGGAAAAGGGTATATCATTGGAAAGGGTAAAATTTTTATTACTCCATCTACCTTTATAGAAAATGTCTTATTAGTTAATGGTTTGAAACATAACCTACTTAGCATAAGTCAATTTTGTGATAAAAGGTTTAAAGTCACATTTGAAGCCTCAGTTTGCATAATCACAAATCCTAAAGATAATAGCATTGTACTTATAGGTCAAAGGCAAAGAAATATTTACATGGTAGACCTTCATGAATTAGGCAAGAAAAATGGATTATGTTTAATTACTAATGAAGAAAAGAAAAATGAAACAAGTTGGCTTTGGCATCGTAGACTAGGACATGCTAGCATGGATTTAATATCAAAACTAGTTAAGAAGGAATTAATAAAAGATGTGCCAAAATTGATCTTTGAAAAGGACAAAATTTGTGGACCATGCTCTTTAGGAAAGCAACAAAATCATACATATGGATCTATTTGGACCCACTAGAACCGCGAGTCTAGGAGGGAAGAAGTATGGACTAGTTATAGTAGATGATTTTTTAAGATATACATGGGTTTCATTTCTTGCACATAAGAATGAAGCATTTTCAGCATTCTTGAAATATTATAAAAACATCATAAATGAAAAGAAGCTCACCTTAATAGCAATTCGAAGTGATCATAGAACTGAATTTAAAAATCAACACTTTGAAGAATTTTGTAATGAAAATGGTATCTCACATCAGTTTTCAGCACCTAGAACGCCTCAACAAAATGGGGTTGTTGAACGGAAAAATAGGACCTTGGCAGAAATGGCACGCACAATATTGTGCGAGTCAAATCTTCCAAAGTACTTTTAGGCTGAAGCTATAAGCACTGCTTGCCATATTCTAAATCGAGTTTTAATACGACCTATAACCAAGAAAACTCCTTATGAAATTTGGAAGAATAAGAAATCAACCGCTAAATATCTTAGAGTATTTGGATGTAGATGTTTCATTCTAAACAATGGCAAGGAGGATCTAAATAATTTTGATGCCAAGTCAGATGAAGGTATCTTCTTAGGATACTCCACATCTAGCAGAGCATACAGAGTGTTTAACAAAAGAACTCTTGTAGTCGAAGAGTCAGTTAATATCATTTTTGATGAGTCTGATAGTGAGTCTGCTAGGAGAGAAAATATCCTTGATGATGATGCAGGAATTATTGACTTTGAAAAATTGAATCTTGATGACGTGCCAACTCAAGATAAGGAAAATGATCGCGTGCCACCACAATCTCAAGACTTGCCAAAGGAATGGAGGTATGCATATGGACATCCTAAAGACTTAATCATTGGTGATCCATCTCAAGGGGTAAGAACTCGATCCTCTCTTAGAAATTTAAATAATTATCTTGCTTTTGTTTCACAGTTAGAACCTAAGACTTATGAAGAAGCTGAAAAAGACACCAATTGGATAAATGCTATGCAAGAAGAATTAAATCAATTCAAAAGAAGTAATGTATGGACATTAACTGAGAGACCAAAGCATAACTCTGTAATTGGAACAAAATGGATCTTTAGAAATAAATTAGATGAAAATGGGGTAGTTATAAGAAATAAAGCTAGACTTGTAGTTAAGGGATACAATCAAGAAGAAGGGATAGATTTTGAGGAAACATTTGCTCCCGTGGCTAGATTAGAGGCTATTAGATTACTTCTAGCTTTTGCATATTTCATGGATTTCAAATTGTATCAAATGGATGTAAAATGTGCCTTCTTAAACGGTTTTATAGAGGAAGAGGTATATGTAGAGCAACCTCCTGGTTTTGAGAATCATAAATTGCCAAATCATGTATTTAGACTACATAAGGCATTATATGGATTAAAACAAGCACCTAGGGCTTGGTATGATCGACTAAGCAAATTTCTACTGAATAATGATTTCAGTAGAGGAAATGTAGATAAAACATTTTTTTTCAAAAGAAAAGACAAAAATCTGCTGGTGGTACAAATATATGTAGATGACATAATCTTTGGTGCCACAGATAATAATCTTTGCAAAGAGTTTGCTAATTTAATGCAAGGAGAATTCGAGATGAGTTTGATGGGAGAACTAAATTTCTTTCTCGGATTACAAATCAAACAAACTAAAGAAGGTATCTTCATTCATCAAACTAAATATACAAAGAAAATATTAAAGAAGTTTGGGAATGAAAATCACAAGGGAATAGGCACCCCAATGAATCCCACTAGTAAGCTAGACAAAGATGGGAAAGGAAAAAGTATAGATATGAAGCTTTATAGAGGATTAATTGGATCTTTGCTCTACCTTACTGCTAGTAGACCAGACATAGTGTTCAGTGTGGAAATATGTGCTAGATACCAATCAGATCCTAAGGAGTCACATTTAAGTGCTGTTAAAAGAATTCTTAGATATTTGAGAGGAACTACAAACATAGGATTATGGTACTCAAGAGACTCCTGTCTAGATTTGCTTGCCTACTCTGATGCAGATTTTGCTGGATGCAAATTAGATAGGAAGAGCACTAGTGGAACATGTCAATTTTTAGGAAATAATTTAGTATCATGGTTTAGCAAAAAGCAGAATTCAATAGCACTGTCAACGGCTGAAACCGAATATATAGCTGCCGACAGTTGCTGTGCTCAAGTACTATGGCTTAAGCAATAACTAGAGGACTATGGAGTTAAACTAGATAACATTTCTATAAAGTGTGATAATACTAGTGCCATCAACCTTACTAAAAATCCGGTTCAGCACTCTAAAGCCAAACACATTGAAATAAGATATCATTTTATTAGAGATCATGTGCAAAATGGAAACATATGTATTGAGCATGTATGTACTGAGAAATAATTAGCTGACATATTCACAAAATCTTTGAGTGATGATCGATTTTGCATGCTTAGGAGGAAATTAGGCATATGTGATCCTTTTGATTAAGGAAATATAAAAAGGAGCAAGTTGTCTCATGATACTCTCCTCCCATTTCTAAAAACCCATGAAACATTAGTCAAACTAGTCATCTATAGATTCCTTACTAATGTATCATTGTCCCAGTAAGAATTTGTAAGGATTGGAAGAAAGAAAAATTTTTGAAAGGGAAAAGGAAGAGAAAGAGAAATTTCTGAACTAGGGTCGACCCAACCCAGAATGGGGTCGACCCAACGTTGAGTCGACCCAAGAAAAATCTAGGGTCGACCCAACGACGGGACCCCACTGTTAAAAGGGGACCCGTGAGCAATCTAGGGCACTGTTTTCACTTTGTCCTCTTCCAAAAACCCTATTCCCCACTCTCAAATCTCCTCCAATCATCTCCAAACAGTAGAAGGAAGCTTCTCCAAGCCGTTAGATTAAGATCTTGAAGAAATGGGACCCAAGAGAGCTGTAGCCAAGCGATCCGGGAGGGTTTCATGGACCACCCGTGTTGATAGAAATGCTACAGAGCCTTCTACAGTGCCTCCACAAGGTGAGACATGTGTAGAGCCTCCTCCTCCTCCTCCCTCCCCTTCAGTCCAACTTGCAAAATTTGCGGGGAGACCGGTTACCACGGGAAGAAGGATCCACTCCGAGTTTTTGGATCAAGAAGGATTCCGGTTGGGTGATTGGATCCGTAGGCAAGGATGGGAGTATCTTTGCTCCCTAGATGTGGTGATTTACCCAGGGTTGGTTCGTGAGTTCTATACCTTCCTGAAAGTTGGAATGGGAGGGCTTATATCTGAAGTCCGAGGAGTAAGGGTTAGGGTTTCAGAAGAAAGTTTGAGTGAGTTGCTTCATCTCCCCTGCGAAGGTGCAACTCCAGAAAAGCCTGAAAACAAGTTGAGAGCTCTACAGTTGATTCTTGAGAATGATGATTTCGACTATTCCAAAAATGTAATAGCAAGCTCTCTTTTAGCTGAGATGAGGTTGTTGCACAACTTCATAGGTCGAATTTTGTTTCCGAAGAGCGGAAGATTTGATCTCATTTCTGAGCGAGACCTGGTCATCATGGAGCACATTATTCAGGGCATTCCCCTGAACCTCCCAGCTATGATGCTTAGGCAGATGAGAAAGGTCATATGTAATTCGAGAGTCTCCCAGCCTTATGGTATGATACTTACCCTGGTCTTCCGACAGCATGACATATCAATAGAGAGAGAGATCTCCAGGCACCTTCTATACACTGACACTTATACTGCACGATCCCTAATTCGCATGGGTTATGAGAAGGTGAACGGGCAGTGGGTGCGTACAGGAGCAGGGATACATGCACCGGAGGGTGATGCCCCAGAGGTTGGAGACCCCATCCCTGAGGCTGAGGTACCTGAGGAGCATCCTACGGCACCTTCAGAGGCTGCCCCATCGTCATCTGTTCCCACGGGGTGCACAGATGAGTTTTGGAGTAGGATGACTGAGCTTATGTCAGCTCAGGCGAGGACTATCACTGATGGATTGACGAACAGGTTGGATATCTTGACTGCTGAGATTAGCGATCTCAGAGAGGAGGTCGAAGCATTACGGAGAGAGTGACAGGCTCATGGTCCATCTGTGCCCCGAGCAGCTGAGTCAGAGATTTCGGCATAGAGTCATCCAGCTCAGCGAGGTCCACGCCAAACTCAGTCCCATCAGGCTCGACCTCCCCTCGCCACTTATGCTAGGAGGATGAGGACTAGATCACAGCCATTAGATACCTCCTAGGCTGATGTTAGCACTTTTGATATTATTGCCTAGGATTTATCTAGTTCTCATATGTATTTTGTGTTGATCATGTACTTTGTACTTTGATTGAAGAACATTGTATTTTTGTGTTAATGTACTACAATGTTCCATGTTTCATCAGTAAAATCTGAATGTTTATTATTTACTGTGTCTACTTATCTATTGCCATACACCTATTTGATGATAACAAAAAGGGGGAGAAGCAAGGAAAGAAAATTAAGTTGTAATAAGTTGACAAACAAGGACAATATACACTTAAGGGGGAGCGATATGTATTAAAATCTAAACTTTTAATCAAATTTTAGAATTTGGTACATACCTCTCACACCTTGATACATAATCTGAAACTCTTGCTTTATCTCAAATTTTTGACGTTTCATCTTTAACCAAATATAAAAGAAAGGGGGAGTAAATCAAAAGTTCAAATTGGCAATATTTGGATGAAATAGGGGGAGACTTCACTCTCAAATGTAAAAAGCTGAAATTCAGCTACTTGAGCCCTTCTAAAACTAATTTTAGGATAAGAATCAATTTGCTCATACTCAATATTTTGTAATCATCAAAAAGGGGGAGATTGAGGATGATAGTGTTATTTTGATGATTAACACAACCATTGAGGGTATACCTAATTAAATATTACAAGGTAATATGATACATCATTACTAAGTTCGTCACTCTCGGGACATTAGTAGAATGAGATCAAGATGTATTTTAATGATTAACAATGAGATAAAATTTGCGATAGAAAAGGGATAGTGAATTCAAAATTTCAATTCGGCAAAGTTTCAAGTGAAACGTACTCTTAAGTGGACAATAGTAATTTTCATTGTTTAGAGTATGTAGCACCACCATGACATATATTCGAAATTGTTTGAAGTTTATTTCATTGATTGTATGGATGAATCTAACCTTAAGTTGCAGCAAAGTGTGGATTGAGTCGACCCCGGCACATCAAGGAAACATCTGGCACACTTCTGCAAAAATGGCACGGATGAACAGTACTTGGGTCGACCCAAGTGAAAGTTGAGTCGACCCCATCTTCAAGCCTTAAGAAAACAAGTCTCTGGAATCCCTGAGAGGGTCGACCCAAATGGAACTTGAGTCGACCCAACCTTGAGTCGACCCCAACTGAACATGAGTCGACCCAAAGGTTTTGTCATTCAAAAATCAGTTCACTGGAATCTCTGAGAGGGTCGACCCAAGTGAAATTTGAGTCGACCGAACTGAACCTTGAGTCGACCCAAAAAGTGCTGAGTCGACCCAAGTGAAGGCAGGCTGAAATACAAGATTCTGTGGTTCCTGAGAGGGTCGACCCCAAAAAGTGTTGAGTCGACCCAAGTGAAAGTTGGGTCGACCCCAGTAAAAGTTGAGTCGACCCAAGCACGGGCAGAAGCATAACGGCTAGTTCTGCAGAAGTACTTTTTGTTCTCCCAACAGTAAGTAACGGCTAGTTTTTGAAATCTGACCAATGGGGGGTGTCCAATGGGTGAGGAAAACTATTTAAAGGGACACTATTCATCAGAGAAAGACATCCTTTTGAAAAATATCAAAGCTTACACAAGAAATATAAGTGCCCTAATCTTCTTCATCCAAGTGCTTCATTCAAGAGTCAAAAGAAAGTGGTTGAGCATATTCCAACAGATATTAAGAGCTCCATCCACCCTTGAAGAGTGAAGCATTCTTGACAAAGAAGAGAGAAGTCTCATCAAGCGATAACTATTCTCTAAACTCTTCTTAGTAGCTTATAATTGTTATATTTGCTCATCTAGGAGTTTCAACATTCTTCTTCTTCCTTTTTAATCACCTTGTAAAGGTTTGTTGGTGAGCCCGTAAAACCAACGGTGTAGGTTTATTGGTGAACCCGTAAAACCAATTGTGAAGGTTCGTTGGTGAGCCCGTAAAACCAACATAGGTTATTGGTGATCTCGGAAAACTAAAGTGTAAAGGTTTTGGTGATCCCGAGTGTAAAGGTTCCGGATCAGACTTGGGGACGAGTGGAAGACAACATTTAAGAACAAGGATGGCCTCTATGAGTGGATGGTTATGCCCTTTGGTCTTTCTAATGCGCCAAGCACCTTCATGCGAGTCATGAATCAAGTGCTGAAATCGTACGTTAGGCGCTTTGTAGTTGTTTATTTTGATGACATATTGATTTTCAGTCATAGCCGTGTGGAACACCAGCAACATCTTCGCCAAGTGTTTCACACCCTCAGATCAGAAAAGCTTTATGTCAACTTGAAGAAGTGCTGAATCATAAGTACCATTTCTTGGCTTTATAATTTCAGATCGAGGTCCAGCGGATCCTGAGAAGGTTCGAGCCATTCGGGAGTGGCCGACACCAAGCAACATCCATGAAGTGAGGAGCTTTCATGGCTTGGCTTTCTTCTACCGCAGGTTCATAAGAAATTTCAGCAGTATAGTAGCACAATCACCAATTGTATGAAGGCTGAAAATTTCTATTGGACGCCGGCCGCCACTAGAACTTTTAAAGACATCAAGGAGCGTCTAACCCAAGCCCCAATTCTTCAACTTCCAGATTTTGATCAGCTCTTCAAAGTCGCTTGTGATGCTTCTCACATCGGGATTGGTGGAGTTCTGAGCCAAGAAGGTCATCCCATCGCCTTCTACAGCGAAAAGCTCAACGACGCCAAGCGAAGGTATTCCACTTATGATATTAAGCTTTATGCTGTGGTTCAGACTCTTAAACATTGGAAGCATTATCTCCTACATCGAGAGTTTGTCATGTACACCGATCACGACTCTTTAAAAACATCAACTCACAAAAGAAGCTGAGTGTGCGACATGCAAGATGGGTGGATGTACTGCAACAATTTACTTTTATATTGAAGCATAGACCGGGTGCAGAAAATCGAGTTGCTGATGCCCTTAGCCGAAAGACACATGTTCTCACCCTCTTGAATGCAAAAGTAACGGGCTTCAATGATCTAAAATTTTTATATTCTACTGATGCATATTTTTAGCCTATCTACACCAAAATTTCAGCAAGGAATCACTGGCAGCATTCTAATTTTTCAATCCATGATGGCTTTCTCTTCCGTGGCACATGCCTATGTATTCCAAAAACCTCTCTTCGCGACCACATCATTCGGGAGGTTCATGGAGGAGGTCTTGCTGGTCACTTCGGGCGTGACAAGACTGTCGCTATGATGGAGGACAGGTTCTATTAGCCGACCTTGCGCAAGGATGTCCACGGAATCATCAAACATTGCCGAACTTGTCAACTAGCCAAGGGAACAAAATCCAATGCCGGCCTCTACTCTCCACTATCATTGCCGAGCTCACTAAGGGAGGACCTCAACATGGACTTCATGCTAGGATTGCCCAAGACGGTACGAGGACATGATTCTATTTTTGTCATTGTTGACAGGTTTTCAAAGATGTCGTACTTTGTGCCATGTGCAAAGATTTATGATGCATATCGAGTTGCTGATTTGTTCTTAAAAGAGGTGGTTCGTTTACATGGGCTCCCGAAGACTATTGTATTTGATCATGATGTCAAATTCGTTAGCTATTTTTGGAAGACACTTTGGGCGAAGCTTGGCACCCGTCTTTCCTTCTCCAGCGCCTATCATCCCCAAATCGATGGGCAGACCAAGGTGGTCAACCGTAGTCTTGGGAACCTTCTTCGATGTTTAGTCTAGGATCATGTGAAGTCATGGGATCTGATTTTGCCCCATGCCGAGTTTGCCTACAACAACAGTGTCAACCGGACCACAGGATTGTCACCTTCCGAGATTGTTCTCAGATTGAAGCCGCGGCAGCCCACTGATCTCATTCCACTTCCCATCAACACAAGGACCAGCGAAGGTGGTGAGGACTTCTCTAGACACATATAAAACATTCATGCTGAAGTTCGACGTTGTTTGGTCACCAACACTGAGATTTACAAGCAATAAGCAGACTTGAAGCGACGTCCCCTAAAATTCAAGGAAGGAGACCTTGTGATGATGCGGTTGAGTGCTGATCGCTTCCCCCGCAAAAATTTTCAGAAGCTTCATCCTTGTCGCACCGACCCCTTCAAGGTACTGAAACGAATGGGACCTAATGCATATGTGCTTGAGTCGCCTGAAGACTTGCAGGTTAGCCCAATCTTCAATGTTGAAGACCTACAGCTTTACGAAGAACACTATGCTGAAGATGAAGACCCTCCAGCCGTACCACCATCACTACCACGTCGATCAGCCCCTCAAGACACCATTGAAGATATTTTGGATGATCAAATTGTGTCCACACGTCGAGGGGGATATCAGAAATTTTTGGTTAAATGGAAAGGTAGACCAATTTCAGATTGTTCTTGGTTGAAGACAGAGGAAGTCCAATGGTTGAACCCGGATCTCTACGAGCTCTATCAGTCATGAAACTCGACAAAGTCGAGTCTTTTTCCAGCCGGGGAGAATTGATGCAGGAGCACCACCCTCATTCCCATGGCGTGGGACATTGGGTTAGGTGTGTGCAGAGAATTTGAGTTCAAGCTGAAATTAGATTTAGTCCATGTAATAAGTGATTTGATTCACAATGGGTTAGTGTCTTCAATGCCCAATTAGATTGAGTCCAAGTCGTTGAATGGATATTTGATTAATTAGAAGTGGTCACATGTCATATGGGAGAGAGTCTAAAGTCATTGGACCTGATCCTATGCGACATGGAAGGAGTCCCACCTAGATAAATATTCATGGCATGCGGCTGAATTCCTTTTGATAGGTTTCAATCCACACGCCATAGATATGGATTCCTAGGTGTTTAGGCTTAGGTGTCAAGGTATTTGATTGGTCAATTAGGAGATTCAAATCCTAATGTGGGTAGGAGTTTAAATAAATTCTGGTTGTAACTTCTTTGCCAACCTCCCTCACTATATAAGGAAAGGTTTGATGAATGGAGAGTTTAGAGTTTGATGTTTTTAAAATCTTTCACTTGTGTACGTGAGGAGCTCTCCCTTGCTTGGTGCGACGCCAAGAGGCTGAAGGAAAGGTGGGATGCCTCCTCTTCATGCCATCTAGGTTTGGGTTGGTATGGATGAGATTTCCCTAACTAGCTCATAACCAATTATCCTTATCCTTTCTTATCTTGGATCCACGCCTCCCATCCTTTGTGCACGCCTTCTCCACTCACCACATCAGCATTTAACCACTCTCCCTCATGCCCACAACCCTCCCCCACATCCTCCTCGAGTCCTACTTCCATTAGGACTCTAACTAACCCAAGTCGGCCAATCCAATTGGTGCATCCTAATTTCAGCCGCCCCACTAATTAGGTGTCCAATTTTAGCCACTTGGCTGTGCTGAGTTACACCCCGTTCGATGCGATGTTCATAGCGAAATTCGAACGGAATGTCGTTCATCGTATAACGCGCCTCGGATCGTAGAATTCAAAAAATTTTCTGGATCCAAATCCAAAATATTTTTGAACTCATTAGGAAGGGGAGATTAGGATCTGAGGAGGGTTGATTAAGATTTATAAAACTGAAACAAAAATCAGAAGTTATAAATTTGAAGATCTCCTCTTCAAAAATTCTGTAGGTGTAGAACACCGCAGCCTGATGATCTATTCTAGGTTCCTATTTGAGCAGCACAATTGTCCGACCTCTACAAGTATCCACACGAGGATCTAATCATCTGAGAATAGGACTTACCGGAGTGCTAGCTCCTTGCAAAGACCTCTCATGACTATCATAATATTGGAAGATAAAAAATCTGCAGCATACCTCTTTGAAAAAGAACGCTTTTTTCTTCAACCTTGCTCGCAATGGAGGAAGATGAGAGTTGAAGCTTTAAGCGTGGATCTTACTTGCCTTGCTCCCGTGGATGAAGAGGAAGACGAGGTCCCCTTGCTGCCGTGGAGAAAGAAGGAAGAAGAAAGGGAGAGAGGAGGCATGGAGAGGAAGAGGAGAGAATTAATTCATAATGTCTCCCTTGCTACCCTTTTATAGATTGGGTTTAGGGCTTCTCCTAATCTTATTAGGAGTATGGGACTATAACCCATCCTTGGATTAATGCCAAGTGTCCAATCATTATGCTCATAGATGCATGACATGTGTCCACTTAATCAATTGATTAATTTTCTAATCACATTAGGATTCCTAATCTCATTAGGAGAATTAATTGATTTGGGAGCATGCATCCTACGATGCCATGTGGACTTTAAAGTCCGCATAGTGTGAACACGACTTAAGTCGTATTCATCCTACGACGACATGTGGTCTTTAAAATCCGCACAATCCTTGGTTTAATCAAATTGACCCAATCATGAATCCAAATCAATTTGGATCAAACTCAATTTGATTTGGCTCATTAAATCAGCCCAATTGCAATCCAATTGCAATCAATTCTACTTAATTCTTCTTCCATTAACTCACTAATACTTAGTGGGTTAATTCAATCACCAATCATATTGATGATTGATTTCTATTGTGATTCCAAATCACAATTATGATAGTCTAACTAATTAAATTCTCTATGTGTGTGACACCATAGGTTCTATTCTGACTGGTAGTGAGATATATTGAGATCTCTATCTCAATATCACTGAAACTCCTTTCAGTGGACTGAAACGATTTCAGTTCTACTCTCAGGGTTCACGGATCACCAAGTGAATGCCTTCGAGTCTCACAATCCACTAGTGACACCTAGCAGTATATGGTGGCAACCCAGCAGAATGAAATGTCTGAACCTTTAGGTGCAGTTAGCGTATGATACAGTCCCTCTATCATGGATCCCGACGTGACGAAGGTTATGGATATCTCGTCAAACCCCATCGTCTGTCATATGTCAAATTTATACAACTTCCAGTTCGAGATATGGAAAACTCTTTTTTCCAAATACCTGATCAGGAATTTATCGAACTCAGTCTCATAAATCACATAGGATCACTCCTAATCTATCAAAGTCGATAGATCCCATCTAGATGCAACCCTATTCCAAAATGAACCTACTGTAGCCAATCTGCACTACAAGGATCCGAATGGCTAGGGCCCAAGTTCACATGCTCGTCAAACTACAGCAACCTCACAGTGAATAGCTAAGGCATCGCAGGTCAAAGGACCAGTCATACAACTGCAGCATAAGTAGTCACTGACGATGGATAGACATCCATGTGACTACTATCTTTGGTCGCGCTCAGTACCTTGTTCTCTAACAAGTACTCGCATAATCACTCCAGTGTCTCTACACCATGGACTCGAGACTCATCCATCTGACTAAGTGATCTGTGCACTAATCTCAACGGATCGATCACCATCCCTCGTGATGGATCCATCAATCAGGAGGATTTAGAAATTAATCCCTAATGATACATACCTCAAATTCTCAACTTTTTGAGAATATGTGTCATCATCTATTAATTTTTTGGACGATTCATGGACACATACAAACATGAATGAAAAATAAATTGCCCAATCTTATTTATTAATAAGTATCAAATTACAAATTTATGCTCCGGATTACAAATATGCGTCAGCTACATTGGCTTTTAGGGCATACTTCTAACAATCTTCCACTTGCACTAAAGCCAATCAGACATGTATTTAAGTTTCATTTTTTCAAGATGAACTTCTAATTTCTTCTGACTTAGCTGCTTAGTGAATGGGTCCACCACGTTATCAGTGGAGTCTACTCTCTGCACCTCTACATATTTCTTTTCGAGGTAGTCGCGAATTAGATGAAATCGCCGCTCTATGTGCTTGGACTTCTGGTGAGACCTCGGCTCCTTAGCTAGTGCTATGGCATCGTTGTTGTCGCAGAAAAGGGTTATGGCATCTGATGACATGACTCCTAGCTCTTCGATAAACTTCTTGTACCAGAACATTTCCTTCGCAGCATCCGATGCAGCAATGTACTCTGCTTCCATGGTAGAATCTGCAATAATTGGTTGCTTGAAACTCTTCCAATTTACCAATCCTCCATTGCATAAGAATACATATCCTGATGTAGACTTTCTATCATCAGGGTCAGTCATGAAGTCTGAATCAGTATATCCTTCTACCTTTAACTCTGTGCCTCCCCCAAAGACCAAAAACATATCCTTAGTCCTTCTCAAGTACTTATGGATATTTTTCACAGCTATCTAGTGCTCCTCGTCTGGATTTGACTGATATCTGCTCGTGACACTCATAGCATGTGCTATATCAGATCGAGTACATAGCATGGCATACATGAGGCTCCCTATTGCCGATGCATAAAGGATCCTACTCATGCGCTGAATCTCTTCAGATGTTTTGGGGCACATCTTTTTGGAGATATTTATCCCATGCCTTAGGGATAACAATCCCCTCTTAGAGTTTTCCATGCTGAACCTCTTCAGCACTTCCTCTATGTACATTTTCAGTGATAGGCCAAGCATCCTCTTAGATCTATCTCTATATACCTTAATCCCCAAAATATAAGATGCTTCACCTAGGTCTTTCATGGAGAACTTCTTAGACAACCATAACTTGACCGATGTGAGCATGGGAATATCATTCCCAATCAGGAGTATATCATCTACATACAATACGAGGAATACTATAGCCCTCCCACTGACCTTTTTGTACACGCATGGTTCCTCTTCGTTCTTGATGAAATCAAACGATTTGATCACATCATCGAAACGAGTATTCCAACTCCGAGATGCTTGCTTTAGTCCATAAATGGATCTTTGAAGCCTGCAGACCATGTGATCACCATCACTGGAAGTGAAACCCTGAGGCTGTTCCATATAGATATCTTCCTCAAGATATCCATTAAGGAATGCAGTTTTCACATCCATCTGCCATATCTCATAATCATGATAAGCTGCAATGGCAAGCAATATTTGAATGGACTTCAGCATGGCTACCAGTGAAAAGGTATCCTGATAGTCAATGCCTTTGCACTGACTATAACCTTTTGCCACCAACCTTGCCTTATAGGTCTCTACCTTGCCATCCGAACCCATTTTCCTTTTGTAGATCCATTTACACCCAATAGGTACTATACCTTCAGGCGGATCTACTAAAGTCCATACTTGGTTGGAATGCATGGAATCTATTTCTGACTTCATTGCATCCATCCATTTTTCGGAGTCGATGTCTAACATCGCTTCGTTGTAGGTCTTGGGATCATTAATATGATCTCTTTCTCCCATGAGGAACTCTTCCTATATTTTCTCTGTAAGCATGCCTAAGTATCTTTCAGGAGGATGGGAGATCCTACTGGATCTACGAAGTGGACGAGGTTCTTCATGTATTGGCTTAATGTGAATAAGTTCATTAGGCTCAATTGCTCATTGCTCTTCAAAGACTTTCTCTTCGAGCTCAATTTTTCTCCCACTGCCTCTATCAAGGATAAACTATTTTTCCAAGAAGATGGCATGTCAACTCACAAATACTTTGTGGTCTTCTGGGATGTAAAAATTGCATCCTAATGACTCTTTAGGATATCCAATGAAATGAGCACCAATTGTCCTAGTCTCTAACTTGTCTGCCTGTTGTCGCTTGACTTGGGCCGGACATCTCCAAATCTTGAGATAACCAAGACTTGATTTCTTACCATGCCATATTTCATACGGTGTGGTAGGAACGACCTTAGAGGGAACTCTATTCAATATATAGATAGATGTAAGTAGGGCATCTCCCCACAAGAATAAGGGTAAGTCAGTGAAGCTCATCATGGACCTGACCATATCCAATAGCGTCCGATTTCTCCTTTCTGATACTCCGTTGAGTTGAGGTGTTTCAGGAGGTGTCTATTGTGAAACTATACCCTTTTGTTTGAGATAATCGCGAAACTCTCCACTAAGGTATTCTCCTCCTCGATCTGATCGAAGAATCCTAATGAGTTTTTCTATCTGTTTTTCTACTTCAAATCTAAATTCTTTGAACATTTCAAATGCTTTAGATTTATGTCTCATAAGATAGACATAACTATACCGTAAAAAATCATCGGTAAAAGTAATAAAGTAGAAAAATTGACCCCTAGCCTGCACATCGAATGGGCCACACATATCAGTGTGTACTAGGGCAAGTATTTCAGTGGACCTCTCCCCATGTCCTGTTAGATGTATGCCCTAGAAGCCAATCTGGCTGACACATTATTAATTCTGGAACATAAATTTGTACTTGACTTTATTATTATTGAATAATAAATGGGCATTCTTTTCATTCATATTGTTTATGTGTCTATGAATCGTCCAAGAAATTAATAAGATGATGATATATATTCTCAAGAGTTGAAAATTTGAGCCATGTATCATTGATGATTAATTTCTAAATGGTCCTGATCAATGGATCATCACGAGGACGGTGATCGATCCGATCAGTGCACAGATCGCTTTCCTTATGGATAGACGAGACTCAAGTCCACAGTGTAGAGACACTGAAGTGATAGTGCAGGTGCTTGTTAGAGAACAAGGGTACTGAGCGTGACCAAGACAAGAAGTCACTTGGATGTCTATCCACTCGTCAGTGACGTGCCTGATGTTGCAGTAGTATGACTGGTCCTTTGACCTGCGGTGCTTCGGCTACTCACAGTGAGGTTATTGTAGTTTGACTACACATACACATGGTCTCTAGTCATATGGGTCCTTATAGTGTAGATTGGCTGCAGTAAGTTCACTGTAGGAGTAGGATACACATCTACATGGAATCTATCGACCTTGATAGATGAGGAGAGATCCTATGTGATTTATTAGACTGAGTTCTAAGACCTTGGCCAGGGCAGTAATATACAGTGGAGAAAGAGTTTTCCACTATCGAACTCAAGTCGAATAAATCTAGACATATGACAGACGACGGGGTTTGACGAGTTATCCATGACCTCCGGTCTGTAGGGATCCACGATAGAAGGACTGTATCATACGATAACTGCACCTAGAGGTTCATCATTCTGTTCTGCTGGGTAGCCACTACATACTGCTAGGTGTCACTGGTGGATGGTGAGACTCACAGGGATCATCTTGATGGTCGATGAACCCTGATGAGTTGAGTTGGAATTGTTTCAACCCATTGAAAGGAGTTTTCAATGATATTGTGGTAGAGATCGCAATATATCTCACTACCAGTCAGAATAGAACCTATGGAGTCACACACATTAGAGGTATTGACCGATCCGATGGTTGAATGTGATTAGGAATCACAAATAATCAATTAGATTGATAACCCGCTAAGAGTTAGTGGTTGGAAGAAGGAACAATTGCAATCGGATTGCAATTTAATTTAATTAATTGAATTTAATTAATTGGACTTGATCATAAGTCCTACTTGGAGTAGGATCCTTGGAGTCCTAATTGGATTAGGATTTCAAATTAAATTAGAGTCCTACTTGGAATAGGATTTCTAAAGTCCTAATTGTCTTAGGGCTGAAATTTGAACAAGTCTTGATTAGATTAGGATTTTCTTAAGTCCTAATTAATTTTAATTTTAATCTAATTAATTAAAAGACTCCTAATTGGATTAGGATTGAAGAGTTCAATGGAGTCTTTATTCAATTAAATCCTAATTGGATTAGGATTTGGAATGAAAGAAAGGGTGCACATAGTCCTTTTAAAAGGGACTAAACCACCTAAGAATAAGCCCCTAGCCTCCACTTGATTAGATCAAGTGGAGGCATGCATGATGTAAAATAAGGAGGGAGGGGCGTACACCCCTCCCTTGGCATTTCACGGGATGAAAAGGAGGAGGGGCCCACGCCCCTCCTCTTGAATAATGGATAAAGATGGAGCTCCTAAATTTTAGGAGCTCCAACTTTATCTTAAACCATAATAGAAGGGGGCTGCCGCATGGATTGATTCATCCAATTTATTGAGCCGTACCTCTCCTCCTCTCTTCTTTCTTTGTGCCGTGAGAAGCCCTCTCCTTTTGGGTTCTCATCCGCCAACAACAAGGAAGAGAAAGGAGGCGTGTGCATTTTTTTTCCTTTCCTTCTTCCACCAAAAATAAAAGGATGCAAGTGTATGCTTCCTTTTATTTTTCTTCCTCCTCTTCTTCATCCTCAAAAGAAAGCAACCAAGTGTTGATTGCTGCAAGAAGAAAGGATTCAACCATCAATAGCCTTCTCTGCAAGGGAGCTAGCACCCCGGGGAGATCCAAAGGCTTCGATCGAATCATTACCTCGTGTGGATATCCGTAGAGGCCGGACGCGTGTGCGGCTTTCATCGAACCTTCTACAAATCCACGTAAATCAGATTTGCGGAGACCATCTACCCGCACAAGGTGAAGATCTGATCTTCTTAATAATTTTAAAATAGTTTAAAATAATTTAATTCTAATCTATCTACAAACGAAAGGTTTTAAAATACGTTCATGCGATGAACGGATCCCACATATGTTTTTCCGCTGCAATCTGAAAAATTATTTCAAAATTTTCATGGCATATGAGGGATGCTAACAGTGGTATCAGAGCCTTGGTTATGTAGATTAAGATTAAAATTAAATTTTTCAAGGCATTTTAGATCTGAAATTTAAGGGATTATGCTTGCTGAAATTTATGTATGCAGAATTTTCAGCTTGCTGATTTTTCTGCATACTAATTATTGGATGCTTAGATTAATGATTCTAATGCTTTGATAATGTGATTACAAATGTTTAGAATCAAATCTTGCATAATCAGCAAGTCATAAGATGAAATAATCAGTTAAATATCAGATCTGAAAATAATTTTTATGCATGTGATGCATATGGTGATGATCATGGATGGACCCTTTGAATGTGCTGAAATGTTCTGCGATGTTCTGTGATGCATGTAATTTTAATTTTCAGATGCCTGCATGCATCTTAAATTCATGTATTAGAGACCTGCATGTCTCATGAAAAAGGGTTGTAATTTTATTTTAATTTTAATTTTAATTTTTAAAGCAATCTGGGATGTAATCTGTGATGTGTGTTGCACGTCGATGGTTGATCGATATGTACATTAACAAGCTCAACATGCGCGGATCGAGATCAAGGGTTGATTGAAGATGGATCAAGGAGTTGATCACAATTGGACCTAAGGGATCAAGATCGAGTCAAGAGTTGAAGATGATCAAACCAATTGACGTGCATGTGCTTGTAAAATGACCCCATCCTGGATCCATGATCATCACCATTTAATTTTATTTTTGATAAATGCCTTGATGTTTAATGCTTATGATTATGCGGGTAGACTTATATTTGCATGAGATGTGAATACGCGATCGAGTGAGACCTAAATCGAAACCTCCCTAATCAGTCGAGGGTGAACCAACATGAGTTAGTCATATTTGATTAATTGATCTAATTGGTGTCTAGGCAAGCCTATAAGGTGGTTACTTAATTAGGACCTTACTCTCTGAGTAAGGGGAGCCTCCCACCTGCTTACCTGGCCAATTGTTCGATTACCTCTTATGAGGAACTCAAGTTGCAAATACTAAGACTTGATTATGCAATATTAAGTCCATAGGTCTTCCACCGTAGTAGAGCTGCTAAGGTCTTTTCGGTGTTGATTTGTCTCGGCTGGACACAGTGGGCAAGTTGCATCGGAGGACTGGACCTCTCTATTAGACATGAGATGTTGCGGGGTAAAGGTGGGGTTGGGCACCAATAACTGTTAGGTGAGGACCCAATGACGACTTTATTTCTGCGGTTATACGGTGGGTCTGACTTAACTAAGTAATGGGGCCAATAACTGTTAGGTGAGGTCTTCATCACTTAGAGACCAAGTACCACTGCAATATGCTTGAGAAGCATTGTACAAGAATTGTACACTCATCCATTTATATGTTACCAATAACTGTTAGGTGAGGCGGCATGTAAATCGGTGAGACCGCAGTACCCACTAAAAATCCTAGTCGCATAGGGTTTTCGTTTCTCCATCAGGGGAGTATGAGGGATTCGAGAAAATAGTGGGAGCATATTTGTTTTAAAAGTCCCTATAACAAATTGAGTTCAAGTACAAAGTCTAACTAGAATCTTTACTCTCTACAGATCACAATGTCAGCTTCAAACCCTTTGACCCGTATCCTTGAGACTAACAGACTGACCGGAACCAACTATAAAGACTGGCTTAGGAACCTGAAAATTGTTCTGAATTGTGAGAAAATAGGGTATGTGCTCGAGAATGATATCCCTAGGCTACCAGCGCGTCCTACTGATGATCAGCGTGAGATGCATCAGAAGTGGACTGATGACGACATTAGGGTCAAGTGCTATATCATGGCATCCATGACTAACGAGCTTCAATGCCAGCATGAGAACATGAAGACTGCTAGGAAAATACTGGCTCACCTGCAAGAGTTGTATGGTGAGCAGAGCCGCACTGCACGCTTTGAAGTGTCCAAGAGACTCTTCAAGGCAAAGATGCGCGAGGGGCAGTCTGTCCACGATCACTGTTTGACTATGATCAAGGACCTCGAGGAGCTTGAGAAGCTCGGTATGTCCATGCATAAGGAACTGCAGATAGATCTGATCCTGCAATCCCTTTCTGATTCATTTGGTCAGTTTATAGTAAACTACCATTTGAATAAAATTGAATGCACTAAGACCGAACTGTTGAACATGCTGGTAACTGCTAAAGGGGCCTTGAAAGGTTCAAGGGGCTCTGTTCTGGCTGCTGAGCTAACTTCTAGTTTCAAGAGAAAGTCTACTTGGAAGAAAAAGAAGTCTGCAAAGAAGCAGAAGAAAGATAAGAAGCCTAAGAAGGAAGTTCAGAAGAAAAAGGCTAATGACAAGGGAAAATGTTTCCACTGCAATGTCGACGGCCACTGGAAAAGGAACTGCCCTTCATACCTCGAGAGCCTGAAGAACAAAAAGGCAGACACACCTTCTGAAGGTATGTTAGACTTGCTCGTAATTGAAACTAATCTTACGGTTTCTTCTACTTCTAGTTAGGTTATAGATTCTGGTTCTAGTGCTCATTTGTGCACTACTATGCAGGGTCTAAAGAAAAGTAGGAGGCTGGCGGAAGGTGCAGTGACCCTTCGGTTGGCAACAGGGCAAGAGTTGCTGCTGTAGCTGTGGGCACCTACCCTCTGCGATTACCGTCTGGATTTAGTTATTGCTTAGAGACTATTATTATGTCCCTGCTGCTAGCAGGAATTTGATTTCTGTTTCGTGTTTAGCACAGGATGGTCATGTTTTGACCTTTGACAAAGACTGCTGTTCTATTTATTTCAGAAATAAATTAGTTGCACGTGGTTTCATGATTGACAGTCTCTATCACTTGCATATTGATGTGTCTGTGAATGTGTCTGAGCAAGTAGTGAGTGCCATAGGATCTAAAAGATCCAGAGATGAGATAAACCAGAAGTATTTGTGGCACCTCAGGCTTGGCCATATTGGAGAGGACAGAATGAACAAAATGGAAAAAGATGGGCTTCTTGGCCCATTGACTTCCGAGTCATATCCAGTTTGTGAGTCCTGTCTTCAAGAAAAAATGGCTAGATTACCTTTTGTAGGACATGGGAAGAGGACCACTGAAATACTTACCCTGGTACACACTGATGTATGTGGCCCATTCGATGTGCTAGTCAGGGGTCGTTATTCATACATCATTACCTTTATCGATGACTATTCACGATATGGGTATGTGTATCTTATGAGATACAAATCTGAGTCTTTTGAAAAGTTCAAAGAGTTCAGAAATGAAGTAGAAAAACAGACTGGAAAAATCCTTAAGGTTCTTCGATCAGATCGAGGAGGAGAATACCTTAGTGGAGAATTCCGGAACTATCTCAAAGAGAATGGCATAGTCTCACAATGGACGCCTCCGGGTACACCTCAACTCAACGGGGTGTCAGAGAGGAGGAATCAGACTCTATTGGATATGGTCCGATCCATGATGAGCTTCACTGATCTACCTATGTTTCTTTGGGGAGATGCCTTATTATCCGCGATTTATTTATTGAATAGAGTTCCCTCTAAATCCGTTCCTACCACACCGTATGAGATATGGCATGGTAAGAAGCCGAGTCTTGGTCATCTTAAGATTTGGGGATGTCCGGCCCACGTCAAGCGACTACAGGCGGACAAGTTAGAGCCTAGGACCATAAGTGCTCGTTTCATTGGATATCCTAAAGAGTCATTAGGATACAATTTTTACATCTCAAAGGATCACAATGTGTATGTGAGCCGACATGCTGTCTTTCTGGAAAAACAGTTTATCCTTGATAGAGGCAGTGGGAGGAAAATTGAGCTTGAATAGAAAGTCTCTGAAAAGCAACGAGTAATGGATCCTATAGAACCTATTCACATAGAGCCAGTACACGTAGTACCTCCTCCACCTCGTAGATCTAGTATGGTCTCCCATCCTTCCGATAGATACTTAGGTATACTAGTAGAGGACACCGAGAAAATGTTCCTCATAGAAGATAGGGAACATGTACAGGATCCCAATACCTACAACGAGGCGATATCTGATATCGATTCCGAGAAATGGCTGGAAGCCATGAAGTCAGAGATAGACTCCATGTATTCCAACCAAGTCTGGACCTTAGTAGATCCACGAGAAGGTATAGTACCTATTGGATGCAAATGGATCTATAAAAGGAAGATAGGTTCGGATGGAAAGGTAGAGACCTATAAGGCAAGGCTAGTAGCGAAAGGGTATAGTCAGCGCGAAGGCATTGACTATCAGGAGACCTTTTCACCTGTAGCCATGCTAAAATCCATTCGAACATTGCTTGCCATTGCAGCATTTCATGATTATGAAATATGGCAGATGGATGTGAAAACTGCTTTCCTGAATGGATATCTTGATGAAGATATCTATATGGAGCAGCCTTTGGGTTTCACTTCCAGTGATGGAGATCACAAGGTCTGCAAGCTGCAAAGGTCCATATATGGACTAAAGCAAGCATCTCGGAGTTGGAATACTCGTTTCAATGATACGATCAAATCGTTTGATTTCATCAAGAACGAAGAGGAACCGTATGTTTACAAGAAGGTTAGTGGGAGTGCTGTCGTGTTCCTCGTACTGTACGTGGATGACATCCTCTTGATTGGGAATGATGTTCCCATGCTAACCTCGGTCAAGGTCTGGTTGTCAAAAGAGTTCTCCATGAAAGACCTTGGGGAAGCATCCTACATTTTGGGGATTAAGGTCTATAGAGATAGATCTAAGAGGTTGCTTGGTCTATCACAGAAAATGTACATAGAGGAGGTACTGAAGAGGTTCAGTATGGAAAACTCCAAGAGGGGTCTATTACCCCTTAGGCATGGGATTCATCTCTCCAAGAAGATGTGCCCCAACACATCTGAAGAGATTCAACGCATGAGCAGGATTCCTTATGCTTATGCAATAGGAAGTCTCATGTATGCCATGCTGTGTACACGACCTGATATAGCCCTTGCTGTGAGTGTCACTAGCAGATATCAGTCGAATCCAGGCGAAGAGCACTGAACAGCTGTGAAGAACATTCTTAAGTACTTAAGAAGAACTAAAGATTTGTTCTTGGTCTTTGGAGGAGCATCGGAGTTAAAGGTAGAAGGATACACAGATTCAGACTTTATGACTGATATTGATGATAGAAAGTCTACATCTGGATATATGTTCTTGTGCAATGGTGGTACGGTAAATTGGAAGAGTTCCAAACAACCGATCATTGCTGATTCTACCATGGAAGCTGAGTATATCGCCGCCTCTGAAGCTACAACGGAAGCCTTCTGGTTCAAAAAATTTATTGCAGAGCTAGATGTAATGCCATCAGATGCCATCACACTCTACTGCGATAATAATGGCGCCATAACTCTTGCTAAGGAGCCAAGGTCTCATCAGAAGTCCAAGCACATAGAGCGGCGCTTTCACCTTATGCGCGACTACCTCGAGAAGAAATATGTTGAGGTGCAGAGTATAGACTCCACAGACAACGTGGCAGACCCGCTCACTAAGCAGCTAAGTCAGCAGAAGACTGAAGCCCACCTTGAGAAGATGGGACTTAGATATATGACTGATTGGCTTTAGTGCAAGTGGGAGATTGTTAGATGTATGCCCTAGAAGCCAATCTGGCTGACACATTATTAATTCTGGAACATAAATTTGTACTTGACTTTATTATTATTGAATAATAAATGGGCATTCTTTTCATTCATATTGTTTATGTGTCTATGAATCGTCCAAGAAATTAATAAGATGATGATATATATTCTCAAGAGTTGAAAATTTGAGCCATGTATCATTGATGATTAATTTCTAAATGCTCCTGATCAATGGATCATCACGAGGATGGTGATCGATCCGATCAGTGCACAGATCGCTTTCCTTATGAATGGGCGAGACTCAAATCCACAGTGTAGGGACACTGAAGTGATAGTGCAGGTGCTTGTTAGAGAACAAGGGTACTGAGCGTGACCAAGACAAGAAGTCACTTGGATGTCTATCCACTCGTCAGTGACGTGCTTGATGTTGCAGTAGTATGACTGGTCCTTTGACCTGCGGTGCTTCGGCTACTCACAGTGAGGTTATTGTAGTTTGACTACACATACACATGGTCTCTAGTCATATGGGTCCTTGTAGTGTAGATTGGCTGCAGTAAGTTCACTGTAGGAGTAGGATACGCATCTACATGAAATCTATCGACCTTGATAGATGAGGAGAGATCCTATGTGATTTATTAGACTGAGTTCTAAGACCTTGGCCAGGGCAGTAATATACAGTGGAGAAAGAGTTTTCCACTATCGAACTCAAGTCGAATAAATCTAGACATATGACAGACGACGGGGTTTGACGAGTTATCCATGACCTCCGGTCTGTAGGGATCCACGATAGAAGGACTGTATCATACGATAACTGCACCTAGAGGTTCATCATTCTGTTCTGCTGGGTAGCCACTACATACTGCTAGGTGTCACTGGTGGATGGTGAGACTCACAGGGATCATCTTGATGGTCGATGAACCCTGATGAGTTGAGTTGGAATTGTTTCAACCCATTGAAAGGAGTTTTCAATGATATTGTGATAGAGATCGCAATATATCTCACTACCAGTCAGAATAGAACCTATGGGGTCACACACATTAGAGGTATTGACCGATCCGATGGTTGAATGTGATTAGGAATCACAAATAATCAATTAGATTGATAACCCGCTAAGAGTTAGTGGTTGGAAGAAGGAACAATTGCAATCGGATTGCAATTTAATTTAATTAATTGAATTTAATTAATTGGACTTGATCATAAGTCCTACTTGGAGTAGGATCCTTGGAGTCCTAATTGGATTAGGATTTCAAATTAAATTAGAGTCCTACTTGGAATAGGATTTCTAAAGTCCTAATTGTCTTAGGGCTGAAATTTGAACAAGTCCTGATTAGATTAGGATTTTCTTAAGTCCTAATTAATTTTAATTTTAATCTAATTAATTAAAAGACTCCTAATTGGATTAGGATTGAAGAGTTCAATGGAGTCTTTGTTCAATTAAATCCTAATTGGATTAGGATTTGGAATGAAAGAAAGGGTGCACATAGTCCTTTTAAAAGGGACTAAACCACCTAAGAATAAGCCCCTAACCTCCACTTCATTAGATCAAGTGGAGGCATGCATGATGTAAAATAAGGAGGGAGGGGCGTACACCCCTCCCTTGGCATTTCACGGGATGAAAAGGAGGAGGGGCCCACGCCCCTCCTCTTGAATAATGGATAAAGATGGAGCTCCTAAATTTTAGGAGCTCCAACTTTATCTTAAACCATAATAAAAGGGGGCTGCCGCATGGATTGATTCATCCAATTTATTGAGCCGTACCTCTCCTCCTCTCTTCTTTCTTTGTGCCGTGAGAAGCCCTCTCCTTTTGGGTTCTCATCCGCCAACAACAAGGAAGAGAAAGGAGGCGTGTGCATTTTTTTTCCTTTCCTTCTTCCACCAAAAATAAAAGGATGCAAGTGTATGCTTCCTTTTATTTTTCTTCCTCCTCTTCTTCATCCTCAAAAGAAAGCAACCAAGTGTTGATTGCTGCAAGAAGAAAGGATTCAACCATCAATAGCCTTCTCTGCAAGGGAGCTAGCACCCCGGGGAGATCCAAAGGCTTCGATCGAATCATTACCTCGTGTGGATATCCGTAGAGGCCGGACGCGTGTGCGGCTTTCATCGAACCTTCTACAAATCCACGTAAATCAGATTTGCGGAGACCATCTACCCGCACAAGGTGAAGATCTGATCTTCTTAATAATTTTAAAATGGTTTAAAATAATTTAATTCTAATCTATCTACAAACGAAAGGTTTTAAAATACGTTCATGCGATGAACGGATCCCGCATATGTTTTTCCGCTGCAATCTGAAAAATTATTTCGAAATTTTCATGGCATATGAGGGATGCTAACATGTCCTACAAAGGATAATTTGGCCATTTTTTTTTGAAGGTAGGATTCACAAATCGGATATGACTCAGAAGTCAATGAACTCAAAAGTCCATGTTTCTCCAATTTGTTAATTCTGTCTTCTCCTATATGACCAAGTCTGAGGTGCCATAAATACTTTTGATTTATCTTATCTCTAGATCTTTTAGATCCTATGGTACTCACTGTATGCTCAGACACGTTCACAGATACATCCATATGTAAGTGATAGAGACCGTCAATCATAAAATCACGTCCAAACAGTTTATTTCACAAATAAATGGAAATGTAGTCTTTATTGAAATTGAATTCATAATGTTTCTGTGCTAGACAAGATACAGAAATCAGATTTCTGCTAGCACTAGGTACAAAATAACAATATCTAAGTATCAAACTAAATTCTGACGGTAAATGCAAAGGAAATGTGTCCACAGCAACAGCAGCAACTCTTGCTCCATTGTCAACCCGCAGGGTTACCGCACCTTCCGTAAGCCTTCTATTTTTCTTTAGATCCTGCATGGTAGTGCACAAGTGAACACTAGAACCAGAGTCTATAACCCAACTGGAAATAGAAAAAACCGATAGATTAGTTTCAATAATGAGCATATTAGACATACCTTCAGAAGGCATGTCACCCTTCTTGCTCTTTATGTTTTCCATGTAGATAAGACAGTTCCTCTTCCAATGGCCGTCTTCATTGCAATGGAAATATTTTTCTTTGGGTTTGGCCTTCTTCTTAGGAACTTCCTTCTTCGGCTTTTTCTCGGTCTTCTGCTTCTTCGCAGGCTTCTTCTTCTTCCCAGTAGACTTTCTCTTGGAAGTAGAAGCTAGCTCAGCAGCGAGAATTGTGCCCCTTGAACCTTTCAAGGCTTCCTCAGTTGTCACCAACATATTCAACAATTCAAGCTTGGTGCATTCAATTTTATTCATATGGTAGTTTACAATAAACTGCCCATATGAAGATGGCAATGATTGTAGGATCAAATCCGTTTGCAAATCCTTGTGCATGGTCATGCCAAGCTTCTCAAGCTCCTCAAGATCCTTGATCATGGTCAAACTATGTTCATGGACAGACTGCCCATCGCGCATCTTGGCTTTGAAGAGCCGCTTGGACACTTCAAACCTCGCTGCGCGACTCTATTCACCATACAACCCTAGTAGGTGATCGAGTATGTCTTTAGCAGTCTTCATGCTCTCATGCTGGCATTGCAATTCGTTGGACATGGATGCCAAAATGTAGCACCTAACCTTATTATCGTCATCCAACCATTTTGTATTCGTCTCATGCTGCTCATTAGTTGCACGGGCTGGTAACACCGGGAGTTCATGGTCAAGAACATAAGCTATCTTTTTGCAACTCAAGACAATCTTCAAGTTGCGGAGCCAATCTTTATTGTTTGGTCCGGTCAACCTATTGTTATCTAGAATTCGAACTATAGGGTTGGATGCTATTGACATCTGCAGAGAGTAAAGATTCTAATTAGAAATTTGTATTTGACATTAATTTATTTTAGGAACTTTTAAAACAAAATTGGATCAAATTCTCCCACTATTTCTCGGATCTCTCACACTTTCCTGGTAAAGATACGGAAACTTGCGAATTAGGGTTTCGAGTGGGGTGCTGCGGTCCCACCAATTTACATGTCACCTCACCTAACAGTTATTGGAGACACATAGAAGATGAGTGTACAACTCTTGTACAATGCTTCGTAAGAATATTGAGCTAACCTGGTCTCCAAGTCATAAGGACCTCACCTAACAGTTTTGGACTCGTTTCTTGGTTAAGTCAAACCCACCGTATATCCCACGAAAATAAAGCTGTGATTGGGTCCCCACCTAACAGTTATTGGAGCCCAACCCCACCTTTATCCCACAACATCTCATATTAATAGAGAGGTCCAATCCCCCGATGCAACTAGCCCACTGTATCCAGCCGAGACTAATCAACGCTGGAAAAATCTTAGCAACTCTACTATGGTGGAAGACCAATCGACTTAATATTGGATAATCAGATCTTAGTGATTCCAACTTTGAGCTTTCCATAGGAGGTAATTGATTAATTGGTCAGGTAAGCAGGTGGGAGGCTCTCCTTACTCAGAGAGTAAAGTCCTAGTTAAGTAACCACCTTTGAGCTTTCCTAGACACTAATTAGATCAATTAATCAAATATGGCTAGCTCAATGTATCGTTCACTCTCAATTAATTTAGGAAGGTTTTAGATCTCTTAGAATTTACATCTAATGTAACTATCTACCCCATACCATATGTCATCCGATTTACATCTTATGTAAATGTCACATTGGTTCAGGTTTACATCCTATGTAATTATGAAACCCTTTCATATATTATGTGATTACATCTTATGTAAATGACATAATTGTTTCAGTTTACATCTTATGTAAATGTCCTATTGTTTAAGGATTTTATTTACATCTCATGCAAATAAATTTTGTTTAACTAATACATACATCTCATGCATACATTGTTTTAAACATAACCTTAAACAAGTATGAACATTATGATTACCACATGCATCTCATGTATATTTTTTAGATCTGAAACTTTTAATCTATTATGCTTTCTCTGAATTTCAGATCATGCATTACTTGATTTCAAACATTGTAATCTAATTGCAATTCTAAAATAATTTGCAAGATCAAAGCAAATAAAAATCTGCATGCTGAAAATTTCAGCACGTATAAAATCCAGCAAGCATAACTCTTTTAAAAATCAGATTAAAAATGTGGTAATCAATTCTTAAGTCCTAATCATGCTCCCTAGAACCATGGCTCTGATACCACTGCTGAGTTACTCCCCGTTCAATGCGATATTCGCAGCGAAATTCGAACGGAACGTCGTTCATTGTATAATGCGCCTTGGATCATAGAATTCAAAAAAATTTCTGGATCCAAATCTAGAAGATTTTTGAACTCATTAGGAAGGGGAGATTAAGATCTGAGGAGGGTTGATTAAGATTTATAAAACTGAAACAAAAATTAGAAGTCATAAATTTGAAGATCTTTTCTTCAAAAATTCTGCAGGTGTAGAACACCGCAGCCTGATGATCTATTCTAGGTTCCTATTTGACCCGCACAATTGTTCGGCCTCTACAGGTATCCACACGAGGATCTAATCATCTGAGAATAGGACTTACCGGAGTGCTAGCTCCTTGCAAAGACCTCTCATGACTATCATAATATTGGAAGATAAAAAATCTGCAGCATACCTCTTTGAAGAAGAACGCTTTCTTCTTCAACCTTGCTCGCAATGGAGGAAGATGAGAGTTGAAGCTTTAAGCGTGGATCTTCCTTGCCTTGCTCCCGTAGATGAAGAGGAAGACGAGGTCCCCTTGCTGCCGTGGAGAAGGAAGGAAGAAGAGAGGGAGAGAGGAGGCGTGGGAAGGAAGAGGAGAGAATTAATTCATAATGTCTCCCTTGCTACCCTTTTATAGATTGGGTTTAGGGCTTCTCCTAATCTTATTAGGAGTATGGGACTATAACCTACCCTTGAATTAATGCTAAGTGTCCAATCCTTGTGCTCATAGATGCATGACATGTGTCCACTTAATTAATTGATTAATTTTCTAATCACATTAGGATTCCTAAACTCATTAGAAGAATTAATTGATTTGGGAGCATGCATCCTACGATGCCATGTGGACTTTAATGTCCGCATAGTGTGAACACGACTTAAGTCATATTCATCCTACGACGACATGTGGTCTTTAAAATCCGCACAATCCTTGGTTTAATCAAATTGACCCAATCATAAATCCAAATCAATTTGGATCGAACCCAATTTGATTTGGCTCATTAAATCAGCCCAATTGCAATCCAATTGCAATCAATTCCACTTAATTCTTCTTCCATTAACTCACTAACACTTAGTGGGTTAATTCAATCACCAATCATATTGATGATTGATTTCTATTGTGATTCCAAATCACAATTATGATGGTCTGAATACTTAAATCCTCTATGTGTGTGACCCCGTTGGTTCTATTCTGACTGGTAGTGAGACATATTGAGATCTCTATCTCAATATCACTGAAACTCCTTTCAGTGGACTGAAACGATTTCAGTTCTACTCTCAGGATTCACTGATCACCAAGTGTGGAGTGATTGGTTATAACCCTATTTGATTTTGATGAGCACAAAGCCATTGAGTATATTTTATGTTATACTAATGAATTCAATCTAGTGTTTCAGGCAAATATTTGTGAATTTATGTTTAAGTGTCTCTAACTTTGGTTCAATATATTTTGGCTAAGTATGGAACTCAGTTCGAACCAAAGTCTGAAGCTCGAGTCGACTCCGGAAGATTTCGAGTCGACTCCAAGTGGTTCAGATATCCTGGCACAGGCTCGAGTCGACTCCGGCACACTGCGAGTCGACTCCGACTAAGAACAAACAGCAGAATAGAAAGATGAATCTCAGACCCTGTCACCGAGTCGACTCCTGAAGAATTCGAGTCGACTCCGATGCTTGCCGAGTCGACCCCCGATAGTTCCGAGTCGACTCCAAGGAGTAACAGACAGAAAGACAGAGAAGCTGTTTTGGACTCTGAGAACCGAGTCGACTCTAGAAGAACTCGAGTCGACTCCAACGGTTGACGAGTCGACTGCAAAGAAAGCAAGAGTCGACTCTCAGAGGAATGCAAGACTAAAAGTCAGAGAGCCAACTTCGGTCTCTGAGAGCCGAGTCGACTCCCGCAAAGTCCGAGTCGACTCCGAGGCAGTTCAACTCAAAACACAGAGAAACAGTTTTCGGATCCTGAGAGCCGAGCTGACTCCAAATACTCCCGAGTCGACTTCCAAGTCAGCCGAGTCAACCCCAACAAAATTCGAGTCGACTCAGAGGCAATTCAACTCCAAACACAGAGGATCAGTTTTCGGGCTCTGAGAGCCGAGTCGACTTCAAGATGATCCGAGTCGACTCGAGAAAGAAATACAGAAAAATAGATCTCTGGAACACTGAGAACGAGTCGTCTCCAGAGGACCGAGTCATCTCCAGACATTGGCGAGTCGACTCCAGGGTTGGCCGAGTCGACTCCAGAATGGGACAGCACTTTAATTCAAATCCTGAACAGTGGGCGAGTCTTCTCCAGTAAAGCATGAGTCGACTCCAGCAACAGCCGAGTCGACTCCAGATCGAGCGAGTCGACTTCGATCCCAACGGACACTGTGTCAGGAGTTGCAGATTGTGCAGAACGGCCCTAAAAGTGAGTCTAACGGCTAGTTTTCTATGGGGATTGCTTAAATAGCCAGATTCAACAGTAATAGAAAAAACGTAAGAGACTCCATTCAAAGAAAAAGGGATTTTCACCTACCAAAGCCTCTCGAAAGTAAATACAAGAGAAAGAAGGAAGAAGTGCATTGAAGTCCATCCTCCAAACGTCTTCCTCGCATTCAAAGCTCCCCTTCTGACAGCAAATCTTCAGCACATTCAAGAGGAGTTGCAGAGTTTGAGAAGCCCCTTTCTCCACATCCAAAAATCTGTTTGAGGGCTTCTAACTCTTTTTTGTTCATATTGTTTATATACGCTTTTCAAGAAGCTATCCTTGTACTCTTTTCAAACTGCTTTTCTTACTTGATTCAATCAGGGGATTGAATCAAGGGTGTTGAGGTTTGTTGGTGAGCCGAGGTTAAAACCAACGGTGTAAGGGTTCGATTGTGATCCCGGAAAAACAATCGGGTGGTTCTAGTCGGTGAGCCTGTGAAAACCGACCAAGTTCGTTGTGATCTCGTAAAATAACAAGTTGGGCTGTGAGCTTGTAAAACAACCGGCTGTAATCCAAGGGATTATAGTGAACTCCCAAGTGAAGCTTGGGGAGTGGACGTAGGAGCAAGGGTTAGCTCCGAACCACTATAAAATCTTTTGTGTTTGTGATTGTTTCATTGTCTCTTCCATTCTCTTCATTCACTGCATATAGTAAACTAATTAATCCACTTGCAATAAGGTTTAATTAGTTACTCACAAAGTTTTTAATAGTAATAATTATTTAAAACCCAATTCACCCCCCCCCCCCCCTCTTGGGTTGTCTTTTTGGGTAACAAGTGGTATCAGAGCCGGAACTCTTCTACCAAAAGAGTAAAAGATCAAAATGACAACCCCATTTGGATCTTCTCATATTGAGAGGCAGTCCACCCATAGACCTCCTTTCTTCAATGGAACCGACTACTCCTATTGGAAGGCTAGGATGAGGATATTTATCCAAGCTCAAGACTATGAGATTTGTGATAGTGAATCCTAGGTTCTTCGGTGTTAAGCATGCTGATTTTTTTTTTTTGAAAACCATGGCTGAACCTGATCGGGTTGCCTACGTACCCCTTCATAAGGGGGATCAAGCCATACGTAGTTCTTTTAAGTTTCAAAAATGCAGCGAAAAAATGAATCAAACAATTTAATTCATGCATGCTTACAAGATCAAATCTAGAAATCAGCACATTAAGAACACATAGGATTATGCCGGAATCGTTTAAACAATTATGCTAAAACTTTCATGCATGATTAACTATCAGATCTGAAACTTAAAAACTCTATTCCAATTAATCTCCGAATATCCATTGAATGGATTCTGGAGATATCTCCGTGAGGAGCCCCAAAAGAGGGTAAACCTCGGGGAATCGGACCTAGATCTTGACACCATAATAAAAGATTAATGTAGGATTAATACCTTTTATGATGGATGAAGCTTGTGGATCTGATCCTCGACTTCGCAGCCACGCACACGAATGGCCTCTACGAGAAGTCCACGCGATGTTCTTGAAGAGATCCAATCCTGCGGAAGTGCTAGCTTGCGCAGAATTTCTTGAGGCTGAAATTTGATCTTCCCAACACTATTAACTTTTGATCCGCCTTCTTGGAAGAACTTGGAGGAAAGGTTTAAAGGGATTGAAGAGGATTTAGATCTGATCTAAAGACTCTTATCAGGGACACCTAACACTAATGGCACGATGGACTTAGAGGAGGAAGAAATCGGCTAGATTGAATGCAGAATTTTTCCACGCATGAACTAGGGTTCCTCTCTTTCCTTTTCCCTTTTTTCTTCTTCTTTTTCTCTCTTTTTTTTCTTGAATTCGACCACCAGATGATGGAGGTCCTTTTAATGTTGCTCTCCTACCTAACTTCATGCCAACCATCCCATATTTGTGGAGGATTTTGTGGGGTTTTGAATTTTGAATTCAAAATTCAAGTTCATGTGCCATTACGTGATGAAGCTTGATCTAATCTAAACCATTCATCATGTTGCCACTTTCCTCTTTCAATTTTGAAATTCCCATGCCCCCAAACAGATTAGAGGGTCATGTGGTGATTTTGTGATGATTAAATTCGAAATTCAACCTTAATTAGAAGTAAGATAAAGATAAGGATGACATATGTCATGAAGAGAGAGAATTTGATCTTATCCAATTCTTTTCATGAATTTATCTCTCCATTTCGACCCATCTAATGATGAAAGAGGTCCCTGATGTTGCCAAGTGTCCTATGGCACCATTAAATAAATTAAATTAATTTTTAATCATATTAAAAATCAATTTATGGCGCCATGTATGGATATGTGACAAGTGGATTTCAAGATCCGAACAGTTTCAGATCAAACCCATTTAATTTAATTAAATCCTAACAATTAGAATGATCCAATTACCATGGGTTGAACCTAATCCAATTAGGTCAATCCCTAATTAAGCACAAATTTAATCTAATTTAATTTGGTCAACCTAAGTCCTCTTGATTCAGACCTAATCCAATCAGGTCAAAAACCCTAATTGAGCCCAGAATTGAATCTAATTCAATTTGGCTCATCCTTAGTCTAATTACTCAATCCAATTCAGTTCATTAGCAATCTAATTACTAATTAATCCTCCGATAATTACTTTAATTATTTTATAAGATAATTTGCCAATCGAATTGACCAAATTACCCCTGAATGATTCTTAATCATTCATCAGCCTTCTTGATCAATCAGGAATCTTCTATGCGTGTGACCTCATAGGTTCGAACCTAAGCCGGTAGTATAGGAACGACTTCCTACACTAATCGATGTGACCATCTAGCAATGGTACCCAACGTCCGAATAGGCCGAATATATGCGAAGCAAATATTCTGGAACCCTGAACTATGGTTACTGTATAATTCAATCCCTTTGACTCTTAATGCCAGGATGACTTAGAGCTCACTGTCAACCCTATAATTAGTACATCCATTATGTGATTAACTTTAGATATCCCGTGACTCATCACTGGGATTACCCTGGCCAAGGTTTTGCTAAATTAATCACAAGACATTATTCCTATTTCCAGGAGGGGTCAATTCCATCTTGACTCACAACTGACTACGCAAGTACTTGACTGCACCCAGTGACCTTCCGTCACTGAATTAGAAATTCAGGTAGTCCGGTACCAAAGTACAGTGAGTTGCTTGCTAGTCACAGGTTGCGGTCTCAGGTCAGAGGGCCAAACTTATACCCATATCCACTCGGAACATCTCTCGACAGTAGAGCATTCCGGAATTGGTCACGTTCAGTGAAATGTACTCCTACACTTCACCTGTATGGCATACCAGTGTCTCCACACTCCTTGGTAAGAGGATAACTAACGTATATGTCACACAACGACCTAATCTTGATAATGCTGTCGTCCTTGTAACAACATATCATTTGGTCGCGAACTAGTTTAAGGACTCGAAGATAAATCCTCCTTTGTCATTAATAAGTCCTAAGGACTTCATCATATAAGAGTTCATTTGAAGATGTAAAATGATGAATAATGCCAAAAAATACTTTATTAATTTGTCAATTCATTTAATCATCAACATGCTGACGATTGACATTTAGGATACAATTCCCAACAACTCCCACTTAGCCTAAAGCCAATCGGCACAGTATCTAATACCCATCTTCGACTTGTGTTCGTTGAACTCTTTAATGCCGAGGACTTTGGTAAATGGGTCAGCCAGATTTTTTTTTGTGTCAATCTTCTGAAGATCAATATCACCTCGTTCTATAATCTCTCGAACCAGATGATAGCGTCGCAGAATATGCTTGGTCCGCTGATGTGCTTTAGGTTCCTTTGCCTGAGCTATGGCTCCAGTGTTATCACAAAATATAGGAACTGGACCATCAATGGAAGGTGCTACTCCCAGCTCGGTGATGAACTTGCGCAACCATACGGCTTCCTTGGCTGCATCAGATGCTGCGATGTATTCTGCTTCACATGTAGAATCTGCCACTGTATGCTGCTTGGAACTCTTCCAGCAGATGGCCCCACCCTTAAGAGTAAAGATATATCCCGACACACTCTTGCTATCATCTTGATCTGACTGAAAACTTGAGTCGGTATATCCCTCAAGTTTTAAGTCAGAATCATCGTAGACCAGCCACTGATCTTTAGTATTTCTCAAATACTTAAGAATGGTTTTTACAACCTTCTAGTGGTTGCTACCTGGATCAGACTGGTATCTGCTCACTACTCCTAGTGAGTATGCCACGTCTGGTCTAGTACATGTCATGGCATACATTATAGATCCCACTGCCGAAGCATATGGAATTCTATCCATACTCTCTCTTTCTTGAGAGGTTGTCGGACAATCCCTTTTGGAGAGGTTAATTCCATGGCCCATTGGAAGATAGCCTTTCTTGGAATTAATCATACTGAACCTCTTCAGTATAGTATCAATGTATGTGGATTGGGATAATCCAAGCAATCTTTTAGATCTATCTCTATAGATCTTCATCCCTAGGATGTAAGATGCTTCTCCCAAATCTTTCATGGCAAATTGAGATGATAGCCAAACCTTTATTCCTTGTAATGCAGAAATGTCATTCCCGATTAAAAGAATGTCATCCACATACAAAACAAAAAATATGATAACTGAACCATTTGCCCATTTATAAGTGCAAGGTTCCTCTTCATTCTTAATGAAGCCATATGATTTGATCACCTTATCAAATCGTATGTTCCAACTCCGTGAAGCTTGCTTTAATCCATAAATGGATTTTTGAAGCTTGCACACCTTAGACTTATTTGCAGATATAAAACCTTCAGGTTGCATCATATACACCTCCTCTTCTAAATCTCCATTTAGAAAAGCGGTTTTAACATCCATCTGCCAGATCTCATAATCTAAGTGTGCTGCTATCGCAAGCATAATCCGAATGAATTTGAGCATTGCCACAGGAGAAAATGTCTCGTCATAGTCAATACCATAACGTTGACGATATCCCTCGGCAACCAGACGGGCTTTATAAGTCTCTACTTTTCCGTCTGCGCCCCGTTTTCTTTTGAAAATCCACTTACACCCTATGGGTTTAATCCCTTCGGGTGGGTCAACTAATATCCATACATCATTGACCTTCATGGATTCCAATTTGGATTGCATGGCTCCAAGCCATTTATCAGAGTCATACCTCTGCATAGCATCCATATAGGTGATCAGATCCTTATCATTTTCATCAAGTTCGACAGGATCTCCGTCCCGGACCAAGAAACCGTAGTATCTGTCCGGCTGACGTGGTACTCTACTTGATCGCCTTAATGGTGCATCTAAGATGGGTTCTGGATCTGATCTAATCAAATCCGACTCAATTGGTTTAGTGGATGGTGTCGGGTCTTCTACATGTTGAACTTCCCTAAGCTCAACATTAGAGCTTTTAGTTCCTTCACTAAGGAATTCTTTCTCTAAGAAAACAGCTCTATTGCTTACGAACAACTTTTGTTCTTCAGCAAAGTAGAAGTAATATCCTTTAGTTTCTTTAGGATAACCAACAAAGAAACATCTGTCAGACTTGGGTTCATGTTTGTCTGTTTTCAAACGTTTGACATATGCCGGACACCCCCAAACCCTAAGGTGAGAGAGCATTGGCTTACGTCCAGTCCACATCTTATGTGGTGTTTTATTTACAGACTTACTTGGAACCTTATTTAGAATGTAGCAGGCTGACTCAAGTGCATATCCCCAAAAGGATATGGGCAGACTCGCAAACCCCATCATGGATCGAACCATGTCTAATAGAGTTCAATTTCTCCTTTCTGATACACCGTTATACTGTGGTGTACCAGAAGGAGTCCATTGAGAGAGAATCCCATTTTCTCCTAGATATGTCAAAAACTAACTGGTGAGGTATTCACCTTCTCGATCTGATCGAAGAGTTTTAATACTCTTTCCAGTTTGTTTTTCTACTTCATTACGATATAATTTGAACATTTCAAATGATTCAGATTTATGTCTCATTAAATAGACATAACCATACCTAGAAAGGTCGTCTGTAAACGTAATAAAATATGAATACCCACCTCTAGCATTTGTGCTCATTGGCCCACATACAGCAGAATGTACAAGGGTCAATAAGTCACTGGCTCGTTCACCTTTTTCGGTAAAAAGTGATTTGGTCATTTTACCAAGAAGGCATGATTCACAGGTTGTCAATGATTCATAATCATTAACATCGAGGATTCCCTCTTTACTTAACCTGTTCATCCTGTTCTTGTTAATATGTCCTAGCCTATGATGCCAAAGGTAGACATCCGTGACATTATCTATTTTAGGGCGCTTATTGGACTTGTACATTACATGAACAGGCTGTGACAAAATGTAAATGCCATTACTCAGAGTATTCATTACAGCAGCACCATTCCAAATGATATTGCAATAATCCTTTTTTATTGATATTTCATAACCATTTTTGGCCAAAAGGCCTACAGAAATGACATTCAATAAAAAACTTGGACAATAGTGACAATCACTAAGGACATTTACATGAGAGCTAAATTCAAGTTTAAAAATTTCTAAAGCTAGAACTGGAACTGATCTTCCATCTCCAACATTCAGGAACCTTTCTCCTTCTTCAAATCTCTCACTGACTTGTAGCCCCTGCAACGAATTGCAAATATTAAAAGGACTACCGGTATCCAATACCCAGGTCGAATTATCACAAATAGAAAAATTGCAAGGTGTTATCATATAAGTACCTTGATTGGCAACTGATTGCCCACTTTTCTTAAGTCGGTTCAGATCGAGAGATGCAATGTAAAGAGGACAGTTTCTCTTCCAATGTCCTTGCTTCTTGCAGAAGAAGCACTCCGCCTTGCTCTGATCAGCCTTTTTATTCTTTTTCTGACTAGGCTGAGCATGGTGCACTTGTTTCTTTTGGATTTTATTTTTCTTTTTCCCTTTCTTAAAGGGGCGACCCTTGGATGAACCTCCCACAAAGTTCACCGTCTTCTTAAGAAGTTGGTGATCATTCTCAAACGTCTGTAGTAACCCCAACAATTGGTGATAATTCACTATAGGTTTCGTCATACGAAAATGAGTGAGAAAAGGACGGTATGATCCAGGCAATGAGTTTAGTATGGCATCCTTCCCCAATTGATCATGAAGGGGAAAACCAAGAGAGCTTAGACGCTCGATCAACTCAATCATGTACAGTACATGATCAGTTACTGAGGTTCCATCTTTCATTCGGGCGCTGAAGATGGCACAACTAGTTTTGTGCCTCTCAACGTCGTCAGGAACACCGAATGATTCATTCAACACTTGAATAATATCTTCCGGCTGCGTATTCTCAAAACGCCTACTAAACTCATCACTCATTGCTGCCAACATGATGCATCGAACAGTGATCCGGTCACTAAGCCACTTCTGATAAGTGTCTCTGGCCGATCTTGATGCATTAGCAGCGGGCTGCTCAGGTGCTGGATCCGTTATCACATAAAGGATCCTTTCATGCTCTAGCACTATTTTCAGTTTTCTATGCCAATTATTAAAATTTGGACCAGTCAACTTGTCATTGTCCAACAATGAGCGAAGTGATAAATTAGTGGCCATTTCTGCATAAAAGAAAAATTTGGCTATTAGTATATGAATTGACTAAACACATTAGACTTGGACTTTAATCTAAAGGTACTCCCACTATTTTATACAAATTGGTAGCCTCTACCTCCAATTCGAAAAATTACTCCTAATTCTTTAGTGGGCACTAGAACCTAATAGATCGCATATAGGCCCGAGTGTGGCTCGGCTAACCCATATGCACCTATTGGTAGGTTCTAAACCAGTTGCTTCACCAAGCAACTTCTAGTGATAATTTTGCCCTAGGTTCTTCGGCAGGCGTGTGGCGCCTCCACCGAATACCCTAGTCAGGTCCAACCATTAAATGATAGGGTTAAGTCTAATCAACTAATAGACGACCAAGCCCGAGTGTGGCTCGGCTCACCTGACCGCCTATTGAAGGTACACTTAACTCATCATATATTGAATGACAATTCCAATGCTTGATAAGTACCAGACGTGTCGCGCCTCCAATAATTATCAAAGCATTGGACCCATTATCACCCAACTTAATGGGAGGCTATGACCTAGTTATCCCCATAACCATTTCATTTTAAGGACCTAATAATTTTAGAAGATTTCTTAATTAGGATAGATAAGAAGATCCGGTTAGTCTAATTTCTCCCACTGACTTCACCAAATCAGATTAGACTCAAACCGGTTAAGGAGGCACCTAAATCAGTCAAACTGATTTTCCTTATAGGCATGGGCTAACTCGAATCATTAAGTGATCCAATCAAAATGTGATTGACCATGTCGGCCAGGTAAGTGAGATCGGTGGAAGGGATATGCCATTAACTCGGCAAAGACGAATCAGTGCGAGTAGCTCCCAATTAAAAACCACCGGTCAAAACTGCCAAACTTACCTTAGACACCGACTGGTTAATCAATTTCGATTTGATTACTTAAATGACTCGGGCTATACCTCTGAGCCTAAATCAAGTTCCATCTTGGTCTAATCAAAGACATGGACTTGATCCATCTACAACTATTGTAAATTGATCTAGAATTTTTTTGACCTAATCTAATTACTACTTAATTAGATTTGATCAATTAATTCTATTTGTCCATGTATGATTCTAACCTTAGGTCTAACCCAATCCTAGAAACTTGATTCAAGCTAACCCATATGCCCAAATAATTATGCAATGTCAATTAATTGAGTTACAATTCTATTTCATAACACTTAATTCTCAATTAAGTTTAGACTTATGAAAGTTTTGATCATTGCATATTTATTTTTAATTACATATTAATTACAATCTTTCAGTTTTTAAAACATATTTTCAGACCTGAGTTTTTGTAATTAATCACATGTAATCAGATTTAATTCATGTTTAAGTCATTATATTTAATGTTCATGCATCACATGTACATAACAACATGAATTAATACAAACAACATATATCTTATGTATTTGTTTTTTCACTTTTATTTTCAGATCTGATTTGTTCATTAAAATCAGAGATCATATGAATCATAAATTTTATTTAGATCTAATCTAAACAATATTATGATTTCAGATTTATTTATGTTACAAATTTTAACACAAACATGCATCATATGCATCCAAAATTTCAGATCTAGTTAATCATGCATAATCAGCAATTAAATCAATCATAAAAAATACTTTAGATCTAATCTAAGCATGCTCATGATTTCAGATTTAATTACAAAAATTAAAACATAAAAGTTTAAACATGAACCTGGCTCTGATACCACTGATAGTGAATCCTAGGTTCTTCGGTGTTAAGCATGCTGATTTTTTTTTTTTGAAAACCATGGCTGAACCTGATCGGGTTGCCTACGTACCCCTTCATAAGGGGGATCAAGCCATACATAGTTCTTTTAAGTTTCAAAAACGCAGCGAAAAAATGAATCAAACAATTTAATTCATGCATGCTTACAAGATCAAATCTAGAAATCAGCACATTAAGAACACATAGGATTATGCCGGAATCGTTTAAACAATTATGCTAAAACTTTCATGCATGATTAACTATCAGATCTGAAACTTAAAAACTCTATTCCAATTAATCTCCGAATATCCATTGAATGGATTCTGGAGATATCTCCGTGAGGAGCCCCAAAAGAGGGTAAAACCTTGGGGAATCGGACCTAGATCTTGACACCATAATAAAAGATTAATGTAGAATTAATACCTTTTATGATGGATGAAGCTTGTGGATCTGATCCTCGACTTCGCATCCACACACACGAATGGCCTCTACGAGAAGTCCACACGAAGTTCTTAAAGAGATCCAATCCTGCGGAAGTGCTAGCTTGCGCAGAATTTCTTGAGGCTGAAATTTGATCTTCCCAACACTATCAACTTTTGATCCGCCTTCTTGGAAGAACTTGGAGGAAAGGTTTAAAGGGATTGAAGAGGATTTAGATCTGATCTAAAGACTCTTATCAGGGACCCCTAACACTAATGGCACGATGGACTTAGAGGAGGAAGAAATTGGCTAGATTGAATGCAGAATTTTTCCACGCATGAACTAGGGTTCCTCTCTTTCCTTTTCCCTTTTTTCTTCTTCTTTTTCTCTCTTTTTTTTCTTGAATTCGACCACCAGATGATGGAGGTCCTTTTAATGTTGCTCTCCTACCTAACTTCATGCCAACCATCCCATATTTGTGGAGGATTTTGTGGGGTTTTGAATTTTGAATTCAAAATTCAAGTTCATGTGCCATTACATGATGAAGCTTGATCTAATCTAAACCATTCATCATATTGCCACTTTTCTCTTTCAATTTCAAAATTCCCATGCCCCCAAACAGATTAGAGGGTCACGTGGTGATTTTGTGATGATTAAATTCGAAATTCAACCTTAATTAGAAGTGAGATAAAGATAAGGATGACATATGTCATGAAGAGAGAGAATTTGATCTTATCCAATTCTTTTCATGAATTTATCTCTCCATTTCGACCCATCTAATAATGAAAGAGGTCCCTGATGTTGCCAAGTGTCCTATGGCACCATTTAATAAATTAAATTAATTTTTAATCATATTAAAAATCAATTTATGGCGCCATGTATGGATATGTGACAAGTGGATTTCAAGATCCGAACAGTTTCAGATCAAACCCATTTAATTTAATTAAATCCTAACAATTAGAATGATCCAATTACCATGGGTTGAACCTAATCCAATTAGGTCAATCCCTAATTAAGCACAAATTTAATCTAATTTAATTTGGTCAACCTAAGTCCTCTTGATTCAGACCTAATCCAATCAGGTCAAAAATTCTGATTGAGCCCAGAATTGAATCTAATTCAATTTGGCTCATCCTTAGTCTAATTACTCAATCCAATTGAGTTCATTAGCAATCTAATTACTAATTAATCCTCCGATAATTACTTTAATTATTTTATAAGATAATTTGTCAATCGAATTGACCAAATTACCCCTGAATGATTCTTAATCATTCATCAGCCTTCTTGATCAATCAGGAATCTTCTATGCGTGTGACCTCATAGGTTCGAACCTAAGCCGGTAGTATAGGAACGACTTCCTACACTAATCGATGTGACCATCTAGCAATGGTACCCGACGTCCGAATAGGCCGAATATATGCGAAGCAAATATTCTGGAACCCTGAACTATGGTTACTGTATAATTCAATCCCTTTGACTCTTAATGCCAGGATGACTTAGAGCTCACTGTCAACCCTATAATTAGTACATCCATTATATGATTAACTTTAGATATCCCATGACTCATCACTGGGATTATCCTGGCCAAGGTTTTGCTAAATTAATCACAAGACATTATTCCTGTTTCCAGGAGGGGTCAATTCCATCTTGACTCACAACTGACTATGCAAGTACTTGACTGCACCCAGTGACCTTCCGTCACTGAATTAGAAATTCAGGTAGTCCGGTACCAAAGTACAGTGAGTTGCTTGCTAGTCACAGGTTGCGGTCTCAGGTCAGAGGGCCAAACTTATACCCATATCCACTCGGAACATCTCTCGACAGTAGAGCGTTCCGAAATTGGTCACGTTCAGTGAAATGTACTCCTACACTTCACCTGTATGGCATACCAGTGTCTCCACACTTCTTGGTTAAGAGGACAACCAACGTATATGTCACACAACGACCTAATCTTGATAATGCTGTCATCCTTGTAGCAACATATCATTTGGTCGCGAACTAGTTTAAGGACTCGAAGATAAATCCTCCTTTATCATTAATAAGTCCTAAGGACTTCATCATATAAGAGTTCATTTGAAGATGTAAAATGATGAATAATACCAAAAATACTTTATTGATTTGTCAATTCATTTAATCATCAACATGCTGACGATTGACATTTAGGATACAATTCCCAATAATTTGGACTACCATAGTTAATGGACCATACATCCCATCAATTTTTGTAGAGGGTGTTACTATACCCAAACTTGAAAAAGATTGGGATGACAATGATATTAGGAAGGCACAACTAAATGCCAAAGCAATGAATGTGTTTTATTGTGCCTTAGACCGTAATGAATTCAATAGAGTCTCAACTTGTAATTCTGCAAAAGAGATATGGGATAGGCTTGAAGTGACCCACGAGGGCACGAATCAAGTAAAAGAATCTAAAATAAACATACTAGTTCATAAATATGAACTATTTAAGATGGAATCTAATGAAACTATCACTTGCATGTTTACTAGATTTACTGATATTGTCAATGGCCTAAAAAGCCTTGGCAAAAATTATACTAACAGTGACCTTGTCAGGAAGATTCTTCGATGTTTGCCAAGATCATGGGAGGCCAAGGTAACGGCAATCCAAGAAGCCAAGGACTTGAACAAGCTTCCACTTGAGGAGCTTCTTGGATCCCTAATGACGCACGAGCTCATAATGAAACAACACAGCGAAGAAGAATCCTCTCATAAGAAAAAGGTAATAGCTCTCAAATCTACTTCTTCTAACAAGGATTTATCTTGCAGTAGCAGCAGTGAAGAAGAAGATAATGAGGGAGATGATGATGAGGCTCTTCTCGTGCGAAAGTTCAGAAAATTCATCAACCGAAAGAAGTCCTTTCATCAGAGGAGAGGTTCCTCAAGTTCCTACTACAAGGATAAAGGTAAGAAAAGAAAAAATGAAGAAATCGGATGCTATGAATACAAGAAGCCGGAACATTTCAGAGTTGACTGTCCCTTGCTCAAGAAGGCCAGCAAACATAAGAAAAAGAAAGTCCTCGTCTCCACCTTAACGGATTCCGATTTATCATCATCATCGGATGAGGAACAAGAGGAAAAGGCCAACTTCTGTTTTATGGCAAACGAAAATGAGGTAACATCTGAAAGCATTTAGATTTTACCTTTGATAAATTGTATGATGCGTTTAATGAATTAATGGATGAATATAAGATAATAAATCTTAAGAATAAAGAGCTAAAACTAACCAATCAATCTCACTTCCATAAATACGATAAATTAATTAAGGATAAGGATTCTATCATTAAAGAAAATTTAGAACTTAAAACAAGCAAGCAAATGTTGATTCAAAAAACTAATACCTTAATTAAGGATAATGAAAAACTAACCACGGAAATTTCAGAACTTAAAAACGATAAAAAAACTATAAGAGATAATCTCACAAAAGACTTAAACATACTAAAAACAGAAAAATAAAAGTTAGCACAAGAACTTGAAAAATACAAACCTTTTGTAGAAAAGTTTATATATAGTTCTGAAAAATTGGAAATGATACTTAATAATCAACAAGCTGTGTTTAATAGAGCTGGTTTAGGGTATAAACCTAAGAATAAGCAAAAGCTCCTTAGTAATTTTTTTGTGAAAGCAGGGGAAAGCAAAATTAAGAATATAACCTGTTTTTGCTGTGGAAAAATAGGACATAAAGCTAATGTGTGTGACCATAGAAAAGGAAAAGCTAAAAAAAAAATTAAAAAGGTTTGGGTTCCAAAAGGAACCAACATTACTAACTATGAAGGACCCAAGAAAACTTGGGTACCTAAAATTGTATGATTTCCTTGTGTAGGAGTGTCTTGCAGCCAAGGTCGACAAAAACTGTTGGTACTTGGATAGTGGCTGCTCAAGACACATGACGGGTGACAAAGAGCAATTCTTCACCCTTGAGCCTAAAAAGGGAGGTGCAGTGACATTTGGAGACAATAACCAAGGTCACATCATTGGTATAGGTAAAATACAAATCACCTCCTCAACCTTTGTTGATAATGTACGATTTGTAGATGGTCTTAAGCATAACTTACTTAGCATAAGTCAATTATGTGATAGGGGTTTTGATGTTCTGTTTAAGCCAACCCTATGCATCATAACCAACTCAATTGACAATAGCTTAGTATTCAAAGGAATAAGACGTGGAAATGTGTACGTAGTAGATCTTGAAGATCTTGCCAAAAATAACCCTTGCTTAGTAGCTAGTGATACTACGGTTAATGATATAAGTTGGCTATAGCACCGTAAGTTAGGTCATGCAAGTATGGATACAATATCAAAACTAGTTAAAAGAGATTCTGTAATAGGTTTGCCAAAACTAAAATTTGAGAAAAATAAAATTTGTGAAGCATGTCAATATGGCAAACAATGTAGGAGCTCTTTTAAATCCATAAATTGGTCACTACTACTAGACCCCTTGAACTACTACACATGGATCTATTTGGACCAACTAGAACTACAAGTCTTGGTGGAAACAAGTATGGCCTTGTCATTGTAGATGATTTTTCTAGATACACATGGATCATGTTCTTAGCTCATAAAGATGAAGCATTTTCTGTGTTTAAGAAATTTCATAAGAAAGTTACTAATTCAAGAAATGCTTCAGTTATAGCTATTAGGAGTGATCATGGAACGGAATTTGAAAATCATCTATTTGACGAATTTTGTAGTAAAAAGGGGATAACTCATAATTTCTCTGCACCTAGGACACCACAACAAAATGGAGTTGTAGAAAGAAAGAATAGAACTCTAAAGAAAATGGCTAGAACCATGCTGTGTGAAAGTAACCTCCTTAAGTACTTTTGGGGAGAAGCCATTAATACATCATGTCATGTAATAAATAGAGTTTTATTGAGACCCATTATAAAGAAAACACCTTATGAACTTTGGAGAAATAGAAAGCCTAAAGTAAACTATTTTTATATTTTTGGATGTAGGTGTTTCATTCATAATAACGGCAAAGATAACTTAGGTAAATTTGATTCTAAATCTGATGAAGGTATCTTTTTGGGATATTCTACATCAAGTAAAGCTTATAGAGTCTTTAACAAAAGAACCCTTGTTATTGAAGAGTCTATACATGTTGTTTTTGATGATATTAATGATATCTCTTCTAGCAAGAAAGTAGCTCTTGATGATGATGCAGAAATTCTTGAAGAAAAAATTGATAAGATGACATTGCAAGAAGATGAACCAAAGCAAATTGGAGAAGCATCAACAAGCCAAGAGGTAATTGTTGATCATGGGCTGACTAAGGCTTGGAAGTATGCTCATAGTCATCTTAAGGAATTAATTTTAGATGATCCCTCTCAACTTGTTAGAACCAGAGCATCACTTAGGAACTTAAATAATCATCTAGCATTTGTCTTACACTTTGAACCTAAAAACATAGAAGAAGCTGAAAATGATGTTAATTGGATAAATGCAATGCAAGAAGAGCTAAACCAATTCACTAGAAACAAGGTATGGAACCTAGTTGAACGACCCACTGAATACTCAATAATAGGAACTAAATGGATATATAAAAATAAACTTGATGAAAATGGAATCGTGATTAGGAACAAGGCTAGACTAGTAGCAAAGGGCTATAATCAAGAAGAAGGTATAGACTTTGATGAAACTTTTGCTCCTGTAGCTAGACTTGAAGCAATTAGATTGTTACTAGCATTTGCATGCTCTAAAGATTTCAAATTATTTCAAATGGATGTAAAGAGTGCCTTTTTAAATGGGTATATTAATGAGGAGGTGTATGTAGAACAACCTCCTGGTTTTGAAAATCATCAATACCCTAATCATGTGTATAAACTAAACAACGCACTTTATGGTTTGAAACAAGCTCCTAGAGCATGGTATGAAAGACTTAGCAAATTTCTATTAGACCATGAATTCTCTAGAGGAAATGTTGATACAACGCTGTTTTTAAAGAACAAAAACAAAGAAATGTTAGTAGTGCAGATTTATGTAGATGATATTATTTTCGATGCTACTAACAATCACCTCTGCGAAGAGTTTGCTGACTTAATGCAGAGTGAATTTGAAATGAGCATGATGGGAGAGCTGAACTATTTTCTCGGGCTCCAAATCAAACAATCTGAAGAGGGGATCTTCATCAATCAAGCTAAATACATCAAGGAGATGCTTAAGAAGTTTGATATGGAAGGAAACAAGTCAATCAGCACACCCATGAGTTCATCATGCAAACTGGACAAAGATGAATCAGGTAAATCAGTAGATCAAAAGATGTATAGAGGTATGATAGGATCCTTATTATATCTTACTGCAAGTAGACCTGATATCATGTTTAGTGTATGCATGTGTGCTAGATATCAATCTAATCCTAAGGAATCACACTTAATTGCTGTTAAGAGAATCTTTAAATACCTAATAGGAACAAAAACCATAGGGTTATGGTATTCTAAAGATTCGAGCATAAACTTAATAGGGTACACTGATTCAGACTTCGCTGGCTGCAAACTTGATAGAAAAAGTACCAGTGGGTCATGTTAATTCTTAGGAGAAAACTTAATCTCTTGGTTTAGCAAGAAACAAAACTCGGTTGCACTATCTACGGCTGAAGCCGAATATATTGCTGCCGGGAGTTGTTGTGCTCAAATCTTGTGGATTAAACAACAACTTGAAGATTATGGCATTAAACAAGATAAAATTTTCATTAACTGTGATAATACAAGTGCCATCAATCTAACTAAAAATCCAATTCAGCATTCAAGAACTAAACACATTGAGATAAGACATCACTTCATAAGAGATCATGTACTGAATGATGATGTAACACTTCAATTTGTTTGTACTGATGATCAACTTGCTGATATCTTCACAAAACCTTTGAGTGAAGATCGATTTTGCATACTTAGAAGAGGGTTAGGAGTGATTGATCCATTCTAGTGATACTCTCCTCTAATTCATAGATTTTGAGGATTAGTTTATGTTGGACATAGGATTTCTTATCTATGATCATCAAATCAGGTCTTAAATCCTAGATAAGCTCATAACTCTCTCTTTTGGCACGAGAATAATAATATCCTTGGTTGTGTGCCAGAGTTCGAGTCGACTCGGACATATCTTAGAGTCGGCTCATGGGGGAGTCGACTCGCGCATATTTGGGAGTCGACTCGAGGTCGAGTCGACTCGGGACTTACCGGAGTCGACTCGAGGTCGGGAATCCGATTTTTAACCCTAATCGAAACGTTTATTCCTCACTTCTATTCACAGCCGACACTGTTCCAAAACCCTAGAGCCGTCTCCGACCTCGTCTCCGACCCATTTTAGGTCATCTCCGTCGAGTTTTCTTCCATTTTTCTTGTTCTTCCTCCGTATTTAGGTCAAAAATGCCTAGGAAAGTCGTTGTCCCAAGCCGGAAGAGACCCCTCGCCGCGAGCGGCGCCGAGCGGCGGTCAAAGGCTCGGAACAAACCCGCGAGGCCACCACCTCCGGTTCCTTCCCCGCCTAGGCCGGTTCCCTCGCGTCCGTGCGCCGGGAGGGCAGTCTCCACCGGGAGGAAAGTCGACTTTGACTTCCTCTCCCGGAAAGGGTTCACCCTAGGGCATCGTCTTAGGGCTCAAGGATTAGAGTTATTCTGTTCATTAGACCTCCCTACTTACCCGGAGTTAGTTAGGGAATTCTATGGGACTGTAGCCCGAGGTAGTGGTGGTATCCAGGGAACCGTAGCGGGTGTCCCTGTATTCATCTCGGAGGACTTCATTGCTCGAGTCCTCCATCTCTCGAGTGAGGGGATTGTTCCCGCACACCCCTCCGATAGGACAGAGGCCCTTACGGCCATCTTAGGATGTCCACCTCAGTCCCCCATAGAGGAGGTGTTCGCAAATCAGCTTTCGGCTGAAATGCGGCTTCTCCTAAGTATCATCTCTAGGACTCTCTTCCCCAAAACGGGTAGGTTTGATTTTATTTCAGAAAGAGACCTAGCACTGATGTTCCACATACTCCAGGACACTCCTATCAACTTTCCTAAACTCATCTACAAATATATCTGTGAACCCCTAGATAAGCCTAGGCTGAGTCTCCCTTACGGTATGCTATTCACTCTCATCTTTAGGGAGTTAGAGGTTCCTATTCCTGAGGGGGAACCCTCTCGCTCACTGCATCATACAGATCGCATGGGTGAGGGGACTCTCCATCGTATGGGCTTTCATAGAGTTGAGAGAGTCTGGGTACGGAGACCATCCACTACCACACCATCTGACCCTACCACTCACCACTCTCCTAGCCCTGACCATGATATAGCTCCTCCCACCTTTCCTTCCACCTCTGCTCCTACCTATACTGAGCCCTCCACCTCCACTGCCCCACCTTCTCAGTAGCAGCCCCTGGAGGTTCGGATATCCTCTGAGCAGCTCCGAAAGTTGAGGCAGGAGATAGTGAGGGAGCTGAGGGATGATCTCCTGAGAGAGCTATGAGGTTCTCAGGGTGCTCCCTCCACAGATTTAGTCCCCTCCTTGGCAGCCGTGACCGAGATGATTGCACACCTGAAGGAGGAAATCTACAACATAAGGAGCCTTGTTCAAGCTCAATTCTGGAACATTAGCGATGTAAAGGATGACACAAGGGAGATGCGAGACAGCATCAGAATTGAGCTAGGTAGCCAGACTCAGGGAGCAGAGAGACTAGCAAAAGTCTTGATCTCCAAGCTTGACACCCTCCAAGAAAGTGTGACCCAGCTCACCACGATACAGTCTAGTGCCACCTCGGAGATCATCGAGCAGCTAGGGAACATCTCTGAGAGGACATACTTAGTCATGCAAATGAGTAGTCTGAAAACGGGAGCCACATCCTCCACTACAAAGAAGAATTAGTGTATTTTTATCTGTTTTTGTGATGTACAGTCCCTTGAGGACTTCTTTTGATATGTGATCCCACTTGTACTCAAATTTGAATTTAATACAATGAGTAGCAATTTTCTTTCAAAATTGTGCATTCTTGAGTTCTTGTACTTTTCTGTGCTTTCTGCCTTTTTGCTATGATGACAAAAAGGGGAAGAAAATATATTGAATTGAAATGTAAAGGGAATCAATAAAAAGAAAATTCTTAAAGTACAAAGTAATTTGTTCTAAGTGGATTCGATATCTCGAGGCTCATTATCTCTCTGTTGGGGCTCCTAAAGGAGTAATCTCCAGAATCTATTCAAGGGATATTCGGAGATTAGTTGAATCATACTCAAGAACAAATTGGCAGATTTTCCCTCTAAAACCAAAAATTTAAGCTCAAAAGCTTCAAGACATTAAAAGAAAATTCAGAGAATCTAAACAAAATTGAATGCATATGTTGAGGGAAAGAATCTGAAATCTTAAGAAAGCAAATTCATTAAACACAAATAAGCCAAACAATTGATTGCATGACATGAAGGCTTATATAATTCCAAATGAAAGGGGGAGCTTTAACTTCAGGATTCACTGTTTCACACCTTTCAATTTTGGATAAATTAAATAACCAGACATTTGAATTCATTTCAAAACTTTTACTGAATGACTGAGCAATTCACTTCAAAAATATTCAATGTTTTGTCATCATCAAAAAGGGGGAGATTGTGGAGTGATTGGTTATAACCCTATTTGATTTTGATGAGCACAAAGCCATTGAGTATATTTTATGTTATACTAATGAATTCAATCTAGTGTTTCAGGCAAATATTTGTGAATTTATGTTTAAGTGTCTCTAACTTTGGTTCAATATATTTTGGCTAAGTATGGAACTCAGTTCGAACCAAAGTCTGAAGCTCGAGTCGACTCCGGAAGATTTCGAGTCGACTCCAAGTGGTTCAGATATCCTGGCACAGGCTCGAGTCGACTCCGGCACACTGCGAGTCGACTCCGACTAAGAACAAACAGCAGAATAGAAAGATGAATCTCAGACCCTGTCACCGAGTCGACTCCTGAAGAATTCGAGTCGACTCCGATGCTTCCCAAGTCGACCCCCGATAGTTCCGAGTCGACTCCAAGGAGTAACATACAGAAAGACAGAGAAGCTGTTTTGGACTCTGAGAACCGAGTCGACTCCAGGAGAACTCGAGTCGACTCCAACGGTTGACGAGTCGACTCCAAAGAAAGCAAGAGTCGACTCTCAGAGGAATCCAAGACTAAAAGTCAGAGAGCCAACTTCGGTCTCTGAGAGCCGAGTCGACTCCCGCAAAGTCCGAGTCGACTCCGAGGCAGTTCAACTCAAAACACAGAGAAACAGTTTTCGGATCCTGAGAGCCGAGCTGACTCCAAGTACTCTCGAGTCGACTCCCAAGTCAGCCGAGTCGATCCCAACAAAATTCGAGTCGACTCAGAGGCAGTTCAACTCCAAACACAGAGGATCAGTTTTCGGGCTCTGAGAGCCGAGTCGACTCCAAGATGATCCGAGTCGACTCGAGAAAGAAATACAGAAAAACAGATCTCTGGAACCCTGAGAACGAGTCGTCTCCGGAGGACCGAGTCATCTCCAGACATTGGCGAGTCGACTCCAGGGTTGGCCGAGTCGACTCCAGAACGGGACAGCACTTTAATTCAAATTCTGAACAGTGGGCGAGTCGTCTCCAGTAAAGCATGAGTCGACTCCCGCAACAACCGAGTCGACTCCAGATCAAGCGAGTCGACACCGATCCCAACGAACACTGTGTCAGGAGTTGCAGATTGTGCAGAACGGCCCTAAAAGTGAGTCTAACGGCTAGTTTTCTATGGGGATTACTTAAATAGCCAGATTGAACAGTAATAGAAAAAACGTAAGAGACTCCATTCAAAGAAAAAGGGATTTCCACCTACCAAAGCCTCTCGAGAGTAAATACAAGAGAAAGAAGGAAGAAGTGCATTGAAGTCCATCCTCCAAACGTCTTCCTCGCATTCAAAGCTTCCCTTCTGACAGTAAATCTTCAGCACATTCAAGAGGAGTTGCAGAGTTTGAGAAGCCCCTTTCTCCACATCCAAAAATCTGTTTGAGGGCTTCTAACTCTTCTTTGTTCATATTGTTTATATACGCTTTTTCAAGAAGCTATCCTTGTACTCTTTTCAAACTGCTTTTCTTACTTGATTCAATTAGGGGATTGAATCAAGGGTGTTGAGGTTTGTTGGTGAGCCGAGGTTAAAACCAACGGTGTAAGGGTTCGATTGTGATCCCGAAAAAACAATCGGATGGTTCTAGTCGGTGAGCCCGTGAAAACCGACCGAGTTCGTTGTGATCTCGTAAAACAACAAGTTGGGTTGTGAGCTTGTAAAACAACCGGCTGTAATCCAAGGGATTATAGTGAACTCCCAAGTGAAGCTTGGGGAGTGGACGTAGGAGCAAGGGTTAGCTCCGAACCACTATAAAATCTTTTGTGTTTGTGATTGTTTCATTGTCTCTTCCATTCTCTTCATTCACTGCATATAGCAAACTAATTAATCCACTTGCAATAAGGTTTAATTAGTTACTCACAACGTTTTTAATAGTAATAATTACTTAAAACCCAATTCACCCCCCCCCCCTCTTGGGTTGTCTTTTTGGGCAACACCAAGTAAATGCCTTCGAGTCTCATAATCCACTAGTAACACCTAGCAGTATATGACGGCAACCCAGCAGAATGGAATATCTGAACCTTTAGGTGCAGTTAGCGTATGATACAGTCCCTCTATCATGGATCCCGACATGACGGAAGTTATGGATATCTCGTCAAACCCCATCGTCCGTCATATGTCAAATTTATACGACTTTCAGTTCGAGATATGGAAAACTCTTTTTCCAAAATATCTGGCTAGAAATTTATCGAACTCAGTCTCATAAATCATATAGGATCACTCCTAATCTATCAAGGTCGATAGATCCCATCTAGATGCAACCCTATTCCAAAATGAACCTACTGTAGCCAATCCGCACTATAAGGACTCGAATGGCTAGGGCCCAAGTTCACATGCTCGTCAAACTACAACAACCTCACAGTGAATAGCTGAGGCATCGCAGGTCAAAGGACCAGTGTTGCCCAAAGAGACAACCCAAGAGGGGGGTGAATTGGGTTTGGATTAATTCTCGACCAATTAAAAACTTGATTAGTAAATAATTAAATCTAATGCAAACGAGTTAATTAAGCTTCTTGATGAGGAGATTGGAAGAGACAAATAGCCAATGCAAACACAAGGAGATTTTATAGTGGCTTGGAGCCAACCCTTGCTCCTACGTCCACTCCCCAAGCTTCACTTGGGAGTTCACTATAATCCCTTAGATTACAGCCGGTTGTTTTACAAGTTCACAACCCAACTTGTTGTTTTTGCGAGATCACAACGAACTCGGTCGGTTTTCATAGGCTCACCGACTAGAACCACCCGATTGTTTTTCCGGGATCACAATCAAACCCTTACACCGTTGGTTTTAACTTCGGCTCACCAACAAATCTTACAACCCTTGATTCAATCCCCTGATTGAATCAAGTAAGAAAACAGTTTGGGACAAGATACAAGAAAAGCTTCTTAACAAGCAAATATGAATCAATATGAATAGAGTAAAGTTAGAAGCCCTCAAACAGATTTCGGAAGAGGAAGAAAGGACTTCTTGAACTCTGAGTCTCCTCTTTGAGTGCACTAAAGATCTGATGCCAGAAGAAGAGCCTTGAATGCGAAGGAAAGACTTCTTGGAATGTATTGAATGCGTTTCTTCCTTCTTTTGCTTGTCTTTTCTCTCAATGGACTCTTGGTAGTTGGAAAACGCTTAATGCATAGATGGAGTAACTCTCTTGTTAACTACTACTATTTACTCTGGCTATTTAAACGGTCCCTTTTGAAAAATAGCCGTTAGATACTAATTTGGAGCCGTTCTGCACAGTTTGCACCTCCTGACAAAGTATCCGTTGGGGTCGAAGTCGACTTGCTCGATCTGGAGTCGACTCGGCTGTTGCTGGAGTCGACTCATGCTTTACTGGAGACGACTCGTCCACTGTTCAGAATTTGAATTAAAGTGCTGTCCCGATCTGGAGTCGACTCGGTCCAACCCTGGAGTCGACACGCCAAGATCTGGAGATGACTCGGCATTTTGGAGACGGTTCGTTCTCATAATTCCAGAGATCCATTTTTCTGTATTTCTCTCTCGAGTCGACTCGGATCCTCTTGGAGTCGACTCGGCTCTCAGAGCTCGAAAAACCGATCCTCTGTCTGTAGATCTGAGCTGCCTCGGAGTCGACTCGCACTTTGTTGGGGTCGACTCGGCTAATTTGGGATCGACTCTGGAATTCTCGGAGTCGACTCGTTCACAGGGTCACTGAGTTTAGTTCTCTGTCTTTCAGTCCGCTTTCCTCTGAGAGTCGACTCTGGCATGACTAGGAGTCGACTCGCCAAATGTTGGAGTCGACTCGCATCCTTCTGGAGTTGACTCGGTAACAGGGTCTAGAAGACACTTCTCTGTCTTTCTGTCTATTACTCCTTGGAGTCGACTCGGATCTGTAGAGAGTCGACTCATAAAATTTCGGAGTCGACTCGTAACCTTCTGGAGTCGACTCGGTAACAGGGTCTAAAAACCATCATTCTGTCTTTCTTCTGTTACCCTTTGGGGTCGACTCGAAACCGTCGGAAGTCGACTCGGCAAGCATCGGAGTTGACTCGAGATCTTCGGAGTCGACTCGGTGACAGAGTCTGAAATTCATCTTTCTATTCTTCTGTCTGTTCTCAGTCGGAGTCGACTCGTAGTGTACCGGAGTCGACTCGAGCTTGTGCCAGAACCTCTGAAACACTCGGAGTCGACTCGTAATCTTCCGGAGTCGACTTAAGAGTCAGCCCTTGGTTCAAATGGAGTTCAAAACTTGTCCAACTTATTTTGAACCAAAGCTTGAGGCACTTAATCATAAATTCACATATATTCACCTGAAACACTAGATTGAATTCATTAGTACCACATGAAATATACTCAAATGCTTTGAGCTCATCAAAATCAAATAGGGGTATAATTAATCTGTTAGATGTATGCCCTAGAAGCCAATTTTGGCTGACACATTATTAATTCTAGGACATAAATTGTACTTGACTTTATTATAAATAAAAGGCATCTTTTTCATTCATATTGATTATGTGTCTATGAATCGTCCAAGAATTAATAAGATGATGATGCATATTCTTAAGAGTTAAGAATTTGAGCCATGCATCATTAGTAATTAATTTCTGAATGCTCCTAATCGATGGATCATCACGAGGGCGGTGATCAATCCGATGAGATCAGTGCACACATAACTTTCCATATGGATGGACGAGACTCGAGTCCACGGTGTGGGGACACTGAAGTAATAGTGCAGGTGCTTGTTAGAGAACAAGGGTACTGAGCGTGACCAATACAAGAAGTCACTTGGATGTCTATCCACTCGTCAGTGACTTGCTTGATGTTGCAGTAGTATGACTGGTCCTTTGACCTGCGGTGCTTCAGCTACTCACAGTCAGGTTATTGTAGTTTGACTACACGTATACATGGTCTCTAGTCATATGGGTCCTTGTAGTGTAGATTGGCTGCAGTAAGTTCACTGTAGGAGTAGGGTATGCACTTACATGGAATCTATCGACCTTGATAGAAGAGGAGTGATCCTATGTGATTTGTTAGACTGAGTTCTAAGACCATGGCCAGGGCAGTAATATAAAGTGGAGAAAGAGTTTTCCACTATCGAACTCGAGTCGAATAAATCTTGACATATGACAGACGAAGGGATTTGACGAGTTATCCATGACCTCCGTCCTGTAGGGATCCACGATAGAAGGACTGTATCACATGTTAACTGCACCTAGAGGTTCATCATTCTATTCTACTGGGTAGCCACTACATGCTGCTAGGTGTCACTGGTGGATGGTGGGACTCACAGGGATTATCTCGATGATCGATAAACCCTAATGAGTAGAGTTGGAATCGTTCCAATCCATTGAAAGGAGTTTTCAATGATATTGTGATAGAGATCATAATATATCTCACTACCAGTCAGAGTGGAATCTATGGGGTCACACACACTAGAAGTATTGACCGATCCGATGGTTGAAAAGTGATTATGAATCACGAGCAATCAATTCGATTGATATTCAGTTGAAGAAGGAACAATGGGAATTGATTAATTGGACTTAAAACACAAATCCTAATCTAATTAGGATTTAGGACTGGGAATCGTATTTGGAGTAGGACTGGGATTCCTACTTGGAGTAGGATTCCTACAATCCTAATTAGATTAGAATTTTGAATTCATTTTTTGGATTCCTACTTAGAATAGGATTCCTAGAAATCCTAATTGGATTAGGACTTCGGATTCAATTAGAGTCCTAATTGGATTAGGACTAAAATTAAATATGTCCTAATTTGGATTAGGATTTCTTAAGTCACAATTAATTATTAATCTAATGAATCAATAAGACTCCTAATTGGATTAGGATTGAAGAGTTCAATTGAGTCAAAATTGATTTAAGTTCTAATTGGATTAGGACTTACCTAGATTGGATCCAAATTGGTTCACCCTTGGGCTAAGCCTAATTGGATTAGGACTTGACCACATTAGGGCATTGCAAACCCTACTTAATGTGGATTAGGGTTTACCATGAGGAGGGGCGTACGCCCCTCCCCTTTCCATGTGGTGAGGGATGAAGAGAGGGGGCCGGCGCCCCCTCTTAGGAAATAACTCTAGGACTCCTAAATTGTAGGAGCCCTAGATGGCTATAAAAAAAGGAGGGATCATGGGCTGACGCCCTAAGGTGCTTCCTCTCCTCTCTTCAGCTGTCATCACCCCCTCCCCTCCCTTGGTTCGGCTGCAAGCAAAGGAAGAACAACTCCAAGTGTTGGCGGCCTCTTCCCCTTCCCTTCCTTCATCCAACGCAAGGAAGAAAAGAAGGCTGCGTGGGGATTCTTCTTCTTCCTCTTCTTCATCCTTCTTCTTCCTCCTCTCAAGTACATTCAAGAGTTGAAAGAAAGAGAGGAGATTAGCCATCAAAAGAAGTCTTTGCAAGGGAGCTAGCACCCCGGGAAGACGAGAGAGCTTTGATCGGATCTTTGCTTCGTGTGGATACCTGTAGAGGCCGGACACTTGAACGGCTTCAAGCGAACCCTCTTCCTAAAACTACGAACTCAGATTTGCGGTGATCATCTACCCGTACAAGGTGAAGATCTGATCTTCTTAAAATTATAAAAAGTTTTTAATCCTTACCTATCTACGAACGGTCATGAAACAACGTTCATGCGATGAACGTCGATCCCGCGCATGCCTCTTCCGCTGCCATCTGATTTTATTTTTGAAATATCAGCGGCATGGGCGGGTTCCCAACAGTGGTATCAGAGCCTAGGCTTCGTAGATTAAGGTAAGAATTAATTATCTAAAGGCTTATTAGATCTGAAAATTGAATGATCATGCATGCTGAAAATTTCTGCATGCAGATTTTTCAGGGTTGCTGAATTTTTGCATGCTGATTTTTATGTGATAAGATGATGATTCTAATTGCATTGTTAATTAGATTACAAAGTTTAGAATCATGATTAGCATGATAAGCAACCTATGACATAACATAATCAATTAATTCTCAGATCTGAAAATTATAATTGTTGCATATGGTGATGATCATAGGATTCAAACCCTTTTGGTATCAAATATAATGACCTGCGATGCGATCTGTGATGTCATGTAATTTTTCAGATGCTTGCATGCATCTTATTTGATGTTTTGAGAGGCCTGCATGCCTCCTAAAAGGGAGATGTAATTTATTTTTATTTTTATTTTATATCTGGTTGTATTTCTGTGATGTGATGTATGTCAACGATCAAGTCGAAGATGATGCATGAGATGAGCAGGGGTCTAAGCGGTTGATGGCGATTGGATCAAGAGTTGGTCAAAGATCGAATCAAGAAGGCTTGGAACCAATTCAAGAGTTGAAGACCAGTTGATCGATTGACGTGCATGTGCTTGTAATACGACCTAACTAGAATCCATGATCATCACCTATTTAAAGTTTAGCTTTAATTATTGCTGCGATTATAACTGCCTGCAATGTGCCATTTGCATGTGATGTGAATGAGAGTCGGGTAGATAGGTTTACATGTGATGTAGCAAACCCAATTGAGACCTAAATTAAAATCTCCTCAATCAAGTCGAGGGTGAACCGACATGAGCAAGTCATATTAGATTAATTGATCTAATTGGTGTTAGAAAATCCCGATCATGCCGCTGATATTTAATTAAAATTCAGATGCAGCGGAAGAGGCATGCGCGGGATCAACCGTTCATCGCATGAACGTTGTTCAAAAACCGTTCGTAGATAGATAAGGATTAAAAACTTTTTAAAACATTAGAAGATCAGATCTTCACCTTGTGCGGGTAGATGATCACCGCAAACTGAAGTTCGTGGTTTAGGATGAAGGTTCGCTTGAAGCCGTTCAAGTGCCCGGCCTCTACGGGTATCCACACGAAGCAGAAAACCGATCCAAGCTTTCTATCTCCCCGGGGTGCTAGCTCCCTTGCAGAGATAACTTTGATGGCTGATATCCTCCCTTTCAATCAATCCTTGATTGTGCTTGGGAGGAGGAAGAAGAAGGATGAAGAGAGGAAGAGGAACGAAGCCCTGCAGCCTTCTTTTTCTTTCTTGCGTTGGAACCAAACGGTGGAGGAAGAAGGAGGCCACCAAGATCCTTTTCTTCCCTTTGTTGTTGGCGGCTGAAAAGAGAGGAGAGGAGGGTGGCCACGTGATGGAGAGGAGGAGGGCTTCACTTATCATTAGGGCACCTCCTTTCAAAGCCTTATAAAGGCATCTAGGGCTCCTATTTGGTTTAGTCCAAATCATGAATCAATTGGGTTCAATCTATGCTAGTCCTAATCCAATTAGAACTTGAATGAACCATGACTCAATTGAACTCTTCAATCCTAATCCAATTAGGAGTCATGTTGATTCATTAGATTAATAATTAATTAGGACTTAAGAAATTCTAATCCAATTAGGACTTGTTTAATTCTAGTCCTAATCCAATTAGGACTCTAATTTGAATTTGAAGTCCTAATCCGATTAGGACTCTAGGAATCCTACTCCAAGTAGGAATCCAAATTTAATTCAAAACTCCTAATCTAATTAGGATTGTAGGAATCCTACTCCAAGTAGGAATCCTAGTCCTACTCCAAATAGGATTCCCAGTCCAAGTAGGAATCCCAGTCCAAGTAGGAATCTCAGTCCAAGTAGGATTCCTAGTCCTAATCCAATTAGGACTCTAGGAATCCTACTCCAAGTAGGACTCTTGTTTTAAGTCCAATTAATTAATTCTCTTTGTTCCTTCTTCAGCTTATTATCAATCGAATTGATTACTTGTGATTCCTAATCACGATTCAACCATCGGATCGGTCAATGCCTCTAGTGTGTGTGACCCCATAGGTTCTACTCTGACTGGTAGTGAGATATATTATGATCTCTATCACAATATCATTGAAAACTCCTTTCAATGGATTGGAACGATTCCAACTCTACTCATTAGGGTTTATCGATCATCGAGATAATCTCTGTGAGTCCCACCATCCACCAGTGACACCTAGCAGCATGTAGTGGCTACCCAGTAGAATAGAATGATGAACCTCTAGGTGTAGTTATCGTGTGATACAGTCCTACTATCGTGGATCCCTACAGGACGGAGGTCATGGATAACTCGTCAAACCCCTTCGTCTGTCATATGTCAAGATTTATTTGACTCGAGTTCGATAGTGAAAAACTCTTTCTCCACTTTCTATTACTGCCCTGGCCAAGGTCTTAGAACTCAGTCTAACAAATCACATAGGATCACTCCTCTTCTATCAAGGTCGATAGATTCCATGTAAGTGCATACCCTACTCCTACAGTGAACTTAATGCAGCCAATCTACACTACAAGGACCCATATGACTAGAGACCATGTATACGTGTAGTCAAACTACAATAACCTCACTGTGAGTAGCTGAAGCACCGCAGGTCAAAGGACCAGTCATACTACTGCAACATCAAGCAAGTCACTGACGAGTGGATAGACATCCAAGTGACTTCTTTTCTTGGTCATGCTCAGTACTCTTGTTCTGTAACAAGCACCTGCACTATCACTTCAGTGTCACTACACTGTGGACTCAAGTCTCGTCCATCCAGAAGGAAAGTGATCTGTGCACTGATCGGATCGATCACCGTCCTCGTGATGATCCATTGATCAGGAGCATTTAGAAATTAATCACCAATGATACATGGCTCAAATTCTCAACTCTTGAGAATATGCATCATCATCTTATTAATTTCTTGGACGATTCATAGACACATAAATAATATGAATGAAACGATGCCTTTTATTATTTAATAATAAATAGTCAAGTACAAAATTATGTCCCTAGAATTAACAATGTGTCAGCCAGATTGGCTTCTAGGGCATACATCTAACAATCTCCCACTTGCACTAAAGCCAATCAGTCATATATCTAAGCCCCATCTTCTTAAGGTGGGCTTTAGTCTTTTACTGACTTAGCTGCTTAGTGAACGGGTCTGCCACGTTATCCGCAGAGTCTACTCTCTGCACTCTACATATTTCTTCTCAACATAGTCGCGTATGAGGTGGAAGCGCCGCTCTATGTGCTTGGACTTCTGATGAGACCTTAGCTCCATAGCTAGTGCTATGGTGCCAATGTTATCGCAGTAAAGTGTTATGGCATCTAATGACATTACACCTAACTCTGCAATGAACTTTTACCCAGAAGGTTTTTACTGCACCCTTAGATACAGCTTAACATTCATCTTCTAAGGTAGAATCTATAATGATCGGTTGTTTGGAACTCTTCCAATTTACTGAACCACCATTGCACATATTCTGATGTAGACTTTCTATCATCAATATGTGTGCATCCTTCTACCTTCAACTCTGATCTTCTCCCAAGGACCAAGAACATGTCCTTAGTTCTTCTCAAGTACTTAAGACTGTTCTTCATAGCTATGCAATGCTTTTTGCCTGGATTTGATTGACATATGCTCGTGACATTCACAGCATGTACTATATCAAGTCATGTACACAGCATGGCATACATGAGGCTCCCTATTGCTGATGCATAGGGGATCTTGCTCATGCGTTGAATCTCTTCAGATGTGTTGGGGCACATCTTCTTGGAGAGATTTATTCCATGCCTCAGGGGTAAGAGACCCCTTTTAGAGTTTTCCATGCTGAACCTTTTCAGCACTTCCTCTATGTACATCTTTTGTGATAGGCCAAGCATCCTTTTAGATCTAACTCTATAGACCTTTATTCCCAAAATATAGGATGCTTCCCCAAGGTCTTTCATGGAGAACCTTTTTGACAACCTGACCTTGACCGAGGTTAGCATGAAAATATCATTCCCTATCAGGAGGATGTCGTCCACATACAGTACGAGAAATACGACAGCGCTCCCACTAACCCTTTTGTAAACACATGGTTCCTCTTCGTTTTTGATGAAATCAAACGTTTTGATTGCGTCATTGAAACGAGTGTGCCAACTTCGAGATGCTTGCTTTAGTCCATAGATGGACTTTTGCAGCTTGCAGACCTTGTGATCTCCATCACTGGAAGTGAAACCCAAAAGCTGTTTCATATAGATGTCTTCATCAAGATATCCATTCAGGAAAGCTGTTTTCACATCTATCTGCCTCATCTTATTAATTTCTGAAATGCTGCAATGGCAAGCAATATTCAGATGGATTTCAGCATGGCTACAGGTGAAAAGGTCTCCTGATAGTCAATGCCCTCGCGCTGACTATACCCTTTCGCTACAAGCTTTGCCTTATAGGTCTCTACCTCTCCATCCGAACCTATCTTCCTTTTGTAGATCCATTTGCATCCAATAGGTACAATGCCTTCTGGTGGATCTACTAAGGTCCAGACTTGGTTGGAATGCATAGAGTCTAACTCTGACTTCATAGCTTCCAACCATTTCTCGGAATCGATATCAGATATCGCCTCGTCATAGGTTTTGGGATCCTGCGTGTGATCCCTATCTCCCACTAGGAACATTTTCTCGGTATCCTCTTCTAGTATACCTAAGTATCTATCGGGAGGATGGGAGACCCTACTTGATCTGCGAGGTGGTTGAGGGACATCGTGTACTGGCTCTGTATTAATGGGTTCGATAGGATCCATGACTCGTTGCTTTTCAGAGACTTTCTCTTCAAGCTCAATTTTCCTCCCACTGCCTCTATCAAGGATAAACTGGTTTATCCAAGAAGATGGCGTGACGGCTCACAAACACATTGTGATCCTCTGAGACGTAAAAATTGTATCCTAATGACTCTTTAGGATATCCTATAAAACGAGCACTTATAGTCCTAGCCTCTAACTTGTCTGCCTGTAGTCTCTTGACGTGGGCCGGACATCCCCAAATCTTGGTTTCTTACCATGTCATATCTCATATGGTGCGGTAGGAATGGACTTTAGAGGAAACTCTATTCAACAAGTAAATAGCTGAAAATAGGGCATCTATCTAAAGAAACAAGGGTAAATTAGTGAAGCTCATCATGGACCGGACCATATCAATAGAGTCCGATTTCTCCTCTCTGACACTCCATTGAGCTGAGGTGTACCAGGAGGAGTCCATTATGAAACTATACCATTCTCCTTGAGATAATCACAGAACTCTCCATTAAGGTATTCACTTTCTCGATCTGATCGAAGAACCTTAATGAGTTTTTGTGCTTATTTTTCTACTTCATATCTAAGCTTTTTGAACCTTTCAAAAGTTTCATATTTGTGTCTCATACACATATTCATACCGTGAGTAATCATCGGTAAAATGAAGTAAAAAATTACAACCCCTAGCCTGCACATCGAATGGGCCACACACATCAGTGTGTACTAGGGTAAGTATTTCAGTGGACCTCCCTGTGTCCTATAAAGGATAATTTGGCCATCTTTCCTTGAAGGCAGAATTCACAAATCAAATATGACTCGAAAGTCAATGAGCCCAAAAGCTCATGTTTCTCCAATTTGTTTATTCTGTCTTCTCCTATATGGCCAAGCCTAAGGTGCCATAAATACTTTAGATTTATCTCATTTTTGGATCTATTAGATCCTATGGTATTCACTGTTTGCTCAGATATGTTCACAGATACATCCATATGTATGTGATAGAGACTGTCAATCATAAAACCATTTTGAATCAATTTAATTTTCAAATAAATAAAAATCTTTCTGTGCTAAATAAAATACAGAAATCAAATTTCTACTAGCACTAGGTAACAGTCCCTAAGTATCCTGAGCATATCTGACAAACCTTCTGAAGGTCTGTCACCCTTTATGTTCTTTATGCTTTCCCATGTATGTAGGACAGTTCCTCTTCCAATGACCGTCCATGATGCAATGGAAACATTTTTCCTTGCAATTGGCCTTTTCTTGGAACTTCCTTATTTGGCATTTTCTCGGTCTTCTGTTTCTTCGCAGGCTTTTTCTTCTTCCAAATAGACTCTCTCTTGGAAGTAGAAATCAACTCAACAGTGAGAACGATGCCCCTTGAACTCTTCAGCGTCCCTAAGGTAGTTACCAATTTTTTTAACAATTCTGTTTTGGTGCATACAATCTTGTTCATATGGTAATTTACTATAAATTGTTCATATGAAGCTAGAAGGGATTACGGGATCAAATCCATTTGCAGTTCCTTGTGCATGGTCATGCCGAGCTTCTCAAGCTTCTTTAAGTCCTTTATCATGGTCAAACCATGATCATGGACATACTGCCCATCATGCATCTTGGCTTTGAAGAGCCTCTTGGACACTTCAAACCGAGCTGCGTAACTCTGATCACCATACAACTCTTGCAGGTGATTTAATGTCCCTGGCAGTCTTCATGTTCTCATGCTGGCATTGTAATGCATTAGACATGGATGCCATTGTGCAGCGCCTAACTTTATTGTCATTGTTCGTCCACTTTAACAAGCGTCTTACGTTGATCAGTGATCGGACGGATTGGTAACACGGGGATTCCATGGTCTAGCATATACCCGATTTTCTCATAATTCAAAACTATTTTAAAATTTGTGGAGCCAGTCTTTATAATTGGGTTTGGTCAAATGGTTGTTCTATAGGATATGAGTTAAGAGTCTAGAAGCTGACTTTATAATCCTCAGAGAGTAAAGATTCTAGTTAGAATTTTGTACTTGATCCTAATCTGTTCTAATGTCTTTTAGAACAAATGTAACTCCCACTATTTTCTCGAATTCCTCACACTCTCCTGGTAGGAAAACGGAAATCCCACACGACTAGGGTTTCTAGTGGGTACTGCGGTCCCACCGATTTACATGACACCTCACCTAACAGTTATTGGTGACACATAGATTGATGAATATACAACTCTTGTACAATGCTTCTCAAGCATGTTGCAGTGTAACTTGGTCTCTAAGCCATTAAAACCTCACCTAACAGTTATTGGTCTCATTTCTTAGTTAAGTCAGACCCACCGTATAACCGTAGGAATAAAGTCGTCATTGGGTCCTCACCTAACAGTTATTGGTGCCCAACCCCATCTTTACCCTACAACATCTCATGTCTATAGAGAGGTCCAGCCCCCCGATGCAACTTGACCACTGTATCCAGCCGAGACAAATCAACATCAGAAAGGCCTTAGCAGCTCTACTACAGTGGAAGACCTATTGACTTAATATTGGTTAATCAGGTCTTAGTGTTTGCAACTTGAGCTCTTCATAAGAGGTAATCGAACAATTGGCCAGGTAAGCAGGTGGGAGGCTCCCCTTACTCAGAGAGTAAGGTCCTAATTAAGTAACCACCTTTCATGCTTTCCTAGACACCAATTAGATCAATTAATCTAATATGACTCGCTCATGTTGGTTCACTCTTGACTTGATTGAGGAGGTTTTAATTTAGGTCTCAATTGGGTTTGTTACATCACATGTAAACCTATCTACCCGACTCCTATTCACATCACATGCAAACGGCACATTGCAGGCAGTTATAATCGCAGCAATAATTAAAGCTAAACTTTAAATAGGTGATGATCATGGATTCTAGTTAGGTCGTATTACAAGCACATGCACGTCAATCGATCAACTGGTCTTCAACTCTTGAATTGGTTCCAAAACTCCTTGATTCGATCCTTGACCAACTCTTGATTCAATCGCCATCAACCGCTTAGACCCCTGTTCATCTCATGCCTTGTCTTCAACTTGACCGTTGACGTACATCACATCACAGAAATACAACCAGATATAAAATAAAAATAATAATAAATTACATCTTCTTTTAGGAGGCACGCAGGCCTCTCAAAACATCAAATAAGATGCATGCAAGCATCTGAAAAATTACATGACATTGCAGATCATATCGCAGGTCTTTACATTTAATACCAAAAGGGTTTGAATCCTATGATCATCACCACATGCAGCAATTATAATTTTCAGATCTGAAAACTAACTGATTATCTCATGACATAGGTTGCTGATCATGCTAATCATAATTTTAAACTTTGTAATCTCATTAACAATGCAATTAGAATCATCATCTTATCATATAAAAATCAGCATGCAAAAATCAGCATCCTAGAAAAAAATCTGCATGCAGAAAATTTTCAGCATGCATAATCTTTCAATTTTCAGTTCTAATAAGCCTATTAATAATTACTCCTTACCTTAATCTACGAAGCCTAGGCTCTGATACCACTGTTAGAAAACCCCGATCATGCCGCTGATATTTAATTAAAATTCAGATGCAGCGGAAGAGGCATGCGCGGGATCAACCGTTCATCGCATGAACGTTGTTCAAAAACCGTTCGTAGATAGATAAGGATTAAAAACTTTTTAAAACATTAGAAGATCAGATCTTCACCTTGTGCGGGTAGATGATCACCGCAAACTGAAGTTCGTGGTTTAGGATGAAGGTTTGCTTGAAGCCGTTCAAGTGCCCGGCCTCTACGGGTATCCACACGAAGCAGAAAACCGATCCAAGCTTTCTATCTCCCCGGGGTGCTAGCTCCCTTGCAGAGATAACTTTGATGGCTGATATCCTCCCTTTCAATCAATCCTTGATTGTGCTTGGGAGGAGGAAGAAGAAGGATGAAGAGAGGAAGAGGAACGAAGCCCTGCAGCCTTCTTTTTCTTTCTTGCGTTGGAACCAAACGGTGGAGGAAGAAGGAGGCCACCAAGATCCTTTTCTTCCCTTTGTTGTTGGCGGCTGAAAAGAGAGGAGAGGAGGGTGGCCACGTGATGGAGAGGAGGAGGGCTTCACTTATCATTAGGGCACCTCCTTTCAAAGCCTTATAAAGGCATCTAGGGCTCCTATTTGGTTTAGTCCAAATCATGAATCAATTGGGTTCAATCTATGCTAGTCCTAATCCAATTAGAACTTGAATGAACCATGACTCAATTGAACTCTTCAATCCTAATCCAATTAGGAGTCATGTTGATTCATTAGATTAATAATTAATTAGGACTTAAGAAATTCTAATCCAATTAGGACTTGTTTAATTCTAGTCCTAATCCAATTAGGACTCTAATTTGAATTTGAAGTCCTAATCCGATTAGGACTCTAGGAATCCTACTCCAAGTAGGAATCCAAATTTAATTCAAAACTCCTAATCTAATTAGGATTGTAGGAATCCTACTCCAAGTAGGAATCCTAGTCCTACTCCAAATAGGATTCCCAGTCCAAGTAGGAATCCCAGTCCAAGTAGGAATCTCAGTCCAAGTAGGATTCCTAGTCCTAATCCAATTAGGACTCTAGGAATCCTACTCCAAGTAGGACTCTTGTTTTAAGTCCAATTAATTAATTCTCTTTGTTCCTTCTTCAGCTTATTATCAATCGAATTGATTACTTGTGATTCCTAATCACGATTCAACCATCGGATCGGTCAATGCCTCTAGTGTGTGTGACCCCATAGGTTCTACTCTGACTGGTAGTGAGATATATTATGATCTCTATCACAATATCATTGAAAACTCCTTTCAATGGATTGGAACGATTCCAACTCTACTCATTAGGGTTTATCGATCATCGAGATAATCCCTGTGAGTCCCACCATCCACCAGTGACACCTAGCAGCATGTAGTGGCTACCCAGTAGAATAGAATGATGAACCTCTAGGTGCAGTTATCGTGTGATACAGTCCTACTATCGTGGATTCCTACAGGACGGAGGTCATGGATAACTCGTCAAACCCCTTCGTCTGTCATATGTCAAGATTTATTTGACTCGAGTTCGATAGTGGAAAACTCTTTCTCCACTTTCTATTACTGCCCTGGCCAAGGTCTTAGAACTCAGTCTAACAAATCACATAGGATCACTCCTCTTCTATCAAGGTCGATAGATTCCATGTAAGTGCATACCCTACTCCTACAGTGAACTTAATGCAGCCAATCTACACTACAAGGACCCATATGACTAGAGACCATGTATACGTGTAGTCAAACTACAATAACCTCACTGTGAGTAGCTGAAGCACCGCAGGTCAAAGGACCAGTCATACTACTGCAACATCAAGCAAGTCACCGACGAGTGGATAGACATCCAAGTGACTTCTTGTCTTGGTCACGCTCAGTACTCTTGTTCTGTAACAAGCACCTGCACTATCACTTCAGTGTCCCTACACTGTGGACTCAAGTCTCGTCCATCCAGAAGGAAAGTGATCTGTGCACTGATCGGATCGATCACCGTCCTCGTGATGATCCATTGATCAGGAGCATTTAGAAATTAATCACCAATGATACATGGCTCAAATTCTCAACTCTTGAGAATATGCATCATCATCTTATTAATTTCTTGGACGATTCATAGACACATAAATACTATGAATGAAATGATGCCTTTTATTATTTAATAATAAATAGTCAAGTACAAAATTATGTCCCTAGAATTAACAATGTGTCAGCCAGATTGGCTTCTAGGGCATACATCTAACAAAGGGGTGAGGTGGCCTGGAGGGCGATGTCATGCATGACCTCATGAGGCAGATGAGGTCATGGATGACATCAGGAGGAGTGTGAGGTGTCCAGGCCCGCCACATGTCACGCATGCAAGCAAAAGAGATATCCTGCTCCGCCACGTGTCACTCATGCAAAAGGATGACGTGGCCTGGAGGGCGATCGGGATGTGGGTCCCACATACAGTATGCGGGTCCCACCTTAAGCAGGACGTGGGTCCCACATATGCAGGACGTGGGTCCCACATATAGTATGTGGGTCCCACATAGGCAGGACGTGGGTCCCACATACAGTATGTGGGTCCCACATGGGCAAGAAGTTCAAGTCCAATTTGACTCAAGCCAAATCTAATTTGGTTGGGGGCAAATTGAGTCTAATCAGTGATCCAATCACCAATTAACTTTTTCAAGCAACAATTGCTTAGGGCAATCAATCAATCACATTGACTATTTTACCTCTAGACGATTCTCAATCGTCAATCAGCTATTTGATCAATCCAGAAACTTCTAAGCGTGTGACCTCACAGGTTCGAGCCTAAGCCGGTAGTACAAGAACACTTTCTGCACTAATCGAAATAACCATCTAGCAATGGGACCCGACGACCGAATAGGCCGAATAGATGCAAAGCAACATTCTAGAACCTATGGACCATGGTTACCGCATAATTCATCCTCTTGACCAGAAAATGCCTAGGGTGGGTTCAGAGTCTGTCTACCCTGAAACGATCCATCCGGAAATATGTTTCAATTCAATAAGTCAAGTGATAGAGATTTGACTTTCCCTGGCCAGGGTACTACTTAATTGAAAACACAAGGCATTCACCCTTATTCCTAAGGGAGGTCAATCCCATCTTGATTTGCAACTGACTACCACAAGTACTTGACTGGATCCAGAAACCTTCCATCGCTGGATTAGAAATCCAGGTAGTCCGGCACCAAAGTACAGTGAGTTGCTTGCAAGCCACCGGTTGCAATCTTAGGTCTAAAGGATACATATACCCATATCCACTCGGAACAACTCTTGACAAGAGAGAGTCCGTCAATTGGTCACGTTTAGTGAACGTAGACTACCATTCACCTGTATACCATACTAGTATCTCTATACTCTTTGATTTGAAAGACAACCAACAAATATGATACACAATGACCTCCGCCCGATAATACTATCGTCCTATTAATAGTATATCATACGATCATGAACTTTTAAGGACCTGTGTGACAAAATCATATTTCATTACACAAAGCAGTCCTAAGGACTTCATCACATCGGAGTTTGTGAAGATGTTCTGGTGATGAATAAATACCATGTTATTTATAATTGATTCAAATACATTTACAATCAACAATTGATTGGATTTAGGACATAATTTCCAACAACTCCCACTTGACCTAAAGCCAATCAGTACAGTATCGTATACCCATCTTCAAGTAATGATGGTCAAACTCCTTTATACTGAGGGCCTTAGTGAAGGGGTCGGCTAAGTTATCCTTTCCGTCAATCTTTTGAAGATCAACGTCACCTCGTTCTACTATCTCACGAACAAGGTGATACCGGCGCAGAATGTGCTTGGTGCGTTGGTGTGCCTTTGGTTCTTTAGCTTGAGCGATGGCCCCGGTACTATCACAGTATAGTGGGACTGGTCCATCAGCGGAGGGTGCAACTCCGAGCTCAGCAATGAACTTTCATAACCAGACAGCTTCTTTGGCGGCATCAGATGCAGCAATGTATTCAGCCTCGCATACAGAGTCTGCCACGGTATGCTGCTTGGAACTTTTCCAGCACACGGCCCCACCTAACAGGGTAAACACATAACCAGACACAGACTTGCTATCATCTCGGTCTGATTGAAAACTTGAATCGGTATAACCGACAAGTCTCAACTCAGTATCTCCATAAACAAGCCATTTATCCTTAGTATTTCTCAAATACTTGAGGATAGTCTTTACAACTTTCCAGTGGCTCTCTCCTGGGTCAGATTGGTACCTACTCACTACTCCTAGTGAATACGCCACATCTGGTCTAGTACATGTCATAGCATACATAATAGATCCCACAGCAGAGGCATATGGAATTCTACTCATACGCTCTCTTTCTTGGGGAGTTGTCGGGCAATCTCCTTTAGAAAGAGTGATTCCATGACCTATCGGAAGATAGCCTTTCTTGGAATTTTCCATGCTGAATCGTTTCAGCACAGTATTTATGTACGTGGACTGGGATAACCCAAGCAACCTTTTAGACCTATCCCTATAGATCTTTATCCCTAGGATGTAGGATGCATCTCCCAGATCTTTCATGGAGAACTGTGATGACAACCAGATCTTTATTCCCTATAGTGCAGGAATGTCATTCCCTATTAAAAGAATATCATCCACATACAGTACAAGAAACATCACTACTGAACTATTTATCCACTTATATATGCAAGGTTCCTCTCCGTTCCTAATGAAGCCATACGTCTTGATCACCGTATCAAAGCGTATGTTCCAATTTCGAGAAGCCTGCTTCAGTCTGTATAAGGACTTCTGAAGCTTGCAAACCTTAGATTTATCTACAGAAATAAAACCTTCAGGCTGTATCATATACACCTGCTCCTCTAAATCTCCATTCAGAAAAGCGGTTTTAACATCCATCTACCAAATCTCTAAGTCCAGATGTGCAGCTATTGCAAGCATGATCCGAATGGATTTCAGCATTGCCGCAGGAGAAAACGTCTCGTCATAGTCTATGCCATAACGTTGGCGAAATCTCTTGGCAACCAGACGGGCTTTGTAGGTTTCCACATTTCCGTCTGCGCCTCTCTTCCTTTTGAAAATCCATTTACACCCAATGGGTTTGATTCCTTCAGGTGGGTCAACCAATGTCCATACATCATTGACCTCAATGGACTCCAATTCGGATTTTATGGCATTAAACCATTTTTCAGAATCAGACCTTTGCATAGCATCCATGTATGTGACGGGATCCTCTGTGTTCTCATCGAGACCAACCGGTTCGCCGTCCTGGACCAGAAAACCATAGTATCTATCCGGCTGATGCGGTACTCTACCGGATCGCCTCACGGATGTCTCTATAATGGGTTCTGGATCTGATCTAATCAAATCCGATTCTTTAGTCTGTACTGGTTCTTCTATACGTTGAACTTCCTTAAGTGCAACATCAGAGCTGTTCGCTCCTTCACCAAGGAACTCCTTCTCAAGGAAAACAGCCCTATTACTGACAAACAACTTTTGCGTATCAGTATTATAGAAGTAATACCCTAAAGTTTCTTTTGGATATCCGATAAAGAAACAATTATCAGATTTGGATTCCAGCTTATCTGCTTTCAAACGTTTGACATAGGCCTTACACCCCCAAACTCTTAGGTGAGTGATCACTGGCTTACGCCCAGTCCACATCTCATGTGGTGTTTTAATTACAGATTTATTAGGAACCTTATTTAAGATATAGCAGGCAGATTCTAGAGCATATCCTCAAAAGGATAAAGGCAGGCTAGCGAAACCCATCATGGACCGGACCATGTCTAACAGAGTCCTGTTCCTCCTTTCAGATACACCGTTATGTTGAGGTGTTCCAGGAGCGGTCCACTGAGACAGAATTCCATTCTCTTCTAGATAAGTCAAGAAATCACTGGAGAGATATTCCCCTCCTCGATCAGATCGAAGAATTTTAATATACTTTCCAGTTTGTTTCTCTACTTCATTACGGTATAATTTGAACATTTCAAAAGACTCGGACTTATGCCTCATAAGAAACACATGCCCGTACCTAGACAGGTCGTCTATAAACGTAATGAAATAGCTGTACCCTCCTCTGGCACTTGTACTCATAGGTCCACATACATCCGTATGTACGAGTCCTAGAATATCTATGGCTCTCTCACCTTTTTCAGTAAAGGGTGATTTGGTCATTTTACCAAGAAGACAAGACTCACAAGTTGGAAATGATTCAAGATCATTAATATTCAGAATACCCAACTTGGCCAACTTGTTGATCCTATTCTTGTTAATATGTCCTAGCCGGCAATGCCATCGGTAGGTATCAGAGACATTATCTATCCTGGGTCGCTTACTTGATGTGTACATTACACTAACAGGATGTGATATTGTGTAAATGCCATTTATTAATTGTCCATCAACCATAATAACACCATTCACAATGATATTACAAGAACGATTCTTTATTGATATTTCATAACCGTTTTGGGCTAAAAGCCCTACAGAAATGACGTTCATTAAGAACGACGGGCAAAAGTGACAGTCACTTAAGGCGATTACATGAGAATTGAAAACTAACTTAAGATCTCCCAATGCTAGAACTGGAACAGTCCTTCCATCTCCAACATTCAGGAACCTCTCATTATCCTCAAATCTCTTATTGACATGCAGTCCCTGTAATGAATTGCAAATATTATAAGGACTTCTGGTATCCAATACCCAAATCAATTTATCACATATGGAGAAATTACAAGGAGTTATCATATAAGTACCTTGCCCAACAATTGTTTGCTCATTTCTCCTAGGCCTGTTTGGATCAAGGGTGGCTACATACAGAGGACAGTTCCTTTTCCAGTGTCCCAGTTTCTAACAGTGGTAGCACACCGCCTTTCTAGGGTCAGCCCGCTTTCTTATCATCTGACAAGATGTTCCGACACTTAGCACCTTTCTCTTCCTTTTATTTTTATTTTTAATTTTATTTTTGTTTTTCCTTTTCCCAAAGGGACGGCGTCCTGCCCCACCACCAACCACATTAACCGGCCCTTTCTTGAGCTGGTTATCCTTCTCAAAGTTCTGCAACAACCCCAAAAGACCATGGAAGTTGAGTACAGGCTTTGTCATTCTATAATGAGTGAGGAATGGTCGGTAGGAATCAGGCAGGGAATTCAAAATCGCGTCCTTTCCCAATTGTTCATGCAGGAAAAAGCCGAGTTTGCTCATGCGCTCTATCAACTCGATCATGTACAGTACATGGTCCGTAACAGAGGCCCCTTCCCTGAGTTGGCGTTAAAGATACAGCAACTGGTACTATACCTTTTATCGTCATCAGGGACGCCAAACGATTCATTCAACACTTGAATGATCTCGTTCGGCTGAGCACTCTCGAATCTCCGCGAGAATTCGTCGCTCATTGCCGCTAGCATAATGCACCGGACAGTGATCCGATCACTCGTCCATTTCTGGTAAGCGTCACGGACTGCTACCCGTGCATTAGCAGGAGGCAATTCAGGTGCCGGATCAGTAATTATATACATGGTCCTCTCGTGTTCTAGGACGATCTTAAGCTTTCTAAGCCAGATTGAAAAGTTGGGACCGGTCAACTTATCATTATCTAACAATGACCTAAGTGACAATTGAGTGGCCATTTCTGTAAAGAATGACAACAAAGCCTAATCAGTAAATGAATCAATATAATCAAGAAATTTAGATTTTAGTCCAAAGATCCTCCCACCATTTTGTACGAATCAATAGCCTCTACTTTAATCCGAAGAATTACTCCTAATTCTTTAGTGGGTACCGGAATCCACATAGACTACAGATGGGTCCGAGTGTGTGATGCAGGAGCACGAGCCCAAATCATAATGGATGTACGTCGAGTTTGGATTCTTGCTTGGGAGTGCCCGAAAACACATTGGGTTCATAATTTCTAGCATTTAATTGGATTGAGTCTATTCTATTTTGGTCACATTGAGTCCTTTTATTTTGGGTTTATTTGAGTTCTTATTTTGGGTTTGCAATTTGCTGATTTATGTTTGTAATTGAATGCCAAGTGGCATCAAAAGAGTCCATGTTATGCAAGGATTGAGTCAAGTCATATTGGGTCATGTGTGGAGAATTTAGTTTAGTCGTATGAGTGAAATTGAGTCCTTATGCGAGAGGATTGAGTCCATGTGTTTAAGATTGAGTCCTTATGATTGAGTGCCATTAAGAAGGATTCCTAATGCCATGAAGATCATCACTCATCACGTGGAGAAGTTCAACCATGAAGATCTCTCACATGTGGAAGAAATTCAGAGTTCAAATCCAGTTGAAATCCGTGACAGATTGAACACCATATGGTATTTTGAAGATTTTGAGAGCTACAGAAGTCTGATTAAGTTGATTCAAATTTTGTTGGAAAATAGACATCCGTAGCTTTCCAATGACTATAAGAACGTGAAATTTGGAGATCAAATAAAATTTGAGAAGTCTCCCGAACTTCATGCTGATGTTGGTACTCGAGAAGGTGTTTGAGTAATGGTGCGGTTGGGGTTTCCTGCTCCTAATCTCCAAACCACACACCATGAAGGGTTGACACTTGTCCAACCTTTAGTTGGCAAGTTGTTTAGGAAGTTTATCATTAGATTTGAATTTTAAAAAATGTCCTTATCTGATTTTGAGTCTAAGTAAATCTGTTTGTAACTTCCAACCTCTTTCTCTTTATAAGAGGAGGTTTTGATGAATGAAATGATATCAAATTTATTTGAAAAAAATTCTAGAGATTGGTGAGAGAGAGACCACGAAAAGAAGGGCTCTTTTCCAGCCATTGGTGAGACACCATTGGAGAGAAGAAGATAAAGGTGAGACGCCCCAACCTTCTCCTCAAATTCTAGGAACCTAGGGTGTGAGACTCAACCTAGTTTCCTTAGTTATCCTTTAGAAGTAAAATCCAAAAAAAAAAATATATATATACTCCATTGTTCCCTCACGTCCACAAGAGCTTCCAACCTTCATATTCTTCAGAAAAATCTACGTTCATATAGCCAACATATTGATCATCAAATCGGGTTCAGACTAGTTCCTTTTGGTGTACCGATTGTGCCCTAGTTCTTCCATCACCAACCTATTAGAAATCCTGATTAAATTCAAGTAAAGTTTCTTCCATCCTCTTTAATACTTCATCCCTTTCAGAATCCATCTAATACTCAAAAAAACTCTCAAGCCATCAGACCTTATATTGATCAATCCAATCGGTTTGAATTGATTCCTCTCAATGAATCCAATTGCGATCTAGAACCGCCCAACGCCAACCTTTCTTTGGAGCCAATTGCTGCCAATTCAAATCAATTTTTCCAACCCATCCTCTTTCTTCTTCCTTCCACCACAAAGAACCCTAGCCTCCATTGCCATTGCTTAGAAAAAAAAGAAGAGAAGAAAGATTCAGCCATCCTCAAAGAAGAAAAAAAATCTGCAGCCCACCCCGATTGCGTCAATTGGTATCAGAGCGAATCGATCCACAGGAGTACTAGAAGAAGATCTTCCCTCAGGAGGTAACATCCATATCTTGAACATTCAGATCTGATTTTTTGGTGTGTTGGGTAGATCTGATTGATTCATAGAAGTTAAAGGAAATTAAAATTCAGCATCTTATACTTGTTTGAAATCATACAGAAATTTCTGCAGTAATAATTCTTGTTTGAGTTTGGTTTGGGGTATTTTATATTTTGTTCTTCATCTTTGTAAATCCCATACCGTGGGAGAGTTGGAGGTTGAATGAGTGGTGTAAAAGAAAAAAAAAAGAAAAAAAAAATATATCTGAAGTGGGTCAGATCATCGCTTGGGTGATGACCACTGGGGGTTAGAGTTTGAGAAAGAAGCCATAAGGAGGGTCGGTTCATCCCTTGGGTGACGGCCAAAGGGTTTTTATTATCTCTGATTTTGTTGCTGATTCTATTGCACCATCATGAGTACAAGATGTCGCTATCCCTACTATGAAGATCGACATTATCCCTACAATGTCGATCGATGTCGTTCCTACAACGATGATCGTTGCCATCCCTACAATGATGATCAACAACGAGAAGTAGAAGAGATGGATCATACGGAGGCACGACTACGACATCGTCGCCAACAAGATAAGAAGCTGGCTGAAGTCCTCCATCGAATGGATCTTATACGGCAAAAGGAGGAGGCGTACCAACTCGCGCTTCGTATGGAGTCACAGCAGCGACAACGATGCCCTGCACAAACACCGATCGTGCGACGGCCTCTAGAACGCAGTAGCCAAGGAGTCCCTTTTCCTCAAGGTAACGCCCCTATTTTCAAATCTAAAACCTCTTTTAATCGAAGTGCTTATCAAGAAAGAGGTGCTTTATGGGCCAATGAAAGGGGTAAAGGATGTATGCCCCAATCCATGCTGCAAGGAAGTAACTCTACGGATTGCTACAAGTGCGGCGGTCGAGGCCATTCCGCCGTTGTTTGCCCCACCAGAGACCAACGTTCCACGTTGGTACATGAGGAGGACGAGATCATAGAGCCTTCTGAAGTTTCTCCTTCTCCTCAGCCCACTGTTGATGAAGAAAATGAAGGAGACGAAGAAGAAACCCCTACGGATGAAGCCCTACTCGCATCAGTTGCCAAGGGTGCTAGTTCTGAAATTTCAGAAGTTGTTCCTCCTGATTTCAAGTCCATATTGGATGATTCCTCTAATATAACCCTTGAGAGTCTTCCCAAGAATCTTCCACTGATGAGAGACAACCAGCGCACCATAGATTTGGTGCCCAGATCAAGCTTGCCGAACCTTCCTGCATGCTGGTTGAACCCAAAAAAACACGAGGATTCTCGTCGCCAAGTCCTGAAGCATGGGCCGCATGCAGAAGATTTTATTGCTGATGCCCTCAGTCAAAATTCATATGTTCTAACTCTTTTGAATGTTGAGATAATGGGGTTTGCCAATCTAAAATTTTTGTACCCCTCTGAAGTATATTTTCAGCCCATATATGCAGAAGTTTCAGCAGTGGATCAGTGGCAGCATTCAGAATTTTTGACCCATGATTGCTTTCTTTTATGTGTCCCGGAGACCTCACTTGGTGATCATATTGTTCGAGAGGTCCATGGCGGAGACCTTGGTGGTCACTTTGGCTACGTCAAAACAGTCACCATGGTGGAGGATAAGTTCTATTTGCCGACCCTGCGCAAGGAAGCAAACTTTGTGTTGATGTGGTTGAGTGTTGAATGCAGAAATTTTTAGAAGCTTCAACCTTGCCAAGTCGAATTCTTCAAGGTGCTGAAGTGGATGGGACCCAAGGCCTTTGTGCTCGAGTTACCAGATGATTTGCAGGTTAGCCCCATCTTCTATGTTGAAGAGTTGCAGCCCTATGATGCTCACTATGTTGAAGATGAAGACATCCCATCTGTACCATCTTCACTTCTTCGACGATCAGCCCCGACGGACATCATTGAGGACATCCTAGTTGTTCAGATAGTGTCCACCCATCGAGGAGGATATCAGAAGTTTTTCATTGGAGGACCGACTAAATTCAGATCGCTCATGATTAAAGATGGAGGAAGTCCAACAGCTGAACCCAAACTTCTACAAGCTCTATCAGTTGTGAAACTCGACGGAGTCGAGTCTTTTTTCCAGAAGGGGGGAATTGATGCAGGAGCACGAGCCCAAATCATAATGGATGTACGTCGAGTTTGGATTCTTGCTTGGGAGTGCCCGAAAACACATTGGGTTCATAATTTCTAGCATTTAATTGGATTGAGTCTATTCTATTTTGGTCACATTGAGTCCTTTTATTTTGGGTTTATTTGAGTTCTTATTTTGGGTTTGCAATTTGCTGATTTATGTTTGTAATTGAATGCCAAGTGGCATCAAAAGAGTCCATGTTATGCAAGGATTGAGTCAAGTCATATTGGGTCATGTGTGGAGAATTTAGTTTAGTCGTATGAGTGAAATTGAGTCCTTATGCGAGAGGATTGAGTCCATGTGTTTAAGATTGAGTCCTTATGATTGAGTGCCATTAAGAAGGATTCCTAATGCCGTGAAGATCATCACTCATCACGTGGAGAAGTTCAACCATGAAGATCTCTCACATGTGGAAGAAATTCAGAGTTCAAATCCAGTTGAAATCCGTGACAGATTGAACACCATATGGTATTTTGAAGATTTTGGGAGCTACAGAAGTCTGATTAAGTTGATTCAAATTTTGTTGGAAAATAGACATCCGTAGCTTTCCAATGACTATAAGAACGTGAAATTTCGAGATCAGATGAAATTTAAGAAGTCTCCTGAACTTCATGCTGATGTTGGTACTCGAGAAGGTGTTTGAGTAATGGTGCGGTTGGGGTTTCCTTCTCCTAATCTCCAACCCACACACCATGAAGGGTTGACACTTGTCCAACCTTTAGTTGGCAAGTTGTTTAAGAAGTTTATCTTTAGATTTGAATTTTAAAAAATGTCCTTATCTGATTTTGAGTCTAAGTAAATCTGTTTGTAACTTCCAACCTCTTTCTCTTTATAAGAGGAGGTTTTGATGAATGAAATGATATCAAATTTATTTGAAAAAAATTCTAGAGATTGGTGAGAGAGAGACCACGAAAAGAAGGGCTCTTTTCCAGCCATTGGTGAGACACCATTGGAGAGAAGAAGATAAAGGTGAGACACCCCAACCTTCTCCTCAAATTCTAGGAACCTAGGGTGTGAGACTCAACCTAGTTTCCTTAGTTATCCTTTAGAAATAAAATCCAAAAAAAAAAAAAATATATACTCCATTGTTCCCTCATGTCCACAAGAGCTTCCAACCTTCATATTCTTCAGAAAAATTTACATTCATATAGCCAACATATTGATCATCAAATCGGGTTCAGACTAGTTCCTTTTGGTGTACCGATTGTGCCCTAGTTCTTCCATCACCAACCTATTAGAAATCCTGATTAAATTCAAGTAAAGTTTCTTCCATCCTCTTTAATACTTCATCCCTTTCAGAATCCATCTAATACTCAAAAAAACTCTCAAGCCATCAGACCTTATATTGATCAATCCAATCGGTTCGAATTGATTCCTCTCAATGAATCCAATTGCAATCTAGAACCGCCCAACGCCAACCTTTCTTTGGAGCCAATTGCTGCCAATTCAAATCAATTTTTCCAACCCATCCTCTTTCTTCTTCCTTCCACCACAAAGAACCCTAGCCTCCATTGCCATTGCTTGAAAAAAAAGAAGAGAAGAAAGATTCAGCCATCCTCAAAGAAGAAAAAAAATCTGCAGCCCACCCCGATTGCGTCAGTGTGTCTCGGCTAACCCATCTGTTTCTAAGGGTAGGTTCATAACCAATTGCTTCACCAAACAACTCCCAGTATTATCCTTTTGCCACAGGCCACTTCAGCAGGTGTGTGTCACCTCCACTGAAAAACCTGGTCAGGTCCAACCATCAACTTGCTGCAATAAGTTTATCACATTAATAGATGACTAAGCCCGAGTGTGTCTCGGCTCACCTGACCACCTATTCAATGGATGCAACCGATTCAACATTAATTGAGTGACAATCCCAATAGCCGATGAGCACCAGGCGTGTATCGCCTCCAATGATCATAAACATATTGGACTCATTATCATTTCAACGCGATGGGAGGCTATGACATGGTCATCTTCCATTAACCGCACCATTTTTAAGAACCTGATAATTTAGAGGATTTGTACGAAACACGAAAAGCTAACTAACCTTGATCCTCCCACTGACTTCTTCAAATCAGAGGTTAATAAGAACAGGTTTGAGTCAGTGCACCTAAATCGGTCCGACCGATTTCCTTTCAGGCATGGGTCAATTAGAGTCAATCAGAGATCTGATCAAAAGAGATTCACCAAGATGGCCAGGTAAGTGAGATCAGCGGAAGGGTATGCCATTAACTTGACTGGACCGAAACCCAGCAAGTAGCTCCCAATTAAAAACCTACTGATAATAGTTGCCTTAGACACCAACTGGTTCATCAATTTCAATTCGATCAATATCAAAACTCAGTGCTCAACCGCGGAGCCCAAATCAACATCCATTTGGTCTTATCAAGAGACATGGACTTGATCAACTACAACTATTGCAAAGATTAAGAGTTACCTTGATCGAATCCAAAGTAAACATTTTAAATTAGATTTGACCAGTTATTGTTCCATATTTTGATTTTGACCATTGGGTCTAACCCAACCAGATTTGATTAGATAACCCATTATCCCCATGATTTATGCAATGTCTTAAATGTTTAAATCACATTTAAAATCTAAGATCTACATCAATACTTAATTCACAATTAAGTGTATTGCATTATTCATGTCTTATCTTGGTTTTGCATGCATTACAACTTTGAATCATTAAAACCCCTTTTAATGTTCAAGTTAAATGGTTTCCACATGCATACAAACATGTCTATTCATCATATGAATAACATCATAAAATAATATAATCAGTTTACATCATATGTAAAGATCACATTTTGCATTAGATATTTGATATCACAAAGAACCTGGACGAGCTCTGATACCACTGATAGTATGCGTGCAGAGGGCTAAGCATGAATTTCAGAAAATTTTTATGCGGAAAAAACGGGTTAAACATTTTAACCCATAACATGCTTGATATTTTAGATATTTTAACTCTGGTACCAGTCGAAGACAATCTTCAACTGCACATCACATGTGGCACGGGCTCAGTCCCAATACATAGGGTGACACCCGCACGTGCCTATCAAAGCACTCATCATATGAGCCCCCGGGTGGAGAGCCACGCTTCGTCACACGATCACGCGTGAGAGTTCCCGAGAATTGGATAGTCTCCACTAATCCTTTGCTTTGACACCAAATATCACAAAGCCCTCAGATCCCGAGGATTGTGTGATTCGAATAAATATGCATAAATCACAACTTCTTGTGATTTGAAGATTGAGATCATATCTCAACCGTAAAAGAGATCAGGTCTCTTACCTTTAGAAGGGGGTTCCTTCAAGGATGCTTCGCAGCCGCACAAGCGTCCGGCCTCGATGACTCGTCCACGCGAAGCTCCGGAATGATCAGCTCCCGGGGAGTGCTAGCTCGCAGGGAGGCAGAAGGTTGGCTGAAAAGGAGAAGGAAGAAGATGGACCTTCACAGCTCAAGAACTCCTTCTTGGGCTTTCACCTTCAGAACTACTCTCTCCTCTCACTCTCTTTCTCTGGTGCTCTTCATGTGTTGAGAAGAAGGAAGAGGGGTGGCCTATTTATAGGCCAAGAAGAAGGTGAGGTGTCCCTATGAGGTGTCCTGCCAGGACACATGTCACACATGCAAGAAAAAGATGTGTCCTGCTCCGCCACGTGTCACGCATGCAAAGGGGTGAGGTGGCCTGGAGGGCGATGTCATGCATAACCTCATGAGGCAGATGAGGTCATGGATGACATCAGGAGGAGTGTGAGGTGTCCAGGCCCGCCACATGTCACGCATGCAAGCAAAAGAGATATCCTGCTCCGCCACGTGTCACTCATGCAAAAGGATGACGTGGCCTGGAGGGCGATCGGGATGTGGGTCCCACATACAGTATGCGGGTCCCACCTTAAGCAGGACGTGGGTCCCACATACAGTATGTGGGTCCCACATGGGCAAGAAGTTCAAGTCCAATTTGACTCAAGCCAAATCTAATTTGGTTGGGGGCAAATTGAGTCTAATCGGTGATCCAATCACCAATTAACTTTTCCAAGCAACAATTGCTTAGGGCAATCAATCAATCACATTGACTATTTTACCTCTAGACGATTCTCAATCGTCAATCAGCTATTTGATCAATCCAGAAACTTCTAAGCGTGTGACCTCACAGGTTGGAGCCTAAGCCGGTAGTACAAGAACACTTCCTGCACTAATCGAAGTAACCATCTAGCAATGGGACCCGACGACCGAATAGGCCGAATAGATGCAAAGCAATATTCTAGAACCTATGGACCATGGTTACCGCATAATTCATCCTCTTGACCAGAAAATGCCCAGGGTGGGTTCAGAGTCTGTCTACCCTGAAACGATCCATCCGGAAATATGTTTCAATTCAATAAGTCAAGTGATAGAGATTTGACTTTCCCTGGCCAGGGTACTACTTAATTGAAAACACAAGGCATTCACCCTTATTCCTAAGGGAGGTCAATCCCATCTTGATTTGCAACTGACTACCACAAGTACTTGACTGGACCCAGAAACCTTCCGTCGCTGGATTAGAAATCCAGGTAGTCCGGCACCAAAGTACAGTGAGTTGCTTGCAAGCCACCGGTTGCAATCTTAGGTCTAAAGGATACATATACCCATATCCACTCGGAACAACTCTTGACAAGAGAGAGTCCGTCAATTGGTCACGTTCAGTGAACGTAGACTACCATTCACCTGTATACCATACTAGTATCTCTATACTCTTTGATTTGGAAGACAACCAACAAATATGATACACAATGACCTACGCCCGATAATACTATCGTCCTATTAATAGTATATCATACGATCATGAACTTTTAAGGACCTGTGTGACAAAATCATATTTCATTACACAAAGCAGTCCCAAGGACTTCATCACATCGGAGTTTGTGAAGATATTCTGGTGATGAATAAATACCATGTTATTTATAATTGATTCAAATACATTTACAATCAACAATTGATTGGATTTAGGACATAATTCCCAACACGAGGGGCGTGACCTCTCTATAGACATGAGATGTTGTAGGGTAAAGGTGGGGTTGGGCACCAATAACTGTTAGGTGAGGACCCAATGACAACTTTATTCCTACGGTTATACGGTGGGTCAGACTTAACTAAGAAATGAGACCAATAACTGTTAGGTGAGGTCTTCATGGCTTAGAGACCAAGTTGCACTGCAACATGCTTGAGAAGCATTGTACAAGAGTTGTACACTCATCCATCTATGTGTCACCAATAACTGTTAGGTGAGGTTCCATGTAGATTGGTGAGACCACAGTACCTACTAGAAACCCTAGTCGCGTAGGATTTCCGTTTACTTACCAGGAGAGTGTAAGAGATTCGAGAAAATAGTGGGAGTTACATTTGTTCTAAAAGACCTTAGAACAGATTAGGATCAAGTACAAAAGTCTAACTAGAATCTGTACTCTCTGCAGATACAATGTCAGCTTCAAACCCTTTGACCCGTATTCTTGAGACCAACTGACTGACCGGAACCAATTACAAGTACTGGCTTAGAAACCTCAAAATCGTTTTGGACTGTGAGAAAATAGGCTACATTCTCGATTCAGATATCCCCACACTACCAACACGTCCTACTAATGTTCAGCGACAGATGCATCAAAAGTGGATGGATGATGACATTAGAGTTAAATGCTATATGATGGCATCCATGTCAAATGAACTCCAATGCCAGCATGAAAATATAAAGACTGCTAGGGACATACTGGCACACCTGCAAGAGTTGTATGGTGAGCAGAGTCGCACAGCTCGTTTTGAAGTGTCCAAGAGGCTCTTCAAGACAAAGATGCGCGAATGGCAGTCTGTCCATGATCACGGTCTGACTATGATCAAGGACCTAGAGGAGCTTGAGAAGCTCGGAATGAACATGCACAAGGAATTGCAAGTGGATTTGATCCTACAGTCACTTCCTGATTCATTTGGTCAGTTTATAGTAAACTACCACATGAATAAAATTGAATGCACTAAGACTGAACTAATAAACATGTTAGTAACTGCTGAGGGAGCCTTGAAAGGTTCAAGGGGCAATGTCCTTGCTGCTGAGTTGACTTCTGGTTCCAAGAGAAAGTCTGCTTGGAAGAAAAAGAAGCCTGCTAAGAAGCAGAAGAAAGACAAAAAGCCAAAGAAGGAAGTTCAAAAGAAAAAGGCTAATGACAAAGAAAAATATTTCCACTGCATTGTCGACGGCCACTGAAAGAGAAACTGTCCTTCATACCTCGAGAGCCTGAAGAACAAGAAAGGTGACACACCTTCAGAAGGTATAGACTTGCTCATAATTGAAACTAATCTAACGGTTTCTTCTACTTCTAGTTGGGTTATAGATTCTGGTTCTAGTGCTCATCTGTGCACTACCATGCAGGGTCTAAAGGAAAGTAGAAGGCTAGCGAAAGGTGCAGTAACCCTTCGGGTTGGCAACGGGGCAAAAGTTGCTGCTGTGGCTGTGGGCACCTACCATCTGCGACTACCGTCTGGTTTTAGTTTATTACTTAGAGACTGCTATTATGTACCTGCTGCTAGCAGAAATTTGATTTCTGTTTCATGTCTAGCATAGGAAGGTCATGTTTTTACATTTGACAAAGACTGCTGTTCTATTTATTTCAGAAATAAAATAGTCACACGTGGTTTTATGATTGACAGTCTCTATCATTTGCATATGGATGTATCTATAAATGTGTCTGAGCAAGAAGTGAGTGCCAAAGGATCCAAAAGATCCAGGGATGAGATAAACCAAAAGTATTTGTGGCACCTCAGACTTGGCCATATTGGAGAGGACAGAATGAACAAAATGGATAAAAATGGGCTTCTCTGCTCATTGACTTCCGAGTCATATCCAGTTTGCGAGTCCTGTCTTCAAGAAAAAATGGCCAGATTGCCCTTTGTAGGACATGGGGAGAGGACCACTGAAATACTTATCCTGGTACATACAGATGTATGTGGCCCATTCGATGTGCTAGCCAAGGGACGTTATTCGTACTTCATTACCTTTACCGATGATTATTCACGGTATGGGTATGTGTATCTTATGAAACACAAATCTGAATCTTTCAAAAAGTTCAAAGAGTTCAGAAATGAAGTAGAAAAATAAACTGGAAAATCCCTTAAGGCTCTTCGATCAGATCGAGGAGGAGAATACCTTAGTGGAGAATTCCGGGACTATCTCAAGGACAATGGCATAGTCTCACAATGGACACCTCCTGGTACACCTCAACTCAACGGGGTGTCAGAGAGGAGAAATCGGACTCTATTGGATATGGTCCGGTCCATGATGAGCTTCACCGATCTACCGATGTTTCTTTGGGGAGATGCCTTACTTACCGCAGTATATCTACTGAATAGGGTTCCCTCTAAATCCGTTCCCACCATACCGTATGAGATATGGCATGGGAAGAAACCAAGTCTTGGTCATCTCAAGATTTGGGGATGTCCGGCCCACGTCAAAAGACTACATACGGACAAACTAGAGGCTAGGACCATAAGTGCTCGTTTTATAGGATATCCTAAAGAGTTATTAGGATACAATTTTTACATCTCAGAGGATCACAATGTGTTTGTGAGCCGTCATGCCATCTTCTTGGAAAATCAGTTTATCCTTGACAGAGGTAGTGGGAAGAAAATTGAGCTTGAAGAGAAAGTCTCTGAAAAGCAACGAGTCATGGATCCTATCGAACCCATTCATATAGAGCCAGTACACGATGTCCCTCGACCACCTCGTAGATCTAGTAGGATCTCGCATCCTCCCGATAGATACTTAGGTATACTAGAAGAGGATACCGAGAAAATGTTCCTAATGGGAGATAGGGATCATACACAAGATCCCAAAACCTACGACGAGGTGATATCTGATATCGATTCCGAGAAATGGCTGGAAGCCATGAAGTCAGAGTTAGACTCCATGCATTCCAACCAAGTCTGGACCTTAGTAGACCCACCAGAAGGTATTGTACCTATTGGATGCAAATGGATCTACAAAAGGAAAATAGGTTCGGATGGAGAGGTAGAGACCTATAAGGCAAGGCTTGTGGCAAAAGGGTATAGTCAGCGCGAAGGCATTGACTATCAGGAGACCTTTTCATCTGTAGCCATGCTAAAATTCATCCGAACATTGCTTGCCATTGCAGCATTTCATGATTATGAAATCTGGCAGATGGATGTGAAAACTGCTTTCCTAAATGGATATCTTGAAGAAGATATCTATATGGAACAACCTTTGGGTTTCACTTCCAGTGATGGAGATCACAAGGTCTGCAAGCTGCAAAGGTCCATTTATGGACTAAAACAAGCATCTCGGAGTTGGAACACTCGTTTCGATGACGCAATCAAAACGTTTGATTTCATCAAAAACGAAGAGGAACCGTGTGTTTACAAAAAGGTTAGTGGGAGCGCTGTCGTATTTCTCGTACTGTACGTGGACGACATCCTCCTGATAGGGAATGATATTCCCATGCTAACCTCGGTCAAGGTCTGGTTGTCAAAAGAATTCTCCATGAAAGACCTTGGGGAAGCATCCTATATTTTGGGAATTAAGGTCTATCGAGATAGATCTAAAAGGATGCTTGGCCTATCACAGAAGATGTACATAGAGGAAGTGCTGAAAAGGTTCAGCATGGAAAACTCTAAAAGGGGTCTCTTACCCCTAAGACATGGAATTCATCTCTCCAAGAAGATGTGCCCCAACATATCTGAAGAGATTCAACGCATGAGCAAGATCCCTTATGCATCGGCAATAGGGAGCCTCATGTATGCCATGCTATGTACACGACCTGATATAGCTCTTGCTGTGAGTGTCACAAGCAGATATCAGTCGAATCCAGGTGAAGAACACTGGACAGCTGTGAAGAATATTCTTAAGTACTTGAGAAGAACTAAAGATTTATTCTTAGTCTTTGGAGGATCATCAGAGTTAAAGGTAGAAGGGTACACAGATTCAGACTTCATGACTGATGTCGATGATAGGAAGTCAACATCTGGATATGTCTTCTTGTGCAATGGTGGTACGGAGAATTGAAAGAGTTCTAAACAACCGATCATTGCTGATTCTACTATGGAAGCTGAATACATCGCCGCCTCTGAAGCTGCTAAGGAAGGCTTCTGGTTCAAGAAATTTATTATGGAATTGGATGTAATGTCATCAGATTCAATAACACTCTACTGCGATAATAATGGCGCCATAGCTCTTGCTAAGGAACCAAGATCTCATCAGAAGTCCAAGCACATAGAGCGGTGTTTCCATCTCATACGCGACTATGTTGAGAAGAAGTATGTCGAAGTGCAGAGAGTAGACTCCGCGGATAACGTGGCAGACCCGTTCACTAAACAGCTAAGTCAGCAAAAGACTGAAGCCCACCTTGAGAAGATGGGACTAAGATATATGACTGATTGGCTTTAGTGCAAGTGGCAGATTGTTAGATGTATGCCCTAGAAGCCAATTTTGGCTGACACATTATTAATTCTAGGACATAAATTGTACTTGATTTTATTATAAATAAAAGGCATCTTTTTCATTCATATTGATTATGTGTCTATGAATCGTCCAAGAATTAATAAGATGATGATGCATATTCTTAAGAGTGAAGAATTTGAGCCATGCATCATTAGTAATTAATTTCTGAATGCTCCTGATCGATGGATTATCACGAGGGCGGTGATCAATCCGATGAGATCAGTGCACACATTACTTTCCTTATGGATGGACGAGACTCGAGTCCACGGTGTGGGGACACTGAAGTAATAGTGCAGGTGCTTGTTAGAGAACAAGGGTACTGAGCGTGACCAATACAAGAAGTCACTTGGATGTCTATCCACTCGTCAGTGACTTGCTTGATGTTGCAGTAGTATGACTGGTCCTTTGACCTGCGGTGCTTCAGCTACTCACAGTGAGGTTATTGTAGTTTGACTACACGTATACATGGTCTCTAGTTATATGGGTCCTTGTAGTGTAGATTGGCTGCAGTAAGTTCACTGTAGGAGTAGGGTATGCACTTTGTTGACCCCCTAATGGATTTTGATGAATACAAAATACTAGAGTATAATTTCATTTATCTTAACAATTTAATTGAGGATTTCATGTATTTTATTAAGAATATTGTTAAGAAATGTCTAGGCAAGTTCCCATGATTTTTTAAGGACTTATTGAAGAATTTTTGAGATGAAAGAAAAAGTTCAGGGACAGCCGAGATGTCTCCGGGTTGTCTCAGAGACGTCTCTGGCACAAACAGGAAGAACTGGCACGTTTGGAGACGTCCCCGGCACCTGCCGAGTCGTCCCCGCGATAGCGGAGTCGACACTCTCAGTAGCGGAGTCGACTCTCTCAGTGGCGGCAGAAAGGCAGTTTTCAAGAGATATGCGCGAGACGTCCCCACCGTACGCGGAGTCGTCCCCGCAAGTAAAAAGCAGACTTCCCGAGTCGTCCCCGAGGTAGCGGAGTCGGCTCTCTCAGAGTTTTCCAGAGGATGTCATTTTCGGTGATAAGGCAGCGGAGACGTCCCCTGAAAGAGCGGAGTCGACTCTCTCAGAGAATTCCAGAAGACATGTTTTTCGGAGTTATAACAGCGGAGTCGTCCCCAAGGCAGCGGAGTCGTCCCCATGCAAAAAGTGCAAACAAGCCGAGACGTCCCCGTAAAGTACAGAGACGACCCTCTCAGAAAAACAGAAAAACAAGAATTCAAACGATACAATTCCAGAGTCGTCCCCGTAAAGTGCCGAGTCGACCCCAAACAAAGTGAAAAGTAAATTTATACAGCCGAGACGTCTCGCGTTGAAGCGGAGACGTCTCCGGAGCACCTGGGACGCGACTGACAACTTTTGCAGGTTTGGTTTGAATTTCAAATCTCTTTTACTTTATCTCTAACGGCTATATTTGCTTTTTGGGCTATAAAAGGGACCTCTTAAGTGCTTCTCAACAACTCTTCACCAACCCAAAGCTAGATCATTTAAGAGAGAAGCAAGAGAGAGAAGTTCAAGGGAGTGAGTGCATTCAAGTGAAGAAATCAAGTGCTTTCAAGCTTTCCAAGTGATTTCAAGCTCAACCACTCTCTTCCGCTCGGGATTCAAAGCTCATACTCAAGCCTACGCGATCCACATCGGAAGAATCATCATTTCCCACGCTTCCAACGGCAAAAGGATTCTTCCGGGTTCTATTGTTTATCATTGTCATATTTGCTTATTTAGAGCTTTTCAATCCTTTGTAAAACCTTTCATTGTGGTGCTTGTTCCAGTCAAGGGACTTGGAACAAGGGAAAGGCGTCCCAAGCCTAAGTGAAATTGGGGGTTATAGGGTTTGTTGTTAGCCCGGTGTAAAACAACGAGTTGGGTAGTGCACTCGCAAAACTACCGGACTGTAATCTTAGATTATAGTGGAAATTCCCAAAGGTGCTTTGGGGAGTGGATGTAGGAGCAGTGGAAGCTCCGAACCACTATAAAACCTTGTGTTTGCGATTGACCTTTCTCATTCCTCTTTCTTTACTTTAGTTCATACATTTGTGTGTTTTATTTTTAATTAGGCAAAAAGTTTTAAAACATCCAATTCACCCCCCCTCTTGGGTGACCATCTCTGGGCAACAAGTGGTATCAGAGCGGGTGCTCTGTGTATTTCTTGAAGACCTAACCGTCTTAGCCAAAGATCTAGATGGGAACACCCTTTAACAATGTTCCTGCTGAGGGGCAGGCAACCAATAGACCTCCACTCTTCAATGGGACAAATTATACCTATTGGAAAACTAGAATGAGGATCTTCATTCAAGCACAAGACTATGCCTTGTGGAGGGTTATAGTCAAGGGACCACAAGAACCATCACACATGGTTAATGGCATTCAAGTTCCCAAACCTGAGGAGGATTGGGATGAGAATGATGATAGGATGGCTCAACTCAATTCTAGAGCCATGAACTCATTATTTTGTTCCCTAGATGTAAATGAGTTTAATAGAGTCTCCACATGTAGTTCCGCTAAGAAAATATGGGATAGGCTTGAAGTTACCCACGAGGGTACAAATCAAGTCAAAGAGTCCAAAGTGAACATTCTAGTTCACAAATATGAGTTGTTTAAGATGGAACCCAATGAAACCATCACATGCATGTTTACACGTTTTACCGATATAATTAATGGTCTAAAGAGTTTGGGTAAATCTTATACTAATCCGGAACTTGTAAGTAAAATTCTCAGGTCTTTGCCGAAAGCATGGGAAGCAAAGGTCACGGCGATCGTAGAAGCCAAAGACCTCAACACCTTGGGACTAGAACAACTTTTGGGCTCATTGATGACGCATGAGCTCACGATGAAGCAACATGAAGATGATTTGCCAAAGAAGAAGACAATTGCACTCAAGGCTACTTCGAGTGTGTGTGAAGAAGAAAGTAGTGAGAGTGAGGAAGAAAGTGAGGACGAGGACTTGGGTTTGATAGTTAGGAAGTTTAAAAAATTCATGAGGAAAAAGAAATCCTTCCCAAGGAAAAAGTTTGGAGGGAGAAATGATTGGAAAAAAGAAAAAGAAAAAGAAAGAGACCCAATCATATGCTATGATTGCAAGAGACCGGGACACATTCGTTTCGAATGCCCTCAACAAAAGAAGTATTTTGGAAAGAAGAAGAAGAAGGCATTGAAGGCAACATGGGATGATAGTGACACATCATCTTCCGAGGAAGAGAAGAAAGAGACCGCCAATTTGTGCTTCATGGCGTTCGAAGACGACGAGGTATATCAAAACCCAACTATAAATTTTACTTTAGAAGAATTATATGAAGCTTTTCAAGAACTTATGGGTGATTGTAGTATGTTAGGAGCAAAGAATAAAGAATTAAAAGCCTCCAATCAAAAACTGAAGGAAGATATTGAAAACCTATTAATTGAAAAGGAGAGCATTAAAAATATTAACACTATTGACCTAGAAATCAAAAATTCAAAACTTAGCATTGAAAATGAAAAGGCAAAAATACTAATTAAGGAATTAAATCTAAAAGTAAAATCCCTACTCGATAATAATACCTCACTCGCACAAAATGTTGAATCTCTTAAAAAGGATAAGGAAGAACTAGTTAAAGAAAATTTGAATCTTAAGAATGAGGTACATAAGTACAAACCAATTGTTGAAAAATTCACACAAAGCTCTGAAAAATTAAATCTTATTCTTTCAAATCAAAGAGCTGTTTTTAATAAAGCCGGATTAGGATATAAAACCAACAAGCAACAAAAATATCTAAAGAATTTCTTTGTGAAAGCAAAAGATGTCAAAACTGAAAAACCTACATGCTTTCATTGTGGAAAGAATGGACATAAAGCCTACTCTTGTATTCAAAGAAAGATCCAAATTAACAAGAGTACATTTGTAAAAGCTAAAAACATAACTAAAGTATGGGTGCCTAAGGGAACCAACTACACTAACCACGAAGGACCCAAGAAAACTTGGGTACCTAAGAGCTTCACATGATCATTTTGCAGGTATGCCTTGCAGCCGGAAACAAAAAGAGAATGTGGTATCTTGATAGTGGTTGCTCAAGGCATATGACCGGTGACAAGAGTCTCTTCGTCACTTTGAAATCAAAAGAAGGAGGAGTAGTCACATTTGGAGACAATGCTAAAGGTCAAATCATTGGTGTTGGTAAAATCTCCATTTCACCCTCCTCTTTTATTGACAATGTATTGTTAGTTAATGGACTAAAACATAATCTATTAAGTATAAGTCAATTTTGTGACAAGGGATTTAAAGTGTCATTTGAATCATCACTATGCATAATTAGTAGTCCAATTGACAATGAGATCATACTCACAGGACATAGGCATGGAAATGTTTACATGGTTGATCTTGATGATCTCACCATGAAGGATGGCCAATGTCTTGTAGCCATGAGTCCCAAAGTCAATGAGACTAGTTGGTTATGGCATCGTAGGTTAGGACATGCTAGCATGGATTTAATTTCTAAATTGATTACAAAAGATCTAGTCAAAGGACTACCAAAGATAGATTTTGAAAAGAACAAAATTTGTGCTGCATGTCAATTAGGGAAACAAACGAGAAGCTCTTTCAAGTCTAAAAACATAGTCTCAACAACAAAACCCTTAGAACTAATCCACATGAATTTGTTTGGACCCACTAGAACTGCTAGTCTAGGGGGTAAGAAATTTGGTCTTGTAATTGTTGATGATTTTTCACGTTTTACATGGATTTCATTTCTTGCACATAAAGATGAGTCCTTTCCCGCTTTTATCAAGTTTCATAATAGAGTTTCGAATGAACTCAATCTTAAACTAAAAGCAATTAGGAGTGATCATGGTACCGAGTTTGAAAATCAGCACTTTGAAAAGTTTTGTGACGAAAATGGTATCAATCACAATTTCTCGGCACCTAGGACACCCCAACAAAATGGGGTGGTAGAAAGGAAGAATCGCACACTAGCAGATATGGCTCGTACCATGTTGTGCGAATCGGATCTACCAAAATATTTTTGGGCTGAAGCAATAAATACTGCATGTCACATTTTAAACCGTGCATTAGTTAGATCCATCTTGAAGAAAACACCTTATGAGTTAATAAAAGGTAAGAAACCAAATATAAGCTATTTTCATGTTTTCGGTTGTCGATGCTTTATTTTAAATAATGAAAAGGACAATCTAAGCAAATTTAGTGCTAAATCAGATGAGGGGATCTTCTTCGGTTATTCCTCATCTAGTAGAGCATACAGGGTCTTCAACAAGAGAACTCTTGTTGTTGAAGAATCCATTCATGTTGTTTTTGATGAAGCTAACGGAGATTCTTCTAGAAAAGAAGAAGATGGTGATGCAGGTATACTTGAAGACCGAATGAAGGAATTCTCCATACAAGACAAACAACATGAGGATAAGATCAAAGAAGATACAATTCAGCAAGATGAAGAAGATCAACCTCCATCAAGAAATCAAGATCTTCCTAAGGAATGGAGGTATGCACATGGTCATTCAAGGGATCTAATCCTTGGTGATCCTTCGCAAGGGGTAAGGACAAGATCCTCTCTAAGAAATACCAGTAATTATCTTGCTTTCGTTTCACAAATAGAACCTAAATCACTAGAAGAAGCCGAAAAAGATGATAATTGGATGAATGCTATGCAAGAGGAATTAAACCAATTTGAAAGAAATGAAGTTTGGACTCTAATGAAAAGACCCCCTAATGTTACAATTATAGGCACCAAGTGGGTGTATAGAAATAAACTAGATGAAGATGGAATAGTCATAAAAAACAAAGCTAGACTAGTTGCCAAAGGTTATAATCAGGAGGAAGGAATAGACTTTGATGAAACTTTTGCTCCTGTTGCTAGATTAGAAGCTATTAGACTACTTTTGGCATATGCATGCTTCATGGATTTTAAACTCTATCAAATGGATGTAAAAAGTGCATTTTTAAATGGTTATATAATGGAGGAAGTTTATGTAGGACAACCTGAAAGAGTAGATGCCCTACAAGCCAATCGCAATATGTATTGCGAAGGATTTTTCTTTTGATTTGTCCAAATCATGTACATAACATTTAAATATGAATAAAGGCATTATGTTTTATCATATGCTGTTGATTATATTTATGATAAACTCCTTAGATTAGGGCAATGGTTTTAAGACTATGATGAGATCATACTAGTGAGACTTAAAATCCTAAAATCCTAATCTTAAATATTCCCAGTCATTGGTACATTGAGTCGGGGATCAATGATTACCGGAAAAACTGGCATGTCTTATGTATGCTCGATGCAGAGGATGATTGATCTCACAATCATTTGTGTGGAGACACTAATACAAAGATATGGGTGCTCATTAGAAGAATGAGTTCACTGAATTGACCTACAAAGAGAAATCTTATGAAGTCTTACTTACATGTCAAAAGATGATTCTCTTAGTGGGAGTTGTGCAACTGATCCTTTGACCTGAGATCACCATGGTATCTTGTGCACATGAACCTATGTTTTGGTTTATACTCATTCATGACAATAAGTTATGTACGAGGTCTTCTGGATATGGTGGATTGTGTACGAAGATTATGAGTAGGTCAACAAGGAATTAATCACTTCTAGTAAGAGAAGATAGCATCCTATTTATTCTAATCATATGATAATTCAGGAAGCCTTTGATCAAAGCAGAATGAAAATTAGAAAGAGTTTCTAATGTTTCATTATTTGAATTATCATTAAAAGATTGAGAAAAATATGAATATTAATTGAGTTTGACATATATTCATACTCATATACATATTTGGGATGCAGTTTGATTAAAGGATTGAATTGCATGGTAACTTGCCACTGAAGGGTATTTTTGGTATTTCTACCAAATTCCATATTTTTCGAGTAGACATGACACGTTGCTAGACGTCAATCTTGTCTTATAGGTTTGATCGAATTAAAGAGTTTAATTCGATCACCAATTAGAAAGGATTCTAATTGTTAAGTTCGGGTTCGCGCAGTTTAGACTTAAATCGATTAGAAGAGTTCTAATCAAGTTGGGTCAACTCGCACTCACACCTATTGCTGGCTAAGTATGGAACCCAATGGGTCACACACAAGAAAATTTATCAAGGGTCTAATTGGATTAGATCATGTTTGCAAGATAAACATCCTAGCAGGTGTTGCAAACCTTAGCTCCTGATTCGAACTGGATTCGAATCTGATTCGAATTGGATTCGAATCTGATTCTTAATTGATCTAATTTGATTAGATCATATTCTAATATGGGTTAGCCAAGAGTTGGCACCTAATTGGCTTGGTTTGAGTCTAATTGGATTAGATTTGATAAATCATTCATTTTTGACCGTTGGATCAATATTTGGATGAAGAGATGGATCAAATGGATGGCACCATGAATTGGAGCCATTGGATTTTCATCATAGGATGATGGGAGATCATGATGACGTGATGGATATCATTGGGAGGCGTGGAGATGAAAAATAGGTGAAGGAAAGAGAGAGAATACGTGAAGATTAAATGGATAAGGATGAACTATTTATTTGATCTTATCCATTCTCTCTCTTCTCTCTTCATCACGCCTAAGGGATATATGGCGCCTTCTTTCATGGCCTTTGGATCATCATCAACCCTTGATGAATGGATAAGGTTGGTTCCTATTTTTCTTGCGTGAGAAGAAGTGAAGAAAGGGAAGAGTACGGCGCATTTTCATGAAGAGGTGCTTAGGGAATCAAGCGCCACATCATAAGCGCTTGATCTTATCCTAACCACTTTTGATACGCCTCTCCCTATTTTTGTGGCGCCTTCTCTCCTCTTATCACGCCCCATCTGAAGGATGTGTGGATGGGATGCATCCTTTGGTGATGCATCCCCACGCCATCTATAAATAGGATTGCTCCCGGTGTTTTCTAATCATCGGAAATCAATCCAACTCTCTCTCTCTCATATCCCTTCTTTCTTACATTAGTTTCTTTCTTTCTAACATTGCTTCTAGTGTGTCCTAAGCCAAGACAAGGTGGTCTTCCTTAGGACAAAAGGATTAGAAGTGATTTTAGAAGGCTAAAGAAAAATAGAAAGGAAGGAAAGCAAGCTATTAGAGTTCTTTAGAAGAATTCTGCATTAAGGATCAAAAGTCTTTGGAGCTAAAGTCTTGATCAAGTTTTCGTGTGGATCACCATTGGAGGGCGGACACTTGGACGCCTCGTGGAGATTGTACACTTTGGATTAGCATTTGAGGTATTCTACTAATTCTGCATTTATTTTATATTATTTGATTGTAATCATTAAGGTGATCTAGGCTTAAAAGGGTTTCATGCATAGGGACTTTATTAAGAAAATTTTTAAAATCCCTAGCTTCCGCTGCCCATTATGACATGCTAGAACCCTACAGTGGTATCAGAGCCATCCTTAATTGGTTCAATCAAATAATAATGCATGATGTATGATTATTAATTTACTATGAGATAGTAATGTCATATGCTTAATGAAATGCTGAAATATATGATTCATATATGATATGATATGTAATAAAATGTCATAATATGATATTTTCCATATGAAAATATATTGAAGCATGTTAATTAGTTGCTTATGATTTATACATGCTATGAGATAGCTATGATGCATGATAGCTTATTTTAGATATGTTAAATATATGTTACAATTAAAGAATGTGCTAGAGACTAGTAAGCCCTCAATAAAAATTATATTAAGTCATAGTGTTGAAAAACTTTGAGCTAACCCATTCTAGAATAATTAATCTAATTGGTGTCTAAGGAAAGCACTAAAGGTGGTTACTTAATTAGGACCTTACTCTTTGAGTAAGGGGAGCCTCCCACCTGCTTACCTGGCCAATTGTTTGATTGTCTATTATGGATAAGCTTAATGTTGATATAACACTATTGATAGCCTTCCTTCATGCCTCGATATTATTATGTCAAGATCCATGCTAGTTTGTTGTGCTAACACAAAACTTGCAATGGGGACTGATGTTATACTGTCTTGGTGCATTAAGATGCTTATGGCATATTTTAATATATTGCCTTGTTGTGTAACCACAAGGGCAATATTATTCGAATATGACTATATGGAAATGAAGGGTTTGACTTAACTAAAATATTATTGTTTGTTGTGCTAACACAAGGCAATAAGTATTTTAAGAGGACAAGATAAAGTTGAGAATTGCAGGAGATGCAATTGGAAAGAGTTTCCTACCTTTGAACTCATAAGAGTTTGTTGTGTAAACACAAGGCTTTTTATGATGAATTAGGATCTCAACCCTACTAAGAAAAATTATATTTTCACGTTTATCATAGGAGAGGGCTATGATATTCGATAAAAATAGTAGGAGACAAATTAGATTAAAGTCCTTATCTAGTTGCAAACATGTCATCATGATTGGTCTGCTTATATTAGTTATGTTCTTGCATATGTAGAATTATTGAATGGCTTCACTTTCACTAAGAGGCATCTTAGATGCCAACAAGTTGACCGGACCAAACTATGTAGACTGGTTGAGGAATTTAAAGATAGTACTCACTCAGGAGAAAATTTTCTATATACTTGAAACCCCTGATCTTGGAGATCTAGGGGATGATGCTACAGAAGAGGAGGTTGCCACACATAAGATGTGGAAAAATGACAGTTTGACTGTCAAATGTATCATACTTGCCTCTATGAGCAATAAATTACAGAGGCAACATGAAGGCATGGACACTCAATCCATATTTCTCAATTTAAAAGAGTTGTATGGAGAACAAAGCAGGACTGCTAGGTATGAGATATCTAAGCAGTTGTTCCGTGCTAAAATGAATGAAGGAACTCCAGTGCAAAACCATGTTCTTATGGTTATAGACTTAATCACTAGATTAAGTCAATTAGGTTTTGCTATGGATAGTGAGCTCAGTCAGGATTTGATCCTGCAATCACTGCCAGATTCATTCTCTCAGTTTGTTGTGAACTTTCACATGAACAAGCTGAACACCTCCCTGCCCGAGCTGTTAAATATGCTCAAAACAGCTGAAGGCCATATTAAGAAGGATAAAGGTCCACTCCTCCTTATAGATGGCACTTCTAAAAGGAAATCGGGAAATAAGGGTTCTAAGAAACGATTGAACCCCAAGAGTAGCATCAAAAAGAAAAAAGGAAAGAAAAACTCCGGTTCAAGTACCTGTTTTCATTGCGGCAAAGCTGGCCACTGGAAAAGGAATTGCAAGAGTTTTCTTGCAAGTATGAAGACCGATGCAAGAGTTGCATCAAAAGGTATGTTTATGTTACATGCCAACTTGTCATTAAGTTCTTCAAATTCAAATTCATGGGTATTGGATACCGGCTGTGGTTTTCACATTTGCAAATCTTTGCATGGACTACAGAAAATTAAAATTTTGAAGAAAGGTGACTTCGAGCTGTATGGCGCTGGAGGAGAGTCCATCCAGGCTGAAGCTGTTGGAACCTACAACTTGGAGTTACCTTCGGGAGAGCTCCTACAATTAGAAGATTGTTATTATATGCCCAAAATTATTAGAAATGTAATTTTCATTCCTTTGTTGTTAAAGAAAGGATTTGAAATTAATGGAAAGGGCAATGGTTGCTCTATTTATTTTTCTAATAAGCATCTTTGCAATGGCATTATGGAAAATGGTCTTCTTGTTTTATTACTTAATGACAATGTCTTTCATATTAATAAAAGCAATAAAAGAAAGAGAGAGGAAGTGAATAACACCCTTCTTTGGCATTGCCGACTTGGTCACATAAGTGAATCAAGAATCAACAAGTTATACAAAGAAGAGTTCTTTGATCCTTATGATTATGAATCATTAGGAACTTGTGAATCTTGTCTTATGGGTAAAATGACTAAGTCTCCATTCACTGGACATGGAGAAAGGGCAAGTGAGTTATTAGGACTTGTACACACAGATGTATGTGGTCCTATGACAACTCTAGCTAGAGGTGGATACTCTTACTTCATCACATTCACTGATGATTTATCAAGGTTCGGATATGTGTATCTTATGAAACATAAATCCGAAGCTTTTGATAAGTTTAAAGAGTATCAAAGTATGGTTGAAAAACAAACCGAAAAGTGTATTAAAATCCTTCGATCTGATCGAGGCGGTGAATACCTTTCTAGTGAGTTTTTAAATCATCTTAAAGAAAAGGGCATTCTCTCTGAATGGACACCTCCGTATACGCCACAATTAAATGGTGTAGCTGAACGGAGGAATCGTACTCTATTAGATATGGTAAGGTCTATGATGTGCTTTACTGATCTTCCTATTTCCTTCTGGGGTTTTGCCCTAGAGACCGCTGCACTAATATTAAACAGGGTACCTTCTAAGTCTGTACCTAGCACTCCATATGAGATATGGAGAAGAAAGAAGCCTAATCTTAAGTTTCTTAAGATATGGGGTTGTCAAGCTTATGTCAAAAGAAATTTTGGATACAAGCTAAGTGCTAGATCAGATAAATGTATTTTTGTAGGTTATCCTAAAGATAGTATAGGATACATCTTCTATCATCCTATCGAACAAAAAGTTTTTGTAGGTAGGCATGCCATTTTCTTAGAAAAAGAGTTTATCTTAGAAAAGGGCAAGGATAGAAAAATTGAACTTGAAGAAGTTCAAAACCTACAAATAGAAACACAAGAAATTCTTCAACCAGATGTACCCATTGATGAGGTACAACCACAACACACATCTCCTCTCCGAAGGTCAGATAGAGTGCGAAGAGCACCTGAGAGGTATGGGTTCATCATTGAAAATGATGAAGCCCACATTGTTCAGAATAATAATCCTCTGACCTATTCGGAAGCTGTCAAGAGTAATGACTCTGACAAATGGCTAGAAGCCATGAAATCCGAAATAGATTCTATGTATACCAACCAAGAATGGACTTTGGTTGATGCACCAGAGGGTGTAAACCCTATAGGTTGCAAATGGGTCTATAAGAAAAAGATTGGAGCAGATGGCCAAGTAGAAACCTACAAGGCTAGATTGGTGGCAAAAGGTTTCAGGCAAAAGCAAGGAATTGACTATGATGAAACTTTTTCGCCAGTAGCTATGCTCAAATCTATTCAGATTTTGCTTGCAATAGCTGCATACTATGATTATGAAATCTGGCAGATGGATGTCAAAACTGCCTTCCTTAATGGTTATCTTGAGGAAGAGGTTTACATGACACAGCCAGAAGGATTTGTCTCAAGTAAGAGAGCAAATCAAGTATGCAAGCTTAAGAGATCCATTTATGGATTAAAGCAAGCATCGAGGAGTTGGAACATCCATTTTGATACAACAGTCAAAGAGTTTGGTTTTATCAAAAATGTGGATGAACCATGTGTGTACAAGAAGACTAGTGGGAGTGCCATTGTCTTCTTAATATTGTATGTAGATGACATACTGATCATTGGAAATGATATTCCAATGTTACAATCGGTCAAGACTTGGCTGTCAAAAAGCTTTTCCATGAAAGACTTGGGAGAAGCATCCTATATACTTGGTATAAAGATCTATAGGGATAGATCTAAAAGGATGCTAGGCTTGTCCCAGTCTAGGTACATAGATAATGTGCTGAAAAGATTCAGCATGGAAGAAAGTAAAAGAGGTTATTTGCCTATGAGTCATGGCATACGTCTCTCTAAGAAGATGTGTCCTAAGACATCTGAAGAGAGGAATAGAATGAATTCTATTCCCTATGCTTCGGCAGTAGGATTGATTATGTATGCTATGCTATGTACTAGGCCTGATGTTGCTTATGCCTTAGGCATAACAAGTAGATTTCAGGCTGATCCAGGAGAGGATCATTGGATAGCTGTGAAAAATATTCTTAAGTACTTGAGAAGGACTAAAGATATTTTTCTAGTTTATGGAGGATCTGAGTTGAAACTAGAAGGATTTTCTGATTCTAGTTTTCAATCAGATCCAGATGATAGCAAGTCCACTTCAGGGTATATCTTTACCCTAAATGGTGGTGCAGTGAGCTGGAAGAGTTCCAAACAACAAACTGTAGCTGACTCAACTACTGAGGCAGAATACATTGCTGTAAGTGAAGCCGCTAAGGAAGCTGTCTGGATGAAGAAGTTCATCTCTGAGTTAGGAGTAGTTCCCGAGATTGCTGGACCAGTCCCAGTTTATTGTGATAACACTGGAGCTGTTGCTCAAGCGAAGGAACCAAGGTCTCATCACAAATCCAAGCACATTCTAAGACGCTTCCATCTTGTTCGAGAGATTGTCGAGAGACAAGACATAGTCATTGAATGAGTAGACACCAAGAACAACCTAGCAGATCCGTTCACTAAAGCTCTACCACAACAGTAGTTCGATCGCCACCTCGATTGTATGGGGATAAAATATAAGAGCGATTGGCTTTAGTGCAAGTGGGAGATTGAAAGAGTAGATGCCCTACAAGCCAATCGCAATATGTATTGCGAAGGGTTTTTCTTTTGATTTGTCCAAATCATGTACATAACATTTAAATATGAATAAAGGCATTATGTTTTATCATATGCTGTTGATTATATTTATGATAAACTCCTTAGATTAGGGCAATGGTTTTAAGACTATGATGAGATCATACTAGTGAGACTTAAAATCCTAAAATCCTAATCTTAAATATTCCCAGTCATTGGTACATTGAGTCGGGGATCAATGATTACCGGAAAAACTGGCATGTCTTATGTATGCTCGATGCAGAGGATGATTGATCTCACAATCATTTGTGTGGAGACACTAATACAAAGATATGGGTGCTCATTAGAAGAATGAGTTCACTGAATTGACCTACAAAGAGAAATCTTATGAAGTCTTACTTACATGTCAAAAGATGATTCTCTTAGTGGGAGTTGTGCAACTGATCCTTTGACCTGAGATCACCATGGTATCTTGTGCACATGAACCTATGTTTTGGTTTACACTCATTCATGACAATAAGTTATGTACGAGGTCTTCTGGATATGGTGGATTGTGTACGAAGATTATGAGTAGGTCAACAAGGAATTAATCACTTCTAGTAAGAGAAGATAGCATCCTATTTATTCTAATCATATGATAATTCAGGAAGCCTTTGATCAAAGTAGAATGAAAATTAGAAAGAGTTTCTAATGTTTCATTATTTGAATTATCATTAAAAGATTGAGAAAAATATGAATATTAATTGAGTTTGACATATATTCATACTCATATACATATTTGGGATGCAGTTTGATTAAAGGATTGAATTGCATGGTAACTTGCCACTGAAGGGTATTTTTGGTATTTCTACCAAATTCCATATTTTCCGGGTAGACATGACACGTTGCTAGACGTCAATCTTGTCTTATAGGTTTGATCGAATTAAAGAGTTTAATTCGATCACCAATTAGAAAGGATTCTAATTGTTAAGTTCGGGTTCGCGCAGTTTAGACTTAAATCGATTAGAAGAGTTCTAATCAAGTTGGGTCAACTCGCACTCACACCTATTGCTGGCTAAGTATGGAACCCAATGGGTCACACACAAGAAAATTTATCAAGGGTCTAATTGGATTAGATCATGTTTGCAAGATAAACATCCTAGCAGGTGTTGCAAACCTTAGCTCCTGATTCGAACTGGATTCGAATCTGATTTGAATTGGATTCGAATCTGATTCTTAATTGATCTAATTTGATTAGATCATATTCTAATATGGGTTATCCAAGAGTTGGCACCTAATTGGCTTGGTTTGAGTCTAATTGGATTAGATTTGATAAATCATTCATTTTTGACCGTTGGATCAATATTTGGATGAAGAGATGGATCAAATGGATGGCACCATGAATTGGAGCCATTGGATTTTCATCATAGGATGATGGGAGATCATGATGACGTGATGGATATCATTGGGAGGCGTGGAGATGAAAAATAGGTGAAGGAAAGAGAGAGAATACGTGAAGATTAAATGGATAAGGATGAACCATTTATTTGATCTTATCCATTCTCTCTCTTCTCTCTTCATCACGCCTAAGGGATATATGGCGCCTTCTTTCATGGCCTTTGGATCATCATCAACCCTTGATGAATGGATAAGGTTGGTTCCTATTTTTCTTGCGTGAGAAGAAGTGAAGAAAGGGAAGAGTACGGCGCATTTTCATGAAGAGGTGCTTAGGGAATCAAGCGCCACATCATAAGCGCTTGATCTTATCCTAACCACTTTTGATACGCCTCTCCCTATTTTTGTGGCGCCTTCTCTCCTCTTATCACGCCCCATCTGAAGGATGTGTGGATGGGATGCATCCTTTGGTGATGCATCCCCACGCCATCTATAAATAGGAATGCTCCCGGTGTTTTCTAATCATCGGAAATCAATCCAACTCTCTCTCTCTCATATCCCTTCTTTCTTACATTAGTTTCTTTCTTTCTAACATTGCTTCTAGTGTGTCCTAAGCCAAGACAAGGTGGTCTTCCTTAGGACAAAAGGATTAGAAGTGATTTTAGAAGGCTAAAGAAAAATAGAAAGGAAGGAAAGCAAGCTATTAGAGTTCTTTAGAAGAATTCTGCATTAAGGATCAAAAGTCTTTGGAGCTAAAGTCTTGATCAAGTTTTCGTGTGGATCACCATTGGAGGGCGGACACTTGGATGCCTCGTGGAGATTGTACACTTTGGATTAGCATTTGAGGTATTCTACTAATTCTGCATTTATTTTATATTATTTGATTGTAATCATTAAGGTGATCTAGGCTTAAAAGGGTTTCATGCATAGGGACTTTATTAAGAAAATTTTTAAAATCCCTAGCTTCCGCTGCCCATTATGACATGCTAGAACCCTACACAACCTCCAGGCTTTGAAAACCACTTACATCCAGATTACGTTTATAAATTGCATAAAGCATTGTATGGACTTAAGCAAGCTCCTAGGGCATGGTATGAAAGATTAAGTAATTTCCTAATTGAAAATAAATTTAAGAGAGGAAATGTAGATAAAACCCTCTTCATTAAAAGAAAAGGAAATGACTTATTGCTAGTGCAAATTTATGTGGATGATATAATTTTTGGTGCTACTAACGATAGTCTTTGTCAAGAGTTTGCCAAGCTTATGCAGGGAGAATTTGAAATGAGCATGATGGGTGAGCTCAACTTCTTCCTTGGGCTACAAATAAAACAATCAGAGGAAGGCATCTTCATCAGTCAGTCCAAATACATCAAGGAAATGTTGGAAAAATTCAAGATGAAGGATGCAAAGAAAATCAGCACACCCATGGGCTCAAGTTGCAAGCTTGACAAAGATGAAAAAGGTAAAAATATAGACTGCAAATTGTACAGAGGTATGATAGGCTCATTACTTTACCTTACTGCTAGTAGACTAGATATATTATTCAGTATTTGTATGTGTGCTAGATACCAAGCATGTCCTAAGGAATCACACTTGCAAGCTGTTAAAAGAATTTTTAGATATCTGGTAGGGACATCTAATGTAAGCTTATGGTATTCTAAACAATCTGACATAAATTTAATTGCTTATTCCGATGCTGATTTTGCCGGGTGCAAACTCGACAGAAAAAGCACAAGTGGCACATGTCAATTCTTAGGTGCTAATTTGGTTTTCTGGTTTAGCAAGAAACAAAATTCAGTTGCCTTGTCCACAGCTGAGGCTGAGTACATTGCAGCTGGAAGCTGTTGTGCCCAAGTTCTTTGGATTAAGCAACAACTTGAAGACTTCGGTATCAAAATGGATAATATACCAATTAAATGTGATAATACAAGTGCAATTAATTTAACAAAAAATCCTGTCCAACACTCTAAGTCAAAGCATATAGAGATTAGGCATCATTTTATTAGGGATCATGTGCTGAAAAATGATGTGATGATTGAATATGTATGTACTGAAAATCAATTGGCCGATATCTTTACAAAGCCCCTTCGTAAAGATAGATTCAACTTCTTAAGGAATGCTTTGAGCTTGTATGATCCTAGCAAATAAATTGAACTTGTATTGCATTGCTTTGCTACTCAAACTAGTAATCCACCTCAAGGTAAATATAAGTGAAAGCATGAATTCATCTAAGCTAAATGACGAACTGTTTGACTTTCCGGAGGATGGTTACCCTCCCTTGGACTCTTCATGGAGATATTTTCAGAGCCTATTTCATAGGTATTCGAAATTTGGTCAAACATTCCTCATTTCAATATTAATAATTCAAAAATCATTATCAAATGATTATAGGATGTATTATTAAGGGGGAGGATCACAAACAAATTCACTCTGTGTTTATCAAAAGAAATCATGTTGATTAGGGTGATTAAATAAAAAATTGGAAAAAGATATAATTCAGTCTGAAATTTTTCAGTGCCGGAGACGTCTCTGGCAAATCGCAGAGACGTCCCCCCAGGCAAGACGTCTCGCCTTAGTCGCGGAGACGTCTCGGGGACCGAACGAGGGTTTTTAAAATAGGTCGAAACAGCTCGAGCCGACCCGAGCTTTCCCTTTCATCCCCGACAAAAACAAAAACCCTAGCCTCCATTTTTCTCCAACACAAACCCTAGCCTCTTTCTCCTTATTTCCCTAAGATTTCCATTCAATGGCACCAAAAAGAGCTAGGAGGACTGGTGGGAGGCGTCCTAGGGCAGCGGCCGACGGTGAGGAACGGAGGGAAGAACCTTCCGCGCCGTCTCCTCCGGTTGCTCCGCCGACCACAACCATTTCCTGTGCAAATCGCACAGTGACAACCGGGAGGTACATAGATTTTCATTTTCTAGATAATGAGGGGTTCTCTATTGGAGAGAGACTCCGAGCCCAAGGGTGGGAGCACCTTTGTACCCTCAATACCTCGACCTACCCCGGCCTTGTTAGAGAAATGTTTAGTAATATGGCTTTAGGGGACTTAGGGTACACTGCATATGTCCGGGGGACATTAGTAGAAATTAATGAGGACATCTTATCCACTGTTTTGCAAATCCCTAAGGACGGTGAGGCTCCAACCTCACATCCCCAAAGGAAAATAGCCCTAAACTTACTTTTAGGACGAGAGGACTGCGGCCCTCTTGATGTAGTGAACTCACAAGACCTAAATGCCGAGATGAGATTACTTTTAAGTATTGTCAACCGGGTCTTGTTTCCTAAAACCGGTCGCTTCGATTTTGTTTCGGAGCGAGATTTAGTTATCATGCACCATATCCTACTAGGGATTCCTCTAAACCTCCCTAGACTCATGTTAAACTACATTGCTCTATGTCATAGGTATTCTAGGTTTAGTATACCCTATGGCATGATATTTATCCTAGTATTTAAACACTTTAAGGTTCACATTTCCGAAAATGAACCTGCAAAACCCTTGAGAAACACCGACTACTATAATGAGGGCACAATGCGAAGAATGGAGTTTCAAAAGGTAGATGGGTCTTGGGTCAAGGTACCAAAAAGAAAAGCTCAAACCCTAGAGCCTGAGATCCCACATCAGGAGTCTGACCACCACTCTCCTCCACCCAGCCACATGGATTTCCCTGATATACCCTCCAGCTCAGCTGGACCTTCCACATCCATGCCACCACCTCCTCCAGTCAGTGGGCCCTCCTTCCTATCAGAAGACCAGATGCGTACCTTAGCATCTGTCATTTGCCAGCAGATGAGGGAGGAAATGAGATCCATGATCTCTACTGAGTTGGCCCCCATCAGAGCTTCACATGAAGGGCTTCTACAAGAGCTGAAGGAAATTAGAGCTCAAATTGAAGCTACAACGCAAGAAATAGTTGGTGTGGGTGCCACCCAAACAATCAGATCAATTGAGCTAAAGGACAGCTTGAAGACCATTTCAAAGAGTCTTAAAGAGTTGACAAGCCCAGGAGGAAATGTGGGCACCTTGGTTGCCCAACTTAGAGGAAGAATTGAAATGGCAACCATAGAATTTGAAGCACTCGTGGCAGCCTTCCATAAGTCACAGGGAGATCAGTTCAAGACCCTAATGGATTCAATCAATGCATTTATAGATGCAGCTTGTAGGGCTTATGAGCAACGTCGCCGATAAGGGACTTTTTGTAGACATCTAGGGATCTTCTTTTTGTATACCCTAGGCTATTTTGAAACGCTTTTTGTAGTAGAAATCAATACTTGTAATGATTTCTTCTTTTAACTATGTACTGACTTCAAAGGTTTACAATGATACATGAATACAATTTCTTTTGAAACCTTGTGTATGTGCTACTGTGTATGTGATTCTGTGACTGTGTATGTGTTTCTTGTGATGTGCCATAAAAATCTCATAACATACCTTAAGTATTCAAATTCAACACAACTTATCCATGCATATGACACAGGGGGAGCACATCTTGTGATAACTATGTTAAACAAAAAGAGGAGTCTGAAATGAATTCCAAAACAAAGGGGGAGTGATATGAATGACTAAAATTCTTTAATAGAAATAACTTGGACAGGGGGAGCACAACTTGAATCTCCTTGAGTAGTTCATAGAAGGATAATTTGTCCCCTTCATTGTTGATGACAAAAAGGGGGAGTAGATATATAGAAGGGGGAGTAGAACCAAGAGTAGAACCAATATGGATATTGGATACATTGGAATGCAAAATACGAAATTCATACTCCAAAGTTGAATTAGAAAAGATAAAATTGAAAAATATTGGCTTTTAGATAATTGCCCTTCTGGAAAAGAAAGGGGGAGTCAAAAAGAACTTAGCTTTCAAATTTTAACTTAATTCAAATTCAGTTGATATGCTAAAATTGCTTAAGAGCTATAAAGATCAATCTTATGCATAATGATAGAACTGAAAATTGACTATTTTGAATTATGCACACTGTATCTAGCTCTAATCAAAACATTATGCTTGTACATCTGATCAAATACTGTGTATATGTTTAAAATTCGAATTTTGCATATACTCAGTGTTTTGTCATCATCAAAAAGGGGGAGATTGTTGACCCCCTAATGGATTTTGATGAATACAAAACACTAGAGTATAATTCCATTTATCTTAACAATTTAATTGAGGATTTCATGTATTTTATTAAGAATATTGTTAAGAAATGTCTAGGCAAGTTCCCATGATTTTTTAAGGACTTATTGAAGAATTTTTGAGATGAAAGAAAAAGTTCAGGGACAACCGAGACGTCTCCGGGTTGTCTCAGAGACGTCTCTGGCACAAACAGGAAGAACTGGCACGTCTGGAGACGTCCCCGGCACCTGCCGAGTCGTCCCTGCGATAGCGGAGTCGACTCTCTCAGTAGCGGAGTCGACTCTCTCAGTGGCGGCAGAAAGGCAGTTTTCAAGAGATATGCGCGAGACGTCCCCACCGTACGCGGAGTCGTCCCCGCAAGTAAAAAGCAGACTTCCCGAGTCGTCCCCGAGGTAGCGGAGTCGGCTCTCTCAGGGTTTTCCAGAGGATGTCATTTTCGGTGATAAGGCAGCGGAGACGTCCCCTGAAAGAGCGGAGTCGACTCTCTCAGAGAATTCCAGAAGACATATTTTTCGGAGTTATAACAGCGGAGTCGTCCCCAAGGCAGCGGAGTCGTCCCCATGCAAAAAGTGCAAACAAGCCGAGACGTCCCCGTAAAGTACAGAGACGACCCTCTCAGAAAAACAGAAAAACAAGGATTCAAACGATACAATTCCAGAGTCGTCCCCGTAAAGTGCCGAGTCGACCCCAAACAAAGTGAAAAGTAAATTTATACAGCCGAGACGTCTCACGTTGAAGCGGAGACGTCTCCGGAGCGCCTGGGACGCGACTGACAACTTTTGCAGGTTTGGTTTGAATTTCAAATCTCTTTTACTTTATCTCTAACGGCTATATTTGCTTTTTGGGCTATAAAAGGGACCTCTTAAGTGCTTCTCAACAACTCTTCACCAACCCAAAGCTAGATCATTTAAGAGAGAAGCAAGAGAGAGAAGTTCAAGGGAGTGAGTGCATTCAAGTGAAGAAATCAAGTGCTTTCAAGCTTTCCAAGTGATTTCAAGCTCAACCACTCTCTTCCGCTCGGGATTCAAAGCTCATACTCAAGCCTACGCGATCCACATCGGAAGAATCATCATTTTCCACGCTTCCAACGGCAAAAGGATTCTTCCGGGTTCTATTGTTTATCATTGTCATATTTGCTTATTTAGAGCTTTTCAATCCTTTGTAAAACCTTTCATTGTGGTGCTTGTTCCAGTCAAGGGACTTGGAACAAGGGAAAGGCGTCCCAAGCCTAAGTGAAATTGGGGGTTATAGGGTTTGTTGTTAGCCCGGTGTAAAACAACGAGTTGGGTAGTGCACTCACAAAACTACCGGACTGTAATCTTAGATTATAGTGAAAATTCCCAAAGGTGCTTTGGGGAGTGGATGTAGGAGCAGTGGAAGCTCCGAACCACTATAAAACCTTGTGTTTGCGATTGACCTTTCTCATTCCTCTTTCTTTACTTTAGTTCATACATTTGTGTGTTTTATTTTTAATTAGGCAAAAAGTTTTAAAACACCCAATTCACCCCCCCTCTTGGGTGACCATCTCTGGGCAACACACTTACATGGAATCTATCGACCTTGATAGAAGAGGAGTGATCCTATGTGATTTGTTAGACTGAGTTCTAAGACCTTGGCCAGGGCAGTAATATAAAGTGGAGAAAGAGTTTTCCACTATCGAACTCGAGTCGAATAAATCTTGACATATGACAGACGAAGGGGTTTGACGAGTTATCCATGACCTCCGTCCTGTAGGGATCCACGATAGAAGGACTGTATCACATGTTAACTGCACCTAGAGGTTCATCATTCTATTCTACTGGGTAGCCACTACATGCTGCTAGGTGTCACTGGTGGATGGTGGGACTCACAGGGATTATCTCGATGATCGATAAACCCTAATGAGTAGAGTTGGAATCGTTCCAATCCATTGAAAGGAGTTTTCAATGATATTGTGATAGAGATCATAATATATCTCACTACCAGTCAGAGTAGAACCTATGGGGTCATACACACTAGAAGTATTGACCGATCCGATGGTTGAAAAGTGATTATGAATCACGAGCAATCAATTCGATTGATATTCAGTTGAAGAAGGAACAATGGGAATTGATTAATTGGACTTAAAACACAAATCCTACTTAGAGTAGGATTCCTAGAGTCCTAATTGGATTAGGATTGGGAATCCTATTTGGAGTAGGACTGGGATTCCTACTTGGAGTAGGATTCCTACAATCCTAATTAGATTAGGATTTTGAATTCATTTTTTGGATTCCTACTTAGAATAGGATTCCTAGAAATCCTAATTGGATTAGGACTTCGGATTCAATTAGAGTCCTAATTGGATTAGGACTAAAATTAAATATGTCCTAATTTGGATTAGGGTTTCTTAAGTCACAATTAATTATTAATCTAATGAATCAATAAGACTCCTAATTGGATTAGGATTGAAGAGTTCAATTGAGTCAAAATTGATTTAAGTTCTAATTGGATTAGGACTTACCTAGATTGGATCCAAATTGGTTCACCCTTGGGCTAAGCCTAATTGGATTAGAACTTGACCACATTAGGGCATTGCAAACCCTACTTAATGTGGATTAGGGTTTACCATGAGGAGGGGCGTACGCCCCTCCCTTTTCCATGTGGTGAGGGATGAAGAGAGGGGGCCGGCTTCCCCTCTTAGGAAATAACTCTAGGACTCCTAAATTGTAGGAGCCCTAGATGGCTATAAAAAAGGGAGGGATCATGGGCTGACGCCCTAAGGTGCTTCCTCTCCTCTCTTCAGCCGTCATCACCCCCTCCCCTCCCTTGGTTCGGCTGCAAGCAAAGGAAGAACAACTCCAAGTGTTGGCGGCCTCTTCCCCTTCCCTTCCTTCATCCAACGCAAGGAAGAAAAGAAGGCTGCGTGGGGATTCTTCTTCTTCCTCTTCTTCATCCTTCTTCTTCCTCCTCTCAAGTATATTCAAGAGTTGAAAGAAAGAGAGGAGATCAGCCATCAAAAGAAGTCTTTGCAAGGGAGCTAGCACCCCGGGAAGACGAGAGAGCTTTGATCGGATCTTTGCTTCGTGTGGATACCTGTAGAGGCCGGACACTTGAACGGCTTCAAGCGAACCCTCTTCCTAAAACCACGAACTCAGATTTGCAGTGATCATCTACCCGCACAAGGTGAAGATCTGATCTTCTTAAAGTTATAAAAAGTTTTTAATCCTTGCCTATCTACGAATGGTCATGAAACAACGTTCATGCGATGAACGTCGATCCCGCACATGCCTCTTCCGCTGCCATCTGATTTTATTTTTGAAATATCAGTGGCATGGGCGGGTTCCCAACACAATCACTCCACAATCTCCCCCTTTTTGATGATGACAAAACATTGAGTATTTGTAAAGTGAATTGCTCAACCAAGAGATGATTTTTGAAATAAATTCAAATGTCTAGTCATTTAATTTATCCAAAATTGAAAGATATGAATCAGTAAATTCTGAAATTAAAGCTTTCCTTTTCATTTGGAATTATATAAGCCTTCAAATCATGCAATCAATTGTTTGGCTTATATGTATTTAATGAATTTGTTTTCTTAAGATTTCAGATCCTCCCCCTCAACATGTGCATTCAATTTTGTTTAAGTTTTCTGAATTTACTTTAAATGTTTTGAAACTTTTGAGCTTAATTTCTTACTTTCAGAGAAAAAATCTGACAATTTATTCTTGAGTATGATTCAACCAATCTCCGAATATCCCTTGAATAGATTCTGGAGATTACTCCTTGAGGAGCCCCAACAGAGAGATAATGAGCCTCGAGGTATTGAATCCACTAAGAACAAATTATATTTTGCTTTAAGGATACATTTTGTTTTAAGGATTTTCTTTTGTTTAGTGATTCCCTTTACATTTCAATTCATTATATTTTCTCCTCCTTTTTGTCATCATAGCAAAAAGGCACATAACACAGAAAAAGATAAGAAGTCAAATTGCACAATTTTGAAAGAAAATTTCTATTTATTGTATTAAAGTCAAATTGAGTACAAATGTGAATACATATCAGAAAAGTCCTCAAGGGACTGTACATCATAAAATCAAAAATACACTAGGGTCGTTTAGTAGTGGAGGATGTGGCTCCCATACTCGGTTTGGTAGTGGAGGATGTGGCTCCCGTACTCAGTGTAGTATGTTTCATGACCAAGCTTATCCCCTCAGATACATTCCCTAGTTGTGTGATGATCTCCGAGGTGGCCGTAGAATGTATCTCAGTGAGCTGGGTCACACTCTCCTGAATAGTGTCAAGCTTGAACATTAAGGCATTTGCAAGCCTTTCCGCTCCTTAACTCTGGCTACCCAACTCTTCTCTGATGCTGTTTCGCATCTTCCTCGTGTCATCCTTTATGTCGCTAAGGCTCCAGTATTGACCTTGGACTAGGTTCCTTATATTGTTCATTCCCTCCTTAAGGTCTGCTATCATCTTGGACACCGCTGCTGTGGAGGGAACGACGTCAGTGGAGGGAGCACTGAGTGGACCTCGCAACTCTCTCAATATATTATCGCTCAGCTCCCTCACTATCTCCTGTCTCATCTCCCGGAGCTGCTCAGTGCTGATCCGGACTTCTAGGGGTTGCTGAGGTGGTGGAGCTGTAGATGGTCTAGCTGAAGTAGATGGAAATGAGGGACCAAAAGTGGAAGAAAAAGTGGGAGGAGCTATGAAGTGGTCCTGGTCATGATCAGAACTAGGGGAATGATGAGTAGTGGGGTCAGATGGTGTGGATGAAGATATTTTTCTAACCCAAAAATCCTCTACTTTATGGAAGCCCATTCTGTGGAGAGTCCCCTCACCCATATGATCAGTGAACCTAAGGAACCGTGTGGGTTCTCTCTCAGAGATAGGGACCTCTAACTCCCTAAAGATGACTGTGAAGAGCATGCCATATGGGAGACTCAACCTAGATTTATCTAGGGGTTCACAGATATATTTGTAGATGAGTTTGGAGAAGTTGATGGGAGTGTCTTGGAGAATATGGAACATCAACGCTAGGTCTCTCTCAGATATGAAGTCAAATCTACCAGTCTTGGGAAAGAGAGTCCTAGAAATGATACTTAGGAGAAGCCGTATTTCAGCTAAAAGCTGATTTGCAAACACCTCCTCTATAGAGGATTGAGGTGGGCTTCCTAAGATGGTCGTAAGGGCCTCAGTCCTATCATGGGGATGAGTGGAAAAAATCCCTTCTCGGGAGAGATGGAGGATTCGAGCAATGAAATCCTCCGAGATGAAAATAGGCACACCCGCTATGGTCCCCTGGATACCACCGCTACCTCGTGCGACAGTGCCATAAAATTCCCTAACTAACCCTGGGTAGGTAGGGAGGTCTAGTGAACAGAAGAACTCTAACCTCTGAGCCCTAAGACGATGCCCTAAGGTGAACCCTTCCCGGGAGAGGAAGTCAAAGTTGACTTTCCTCTCGGTAGAAACTACCCTCCCGGTGCACGAACGCGAGGCAATCGGCCTAGGCGGGGAAGGAACCAGAGGTGGTGGCCTCACGGGTTCGTTTCGTGACTTGGACCGTCTCTCGGCGCCGCTCGCGGTGAGAGGTCTCTTCCGGCTCGGGACAATGGCTTTCCTAGGTATTTTGACCTGAAAACCGAAGGAAGGACAAGAAAAATGGAAGAAAACTCGAGGGAAAGGACCTAAAATGGGTCGGAGACAAAGTCGGAGACGACTCTAGGGTTTTGGAACAGTAGCGGCCGAAAATAGAAGTGAAGAATAAACGTTTCGATTAGGGTTAAAAATCGAATTCCCGACCTCGAGTCGACTCCAGTAATGCGCGAGTCGACTCGACCGCGAGTCGACTCCTGAAATGCGCGAGTCGACTTGAACTCTGGCACATAACAAAAAACTCAGTTAATTCCATGCCAATAGTGAGAGATATGGAAATATTTAAGACTTAAAGGACTGATTTGATGACCATAGACAAGAAATCCTATGTCCAACATAAGCTAATCATCAAAATCAATGAATTAGAGGGGAGTATCACAAGAATGGATCAATCACTCCTAACCCTCTTCTAAGAATACAAAATCGATCTTCACTCAAGAGTTTTGTGAAGATGTCAGCAAGTTGATCATCAGTGCAAACAAATTCAAGCATCACATCACCATTTAACACATAATCTCTTATGAAGTGATGTCTTATCCCAATATGTTTAGTTCTTGAATGTTGAATTGGATTTTTAGTTAGATTTATGGCACTTGTATTATCACAATTTATGGGAATCTTATTTTGTTTAATGCCATAATCTTCAAGTTGTTGCTTGATCCATAAAATTTGAGCACAACAACTCCCGGCAGCAACATATTCGGCTTCAGCAGTAGATAGTGCAACCGAGTTTTGTTTCTTGCTAAACCATGAAATTAGGTTTTCTCCTAAAAATTGACAAGACCCGCTGGTGCTTTTTCTATCAAGTTTACAACCAGCGAAGTCTGAATCAGTGTACCCTATTAAGTTTATGCTTGATTCTTTAGAGTACCATAGATCTATGTTTTTTGCTCCTATGAGATATTTAAAAATTCTCTTAACTGCAATTAGGTGTGATTCTTTAGGATTAGATTGATATCTAGCACACATGCATACACTAAACATGATATCAGGTCTACTTGCTGTAAGATATAATAAAGATCCTATCATACCTTTATACAACTTTTGATCTACTGATTTACCTGATTCATCTTTGTCTAGTTTGCATGATGAGCTCATGGGAGTGCCAATTGACTTGTTTCCATCCATATCAAACTTCTTTAGCATTTTCTTGATATATTTAGCTTGATTGATGAAAATCCCTTCCTTAGATTGTTTGATTTGAAGTCCGAAAAAGTAGTTCAATTCTTTCATCATGCTCATCTCAAATTCACTCTGCATTAATTCAGCAAACTCTTCGCAAAGACGATTGTTAGTAGCACCAAAAATAATATCATCTACATAAATCTGCACTACTAACATATTTTTGTTTTTCTTTTTCAAAAATAGAGTTGTATCAACATTTCCTCTAGAAAATTCATGGTCTAATAGAAATTTGCTAAGTCTTTCATACAATGCTCTAGGGGCTTGTTTTAGGCCATAAAGTACTTTATTTAGTTTATAAACATGATTGGGGTATTGATGATTCTCAAAACCAGGAGGTTGTTCTACATAAACCTCCTCATTAATATACCCATTCAAGAAGGTACTTTTTACATCCATTTGGAATAATTTGAAATCTTTATTACATGCAAATGCTAGTAACAATCTAATTGCCTCAAGTCTAGCTACAGGAGCAAAAATCTTATCAAAGTCTATACCTTCTTCTTGATTATAGCCCTTTGCTACTAGTCTAGCCTTGTTCCTAACCACAGCTCCATTTTCATCAAGTTTATTTTTGTATATCCATTTAGTTCCTATTATTGAATATTCAGTGGGTCTTTCAACTAAGTTCCATACTTTATTTCTTGTAAATTGGTTAAGTTCCTCTTGCATAGCATTTATCCAATTTACATCACTTTCAGCTTCTTCAATGTTTTTAGGTTCTAAATGTAAAACAAATACAAGATGATTATTTAGGTTTCTAAGAGAGGCTCTAGTTTTAACAGGTTGAGATGGATCATCTAAGATTAATTCTTTAGGATGACCGTGAGCATACCTCCAAGCCTTTATAAGCCCATGTTCGGCAATTACATCTTGGCTTGTTGAAGTTTCTTCAACTTGCTTGGGTTCATCCTCTTGTAGAGTCATGTGATCCATCTTTTCTTCAATTATTTCTGCATCATCATCAAATACTACTCTCTTGCTGGAGGAAGCATCATTAGAATCATCAAAAACAACATGGATGGATTCTTCAATTACAAGGATTCTTTTGTTGAAGACTCTATAAGCCTTACTTGATGTAGAATATCCCAAAAAGATACCTTCATCAGATTTGGAATCAAATTTACCTAAGTTATCTTTGCCATTATTATGAATGAAACACCTACATCCAAACACATGAAAGTAGTTTAGTTTGGGCTTTCTATCTCTCCAAAGTTCGTAAGGTGTTTTCTTTATAATTGGTCTTAATAGAACTCTATTTAATATATGACATGATGTGTTAATGGCTTCTCCCCAAAAATACTTTGGAAGGTTACTTTCACACAACATGGTTCTAGCCATTTCCTCTAGCATTCTATTCTTTCTTTCCACAACTCCATTTTGTTGTGGTGTCCTAGGTGCAGAAAAATTATGAGTTATTTCCTTTTTACTACAGAATTCATCAAATAGATAATTTTCAAATTCCGTTCCATGATCACTCCTAATAGTTATAACTGAAGCATTTCTTGAGTTAGTTACTTTCTTATGAAATTTCTTAAATACTGAAAATGCTTCATCTTATGAGCTAAAAACATGACCCATGTGTATCTAGAAAAATCATCTACAATGATAAGGCCATACTTGTTTCCACCAAGGCTTGTGGTTCTAGTTGGTCCAAAAAGATCCATGTGAAGTAGTTCAAGAGGTCTAGTAGTAGAGACACAATTCATGGATTTAAAGGAGATTCTAGATTGTTTGCCATATTGACATGCTCCACAAATTTTATTTTTCTCAAACTTTAGCTTTGGCAAACCAATCACAGAATCTCTTTTAACTAATTTTGATATTGTATCCATACTTGCATGACCCAATTTACGGTGCCATAACCAACTTGCATCATTGACTTTAGAATCACTAGCTACTAAGCAACGGCTATTTTTGGCGAGATCTTCAAGATCTACTACATAAACATTGCCACGTCTTATTCCTTTGAATACTAAGCTATTGTCAATTGAGTTGGTTATAATGCATAAGGATGGCTTAAACAGAACATCAAAACCTCTATCACATAATTGACTAACGCTAAGTAAGTTATGCTTAAGACCATCTACAAACCGTACATTATCAACGAAAGTTGAAGGGGTGATTTGTATTTTACCTATACCAATGATGTGACTTTGGTTGTTGTCTCCAAAAGTCACCGCACCTCCCTCTTTAGGCTCTAGGGTGAAGAATTGCTCCTTGTCACCCGTCATGTGTCTTGAGCAGCCACTATCCAAGTACCAACAGTGTTTGTTGATCTTGGCTGCAAGACACTCCTACACAAGAAAATCATACAGTTTTAGGTACCCAAGTTTTCTTGGGTCCTTCAAGGTTAGTAATGTTGGTTCCTTTTGGAACTCAAATCTTTTTAATCATTCTTTTAACTTCAGTTTTTTTGTGGTTACATATATTTGCTATATGTCCTACTTTACCACAACAAAAACAAGTTATATTTTTGGTTTTACTTTTTCTGGCTTTTACAAAAAAGTTTTTAAGAAATTTTTGCTTGTTGTTAGGCTTATATCCTAAACCGGCTTTATTAAATACAGCTCTTTGACTATTAAGAATCATTTCTAGTTTTTCAAAACTAAAGGTAAACTTCTCAACTATAGGTTTATATTTTTCAAGTTCTTTTGTTAAGTTCAGTTTTTCTGTTTTTAGTAAATTTAGATCTTTTGTAAAGTTATCTTTTAGAGTTCGGTTACTGTTTTTAAGTTCTGAAACTTCCTTAGTTAGTCTTTCGTTATCTTTAATTAAAGCATTAGTTTTTTGAGTTAGCAATTGTTTGCTTGTTTTAAGTTCTAAGTTTTCTTTTATGATAGAGTTAGGCCTGTTAACGAGCCGAGCTGCTCGAGCTCGGCTCGGGCTCGGCCCGGTAAAAGCTCGGCTCGAGCTCGGCTCGTTAGTCAAACGAGCCCGAGCCCGAGCCTAAAATGAAGCTCGTTTAAATTCGAGCTCGAGCCGAGCAGCTCACGAGCCCGTTTGGGCTCGCAACTTCACTGCTTGGTATCAAGCTCCACACGGTTTTGGATTTGGGTCTCTGGGTAGAAGAGGCCGTAGTTCCTCTCTAAGGTGGGCTCCGGCTTCTGGTCCTCGTTGAAGAGGGCGAACAGGTAGACGTCCACATCCGCCGCGACGTCCCGGCGTTCCCTGACAGCACACGCCGCACCAGGTAGCCATTGTAAGCCGCCGCGTTCGCCGCCCCCGCCTCCATCTTGTTCGCATCCCCCTTCGACAGCCACCCCGTCTCGGAGACCATGGCTTTGACGTCGCTGTACTTGAGGGCTGATATGGCTGCGAACACGGCATCGATTTGGGCATCGAACGGCGTTCCTGACCTTATCTTTTTTTTTTTCTTTCCCTCTTCCCTCCCCCCACCAACCCACCCGCACTTGCCAGCTTTTAAAAGCTCACACCCAGTTGCCGTACAGAACCAGAGCTTGGATATTCGTGTATCGATGGGAAACTCTGGCGCTCCCCCCTCTTCCCTCAAGCAAAAGATCTGCCACTGTTACTCGCCGCAGCAAAAAGCAATCAAACACACTGCACTCTCCCATCTCCTGCACCCCTCAGCCTAGCTATGGTAGGATGTAATGGCGTCCTCGGCCGTGCCGGTGCTCGCGGCCGAAGCCGGCGGCCGCCGCACGCCGACGAGGTGAGTCCATTGTCCCTTTTTTTTTTTCTTTCCTTCCTTCGTTCTTCTCTTTTTCTTTCTTCCTTTCTTTCTCTCTCCCCCGCTCGCCCCATTCCCATCTCCATTCCCATCCTGGAGCTCAGGCTCGGGCAAACGAGCTTTACGAGCCCGAGCCCGAGCCTTTGCTGTGCCTACCGAGCCCAAGCCCGAGCCTAATATTGGGCTCGGTACCGAGCCCGAGCCCAAGCCCGAGCCTGAAATTTGGTAAAACGAGCCGAGCCGAGCCCGAGGAGGCTCGGGCTCGGCTCGGCTCGTTAACAGCCCTAGATAGAGTCCTTGTCCTTAATTAATTTATCATACTTATGAGTGTAAGATTGATTAGTTAGTTTCAATTCTTTATTTTTAAGGTTTATTGTCTTATATTCATCCATTAGTTCATTAAAAGCATCATACAATTCATCAAAGGTAAAATCTAAATGTGTTTCAGATATTACCTCATTTTCGTTCGCCATAAAACAAAAATTTGCTTTTTTCTCTTGTTCCTCATCCGATGATGATGATGATTGATCGAAGTCTGTCAAAATGGAGACAAGAGCTTTCTTCTTCTTGTATTTGCTGCCCTTCTTCAGCAAGGGACAGTCGATTCTGAAATGTCCCGGCTTTTTGCATTCATAGCATCCGATTCCCTCACTTTCTCTTTTCTTACCTTTATCCTTGTTGTAGGAACTTGAGGAACCTCTCTTCTGATGAAAGGACTTCTTCCGGTTGATGAATCTTCTAAACTTTTGCACGAGAAGAGCCTCATCTTCATCTCCCTTATTGTCTTCTTCTTCATTGCTGCTACTGCAAGAGAGATCTTTGTTAGAAGAAGTGGACTTAAGGGCAATTACCTTTTTCTTGTGGGAGGACTCTTCTTCACTGTGTTGCTTCATTGTGAGCTCATGTATCATCAAGGATACAAGGAGCTCCTCGAGTGGCAGCTTGTTCAAGTCTTTAGCTTCTTGGATTGCCGTTACCTTGGCTTCCCATGATCTTGGTAAAGATCAAAGAATTTTTCTGACAAGGTCACTGTTAGTATAACTTTTGCCAAGGCTTTTTAGGCCGTTGACAATATCAGTAAATCGAGTATACATGCAAGAAATGGTTTCACTAGAGTCCATTTTAAATAGTTCATATTTATGAACTAGCATGTTAATTTTAGTTTCTTTAACTTGATTTGTGCCCTCGTGGGTCACTTCAAGTCTATCCCATATCTCTTTTGCAGAATTGCAAGTAGAGATTCTATTGAATTCATTATGGTCTAAGGCACAATAAAGAACATTTATTGCTTTAGCATTTAGTTGTGCCTTCCTTCTATCATTATCATCCCAATCTTTCGCAAGCTTGGGTATAGCAATGTTATCAACATAGATAGAAGGGATATGTGGTCCATTAATTATAATGTCCCAAACATCATAATCTTGAGCTTGGACAAATATCCTCATTCTAGCCTTCCAATAGGTGTAGTTAGTTCCATTGAAGAATGGAGGCCTATTGGTGGATTGCCCCTCACTAAGAGAAGATCCAAAAGGGGTTGTTATTTTAATCTTTTACTCTTTTAATATAAGAGCTCCGACTCTGATACCACTTGTTGCCCAAAGAGACAACCCAAGAGGGAGGGTAAATTGGGTTTGGATTAATTCTCGATCAATTAAAAACTTGATTAGTAAATAATTAAATCTAATGCAAGCAAGTTAATTAAGCTTCTTGATGAGGAGATTGGAAGAGACAAATAGCCAATGCAAACACAAGGAGATTTTACAGTGGTTCGGAGCCAACCCTTGCTCCTACGTCCACTCCCCAAGCTTCACTTGGGAGTTCACTATAATCCCTTGGATTACAGCCGGTTGTTTTACAAGTTCACAACCCAACTTGTTGTTTTTGCGAGATCACAACGAACTCGGTCGGTTTTCACAGGCTCACCAACTAGAACCACCCGATTGTTTTTCCGGGATCACAATCAAACCCTTACACCGTTGGTTTTAACTTTGGCTCACCAACAAACCTTACAACCCTTGATTCAATCCCCTGATTGAATCAAGTAAGAAAACAGTTTGAAAAAAGATACAAGGAAAGCTTCTTAACAAGCAAATATGAATCAATATGAATAGAGTAAAGTTAGAAGCCCTCAAATAGATTTCGGAAGAGGAAGAAAGGGCTTCTTGAACTTTGAGTGCACTGAAGATCTGATGTCAGAAGAAGAGCCTTGAATGCGAAGGAAAGACTTCTTGGAATGTATTGAATGCGTTTCTTCCTTCTTTTGCTTGTCTTTTCTCTCAATGGACTCTTAGTAGTTGGAAAACACTTAATGCACAGATGGAGTAACTCTCTTGTTAACTACTACTGTTTACTCAGGCTATTTAAACAGTTTCTTTTGAAAAATAGCTGTTAGACACTGATTTGGAGCCGTTCTGCACAGTCTGCACCTCCTGACAAAGTATCCGTTGGGGTCGGAGTCGACTCGCTCGATCTGATGTCGACTCGGCTGTTGCTGGAGTCGACTCATGCTTTACTGGAGACGACTCGCCCACTGTTCAAAATTTGAATTAAAGTGCTGTCCCGACCTGAAGTCGACTCGGTCCAACCCTGGAGTCGACTCGCCAAGATCTGGAGATGACTCGGCATTTTGGAGACGGCTCGTTCTCAGGATTCCAGAAATCTATTTTTCTGCATTTCTCTCGAGTCGACTCGAATCCTCTTGGAGTCGGCTCGGCTCTCAGAGCCCCAAAAATCGATCCTCTGTCTGTTGATCTGAGCTGCCTCGGAGTCGACTCACACTTTGTTGGGGTCGACTCGGCTAATTTGGGGTTGACTCTGAAATTCTCGGAGTCAACTCGTTCACAGGATCACTGAGTTTGGTTCTTTGTCTTTCAGTCCGCTTTCCTCTGAGAGTCGACTCTGCATGACTAGGAGTCGACTCGCCAAACGTTGGAGTCGACTCACATCCTTCTGGAGTCGACTCGGTAACAGGGTCTAGAAGACACTTCTCTGTCTTTCTGTCTGTTACTCCTTAGAGTCGACTCGGATCTGTAGAGAGTCGACTCTTAAAACTTTGGAGTCGACTCGTAACCTTCTGGAGTCGACTCAGTAACAGGGTCTAAAAACCATCGTTCTGTCTTTCTTCTGTTACCCTTTGGGGTCGACTCGGAACCGTCGGAAGTCGACTCGGCAAGCATCGGAGTCGACTCAAGATCTTCGAAGTCGACTCGGTGATAGGGTCTGAAATTCATCTTTCTGTCCTTCTGTCTGTTCTCAGTCAGAGTCGACTCATAGTGTACCGGAGTCGACTCGAGCTTATGCCAGAACCTCTGAAACACTCAGAGTCGACTCGTAATCTTCCGGAGTCGACTCGAGAGTCAGCCCTTGGTTCAAATGGAGTTCAAAACTTGTCCAACTTATTTTGAACCAAAGCTTGAGGCACTTAATCATAAATTCACATATATCTGAAACACTAGATTGAATTCATTAGTACCACATGAAATATACTCAAATGCTTTGAGCTCATCAAAATCAAATAGGGGTATAATCAATCACTCCACAACCAGTCATACAACTGCAGCATAAATAGTCACTGACGAGTGGATAGACATCCATGTGACTACTATCTTTGGTCACGCTCAGTACCTTGTTCTCTAACAAGTACTCGCATAATCACTCCAGTGTCTCTATACCGTGGACTCGAGACTCGTCCATCTGACTAAGTGATCTATGCACTATTCTCAACGGATCGATCACCGTCCCTCATGATGGATCCATCGATCAGGAGCATTTAGAAATTAATCCCTAATGACACATGCCTCAAATTCTCAATTTTTTGAGAATATGTGTCATCATCTATTAATTTCTTGGACGATTCATGGACACATACAAACATGAATAAAAAATAAATTACCCAATCTTATTTATTAATAAGTATTAAATTACAAATTTATGCTCCGGATTACAAATATGCATCAGCCACGTTGGCTTTTAGGACATACTTCTAACAGGCTGATCCTCCTCGAACCCAATCTAATCCAACCAGCAACCACCTTCTTCCTCCTTCCTTCCACCACAAAGAACCCTAGCCTCTATTGCCATTGCTTAGAGAGAGAGAAAAAAAAGAAAGATTCAACCATCATCAAAGAAGAAAAATTCTGCAGCTCACCCCGATTGCATCACATTTGGTACATCTGAATGTCACACTTTGTGATACTTTTGTGTTATGAAATGCGATACCTTTTGGTCTATGGTAGCTTGGTTGAATGTGGTATCTTTTGTTTCTGTTGATTGTGACACTTTCAATTTTGTTTTAGTTGAATATGATACTCTTAGCAGCTTAGTTTGGTTTACAAAATGTTTAGAACTTAAGTATCATCCCAACTTGCTGATACTTAAGCATCAACTTATATTTCAACAGGCTGGATTTTTTTGTAGAATATTTAGAACTTAATTAAATATTAGCAAGTTGGGCTGATACTTAAGTATCAACTTATATTTCAGCAGCTTGGCTTGCATATATTATGTTTGTTTCATTTGTACTGCTGAAATTTTAGAATCACTAGCTCAAGTTATTTTACAATCTTGTTTCATAAACTAAAATATGATTTCTGTTGACCCCCTAATGGATTTTGATGAATACAAAACACTAGAGTATAATTCCATTTATCTTAACAATTTACTTGAGGATTTCATGTGTTTAATTAAGAATATTGTTAAGAAATGTCTAGGCAAGTTTCCATAATTTTATGAATTTATTGAAGAATTTTTGAGCTGAAGAAAACAGATCAGGGACAGCCGAGACGTCTCCGGGTTGTCTCAGAGACGTCTCTGGCACAAACAGGAAGAACTGGCACGACTGGAGACGTCCCCGGCACCTGCCGAGTCGTCCCCACGATAGCGGAGTCGACTCTCTCAGTAGCGGAGTCGACTCTCTCAGAGGCGGCAGAAAGGCCGATTTCAAGTGATATGCGCGAGTCGTCTCCACAGTAAGCGGAGTCGTCCCCGCAAGTAAAAAGTAAACCTCCCGAGTCGTCCCCGAGGTAGCGGAGTCGGCTCTCTTAGAATTTTTCAGAGGATGTCTTTTTCATGTTAAGGCAGCGGAGACGTCCCCTGAAAGAGCGGAGTCGACTCTCTCAGAGAATTCCAGAAGACATGTTTTTCGGAGATATAACAGCGGAGTCGACCCCGAAGCAGCGGAGTTGTCCCCATGCAAAAAGCGTAAACAAGCCGAGACGTCCCCATAAAGCGCCGAGTCGACCCCAAACAACGTCAAAAGTAAAATCTTACAGCCGAGACGTCTCGCATTGAAGCGGAGACGTCTCCGGAGCGCCTGGGACGCGACTGACACCTTTTTGCAGGATGTTTTGAATTTCAAATCTCTTTAACTTTATCTCTAACGGCTATATTTGCTTTTTGGGCTATAAAAGGGACCTCTTAAGTGCTTCTCAACAACTTCTCACCAACCCAACACAAGATCATTCAAGAGAGAAGCAAGAGAGAGAGGTTCAAGGGAGTTAGTGCATTCAAGTGAAGAAATCAAGTGCCTTCAAGCTTCCCAACTGATTTCAAGCTCAACTACTCTCTTCCGCTCGGGATTCAAAGCTCACACTCAAGCCAACGCGATCCACATCGGAAGAACCATCATCTCCCACGCTTCCAACGGCTAAAAGGGTTCTTCCGGGTTCTATTGCTTATCATTGTTATATTTGCTTATTTAGAGCTTTTAAATCCTTGTAAAACTTTTTCAATATTGTGCTTGTTCTAGTCAAGGGACTTGGAACAAGGGAAAGGCGTCCCAAGCCTAGGTTAAATTGGGGGTTATAGGGTTCGTTGTTAGCCCGGTGTAAAACAACGAGTTGGGTAGTGCACTCGCAAAACTACCGGACTGTAATCTTGGATTATAGTGGAAATTCCCAAAGGTGCTTTGGGGAGTGGATGTAGGAGCAGTGGAAGCTCCGAACCACTATAAAACCTCGTGTTTGCGATTGACTGTTCTCATCCCTCCATCTTTACTTTAGTTCATACATCTGCGTGTTTTATTTTTTAAATAGTCAAAAAGTTTTAAAACACCCAATTCACCCCCCTCTTGGGTGACCATCTCTGGGCAACAAGTGGTATCAGAGCAGGTGCTCTGTGTATTTCTTGAAAGACCTAACCGTCTTAGCCAAAGATCTAGATGGCAACACCCTTTAACAATATTCCTGCTGAGGGGCAGGCAACCAATAGACCTCCACTCTTCAATGGGACAAATTATACCTATTGGAAGACTAGAATGAGGATCTTTATTCAAGCACAAGATTATGCCTTGTGGAGGGTTATAGTCAAGGGACCACAAGAACCATCACACATGGTGAATGGCATTCAAGTTCCCAAACCTGAGGAGGATTGGGATGAGAATGATAATAGGATGGTTCAACTCAATTCTAGAGCCATGAACTCATTATTTTGTGCTCTAGATGTAAATGAGTTTAATAGAGTCTCCACATGTAGTTCCGCTAAGGAAATATGGGATAGGCTTGAAGTTACCCACGAGGGTACAAATCAAGTCAAAGAGTCTAAAGTGAACATTCTTGTTCACAAATATGAGTTGTTTAAGATGGAACCCAATGAAACCATCACATGCATGTTTACACGCTTCACCGATATAATTAATGGTCTAAAGAGTTTGGGTAAATCTTATACTAATCCGGAACTTGTGAGTAAAATTCTCAGGTCTTTGCCGAAAGCATGGAAAGCAAAGGTCACGGCAATCGTAGAAGCCAAAGACCTCAACACCTTGGGACTAGAACAACTATTGGGCTCATTGATGACGCATGAGCTCACAATGAAGCAACATGAAGAAGAGTTGCCAAAGAAGAAGACAATCGCACTCAAGGCTACCTCGAGTGTGTGTGAAGAAGAAAGTAGTGAGAGTGAAGAGGAAAGCGAAGATGAGGATTTGGGTTTAATAGTAAGGAAGTTTAAGAAATTTATGAGAAGAAAGAAACCCTTCCCAAGAAAGAAATTTGGAGGGAGAAATGATTGGAAAAAAGAAAAGGAAAAAGAAAGAGACCCAATCATATGCTATGATTGCAAGAGACCGGGACACATTCGTTCCGAATGCCCTCAACAAAAGAAGTACTTTGGGAAGAAGAAGAAGAAGGCATTAAAGGCAACTTGGGACGATAGTGACACATCCTCCTCCGAGGAAGAGAAGGAAGAGACTGCCAATTTGTGCTTCATGGCGTTCGAAGACGACGAGGTATGTCAAAACTCAACTATAAACTTTACTTTAGAAGAATTGTATGAAGCTTTTCAAGAACTTATGAGTGATTGTAGTATGTTAGGAGCAAAGAATAAAGAATTAAAAGCCTCCAATCTAAAACTAAAGGAAGATATTAAAAATCTATTGATTGAGAAAGAGAGCATTGAAAATGTTAACACCATTGATCTAGAAAACAAAAATTCAAAACTTAGCATTGAAAATAAAACGGCAAAAACACTAATTAAGGAATTGAATCTAAAAGTTAAATCTCTACTCAATAATAATACCTCACTTGCACAAAATGTTGAATCCCTTAAAAAGGACAAGGAAGAACTAGTTAAAGAAAATTTGAATCTTAAGAATGAGGTACATAAGTACAAACCAATTGTTGAAAAATTTACACAAAGCTCTGAAAAATTAAATCTTATTCTTTCAAATCAAAGAGCTGTTTTTAATAAAGCCGGATTAGGATATAAAACTAACAAGCAACAAAAGTATCTAAAGAATTTCTTTGTGAAAGCAAAAGATGTCAAAACTGAAAAACCTACATGCTTTCATTGTAAAAAGGGTGGACATAAAGCCTACTCTGATATTCAAAGAAAGATCCAAACTAACAAGAGTACATTTGTAAAAGCTAAAAACATAACTAAAGTATGAGTGCCTAAGGGAACCAACTACACTAACCACGAAGGACCCAAGAAGACTTGGGTACCTAAGAGCCTCACATAATCATTTTGCAGGTATGCCTTGCAGCCGGGAATAAAAAGAGAATGTGGTATCTTGATAGTGGTTGCTCAAGGCATATGACCGGTGACAAGAGTCTCTTCGTCACCTTAAAATCAAAAGAAGGAGGAGTAGTCACATTTGGAGACAATGCTAAAGGTCAAATAATTGGTGTTGGTAAAATCTCCATATCACCCTCCTCTTTTATTGACAATGTATTGTTAGTTAATGGACTAAAACATAATTTATTAAGTATAAGTCAATTTTGTGACAAGGGCTTTAAAGTGTCATTTGAATCATCACTATGCATAATTAGTAGTCCAATTGACAATGAGATCATACTCACAGGACATAGGCATGGAAATGTTTACATGGTAGATCTTGATGATCTCACCATGAAGGATGGCCAATGTCTTGTAGCCATGGATCCCAAAGTCAATGAGACTAGTTGGTTATGGCATCGTAGGTTAGGACATGCTAGCATGGATTTAATTTCTAAATTGATTACAAAAGATCTAGTCAAAGGACCACCAAAGATAGATTTTGAAAAGAACAAAATTTGTGCTGCATGTCAATTAGGGAAACAAACGAGAAGCTCTTTCAAGCCTAAAAACATAGTCTCAACAACAAAACCCTTAGAACTAATTCACATGGATTTATTTGGACCCACTAGAACTGCTAGTCTAGGGGGTAAGAGATTTGGTCTTGTAATTGTTGATGATTTTTCACGCTTTGCATGGGTTTCATTTCTTGCACATAAAGATGAGTCCTTTCCCGCTTTTATCAAGTTTCATAATAGAGTTTCGAATGAACTCAATCTTAAACTAAAAGCAATTAGGAGTGATCATGGTACCGAGTTTGAAAATCAGCACTTTGAAAAGTTTTGTGACGAAAATGGTATCAATCACAATTTCTCGGCCCCTAGGACACCCCAACAAAATAGGGTGGTAGAAAGGAAGAATCGCATACTAGCAGATATGGCTCGTACCATGTTGTGTGAATCGGATCTACCAAAATATTTTTGGGCTGAAGCAATAAATACTGCATGTCACATTTTAAACTGTGCATTAGTTAGATCTATTTTAAAGAAAACACCTTATGAGCTAATAAAAAATAAGAAGCCCAATATAAGTTACTTTCATGTGTTCGGTTGTAGGTGTTTTATTTTAAACAATGGAAAGGACAATCTAAGCAAATTTAGTGCTAAATCAGATGAGAGGATCTTCTTAGGTTATTCCTCATCTAGTAGAGCATACAGGGTCTTCAACAAGAGAACTCTCGTTGTTGAAGAATCCATTCATGTTGTTTTTGATGAAGCTAATGGAGATTCTTCTAGAAAAGAAGAAGATGGTGATGCAGGTATACTTGAAGACCGAATGAAGGAATTCTTCATACAAGACAAACAACATGAGGATGAGATCAAAGAAGATACAATTCAGCAAGATGAAGAAGATCAACCTCCATTGAGAAATCAAGATCTTCCTAAGGAATGGAGGTATGCACATGGTCATCCAAAGGATCTAATTCTTGGTGATCCCTCACAAGGGGTAAGGACAAGATCCTCTCTAAGAAATACTAGTAATTATCTTGCTTTCGTTTCACAAATAGAGCCTAAATCACTAGAAGAAGCCGAAAAAGATGTTAATTGGATGAATGCTATGCAAGAGGAATTAAACCAATTTGAAAGAAATGAAGTTTGGACTTTAATGAAAAGACCCCCTAATGTTTCAATTATAGGCACCAAATGGGTATATAGAAATAAACTAGATGAAGATGGAGTAGTAATAAGAAACAAAGCTAGGCTAGTGGCCAAAGGCTATAATCAGGAGGAAGGAATAGATTTTGATGAAACTTTTGCTCCTGTTGCTAGGTTAGAGGCTATTAGACTACTTTTGGCATATGCATGCTTCATGGACTTTAAACTCTATCAAATGGATGTAAAAAGTGCATTTCTAAATGGTTATATAATGGAGGAAGTTTATGTAGGACAACCTCCAGGCTTTGAAAATCACTTACATCCAGATTACGTTTATAAATTGCATAAAGCATTGTATGGGCTTAAGCAAGCTCCTAGGGCATGGTATGAAAGATTAAGTAATTTTCTAATTGAAAATAAATTTAAGAGAGAAAATGTAGACAAAACCCTCTTCATTAAAAGAAAAGGAAATGACTTATTGCTTGTGCAAATTTATGTGGATGATATAATTTTTGATGCTACTAATGATAGTCTCTGTCAAGAGTTTGCCAAGCTTATGCAGGGAGAATTTGAAATGAGCATGATGGGTGAGCTCAACTTCTTCCTTGGGCTACAAATAAAACAATCAGAGGAAGGCATCTTCATCAGTCAATCCAAATATATCAAGGAAATGTTGGAAAAATTCAAGATGAAGGATGCAAAGGAAATTAGCACACCCATGGGCTCAAGTTGCAAGCTTGACAAAGATGAAAAAGGTAAAAGATAGACTGCAAATTGTACAGAGGTATGATAGGCTCTTTACTTTACCTTACTGCTAGTAGGCCAGATATATTATTCAGTGTTTGCATGTGTGCTAGATACCAAGCATGTCCTAAGGAATCACACTTGCAAGCTGTTAAAAGAATTTTTAGATATCTAGTAGGGACATCTAATGTAGGCTTATGGTATTCTAAACAATCTGACATAAATTTAATTGCTTATTCCGATGCTGATTTTGCCGGGTGCAAACTCGACAGAAAAAGCACAAGTGGCACATGTCAATTCTTGGGTGCTAATTTGGTTTCTTGGTTTAGCAAGAAACAGAATTCAGTCGCCTTGTCCACAGCTGAGGCTGAGTACATTGCAGCTGGAAGCTGTTGTGCCCAAGTTCTTTGGATTAAGCAACAACTTGAAGACTTCGGTATCAAAATGGACAACATACCAATTAAATGTGATAATACAAGTGCAATCAATTTAAAAAAAATCCTGTCCAACACTCTAAATCAAAGCAAATAGAAATTAGGCATCACTTTATTAGGGATCATGTGCTGAAAAATGATGTGATGATTGAATATGTATGTACTGAAAATCAATTGGCCGATATCTTTACAAAGCCCCTTTATAAAGATAGGTTCAACTTCTTAAGGAATGCTTTGAGCTTGTATGATCCTAGCAAATAAATTCAACGTGTATTGCAATGCTTTGCTACTCAAGCTAGTAATCCACCTCAAGGTCAACATAAGTGAAAGCATGAATCCATCTAAGCTAAATGACGAACTGTTTGACTTTCCGGAGGATGGTTACCCTCCCTTGGACTCTTCATAGAGATATTTTCAGAGCCTATTTCATAGGTATTCGAAATTTGGTCAAACACTCCTCATTTCAACATTAATAATTCAAAAATCATTATCAAACCTCTATAGGATGTATTATTAAGGGGGAGGATCACAAACAAACTCATTCTGTATTCACCAAAAGAAATCATATTGATTAGTGTGATTAAATGAAACAAATTAGGAAAAGATAAAAATCAGTCTGAAATTTTTCAGTGCCGGAGACGTCTCTGGCAAATCGCAGAGACGTCCCCCCGGCGAGACGTCTCGCCTTAGTCGCGGAGACGTCTCGGGGACCGAACGAGGGTTTTTAAAATAAGTCGAAACAGCTCAAGCCGACCCGAGCTATACCTTTCATCTCCGACAAAAACAAAAACCCTAGCCTCCATTTTCTCTCCAACACAAACCCTAGCCTCTTTCTCCTCATTTCCCTAGGTTTCCCATTCAATGGCACCTAAAAGAGCTAGGAGGACTGGTGGGAGGCGTCCTAGGGCAGCGACCGACGGTGAGGAACGGAGGGAAGAGCCTTCCGCGCCGTCTCCTCCGGTTGCTCCGCCAACCATGACCATTTTCTGTGCGAATCGCACAGTAACCACTGGGAGGTACATAGATTTCCATTTTCTAGATAGTGAGGGGTTCTCTATTGGAGAGAGACTCCATGCCCAAGGGTGGGAATTTCTTTGTACACTCAATACTTCAACCTACCCCAGCCTAGTTAGAGAACTATTTAGCCATATGGCCTTAGGGGACTTAGGGTACACTGCATATGTTCGGGGGACGTTGGTAGAAATTAATGAAGATGTCCTATCTAGCGTCTTGCAAATCCCTAAGGACGGTGAGGCTCCGACCTCACATCCCCAAAGGAAAATAGCCCTAAACTTGCTTTTAGGACGAGAGGACTGCGGCCCTCTCGATGTGGTTAACTCCCAAGACCTAAATGCCGAGATGAGACTCCTTTTGAGTATTGTCAACCGAGTCTTATTCCCTAAAACCGGCCGCTTCGATTTTGTTTCGGAGCGAGACCTAGTTATCATGCACCACATCCTACTAGGGATTCCCCTAAACCTCCCTAGACTTATGTTGAACTACATTGCTACATGTCATAGGTATTCTAGGTTTAGCATACCTTATGGGATGATCCTTACCCTACTCTTCAAACATTTCAAAGTACCCATTCCAGAAAATGAGCCTGCAAAACCCTTGAGAAACACCGACTATTATAATGAGAGCACAATGCGTAGAATGGAGTTTCACAAGGTAGATGGGTCATGGGTCAAGGTACCAAAGAGAAAAGCTCAAACCCTAGAGCCTGAGATCCCACTTCAGGAGCCTGACCACCACTCTCCTCCACATAGTCACATGGACTTTCCTGATGTACCCTCCAGCTCAGCTGGACCTTCCACATCCATGCCACCACCTCCTCCAGTCAGTGGGCCCTACTCTCTATCAGAAGACCAGATGCGCACTTTAGCATCTGTTATTTGCCAGCAGATGAGGGAGGAGATGAGATCGATGATCTCTACTGAGTTGGCCCCCATCAGAGCTTCACATGAAGGGATTCTACAAGAGCTGAAGGAAATTAGAGCTCAGATAGAAGCTACAGCGCAAGAACTAGTTAGTGTGAATGCCACCCAAGCCTTCAGATCAATTGAGCTACAAGACAGCTTGAGGACCATTTCAAATAGCCTTCAAGAACTGACAAGCCCTGGAGGTAATGTGGGCACTGTGGTTGCCCAACTTCGAGGAAGAATTGAAAGGGCAAGCATTGAATTTGAAGCACTAGTGGCAGCCTTTCATCAGTCCCAGGGAGAGCAGTTCAAAACATTACTAGATTCCATCAATGCATTTATAGATGCAGCTTGTAGGGCTTATGAGCAACGTCGCCGATGAGGGACATTTTGTAGACATCTAGGGTTCTTCTTTTGTAAACCCTAGGCTCATTTTGAAACACTTTTTGTATTAGAAATCAATACTTGTAATGATTTCCTCTTTTAACTTTGTAATGACCTCAAAGGTTTACAATGATACATGAATGACACACAATTTCTTTTGAAACCTTGTGTACATTGTTGCTAACTCTGTGTATGTGATTCTGTGATTGTGTATGTGATTCTGTGATGTGCCATAAAAATCTCATAACATACCTTAAATGTTCAAATTTGACATAATTTATCAATGCATATAAAACAGGGGGAGAAAAGAGGAGTCTGAAATGAATTTCAAAACAAAGGGGGAGTAAAATGAATGCAGAATTCATTAATAGAAATAACTTGAATATCCTTGAGTGGTTCATGGTAATATGCTGAATTTTACTAGAACTTGAGTTTTAAGTACCTAAGGATAATTTGTCCCCTTCATTGTTGATGACAAAAAGGGGGAGTAGAACCAATATGGATATTGGATATATTGGAATGCAAAATTTATGGTGGAATGCAAAATTGAAGAATTAGAAGAGATAAAATTGAAGAATATTGGCTTTAAGATAATTGCCCTTCTGGAAAAGAAAGGGGGAGTCAAAAAGAACTTAGCTTTCAATTATCTTGAACATCAATATTTCATTTTAACTTGATTCAAATTCAGTTGATATGCTAAAATTGCTTAAGAGCTATTAAGATCAATCTTATGCATAAGGATAGAAATGAAAGTTGACTATTTTGAATTATGCACACTGTATCTAGCTCTAATCAAAACATTATACTTGTACATCTGATCAAATACTGTGTATATGTTTAAATTTCGAATTTTGCATATACTCAGTGTTTTGTCATCATCAAAAAGGGGAAGATTGTTGACCCCCTAATGGATTTTGATGAATACAAAACACTAGAGTATAATTCCATTTATCTTAACAATTTACTTGAGGATTTCATGTGTTTAATTAAGAATATTGTTAAGAAATGTCTAGGCAAGTTTCCATAATTTTATGAATTTATTGAAGAATTTTTGAGCTGAAGAAAACAGATCAGGGACAGCCGAGACGTCTCCGGGTTGTCTTAGAGACGTCTCTGGCACAAACAGGAAGAACTGGCATGACTGGAGACGTCCCCGGCACCTGCCGAGTCGTCCCCGCGATAGCGGAGTCGACTCTCTCAGTAGCGGAGTCGACTCTCTCAAAGGCGGCAGAAAGGCCGATTTCAAGTGATATGCGCGAGTCGTCTCCACAGTAAGCGGAGTCGTCCCCGCAAGTAAAAAGTAAACCTCCCGAGTCGTCCCCGAGGTAGCGGAGTCGGCTCTCTCAGGGTTTTCCAGAGGATGTCTTTTTCGGTGTTAAGGCAGCGGAGACGTCCCCTGAAAGAGCGGAGTCGACTCTCTCAGAGAATTCCAGAAGACATGTTTTTCGAAAATATAACAGCGGAGTCGACCCCGAAGCAGCGGAGTCGTCCCCATGCAAAAAGCGCAAACAAGCCGAGACGTCCCCATAAAGCGCCGAGTCGACCCCAAACAACGTCAAAAGTAAAATCTTACAGCCGAGACGTCTCGCGTTGAAGCGGAGACGTCTCCGGAGCGCCTGGGACGCGACTGACACCTTTTTGCAGGATGTTTTGAATTTCAAATCTCTTTAACTTTATCTCTAACGGCTATATTTGCTTTTTGGGCTATAAAAGGGACCTCTTAAGTGCTTCTCAACAACTTCTCACCAACCCAACACAAGATCATTCAAGAGAGAAGCAAGAGAGAGAGGTTCAAGGGAGTTAGTGCATTCAAGTGAAGAAATCAAGTGCCTTCAAGCTTTCCAACTGATTTCAAGCTCAACTACTCTCTTCCGCTCGGGATTCAAAGCTCACACTCAAGCCAACGCGATCCACATCGGAAGAACCATCATCTCCCACGCTTCCAACGGCTAAAAGGGTTCTTCCGGGTTCTATTGCTTATCATTGTTATATTTGCTTATTTAGAGCTTTTAAATCCTTGTAAAACTTTTTCAATATTGTGCTTGTTCCAGTCAAGGGACTTGGAACAAGGGAAAGGCGTCCCAAGCCTAGGTTAAATTGGGGGTTATAGGGTTCGTTATTAGCCCGGTGTAAAACAACGAGTTGGGTAGTACACTCGCAAAACTACCGGACTGTAATCTTGGATTATAGTGGAAATTCCCAAAGGTGCTTTGGGGAGTGGATGTAGGAGCAGTGGAAGCTCCGAACCACTATAAAACCTCGTGTTTGTGATTGACTATTCTCATTCCTCCATCTTTACTTTAGTTCATACATCTGCGTGTTTTATTTTTTAAATAGTCAAAAAGTTTTAAAACACCCAATTCACCCCCCTCTTGGGTGACCATCTCTGGGCAACAATTTCATACTCTTAGTATCAGCTGTAGCACTCTTAAGTATCAGCTTGAGTATGAGCTAGTTAGTGCCCCTGAATATAAGCTTTTGTGGCCTGAAATGTAATTTTATTATGTCAAAAGCATCATAAACATGACATAGCTAGCACCAATTAGCAAGAATTTTCATTCACTACACTCTTAGGTTATTACATATAGACTCTGAAAATTTATAAGTGATACGCAGACCCAACATGTTTACAATAGTAGCAGTTAGACCCAAATGTTTATACAATAGTAATATTTAGTCCCTCCAAAAGTTTATTGTATACATATTTATACCATAAAAGCAACCTGGGTTCACTAGTGATTCCATGATATTAGAAAAGTTATAACACATCATTCTATCTTTAGACATGAGAGATAACTGTTAGAAGTATGCCCTAGAAGCCAACGTGGCTGACGCATATTTGTAATCTGGGGCATAAATTTGTAATTTGACACTTATTAATAAATAAGATTGGTCAATTTATTTTTCATTCATGTTTGTATGTGTCCGTGAATCGTCCAAGAAATTAATAGATGATGACACATAATTTCAAAGAGTTGAGAATTTGAGGCATGTGTCATTAGAGATTAATTTCTAAATGCTCCTGATCGATGGATCCATCACGAGGGACGGTGATCGATCCGCTGAGATTAGTGCACAGATCACTTAGTCGGATGGACGAGTCTCGAGTCTACGGTGTAGAGACACTGGAGTGATTATGCGAGTACTTGTTAGAGAACAAGGTACTGAGCGTGACCAAAGATAGTAGTCACATGGATGTCTATCCACTCGTCAGTGACTACTTATGCTGCAGTTGTATGACTGGTCCTTTGACCTGCGATGCCTCAGCTATTCACTGTGAGTTGCTGTAGTTTGACGAGCATGTGAACTTGGGCCCTAGTCATTCGGGTCCTTGTAGTGCGAATTGGCTGCAGTAGGTTCATTTTGGAATAGGGTTGCATCTAGATGGGATCTATCAACCTTGATAGATTAGGAGTGATCCTATGTGATTTATGAGACTGAGTTCGATAAATTTCTGGCCAGATATTTTGGAAAAAGAGTTTTTCATATCTCGAACTGGAAGTCGTATAAATTTGATATATGACAGACGATGGGGTTTGACGAGATATCCATAACCTCCATCACGTCGGGATCCATGATAGAGGGACTGTATCATATGCTAACTGCACCAAAAGATTCAAATATTCCATTCTGCTGGGTTGCCACCACATACTGCTAGGTGTCACTAGTGGATTGTGAGACTCAAAGGCATTCACTTGGTGATCAGTGAACCCTAAGAGTAGAACTGAAATCGTTTCAGTTCACTGAAAGGAGTTTCAGTGATATTGAGATGGAGATCTCAATATTTCTCACTACCAGTCAGAATAGAACCTACGGGATCACACACATAAAGGATTTAATTAGTCAGACTATCATAATTGTGATTTGGAATCATAATAGAAATCAATCATCAATATGATTGGTGATTGAATTAACCCACTAAGTGTTAGTGAGTTAATAGAAGAAGAATTAACTGGAATTGATTGCAATTGGATTGCAATTGGGCTGATTTAATGAGCCAAATCAAATTGGGTTCGACCCAAATTAATTTGGGTTCATGATTGGGCCAATTTGATTAAACCAAGGTTTGTGCAGATTTTAAAAACCACATGTCGTCGTAGGATGAATATGACTTAAGTCATGTTCACACTATGCGGACTTTAAAGTCCACATGGCGTCGTAGGATGCATGCTCCCAAATTAATTAATTCTCCTAATAAGATTAGGAATCCTAATGTGATTAGAAAATTAATCAATTGATTAAATAGACACATGTTATGCATCTATGAATACAAGGATTGGACACTTGGCATTAATCCAAGGGTGGGTTATAGTCCCATACTCCTAATAAGATTAGGAGGAGCCCTAAACCCAATCTATAAAAGGGTAGCAAGGGAGAAGTTATGAATTAATTCTCTCCTCTTCCTCTCCACGCCTCCTCTTCTTTCTTCCTCCTTCTCCACGGCAGCAAGGGGTCTTCATCCTCCTCTTCTTCCATGGTAGCAAGGTAAGAAAGATCCACGTGCAAGGTTCCTCCTTCCTCTTCCTCCATCGCGAGCAAGGTTGAAGAAGAAAGGGTTCTTCTTTAAGGAGGTATGTTGCATATTTTTATCTTCTAATCTATATGATAGTCATGAGAGGTCTTTGCAAGGAGCTAGCACTCCGGTAAGACCCTATCTCAGATGATTAGATCCTCGTGTGGATACCTGTAGAGGCCGGACAATTGTGTGGCTTAAACAGGAACCTAGATAGATCATCAGGCTGCGGTGTTCTTCACCCGCAGAATTTTTGAAGATGAGATCTTCAAATTAATTTTGTCTGATTTTAGTTTCAGTTTTATGAATCTTAATCAACCTTCCTCAGATCCTAATCTTTCCTTCCTAATGAATTCAAAGATCTTCTGGATTTGGATCCAGAAAAATTTTTGAATTCTATGATCCGAGGCGCGTTAATGCGATGAACGACGTTCCGTTCGAATTCCGCTGCGAACGTCGCATCGAACGGGGCGTAACGGCAGGAGTGGTATCAGAGCCATAGTTCTAGGAAGCATGATTAGGACCTAAGGATTGATTACCACATTTTTAATCTGATTTTTAAAGGAATTATGCTTGCTGGATTTTCTGCGTGCTGAAATTTCAGGTTGCTGAAATTTTCAGCATGCAGATTTTTATTTGCTATGATCTTGCAAATTATTTTAGAATTGCAATTAAATTACAATGTTTTAAATCAAGTAATGTATGATCTGAAATCCAGAGAATAGCATAATAGGTTTAAAATTTTAGATCTGAAAATATACATGAGATGCATATGGTAATCATAATGTTCATACTTGTTTAAGGTTATGTTTAAAATAATGTATGCATGGGATGTATGTATTAGTTAAACAAAAATTTATTTGCATGAGATGTAAATAAAATCCTTAAACAATAGGACATTTACATAAGATGTAAACTGAAACAATTATGTCATTTACATAAGATGTAATCACATAATATATGAAAGGATTTCATAATTACATAGGATGTAAATCTGAACCAACGTGACATTTACATAAAATATAAATCGAATGACATATGGTATGGGGTAGATGGTTACATTAGATGTAAATCCCAAGAGACCTAAAACCTCTCTAAATCAATCGAGAGTGAACGATGTTAGAAGTATGCCCTAGAAGCCATGTGTCATTGGTGATTAATTTCTGAATTGCTCCTGATCGATGGATCATCACGAGGACGGTGATCGATCCGCTGAGATTAGTGCACAGATCGCTTTCTTTGATAGACGAGTCTTGAGTCCACAGTGTGGCGACACTGGAGCAATTGTGCAAGTGCTTGTTAGAGAACAAGGGTACTGAGCGTGACCATAGCAAGTAGTCACTTGGATGTCTATCCACTCGTCAGTGACTTACTTGATGCTGCAGTTGTATGACTGGTCCTTTGACCTGCGATGCATCGGCTATTCATAGTGAGGTTGCTGTAGTTTGACGAGCACATAAACATGAGCCCTAGCCAATTGGGTTCTTGTGGTGCAGATTGGCTGCAGTAGGTTCATTGTAGAAGTATGGGCGCATCTAGATGGAATCTATCGATCTTGATAGGTTAAGAGAGATCCTATGTGATTTATGAGACTGAGTTCGTAAATCCTCGGCCGGGGTAGTATGTACAGTGGAAAAGGAGTTTTCCATTCTCGAACTTAAGTCGAATAAATCTTGACATATGACAGACGATGGGGTTTGACGAGTTATCCATGACCTCCGTTCTATAGGGATCCATGATAGAAGGACTGTATCACACGATAACTGCACCTAGAGGTTCATCATTCTATTCTGCTGGGTAGCCACTACATACTGCTAGGTGTCACTGGTGGATGGTGAGACTCACGGGGACCATCTTGATGGCCGATGATCCCCGGTGAGTTGAGTTGGAATTGTTCCAACCCATTGAAAGGAGTTTTCAATGATATTGTGATAGATATCGCAATATATCTCACTACCAGACAGAATAGAACCTATGGGGTCATACACATTAGAGGTATTGACCGATCCGATGGTTGAATTGTGATTTGGAATCACAAATAATTTATAATTATCAATTTGATTGATAATTGGTAAATCCACTAACAGTTAGTGAGTTGAAGAAGGAATAATTGCAATTTAATTGAATTTAATTGAATTAATTAGATTTAATTAATTGGACTTGATCATATTAAATACGAGTCCTACTTGCAGTAGGATTTCTAGAATCCTAATTAGATTAGGACTTCAAATTAAATTAAAGTCCTACTTGGAGTAGGATTTCTAAAGTCCTAATTGAATTAGGACTGAAATTTAATAAGTCCTAATTAGATTAGGATTTCTTAAGTCCTAATTAATTTTAATCTAATTAATTAAAAGACTCCTAATTGGATTAGGATTGAAGAGTTCGATTGAGTCATGGTTCAATTGAATCCTAATTAGATTAGGATTTGAAGGAAAAAGGAAATGGGTGCACTCAATCCTCTTTGGAAGAGGATTAGACCCACCTTGTACATTGTTAGATGTATGCCCTAGAAGCCAATTTTGGCTGACACATTATTAATTCTGGGACATAATTTGTATTTGACTTTATTATTATTGAATAAATAAAAGGCATCTTTTTCATTCATATTGTTTATGTGTCTATGAATCGTCCAAGAATTAATAAGATGATGATGCATATTCTTAAGAGTCAAGAATTTGAGCCATGCATCATTGGTGATTAATTTCTGAATTCTCCTGATCGATGGATCATCACGAGGGCGATGATCGATCCGATGAGATCAGTGCACACATTACTTCCTTATGGATGGACGAGACTCGAGTCCATAGTGTGGCGACATTGAAGTAATATTGCAGGTGCTTGTTAAGAACAAGGGTACTGAGCGTGACCAATACAAGAAGTCACTTGGATGTCTATCCACTCGTCAGTGACTTGCTTGATGTTGCAGTAGTGTGACTGGTCCTTTGACCTGCGGTGCTTTGGCTACTCACAGTAAGGTTATTGTAGTTTGACTGCACACATACATGGTCTCTAGCCATATGGGTCCATGCAGTGTAGATTGGCTGCAGTAAGTTCACTGTAGGAGTAGGGTATGCACCTATAAGGAATCTATCGACCTTGATAGATAAGGAGAGATCCTATGTGATTTATAAGACTGAGTTTTTAAGACCTCGGCCGGGGCAGTATGCACAGTGGAGAAAGAGTTTTCCACTCTCGAACTTAAGTCGAATAAATCTTCACATATGACAGACGATGGGGTTTGACGAGTTGTCCATGACCTCCGTCCTGTAGGGATCCACGATAGTAGGACTGTATCACATGATAACTGCACCTAGAGGTTCACCATTCTATTCTGCTGGGTAGCCACTACATGCTGCTAGGTGTCACTGGTGGATGGTGGGACTCATAGGGATTATCTTGATAATCGATAAACCCTAATGAGTTGAGTTGGAATCGTTCCAACCCATTGAAAGAAGTTTTCAATGATATTATGATAGAGATCGCAATATATCTCACTACCAGTCAGAATAGAACCTATGGGGTCACACACACTAGAAGTATTGACCGATCCGATGGTTGAAAAGTGATTATGAATCACGAGTAATCAATTCGATTGATAATAAGTTGAAGAAGGAACAATGGGAATTGATTAATTGGACTTAAAACACAAATCCTACTTAGAGTAGGATTCCTAGAGTCCTAATTGGATTAGGACTGGAAATCCTATTTGGAGTAGGACTGGGATTCCTACTTGGAGTAGGATTCCTACAATCCTAATTAGATTAGGATTTTGAATTCATCTTTGGATTCCTACTTAGAATAGGATTCCTAGAAATCCTAATTGGATTAGGACTTCGGATTCAAATAAGAGTCCTAATTAGATTAGGACTAAAATTAAATATGTCCTAATTTGGATTAGGGTTTCTTAAGTCACAATTAATTATTAATCTAATAAATCAATAAGACTTCTAATTGGATTAGGATTGAAGAGTTCAATTGAGTCAAAATTGATTTAAGTTCTAATTGGATTAGGACTTACCTAGATTGGATCCAAATTGGTTCACCCTTGGGCTAAGCCTAATTGGATTAGGGCTTGACCACATTAGGGCATTCCAAACCCTACTTAATGTGGATTAGGGTTTACCAAGAGGGAGGGGCGCAAGCCCCTCCCCTTTTGCTTTCTTGGTGCGGCATGAAGAGAGGGGGCCGGCGCCCCCTCTTAGGAGACTAGTCTAGGGCTCCTAATTTGTAGGAGCCCTAGATGGCTATAAAAAGAGGGCAAAGGGGGCCGGCGCCCTAAGTGTTTTTCTTCACCTTGCAGCCGTGGCCTCCCTCTCCTCCTTCTCCATCTTCAGCCGCAAGCAAGGGATCAAAAGAAAGTGATTGGCGGCCCTCCTCCTTCCTTGTTTTTCTTCTTCCAACGCAAGGAAAACAAAAGGGCTGCAGTCAGGCTTTGGTTCTTCTTCAAGATCCCTTCTTCTTCTTCCTCCTCCCAAGCACAATCAAGGGTTGATTGAAAGGGAGGAAATCAGCCAACAAAAGTTATCCCTGCAAGGGAGCTAGCACCCCGGGGAGATAGAGAGCTTGGATCGGTTCCTGCTTCGTGTGGATACCCGTAGAGGCCGGGCACTTGAACGGCTTCAAGCGAACCTTCATCCTAAAACCACGAACTCCAGTTTGCGGTGATCATCTACCCGCACAAGGTGAAGATCTGATCTTCTAATTAGATTAAAAGTTTTTAATCCTTATCTATCTACGAACGGTTTTTGAACAACGTTCATGCGATGAACGGTTGATCCCGCACATGCCCCTTCCGCTGCCATCTGATTTTATTTTTGAAATATCAGCGGCATGGGCGGGTCCTAACAGTGGTATCAGAGCCTAGGCATCGTAGATTAAGATAAGGATTAATTATTAATAGGCTTATTAGATCTGAAAATTGAATGATCATGCATGCTGAAAATTTTCTGCATGCAGATTTTTTCTAGGGTGCTGATTTTTGCGTGCTGATTTTTATGTGATAAAAAGATGATTCTAATTGCATTGTTAATGGGATTACAAAGTTTAGAATCATGATTAGCATGATCAGCAACCTATGTCATAAGATAATCAATTAGTTTTCAGATCTGAAAATTATAATTGCTGCATGTGGTGATGATCATAGGATTCAAACCCTTTTGGTATCAAATGTAATGACCTGCGATGTGATCTGTAATGTCATGTAATTTTTCAGATGCTTGCATGCATCTTATTTAATATTTTAAGAGGCCTGCGTGCCTCCTAAAAGAAAGATATAATTTATTTTTATTTTTATTTTATATCTAGTTGTATTTCTGTGATGTGATGTACGTCAACGATCAAGTCGAAGATCATGCATGAGATGAGCAGGGGTCTAAGCGGTTGATGGCGATTGGATCAAGAGTTGGTCAAGGATCGAATCAAGGAGGCTTGGAACTAATTCAAGAGTTGAAGACCAGTTGATCGATTGACGTGCATGTGCTTGTAATACGACCTAACTAGAATCCATGATCATCACCTATTTAAAGTTTAGCTTTAATTATTGCTGTGATTATAACTGCCTGCAATGTGCCGTTTGCATGTGATGTGAATGAGAGTCGGGTAGATAGGTTTACATGTGATGTAGCAAACCCAATTGAGACCTAAATTAAAACCTCCTCAATCAAGTCAAGAGTGAACCGACATGAGCAAGTCATATTAGATTAATTGATCTAATTGATGTCTAGGAAAGCATGAAAGGTAGTTACATAATTAGGACCTTACTCTCTAAGTAAGGAGAGCCTCCCACCTGCTTACCTGGCCAATTATTCGATTACCTCTTATGAAGAGCTCAAGTTGCAAACACTAAGACCTGATTAACCAATATTAAGTCAATAGGTCTTCCACTGTAGTAGAGCTGCTAAGGTCTTTCTGATGTTGATTTGTCTCGGCTGGATACAGTGGTCAAGTTGTATCGGGGGGCTGGACCTCTCTATAGACATGAGATGTTGTAGGGTAAAGGTGGGGTTGGGCACCAATAACTGTTAGGTGAGGGCCCAATGACGACTTTATTCCTACGGTTGTACGGTGGGTCTGACTTAACTAAGAAATGGGACCAATAACTGTTAGGTGAGATTTTCATGGCTTAGAGACCAAGTTGCACTGCAACATGCTTGAGAAGCATTGTACAAGAGTTGTACATTCATCAATCTATGTGTCACCAATAACTATTAGGTGAGGTGGCATGTAAATCGGTGGGACCGCAGTACCCACTAGAAACCCTAGTCGTATGGGATTTCCATTTTTCTACCAGGGGAGTGTGAGGAATTCGAGAAAATAGTGGGAGTTACATTTGTTCTAAAAGACCTTAGAACAGATTAGGATCAAGTACAAAAGTCTAACTAGAATCTTTACTCTCTGCAGATCATAATGTCAGCCTCAAACCCTTTGACCCGTATTCTTGAGACCAACCGATTGACCGGTACCAATTACAGAGACTGGCTTAGGAATCTCAAAATTGTTCTGAGTTGCGAGAAAATAGGCTATGTGCTCGACAATGACATCCCCGCATTACTAGCATGTCCGACCGCTGATCAGCGTACGATGCATGAGAAGTGGACAGACGATGACACTAGGGTCAAGTGCTATATCATGGCATCCATGTCCAATGAACTACAATGCCAGCATGAAAATATGAAGACTGCTAGGGACATACTGGCACACCTGCAAGAGTTGTATGGTGAGCAGAGTCGCATAGCTCGTTTTGAAGTGTCCAAGAGGCTCTTCAAAACAAAGATGCGCGAGGGGCAGTCCGTCCATGATCACGGTCTGACTATGATCAAGGACCTTGAGGAGCTTGAGAAGCTCGGTATGAACATGCACAAGGAATTGCAAGTTGATCTGATCCTTCAATCCCTTCCTAATTCATTTGGTCAGTTTATAGTAAACTACCACATGAATAAGATTGAATGCACTAAGACTGAACTGACAAATATGTTGGTAACTGCTGAGGGAGCCTTGAAAGGTTCAAGGGGCAATGTTCTTGCTGCTAAGTTGACTTCTGGTTCCAAGAGAAAGTCTGCTTGGAAGAAAAAGAAGCTTGCTAAGAAGCAGAAGAAAGACAAGAAGCCAAAGAAGGAAGTTCAAAAGAAAAGAGCCAATGACAAAGGAAAATGTTTCCACTATAATGTCGACGGCCACTGGAAGAGGAACTGTCCTTCATACCTCGAGAGCCTGAAGAACAAGAAAGGTGACATACCTTCAGAAGGTATAGACTTGCTCATAATTGAAACTAATCTAACGGTTTCTTCTACTTCTAGTTGGGTTATAGATTCTGGTTCTAGTGCTCATCTGTGCACTACCATGCAGGGTCTAAAGAAAAGTAGAAGGCTGGCGGAAGGTGCAGTAACCCTTCGGGTTGGCAACGGGGCAAAAGTTGCTGCTGTGGCTGTGGGCACCTACCATCTGCGACTACCGTCTGGTTTTAGTTTATTACTTAGAGACTGCTATTATGTACCTGCTGCTAGCAGAAATTTGATTTCTATTTCATGTCTAGCACAGGAAGGTCATGTTTTTACATTTGACAAAGACTGCTGTTCTATTTATTTCAGAAATAAAATAGTCGCACGTGGTTTTATGATTGACAGTCTTTATCATTTGCATATGGATGTATCTGTAAATGTGTCTGAGCAAGAAGTGAGTGCCAAAGGATCCAAGAGATTCAGGGATGAGATAAACCAAAAATATTTGTGGCACCTCAGGCTTGGCCATATTGGAGAGGACAGAATGAACAAAATGGATAAAAATGGGCTTCTCTGCTCATTGACTTCCGAGTCATATCCAGTTTGCGAGTCCTGTCTTCAAGAAAAAATGGCCAGATTGCCCTTTGTAGGACATGGGGAGAGGACCACTGAAATACTTATCCTGGTACATACAGATGTATGTGGCCCATTCGATGTGCTAGCCAAGGGACGTTATTCGTACTTCATTACCTTTACCGATGATTATTCACGGTATGGGTATGTGTATCTTATGAAACACAAATCTGAATCTTTTGAAAAGTTCAAAGAGTTCAGAAATGAAGTAGAAAAACAAACTGAAAAACTCCTTAAGGCTCTTCGATCAGATCGAGGAGGAGAATACTTTAGTGGAGAATTCCGGGACTATCTCAAGGACAATGGCATAGTCTCACAATGGACTCCTCCGGGTACACCTCAACTCAACGGGGTGTCAGAGAGGAGAAATCAGACTCTATTGGATATGGTCCGGTCCATGATGAGCTTCACTGATCGACCGATGTTTCTTTGGGGAGATGCCTTACTTACCGCAGTATATCTACTTAATAGAGTTCCTTCTAAATCCGTTCCTACCACACCGTATGAGATATGGCATGGTAAGAAACCAAGTCTTGGTCATCTCAAGATTTGGGGATGTCCGGCCCACGTCAAAAGACTACAGGCGGACAAACTAGAGGCTAGGACCATAAGTGCTCGTTTTATAGGATATCCTAAAGAGTCATTAGGATACAATTTTTACATCTCAGAGGATCACAATGTGTTTGTGAGCCGTCATGCCATCTTCTTGGAAAACCAGTTTATCCTTGATAGAGGCAGTGGGAGGAAAATTGAGCTTGAAGAGAAAGTCTCTGAAAAGCAACGAGTCATGGATTCTATCGAACCCATTAATATAGAGCCAGTACACGATGTCCCTCAACCACCTCGCAGATCTAGTAGGGTCTCCCATCCTTCCGATAGATACTTAGGTATACTAGAAGAGGATACCGAGGAAATGTTCCTAGTGGGAGATATGGATCACATATAGGATCCCAAAACCTACAATGAGGCGATATCTGATATCGATTCTGAGAAATGGTTGGAAGCTATGAAATCAGAGTTAGACTCCATGCATTCCAACCAAGTCTGGACCTTAGTAGATCCACCAGAAAGTATTGTACCTATTGGATGCAAATGGATCTACAAAAGGAAGATAGGTTCGGATGGAAAGGTAGAGACCTATAAAGCAAGGCTGGTGGCGAAAGGATATAGTCAACGCGAAGGCATTGACTATCAGAGACCTTTTCACCTGTAGCCATGCTGAAATCCATCCGAACATTGCTTGCCATTGCAGCATTTCATGATTATGAAATTTGGCAGATGGATGTGAAAACTGCTTTCCTAAATGGATATCTTGAAGAAGATATCTATATGGAACAACCTCTGGGTTTCACTTCCAGTGATGGAGATCACAAGGTCTGCAAACTGCAAAGGTCCATTTATGGACTAAAACAAGCATCTCGGAGTTGGAACACTCGTTTCGATGACGCAATCAAAACGTTTGATTTCATCAAAAACGAAGAGGAACCGTGTGTTTACAAAAAGGTTAGTGGGAGCACTGTCGTATTTCTCGTACTGTACGTGGACGACATCCTCCTGATAGGGAATGATATTCCCATGCTAACCTCGGTCAAAGTCTGGTTGTCAAAAGAGTTCTCCATGAAAGACCTTGGGGAAGCATCCTATATTTTGGAATTAAAGGTCTATAGAGATAGATCTAAAAGGATGCTTGGCCTATCATAGAAAATGTATATAGAGGAAGTGCTGAAAAGGTTCAGCATGGAAAACTCCAAAAGGGGTCTCTTACCCCTTAGGCATGGAATTCATCTCTCCAAGAAGATGTGCCCCAACACATCTGAAGAGATTCAACGCATGAGCAAAATTCCCTATGCATCGGCAATAGGGAGCCTCATGTATGCCATGCTATGTTCACGACCTGATATAGCTCTTGCTGTGAGTGTCACAAGCAGATATCAGTCAAATCCAGGTGAAGAACACTGGACAGCTGTGAAGAATATTCTTAAGTACTTGAGAAGAACTAAAGATTTATTCTTGGTCTTTGGAGGATCATCAGAATTGAAGGTAGAAGGATACACAGATTCAGACTTCATGACTGATGTCGATGATAGGAAGTCAACATCTGGATATGTGTTCTTGTGCAATGGTGGTACGGTAAATTGGAAGAGTTCTAAACAACCGATCATTGCTGATTCTACTATGGAAGCTGAATACATCGCCGCCTCTGAAGCTGCTAAGGAAGGCTTCTGGTTCAAGAAATTCATTGCGGAATTGGATGTAATGCCATCAGATGCCATAACACTCTGCTGCGATAATAATGGCGCCATAGCTCTTGCTAAGGAGCCAAGGTCTCATCAGAAGTCTAAGCATATAGAGCGGCGCTTCCATCTCATACGCGACTATGTTGAGAAGAAGTATGTCGAAGTGCAGAGAGTAGACTCCGCGGACAACGTGGCAGACCCGTTCACTAAACAGCTAAGTCAGCAAAAGACTGAAGTCCACCTTGAGAAGATGGGACTAAAATATATGACTGATTGGCTTTAGTGCAAGTGGGAGATTGTTAGATGTATGCCCTAGAAGCCAATTTTGGCTGACACGTTATTAATTCTGGGACATAATTTGTATTTGACTTTATTATTATTGAATAAATAAAAGGTATCTTTTTCATTCATATTGTTTATGTGTCTATGAATCGTCCAAGAATTAATTAGATGATGATGCATATTCTTAAGAGTCAAGAATTTGAGCCATGCATCATTGGTGATTAATTTCTGAATGCTCCTGATCGATGGATCATCACGAGGGCGGTGATCGATCCGATGAGATCAATGCACACATTACTTTCCTTATGGATGGACGAGACTCGAGTCCACAGTGTGGCGACACTGAAGTAATAGTGCAGGTGCTTGTTAAGAACAAGGGTACTGAGCGTGACCAATACAAGAAGTCACTTGGATGTCTATCCACTCGTCAGTGACTTGCTTGATGTTGCAGTAGTGTGACTGGTCCTTTAACCTGCGGTGCTTCGGCTACTCACAGTAAGGTTATTGTAGTTTGACTGCACACATACATGGTCTCTAGCCATATGGGTCCATGCAGTGTAGATTGGCTGCAGTAAGTTCACTGTAGGAGTAGGGTATGCACCTATAAGGAATCTGTTGCCCAGAGATGGTCACCCAAGAGGGGGGGTGAATTAGGTGTTTTAAAACTTTTCGCCTAATTAAAAATAAAACACACAAATGTATGAACTAAAGTAAAGAAAGAGGAATGAGAAAGGTCAATCGCAAACACAAGGTTTTATAGTGGTTCGGAGCTTCCACTGCTCCTACATCCACTCCCCAAAGCACCTTTGGGAATTTCCACTATAATCCAAGATTACAGTTCGGTAGTTTTGCGAGTGCACTACCAACTCGTTGTTTTACACCGGGCTAACAACAAACCCTATAACCCCCAATTTCACTTAGGCTTGGGACGCCTTTCCCTTGTTCCAAGTCCCTTGACTGGAACAAGCACCACAATGAAAGGTTTTACAAAGGATTGAAAAGCTCTAAATAAACAAATATGACAATGATAAACAATAGAACCCGGAAGAATCCTTTTGCCGTTGGAAGCGTGGGAAATGATGATTCTTCCGATGTGGATCGCGTAGGCTTGAGTATGAGCTTTGAATCCCGAGCGGAAGAGAGTGGTTGAGCTTGAAATCACTTGGGAAGCTTGAAAGCACTTGATTTCTTCACTTGAATGCACTCACTCCCTTGAACTTCTCTCTCTTGCTTCTCTCTTAAATGATCTAGCTTTGGGTTGGTGAAGAGTTGTTGAGAAGCACTTAAGAGGTCCCTTTTATAGCCCAAAAAGCAAATATAGCCGTTAGAGATAAAGTAAAAGAGATTTGAAATTCAAACCAAACCTGCAAAAGTTGTCATTCGCGTCCCAGGCGCTCCGGAGACGTCTCCGCTTCAACGCGAGACGTCTCGGCTGTATAAATTTACTTTTCACTTTGTTTGGGGTCGACTCGGCACTTTACGAGGACGACTCTGGAATTGTATCGTTTGAATCCTTGTTTTTCTGTTTTTCTGAGAGGGTCGTCTCTGTACTTTACGGGGACGTCTCGGCTTGTTTGCACTTTTTGCATGGGGACGACTCCGCTGCCTTGGGGACGACTCCGCTGTTATAACTCCGAAAAATATGTCTTCTGGAATTCTCTGAGAGAGTCGACTCCGCTCTTTCAGGGGACGTCTCCGCTGCCTTATCACCGAAAATGACATCCTCTGGAAAACCCTGAGAGAGCCGACTCCGCTACGGGGACGACTCGGGAAGTCTGCTTTTTACTAGCGGGGACGACTCCGCGTACGGTGGGGACGTCTCGCGCATATCTCTTGAAAACTGCCTTTCTGCCGCCACTGAGAGAGTCGACTCCGCTACTGAGAGAGTCGACTCCGCTATCGCGGGGATGACTCGGCAGGTGCCGGGGACGTCTCCAGACGTGCCAGTTCTTCCTGTTTGTGCCAGAGACGTCTCTGAGACAACCCGGAGACGTCTCGGCTGTCCCTGAACTTTTTCTTTCATCTCAAAAATTCTTCAATAAGTCCTTAAAAAATCATGGGAACTTGCCTAGACATTTCTTAACAATATTCTTAATAAAATACATGAAATCTTCAATTAAATTGTTAAGATAAATGGAATTATACTCTAGTGTTTTGTATTCATCAAATCCATTAGGGGGTCAACAATCTCCCCCTTTTTGATGATGACAAAACACTGAGTATATGCAAAATTCGAATTTTAAACATATACACAGTATTTGATCAGATGTACAAGCATAATGTTTTGATTAGAGCTAGATACAGTGTGCATAATTCAAAATAGTCAATTTTCAGTTCTATCATTATGCATAAGATTGATCTTTATAGCTCTTAAGCAATTTTAGCATATCAACTGAATTTGAATTAAGTTAAAATTTGAAAGCTAAGTTCTTTTTGACTCCCCCTTTCTTTTCCAGAAGGGCAATTATCTAAAAGCCAATATTTTTCAATTTTATCTTTTCTAATTCAACTTTGGAGTATGAATTTCGTATTTTGCATTCCAATGTATCTAATATCCATATTGGTTCTACTCTTGGTTCTACTCCCCCTTCTATATATCTACTCCCCCTTTTTGTCATCAACAATGAAGGGGACAAATTATCCTTCTATGAACTACTCAAGGAGATTCAAGTTGTGCTCCCCCTGTCCAAGTTATTTCTATTAAAGAATTTTAGTCATTCATATCACTCCCCCTTTGTTTTGGAATTCATTTCAGACTCCTCTTTTTGTTTAACATAGTTATCACAAGATGTGCTCCCCCTGTGTCATATGCATGGATAAGTTGTGTTGAATTTGAATACTTAAGGTATGTTATGAGATTTTTATGGCACATCACAAGAAACACATACACAGTAGCACATACACAAGGTTTCAAAAGAAATTGTATTCATGTATCATTGTAAACCTTTGAAGTCAGTATATAGGTAAAAGAAGAAATCATTACAAGTATTGATTTCTACTACAAAAAGTGTTTCAAAATAGCCTAGGGTATACAAAAAGAAGATCCCCAGATGTCTACAAAAAGTTCCTTATCGGCGACGTTGCTCATAAGCCCTACAAGCTGCATCTATAAATGCATTGATTGAATCCATTAGGGTCTTGAACTGATCTCCCTGTGACTTATGGAAGGCTGCCACGAGTGCTTCAAATTCTATGGTTGCCATTTCAATTCTTCCTCTAAGTTGGGCAACCAAGGTGCCCACATTTCCTCCTGGGCTTGTCAACTCTTTAAGACTCTTTGAAATGGTCTTCAAGCTGTCCTTTAGCTCAATTGATCTGATTGTTTGGGTGGCACCCACACCAACTATTTCTTGCGTTGTAGCTTCAATTTGAGCTCTAATTTCCTTCAGCTCTCGTAGAAGCCCTTCATGTGAAGCTCTGATGGGGGCCAACTCAGTAGAGATCATGGATCTCATTTCCTCCCTCATCTGCTGGCAAATGACAGATGCTAAGGTACGCATCTGGTCTTCTGATAGGAAGGAGGGCCCACTGACTGGAGGAGGTGGTGGCATGGATGTGGAAGGTCCAGCTGAGCTGGAGGGCATATCAAGGAAATCCATGTGGCTGGGTGGAGGAGAGTGGTGGTCAGACTCCTGATGTGGGATCTCAGGCTCTAGGGTTTGAGCTTTTCTTTTTGGTACCTTGACCCAAGACCCATCTACCTTTTGAAACTCCATTCTTCGCATTGTGCCCTCATTATAGTAGTCGGTGTTTCTCAAGGGTTTTGCAGGTTCATTTTCGAGAATGTGAACCTTAAAGTGTTTAAATACTAGGGTAAATATCATGCCATAGGGTATACTAAACCTAGAATACCTATGACATAGAGCAATGTAGTTTAACATGAGTCTAGGGAGGTTTAGAGGAATCCCTAGTAGGATATGGTGCATGATAACTAAATCTCGCTCCGAAATAAAATCGAAGCGACCGGTTTTAGGAAACAAGACCCGGTTGACAATACTTAAAAGTAATCTCATCTCGGCATTTAGGTCTTGTGAGTTCCCTACATCAAGAGGGCCGCAGTCCTCTCGTCCTAAAAGTAAGTTTAGGGCTATTTCCCTTTGGGGATGTGAGGTTGGAGCCTCACCGTCCTTAGGGATTTGCAAAACAGTGGATAAGATGTCCTCATTAATTTCTACTAATGTCCCTCGGACATATGCAGTGTACCCTAAGTCCCCTAAAGCCATATTACTAAACATTTCTCTAACAAGGCCGGGGTAGGTCGAGGTATTGAGGGTACAAAGGTGCTCCCACCCTTGGGCTCGGAGTCTCTCTCCAATAGAGAACCCCTCATTATCTAGAAAATGAAAATCTATGTACCTCCCGGTTGTCACTGTGCGATTTGCACAGGAAATGGTTGTGGTCGGCGGAGCAACCGGAGAAGACGGCGCGGAAGGTTCTTCCCTCCGTTCCTCACCGTCGGCCGCTGCCCTAGGACGCCTCCCACCAGTCCTCCTAGCTCTTTTGGGTGCCATTGAATGGAAATCCTAGGGAAATGAGGAGAAAGAGGCTAGGGTTTGTGTTGGAGAAAAATGGAGGCTAGGGTTTTTGTTTTTGTCGGGGATGAAAGGGAAAGCTCGGGTCGGCTCGAGCTGTTTCGACCTATTTTAAAAACCCTCGTTCGGTCCCCGAGACGTCTCCGCGACTAAGGCGAGACGTCTTGCCTGGGGGGACGTCTCTGCGATTTGCTAGAGACGTCTCCGGCACTGAAAAATTTCAGACTGAATTCCATCTTTTTCCAATTTTTTATTTAATCACCCTAATCAACATGATTTCTTTTGATAAACACAGAGTGAATTTGTTTGTGATCCTCCCCCTTAATAATACATCCTATAATAATTTGATAATGATTTTTGAATTATTAATATTGAAATGAGGAATGTTTGACCAAATTTCGAATACCTATGAAATAGGCTCTGAAAATATCTCCATGAAGAGTCCAAGGGAGGATAACCATCCTCCGGAAAGTCAAACAGTTCGTCATTTAGCTTAGATGAATTCATGCTTTCACTTATGTTTACCTTGAGGTGGATTACTAGTTTGAGTAGCAAAGCAATGCAATACAAGTTCAATTTATTTGCTAGGATTATACAAGCTCAAAGCATTCCTTAAGAAGTTGAATCTATCTTTACAAAGGGGCTTTGTAAAGATATCGGCCAATTGATTTTCAGTACATACATATTCAATCATCACATCATTTTTCAGCACATGATCCCTAATAAAATGATGCCTAATCTCTATATGCTTTGACTTAGAGTGTTGGACAGGATTTTTTGTTAAATTAATTGCACTTGTATTATCACATTTAATTGGTATATTATCCATTTTGATATCGAAGTCTTCAAGTTGTTGCTTAATCCAAAGAACTTGGGCACAACAGCTTCCAGCTGCAATGTACTCAGCCTCAGCTGTGGACAAGGCAACTGAATTTTGTTTCTTGCTAAACCAGGAAACCAAATTAGCACCTAAGAATTGACATGTGCCACTTGTGCTTTTTCTGTCGAGTTTGCACCCGACAAAATCAGCATCGGAATAAGCAATTAAATTTATGTCAGATTGTTTAGAATACCATAAGCCTACATTAGATGTCCCTACCAGATATCTAAAAATTCTTTTAACAGCTTGCAAGTGTGATTCCTTAGGACATGCTTGGTATCTAGCACACATACAAACACTGAATAATATATCTGGTCTACTAGCAGTAAGGTAAAGTAATGAGCCTATCATACCTCTGTACAATTTGCAGTCTATATTTTTACCTTTTTCATCTTTGTCAAGCTTGCAACTTGAGCCCATGGGTGTGCTGATTTCCTTTGCATCCTTCATCTTGAATTTTTCCAACATTTCCTTGATGTATTTGGACTGACTGATGAAGATGCCTTCCTCTGATTGTTTTATTTGTAGCCCAAGGAAGAAGTTGAGCTCACCCATCATGCTCATTTCAAATTCTCCCTGCATAAGCTTGGCAAACTCTTGACAAAGACTATCGTTAGTAGCACCAAAAATTATATCATCCACATAAATTTGCACAAGCAATAAGTCATTTCCTTTTCTTTTAATGAAGAGGGTTTTGTCTTCATTTCCTCTCTTAAATTTATTTTCAATTAGAAAATTACTTAATCTTTCATACCATGCCCTAGGAGCTTGCTTAAGTCCATACAATGCTTTATGCAATTTATAAACGTAATCTGGATGTAAGTGGTTTTCAAAGCCTGGAGGTTGTCCTACATAAACTTCCTCCATTATATAACCATTTAAAAATGCACTTTTTACATCCATTTGATAGAGTTTAAAATCCATGAAGCATGCATATGCCAAAAGTAGTCTAATAGCTTCTAATCTAGCAACAGGAGCAAAAGTTTCATCAAAGTCTATTCCTTCCTCCTGATTATAACCTTTGGCAACTAGTCTAGCTTTGTTTCTTATGACTATTCCATCTTCATCTAGTTTATTTCTATACACCCACTTGGTGCCTATAATTGTAACATTAGGGGGTTTTTTCATTAGAGTCCAAACTTCATTTCTTTCAAATTGGTTTAATTCCTCTTGCATAGCATTCATCCAATTATCATCTTTTTCGGCTTCTTCTAGTGATTTAGGTTCTATTTGTGAAACGAAAGCAAGATAATTACTGGTATTTCTTAGAGAGGATCTTGTCCTTACCCCTTGCGAAGGATCACCAAGGATTAGATCCCTTGAATGACCATGTGCATACCTCCATTCCTTAGGAAGATCTTGATTTCTTGATGGAGGTTGATCTTCTTCATCTTGCTGAATTGTATCTTCTTTGATCTCATCCTCATGTTGTTTGTCTTGTATGGAGAATTCCTTCATTCGGTCTTCAAGTATACCTGCATCACCATCTTCTTCTTTTCTAGAAGAATCTCCGTTAGTTTCATCAAAAACAACATGAATGGATTCTTCAACAACAAGAGTTCTCTTGTTGAAGACCCTGTATGCTCTACTAGATGAGGAATAACCTAAGAAGATCCCCTCATCTGATTTAGCACTAAATTTGCTTAGATTGTCCTTTCCATTATTTAAAATAAAGCATCGACAACCGAAAACATGAAAATAGCTTATATTTGGTTTCTTACCTTTTATTAACTCATAAGGTGTTTTCTTCAAGATGGATCTAACTAATGCACGGTTTAAAATGTGACATGCAGTATTTATTGCTTTAGCCCAAAAATATTTTGGTAGATCCGATTCGCACAACATGGTACGAGCCATATCTGCTAGTGTGCGATTCTTCCTTTCTACCACCCCATTTTGTTGGGGTGTCCTAGGTGCCGAGAAATTGTGATTGATACCATTTTCGTCACAAAACTTTTCAAAGTGCTGATTTTCAAACTCGGTACCATGATCACTCCTAATTGCTTTTAGTTTAAGATTGAGTTCATTCGAAACTCTATTATGAAACTTGATAAAAGCGGGAAAGGACTCATCTTTATGTGCAAGAAATGAAACCCATGTAAAACGTGAAAAATCATCAATAATTACAAGACCAAATTTCTTACCCCCTAGACTAGCAGTTCTAGTGGGTCCAAACAAATCCATGTGGATTAGTTCTAAGGGTTTTGTTGTTGAGACTATGTTTTTAGACTTGAAAGAGCTTCTCATTTGTTTCCCTAATTGACATGCAGCACAAATTTTGTTCTTTTCAAAATCTATCTTTGGTAGTCCTTTGACTAGATCTTTTGTAATCAATTTAGAAATTAAATCCATGCTAGCATGTCCTAACCTACGATGCCATAACCAACTAGTCTCATTGACTTTGGGACTCATGGCTACAAGACATTGGCCATCCTTCATGGTGAGATCATCAAGATCAACCATGTACACATTTCCATGCCTATGTCCTGTGAGTATGATCTCATTGTCAATTGGACTACTAATTATGCATAGTGATGATTCAAATGACACTTTAAATTCCTTGTCACAAAATTGACTTATACTTAATAGATTATGTTTTAGTCCATTAACTAACAATACATTGTCAATAAAAGAGGAGGGTGAAATGGAGATTTTACCAACACCAATGATTTGACCTTTAGCATTGTCTCCAAATGTGACTACTCCTCCTTCTTTTGATTTCAAAGTGACGAAGAGACTCTTGTCACCGGTCATATGCCTTGAGCAACCACTATCAAGATACCACATTCTCTTTTTGTTTTCGGCTGCAAGGCATACCTGCAAAATGATCATGTGAAGCTCTTAGGTACCCAAGTTTTCTTGGGTCCTTCGTGGTTAGTGTAGTTGGTTCCCTTAGGTACCCATACTTTAGTTATGTTTTTAGCTTTTACAAATGTACTCTTGTTAATTTGGATCTTTCTTTGAATACAAGAGTAGGCTTTATGTCCATTCTTTTCACAATGAAAGCATGTAGGTTTTTCAGTTTTGACATCTTTTGCTTTCACAAAGAAATTCTTTAGATATTTTTGTTGCTTGTTAATTTTATATCCTAATCCGGCTTTATTAAAAACAGCTCTTTGATTTGAAAGAATAAGATTTAATTTTTCAGAGCTTTGTGTGAATTTTTCAACAATTGGTTTGTACTTATGTACCTCATTCTTAAGATTCAAATTTTCTTTAACTAGTTCTTCCTTATCCTTTTTAAGAGATTCAACATTTTGTGCGAGTGAGGTATTATTATCGAGTAGGGATTTTACTTTTAGATTTAATTTCTTAATTAGTATTTTTGCCTTTTCATTTTCAATGCTAAGTTTTGAATTTTTGATTTCTAGGTCAATAGTGTTAATATTTTTAATGCTCTCCTTTTCAATTAATAGGTTTTCAATATCTTCCTTCAGTTTTTGATTGGAGGCTTTAATTCTTTATTCTTTGCTCCTAACATACTACAATCACCCATAAGTTCTTGAAAAGCTTCATATAATTCTTCTAAAGTAAAATTTATAGTTGAGTTTTGATATACCTCGTCGTCTTCGAACGCCATGAAGCACAAATTGGCGGTCTCTTCATTCTCTTTCTCGGAAGATGATGTGTCACTATCATCCCATGTTGCCTTCAATGCCTTCTTCTTCTTCTTTCCAAAATACTTCTTTTGTTGAGGGCATTCGGAACGAATGTGTCCCGGTCTCTTGCAATCATAGCATATGATTGGGTCTCTTTCTTTTTCTTTTTCTTTTTCCCAATCATTTCTCCCTCCAAACTTTTTCCTTGGGAAGGGTTTCTTTTTCCTCATAAATTTTTTAAACTTCCTAACTATCAAACCCAAGTCCTCATCCTCACTTTCTTCCTCACTCTCACTACTTTCTTCTTCACACACACTCGAAGTAGCCTTGAGTGCAATTGTCTTCTTCTTTGGCAAATCATCTTCATGTTGCTTCATCGTGAGCTCATGCGTCATCAATGAGCCCAAAAGTTGTTCTAGTCCCAAGGTGTTGAGGTCTTTGGCTTCTACGATCGCCGTGACCTTTGCTTCCCATGCTTTCGGCAAAGACCTGAGAATTTTACTTACAAATTCCGGATTAGTATAAGATTTACCCAAACTCTTTAGACCATTAATTATATCGGTAAAACGTGTAAACATGCATGTGATGGTTTCATTGGGTTCCATCTTAAACAACTCATATTTGTGAACTAGAATGTTCACTTTGGACTCTTTGACTTGATTTGTACCCTCGTGGGTAACTTCAAGCCTATCCCATATTTCCTTAGCGGAACTACATGTGGAGACTCTATTAAACTCATTTACATCTAGGGAACAAAATAATGAGTTCATGGCTCTAGAATTGAGTTGAGCCATCCTATCATCATTCTCATCCCAATCCTCCTCAGGTTTGGAAACTTGAATGCCATTAACCATGTGTGATGGTTCTTGTGGTCCCTTGACTATAACCCTCCACAAGGCATAGTCTTGTGCTTGAATGAAGATCCTCATTCTAGTTTTCCAATAGGTATAATTTGTCCCATTGAAGAGTGGAGATCTATTGGTTGCCTGCCCCTCAGCAGGAACATTGTTAAAGGGTGTTCCCATCTAGATCTTTGGCTAAGACGGTTAGGTCTTCAAGAAATACACAGAGCACCCGCTCTGATACCACTTGTTGCCCAGAGTGAAAGAGTAGATGCCCTATAAGCCAATCATTTGATAGGTTTCTCTTTGTAATCCTTCCAATCATGTACTTTGACACTTGATATATATCAATAAAGGCATTGTGTTTCATCATTTGCTGCTTATCTGTTTTATTATTGGATGATGAACCCCATAAATTAGGACATTGGTTTTAGGGTTATGATGAGATCATACCAGTGAGATCTAAAATCCTAAAATCCTAATTTAGAATATTCCCAGTCAAATTGGTATATTGAGTCGGGGATCAATATTACCGGAAAGACTGGCACATCTTATTTATGCTCAATATAGAGGGTGATTGATCTCACAATCACTTGTGTGAGACACTAATACAAAGATGTGGGTGCTCATTAGAGGAATGAGTTCACTGAAATGACCAGCCATGAGAACATCTTATGGATTCTTACTTAATTATCAAAAGATGGTTCTCATAGTGGGAGTTGTGCAAGTGATCCTTAGACCTGAGATCACCATGGTACCTTGTGCACTTGAAGCTATGTTTTGGTTTACCCTCATTCATGACATTGCGTTGTGTACGGGGTATTCTGGATATGGTGGATTTTGTACGAAGGTTGTGAGTAGGACAACAAGGAATCAGTCACTTCTAGTAAGAGAAGGTAACATCCTACTTACTCTAATCTTATGATGATTCAAGAAGCCTTTGATCAAAGCAAAATGAATATTAGAAAGAGTTTCTAATGTTTTATTGTTTGAATTATCATATAAAAGATTGAGAGAGACATGAATAAGTGATTGAGTTTGATATTGATCCATACTCATGCACTTATTCAGGATGTAGTATGACTGAGGGATTGAATTGCACAGTAACTTGCCACTGAAGGGTATGTTTGGATTTGTCCAATACATTCCTCATCTTCCGGGTAGACATGATACGTTGCTAGACGTCAATCATGTCTTGTGGGTTGATTGGATCAAAGAGTTTGATTAGATCAAAGCATCAGAAAGGTTCTGATTGCTAAGTCAGGTTTAGCACTAAATTGAACCTAAATTGGATTAGAGGTATTCTAATCAGGTTAGGTCATCTTGCACCTGCACCTACTGCTAGCTAAGATAAGGAACCCAATGGGTCACACACAAGGGAATTGATCAAGGGTCTAATTGGATTAGATCATGTTTGCAAGATGAACATGCTAGCACGTGTTGCAAATCCTAGCTCCTGATTCAAATTAAATTTGAATATGATTCTTAGATTAGGTTGATCTAATATGATTAGATCATGACCTAATATGGGTTAGCCAAGAGTTGAAACCCATTTGGCTTTAATTAGACCTGATTTGATTAGGTTTAATGTTTTCTTTAAGTTGGTTAAACCCAATTGGATTGGGTTTGATAGGGCCTTCACTTCTGGACCATTGGATCGCTTCCTGGATGAAGGATCTGGTCCACTGGTTGGCGCCTTCATCTGGACCATTGGATGGATTCCTGGATGAAGGATCTGGACCATTGGTCATCGCCTGAATCTGGACCACTGGATGGATTCCTGGATGAAGGATCTGGACCATTGATCAGCGCCTGAATCTGGACCACTGGATGGCTCTCTGGATGAAAGATCTGGACCGTTGCTCAGCGCCTGAATCTGGACCATCGGTGATGGCATCTTGCTTCTGGACCATTGGATGGCACCCTGGATGATGATGCCTTGATCTGGACCATTAGATGGTGCCTAGATCTGGACCATTGGCTTTGATTCACTGCATTTGGGCCCTTGGATCATCAGGATTTAAGAGGGAGACATGAGAAAGAAGTTGATACACCCTTCTCCTTAGCACCCCATCATGATGGGATGCCTCTCTTGGCACATGCCTCATCATGATGAGGTGTGTGGATGGGATGCATCCCTTTATGATGCATCCCTCCATCTCTTATAAATAAGGAGGTGCCTTGGGGTTCTAAAGATCATAAAAGAAAAAGTCTCTCCTTCTCTCTCCCTTATCCCTTCTTTCTTACAAGCCTCTCTCTTTTGTCCTAACCCAAGACAAGAGGGTCTTCTTTAGGACAAAAAGGCTAGTGAATATTTTAGAGGTAGAAAGGAAGAAGGAAGTGAAGGAAAATCAGCCAATTAAATTTTTTGGAAGGATTGAACAATTAGAATCAAGTTTTGGTGGAGCTAGAGTCTTGAACCCATTCCTGTATGGATCAACATCGGAGGGTGAACATTTGGGCACCTTAGGACATCTTCAGACATATTGGATATAGCGTGATAGGTATTCTTCTATACCAAGATTATATTTTCTACATTATTTGGTTATACTATTAAGGTGATCTTGGCTTATTAGGGTTTCATATAATGGATTTTATAAGAAAATTTTATAATCTCGTATCTTCCGCTGAGCCCTAGGGCACTGGGAAACCAACAGTGGTATCAGAGCCACCCTTAATCAGTTTAACCAAATGATAATACATGCTATTATCTTGATGCTATGAGATAGCTAGGTTGTTTGTACACATGATTAGTTTATGCCATGAGATAGTGTTATATTCATGTTGTAGCATAGTATAATTGCTAGTGCTAAATTATAGAATGTGCAATGAGACCAATATAGTAGTATGAAAACTTTGGGCTGACCCATTCTGGAACAATCGACTCAGTTGGTGTCTAGGAAGGAAGCCACAGGTGGTTACTTAATTAGGACCTCACTCTCTGAGTGAGGAGTGCCTCCCACCTGCTTTCCTGGCCAATTATTTGATTGTCCTTTATGGTTGAGCTTAATGTTAGTAAGATACTACTATTTGAAAGTCCTCACTAAATTCATAATTAAGTCGTAGTGTTAATTGCTTTAAGCTGAGCCATTCTGAATCAATTGACTAAGTTGGTGTCTAGAAAAGAGGCTACAGGTGGTTATTTAATTAGGACCTTACTAAGTAAGGAGAGCCTCCCATCTGCTTACCTGGCCAACTATTTGATTGACCTCCATGGAAAAGCTAATTGCTGATATAACACTATAAAGGTCCTTCCTTCATGCTTAGATATTATTATGTCAATATCTACGCTAGCTTGTTGTGATTCCCACAAGGCTAGTATCAGGGATTGATATTGTAATATCTTGGTGCATATGATGCATATGGCATATTTTAATATGTTGCCTTGTTGTGATTCCCACAAGGGCAGCATTATTCAAATATGACTGTATAAAAATGAAGGGTTTGACTTAACTAGACACAATAGTTTGTTGTGATTTCCACAAGACTATATGTGTGCTAGAGGACAGAATAAAGTTGGGAATTGCATGGGATGCAATTAGAAAGAGTTTCCTACCTTTGAACTTATAAGGGCTTGTTGTGATTCCCACAAGGTCTTTTATAAGGAATTTGGATCTCAACCCTACTAAGAAAATTAGTATTTTCTCGTTCATCATACTTGAGGGTTATGATATTCGATAAAAATAGTGGGAGTAACAATTAGATAAAAGTCCTTGTCTGATTGAATACATGTCATCATGATTGGTCTGCTTATATTAGTGTTCTTTGTAATTATAGATTAATTCTGCAAAAATGGCATCTTCACTCTCACTTAGAGGAATTGACTGGTCCCAACTATGTGGATTGGTTGAGGAATTTAAAGATTGTTCTCACACAAGAAAAACTTTCCTACATTCTTGAAACCCCTGACCTAGGGTCAACAGGGGAAGATGCAACTGAGGAGGAATTGGCCACATATCGTATGTGGAAAAATGATAGTTTGACTGTCAAATGTATCATGCTTGCTTCTATGAATAATGAATTGCAGAGGCAGCATGATAGCATGGATACTCACTCCATACTCCTTAACTTAAAGGAGTTATATGGTGAGCAGAGCAGAACTGCTAGATATGAGATATCTAAACAGTTGTTCCGTGCTAGAATGATCGAGGGATCGTCTGTGCAAGACCACTGTTTAAAGGTTATAGACTTAATCACTCGATTAAGTCAACTTGGTTTTGCTATGGACAGTGAGCTCAGTCAAGATTTGATCCTGCAATCACTACCCGACTCATTCTCGCAGTTTGTCGTGAATTATCACATGAACAAACTGAATTCCTCCCTGCCTGAGCTTCTAAATATGCTGAAAACAGCAGAGTCTCACATCAAGAAGGACAAGGGTCCGATCCTTCTTGTTGGTGAGAGCTCAAAGAAGAAGTCGGGCAACAAGGGTTCAAAGAAAAAACTAAACCCTAAGAGTCGCATCAAAAAGAAGAAGGAAAAAAAAATCTCTGGACCCGGTACCTGTTTCCACTGTGGCAAGATGGGGCATTGGAAAAGGAACTGCAAGAGCTTTCTTGCAAGTGTGAAGCCTGATGCAAGTGTTGCATCAAAAGAAAATTAGAAGACTGAAGAAAGGTGACTTCGAGCTATATGGCGCTGGAGGAGAATCCATCCAGGCTAAAGCTGTTGGCACCTACATACTGGAGCTACCCTCCGGAAAGTTCTTGAAGCTAGAAGACTATTATTTTATGCCAAAAATCATTAGAAATGTAATTTCAATTCCTTTGTTGCTTAAGAAAGGATTCGAAATAAATGGAAAGAGCAATGGTTGCTCTATTTCTTTATCTAATGAGTATTATTGTCATGGCACTATGGAAAATGGTCTTTTAGTATTATGTCTTAATACTGTTATGTTTTATATTGGCAAAGATAATAAAAGAAAAAGAGAAAATATTAATAATACCCTCCTCTGGCATTACCGATTAGGTCATATTAGTGAGACAAGGTTACATAAGTTGTATAAAGATAAATTCTTTGACCCTTATGATTTTGAATCATTAGGAACTTGTGAATCTTGTCTTATGGGTAAAATGACCAAGTCTCCATTCTCGGGACATGGAGAAAGGGCAAGTGAGTTGTTAGAACTCGTACACACTGATGTGTGCGGTCCTATGTCAACTCAAGCTAGAGGTGGATACTCTTGCTTCATCACATTTACTGATGACTTATCAAGGTTCGGTTTTGTATATCTAATGAAATATAAATCCGAAGCCTTTGATAAATTTAAAGAGTATCAAAGTATGGTCGAAAAACAAACTGGAAAGTGTATTAAAATCCTTCGATCTGATCGAGGAGGAGAATACCTTTCTAGTGAATTTTTAGATTATCTTAAATTAAAGGGTATACTCTCTGAATGGACACCTCCATATACGCCACAATTAAATGGTGTAGCTGAAAGGAGAAATCGTACCTTATTAGATATGGTACGGTCCATGATGTGCTTCACAAATCTTCCAATTTTCTTCTGGGGACATGCCCTAGAAACTGCTGCATTATTATTAAATAGAGTACCATCTAAGTCTGTATCTAGCACTCCATATGAGATATGGAAAGGAAAGAAACCTAATCTTAAGTATCTTAAGATATGGGGTTGTCATGCTTATGTCAAAAGAAATTTTGGACATAAGCTAAGTGCTAGATCAGACAAGTGTACATTTGTAGGTTATCCTAAAGACAGTTTAGGATATATCTTCTATGATCCTACCGAACAAAAGGTATTTGTTGCTAGGCATGCCACTTTCTTGGAAAAAGAGTTTTTCTTAGAAAAGGGCAAGGATAGAAGAATTGAACTTGATGAAGTTCAAGACCTACAAGGTGAGACACATAATAATCCTCAACCAGATGTACCCATGGAAGAGGTACAACCACTACACACTACTCCTCTCCGAAGGTTAGAAAGAGTGCGAAATGCACCTCAGAGGTATGGATTTATCATTGAGAATGATGAAGCCCACATCATTGATAACGATGACCCTCTGACCTATTCGGAAGCTGTCAAGAGTAGGGACTCTGACAGATGGCTGGACGCCATGAAATCCGAGATAGATTCTATGTATACAAACCAAGTGTGGACTTTGGTTGATGCACCTGAGGGAGTGATGTTGTCGGCGCCCCGCACCGGAACCCACTCACACCAGCGCCGCCACCGACGTCGGACAAGCAAGAGAGATACAAACGGATAAGCACTCTCTCGCTCCCTCGACTCCGGACTCAAGGATCACCTCTTCGCTCCGCCTACGAAGGGCAAAAGATTACCCCGTGGTATCAGTAGGATAAAACACTTGAGCACCGCAACGGATTATCAAAGATCAAAGGAAGAAGAAGGAAGAAAATAGCAAAGCAAACACAAAAAATGTAACGAGGTTCGGCTACAAATAGCCTACGTCCTCCACCGCTCCAAATCTCAATAAGGATGAACTGATTACAGAGATAGCACACACCCGAATGATCACAAGCGATCGATCTACAAGAGATTCACACAGAATTCCCTTTGCACAAGAAGTAGGATCCCAATCCTCTTCTTCTCTAGAACCCTAGCCTCACAAACAAGAGTCTCTCTCAAATATACGGCCAATAACCCTACCCTAGGGCTCTCATGAGTCCTATATATAGTCTCAAGACCTTCAGATGATCATAGCCGTCGAAACGCCACCAAAAACACCAAAAGAAAATCGTCCGTACGATTTTTCGTGAGCCCGAGTCGACTCGGCTGAAGTCCGAGTCGACTCTGGCACGTCTGAACAACTTCCAGTTTAACTGGCACGATCTCGAGTCGACTCCACTGTATCTCGAGTCGACTCGACGATGCTCCGAGTCGACTCGACTGTAGTTCGAGTCGACTCTGACAGTCCAGACAGAAACATGGTTTTTGCGGCTTTCTCCTCTCGGGTCGACTCGACAGACCTCGAGTCGACTCGACTGTTCCCGAGTCGACTCGACTGAAGCTCGAGTCGACTCCGACAGTCCGCCAGACAGAAAACTATGCAGAATTGATTTTCCTTCAATTCTCTTCATCACCAAAGGTCTCCACATACCCCAACAATCTCCCACTTGGAGACCTTGGGTATATCCTCTTGTTACTTGGCTCTCCTCTGTGCTCCCACTGAAACTAAATCATCCTAGTGAAATAGGTACGATGCCTCCTCAACGTCTTCAAGCATGAAGACCAGCAGAAGCTGAACAACTCCTCAGCTTCTCCACCGTGACGACCTTCGTCAACATATCTGCAGGATTCTGACTTGTATGAATCTTCTCCAACTTGACGAGTCCCTGCTCGAGCAATGACCTCACGAAGTGGTACCGTATGTCAATATGCTTCGTCCTTGAATGGAAAGCTGAATTCTTTGCCAGATGAATTGCACTTTGACTATCTGAATATAACATGCAATCCTTCTGTTCCTTCCCAAGCTCCTTCATCAAGACTTGAAGCCATATTAGTTCCTTGCACGCCTCTGTGGCTGCCACATACTCCGCCTCCGTAGTCGACAATGCAACAACTGGTTGCAACCTGGAAATCCAACTGACGGCTCCACTGCCCAAGGTGAACAAGTACCCTGTCGTGCTTCTCCTGCCGTCCAAGTCCCCTGCCATGTCTGAGTCCACATAGCCCTGTAACCGGATCTCAGAACCTCCATAGCACAATGACATGTGCTCAGTGCCTTTCAGATACCTCAGTATCCATTTGACTGCGCGCCAATGCTCCAAGCCTGGGCAGCTCATGAAGCGACTCACAACTCCCACTGCTTGAGCAATGTCTGGTCTCGTACACACCATAGCGTACATCAAGCTCCCCACTGCCGATGCATACGGGATTTTTGACATATTGAGCTCCTCCACCCGCGTCTTCGGACTTTGCCCTTTTGAGAGCTTAAAATGGGCACCCAGCGGTGTGCCAACAGGTTTGGCACCCTCCATGCAGAATCTCCTGAGTACTCGGCTGATGTACTCCGCCTGAGATAGTCTGAGGATATGTTTAGACCTATCTCTACTGATCCGCATCCCAAGGATCTGTTTTGCTGCTCCTAGATCCTTCATTACAAATTTTCTTGACAGCTTCAGCTTCAATTTTGCAATCTCATGCATGCTAGCTCCTGCAACTAACATGTCATCAACATACAATAGCAAGATAATGTAAGATGTACCGAAGTCCCGGAAGTAGCAACAGTGATCCTCCTGACATCTCCTGTATCCTATCTCAAGCATGTAACTATCGAACTTGAGATACCATTGTCTGGGTGCCTGTTTCAAACCATAGAGGCTTTTCTTTAGTTTGCAGACTAAGTCACCCGTGCCAGCTGCAATGTATCCCTCCGGCTGCTGCATATATATCTCCTCATCGAGATCTCCGTGGAGAAAGGCCGTCTTCACATCAAGCTGCTCTAAGTGAAGATCCTCTACTGCCACCATGCTCAGCACCGTTCGAATAGTACTCATCTTGACTACAGGAGAAAAGATCTCTGTGAAGTCGATACCTGCTCTCTGCTGAAATCCTTTTACAACCAGCCTGGCCTTGTATCGCTTCTTCCCGCCTTGCTCTTCCTTCAGCCTGTAAACCCATTTGTTTGACAGTGCTTTCTTCCCCTTGGGCAGATCCACCAAATCCCACGTTTGATTCTGCTCCAATGACTTCATCTCATCATCCATGGCCAACTCCCACTCCTTCCTGGTATCAACCTCCAATGCCTCCGTGAAGCATTCAGGTTCACCATTATCTGTGAGCAGCAAATAACTAAGAGTCCCATCATACCTTTGAGGAGGCTTCCCATGAGTACTACGAGTGGACCTTCTTAGTTGTGGAGGGGGTGCCAATGCTTCAGGTTCTTGCTCTGACTGAGTCTTCTGACCAGAATTTGTAGACTCCTCTTCAGGATCCACAAAACACGGCTCAACAGGTTTTGTTTCTGATTCAGTGCTCTGCTGCATTTTCTCATTGAATACCACATCATTACTACGAATAATCTTCTTGTGTTCGGGATCCCAAAGCCGGTACCCAAACTATTGACCTCCGTATCCAACGAAAATACACTTCTTTGATTTGGCGTCTAGTTTGCTTCTTTGACTGGAATCAACATGGACATAACTGGTACAACCGAATACTCGTAAGTGCGCCAAATCAATCTTCTTCGCTGTCCATGCTTCCTCAGGAATCCCAAATTCAAGTTTCTTTGATGGCCCTCTGTTGATCAAGTAGGCAGCAGTGTTAACTGCTTCCGCCCAAAACTGCTGTGGCAATCCAGCATGTATCCTCATACTCCTGGCACGCTCATTAATTGTTCTGTTCATCCTTTCAGCAACTCCATTTTGTTGTGGTGTTCCTAGAACTGTCCTTTGCCTGACGATCCCAGCATCTGCACAGTAGTCCTCAAACTCCCTGCTACAATACTCACCACCGTTGTCCGATCTCAGGCATTTCAACCTCTTTCCTGTCTCGAGTTCTACCATCGCCTGCCATCTCCTGAAGACCCCAAATACCTCTGACTTGTGCTTCAAGAAGAACACCCAAAGCTTCCTGGTAGCATCATCAATAAAAGTAACATAGTACTGAGATCCACCAATGAAAGAAACTGGTGCAGGCCCCCACACGTCCGTGTGCACGAGATCTAGCTTTTCTTGCTTCCGAGGTTTACCTTCTTTGTTGAATGAAACACGCTTCTGCTTTCCGAGAACACAATCCTCACAGAAGTCCATCTCAACACTCCTGAGACCCTGCAGCTTTCCCAACTGGTGCATCACCTCCAGTCCCTGATAACTCATGTGCCCAAGTCTACAATGCCATAACTTGGTGTCCACATCTGCTGCAACAACTCCAATAGAGTTCTCCGTGCCGTTGGTGACATAAAGTGTCCCAACCTTCTTGCCACTAGCCACCGTCAACGAACCTCTAGATATCTTCCACTGATCAGCTGTAAAAGTAGCCTTGTACCCCTGGCTCGCCAACTGTCCAACAGAAATCAGATTCCTCTGCAGTTGAGGTACGTGCCGTACGTCCTCAAGCTCAAGTGAAGATCCAGAAACCAACTTCACTTCCGCGCTTCCCCTTCCTTGTATGGTGCAAGGCTCTCCATCCCCTAGGTAGACTTTGCCAAAGTCTCCCTTCTCATATCCTCCAAGAAGCTTCCGTTGGGATGTAGCATAGAAAGATGCGCCCGAGTCTATCACCCAAGACTCGTCACAGGTAGACAAAAATAGAACGAGGGCATCCATATCACCGTCTTCAGCAAGATTTGCCAGATCCTTGCTGACTCCTTCGGTGTGGTCGCCTTGCTTCCCTTTAGGAGATTTGCAATCCCTCCTAAAGTGCCCCGTCTTCCCGCAGTTCCAGCACTTCGCTCCCTTGTTCTGAGGTGCTCGAGACCTGCTGGATCTCGACTTCGAGTCGCTTCGAAATCGACCGTCCTTCTTTTGTCTTCCCCGGTCAGAGGTGTTTAGTGCACTTCCAGACGACTCCGTAGCTCCAGAAGATTTCCTTCTTGCTTCTTCACTCAGAAGCACTCCCACAATGTCATCAAAAATCAACTTCCCCGTTGCCGAAGAGTTGCTCACCGCCATCACCAGGCCCTCCCAGCTATCAGGCAATCCGGAGAGGATTAGCAATGCCCGAATCTCATCGTCAAAACTAATCTCTACTGACTCCAACTGGGCCGTGAGTCCATTGAACTCGTTGAGGTATTCTGCTACGCTGCCGCCATTTTTCATACGAAGATTAAACAACCTCTTCATGAGAAATACCTTGTTTGATGCTGAGGGTTTCTCGTACATCCGCGACAATGTTGCCATCAACTCCATCGTCGTCTTCTCATTTTTGATGTTGAATGCCACTTGGGATGCAAGTGACAATCTGATGGTGCCGAGCGTCTTCCGATCGAGGACCTCCCAGTCTTCATCGGACATCTTCTCTGGTTTCTTTGCTCTACCTCCAAGAGGTAAATAGAGATCCTTCTGGTAAAGGTAATCTTCTATTTGCATCTTCCAAAACCCGAAGTTCGTGCCATTGAACTTCTCAATTCGCAACTTTCCTTCATCCACCATTGTAGAATAACCAATAGCTCTGATACCAATTGTTGTCGGCGCCCCGCACCGGAACCCACTCACACCAGTGCTGCCACCGACGTCGGACAAGCAAGAGAGATACAAACGGATAAGCACTCTCTCGCTCCCTCGACTCCGGACTCAAGGATCACCTCTTCGCTCCGCCTACGAAGGGCAAAAGATTACCCCGTGGTATCAGTAGGATAAAACACTTGAGCACCGCAACGGATTATCAAAGATCAAAGGAAGAAGAAGGAAGAAAATAGCAAAGCAAACATAAAAAATGTAACGAGGTTCGGCTACAAATAGCCTACGTCCTCCACCGCTCCAAATCTCAATAAGGATGAACTGATTACAGAGATAGCACACACCCGAACGATCACAAGCGATCGATCTACAAGAGATTCACACAGAATTTCCTTTGCACAAGAAGTAGGATCCCAATCCTCTTCTTCTCTAGAACCCTAGCCTCACAAACAAGAGTCTCTCTCAAATATACGGCCAATAACCCTACCCTAGGGCTCTTATGAGTCCTATATATAGTCTCAAGACCTTCAGATGATCATAGCCGTCGAAACGCCACCAAAAACACCAAAAGAAAATCGTCCGTACGATTTTTCGCGAGCCCGAGTCGACTCGGCTGAAGTCCGAGTCGACTCTGGCACGTCTGAACAACTTCCAGTTTAACTGGCACGATCTCGAGTCGACTCCACTGTATCTCGAGTCGACTCGACGATGCTCCGAGTCGACTCGACTGTAGTTCGAGTCGACTCTGACAGTCCAGACAGAAACATGGTTTTTGCGGCTTTCTCCTCTCGGGTCGACTCGACAGACCTCGAGTCGACTCGACTGTTCCCGAGTCGACTCGACTGAAGCTCGAGTCGACTCCGACAGTCCGCCAGACAGAAAACTATGCAGAATTGATTTTCCTTCAATTCTCTTCATCACCAAAGGTCTCCACATACCCCAACAAGTGATTCCAATAGGGTGCAAATGGGTATACAAGAAGAAGATAGGAGCTGATAGCCAAGTAGAAACCTACAAGGCCAGGCTAGTGGCAAAAGGTTTCAGGCAAAAACAAGGTATTGATTATGATGAAACTTTTTCGCCAGTAGCTATGCTCAAATCTATTCGGATTATGCTTGTTATAGCTGCATACTATGATTATGAGATATGGCAGATGGATGTCAAAACCGCCTTTCTTAATGGTCACCTTGAGGAAGAGGTTTATATGACACAGCCAGAGGGATTTGTCTCAAGAGGGAGAGCAAATCAAGTATGTAGGCTTAAGAAATCCATTTATGGATTAAAGCAGGCATCTAGGAGTTGGAACATCCATTTTGACATGATAGTCAAAGAGTTTGGCTTCATTAAAAATATAGATGAACCTTGTGTGTACAAGAAGACTAGTGGGAGTGCTATTGTCTTCTTGATATTATATATGGACGATATATTGGTCATTGGAAATGATGTTCCAATGATGCAATCGGTCAAGACTTGGTTATCAAAGAAATTTTCCATGAAAGACTTGGGTGAAGCATCCTATATACTTGGTATAAGGATCTATAGAGATAGATCTAAAAGGATGCTAGGTTTGACCCAGTCTAGGTACATTGATAATGTGCTGAAGAGGTTCAGCATGGATGGATAGTAAGAAAGGTTTCTTACTCATAGGACATGGCATACAACTCTCTAGGAAGATGTCTCCTAAGACATCTGAAGAGAGGAATAGAATGAGTTCTATTCCCTATGCTTCAGCAGTAGGGTCGATCATGTATGCTATGTTATGTACCAGGCCTGATGTAGCTTATGCCTTAGGTACGGTAAGTAGATTTCAGGCAGATCCCGGGGAGGATCATTGAAAAATTGTGAAAAGCATTCTCAATACTTGAGAAGGACTAGAGATGTTTTTCTAATTTATGGAGGATCAAAATTGAAACTAGAAGGCTATTCAGATTCTAGCTTTCAATCTGATCCAGATGATAGCAAGTCAATCTCTGGATATATCTTCACTTTGAATGGTGGAGCTGTGAGTTGGAAAAGTTCCAAACAGCAAACTGTAGCTGACTCAACTACTGAGGCAGAATACATAGCTGTTAGTGAAGCTGCTAAGGAAGCAGTCTGGATGAAGAAGTTCATCACAGAGCTGGGTGTAGTTCATGAGATTGCCAGACCAGTCCCAGTTTATTGCGATAACACTGGAGCTGTTGCACAGGCTAAGGAACCAAGGTCTCATCATAGATCCAAGCACATTTTGAGACGCTTCCACCTTGTTCGAGAGATAATTGAAAGACAAGACGTCAAGATTGAACGAGTCGACACAAAGAACAATATAGCAGACCCATTTACTAAAGCTCTACCACAGCAGCAATTCAATCGTCACCTCGATTGTATGGGGTTAAAATATAAGGGCGATTGGCTTTAGTGCAAGTGGAAGATTGAAAGAGTAGATGCCCTATAAGCCAATCATTTGATAGGTTTCTCTTTGTAATCCTCCCAATCATGTACTTTGACACTTGATATATATCAATAAAGGCATTGTGTTTCATCATTTGCTGCTTATCTGTTTTATTATTGGATGATGAACCCCATAAATTAGGACATTGGTTTTAGGGTTATGATGAGATCATACCAGTGAGATCTAAAATCCTAAAATCCTAATTTAGAATATTCCCAGTCAAATTGGTATATTGAGTCGGGGATCAATATTACCGGAAAGACTGGCACATCTTATGTATGCTCAATATAGAGGGTGATTGATCTCACAATCACTTGTGTGAGACACTAATACAAAGATGTGGGTGCTCATTAGAGGAATGAGTTCACTGAAATGACCAGCCATGAGAACATCTTATGGATTCTTACTTAATTATCAAAAGATGGTTCTCATAGTGGGAGTTGTGCAAGTGATCCTTAGACCTGAGATCACCATGGTACCTTGTGCACTTGAAGCTATGTTTTGGTTTACCCTCATTCATGACATTGCGTTGTGTACGGGGTATTCTGGATATGGTGGATTTTGTACGAAGGTTGTGAGTAGGACAACAAGGAATCAGTCACTTCTAGTAAGAGAAGGTAACATCCTACTTACTCTAATCTTATGATGATTCAAGAAGCCTTTGATCAAAGCAAAATGAATATTAGAAAGAGTTTCTAATGTTTCATTGTTTGAATTATCATATAAAAGATTGAGAGAGACATGAATAAGTGATTGAGTTTGATATTGATCCATACTCATGCACTTATTCAGGATGTAGTATGACTGAGGGATTGAATTGCACAGTAACTTGCCACTGAAGGGTATGTTTGGATTTGTCCAATACATTTCTCATCTTCCGGGTAGACATGATACGTTGCTAGACGTCAATCATGTCTTGTGGGTTGATTGGATCAAAGAGTTTGATTAGATCAAAGCATCAGAAAGGTTCTGATTGCTAAGTCAGGTTTAGCACTAAATTGAACCTAAATTGGATTAGAGGTATTCTAATCAGGTTAGGTCATCTTGCACCTGCACCTACTGCTGGCTAAGATAAGGAACCCAATGGGTCACACACAAGGAAATTGATCAAGGGTCTAATTGGATTAGATCATGTTTGCAAGATGAACATGCTAGCACGTGTTGCAAATCCTAGCTCCTGATTCAAATTAAATTCGAATATGATTCTTAGATTAGGTTGATCTAATATGATTAGATCATGACCTAATATGGGTTAGCCAAGAGTTGAAACCCATTTGGCTTTAATTAGACCTGATTTGATTAGGTTTAATGTTTTCTTTAAGTTGGTTAAACCCAATTGGATTGGGTTTGATAGGGCCTTCACTTCTAGACCATTGGATCGCTTCCTGGATGAAGGATCTGGTCCACTGGTTGGCGCCTTCATCTGGACCATTGGATGGATTCCTGGATGAAGGATCTGGACCATTCGTCAGCGCCTGAATCTGGACCACTGGATGGATTCCTGGATGAAGGATCTGGACCATTGATCAGCGCCTGAATCTGGACCACTGGATGGCTCTCTGGATGAAAGATCTGGACCGTTGCTCAGCGCCTGAATCTGGACCATCGGTGATGGCATCTTGCTTCTGGACCATTGGATGGCACCCTGGATGATGATGCCTTGATCTGGACCATTAGATGGTGCCTAGATCTGGACCATTGGCTTTGATTCACTGCATTTGGGCCCTTGGATCATCAGGATTTAAGAGGGAGACATGAGAAAGAAGTTGATACACCCTTCTCCTTAGCACCCCATCATGATGGGATGCCTCTCTTGGCACATGCCTCATCATGATGAGGTGTGTGGATGGGATGCATCCCTTTATGATGCATCCCTCCATCTCTTATAAATAAGGAGGTGCCTTGGGGTTCTAAAGATCATAAAAGAAAAAGTCTCTCCTTCTCTCTCCCTTATCCCTTCTTTCTTACAAGCCTCTCTCTTTTGTCCTAACCCAAGACAAGAGGGTCTTCTTTAGGACAAAAAGGCTAGTGAATATTTTAGAGGTAGAAAGGAAGAAGGAAGTGAAGGAAAATCAGCCAATTAAATTCTTTGGAAGGATTGAACAATTAGAATCAAGTTTTGGTGGAGCTAGAGTCTTGAACCCATTCCTGTGTGGATCAACATCGGAGGGTGAACATTTGGGCACCTTAGGACATCTTCAGACATATTGAATATAGCGTGATAGGTATTCTTCTATACCAAGATTATATTTTCTACATTATTTGGTTATACTATTAAGGTGATCTTGGCTTATTAGGGTTTCATATAATGGATTTTATAAGAAAATTTTATAATCCCGTATCTTCCGCTGCGCCCTAGGGCACTGGGAAACCCAACACAGAGATGGTCACCCAAGAGGGGGGGTGAATTGGATGTTTTAAAACTTTTTGCCTAATTAAAAATAAAACACACAAATGTATGAACTAAAGTAAAGAAAGAGGAATGAGAAAGGTTAATCGCAAACACAAGGTTTTATAGTGGTTCGGAGCTTCCACTGCTCCTACATCCACTCCCCAAAGCACCTTTGGGAATTTCCACTATAATCCAAGATTACAGTCCGGTAGTTTTGCGAGTGCACTACCCAACTCGTTGTTTTACACCGGGCTAACAACAAACCCTATAACCCCCAATTTCACTTAGGCTTGGGACGCCTTTCCCTTGTTCCAAGTCCCTTGACTGGAACAAGCACCACAATGAAAGGTTTTACAAAGGATTGAAAAGCTCTAAATAAGCAAATATGACAATGATAAACAATAGAACCCGGAAAAATCCTTTTGCCGTTGGAAGCGTGGGAAATGATGATTCTTCCGATGTGGATCGCGTAGGCTTGAGTATGAGCTTTGAATCCCGAGCGGAAGAGAGTGGTTGAGCTTGAAATCACTTGGGAAGCTTGAAAGCACTTGATTTCTTCACTTGAATGCACTCACTCCCTTGAACTTCTCTCTCTTGCTTCTCTCTTAAATGATCTAGCTTTGGGTTGGTGAAGAGTTGTTGAGAAGCACTTAAGAGGTCCCTTTTATAGCCCAAAAAGCAAATATAGCCGTTAGAGATAAAGTAAAAGAGATTTGAAATTCAAACCAAACCTGCAAAAGTTGTCAGTCGCGTCCCAGGCGCTCCGGAGACGTCTCCGCTTCAACGCGAGACGTCTCGGCTGTATAAATTTACTTTTCACTTTGTTTGGGGTCGACTCGGCACTTTACGGGGACGACTCTGGAATTGTATCGTTTGAATCCTTGTTTTTCTGTTTTTCTGAGAGGGTCGTCTCTGTACTTTACGGGGACGTCTCGGCTTGTTTGCACTTTTTGCATGGGGACGACTCCGCTGCCTTGGGGACGACTCCGCTGTTATAACTCCGAAAAACATGTCTTCTGGAATTCTCTGAGAGAGTCGACTCCGCTCTTTCAGGGGACGTCTCTGCTGCCTTATCACCGAAAATGACATCCTCTGGAAAACCCTGAGAGAGCCGACTCCGCTACCTCGGGGACGACTCGGAAAGTCTGCTTTTTACTTGCGGGGACGACTCCGTGTACGGTGGGGACGTCTCGCGCATATCTCTTGAAAACTGCCTTTCTGCCGCCACTGAGAGAGTCGACTCCGCTACTGAGAGAGTCGACTCCGCTATCGCGGGGACGACTCGGCAGGTGCCGGAGACGTCTCCAGACATGCCAGTTCTTCCTGTTTGTGCCAGAGACGTCTCTGAGACAACCCGGAGACGTCTCGGCTGTCCCTGAACTTTTTCTTTCATCTCAAAAATTCTTCAATAAGTCCTTAAAAAATCATGGAAACTTGCCTAGACATTTCTTAACAATATTCTTAATAAAATATATGAAATCTTCAATTAAATTGTTAAGATAAATGGAATTATACTCTAGTGTTTTGTATTCATCAAAATCCATTAGGGGGTCAACAGAATCTATCGACCTTGATAGATAAGGAGAGATCCTATGTGATTTATAAGACTGAGTTCGTAAGACCTCGGCCGGGGCAGTATGCACAGTGGAGAAAGAGTTTTCCACTCTCGAACTTAAGTCGAATAAATCTTCACATATGACAGACGATGGGGTTTGACGAGTTGTCCATGACCTCCGTCCTGTAGGGATCCACGATAGTAGGACTATATCACATGATAACTGCACCTAGAGGTTCACCATTCTATTCTGCTGGGTAGCCACTACATGCTGCTAGGTGTCACTGGTGGATGGTGGGACTCATAGGGATTATCTTGATAATCGATAAACCCTAATGAGTTGAGTTGGAATCGTTCCAACCCATTGAAAGAAGTTTTCAATGATATTATGATAGAGATCGCAATATATCTCACTACCAGTCAGAATAGAACCTATGGGGTCACACACACTAGAAGTATTGACCTATGGGGTCACACTAGAAGTATTGACTGATGGTTGAAAAGTGATTATGAATCACGAGTAATCAATTCGATTGATAATAAGTTGAAGAAGGAACAATGGAAATTGATTAATTGGACTTTAAACACAAATCCTACTTAGAGTAGGATTCCTAGAGTCCTAATTGGATTAGGACTGGAAATCCTATTGGGAGTAGGACTGGGATTCCTACTTGGAGTAGGATTCCTACAATCCTAATTAGATTAGGATTTTGAATTCATCTTTGGATTCCTACTTAGAATAGGATTCCTAGAAATCCTAATTGGATTAGAACTTCGGATTCAAATAAGAGTCCTAATTAGATTAGGAATTAAATTAAATATGTCCTAATTTGGATTAGGGTTTCTTAAGTCACAATTAATTATTAATCTAATAAATCAATAAGACTCCTAATTGGATTAGGATTGAAGAGTTCAATTGAGTCAAAATTGATTTAAGTTCTAATTGGATTAGGACTTACCTAGATTGGATCCAAATTGGTTCACCCTTGGGCTAAGCCTAATTGGATTAGGGCTTGACCACATTAGGGCATTCCAAACCCTACTTAATGTGGATTAGGGTTTACCAAGAGGGAGGGGCGCAAGCCCCTCCCCTTTTGCTTCCTTGGTGCGGCATGAAGAGAGGGGGCCGGCGCCCCCTCTTAGGAAACTAGTCTAGGGCTCCTAATTTGTAGGAGCCCTAGATGGCTATAAAAAGAGGGCAAAGGGGGCCGGCGCCCTAAGTGTTTTTCTTCACCTTGCAGCCGTGGTCTCCCTCTCCTCCTTCTCCATCTTCAGCCGCAAGCAAGGGATCAAAAGAAAGTGATTGGCGGCCCTCCTCCTTCCTTGTTTTTCTTCTTCCAACGCAAGGAAAACAAAAGGGCTGCAGTCAGGCTTTGGTTCTTCTTCAAGATCCCTTCTTCTTCTTCCTCCTCCCAAGCACAATCAAGGGTTGATTGAAAGGGAGGAAATCAGCCAACAAAAGTTATCCCTGCAAGGGAGCTAGCACCCCGGGGAGATAGAGAGCTTGGATCGGTTCTTGCTTCGTGTGGATACCCGTAGAGGTCGGGCACTTGAACGGCTTCAAGCGAACCTTCATCCTAAAACCACGAACTCCAGTTTGCGGTGATCATCTACCCGCACAAGGTGAAGATCTGATCTTCTAATTAGATTAAAAGTTTTTAATCCTTATCTATCTACGAACGGTTTTTGAACAACGTTCATGCGATGAACGGTTGATCCCGCACATGCCCCTTCCGCTGCCATCTGATTTTGTTTTTGAAATATCAGCGGCATGGGCGGGTCCTAACATACATGGCCCCACACCCCACTTAATTGGATTAAGTGGGCGTGCGTGAAATAGGGAGAAGAGGGAGGGGCTACGCCCCTCCTTTTGGCTGAATACGTGAAGAAAAGAAGAGGGGCGTACGCCCCTCCTCTTTTCTTAGAGATAAGGATGGGAGCTCCTAAATTTTAGGAGCTCCACATGCCATATATAAGAGAGAGAAAGGGGGCAGCACCCTAATTTTTCCTCCCCCTCTCTTTTCAGCCGTGAAGGACCATCTCCTTTCTTGGATTTTCAGCCGTGATGGCCCTCCCTTCCCTTGGGTATTCAGCCGGCAAACAAACAAATAAAAAAAGGGAAACAAGGGGCGGCCCACATGATGGATCTCTCTTCTCCTTTTTTTGTGCCGTGAGAGAGCCCACCCCTCTGTTGGTTTTTGTGCCGTGGGAGAGCCTCTTTCTCTTGGGTTTCAGCCACCAGCAAACAAAGAAAAAGAAGGAGGCATGTAGCCCTTCCTCCCTCTCTTCTTTGGTTCCAAAAGAAAAGAAAAAGGAAAAGGCTGCAAAGGGGTTTTGCCTTCTTCCTTTTGATCCATCCTTCTTTCTCCTCTCTAAGGCAATCAAGAGTTGATTCAAAAGAGAGGATTTCAGCCATCAAAACGTATCTCTGCAAAGAAGCTAGCACCCCGGGGAGATTAGTGAGTTTGGATTGGTCCTCTGCCTCGTGTGGATACCCGTAGAGGCCGGACGCGTGTGCGGCTTCAACCGAACCTTCCAACAAATACCACGATCATCAGATTGCGGTGAATATCTACCCACACAAGGTGAAGATCTGATCTTTCTAATCATGTAAAAAGTATTTAATCCTAATCTATCTACGAACATCGGTTTTAAAATAAGTTCATGAGATGAACGGGATCTCGCGCATTTCTTCCGCTGCGCGTAGAATTTTTCTGAAATTTTCTGCGGCGTGCGAGAGATTCCAACAGTGGTATCAGAGCCATGGTTGCGTAGATTAAGATTAGGATTAAATGATTAAGGCATAATAGATCTAAAAATTTAAAGATTATGCTTGCTGAATTTTTCTGCATGCAGAATTTTCAGCTTGCTGATTTTTCTGCATGCTGATTTTCTATGCGATTAGATTAATGATTCTATTGATTTGTTAATGAGATTAAAAATATTTAGAATCATATCTTGCATGATCAGCAACTCATAAGATGACATAATCTGTTAAATATTCAGATCTGTAAATTTTATTTAATGCATAAGATGCGTATGGTGATGATCATGGATGGACCCTTTAATTGTGCTGAAAGGTTCTGCAATGTCTGAGATGTTCTGTGATGTTATATGATGGCATGTAAATCAGATTTTCAGATGCCTGCATGCATCTTATATTAATGTATTAGAGACCTGCGTGTCTCATGAAAAAGGGTTGTAACTATTATTTAATTTTGTTTATTTTTAAAGTTATCTAGGATGTAATCTGTGATGTGTTTGCATGTCAATGGTTGATCGGTGCATGCCTCTACAAGCACGATTTGCCCGGATCGAGATCAAGGGTTGATTGGAGATGGATCAAGGAGTTGATGCAATTGGACCAAGGGTGCTCAAGATCGAGTCAAGAGTTGAAGACGATCTAACCAATTGACGTGCATGTGCTTGTACTATGACCCCATCCTGGATCCATGATCATCACCAGTTTAATTTTTGTTATTATGCCTGGATGTTTATGTTTATGTTTATGCATAGCGGTTAGATAATTATTTGCATGAGATGTAGATAATTAAATAAAAGAGATCTAAATTAAATCTCCTCGAAAAATATTAAGTCCATAGGTCTTCCACCGTAGTAGAGCTGCTAAGATCTTTCCGACGTTGATTTGTCTCGGCTGGATACAGTGGGCAAGTTGCATCGGGGGACTGGACCTCTCTATTAAGCATGAGATGTTGTAGGAGTAAAGATAGGGTTGGGCCCAATAACTGTTAGGTGAGGGACCCAATGACAGCTTTGCTTCTGCGGTTATACGGTGGGTCCGACTTAACTAAGGAATGGGGCCAATAACTGTTAGGTGAGGTCTTCATTACTTAGAGACCTGATAGCGCTACAACTTGCTTGAGAAGCATTGTACAAGAGTTGTACACTCATCTTTTATATGTCACCAAAAACTATTAGGTGAGGTGGCATGTAAATTGGTGGGACCGTAGCACCCCACTTGAAACCTAGAGTCGCAAGGTTTCCGTTTCTCTACCAGAGGAGTGTGAGAGATTCGAGGAAATAGTGGGAGGTGTATTTGTTTTAAAAAAAAAAGGCCCTAAAACAAATAGAGTTCAAGTACAAAATTCTAACTAGAATCTTTACTCTCTGAGGATTATAAAGTCAGCTTCTAGACTCTTAACTCATATCCTATAGAACAACCGTTTGACCAAACCCAATTATAAAAACTGGCTAAGCAAATTTCAAAATAGTTTTGAATTGTGAGAAATTAGGGTATATGCTAGACCATGGAATTCCTGTGTTACCAATCCGTCCAATTACTGGTCAGCGTAAGACGCATGCTAAGTGGACGAACAATAACAATAAAGTTAGGTGCTGCATAATGGCATCCATGTCCAATGAATTACAATGCCAGCATGAGAACATGAAGACCGCCAGGGACATATTATATCACCTACAAGAGTTGTATGGTGAACAGAGTCACGCAGCATGTTTTGAAGTGTCCAAGAGGCTCTTCAAGGCCAAGATGCGTGATGGGCAGTCTGTCCATGATCATGGTTTGACCATGATAAAGAACTTAGAGGAGCTTGAGAAGCTCGGCATGACCATGCACAAGGAATTGCAAACGGATTTGATCCCGCAATCCCTTCTAGCTTCATATGAACAGTTTATAGTAAATTACCATATGAACAAGATTGTATGCATCAAAATAGAATTGTTAAATAAAATTGGTAACTACCTTAGGGACCTTGAAGAGTTCAAGGGGCATCGTTCTCGCTGTCGAGTTGGTTTCTACTTCCAAGAGAGAGTCTACTTGGAAGAAGAAGAAACCTGTGAAAAGGCAGAAGACCGAGAAAAGGCCAAGTAAGGAAGTTCCAAGAAAAAGGCCGATTGCAAGGGAAAGTGTTTCCATTGCATCATAAGACAGCCATTGGAAGAGGAACTGTCCTACATACATGGAAAGCATAAAGAGTAAGAAGGGTGACAGACCTTCAGAAGGTATGCCAGATATGCTCATTATTAAAAGGATACTTAGGGACTGCTACCTGTTGCAAGCAGAAATTTGATTTCTGTATCTTGTTTAGCACAGAAAGATTTTTATAAGACTATTGTTCAATTTGTTTGAGAAATAAATTGGATGCATATGGTTTTATGATTGACCGTCTCTATCACTTACATTTGGATGTACCTGTGAATGTATTTGAGCAAACAGTGAGTACCATAGGATCCAAAAGGATCTAGAGATGAGATAAATCTAAAGTATTTGTGGCACCTCAGGCTTGGTCATATAGGAGAAGACAGAATAAACAAATTGAAGAAATATGGGCTTCTGAGCTCATTGACTTTCGAGTCATATCCGATTTGTGAATTCTGCCTTCAAGAAAAGATGACCAAATTATCCTTTTTAGGACATGGGAGAGGTCCACTGCGATACTTACCCTAGTACACACTTATGTGTGGCCCATTCGATGTGCAGGCTAGGGGTTGTAATTTTTTACTTCATTTACCGATGATTACTCACGGTATGGATATGTGTATGAGACACAAAACTGAAATTTTTGAAAGGTTCAAAGAGTTCAGATATGAAGTAGAAAAACAAACAGAAAAACTCATTAAGGTTCTTCGATCAGATCGAGAAGGTGAATACCTTAGTGGAGAGTTCCGTGATTATCTCAAGGAGAATGGTATAGTTGTTGGGAACCCGCCCATGCCGCTGATATTTCAAAAATTTTCAGATGGCAGCGGAATCGGCATGCACGAGTTCGACGTTCATCGCATGAACGTTGTTTCGAGACCTTTCGTAATTAGGCAAGAATTAAAACTTTTAAAACTAATAGGAAGATCAAATCTTCACCTTGCGTGGGTAGATGATCACCGCGAATCTGAATTCGTGGTTTTGGAAGAGGGTTCGTTTGAAGCCGTTCAAACGTCCGGCCTCCACGGGTATCCACACGAAGTAGAGAACCGATCAAAGCTTTCTTATCTTCCCGGGGTGCTAGCTCTCTTGCAAAGACTTCCTATGATGGCTGATCTCTTCTCTTTCTTTCAACTCTTGAAAGTGCTTGAGAGGAGGAAGAAGAAGAAGGAACTCAAGGAAGAAGAACACAGCTTCTGCAGCCTTCTTTCTTTTCCCTGCGTTGGAAGAAGGATTGGAGGAAGAGGAAGACACCAACGCTTGGACCTTGCTCTCCCTTTGCTTGCGGCTGAACCAAGAGAGGAGAGGGGAGGGTGGCGGCAGCAAGAGGAAGAGGACTCCAATGCCTAGGGCGCCGGCCTCATGGTGCTTTTTATAGCCATCAAGGGCTCCTCCAAAGTAGGAGCCCTAGATGGTTTTCCAAAGAAAGAAGGGGGGGCGCCGGCCCCTCTCTTCTTCAATCCGCACCATCCAAGATGAGAGGGGCTGATGCCCCTCTTACTTGGTTAACCTAATCCTCTTCCAAAGAGGATTAGGTGCCTCTCTCATGGTTTAATCCTAATCTAATTAGGATTGGCCAAATTGGGTTCAATCTATGCTAGTCCTGATCCAATTAGGACTTGAATGAACCATGACTCAATTGAACTCTTCAATCCTAATCCAATTAGGAGTCATGTTGATTCATTAGATTAATAATTAATTTAGACTTAAGGAATCCTAATCCAATTAGGATTTGTTTTAATTTTAGTCCTAATCCAATTAGGACTCTATTTGAATCCGAAGTCCTAATCCAATTAGGATTTCTAGGAATCCTACTCCAAGTAGGAATCCAATTTTAATTCAAAACTCCTAATCTCATTAGGATTGAGGAATCCTATTCCAAGTAGGAATGCCAGTCCTAATCCAATTAGAACTCTAGGTATCCTACCCGAAGTAGGATTCTTGTTTCAAGTCCAATTAATTAATTCCTTTTCCTTCTTCAACTTCTTATCAATCAAATTGATTTCTTGTGATTCCTAATCACGATTTCAACCATCGGATCGGTCAATACTTCTAGTGTGTGTGACCCCATAGGTTCTATTCTGACTGGTAGTGAGATATATTGTGATCTCTATCACTATATCATTGAAAACTCCTTTCAATGGGTTGGAACGATTCCAACTCAACTCATTAGGGTTTATCGATCATCAAGATAATCCCTATGAGTCCCACCATCCACCAGTGACACCTAGCAGCATGTAGTGGCTACCCAGCAGAATGGAATGATGAACCTCTAGGTGCAGTTAACATGTGATACAGTCCTACTATCGTGGATCCCTACAGGACGGAGGTCATGGACAACTCGTCAAACCCCATCGTCTGTCATATGTCAAGATTTATTCGACTTGAGTTCGATAGTGGAAAACTCTTTCTCCACTTTACTGCCCTGGCCAAGGTCTTAGAACTCAGTCTAACAAATCACATAGGATCACTCCTCTTCTATCAAGGTCGATAGATTCCTTATAGGTGCATACCCTACTCCTACAGTGAACCTACTGCAGCCAATCTACACTGCATGGACCCATATGGCTAGAGACCATGTATGTGTGTAGTCAAACTACAATAACCTCACTGTGAGTAGCCGAAGCACCGCAGGTCAAAGGACCAGTCACACTACTGCAACATCAAGTAAGTCACTGACGAGTGGATAGACATCCAAGTGACTTCTTGTCTTGGTCACGCTCAGTACCCTTGTTCTCTAACAAGCACCTGCACTATCACTTCAGTGTCCCTACACTGTGGACTCAAGTCTCGTCCATCCAGAAGGAAAGTGATCTGTGCACTGATCGGATCGATCACCGTCCTCGTGATGATCCATTGATCAGGAGCATTTAGAAATTAATCACCAATGATACATGGCTCAAATTCTCAACTCTTGAGAATATGTATCATCATCTTATTAATTTCTTGGACGATTCATAGACACATAAACAATATGAATGAAAAAGATGCCTTTTATTTATTCAATAATAAATAGTCAAGTACAAAAATATGTCCCTAGAATCAACAATGTGTCAGCCAAATTGGCTTCTAGGGCATACATCTAACAATCTCCCACTTGCACTAAAGCGAATTGGTCATATATCTTAGGCCCATCTTCTCAAGGTGGGCTTCAGTCTTTTGCTGACTCAGCTGCTTAGTGAAAGGGTCTGCCACGTTATCCGCGGAGTCTACTCTCTGCACCTCTACATATTTCTTCTCCACATAGTCGCGTATGAGGTGAAAGCGCCGCTCTATATGCTTAGACTTCTGATGAGACCTTGGCTCCTTAGCAAGGGCTATGGCGCCATTATTATCGCAGTAGAGTGTTATGGCATCTGATGTCATCACATCCAGCTCTGCAATGAATTTCTTGAACCAGAAGCCTTCCTTAGCAGCTTCAGAGGCGGCGATGTATTCGGCTTCCATAGTAGAATCAGCAATGATCGGTTGTTTAGAACTCTTCCAATTCACCGTACCACCATTGCACAAGAACACGTATCCAGATGTTGACTTTCTGTCATCGACATCAGTCATGAAGTCTGAATCTGTGTACCCTTCTACCTTTAACTCTGATGATCCTCCAAAAACCAAGAATAAATCTTTAGTTCTTCTCAAGTACTTAAGAATATTCTTCACAGCTGTCCAGTGTTCTTCACCTGGATTCGACTGATATCTGCTTGTGACACTCACAGCAAGAGCTATATCAGGTCGTGTACATAGCATGGCATACATGAGGCTTCCTATTGCCGATGCATAAGGAATCTTGCTCATGCGTTGAATCTCCTCAGATGTGTTGGGGCACATCTTCTTGGAGAGATGAATTCCATGCCTTAGGGGTAAGAGACCCCTCTTGGAGTTTTCCATGCTGAACCTCTTCAGCACCTCCTCTATGTACATTTTCTGTGACAGGCCAAGCATCCTTTTAGATCTATCTCTATAGACCTTTATTCCCAAAATATAGGATGCTTCCCCAAGGTCTTTCATGGAGAATTCTTTTGACAACCAGACCTTGACCGAGGTTAGCATGGGAATATCATTCCCAATCAGGAGAATGTCATCTACGTACAGTACGAGAAAAACGACAGCACTCCCACTAACCTTTTTATAAACACATGGTTCCTCCTCGTTTTTGATGAAATCAAACGTTTTGATTGCATCATCGAAACGAGTGTTCCAACTCCGAGAGGCTTGCTTTAGTCCATAGATGGACCTTTGCAGCTTGCAGACCTTGTGATCTCCATCACTGGAAGTGAAACCCAAAGGCTGTTCCATATAGATATCTTCATCAAGATATCCATTCAGGAAAGCAGTTTTCACATCCATCTACCAGATTTCATAATCATGAAATGCTGCAATGGCAAGCAATGTTCGGATGGATTTTAGCATGGCTACAGGTGAAAAGGTCTCCTGATAGTCAATGCCTTCGCGCTGACTATACCCTTTCGCCACAAGCCTTGCCTTATAGGTCTCTACCTCTCCATCCGAACCTATTTTCCTTTTGTAGATCCATTTGCATCCAATAGGTACAATACCTTCTGGTGGATCTACTAAGGTCCAGACTTGGTTGGAATGCATGGAGTCTATCTCTGACTTCATAGCTTCCAGCCATTTCTCGGAATCGATATCAGATATCGCCTCGCTGTAGATTTTGGGATCCTGTATGTGATCCCTATCTCCCACTAGGAACATTTCCTCGGTATCCTCTTCTAGTATACCTAAGTATCTATCGGGAGGATGGGAGACCCTACTAGATCTACGAGGTGGTCGAGGGACATCGTGTACTGGCTCTGTATGAACGGGTTCAATAGGATCCATGACTCGTTGCTTTTCAGAGACTTTCTCTTCAAGCTCAATTTTCCTCCCACTGCCTCTATCAAGGATAAACTGATTTTCCAAGAAGATGGCATGACGGCTCACAAACACATTGTGATCCTCTGAGACGTAAAAATTATATCCTAATGACTCTTTAGGATATCCTATAAAACGAGCACTTATGGTCCTAGCCTCTAACTTGTCCGCCTGTAGTCGCTTGACGTGGGCCGGACATCCCCAAATCTTGAGATGACCCAGACTTGGTTTCTTACCATGCCATATCTCATACGGTGTGGTAGGAACGGATTTAGAGGGAACTCTATTCAATAAATAAATCGCTGTGAGTAAGGCATCTCCCCAAAGGAACATAGGTAAATCAGTGAAGCTCATCATGGACCTGACCATATCCAATAGGGTCCGATTCCTCCTTTCTGACACCCCGTTGAGTTGAGGTGTACCCGGAGGTGTCCATTGTGAGACTATGCCGTTTTCTTTGAGATAGTCCCGGAATTCTCCACTAAGGTATTCTCCTCCTCGATCTGATCGAAGAGCCTTAAGAGGTTTTCCAGTTTGTTTTTCTACTTCATTCTTGAACTCTTTGAACTTTTCAAAGGATTCAGACTTGTGTCTCATAAGATACACATACCCATATCGTGAATAATCATCGGTAAAGGTAATGAAGTATGAATAACGTCCCCTGGCTAGCACATCGAATGGGCCACATACATCTGTATGTATCAGGGTAAGTATTTCAGTGGTCCTCTCCCCATGTCCTACAAAGGGTAGTCTAGCCATTTTTTCTTGAAGACAGGACTCGCAAACTGGATATGACTCGGAAGTCAATGAGCCTAAAAGCCCATCTTTATCCATTTTGTTCATTCTGTCTTCTCCAATATGGCCAAGCCTGAGGTGCCACAAATATCTTTGGTTTATCTCATCTCTGGATCTTTTGGATCCTTTGGCACTCACATCTTGCTCGGTAACATTCACAGATACATCCATATGTAAATGATAGAGACTGTCAATCATGAAACCACGTGCGACTATTCTATTTCTTAAATAAATAGAACAGCAGTCTTTGTCAAATGTAAAAACATGACCTTCCTGTGCTAGACATGAAACAGAAATCAAATTTCTGCTAGCAACAGGTACATAATAACAGTCTCTAAGTATTAAACTAAATCTAGACGGTAGTCGCAGATGGTAGGTGCCCACAGCCACAGCAGCAACTTTTGCCCCGTTGCCAACCCGAAGGGTTACCGCACCTTCCGCCAGCCTTCTACTTTCCTTTAGACCCTGCATGGTAGTGCACAAATGAGCACTAGAACCAGAATCTATAACCCAACTAGAAGTAGAAGAAACCGTTAGATTAGTTTCAATTATGAGCAAGTCTATACTTTCCGAAGGTGTGTCACCTTTCTTGTTCTTCAGGCTCTCGAGGTATGAAGGACAGTTTCTCTTCCAGTGGCCTTCGACATTGCAGTGGAAACATTTTCCTTTGTCGTTAGCCTTTTTCTTTTGAACTTCCTTCTTTGGCTTCTTGTCTTTCTTCTGCTTCTTTGCAAGCTTCTTTTTCTTCCAAGTAGACTTTCTCTTGGAACCAGAAGTCAACTCAGCAGCGAGGACATTGCCCCTTGAACCTTTCAAGGCTCCCTCAGCAGTTACCAACATGTTGATTAGTTCAGTCTTAGTGCATTCAATCTTATTCATGTGGTAGTTTACTATAAACTGACGAAATGAATCAGAAAGTGACTGTAGGATCAAATCCACTTGCAATTCCTTGTGCATGTCCATACCGAGCTTCTCAAGCTCCTCTAGGTCCTTGATCATGGTCAGACCGTGATCATGGACAGACTGCCCCTCGCGCATCTTCGCTTTGAAAAGCCTCTTGGACACTTCAAAACGAGCTGTGCGACTCTGCTCACCATACAACTCTTGCAGGTGTGCCAGTATGTCCCTAGCAGTCTTTATATTTTCATGCTGGCATTGGAGTTCATTAGACATAGATGCCATCATATAGCATTTTACTCTAATGTCATCGTCCAACCACTTTTTATGCATCTCACGCTGAACATCAGTGGGACGTGCTGGTAATGTGGGGATATCTGAATCGAGTATGTAGCCTATCTTCTCACAGTCCAAAACTATTTTGAGATTTCTAAGCCAGTCCTTGTAATTGGTTCCGGTCAGTCGGTTGGTCTCAAGAATACGAGTCAAAGGGTTTGAAGCCGACATTGTATCTGCAGAGAGTAAAGATTCTAGTTAGACTTTTGTACTTGATCCTAATCTGTCCTAAGGTCTTTTAGAACAAATTGTGACTCTCACTATTTTCTCGAATTCCTCACACTCCCCTGGTAGGAAAACGGAAATCCCACACGACTAGGGTTTCTAGTGGGTACTGCGGTCCCACCGATTTACATGCCACCTCACCTAACAGTTATTGGTGACACATAGATGGATGAGTGTACAACTCTTGTACAATGCTTCTCAAGCATGTTGCAGTGTAACTTGGTCTCTAAGCCATGAAGACCTCACCTAACAGTTATTGGTCCCATTTCTTAGTTAAGTCAGACCCACCGTATAACCGTAGGAATAAAGTCGTCATTGGGTCCTCACCTAACAGTTATTGGTGCCCAACCCCACCTTTACCCTACAACATCTCATGTCTATAGAGAGGTCCAGCCCCCCAATGCAACTTGACCACTGTATCCAGCCGAGACAAGTCAACATCAGAAAGGCCTTAGCAGCTCTACTACAGTGGAAGACCTATTGACTTAATATTGGTTAATCAGGTCTTAGTGTTTGCAACTTGAGCCTTTCATAAGAGGTAATCAAACAATTGGCCAGGTAAGCAGGTGGGAGGCTCCCCTTACTCAGAGAGTAAGGTCCTAATTAAGTAACCACCTTTCATGCTTTCCTAGACACCAATTAGATCAATTAATCTAATATGACTTGCTCATGTCGGTTCACTCTCGACTTGATTGAGGAGGTTTTGATTTAGGTCTCAATTGGGTTTGCTACATCACATGTAAGCCTATCTACCCGACTCTCATTCACATCACATGCAAACGGCGCATTGCAGGCAGTTATAATCGCGGCAATAATTAAAGCTAAACTTTAACTAGGTGATAATCATGGATTCTAATTAGGTCGTATTACAAGCACATGCACATCAATCGATCAAGTGGTCTTCAACTCTTGAATTGATTCCAAGCTTCCTTGATTCGATCCTTGATCAACTCTTGATCCCATCGCCATCAACCGCTTAGATCACCTTTCATCTCATGCCTTTGCTTCAACTTGATCGTTGATGTACATCACATCACAGAAATACAACCAGATGTAAAATAAAAATAAAAATAATTTACATCTCCTTTTAGGAGGCACGCAGGCCTCTCAAAACATCAAATAAGATGCATGCAAGCATCTGAAAAATTACATGACATCGCAGATCACATCGCAGGTCATTACATTTGATACCAAAAGGGATTGAATCCTATGATCATCACCGTATGCTACAATTATAATTTTCAGATCTGAAACTTAACTGATTATATCATGACATAGGTTGCTGATCATGCTAATCATGATTCTAAACTTTGTAATCCCATTAACAATGCAATTAGAATCATCTTTTTATCACATAAAAATCAGCATGTAAAAAATCAGCACCCCTGAAAAATCTGCATGCAGAATTTTTCAGCATGCATGATCATTTAATTTTCAGATCTAATATGCCTTTAGATATTTAATTCTTACCTTAATCTACGAAACCTAGGCTCTGATACCACTGTTGGGAACCCGCCCATGCCGCTGATATTTCAAAAATTTTCAGATGGCAGCGGAATCGGCATGCACGAGTTCGACGTTCATCGCATGAACGTTGTTTCGAGACCTTTCGTAATTAGGCAAGAATTAAAACTTTTAAAACTAATAGGAAGATCAAATCTTCACCTTGCGCGGGTAGATGATCACCGCGAATCTGAATTCGTGGTTTTGGAAGAGGGTTCGTTTGAAGCCGTTCAAACGTCCGGCCTCTACGGGTATCCACACGAAGTAGAGAACCGATCAAAGCTTTCTTGTCTTCCCGGGGTGCTAGCTCCCTTGCAAAGACTTCCTATGATGGCTGATCTCTTCTCTTTCTTTCAACTCTTGAAAGTGCTTGAGAGGAGGAAGAAGAAGAAGGAACTCAAGGAAGAAGAACACAGCTTCTGCAGCCTTCTTTCTTTTCCCTGCGTTGGAAGAAGGATTGGAGGAAGAGGAAGACACCAACGCTTGGACCTTGCTCTCCCTTTGCTTGCGGCTGAACCAAGAGAGGAGAGGGGAGGGTGGCGGCAGCAAGAGGAAGAGGACTCCAATGCCTAGGGCGCCGGCCTCATGGTGCTTTTTATAGCCATCAAGGGCTCCTCCAAAGTAGGAGCGCTAGATGGTTTTCCAAAGAAAGAAGGGGGGGCGCCGGCCCCTCTCTTCTTCAATCCGCACCATCCAAGATGAGAGGGGCTGATGCCCCTCTTACTTGGTTAACCTAATCCTCTTCCAAAGAGGATTAGGTGCCTCTCTCATGGTTTAATCCTAATCTAATTAGGATTGGCCAAATTGGGTTCAATCTATGCTAGTCCTGATCCAATTAGGACTTGAATGAACCATGACTCAATTGAACTCTTCAATCCTAATCCAATTAGGAGTCATGTTGATTCATTAGATTAATAATTAATTTAGACTTAAGGAATCCTAATCCAATTAGGATTTGTTTTAATTTTAGTCCTAATCCAATTAGGACTCTATTTGAATCCGAAGTCCTAATCCAATTAGGATTTCTAGGAATCCTACTCCAAGTAGGAATCCAATTTTAATTCAAAACTCCTAATCTCATTAGGATTGAGGAATCCTATTCCAAGTAGGAATGCCAGTCCTAATCCAATTAGAACTCTAGGTATCCTACCCGAAGTAGGATTCTTGTTTCAAGTCCAATTAATTAATTCCTTTTCCTTCTTCAACTTCTTATCAATCAAATTGATTTCTTGTGATTCCTAATCACGATTTCAACCATCGGATCGGTCAATACTTCTAGTGTGTGTGACCCCATAGGTTCTATTCTGACTGGTAGTGAGATATATTGTGATCTCTATCACTATATCATTGAAAACTCCTTTCAATGGGTTGGAACGATTCCAACTCAACTCATTAGGTTTTATCGATCATCAAGATAATCCCTATGAGTCCCACCATCCACCAGTGACACCTAGCAGCATGTAGTGGCTATCCAGCAGAATGGAATGATGAACCTCTAGGTGCAGTTAACATGTGATACAGTCCTACTATCGTGGATCCCTACAGGACGGAGGTCATGGACAACTCGTCAAACCCCATCGTCTGTCATATGTCAAGATTTATTCGACTTGAGTTCGATAGTGGAAAACTCTTTCTCCACTTTACTGCCCTGGCCAAGGTCTTAGAACTCAGTCTAACAAATCACATAGGATCACTCCTCTTCTATCAAGGTCGATAGATTCCTTATAGGTGCATACCCTACTCCTACAGTGAACCTACTGCAGCCAATCTACACTGCATGGACCCATATGGCTAGAGACCATGTATGTGTGTAGTCAAACTACAATAACCTCACTGTGAGTAGCCGAAGCACCGCAGGTCAAAGGACCAGTCACACTACTGCAACATCAAGTAAGTCACTGACGAGTGGATAGACATCCAAGTGACTTCTTGTCTTGGTCACGCTCAGTACCCTTGTTCTCTAACAAGCACCTGCACTATCACTTCAGTGTCCCTACACTGTGGACTCAAGTCTCGTCCATCCAGAAGGAAAGTGATCTGTGCACTGATCGGATCGATCACCGTCCTCGTGATGATCCATTGATCAGGAGCATTTAGAAATTAATCACCAAGGATACATGGCTCAAATTCTCAACTCTTGAGAATATGTATCATCATCTTATTAATTTCTTGGACGATTCATAGACACATAAACAATATGAATGAAAAAGATGCCTTTTATTTATTCAATAATAAATAGTCAAGTACAAAAATATGTCCCTAGAATCAACAATGTGTCAGCCAAATTGGCTTCTAGGGCATACATCTAACAATAGTTTCATAATGGATCCCTCCTGGTACACCTCAGCTTAACGGAGTGTCGGGGAGGAGGAATCAGATCCTATTGGTTATTGTCAGGTCCATGATGAGCTTCACTGATCAACCCTTGTTTCTTTAGAGAGATGCCCTACTTTCAGCAATTTACTTAGTGAATAGTGTTTTTTCTAAGTCTGTTCCTACCATATTGTATGAGATATGGCATGGTAAGAAGCCGAGTCTTGGTCATCTCAAGATTTGGAGATGTCCGGCCCACGTCAAGCGACAACAGGCGGACAAGTTAGAGGATAGGACAATTAATGCTCATTTTATTGGATATCCTTAAAGAGTCATTAGGATACGATTTTTTGTCCCAAAGGATCACAAAGTGTTTGTGAGCCTACATGCTATCTTCATGGAAAATAGTTTATCCTTGATAGAGACAGTGGGAGAAAAAATGAGCTCTAAGAGAAAGTCTCTGAAGAGCAATGAGCCATTGTGCCTATAGAACCTATTCATATTGAGTCAGTACATATTGTACCTCCTCCACCTCGTAGATTTAGTAGGATCTTCCATCCTCCTGAAAGGTACTTAGGTATACTTACAGAGGATGTAGAGGAAGTGTTCCTCATGGGAGATAGGGATCAAGGTAAGGATCCCAATACCTACAAGAGGCGATGTTAGACATCGATTCCGAGCAATGACTGGAAGCAATGAAGTCAGAGATGGACTCCATGCATTCCAACCAAGTCTGAACCTTAGTAGATCCACCAGAAGGTATAGTACCTATTGGATGTAAATGGATCTATAAGAGAAAATTAAGTTCGGATGTCTAGGTAGAGACCTATAAGGCAAGGCTAGTGGCGAAAGGTTATAGTCAGTGCGAGGGCACTGATTATCAGGATACTTTTTCACCTGTAACCATGCTGAACTCCATTCGAATATTGCTTGTTATTGCAGCATAATATGATTATGAGATACTGTGATGGTGATCACAAGGTTTGCAAACTGCAAAGGTCCATCCATGGATAAAAGTAAGTATCTCGGAGTTGGAACACTCGTTTCAACGATGTAATCAAATCGTTTGATTTCATCAAGAACGAGGAGGAACCATGTGTTTATAAAAAAGTTAGTGGGAGGGCCATTGCATTCTTCGTATTGTACGTGGATGATATCCTTCAAATTGGGAATGATATTCCCATACTAACTTAGGTCAAGGTTTGGTTGTGTAAGGAATTCTCCATGATAGACCTTGGGAAAGCATCCTATATTTTGAGAATTAAGGTCTATAGAGATAGATCTAAGAGGATGCTTGTCCTATTACAGAATATGTACATAGAGGGAGTGCTGAAGAGGTTCGGCATGAAAAACCTCTAAAAGGGAATTATTACCCCTTAGGCATGGGATAAATCTCTCCAAGAAGATGTGCCCCAACATATCTAAAGAGATTCAGTGGATGAGCAAGATCCCTTATGCTTCGGCTATAGGGAGCCTCATGTATACCATGCTATGTACGTGACTTGATATAGTACATGCTGTGAGTGTCACGAGCATATATCGGTCAAATCCAGGCAAGAAGCGCTAGATAGCTGTGAAGAACAGTCTTAAGTACTTGAGAAGAACTAAGGACATGTTCTTGGTCTTTAGGAGAAGATCAGAGTTGAAGGTAGAAGGATGCACACATATTGATGATAGAAAGTCTACATCAGAATATGTGCAATAGTGGTTTAGTTAATTGGAAGAGTTACAAACAACCGATCATTGTATATTCTACCTTAGAAGCTGAATGTTTAGCCGTATCTAAGGGTGCAGTGGAAACCTTCTAGTTTAATAAGTTCATTGCTGAGTTAGGTGTAATGTCATCAGATGCCATAACACTCTACTGCGATAACAAAGGCACCATAGCACTAGCTAAAGAGCCAAGGTCTCACCAGTAGCCGAAGCATATAAAGCGGCGGTTTAACCAAATAAGCGACTACCCAGAAAAGAAATAAGTAGAGGATCAGAGAGTAGACTCCACAGAAAATGTGGTGGACCCATTCACTAAGCAGATAAGTCAGCAGAAAACTGAAGCACATCTTGAGAAGATGGGGCTTAGGTTTATGGCTGATTGGCTTTACTGCAAGTGGGAGATTGTTAGAAGTATGCCCTAGAAGCCAATTTGGCTGATGCATTATTTTATTCTGGGACATAAATTTGTACTTGACCTAATTATGAATTTATTAAGTTGGGCATTCTTTTCATTCATGTTCTTATGTGTCCATGAATCGTCCAAGAAATTAATAAGATAATGACGCATATTCTCAAGAGTTGAGAATTTGAGGCATGTGTCATTGGTGATTAATTTCTAAATTGCTCCTGATCGATGGATCATCACGAGGACGGTGATCGATGGATCATCACGAGGACGGTGATCGATCTGCTGAGATTAGTGCACAGATCGCTTTCTTTGATGGACGAGTCTTGAGTCCACAATGTGGCGACACTGGAGCAATTGTGCAAGTGCTTGTTAGAGAACAAGGGTACTGAGCGTGACCATAGCAAGTAGTCACTTGGATGTCTATCCACTCGTCAGTGACTTACTTGATGCTGCAGTTGTATGACTAGTCGTTTGACCTACGATGCCTCGGCTATTCACAGTGAGGTTGCTGTAGTTTGACGAGCACATAAACCTGAGCCCTAGCCAATTGGATTCTTGTGGTGCAGATTGGCTGCAGTAGGTTCATTGTAGGAGTAGGGGTGCATCTAGATGGAATCTATCGATCTTGATAGGTTAAGAGAGATCCTATGTGATTTATGAGACTGAGTTCGTAAATCCTCGATCGGGGTAGTATGTACAGTGGAAAAGGAGTTTTTCATTCTCGAACTTAAGTCGAATAAATCTTGACATATGACAGACGATGGGGTTTGACGAGTTATCCATGACCTCCGTTCTGTAGGGATCCATGATACAAGGACTGTATCACACGATAACTGCACCTAGAGGTTCATCATTCTATTCTGCTGGGTAGCCACTACATACTGTTAGGTGTCACTGGTGGATGGTGAGACTCACGGGGACCATCTTGATGGCCGATGATCCCCGGTGAGTTGAGTTGGAATTGTTCCAACCCATTGAAAGGAATTTTCAATGATATTGTGATAGAGATCGCAATATATCTCACTACCAGACAGAATAGAATCTATGGGGTCACACACATTAGAGGTATTGACCGATCCGATGGTTGAATTGTGATTTGGAATCATAAATAATTTATAATTATCAATTTGATTGATAATTGGTAAACCCACTAAGAGTTAGTGAGTTGAAGAAGGAATAATTACAATTTAATTGAATTTAATTGAATTAATTGGATTTAATTAATTGGACTTGATCATATTAAATACGAGTCCTACTTGCAGTAGGATTCCTAGAATCCTAATTAGATTAGGACTTCAAATTAAATTAAAGTCCTACTTGGAGTAGGATTTCTAAAGTCCTAATTGTATTAGGACTGAAATTTAATAAGTCCTAATTAGATTAGAATTTCTTAAGTCCTAATTAATTTTAATCTAATTAATTAAAAGACTCCTAATTGGATTAGGATTGAAAAGTTCAATTGAGTCATGGTTCAATTGAATCCTAATTAGATTAGGATTTGAAGGAAAAAGGAAATGGGTGCACTCAATCCTCTTTGGAAGAGGATTAGACCCACCTTGTACATGGCCCCACACCCCACTTAATTGGATTAAGTGGGCATGCGTGAAATAGGGAGAAGAGGGAGGGGCTACGCCCCTCCTTTTGGCTGAATACGTGAAGAAAAGAAGAGGGGCGTACGCCCCTCCTCTTTTCTTAGAGATAAGGATGGGAGCTCCTAAATTTTAGGAGCTCCACATGCCATATATAAGAGAGAGAAAGGGGGCAGCACCCTAATTTTTCCTCCCCCTCTCTTTTCAGCCGTGAAGGACCATCTCCTTTCTTGGATTTTCAGCCGTGATGGCCCTCCCTTCCCTTGGGTATTCAGCCGGCAAACAAACAAATAAAAAAAGGGAAACAAGGGGCGGCCCACATGATGGATCTCTCTTCTCCTTTTTTTGTGCCGTGAGAGAGCCCACCCCTCTGTTGGTTTTTGTGCCGTGGGAGAGCCTCTTTCTCTTGGGTTTCAGCCACCAGCAAACAAAGAAAAAGAAGGAGGCATGTAGCCCTTCCTCCCTCTCTTCTTTGGTTCCAAAAGAAAAGAAAAAGGAAAAGGCTGCAAAGGGGTTTTGCCTTCTTCCTTTTGATCCATCCTTCTTCCTCCTCTCTAAGGCAATCAAGAGTTGATTCAAAAGAGAGGATTTTAGCCATCAAAATGTATCTCTGCAAGGAAGCTAGCACCCCGGAGAGATTAGTGAGTTTGGATTGGTCCTCTGCCTCGTGTGGATACCCGTAGAGGCCGGACGCGTGTGCGGCTTCAACCGAACTTTCCAACAAATACCACGATCATTAGATTGCGGTGAATATCTACCCACACAAGGTGAAGATCTGATCTTTCTAATCATGTAAAAAGTATTTAATCCTAATCTATCTACGAACATCGGTTTTAAAATAAGTTCATGAGATGAACGGGATCTCGCGCATTTCTTCCGCTGCGCGTAGAATTTTTCTGAAATTTTCTGCGGCGTGCGAGGGATTCCAACAAACGATACATTGAGCTAGCCATACTTGATTAATTGATCTAATTGGTGTCTAGGCAAGCTCAAAGGTGGTTACCTAATTAGGACCTTACTCTATGAGTAAGGGGAGCCTTCTACCTGCTTACCTGGCCAATTGATCGATTACCTCCTATGGAAAGCTCAAAGTTGGAATCACTAAGATCTGATTACCCAATATTAAGTCGATTGGTCTTCCACCGTAGTAGAGTTGCTAAGATCTTTCCGGCATTGATTAGTCTCGGCTGGATACAGTGGGCTAGTTGCATCGGAGGATTGGACCTCTCTATTAACATGAGATGTTGTGGGGTAAATATGGGGTTGGGCTCCAATAACTGTTAGGTGAGGACCCAATCACAGCTTTATTTTCGCAGGATATACGATGGGTCTGACTTAACCAAGGAACGGGTCCAATAACTGTTAGGTGAGGTCCTTATGACTTGGAGACCAGGTTAGCTCAATATGCTTACGAAGCATTGTACAAGAGTTGTACACTCATCGTCTATATGTCTCCAATAACTGTTAGGTGAGGTGACATGTAGATTGGTGAGACCGCAGCACCCCACTCGAAACCCTAAGTCGCAGGTTTTCGTATCTTTATTAGGGGAGTGTGAGAGATCCGAGAAATAGTGGAAGGATTTGATCCAATTTTGTTTTAAAAGTTCCTAAAACAAATTAATGTCAAATACAAATTTCTAATTAGAATCTTTACTCTCTGTAGATGTCAATGGCTTCCAACCCGATAGTTCAAATTCTAGATAACAATAGGTTGACCGGACCAAACTATAAAGATTGGCTCCGCAACTTAAAGATTATCTTGAGTTGCGAAAAGATAGCTTATGTTCTTGACCATGAACTCCTGGTGTTACCAACCCGTGCAACCAATAAGCAGCGTGAGACGCATGCAAAATGGTTGGATGATGATAATAAGATTAGGTGCTACATTTTGGCATCCATGTCCAACAAATTGCAATGCCAGAATGAGAGCATGAAGATTGCTAAGAACATACTTGATCACCTACAAGAGTTGTATGGTGAATAGAGTCGCGCAGCAAGGTTTGAAGTGTCCAAGCGGCTCTTCAAAGCCAAGATGCGTGATGGGCAGTCCGTCCATGAGCATGGTTTGACCATGGTCAAGAATCTTAAGGAGCTTGAGAAGCTTGGCATGACCATGCACAAGGATTTGCAAACGGATTTGATCCTACAATCGTTGCCATCTTCATATGGGCAGTTTATTGTAAACTACCATATGAATAAAATTGAATGCACCAAATTTGAATTGTTGAATATGTTGGTGACAACTGAGGGAGCCTTGAAAGGTTCAAGGGGCACAGTTCTAGCTGCTGAGGTAGCTTCTACTTCCAAGAGAAAGTCTACTGGGAAGAAGAAGAAGCCTGCGAAGAAGCAGAAGACCGAAAAAAAGCCGAAGAAGGAAGTTCCTAAGAAGAAGGCCGAATATAAAGGAAAATGTTTCCATTGCAATGAAGACGGCCATTGGAAGAGGAACTGTCCTATCTACATGGGAAACATAAAGAGCAAGAAGGGTGACACACCTTCTGAAGGTATGTCTAATATGCTCATTATTGAAACTAATCTAACGGTTTCTTCTATTTCTAGTTGGATTATAGACTCTGGTTCTAGTGTTCACTTGTGCACTACCATGCAGGGTCTAAAGAAAAGTAGAAGGCTTACGGAAGGTGCGGTAACCCTAAGGGTTAGCAATGGAGCAAGAGTTGCTGCTGTTGCTGTGGGCACATTCCCTTTGCATTTACCATCAGGTTTTAGTTTGATACTTAGAGATTGTTATTTTGTACCTAGTGCTAGCAGAAATCTGATTTCTGTATCTTGTCAAGCACAGGAACATTATGAATTCAATTTCAATAAAGACTACGTTTCCATTTATTTGCGAAATAAACTGTTTGGACGTGGTTTTATGATTGACGGTCTCTATCACTTACATATGGATGTATCTGTGAACGTATCTGAGCATACAGTGAGTACCATAGGATCTAAAAGATCTAGAGATGAGATAAATCAAAAGTATTTGTGGCACCTCAGACTTGGTCATATAGGAGAAGACAGAATTAACAAATTGGAGAAACATGAGCTTTTGAGTTCATTGACTTCTGAGTCATATCCGATTTGTGAATCCTGCCTTCAAGAAAAAATGGCCAAATTACCCTTTGTAGGACACGAGGAGAGGTCCGTTGAAATACTTGCCCTAGTACACACTGATGTGTGTGGCCCATTCGATGTGTAGGCTAGGGGTCAATTTTTCTAGTTTATTACTTTTACCGATGATTTCTCACGGTATGGTTATGTCTATCTTATGAGACATAAATCTGAAGCATTTGAAAGGTTCAAAGAATTCAGATTTGAAGTAGAAAAACAGACAGAAAAACTCATTAAGGTCCTTCGATCAGATCGAGGAGGGGAATACCTTAGTGGAGAGTTTCGCGATTATCTCAAACAAAATGGTATAGTTTCATAATGGACACCTCCTGGAACACCTCAACTCAACGGAGTGTCAGAAAGGAGGAATCGGATCCTATTGGATATGGTCAGATCCATGATGAGCTTCACTGACTTATCCTTATTCTTGTGGGGAGATGTCCTACTTATAGCTATCTACATATTGAATAGAGTTTCCTCTAAGTCCGTTCTTACCACACCGTATGAGATATGACATGGTAAGAAGCCAAATCTTGGTTATCTCAAGATTTGGGGATGTCCAGCCCAAGTCAAGCGACAACAGGCGGACAAGTTAGAGTCTAGGACAATTGGTGCTCGTTTCATTGGATATCCTAAAGACTTGTTAGGATACAATTTTTACATCCCAGAAGATCACAAAGTGTTTGTGAGCCGACATGCCATCTTCTTGGAAAAACAGTTTATCCTTGATAGAGGCAGTGGGAGAAAAATTGTGCTTGAAGAGAAAGTCTCTGAAGAGCAACAAGCAATTGAGCCTAGTGAACCTATTCACATTGAGCCAATACATGAAGAACCTCGTCCACTTCGTAGATCCAGTAGGATCTCCCATCCTCCTGAAAGATACTTAGGTATGCTTACAGAGAAAATAGAGGAAGAGTTCCTCATGGGAGAAAGAGATCATAGTAATGATCCCAAGACCTACAACGAAGCGATGTTAGACATCGACTCCGAAAAATGGATGGATGCGATGAAGTCAGAAATAGACTCCATGCATTCCAACCAAGTATGGACCTTAGTAGATCCGCCTGAAGGTATAGTACCTATTGGGTGTAAATGGATCTATAAAAGGAAAATGGGTTCGGATGACAAGGTAGAGACCTATAAGGCAAGGTTGGTGGCAAAAGATTATAGTCAGCGCGAAGGCATTGACTATCAAGATACCTTTTCACCGGTAGCCATGCTGAAGTCCATTCGAACGTTGCTTGCCATTGCAGCTTATCATGATTATGAGATATGGCAGATGGATGTGAAAACTGCTTTTCTTAATAGATATCTTGAGGAAGATATCTATATGGAACAACCTCAGGGTTTCACTTCCAGTGATGGTGATCACAAGGTCTGCAAGCTGCAAAGATCCATTTATGGACTAAAGCAAGCATCTCGGAGTTGGAACACTCGTTTCGATAATGTGATCAAATCGTTTGATTTCATCAAGAACGAAGAGGAACCATGTGTGTACAAAAAGGTCAGTGGGAGGGCTACAGTATTTCTCGTTGATATACTCCTAATTGGGAATGATATTCCCATGCTCACATCGGTCAAGTTATGGCTGTCTAAGAAGTTCTCCATGAAAGATCTAGGTGAAGCATCTTATATTTTGGAAATTAAGGTCTATTGAGATAGATCTAAGAGGATGCTTGGCCTATCACAGAAAATGTACATAGAGGAAGTACTGAAGAGGTTCAGCATGAAAAACTCTAAGAGGGGATTGTTACCCCTAAGGCATAGGATAAATCTCTCCAAAAGGATGTGTTGCCCAAGGTGACAAGCCAAGAGGGAGGGGGGGTGAATTGGTTTCTCTAAATTTTTACTATCTTAATTTAGTCAATTGATGAGTGAGAGAAGTTAAGACAACACACAATGCAAACAAACAAGAAGTATAGTGGTTCGGTGCTCTCCTTAGCACCTACGTCCACTCCCCAAGCGACCCCTTGAGAATTCACTATAATCCCGCGGATTATAGTTGGATTGTTTTTCGGGCTCACAATCCAAAAATCTTTACACTTTGGTTTTCCGGGATCACCAAAAATCTATGTTGGTTTTACGAGCTCACCAACGAACCTTCACAATTGGTTTTACGGGTTCACCAATAAACCTACACCGTTGGTTTTACGGGCTCACCAACAAATCTTTACAAGGTGATTAAAAAGAAGAAGAAGATTGAAACTCCTAGATGAGCAAATATAACAATTATAAGCTACAAAAAAGAGTTTAGAATATAGTTATCACTTGATGAGACTTCTCTCTTCTTTGTCAAGATTCCTTCACTCTTCAAGGGTTGATAGAGCTCTTAATGTTGCTTAGAATCTGCTCTACCCCTTCGTTTTGACTCTTGAGTGAAGCACTTGGATGAAGAAGATTAGGGCTCTTGTCTTTCTTGTGTAATCTTTGATATTTTGCAAAAGAATGTTTTCTCTGATGAATAGTGTCCCTTTAAATAGTTTCCCTCATCCATTGGACACCCCCCATTGGTTAGATTTCAAAAACTAGCCGTTACTTGCTGTTGGGAGGACAAAAAGTACTTCTGCAGAACTAGCCGTTATACTTCTGCCCGTGCTTGGGTCGACCTAAACTTTCCTGGGGTCGACCCAACTTTCACTGGGGTCGACTCATGTTATATTGGGGTCGGCCCTCTCAAGAAACACAGAACCTTATATTTCAACCATTTTTCACTTGGGTCGACTCAACTCTTTTTGGGTCGACTCAAGGTTCAGTTGGGTCGACTCAAGTTCCATTGGGGTCGACCCTCTCAGGGATTCCAGAGAACCAGTTTTTGAATGACACAGCCTTTGGGTCGACTCATGTTTAGTTTGGGTCGACTCAAGGTGGGGTCGACTCAAGTTCCATTGGGGTCGACCCTCTCAGGGATTCCAGAGACTTGTTTTCTTGAGGCTTGAAGATGGGGTCGACTCAACTTTCACTTGGGTCGACCCAAGTACTGTTCATTCCTGCCATTTTTGCAGAAGTGTGCCAGATGGTTCCTTGATGTGCCGGGGTCGACTCCACCAATCTTGGGGTCGACTCATTCCACACTTTGCTGCAACTTAGGGTTAGATTCATCCATACAATCAATGAAATATACTTCAAGCAATTTTGAATATATGTCATGGTAGTGCTACATACTCTTAACAATGAAAATTACTATCATCTCCTTGAGAGTACGTTTTACTTGAAACTTTGCCGAATTAGAATTTAGAATTTACTATCCCTTTTCTATCGCAAATTTTATCTCATTATTAATCAATGAAATACATCTTGATCTCATTCTACTAATGTACCGAGAGTGACGAACTTAGTAATGATGTATCATATTACCTTGTAATATTTAATTAGGTATACCCTCAATGGTTGTGTTATTCATCAAAATAACACTATCATCCTCAATCTCCCCCTTTTTGATGATTACAAAATATTGAGTATGAGCCGATTGTTACTGAACTTAAAATCAGTCTTAGAAGAGCTCAAGTTGCTGAATTTCAGCTTTTCAAATTTGAGAGTGAAGTCTCCCCCTTTTTCATCCAAATATTGCCAATTAGAACTTTTGATTTACTCTCCCTTTTTTTTATATTTGGTTAAAGATGAAACTTCAAAAATTTGAGATAAAGCAAGAGTTTCAGATTATGTATCGAGGTATGAGAGGTACGTGCCAAATTCTGAAATTTGATTTAAATTTGAGATTTTAACATTTTCATTGTTACCTATCACTCCCCCTTAAGTGTATATTCTCTCCTATTATAATTTTCAACCTTGTTTGTCAACTTATTGCAACTTCTTTCTTTCCTTACTTCTCTCCCTTTTTGTCATCATCAAATAGGTGCATGGCAATAGATAAGTAGACCCTGTAAATAATAAACAGTCAAGTTTCATTGATCAAAATGGAACATTGTAGTACATTAATGCCAAAAATACAATGTTCTTCAATCAAAGTGCAAAGTACATGATCAACACAAAATACATATGAGAACTAGATAAATCCTAGGCACTAATCATAGTGCTAACATCAGCCTAGGGGGTATCTAATGGCTGTGATCTAGTCCTCATCCTCCTAGCATAAGTGGCGAGGGGAGGTCGAGCCTGATGGGACTGAGTCTGGCGTGGACCTCGCTGAGCTGGATGACTCTGTGCCGATACCTCTGACTCAGCTGCTCGGGGCACAGATGGACCATGAGCCTCTCTCTCTCTCCGTAATGCTCCTACCTGCTCTCTGAGATCGCTAATCTCAGCAGTCATACTATACATCCTGCTCCACATCCCATCAGAGAGAGTCCTCACCTGAGCTGATACAAGCTCAGTCATCCTACTCCAAAACTCCTCTGTACATCCCGTAGGTGTGGATGACGAAGGTCCAGCCTCTGAAGGTGCTGTAGGATGATCCGCAGGTACCTCAGCCTCAGGGATGGGTTCTCCAATCTCTGGTGCATCACCCTCTGGTGCATCACCCTCTGGTGCATGTCTCCCTGCTCCTGCACGCACCCACTGCCCGTCCACTTTCTCATAACCCATGCGAACTAGGGACCGTGCAGTGTAAGTGTCAGTGAATAGCAAATGCCTAGAGATCTCTCCCTCTATTGATATGTCATGCTGTCGGAAGATCAGGGTGAGTATCATACCATAGGGCAAGGAGACTCTCGAATTGCATATAGCCTTTCTCATCTGTCTGATCATCATAGCTGGGAGGTTCAAGGGAATGCCCTGAATAACGTGCTCCATAATAACCAAATCTCGCTCAGATATGAGATTGAATCTCCCACTCTTCGGAAACAGTATCCGACCTATGAAGTTATGCAACAACCTCATCTCAGCTGATAGAAAGTTAGCTACTAAATTTTCCGAATAATCAAAATCCTCTCTCTCAAAAATCAGCTGTAGAGCTCTCAACTTACTTTCTGGTCTTTCCGGTGTTGCTCCTTCACAGGGAAGATGCAGCAACTCACTCAAACTTTCTTCTGAAACCCTAACCCTTACTCCTCGGACTTCAGATATAAGCCCTCCCATTCCAACTTTTAGGAAGGCATAGAACTCACGAACCAACCCCGGGTAGATCACCACATCTAGGGAGCAAAGATACTCCCATCCTTGCCTTCGGATTCAATCACCCAACCGGAACCCTTCTTGATCCAAAAATTCGGAGTGGATCCTTCTCTCCGTGGTCACCGGTCTCCCTGCATATTTTGCAAGTTGTACAGAAGGGGAAGGAGGTGGAGGAGGCTCAACACGTTTCTCACCTTGTGGGAGAACTGTAGAGGAATCTCTAGCATGACTATCGACACGGGTTGTGCGTGAGACTCTTCTGGATCTCTTGGCAATAGCTCGTTTGGGTCCCATCCTTCCAAGATCTTAATCTAACGGCTTGGGGAGGCTTCCTTCTACTGTTTGGAGATGATTGGAAGAGATTGGAGAGTGGAAAATAGGATTTTAGGAAGAGGACAAGATGAAACAGTGCCCTAGAATAGCTCACGGGTCCTCCTTTTAAAAGTGGGGTCCCGTCATTGGGTCGACCCCAGATTTTTCTTGGGTCGACTCAACATTTGGTCGACCCCATTCTGGCTTGGGTCGACCCTAGTTCAGAAAATTTTCTTTCTCTTCTTTTTCTTTTTAAAAGTTTTTCTTGTTAGATGTATGCCCTAGAAGTCAATCTGGCTGACACATTATTAATTCTAGGGACATAATTTTGTACTTGACTATTTATTATTGAATAAATAAAAGACATCTTTTCATTCATATTATTTATGTGTCTATGAATCGTCCAAGAAATTAATAAGATGATGATACATATTCTCAAAGAGTTGAGAATTTGAGCCATGTATCATTGGTGATTAATTTCTAAATGCTCCTGATCAATGGATCATCACGAGGACGGTGATCGATCCGATCAGTGCACAGATCACTTTCCTTCTGGATGGACGAGACTTGAGTCCACAGTGTAGGGACACTGAAGTGATAGTGCAGGTGCTTGTTAGAGAACAAGGGTACTGAGCGTGACCAAGACAAGAAGTCACTTGGATGTCTATCTACTCGTTAGTGACTTGCTTGATGTTGCAGTAGTGTGACTGGTCCTTTGACCTGCGGTGCTTCGGCTACTCACAGTGAGGTTATTGTAGTTTGACTGCACACATACATGGTCTCTAACCATATGGGTCCATGCAGTGTAGATTGGCTGCAGTAGGTTCACTGTAGGAGTAGGGTATGCACCTACAAGGAATCTATCGACCTTGATAGAAGATGAGTGATCCTATGTGATTTGTTAGACTGAGTTCTAAGACCTTGGCCAGGGCAGTAATATAAAGTGGAGAAAGAGTTTTCCACTATCAAACTCGAGTCGAATAAATCTTGACATATGACAGACGATGGGGTTTGACGAGTTGTCCATGACCTCCGTCCTGTAGGGATCCACAATAGTAGGACTGTATCACACGTTAACTGCACCTAGAGGTTCATCATTCCATTCTGCTGGGTAGCCACTACATGCTGCTAGGTGTCACTGGTGGATGGTGGGACTCACAGGGATTATCTCGATGATCGATAAACCCTAATGAGTTGAGTTGGAATCGTTCCAACCCATTGAAAGGAGTTTTCAATGATATTGTGATAGAGATCATAATATATCTCACTACCAGTCAGAATAGAACCTATGGGGTCACACACACTAGAAGTATTGACCGATCTGATGGTTGAAATCGTGATTAGGAATCACAAGTAATCAATTTGATTGATAAGAAGTTGAAGAAGGAACAAAGAAAATTAATTAATTGGACTTAAACACAAATCCTACTTCGGGTAGGATTCCTAGAGTCCTAATTGGATTAGGACTGGGAATCCTAGTTGGAGTAGGACTGGGATTCCTACTTGGAATAGGATTCCTACAATCCTAATGAGATTAGGAATTTTGAATCAAAATTGGATTCCTACTTGGAGTAGGATTCCTAGAGTCCTAATCGGATTAGGACTTCGGATTCAAATAGAGTCCTAATTGGATTAGGACTAAAATCAAATATGTCCTAATTTGGATTAGGGTTTCTTAAGTCACAATTAATTATTAATCTAATGAATCAATAAGACTCCTAATTGGATTAGGATTGAAGAGTTCAATTAAGTCAAAATTGATTTAAGTTCTAATTGGATTAGGACTTACCTAGATTGGATCCTAATTGGTTCACCCTTGGGCTAAGCCTAATTGGATTAGGGCTTGACCACATTAGGGCTTTTTCAAACCCTACTTAATGTGGATTAGGGTTTACCATGAGGAAGGGGATATGCCCCTCCCTTTTCCATGTGGAGAAGGGAGAAGAGAGCCCCTCTTAGGAAATAACTCTAGGGCTCCTAGATTGTAGAAGCCCTAGATGGTTATAAAAAGGGGCAAAGGGGGCCGGCGCCCTAGATGAGCTCTCCCTCTCCTCTTCCATCACGTGGCCACCCCTCTCCCTTCCTTGGTTCAGCCGCCATCAGCAAGGGGAAAAGAAGAAGAGGCGTGCACCTCTCCTTGGCCTCCTTCCTTGATTCCAACGCAGGGAAGAAAAGAAGGCTGCGTGGGGATTCTTCTTCTTCCTCTTCTTCATCCTTCTTCTTCCTCCTCTCAAGCACAATCAAGGGTTGATTGAAAGAGAGGAAATCAGCCATCAAAAGAAGTCTTTGCAAGGGAGCTAGCACCCCGGGAAGACAAGAGAGCTTTGATCGGATCACTGCTTCGTGTGGATACTCGTAGAGACCGGGCACTTGAACGGCTTCAAGCGAACCTTCATCCTAGACCACGAACTTCAGTTTGCGGTGATCATCTACCCGCACAAGGTGAAGATCTGATCTTCCTAAAGGTTTAAAAAGTTTTAATTCTTATCTAACTACGAACGGTTCATAAAACAACGTTCATGCGATGAACGTCGAACCCGCTTATGCCGATTCCGCTGTCATCTGAATTTTTTGAAATATCAGCGGCATGGGCGGGTTCCCCAACAGTGGTATCAGAGCCTAGGCTTCGTAGATTAAGGTAAGAATTAATTATCTAAAGGCTTATTGGATCTGAAAATTGAATGATCATGCATGCTGAAAAATTCTGCATGCAGATTTTTCAGGGGTGCTGATTTTTTGCATGCTGATTTTTATGTGATAAAAAGATGATTCTAATTGCATTGTTAATGGGATTACAAAGTTTAGAATCATGATTAGCATGATCAGCGACCTATGTCATGATATAATCAGTTAGTTTTCAGATCTGAAAATTATAATTGTTGCATACGGTGATGATCATAGGATTCAAACCCTTTTGGTATCAAATGTAATGACCTGCGATGTGATCTGCGATGTCATGTAATTTTTCAGATGCTTGCATGCATCTTATTTGATATTTTGAGAGGCCTGCGTGCCTCCTAAAAGGAGATGTAAATTATTTTTATTTTTATTTTACATCTGGTTATATTTCTGTGATGTGATGTACATCAACGATCAAGTTGAAGCAAAGGCATGAGATGAAAGGTGATCTAAGCGGTTGATGGCGATGGGATCAAGAGTTGATCAAGGATCGAATCAAGGAGGCTTGGAACCAATTCAAGAGTTGAAGACCACTTGATCGATTGATGTGCATGTGCTTGTAATACGACCTAATTAGAATCCATGATCATCACCTATTCAAGGTTTAACTTTATTTGATGCTGCGATTATAACTGCCTGTGATGTACCGTTTGCATGTGATGTGAATGCGAGTCGGGTAGATAGGTTTACATGTGATGTAGCAAACCCAATTGAGACCTAAATCAAAACCTCCTCAATCAAGTCGAGAGTGAACCGACATGAGCAAGTCATATTAGATTAATTGATCTAATTGGTGTCTAGGAAAGCATGAAAGGTGGTTACTTAATTAGGACCTTACTCTCTGAGTAAGGGGAGCCTCCCACCTGCTTACCTGGCCAATTGTTCGATTACCTCTTATGAAGGGCTCAAGTTGCAAACACTAAGACCTGATTAACCAATATTAAGTCAATAGGTCTTCCACTGTAGTAGAGCTGCTAAGGCCTTTCTGATGTTGATTTGTCTCGGCTGGACACAGTGGTCAAGTTGCATCGGGGGGCTGGACCTCTCTATAGACATGAGATGTTGTAGGGTAAAGGTGGGGTTGGGCACCAATAACTGTTAGGTGAGAACCCAATGACGACTTTATTCCTACGGTTATACGGTGGGTCTGACTTAACTAAGAAATGGGACCAATAACTGTTAGGTGAGGTTTTCATGGCTTAGAGACCAAGTTACACTGCAACATGCTTGAGAAGCATTGTACAAGAGTTGTACATTCATCAATCTATGTGTCACCAATAACTGTTAGGTGAGGTGGCATGTAAATCGGTGGGACCGCAGTACCCACTAGAAACCCTAGTCGTGTGGGATTTCCGTTTTCCTACCAGGGGAGTGTGAGGAATTCGAGAAAATAGTGGGAGATACATTTGTTCTAAAAGACCTTAGAACAGATTAGGATCAAGTACAAAAGTCTAACTAGAATCTTTACTCTCTGCAGATACAATGTCAGCTTCAAACCCTTTGACCCGTATTCTTGAGACCAACCGACTGACCGGAACCAATTACAAAGACTGGCTTAGAAATCTCAAAATTGTTTTGGACTGTGAGAAAATAGGCTACATACTCGATTCAGATATCCCCACACTACCAACACGTCCTACTGATGTTCAGCGTGAGATGCATAAAAGGTGGTTGGATGATGACATTAGAGTAAAATGCTATATGATGGCATCCATGTCAAATGAACTCCAATGCCAGCATGAAAATATGAAGACTGCTAGGGACATACTGGCACACCTGCAAGAGTTGTATGGTGAGCAGAGTCGCACAGCTTGTTTTCAAGTGTCCAAGAGGCTTTTCAAAGCGAAGATGCGCGAGGGGCAGTCTGTCCATGATCACGGTCTGACTATGATCAAGGATCTAGAGGAGCTTGAGAAGCTCGGTATGGACATGCACAAGGAATTACAAGTGGATTTGATCCTACAGTCACTTCCTGATTTATTTGGTCAGTTTATAGTAAACTACCACATGAATAAGATTGAATGCACTAAGACTGAACTGATAAACATGTTGGTAACTGCTGAGGGAGCCTTGAAAGGTTCAAAGGGCAATGTCCTTGCTGCTGAGTTGACTTCTGGTTCCAAGAGAAAGTCTACTTGGAAGAAAAAGAAGCCTGCTAAGAAGCAGAAGAAAGACAAGAAGCTAAAGAAGGAAGTTCAAAAGAAAAAGGCTAACGACAAAGGAAAATGTTTCCACTGCAATGTCGACGGCCACTGGAAGAGAAACTGTCCTTCATACCTCGAGAGCCTGAAGAACAAGAAAGGTGACACACCTTCAGAAGGTATAGACTTGCTCATAATTGAAACTAATCTAACGGTTTCTTCTACTTCTAGTTGGGTTATAGATTCTGGTTCTAGTGCTCATCTGTGCACTACCATGCAGGGTCTAAAGGAAAGTAGAAGGCTGGCGGAAGGTGCGGTAACCGTTCGGGTTGGCAACGGGGCAAAAGTTGCTGCTGTGGCTGTGGGCACCTACCATCTGCGACTACCGTCTGGATTTAGTTTAATACTTAGAGACTGCTATTATGTACCTGTTGCTAGCAGAAATTTGATTTCTGTTTCATGTCTAGCACAGGAAGGTCATGTTTTTACATTTGACAAAGACTGCTGTTCTATTTATTTCAGAAATAAAATAGTTGCACGTGGTTTCATGATCGACAGTCTCTATCATTTACATATGGATGTATCTGTGAATGTTACCGAGCAAGAAGTGAGTGCCAAAGGATCCAAAAGATCTAGAGATGAGATAAACCAAAGATATTTGTGGCACCTCAGGCTTGGCCATATTGGAGAGGACAAAATGAACAAAATGGATAAAGATGGGCTTTTAGGCTCATTGACTTCCGAGTCATATCCAGTTTGCGAGTCCTGTCTTCAAGAAAAAATGGCTAGACCGCCCTTTGTAGGACATGGGGAGAGGACCACTGAAATACTTACCCTAATACATACAGATGTATGTGGCCCATTCGATGTGCTAGCCAGGGGACGTTATTCTTACTTCATTACCTTTACCGATGATTATTCACGGTATGGGTATGTGTATCTTATGAGACACAAGTCTGAATCTTTTGAAAAGTTCAAAGAGTTCAAGAATGAAGTAGAAAAACAAACTGGAAAACCTCTTAAGGCTCTTCGATCAGATCGAGGAGGAGAATACCTTAGTGGGGAATTCCGAGACTATCTCAAAGAAAACGGCATAGTCTCACAATGGACACCTCCGGGTACACCTCAACTCAACGGGGTGTCAGAGAGGAGGAATCGGACCCTATTGGATATGGTCAGGTCCATGATGAGCTTCACTGATTTACCTATGTTCCTTTGGGGAGATGCCTTACTCACAGCGATTTATTTATTGAATAGAGTTCCCTCTAAATCCGTTTCTACCACACCGTATGAGATATGGCATGGTAAGAAACCAAGTCTGGGTCATCTCAAGATTTGGGGATGTCCGGCCCATGTCAAGAGACTACAGGCGGACAAGTTAGAGGCTAGGACCATAAGTGCTCGTTTTATAGGATATCCTAAAGAGTCATTAGGATACAATTTTTACGTCTCAGAGGATCACAATGTGTTTGTGAGCCGTCATGCCATCTTCTTGGAAAATCAGTTTATCCTTGATAGAGGCAGTGGGAGGAAAATTGAGCTTGAAGAGAAAGTCTCTGAAAAGCAACGAGTCATGGATCCTATAGAACCCATTCATAAAGAGCCAGTACACGATGTCCCTCAACCACCTCGTAGATCTAGTAGGGTCTCCCATCCTCCCGATAGATACTTAGGTATACTAGAAGAGGATACCGAGGAAATGTTCCTAGTGGGAGATAGGGATCACATACAGGATCCCAAAACCTACAACGAGGCGATATCTGATATCGATTCCGAGAAATGGCTGGAAGCTATGAAGTCAGAGTTAGACTCCATGCATTCCAACCAAGTCTGGACCTTAGTAGATCCACCAGAAGGTATTGTACCTATTGGATGCAAATGGATCTACAAAAGGAAGATAGGTTCGGATGGAGAGGTAGAGACCTATAAGGCAAGGCTTGTGGCGAAAGGGTATAGTCAGCGCGAAGGCATTGACTATCAGGAGACCTTTTCACCTGTAGCCATGCTAAAATCCATCCGAACATTGCTTGCCATTGCAGCATTTTATGATTATGAAATCTGGCAGATGGATGTGAAAACTGCTTTCCTGAATGGATATCTTGATGAAGATATCTATATGGAACAGCCATTGGGTTTCACTTCCAGTGATGGAGATCACAAGGTCTGCAAGCTGCAAAGGTCCATCTATGGACTAAAGCAAGCATCTCGGAGTTGGAACACTCGTTTCGATGACGCAATCAAAACGTTTGATTTCATCAAAAACGAAGAGGAACCGTGTGTTTACAAAAAGATTAGTGGGAGTGCTGTCGTTTTTCTCGTACTGTACGTAGATGACATTCTCCTGATAGGGAATGATATTCCCATGCTAACCTCGGTCAAGGTCTGGTTGTCAAAAGAATTCTCCATGAAAGACCTTGGGGAAGCATCCTATATTTTGGGAATAAAGGTCTATAGAGATAGATCTAAAAGGATGCTTGGCCTTTCACAGAAGATGTACATAGAGGAGGTGCTGAAAAGGTTCAGCATGGAAAACTCCAAGAGGGGTCTCTTACCTCTTAGGCATGGAATTCATCTCTCCAAGAAGATGTGCCCCAACACATCTGAAGAGATTCAACGCATGAGCAAGATACCCTATGCATCGGCAATAGGGAGCCTCATGTATGCCATGCTATGTACACGACCTGATATAGCCCTTGCTGTGAGTGTCACAAGCAGATATCAGTCGAATCCAGGTGAAGAACACTGGACAGCTATGAAGAATATTCTTAAGTACTTGAGAAGAACTAAAGATTTATTCTTGGTTTTTGGAGGATCATCAGAGTTAAAGGTAGAAGGGTACACAGATTCAGACTTCATGACTGATGTCGATGACAGGAAGTCAACATCTGGATATGTGTTCTTGTGCAATGGTGGTACGGTGAATTGGAAGAGTTCTAAACAACCGATCATTGCTGATTCTACTATGGAAGCTGAATACATCACCGCCTCTGAAGCTGCTAAGGAAGGCTTCTGGTTCAAGAAATTCATTGCAGAGTTGGACGTGATGACATCAGATGCCATAACACTCTACTGCGATAATAATGGCGCCATAGCCCTTGCTAAGGAGCCAAGGTCTCATCAGAAGTCTAAGCATATAGAGCGGCGCTTCCATCTCATACGCGACTATGTTGAGAAGAAATATGTAGAGGTGCAGAGAGTAGACTCCGCGGATAACGTGGCAGACCCGTTCACTAAGCAGCTAAGTCAGCAAAAGACTGAAGCCCACCTTGAGAAGATGGGGCTTAGATATATGACTGATTGGCTTTAGTGCAAGTGGGAGATTGTTAGATGTATGCCCTAGAAGCCAATCTGGCTGACACATTATTAATTCTAGGGACATAATTTTGTACTTGACTATTTATTATTGAATAAATAAAAGGCATCTTTTCATTCATATTATTTATGTTCTATGAATCATCCAAGAAATTAATAAGATGATGATACATATTCTCAAAGAGTTGAGAATTTGAGCCATGTATCATTGGTGATTAATTTCTAAATGCTCCTGATCAATGGATCATCACGAGGACGGTGATCGATCCGATCAGTGCACAGATCACTTTCCTTCTGGATGGACGAGACTTGTGTCCACAGTGTAGGGACACTGAAGTGATAGTGCAGGTGCTTGTTAGAGAACAAGGGTACTGAGCGTGACCAAGACAAGAAGTCACTTGGATGTCTATCCACTCGTCAGTGACTTGCTTGATGTTGCAGTAGTGTGACTGGTCCTTTGACCTGCGGTGCTTCGGCTACTCACAGTGAGGTTATTGTAGTTTGACTGCACACATCATGGTCTCTAACCATATGGGTCCATGCAGTGTAGATTGGCTGCAGTAGGTTCACTGTAGGAGTAGGGTATGCACCTACAAGGAATCTATCGACCTTGATAGAAGAGGAGTGATCCTATGTGATTTGTTAGACTGAGTTCTAAGACCTTGGCCAGGGCAGTAATATAAAGTGGAGAAAGAGTTTTCTACTATCAAACTCGAGTCGAATAAATCTTGACATATGACAGACGATGGGGTTTGACGAGTTGTCCATGACCTCCGTCCTGTAGGGATCCACGATAGTAGGACTGTATCACACGTTAACTGCACCTAGAGGTTCATCATTCCATTCTGCTGGGTAGCCACTACATGCTGCTAGGTGTCACTGGTGGATGGTGGGACTCACAGGGATTATCTCGATGATCGATAAACCCTAATGAGTTGAGTTGGAATCGTTCCAACCCATTGAAAGGAGTTTTCAATGATATTGTGATAGAGATCATAATATATCTCACTACCAGTCAGAATAGAACCTATGGGGTCACACACACTAGAAGTATTGACCGATCCGATGGTTGAAATCGTGATTAGGAATCACAAGTAATCAATTTGATTGATAAGAAGTTGAAGAAGGAACAAAGGAAATTAATTAATTGGACTTAAACACAAATCCTACTTCGGGTAGGATTCCTAGAGTCCTAATTGGATTAGGACTGGGAATCCTAGTTGGAGTAGGACTGGGATTCCTACTTGAAATAGGATTCCTACAATCCTAATGAGATTAGGAATTTTGAATCAAAATTGGATTCCTACTTGGAGTAGGATTCCTAGAGTCCTAATCGGATTAGGACTTCGGATTCAAATAGAGTCCTAATTGGATTAGGACTAAAATCAAATATGTCCTAATTTGGATTAGGGTTTCTTAAGTCACAATTAATTATTAATCTAATGAATCAATAAGACTCCTAATTGGATTAGGATTGAAGAGTTCAATTAAGTCAAAATTGATTTAAGTTCTAATTGGATTAGGACTTACCTAGATTGGATCCTAATTGGTTCACCCTTGGGCTAAGCCTAATTGGATTAGGGCTTGACCACATTAGGGCTTTTTCAAACCCTACTTAATGTGGATTAGGGTTTACCATGAGGAAGGGGATATGCCCCTCCCTTTTCCATGTGGAGAAGGGAGAAGAGAGCCCCTCTTAGGAAATAACTCTAGGGCTCCTAGATTGTAGAAGCCCTAGATGGTTATAAAAAGGGGCAAAGGGGGCCGGCGCCCTAGATGAGCTCTCCCTCTCCTCTTCCATCACGTGGCTGTTGGGAATTGTATCCTAAATGTCAATCGTCAGCATATTGATGATTGAATATTGTAAATAAATTGACAAATTAATAAAGTATTATTTGGCATTATTCATCATTTCATCTTCAAATGAACTCTTATATGATGAAGTCCTTAGGACTTATGTTATGATAAAGGAGGATTTATCTTTGAGTCCTTAAACTTGTTCGCGACCAAATGATATGTTGTTACTAGGACGACAACATTATCGAGATTAGGTCGTTGTGTGACATATACGTTGGTTGTCCTCTTAACCAAGGAGTGTGGAGACACTGGTATGCCGTACAGGTGAAGTGTAGGAGTACATTTCACTGAACGTGACCAATTCCGGAACGCTCTACTGTCGAGAGATGTTCCGAGTGGATATGGGTATAAGTTTGGCCCTCTGACCTGAGACCGCAACCTGTGACTAGCAAGCAACTCACTGTACTTTGGTACCGGACTACCTGAATTTCTAATTCAGTGACGGAAGGTCACTGGGTGCAGTCAAGTACTTGCGTAGTCAGTTGTGAGTCAAGATAGAATTGACCCCTCCTGCAAACAGGAGATAATGTCTTGTGACTAATTTAGCAAAACCTTGGCCAGGGTAATCTCAGTGAGGAGTCACGGGATATCTAAAGTTAATCACATAATGGATGTACTAATTATAGGGTTGACAGTGAGCTCTAAGTCATCCTGGCATTAAGAGTCAAAGGGATTGAATTATACAGTAACCATAGTTCAGGGTTCCAGAATATTTGCTTCGCATATATTCGGCCTATTCGGACGTCGGGTACCATTGCTAGATGGTCACATCGATTAGTGTAGGAAGTCGTTCCTATACTACCGGCTTAGGTTCGAACCTAGGAGGTCACACGCATAGAAGATTCCTGATTGATCAAGAAGGCTGATGAATGATTAAGAATCATTCAGGGATAATTTGGTCAATTCGATTGGCAAATTATCTTATAAAATAATTAAAGTAATTATCGGAGGATTAATTAGTAATTAGATTGCTAATGAACTCAATTGGATTGAGTAATTAGACTAAGGATGAGCCAAATTGAATTAGATTCAATTCTGGGCTCAATCAGGGTTTTTGACCTGATTGGATTAGGTCTGAATCAAGAGGACTTAGGTTGACTAAATTAAATTAGATTAAATTTGTGCTTAATTAGAGATTGACCTAATTGGATTAGGTTCAACCCATGGTAATTGAATCATTCTAATTGTTAGGATTTAATTAAATTAAATGGGTTTGATCTGAAACTATTCGGATCTTGAAATCCACTTGTCACATATCCATGCATGGCGCCATAAATTGATTTTTAATATGATTAAAAATTAATTTAATTTATTTAATGGTGGCATGGGACACTTGGCAACATCAGGGACCTCTTTCATCATTAGATGGGTCGAAATGGAGAGATAAATTCATGAAAAGAATTGGATAAGATCAAATTCTCTCTCTTCATGACATATGCCATCCTTATCTTTATCTCACTTCTAATTAAGGTTGAATTTCGAATTTAATCACCACAAAATCACCACGTGACCCTCTAATCTGATTAGGGGCATGGGAATTTCGAAATTGAAAGAGGGAAGTGGCAACATGATGAATGGTTTAGATTAGATCAAGCTTCATCATGTAATGGCACATGAACTTGAATTTTGAATTCAAAATTCAAAACCCCACAAAATCCTCCACAAATATGGGATGGTTGGCATGAAGTTAGGTAGGAGAGCAACATTAAAAGGACCTCCATCATCTGGTGGTCGAATTCAAGGAAAAAAGAGAGAAAAAGAAGAAGAAAAAAGGGAAAAGAAAAGAGAGGAACCCTAGTTCATGCATGGAAAAATTCTGCATTCAATCTAGCTGACTTCTTCCTCCTCTAAGTCCATCGCGCCATTAGTGTTAGGGGTCCCTGATAAGAGTCTTTAGATCAGATCTAAGTCCTCTTCAATCCCTTTAAACCTTTCCTCCAAGTTCTTCCAAGAAGGCGGATCAAAAGTTGATAGTGTTTGGAAGATCAAATTTCAGCCTCAAGAAATTCTGCGCAAGCTAGCACTTCCGCAGGATTGGATCTCTTCAGGAACTTCGCGTGGACTTCTCGTAGAGGCCATTCGTGTGCGTGGCTGCGAAGTCGAGGATCAGATCCACAAGTTTCATCCATCATAAAAGGTATTTATCCTACATTAATCTTTTATTATGGTGTCAAGATCTAGGTCTGATTTCCCGAGGTTTTACCCTCTTTTGGGGCTCCTCACGGAGATATCTCCAGAATCCATTCAATGGATATTCGGAGATTAATCGGAATAGAGTTCTTAAGTTTCAGATCTGATAATTAATCATGCATAAAAGTTTTAGCATAATTGTTTAAACGATTCCGGCATAATCCTATGTGTTCTTAAGGTGCTGATTTCTAGATTTGATCTTGTAAGCATGCATGAATTAAATTGTTTGATTCGATTTTTCCGCTGCGTTTTAAAACTTAAAAAGAACTACGTATGGCTTGATCCCCCTTATGAAGGGGTACGTAGGCAACCCGATCAGGTTCAGCCATGGTTTTAAAAAAAAAAAAATCCGCATGCTTAACACCGAAGAACCTAGGATCCACTTTCACTGGTATCAGAGCCAGGTTCATGTTTAAACTTTTATGTTTTAATTCTTGTAATTAAATCTGAAATCATGAGCATGCTTAGATTAGATCTAAAGTATTTTTTATGATTGATTTAATTGCTGATTATGCATGATTAACTAGATCTGAAATTTTGAATGCATATGATGCATGTTTGTGTTAAGATTTGTAACATAAATAAATCTGAAATCATAATATTGTTTAGATTAGATCTAAATAAAATTTATGATTCATATGATCTCTGATTTTAATGAACAAATCAGATTTGAAAATAAAAGTGAAAAAACAAATACATAAGATGTATGTTGTTTGTATTAATTCATGTTGTTATGTATATGTGATGCATGAACATTAAATATAATGACTTAAACATGAATTTAATCTGATTACATGTGATTAATTACAAAAACTCAGATCTGAAAATATGTTTTAAGAACTGAAAGATTGTAATTAATATGTAATTAAAAAGAAATATGCAATGATCAAAACTTTCATAAGTCTAAACTTAATTGAGAATTAAGTGTTATGAAATAGAATTGTAACTCAATTAATTGACATTGCATAATTCTTTGGGCATATGGGTTAGCTTGAATCAAGTTCCTAGGATTGGGTTAGACCTAAGGTTAGAATCATACATGGACAAATAGAATTAATTGATCAAATCTAATTAAGTAGTAACTAGATTAGGTCAAGAAAATTCTAGATCAATTTACAATAGTTGTAGATGGATCAAGTCCATGTCTTTGATTAGACCAAGATGGAACTTGATTTAGGCTCAGAGGTGTAGCCCGAGTCATTTGAGTAATCAAATCGAAATTGATTAACCAGTCGGTGTCTAAGGTAAGTTTGGCAGTTTTGACCGGTGGTTTTTAATTGGGAGCTACTCGCACTGATTCGTCTTTGCCGAGTTAATGGCATATCCCTTCCACCGATCTCACTTACGTGGCCGACATGGTCAATCACATTTTGATTGGATCACTTAATGATTCGAGTTAGCCCATGCCTATAAGAAAAATCAGTTTGACTGATTTAGGTGTCTCCTTAACCGGTTTGAGTCTAATCTGATTTGGTGAAGTCAGTGGGAGAAATTAGACTAACCGGATCTTCTCATCTATCCTAATTATGAAATCCTCTAAAATTATTAGGTCCTTAAAATGAAATGGTTATGGGGATAACTAGGTCATAGCCTCCCATTAAGTTGGGTGATAATGGGTCCAATGTTTTGATAATTATTGGAGGCGCGACACGCCTGGTACTTATCAAGCATTGGAATTGTCATTCAATATATGATGAGTTAAGTGTACCTTCAATAGGCGGTCAGGTGAGCCGAGCCACACTCGGGCTTGGTCGTCTATTAGTTGATTAGACTTAACCCTATCATTTAATGGTTGGACCTGACTAGGGTATTCGGTGGAGGCGCCACACGCCTGCCGAAGAACCTAGGGCAAAATTATCACTAGAAGTTGTTTGGTGAAGCAACTGGTTTAGAACCTACCAATAGGTGCATATGGGTTAGCCGAGCCACACTCGGGCCTATATGCGATCTATTGGGTTCTAGTGCCCACTAAAGAATTAGGAGTAATTTTTCGAATTGGAGGTAGAGGCTACCAATTTGTATAAAATAGTGGGAGTATCTTTAGACTAAAGTCCAAGTCTACTGTGTTTAGTCAATTCATATACTAATAGCCAAATTTTCTTTTATGTAGAAATGGCCACAAGTTTGTCACTTCGCTCATTATTGGATAATGACAAGTTGACTAGTCCCAGCTTCAATAATTGGTATAGAAAGCTGAAAACTCAGCATAGTCAGACCAAAAGGATTAAGGATGACCAAAGTCAGGCAGAATGCTTCTATTGTAAGAAGCAGGGGCATTGGAAGAGGAATTGTCCTCAGTACCTTACCTCACTTGACCCGAACAGGCTAAGCAAGAGAAAAGGGCAATCAATTGCTGATCAAGGTATTTATATGATAACACCTTGTAATTTCTCTATATGTGATAATTCAACCTGGGTATTAGATACTGGAAGTCCGTTTAATATATGCAATTCATTGCAAGGACTTCAGGTCAATGAGGGATTTGAAAACAGCGAGAGATTCCTGAATGTTGGAGATGGAAGATCTGTTCCAGTTCTAGCTTTAGGAAATCTCAAACTTGTTTTCAATTCTCATGTAGTTGTCTTGAGTGATTGTCACTATTGTCCTGCATTCTTATTGAATGTAATTTCCGTAGGCCTTTTGGCCATGAACGGTTATGAAATTTCAATAAAGAAATATTCTTGTGATATCATTATGAATGGTGTTACTGTAATGAATGGACAATTGAGCAATGGCATCTACTTGTTATCACAACCTGTTAATGTAATGTACACGTCAAGTAAGCGTCCTAGAATAGATAATGTCACGGATGTCTACCTTTGGCATCATAGGCTAGGTCATATTAACAAGAACAGGATGAACAGGTTAAGTAAAGAGGGAATCCTCAATGTTAATGATTGTGAATCATTGACAACCTGTGAGTCATGTCTTCTTGGTAAGATGACCAAATCACCTTTTACCGGAAAAGGTGAACGAGCCAGTGATTTATTGACCCTTGTACATTCTGATGTATGTGGGCCAATAAGCACAGATGCTAGAGGTGGGTATTCATATTTCATTACGTTTACAGACGACCTTTCTAGGTATGGTTATGTCTATTTAATGAGACATAAATCTGAAGCATTTGAAATGTTCAAATTGTATCGTAATGAAGTAGAAAAACAAACTGGAAAGAGTATTAAAACTCTTCGATCAGATCGAGGAGGCGAATACCTTTCCAATGAGTTTTTTGACATATTTAGGAGAGAATGGGATTCTCTCCCAATGGACTCCTCCTGGTACACCCAGTATAACGGTGTATCAGAAAGAAGAAATTGAACTCTGTTAGACATGGTTCGATCCATGATGGGGTTTGCAAGTCTGCCCATATCCTTTTGGGGATATGCACTTGAGTCAGCCTGCTACATTCTAAATAAGGTTCCAAGTAAGTCTGTAAATAAAACACCACATGAGATGTGGACTGGACGTAAGCCAATGCTGTCTCACCTTAGGGTTTGGGGGTGTCCAGCATATGTCAAACGTTTGAAGACAGACAAACTTGAACCCAAGTCTGACAAATGTTTCTTTGTTGGTTATCCTAAAGAAACTAAATGATATTACTTCTACTTTGCTGAAGAACAAAAGTTATTCGTAAGCAATAGAGCTGTTTTCTTAGAGAAAGAATTCCTTAGTGAAGGAACTAAAAGCTCTAATGTTGAGCTTAGGGAAGTTCAACATGTAGAAGATCCGACACCATCACTGAACTAGTTGAGTCAGATTTGATTAGATCAGATCCAGAACCCATATTAGATGCACCATTAAGGCGATCAGGTAGAGTACCACGTCAGCCGGACAGATACTACGGTTTCTTGGTCCAGGACGGGGATCCTGTCGAACTTGATGAAAACAATGAGGATCCGATCACCTATATGGATGCTATGCAGAGGCATGACTCTAATGCATGGCTTGGAGCCATGCAATCTGAAATGGAATCCATGAAGGTCAATGATGTATGGACATTAGTTGACCCACCCGAAGGGATTAAACCCATAGGGTGTAAGTGGATTTTCAAAAGAAAACGGGGCGCAGACGGAAAAGTAGAGACCTATAAAGCCCGTCTGGTTGCCAAGGGATATCGTCAACGTTATGGTATTGACTATGACGAGACGTTTTCTCCTGTGGCAATGCTCAAATCCATTCGGATTATGCTTGCGATAGCAGCACACTTAGATTATGAAATCTGGCAGATGGATGTTAAAACTGCTTTTCTAAATGGAGATTTAGAAGAAGAGGTGTATATGATGCAACCTGAAGGTTTTATATCTGCAGATGAGTCTAAGGTGTGCAAGCTTCAAAAATCCATTTATGGATTAAAGCAAGCTTCACGGAGTTGGAACATACGATTTGATAAGGTGATCAAATCATATGGCTTCATTAAGAATGAAGAGGAACTTTGCATTTATAAATGGGCAAATGGTTTAGTTATTATATTTCTTGTTTTGTATGTGGATGACATTCTTTTAATCGGGAATGACATTCCTGCATTACAAGGAATAAAGGTTTGGCTATCATCTCAATTTGCCATGAAGGATTTGGGAGAAGCATCTTACATCCTAGGGATGAAGATCTATAGAGATAGATCTAGAAGATTGCTTGGATTATCCCAATCCACATACATTGATACTATACTGAAAAGGTTCAGTATGATTAATTCCAAGAAAGGCTATCTTCCAATGGGCCATGGAATTAACCTCTCTAAAAGGGATTGTCCGACAACCTCTCAAGAAAGAGAGACTATGGATAGAATTCCATATGCTTCGGCAGTGGGATTTATAATGTATGCCATGACATGTACTAGACCAGACGTGGCATACTCACTAGGAGTAGTGAGTAGATACCAGTCTGATCCAGGTAGCAACCACTGGAAGGTTGTCAAAACCATCCTTAAGTATTTGAGAAATACTAAAGATCAGTGGCTTGTCTACGGTGATTCTGACTTAAAACTTGAGGGATATACCGATTCAAGTTTTCAGTCAGATCAAGATGATAGCAAGAGCGTGTCGGGATATATCTTCACTCTTAAGGGTGGGGCCATCTGCTGGAAGAGTTCCAAGCAGCATACAGTGGCAGATTCTACATGTGAAGCAGAATACATTGCAGCATCTGATGCAGCCAAGGAAGCCGTATGGTTGCGCAAGTTCATCACCGAGCTGGGAGTGACACCTTCCATTGATGGTCCAGTTCCTATATTTTGTGATAACACTGGAGCCATAGCTCAGGCAAAGGAACCTAAAGCACATCAGCGGACCAAGCATATTCTGCGACGTTATCACCTAGTTCGAGAGATTATAGAACGAGGTGATATTGATCTTCAGAAGATTGACACAAAAGAAAATCTGGCTGACCCATTTACCAAAGTCCTCGGCATCAAAGAGTTCAACGAACACAAGTCGAAGATGGGTATTAGATACTGTGCCGATTGGCTTTAGGCTAAGTGGGAGTTGTTGGGAATTGTATCCTAAATGTCAATCGTCAGCATATTGATGATTGAATATTGTAAATAAATTGACAAATTAATAAAGTATTATTTGGCATTATTCATCATTTCATCTTCAAATGAACTCTTATATGATGAAGTTCTTAGGACTTATGTTATGATAAAGGAGGATTTATCTTTGAGTCCTTAAACTTGTTCGCGACCAAATGATATGTTGTTACTAGGACGACAACATTATCGAGATTAGGTCGTTGTGTGACATATACGTTGGTTGTCCTCTTAACCAAGGAGTGTGGAGACACTGGTATGCCATACAGGTGAAGTGTAGGAGTACATTTCACTGAACGTGACCAATTCCGGAACGCTCTACTGTCGAGAGATGTTCCGAGTGGATATGGGTATAAGTTTGGCCCTCTGACCTGAGACCGCAACCTGTGACTAGCAAGCAACTCACTGTACTTTGGTACCGGACTACCTGAATTTCTAATTCAGTGACGGAAGGTCACTGGGTGCAGTCAAGTACTTGCGTAGTCAGTTGTGAGTCAAGATGGAATTGACCCCTCCTGCAAACAGGAGATAATGTCTTGTGACTAATTTAGCAAAACCTTGGCCAGGGTAATCTCAGTGAGGAGTCACGGGATATCTAAAGTTAATCACATAATGGATGTACTAATTATAGGGTTGACAGTGAGCTCTAAGTCATCCTGGCATTAAGAGTCAAAGGGATTGAATTATACAGTAACCATAGTTCAGGGTTCCAGAATATTTGCTTCGCATATATTCGGCCTATTCGGACGTCGGGTACCATTGCTAGATGGTCACATCGATTAGTGTAGGAAGTCGTTCCTATACTACCGGCTTAGGTTCGAACCTATGAGGTCACACGCATAGAAGATTCCTGATTGATCAACAAGGCTGATGAATGATTAAGAATCATTCGGGGTAATTTGGTCAATTCGATTGGCAAATTATCTTATAAAATAATTAAAGTAATTATCGGAGGATTAATTAGTAATTAGATTGCTAATGAACTCAATTGGATTGAGTAATTAGACTAAGGATGAGCCAAATTGAATTAGATTCAATTCTGGGCTCAATCAGGGTTTTTGACCTGATTGGATTAGGTCTGAATCAAGAGGACTTAGGTTGACCAAATTAAATTAGATTAGGGATTGACCTAATTGGATTAGGTTCAACCCATGGTAATTGAATCATTCTAATTGTTAGGATTTAATTAAATTAAATGGGTTTGATCTGAAACTATTCGGATCTTGAAATCCACTTGTCACATATCCATGCATGGCGCCATAAATTGATTTTTAATATGATTAAAAATTAATTTAATTTATTTAATGGTGCCATGGGACACTTGGCAACATCAGGGACCTCTTTCATCATTAGATGGGTCGAAATGGAGAGATAAATTCATGAAAAGAATTGGATAAGATCAAATTCTCTCTCTTCATGACATATGCCATCCTTATCTTTATCTCACTTCTAATTAAGGTTGAATTTCGAATTTAATCACCACAAAATCACCACGTGACCCTCTAATCTGATTAGGGGCATGGGAATTTCGAAATTGAAAGAGGAAAGTGGCAACATGATGAATGGTTTAGATTAGATCAAGCTTCATCATGTAATGGCACATGAACTTGAATTTTGAATTCAAAATTCAAAACCCCACAAAATCCTCCACAAATATGGGATGGTTGGCATGAAGTTAGGTAGGAGAGCAACATTAAAAGGACCTCCATCATCTGGTGGTCGAATTCAAGGAAAAAAGAGAGAAAAAGAAGAAGAAAAAAGGGAAAAGAAAAGAGAGGAACCCTAGTTCATGCATGGAAAAATTCTGCATTCAATCTAGCTGACTTCTTCCTCCTCTAAGTCCATCGCGCCATTAGTGTTAGGGGTCCCTGATAAGAGTCTTTAGATCAGATCTAAGTCCTCTTCAATCCCTTTAAACCTTTCCTCCAAGTTCTTCCAAGAAGGCGGATCAAAAGTTGATAGTGTTTGGAAGATCAAATTTCAGCCTCAAGAAATTCTGCGCAAACTAGCACTTCCGCAGGATTGGATCTCTTCAGGAACTTCGCGTGGACTTCTCGTAGAGGCCATTCGTGTGCGTGGCTGCAAAGTCGAGGATCAGATCCACAAGTTTCATCCATCATAAAAGGTATTAATCCTACATTAATCTTTTATTATGGTGTCAATATCTAGGTCTGATTCCCCGAGGTTTTACCCTCTTTTGGGGCTCCTCACAGAGATATCTCCAGAATCCATTCAATGGATATTCGGAGATTAATCGGAATAGAGTTCTTAAGTTTCAGATCTGATAGTTAATCATGCATAAAAGTTTTAGCATAATTGTTTAAACGATTCCGGCATAATCCTATGTGTTCTTAAGGTGCTGATTTCTAGATTTGATCTTGTAAGCATGCATGAATTAAATTGTTTGATTCGATTTTTCCGCTGCGTTTTAAAACTTAAAAAGAACTACGTATGGCTTGATCCCCCTTATGAAGGGGTACGTAGGCAACCCGATCAGGTTCAGCCATGGTTTTAAAAAAAAAAAATCCGCATGCTTAACACCGAAGAACCTAGGATCCACTTTCAGTGGCCACCCCTCTCCCTTCCTTGGTTCAGCCGCCATCAGCAAGGGGAAAAGAAGAAGAGGCGTGCACCTCTCCTTGGCCTCCTTCCTTGATTCCAACCCAGGGAAGAAAAGAAGGCTGCGTGGGGATTCTTCTTCTTCCTCTTCTTCATCCTTCTTCTTCCTCCTCTCAAGCACAATCAAGGGTTGATTGAAAGAGAGGAAATCAGCCATCAAAAGAAGTCTTTGCAAGAGAGCTAGCACCCCGGGAAGACAAGAGAGCTTTGATCGGATCACTGCTTCGTGTGGATACCCGTAGAGGCCGGGCACTTGAACGGCTTCAAGCGAACCTTCATCCTAGACCACGAACTTCAGTTTGCGGTGATCATCTACCCGCACAAGGTGAAGATCTGATCTTCCTAAAGGTTTAAAAAGTTTTAATTCTTATCTAACTACGAACGGTTCATAAAACAACGTTCATGCGATGAACGTCGATCCCGCTTATGCCGATTCTGCTGTCATCTGAATTTTTTGAAATATCAGCGGCATGGGCGGGTTCCCCAACATTTCTTTCCTCCAATCCTTACAAATTCTTACTGGGATAATGATACATGAGTAAAGAATCTATAGATGACTAGTTTGATTAATGTTTCATGGGCTTTTCGAAATGGGAGGAGAGTATCATGAGACAACTTGCTTCTTTTTATATCTCCTTAGTCAAAAGGATCACATATGCCTAATTTCCTCCTAAGCATGCAAAATCTATCTTCACTCAAAGATTTTGTAAATATGTCAGCTAATTGTTTCTCAGTACATACATGCTCAATACATATATTTCCATTTTGAACATGATCTCTAATGAAATGATACCTTATTTCAATATGTTTGGCTTTAGAGTGCTGAAGTGGATTTTTGGTAAGGTTAATGGCACTAGTGTTATCACACTTTATAGGAATGTTATCTAGTTTAATTCCATAGTCCTCTAGTTGTTGTTTGAGCCATAGTACTTGAGCACAGTAACTTCCGGCAGCTATATATTCGGCCTCAGCCATTGACAATGCTACTGAATTCTGCTTTTTGCTAAACCATGATACTAAGTTATTCCCTAAAAATTGACATGTTTCACTAGTACTCTTCCTATCTAATTTGCAACCAGCAAAATCTACATCAGAATATGCAAGTAAGTCTAAATAGGAATCTCTAGAGTACCATAAACCTATGTTTGTGGTTGTTCTCAAATATCTAAGGATTCTTTTGACAGCACTTAGATGTGACTTCTTTGGATCTGATTGGTATCTAGCACATATTCCCACACTAAACACTATGTCTGGCCTACTAGGAGTAAGGTAAAGCAAAGATCCAATTAAACCTCTATAAAGCTTTATATCTATACTTTTTCCTTTTTCATCTTTGTCTAGCTTACTAGTGGAATTCATTGGGGTGCCTATTCCCTTGTGATTTTCATTCCCAAACTTCTTTAATATTTTCTTTGTGTATTTAGTTTGATGAATGAAGATACCTTCCTTAGTTTGCTTGATTTGTAATCCGAGAAAGAAATTACATCTCGAATTCTCCTTGCATTAAATTAGCAAATTCCTTGCAAAGATTATCATTAGTGGCACAAAAAATTATGTCATCTACATATATTTGAACTACTAATAGATTTTTGTCTTTTCTTTTGAGAAATAGTGTTTTATCTACATTTCCTCTACTGAAATCATTATTCAATAGAAATTTGCTTAGTCGATCATACCAAGCCCTAGGTGCTTGTTTCAATCCATATAATGTCTTATATAATCTAAACACATGGTTTGGCAACTCATGATTCTCAAAACCAGGAGGTTGCTCCACATATACTTCTTCCTCTATAAAACCATTTAAGAAGGTATTTTTTACATCCATTTGATACAATTTGAAATCCATGAAACATGCAAAAGCTAGAAGTAATCTAATAGCTTCTAATCTTGCCACGAGAGCAAATGTTTCCTCAAAATCTATTCCTTCTTCTTGATTGTATCCCTTAGCTACAAGTCTAGCTTTATTTCTTATAACTACCCTATTTTCATCTAATTTATTTCTAAAGATCCATTTTGTTCCAATTACAGAGTTATGCTTTGGTCTCTCAGTTAATGTCCATACATTACTTCTTTTGAATTGATTTAATTCTTCTTGCATAGCATTTATCCAATTAGTGTCTTTTTCAGCTTCTTCATAAGTTTTAGGTTCTAATTGTGAAACAAAAGCAAGATAATCATTTAAATTTCTAAGAGAGGATCGAGTTCTTACCCCTTGAGATGGATCACCAATGATTAAGTCTTTAGGGTGTCCATGTGCATACCTCCATTCCTTCGGCAACTCTTGAGATTGTGGTGGCACGTGATCATTTTCCTTATCTTGATTTGGCACGTCATCAAGATTTAATTTTTCAAAGTTAATAATTCCTGCATCATCATCAAGAATATTTTCTCTCCTAGGAGACTCACTATCAGACTCATCAAAAATAATATTAATTGACTCTTTAACTACAAGAGTTCTTTTGTTGAATACTCTGTATGCCCTGCTAGATATAGAGTATCCCAAGAAGATACCTTCATCTGACTTGGCATCAAATTTACTTAGATCCTCCTTGCCATTGTTTAAAATGAAACATCTACATCCAAATACTCTAAGATATTTAGCGGTTGGTTTCTTATTCTTCCAAAGTTCATAAGGAGTTTTCTTGGTTATAGGTCGTATTAAAACCCGATTTAGAATATAGCAAGCAGTACTTATAGCTTCAGCCCAAAAGTACTTTGGAAGATTTGACTCGCATAACATTGTGCGTGCCATTTCTGCCAAGGTCCTATTTTTTCTTTCAACAACCCTATTTTGTTGAGGCGTTCTAGGTGCTGAAAATTGATGTGAGATACCATTTTTATTACAAAATTCTTCAAAGTGTTGATTTTCAAATTTAGTTCCATGATCACTTCGAATTGCTATTAAGGTGAGCTTCTTTGCAGTTATGATATTTTTATAATATTTCAAGAATGCTGAAAATGCTTCATTCTTATGTGCAAGAAATGAAACCCATGTATATCTTGAAAAATCATCTACTATAACTAGTCCATACTTCTTCCCTCCTAGACTCGCGGTTCTAGTGGGTCCAAATAGATCCATATGTATGAGTTCAAAAGGCCTAGTGGTTGATACTACATTCTTTGATTTGAAAGATGATTTTGTTTGCTTTCCAAATGAGCATGGTTTACAGATTTTGTCCTTTTCAAAGATCAATTTTGGCACATCTTTTATCAAATCCTTCTTGACTAGTTTTGATATTAAGTCCATACTAGCATGTCCTAGTCTACGATGCCAAAGCCAACTTGTTTCATTTTTTCTTTCTTCATTAGTAATTAAACATAATCCATTTTTCTTGCCTAATTCATGAAGATCTACCATGTAAATATTTCTTTACCTTTGTCCTATAAGTACAATGCTATTATCTTTAGGATTTGTGATTATGCATACTGAGGCTTCAAATATGACTTTAAAACCTTTATCACAAAATTGACTTATGCTAAGTAGGTTATGTTTCAAGCCATTAACTAATAAGACATTTTCTATAAAGGTAGATGGAGTAATAAAAATTTTACCCTTTCCAACAATAAATCCCTTTCCATTTTCTCCATAGGTTACTACTCCACCCTTCTTAGATTCCAAGATGACAAATTGTTCTACGTCACCTATCATGTGTCTTGAACAGCCGCTATCTAGATACCATCGTTTGTCCACCTTATTAGCTGCAAGACACCCCTGCAATCAAGATCAAGAATATGCTTTAGGTACCCAAACTATGTTGGGTCCTTTAAGGTTAGTACTTGATGTTCCTTTTGGAACCCAAACTTTCTTGGATTTACGCTTGTAATTATTACTCAATTTGTTGTAGCTAGACTTTCTATAGTTACATTCATATGCTTTATGTCCTAATTTATTGCAGCAATGACAAATTATATTTTCATTTTTGGCTTTCACAAATATGTTTTTTAAGTATTTTTGTTGTCTATTTGTTTTATATCCCAAACCAGCCTTATCATATACTACTTTTTGACTATCAAGAATCATATTTAATTTAGTTGATCTAAGTGTAAACTTGTCCACTAAGGATTTGTATTTTTCTGCATCTTCTTTTAGCTTGATATTTTCAGCAATTAGATTCTTGGTTTCATTTGTGAATCTCCTACTTAATGTTTCATAGTTATTAGATAGTTTCAGCTTATCATTGATAAGAGATTGATTTTCATCTTTTAGAGCTTTATTTTTATTGATTAATTTCTTGTGTTCTTCCATAAGTTCTAAAAATGCATCATGTAACTCTTCTACTGTAAAATCACATTCAAGTTCAGAATCTACCTCATCGTCATTGGCCATATGACAGATTTGGGCCGTCTCTTGTTGATCTTCCTCTTCCAAACTTGACTCCTCACTTTCACTCCATTCAGCCATGAAGTTCTTCTTCTTAAGTTTTCTTGCCATTCACTTCAATTCTGGACAATCTATCTTGAAATGCCCGGGCTTGTTACACTCATAGCAAATTGGTGTTTCCTTTTTCTTTTCTTTGTCCTTACCCTTTTCTTTGCTTGAGCTACCTTTGAAGAAGGGCTTTCTTTTATGAAATTTCTTCTTTCCTCTCATGAACTTTCTGAATTTTCTTCCAAGTATAGCCATTCCTTCTTCATCATATTCCTCCTCATCATCAGATTCTTCTGATTCAGTTACCGATTTTGGAGTAGTAGTCTTCAAGGTAATGGTCTTTCTTTTCTTGACCTCCTCTTCTGAATTTTGCCTCATGGTCAACTCATGGGTCATGAGTGATCCTAGAAGTTCTTTCAATTGCAGTGTGTTGAGGTCCTTTGCTTCTTGAATTGCTGTTACCTTGGCCTCCCAAACTCTTGGTAGAGACCTGAGAATTTTTCGCACTAATTTAGAGTTAGTATAAGACTTTTCTAAACTCTTTAGCCCATTTATGATTTCTGTGAATCGAGTAAACATTTCAGTTATGGACTCAGTGGACTCCATTTTAAACAACTCATACTTATGAACTAATATATTTATTTTTGACTCCTTGACTTGATTAGTTCCTTCATGTGTGACCTCCAATTTATCCCAAATTTCTTTCGTGGAGATGCATGTAGATATTCTATTGAATTCACTTACATCTAGTGAACAGTAAAGTACATTAATTGCTTTTGCATTTAGTTGTGCTAGTCTTCTATCACTCTCATTCCAATCCATTTCTGGTTTGGGAATGATTGTGCCCTCTATACTAATTGTGGGTGTGTGTGGTCCTCTAGTTTTGATATTCCACAATTCATAGTCTAGAGCTTGAATGAATATCCTCATCCTAGCTTTCCAATATGTGTAATTAGAGCCATTAAACAGAGGAGGTCTATTTATGGATTGCCCCTCACTCATAGAACATCCTACTTGGGTTGTCATGATCTTTGTCTCTTGATTGTGAGATCAACAAATACTATGTGAGCACCTTTCTCTGAGACCACTTGTTGCCCAAAGTGACAAGCCAAGAGGAGGGGGATGAATTAGTTTCTCTAAATTTTTACTATCTTAATTTAGTCAATTGATGAGTGAGAGAAGTTAAGACAACACACAATGCAAACACACAAGAAGTATAGTGGTTCGGTGCTCTCCTTAGCACCTACGTCCACTCCCCAAGCGACCCCTTGGGAATTCACTATAATCCCGCGGATTATAGTTGGATTATTTTCCAGGCTCACAATCCAAAAACCTTTACACTTTGGTTTTTCGGGATTACCAAAAATCTATGTTGGTTTTATGGGCTCACCAACGAACCTTCACAATTGGTTTTACGGGTTCACCAATAAACCTACACCGTTGGTTTTACGGGCTCACCAACAAACCTTTACAAGGTGATTAAAAAGAAGAAGAAGATTGAAACTCCTAGATGAGCAAATATAACAATTATAAGCTACAAAGAAGAGTTTAGAATATAGTTATCGCTTGATGAGACTTCTCTCTTCTTTGTCAAGATTTCTTCACTCTTCAAGGATTGATGGAGCTCTTAATGTTGCTTAGAATCTGCTCTACCCCTTTCTTTTGACTCTTGAGTGAGTACTTGGATGAAGAAGATTAGGGCTCTTGTCTTTCTTGTGTAATCTTTGATATTTTGCAAAAAAATATTTTTTCTGATGAATAGTATCCCTTTAAATAGTTTTCCTCATCCATTGGACACGCCCATTGGTTAGATTTCAAAAACTAGCCGTTACTTGCTGTTGGGAGGACAAAAAGTACTTCTGCAGAACTAGCCGTTATGCTTCTGCCCGTGCTTGGGTCGATCCAAACTTTTCTGGGGTCGACCCAACTTTCACTGGGGTCGACCCTCTCAAGAAACACAGAACCTTATATTTCAACCATTTTTCACTTGGGTTGACTCAACTCTTTTTGGGTCGACTCAATGTTCAGTTGGGTCGACTCAAGTTCCATTGGGGTCGACCCTCTCAGGGATTCCAGAGAATCAGTTTTTGAATGACACAGCCTTTGGGCCGACTCATGTTTAGTTTGGGTCGACTCAAGGTGGGGTCGACTCAAGTTCCATTGGGGTCAACCCTCTCAGGTATTCCAGAGACTTGTTTTCTTGAGGCTTGAAGATGGGGTCGACTCAACTTTCACTTGGGTCGACCCAAGTACTATTTATCTGTGCCATTTTTGCAGAAGTGTGCCAGATGGTTCCTTGATGTGCCGGGGTCGACTCCACCAATCTTGGGGTCGACTCATTCCACACTTTGCTGCAACTTAGAGTTAGATTCATCCATATAATCAATGAAATATACTTCAAGCAATTTTGAATATATGTCATGGTAGTGCTACATACTCTTAACAATGAAAATTACTATCATCTCCTTGAGAGGACGTTTTACTTGAAACTTTGCCGAATTAGAATTTAGAATTTACTATCCCTTTTCTATCGTAAATTTTATCTCATTATTAATCAATGAAATACATCTTGATCTCATTCTACTAATGTACCGAAAGTGACGAACTTAGTAATGATGTATCATATTACCTTGTAATATTTAATTAGGTATACCCTCAATGGTTGTTTTAATCATCAAAATAACACTATCATCCTCAATATTTGCCCCAAAACATCTGAAGAGATTCAGCGCATGAGTAGGATCCCTTATGCATCGGCAATAGGGAGCCTCATGTATGCCATGCTATGTACTCGACCTGATATAGCACATGCTGTGAGTGTCACGAGCAGATATCAATCAAATCCAGGCGAGGAGCACTGGATAGCTATGAAAAATATCCTTAAGTACTTGAGAAGGACTAAGGATCTATTTTTGGTCTTTGGGGGAGGCACAGAGTTAAAGGTAGAAGGATATACTGATTCAGACTTCATGACTGACCCTGATGATAGAAAGTCTACATCAGGATATGTATTCTTATGCAATGGAGGATCGGTAAATTGGAAGAGTTCCAAGCAACCGATTATTGCAGATTCTACCATGGAAGCAGAGTACATTGCTGCATCGGATGCTGCGAAGGAAGCATTCTGGTACAAGAAGTTTGTCGAAGAGCTAGGAGTCATGTCATCAGATGCCATAATCCTTTTTTGCGACAACAACGGCGCCATAGCACTGGCTAAGGAGCCGAGGTCTCACCAGAAGTCCAAGCACATAGAGCGGCGATTTCATCTAATTCGCGACTACCTCGAAAAGAAATATGTAGAGGTGCAGAGAGTAGACTCCACTGATAACGTGGCGGATCCATTCACTAAGCAGCTGAGTCAGAAGAAATTAGAAGTCCATCTTGAAAAAATGGAACTTAAATATATGTCTGATTGGCTTTAGTGCAAGTGGGAGATTGTTAGAAGTATGCCCTAGAAGCCAACGTGGCTGACGCATATTTGTAATCTGGGGTATAAATTTATAATTTGACACTTATTAATAAATAAGATTGGGCAATTTATTTTTCATTCATGTTTGTATGTGTCCGTGAATCGTCCAAGAAATTAATAGATGATGACACATAATTTCAAGAAGTTGAGAATTTGAGGCATGTGTCATTAGGGATTAATTTCTAAATGCTCTTGATTGATGGATCCATCACGAAGGACGGTGATCGATCCGCTGAGATTAGTGCACAAATCACTTAGTCAGATGGACGAGTCTCGAGTCCAAGTCACGCTCAGTACCTTGTTCTCTAACAAGTACTCGCATAATCACTCTAGTGTCTCTACACCGTGACTACTTATGCTGCAGTTGTATGACTGGTCCTTAGACCTGCGATGCCTCAGCTATTCACTGTGAGTTGCTGTAGTTTGACGAGCATGTGAACTTGGGCCCTAGTCATTCGGGTCCTTGTAGTGCGAATTGGCTGCAGTAGGTTCATTTTGGAATAGGGTTGCATCTAGATGGGATCTATCAATCTTGATAGATTAGGAGTGATCCTATGTGATTTATGAGACTGAGTTCGATAAATTTCTGGCCAGATATTTTGGAATAGAGTTTTTCATATCTCGAACTGGAAGTCGTATAAATTTGACATATGACAGACGATGGGGTTTGACGAGATATCCATAACCTCCGTCACGTCGGAATCCATGATAGAGGGACTGTATCATATGCTAATTGCACCAAAAGGTTCAGATATTCCATTCTGTTGGGTTGCCACCACATACTGCTAGGTGTCACTAGTGGATTATGAGACTCGAAGGCATTCACTTGGTGATCAGTGAACCCTAAGAGTAGAACTGAAATCGTTTCAGTCCACTGAAAGGAGTTTCAGTGATATTGAGATGGAGATCTCAATATTTATCACTACCAGTCAGAATAAAACCTACGGGATCACACACATAAAGGATTTAATTAGTCAGACTATCATAATTGTGATTTGGAATCATAATAGAAATCAATCATCAATATGATTGGTGATTGAATTAACCTACTAAGTGTTAGTGAGTTAATAGAAGAAGAATTAACTGGAATTGATTGCAATTGGATTGCAATTAGGCTGATTTAATGAGCCAAATCAAATTGGGTTCGACCCAAATTGATTTGGGTTCATGATTGGGCCAATTTGATTAAACCAAGGTTTGTGTGGATTTTAAAGACCACATATCGTCGTAGGATGAATATGACTTAAGTCATGTTCACACTATGCGGACTTTAAAGTCCACATGGCGTCGTAGGATGCATGCTTCCAAATCAATTAATTCTCCTAATAAGATTATGAATCCTAATGTGATTAGAAAATTAATCAATTGATTAAATAGACACATGTCATGCATCTATGAACACAAGGATTGGACACTTGGCATTAATCCAAGGGTGGGTTATAGTCCCATACTCCTAATAAGATTAGGAGGAGCCCTAAACCCAATCTATAAAAGGATAGCAAGGGAGAAGTTATGAATTAATTCTCTCCTTTTCCTCTCCACGCCTCCTCTTCTTTCTTCCTTGTTGCTCAGATAGACAACCCAAGAGGGGGGGTGAATTGGGTTTTTAAAATAATTTGCAACTAAAATATTTGTGGAAGACTAATTAAGACTTTAGCAAGATGATTAGTTAGTTGCTATGTGCTGTGAGTGAGATGAGAGTAAGAGAAAGGAACAAACAATCACAAATACAAGGTTTTTATAGTGGTTCGGAGCTAACCCTTGCTCCTACGTCCACTCCCCAAGTCTCACTTGGGAATTCACTATAACCCCCGGGATTACAGTCGGTTGTTTTACAAGCTCACAACCAAACTTGTTGTTTTACGAGCTCACAACGAACTCGGTCGGTTTTCCCTGGCTCACCGACTAGAACCACCCCGATTGTTTTCCCGGGATCACAATCGAACCCTTACACGTTGGTTTTAACCTAGGCTCACCAACCAACCTCTACACCCTTGATTTAATCCTCCGATTGAACCAAGCTAAGACAATATGCTAATAATGAGGACAAACAGAAAAACAGAGCTTCTCAAAAGCAAATATACAGCAATATTAATAAAAGCAAAGTTAAGAGCCCTCAAACGCGTTTAAGTTGGAGAAGAGAAAGGGCTTCTTGAACTTCGGGTCTCCTCTTGAAATTCTGGACGACTTGAAGGCAGGAGGAGATCTCTTTCAATGTTGGGAAGATGTGGTTGGAAGGAGTTAATGGCGCTCTTCCCTCTTTTCGTTGAAAAACCACTTGCAGAGAATGAATGCTTAATCTTTTTGAATAGAATGGTAGTTCTTTGCCTTGCTACAGTCCTCTGTGGCTATTTAACCCATCCCCCACGGAAACTAGCCGTTAGACACCTTTTTCTGCCCGTTCTGCACACTCTGCACAACCTGACAATATGTCCGTTGGGGGTCGGAGTCGACTCGCGCGATCTGGAGTCGACTCGGCTGTAGCGGGAGTCGACTCATGCTTTTCTGGAGTCGGCTCGGCACTCAGTTTTCGAAACATACCCTTCTGCCTTGGAGTCGACTCGAGCTGTCTGGGAGTCGACTCGGCTCTCAGAGACAATAATTTGGTCTTCTGTCTTTTTGGGATCGCACTGTCTCGGAGTCGACTCGCGCATTGCGGGAGTCGACTCGAATCTCAGAGTCCGAAAACTGCTCTCTGACTTTTGCCTTGTGAACCACTGAGAGTCGACTCTCGCTTTCTTTGGAGTCGACCTGCCAACCATCGGAGTCGACTCGCATTCCACAGGAGTCGACTCGAATCTCAGGGTCGAAAATCGCTCTCTGACTTTTCTGTCTGTAACTCCTTGGAGTCGACTCATATTACTCCGGAGTCGACTCGGTAAGCATCGGAGTCCACTCGCGCACTTCAGGAGTCGACTCGCTGACAGGTTTTGAGTTGATGCTTTCTGTTCGTCTGTCTGTTCTCAGTCGGAGTCGACTCGTAATGATCCGGAGTCGACTCGAGCCCGTGCCAGTGATTCTGATACGCTTGGAGTCGACTCGTAATATTCTGGAGTCGACTCGAGTCTCAGACTTTGGTTTAAATTGACTTTTTAACTTATCCAAACTATCTTGAACCAAATCTAGAGACACTTAGACAAGATTTTCACTGAAACACTCAATTGAATTCATTAGTAAACAAAAGATATACTCAAATGCTTTGAGCTCATCAAAATCAAATAGGGTTTTAATCAATCACTCCACAATCTCCCCCTTTTTGATGATGACAAAACATTGAGTATATGTAAAGTGAATTGCTCAATAAACAGGAAAATACAATCCATAAATGAATTCAAGTGTCTGGTTATTTAATTTATCCAAGCTTGAAAGGTGTGAAACAATAAATTTTGGAGTTAAAGCTCCCCCTTTCATTTGGAATTATATAAGCCTTCATATCATGCAAACAATTGTTTGGCTTATATATATATTTAATGATTTAGCTTTCTTAAGAAAATTCAGATTCTCCCCCTCAACATATGCATTCATCTTTGTTTTGGTTCTCTGAATTTTCTTTTAATGCATTGAAGTTTTTGGACTGAAATTTTTGGTTTTTTAGAGGAAAAATCTGTCAATTTGTTCTTGAGTTGGATTCAACTAATCTCCGAATATCCCTTGAATAGATTCTGGAGATTACTCCATTAGGAGCCCCAACAGAGAGATAATGAGCCTCGAGGTACCAAATCCACTAAGAACAAATTTCATTTTGATTCTTTTTATGTTGATTCCATTTACATATCTATTAAGTATTTCTCCCCCTTTTTGTCATCGTATCAAAAAGGAGGTAAGCAGAACACACAATCAATCATAGATCAAATTGCACAGAATTAAAGAGAATATGTCTACTCATTGTATTGATTTGTATGTAAAGACATTTTAGAATACAATAAGTAAAACAAAAAAAATACATGTCAAAAGAACACAAAATGATCTAAGGCTTCCTCGAGGAGGATGCGGGTCCCCGAGGCATGCGCTCTGCAAGTAGTGTGACTGCATTGATGACGTGCTCGAGCTGTCGGATAATGGCCGAGGTGGCCCTGCTATGTGTCGTATCGAGCTCGGTCACCGACTTCTGAAGTGTGTCCAGCTTGTCGATGAGCACATTCGCCAAGCGCTCGGCCCCCTGGGTAGTGGTGCCCATATCCTGTCGGACGTTATCGCGCATCTTCCGAGTGGTGCTCGAGACTTCGCTCATGCTATGGAACTGGGCTTGGACCAGGAACCTTACATTGTCGATCTCTTCCCGCACATGGGCCGTCATCTCAGCCACGGCGGACAGAGAAGGGACCAACGCTGAAGAAGGTGCAGGAGAAGGAGCAGGCACTAAACCCCGGAGCTCCCTAAGTAGGTCGTCCCGGAGATCTCTAACTATCTCCTGCCACAACTTCCGGAGCTGCTCAGGAGCGATCCGGACCTCCATGGGCTGAGTAGGTAGAGCTGAGGAGGAGGGTCCGGCTGAGGTGGAGGGTACTGGAGTGGAAGGCTGAGTGGGATAATCAGAATCAGGGTCTGGACTAGAAGAATGTCTGGTGGTATGTGTGGAGGTAGAAGACTTTCTAACCTATGTCCCCTCTACCTTCCGAAAGCCCATCCTGTGCAGGGTTCCCGTTCGCGTGCGATCTGTCCATCGCAATGCACGAGAGGGTTCCCCCTCAGGAATAGGGATCTCGGCCTCCCTAAACAACAGGGTGAACATCATGCCGTAGGGGAGGGTGAGCCTAGGTCTATCTAGTGGCTCACATAGATATCTATAAATAAGTTTTGGGAAGTTGACTGGGGTGTCCTGGAGAATATAGAACATAAGGGCGAGGTCCCTCTCAGAAACAAAATCGAAGCGGCCAGTCTTCGGAAAGAGGGACCTAGACAGGATGCTCAGGAGGATCCGCACCTCAACTGGAAGTGAGCTAGCGGATACCTCAACTAAGGGGGACTGAGGTGGATAACCTAGAATGGCCGTAAGGGCCTCAGTCCTATCCTCGGGGTGTGTGGGAGCCACCCCTACTTGTGGAAGGTGGAGGATTTGGGCAATGATATCCTCCGAGACGAACAAAGGGACACCGGCTACCATGCCCTCTATACCCCCATCTCCCCTATGGACGGTACCATAAAACTCTCTAACTAGTCCAGGGTATGTGGGGAGATCTAGGGTAAGGAAATACTCTAGTCCCTGGACTCGCAACCTCTCTCCTATCGTAAAGCCCTCCCGGGAGAGATAGTCGAAATCGACGTATCTCCCAGTGGAGACCGCCTTCCCGGCACACGGCCTCGAGGGAACGGCCCTCGGCGGGGAACGAGCCGGAGGTTGTGGCCTCACGGGGACGTTCCGGGCCTTGGAACGCCGCTCGGCACCGGTCGCGGAATGGGACCTCTTCCGGCTTGGGACAGTGGTTTTGCGAGGCATGGTTGACCTAGAACGGGATGAAAACCTAATGGACGATGAAAAATCGACGGGAAAAGGACCTAGAGGCGGCCGGAGACGTTCTAGGAGTCGACTCTAGGGTTTTGAACAGTGGCGGCGGTGAAAAGATGTGTTTTCTAAACGATGGAGTTAGGGTTAAAAAGTCGGATCCCGACTGCGAGTCGACTCCACTAAGTCGCGAGTCGACTCGACCTCGAGTCGACTCCAAAATATGCGCGAGTCGACTCTCCTTATGCGCCTGTTTACCTCGAGTCGACTCCCGACTGTATGCGAGTCGACTCCCCCTCTGCTGCCATCGTTCTCGAGTCGACTCCCGTAAATGTGCGAGTCGACTCCCCCTTACGAGCCGACTCTGAAACTTGCTCGAGTCGTCTCGAACTCTGGCACGCACCTAAAAATCATGCTATGTTCGTGCCGAATGAGGGAAAATCACTAAGTTATGATCTGATTTGATGATCATTGTAAAGAAACTCTAAATTAACCATGATCTAATCATCAAAATCAATGAACTAGTGGAAAATACCACTAGGATGGATCAATCACTCCTAATCCCCTCCTAAGCACACTAAATCTCTCTTCACTTAGGGGTTTTGTAAAAATGTCAGCTAATTGATCATCAGTGCAAACAAATTGTAGTGTCACATCACCATTCAGTACATGATCTCTTATGAAGTGATGTCTTATCTCAATATGTTTAGTTCTTGAATGCTGAATTGGATTTTTAGTTAGATTAATGGCACTTGTATTATCACAATTAATGGGTATTTTATCTTGTTTAATGCCATAATCTTCTAATTGTTGTTTGATCCACAAGATTTGAGCACAACAACTCCCGGCTGCAACATATTCAGCTTCAGCAGTAGATAATGCAACCGAGTTTTGTTTCTTGCTAAACCATGATATTAAGTTTTCTCCTAGGAATTGACATGACCCGCTGGTGCTTTTTCTATCAAGTTTACATCCAGCAAAGTCTGAATCTGTATATCCTATTAAGATCAGGCTAGATTCTTTAGAATACCATAAACCTATATTCTTAGTTCCTATTAGGTATTTAAAGATTCTCTTAACTGCAATTAGATGTGATTCCTTAGGATTAGACTGATATCTAGCACACATGCAAACACTAAACATGATATCAGGTCTACTTGCAGTAAGATACAATAAAGATCCTATCATACCTCTATATAGTTTCTGATCTACAGATTTACCTGATTCATCTTGGTCTAATTTGCATGAAGAGCTCATGGGGGTGCTGATTGACTTGTTCCCCTCCATATCAAACTTTTTAAGTATCTCCTTGATATATTTGGCTTGATTGATGAAGATGCCTCCTTCAGACTGTTTCATTTGAAGCCTGAGGAAGTAGTTCAGCTCTCCCATCATGCTCATCTCAAATTCACTCTGCATCAAATCAGCAAATTCTTCGCAGAGGCGATTGTTAGTAGCACCGAAAATAATATATCATCAACGTAAATCTGCACTAATAACATATCTTTGTTTTGCTTTTTCAGAAATAGTGTTGTATCTACATTACCCCTAGAGAACTCATGTTCTTATAGGAATTTGCTAAGCCTCTCATACCATGCTCTTGGTGCTTGTTTCAAACCATAAAGTGCTTTGTTCAATTTATATACATGATTAGGGTATTGATGATTTTCAAAACCAGAAGGTTGTTCTACATATACCTCCTCATTAATATACTCATTTAAAAATATACTTTTTACATCCATTTGAAATAGGTTGAAGTCCTTAGAGCATGCATATGCTAATAATAATCTAATAGCCTCAAGTCTAGCTACAGGAGCAAGGTTTCATCAAAATCTATACCTTCTTCTTAATTATAGCCCTTTGCTACTAGTCTAGCCTTATTCCTTATGACAATTCCATTTTCATCAAGTTTATTTTTATAAATCCATTTGGTACCTATAATTGGATATTCAGAAGATCTTTCAACTAGATTCCATACTTTGTTTCTAGTAAATTGGTTTAATTCTTCTTGCATTGCATTTATCCAATTTACATCTTTTTCAGCTTCTTCTATGCGTTTAGGCTCAAAATGTGAAACGAAAGCTGATGATTGTTTAAGTTCCTAAGGGATGCTCTAGTCCTAATAGGTTGAGACGGATCATCTAGAATTAATTTCTTAGGATGCCCGTGAGCATACCTCCAAGCTTTGGTTAGCCCATGATCTACTATAGTCTCTTGGCTTGATGATGCATTTTAATTACTTTTTGACTGTTATCTTGTAATGTCATCTCGTCAATCTTTTCTTTAAGAATTTCCGTATCATCATCAAAATTAACTCTCTTACTAGAAGAGATATCACTAGAATCATCGAAGACAACATGTATGGATTCTTCTATAACTAGGGTTCTTTTATTAAAGACTCTATATGCTTTACTAGTTGTAGAGTACCCTAAGAATATGCCCTCATCAGATTTAGAATCAAATTTTTCTAGATTATCTTTCCCATTATTATGAACAAAACACCTACATCCAAAGATATGAAAGTAGTTTACCTTTGGTTTTCTGTTTTTCCAAAGTTCATAAGGTGTTTTCTTTATAATAGGTCTCAATAAAACTCTATTTAATATATGACAAGAAGTATTAATGGCTTCTCCCCAAAAGTACTTAGGGAGGTTACTTTCACATAATATAGTTCTAGCCATTTCCTCTAGAGTTCTATTTTTTCTCTCCACAACTCCATTTTGTTGTGGTGTCCTAGGTGCAGAAAAATTGTGTGTTATCCCTTTTTTACTACAAAACCCATCAAATAAATGATTTTCAAATTCGGTACCATGGTCACTTCTAATAGCTACTACTGAAGTATCTCTAGCATTGGTTACTTCTTTATGAAATTTCTTGAAAACTGAAAAAGCTTGATCCTTATGAGCTAAGAACATGACCCAAGTGTATCTAGAATAATCATCTACAATAACTAGACCATATTTATTTCCACCTAGGCTTGTTGTTCTAGTTGGTCCGAATAGGTCCATGTGTAGTAGTTCTAGAGGTCTAGAGGTAGAGACACAATTTATAGATTTAATGGAGTTCCTTGATTGTTTGCTAAATTGACATGCTTCACATATTTTATTCTTTTCAAACTTTAATTTTGGCAAACTTATCACAGAATCTCTTTTAACTAGTTTAGATATTGTGTCCATGCTTGCATGACCTAACTTACGGTGCCATAACCAACTAGCATCATTATCCTTAGTTTCATTAACAACTAAACACGGGTTGTGTTTGGCAAGCTCCTCAAGGTCTACAACATACACATTTCCACGTCTTATTCCTTTAAAAACTAAGCTATTGTCATTTGGGTTTGTTATGATGCATAGTGATGGTTTAAACATAACATTATAACCTCTATCACATAATTGACTAATGCTTAATAAATTATGCTTAAGACCATCAACATATCGAACATTATCAATAAAGTAGAAGGGGTAATTTGAACTTTACCTATACCAATGATGTGACCTTGGTTATTATCTCCAAAAGTCACAGCACCTCCCTTCTTAGCTTCAAGGGTGAAGAATTGATCCTTGTCACCCGTCATGTGTCTTGAGCAGCCACTATCCAAGTACCAGCAATTTTTGTTGACCTTGGCTGCAAGACACTCCTACACAAGCAAATCATATAATCTTAGGTACCCAAGTTTTCTTGGGTCCTTCATGGTTAGTCATGTTGGTTCCTTTTGGAACCCATACCCTTTTAATTTTTCTTTTTGTTTTTCCTTTTCTATAATTGCACACATTTGCTTTATGTCCTAAAGTTCCACAATAAAAACAGGTTATTTTCTTAGTTTTGCTTTCTCCTGCTTTAACAAAGAAGTTACTAAGAAGTTTTTGCTTATTTTTTGGTTTATATCCTAAACCTGCTCTATTGAATACCGCTCGTTGACTATTAAGTATCATATTCAATTTTTCTGAACTATATGTAAATTTTTCAACCAAGGATTTGTATTTTTCAAGTTCTTTAGTTAGTATTTGTTTTTCTGCTTTTAGATCATTTAGTTCTTTTGTGATACTCTCATTTATATGTTTATTGTTTTTGGGTTCTAATGTTTCTTTGTTCAGCCTTTCATTTTCTTTAGTTAAGGTATTATTCTTTTGTACCAAGATTTGGTTGCTTGTTTTAAGTTCTGCATTCTCTTTGATAAGAACATCTTTATCCTTAACTAATGAATCATACTTACGGAGATGAGTTTGGGTAGTTACTTTTAGTTCTTTGTTTTTAACGTTTATTGTTTTGTATTCATCCATTAATTCATTGAAAGCATCATATAGTTCATCGAAAGTAAAATCTAAATGTGGTGCGGATGTTACCTCATTGTCATTGGCCATGAAGCAGAAATTGGCCTTTTCTTCTAGTTCCTCATCCGATGATGACGATGATGCGTCGGAGTCCGATAGGGTGGTGACAAGAGCTTTCTTCTTCTTGTACTTGCTCCCCTTCTTTAGTAGGGGACACTCAGCTCTGATGTGCCCCGACTTCTTGCACTCATAACACCCAATCCCCTCATTTTCCCTTTCCTTACCTTTATCCTTGCGATAGGAATTTGAGGGGCCTCTCCTTTGATGAAAGGTCTTCTTTTGGTTGATGAATTTTCTGAATTTGCGCACGAGAAGAGCCTCATCATCATCTCCCTCATGATCCTCTTCTTCACTGCTGCTACTGCAAGACAAGTCTTTATTAGTTGAAGTAGATTTAAGAGCTATTACCTTTTTCTTATGGGAGGACTCTTCTTCGTTGTGTTGCTTCATGGTTAGCTCGTGCGTCATTAGAGATCCAAGAAGCTCCTCAAGAGGAAGCTTGTTCAAATCCTTTGCTTCTTGGATTGCCGTCACTTTGGCTTCCCATGACCTTGGTAAGCAGCGAAGAATCTTCCTGACAAGATCACTGTTAGTATAGTTTTTGCCATGGCTTTTTAGGCCATTAACAATGTCAGTAAATCTAGTGAACATGCATGTGATTGTTTCATTAGAATCCATCTTAAATAGTTCATACTTATGAACCAATATATTTATTTTGGATTCTTTGACTTGATTAGTGCCCTCATGGGTCACTTCAAGTCTATCCCAAATCTCTTTTGCAGAATTGCAAGTAGAGACTCTATTGAATTCATTCCTATCTAGTGCACAATAGAGCACATTCATTGCTTTGGCATTGAGTTGTGCCTTCCTAAAGTCATGGTCATCCCAATCCTTTTCTAGTTTGGGTACTGTGACACCCTCTACATGGATGGATGGGATGTATGGTCCATTCAATATGATGGTCCACATCTCATAATCTTGGGCTTGGATAAATATCCTCATCCTAGCCTTCCAATATTAGTAGTCGGATCCATTAAAGAATGGGGGTCTTTGGGTGGACTGACCCTCGATGTGGGAAGATCCAAATGGGGTTGTCATTTTGATCTTTGACTCTTAGGGTAAAAGAGTTTAGGCTCTGATACCACTTGTTGCCCAGATAGACAACCCAAGAGGGGGGGTGAATTGGGTTTTTAAAATAATTTGCAACTAAAATATTTGTGGAAGACTAATTAAGACTTTAGCAAGATGATTAGTTAGTTGCTATGTGCTGTGAGTGAGATGAGAGTAAGAGAAAGGAACAAACAATCACAAACACAAGGTTTTTATAGTGGTTCGGAGCTAACCCTTGCTCCTACGTCCACTCCCCAAGTCTCACTTGGGAATTCACTATAACCTCCTGGATTACAGTCGGTTGTTTTACAAGCTCACAACCAAACTTGTTGTTTTACGAGCTCACAACGAACTCGGTCGGTTTTTCCTGGCTCACCGACTAGAACCACCCCGATTGTTTTTCCGGGATCACAATCGAACCCTTACACGTTGGTTTTAACCTAGGCTTACCAACCAACCTCTACACCCTTGATTCAATCCCCCGATTGAACCAAGCTAAGACAATATGCTAATAATGAGGACAAACAGAAAAACAGAGCTTCTCAAAAGCAAATATACAGCAATATTAATAAAAGCAAAGTTAAGAGCCCTCAAACGCGTTTAAGTTGGAGAAGAGAAAGGGCTTCTTGAACTTCGGGTCTCCTCTTGAAATTCTGGACGACTTGAAGGCAGGAGGAGATCTCTTTCAATGTTGGGAAGATGTGGTTGGAAGGAGTTAATGGCGCTCTTCCCTCTTTTCGTTGAAAAACCACTTGCAGAGAATGAATGCTTAATCTTTTTGAATAGAATGGTAGTTCTTTGCCTTGCTACAGTCCTCTGTGGCTATTTAACCCATCCCCCACGGAAACTAGCCGTTAGACACCTTTTTCTGCCCGTTCTGCACACTCTGCACAACCTGACAATATGTCCGTTGGGGGTCGGAGTCGACTCGCGCGATCTGGAGTCGACTCGGCTGTAGCGGGAGTCGACTCATGCTTTTCTGGAGTCGGCTCGGCACTCAGTTTTCGAAACATACCCTTCTGCCTTGGAGTCGACTCGAGCTGTCTGGGAGTCGACTCGGCTCTCAGAGACAATAATTTGGTCTTCTGTCTTTTTGGGATCGCACTGTCTCGGAGTCGACTCGCGCATTGCGGGAGTCGACTCGAATCTCAGAGTCCGAAAACTGCTCTCTGACTTTTGCCTTGTGAACCACTGAGAGTCGACTCTCGCTTTCTTTGGAGTTGACCTGCCAACCATCGGAGTCGACTCGCGTTCCACAGGAGTCGACTCGAATCTCAGGGTCGAAAATCGCTCTCTGACTTTTCTGTCTGTAACTCCTTGGAGTCGACTCATATTACTCCGGAGTCGACTCGGTAAGCATCGGAGTCCACTCGCGCACTTCAGGAGTCGACTCGCTGACAGGTTTTGAGTTGATGCTTTCTGTTCGTCTGTCTGTTCTCAGTCGAAGTCGACTCGTAATGATCCGGAGTCGACTCGAGCCCGTGCCAGTGATTCTGATACGCTTGGAGTCGACTCGTAATATTCTGGAGTCGACTCGAGTCTCAGACTTTGGTTCAAATTGACTTCTTAACTTATCCAAACTATCTTGAACCAAATCTAGAGACACTTAGACAAGATTTTCACTGAAACACTCAATTGAATTCATTAGTAAATAAAAGATATACTCAAATGCTTTGAGCTCATCAAAATCAAATAGGGTTTTAATCAATCACTCCACATTCCTCCTTCTCTACGGCAGCAACGGGTCTTCATCCTCCTCTTCTTCCACGGTAGCAAGGCAAGGAAAATCCACGTGCAAGGTTCCTCCTTCCTCTTCCTCCATCGCGAGCAAGGTTGAAGAAGAAAGGGTTCTTCTTTAAGGAGGTATGTTGCAGATTTTTATCTTCTAATCTATATGTTAGTCATGAGAGGTCTTTGCAAGGAGCTAGCACTCCGGTAAGACCCTATCTCAGATGATTAGATCCTCGTGTGGATACCTGTAGAGGCCGGACAATTATGTGGCTCAAACAGGAACCTAGATAGATCATCAGGCTGCGGTGTTCTTTACCTGCAGAATTTTTGAAGATGAGATCTTCAAATTAATTTCTTCTGATTTTAGTTTCAGTTTTATGAATCTTAATCAACCTTCCTCAGATCTTAATCTTTCCTTCCTAATGAATTTAAAGATCTTCTGAATTTGGATCCAGAAAATTTTTTGAATTCTATGATCCGAGGCGCGTTCATGCGATGAACGATGTTCCGTTCGAATTCCGCTGCGAACGTCGCATCGAACGGGGCGTAACTCAGCAATAACAACATACTTAGTCCCAAAAAGCACACATTTCCATTCATTGCATTCTTAAAATATTACAAATAGACCCCATAAGTTTACCGTAGTAACCTTGGGACCCTAAAACTTTCAAAAAGTTACAATTGGCTCCTCTCCTGACTACTACATCTACAAATGCTTATTGGGTGAAACCCTTCGTATTAACCATCCCATTCTACTTTCCAGTGCTCAATTTCACTGACAACAAAACTTCTGTGAGTACCTAGAAAGCAACTAGGTGCCATGTTAAGCACTTTTTCTTCAATCTACATGTTTGAATCTCATTCACTAGAATATAGTGAGGATGGAGGAACATGCACTAAAAGAAACCACATTCTCTTCTTATCTGCATTACCATATTCAAGAGATTTGCGAAAAATTTTACTTAGCAAAATAGTTAAAAACTACATCATTTTCTTATCTGGTATATGGAGCACCCAAAAAACTACCATTTGGGATTGGCTGTGGTCCACGAGGTCTTTAATGGAGCCCTCAGCCCACAATTGTAGAAAATGGGAAAGAGTTGACAAAAACATTGATTAGAGCTTTGGGCAGAGTTTGTAGTTGAAGCTATGGATGATTTTCAGATTCCTCTGTTCTCCCTCCACTCTCTCCTCCTCTTTTCTCCCTCCATTCTCTTTTCTTTTCTCTCTTAACCAAGCTCAAATTGGGAAGCCCCTATTCAAAAAGAAAGAAGAATGAAAGAAGTCATATAATCACCATGCGATCTCCTTCCATTCGTGTCAAAACATCACTTTTTTTAATCCAGCCAATAACGATATTGCAGGTATTTTGTATCTAAATTTATCTTATGTGACAATTATGTGTTAATAGATATTGACGGTGATAGATGGCCATGGTACTTTACAACTAATATATAGTTTTTAAAATTTAATTTAAAAAAATAGGACTTTTGAGGTGCGGGTGCAAAGTGTGAAAGGTAGGGGTGTTTTAGTAATTTAACCTAAACTTTTTATCACATAAAACCACCCAAAGCCTCCGTCGTTTTATACCTCACTCCCTCTCCTGTTTCTTTCTGATGCCCTGATCGGATTTTTGGATCGATTCGTCGCCTTCTATTCTGCCCTGATCTCCAATTCCTCATCCTCCTCGATCATTTCCCTCACGGATCGATCATCTCGGAGCCGTGAAGCGGAGCGTAATAAGAGGGGCTGATCGATCTACATTTTTTTTTGATTCTTTTTTCTTTGCTTGGGATCGAATAAGAGGAAGGGCGGGCGATGGAGTCGGGCGGCGAGCCGGAGCAGAGCCTCCCTCTGACGGCGGAGGAAGAGGCCCTGAAGAGGAATACCGACTGCGTCTACTTCCTCGCGTCCCCATTGACATGCAAAAAGGTGACTTTTTTCTCCTATTTCTTGATTTTAGTCATGTGCTTTTAGGGTTTTGTCTTGCTTCTTTTTTATATGATTTTTTTCCTGGATCTATCTTGGATTTTGTGGAATGAGCTAAAATAGTTTCAGTTTCTGCTGAAATGTTTTGATTTCTTCATTTCTTTTCTTGTTTGGGTTTTTACATGTTGTTGAGGAATGTCTAGTTCTATGGCGGTGCTGGAATTTTAAGAAGTGTTGCGAAAACTTGGGTTTTGCCGGTGCAAATATGGTTCAATTGATATTTTTGATATAAATTAGAGTATACTTTTGATAATATGACCTAGGTTGTCAGGGATCATTTTTCTTTGATTTGGGAAATTTAGGTGCCTGACTTGATATTATATTGATTTATTTGCTTCAATATATAGTGATGATAAACGAATTCTTGTTTCATCTCACTTTGGATATATCTATGCTTCTGAGATGCTGAGTGGCGTGGTCTCATAATTCATTGTTTGCTTAAATGACTAATCAAAAGGAACACTTATTAGAATCCAAACATTGGCTTCCTCATATTATGTAGATTCGGGAACAATTTCATAATATTGTGTGAGGAAAAGCAGCAGAATTTCTGTATTCAGGTGACATAATTTTCAGCAATTATTTGTTCAGGTGCAAGTGATCACAGACTGGGGCTCCAGGTTTTTTACTTATGCTGAAATAAAATAAGAAAAATATTTCTAGGTTTATTTTACTTGTCTTAGAGTTAGAATTCTCTACATCTGGACCTCAAGGATTTTCCTGCAGCTTGGATATGTGGCAGAATTTTGTTGATTAGCTCTTTAATGGAACACCCTGTCTTCATCCAAGAAGCTAGTAGTTGGCAGTTTTAACATGGAAAGGAGATTGTTGATTGCATACTGCTTTACATTCAGCTAATTAAAACCTGCCATGTACCCAATCTATAGAAAATCCCTGCAATTTGAGCTGCAGGGTCTCCTTGGTTTCTACATATGCTGCAATAAAAGAAAAGTCTTTATTAATTTATGTTCCTTGCTGAAGAGTTAGAATTCTCTACATCCCCACCTGTAGGATTTTCATTGCAGCTTGGCTATGTGGCATGTTTTTCTTGGTTAGGTCTTTATTGCAGCACATTATCTTCATCCGAAAAGCTAGTAGTTGGAGGTTTTAACTTAGAGAGGGATTTTTTTGACTTCCTACTGCTTCACATTCAGCTTATTAAAACCTGCCGTGCACACAAAACAAAAATCCCAACAATTTGATAGGGGATCTAGTGCTGTCTAAGTCATGTTGATGCATGAATCATGTCTAATGGATAGGTGTTTTTTGTGTATCATAGGAGACAAGCTAAAATAATTTTATTGAACTCTAAACTATCTTGGTTGCTCAAAAATGTCAAGGAGTCATCTCTTATATTATAATTTGAAACCTTCATTAGCCATTGCATGGTTAGTGGCCACGCATAGTGATCTATGTTGTTTGTTGAATAGTCAATTGCCTTGCATGTTCTATGATTTAGTTGAATTCAATGGCTTGGTTTTGTAGGAGACATGATTCAAAAACCTTCTTTTTTTGAGATTTGCTTTTATTTTTGTTTGTGCTGTCAAGATGCTTGTGGATAAATTTTACTATTTGTTTGGGAATGAATGTTGGACAAAACTGGTTTCTCTTTCAAGCAGAAGTACAGCATATGCTAAATGATTGGCTTTCTGATGGAAAAAAAGTTACCTTTCATGTTATGGCCTTCATCATTAATATATGAAGTATCATATGGTGGTCAGTTTTCGATACATATTGCATTTATGTTTGTGGTAAACTCTAATAAACTAAATCCATAAATGTTTGTTGGCTTTGTACCAGCTAATGAAACCTGGAGAGAATTATCATGCTTGGATTTTTTAAATCACTAAAATTCTCTTCTATGGTGAAAAAATCTACTTTAAAATCATGTTTTTATTGATGGAAGTTGTCATTGTCAATTTGCTTATGTTGTTTGGTAAGATGATGAGGTTTGCACTTTCCTAACCAATTTTAGTTCTTGAGGTGGTTGTGTAGAACTGAAACCCATAATTAAATATAAAAGCACACATTTTGGAAGAAACCTAGAAAATATTAAAAGAGGGATGTAAAAGACAGAACAAATGCTGAAGCTTTCACTCTCCATCTTAAGATTCTTAAGATAGTACATAACATTATTCAAACACATATGCAAGGGACCAGGAGTCCTAGAGTAAATGAGAAACCAAATACCAATGAGGAGAGAATGCAGCAACCACCCTAGATGTTTTACTGATAGTTTGTCAATCTTAATTTTTCGACACATTTGCTTTAGTAATAAGTCTCCTTAGATATATGGGCTATGTATTTAAACCCCGCCTCCACCCCCCCCCCCCCCCCCCCCCTTCTTCCCTTCTCCCTCCTCTCTTCTCCTTCTGTAAGTTGGAATTTCTAGCCTAAATAAATTTTTATTGTTCTAATTTTCTCTTTTAGTATTATTGGTTTTCATGCTAAGCTTATCTCTCTTTCTTGACTTTGGAAACTAGTTCCTCATGTCATTTTCTTGGATTTGATACAGTTTAGGTGGAGAATTAACTTTTGACAATAAAGAAAGTTATGAACGAAAAATAATTTCTGATGAAATATATAGATTTTCTTTTTTAGTCATTGGGCTTTGTAGAGCAGTATTCTTTTTATTTCGTTTTAGAGGGTGACTATTAAGTACTACTAAGCTTTGGAGTTTGGTTATTTAGCTTCTTATACTGTAGGTGGTTTAGAGGGGCAAATATAATTATTGTTTAAATGGACTTCAAGCAAGGTTCTTACATATTAAATCTTCTTTGCTATATAATGTGAACTCTTGGAGGGTGGTGTCAACTCCATTCCCCAAGTTCTCATGGTTTCTGTTTTCTTCCTTTTTATTATTTCTTTTGTGTTTCCTCTCTCACTGGACACCGTCAAATAGCCCAGTGAGCAATGGGAATCCAATTTCTTTTTCTCCCGATACAAGGCTCCATATGCTCGTCCATGGACCGGGGGCCTGGGGTCTGTCTCTTCACTTATTTGGATGTGTCTGATTCTTTTTTAAAGAGAGCTAATTGTGAAGTGGAGTTTTCTACACTTATTTGGATTTAGGAGCATATGGAGATGTGGCTCTTTTAGGAGACAATGTTTCAGGAAGTAGTCAAGTAGATTGAATATTGCTCAGATGGTTTTTATGCTGTCAGTCGGTAAGCCCTATCAAACCAAATAAAAGGAAAAATTAGTGTGACCATATAACTTTTCGTGTGACCCACATCACTCAAAGATACTAAAAGTGGATTTCTTAGAAGGTTGTATAAAGAATACTGGCTGGAATGTACTTCTAAGTAAAGTTGTTAGCTACAATGCTTAAAAAGTTGCAGGGAAGTCGTGCCATTGCTTATATTTGACAAAATTGTAAAATAATGCTAACCTTGTTTATTTAAATTGACAGAAGGAGAGGGTTGGTCTATCCAATTTTGCTGTGTGTGTGGTCACTTCTTATACAGTATCACTCTTGGACCTTCAGATTTTAGATCTAATCCTTTATTGAAGCTCATGAAGTCATGCTTTATGATAATCACTTTTGTGTATTTGATCCTAATCCCTGATTCCATAATCTTATTAATTTTCTTGGCCTTTTCTATTCTGAAACCTCCAAATTTTACTTTCTCTTCAAATCTCAAGTAGAGACTGCAAATCTGTTCAGTATACTGATGTAGCTAGTAAACTTTTGATGTTTGTAAAATCCATACATTTTTCTCGGAGCCAATAATCATCACATCAGTCTGCGAAAGAAACATTGGGATCCTTCCTAGCATTTTACGTACTTTCTTTACATTAATATTTCAAGCTTCTCATACAATTTTCTATCTTTCCACTGTGATCTAAATATAATGTTTAATAAGATCTTAATCAGAAATTCTAATTGGATGGATCTGTCATTATCAGTTTCTTTTACCAGTTCCTTTTTGAATGCATAAATAAAAGAATTTGTGGTTACCTTCATGGCTGGAGAACTCATGCCATGGAATTTTCATCACTCTATTGCTTTCCTTTATTCCAAAATAATAAACATTACTAATTTTTTGTTTGATTTCATAGATCTATTTACATGACTTACATAGTTCTACTTGTATAAATTTCTGAGTGTTATTTGACACCATGTTTCTGCTCTGTTTCATGTCTTATGTTTTCAAGTAAAATATGGTGTTTCAATTGAAGATAGTATAATGTGGTCTAAGAACCTTGATCATTTGAATAAAGTAAATGGAAAAGTATTCTATCGGCTGTTTGCCCAAATTTTATCAAGTTGGTGCTAGTCATGGAGCCCCCGAGGTAGAGGAACCATAGTGTGAGTTTTTTAGAAAGGTACCCATGCCATCAAGGTTTTCAAACTCGGTTTTGGTTTTGATTTCAGTCACTTAAGGTAGAGTTTGAATTTTCACATTTTCAATGGTTTCGGTGGTTTCACCCTGAATTTGCAATTTTGGTCAAAAAAGCCAAAAAAAAAAGATTAAACAAAGGAGCTATATTTTAGTAAATCTATTTCTTACGGTCTTGCTTGATTGATCACTACTACTATCTACCAGTTGTCCATCTTTTGGGAAACCACATGCCAGGCACATGGTTGATCTACTTATATAATGCCAACTCTATAGGTTGCATCTCCAACCCCAATTTTCACTTTGCTATATCCCGGAATCACACATTGTGCGGCATTATAGGGGATGATTTCCTTACTCTATCTTATGTGCATTGCACGTGTAGAATGCAGAGATCTAGTACTTCATAAATCATACATAATTTGTCACTCCCTATAAGGTACAGATATGAACATTCGAACAACCCTATAATTTGTCACTCCCTATAAGGTACAGATTGACTAGACTAGCTTGTCTTTGTGTAAAATAAATGCAAATTTTCTTCTCATGTGTGGATACAATACTTATGTATCCATATGCTACCTTTAAAGACTTGCATAAAAGAGATTCCTTGTAAAATATGTAAGACTCCAAACACAATTAGTTCTCCGCAAGGCCTTATTTTACTTCCTTTGGATAATGCTTACTTTCATATTGGACTAAAACTTGACAGCGAAATAATAATTCCCCATTTAGAACATCGGGTGGTGTCTTAAAAATAATAATTCTTACATTCACCATTCAGATAGGCCTATTGGGCCCACATAGATGCATGCATCCAAGGGGCTGTTTTGCTGAGAGGAAGAAACAAGTTACTTGGGCGCGTACCGGAAAAAATATAATCTTAATAAACTTATATTTTATATTAATGTTTACATTTGAAAATATCAAAAGATAACATTTATTATGACGCATTCTGTATTCCATGTAAAAATTGATTGTGTGCTTCGGTCATGTTATGTGCTAACTGACATGTAATGATTACTTCATAAGGTCATGTGATTTCAGATATCTCCATGATTACAACTATTGATGTGTACATTGGTTGTTATTTTAAAAATAAGAAAAATTCTTATATCCATCAAGCGCATTGGACACACACAGAGACATGCATCAGGTGTCTGATTTGCAAGAGGAAGAAACAAGATTAAAGATATGTGAACAGAGATGGGAAAAAGTAATTTTAATTCAGTTACACTTGTATATAATTCTGATAATTGAAAATATCAGAAGATAACATTTATTAAGGTGTTTCATCTTGCATGTAAAATTGATTATGCGCTTCTTTGTTGTTCATTGCTAACTAATTTATGGTTGGTTGGTTGGTTGGTTCATAAGGTCATGTGATTTCAAAAATTCGAATGACTGACATTTTTGATATGTACTTTGAAAGTTGGAAGCTAGCGATTCTTCTGGACCTAAAAAAAGTGGAGAGAAGTATTACACAAGTTCAGCACCACTAATTTTTATATTTTCAACAAAACAATTTGATAAGTATCCAAATTGCACATACCCAACTCACTGGTATGTTAAAAAATAGATTGTTCAGCTAGATGTGAGAGTCCATGTAACACTGCCAATAAGCAGTTTTTTTCTCATAGCTTCCAGTCTAAGAAGTTTAGAAGTTCCCTTCTCATCTTTCAGCTGATGGGTTTCTTGTTGTTGAATACTCCAATCATTAGAAGTTCACTTCTATCATGTGCTTCCCATTCTTATATATCCATTGTTGCCTGGAAGCTTGTGTTTGTGGTCGTTGGAGCATTGTCACTTAACACCTTTTCTCATTGATTGCTTATGCAGATAGTGAACTTGGTCATCATGAACTTTCTTAGTTTCTTTTTCTAGCATGTTAGTATAATCTAACAAAGTCATCATTTTAAAGGTTAAATCTGTAACAATAGGCTTAAGATGATATGACAAGTTTGCCAATAGCATGTATCACTAGTTAGAGAATACATGCTTACCTTGGATTTGTATATGAACAAAAGGTTACTCCCCTTAAGTTATTTTGATTGCTAAATGCATCTTTGCTTCGATCCTTCTCAATATTTTTATGGTTAACTGATAGCAGGTGGGCATGTTTCAGTACTCTTTTGTTTAGGACAAGACAATTTGCTTTTTCACAAGAATGCGTGTACTTTGGAATTTTTTCCCTTGTACCACAAACTTCACTACTGAAAAGGGATTGATAATTACAAGGCTACTCAATAGCAGAATGATGAAGCTTCTTTTTAATATGTAAAGCCACATGATAGGTCTTCTCATCTCTCTCAAAGCCTATGATCAATCATTATAATCTCAAGCTGATGATCTGACAAGTAGTCATGAGCTCTATATTGCACTGCATGCACATCCTGAATCTTATAAGCCTTGTGTTCATGACTGGCTTTTAGAACTTCTCTAGTTATTTTCTCCTTACATCGACAAGGAAACATGAACAATGATAAAGCCACATGATAGGTCTTCTCATCTCTCTCAAAGCCTATGATCAATCATTATAATCTCAAGCTGATGATCTGACAAGTAGTCATGAGCTCTATATTGCACTGCATGCACATCCTGAATCTTATAAGCCTTGTGTTCATGACTGGCTTTTAGAACTTCTCTAGTTATTTTCTCCTTACATCGACAAGGAAACATGAACAATGATTGTTCGCACAGTCATTGGAAAGGTATCTCTCCCTTCAGAAATGCTTCCAAATCATCATCTTATCAATCTGACAGTGTTTGCTTCTGCAAATTTACCTCTTGGACATTTCTGTACCAGTTTTGCCTCCTTTGCAAACACTTCAAACATTTAACTAACCTATTACCAAATTTACTTTTTTTTTTATATATTTGATGCCTAATAAATATTATCTAATCTCCTATTCCAGCCAAAAATAGAATCAGAAATTTTTTCTGATTCATTTTTCTGCAAGTAAGATTTGTCTTGGCTCATTTCCTTCTACGAAGCTGTTCATGAACAGCTTGGTTGGTTTTGCTTCCTTAGATGGGATCAGGTTTTGCCTGGCTGGGTTGGGTCAGGTCTGTTGAGGTTGCCATGAGTCAGCTCAGCTTGAGTCCATTTAACCTGGCTCTTGTTAGGTTGGCCCTGAATAGGAGGGCTGGCTTGTGATTCTTCTCTCACTTTCCCAAACTTCACTTTCACTCCCACATTTCTAAAGACAAAATGGAGATGCTTGGAGAGCCTGGGTTCCTGCCATGATCTCTGCTAAAAATGAAACAACAAGACTTGCAATGCTCATTTTTGTTGGACTTCTATCCTGGGGCTCAACCTATACTAGGAAATATTGCCCCTAGGGCTTCTTTGGGGCAAATCTAAACTTCCATGTGATCAAAAATGATTTGTAATAATACCTATTGACCATTCTTATTAGCTAAAAGACTGTGCCTCGGGGAACAGAAGAAATGAAGTAAAACTACTCAAAAAAGGATCCTGTTCATAGAATTTACCACTTTGTTTGATTCTTCATTACTTATCCTCTTTTACTACAAGTTGCCTAGCTATTTTCTTCCTATATTATGAGACATCAGATTTCATGTACTTTGAACTTCTGTCTTAGGCAAATATCACTGGTCGATTTCCTAAATACTAAAACATTTACAAGAATTTATCTTTCTCCATGTGGCTGAGAATAACTTGACGAGTGTAGTTATGGTATTATCAACAGTATAAATGCACTTTATTGCTTATGGCCTAGCTTCTGTATGGAACTGTATTTACTTGAAATCCTTTTGCTGCTTCCACTAGTTCGGAGTATCATATAGGTTCAAAAATAGATTGCAAATCTAAGATTAGCATCTTCATAACTTTAATAATCATTAATTACATTTTTTCTAAGGGATTTCTCATGTGCCTGTTATTTAATTTGTATAACTGATGTAAGGAGATGGACTACTTTCTGTCCTAGTATTTTTCTTAGATATTCTGCCCAACTTTAAAGATAAATAACATAGCTTTTTTCTATTCAGGGAACTGAGTGTGAGTATCGCCACAGTGAGGGTGCCAGGGTTAACCCCAGAGATTGCTGGTACTGGTTAAATGGTAATTGCCTGAATCCAAGATGCACCTTCCGGCATCCGGTGAGTTTCTCTTCTGTTTTCTCAATGTAGAAGCACACAATTACATAATGACGATCATATTTGTTGTCCCTTTATCTCATCCATCTGTCCATGATTTAAAGTATCTTGCTCATATTGTTCCATGAGTTTGCTAGACATGAGCCAGGAAATAAATTGCTCATGGGTTCAGAAATATAACTATCTTATTTGGTCAAAATAAGAAAGTGATCTTTCAATTAGTGCATGGATGCCATATATTCTGTAAATGCTGTTAAATATCTGGATACTAATGCTGTTTTCTTTTCTTCAGCCGCTTGATGGTCTGTTTGGAATTCCGGGGACTACTTCAGGGTTAGCGCCAATTCCCTCACAAACTGTAGCATTGACACATGTTCCTGCAACAAATGGTCCTGCTTCTTATAACTTAAACAAGAGTAATGTTCCCTGCTATTATTTTCAGAAGGGGCATTGCTTGAGAGGTGATAAATGCCCTTTCATGCATGGACCACAACAAACAGGTAATCCTGTTCCACAGCAGGTGGTGAAGGTTTCTACACCTCCTCCTGATCCAGTGTCAACCATCAAGAAAGATTCATGGGGTCTCAAGGAATGTACTTCTCAGCAAAGCATGGATGAAGCAAAGTTTGACAAGTTAGTTGAAATGCCTCTTGCTCCTGTAAAACCTGCTGCAAAATCTGAAAATGTACCCGACAATGGTTTTGCAAATAAGCAAACTACATTGCCTTATGCATCCGAAGATGAGCTTCCTAGCTTCCAGCAAAGCAATGTTCCTGTCGATGGTGGCATTGCTCTTGGCCAGCCCCGATGTCATCAGTCTCAGTCTATAGATGAGCACCTTCAGAATGGCAGAGAAGCTGATGAGTCCTTGAGAGAATCCTCTCCTGGCTTCGATGTTCTTGTAGACAATAATGTGGAAGAGTCTGATTACTTCCATGATGAAGGTGGCTTTCGAAGAGCACCTGTTCAAGGAGGAAGGAATCTGAACCATGTCAGTGATTTTGACTATCACCATTCTGACTATGAGCCTCTTCCCAGTTTGGAGAGAGATCAGTATAATGGAGTGTTTGAGTATGACAGTTATGGAAGGTTAGATAATCGGTATCATCAAGAACAACAGAGGATTTCCTGTGAGAGGATTCTGGATAGAGCATCAATGCCTGAAAAGAGAATGCTGCAGAGAGAGAAGAGCTATCATGACATAGATGGGTCAGATTTACGCCATCGGTTATTGAAGCGAAGAAGGCCAGATGGTTCTAGATCGGCTCTTAGTCCTGATCGCTGCGGCAAACTCGATCAGAGGGATAACCATGCTCGTCATGCCCACAGGGGTGACCGACGTATTCATATGGAAAGCTCCATAAGCAGTCGTCTGCAAGGTCGAATAACTCTCCCTGCAAGATCTTTACCAGATCGACCTACTGATCTGCGGTCAGAGAGAGATAGAGATAAGAGAAGACACCGAGGAAGATCATCGCCTGCGAGGTCAATAAATTACCAAGGAAGGTACCACGATAAAATAAAGAGGCGGCCTCACGATGACTTCTCAGATGTGAGGAATGTTGGTGACCAGCCAATCATAAGAGAAGATGCAGATCCTCTAAACTTTGCTGGTCCAAAAAGTCTTGCAGAGCTCAAAGGTGCAAAGCTTTCGGAGAATTTCCAAGATCAGAAAAACATCAAGTTGGGGAAAACTTTTGGCGATCAAGAATCTGAAGGTTCTTCATTTGAGGGTCCAAAGCCTCTCAGTATCATTCTGAAGAGGAAGAGAGAGCCCGCTTCTGGAAATGGTGCAATTTCCAGCAATGGGGATAACAATAATCAGAGAGATATTGAAGGTGGGATTGGTTCTTCCGTCACAGCAGCGACTGAGAAAGAAGGTGATTATGCTGCTGACTGCCCTGCAGAATCCAAGGTTACTGGAGTTGATGAAGAGGAAGAAGAGGGAATTATCCCTGTAGAAGAAGAATTACCTAACGATGGTCAAACTTCAACTAAAGGAAATACACATGAAGTGGAAGTTGGCATGACAGTGGGTGCTATGGATGATCAGGAGCTGGAAAATTATGGCCAGAGAGATGGAGAGTCTGACTGTGAGGCAGTTGAGGGTGGGGAATTCAAACAAGAAGATGCTGAGAATGCATATCAGGAGGATGAAGAGGATGACGAAGATGACTTTGCTAAGAAGGTTGGTGCCATGTTCTCTTGAAGACTCTGTATTGGCTCTTTGAATGCATGAAGAGGCACCAGAGGCCAATGATGTCAACTTTTTGGGTCTTTTGGAGTTTCATGGCACCACAACTGGAGTCTTTTTTATCCTATTTGGGTGGTTACAAGAAAAACCTCGCACGGGGAGAAGCTAGGGTAGTTTGAAGGTTGACCATATGCATTGTAATTTTTGTGGCTCTGCAGTTTTCTTTACTGGGGTTTTTTGGGAGCTTGAGTTGTATTAGATACCTAACAGATATTTATTTGGTTTATATTTTAACCAGATTAATAAGATTATGAATTACCCAAAAAAGGTTTGCTCCAGACTTCTTGAGTTTGATCTGTTGCTTTCACTGCTACATTCTCATGTTCTTTTAATGGAAAAACAGATATCGAAGAAGTGCTGCAAATGAGTTGACAGCCAAAACCATGCGATATGTGAAGGGTATAGCAATTAATGAATGAAAATAGGATGGTTTATTTGCAGTAGATTTTACCACCCTTTCATATTATAAGGCAGGCTGAAGCCTCTCCAGCCTGCAGTATTTGGTAGCAAGAAGTTGTCATCGACTAGCAATATATAACGTAGAATTTTTTGACATTAGCATTCCTGCAGATTGTTTCAGCTAATTTTGCACTTTATTTCCCTTTCGGCACCTGTGTGTCACCCGCATGATTCTTTGTACTGCACCAATGCTGCGAAGCAGCACTTTTTTCATTCGTTTATGATTTGGTGTCTGATGAGGAAGCTTATGCTATTTTATTCTTAACAGAAACACATATCCTAATGCTCTAAGGGTCTCTAGTTCTTCCTTATTCCTTGATTTTTCCAAAAGGAACTTATCAAGGCTTCCATGATTGACGTACGACTCTTATAGCTCTTCATTACCATTAACATAGGGAACTGAATGCCTAGAGATGATGAGTTGGTTACATTCCAGTTGAGGTGCTCAAGTTCACGTCATCTAAACATCCATCTTTCTTCAGAGTAATTACCCAGTGTCCAAATGTTTATTGAATCTTCTTGGATGAGTATGAAGCAAAGATCGCCATTGCATATTTCCATGCGCCTGTCAGCCTGTTGGTCATTGCTTCAATTGCGTCCGGCAGAGTCATCTTCTTTGAACTCTCGGGCTGAACATTGAATGCCAATCAAACACCATGAATCCTTCCAGAATTTGATACTTTTGCATTCCCCATATTAAATTCAATACCATTAAAGAAATTTTTCGGTTCTTAAAAGACCTTTCCTGAAGGGAGCAGCAAAACTCATTTGATGTCTAGAGAAATTGCCTGGCCTTCTTCTAGCTCCATAATACAATTCTAGCAACAACTCCTCTATGGCTTCTCAGTTTCAATGAATCACTTCCACCATCATTCAGACGGTAATGCTAAGCCGCAGTTTCACAGATCTCTAGCACCTGATCCTCCTTCCAATTTGTTTCCATGCCTCATCTTCCAACTCACTAGACACATTCCAATTTGGACTTTTTTCATGGCCTATCCAAAGAAAGTTTCACTGCATTTGATCAAACCTCTTAACAAGCCATGTTAGAAGATGAAACGGAGTCATCCAAACTTGGGGCATAGCAGAAGGCACACTGTTCACCAACACCAATCTAGCACCAAAAGGCATTGTGTTCTCTTTTCATCCATCCAGTTTTTTCTGAAACCTCCCTACTAGAAATACCCAATCCTCCTCCTTCAGCTTGGAGTCATGAAGCGGAGCACCCAGATATTTGATAGGAAGGGAATGCTTTTGGCAATTTAGAACTATGGAACACCAGCTAATACTTCCTGATATTCGACCAAGGTAGACTCTGGAAATCTTATCAAAGTTAATTTCCTGTCACTAGCTCAAAACAGTACAGGATGTCCTTCAAATTTCTAAGCTTATCTAGATTTGGTTCGCTGAAGATCAAAGTGTCATCCGTGTAATGTAATGTGTGTACTACTACTATTTGTCCTAATCCTAGCCCCTGTATCAGCCCCTCCTGCACTGCCTTCTTCTTGATCCTTAACAAAACATCTGACACCAACCCAAAAAGAAGATAAAAGTTCGCCCCGGCAAAGTCCTCTTGCACACCTAATCCATCGACCTAGCGTTCCATTGATCAATAATGCCAACTTGGAATAAAATAGGATCAATTCAATCCATCTTCGGCACTTCAATCCAAAAAATTCTAGCTTCCACTAGCTCTAGAAGGAAAGCATAATCGACCATGTCGTAGGCTTTCTTGAAGTCTAATTTACACAAAATACCATCTTCAACTTTTTACAATGACGAATAATTTCAGGGGCACAGGAGTGTTCAACAAGCCGATCCATCATCAGTGAAATTATTTTTAACCACCCTTGCATCAGTGAAATAGGCCGACAATGTCTGTGCCTTACCACATCTTTCTTGGGTATCAATGCAATAACGGAGTAGTCCAATCTTAGCAGCTCTGCCTTCCCTCAATAGACTTCATCAAAGAGTTCCATGACATCGTCTTCGATAAGGCTCCAATACTGCTGGTAGAAGTGTGATGGCCCGGTCAAGGTCCGGTCCGCTTGACCGGCCTGACCCGAGCTTGGCCCAGCCCAAGCTCGCATCAAAAAAAAAAAGAAAAAAAAAGAAAGAAAAGAAAGAGTAAAATGGAGAGGAAGACTCCCACCAGAAGTCTACTTCTCTGTCCGACTCCTGGTAGGAGTCGACTTCCGAGAGCTAGGGAGGCTTTGCTCCTCTATATAACACCTCCCTACCCCCTAAGCCCTCCACCTCAAGCTCTATTCTTCCTTTCCCTCTCCTTCTTCCTTTTCCCATTGAGTTCACGGTTGCCTGTGATTGTGCTCGCCAGAAATCGGGGCTGCCGGACGCCGTCGGATCCGAGTTAACGCCCTCTCCTTCTTCCCATTTTCTTCCTATTCTTCCCACGACTAGGAATTGCGGCCGCCAGCCGAGAAATCGGCTGGAATTCGACCGAAAAAAGAAGACCCTGTTTTTCCTCCATCTTTCTTCCTCCTGCCAACCACCGCCCTCACCGCCGTTCGTCGCCGAGGGCCTTAGCCCTTCCATGCAATGGCCCCGAGCCGAAGCCGGACCCCACCCGCCGGTGAGAGGGCTGGGAATCCTAGGACAACCGAGCCCAAAACCTTCCCTGTTTGGCTCTATTTTGGGTTGGTTTCGGCCGGCCGGCCACCACCGCCGGCTGCCCAACACTGCCCTCTACTGCCCGCCATCGCCACCTCGCTGGGCCACCATGGCCAACCATCAGCCATCCTCTCTCTCCCCTCTGTTATGCCGATGAAGAAGAAAGAAAGAAGAAAGAAGTGTGGAGTGATTGATTAAAACCCTATTTGATTTTGATGAGCTCAAAGCATTTGAGTATATCTTTTGTCTACTAATGAATTCAATTGAGTGTTTCAGTGAAAATCTTGTCTAAGTGTCTCTAGACTTGGTTCAAGATATTTTGGATAAGTTAAGAAGTCAGTTTGAACCAAAGTCTGAGACTCGAGTCGACTCCAGGATATTACGAGTCGACTCCAAGCGTATCAGGATCACTGGCACGGGCTCGAGTCGACTCCGGATCATTATGAGTCGACTCCGACTGAGAACAGACAGACAGACAGAAGGAATCAACTTAAAACCTGTCAGCGAGTCGACTCCTGAAGTGCGCGAGTCGACTCCGATGTTTACCGAGTCGACTCCGGAGAAGTATGAGTCGACTCCAAGGAGTTATAGGCAGAAAAGTCAGAGAGCGGTTTTCGACCCTGAGATTCGAGTCGACTCCTGTGGAACGCGAGTCGACTCCAAGGATTGGCAGGTCGACTCCAAAGAAAGCGAGAGTCGACTCTCAGCGGTACACAAAGAAAAAGTCAGAGGGCAGTTTTTGGACTCTGAGATTCGAGTCGACTCCCGCATTGCACGAGTCGACTCCGAGACACCGCGACCCCAAAGAAGACAGAAGATCAATTTGCTGTCTCTGAGATTCGAGTCGACTCCCAGACAGCTCGAGTCGACTCCAAGGCAGCGCTTCACTAAAAACACAGAAGACTAAGTTTCGGAAACTGAGAGCCGAGTCGACTCCGGAACAGTTCGAGTCGACTCCAAGACTGGACGAGCCAAAAGACAGTAGATCGGAAGTTCGGGCTCTGAGCGCCGAGTCGACTCCCAGGATTGTCGAGTCGAATCGAGTGGACCAAATTCAAAAATAGATCCACGGACTTCATGGGATGAGCCGACTCCGAAAAAGCCAAGTCAGCTCCAGAAGTTGGCGAGTCGACTCCGGGACAAGTCGAGTCGACTCCCAGTCGAAGAGGCTACTTTAATTCAAATTCGGAACAGTTGCCGAGTCGACTCCAGAAAAGCTTGAGTCGACTCCTGCTACCGCCGAGTCGACTCCTGATCGCGCGAGTCGACTCCGACCCACCAACGGACATATTGTCAGGTTGTGCAGAGTGTGCAGAACGGGCAGAAAAAGGTCTCTAACGGCTAGTTTCCGTGGGGGATGGCTTAAATAGCCTCAGAGGACTGTAGCAAGGCAGAGAACAACTATTCCACTCAAAGAAATCAAGCATTCAATCTCTGCAACCTGTTCTTCAACAGAAAAGAGGGAAGAGCGACATTAACTCCATCCAACTTCCTCTTCCCAGCATTTAAGGAAGCCTCCTCCTGCATTCAAGTCGATCACACATTCAAGAGGAGACCCGAAGTTCGAGAAGCCCTACTCAACTCCAACTCAAACGTGTTTGAGGGCTTCTAACTTCTCTTCTGGTTATATTGTTGCTTATCTGCTTTTGAGAAGCTTTGTTTTCTGTTTGTCCCTTTTATTTACAACTTGTCTTTGCTTGATTCAATCGGGGGATTGAATCAAGAGTCTTGAGGTTGGTTGGTGAGCCGAGTGTAAAACCAACGTGTGTAAGGGTTCGATTGTGATCCCGAGAAAACAATCGGGGTGGTTCTAGTCGGTGAGCCTGGGAAAACCGACCGAGTTCGTTGTGAGCTCGTAAAACAACAAGTTTGGTTGTGAGCTTGTAAAACAACCGGCTGTAATCCAAGGGGTTATAGTGAATTCCCAAGTGAGACTTGGGGAGTGGACGTAGGAGCAAGGGTTAGCTCCGAACCACTATAAAATCCTTGTGTTTGTGATTGTTTGTCTCTTTCCTTTACTCTCATTTCATTCACAGCACATAGCAATTAATTAATCATCTGGGTAAAGCATTAATTAGTCATCCACAACGTTTTAAATAGCTAAATTCTTTTAAAACCCAATTCACCCCCCCTCTTGGGTTGTCTATCTGGGCAACAAGTGGTATCAGAGCCTAAACTCTTCTACCCTAAGAGTCAAAGATCAAAATGACAACCCCATTTGGATCTTCCCACATTGAGGGTCAGTCCACCCAAAGACCCCCATTCTTTAATGGATCCGACTACTCATATTGGAAGGCTAGGATGAGAATATTCATCCAAGCCCAAGATTATGAGATGTGGACCATTGTAGTAAATGGGCCATACATCCCATCCATATATGTAGAGGGTGTCACTGTACCCAAACTAGAAAAGGATTGGGATGAGCATGACATGAGAAAGGTGTTAGATGTATGCCCTAGAAGCCAATTTGGCTGACACATTTTTGATTCTAGGGACATAATTTTGTACTTGACTATTTATTATTGAATAAATAAAAGGCATCTTTTCATTCATATTGTTTATGTGTCTATGAATCATCCAAGAAATTAATAAGATGATGATACATATTCTCAAGAGTTGAGAATTTGAGCCATGTATCATTGGTGATTAATTTCTAAATGCTCCTGATCAATGGATCATCACGAGGACGGTGATCGATCCGATCAGTGCACAGATCACTTTCCTTCTGGATGGACGAGACTTGAGTCCACAGTGTAGGGACACTGAAGTGATAGTGCAGGTGCTTGTTAGAGAACAAGGGTACTGAGCGTGACCAAGACAAGAAGTCACTTGGATGTCTATCCACTCGTCAGTGACTTGCTTGATGTTGCAGTAGTGTGACTGGTCCTTTGACCTGCGGTGCTTCGGCTACTCACAGTGAGGTTATTGTAGTTTGACTACACACATACATGGTCTCTAGCCATATGGGTCCATGCAGTGTAGATTGGCTGCAGTAGGTTCACTGTAGGAGTAGGGTATGCACCTATAAGGAATCTATCGACCTTGATAGAAGAGGAGTGATCCTATGTGATTTGTTAGACTGAGTTCTAAGACCTTGGCCAGGGCAGTAATATAAAGTGGAAAAAGAGTTTTCCACTATCCAACTCAAGTCGAATAAATCTTGACATATGACAGACGATGGGGTTTGACGAGTTGTCCATGACCTCCGTCCTGTAGGGATCCACGATAGTAGGACTGTATCACATGTTAACTGCACCTAGAGGTTCATCATTCCATTCTGCTGGGTAGCCACTACATGCTGCTAGGTGTCACTGGTGGATGGTGGGACTCATAGGGATTATCTTGATGATCGATAAACCCTAACGAGTTGAGTTGGAATCGTTCCAACCCATTGAAAGGAGTTTTCAATGATATTGTGATAGAGATCATAATATATCTCACTACCAGTCAGAATAGAACCTATGGGGTCACACACACTAGAAGTATTGACCGATCCGATGGTTGAAATCGTGATTAGGAATCACAAGTAATCAATTTGATTGATAAGAAGTTGAAGAAGGAACAAAGGAAATTAATTAATTGGACTTAAACACAAATCCTACTTCGGGTAGGATTCCTAGAGTCCTAATTGGATTAGGACTGGGAATCCTAGTTGGAGTAGGACTGGGATTCCTGCTTGGAATAGGATTCCTACAATCCTAATGAGATTAGAAATTTTGAATCAAAATTGGATTCCTACTTGGAGTAGGATTCCTAGAGTCCTAATCGGATTAGGACTTCGGATTCAAATAGAGTCCTAATTGGATTAGGACTAAAATCAAATATGTCCTAATTTGGATTAGGGTTTCTTAAGTCACAATTAATTATTAATCTAATGAATCAATAAGACTCCTAATTGGATTAGGATTGAAGAGTTCAATTAAGTCAAAATTGATTTAAGTTCTAATTGGATTAGGACTTACCTAGATTGGATCCTAATTGGTTCACCCTTGGGCTAAGCCTAATTGGATTAGGGCTTGACCACATTAGGGCCTTTCAAACCCTACTTAATGTGGATTAGGGTTTACCATGAGGAAGGGGATATGCCCCTCCCTTTTCCATGTGGACAAGGGAGAAGAGAGCCCCTCTTAGGAAATAACTCTAGGGCTCCTAGATTGTAGAAGCCCTAGATGGTTATAAAAAGGGGCAAAGGGGGCCGGCGCCCCAGATGAGCTCTCCCTCTCCTCTTCCATCACGTGGCCACCCCTCTCCCTTCCTTGGTTCAGCCGCCATCAGCAAGGGGAAAAGAAGAAGAGGCGTGCACCTCTCCTTGGCCTCCTTCCTTGGTTCCAACGCAGGGAAGAAAAGAAGGCTGCGTGGGGATTCTTCTTCTTCCTCTTCTTCATCCTTCTTCTTCCTCCTCTCAAGCACAATCAAGGGTTGATTGAAAGAGAGGAAATCAGCCATCAAAAGAAGTCTTTGCAAGGGAGCTAGCACCCCGGGAAGACAAGAGAGCTTTGATCGGATCACTGCTTCGTGTGGATACCCGTAGAGGCCGGGCACTTGAACGGCTTCAAGCGAACCTTCATCCTAGACCACGAACTTCAGTTTGCGGTGATCATCTACCCGCACAAGGTGAAGATCTGATCTTCCTAAAGGTTTAAAAAGTTTTAATTCTTATCTAACTACGAACGGTTCATAAAACAACGTTCATGCGATGAACGTCGATCCCGCTTATGCCGATTCCGCTGCCATCTGAATTTTTGAAATATCAACGGCATGGGCGGGTTCCCCAACAAAAGGCACAACTAAATTCTAAAGCTATGAATGTGCTTTACTGTGCCTTAGATAGAAATGAATTCAATAGGGTCTCAACTTGCAATTCTGCAAAAGAGATTTGGGACAGACTTGAAGTGACCCATGAGGGCACGAATCAAGTCAAAGAATCTAAAATAAATATTTTGGTTCATAAGTATGAACTATTTAAAATGGATTCTAATGAAACAATCACATGCATGTTCACTAGGTTTACTGACATTGTCAATGGCCTAAAAAGCCTTGGCAAAAATTATACTAACAGTGATCTTGTCAGAAAAATTCTTCGCTGTCTACCAAGGTCATGGGAAGCCAAGGTGACGGCAATCCAAGAAGCTAAGGACTTGAACAAGCTTCCACTTGAAGAGCTCCTTGGATCCCTAATGACCCACGAGCTAATAATGAAGCAGCATAGCGAAGAAGAGTCCTCCCATAAGAAAAAGGTAATAGCTCTTAAATCTACTTCATCTAACAAAGACTTGTCTTGCAGCAGCAGCAGTGAAGAAGAAGAGCTTGAGGGAGATGATGGTGAGGCTCTTCTTGTGCGCAAGTTCAGAAAATTCATCAACCACAAGAAGTCCTATCATCAAAGGAGAGGCCCCTCAAATTCCTACCGCAAGAATAAAGGTAAGAAAAGGGAAAGTGAGGGGATTGGGTGTTATGAGTGCAAGAAACCGGGGCACATTCGAGCTGAGTGTCCCTTACTAAAGAAAGGAAGCAAATACAAGAAGAAGAAAGCTCTCGTCACTACCCTATCGGACTCGGACTCATCATCATCATCATCGGATGATGAACAAGAAGAAAAGGCCAATCTCTGCTTCATGGCCAATGAAAATGAGGTAACGTCCGAATCGCATCTAGATTTTACATTTGATGAACTTTATGATGCATTTAATGAATTAATGATAGAATATAAGGCCATAAATCTTAAGAATAAAGAACTAAAAATAGCTAATCAATCATACCTACATAAATACGATAAATTAGTTAAGGATAAGGAATTAATCACCAAAGAAAATATAGAACTTAAGACAAGCAACCAACTTTTAACTCAAAAGACTAATACCTTAACTAAAGAAAATGAAAGGCTGAATAAAGAAACATTAGAACCTAAAAAACATAAACAAATCTTAAACAAGGCTCTCACAAAAGAACTAAATGATCTAAAAGCAGAAAATCAAACACTAACTAAAGAACTTGAAAAATACAAACCTTTGGTTGAAAAATTTACATATAGTTCAGAAAAATTGAATATGATACTTAATAGTCAACGAGCGGTATTTAATAGAGCGGGTTTAGGATATAAACCTAAAAATAAGCAAAAACTTTTTAGTAACTTCTTTGTTAAAGCTGGAGAAAGCAAAACTAAGAAAGTAATCTGCTTTTGTTGTGGAACTGTAGGACATAAGGCAAATGTATGTAACTATAGGAAAGGGAAAACTAAAAGAAAAATTAAAAGGGTATGGGTTCCAAAAGGAACCAATATGACTAACCATGAAGGACCCAAGAAAACATGGGTACCTAAGATTATATGATCTGCTTGTGTAGGAGTGTCTTGCAGCCAAGGTCAACAAAAATTGCTGGTACTTGGATAGTGGCTGCTCAAGGCACATGACGGGTGACAAGGATCAATTTTTCACCCTTGAAGCTAAGAAGGGAGGTGCTGTGACTTTTGGAGACAACAACCAAGGTCACTTCATTGGTATTGGTAAAGTTCAAATTACCCCTTCTACTTTTATTGATAATGTTAGATATGTTGATGGTCTTAAGCATAACTTATTAAGCATTAGTCAATTATGTGATAAAGGTTATGATGTTATGTTTAAACCATCACTATGCATTATAACAAACCCAAATGACAATAGTTTAGTTTTTAAAGGAATTAGACGTGGGAATGTGTATGTTGTAGACCTTGAAGATCTTGCCAAACATAACCAATGTTTAGTTGTTAATGAAACTAAGGATAATAATGCTAGTTGGTTATGGCACCGTAAGTTAGGTCATGCAAGCATGGACACAATAACCAAACTAGTTAAAAGAGATTCCGTGATAGGTTTGCCAAAATTAAAATTTGAAAAGAATAAAATATGTGAAGCATGTCAATTTGGCAAACAATCTTGAAATTCATTTAAATCTATAAAGTGTGTCTCTACCTCTAGACCTCTAGAACTACTACACATGGACCTATTTGGACCAACTAGAACCACTAGTCTAGGTGGAAATAAATATGGTCTAGTCATTGTAGATGATTATTCTAGATACATATGGATTATGTTCCTAGCACATAAAGATCAAGCTTTTTCAGTTTTTAGAAAGTTCCATAAGGAAGTAACAAATGCTAGAGATTCTTCAGTCATAGCCATTAGAAGTGACCATGGAACTGAATTTGAAAATCAGTTATTTGATGAGTTTTGTAGTAAAAAGGGGATAACCCACAATTTCTCTGCACCTAGGACACCACAACAAAATGGAGTTGTGGAAAGGAAAAATAGAACTCTAGAGGAAATGGCTAGAACTATGTTATGTGAAAGTAACCTCCCTAAGTACTTTTGGGGAGAAGCCATTAATACTTCTTGTCATATATTAAATAGAGTTCTATTGAGACCCATTATAAAGAAAACACCTTATGAACTTTGGAAAAACAGAAAACCAAAGGTAAACTACTTTCATGTTTTTGGATGTAGGTGTTTTGTTCATAACAATGGGAAAGATAATCTAGGTAAATTTGACTCTAAATCTGATGAGGGCATATTCTTAGGTTACTCTACAACTAGTAAAGCCTATAGAGTCTTTAATACAAGAACCCTAGTTATAGAAGAATCTATACATGTTGTATTTGATGATTCTAGTGACATCTCTTCTAGCAAGAGAGTTAATTTTGATGATGATGCTGAAATTCTTGAAGAAAAGATAGATGAGATGACATTACAAGATAAAAATCAAAAATTAATTGAAGGTGCATCATCAAGCCAAGAGGCTATTGTGGATCATGGACTAACTAAAGCTTGGAGGTATGCTCACGGGCATCCTAAGAAATTAATTCTAGATGATCCATCTCAACCTATTAGGACTAGGGCATCCCTTAGGAACTTAAATAATCATCTAGCTTTTGTTTCTCATTTTGAGCCCAAACACATAGAAGAAGCTGAAAAAGATGTAAATTGGGTAAATGCAATGCAAGAAGAATTAAACCAATTTACTAGAAACAAAGTATGGAATCTAGTTGAAAGACCTACTGGATTTATAAAAATAAACTTGATGAAAATGGTACTGTAATAAGGAATAAGGCTAGATTAGTAGCAAAGGGTTATAATCAAGAAGAAGGTATAGATTTTGATGAAACCTTTGCCCCGGTAGCTAGACTTGAAGCAATTAGACTTTTGCTAGCATTTGCATGCTCTAAGGACTTCAAATTATTTCAAATGGATGTAGAAAGTGCATTTTTAAATGGGTATATTAATGAGGAGGTATATGTAGAACAACCTCCTGGTTTTGAAAATCATCAATACCCTAATCATGTTTATAAATTGAACAAAGCACTTTATGGTTTGAAACAAGCACCTAGAGCATGGTATGAGAGGCTTAGCAAATTCCTATTAGAACATGAGTTTTCTAGGGGAAATGTAGATACAACACTGTTTCTAAAGAAGAAAAACCAAGATATGCTATTAGTACAGATTTATGTTGATGATATCATTTTCGGTGCTACTAACAATCGCCTCTGCGAAGAATTTGCTGATTTGATGCAGAGTGAATTTGAGATGAGCATGATGGGAGAGCTAAACTACTTCCTCGGGCTTCAAATCAAACAGTCTGAAGGAGGCATCTTCATCAATCAAGCCAAATATATCAAGGAGATGCTCAAGAAGTTTGATATGGAGGGAAACAAGTCAATCAGCACCCCCATGAGCTCATCATGCAAATTAGACCAAGATGAATCAGGTAAATCTGTAGATCAGAAACTATATAGAGGTATGATAGGATCTTTATTGTATCTTACTGCAAGTAGACCTGATATCATGTTTAGTGTTTGCGTGTGTGCTAGATATCAGGCTAATCCTAAGGAATCACATCTAATTGCAGTAAAGAGAATCTTTAAATACCTAATAGGAACAAAGAATATAGGGTTATGGTATTCTAAAGAATCTAGCCTAAACTTAATAGGATACATAGATTCAGACTTTGCTGGATGTAAACTTGATAGAAAAAGCACCAGCGGGTCTTGTCAATTTCTAGGTGAAAACTTAATCTCATGGTTTAGCAAGAAACAAAACTCGGTTGCATTATCTACTGCTGAAGCTGAATATGTTGCAGCCGGGAGTTGTTGTGCTCAAATCTTATGGATCAAATAACAATTAGAAGATTATGGCATTAAACAAGATAAAATACCCATTAATTGTGATAATACAAGTGCCATTAATCTAACTAAAAATCCAATTCAGCATTCAAGAACCAAACATATTGAGATAAGACATCACTTCATAAGAGATCATGTACTGAATGGTGATGTGACACTACAATTTGTCTGCACTGATGATCAATTAGCTGACATTTTTACAAAATCCCTAAGTGAAGAGAGATTTAGTGTGCTTAGGAGGGGATTAGGAGTGATTGATCCATCCTAGTGGTATTTTCCACTAGTTCATTGATTTTGATGATTAGATTGTGGTTAATATAGAGTATCTTTACAATGATCATCAAATCAGATCATAAGTTAGTGATTTTCTCTCATTCGGCACGAACATAGCATGATTTTTAGGTGCGTGCCAAAGTTCGAGACGACTCGAGTAAGTTTCAGAGTCGGCTTGTAAGGGGGAGTCGACTCGCGCTTAGTCGGGAGTCGACTCGCGCATAAGGAGAGTCGGGGTCAATAGGCGCATAAGGAGAGTCGACTTGCGCATACTTTGGAGTCGACTCGAGGTCGAGTCGACTCGCGACTCAGAGGAGTCGATTCGCAGTCGGGATCCGACTTTTTAACCCTAACTTCGTCGTTTCGAAAATATTTCTATTCTCCGCCGCCACTGTTCACAAGCCCTAGAGCCGACTCCTAGGTCGTCCCCGGTCGTCCCCAAGCCTTTTCCATCGATCTTTCACCGTCCATTAGGGATTTTTCCCATTCTAGGTCACTATGCCTCGTAAAGCCGTTGTCCGGAAGAGGTCCCAACCCGAGGCCGGTCCCGAGAGGCGTTCCAAGGCTCGGCACGATCCCGCGAGGCCACAACCTCCGGCTCGTTCCCCGCCGAGGGCGGTTCCCGCGAGGCCGTGCGCCGGAAAGGCGGTCTCCACCGGGAGATACGTCGATTTCGACTATCTCTCCCGGGAGGGCTTCACCATAGGTGAGAGATTGCGTGTCCAGGGCTTAGAGTATTTCCTCACTTTAGATCTCCCCACATACCCAGGCCTTATTAGAGAGTTTTACGGTACCGTCCATAGGGAAGATGGGGGTATCGAGGGCACGGTAGCCGGTGTCTGATAAGTGCTAAATAATGCATAAATTAATATCTTATTCATAGCACTTATCATTATTTTAATCCACATATTTTGTAAATTCTATTAAAAAATTGTGTTACCTTCATCATTGCATTTTAATAAATTATTAAAGGTAATTCAAGTTTGATTTGATTATTTATTGATTGAGTCTAATATATGCAGGTTGAGTCAAGTTCATTAGGGATTATTCCTGGACCTAAAAGACATGCACCCCGCAAATCAAGACCCTCTGATTCAGTCACCCAACTCTTTTCCCACATGATCCTATTTTAATAAAATTCCTTCGATCATTTGTCTCATAGATCTCAAAGCACACCATCTATCGTCGCACGAATCCCAAAGCTTAACCTACCTCCTCCATTCATTCCATCTTCCCGTGTCATAGCTTCCGATCCATATTCCTAGATTTCATGGAAACAAACAGAGCAAGGGAGCTTGATCTCTAGCATTCACGGATTAGAACTCCCCATTCTAGATCATCTCCCAGTGTTTGTTACCAGCAACCGCTAGTTCCCAAGCTGGATCCTCTTCTTTCTCCCGTTCGGAACCAAGACCCAACTGCATTGTTCTCTATTCCCAAACCGATTCCCCTGTTTCGAGATCCTCTCAGCCGTGAGTGCCAATCCGAGTCTTCTCTTCACTCCTTCCCAGCCGAAGCAACCACACGAGATCCCCACGTCCACGAACAAACTCCTCTGTTCACACTTCCAGCCGTTCGACCAACGCCTTCCCATATTTTCCTCTCAACCGAATCCAAACCCCCAGCCACGTTCTCCTCTTTAGAACCAAACCAGCACTCATCCATGATCTAAACTCCCAGCTCCCGAATCTAACCTTCCATTATCCACGAAACAGAGCAAAGTCCAGCTCATCTCCTCCACGTTGATTCTCCCATATCCAGCTTCTCTCCCGTCCGCGATTCAAGGACGATCTCCCAGCTCATTTTATCTTCATCCGAATCATCCCAACATCCCCTGTTTCTCTGCGACCAGGCTTCTTCCACGTCCACCAGCGAGGGATTCTTCCCAGCCGAAGGAAATCAAATATCGAACCGAGCCATATCTAAGCATCTTCATTCCATTTTCCTCCCAGCGTCTGCATATCTATGGGATGAACTCAAATCCCAGCTTCAACCGTTTCATCCACGGATGAGCTCAAATCCCCTGTTCGCATTCATCCCGTTCCATCCCGTCTTCATCGCCAACCAAACTCAGGATCCGTTCGCCTCCCAACCTCCCAACATCCTGCAGCCGTCCGCGTTCGAAGATCCCGCAAGCGTCCGTGCCTCAACCCCCTCAGATCTCTTCCGTCTTCTCCGCTTGTGAAGCCATATTGCATCCGCGAGCCCTTCTCCCAGCTTATGTGATCTCAGCGCCAGCGTCTCAGGTTCATCACCCGCGATCTCAAAGCCACGCGTCCCAGCTCCCGTCCGAGCTCATCCGTTCGCATCCCAGAGCCTCCAGCCGTCCGCGTGTTGATCTCCAAAGCCCAACCATCCCGTGATTTCAGCATCGGCGACCAAGCTTCCGCGCGAGCATCTCCGCATTCCAGCCGTCCGCTTCAATCACGTCCGTTTTCATCCTCCCAGCTGCTCGTCCACGCGATTTTCCAACCGTGAACAGCATCCTCAACGTCCCAGCTATCTTCCGTTCCCAACATCTTCATCTCCCCTGTTCCCAACTAAATCAAGTTCATCCTCCCGTATCCACCGTTCCAACGTCCCAACCGCGTCCAAGATATTCAGCCGTGTCGCCTCTGCGTTGAAGCCACATCATCTAAATCCCCTGCAACCTCGGATTACAAGCATATCCCCGGATGCTAACAGAGGAGGAGAGAGGGGGAGCTTGCAACTATAAAAGGGGAGGAGACGTACCCCATGAGGGATCACTCCTCAGATTCCTCCTTCCCCACCGGGGGGGGGGCATTCCTCCTCTTCCCCACCAGGGGAGGGGGCTGCTCCCTTTTTCCTTCTTCTCCCACCGAGCTCTCTTCTCGGGTGGAGTTCCCACAAGAATAAAAGGGGAGAGAGAGAACTTTTGGGTATTTCGGGAATGAATTTCCATAGAAGTTCAAGAGGGAGAGGAAGCCGGCGGAAGGAAGAGATGGAAGCCTGCTGCTGTGCTGCTACCGCTGTCCACCACTGCATGGAAGCTTGAGCTCCTCTCTAGGGCTGGATGCAGCCCTAACAAAGGGATAAGGGTTTTATATTTGATTTTATATTCTTGGGGTTGTATGAACTTATTGTTTTTAATGGAAATCTTCTTTTGAATCATATTTAATTTCTGTGATTTTAAGTATGATGTTCGTACAACTGTTCTTCATGATCACTAAGTAAATATAAGATAGTCCATGCTTAGGAAAGATGCGATGTGCTGCCACCTTAGATTAGGGTAGACATTTCATGCCAACCGAAGATGGATTATGCCCAAATTATTTTTGTGAATTTTTATTTAAATGCTTATTAGGCTTGTAGCCAATTTGCATGTTTATCCAAGAATAAAATAAAATATAAATAACCCTTGTTCCGATGTTAGTGGTGAATTTCTTGCCCTAGGTTCTCCCAAACTGATATCCCTTTAATTGCATTTTCTTTTATTGAATTGTTTAGTTTAATAGTCTTCACAGATTCATCATTTTAAATATTTTTATTTTTAAGAAAAATAACTATACCCCAATCCCTGTGGATCGATACCCGTAATCACTATCCTACCAGATACGTGCTATTGCGTGGTCTTTAAAGTTGACTATCAATTTTTGGCGCCGTTGCCGGGGATTGGTAGCATAGTTGTTTTTCTTTTTATTAATTTTTTTTTTAAAAAAAAAAATTTCAAAAAAAAAATAAAATAAAAATAGTTTCTATTTTTTTACTTTCCTTATCTCCTTCTTCTTTCTTACTAATTCTTGATTTTTATTTTGGTGTTATTTGATCAGAAATCAAAGAAAAAAATCTGGAGCGATCAAAAAGGGAACTATTGGCAAAGGAATGCTGTAAAGGTTTGCTTTAAAAATTGCTGGAAAAATTCCTCTTGGTAACATCTGAACCTTTCTTATTTAAATTTCCTTGTGTGGTGATTGTTTGATTTTAAATTCAGCAAAAGTGTGAATGCATGCTTGATACACATACACCAATTAATTTGCACATAGTAAGGGCAATCACACCAACAAGATAAGAACTGGATTTCATCACCAGATTCTTGCCCAAATTAGGTGAACCAATTCTCACATAGCTTTCACCTTAATTAAAATCAATTAGACGTTGGCCCCTAGGGACATTCGAGCTCAATAGGACGAAGATCACCGAAAGTTGCACCAATTTCGCTCTGTGGCTCAGTTGATGTCTAGGCATGCTTTGTCCCTTTAAGGGAGACAGTTCATCTGTTCGAGGCAAGTGGGTTTTAAGTGGGACCTTTGCAAACGCATCGTGACCCCTCCACTTACCTGGGAGCTTACCTGGTCAACTCAGTTCATTAGACCGGATTGGAGGCTTAGGTGCCCTCTTCAGACCAGTTAGGAGCTGTCTAGTGATTTTAGGGCAAACATGAGGAATTGATGTGTTTTTCTTTTAATGCATGCTTAACTGCGCCTGATGCGTCTGGCTGAAGACGTTAAACTTAGCGCTTGTTGGGAGGCAACCCAATTCTCGTTGGTTATTTTTGCATATTTTCTTGTCGCATTTTTTTTATTTTCTTAACAGGATCCCTCATATTACTGATGCAACTACGGTACAATGTTTCTATCCTCCATATGCATCATATTTTTATAATAATAAAAAAATAAAAAAAATAATAATATAATATTATTTAAAAAAAAATTTTAAAAAAATAATAATAATATAATATTCAAAAAAAAAAACATTGAGGACAATGTCTGATCTAGGTTGGGGGGTAATAGGATTTGAATTTTGAAGGAATTTTTCGCATTTTCACATTTTTAAGTGAATTTCAAAAAAAAATGAATTTCAAAAAAAAAAAAACACAACTAATTTCTATGCTTTAGTGCTAAAATGATAAACACACAAAGTATATAAAATCTAAAAAGCCCAATAACTAGTCAGGAGTAAGTCAATTTGAGTTCTTTTTATTAAAAATTCTTTTAGCGAGTTGTAAGATAATTTTTACTTTGGAATTTCACAACACACATGGCCTGCACTTCTAAGGATTAGGTTCAACATTATGTTACTAAGTCTAGTAGCAACCTTGAGTCCTGATGAATCATTCATATCTAATTCACTATTATCCCGTATTTATTGTAAAAAAAAAAAGAATTTAGTCAGGTACATCGAAAAGGGCTACCTATCGTCAAAGGTCAGCGGGCTTGTAATGAGGAACCCGAGTATAGGTCCGTAGGGGAGTCTTGATGCCCAACACCTTACGCCATCTGGTGTGGGAGTGTTGACTGAGTGCTCGCTACACGGAGGAATCATTACAAGAGTAAAAGTGCGTAATTTATAAAACTCAAAAAAAAAAGAGAAAAAGAAAAAGAGAAAAAAATATAATATTAACCTTGAAAAAGACGATAGTGTGAAAGCCGTCGTTGTAAAAATTCGAGTAAACTGGAATATTACAGATAAAGCCCATGAGGTATTAAAGTAAACATCTACAACTCTCGAAATCCTGCAAGATAGGATGATTTTGAATCAGTGATTAGGTCTTATCTGACCAATTCTTGGAAACTACTAGCTTTAGTAGTATTTTGGGGATTTAAAGCCTTAGCTTGTGTATGGTCCAGACATCACCGAGCACCCAAGTATAAATTAGCCTTACAACTCTCTAACGGAAACTTAATGACTTCAACTTAAGTTGCATCTTGATCTAGGATTTGGGCTGACTTAGTAATTAAAACTTTGTGTGCTTTTGAAATTCTTGGCATTAATGCATTTGAAATTAGATTTTATAAAACAATAAATTCTTTCGACAGCAGTTTGTGGGTATCTGAGCCGGAAACCCTCACGAGACAAAACTCGTCCACTAGGGCCACCTAGGGGTTTAAAGCCTTATTGCATACGGTAAATGCAATCGCGATTCCTGCGAAAGTGAGTTAGTTTTTATTTTGCTTGAGGACTAGCAAAATGTAGGTTGGGGGGTGTGATAAGTGCTAAATAATGCATAAATTAATATCTTATTCATAGCACTTATCATTATTTTAATCCACATATTTTGTAAATTCTATTAAAAAATTGTGTTACCTTCATCATTGCATTTTAATAAATTATTAAAGGTAATTCAAGTTTGATTTGATTATTTATTGATTGAGTCTAATATATGCAGGTTGAGTCAAGTTCATTAGGGATTATTCCTGGACCTAAAAGACATGCACCCCGCAAATCAAGACCCTCTGATTCAGTCACCCAACTCTTTTCCCACATGATCCTATTTTAATAAAATTCCTTCGATCATTTGTCTCATAGATCTCAAAGCACACCATCTATCGTCGCACGAATCCCAAAGCTTAACCTACCTCCTCCATTCATTCCATCTTCCCGTGTCATAGCTTCCGATCCATATTCCTAGATTTCATGGAAACAAACAGAGCAAGGGAGCTTGATCTCTAGCATTCACGGATTAGAACTCCCCATTCTAGATCATCTCCCAGCGTTTGTTACCAGCAACCGCTAGTTCCCAAGCTGGATCCTCTTCTTTCTCCCGTTCGGAACCAAGACCCAACTGCATTGTTCTCTATTCCCAAACCGATTCCCCTGTTTCGAGATCCTCTCAGCCGTGAGTGCCAATCCGAGTCTTCTCTTCACTCCTTCCCAGCCGAAGCAACCACACGAGATCCCCACGTCCACGAACAAACTCCTCTGTTCACACTTCCAGCCGTTCGACCAACGCCTTCCCATATTTTCCTCTCAACCGAATCCAAACCCCAGCCACGTTCTCCTCTTTAGAACCAAACCAGCACTCATCCATGATCTAAACTCCCAGCTCCCGAATCTAACCTTCCATTATCCACGGAACAGAGCAAAGTCCAGCTCATCTCCTCCACGTTGATTCTCCCATATCCAGCTTCTCTCCCGTCCGCGATTCAAGGACGATCTCCCAGCTCATTTTATCTTCATCCGAATCATCCCAACATCCCCTGTTTCTCTGCGACCAGGCTTCTTCCACGTCCACCAGCGAGGGATTCTTCCCAGCCGAAGGAAATCAAATATCGAACCGAGCCATATCTAAGCATCTTCATTCCGTTTTCCTCCCAGCGTCTGCATATCTATGGGATGAACTCAAATCCCAGCTTCAACCGTTTCATCCACGGATGAGCTCAAATCCCCTGTTCGCATTCATCCCGTTCCATCCCGTCTTCATCGCCAACCAAACTCAGGATCCGTTCGCCTCCCAACCTCCCAACATCCTGCAGCCGTCCGCGTTCGAAGATCCCGCAAGCGTCCGTGCCTCAACCCCCTCAGATCTCTTCCGTCTTCTCCGCTTGTGAAGCCATATTGCATCCGCGAGCCCTTCTCCCAGCTTACGTGATCTCAGCGCCAGCGTCTCAGGTTCATCACCCGCGATCTCAAAGCCACGCGTCCCAGCTCCCGTCCGAGCTCATCCGTTCGCATCCCAGAGCCTCCAGCCGTCCGCGTGTTGATCTCCAAAGCCCAACCATCCCGTGATTTCAGCATCGGCGACCAAGCTTCCGCGCGAGCATCTCCGCATTCCAGCCGTCCGCTTCAATCACGTCCGTTTTCATCCTCCCAGCTGCTCGTCCACGCGATTTTCCAACCGTGAACAGCATCCTCAACGTCCCAGCTATCTTCCGTTCCCAACATCTTCATCTCCCCTGTTCCCAACTAAATCAAGTTCATCCTCCCGTATCCACCGTTCCAACGTCCCAACTGCGTCCAAGATATTCAGCCGTGTCGCCTCTGCGTTGAAGCCACATCATCTAAATCCCCTGCAACCTCGGATTACAAGCATATCCCCGGATGCTAACAGAGGAGGAGAGAGGGGGAGCTTGCAAATATAAAAGGGGAGGAGACGTACCCCATGAGGGATCTCTCCTCAGATTCCTCCTTCCCCACCGGGGGGGGCATTCCTCCTCTTCCCCACCAGGGGAGGGGGCTGCTCCCTTTTTCCTTCTTCTCCCACCGAGCTCTCTTCTCGGGTGGAGTTCCCACAAGAATAAAAGGGGAGAGAGAGAACTTTTGGGTATTTCGGGAATGAATTTCCATAGAAGTTCAAGAGGGAGAGGAAGCCGGCGGAAGGAAGAGATGGAAGCCTGCTGCTGTGCTGCTGCCGCTGTCCACCACTGCATGGAAGCTTGAGCTCCTCTCTAGGGCTGGATGCAGCCCTAACAAAGGGATAAGGGTTTTATATTTGATTTTATATTCTTGGGGTTGTATGAACTTATTGTTTTTAATGGAAATCTTCTTTTGAATCATATTTAATTTCTGTGATTTTAAGTATGATGTTCGTACAACTGTTCTTCATGATCACTAAGTAAATATAAGATAGTCCATGCTTAGGAAAGATGCGATGTGCTGCCACCTTAGATTAGGGTAGACATTTCATGCCAACCGAAGATGGATTATGCCCAAATTACTTTTGTGAATTTTTATTTAAATGCTTATTAGGCTTGTAGCCAATTTGCATGTTTATCCAAGAATAAAATAAAATATAAATAACCCTTGTTCCGATGTTAGTGGTGAATTCCTTGCCCTAGGTTCTCCCAAACTGATATCCCTTTAATTGCATTTTCTTTTATTGAATTGTTTAGTTTAATAGTCTTCACAGATTCATCATTTTAAATATTTTTATTTTTAAGAAAAATAACTATACCCCAATCCCTGTGGATCGATACCCGTAATCACTATCCTACCAGATACGTGCTATTGCGTGGTCTTTAAAGTTGACTATCAGTGTCCCATTGTTTATTTCGGAGGATATCATTGCCCACATCCTCCATCTACCACAAGTCGGGGTGGCTCCCACACACCCCGAGGATAGGACTGAGGCCCTTACGGCCATACTAGGTTATCCTCCTCAGTCCCCCTTAGACGAGGTTTCCGCTAGCTCACTTCCAGTTGAGGTGCGGATCCTCCTGAGCATTCTGTCTAGGTCCTTGTTCCCTAAGACAGGGAGATTTGATTTTGTAAATGAGAGAGACCTAGCTCTCATGTTCTACATTCTCCAGGATACCCCAATCAACTTTTCCAAGATGATGTATAGGTATCTGTGTGAGCCCCTAGATAGACCTAGGCTCACTCTCCCATACGGCATGTTATTCACTCTTTTGTTTAGGGAGTACGAGATTCCCATTCCTGAGGGGGAACCCTCTAAGGCATTGCGATGGACAGATCGCATGCGAGCGGGGACCCTACACAGGATGGGGTTTCGGAAAGTAGCGGGGATATGGGTTAGGAAGTCTTCCACCTCCACACATACCACCAGACCTTCCCCCAGTCCAGAGCCAGATTCTGACTACCCTGACATTCCCTTCACCTCTGCTCCTACCACCTCAGCCGGACCCTCCTCCTCAGCTCCACCACCCATGGAGGTCCGCATCGCTCCTGAGCAGCTCCGGGAGTTGCGGCAGGAGATTGTTAGAGACTTGCGAGAGGATCTGCTTCGGGAGCTCCGAGGTTCAGTGCCTGCTCCCTCTTCCGCTCCATCTTCAGCGTTGGTCCCTTCCCTGACGGCCGTGACTGACATGATGGCTCATGTGCGGGAAGAGATCTACAACATGAGGACCTTGATCCAGGCCCAGTTCCATAGCATGAGTGAGGTCACGAGCACCACTCGACAGATGCGGGATGACATAGGACGTGACATGCACACCACTACCGAGGGGGCCGAGCGCTTGTCGAATGTGCTCATCGACAAGCTGGACGAACTGCAGAAGTCGGTGCTCGAGCTCGATACGACACAGAGCAGGGCCATCCAGGCCATCATTCGTCAGTTAGAGAACGTCACCAATGCGGTCCAATCACTCGTGGAGCGCATGCCTCGGGGAGCCACATCCTTGAGAGGAGGAGATACATCCTCGAGAGGAGGAGATACATCCTCGAGAGGGGGAGCCACATCCTCGAGAGGAGGAGCTACATCCTCGAGGAGACCGTAGCTGCTTTTTGTGTTTTATTTTGACATGTACTGTTTTGCTTTACTTATTGTATTCTCAAATGTATTCACATCCACATCAATACAATGAGTAGACATCTTATCTTCATTTCTGTGCAATTTGCTTTATGATTGATTGTATGTTCTGCTTACCTCTTTTTTTTGATACGATGACAAAAAGAGGGAGAAATATGTATAAAATATGTAAAAGGAATCAATGAAAATCATTAAAAAAAAAACTTTTAAAAACACACAAATATTTGTTCTTAGTAGATTTGGTACCTCGAGGCTCATTATCTCTCTGTTGGGGCTCCTAATGGAGTAATCTCCAGAATCTATTCAAGGGATATTCGGAGATTAGCTGAATCCAACTCAAGAACAAATTGACAGATTTTCCCTCTAAATACCAAAATTTAAAATTCAAAAACTTCAATATACCAAAAGGAAATTCAGAGAATCAAAATATAGTAGAATGCATATGTTGAGGGGGAGAATCTGAATTTTTAAGAAAGCTAAATCATTAATTATATATAAGCCAAACAATTGATTGAATGATATGAAGGCTTATATAATTCCAAATGAAAGGGGAAGCTTTAACTCCAAAATTTACTGTTTCACACCTTTCAAGCTTGGATAAATTAAATTACCAGATATTTGAATTCATTTATGGATTTTATTTCCTTGTTTATTGAGCAATTCACTTTACATATACTCAATATTTTGTCATCATCAAAAAGGGGGAGATTGTGGAGTGATTGATTAAAACCCTATTTGATTTTGATGAGCTCAAAGCATTTGAGTATATCTTTTGTCTACTAATGAATTCAATTGAGTGTTTCAGTGAAAATCTTGTCTAAGTGTCTCTAGACTTGGTTCAAGATATTTTGGATAAGTTAAGAAGTCAGTTTGAACCAAAGTCTGAGACTCGAGTCGACTCCAGGATATTACGAGTCGACTCCAAGCGTATCAGGATCACTGGCACGGGCTCGAGTCGACTCCGGATCATTATGAGTCGACTCCGATTGAGAACAGACAGACAGACAGAAGGAATCAACTTAAAACCTGTCAGCGAGTCGACTCCTGAAGTGCGCGAGTTGACTCCGATGTTTACCGAGTCGACTCCGGAGAAGTATGAGTCGACTCCAAGGAGTTACAGGCAGAAAAGTCAGAGAGCGGTTTTCAACCCTGAGATTCGAGTCGACTCCTGTGGAACGCGAGTTGACTCCAAGGATTGGTAGGTCGACTCCAAAGAAAGCGAGAGTCGACTCTCAGCGGTACACAAAGAAAAAGTCAGAGGGCAGTTTTTGGACTCTAAGATTCGAGTCGACTCCCGCATTGCACGAGTCGACTCCGAGACACCGCAACCCCAAAGAAGACAAAAGACCAATTTGCTGTCTCTGAGATTCGAGTCGACTCCCAGACAGCTCGAGTCGACTCCAAGGCAGCGCTTCACTAAAAACACAGAAGACTAAGTTTCAAAAACTGAGAGCCGAGTCGACTCCGGAACAGTTCGAGTCGACTCCAAGACTGGACGAGCCAAAAGACAGTAGATCGGGAGTTCGGGCTCTGAGCGCCGAGTCGACTCCCAGGATTGTCGAGTCGACTCGAGTGGACCAAATTCAAAAATAGATCCACGGACTTCATGGGATGAGCCGACTCCGAAAAAGCCAAGTCAGCTCCAGAAGTTGGCGAGTCGACTCCGGGACAAGTCGAGTCGACTCCCAGTCGAAGAGGCTACTTTAATTCAAATCCGGAACAGTTGCCGAGTCGACTCCAGAAAAGCTTGAGTCGACTCCTGCTACAGCCGAGTCGACTCCTGATCGCGCGAGTCGACTCCGACCCACCAACGGACATATTGTCAGGTTGTACAGAGTGTGCAGAACGGGCAGAAAAAGGTCTCTAACGGCTAGTTTCCGTGGGGGATGGCTTAAATAGCCTCAGAGGACTGTAGCAAGGCAGAGAACAACTATTCCACTCAAAGAAATCAAGCATTCAATCTCTGCAACCTGTTCTTCAACAGAAAAGAGGGAAGAGCGACATTAACTCCATCCAACTTCCTCTTCCCAGCATTTAAGGATGCCTCTTCCTGCATTCAAGTCGATCACACATTCAACAGGAGACCCGAAGTTCGAGAAGCCCTACTCAACTCCAACTCAAACGTGTTTGAGGGCTTCTAACTTCTCTTCTGGTTATATTGTTGCTTATCTGCTTTTGAGAAGCTTTGTTTTCTGTTTGTCCCTTTTATTTACAACTTGTCTTTGCTTGATTCAATTGGGGGATTGAATCAAGAGTCTTGAGGTTGGTTGGTGAGCCGAGTGTAAAACCAACGTGTGTAAGGGTTCGATTGTGATCCCGGAAAAACAATCGGGATGGTTCTAGTCGGTGAGCCTGGGAAAACCGACCGAGTTCGTTGTGAGCTCGTAAAACAACAAGTTTGGTTGTGAGCTTGTAAAACAACCGGCTGTAATCCAAGGGGTTATAGTGAATTTCCAAGTGAGACTTGGGGAGTGGACGTAGGAGCAAGGGTTAGCTCCGAACCACTATAAAATCCTTGTGTTTGTGATTGTTTGTCTCTTTCCTTTACTCTCATTTCATTCACAGCACATAGCAATTAATTAATCATCTGGATAAAGCATTAATTAGTCATCCACAATGTTTTAAATAGCTAAATTCTTTTAAAACCCAATTCACCCCCCCCTCTTGGGTTGTCTATCTGGGCAACAAGAAGAAAGAAGAAAGAAGAAGGAAGAAGGAAGAAAAGAAGAAGAGGAGGAGGAGAGAGAGAACCATCCCCCTCTCTCTCTCTCTCAATTTCTCTCTTTTTCCTCTCCACTTTCTCTCTCTACTTTCTCTCTCTAGAATATTCGAGGAACCCGTATCGGGTCCTGTTGACCTGATCTACAAACTTGAGTTGACCCTTGTAAAAGGCCCTGATTCGCCCTGGTGCCTAGGTCACCTATTAGACCGATCATCCCGACTCCATTGAATATTCCTGAAACTCCTATTGATGAACCTTGGTCCTGATCGGGTTCATGTTCTATGATTTATTGATTGAATCGCTCCGGCCTGACCCACTTGGAACCGTCGAACACTATCACCCGACCAATTTTCTCCTTCTTATTTATTTTAATGCGAATAGAAATTAATCACACACATTTAATATTTTTAATAAGGTTAACTGAATCGCCTAGTGAAGTTTGACGGTTTAAGATAAAAGAGGTAAGTCTTATACTCCTTACAAATTTTTGAAGTTATAAGTAAATCTTCTACTCCTTACTAGTTTTTGAACTTTTATGTAACCCTTCTACTCCTTACTAATTTTAGAATAATCATGTCTTTCATGCATAAAATCTGCTTGTGGAAATATTATACTTTTTTTAAAGTTATGGATCAGCATATGTGTTATGAAAATCATATTTTATGAAAAATAGTTCCATGAATGTTTTGATGAAAATTTCTTTGTTAAGAAATATGAATCTGATTATGTCATTTAGTGTTTTTCATCTATTTATATGTATGTTTTACGAAAAAGATATAAGCTTTCTAAAAACTCTCAGATAGCTATGTATGATCTCTTACATTGGAAAAATCGACATCCGGAGCTAGTATCCATACGAACACTGGCTCCGCCAATGGGTATAAAGTCGGCATACGAACATTAATATATGTCGTTTACGAACGTTGGTCCTGTCATGGGTATAAAATGACCATAGCACGAATATCTGTGAGCAATGTTTTGAACTACAATATGGTATAATGACAGAAGAATGATTTATGTATTTATTTGCAAAATAAATTTGGAGCTATGTTTATGAAATATGAATGATTTATGCACGCATGATTTGCTTATGACTTGTTTTATTATACTTGATGGAAGGCAAAATGGATCGTCCTACTCCAGCTTGGAACCATCCAATTCTCGCCGAGCGGGCCAGGCCTCGGGCCCGCTAAGAGTCAAGCCGACCTCGGACCCTGCCGAAGGCCGAGTCGACCTCGGACCCCGCTGAAGGCTGAGCCGACCTCGGCCATGTAGACCTTGATCCCATCGAAAATCCTGCGGATCCTCAGAACAAATCTGGAAAGATATCTCCTAAATCCTTCGCCCGCGGGATTGATCTCCATGATTCACGCCACCTCCAGCTAATGACCAGCTGATCACAGCTTGGCTCGAGACTTCAGGTAACGGCCGAGACCCTCACCCTATAAAAGAGGGTAGGGAAAGGCCCTCAGTAAGTCAGAAGAAGCCATAAGAGGCCATTAAAAGCACTCATAAAACTTTTTCCAAAAATTCTGGATTAACACTAACTAAGCCATTGGAGGGCCTTTGCTGGAATCCCCAGCCAAGGATTCGTGCAGGTACACTAGTGCGTAGGAGGTCGGCTCCCTTTCTCCGTCCTGGCCGGTGTCTTCTTGGCTTCCTCCGGCATGGTAACTGTTATCCGATTCCTGTTTACCTAAAAATATGCTAAACAGATCGTTGTTAGAACCGACAAACAAAGTTTAATTTAATTATACTCTTACCTTTTCTACTCGAAGAATAGTGGTCGTAAGAGGTCGATCCACAGGGAGGCAGTTGGAGTTACATAAAAATCAAAACGTTCACTCGGATTCAAAATCGATTTTTGAATAACAAAAGAAAAACATTACGTCGGGGATGTTGACTGATTCTCTGATCTACCGGTGAATGTTTTTTATTTGAAAATAACAAAAAGACAGGTTCTTAGAAATCGAAGAGCATTTATAAATTTGATGAAAAAGAAAGCTCTGGCATAAAAAAATGGATGAAAACAGTACTAAGAAGATTGAAGCCTGGAACATAAATTACATAAAAAAAAATTTAATATATTGCATAAAAAGAAAAATTACAAAATCTGCATAACAAAATAAAAGAACAGAAATTAAAATTGCAACAGAAAGAAAAAAACATAAAGCTCTCAAATAAAACTAAAACAAAAACTAAACCCAAGAACACATTGCTCTGTTTTCAAATTTCTTTGAAAATAGAGCACGGCTTCTTTTTTTTTTCTCTTCAAACATGGCTATCTTCTCCCAGCCGATGGCCTCCTCTGTTTCTTGGCCCCCAACCGAGAGCTCCCCTCTCCTCCTCTCGTTCTCCCCTTCTTATAGATCGCCAGAGCATGGATCCCTTGATTGCACATGGAGAGGAGGAGAAACGGGCGCCTGGGATCGTGCGCGGGATCACTTCTTCGTAACGGACGCGGGATCTCTTCTTTGGCCATGGGATGTTGAGAAGCTGATTCGGGAAGGGATGAGATGCGGAACGCCTGGATCACAGGTGGTCATCCGGTCTCTGATCCGCGGGATTGCTGGGAGGAGGGCGTGTCGAATCCGCATGAAGCTTGGATCACGGGAGGCTGATTCGGAATGGAGCTTGATTTCAGCATGGGATGAGGAGGATGGAAGAAGCTGGGAAATCACTCGGGATCATTTCTTCTCCCCTGTTTTCACACGGGATGAAGCTGGAGATCGCGATCAACGGGCGGAAGAAGATGCAGAAATGGGGTCTCGAATCCGGAAGGGAGACGCTGCGGGATCGCTGATCTGGAAGGGAGCTGCGAGCCTGGGAACGTGGACTTCCTTATTTAGCCACGGGATGACGTTGGAATCGCTCGGGATGAGATGCAATGGCTGGGCGGATCGCGGAGAAGTGGATCACGGGCTTGGTATCTGATCTGGAAAGTGATCCGTGGAAGATGGACGGCCGTGATGCACTGCGGGAGGAAGAAGAAGAACAGTGAATAGAGTATTTTTTTCGTAACACTGTTCATATGAACAGTATTTTCACGTAACACTATTTATATGAACAGTGTCATCTCGGAACACTGTTCATATGAACAGTGATTTCAGCCTGAATAGTAACTTCAGGAATGAATAGTATTTTCAGCTATTCTTCATGGGATTGGAGGTTAAAAAGTTCTTTTTCTTTGTGATGAAGTGAGAGTGGGAATCTTTATTCCGGAAGAGTGTGGGTGCTAATCCCGAAAGGGGGGAACGCGAGGATCACTGGAAAATTGCACGCGGGCTCGAATGTTTGGGTGCAAATATGCTCGATCAGATCATGGCAGGATTGGGCTCGCGCGGTTTGGAGCCATGATGCATCCCTCTAAACCCTACCAAATGCGCATTTAAACTTTAATTTATACTAACATGTGCCAAACAAAAATATGATATTAACTTAGTGATTTTATCGTTATATGTTAGCAGTAATACTAATTTAAGCAGCATGTAGATAGTATTTTTGTGCTCTCATCAGTAACCCTCAGGCCAAATTTCAACCACAACGTCTAGCACTAGAGGAAAGGCTTGAGTCGTGATCATAAGGTTGAGGAGTCGAAGAGCTTCTAATGCATCGAGGTGCCGGGCACCTACTCCCAGCAACTCGCTCCAAAGCCCACCCCTCTAATGCATCGAGGCGCTGGGCACCTACTTCCAGCAACTCACTCCAAAGCCCACTCCCTGCGGCACCGACGGATCAAATTCTTCAGGTCCTGACAGAGCAGTTTAGTCTGCTCGTCCAGCAAGTCCAAGCACTCACCGCGGCCGTTCAAGGCCTGCAGTAGGCGAGAGCCCAGCCTGCATCCCCTCCTCGCGGGTGCGAGTCCATAGGACGGCGCTCGCGATGTCATTTCCCTGCCAGGCAGCGCACGATGGCCGACAAAAGGGAGCGTCGCCAATACCGAAGCTCCCACCGTGCTCGATCTCTAAGCCTGGAGCTTGTCGCATAGCCATCACCCTGAGAGCCTACGTCGAAATCTGAAGCTCCAAGCTCGGGAAAAACCATCGAAAGCGGGGTCTACTCCATGCCGAGCTGCAACAGGAGCCCCACCCATCGCCGAGCTCGCCAGGAAAGTCGAGGAGTTGGAGCGGCAGATCCAGGCGCTCTGAGACCAAGGCCCGAAGCGCAACGTCGAGCTCGAATTCACAACTATGTCTTCATTCCCATGATGGATCGTTGACGAGCCGATCCCTCCAAAGTTTAAGATGCCGCAAATCGAGCCGTATGATGGCTCGTCCGACCCCCTGGATAGTTTGGAAAGCTACAAAGCCCTCATGACACTCTAAGGGGCCATAGACGTCCTACTCTACAGGGCCTTCTCGACAACTCTCCGCAAGGCAGGTCACCTTTGGTTTTCCGGGCTAACGCCTGGCTTGGTTCCATCTTTGAGCAGCTGGGCAGGCAGCTTGCAACTCACCTTGCTGCTAGCCAGCGTCAGCATCGGCTAGCAGCAGAAGGAGGGAGAATCTTTAAAGGAATATATTGATCGCTTCACGTCGGCTATAGGGGAGGTTCGTAATCTCGACTGATCCATCGCCATGTCAGCGTTGACGACTGGTGCTCGGTGCTACAAGTTTCTCTTCTCCATCGAGAAGAACTTTTCCGCCAACTTCGCAGAGATGCTGGCCCGAGCTCGAAAGTATGCTAAGGCTGAGGAAGCTATGGCCTCGCAACGGGAGGCCGCCGAACGGCCTTCCAAGATGCAGAAGAAGCACCATGAGGAGGGCTAAAGTTGGCAAAAGAGCGCAACTTCTGCCGTCTGAAGGTCTTCAGCGACTCCCAGCTAGTGGTGAGCCAAGTCCTGGAAGATTTCGAAGCTCGAGAGTCATCAATGATGAAATACCTCCAAAAGGTACTGAACATCATTTTAACTTTAAATAACTTCGATATTCAGCACATTCCTAGGTCGAAGAACATGAGGGCCGACCTGCTGTCAAAGCTTGTGACGTCCAGTTCGGCTGAGCTTCCGAAGACTACTTTCCTCGAGTACCTGAAGGCACCAAGCACAGAAGATCCTAAACCAGTCCTGTGCACGAAAATCGAGTCGAGCTGGATGGACCCTTTTATAAACTTTCTACAAAATGGAGTCCTCCCCGTGGATAAGCTTGAAGCCCGACGAATTGAGCGCCAAGCGGCTCGGTACCTCACGTAGGGGGGCAAGCTGTACCGCCAGTCGTCCACATCACCACTCCTCAAATGTCTCCGCCCCTCAGAGGCTGACTACGCTATGCGAGAGTTGCACGAAGGAATCTGCAGAAGCCATCAAGGAAGCAAAGTCTTGGCGCATAAGATTCTGCGATAAGATACTATTGGCCTACACTACAAAAGGACAGATAGATTTCGTCTGAAGATGCGATCGGTGCCAATGCCATGCCAATGACGCCCCGGCCCGAGCTCGGGGCGCCCTGCAGTGTCGACCGCGAGCCGAAGAGGCTCTCTTGACCGTAGAAACAATGACGCCCCGGCCAGAGCTCGGGGTGCCCTGTAGTGTCGACTGCGAGCCAAAGAGGCCCCCTCGACCACAGACAATGACGCCCCGGACCGAGCTCGGGGCGCCCTGCAGTGCCGACCACGAGCCGAAGGGACTCCCTTGACCGCAAACAATGATGCCCTGGCCAGAGCTTAGGGCACCCTGTAATGTCGACCACGAGCCGAAAAGGCTTCCTCGACCACAGAAACAATGACATCCTGGCCAGAGCTCGGGGCGCCCAGTAGTGTCGACCACGAGCCGAAGAGGCTCCCTCGACCGCAGGCAATGGCGCCTTAGCCCGAGCTCGAGTTGCTTGCAGTGTCGACCGCAAGACGAAGAGGCTCCCTCGATCGCAGGAACAATGACGCCCCGGCCAGAGCTCGGGGCATCCTACAGTGTCGACCGCGAGCCGAAGAGGCTTCCTCGACCGCAGGAACAATAATGCCCCGGCCTGAGCTCGGGGCACCCTACAGTGTCGATTGCAGGAAATGACGTCCTGGCTAGAGCTCGGGGTGCCCTGCAGTGTAGACCACGAGCCGAAGAGGCTCCCTCAACTGCAAAAATAATGACGCCCTAACGAGAGCTCAGGGCGCCCTGCAGTGTCGACCGCGAGCCGAAGAGGTTCCCTCGACCACAGGCAATGACGCCCCGGCCCGAGCTCGGGGTGCCCTGTGTTGGATTTCCCAGTGCCCTAGGGCGCAGCGGAAGATACGGGTTTTAAATTTTTTTTTTTAAACCCATTATATGAAACTCTAATAAGCCAAGATCACCTTAATAGTATAACCAAATAATGTAGAAAATATAATCTTGGTATAGAAGAATACCTGTCACACTATATCCAATATGTCTGAAGATATCCTAAGGTGCCCAAATGTTCACCCTCCAATGTTGATCCATACAGGAATGGGTTTAAGACTTTAGCTCCACCAAAACTTGATTCTAGTTGTTCAATCCTTCCAAAAGATTTAATTGGCTGATTTTTTCTTTACTTCTTTCTTCCTTTCTACCTCTAAAACATTCACTAGCCTTTTTGTCCTAAAGAAGACCCTCTTGTCTTGGCTTAGGACAAAAGAGAGAGGCTTGTAAGAAAGAAGGGATAAGGGGGAGAGAGGGAGAGGCTTTTTCTCGGATGATCTTTAGAATCCCAGGGCGCCTCCTTATTTATAAGAGATGGAGGGATGCATCACAAAGGGATGCATCCCATCCACACGCCTCATCATGATGAGGCGTGTGCCAAGAGGGGCATCCCATCATGATGGGGCGCTAAGGAGAAGGGTGTATCAAGCTTTAGAAAAAGCTGTATCTAATGATACGCTTCTTTCTCACGTCTTCCTCTTAAATTCTGATGATCCAAGGGCCCAAATGCAGGGAACCAAAGCCAATGGTCCAGATCTAGGCGCCATCTAATGGTCCAGATCAAGGCATCATCATCCAGGGTGCCATCCAATGGTCCAGAAGCAAGATGCCATCACCAATGGTCCAGATACAGGCGCTGAGCAATGGTCCAGATCTTTCATCCAGAGAGCCATCCAGTGATCCAGATTCAGGCGCTGACCAATGAAAGAGTAGATGCCCTACAAGCCAATCGCAATATGTATTGCGAAAGGTTTTTTCTTTTGATTTGTCCAAATCATGTACATGACATTTAAATATGAATAAAGGCGTTATGTTTTATCATATGCTGTTGATTATATTTATGATAAACTCCTTAGTTTAGGGCAATGGTTTTAAGACTATGATGAGATCATACTAGTGAGACTTAAAATCCTAAAATCCTAATCTTAAATATTCCCAGTCATTGGTACATTGAGTCGGGGATCAATGATTACCGGAAAGACTGGCATGTCTTATGTATGCTCGATGCAGAGGATGATTGATCTCACAATCATTTGTGTGGAGACACTAATACAAAGATGTGGGTGCTCATTAGAGGAATGAGTTCACTGAATTGACCTACAAAGAGAAATCTTATGAAGTTTTACTTACATGTCAAAAGATGATTCTCTTAGTGGGAGTTGTGCAACTGATCCTATGACCTGAGATCACCATGGTATCTTGTGCACATGAACCCATATTTTGGTTTACACTCATTCATGACAATAAGTTATGTACGAGGTCTTCTGGATATGGTGAATTGTGTACGAAGATTATGAGTAGGTCAACAAGGAATTAATCACTTCTAGTAAGAGAAGATAGCATCCTATTTATTCTAATCATATGATAATTCAGGAAACCTTGGATCAAAGTAGAATGAAAATTAGAAAGAGTTTCTAATATTTCATTATTTGAATTATCATTAAAAGATTGAAAAAAATATGAATATGAAATTGAGTTTGACATATATTCATACTCATATGCATTTTTGGGATGCAGTTTGATTAAAGGATTGAATTGCATGGTAACTTGCCACTGAAGGGTATTTTTGGTATTTCCACCAAATTCCATATTTTCCGGGTAGACATGACACGTTGCTAGACGTCAATCTTGTTTTATAAGTTTGATCAAATTAAAGAGTTAATTCGATCACCAATTAGAAAGGATTCTAATTGTTAAGTTCGAGTTCGCGCAGTTTGGACTTAAATCGATTAGAAGAGTTCTAATCAAGTTGGGTCAACTCGCACTCACACCTATTGCTGGCTAAGTATGGAACCCAATGGGTCACACACAAGAAAACTTATCAAGGGTCTAATTGGATTAGATCATGTTTGCAAGATAAACATCCTAGCAGGTATTGCAAACCTTAGCTCCTAATTCGAATTGGATTCGAATCTGATTCGAATTGGATTCGAATCTGATTCGAATTGGATTCGAATCTGATTCTTAATTGATCTAATTTGATTAGATCATATTCTAATATGGGTTAGCCAAGAGTTGGCACCTAATTGGCTTGGTTTGAGTCTAATTGGATTAGATTTAATAAATCATTCAATCTAGACCGTTAGATCTTGATCTACCGTTGGATGAAGACATAATGGAGAGTTGGTTTAACCCAATTGGATTGGGTTAGAGGATGGCTACCATAATTGACCATTGGATCTTAATCTCACCATTGGATGAAGACATAATGGGTCAAGTGAATGGCGCCTTGCATTGGAGCCCTTGGATCATCATCATGAAAGATCAAGAGGTGAGGCGTGATGGACATGTGATTAGCATGTGATGTTGACTTGGTCAAAATATGGCACCACATGAAAGGACATATCATTTGATACACCTCCTCACTTGATCTGCACCTCCTCTTATTTGATATGGCCCTTTAGATGATGCCCTTTCATGAGAGGATGTGTGGATGGGATGCATCCCTTGGAGATGCATCCCTACACCTATTATAAATAGGTTAGCACTCCATGGGTTTCATCATTCCAATTCCACCCCACTCCTCTCTTCTTTCTTTCTTACATTAGTTTCTTTCTTTTTAGCATTGCTTCTAGTGTGTCCTAAGCCAAGACAAGATGGTCTTCTTTAGGACAAAAGGATTAGAAGTGATTTTAGAAGGCTAAAGAAAAATAGAAAGGAAGGAAAGCAAGCCATTAGAGTTCTTTAGAAGAATTCTGCATTAAGGATCAAAAGTCTTTGGAGCTAAAGTCTTGATCAAGTTTTCGTGTGGATCACCATTGGAGGGCGGACACTTGGACGCCTCGTGGAGATTGTACACTTTGGATTAGCGTTTGAGGTATTCTACTAATTCTGAATTTATTTTATATCATTTGATTGTAATCATTAAGGTGATCTAGGCTTAAAAGGGTTTCATGCATAGGGACTTTATTAAGAAATTTTTAAAATCCTTAGCTTCCGCTGCGCATTATAACATGCTAAAACCCTACAGTGGTATCAGAGCAAAGGTCCAAGAGTTGTGACCGATCTCCGGAAACTCTCACGCGTGATCGTGTGACGAAGCGTGGCTCTCCATCTGGAGGCGTATAGAGATGCGTGCTCTGATAGGTATACATGGGTGTCACCCTATTTTTAATAGGACCGAACCCATGTAGGAGTGGAGACTCCCCTACAGTGGTATCAGAGCCATCCTTAATTGGTTCAATCAAATAATTATGTATGATGTATGATTATTAATTTACTATGAGATAGTAATGTCATATGCTTGGAGAAATGCTGAAATGTATGATTAATATATGATATGTTATGTAATAAAATATCATGATATGAAATTTTCCATATGAAAATATGTTGAAGCATGTTAATTAATTGCTTATGATTTATACATGCTATGAGATAGCTATGATGCATAATAGTTTATTTTAGACATGTTAAATGTATGTTACAATTAAAGAATGTGCTAGAGACTAGTAAGCCCTCAATAAAAATTATATTAAGTCATAGTGTTGAAAAACTTTGAGCTAACCCATTCTAGAACAATTAATCTAATTGGTGTCTAAGGAAAGCACTAAAGGTGGTTACTTAATTAGGACCTTACTCTCTGAGTAAGGGGAGCCTCCCACCTGCTTACCTGGCCAATTATTTGATTGCCTATTATGGATAAGCTTAATATTGATATAACACTATTGATAGCCTTCCTTCATGCCTCGATATTATTATGTCAAGATCCATGCTAGTTTGTTGTGCTAACACAAGACTTGCAATGGGGACTGATGTTATACTGTCTTGGTGCATTAAGATGCTTATGGCATATTTTAATATATTGCCTTGTTGTGCAACCACAAGGGCAATATTATTCGAATATGACTATATGGAAATGAAGGGTTTGACTTAACTAAAATATTATTGTTTGTTGTGCTAACACAAGGCAATAAGTATTTTAAGAGGACAAGATAAAGTTGAGAATTGCATGAGATGCAATTGGAAAGAGTTTCCTATCTTTGAACTCATAAGAGTTTGTTGTGTAAACACAAGGCTTTTTATGATGAATTAGGATTTCAACCCTACTAAGAAAAATTATATTTTCACGTTTATCATAGGAGAGGGCTATGATATTCGATAAAAATAGTAGGAGACAAATTAGATTAAAGTCCTTATCTAGTTGCAAACATGTCATTATGATTGGTCTGCTTATATTAGTTTTGTTCTTGCATATGTAGAATTATTAAATGGCTTCTTCACTTTCACTAAGAGGCATCTTAGATGCCAACAAGTTGATCGGACCAAACTATGTGGACTGGTTGAGGAATTTAAAGATAGTACTCACTCAGGAGAAAATTTCCTATATACTTGAAATCCCTGATCTTGGAGATCTAGGGGATGATGCTACAGAAGAGGAGGTTGCCACACATAAGATGTGGAAAAATGACAGTGTGACTGTCAAATGTATCATACTTGCCTCTATGAACAATGAATTACAGAGGCAACATGAAGGCATGGACACTCAATCCATACTTCTCAATTTAAAAGAGTTGTATGGAGAACAAAGCAGGACTGCTAGGTATGAGATATCTAAGCAGTTGTTCCGTGCTAGAATGAATGAAGGAACTCCAGTGCAAAACCATGTTCTTATGGTTATAGACTTGATCACCAGATTAAGTCAATTAGGTTTTGCTATGGATAGTGAGCTCAGTCAGGATTTGATCCTGCAATCACTGCCTGATTCATTCTCTTAGTTTGTTGTGAACTTTCACATGAACAAGCTGAACACCTCCCTGCCCGAGCTGTTAAATATGCTCAAAACAGCTGAAGGGCATATTAAGAAGGATAAAGTCCACTCCTTCTTATAAATAGTACCTCTATGAGGAAATCGGGAAATAAGGGTTCTAAGAAACGATTGAACCCCAAGTGTAGCATCAAAAAGAAAAAAGGAAAGAAAAACTCCGGATCAAGTACCTGTTTTCATTGCGGCAAAGCTGGCCACTGGAAAAGGAATTGCAAGAGTTTTCTTGCAAGTATGAAGACCGATGCAAGAGTTGCATCAAAAGGTATGTTTATGTTACATGCCAACTTGTCATTAAGTTCTTCAAATTCAAATTCATGGGTATTGGATACCGGCTGTGGTTTTTACATTTGCAAATCTTTGCATGGACTGCAGAAAATTAAAATTTTGAAGAAAGGTGACTTCGAGCTGTATGGCGCTGGAGGAGAGTCCATCCAGGCTGAAGCTGTTGGAACCTACAACTTGGAATTGCCTTCGGAAAAGCTCCTACAATTAGAAGATTGTTATTATATGCCCAAAATTATTAGAAATGTAATTTCCATTCCTTTGTTGTTAAAGAAAGGTTTTGAAATTAATGGAAAGGGCAATGGTTGCTCTATTTATTTTTCTAATAAGCATCTTTGCAATGGCATTATGGAAAATGGTCTTCTAGTTTTATTACTTAATGACAATGTCTTTCATATTAATAAAAGCAATAAAAGAAAGAGAGAGGAAGTGAATAATACCCTCCTTTGGCATTGCCGACTTGGTCACATAAGTGAATCAAGAATCAACAAGTTATACAAAGAAGAGTTCTTTGATCCTTATGATTATGAATCATTAAGAACTTGTGAATCTTGTCTTATGGAAAAAATGACCAAGTCTCCATTCACTGGACATGGAGAAAGGGCAAGTGAGTTATTAGGACTTATACATACAGATGTATGTGGTCCTATGACAACTCCAGCTAGAGGTGGATACTCTTACTTCATCACATTCACTGATGATTTATCAAGGTTCGGATTTGTGTATCTTATGAAACATAAATACGAAGCCTTTGATAAGTTTAAAGAGTATCAAAGTATGGTTGAAAAACAAACCGAAAAGTGTATTAAAATCCTTCGATCTGATCGAGGAGGTGAATACCTTTCTAGTGAATTTTTAAATCATCTTAAAGAAAAGGGCATTCTCTCTGAATGGACACCTCCGTATACGCCACAACTAAATGGTGTAGCTGAACGGAGGAATCGTACTCTATTAGATATGGTAAGGTCCATGATGTGCTTTACAGATCTTCCTATTTCCTTCTGGGGTTATGCCTTAGAAACTGCTACATATGTGCTAAACAGGATACCTTCAAAATCTGTATCTAGTACTCCATATGAGATATGGAGAGGTAGAAAGCCCAATCTTAAATATTTTAAAATATGGGGCTGCCAAGCATATGTCAAAAGAAATTTTGGACATAAGCTAAGTGCTAGATCAGATAAATGTACATTTATAGGTTATTCTAAAGAAAGTATTGGATATCTCTTCTATCACCCTACTGAACAAAAGGTATTTGTTAGTAGGCATGCCACTTTCTTAGAAAAAGAGTTTATCTTAGAAAAGGGCAGTGAAAGAAGAATTGAACTTAATGAAGTTCAAGACCTACAAATAGAAACACAAGAAATTCTTCAACCAGATGTACCCATTGATGAAGTACAACCAAAACACACATCTCCTCTCCAAAGGTCAGATAGAGTGCGAAATGCACCTAAGAGGTATGGGTTTATCATTGAGAATGATGAAGCCCACATCGTCGAAAATGATGATCCTCTGACCTATTCGGAAGCTATCATGAGTAATGACTCTAACAAATGGTTAGAAGCTATGAAATCCGAAATAGACTCTATGTATACCAACCAAGTATGGACTTTGGTTGATGCACCAGAAGGTGTAAACCCTATAGGTTGCAAATGGGTCTATAAGAAGAAGATTGGAGCAGATGGCCAAGTAGAAACCTACAAGGCTAGATTGGTGGCAAAAGGTTTCAGGCAAAAGCAAGGAATTGACTATGATGAAACTTTTTCACCAGTTGCCATGCTTAAATCTATTCGGATTTTGCTTGCAATAGCTGCATACTATGATTATGAAATTTGGCAGATGGATGTCAAAACCGCCTTCCTTAATGGTTATCTTGAGGAAGAGGTTTACATGACACAGCCAGAAGGATTTGTCTCAGGTGGGAGAGCAAATCAAGTATGCAAGCTTAAGAGATCCATTTATGGATTAAAGCAAGCATCGAGGAGTTGGAACATCCGTTTTGATACAACAGTCAAAGAGTTTGGTTTTATCAAAAATGTGGATGAACCATGTGTGTACAAGAAGACTAGTGGGAGTGCCGTTGTCTTCTTAATATTGTATGTAGATGACATACTAATCATTGGAAATGATATTCCAATGTTACAATCGGTCAAGACTTGGCTATCAAAAAGCTTTTCCATGAAAGACTTGGGAGAAGCATCCTATATACTTGGTATAAAGATCTATAGGGATAGATCTAAAAGGATGCTAGGCTTGTCCCAGTCTAAGTACATAGATCGTGTGCTAAAAAGATTCAGCATGGAAGGAAGTAAAAGAGGTTACTTACCTATGAGTCATGGCATACGTCTCTCTAAGAAGATGTCTCCTAAGACATCTGAAGAGAGGAATAGAATGAATTCTATTCCCTATGCTTCGGCAGTAGGATCAATTATGTATGCTATGCTATGTACTAGGCCTGATGTTGCTTATGCCTTAGGCATAACAAGCAGATTCCAGGCTGATCCAGGAGAAAATCATTGGATAGCTGTGAAAAATATTCTTAAGTACTTAAGAAGGACTAAAGATATTTTTCTAGTTTATGGAGGATCTGAGTTGAAACTAGAAGGATTTTCTGATTCTAGTTTTCAATCAGATCCAGATGATAGCAAGTCCACTTCAGGGTATGTCTTTACCCTAAATGGTGGTGCAGTGAGCTGGAAGAGTTCCAAGCAGCAAACTGTAGCTGACTCAACTACTGAGGTAGAATACATCGCTGTAAGTGAAGCCGCTAAGGAAGCTGTCTGGATGAAGAAGTTCATCGCTGAGTTGGGAGTAGTTCCTGAGATTGCTGGACCAGTTTCAGTTTATTGTGACAACACTGGAGCTGTTGCTCAAGCAAAGGAACCAAGATCTCATCACAAATCCAAGCACATTCTAAGACGCTTCCACCTCGTTCGAGAGATCGTCGAGAGACAAGACATAGTCATTGAACGAGTAGACACAAAGAACAACTTAGCAGACCCGTTCACTAAAGCTCTACCACAACAGCAGTTCGATCGCCACCTCGATTGTATGGGGATAAAATATAAGAGCGATTGGCTTTAGTGCAAGTGGGAGATTGAAAGAGTAGATGCCCTACAAGCCAATCGCAATATGTATTGCGAAAGGTTTTTTCTTTTGATTTGTCCAAATCATGTACATGACATTTAAATATGAATAAAGGCGTTATGTTTTATCATATGCTGTTGATTATATTTATGATAAACTCCTTAGTTTAGGGCAATGGTTTTAAGACTATGATGAGATCATACTAGTGAGACTTAAAATCCTAAAATCCTAATCTTAAATATTCCCAGTCATTGGTACATTGAGTCGGGGATCAATGATTACCGGAAAGACTGGCATGTCTTATGTATGCTCGATGCAGAGGATGATTGATCTCACAATCATTTGTGTGGAGACACTAATACAAAGATGTGGGTGCTCATTAGAGGAATGAGTTCACTGAATTGACCTACAAAGAGAAATCTTATGAAGTCTTACTTACATGTCAAAAGATGATTCTCTTAGTGGGAGTTGTGCAACTGATCCTATGACCTGAGATCACCATGGTATCTTGTGCACATGAACCCATATTTTGGTTTACACTCATTCATGACAATAAGTTATGTACGAGGTCTTCTGGATATGGTGAATTGTGTACGAAGATTATGAGTAGGTCAACAAGGAATTAATCACTTCTAGTAAGAGAAGATAGCATCCTATTTATTCTAATCATATGATAATTCAGGAAACCTTTGATCAAAGTAGAATGAAAATTAGAAAGAGTTTCTAATGTTTCATTATTTGAATTATCATTAAAAGATTGAAAAAAATATGAATATGAAATTGAGTTTGACATATATTCATACTCATATGCATTTTTGGGATGCAGTTTGATTAAAGGATTGAATTGCATGGTAACTTGCCACTGAAGGGTATTTTTGGTATTTCCACCAAATTCCATATTTTCCGGGTAGACATGACACGTTGCTAGACGTCAATCTTGTTTTATAGGTTTGATCAAATTAAAGAGTTAATTCGATCACCAATTAGAAAGGATTCTAATTGTTAAGTTCGAGTTCGCGCAGTTTGGACTTAAATCGATTAGAAGAGTTCTAATCAAGTTGGGTCAACTCGCACTCACACCTATTGCTGGCTAAGTATGGAACCCAATGGGTCACACACAAGAAAACTTATCAAGGGTCTAATTGGATTAGATCATGTTTGCAAGATAAACATCCTAGCAGGTGTTGCAAACCTTAGCTCCTAATTCGAATTGGATTCGAATCAGATTCGAATTGGATTCGAATCTGATTCGAATTGGATTCGAATCTGATTCTTAATTGATCTAATTTGATTAGATCATATTCTAATATGGGTTAGCCAAGAGTTGGCACCTAATTGGCTTGGTTTGAGTCTAATTGGATTAGATTTAATAAATCATTCAATCTAGACCGTTAGATCTTGATCTACCGTTGGATGAAGACATAATGGAGAGTTGGTTTAACCCAATTGGATTGGGTTAGAGGATGGCTACCATAATTGACCATTGGATCTTAATCCCACCATTGGATGAAGACATAATGGGTCAAGTGAATGGCGCCTTGCATTGGAGCCCTTGGATCATCATCATGAAAGATCAAGAGGTGAGGCGTGATGGACATGTGATTAGCATGTGATGTTGACTTGGTCAAAATATGGCACCACATGAAAGGACATATCATTTGATACACCTCCTCACTTGATCTGCACCTCCTCTTATTTGATATGGCCCTTTAGATGATGCCCTTTCATGAGAGGATGTGTGGATGGGATGCATCCCTTGGAGATGCATCCCTACACCTATTATAAATAGGTTAGCACTCCATGGGTTTCATCATTCCAATTCCACCCCACTCCTCTCTTCTTTCTTTCTTACATTAGTTTCTTTTTTTAGCATTGCTTCTAGTGTGTCCTAAGCCAAGACAAGATGGTCTTCTTTAGGACAAAAGGATTAGAAGTGATTTTAGAAGGCTAAAGAAAAATAGAAAGGAAGGAAAGCAAGCCATTAGAGTTCTTTAGAAGAATTCTGCATTAAGGATCAAAAGTCTTTGGAGCTAAAGTCTTGATCAAGTTTTCGTGTGGATCACCATTGGAGGGCGGACACTTGGACGCCTCGTGGAGATTGTACACTTTGGATTAGCGTTTGAGGTATTCTACTAATTCTGCATTTATTTTATATCATTTGATTGTAATCATTAAGGTGATCTAGGCTTAAAAGGGTTTCATGCATAGGGACTTTATTAAGAAATTTTTAAAATCCTTAGCTTCCGCTGCGCATTATAACATGCTAAAACCCTACAACCAATGGTCCAGATCTTTCATCCAGGGAGCCATCCAGTGGTCCAGATTCAGACGCCGACCAATGGACCAGATCCTTCATCCAGGGAGCGATCCAATGGTTCAGAAGTGAAGGCCCTATCAAACCCAATTCAATTGGGTTTAACCAACTTAAGGAAACATTAAAGTTAATCAAATCAGGTCGAATTAAAGCCAAATGGGTTCCAACTCTTGGCTAACCCATATTAGGTCATGATCTAATAATATTAGATCAACCTAATCTAAGAATCAGATTCGAATTTAATTTGAATCAGGAGCTAGGGTTTGCAACACGTGTAGCATGTTCATCTTGCAAACATGATCTAATCCAATTAGACCCTTGATCAATTTTCTTGTGTGGGACCTATTAGGTTCCTTATCTTAGCTAGCAGTAGGTGCAGGTGCAAGTTGACCTAACCTGATTAGAATACCTCTAATCCAATTTAAGTCCAATTTAGTGCTAAAGCTGACTTAGCAATTAGAACCTTTCTGATGCTTTGATCTAATCAAACTCTTTGATCCGATCAATCCACAAGACAAGATTGACGTCTCGCAATATATCATGTCTACCCAGAAGATGAGGAATGTATTGGACAAATCCAAACATACCCTTCAGTGGCAAGTTACCGTGCAATTCAATTTCTCAATCATACTACATCCTGAATAAGTGCATGAGTATGGATCAATATCAAACTCAATCACTTATTCATGTCTCTCTCAATCTTTTATATGATAATTCAAATAATGAAACATTAGAAACTCTTTCTAATTTTCATTTTGCTTTGATCAAAGGCTTCTTGAATCATCATAAGATTAGAGTAAGTAGGATGTTACCTTCTCTTACTAGAAGTGACTGATTCCTTGTTGACCTACTCACAACCTTCGTACAAAATCCACCATATCCAGAATACCCCGTACACAACGCAATGTCGTAAATGAGAGTAAACCAAAACATAGGTTCAAGTGCACAAGGTACCATGGTGATCTTAGGTCTAAGAATCACTTGCACAACTCCCACTATGAGAACCATCTTTTGACAATTAAGTAAGAATCCATAAGATGTTCTCTTGGCTGGTCATTTCAGTGAACTCATTCCTCTAATGAGCACCCACATCTTTGTATTAGTGTCTCACACAAGTGATCGTGAGATCAATCACCCTCTACATCGAGCATATATAAGATGTGCCATTCTTTCTAGTAATATTGATCCCCGACTCAATATATCAATTTGACTGGAAATATTCTAAATTAGGATTTTAGGATTTTAGGTCTCACTGGTATGATCTCACATAACCCTAAAACCAATGTCCTAATTTATGGGGTTCATCATCCAACAATAAAATAGATAAGCAGCAAATGATGAAACACAATGCCTTTATTGATATATATCAAGTATCAAAGTACATGATTTGGAGGATTACAAAGAGAAACCCATCAAATGATTGGCTCATAAGGCATCTACTCTTTCAATCTCCCACTTGCACTAAAGCCAATCACCCTTATATTCTAACCCCATACAATCAAGGTGACGATTGAATTGCTGCTGTGGTAGAGCTTTAGTAAATGGATCTGCTATATTATTCTTTGTGTCTACTCGTTCAATCTTGATGTCTTGTCTTTCGATTATCTCTCGAACAAGGTGGAAGTGTCTCAAAATGTGCTTAGATCTATGATGAGACCTTGGTTCCTTAGCCTGTGCAACAGCTCCAATGTTATCGTAATAAACTGGAACTGGTCCGGCAATCTCAAGAACTACATCCAACTCTGTGATGAACTTCTTCATCCAGACTGCTTCCTTAGCAGCTTCACTAACAGCTATGTATTCTGCCTCAGTAGTTGAGTTAGCTACAGTTTGCTGTTTGAAACTCTTCCAATTCATAGCTCCACCATTCAAAGTGAAGATATATCCAGAGATTGACTTGCTATCATCTGGATTAGATTGAAAGCTAGAATCTGAATAGCCTTCTAGTTTCAATTCTGATCCTCCATAAATCAGAAAAACATCTCTAGTCCTTTTCAAGTATTTGAGAATGTTTTTCACAATTTTCCAATGATCCTCCCCGGGATCTACCTGAAATCTACTTACCATACCCAAGGCATAAGCTACATCAGGCCTGGTACATAGCATAGCATACATGATCGACCCTACTGCCGAAGCATAGGGAATAGAACTCATTCTATTCCTCTCTTCAGATGTCTTAGGAGACATCTTCCTAGAGAGTTGTATGCCATGTCCTATGGGTAAGAAACCTTTCTTACTTCCATCCATGCTGAATCTCTTCAGCACATTATCTATGTACCTAGACTGGGACAAACCTAGCATCCTTTTAGATCTATCTCTATAGATCCTTATACCAAGTATATAGGATGCTTCATCCAAGTCTTTCATGGAAAATTTCTTTGATAGCCAAGTCTTGACCAATTGCATCATTGGAACATCATTTTCAATGACCAATATATCGTCCACATATAATATCAAGAAGACAATAGCACTCCCACTAGTCTTCTTGTATACACAAGGTTCATCTACTTTTTTAATGAAGCCAAACTCTTTGACTATCATGTCAAAATGGATGTTCCAACTCCTAGATGCCTGCTTTAATCCATAAATGGATTTCTTAAGCCTACATACTTGATTTGCTCTCCCTCTTGAGACAAATCTCTCTGGCTGTGTCATATAAACCTCTTCCTCAAGGTGACCATTAAGGAAGGCGGTTTTGACATCCATCTGCTAGATCTCATAATCATAGTATGTAGCTATAGCAAGTATAATCCAAATAGATTTGAGCATAGCTACTGGCGAAAAAGTTTCATCATAATCAATACCTTATTTTTGCCTGAAACCTTTTGCCACTAGCCTGGCCTTGTAGGTTTCTACTTGGCCATCAGCTCCTATCTTCTTCTTGTACACCCATTTGCACCCTATTGGAATCACTCCCTCAGGTGCATCAACCAAAGTCCACACTTGGTTTGTATACATAGAATCTATCTCGGATTTCATGGCATCCAGCCATCTGTCAGAGTTCCTACTCTTGACAGCTTCCGAATAGGTCAGAGGGTCATCGTTATCAACGATGTGGGCTTTATCATTCTCAATGATATACCCATACCTCTCAGGTGCATTTCGCACTCTTTCTGACCTTCGTAGAGGAGTAGTGTGTAGTGGCTGTACCTCTTCCATGGGTACATCTGGTTGAGGATTATTATGTGTCTCACCTTGTAGGTCTTGAACTTCATCAAGTTCAATTCTTCTATCCTTACCCTTTTCTAAGAAAAACTCTTTTTCCAAGAAAGTGGCATGTCTAGCAACAAATACCTTTTGTTCAGTAGGATCATAGAAGATATATTCTAAATTGTCTTTAGGATAACCTACAAATATACACTTATTCGATCTAGCACTTAGCTTATGTCCAAAATTTCTTTTGACATAAGCATGACAACCCCATATCTTAAGATACTTAAGATTAGGTTTCTTTCCTTTCCATATCTCATATGGAGTGCTAGATACAGACTTAGATGTTACTCTGTTTAATACTAATGCAGCAGTTTCTAGGGCATGTTCCTAGAAGAAAATTGGAAGATTTGTGAAGCACATCATGGACCGTACCATATCTAATAAGGTATGATTTCTTCTTTTAGCTACACCATTTAATTGTTGCGTATATGGAGGTGTCCATTCGGAGAGTATACCCTTTAATTTAAGATAGTCTAAAAATTCACTAGAAAGATATTCTCCTCCTCGATCAGATCGAAGAATTTTAATACACTTTCCAGTTTGTTTTTCGACCATATTTTGATACTCTTTAAATTTATCAAAGGCTTCGGATTTATGTTTCATTAGATACACAAAACCGAACCTTGATAAGTCATCAGTAAATGTGATGAAGTAAGAGTATCCACCTCTAGCTGGAGTTGACATAAGACTGCACACATCAGTGTGTACGAGTTCTAACAACTCACTTGCCCTTTCTCCATGTCTCGATAATGGAAACTTGGTCATTTTACCCATAAGACAAGATTCACAAGTTCCTAATGATTCAAAATCATAAGGGTCAAAAAATTTATCTTTATACAACTTGTGTAACCTTGTCTCACTAATATGACCTAATCAGTAATGCGAGAGGAGGGTATTATTAATATTCTCTCTTTTTCTTTTATTATCTTTGCCAATATGAAACATAACATTATTAAGACATAATACTCAAAGACCATTTTTCATAGTGCCATGACAATAATACTCATTAGATAAAGAAATAGAGCAACCATTGCTCTTTCCATTTATTTCGAATCCTTTCTTAAGCAACAAAAGAATTGAAATTACATTTCTAATAATTTTTGGCATAAAATAACAGTCTTCTAGCTTCAAGAACTTTCCGAAGGGTAGCTCCAGTATGTAGGTGCCAACAGCTTCATCCTGGATGGATTCTCCTCCAGCACCATATAGCTCGAAGTTACCTTTCTTCAAACTTTTAATTTTCTGTAGTCCATGCAAAGATTTGCATATGTGAGAACCATAACCGGTATCCAATTACCATGAATTAGAATCAGAAGAACTTAATGTCATATTGGCATGTAATAAAAACATACCTTTTGATGCAACACTTGCATCGGGTTTCACACTTGCAAGAAAGCTCTTCCAGTTCCTTTTTTAATGCCCCATCTTGCCGCAGTGGAAACAGGTACCAGGTCCAGAGATTTTCTTTTCCTTCTTCTTTTTGATGCGACTCTTAGGGTTTAGCTTTTTCTTTGAACCCTCGTTGCCCGACTTCCTCTTTGAGCTCTCACCAACAATAAGGATCAAACCCTTATCCTTCTTGATGTGAGATTCTGCTGTTTTCAGCATATTTAGAATCTCAGGCAGGAAGAAATTCAGTTTGTTCATGTGATAATTCACGACAAACTGCAAGAATGAGTCGGGTAGTGATTGCAGGATCAAATTCTGACTGAGCTCACTGTCCATAGCAAAATCAAGTTGACTCAATCGAGTGATCAAGTCTATAATCTTTAAACAGTGGTCTTGCACAGATGACCTCTCGATCATTCTAGCACGGAACAACTGCTTAGATATCTTATATCTAGCAGTTCTGCTCTGCTCACCATATAACTCCTTCAAGTTAAGAAGTATGGAGTGACTATCCATGCTATCATGCTGCCTCTGCAATTCATCATTCATAGAAGCAAGCATGATACATTTGACAGTCAAACTGTCATTTTTCTACATACGATATGTGGCCAATTCCTCAGTTGCATCTTTCCCTGCTGACCCTAGGTCAGGGGTTTCAAGAATGTAGGAAAGTTTTTCTTATATGAGAACAATCTTTAAATTCCTCAACCAGTCCACATAGTTGGGACCAGTCAATTTGTTTGTATCTAAGATACCTCTAAGTGAGAGTGAAGATGCCATTTGTGCAGAATTAATCTACAATTACAAAGAACACTAATATAAGCAGACCAATCATGATGACATGTATACAATCAGATAAGGACTTTTATCTAATTGTTACTCCCACTATTTTATCGAATATCATAACCCTCAAGTATGATGAACGAGAAAATACTAATTTTCTTAGTGGGGTTGAGATCCAAATTCCTTATAAAAGATCTTGTGGGAATCACAACAAGCCCTTATAAGTTCAAAGGTAGGAAACTCTTTCTAATTGCATCCCATGCAATTTCCAACTTTATCCTGTCCTCTAGCACACATATAGCCTTGTGGAAATCACAACAAACTATTGTGTCTAGTTAAGTCAAATCCTTCATTTTTATACAGTCATATTCGAATAATGCTGCCCTTATGGAAATCACAACAAGACAACATATTAAAATATGCCATATGCATCATATGCACCAAGATATTACAATATCAATCTCTAATACTAGCCTTGTGGGAATCACAATAAGCTAACGTAGATATTGACATAATAATATTTAAGCATGAATGAAGGAACTTTGTAGTGTTATATCAGCAATTAGCTTATCCATGGAGGTCAATCAAATAGTTGGCCAGGTAAGCAGGTGGGAGGCTCTCCTTACTTAGTAAGGTCCTAATTAAATAACCACCTATAGCCTCTTCCCTAGACACCAACTCAGTCAATTGATTCAGAATGGCTCAGCTTAAAGCATTTAACACTACGACTTAATTATGAATTTAGTGAGGGCTTTCAAATAGTAGTATCTTACTAACATTAGGCTCAACCATAAAGGACAATCAAATAATTGGCCAGAAAAGCAGGTGCGAGGCACTCCTCACTCAGAGAGTGAGGTCCTAATTAAGTAACCACCTGTGGCTTCCTTCCTAGATACCAACTCAGTCGATTGTTTCAGAATGGGTCAGCCCAAAGTTTTCATACTACTATATTGGTCTTTTGCACATTCTATAATTTAGCACTAGCAAGTATACTGTGCTACAACATGAATATAACACTAACTCATAGCATAAACTAATCATGCATACAAACAACCTAGCTATCTCATAGCATAAACTAATCATGCATACAAAAAACCTAGCTATCTCATAGCATCAGGATAATAGCATGTTTTATCATTTGGTTAAACTGATTAAGGATGGCTCTGATACCACTGTTGGATTTCCCAGTGCCCTAGGGCGCAGCGGAAGATACGGAATTTTAAAATTTTCTTTTAAAACCCATTATATGAAACCCTAATAAGCCAAGATCACCTTAATAGTATAACCAAATAATGTAGAAAATATAATCTTGGTATAGAAGAATACCTGTCACGCTATATCCAATATGTCTGAAGATGTCCTAAGGTGCTCAAATGTTCATCCTCGAATGTTGATCCACACAGGAATGGGTTCAAGACTCTAGCTCCACCAAAACTTGATTCTAGTTGTTCAATCCTTCCAAAGGATTTAATTGGCTGATTTTTCCTTCACTTTCTTCTTCCTTTCTACCTCTAAAACATTCACTACCCTTTTTATCCTAAAGAAGACCCTCTTGTTCTGGCTTAGGACAAAAGAGAGAGGCTTGTAAGAAAGAAGGGATGAGGGAGAGAGAGGGAGAGGTTTTTTCTCGGATGATTTTTAGAACCCCGGGGCGCCTCCTTATTTATAAGAGATGGAGGGATGCATCACAAAGGGATGCATCCCATCCACACGCCTCATCATGATGAGGCGTGTGCCAAGAGGGGCATCCCATCATGATGGGGCGCTAAGGAGAAGGATGAATCAAGCTTTAGAAAAAGTCGTATCTAATGATACGCTTCTTTCTCACGTCTTCCTCTTAAATCCTGATGATCCAAGGGCCCAAATGTAGGGAACCAAAGCCAATGGTTCAGATCTAGGCACCATCTAATGGTCCAGATCAAAGCATCATCATCCAGGGTGCCATCCAATGGTCCAGAAGCAAGATGCCATCACCAATGGTCTAGATTCAGGCGCTGAGTAATGGTCCAGATCTTTCATCTAGAGAGCCATCCAGTTGTCCAGATTCAGGCGCTGACCAATGGTCCAGATCTTTCATCCAGGGAGCCATCCAGTAGTCCAGATTCAGGCGCTGACCAATGGTCCAGATCTTTCATCCAGGGAGCCATCCAGTGGTTCAGATTCAGGCATTGACCAATGGTCCAGATCTTTCATCCAGGGAGCCATCCAGTGGTCCAAATGAAGGCGCCAACCAGTGGACCAGATCCTTCATCCAGGGAGCGATCCAATGGTTCAAAAGTAAAGGCCCTATCAAACCCAATCCAATTGGGTTTAACCAACTTAAAGGAAACATTAAACCTAATCAAATCAGGTCTAATTAAAGCCAAATGGGTTCCAACTCTTGGCTAACCTATATTAGGTCATGATCTAATCGTATTAGATCAACCTAATCTAAAAATTAGATTCGAATTTAATTTGAATCAAGAGCTAGGGTTTGCAACACATGCTAGCATGTTCATCTTGCAAACATGATCTAATCCAATTAGACCCTTGATCAATTCCCTTGTGTGTGACCCATTAGGTTCCTTATCTTAGCCAGCAGTAGGTGCAGGTGCAAGTTGACCTAACCTGAATAGAATACCTCTAATCCAATTTAGGTCCAATTTAGTGCTAAACCTGACTTAGCAATCAGAACCTTTCTGATGCTTTGATCTAATCAAACTCTTTGATTCAATCAACCCACAAGACAAGATTGACGTCTAGCAACATATCATGTCTACCCGAAAGATGAGGAATGTATTGTACAAATCCAAACATACCCTTCAGTGGCAAGTTACCAACCAATTCAATCCCTCAGTCATACTACATCTTGAATAAGTGCATGAGTATGGATCAATATCAAACTCAATTACTTATTCATGTCTCTCTCAATCTTTTATATGATAATTCAAATAATGAAACATTAGAAACTCTTTCTAATTTTCATTTTGCTTTGATCAAAGGCTTCTTAAATCATCATAAGATTAGAGTAAGTAGGATGTTACCTTCTCTTACTAGAAGTGACTGATTTCTTGTTGACCTACTCACAACCTTCGTACAAAATCTACCATATCCAGAATACCCCGTACACAACGCAATGTCGTGAATGAGGGTAAACCAAAATATAGGTTCAAATGCATAAGGTACCATGGTGATCTTAGGTCTAAGGATCACTTGCACAACTTCCACTATGAGACCCATCTTTTGACAATTAAGTAAGAATCCATAAGATGTTCTCATGGCTGGTCATTTCAGTGAACTCATTCCTCTAATGAGCACCCACATCTTTGTACACAAGTGATTGTGAAATCAATCGCCCTCTACATCGAGCATACATAAGATGTGCCAGCCTTTCCGGTAATATTGATTCCCGACTCAATATACCAATTTGACTGGGAATATTCTAAATTAGGATTTTAGGATTTTAGGTCTCACTGGTATGATCTCATCATAATCCTAAAACCAATGTCCTAATTTATGGGGTTCATCATCCAACAATAAAATAGATAAGCAGCAAATGATGAAACACAATGACTTTATTGATATATATCAAGTATCAAAGTACATGATTTGGAGGATTACAAAAAGAAACTCATCAAATGATTGGCTCATAGGGTATCTACTCTTTCACCCTGTAGTGTTGACCGCGAGCCGAAGAGGCTCCTTCGACCGCAGGAACAATGATGCCCCGGCCAGAGCTCAGGGCGCCCTGCAGTGTCGACCGCGAGCCGAAGAGGCTCCCTCAATTGTAGGAACAATGACGCCCCAACCCAAGCTCGGGTGCCCTGCAGTGTCGACCGCGAGCCGAAGAGGCTCCCTCGACTGCAAGAACAATGATGCCCCAGCCAGAGCTTGGGGCGCCTTGCAGTGTCGACCACAGGCAATGATGCCCCGGTCGGAGCTCGAGGCACCCTGTAGAGTCGACCACGAGCCGAAGAGGCTCCCTCAATCGCAAAAACAATGATGCTCCGGCTAGAGCTTGGGGCACCCTGCAGTGTCGACCGCGAGCCGAAAAGGCTCCCTCAAGCACCGGCAATGACGCCCTGGCCCAAGCTCAGGGCGCCCTGCAGTGTCGACCGCGAGCCGAAGAGGCTCCCTAGACTGCAGGTAATGATGCCCCGGCCAGAGCTCGGGGCACCCTACAATGTCGACCATGAGCCAAAAAGGCTTCCTCGACCGCAGGAACAATGACGCCTCGGCCAAAGCTCGGGGCGCCCTGTTGTGTCGATCACGAGTCGAAGAGGCTCCCTCGACCGCTGGCAATGATGCCTTGGCTCGAACTCGGGATGCTTGCAGTGTCGATCGCATGCCGAAGAGGCTTCCTCGATCGCAAGAACAATGATGCCCCGGCCAGAGCTCGGGGCGCCCTGCAGTATCGACCGTGAGCCAAAGAGGCTCCCTCGACCGCAGAAACAATACAACCCGAGCTCGGGACACCCTATAGTGTCGACTACAGGAAATGACGTCCTGGCTAAAGCTCGGGGCGTCCTGCAGTGTCGACCACGAGCCGAAGAGGCTCCCTCGACTGCAAAAACAATGATGCCCTAGCTAGAGTTCAGGGCGCCCTGCAGTGTCGACCGCGAGCCGAAGAGGCTCCCTCGACCATAGGCAATGACGCCCCGGCCCGAGCTCGGGGTGCCCTGCAGTGTCGAGCGCGAGCCGAAGAGGCTCCCTCGACTGTAGGAACAATGATGCCCCGACCCGAGCTCGGGGCGTCCTATAGTGTCGACCGCGAGCCGAAGAGGCTCCTTCGACTGCAGGAACAATGACGCCCCGGCCAGAGCTTGGGGCGCCCTGCAGTGTTGGCCGCAGGCAATGACGCCCCGGCCGGAGCTCGAGGCACCCTGTAGTGTCGACCACGAGCCGAAGAGGCTCCCTCGATCGCAAAAACAATGATGCCCCGGCTAGTGCTTGGGGCGCCCTGCAGTGTCGACCGCGAGCCGAAGAGGCTCCCTCAATCGTAGGCAATGACGCCCTGGCCCAAGCTCGGGGCACCCTACAGTGTCGACCGCGAGCCGAAGAGGCTCCCTCGACTGCAGGTAATTATGCCTCGGCCAGAGCTCGGGGCACCCTGCAATGTCGACCACGAGCCGAAAAGGCTTCCTCGACCGCAGGAACAATGACACCCCAGCCAGAGCTTGGGGCGCCCTGTAGTGTCGATCACGAGCCAAAGAGGCTTCCTCGATTGCAGGCAATGACGCCCTAGCTCGAGCTCGGGGCGCTTGCAGTGTCGACCGCAAGCCGAAGTGGCTCCCTCGATCGCAGGAACAATGACGTCCCGGCTAGAGCTCGGGGCACCCTGCATTATCGACCGCAAGCTGAAGAGGCTCCCTCGACCGCAGGAACAATAATGCCCCGACTCGAGCTCGGGGCACCCTACAGTGTCGACTGTAGGAAATGACGCCCCGGCTAAAGCTCGGGGCGCCCTGCAGTGTCGACCACGAGCCGAAGAGGCTCCCTCGACAGCAAAAACAATGATGCCCCAGCTAGGGTTCAGGGCGCCCTGCAGTGTCGACTGCGAGCCGAAGAGGCTCCCTCGACCGCAGGCAATGATGCCCCGGCCCGAGCTTGGGGCTTGGGGCGCCCTGCAGTATCGACCACGAACCGAAGAGGCTCCCTCGACTGTTGGCAGTGACGCCTCGGCCCGAGCACGGGGCGCCCTGTAGTGTCGACTGCGAGCCGAAGAGGCTCCTTCGACCGTAGGAACAATGACGCCCCGGCCCGAGCTCGGGGCGCCCTGCAGTGTCGACTGCGAGCCGAAGAGGCTCCTTCGACCGTAGGAACAATGACGCCCCGGCCAGAGCTCGGGGCACCTTGAATTATGGACCGCAAGCCGAAGAGGCTCCCTCGACTGTAGGAACAATGACGCCCCGGCCAGATCTCGAGGCGCCCTGCAGTATCGACCGCAAGCCGAAGAGGCTTCCTTGACCGTAGGAGCAATGACGCCCCGGCCCGAGCTCGGGACGCCCTGCAGTGTCGATCGCGAGCCGAAGAGGCTTTCTCGACTGCAGGAGCAATGATGCCCCAGCCCGAGCTCAGGGTGTCCTGCAGTGTCGACCGCGAGCTGAAGAGGCTCCCTCGACTGTAGGAGCAATCATGCCTGGCCCGAGCTCGGGGCGCCCTGCAGTGTTGACCACGAGCCGAAGAGGCTCCCTCGACTGCAGGAACAATGACGCCCCGGTCGGGGCTTGGGGCGCCCTGTAGTGTCGACCGCATGCAATGACGCCCCGGCTGAAGCTCGAGGCACCCTGTAGTGTCGACCACGAGCCGAAGAGGCTCCTGAAATCAGATCTATGATGCTAGTAGTGATAGTATGCTGAAATTTAGAATTTTTCAAAATCAATGGCTGTACCTATTCGGGTTGCCTACGTACCCCTTCACAAGGAGGATCAAGCCACACGTAATTCTTTTAATTTTTGAAATTCGCAGCGGAAAAATCAAATTAAACATTTTAATTCTAGCATACATAAGAAATTAAATTTTAAAGTACCACTACAAGTATACATGATCAATATGCCGGGATCGTTTAAACGATCATGCTAAAATCAATGCATGATTAATTTCAGATCTGAAATGAGATTATTAATTAAGTTCAAAACTTAATTAATCTAACACCCAACTAATCTTCGAATGCCCATCGAATAGGCTCTGAAGATTACTCTGTGAACAGCCCCAATAGAGGTTTAACCCTCGAGGATTTGGAACCTATAAGAGATATCTTTGGATCTAGATTCATACCTTTATGAATCTAAATGTAATGGATCTGATGCTCGAGATTCGTAGCCAGACACTCATCTTGCCTCTACGAGTAATCCACACGAAGCTCCTGGAGTGATCCAATTCCGCGGAAGTGCTAGCTTGCGTAGGATCGTCCTTTGCTGAACTTTGATCTTCCTGATGCAATCAACTTTTGATTCGCCTTCTTGGAAGAACTTGGAGGAAAGGTTTATAGGGATTAAAGAGGACTTAGATCTGATCTAAAAGCTCTTTTCTGGGATCCCATCAGCTATGGCGAGATGGACTTAGAGGAAATGGAATGGGCAAGATGAAGGCTGATTTTCTTATTGCTTTTTCATTGATTTCAACATAAGGAATTAATCCCTTTATAAAGCACGCCATATGATCATTTGAATTCGAAATTCAAATGAATCTGGTATTTTGTTGGCGCATGAAGGAGATGGTTGTAACAAGAAAGATCTTATCTTGTTTGAATTCAAAATTCAAATAATATATTATTCATGCGAGTGAGATAGGATCGAAATGGATGGTGCTGATATTCCATCATCATCTACCCATTCTCCCACATGTCCCATGAGCCAAATCCCTTCAGTTTTCATTGAAAATCCACGTCAGGATTGAATCCTACGAATTCAGCCCATCTGCGAGTTCCAGAATTTCCAAAAGTAGTCGACCTTCCTGATCTCGAGTCGACTCCCAGTCGCCTCGAGTCGACTCCTTCCCTTTCGAATCGACCCGAGTCGACCCCATAGCTCTGCTGGTCGACTCCGGCTGAGACGACAGAGAACTTTTTTCCTGATATGCCCAGCGAGTCGACCCCTTCAGAGCTCGAGTCGACCCCAACATGGTCGAGTCTACCTTACCTGGGAAAAACAGAAGAAATCATTCTCTGGATTCTCTAAGAGAGTTGACCCCAGCTTGCTCGAGTCGACCCCAAGGAAACTCGAGTCGACCCCATCTGGGAAAATAGAAGAGGTCGTCCTCTGGATTCTCTGAGAGAGTCGACCTCAGCCAAGTTTGAGTCGACCCCATCTTGAGTTGACCCCATCTTTAGTTCGAGTCGACCCCAATCAGGTCAAAAACCTGATTTAACTCAAACTTGAATCCAATTCAATTTGGCTCATCCTTAGTCCATTTACTCAATCAAATTGAGTTTATTAGTAATCTAATTACTAATTAATCCTCTAATAATTACTTTAATTATTTTATAGGATAATTTGCCAATCGAATTGACCAAATTATCTCTAAATGATTCTCAATCATCCATCAGCTATCTTGATCAATCGAAAAACTTCTATGCGTGGGACCCCATAGGATCGAACCTAAGCCGGTAGTACAGGAACGACTTTTTGCACTAATCGATGTGACCATCTAGCAATGGTACCCGACGTCCGATAGGCTGAATATATGCGAAGCAAATATTCTAAAACCTTGGACTATGGTTACTGTATAATTCATCCCTTTGACTCCTAATGCTAGGATGACCTCAGAGTACTGTCAACTCTCTAATCAGTACATCCACTATGTGTTCAACTTTAGAAATCCTGTAACTCATCACAAGGATTATTCTGGCCAAGGTTTTTCTAATTTGAACACAAAGCATTATCTCCTATTTTCAGGAGGGGTCAATTTCATCTTTGTTGCCCAAAGGTGCAGCCCAAGAGGGGGGGGGTTGAATTGGGTTTCTTTAAAAAATTAAAGTGTAAGCAATATGAGTTATTATTACTTTTCAATAACTTGCAGATTTTGTAGCGAAAATAAAATTGCACAAATGAAGCAGTGAATAAGAAGAGGAAAGCAATCAGGAATGTGCTGTGGAGGAAGAGAGAAAACCACGAATGCAAACACCAAGGTTTATAGTGGTTCGGTGCACTCCTAGCACCTACGTCCACTCCTCAAGCTTAGCTTGAGATTTCACTATAACCCAGCAGATTACAGCCTGATTGTTTTTCGGGTTCACAATCAACAACCCAGTTGATTTTTTCAGGCAACCAACCGAAAATCTTTTATTTTCCGGGATCACAAACAACCCAGTTGGTTTTCAGATAAACCAACCAAAAACTTTTTCCTTACTGAATACTTCCGATTCAGCAACTTCCATTCAAGGCTTGGAAAAGTCTTTACAAATTTCAAATGAATGAAACTGTTACAGCAACAGTTAATTCAAATAGATAAGTGCTGTAACTAAAAAAACTTAAAGCTTCAGAGTATAAAGTATGAATCTATAAAAGAATAAAGCTGAATCCAATGAAGAGGTTGACTGTAGAAAGATGTTCCAATAATCGAACAGCAGCTCTTCTCGATGCAATGAGAAGCTTCGACTGATTTCCTCACAGGAGAAGGTTTTAGATGCAATGCCGGTGAGGATGATGAACTATTAAACTTTTTCTTCTCTTTTTCTCAGTGGAAACTTTTTATTTTCAATAGAATCTTTTCCCTTTTCTTGTTGTTTTCCTTCTGAGGTTCCCTCGTATTTATAGACAAATTCTTCTGCGGGATTTAAGTTTCTTTCTTTCCGTTCTGATGAGAATCTTTTTCTGTTACAGAAGAAGACAAAAGTTGTTGCAAGCTTTCCGTTGTGGTCCCAGTAGTATAGGGGTCGACTCATGTAACTTAGGGGTCGACTCATGTTCATTCTGAATCGGCACTTCAAGATATTGAGAAGGCTCATGCTGTGATATCTTCAAAGGGTCGACTCTTTAACCTTAAGGATCGGCTCATCTTCTTCAGGAGTCGCCTCTTTAAACACAAGAGTCGACTCATACTATAATTTTTCGACTCACGTTGAGACTGAGTAGGGGTCGACTCTTCAAATGCAAGGGTCGACTCTTCAATTTTGGGGGTCGACTCATTTTGAACAAGGGTCGACTCTTCAAACTTTGTCTCAGGCAATAAAAACTTTCTGTCTAATTTGAACTACACAAGGGTCGACTCATGTTTTGCGGGGGTCGACTCATTGACTGTGCTGCTTGAATAAAACATACCAGAATCAACTTAAACTTGTTCTTTTTGCTTAGGAGTTGACTCAAGTTTTTTAAACAGAAAATTTTAGACTTCATCTCTGATCCCCATGGATTAGATTAAGATCATTTCCTTTTAGAACATATCCAAGGAAATATTTGCGAAGAATTTATGATTTTGCAGTGCTTCATTTCTTCTGATTTTTCTAGACTTATAAAACTTCACAATTAAGCCAATATCATTAGTACACAACATTATCTCAAGTATTTTGTAATCATCAAAATTCATCCTTTAGGGTTGACAATCTCCTTCTTTTTGATAATGATAAAACCATTGAGTTAAAACAGATTTTGCAATAAATTTCACAGTAATTATCAGAATTTTGTAATGAAGTTCAGAGAAAATATGACATTCAAAGATATATGCATAATTTCAACAAATTAAGGAGAAAAGTCTTCCCCTATCAATTACAAACATTTGAATTATGCAGAGTTCTTGTTCTTCATCTTTTCTTAAGTTTTTTTGATAGTGCAGTACCATAGTATGCCATTATAATTTAAATCTCCCCTATATATTATCTTTAATGTAGAGATTGGTATTCTGAATTCTTTTCATATTTCTCCCCCTTTTTGTCATCAACAAAAGGAAGAAAACTAAAAATAATTTATGATACCAACATTAAGGATTAATTAAAGTTTTTGATATATATCAGATGCAATATGTATCAGAGCAGCATACAAACCAATAAAGACATATATTTCCAGAAAGGTAAGCATTCATTGCATTTGGTAAATGAAGTACACTTGATAAATCGAAAGATTACAATTGAGATCAATTAGTATTAGTCAGTATGCAAGTGTGCCAAAAAGACATGAAACTTAGCTTAGTACAAGTTTATGTTTTGAAAACATGGGTTTCAGTCTAAGCTCAGGTTAGGTTTAATCTAAGTTCAGTCTAGGCTCAAGGTTTTGAAGATGAAGGTCCAGACTGATCTTCCTTTAGCTCTTCCATCAGCTTCTCAAGTTTACTGTTTAGTGCAATGATGGAGCAAGTGAGTTGAGTGTGTTCTTCTTTCAATTCTTGTATAGAGCCTTGAACAGAATTTCTTTGAATCCTAAGTTGTTCTTCAATTGCTGCCATTCTTCTTTGCTGATTAGCTGCAAGTTGCCTTAAACCTTACAGTTCAGCTTTCACTTATTGGGTCATGTTAGTGAGATGATGAACTTTGCTAAAACAGACTCCAGAATGAATCAGTGCTGTTATGATGTTATCTCCAATAGTTTTTAATTGCCATTTCTCAAGTCTGAGTGGAGAATCTGATGGTCTTTGGATTGGAGAAGGTTGACTGACTGGAGGCTCTGTTGGAGGTGCTTGAGTAGGGATTCTTTTGCCTTTAAGTGGTGTTGGAGTGTCTTGACCACTTTCATCTTGAATTTCTTTTCCCTTATGAATCCATTTTTCTTCCATTTTGACAAATCCCATTCTTTTCAATGATTTGTCATTGTAAATATCTGAAGACAGTAATTCCTTCTTGGTCTTCCCTTCTAAGTTCAGATTGAAATAGGTGAAGACTGAAGTCAGAACCATACCATAGGGAAGTGAAGCTCCTTTTCTCTGTCCTTGAGCTTCCATATATCTGATCATCAAGCAGGGTAGGTTCAGTGGGAGTCCTTGTATAATATGGTGCATTACCAGTATATCCCTTTCTGAAATATGATTAAATTTTTCTATCTTCGGGAAGAACATTTTGTTGATCATGTGATGCAGCAAGCGCATCTCAGCATTCAGTTGATTGGCACTGATTCCAATCCAATCTTATTAAGAATGGTACTAATCCCTTCATTTCTATTCTCCAGATGATCTCCATTCTCTCCATCATTGGGAATCCTAAGAGTATCTCTAAGAATCTCTTCTGTAATCAAAATAGGGACATCTTTTACCTTGGACGAGATCTGTCCTTGTCCATATCTGGTATTGTTGTAGAACTCTCGTACCAGGTCTAGGTAGGTTGGCACATTCAGTGAGCATAAGTATTCCCAACCCATATCCTTTAGATTCTGCCCTAGTAGGAAGTTTTCCTTTTCCAAGAACTCGAAATCCACTCTCCTTCCTATGGATACATTTCTTATGGAGAGAGTTCCTTGTTTCGAAACTGAGGACGGAGGTGACAGATGAAAGAATAGATGCCCTACAAGCCAATCGCAATATGTATTGCGAAGGATTTTCTTTTGATTTTTCAAATTATTTATATGACATTTAAATATGAATAAAGGCATTGCGTTTTATCATATGCTGTTGATTATATTTGTGATAAACCTCTTAGATTAGGGCAATAGTTTTGAGGCTATAATGAGATCATACTAGAGAGACCTAAAATCCTAAAATCCTAATCTTAAATATTTCCAGCCATTGGTACATTGAGTCAGAGATCAATGTTTACCGCAAAGACTGGCACATCTTATGTATGCTCGATACAGAGGGTGATTGATCTCACAATTACTTGTGTGGAGACACTAATACAAAGATGTGGATGCTCATTAGAGAAATGAGTTCACTGAATTAACCAACCATGAGAACATCTTATAGATTCTTACTTAATTATCAAAAGATAGTTCTCATAGTGGGAGTTGTGCAAGTGATCCTTAGATCTGAGATCACCATGGTACCTTATGCACTTGAACCTATATTTTGGTTTATCCTCATTCATGACATTGCGTTGTGTACGGGGCATTCTGGATATGGTGGATTTTGTACGAAGGTTATGAGTAGGTCAACAAGAAATCAGTCACTTCTAGTAAAAGAAGGTAACATCCCACTTACTCTAATCTTATGATGATTCAAAAAGCTTTTGATCAAAGCAAAACAAAAATTAGAAAGAGTTTCTAATATTTCATTATTTTAATTATCATATAAAAGATTGAGAGAGACATGAATAAGTGATTGAGTTTGATATTGATCCATACTCATGCACTTATTCAGGATGTAGTATCACTGAGGAATTGAATTGCACGGTAACTTACCACTGAAGGGTATGTTTGGATTTGTCCAATACATTCCTCATCTTCCGGATAAACATGATATATTGCTAGACGTCAATCTTGTCTTGTGGGTTGATCGGATCAAAGAGTTTGATTAGATCAAAGCATCAGAAAGGTTCTGATTGCTAAGTCAGGTTTAGCACTGAATTGGATAACTTGCACTTGCACCTACTGCTGACTAAGATAAGGAACCCAATGGAAGTGGGGAAGAAGGGATGTCATAATTGGTTGAATAAGACAAAAAGACCTGCTGAATCCGAATTACACACAAGGGAATTGATCAAGAGTCTAATTGGATTAGATCATGTTTGCAAGATGAACATGCTAGAACGTGTTGCAAACTCTAGCTCCTGATTCAAATTAAATTCGAATCTGATTCTTTAATTAGGTTGATCTAATATGATTAGATCATGACCTAATATGGGTTAGCCAAGAGTTGGAACCCATTTGTCTTTAATTAGACCTGATTTGATTAGGTTTAATGTTTCCTTTAAGTTGGTTAAACCCAATTGGATTGGATTTGATAGGGCCTTCACTTCTAGACCATTGGATCGCTCCCTGGATGAAGGATCTGGTCCACTGGTTGGCGCCTTCATCTGGACCATTGGATGGCTTCCTGGATGAAGGATTTGGTCCACTGGTTGGCGTCTTATTCTGGACCATTGGATGGCTCCTTGGATAAAAGATCTGGACCATTGCTCAGCGCCTGAATCTGGACCACTGGATGGCTCCCTAGATGAAAGATGTGGACCATTGCTTAGCGCCTGAATCTGAACCCTTGGTGATGGCATCTTGCTTCTAGACCATTGGATGGCACCCTGGATGATGATGCCTTGATCAGGACCATTAGATGGCGCCTAGATTTGGACCATTAGCTTTGGTTCCCTGCATTTGGGCCCTTCGATCATCAGGATTTAAGAGGAAGATGTGAGAAAGAAGCGTATCATTAGATACAGCTTTTTCTAAAGCTTGATACGCCTCCCTCTCTCTCTTATTGGCACCCTCTTATCACACCCTTTGATGGATGAAGGGATGGCTAGGATGCATCCCTTCACATCTATAAATAGGGAGCCATTCCACCGTATTCTTCATTCCAACTCCACCGCATTCTCTCTCCCTTATCCCTTCTTTCTTACAAGCTTTGTCTCTTTCTAGCATTGCTTCTAGAGTGTCCTAAGCCAAGACAAGGAGGTCTTCTTTAGGACAAAAAGATTAGAAGTGATTTAGAAAGGTGAAAGAAAAATAAGAGAGGAGAGAAAGCAAGCCAATTTAAATCCTTTGGAAGGATTCAGTATTAAGGATCAAAAAATCTTTGGAGCTAAAGTCTTGATCGAGTTTCCATGTGGATCACCGTTGGAGGGCGGACACTTGGATGCCTCGTGGAGATTCTACAAACTTGGATTTAGCATTACAGGTATTCTTCTATTTCAGTATTTATATTTATATTGTTTGATTGTTACCATTAAGGTGATCTAGGCTTATAAGGATTTCATGTTAAGGGACTTTATTAAGAAATTTTTAAAATTCCTAGCTTCAGCTGCCCATCATGACATGATCGGAACCCTTCAGTGGTATCAGAGCCGTCCTTAATTGGTTGAATCAAATAATTATACATGATGTATGAATATTAAATTACTATGAGATAGTAATGTCATATGCTTAGTGAAATGCTGAAATGTATGATTCATATATGATATGATATGTAATAAAATGTCATGATATGAAATTTTCCATATGAAGATATGTTGAAACATGTTAATTAATTCAATCAATTGCTTATGATTTGTACATACTATGAGATAGCCATGATGCATGATAGTTTATTGTAGACATAACAAATATATATTACAATTAAACAATGTGCTAGAGACCAGTTAGCCCTCAATAAAAATTATATTAAGTCATAATGTTGAAAAACTTTGAGCTAACCCATTCTAGAACAATTAATCTAATTGATGTCTAAGGAAAGCACTAAAGGTGGTTCTCTAATTAAGACCTTACTCTCTGAGTAAGGGGAGCCTCCCACCTGCTTACCTGGCCAATTGTTTGATTGCCTATTATGGATAAGCTTAATTGTTGCCCAAGGTGACAACCCAAGAGGGGGGGGGTGAATTGGGTCTTTTAAAACCTTTTAAACTACTTCTAATCTTTTAGATTAATTATGCTAAGTTGTATGGATGCTTAGTGAAGCTTAACCTTAGCAAGAGTATGATTCTAATCTAATCAACTATTAAGCAGTGGGTTCAATAAAAGATTAGTCTAATTTTGCCCTAGTATGCTATTCAATTTAATGATTGAGTAAATTGATTATGCTTGCAACTAAAGGATGCACGAAGAAGAGTTAAGCAAGCTTAATATCTAAGTAAGTGAGTGAGGAGGTCAGTCAACAAAGAGCATCACAAACACAACAAAAATATAGTGGTTCGGTGCACCCCAGCACCTACATCCACTCCCCAAGACCTCTTGGGAATTTCACTATAATCCTAGCGATTACAGCCGGTTGTTTTACAAGCTCACAACCCAACTTGTTGTTTTACGAGCGCACAACGAACTCGGTCGGTTTTCCCAGGCTCACCGACTAGAACCACTCCGATTGTTTTCCCGGGCTCACAATCAAACCCTTACACGTTGGTTTTACCCTCGGCTCACCAACAAACCTAAACCCCGTTGGTTTTCCCTTTGGCTCACCAACAAACCTTACACCGTTGGTTTTCCCTTTGGCTCACCAACAAACCTTTACCCCTTGATTCAATCCCGTGATTGAATCAAGTTACAAGATATTATAACAAAGTTTAAGATAAATCAAAGCTTCTTAAACAAGCAAATATAACACTATAAGCAAATAGAGTAAAGTGAAGTCCTCAAACGAGTTTGGAAGATGAAGGAGCTCGACTTCTTCTTTACTTGACCCTCTTCTGATTTGGCACGAAGTGGAGGATCACTGAGGCAGCACACGGATGGAGAGGAAGCTTTGGGATTCACTTGGATGCTCTTCTTCCCTCTATTTCACTTTGAATGGCCCTTTTGTGCTTTTGGGAGATTTCCCTTGTAATCTGTTTGGAATCTCTTCCCTAAAAGTTCTCTCCCACTTCCATGAGTTCTCCCCTAGCTCTCTTCTTGTTTTTATAGCTTTAGATGGAGTGGAAACAAGAATATAGCCGTTAGAGACAAAAATATAGCCGTTGGAACCAGTCTGCACCTCCTGACAATATTACCGTTGGGATCGGAGTCGACTCGCGCGATCAGGAGTCGACTCGGCTGTAGCGGGAGTCGACTCAAGCTTTTCCGGAGTCGACTCGGCAACTGTTCCAAATTTGAATTTTGTCCACTCGAGTCGACTCGACTATCCTGGGAGTCGACTCGAATCTCAGACCCCGAACTCCCGATCCTCTGTCTTTTGGCTCGTCCAGTCTTGGAGTCGACTCGAACTTCCTTGGAGTCGACTCGGCTCTCAGTTTGTGAAACACAACCTTCTGCCATCTTGGTGTAGCGCTGCCTTGGAGTCGACTCGAGCTGTCTGGGAGTCGACTCGAATCTCAGAGGCAGTAACTTGGTTTTCTGTCTGTTGATGGTCGCGGAGTCTCGGAGTCGACTCGTGCAATGCGGGAGTCGACTCGAATCTCAGAGTCCCAAAAATGCTCTCTGACTTTTTCCTTGTGTTCCGCTGAGAGTCGACTCTTGCTTTCTTCGGAGTCGACCTACCAACCATCGGAGTCGACTCGCGTTCCACTGGAGTCGACTCGAATCTCAGACCCGAAAACTGCTCTCTGACTTTTCTGCCTGTGACTCCTAGGAGTCGACTCATACTTCTCCGGAGTCGACTCATACTTCTCCGGAGTCGACTCGAATTCCACTGGAGTCGACTCGAAGACTGTTCTTTTGAATTTTTCTTTTGATTTTACTCCTCCAATTTGAATCCTTTGAACTTTAAACTTTGGGCCAATAAATTGTAGCTTTCTTCTAGCTTTCTTCTAACTTTTCTTGAGAGCTTTTGGAGGCCTTCTTGTGTTCTTCCAACTTGCTATGTTCCTTGCAAAATAAATATCTTTCTCCTTGCAACATAAACATTAGTATCCATACTTCAAGGTTTTGTGATCATCAAAATCAATCTATGAATCAATCTTTGGGTCATCAATCTCCCCCTTTTTGATGATGACAAAACTTGGAGTATATGCAATATAAAAGATATTGTTTTCTAGAAGTAATACATAGCTAAGTTGCATGAAGTAGAAAACATATATATTTAAAAAAACATACTTCATGATAATGCTTTAGATTTAATCAGCTTAACACAATCAACATATTTCAATTTAAGCTGATTTGTATTCAATTCAAAGCATAAAGGCATTATGAGCATATACTTAGATATTTCTCCCCCTTTTTGACAACATCAAAAGATAGGGAAACATTAAGCACAAAGATCAGAATACTCATATATTTCTTTTCCTTATTGTACTCTGATTTGAATGTTAAATTATTGCAAGGATATGAATCATATAACTCAAGGCAATAATATTGGAATCAGATTAATGAGCACAGATCAGAGCCAATTAAGATAATTTCAGAACAGAACACATTAAATGTGATTTCAAGAAGTTTTCTAATTTGATACCACAGATAGTTTTCTATTCAAGTGTAGGTGGAATCTTCCTTAGGTTAATTCAAGAAATACTACAAATGATATTCAAAGAAAACACGAGTGGAAATCTAACCTCTCTTCAATAATAAGTATGAAAGCTTGTTCATTTAAGACCTTTTGCCCAATCTATTAAGTATTTTATCAAACATGAGAGCAATTTTAGTTAATTTTCAGAGTAAAAGATCAAAACTTATATATTTGAGAGACATATCATCATGTTGGATCATTAATTTTTAATGTCTTCAAAGTTCTTTTATTCCTTTAGAAAATAAGCACAATTTGATACATATATAAAGATATGAATTGGCACAGAATTGACGTTCTAAAGAGCAAGCTAATTAGGACTTATTAGTGAATTTCAAAATAAATTTTCTAAGAGATACTCAAGACCATTCAACACGTTATTCTCCCCCTTTGTCATTAAGTTAAAGGCTCTTAAGATCAACTTGCAATTTGGTTCATGATTTATGCATAAGATATACTAACCAAATAACACGCCTCAAGGTGTATCATAAAGGTTTTCAGATTTAAATTTCAGATGATACATATTGGAGAGTATTAGGATCACTTTTCATTTAGTATTCTTTCTCTCTCCTTTATAAATTTATGCAATTAAGTTCCATCAGACCTCTCCTTCTGAAATTTTCTTTCTCCCCCTCAATTGATCATTCCATCTAAGAGTTTTAAAATTTGAAGATAATGTTCAATAAAATCGTCAATCTCAAAAATATATTTTCTATAAGTTTCAGCTTATTTTTACAAGACTCAAGGTTTGAGATAAGACAACCTTTATAGAACTCATCTCAAGGTAATTAAAGCATGTCTTGCAATATAAGGAGGTTCATCAAAATCAATCCATAAAGTGCAAGGTATGCATCAAATTGAAGTGACTTTAGGATAAGATACTGAATATCTAAAGCTCCCCCTTAAAAGATGCATTCTTCTTTAATCTTTCTTTTCTTTTGTCGAATTTCAGATTTTAATGATAAACGTGAATAGAGCTGAAACTTTATGATATCAAGAATGTAGAGTGATCTAGAAATATTCACAATTTATAGTAATCACTCTTGTTAATCTTTTAAGAACAAGTTATGCTTTCTCCTAATCTTAGAGAAAATGTATGAAAATATTAATCAAAAGTAATTCATTTGAAGCTTAGTTTCTTTTAAAAGCATTTACACTTTCTTTCTTTTAGATCATTCACTCTATTGATGAAAGTCTTTAATGATATAGGAGAGAAAAACATATAGATGATCATGGAAGTATATGTATTTATAGAACTCAATTTCTTAATCACAATTTTTCAGCAATGTATACATGAAACTCAATAAATTTTTTAAATATTAAAATAAAGTCATATATTTTAAAAATATTTACTTGCAATCAAGATCATTGAAAGACACATCATTTAGACCAATATTGGTACATTTTAATGATAAGAAAAGATATGTTTCGGATGCGTATCGGAGCAATCAAAATAAATTATGTTTTTCTTACATTAACATTTTATTTAGTAATCATATGGAGTTTAAGCTTTTATACAAAATCAAATTCTGAATTTCATAAAGATTTTCAATAGAGGCCTTTTAAGTCATAATTTGAGATATGTATCTTTCACATTGTGGCTCATCTTAAATTATTATGATTGAAAAATACATATTTCAATACCATTAAAGCACTTTCAGAATCTTTGTGTTTAATTTTGAGTTTCGATACAAAATAAAGGATATTTTAACAAGTATTAGGACATTATGTATCAAAGTTAGGCGAGTAGAAAGATAGATCAAAATTAATTTATTTTCCCTAAATAGAGATATTCTTCTCTTCTCCTTTCTATAATTTTATTTAGCTTTCAGATTTTAACAATGATTGTGAATGACAAATCTGAAATTTCTTTTCAATAAAACTAAACAAAAGATGTTATGTAGCAATTCATGCATTCAATCAAATTGTCCAAGTATGAAACATTACAAAATATTGAGAACCCATAAATCAAGACATCATACTATATGCAAAATATATTAAGTGTTAAGTCATGCATTAAAATAATAATAACAAGCATGTCAAGGATCAAAGTCAATTCTTTTCAAATACACTCCCCCTATTTAAATATCATCTTGCATTGACTTCATCCTTATGGTGTGTTTCCAAGTGACTAATAATTAGACTTGATTCTTTTTATATATTTTCATTTACTTTGTCTTTCATTTTTAACTTTCTTATGCTTTATATTCTATTTGCTCCCTATCCGGTGGAGTTGGGAAGGGGCACGAGGTACTACCACTAGCCTCCCTCTTGTGCCGTCCCTAATATGCCCTACACCGAATAGTTGGGTCAAATAGTGCCGGGTACTACCACTAGCCTCCCCATTGGCACCATCCCTATGATGAGCAATATAGAAGGATTAAAATGTTTGCTTCGAATTCTCCCTGTTTAAGTGTAATTAATTACGAATTTTATCCCTTCCAAATGTGCCGAATATATTATGCTTGTTTTGCTTTTCCTTAAGATTGGGGTATTTGCCTCTACTTGGATTTTACTTCTCTTGAATAATATCCATTTTCTTTTCTTTATCTCTCTCTCTTTTTGTTATTCTCAAGTAATTTACACGAAAGAGCAGAATAAAGAATTTATCTTGTGTACCATTTATATGTGTATCATGCAAACAACATTTTCATTATGCTCATGGATTCATAACTTCTCATAAGTTATTTTACATCAAAATTTTAAGCATATACTTGTGTATTTCATGGTTATGACATATGCAAAGATATATTCTAGTTTTGGCAAACCATGAAACACTCTCTAAAAGTACAATTCAATCAATTATAGACATGATATCAAAAATTAATAATTAAAGACTTTAATCATGTCGTAATAAGACTTAAGTTATTGACTTTGCTCAATTAATTTATGAGAGAAGTATCTAGAATTACCATTTCATTCTGCATTCTTCAGTCAAATACCTACTAGATTTCTTATGTATGAACTTTTGGCTGAAGAAGGTCCTCTCTCTTGTTTGCATGTGAATGTTTATTGTATCTTACATGGAGATATCCTTCAAGTTGAGATCTCTCATTTTCTTGCTCAAGGATCCTGCATTATTAACAAACTCCTTTTCTTTCTTGAAAGAAGGTCATTAGTTTCTTCAAGATACAAAGCATTCAACCAACATATTTTTATTTAAACTAGATGACTCAATCATAAGATATGACAATAATCAAATGTTGAATCACTTTACTCAAGAGATTGCCTAAATATAAGCAAGCACATTTCACTTGAACTAAAGAGATAGTTTCATTAACCAAGATAGTTCAAGGACAAGCATGTGAGGCAATAGGTAGATTTATCAAGGTCAAATCAATTTCTTATTTTCAAAATCAATTTAGTTTAGATTTTATTCAATAAGGCACGCTAGCTAAGTTTTAATCAACTTATCTTAAACAGTTATTTCTATCACAATTCAGATTATGATTTATTTGTTTATCAATAAAATATGATTCATTAAAGTTAGATTGATGTCTTGCACAAGGTCACATAATGAGCATACAACCTGGTCTACTAGCTGTATGATAAAATAATTATTCTATCATGCTTCAATACAGCTTTAAACAGTAGATCTATTTTGCTCATTCTTTTCAAATTCTACAAGATGGGGTCATAGACATACCTTCTTCATGCCAATCTTCTATGAGAGTTTTCTTGTGGACTAACATTGGTCAATGAAGATCCCCTTTCCTGTTTGTCTTAATTTGGAGTTTGAGAGAAGATGTTAATTCATTCATCATACATATTTCAAACTCACCTTGCAATATAACTCTTCATTAGTAGAACCAGAAATGATGTCATTAATGTATACTTTGAGCAAGTGAGGTGTCACACATTTTTTGATGCAAAGAATTATCACTATTACCTTCTATCAAAAAGGTTATTTAAGCTTTTATATCATGCTCTTGATGCTTGTATCAAATCATATATTGCTTTATCATATTTGTAATGAGTGTTTTCAAATATGGTGGTTATTTAACATATATCTTCTTTAATAAAGTAAGCACATAGGAGTCCATTCTACACACTCATTTGATGGACTATAAAGCTCATAAAGCAAGCAAATGATGATGGTGATCTTTACTTCTAATCATGCAAAAATTTCATCAAGATCTATTTCATCTTTTCTTAATTTAGTCTTTTAGTAGTCATCACTTTTTCTTCATTAAGAGCATATCTGAAAATCCAAGTTGGTTCTAATTATTAACAAGTTTTTCAGATTGTTATATGTAAAAGATTAACCATATATATACATAATTTAATTTTAGTATCTTGATAATAAATCATTAGTCTCATAAAGAATAAAATACCTTGATATTTTTGCAACTAAAAACTTTTCATTGAATACTCTATATGCATTGCTTGATGAATGATATCCAAGGATAGACATATCTCTATCAGATTTGGCATTATTTTCATAAGAGCATATCAAGCATAACATGTACGACTGAAAAATATGAAAGATATGCAATGGTTCATTTTTCATTTTTTTCAGAAGATCAAAATTTTCATCAGAAATAGATCTAATAGAAATCATATGTATGACAAGCAGTGATGATAGTCTTTTAAAAATTATTTAAGTAGATGACTATCATACATAATTGTCTTTTTCATTTCTTCAAGAATTCTATTAACCCCTTTTTACTTATGATGTCCATGGAGCTGAAATAATTGAATTTAATACTATTTTCTGTATAACCTTAATCTGGATTTTGGTTTTCAACACTGTGCCATGATCTTCACAGTTTGGAAACCTTTTTCATTTGAAACGCTTCTACAAGATTTAGTAAATACAGAAAAATACTTCAGTTTTATTCTCCAAGAACAAGTCCAATGTAAGCTTTTGAAGACTTAGAGATGGAAACAACATCTTTAGATTTAGAAATGATTTTTGTTTGTTTCCTTAGTTAGCATGCATAGCAAAACTTTGACCTTTAAGTAGATAATCTAAACAAGCCTATGGCAAGGTCTTTTGATATTAAGTACATACTAGCATGAGTTGATTCTATGTGCCAAGGATGGTTTCTTTAATCTTGGTATTCAAAAGCATACCAAGTACACATTATCATATTGATGATCAATAAAAATAATGCCATAGACAAAAATTCTTAATCAAGCATATAGAGGGTTCATAGAGTTATTTTTAATGAATTAATTAATCATTTAGCAACTTATCCAATAGTGAGTGGAGCATACAAAAAAAAATGAAGTGATTTGAATATATTTTCTTTTCATACCCAAAAAGACAAATATCACTTATATCACAAAAATGATTAATACTTTCAAGTTATGTTTTAATCAACTAATAAAGTAATTTCAATACGAGAAGATGTAAGAATTACTTATTTCATCCTTTCTTTCATTTAAATCATTCTTTTTAATTACATTTTAAATTCAATTCTTTAACACATGTCTAGAGCACCCATTGTTTAGATAACATCTTTCATTAGAACCTTGGATAGCTAGACATGCTTGCTGAAAGAATAATCATATTTTCAACTTAGGAACCCAAGCTCTTTTGGGTCCTTGTAGGTTAGCTATAATTGTTCCTTTTGGAACCCATATTCTCTTAATAGCTATTTTGTCCATGAATTTACAGATTTTAGGATTACAAGGGATGTATTTCTGTATCCTCTTGTTGAATTTAACAAACTTAGATCGAACATGAGTAGTAGGAAAACTTTTAATTTTCTGTTTCTCCCTTTTTGGTTCATTAAATTTGTAATGTATAGATTTAGGGACAACAGAAGAGATTTTACTTAGCTTTTGTTTATGAGAATCTGTTTTAGAGTAATTAAAAACTGTTTTAACAAACATATTCTTAAAAGGTTTTTGGGTGTACCAAGGTTGATATCCTAATGTAACTTTATCAAATTCAGCTCCTTGATCATTTATCATTAGGTTCAATTTTTCAGAGCTGAGGGTAAATCTTTCAACAACAGGTTTTAATCTGTCAACTTCTTTAGTTAATCTTCTGTTATCTTCTGAAAGTAACTCATTGTTTTTCTTAAGTTTATCATGACTTTCAGTGAGAAGTTGATCTCTTTGATTTAGTTCTTGATTTTCTTTAATTAAGATTTCAGTTTTACTGGTTAGTTTCAGTTTTTCATCTATTAGAATTTGATTTTCAATCTTCAAGTTTTTGTTCTTACAAATAAGTTTCTTATATTCTAAGTACAAATCAGAAAAGGCATCATGGAGTTCATCAAATGTAAAATTGCTTTCAGTTTCAGCATGTACCTCTTGTGCCACCAAGCATAGATTTTCAATATGATACTGCTCTCCTTCTACACATGATATTTCAGATTTGTTAGTGCATTCATATTTGTCTTCAAGCATATTCCATATTTCTTTAGCAGTCATGCAAGAAGATATGCAATTAAACTCATTCCTATCTAATGCACAATATAAAAGGTTCATGGCATCAGCATTCAATTGTGCTAAATCCTTTTCATTAAAAGTTTGAGAGAGTGTGTGAAGATCATTTATTATGATTTTCCATAAATAATAGTTTTGTGATTGAATAAAGATGCGCATGCGTATTTTCCAATGTGTATAGTTTATGCCATTAAATAGTGGTGGTGTATCAATTGATTGTCCTTCTCCTAGAAAACTATCTATTTGAGTTGTCATGATCTTTGGCTCTAGTCGGTTAAGACTACAAATAATATTTGAGCACCTGCTCTGATACCACTTGTTGCCCAAGGTGACAACCCAAGAGGGGGGGGGTGAATTGGGTCTTTTAAAACCTTTTAAACTACTTCTAATCTTTTAGATTAATTATGCTAAGTTGTATGGATGCTTAGTGAAGCTTAACCTTAGCAAGAGTATGATTCTAATCTAATCAACTATTAAGCAGTGGGTTCAATAAAAGATTAGTCTAATTTTGCCCTAGTATGCTATTCAATTTAATGATTGAGTAAATTGATTATGCTTGCAACTAAAGGATGCACGAAGAAGAGTTAAGCAAGCTTAATATCTAAGTAAGTGAGTGAGGAGGTCAGTCAACAAAGAGCATCACAAACACAACAAAAATATAGTGGTTCGGTGCACCCCAGCACCTACATCCACTCCCCAAGACCTCTTGGGAATTTCACTATAATCCTAGCGATTACAGCCGGTTGTTTTACAAGCTCACAACCCAACTTGTTGTTTTACGAGCGCACAACGAACTCGGTCGGTTTTCCCAGGCTCACCGACTAGAACCACTCCGATTGTTTTCCCGGGCTCACAATCAAACCCTTACACGTTGGTTTTACCCTCGGCTCACCAACAAACCTAAACCCCGTTGGTTTTCCCTTTGGCTCACCAACAAACCTTACACCGTTGGTTTTCCCTTTGGCTCACCAACAAACCTTTACCCCTTGATTCAATCCCGTGATTGAATCAAGTTACAAGATATTATAACAAAGTTTAAGATAAATCAAAGCTTCTTAAACAAGCAAATATAACACTATAAGCAAATAGAGTAAAGTGAAGTCCTCAAACGAGTTTGGAAGATGAAGGAGCTCGACTTCTTCTTTACTTGACCCTCTTCTGATTTGGCACGAAGTGGAGGATCACTGAGGCAGCACACGGATGGAGAGGAAGCTTTGGGATTCACTTGGATGCTCTTCTTCCCTCTATTTCACTTTGAATGGCCCTTTTGTGCTTTTGGGAGATTTCCCTTGTAATCTGTTTGGAATCTCTTCCCTAAAAGTTCTCTCCCACTTCCATGAGTTCTCCCCTAGCTCTCTTCTTGTTTTTATAGCTTTAGATGGAGTGGAAACAAGAATATAGCCGTTAGAGACAAAAATATAGCCGTTGGAACCAGTCTGCACCTCCTGACAATATTACCGTTGGGATCGGAGTCGACTCGCGCGATCAGGAGTCGACTCGGCTGTAGCGGGAGTCGACTCAAGCTTTTCCGGAGTCGACTCGGCAACTGTTCCAAATTTGAATTTTGTCCACTCGAGTCGACTCGACTATCCTGGGAGTCGACTCGAATCTCAGACCCCGAACTCCCGATCCTCTGTCTTTTGGCTCGTCCAGTCTTGGAGTCGACTCGAACTTCCTTGGAGTCGACTCGGCTCTCAGTTTGTGAAACACAACCTTCTGCCATCTTGGTGTAGCGCTGCCTTGGAGTCGACTCGAGCTGTCTGGGAGTCGACTCGAATCTCAGAGGCAGTAACTTGGTTTTCTGTCTGTTGATGGTCGCGGAGTCTCGGAGTCGACTCGTGCAATGCGGGAGTCGACTCGAATCTCAGAGTCCCAAAAATGCTCTCTGACTTTTTCCTTGTGTTCCGCTGAGAGTCGACTCTTGCTTTCTTCGGAGTCGACCTACCAACCATCGGAGTCGACTCGCGTTCCACTGGAGTCGACTCGAATCTCAGACCCGAAAACTGCTCTCTGACTTTTCTGCCTGTGACTCCTAGGAGTCGACTCATACTTCTCCGGAGTCGACTCATACTTCTCCGGAGTCGACTCGAATTCCACTGGAGTCGACTCGAAGACTGTTCTTTTGAATTTTTCTTTTGATTTTACTCCTCCAATTTGAATCCTTTGAACTTTAAACTTTGGGCCAATAAATTGTAGCTTTCTTCTAGCTTTCTTCTAACTTTTCTTGAGAGCTTTTGGAGGCCTTCTTGTGTTCTTCCAACTTGCTATGTTCCTTGCAAAATAAATATCTTTCTCCTTGCAACATAAACATTAGTATCCATACTTCAAGGTTTTGTGATCATCAAAATCAATCTATGAATCAATCTTTGGGTCATCATTAATGTTGATAAAACACTACTCTTAGCCTTTCTTCATGCCTCGACATTATTATGTCAAGATCCATGCTAGTTTATTATGCAACCACAAGACTTGCAATGGGGACTGATGTTATACTGTCTGGGTGCATAAAGATGCTCATGGCATATTTTAATATGTTGCTTTGTTATGCAACCACAAGAGCAATATTATTTGAATATGACTGTATGGAAATGAAGGGTTTGATTTAACTAAAACATTATACTTTGTTGTGCAACCACAAGGCTATAAGTGTTTTAAGAGGATAGGATAAAGTTGAGAATTGCATGAGATGCAATTGGAAAGAGTTTCCTACCTTTGAACTCATAAGGATTTGTTGTGTAACCACAAGGCTTTTATGAAGAATTAGGATCTCAACCCTGAAAGAGTAGATGCCCTACAAGCCAATCGCAATATGTATTGCAAAGGGTTTTTCTTTTGATTTGTCCAAATCATGTACATGACATTTAAATATGAATAAAGGCATTATATTTTATCATATGCTGTTGATTATATTTGTGATAAACCCCTTAGATTAGGGTAATGGTTTTGAGGCTATGATGAGATCATACTAGTGAGACCTAAAACCCTAAAATCCTAATCTTAAATATTCCTAGTCAGTGGTACATTGAGTCGGGGATCAATGTTTACCGAAAAGACTGGCACGTCTTATGTATGCTTGATGCAGAGGATGATTGATCTCACAATCATTTGTGTGGAGACACTAATACAAAGATGTGGGTGCTTATTAGAAGAATGAGTTCACTGAATTGACCTACAAAGAGAAATCTTATGAAGTCTTACTTACATGTCAAAAGATGATTCTCTTAGTGGGAGTTGTGCAACTGATCCTATGACCTGAGATCACCATGGTATCTTGTGCACATGAACCCATGTTTTGGTTCACTCATTCATGACAATAAGTTATGTACGAGGTCTTCTGGATATGGTGAATTGTGTACGAAGATTATGAGTAGGTCAATAAGGAATTAATCACTTCTAGTAAGAGAAGATCGCATCCTATTTATTCTAATCATATGATAATTCAGGAAGCCTTTGATCAAAGCAGCATGAAAATTAGAAAGAGTTTCTAATGATTCATTATTTGAATTATCATTAAAAGATTGAGAAAAATATGAATATGAAATTGAGTTTGACATATATTCATACTCATATACATATTTGTGATGCAGTTTGATTAAAGGATTGAATTGCACGGCAACTTGCCACTGAAGGGTATTTTTGGTATTTTCATCAAATTTTATATTTTTCGGGTAGACATGACACGTTGCTAGACGTCAATCTTGTCTTATAGGTTTGATCGAATTAAAAAGTTTAATTCGATCACCAATTAGAAAGGATTCTAATTGTTAAGTTCGGGTTCGCGTAGTTTGGACTTAAATCAATTAGAAGAGTTCTAATCAAGTTGGGTCAACTCGCACTCACACCTATTGCTGGCTAAGTATGGAACCTAATGGGTCACATACAAGAAAACTTATCAAGGGTCTAATTGGATTAGATCATGTTTGCAAGATAAACATCCTAGCAGGTGTTGCAAACCTTAGCTCCTGATTCGAATTGGATTCGAATCTCTGATTCTTAATTGATCTAATTTGATTAGATCATATTCTAATATGGGTTAGCCAAGAGTTGGCACCTAATTGGATTAGATCATGTTTGCAAGATAAACATCCTAGCAGGTGTTGCAAACCTTAGCTCCTGATTCGAATTGGATTCGAATCTCTGATTCTTAATTGATCTAATTTGATTAGATCATATTCTAATATGGGTTAGCCAAGAGTTGGCACCTAATTGGCTTGGTTTGAGTCTAATTGAATTAGATTTGATAAATCATTCATTTTTGACCGTTGGATCAACATTGGATGAAGAGATGGATCAAATGGATGGCGCCATGGATTGGAGCCATTGGATTTTCATCATAGGATGATGGGAGACCATGATGACGTGATGGATATCATTGGGAGGCGTGGTGATGAAAAATATGAGAAGGAAAGAGAGAGAATACGTGAAGATTAAATGGATAAGGATGAACCATTTATTTGATCTTATCCATTCTCTCTCTTCTCTCTTCATCACGCCTAAGGTGAATGTGGCGCCCTCTTTCATGGCCTTTAGATCATCATCAAGGCTTGATCAAAGGATGGGAATGGCTCCTACATTTCATGCGTGAGAAGAAAGAAATGAGGGAAAAGTACGGCGCAAAGAATGAAGAGACGTATCGTAAATACGTCTCTTGGATGGATAAGGATAAATCCTTATTTGATACGCCTCTCCCTATTTTTGTGGTGCCTTCTCTCCTCTTATCACACCCCATCTGAAGGATGTGTGGATGGGATGCATCCTTTGGTGATGCATCCCCACGCCATCTATAAATAGGAATGCTCCCGGTATTTTCTAATCATCGGAAATCAATCAAACTCTCTCTCTCATATCCCTTCTTTCTTACATTAGTTTCTTTCTTTCTAACATTGCTTCTAGTGTGTCCTAAGCCAAGACAAGGTGGTCTTCCTTAGGACAAAAGGATTAGAAGTGATTTTAGAAGGCTAAAGAAAAATAGAAAGGAAGGAAAGCAAGCCATTAGAGTTCTTTAGAAGAATTCTGCATTAAGGATTAAAAATCTTTGGAGCTAAAGTTTTGATCAAGTTTTCGTGTGGATCAGCATTGGAGGGCGGACACTTGGACGCCTCGTGAAGATTGTACACTTTGGATTAGCGTTTGAGGTATTCTACTAATTCTGCATTTATTTTATATCATTTGATTGTAATCATTAAGGTGATCTAGGCTTAAAGGGTTTCATGCACAGGGACTTTATTAAGAAATTTTTAAAATCCCTAGCTTCCGCTGCCCATTAAGACATGCTAGAACCCTACAGTGGTATCAGAGCAATCCTTAATTGGTTCAATCAAATAATAATACATGATGTATGATTATTAATTTACTATGAGATAGTAATGTCATATGCTTAGAGAAATGCTGAAATGTATGATTCATATATGATATGATATATAATAAAATGTCATGATATGAAATTTTCCATGTGAAGATATGTTGAAGCATGTTAATTAATTGCTTATGATTTATACATGCTATGAGATAGCCATGATGCATGATAGTTTATTTTAGACATGTTAAATATATGTTACAATTAAAGAATGTGCTACAGACTAGTAAGCCCTCAATAAAAATTATATTAAGTCATAGTGTTGAAAAACTTTAGGCTAACCCATTCTAGAACAATTAATCTAATTGGTGTCTAAGGAAAGCACTAAAGGTGGTTCTCTAATTAGGACCTTACTCTCTGAGTAAGGGGAGCCTCCCACCTGCTTACCTGGCCAATTGTTTGATTGCCTATTATGGATAAGCTTAATATTGATATAACACTATTGATAGCCTTCCTTCATGCCTCAACATTATTATGTCAAGATCCATGCTAGTTTGTTGTGCTAACACAAGGCTTGCTATGGGGACTGATTTTATATTGTCTTGGTGCATTAAATGCTTAAGGCATATTTTAATATATTGCTTTGTTGTGTAACCACAAGGGCAATATTATTCGAATATGACTATATGGAAATGAAGGGTTTGACTTAACTAAAACATTATTGTTTGTTGTGCTAACACAAGGCAATAAGTGTTTTAAGAGGACAAGATAAAGTTGAGAATTGCATGAGATGCAATTGGAAAGAGTTTCCTACCTTTGAACTCATAAGGGTTTGTTGTGTAACCACAAGGCTTTTTTGATGAATTAGGATCTCAACCCTACTAAGAAAAATTATATTTTCATGTTTATCATAGAAGAGGGCTATGATATTCGATAAAAATAGTAGAAGACAAATTAGATTAATGTCCTTATCTAGTTGCAAATATGTCATCATGATTGGTCTGCTTATGTTAGTTTTGTTCTTGCATATGTAGAATTATTAAATGGCTTCTTCACTTTCACTAAGAGACATCTTAGATGCCAACAAGTTGACCGGTTCAAACTATGTGGACTGGTTGCGAAATTTAAAGATAGTACTCACTCAAGAGAAAATTTTCTATATACTTGAAACCCCTGATCTTGGAGATCTAGGGGATGATGCTACAGAAGAGGAGGTTGCCACACATAAGATGTAGAAAAATGACAGTTTGACTGTCAAATGTATCATACTTGCCTCTATGAGCAATGAATTACAGAGGCAACATGAAAGCATGGACACTCAATCCATAATTCTCAATTTAAAAGAGTTGTATGGAGAACAAAGCAGGACTGTTAGGTATGAGATATCTAAGCAGTTGTTCCGTGCTAGAATGAATGAAAGAACTTCAGTGCAAAACCATGTTCTTATGGTTATAGACTTAATCACCAGATTAAGTCAATTAGGTTTTGCTATGGATAGTGAGCTTAGTCAGGATTTGATCCTGCAATCACTGCCTGATTCATTCTCTCAGTTTGTTGTGAACTTTCACATGAACAAGCTCAACACCTCCCTGCCCGAGCTGTTAAATATGCTCAAAATAACTGAAGGCCATATTAAGAAGGATAAAGGTCCACTCCTTCTTATAGATAGCACCTCTAAGAGGAAATCGGGAAATAAGGGTTCTAAGAAAAGATTGAACCCTAAGAGTAGCATCAAAAAGAAAAAAGGAAAGAAAAACTCCGGATCAAGTACCTATTTTCATTGCGGCAAAGCTGGCCACTGGAAAAGGAATTGCAAGAGTTTTCTTGCAAGTATGAAGACCGATGCAAGAGTTGCATCGAAAGGTATGTTTATGTTACATGCCAACTTGTCATTAAGTTCTTCAAATTCAAATTCATGGGTGTTGGATACTGGCTGTGGTTTTCACATTTGCAAATCTTTGCATGGACTACAGAAAATTAAAATTTTGAAGAAAGATGACTTCGAGCTATATGGCGCTAGGGGAGAGTCCATCCAGGCTGAAGCTGTTGGAACCTACAACTTGGAGTTGCCTTTGGGAGAGCTCCTACAATTAGAAGATTGTTATTATATGCCCAAAATTATTAGAAATGTAATTTCCATTCCTTTGTTGTTAAAGAAAGGCTTTGAAATTAATGGAAAGGGCAATGGTTGCTCTATTTATTTTTCTAATAAGCATCTTTGCAATGGCATTATGAAAAATGGTCTTCTTGTTTTATTACTTAATGACAATGTCTTTCATATTAATAAAAGCAATAAAAGAAAGAGAGAGGAAGTGAATAATACCCTCCTTTGGCATTGCCGACTTGGTCACATAAGTGAATCAAGAATCAACAAGTTATACAAAGAAGAGTTCTTTGATCCTTATGATTATGAATCATTAGGAACTTGTGAATCTTGTCTTATGGAAAAAATGACCAAGTCTCCATTCACTGGATATGGAGAAAAGGCAAGTGAGTTATTAGGACTTATACATACAGATGTATGTGGTCCTATGACAACTCCAGCTAGAGGTGGATACTCTTACTTCATCACATTCACTGATGATTTATCAAGGTTCGGATTTGTGTATCTTATGAAACATAAATCCGAAGCCTTTGATAAGTTTAAAAAGTATCAAAGTATGGTTGAAAAACAAACCGGAAAGTGTATTAAAATCCTTCGATCTGATCGAGGAGGTGAATACCTTTCTAGTGAGTTTTTAAATCATCTTAAAGAAAAGGGCATTCTCTCTGAATGGACATCTCCGTATATGCTACAATTAAATGGTGTAGCTGAACGGAGGAATCGTACTCTATTAGATATGGTAAGGTCCATGATGTGCTTTACAGATCTTCCTATTTCCTTCTGGGGTTATGCCTTAGAAACTGCTACATATGTGCTAAACAGGATACCTTCAAAATCTGTATCTAGTACTCCATATGAGATATGGAGAGGTACAAAGCCCAATCTTAAATATTTTAAAATATGGGGCTGCCAATCATATGTCAAAAGAAATTTTGGACATAAGCTAAGTGCTAGATCAGATAAATGTATATTTGCAGGTTATTCCAAAGAAAGTATTGGATATCTCTTCTATCACCCTACTGAACAAAAGGTATTTGTTAGTAGGCATGCCACCTTCTTAGAAAAGGAGTTTATCTTAGAAAAGGGCAGTGAAAGAAGAATTGAACTTAATGAAGTTCAAGACCTACAAATAGAAACATAAGAAATTCTTCAACCAGATGTACCCATAAATGAGGAACAACCACAACACACATCTCCTCTCCGAAGGTCAGATAGAGTGCGAAGAGCACCTGAGAGGTATGGGTTCATCATTGAGAATGATGAAGCCCACATTGTTCAGAATAATGATCCTCTGACCTATTCGGAAGCTGTCATGAGTAGTAGGCATGCCACATTGTTCTTTGATCCTTATGATTTTGAATCATTAGGAACTTGTGAATCTTGTCTTATGGAAAAAATGACCAAGTCTCCATTCACTGGATATGGAGAAAGAGCAAGTGAGTTATTAGGACTTGTGCATACATATGTATGTGGTCCTATGACAACTCCAGCTAGAGGTGGATACTCTTACTTCATCACATTCACTGATGATTTATCAAGGTTCAGATATGTGTATCTTATGAAACATAAATCCAAAGCTTTTGATAAGTTTAAAGAGTATCAAAGTATGGTTGAAAAACAAACTGGAAAGTGTATTAAAATCCTTCGATCTGATCGAGGAGGTGAATACCTTTCTAGTGAGTTTTTAAATCATCTTAAAGAAAAGGGTATTCTCTCTGAATGGACACCTCCGTATACGCCACAATTAAATGGTGTAGCTGAACGAAGGAATCGTACTTTATTAGATATGGTACGGTCCATGATGTGCTTAACAGATCTTCCTATTTTCTTCTGGGGTTTTGCCCAAGAAACTGCTGCACTTGTATTAAATAGGGTACCATCAAAATCTGTATCTAGTACTCCTTATGAGATATGGAGAGGAAAGAAGCCTAATCTTAAGTATCTTAAGATATGGGGCTGTAAAGCTTATGTCAAAAGAAATTTTGGACACAAACTAAGTGCTAGATCAGATAAATGTATTTTTGTAGGTTATCCTAAAGATAGTACAGGATACATCTTCTATCATCCTACCTAACAAAAGTTCTTTGTAGGTAGTGATAAGTGCTAAATAATGCATAAATTAATATCTTATTCATAGCACTTATCATTATTTTAATTCACATATTTTATAAATTCAACTAAAAAATTGTGTTACCTTCATCATTGCATTTTAATAAATTATTCGAGTTTTACTTATTTACTGATTAAGCTTAATGAATGCAGGTCGAGTCAAACTTATTTGGGATGAGCCCTGAACCCAAATCTATTGAGTTCAAACTCCCCTGTTCACTCCTTGCTAAGTCCATCCCACGTCAGCATGCAAGTCCCCTTCATTCCAAAGTATCTTCCACGTAATCCACCCGATGCTCAAAATAGAGTTCGTTCCCAACCGTCCAGGTCATCATACAAGCTTGCATTCCATCCTCCCCCGTGTCCAAAAGTCCTGCTCCCAGCCGAATCTATCAGCCTTCATCCCTTCCGTGTTTAAAGCCTCTACTCATCTCACGCATTCCCTTCCAGCAACTGCGTTGAAACATCAAATCTTCTTTCGATTATCATCCACGGATAAGTCTCCAGCTTCAACCGTGTTCATCTTCCCGAATCTCCCAACGTCCCTCGGAATCACATCCACGTTGATCATCTTCCAATTCTTCCGCTAGATCCCACGCTTATCCCGTTCGGATTGGTTCCATCTTCACGGGATAAACTCAAATCCCATCGCCCACGTTTGATCCTAGCCGCATCCGGATTAGAGCCGAGACCCATTCCATTATCCTCCGGATTCTCCCCAGCAGAACAAGAGATCATCCACGGATCATCACCTTCTTCTTGTTCTGGACTCTTTCCATTCACAAACAAAATCCCAAAATCCCCTGTTCCGCGTGAGAACCAGCAACCACCCTCTTCTTCCGGACTCCCAGCTTCTCCCGCGATGCATGCCAAGCAAATCATCCTTCCCACGTTTCTCTACCAAACAAAGCCCATCTGCATCCTCATCCCAACTCCATCATCTCGGATAAATCCCTGCTTCAAAACAGAGTCCGGATAAGCTCAAACTCAGCATCCGGATTAGCTTCATCCCGTTATGATCTTTTCTCCTCCACGTTGAACAGATCAGGCCATATCCCACGATCCTCGCATCCAGCATCTTCATCCCCTGGTCACCTCTCAGATTTGTCTCCTCCACGTTGAAAGCATCGGTTTGTTCCACTCATCCGAAGCGTCCACTATCCGCATGGAACCAAAATCATCCTTCCAGCAGAACAGAGGCCGAGTCATTCCATCCTTATCCCATGGCCAGCCGTTCCCAAGCTTCCTTTCAATCCGGATTAAGTCCAGTATCCATGGATAGAATCAAATCCAAGCTTCCCAGCATCCGGATAGACATCATCTCCCTTTGATTCAAGCATCCACTGTCTGCATGAGCTATCCAACCATTCACAAGCAACTGCATCCTTCTCGGCTTCGGAACAGGATCTCATCACCCATGCTTGAAGAAATGATCAGATCCCAGCCTCCGAAATCCTCTCAAATGCTTGCGTTCCAGCCGTTCTTCCGTTCTCAGCTGCTCAACCGAAGTTCAGCTCCATCAGCCACGGATAGACTCAAATCATCATCCGCAAGATAACTCCCACGTCCAAGGATCAAGGGATAGAAGTCATCTGCATTATCCCGCTTTTGTTCATCTTAATCCTTCATTCGGAACAGAGGAGAGAGGAGGAGATTGCAGCCTATAAAAGGAGGGAGCTTTACACGGAGGAAGGGCAAGCTTGGGTTACCAGCCAAATTCCCACAAAAATAAGAGGGAGAAAATTTTGGACATTTCGGGAATAACTTCCCATATGAAGAAATAATGAAGTCCACGTTCGTAGGGGAGTCGCCGGAGGAAGAGAAGGAAGGAATGGGAGCCTGCTGCTGTGCTGCTGCTGCCGTCCACCACTGCATGGAAGCCTAAGCTCTTCTCTAGGGCTGGAGGCAGCCCTAACAAAAGGATAAGGGTTTTGTATTTTTTTTATTTCTATTCTTGAGGTTATATGAACTTATTGTTTTTAATAGATATCTTCTTTTATCTCACGTTTAATTTCTGTGATTTTAAATGTGAAGTTTATACAATTGTTCTTCATGATCACTAAGTAAATATAAGATAGTTCATGCGTAAGGAAGATGTGGTGTGCTACCACCTTAGATTAGGGTAGACATTTCGTGCCAACTGAAGATGGATTATTCTCAAATTGCTTTTATGAATTTCTATTTAAATGCTTATTAGGCTTATAGCCAATTTGCATGTTAATCCAAGAATAAATTAAAATACAATTAATCCTTGTTCCGATGTTAGTGGTGAATTTCTTGTCCTAGATTTTTTCAAACTGATATCATTTTAATTGCATTTCTTATTAAATTGCTTAGTTTAATAGTCTTCATAAATTTTTTTTTTAAATATTTTTAAGAAAACAACTGTACCCCAGTTCCTGTGGATCGATATCCGTAATCACTATTCTACCAGATACGTGCTATTGCGTGATCTTTAAAGTTGACTATCAATTTTTGGTGCCATTGCCGGGGATTGCTAGCATAGTTGTTTTTCTTTTCATAAATTAAACTTTCAAATATATATATATATCTAAAATAAAATAAAAATATTTTCTATTTTTACTTTACTTATCTCCTTTTTCTCTTTTACTAATTTTTGATTTTTTCTCTTTGCATTATTTGATCAGGAATCGAAGAGAAAGTCTGGGACGATCAAAAAGGATATTACTGAAAAAGGAATACTGTAGAGGTTTGCCTAAAAATAATAAAAAAAAATTGCTGGGAAAATTTCCTTTGGTAACCTCTAAACCTTTCTTATTTAAATTGATTCCCAGTTTGCTTAAAATTTTGTGGTGATTGTTTGATTTTAATTTCAATAAAAGTGTGAATGCATGCTTGATACACATACACCAATTAATCCACACATAGTAAGGACAATCACCCCAACAAGATAAGAACTGAATTTCATCACCAGATTCTTGCCCAAATTAGGTGAATCAATTCTCACATAGCTATCACTTTAATTAAAATCAATTAGACGTTGGTCCTTAGGGACATTCGAGCTCAATAGGACGAAAATCACCGAAAGTTGCACCAATTTCGCTCTATGGCTCAGTTGATGTCTAGGCAAGCTTTGTCCCTATAAGGAAAACAGTTCATCTTTTTGAAGCAAGTGGTTTTTAAGTGGAACCTTTGCGAACGCATCGTCACCCCCTACTTACCTGGGAGCTTACCTGGTCAACTCAGTTCGTTAGACCAGATTGGAGGCTTAGGTGCCCTCTTCAAACCAGTTAGGAGCTGTCTATTGATTTTAGGGCAAACACAAGGATTTGATGTGTTCTTCTTTTATGCATGCTTGACTGCACTGACTGATCAGAAGAGCTTTAGTGTATGCTAGGGTGTCGTTCCAGATCTCCTGAATTAGTACCTTGTGACCCTGAAATAGAGCAGTCTATTAGAGCCCTTCGAGCTGAAATCCGCATCTATAGAACCATAGGATCTGCTTAGGGGTGGCAATCGGATCGGGTCGGACATAAACAGGTCGGGTCAGATTCAGGTCGGGTCAGAAAATAATAGATCTGAACCCGACCTATTTATTAAACAGGTCAAGAATTACAACCTGAACCCGACCTGTTTAATAAACAGGTAACCCGACTCGACCCGTTTAACCTGTTTAATAAAATAGGTAATCTGTTTACCCGATCCGATCCATTTAACCTATTTAGCCCAACCCGACCCGACCTGTTTAATCAGTTTAATTAAAAATTTCTTCAGATCTCATACTACATCGAAGAAGCACCAAAAAGAAACCTTGGGAGAAAGAAAAACATAGACTCTGGAGCTTGTTCTGTTTCAAGAACACATCAAGTTACAATTTTTTTTTCCAAAAAATATGAAACAAAAAATCTAGATTTCTAACCCCGATCAAAGTACAAAAAAATGAGTTTCAGAAGAAAAAAAAAACCCACCTTCAGACCGACTCAGTCCTCTTCCTGTGGTCTCCTCTGGCGCTCAATCCCACCCGTGTGATCTCTCTTTCCCTCTCTTGCTCTTTCACTGCATCACCATCATGGTCGTCGCTGCTGCTGCTGTTGCTTCCACTATTCTGAGGGTCGCCCCAGTCTCTGACCCTCCTACCCTCCACCAGCATGGTGACGGGCCCTGCCCTACCCTCTGCGGCCATGGCCATGGCGACCATGAAGTTCATGAGGATGTCCTCGTAGTTGCACTGGCGACGGAGGGGAGGGAGGCATAGCCAACAGCGAGATAGAACAGAAGCAAGCGCAAAAAAACCAAGATTTTTAATCACAAAATCAGAACAAAGACGAAGATAGAACAGAAGCAAGAAAGCCCCGATCAAAGTACGAAAAAATAATTTTCAGAAAGAAAAAAAAACCCACCCTTAGAGCATTAACAAGGCCGGCCCGGTCCTCTGCGCTCAGATCTACGCATCAACAAACACCAGGAAGAGGAACAGAAATCAAAAAATTAAAAGAAATAAAGAAAGAGAGATCCGAAGGAAATAGCGGAGGGGAAAGGAAACCGGGAGTGGTAGTGGGGAGAGCGGAACCGAGATCAGATAGATTGAGGCTGTCTTCTTGCTTGTCGTTGCTCATCGTCACCTCCGCCGAGATGTGAGAAAGAGTAAAACCCTAGAGAGAGACAGAAGGATTGGGGAGCGAGGGGAAAGGGTGAATAGGAATTAGGAAGGACTGGAGTTATCATAGCCGGGAACCCAGACGCCATGGTTTTGCAAAGATCACGGACCAAGGGATGATCCAGATCCTTGGAGGAGATCTAGAGTTAGGGTTTCATACCTCTTAGTCTTCGGATTCGGCCGTAGAGAAGCTCGTAGAGGAGGATGCGGTGCTGCCATGGGACTGTGGGAGTGGCCGGCGGTGACCTTGTGGGCGACGTACTCGTGGGTGCAGATGAAGGAGCAGGACCGGGCGGCGACCGGCTCGGCAATGAATCGGCGGAGGGGAGGGAAGGGGCCGGCTTGCGGGGGCGGAAAAGGCGGTCGGGGAGGCAGGAGGGGTCGTCGGCGCCGTCGGAGGGGTCGGAGGCGGCGGGCTCGAGGGTGGGGGAGGAGGTGGACTGGAGGGAGAGCCGGAGAGGTCGAAATGTCGAGCCAAAAAAAAAAGAAAAGAGGGCACCGGTGCCCTAAGGACCTGTGGGGATAATATTTTAAATGGGTGATGGTCCTTGTGGGCCTGTGGCTCTTGTCCAACTCAACCCATATATTAAACATGTTATTAAACGGGTTATACAGGTTAAACGGGTCAGATATCTTAAACCTGTATCCGACCCAATTAATAAACAGGTTAAACGGGTCAACCTGTTTATGACCCGAACCTGTTTAGGCCAAACCCAAACCTGTTTATGGCGGGTCGAACATGGGTCGGGTTGGCGGGTCGGGTCATATTTATCGAGATGGCTGAAGAACAACCCAAGCTGTTAAAGGAGTACTTTACTCCTTCCATTTATACCTCTCCATCTTGTATTCGACTACCTGATACCACTGCTGCAGTACAGTTTGAAATTAAGTCTAGTATCATCCAAATGCTTCCCTCTTTTTATGGACTCAATAATGAAGACCCATACAAACATTTAGATGAGTTCTTTGAGATTTGCACCACTGTCAAAATTCAGAACTTCACTAATGATGCTCTGAAACTTAGGTTGTTCCCTTTCTCCCTTAAGGATAGAGCTAAGCAGTGGCTCCATTCATTAGAAGCTAATTCCATTCTTTCATGGGCCCAAATGCAACATGAATTTCTAAAAAAATATTTTCCCATAGGAAGAACGAACCAATTTAGGCATGCTATCACGAGCTTCTCCCAGTCTGACGGAGAAGAATTTCATGAAACTTGGAAAAAATTTAGAGATTTACTCCGAAAATTCCTGCATCATCAAATACCCAAATGGCAACTAGTGCAATGCTTTTATGACGGGTTGTCTGAATGAAATCGTCAAATGATTGATGCTTCTTGTGGGGGAACTTTCATGCTTAAGAGTGAGCATGAGGCATGGCAGTTGTTTGAAAACCTCAATGAAAATTTCCTCCACCATGCCTCCTCCGCTCGTCAAGCACCCCCGAGTTCTCAAAGAAAAGGAACCATATATGAAGTTAGCCAGTCCATAGGTCTATCTGACAAAGTAGATGCACTATCCTGCAAGTTAGACCAGCTAATGTCTAGAGAACAGCTTCCAAACTTTTTCCAAGCACAAGTGTGTGCTCTCTGTACTAGTCCATCTCATACTGTTTTTGAGTGCCCTTCGGCAGCACAATTCCCTGAATTTGTGCAAGAACAAGTAAATGCTGCCCAAACGCAATCCTGACCCGGTAATGATCCATATTCTACCACTTACAACCCGGGATGGCGCAACCATCCGAATTTCTCTTGGAAGCAGCAGACTCTCAATACTTCCCAACCTTATTCCCAAAACTTTCAACCATTCCAGAATGTTCATCCGAACCGTCCTCCTACTCACTATTCACAATTTCAACATGTCCCTCCTCCAGCACCCCAAAGAGATATGGCTTTTGAGCAAAAAGTTTTGACTGCTCTTCAAGGACTCGAAGCCAATACACAATTGTTGCACTCCCACACCCAGTCTATTGCCAAATTAGAAACCCAGCTAGGGCAGCTAGCGAGTGCACTAAATAAAAGAGAGGAAGACAAGCTTCTGATAGTCAACTTTAAAGACCACGCAATAGCACGTATCTAGTAGGATAGTGATTACGGGTATCGATCCACAGGGATCGGGGTATAGTTATTTTTCTTAAAAATAAAAATATTTAAAAGGATGAATTTGTGAAGACTATTAAACTAAGCAATTTAATAAAAAAAAATGTAATTAAAGGGATATCAGTTTAGGAGAACCTAGGGTAAGGAATTCACCACTAACATCGGAATAAGGATTAATTATATTTTTAATTTATTCTTGGATTATTATGCAAATTGGCTACAAGCTTAATAAGCATTCGAATAAAATTTCATAGAAGTAATTTAAGCATAATCCATCTTCAGTTGGCATAAAATGTCTACCCTAATCTAAGGTGGCAGCACATCGCATCTTTCCTAAGCATGGACTATCTTATTTTAACTTCAATGATCATGAAGAATAGTTGTACGAACATCATACTTAAAATTACAGAAATTAAATATGATTCAAGAGAAGATATTTATTAAAAACAATAAGTCCATACAACTCCAAGAATATAAAATAAAATATAAAACCTGTGTCCCTTTATTAGGGTTGCATCCAGCCCTAGTGAAAAGCTTAGGCTTCCATGCAATGGTGAACGGCAGCAGCAGCACAGCAGCAGGCTTCCATTTCTATCACGACCGGCTTCCTCTGCCTCAGCACTTCATTTTTTTCTTTCTTGTGAGAGGGCATTCCCAAAAAGACCCAAACTCTTCTCTCTCCTGTTATTTCATCTTCTTCCGTGGGAACTTCACCTGTGAACCCGAGCTTGCCTTCCTCCCGGTTGGAAAAAGGAGGAATGGGAGCAGTCCCCGATGGGAAAGAAGGAATAAAGGGATCAGCCCCCTCCCCTGGTGGGGAAGAGGAGGAATGCCCCAAGCCTTCATGTTCGACTTCCTTTTATAGCCTGCATCCCCCCCCTCTCCTCCTCTGTTTATGATCCTCCGAGTGGGAAGATAAGGATGACCGGAAGTGGGATAAGGTGGATGGCTCGCGAACGGTTGATTGCTGCGAGATTATCCGTGATAAGCTGTTATTCTGATCCGTGATGAAAAGGAGATGAGCTGCATCTGCTGGGAGAACGCGGAGAAAATCTCGGATGCGGAAGGAGCTGGAAGGAAATGGTTCTGGAATTTCGGGATGCAGGGGACTATGCTCACGGCTGAAGCATGGGAAAACAGTGGGTTTGAGAGGATCTCGGAGGGGAAGAATAACATGGAATTCGGAAGAGATGAAGCTGGGACGGCTGGCAGTTGGGATGCGAATGGATCACAGAGGAAGTGGATGGGATGAATCCGGAAGTTGGGATGAATCAAGGGGAGTTCGGCTGAGGTTGGTTCCGAAATAGGGGAAGAGGATGCAAGGGATTTGTTCTGAAGAGGAGATAAGGATGGAATGATGGATTTGAATGGGATTGGCTGCGGATGTTCGGGATTAATCCGGGAGTTTGGATGAAGCTCACGGCTGGGAACAGATTCTGTTTTGAGGATGCTGGGATGATTCGGATGAAGATAAAATGAGCTGGGAACGAGGACGGGGATGCATGATTGATGCCCACGGCTGAAGATGCGGGATGATGCAGTTAATCACGGATGGGATGAGCGTGGAAGGAAGAAGCTGGCTTGGTTCTTATCCGAAATGCTATCGGGATACTCGGACGCGGTGAATGGAGTTGATCCGTGGGATATTGGGAAAGATGTGGAGGAGGGAACGCAGACGGGATGAAGGTTGGCTTGATTCGGAAGAGAAAATATGGGAGACATTCTTTGCAATCAGTTCGGATGTTGCAGACGCTGATAAGATTCTTACTCTGTTCCGAAGCAAGAAAAATGTTCATGGATAAGAACGGGAAGGCTGGTAGAGTTGATCCGGAACGGGAAAGATGCAGAGGAGGAGGAGAGTTGGATTCGGGATGAGCATGGGATTGTTGCGGATGCAATGGATACAGATAGCGAGCTCTTCCGTGATGCTCGGGGAGAAAGATTTGCTCGGAAAAACAGGGGGTTCTTTGGTCGGGTGATCCCATGCGAATGTAGAGACGGAGATGATTCGTGGATTTGGTTGTTTGGAATCCTTACTGGGTTCGGATAATGAAGAGGTCCGTGGATCTTGGCTGGGCGTGGAAGAAGTTTGGGATCCGGTCGTGAAAGAAGGGAATGGCTGGGATATGAATGGGTTTGGGTGTGGGGTTTTGAGTGGCTGATCACAAATGGGATGATTGCTAATCTACAATCGTGGTATGGGTTCAAGTAGTGCATTGTGGAGATGATGAAACTAATCTTGAGAGGTTGAACTTAATTGGATGTGGGAGAAACTAAACGACAGTGGATGACTTGGGAATTATCGGACTGGACCTACACACATTAAGCTTAATCAGTAAATAAATAAGTAAAACTCCAATTACCTTTAATAATTTATTAAAATGCAGTGATGAAGATAACACATTTTTTTAATTAAATTTATAAAATATATGTATTAAAATAATAATAAGTGCTATGAAAAAGATATTAATTCATGCATTATTTAGCACTTATCACATCCCCAAACCTATATTTTGCTAGTCCTCGAGCAGAATAAAAACTAACTCACTTTCGCAGGAATCGCGATTGCATTTACCGTATGTAATAAGGCTTTAAACCCCTAGGTGGCCCTAGTGGACGAGTTTTGTCTCGTGAGGGTTTCCGGCTCAGATACCCACAAACTGTTGTCTTTACCCAAAGAGTTTATTGTTTTATAAAATCTAATTTTAAATGCATAAGTGCCAAGAATTTCAAAAGCACACAAAGTATTAATTACTAAGTCAGCCCAAATTCTAGGTCAGTATGCAACTTAAGTTGAAGTTATTAAGTTTCCGTTAGAGAGTTGTAAGGCTTATTTATACTTGGGTGCTCGGTGATATATGGACCATACACAAGCTAAGGCTTTAGATTCCCCAAAATACTGCTAAAGCTAGTAGGTTCCAAGAATTGGTCAGATAAGACCTATTCACTGATTCAAAATCATCCTATCTTGCAGGATTTCGAGAGTTGTGGATGTTTACTTTAATACCTCATGGGCTTTATCTGTAATATTCCAGTTTACCCGAATTTTTACAACGACGACTTTCACACTATCATCTTTTTCAAGGTCAATATTATTTTCTCTTTCTTTTTCTTTTTTTTATGCACTTTTACTCTTGTAATGATTCCTCCGTGTAACGAGCATTCAATCAACACTCCCACACCAGATGGCATAAGGTGTTGGGCATCAAGACTCCCCTACGGACCTATGCTCGGGTTCATCATCACAAGCCCGCTGACCTTTGACAATAGGTAGCCCTTTTCGATGTACCTGACTAAATTCACTCTTTCTTTTTTTTCTATATTTTTTTTATTAATTTTTTATTTTTTTTATTTTTTGAGATAAAAGCGAATTAGATAAGTATGATTCATCAGGACTCAAGGTTGCTACCAGACTTAACAACATAATGTTGAACCTAACTCTTAGAAGTGTAGGCCATGTGTGTTGTGAAATTCCAAAGTAAAAATTATCTTACAACTCGCTAAAAAAACTTTTAATAAAAAGAACTCAAATTGACTTACTCCTGACTAGTTATTGGGCTTTTTTATATTTTATATACTTTGTATGTTTATCATTTCAGCACTAAAGCATAGAAATTAGTTTTTTTTTTTGAGATAAACTTATTTAAAAATACAAAAATGTGATTTTTTTTTTTTAAAAAATTTGAATTCTATACCTCCAACCTAGACCAGACATTGTCCTCAATATTTTTTTTTGAATAATATTATATTATTATTATTATTTTATTTTTATTGTTTTTTTATTACTTTTATTTTGGACGAAAATATGATGCATTTGGAGGATAGAAGCATTTTACCTTAATTGCATCAGTAATATGAGGACTCCTGAAAAATACGATAAATGTGCAAAAATAACATATGAGAATTGGGTTGCCTCCCAACAAGCGCTAAGTTTAACGTCTTCAGCCAGACGCAGCGCATCCTTATCAAATCATACCGGATTATGCCGAGTTCTCTAAGAAAGAAAATTTATGGGAGACTGATTGTCGGGCAAGAAGTTGACTGCTTCTATGGCCTTGTCAATATCAAAGTCAAAATGGGCCAAGCATGCAGTAAAAGAAAAACACATCAATTCCTTATATTTACCCTAAAATCACTAGACAGCTCCTAACTGGTTTGAAGAGGGCACCTAAGCCTCCAATCCAGTCTAATGAACTGAGTTGACCAGGTAAGCTCCCAGGTAAGTGGGGGGTCACGATGCGTTGCAAAGGTCCCACTTAAAAACCACTTGCCTCGAACAGATGAACTGTCTTCCTTAAAGGGACAAAGCTTGCCTAGACATCAACTGAGCCATAGAGCGAAATTGGTGCAACTTTCGGTGATCTTCGTTCTACTGAGCTCGAATGTCCCTAGGGTTCAACGTCTAATTGATTTTAATTAAAGTGGTAACTATGTGAGAATTGATTCACCTAATTTGGGCAAGAATCTGGTGATGAAATCCAGTTCTTATCTTGTTGGGATGATTGCCCTTACTATGTGCGGATTAATTGATGTATGTGTATCAAGCATGCATTCACACTTTTACTAAAATTAAAATCAAACAATCACCACAAAATTTCAGGCTAATTGGGAATCAATTTAAATAAGAAAGGTTTAGATGTTACCAAAAAGAATTTCCCTAGCAATTTTTTTTTTAAAAGCAAACCTCTACAGCATTCCTTTTTCAGCCGTTCCCTTTTTGATCATCCCAGACTTCCTCTTCGATTCCTGATCAAATAAAAATCAAAAATTAGTAAGAGAGAGAAAGGAGATAAGAAAAGTAACAAAAATAGAAAATATTTTTATTTTATTTTAGATATATATATTTTTTGAAAGTTTTTTTTTTGAAAGTTTTTTTTAATGAAAAGAAAAACAACTATGCTAACAATCCCCGGCAACGGCGCCAAAAATTGATAGTCAACTTTAAAGACCACGCAATAGCACGTATCCAGTAGGATAGTGATTACGGATATCGATCCACGAGGATTGGGGTATAGTTGTTTTTCTTAAAAATAAAAATATTTAAAAGGATGAATTTGTGAAAACTATTAAACTAAGCAATTTAATAAAAGAAAATGCAATTAAAGGGATATCAGTTTAGGAGAACCTAGGGTAAGAAATTCACCACTAACATCGGAATAAGGATTAATTATATTTTTAATTTATTCTTAGATTATTATGCAAATTGCTACAAGCCTAATAAGCATTCGAATAAAATTTCACAGAAGTAATTTAAGCATAATCCATCTTCAGTTGGAATGAAATGTCTACCCTAATCTAAGGTGGCAGCACATCGCATCTTCCCTAAGCATGGACTATCTTATTTTAACTTCAATGATCATGAAGAACAGTTGTACGAACATCATACTTAAAATCACAGAAATTAAATATGATTCAAGAGAAGATATTCATTAAAAACAATAAGTCCATACAACTCCAAGAATATAAAATAAAATATAAAACCCGTGTCCCTTTATTAGGGTTGCATCCAGCCCTAGTGAAAAGCTTAGGCTTCCATGCAATGGTGAACGGCAGCAGCAGCACAGCAGCAGGCTCCCATTTCTATCACGACCGGCTTCCTCTGCCTCAGCAATTCATTTTTTTCTTTCTTGTGAGAGGGCATTCCCAAAAAGACCCAAACTCTTCTCTCTCCTGTTATTTCATCTTCTTCCGTGGGAACTTCACCTGTGAACCCGAGCTTGCCTTCCTCCCGGTTGGAAAAAGGAGGAATGAGCAGTCCCCGGTGGGAAAGAAGGAATAAAGGGATCAGCCCCCTCCCCTAGTGGGGAAGAGGAGGAATGCCCCAAGCCTTCATGTTCGACTTCCTTTTATAGCCTGCATCCCCCCCCTCTCCTCCTCTGTTTATGATCTTCCGAGTGGGAAGATAAGGATGACCGGAAGTGGGATAAGGTGGATGGCTCGCGAACGGTTGATTGCTGCGAGATTATCCGTGATAAGCTGTTATTCTGATCTGTGATGAAAAGGAGATGAGCTGCATCTGCTGGAAGAACGCGGAGAAAATCTCGGATGCGGAAGGAGCTGGAAGGAAATGGTTCTGGAATTTCGGGATGCAGGGGACTATGCTCACGGCTGAAGCATGGGAAAACAGTGGGTTTGAGAGGATATCGGAGGGGAAGAATAACATGGAATTCGGAAGAGATGAAGCTGGGACGGCTGGCAGTTGGGATGCGAATGGATCACAGAGGAAGTGGATGGGATGAATTCGGAAGTTGGGATGAATCAAGGGGAGTTCGGCTGAGGTTGGTTCCGAAACAGGGGAAGAAGATGCAAGGGATTTGTTCTGAAGAGGAGATAAGGATGGAATGATGGATTTGAATGGGATTGGCTGCGGATGTTCGGGATTAATCCGGGAGTTTGGATGAAGCTCACGGCTGGGAACAGATTCTGTTTTGAGGATGCTGGGATGATTCGGATGAAGATAAAATGAGCTGGGAACGAGGACGGGGATGCATGATTGATGCCCACGGCTGAAGATGCGGGATGATGCAGTTAATCACGGATGGGATGAACGTGGAAGGAAGAAGCTGGCTTGGTTCTTATCCGGAATGCTATCGGGATACTCGAACGCGGTGAATGGAGTTGATCCGTGGGATATTGGGAAAGATGTGGAGGAGTGAACGCAGACGGGATGAAGGTTGGCTTGATTCGGAAGAGAAAATATGGGAGACATTCTTTGCAATCAGTTCGGATGTTGCAGACGTTGATAAGATTCTTACTCTGTTCCGAAGCAAGGAAAATGTTCATGGATAAGAACGGGAAGGCTGGTAGAGTTGATCCGGAACGGGAAAGATGCAGAGGAGGAGGAGAGTTGGATTCGGGATGAGCATGGGATTGTTGCGGATGCAATGGATACAGATAGCGAGCTCTTCCGTGATGCTCGGGGAGAAAGATTTGCTCGGAAAAACAGGGGGTTCTTTGGTCGGGTGATCCCATGCGAATGTAGAGACGGAGATGATTCGTGGATTTGGTTGTTTGGAATCCTTACTAGGTTCGGATAATGAAGAGGTCCGTGGATCTTGGCTGGGCGTGGAAGAAGTTTGGGATCCGGTCGTGAAAGAAGGGAATGGCTGGGATATGAATGGGTTTGGGTGTGGGGTTTTGAGTGGCTGATCACAAATAGGATGATTGCTAATCTACAATCGTGGTATGGGTTCAAGTAGTGCATTGTGGAGATGATGAAACTAATCTTGAGAGGTTGAACTTAATTGGATGTGGGAGAAACTAAACTGTTACGGGGGAACTAAGCCGCCATGCTCCACGTGACCGGCACGCGCGCCCATGAAGACTACGGCTATCCTTTGATCCAGCAATCCGACCCCGAGTCGGACATCTTCGGCTCCACAGCCCGACCTCGAGTCGGCTGCCCTTCGATTCAGCAATCCGACCCCGAGTCGGACATCTTCGGCTCCACAGCCCGACCTCGAGTCGGCTGCCCTTCGATCCAGCAGTCCGGCCCCGAGTCGGACATCTTCGGCTTCGCAGCCCGACCCCGAGTCGGCTGCCCCTTAATCTAGCAATCCGACCCCAAGTCGGATGTCCTCAGCAACGCAGCCCGACCCCGAGTCGGCTGCCCCCTGATCCAGCACTCCCACCCCGAGTCGGAGATCTCTTGATAACGACAGGCTGCTTCCCAGAGGCACGCCGAGGCCTCCTGCTCCACTACTCCCTGCAACGGCTGTATCCGATGCTGTTCCACGATCTCCTGTATCAACCGTACAAAGCGGAACTCCACTACGCCCTGTCATGGCCGTACCCAGCGCTGCTCCACGACGCCCTGTAACGGCCATGTCAGTGGCCACTCCATCGCGCCCCACGATGACAAACCCCCCTGAGAGACCCCCCAGCCAGGTATATATGCGGCTGGGGGGAGAAGGGGGGGTAAGGAATATCTTCCAGAGCACTCTCTTGCTTGCTATTATCATCTCTCCTCCTCCTCCAATCTCCTCTGACTTGATCGTCGGAGGGCCCCCACTACCCCAGTGGTGGTGCGAGGCTTGCTTGCAGGTTTTCCGGTGGAAGGTGGAGCGTAACCAACACCAACCAAGACAACTCAGACGGAACCCCGTTCACACCGCTGTGTCAATCGTTCTCGGTTTGGACCACCAGCAACAGTTGGCGCTAGAAGGAGTGCCTGATCTCAGAGCGATCGTAATGGCACGGCGAGGTGGTCGTGGAGCTTCCAATGCCTCCGGTCGCGGGGCCTCTCGCGCCTCCGGCCGGGAGGCCGCTGCGTCTCCAACACATTCTCAGCAACACTCCACCGTTCCACCCCCGATTCAGATGGTCGAAGCCGCTCAGTTCGACCAGTTAGCCCAGCAGGTCCGCACCCTCGCGGAGGCGGTGCAGAACCTGCAGGGTGTGATGTCTCGGGCGCCACAGCGGGCCCAGGAGCCGCTGCTCCCTGAGCGCTCACCTGTCCTCCTTAACCCGCGCTCCTTCCTCTCCCATGGGGAGGAGCGCCGGCGCGAGGAAGATTCTCGAGCACGGTCCATTCTGCCGGGACCGTCCCATCGAAGCTGCGCGGGGTACAAGAGGCGGGCCCGGGCGCGTTCCCAGACCCCCCAGTCCTCAAGGAACCCGCGCTCCAGTCGGTCCCCCTCTCGGTGCTCCATGTCTCCCACCCATCGGTCGCGCTCCCTGGACCGGCGGGTGGACGATCTCCACCGACAACTCCAGGTCCTGAAGGGCCACTCTAAAGATCCCTTCGCCGACTTGGAGATCTCCTCCCAACCGGCGCTTGCCTCGAGGATCCTGCGGACCCCAAATCCGCCGGGATTCAAAATGCCGGCGATCGAGCCCTATGACGGGGCGGCGGACCCGCGGGATCACGTGGAGAGTTTTAGGACTCTTATGCTCCTCCATGGAGCATCAGATCCTCTCCTCTGCAAGGCCTTCCCGGCGACCCTCCGTGGCCCAGCCAGGGCGTGGTTCGCCGGCCTGGAGGCTGACTCTATCCAGTCCTTTGACCAGTTCACTCGCCTCTTCATCAGCCATTTCGCCGTCAGTAGCCGGCGGCGATTGGTTTCCGACTCCCTCTTTGATGTCCGGCAAAACGAGGGAGAAAGCCTGCGGGATTACCTTACCCGCTTCAACAAGGCTTCATTGGAGGTCCGGAACCTGAGCCAGGAGGTGGCTCTCTCAGCCCTGAAGCGTGGCTTCCGGAAGGGCAGACTCACCTTCTCCCTGGACAAACGCCTGCCGCGGAGCTTCCCGGAGCTATTGTCTCGGGCGAACCAGTATGCAGACGCCGAGGAGGCAGCCGCCCACCGGAACAAGGAGGCCGCCGAGGCCCCTCTAAAGCTCGGGAAGAAAAGGCGAAAAGAGGCACCCCAGAGGAGGAGCCCGACGCCTCAACATCGGCGCAGAAGCCCGTCACCGGCGAGGAACCACGGCGCCCCACGCCCTCGTTCTCCGCACCGACGCTTCAACCGGTACACCCCACTCCTGCCCCCCCGGGCCCAGATCCTTATGGAGGTCAAGGGGCGGGAGAACCTCCAGGTCCCGAGGCAGATGAAGAAAATCCCTGGGAGGAGGCCCTCTCGAGCGTACTGTGAGTACCACCGAGACCACGGCCACGACACCGAAGACTGCTTCCAGCTTCGGGACGAGATCGAGGCTCTCATCCGCCGAGGGCGTCTCGGTCGATATGTAAACGACCGACGTCCCCCCGCAGACCCGCGTCCGGCCGACCCGGCCCCTCAGGAGCCTCGGGAGCAGAATCGACCCGTCGCGGGCGTGATCCACACCATCACTGGGGGCTGCTCTCGGCCCGTGAGGAACGCAGGGGGCTCGGTGGAAGCATCAGGGGTGGCCGTCGCGAAGAGGCAGCGGGTCGGAAATGTAATCACTTTTTGTGATGAGGATGTAAAGGGGGTTCAGACCCCCCATGATGATGCCATGGTGATCTCCCTCACTATGGCGAACTATGATGTAAGGCGTGTTCTTGTGGATAGTGGAAGCTCAGCTGATATTTTGTTTTACGAGGCCTTCCAAAAGATGAGCTTGTCCCGACAAGTGTTGCACAAAACATCCACCCCCCTCATAGGATTCACTGGAGACGCTATCTCGACCGAAGGTGTCATTGAGCTGCCTGTGACTGCGGGCGTTGCACCCGCAGAAGCCACGGTGCGGCTCGGGTTCTTGGTCGTCCGTGTTCCCTCGGCCTACAACGCTATCCTCGGACGACCCGGACTGAACGCCCTTCGCGCGGTAGTCTCTACATACCATTTGCTAATGCGGTTCCCCACGGCGGCCGGGATTGGAGAGGTCCGAGGTGACCAACCGACCGCACGGCAATGTTTCCTAGCAACTCTCAAAGGGAAGAAGCCCGTGGAGGCCCTAAGCGTCGAGTCCCTTGACGCCAGAGACGAGGTGGCTTTGCGGCACGGGGAGCCGGCCGAGGGTGTGATCGAAGTTCCCCTTGAAGAGGGTCGCCCGGACCGTACGGTCCGGGTCGGTGCCAACCTCGACTCGGAAGCTCGGCTCAGGTTAGTGGAATTCCTCCGAGCCAATGCTGATGTATTTGCCTGGTCGGCGGCCGATGTACCTGGGATCGACCCGGAGGTCATTTCTCACGCCCTCAACGTCGACCCGACCCACCGACCAGTAAAGCAGAAGAAGAGACACTGTGCCCCGGATCGGATCCGGGTGGTCGACCAGGAGGTAGACAAGCTCTTGGAGGCAGGATTCATAAGGGAGGTCAGCTACCCCGAATGGCTGGCAAATGTCGTACTTGTCCGGAAGGCGAGCAGAAAGTGGAGGATGTGCGTCGACTACACCGACCTGAACAAGGCATGCCCCAAGGATAGCTTTCCGCTTCCGCGGATAGACCAACTGGTCGACGCGACTTCCGGATATCAGCTGCTGTCTTTCATGGACGCCTTCTCCGGCTACAACCAGATAATGATGGCTCCACAGGATGAGGAGAAAACTGCCTTTATAACAGACCGGGGGCTGTACTGTTACAAGGTAATGCCCTTCGGTCTGAAGAATGCTGGCGCCACTTACCAGTGCCTCGTCAACAAAATCTTCAAAGGGCAAATCGGCCGGAACATGGAGGTGTACGTGGACGATATGCTGGTGAAGAGCCGCCATGCAGACCAGCACATCGCGGATCTGGAGGAGACTTTTGCCACCCTGCGGAAGTTTCGCATGAAGCTGAACCCAGCGAAGTGCGCCTTTGGCGCTTCGGCCGGGAGGTTCCTCGGTTTCATTGTCAACCAGCGGGGGATTGAGGCCAACCCGGACAAAATCAAGGCCATCCAAGATATGTCCCCTCCGACCAAAGTGAAGGAGGTTCAGGAGCTCGCCGGAAGGGTCGCCGCGCTCGGGCGATTTGTGGCAAAATCGGCCGAACGCTGCCAACCGTTCTTCAAGGTGTTGAAGCGCCCGAAAGACTTCCTTTGGACGGCCGAATGTCAAGTGGCATTCGACCAACTCAAGGAGTACTTGGCGTCTCCTCCCCTGCTGTCCAAGCCGCAAGAGGGGGAGATGCTCTACCTCTATCTGGCGGTCTCCCCAACTGCAGTCAGCGCAGTACTGGTTCGGGAAGAGGCAAAGCTCCAGAAGCCTGTGTACTACATCAGCCGGGTCCTACGGGATGCCGAGACGCGGTATACGAAGGCGGAAAAGATCGCCTTCGCGCTGCTCACCGCGGCCAGGAGGCTTCGCCCCTATTTCCAGGCTCATCCTGTCACCCTCTTGACCGATCAACCACTGCGGCAGATCCTCAGCAATCCTGAGAATGCGGGACGGCTGGTGAAGTGGGCAGTAGAACTTGGTGAGTTCAACATCCGGTACCAGCCCCGACCCGCCATCAAGGCCCAGGTGCTCGCGGACTTCCTCGCTGAGTGCACTGTGCAGGAGGCGGAACCTAGGCCGCCGGAAACACCCAGCCTCGACCTCCCAATCTGGACGCTTCACATTGATGGGTCGTCGAACCCCGAAGGTGGAGGGGCCGGGCTGGTCCTTACCAGTCTCGATGGAGTGATAGCCGAGTATGCCTTGAGGTTCGGATTTCCAGTGACCAACAACGAGGCGGAATACGAGGCCCTAGTCACAGGACTCAAACTCACCAAGGAGCTCGGCATCCGGCGTTTGAAGGTCTTCACCGACTCCCAGCTGGTGGTCGGGCAGGTCCGAGGGGAGTTCGAGGCTCGGAGCCCGACCATGCAGAGCTATGTCTGGAAGGTGCAAGCACTCATTCCCGACCTCGGCAGTGTTGACATTCAGCAGGTCCCAAGAAGCGAAAATGCCAGGGCCGACAGGCTGTCCCGCTTGGTGGGCGCAGACGCGCACAACTTGTCGAGGGCGATCTACCTGGAGACCCTGGATGCCCCGAGCATCGGCGAGGCCGGAGCGGTGATGGCGATTGATCCGGAGCCATCTTGGATGGACCCGCTCGTCGCCTACCTCGCCGAAGGGATCCTCCCAGAGGACGAAGATCAAGCTCGGCGACTCGTCATGAAGTCCGCCCACTACGTACTCTATGAAGGGAGGCTGTATCGGACCTCGTTCACCGCCCCCCTCTTAAGGTGCCTCCGCCCTTCGGAAGCGGCCTACGCCCTCAGCGAAGTCCACGAAGGCATCTGCGGATCGCACCTGGGGGCTAGGTCCTTGGCGCATAAGATCATGAGGCAAGGCTATTATTGGCCTACCTTGTTGGAGGACTCAAAGGATCATGTGCGGAAATGCGACGCCTGCCAGCGCCACGCCAACGTCCAGAGAGTCCCTTCTGTCCCCTTGGCACCAATCACTGCACCCTGGCCCTTCGCCCAGTGGAGAATGGATATCCTCGGACCATTCCCCGTCGCTTCAGCTCAGCGGAAATTTTTGATTGTTGCAATCGACTACTTCACCAAGTGGGTGGAGGCAGAGCCGCTGGCCACTATCACGGAGGTGCAAGTCCGGAAGTTCGTGAAGAAGAACATCATTGTCTGATTTGGGGTACCTCGGGTCCTCATCTCGGATAATGGGCGACAGTTCGACAACAAGCATTTCCGTGACTTCTGCGAGGAGTTCGGGATCGAGCATCAGTTCACATCTGTGTCGCATCCCCAAACCAACGACGAGGCCGAGGTCACAAATCGGACAATCCTCCAAGGAATCAAAGCGCGAATCGGTCGGACGGGGCAAGCTTGGGTCGAAGAACTCGAGAATGTCCTTTGGGCGTATCGGACCACGCATCGGACCCCTACCGGGGAGACGCCTTTCAGCCTAACCTATGGCACGGAAGCCGTTGTCCCCGTGGAGCTCGGACTCCCCTCACCTCGGGTGGCCGCGCACCGACCCGAGGCCAATTCGGAACAACTCCGAGGGAACCTGGATCTCTTGGAAGAAGCGAGGGAAATGGCGCAGGTTCGGATGGCGATGTATCAGCGGAGGGTGGCCCGATATTACAACTCCAAGGTCCGACCGAAGCTTTTCAGAATCGGAGATCTGGTGCTAAGGCGAGCTAAAGCATCTCGACCTGCGGAAGGTGGGAAGCTAGCGCCAAATTGGGAAGGCCCATATAAGGTTCGCTGGGTAAACCGACCTGGCTCCTACCAGTTGGAGGCCCTAGATGGTCGAGAAATTCTAAGGAGCTGGAATTCCGCTAACCTGCGGATGTATTACCAGTAGAAAGACGATGCCAGAAAGACAGTTCAAAAATGTATAACATTTTGCATTTCAATAATTTCTGGTTACAACGGCGTGCTCGTGTGATTACAAGGAATTCCCAGAGGGGAATTAGGGTGTAAAGAAAGTAAAGAAGAGGTGGAGACTCCGAGGAGCTGAAGATCTGGGATCCCGAAACCTCCATCTAAAGCGGTTGCAATCCCGTCGGAAGTGGGTGCTTCCAACCGGAGGCGCCATCGGCGTCTCACGAAAGAGACGAAGAGCCGGCGCGGATGAAGAAGAAGTGGGCGAAGGAGAAGTCCACACTGCCTCCAACCGGAGGCGCCATCCACGCCCCACGAAGTGGATGAGGAGCCGCCGCCGACGAAGCTCCCGCTGCCTCCAGAGGAACGCCACCTCCAAGGGATATTCCGGTCCTCCCCAGTGTTAGGGGAGAGAAGGAATACAAGGGGGAAGAGCATAGGGAGGCGCGGTCCCGGATCAGGCGTCTGGTGCAGAGCTCAATCGGGAGGCTGAACTTCAAGGAGGGGAGATGTGATCCCGGATGAAACGCCTAGAGTGGAGTTCCGCCGGGGAGACCCTCCTTGCTGATCCCAGATGAAACGGCTAGTTGGCTGAAGTCGCGAGGGGCGCGCCTCCCGTTCCTTCGGCAGGAGTCTCTCAGCCATGCGCCAGAGAGAAGGTCCACGATCCATGGCAACTTGAACAACTCCGGCTTGGCAAACTCCATCGCACCTGCACCTGTATTTATAGCCAAACTGCAGCCCCCCGGTCGTTCCGATGCGGGTGGCTCCCATAAATGCGGACGCATTGAATCCGGAGCCGTTCTGGCTCTCGAGGCGTATCTTCCCGCGATTTCCTAAGCGTCATTCTCCTTAATCGCATTCTTTGTGCAGGACACTCCGGGTGGCACGTACCCCTAGGTCCACATATCTCCGCTCGCGCCCAGGCCGCATCCGCCTCGAAGAACGCGCGCATCGCGGCCGCTTAACTGACACTCCTCGCAAGCAGCAACTGGCGATCCGATTTCCCAGGTAACGCATCAATTAGCGTTTAATGCCCTTCTGGTGTTCCCCAGGCAACGCTTGGAGAAGAGGAGAAACACGATCGCAGCTGGCCACGGAGAAGCCCCGTCGGGCTGCAAGCGACAGGCGCATGGCCAACGAGCGGAATCTCCCGAGGCCCGGCCCTCGGATGCCAGGCTAACCCGATGATCATCCCGGGAGCAGACTAGCCTGAAGCCCCGACCGGTCGCCTTGGCTTGCGCCAGCCTTGGCCGACCAACGAGCGGAATCTCCCGAGGCTCGGCCCTCGGATGCCAGGCTAACCCGATGATCATCCCGGGAGCAGACTAGCCTGAAGCCCCGACCGGTCGCCTTGGCTTGCGCCAGCCTTGGCCGACCAACGAGCGGAATCTCCCGAGGCCCGGCCCTCGGATGCCAGGCTAACCCGATGATCATCCCGGGAGCAGACTAGCCTGAAGCCCCGACCGGTCGCCTTGGCTTGCGCCAGCCTTGGCCGACCAACGAGCGGAATCTCCCGAGGCCCGGCCCTCGGATGCCAGGCTAACCCGATGATCATCCCGGGAGCAGACTAGCCTGAAGCCCCGACCGGTCACCTTGGCTTGCGCCAGCCTTGGCCGACCAACGAGCGGAATCTCCCGAGGCTCGGCCCTCGGATGCCAGGCTAACCCGATGACCATCCCGGGACCAGACTAGCCTGAAGCCCCGACCGGTCGCCTCGGCTTGCGCCAGCCTTGGCCGACCAACGAGCGGAATTTCCTGAGGCCTAACCCTCGGATGCCCGGCTTAGTGCCGGAAGAATTTCCTGAGGCCTAACCCTCGGATGCCTGGCTTAGTGCCGGAAGAATTTTCTGAGGCCTAACCCTCGGATGCCTGGCTTAGTGCCGGAAGAATTTCCTGAGGCCTAACCCTCGGATGCCTGGCTTAGCGCCGAAAGAATTTCCTGAGGCCTAACCCTCGGATGCCTGGCTTAGTGCCGGAAGAATTTCCTGAGGCCTAACCCTCGGATGCCTGGCTTAGTGCCGGAAGAATTTCCTGAGGCCTAACCCTCGGATGCCTGGCTTAGCGCCGGAAGAATTTCCTGAGGCCTAACCCTCGGATGCCTGGCTTAGTGCCGGAAGAATTTCCTGGGGCCTAACCCTCGGATGCCTGGCTTAGCGCCGGAAGAATTTCCTGAGGCCTAACCCTCGGATGCCTGGCTTAGCGCCGGAAGAATTTCCTGAGGCCTAACCCTCGGATGCCTGGCTTAGCGCCGGAAGAATTTCCTGAGGCCTAACCCTCGGATGCCTGGCTTAGCGCCGGAAGAATTTTCTGAGGCCTAACCCTCGGATGCCTGGCTTAGTGCCGGAAGAATTTTCTGAGGCCTAACCCTCGGATGCCTGGCTTAGTGCCGGAAGAATTTTCTGAGGCCTAACCCTCGGATGCCTGGCTTAGCGCCGGAAGAATTTCCTGAGGCCTAACCCTCGGATGCCTGGCTTAGGGCCGGAAGAACTTCGAGAGTCAGGAGTCGGCAAGACGCTGCCAAGAGTTGAAAAGAAAAAAAGAGGAGGACGAAAGCGAGATGAAGAAACATTCGACTTGTATTAATTTTCATTGTTTCAGGGCCAAGGCCCATACAATTTGGCAAAACGCCGACATACAAAAAAAAAGAGAGGACAACGAAAGGTACAAGAGGTCAGCTTGGAGGAACCCCCGGGTCGGGAGCGTCGGGCTCGTCCGCAGGGGGTAGGGAGGTGGTAGGAGAATCAGCAGGCGATGGCGCCGGAGAGGAGTCGAGAAGGGAAATCCCACTCAGGTCAACTTCGGGGTACTTAGCCGACACCCTTGCCAGGCCCTCCTCGAAGCCTAAGATGAAGGATTCGGACCCCGCGTCCGACGCGTCACGGACGAACTCGTCAGACTGACGATAGGCCCGTACCGCCTCCGACATATCACGGGTGAACTCGGCGGACTGACGATAAGCCTGTACCGCCTGGCGCCCGATCTCCGCACTCTTCTCAGCCAGCGCCGCAAATGCTCGCTCCGTAATCTGAGCCTTAGCCTCCAAGACCTTCGCCACAATCCGGTCATCAGCCTCGGAGGAGACCCTCAGCAGATTAGCCTGAGCCTCCTTATGCTTCGCCTCGGCAGCAGCGCGGGCGGCCTCAGCTTCCTCCAGGCGCGAACGGAGCTCTTGGTCGTTCACGCGGGACCTCTCCAAGGCTGACTCCAATTCGCCCAGTTTGGCTTCAAGAGACCGGGTTCGGTTGCGGGCGCTGTCGGCAGACCGCTGAGCCTTCTCCCACCTCTCTCGATAGTCCGCGACCTTCCGGGACTGCTTTTCAGCTCGTTCCTCCGCCTTCTTAACCCTGCTTTCGAGGCCCGAGGCGACTTTGAGTTGCTCCCGAGCTTCCAACAGTTGCTTCTCGAGGGCGGCGAAGCCGAGTGCCCGCTCTTCGGCCTCCCGGAGCCTCGCCTCGAGGTCCCCGATCGTCCTGCCCGCCACAGCCTGGCCTCCCTCTTCCACTGCTTTCAGTCGGTCCTCGGCCTTCGCCAGAAGCCCCGCCTGTTCCTTGTAGCACTCCTCTAGACGGATCATGTACTGGGCGAGCTAAGAGATAGGAAAAGTGAGGGCGTCAGGCGGAGAACAACAGAGCTAATAAATGGTGAAAAGCGGCCAGAAGAACACTCACCGACATGAGACAGACGCAGCTGGCAGCCCCGACGTCAGAGACCCCCAACTCCCGGACCCGCCGACGGTCCTTCTCCAGCAGCACTGTTTCGATGAGGTTTCGGGCGCCATCGGTAGTGAAGGCCGACCCCGATTTCTCCCCGGAGCCGGATGGTGGTTCTGCAGCCTTACCCTTATCCATCGCCTGGGGAAGAGTCCTGCTGATTGTGCTCGGGGCGGGGGTCACTCCAGGAATTGATAGGGCCCCGCTCGGCCGGGGCCTCGGCGCGTCCCTCCTCGAATCATCAGGAGCCGGCTGAGTCGAAGGCCGGGCCGGGGACCGATTACGTCCGACCCGTCCGTCTCGAGCGGGCTCGGATGATACCTCCGGAATAGCGGCAGTCTCACCACCGGAGGGCTGATACAGCGTCAGCTGCCGGTCCGTGCCCACGGCGTCTCCCTGATCGGTGGGCCCAGACTCGTCGGTCGGCGTCGGAGGCACCTCCTTGCAGGACTTCTTCGCCGGCGGGGCCCCGCTCGGAGGAGCTCGTTTCCTCCTCCGGACCGCTTCCAGTAGGGACGACCTACCAACAGCCGGTCCCGTGTCCGACCGCATGACGTCGTCAATCTCTGCAACAAGAACGAGATGGTCGAGGGCTGAGAAACCGAAGGAAAGAACGAGACGAAAGAGGAGAAAAGAGTCAAAAAAGAAATGGTGGCGGGCTCACGGTCGGTGGGGACCGAGCTCAGACCGACATTCACCAAGGTATCCTCGGAAATAAGGCGGGCCACCGGGGGGAGCTGGCCCTCGGCAACCAACCCCTTCAAGGCGGCCAAGCCATCGGATTCCTCCCTCGACAGTCTCGATAGGCCGATCGGGGACTTCATCGGCGTCTCCCAGGTCGCCCTGATTTCCCAAGAGGGATCTACATCGATGAAGAAGAAACGCTCCTTCCAGCCGTGAATGGAGGAAGGAGCCTCTTTGACGAGGCCGCACCCTCGCCGTGCCGCAAAGCACCACCACCCTTTGTCCTGGGGGTGGCCACTCAGGCTGTAGAACTCCCAAAAAACATTCAGAGTGGCGGAAATCTCGTGCATGCGGCAGAGAACCTGGAAGACCGTCAGGGCACGCCACGAGTTCGGCACCAGCTGCGTCGGCGCAACTCTTAAACCCCGGAGTACCTGCACGACTAAGTCCGAAGGGGGAAAGCGGAACCCGGCCTGGAGAATGCCCTCATTGATGGCGATCTTCCCTGGAGGAGGATGGGACATCCTCTCCTCAGGCCCCGGGAGCGTAACGTTGCAGGCCTCGGGAAGGTGGTACCGAGCCACGAGTTTGTCTAAGTCTTCGGCGACCAGCTCCGACTTAATGTGGTCTGCCCTCACTTCGCCCATTCCTAATGGCCAATAAACCTACGGTCAGGACGGGGACAAGAAGGGGGAAAAGACCGGGACAACTGGGGTACACTAGTACAAAAGGAGAAAGTATGGAGAGCCCTAAGAAGAAAAATGGGGTAACTCACCGGAAGAGAAGGAAGAACGGCTCCGAGAGCGTCAAAGGAGAAGCAAGCGAACAGTCCGACGGCAACAACGGCAGCGCAAAGGGGAAACTCGAAAATGTCTGTAAAGAGGAAGACGGACGGGGGAGGGCCCCCGGTTAAATAGGCGGAAAGGCGGGTGATGCCTCGATGACGCCAGAGGACGCCTGGCCGCCGAAGGGTCGCTCGCGCCCCAAAGGCGAATCGACACCATTAAGGAAGGATGTCCGCCGAAATCCTCAGACTGCCAGATCAGCAACAACCGCCATACGCCATAAAGAAGGCGGGGAGCTCGAAGCGCGCGCGCCTCTCCGAGGGATGGCGGCAATCTCGAAGCATCACTCCCTTCACCCGTTCCCCTTCTGGTTCCAGGCTCGGAAGTGGGGGGCTACTGTTACGGGGGAACTAAGCCGCCATGCTCCACGTGACCGGCACGCGCGCCCATGAAGACTACGGCTGTCCTTTGATCCAGCAATCCGACACCGAGTCGGACATCTTCGGCTCCACAGCCCGACCTCGAGTCGGCTGCCCTTCGATTCAGCAATCCGACCCCGAGTCGGACATCTTCGGCTCTACAGCCCGACCTCGAGTCGGCTGCCCTTCGATCCAGCAGTCCGGCCCCGAGTCGGACATCTTCGGCTTCGCAGCCCGACCCCGAGTCGGCTGCCCCTTAATCTAGCAATCCGACCCCAAGTCGGATGTCCTCAGCAACGCAGCCCGACCCCGAGTCGGCTGCCCCCTGATCCAGCACTCCGACCCCGAGTCGGAGATCTCTTGATAACGACAGGCTGCTTCCTAGAGGCACGCCGAGGCCTCCTGCTCCACTACTCCCTGCAACGGCTGTATCCGATGCTGTTCCACGATCTCCTGTATCAACCGTACAAAGCGGAACTCCACTACGCCCTGTCATGGCCGTACCCAGCGCTGCTCCACGACGCCCTGTAACGGCCATGTCAGTGGCCACTCCATCGCGCCCCACGATGACAAACCCCCCTGAGAGACCCCCCAGCCAAGTATATATGCGGCTGGGGGGAGAAGGGGGGGTAAGGAATATCTTCCAGAGCACTCTCTTGCTTGCTATTATCATCTCTCCTCCTCCTCCAATCTCCTCTGACTTGATCGTCGGAGGGCCCCCACTACCCCAGTGGTGGTGCGAGGCTTGCTTGCAGGTTTCCCGGTGGAAGGTGGAGCGTAACCAACACCAACCAAGACAACTCAGACGGAACCCCGTTCACACCGCTGTGTCAATCGTTCTCGGTTTGGACCACCAGCAACATAAACCACAGTGGATGACTTGGGAATTATCGGACTGGACCTGCACACATTAAGCTTAATCAGTAAATAAATAAGTAAAACTCCAATTACCTTTAATAATTTATTAAAATGCAGTGATGAAGGTAACACATTTTTTAATTAAATTTATAAAATATGTGTATTAAAATAATAATAAGTGCTATGAAAAAGATATTAATTCATGCATTATTTAGCACTTATCACATCCCCAAACCTATATTTTGCTAGTCCTCGAGCAGAATAAAAACTAACTCACTTTCGCAGGAATCGCGATTGCATTTACCGTATGCAATAAGGCTTTAAACCCCTAGGTGGCTCTAGTGGACGAGTTTTGTCTCGTGAGGGTTTCCGGCTCAGATACCCACAAACTGTTGTCTTTACCCAAAGAGTTTATTGTTTTATAAAATCTAATTTTAAATGCATAAGTGCCAAGAATTTCAAAAGCACACAAAGTTTTAATTACTAAGTCAGCCCAAATCCTAGGTCAGTATGCGACTTAAGTTGAAGTTATTAAGTTTCCGTTAGAGAGTTGTAAGGCTTATTTATACTTGGGTGCTCGGTGATATATGGACCATATACAAGCTAAGGCTTTAGATTCCCCAAAATACTGCTAAAGCTAGTAGGTTCCAAGAATTGGTCAGATAAGACCTATTCACTGATTCAAAATCATCCTATCTTGCAGGATTTCGAGAGTTGTGGATGTTTACTTTAATACCTCATGGGCTTTATCTGTAATATTCCAGTTTACTCGAATTTTTACAACGACAGCTTTCACACTATCATCTTTTTCAAGGACAATATTATTTTCTCTTTCTTTTTCTTTTTTTTATGCACTTTTACTCTTGTAATGATTCCTCCGTGTAACGAGCATTCAATCAACACTCCCACACCAGATGGCATAAGGTGTTGGGCATCAAGACTCCCCTACGGACCTATGCTCGGGTTCATCATCACAAGCCCGCTGACCTTTGACTATAGGTAGCCCTTTTCGATGTACCTGACTAAATTCACTCTTTCTTTTTTTTTCTATATTTTTTTTATTAATTTTTTTATTTTTTTTATTTTTTGATATAAAAGCGAATTAGATAAGTATGATTCATCAGGACTCAAGGTTGCTACCAGACTTAACAACATAATGTTGAACCTAACTCTTAGAAGTGTAGGCCATGTGTGTTGTGAAATTCCAAAGTAAAAATTATCTTACAACTCGCTAAAAAAACTTTTAATAAAAAGAACTCAAATTGACTTACTCCTGACTAGTTATTGGGCTTTTTTATATTTTATATACTTTGTATGTTTATCATTTCAGCACTAAAGCATAGAAATTAGTTTTTTTTTTTTGAGATAAACTTATTTAAAAATACGAAAATGTGAAAAAATTTCTTTAAAAATTTGAATTCTATACCCCCAACCTAGACCAGACATTGTCCTCAATGTTTTTTTTTTGAATAATATTATATTATTATTATTATTTTATTTTTATTGTTTTTTTATTATTTTTATTTTGGACGAAAATATGATGCATTTGGAGGATAGAAGCATTTTACCTTAATTGCATCAGTAATATGAGGACTCCTGAAAAATGCGATAAATGTGCAAAAATAACATATGAGAATTGGGTTGCTTCCCAACAAGCGCTAAGTTTAACGTCTTCAGCCAGACGCAGCGCATCCTTATCAAATCATACCGAATTATGCCGAGTTCTCTAAGGAAGAAAATTTATGGGAGACTGATTGTCGGGCAAGAAGTTGACTGCTTCTATGGCCTTGTCAATATCAAAGTCAAAATGGGCCAAGCATGCATTAAAAGAAAAACACATCAATTCCTTATATTTATCCTAAAATCACTAGACAGCTCCTAATTGGTTTGAAGAGGGCACCTAAGCCTCCAATCCAGTCTAATGAACTGAGTTGACCAGGTAAGCTCCCAGGTAAGTGGGGGGGTCACGATGCATTGCAAAGGTCCCACTTAAAAACCACTTGCCTCGAACAGATGAACTGTCTCCCTTAAAGGGACAAAGCTTGCCTAGATATCAACTGAGCCATAGAGCGAAATTGGTGCAACTTTCGGTGATCTTCGTCCTACTGAGCTCGAATGTCCCTAGGGGCCAACGTCTAATTGATTTTAATTAAAGTGGTAACTATGTGAGAATTGATTCACCTAATTTGGGCAAGAATCTGGTGATGAAATCCAGTTCTTATCTTGTTGGGATGATTGCCCTTACTATGTGTGGATTAATTGATGTATGTGTATCAAGCATGCATTCACACTTTTACTAAAATTAAAATCAAACAATCACCACAAAATCTCAGGCTAATTGGGAATCAATTTAAATAAGAAAGGTTTAGATGTTACCAAAAAGAATTTTCCTAGCAATTTTTTTTTTTAAAAGCAAACCTCTACAGCATTCCTATTTCAGCCGTTCCCTTTTTGATCATCCCAGACTTCCTCTTCGATTCCTGATCAAATAAAAATCAAAAATTAGTAAGAGAGAGAAAGGAGATAAGAAAAGTAACAAAAATAGAAAATATTTTTATTTTATTTTAGATATATATATTTTTTGAAAGTTTTTTTTTTGAAAGTTTTTTTTTAATGAAAAGAAAAACAACTATGCTAACAATCCCTGGCAACGGTGCCAAAAATTGATAGTCAACTTTAAAGACCACGCAATAGCACGTATCTAGTAGGATAGTGATTACGGATATCGATCTACAAGGATTGGGGTATAGTTGTTTTTCTTAAAAATAAAAATATTTAAAAGGATGAATTTGTGAAGACTATTAAACTAAGCAATTTAATAAAAGAAAATGCAATTAAAGGGATATCAGTTTAGGAGAACCTAGGGTAAGAAATTCACCACTAACATCGGAATAAGGATTAATTATATTTTTAATTTATTCTTGGATTATTATGCAAATTGGCTACAAGCCTAATAAGCATTCGAATAAAATTTCACAGAAGTAATTTAAGCATAATCCATCTTCAGTTAGAATGAAATGTCTACCCTAATCTAAGGTGGCAGCACATCGCATCTTCCCTAAGCATGGACTGTCTTATTTTAACTTCAATGATCATGAAGAACAGTTGTACGAACATCATACTTAAAATCACAGAAATTAAATATGATTCAAGAGAAGATATTCATTAAAAACAATAAGTCCATACAACTCCAAGAATATAAAATAAAATATAAAACCTGTGTCCCTTTATTAGGGTTGCATCCAGCCCTAGTGAAAAGCTTAGGCTTCCATGCAATGGTGAACGGCAGCAGCAGCACAGCAGCAGGCTCCCATTTCTATCACGACCGGCTTCCTCTGCCTCAGCACTTCATTTTTTTCTTTCTTGTGAGAGGGCATTCCCAAAAAGACCCAAACTCTTCTCTCTCCTGTTATTTCATCTTCTTCCATGGGAACTTCACCTGTGAACCCGAGCTTGCCTTCCTCCCGGTTGGAAAAAGGAGGAATGGGAGCAGTCCCCGGTGGGAAAGAAGGAATAAAGGGATCAGCCCCCTCCCCTGGTGGGGAAGAGGAGGAATGCCCCAAGCCTTCATGTTCGACTCCCTTTTATAGCCTGCATCCCCCCCCTCTCCTCCTCTGTTTAAGATCTTCCGAGTGGGAAGATAAGGATGACCGGAAGTGGGATAAGGTGGATGGCTCGCGAACGGTTGATTGCTGCGAGATTATCCGTGATAAGCTGTTATTCTGATCTGTGATGAAAAGGAGATGAGCTGCATCTGCTGGAAGAACGCGGAGAAAATCTCGGATGCGGAAGGAGCTGGAAGGAAATGGTTTTGGAATTTCGGGATGCAGGGGACTATGCTCACGGCTGAAGCATGGGAAAACAGTGGGTTTGAGAGGATCTCGGAGGGGAAGAATAACATGGAATTCGGAAGAGATGAAGCTGGGACGGCTGGCAGTTGGGATGCGAATGGATCACAGAGGAAGTGGATGGGATGAATCCGGGAGTTGGGATGAATCAAGGGGAGTTCGGCTGAGGTTGGTTCCGAAACAGGGGAAGAAGATGCAAGGGATTTGTTCTGAAGAGGAGATAAGGATGGAATGATGGATTTGAATGGGATTGGCTGCGGATGTTCGGGATTAATCCGGGAGTTTGGATGAAGCTCACGGCTGGGAACAGATTCTGTTTTGAGGATGCTGGGATGATTCGGATGAAGATAAAATGAGCTGGGAACGAGGACGGGGATGCATGATTGATGCCCACGGCTGAAGATGCGGGATGATGCAGTTAATCACGGATGGGATGAGCGTGGAAGGAAGAAGCTGGCTTGGTTCTTATCCGAAATGCTATCGGGATACTCGGACGCGGTGAATGGAGTTGATCCGTGGGATATTGGGAAAGATGTGGAGGAGGGAACGCAGACGGGATGAAGGTTGGCTTGATTCGGAAGAGAAAATATGGGAGACATTCTTTGCAATCAGTTCGGATGTTGCAGACGCTGATAAGATTCTTACTCTGTTCCGAAGCAAGGAAAATGTTCATGGATAAGAACGGGAAGGCTGGTAGAGTTGATCCGGAACGGGAAAGATGCAGAGGAGGAGAAGAGTTGGATTCGGGATGAGCATGGGATTGTTGCGGATGCAATGGATACAGATAGCGAGCTCTTCCGTGATGCTCGGGGAGAAAGATTTGCTCGGAAAAACAGGGGGTTCTTTGGTCGGGTGATCCCATGCGAATGTAGAGACGGAGATGATTCGTGGATTTGGTTGTTTGGAATCCTTACTAGGTTCGGATAATGAAGAGGTCCGTGGATCTTGGCTGGGCGTGGAAGAAGTTTGGGATCCGGTCGTGAAAGAAGGGAATGGCTGGGATATGAATGGGTTTGGGTGTGGGGTTTTGAGTGGCTGATCACAAATGGGATGATTGCTAATCTACGATCGTGGTATGGGTTCAAGTAGTGCATTGTGGAGATGATGAAACTAATCTTGAGAGGTTGAACTTAATTGGATGTGGGAGAAACTAAACCACAGTGGATGACTTGGGGACCACGAAAGCAAATATGAGCCCCGAGACTAGGATCCAGCCTTCTTCCGAGAGGAAAAGCTTGGGATTTCCTTAAGCGAGTTCAAGGAAGTGAATGTAACACCTATGCCACGGGTGTCGACCTCCTAAAAAAAGACGTGTGTAGAAATAAGAATGAAACAGATTTCAAGAGAAATAAATGATCTTCATATCCCAAAAGAAGAAAGGCGAGTCTTTGGCAAAAAGAGAAGGAGCTCTTGCCCATATGGGAGTGGAAGCATCAGTGTAAGCGGAAGCTAGACTAGAAAGGAAGTTCCTAAGACAATAGAGAAGGAGCTCATTTTCTCGATTTCGAAATGTCTCGAAGCCTTCTTTAACCTTGAATGCAATTTATGGATTCGACTGCAATAGTCCCTCGGACTCGAAAAGTGTTAACGAAAATGGCTGATCCAATAGCAGATTCCGCTCTAAAGAAGAACGACACTTGGGAACTGGTAGCCATCAAAGCAAGAAGTATAGGCTTGCAGGATGAAGTGGGAAGAGCGGAACTTGACAGGTCCCCGGGGTGAGAAAGAGAGGGATTTCGACCTTCGTTTTTCGGGAGAATGAAATAGGGGAAAGTTGAGTTGACAAGTTTGAACAGCTTTCCACTTACCCCCCTGCCCCCTCGGGGGGATATCCGGTCCATAAATGGACCTGTCACCTGGGAATTGGTCGTTCTGGATGTGAGATTTGAGCCAGAAGAAGATGAGGATCTATCACCAGATGAGGAACTAATCTTTATAAGAGTTCCAGTAGCAGTAGCTTCTTTGACACACCTACTTCCAGATTAGATGGACGTTACCCCCCTGCCCCCTCGGGGGGATATCCGGTCCATAAATGGACCTGTCACCTGGGAATTGGTCGTTACCCCCCTTCGGCCTGTGGCCTCCCAAACTTCCATTTCGCCTACTCGTTGTCCCCCTTGCTTGCCGGTCAGCCATACGGCGGTGAATTCGTTCGGTGAAGTTTTCCACTTCGTTCAGTTACGGAGGGTTGGAACTCACTGCTTTGTGCCATGCTGCTACTTCTTTGGGACGGAGGTGTGAATGTGCTGCTGTGCAGCTGTAGATCGTCTCTGTCCTCCTCGGAACTCCACCAAGCGGTACTCTGTCTAACTAAAAAAGAAGGAGTTTGATCTACGACTGTTCAGGAGAGTTTCGAAGGGGGAAGGACATAGAAAAGCAGGATGCCCATGACGGGTACGTGTGGGATAAACCAAATCCTCAGATTTTCTAATTGAAATTTCGCAAAAGCGGGGTGCGCTGCCTAGCTTGGATACTACTCCAAGGTAACCGGGCAACTCTAACTCCATAAATTCTGGGCGTTTTCGCCTGGTAAAACGTTCTATCCACTTACAATATAACAAAAGGATGGATGGAATGGCGCTCAAGTTTACGTGAGCACAAGATTCTGATGCTTAAGAGGGCGCCTTGAATTATCGGACTGGACCTGCACACATTAAGCTTAATCAGTAAATAAATAAGTAAAACTCCAATTACCTTTAATAATTTATTAAAATGCAGTGATGAAGGTAACACATTTTTTTAATTAAATTTATAAAATATGTGTATTAAAATAATAATAAGTGCTATGAAAAAGATATTAATTCATGCATTATTTAGCACTTATCAGCTTCCAAGCCAACCAGTGAGTAACCCGAGAGGGCAGTACATGGCTCAAGACACTCACCCGAATGATGTTCACCATGAACAAGCTAATGCCATGACTACCTTAAGAAGCGGACATGTAGTGGACAATAAGGTTGGAGAAAAAGAACAAAAGGAAAATGAAGACAGGAGTGTGATTGTGCCTAACGAAAACCCAAACTCTTCTTTGTCACCATCTAGTCCAGTATCGACCACACCTCTTACACCAAAGGCCCCTTTTTCTCAATGTCTGAAAGCACCTTCTCCCTTTGGCATGAAAGGAACTTCATTAGAAGAAATAATGGAGGTCTTCAAACAAGTCAACATCAACCTCCCTCTCCTTGATGCCATAAAACAAGTTCCATCTTATGCCAAATTTTTCAAAGACCTTTGTACCCAAAAACGAAAATCTAGGAGACATATGCCTAAAAAGGTCTTCCTAACTGAACAAGTGAGTTCCATCCTCCAGCACAAAACTCCTTCCAAGTTCAAAGATCCTGGTGCCCCTACCATCTCTTGTGTGGTAGGAGACAATTCTATTGATCGAGCACTATTAGATTTAGGGGCAAGTGTTAATCTTCTGCCTTATTCAGTCTATGAGAAATTCGGATTAGGTGAATTGAAGCCTACTTCGGTGTCCTTGCAATTGGCTGATCGATCTATTAAAATACTGCGAGGAACAATAGAAGATGTCCTAGTCAAGGTAGATAAATTTTATTTTCTAGTTGATTTCATCGTTCTTGATATGGAACCTGTGCCGAACCTTAAGAAACAGATCCCTATGATTCTTGGTCGTCCCTTCTTAGCTACAGCCAATGCATGTATTAACTGTAGAACTGGGGTGATGGATATATCTTTTTGGAACATGAAAATCAAACTAAATGTATTTCATGCCTCTGATCAACCCGCAAGGGAAGATGAGTGCTTCCTAGTAGACAAAATGGACGATCTTGTAGAAGAAGCCCTTCCCTATATTTTGGCAGATGACCCTTTGGAAGCATGTTTAGCCCATTTTGACATTGATAATTTTGATTTAAACAAGGCCATAGAAGAAGTCAATGTCCTACTTGACAATCCGTCTCCCACAAATTCTCGTCCTTGGCGTATTCGATATGAACCTCTTCCTACCCTTTCTAGTACGCCACAGTGCCCCTCCATCGAGTCCCCTTCCAAACTTGAGTTAAAACCACTTTCGGTAATCCTTAAGTATGCTTTTCTAGGACCCGAAGATACCCTACCTGTAATCATCGCGGCTGACCTGTCTGACAAACAGGAGAGTCAACTTTTGAGTGTACTCGGAGAACACAAACATGCAATTGGATGGTCCGTAATTGATCTAAAGGGGATTGACCCATCTATTTGCATGCATCGCATTCACCTAGAAGAAGATGCAAAACCGACCCGTGAAATGCAAAGGAGACTTAACCCTAACATGAAAGAGGTGGTCAAGAAAGAAGTAGTAAAGTTGCTAGATGCCGGAATCATTTACCCTATCTCTGATAGCAACTGGGTGAGTCTGACTCAAGTAGTACCAAAGAAGTCGGGCATTACTGTGGTTCAAAATGCAGAAGGAGAGTTGATGCCCACACGCATGACCACTAGCTGGCATGTTTGCATTGACTACAGGAAGTTAAACTTCATGACTAGGAAGGACCATTTTTCTTTGCCCTTTATTGACCAAATATTGGAAAGGTTAGCCGGTCAGGGTTTCTACTGTTTCTTAGATGGTTATTCTGGATATAACCAAGTGGCCGTGTATCCTAATGATCAAGAGAAAACCACTTTCACATGTCTATTTGGGACATTTGCGTATAGAAGAATGCCATTTGGACTCTGCAATGCACCCGCGACATTTCAACGATGCATGATGGCAATTTTTTCTGACATGGTTGAAAAATTTCTGGAAGTATTCATGGATGGATTTTCAGTTTTTGGCCCCTCATTTGATGATTGTCTCAGTAATTTAGCCCTGGTTCTAAAAAGATGTAAGGAGATCAATCTAGTGCTGAGTTGGGAAAAGAGCCATTTCATGGTTCAAGAGATTATAGTTGATCCGGGACGATCTCTAGCACTTACGAGCGTCTTGGTTGTCTCAGCCCCACGCCAGAGGAACCACACGACGTGCGGGAGGAAGTGCGTTCTGAGTTCCGTGCGAGGAGAACCATACCCGACGTGTGTTCCGAGTTCCATGCGAGGAGGAGAACCATCCTGACGTGAAGACAATGGTGAGTCCCACGCATTCGCCAAGCAGGAGGAAGCTCGAGCCGAGCCATCCCGCATCATGCACGGTAACCATTGCATGGACGTGGGAGTGAGGAGCGTGGGATGCGTGTTCCAAGCCTACTCCCGAGCCATCACGCGTCCGCGCTTGGGTCCCACCTTAAGAACTATGCACAACGGACGGGGGAAGTTTTCCGAACTAACCCGCGTGAGGCACGAGTTTTGTTGCATGGCATAATCTCATGCAACGTGGGACCCGGGAGGCTTTGAAGTACCTCTAAGCCATGCATGGCTATTGGGGAGAACGTGGGATGTGGGGGAGGAGCATGGGAAGCCAGTTCTTGGTTCCATGCAGTTGCACCGCATAACCCCTCCACGTCTTGCTCACTCCAGAGGAAGTGGTCCACGTCGGGTTCGTGGGATTGTGGGAGAAGCTTCGTTAAGCCTCGGCCTTTAATTAGTCTGGGGAGACGAAGGGAAAACGGGGGGTGTTAGCCTCTGTAAAGAAGGAGCTTTTGTAACAGAGAGAGAGAGAGCTTGGGAGAGAAGCTTGAGAGTTCAAAGGAAGAGATAGCCTCTGTAGTAAGGAGTAGACCTTGTAACAGAGAGAGTCACATAAGTGTACGAGAGCTCTTCCCAATATAACCCCTTGGTCCCAAAACATTTCTCTCTCCTATTTTGACGATCAGAACGAAGGCTTTGCGATTCTACCTTCCTCGTTCGGATCAAGTTTTGGTATCAGAGCACATAGATTCTTGCCTGTGCATGGTTCTAACCAAATCTGGCTACCAGGCCACCGGCGAACCCTTCTCCGTCTTGGAAGTTCATCGTCGGCCAATAAAGAAGACTGAACCTTCATCAGCGATGTTCGCCGACAAAGAGCAGGAACCGGACCAGCTCGACCTTACTGCAAAGGTTGATCGGCTGTCCAGTCAGCTGGAATCTGTCATCGCGTGGATCCACACCCGGACATCTTCTTTACTACCAGCGAGGGCCAAAGAGGATGACGGTGATTTTCCTCCCCCAAGGGTGCGCGTAATGGCTGCCAAAAACAAGACTGAGGGCACCTCGGTTTTGAAGGAGGATGACGACTACGATCATGATGGTGCAAGCATCGCGATGCTGGTAGAAGAGAGGTCTCGGCCTTTTAAAGTTGAGGCTAGAATTGACATCCCGACGTTCGATGGCACCGTCGACGCGGAGAAGTTAGATTCTTGGATCGATCAACTGGAGACTTACTTCACCCTTTACGGGTTTAGTAGCCACGAGAAAGTCGCATTTGCACGGCTTAAACTATCAAGCCATGCATTGGCTTGGTGGAACTCGTACCTGAAGGACAACAGTGACAAGGAGGTGACATGGGGAGAATTCTCTCGTCTCCTTCGCCAGGAATTCTACCCAATGGGATACTCACAAGATCGATGGTTCCGCTGGCACAACCTTTAACAGCGCCACAACCAGACCGTGCAAGAATACACTGAAAGTAAATCCTAGGTTCTTCGGTGTTAAGCATGCTGATTTTTTTTTTTTTTAAATCATGGCTGAACCTGATCGGGTTGCCTACGTACCCCTTCATAAGAGGGATCAAGCCATACGTAGTTCTTTTTAAGTTTTAAAATGCACCGAAAAAATCGAATCAAACAATTTAATTCATGCATGCTTACAAGATCAAATCTAGAAATCAGCACCTTAAGAACACATAGGATTATGCCGGAATCGTTTAAACAATTATGCTAAAACTTTCATGCATGATTAACTATCAGATCTGAAACTTAAAAACTCTATTCCAATTAATCTCCGAATATCCATTGAATGGATTCTGGAGATATCTCCATGAGGAGCCCCAAAAGAGGGTAAAACCTCAGAAAATCGGACCTAGATCTTGACACCATAATAAAAGATTAATGTAGGATTAATACCTTTTATGATGGATGAAACTTGTGGATCTGATCCTCGACTTCGTAGCCACGCACACGAATGGCCTCTACGAGAAGTCCACGCGAAGTTTCTGAAGAGATCCAATCCTGCGGAAGTGCTAGCTTGCGCAGAATTTCTTGTGGCTGAAATTTGATCTTCCCAACGCTATCAACTTTTGATCCGCCTTCTTGGAAGAACTTGGAGGAAAGGTTTAAAGGGATTGAAGAGGACTTAGATCTGATCTAAAGACTCTTATCAGGGACCCCTAAAACTAATGGCGCGATGGACTTAGAGGAGGAAGAAGTCAGCTAATTGAATGCAGAATTTTTTTCATGCATGAACTAGGGTTCCTCTCTTTTCTTTTCCCTTTTTTCTTCTTCTTTTTCTCTCTTTTTTCCTTGAATTCGACCACCAGCTGATGGAGGTCCTTTTATTGTTGCTATCCCCTCTAACTTCATGCCAACCATCCCATATTTGTGGAGGATTTTGTGGGGTTTTGAATTTTGAATTCAAAATTCAAGTTCATGTGCCATTACATGATGAAGCTTGATCTAATCTAAACCATTCATCATGTTGCCACTTTTCTCTTTCAATTTCGAAATTCCCATGCTCCCAATCAGATTAGAGGGTCACGTGGTGATTAAATTCGAAATTCAACCTTAATTAGAAGTGAGATAAAGATAAGGATGACATATGCCATGAAGAGAGAGAATTTGATCTTATCCAATTCTTTTCATGAATTTATCTCTCCATTTCGACCCATCTAATGATGAAAGAGGTCTCTGATGTTGCCAAGTGTCCCATGGCACCATTAAATAAATTAAATTAATTTTTAATCATATTAAAAATCAATTTATGGCGCCATGCATGGATATGTGACAAGTGGATTTCAAGATCCGAACAGTTTCAGATCAAACCCATTTAATTTAATTAAATCCTAACAATTAGAATGATCTAATTACCATGGGTTGAACCTAATCCAATTAGGTCAATTCCTAATTAAGCACAAATTTAATCTAATTTAATTTGGTCAACCTAAGTCCTCTTGATTCAGACCTAATCCAATCAGGTCAAAAATCCTGATTGAGCCCAGAATTGAATCTAATTCAATTTGGCTCATCCTTAGTCTAATTACTCAATCCAATTAAGTTCATTACCAATCTAATTATTAATTAATCCTCCGATAATTACTTTAATTATTTTATAAGATAATTTGCCAATCGAATTGACCAAATTACCCCTGAATGATTCTTAATCATTCATCAGCCTTCTTGATCAATCAAGAATCTTCTATGCGTGTGACCTCATAGGTTCGAACCTAAGCCGGTAGTATAAGAACGACTTCCTACACTAATCGATGTGACCATCTAACAATGGTACCCGACGTCCAGATAGGCCGAATATATGCGAAGCAAATATTCTGGAACCCTGAACTATGGTTACTGTATAATTCAATCCCTTTGACTCCTAATGCCAGGATGACTTAGAGCTCACTGTCAACCCTATAATTAGTACATCCATTATGTGATTAACTTTAGATATCCCGTGACTCCTCACTGGGATTACCGTGGCCAAGGTTTTGCTAAATTAATTACAAGACATTATCTCCTGTTTCCAGGAGGGGTCAATTCCATCTCGACTCACAACTGACTATGCAAGCACTTGACTGCACCTAGTGACCTTCCGTCACTGAATTAGAAATCCAGATAGTCCGGTACCAAAGTACAATGAGTTGCTTACTAGTCACAAGTTGCGGTCTCAGGTCAGAGGGCCAAACTTATACCCATATCCACTCGGAACATCTCTTGACAGTAGAGCGTTCCGGAATTGGTCACGTTTAGTGAAATGTACTCCTACACTTCACCTGTGTGGCATACCAGTGTCTCCACACTCCTTGGTTAAGAGGACAACCAACGTATATGTCACACAACGACCTAATCTCGATAATGATGTCGTCCTAGTAACCACATATCATTTGGTCGCGAACAAGTTTAAGGACTCAAAGATAAATCCTCCTTTATCATAACATAAGTCCTAAGGACTTCATCATATAAGAGTTCATTTAAAGATGAAATGATGAATAATGCCAAATAACATTTTATTAATTTGTCAATTCATTTACAAAATTCAATCATCAATATGCTGACGATTGACATTTAGGATACAAATCCCAACAACTCCCACTTAGCCTAATGCCAATCGGCACAGTATCTAATACCCATCTTCGACTTGTATTCGTCAAACTCTTTGATGCCGAGGACTTTGGTAAATGGGTCAGCCAGATTTTCTTTTGTGTCAATCTTCTGAAGATCAATATCACCTCGATCTATGATCTCTCGAACCAGGTGGTAGCGACGTAGAATATGCTTGGTCCGCTGATGTGCTTTGGGTTCTCTTGCTTGAGCTATGGCCCCAGTATTGTCACAAAATACAGGCACTGGACCATCAATGGAGGGTGTCACTCCAAGCTCGGTGATGAACTTCCGCAACCATACAGCTTCCTTGGCGGCATCAGATGCTGCGATATATTCTGCTTCACATGTAGAATCTGCCACTGTATGCTGCTTGGAACTCTTCCAGCAGATGGCCCCACCCTTAAGAGTAAAGATATATCCCAACACGCTCTTGCTATCATCTTGATCTGACTGAAAACTTGAGTCGGTATATCCCTCAAGTTTTAAGTCAGAATCACCGTAGAACAGCCACTGATCTTTAGTATTTCTCAAATACTTAAGGATGGTTTTTACAACCTTCCAGTGGTTGCTACCTGGATCAGACTGGTATCTGCTCACTACTCCTAGTGAGTATGCCACGTCTGGTCTAGTACATGTCATGGCATACATTATAGATCCCACTGCCGAAGCATATGAAATTCTATCCATACTCTCTCTTTCTTGAGGGGTTGTCGGACAATCCCTTTTAGAGAGATTAATTCCATGGCCCATCGGAAGATAGCCTTTCTTACAATTAATCATACTGAACCTCTTCAGTATAGTATCAATGTATGTGGATTGGGATAATCCAAGCAGTCTTCTAGATCTATCTCTATAGATCTTCATCCCTAGGATGTAAGATGCTTCTCCCAAATCTTTCATGGCAAATTGAGATGATAGCCAAACCTTTATTCCTTGTAATGCAGGAATGTCATTCCCGATTAAAAGAATGTCATCCACATACAAAATAAGAAATATAATAACTGAACCATTTGCCCATTTATAAATGCAAGGTTCCTCTTCATTCTTAATGAAGCCATATGTTTTGATTACCTTATCAAAATGTATATTCCAACTCCGTGAAGCTTGCTTTAATCCATAAATGGATTTTTAAAGCTTGCACACTTTAGACTCATCTGCAGATGTAAAACCTTCAGGTTGTATCATCTACACTTCCTCTTCTAAATCTCCATTTAGAAATGCGGTCTTTATATCCATTTGCCAGATTTCATAGTCTAAATGTGCTGCTATCGCAAGCACAATCCGAATGGACTTGAGCAATGCCACAGGAGAAAACGTCTCGCATAGTCAATACCATAACGTTGACGATAACCCTTGGCAACCAGACGGGCTTTATAGGTCTCTACCTTTCCGTCTGCGCTCCGTTTTCTTTTGAATATCCACTTACACCCTATGAATTTAATTCCTTCGGGTGGGTCAACTAATGTCCAAACATCATTGACCTTCATGGATTCCATTTCGGATTGCATGGCTCCAAGCCATTTATCAGAGTCATACCTCTGCATTGCATCCATATATGTGATCGGATCCTTATCGTTTTCATCAGGTTCGATAGGATCCCCATCCCGGACCAAGAAACCGTAGTATTTATCCGGCTGACGTGGTACTCTACCCGATCGCCTTAATGGTGCATCTAATATGGGTTCTGGATCTGATCTAATCAAATCCGACTCAACTGGTTCAGTAGATGGTGTCGGATCTTCTACATGTTGAACTTCTCTAAGCTCAACATTATAGCTATTTGTTCCTTCACCAAGGAATTCCTTTTCTAAGAAAATTGCTCTATTACTTACGAACAACTTTTGTTCTTCAGCAAAGTAGAAGTAATATCCTTTTGTTTCTTTCGGTTAACCAACAAAGAAACATTTGTCAGACTTAGGTTCAAGTTTGTCTGTTTTCAAATGTTTGACATATGCCGGACACCCCCAAACCCTAAGGTGAGAGAGCATTGGCTTACGTCCAGTCCATATCTCATGTGGTGTTTTATTTATAGACTTACTTGGAACCTTATTTAGAATGTAGCAGTGATGCAAAAATAAAATTGTTCTCCCAAGTGCAGGAGAATCGCACAAGTAGTAAAATCTCGGGAGTCCGAGGTCGAATCCTTAGGGAACGAAATATATTAGATTATTTAATATAATTTTAGATTAATTAATTCAATAAATTTGTGGATAAAGATGATGTTTTGTAAATAAAAAATAAATCAGTAAACAAAGAATTAAAATTTGGATAGATTAAGATAGTGTAGGGATCTGGGATCCCCTTCGATGATATTATTTTCAACAATTAAATTCTGCGATTCTTGATTAAGGATCAATCGGATAGAATAGTTCTAATCATGGAGTATACAATTTGAAACATGAATTCAAGATCTAAGCATTTATCGTGCCGATTACGTCTACGACAAATCAAACATCGAAACAATCCATGAATCAAGAAATACAAACCATAAAAGATCTATCTCATAAATAAACATGCAAGAATCAAAAACATATGAATAGATATAAATCAAAGAGATCAATTGTTCAGAATTTACTTGAAAGAAAATAAGACATCAAAGGTTCCTCCATCACCCTTCACGAGATATCAGCCCTCCATTAAAATATTAGCCTCTCCCTCTTTTTTTTTTAATTTCTTTTCGGAAGAACAGGGCATGCCCTGTTTCTTCCTCTCTTTTTTTTTTCTTTCACAACGGCTGATGCTCTGTTTTTCGAATGGGAGAGAATGAGCTCTGTTTCACCGAATGAACTCCCCCTTCCCTTCCCAGCCGAGAGGGATATAACAAGCTAGCATTTGATCCTCCTCTCGCATGCGGTGGAGATGGCCGGATGAGATGAATCCCCGGGAGAAGAGGATGGACATGGACGGCTAGAGTTGCTCGCGGGATGCTGAGAGGCGCCATGGGATTCAGATGATACGCACGGAATGATCGCAGGGCGTTGGACGCTAGGATGCGGGAAGCTCGCGGGATGATGAGCTGCATGCGGACGGATGCTGGATGCTTCGCAGAGAATTCTTCCACATGGGCGGATGCTGCAGATGCGGGGAAGATGAGATTTGGAAGGTAGATCTTTGCTGGGATGAGGTGCGGACGAGGCGTGCGCTCGTGAGGAACTCGGACGTGGACGGCTGGGTAGCTCGCGAACGGAAGGATGAATGCGTGGATCCGGAAGAATCGGATGCGGAGGAGCTGAACAGCAGATCCTTGGACGCGGGGAATTTGCACGCGGAGATGCTGGGAGGATTGCAATCGCTTGCATCGCGGGAGGTTTGCATGCTGAAAACTGGGAACACGTGAGAATGGGGCACGGACGCTGGGAGGCTTCACGAACGGCTGGGACTCAGATGGATGCGAGGGTGATGAACCTGGATGGCTGGACTTTGCTGGGAGGGTGCACGCGTGGATGGATGAACTCGGACGGGAAAAAAAAGAAGGCTCGTGGACGTTGTGATATGGGCTCGGCTGAAGCACGGATGTGTGTAGGATTCCTTCAAATGGACTTAGTCGAAATGGGGAGGACATGCTGCTGCTGGATGTGGCTGCACCTAGTCGACTAATGCTCCTTCTAGTGTGCAACTGGGACTGACCTCATGTGGTTGACTAGTCACCTACTATGATGCATCTGTTTGAACCCAATGTGCATTTTAACTTTGATTTTCGATCACCTGCACCCCACAAAAATATAATATTAATACAGCACTTCTATCATTATTTGTTAGCAATAATACTAATTTAAGTGATGTGTAGATCGCACTTTTGTGCTCTCATCACACCCCCCAACTAGCTTATTGCTAGTCTCTAGCAATTCAGAGTAAACAATAACATTAGAGTACAAAAAGTGTTGGTTGATCCTTTGATGTTTTATTAGAACTAATTGCATAAAATTAAGATGAGTACTCACTTTCGTAGGAATCACGATTGCACTTAGCACGTGCAACAAGCCGTTAAACCCCTAGGTTACCCTAGTGGACGAGTATTGTCTCGTGAGGGTTTTCAGGGATGTTACCCACAAACATCATGAATTATATGACATGAGATTATAATAAAAATATGAAATAAATCTTAAGCTAATACACATGTAATTAATTGATATATATTTTCAAGCATGGCAACTGTCAAAGCAAGGAAATATAAAAGTGTAATGTGCATCAAATTGCATGACTTTCTCAGAATACTAATACCTCTACCACAACAGGGCCCCGCCTGAGTTTTAGGTGCACTACTCAAGTTCACAAGTGTTTTCTACAATTTGTTAGAACCTGATCCATCAAATTTTTGAAGGGTTTTAGCATGTTATAATGCGCCATGGAAGCTAGTGATTTTAAAAATTTCTTAATAAAGTTCCTATGCATGAAACTCTTTTAAGCCTAGATCACCTTAATGATTACAATCATGATATAAAATAAATGCAGAATTAGTAGAATACCTCAAACGATAATCCAAAGTGTACAATCTCCACGAGGCGTCCAAGTGTCCGCCCTCCAATGGTGATCCACACGAAAACTTGATCAAGACTTTAGCTCCAAAGACTTTTGATCCTTAATGCAGAATTCTTCTAAATAATTCTAATGGCTTGCTTTCCTTCCTTTCTAATTTTCTTTTCCCTTCTAAAACACTTCTAACCTTTTTGTCCCAAAGAAGACCTTCTTGTCTAGGATTAGGACAACTTAAGAGTGATGTTAGAAAGAAAGAAGGCTTGTAAGAAAGAAGGGATATGTGAGAGAGAGAGTTGGATTGATTTCCGATGGATGAAAACACCGGGAGCATTCCCTATTTATAGATGGCGTACGGATGCATTGTAGCCATCCATTCATGCATGAAGAGGGGCGTGAGATCAAGGGGTGTGTCATTTGATGAGAGGGCATATCAGAAGTAGTTAGGATAAGATAAAGTGCTTATGATATGGCGCTTCATCCTTATCCATTCCCTAAGCACCTCTTCATGAAATCCACCGTACTCATGCCTCTCTTCATTTATTCTCACGCATGAAAAATAGGGAGCATTCTCAACCATTGATCAAGGCTAGATGATGATCCAAAGGCCCTTATTGGTGGCACCATAAGAAATAAGGAGAGAGAGAATGATGCGGTTGAAGGGAGAGTAGTTAGGATAAGATGACGTGTCATCTTTATCCAATCCAAGGGGCGCCATCTATTTTAAGTGCTTATCCCTTCACGTAAATTTCATCATCACGCCTCCAGATGAGATCCATCACGAGATCATGATCTCCCATCATCCCATGATGAAGATCCAATGGCTCCAATCCATGGCGCCATCCATTTGATCCATCTCTTCATCCAAATGTTGATCCAACGGTCAAAAATGAATGATCTATCAAATCTAATCCAATTAGACTCAAACCAAGCCAATTAGGTGCCAACTCTTAGCTAACCCATATTAGAATATGATCTAATCAAATTAGATCAATTAAGAATCAGATTCGAATCCAATTCGAATCAGATTCGAATCCAATTCGAATCAGGAGCTAAGGTTTGCAACACCTGCTAGGATGTTTATCTTGCAAACATGATCTAAGCCAATTAGACCCTTGATAAGTTTTCTTGTGTGTGACCCATTGGGTTCCATACTTAGCCAGCAATAGGTGTGAGTGCGAGTTGACCTAACTTGATTAGAACTCTTCTAATCGATTTAAGTCCAAACTGCGCGAACCCGAACTTAACAATTAGAATCCTTTCTAATTGGTGATCGAATTAAACTCTTTAATTCGATCAAACCTATAAGACAAGATTGACGTCTAGCAACGTATCATGTCTACTCGAAAAATATGGAATTTGGTGAAAATACCAAAAATACCCTTCAGTGGCAAGTTACCATGCAATTCAATCCTTTAATCAAACTGCATCCCAAATATGTATATGAGTATGAATATATGTCAAACTCAATTTCATATTCATATTTTTCTCAATCTTTTAATGATAATTCAAATAATAAAACATTAGAAACTCTTTCTAATTTTCATTCTGCTTTGATCAAAGGCTTTCTGAATTATCATATGATTAGAATAAATAGGATGCTATCTTCTCTTACTAGAAGTGATTAATTCCTTGTTGACCTACTCATAATCTTCGTACACAATTCACCATATCCAGAAGACCTCGTACATAACTTATTGTCATGAATGAGTGTAAACCAAAACATAGGTTCATGTGCACAAGATACCATGGTGATCTCAGGTCAAAGGATCAGTTGCACAACTCCCACTAAGAGAATCATCTTTTGACATGTAAGTAAGACTTCATAAGATTTCTCTTTGTAGGTCAATTCAGTGAACTCATTCTTCTAATGAGCACCCATATCTTTGTATTAGTGTCTCCACACAAATGATTGTGAGATCAATCATCCTCTGCATCGAGCATACATAAGACATGCCAGTCTTTCTGGTAATCATTGATCCCCGACTCAATGTACCAATGACTGGGAATATTTAAGATTAGAATTTTAGGATTTTAAGTCTCACTAGTATGATCTCATCATAGTCTTAAAACTATTGCCCTAATCTAAGGAGTTTATCATAAATATAATCAACAGCATATGATAAAACATAACGCCTTTATTCATATTTAAATGTCATGTACATGATTTGGACAAATCAAAAGAAAAACCCTTCGCAATACATATTGCGATTGGCTTGTAGGGCATCTACTCTTTCAATCTCCCACTTGCACTAAAGCCAATCGCTCTTATATTTTATCCCCAAACAATCGAGGTGGCGATCGAACTGCTGTTGTGGTAGAGCTTTAGTGAACGGGTCTGCTAGGTTGTTCTTGGTGTCTACTCGTTCAATAACTATATCTTGTCTCTCGACAATCTCTCGAACAAGATGGAAGCATCTTAGAATGTGCTTGAATTTGTGATGAGACCTTGGTTCCTTCGCTTGAGCAACAGCTCCAGTGTTATCACAATAAACTGGGACTGGTCCAGCAATCTCGAAAACTACTCCTAACTCAGAGATGAACTTCTTCATCCAGACAGCTTCTTTAGCGGCTTCACTTACAGCAATGTATTCTGCCTCAGTAGTTGAGTCAGCTACAGTTTGCTGTTTGGAACTCTTCCAGCTCACTGCACCACCATTTAGGGTAAAGACATACCCTGAAGTGGACTTGCTATCATCTGGGTCTGATTAAAAACTAGAATCAGAAAATCCTTCTAGTTTTAACTCAGATCCACCATAAACTAGAAAAATATCTTTAGTCCTTCTCAAGTACTTAAGAATATTTTTCACAGCTATCCAATGATCCTCTCCTAAATCAGCCTGGAATCTACTTGTTATGCCTAAGGCATAAGCAACATCAGGCCTAGTACATAGCATAGCATACATAATCGATCCTACTGCCGAAGCATAGAGAATAGAATTCATTCTATTCCTCTCTTCAGATGTCTTAGGAGACATCTTCTTAGAGAGACGTATGCCATGACTCATAGGCAAATAACCTCTTTTACTTTCTTCCATGCTGAATCTTTTCAGCACATTATCTATGTACCTAGACTGGGACAAGCCTAGCATCCTTTTAGATCTATCCCTATAGATCTTTATACCAAGTATATAGGATGCTTCTCCCAAGTCTTTCATAGAAAAGCTTTTTGATAGCCAAGTCTTGACCGATTGTAACATTGGAATATCATTTCCAATGATCAGTATGTCATCTACATACAATATTAAGAAGACAATGGCACTCCCACTAGTCTTCTTGTACACACATGGTTCATCCACATTTTTGATAAAACCAAACTCTTTGATTGTTGTATCAAAACGGATGTTCCAACTCCTCGATGCTTGCTTTAATCCATAAATGGATCTCTTAAGCTTGCATACTTGATTTGCTCTCTTACTTGAGACAAATCCTTCTGGCTGTGTCATGTAAACCTCTTCCTCAAGATAACCATTAAGGAAGGCGGTTTTGACATCCATCTGCCAGATTTCATAATCATAGTATGCAGCTATTGCAAGCAAAATTCGAATAGATTTGAGCATAGCTACTGGTGAAAAAGTTTCATCATAGTCAATTCCTTGCTTTTGCCTAAAACCTTTTGCCACCAATCTAGCCTTGTAGATTTCTACTTGGCCATCTGCTCCAATCTTTTTCTTATAGACCCATTTGCAACCTATAGGGTTTACACCCTCTGGTGCATCAACCAAAGTCCATACTTGGTTGGTATACATAGAATCTATTATTTTTAAACACAAATGACAATTACAATAGTCCAACCCCATTAGGCTCTAGTAAGGTCCATGTAGCGAGCTTTCAGCCAATGACTCTCGATTCAGTTGGCTCAAGACATTAGGTGAAACACCCCTCGGGCTTAATTACTCGAACCAGACTACGTCACGAGGCCAGACTTGTCATCATAAGGATTTTTTTTTTTTTTGTGCAAGAAAAGAGATGGTAGACTGAACCAAATAGATATTTTTATTATATATGTGACTGCATTGTGACTATAGGTCAACCAAGGTCGGATCATAAGGTACCTAAGTAATCTAGTCGGGATATTCAACCTCTATTTTTATATGGAAACCAAATCATGAACCTTATGGTACGAACAAGAACACTCATACTTCTTTTATGGATAAGGCTAACAAAAATGCAGTTAGCAAATATGAACTCCTGAGGCCTTCCTATTGTCATTAAGTACACGTGTGGGGATCTAATAATAGGTCTCTGATCAGTCATAGTATGCATGTGTTCCTTGCCTTAATAGTTGCAAAAACTCAATATGAAAATACATGTGCATTTGCTCAGAAAAGAAAGTAATAGAATAAATCAAATGCAAAAACAAGTTTTTTTTTTTTAATCAATAAATATTGTCCTCCCCCCAACTTAAACATTGCATTGTCCTCAATGTAAAAAAATGCAAGAAAACTATATATGAGAGACAATAGAGAAAATAATAGAAAGAAGAAGAATACCTTGAGCTGTTGATTTCCAGAAAAGAAGACCTACAAAATAAGTAGAAGACTAGAAATAAAAGAAAAAAAAATTAATTCTAACTAATATACACATACCTTGGCCGTCATGCTCAGTCATAAGAAGGCTCCCCCAAGGGAAAAGAGTCCTCTTCATCTGCAAAATTTTCAAGAAAAGGTTTTAATCTGTATCCATTAACCTTAAAAATTTTACCATCCTGTGGATTTTCAATTACAACTGCCCCGTGTGGAAAAACAGTTTTTACAATGAAAGGACCTGTCCATCTTGATCGTAACTTTTCAGGAAACAGATGTAAGTGAGAGTCATAACAAAGAACTTTTTGTGCAGGTTCAAAAGATTTTCTTAGAATTGATTTATCATGCCTAATTTTTATTCGTTCTTTACAAAGTCTAGCATTGTCATACGCATCCCGTCGAATTTCATTCAACTCACTTAGTTGTATTTTTCTGGCTAAACCAGCATCTGACAGTTCAAAGTTTAATTTTCTAATGGCCCAATACGATTTATGCTCTATTTCAACAGGTAGATGACATGCTTTTCCATAGACTAGCCGATACGGGGACATACCAAGAATAGTTTTATAAGCAGTACGGTAAGCCCACAATGCGTCAGAAAGTTTTAAAGACCAGTCTTTGCGTGATGGATTCACCGTTTTCTCTAAAATTTGTTTAATCTCCCGATTGGCTAACTCTACTTGGCCACTAGTCTGCGAGTGATAAGGAGTTGCAATTCTATGAGTGATACCGTACTTTCGTAATAGGATCTCAAAAGGCTTATTACAGAAATATTTTTTCCCATCACTAATTATAACCTTGGGCATCCCAAATCGTGAAAAAATATTTTCTTTCAGAAATTTCAAAACAGGTTTGTGATCATTAGTTCTACAGGCAACAGCTTCTACCCATTTTGACACATACTCAACACCAACTAAAATATACTCATATCCAAAAGACGGTGGAAATGGGCCCATAAAATCGATGCCCCACATGTCAAAAATTTCAATAGCAGTAATGGGCTGAAGAGGCATCATTTGCCTACGAGTTAGACTTCCAACACGTTGACATGGGTCACATGTCCTACAGAACTCGTGGGCATCTTTAAATAGTGTAGGCCATAAAAACCACATTGTAACACCTTAGCTGCCGTTTTCTTAGATGCAAAGTGTCCTCCGCAAGCACTGGCATGACAAAAAGAGAGTACACTTTGTATCTCATGATCCGGTATGCATCTTCTAAAAATTTGATCATTGCAATACTTGAACAAATAGGGAGCATCATAATAATAACTCCTTACTTCATGCAAGAAATTATTCTTATCATTCGATCCCCAATGCTCCGGCATCCAGTTCGTGACAAGAAAGTTTACAATATCAGCATACCATGGCATAGTAGAAAGTGCAAACAATTGCTCTTCAGGGAACGAGTCCTTGATGGGCAACTGTGGCACCAAATCATGAACAACTAGCCGTGATAAATGGTCAGCAACCACATTCTCTACTCCCTTTTTATCTTTGATAGTGATGTCAAATTTTTGGAGTAGAAGTATCCATCGTATTAAGCGTGGTTTGGCCTCTTTCTTATCTAGTAAATATTTTAGCGCTGCATGGTCTGTAAAGATAACAATAGGAGCACCAAGGATATAAGAGCGAAATTTGTCTAATGCAAATACTACTGCAAGCAATTCTTTCTCAGTGGTGGTGTAATTCATTTGAGCATCATTTAAGGTTTTGCTTGCATAGTAAATGACATATGGCTTATTATCCTTGCGTTGTCCTAGGACAGCTCCTATCGCATAGTCACTAGCATCGCACATGATCTCAAAAGATAATGACCAATCAGGTGGTCGCACGATGGGTGCAGTGCTAAGCATAGACTTCAACTTTTCAAATGCCTCTTGACAGGTTTCAGTCCAATTGAATGGTGTATCAAGAGATAGGAGGTTACATAATGGTCGAGCTATGACACTAAAGTCCTTGATGAACCTCCTATAAAATCCTGCGTGACCCAAAAATGATCTAACATCTCTAACTGTCTTGGGTGCAGGTAGCTTGGCGATTAAATCAATTTTAGCTCTATCAACTTCCATGCCCTTCGATGAAACAATATGTCCTAGGACAATTCCCTTTGGCACCATGAAGTGGCATTTCTCCCAATTTAGTATCAGATTCTTTTCCATGCATCGAGCTAAGACTGCTTGTAAATGTAATAAACAATCATTAAAAGAATCGCCAAAAATAGAGAAATCATCCATAAACACTTCTAAAAATTTCTCATTCATTTCTTCAAAAATGCTGAGCATACACCTTTGGAATGTTGCAGGTGCATTACACAACCCGAATGGCATCCGACGAAAAGTGAATGTGCCAAAAGGACAAGTGAAGGTAGTCTTCTCTTGATCCTCAGGTGAAATTTCGATTCGGTAGTACCCGGAATAGCCATCGAGAAAACAATAGAATTTGTGTCCTGCAACTTTTTCCAAAACTTGGTCTAGGAAGGGTAGGGGAAAGTGATCCTTTCTAGTGACCAAATTCAATTTTCGGTAGTCAACACGCATGCGCCAACTCGTCGAACATGAGTTGGGACTAGTTCACCCTGCTCATTTTTGACTACCGTCAGACCCGCTTTCTTGGGCACGACTTGAGTAGGACTCACCCACTTGCTATCGGAAATTGGGTAAATAATACCCACGTCAAGCAACTTGAGGACTTCTGCTTTAACCACATCTCTCATCGTAGGATTCAACCTGCGTTGCATTTGTCTTGTGGTTTTGGCATTGTCCTCCAAATATATCCGGTGCATGCAAATTAAAGGGCTAATCCCCTTCAAGTCGGCAATAGACCATCCTAAAGCTCCCTTATAATTCTTTAGAACACCAAGTAATTTTCTTTCTTGGGCATGATCCAGATTAGATGAGATGATTATAGGAAATGTGTCCTCGGATCCAAGAAAGGCATACTTGAGTTCCTTCGATAAAGGTTTCAACTCGAGCTTAGGTGTTTGTTCATGGGATGGTACTATCTTTGCTTTTCGAGGTGGCAACTGTTCAAATTCCTCTATTCGCGGTCTCCACCCATTGACCATTATAACATCCGAATTATCTAAACCAGGTGGGACCACATCATTAGCAGTACCTTCAGAACACCAATCTATTAAACCATTGTCGGCCGATTAAGTAAATGTTTCTTTTAACAAATATTCTTCCGCAATGGTTTCAACCCATTCAACTTCTTTACTTTCTTCATGATCACTGGGTTGTTTACCTATACTAAAGACGTTCAGTTCCAAGGTCATATTGCCAAAAGAAAGCTTCATGACACCATTTCTACAATTGATCAATGCATTAGAAGTTGCAAGGAATGGACGTCCTAAGATGACTGGAATCTGAGATTGTGAATTGGAAGCCGAATGTGTGTCCAGTACGATAAAGTCAACAGGAAAATAGAATTTGTCTACTTGGACCAACACATCTTCGATAATCCCTCTAGGAACCTTCACTGACCTGTCAGCTAATTGTAAGGTCACAGTTGTTGGCTTCAACTCACCCAAACCGAGTTGCTCATATACCGTATATGGCAACAAGTTCACACTCGCTCCTAAATCTAGCAATGCTCGCTCAATCCTAAAATTGCCAATGATGCACGAGATAGTTGGGCAACCTGGATCCTTATATTTAGGAAGAATATTATGCTGTAAAATTGCACTCACATTTTCAGCCAGAAATGCCTTCTTCTTGACATTTAAACGACGCTTGATAGTGCACAAATCTTTTAAAAAATTTGCATAGGAAGGCACTTGTTTGATTGCATCAAGAAGAGGTACATTAATTTTTACTTGCTTAAAAAGCTCAAGAATTTCAGAGTTTGGTTCAAGCTTTTGCAAGGGGTTTAATCTTTGTGGAAATGGTGCAGGAAAAGGACATTCAATTTTTTTAGTAGATGTTGGTGCTTCAGTTTCTTCATTATCCTTTTCTTTTGTCTTGGGAGGGTCAGAATCAGGTATGACTTGTGTTTGTTCTGGAACTGGTCGGTCAATAATCTTTCCACTTCGCAAAGTTATTATACTTTTTGCTTGCTCTTTATGCGAAGTTGAAGATGATGCATTACTACCGCCATAGACTTGAGGATTAGGTTGTGGTTGAGCTGGTAGCTTACCTTTCTCTTGAGCACTTAAAGCAGTGGTCAGCGTTGTCAGTTGATTTCTTAATTCATCATTGATTTTAGCTTGACCTTGCATGAAAGATTGCAAAGTTTCTTCGAGACTGGATTTTTGAGGGGGTGCGTGTGCATAATGAGGTTGCGGAGGTGGAGGAGTTGGGTTATATACTTGTTGAGGTTGGTCATTTCTCCACCTGAAATTTGGATGGTTCTTCCATCCAGGGTTGTAAGTACCCGAAAAAGGATTATTGAAAGATTTTTGATAGGTATTCATAACATTGGCCTGATCGTGCAAGACTTCCTTGAATGCGGGTATTGTGGAGCAATCAGTGATGAGATGGCCAGGCATCTCGCAAATCCTACAACACTCGCTGTTATGTTCTACGGTCTTGACGGGTTCAATCCTTCTAAGTTCAATTTCCTCTACCTTCCTAGTAAGAGCTGCCATTTTAGCCTGAATATCATCCTGAGTACTAAGGTTGTAAAGGCCCCCGTGTCCAATGCTAGTAGGCTTAGGTAAAGGTTTATTCACTCTATCCCCCGTATCCCATAATTGTGCAGTCTCTGCAAGAGAGTCTAAATAGTCCTATGCCTCATCGGGTCTTAACGTCTAGTTGATTTTAGTTAAGCTTAGGATATTTATGCAATGGGGTGATTTTTGGGCTAAGGACGAGTGATGAAATCCCGACCTTATCTTTTTAAATGGGTTCAGCCCTTAGAATATTTTATGCTGATGCCTTATACTATATGCAACAATCAAGAGATTTTTTTTTTTAGTATTTTATGACATGACATTAAATTTCATTGAATAAGTGATCAAGCAAATTATTTATTTTTTTTTAAATTTTATGAGTTGAAGTTTGAAATTTGAATTCTGAAATTTGAAATTTGAAATTTTAGGTTTTTCCTCTTTTTTTTTTAATTTTTGAATAATCACCCTTGATCTTTTCTTAAAGTTTTTTTTCTTAAATTTTCAATTAGCAACAAGGGTTAATGAGATATGATAACAATAAAATCCTGATTCTAAAACAATTAAATGCAGAAAATTAAAAATAGAAAGCAGCAAGGTTTCGTATTAATCTAATGGTCTTAAAAGTTTCAGAATGTCAATCAGACCGTTCATATGAAAGAAACATAGGTTCTGCACCTGACGACCAACTTTGAGTTCAATCAGACGGTTAATTACTTTGATATCAGAATTTGATGCAGACTGTGCAGGGAATAAAAAAACAGCAGTAAAGAATTTTTTTTTTTTTGTTTTCGAAAGAAAAAGACTAACTACTAAAGTACTAATTAAATCTAAAATTATACTAATAAATCAGCCGTTCCCCGGCAACGGCGCCAAAAACTTGATGCAAAAATAAAATTGTTCTCCCAAGTGCAGGAGAATCGCACAAGTAGTAAAATCTCGGGAGTCCGAGATCGAATCCTCAAGGAACGAAATATATTAGATTATTTAATATAATTTTAGATTAATTAATTCAATAAATTTGTGGATAAAGATGATGTTTTGTAAATAGAAAATAAATCAGTAAACAAAGAATTGAAATTTGGATAGATTAAGATAGTGTAGGGATCTGGGATCCCCTTCGATGATATTATTTTCAACAATTAAATTCTACGATTCTTGATTAAGGATCAATCGGATAGAATAGTTCTAATCATGGAGTATACAATTTGAAAACATGAATTCAAGATCTAAGCATTTATCGTGCCGATTACGTCTAGGACAAATCAAACATCGAAACAATCCATGAATCAAGAAATACAAACCATAAAAGATCTATCTCATAAATAAACATGCAAGAATCAAAAACATATGAATAGATGTAAATCAAAGAGATCAATTGTTCAGAATTTACTTGAAAGAAAATAAGACATCAAAGGTTCCTCCATCACCCTTCACGAGATATCAGCCCTCCATTAAAATATTAGCCTCTCCCTCTTTTTTTTTAATTTCTTTTCGGAAGAACAGGGCATGCCCTGTTTCTTCCTCTCTCTTTTTTTTTTCTTTCACAACGGCTGATGCTCTATTTTTCGAATGGGAGAGAATGAGCTCTGTTTCACCGAATGAACTCCCCCTTCCCTTCCCAGCCGAGAGGGATATAACAAGCTGGCATTTGATCCTCCTCTCGCATGCGGTGTCGATGGCCGGATGAGATGAATCCCCGGGAGAAGAGGATGGACGTGGACGGCTAGAGTTGCTCGCGGGATGCTGAGAGGCGCCATGGGATTCGGATGATATGCACAGAATGATCGCAGGGCGTTGGACGCTAGGATGCAGGAAGCTCGCGGGATGATGAGCTGCATGCGGACGGATGTTGGATGCTTCGCAGAGAATTCTTCCACACGGGCGGATGCTGCAGATGCGGGGAAGATGAGATTTGGAAGGTAGATCTTTGCTGGGATGAGGTGCGGATGAGGCGTGCGCTCATGAGGAACTCGGACGTGGACGGCTGGGTAGCTCGCGAACGGAAGGATGAATGCGTGGATCCGAAAGAATCGGATGCGGAGGAGCTGAACAGCAGATCCTTGGACGCGGGGAATTTGCACGCGGAGATGCTGGGAGGATTGTAATCGCTTGCATCGCGGGGGGTTTGCATGCTGAAAGCTGGGAACACGTGAGAATGGGGCACGGACGCTGGGAGGCTTCACGAGCGGCTGGGAGTCAGATGGATGCGAGGGTGATGAACCTGGATGGCTGGACTTTGCTGGGAGGGTGCACGCGTGGATGGATGAACTCGGACGGGAAAAAAAAAGAAGGCTCGTGGACGTTGTGATATGGGCTCGGCTGAAGCACGGATGTGTGCAGGATTCCTTCAAATGGACTTAGTCGAAATGGGGAGGACATGCTGCTGCTGGATGTGGTTGCACCTAGTCGGCTAATGCTCCTTCTAGTGTGCAACTGGGACTGACCTCATGTGGTTGACTAGTCACCTACTATGATGCATCTTTTTGAACCCAATGTGCATTTTAACTTTGATTTCCGATCACCTGCACCCCACAAAAATATTATATTAATACAACACTTCTATCATTATTTGTTAGCAATAATACTAATTTAAGTGATGTGTAGATCGCACTTTTGTGCTCTCATCAAGCAGGCTGACTCAAGTACATATCCCCAAAAGGATATGGGCAGACTCGCAAACCCCATCATGGATCGAACCATGTCTAACAGAGTTCGATTTCTTCTTTCTGATGCACCGTTATACTGTGGTATACCAGGAGAAGTCCATTGAGAGAGAATCCCATTCTCTCCTAAATATGTCAAAAACTCATTGGAAAGGTATTCGCCTTCTCGATCTGATCGAAGAGTTTTAATACTCTTTTCAGTTTGTTTTTCTACTTCATTACGATACAATTTGAACATTTCAAATACTTCAGATTTATGTCTCATTAAATAGACATAACCATACCTAGAAAGGTCGTCTGTAAACGTAATGAAATATGAATACCCACCTCTAGCATCTGTGTTTATTGGCCCACATACATCAGAATGTACAAGGGTCAATAAATCACTGGCTCGTTCACCTTTTTCGGTAAAAGATGATTTGGTCATCTTACCAAGAAGACATGACTCACAGGTTGTCAATGATTCACAATCATTAACATTGAGGATTCCCTCTTTACTTAACCTGTTCATCCTGTTCTTGTTAATATGACCTAGCCTATGATGCCAAAGGTAGACATCCATGACATTATTTATTTTAGGATGCTTACTTGACGTGTACATTACATTAACAGGTTGTGATAACAAGTAGATGCCATTGCTCAATTGTCCATTCATTACAGTAACACCATTCATAATGATATCACAAGAATATTTCTTTATTGAAATTTCATAACCGTTTATGGCCAAAAGGCCTACGGAAATTACATTCAATAAGAATGTAGGACAATAGTGACAATAACTCAAGACAACTACATGAGAATTGAAAACAAGTTTGAGATTTCCTAAAGCTAGAACTGGAACAGATCTTCCATCTCCAACATTCAGGAATCTCTCGCTGTTTTCAAATCTCTCATTGATCTGAAGTCCTTGCAACGAATTGCATATATTAAACGGACTTCCAGTATCTAATACCCAGATCGAATTATCACATATAGAGAAATTACAAGGTGTTATCATATAAATACCTTGATCAGCAACTGATTGCCCTTTTCTCTTGCTTAGCCTGTTCGGATCAAGTGAGGTAAGGTACTGAGGACAATTACTCTTCCAATGCCCCTGCTTCTTACAATAGAAGCATTCTGCCTGACTTTGGTCATCCTTAATCCTTTTGGTCTGACTATGCTGAGTTTTCAGCTTTCTATACCAATTATTGAAGTTGGGACCAGTCAACTTGTCATTATCCAATAATGAACGAAGTGACAAACTTGTGGCCATTTCTACATAAAAGAAAATTTGGCTATTAGTATATGAATTGACTAAACACAGTAGACTTGGACTTTAGTCTAAAGATACTCCCACTATTTTATACAAATTGGTAGCCTCTACCTCCAATTCAAAAAATTACTCCTAATTCTTTAGTGGGCACTAGAACCCAATAGATTGCATATAGGCCCGAGTGTGGCTCGGCTAACCCATATGCACCTATTGGTAGGTTCTAAACCAGTTGCTTCACCAAGCAACTTCTAGTGATAATTTTGCCCTAGGTTCTTCGGCAGGCGTGTGGCACCTCCACCGAATATCCTAGTCAGGTCCAACCATTAAATGATAGGGTTAAATCTAATCAACTAATAGACGACCAAGCCCGAGTGTGGCTCGGCTCACTGACCGCCTATTGAAGGTACACTTAACTCATCATATATTGAATGACAATTCCAATGCTTGATAAGTACCAGGCGTGTCGCGCCTCCAATAATTATCAAAACATTGGACCCATTATCACCCAACTTAATGGGAGGCTATGACCTCGGGCAGGTCGAAGGTGTGGATAAGAGTCTGTCTCTGATGGTCAGGCCGAAGGAGACAGTCTCAAATCCGCCAACCGTACCCGATGAGAAGGAAGAGCTGTTCACCCTACGGATCCAAGTGAAACAAGAGGTGATAGAAGCCATTATCGACACCGGCAGCCAGAAGAACCTGATCTTGGCCAGCTTAGTTCAAAAACTGGGATTGGAAACAACACCACATCCATGACCGTATCCACTTGGATGGATACAAAAGGATGTGGAACTTCGGATCAACCGCCAGTGCAAGTTCCGTTTCGCCATTACCAACCAGTACATCGATGAGGTAACATGTGAAGTAGTTCCCCTCGACATATGCTAGGTGATTTTCGGTAGCCCATATCTTTGGGAGCGTGATGCCATCTACTTCCGGCGAGCACAGAAATACCAGTTTGAAAAGGATGGGAAGAAGTACATCATTAACAAGGATAATGCCAGCCATGCTATTGATCTGGTGTCTGCCTGTCAGGCAAGAAGGATGGTGAATGCTTGCCAAAAGTTTGTGCTAGTGATGATCCACCCGATAGAGTTTGAAAATAAGGTATCAGCACTAACCATGTCTAGCAGGGAATTGGAGAGCCAGATGGGGAAGCTACTGTTGGGAGCCCGCCCATGCCACAAAAAATTAAAAAAAATTTCAGATGCAGCGGTAGAGGCATAAGCGGGATCAATCGTTCATCCTATGAACGTTGTTCAATAACTGTTCGTAGATAGATTAGAATTAAAAACTTTTAAACTAATTATGAAAATCAGATCTTCACCTTGTGCGGGTAGATGATCACCGCAAACTGAAGTTCGTGGTTTAGGATGAAGGTTCGCTTGAAGCCGTTCACGCGTCCGGCCTCTATGGGTATCCACACGAAGTAGAGATCCGATCAAAGCTTCCTTATCTCCCCGGGGTGCTAGCTCCCTTGCAGAGACTTCTTTTAATGGCTGATGTCCTCCCTTTGAATCAACCCTTGATTGTGCTTGGGAGGAGGAAGAAGAAGGATGAAGTTTGAAGAAGAATCAAAGCCCCTGCAGCCTACTTCCTTTTCCCTGCGTTGGAACCAAGGAGGAGGGAAGAAGATGGCCGCCAAGCTTTCTTTTCTTCTCACCTTGCTTGCGGTTGAAAACCAAGGGGAGAAAGGGTGGCCACGAATTGGAGAGGGAGAGGGCTTCTAATCCAATGCCCTAGGAGCCTCCCATAGCCCTTTATAAGCAAGTGGAGCTCCTAACTTTTAGGAGCTCCTTGATAACCTTCCAAGAGGGGCGCCGGCCCCTCTTGTTTGCCGCACCAAGCAAGGAAAAGGAGGGGCGTGTGCCCCTCCTTCATGGTTAACCTAATCCTCCTCTAAGGAGAATTAGGAAGGTCACTCATGGTTAGGTCCTAATCTAATTAGGCTTGGACCAAGGGTGAACCAATTTGGGTTTAATCTAGGTAGTCCTAATCCAATTAGGACTTAAATCAATTTTGACTCAATTGAACTCTTCAATCCTAATCCAATTAGGAGTCTTGTTAATTCATTAGATTAATAATTAATTTGGACTTAAGAAATCCTAATTCAATTAGGATTTATTCAATTTTAATCCTAATCCAATTAGGACTCTAATTTGAATCCAAAGTTCTAATCCAACTAGGACTTCTAGGAATCCTATTCTAAGTAGGAATCCAAATTGAATTCAAAATCCTAATCTAATTAGGATTGTTGGAATCCTATTCTAAGTAGGACTCCCAGTCCTACTCCAAGTAGGATTCCCAGTCCTAATCCAATTAGGACTCCCAAAATTCTACTCCAAGTAGGATTCGTGTTTAAGTCCAATTAATTAATTCCCATTGTTCCTTCTTCAACTGATCATCAATCAAATTGATTACTCGTGATTCATAATCACATTTCAACCATCGGATCGGTCAATACTTCTAGTGTGTGTGACCCCATAGGTTCTATTCTGACTGGTAGTGAGATATATTGCGATCCCTATCACAATATCATTGAAAACTCCTTTCAATGGGTTGGAACGATTCCAACTCAACTCATTAGGGTTTATCGATCATCGAGATATTCCCTGTGAGTCTCACCATCCACCAGTGACACCTAGCAGCATGTAGTGGCTACCCAGCAGAATGGAATAATGAACCTCTAGGTGCAGTTATCGTATGATACAGTCCTACTATCATGGATCCCTACAGGACGGAGGTCATGGACAACTCGTCAAACCCCATCGTCCGTCATATATCAAGATTTATTCGACTTAAGCTCGAGATTTGAAAACTCTTTCTCCACTGTACAATCTGCCCCGACCGAGGTCTTACGAACTCAGTCTTATAAATCACATAGGATCTCTCCTTGTCTATCAAGGTCAATAGATTCCTTATAGGTGCATACCCTACTACTACAGTGAATCTACTGCAGCCAATCTACACTGCATGGACCCATATGGCTAGAGACCATGTATACGTGCAGTCAAACTACAATAATCTCACTGTGAGTAGCCGAAGCACCGCAGGTCAAAGGACTAGTCACACTACTGCAACATCAAGCAAGTCACTGACGAGTGGATAGACATCCAAGTGACTTCTTGTCTTGGTCACGCTCAGTACCCTTGTTCTCTAACAAGTACTTGCACAATTGATCCAGTGTCCCTACACTGTGGACTCAAGACTCGTCCATCAAAGAAAGCAATATGTGCACTAATCTCAGCGGATCAATCACCGTCCTCGTGATGATCCATCGATCAGGAGCAATTCAGGAATTAATCACCAATGACACATGCCTCAAATTCTCAACTCTTGAGAATATGCGTCATCATCTTATTAATTTCTTGGACGATTCATGGACACATAAGAACATGAATGAAAAAAATGCCCAACTTAATTAGGTCAAGTACAAATTTATGTTCCAGAATAAAATAATGCGTCAGCCAAATTGGCTTCTAGGGCATACTTCTAACAGCAACTCGGCGAGCATGCGGGCCTTTTTAAAGAGGCTTGCGGATTACCACCAAAGAGAGCAGTGGAACATGAAATCCAGCTTATTTCTGACTCAACGCTTCTTAACCTTGGCATGTACCGCAACTCGGTGTTGGAAAATGAGGAGATCAAGCGGCAGGTGAATGAACTGCTCGAAGGCGATGTCATCAAACCGAGCAGCTCCCCCTGCGGCTCGCCGGTAGTGCTTGTGCCGAAGAAAGATGGAGGGTGGAGAATGTGTATTGACTACCGCGCTCTCAACAAGATTACTATTAAGAATCGGTACCCTCTTCCACGCATCGATGACTTGCTGGACCAGTTGAAGCACGCCACTGTCTTCACCAAGCTGGACCTGAAATCCGGATATTATCAAGTCTGGATCCGCGACGACGATACCTGGAAGACCGCATTCAAAATGCGGCAGGGGCTATTCGAATGGCTAGTAATGCCATTCAGACTCTGTAATGCTCCTGCTACCTTCATGCGGCTGATGAACGACGCTCTCCGGCCGTACATCGACGACTTCGTCATTGTATACCTTGACGACATCCTGATCTACAGCCGGTCATGGGAGGAGCACTTGACGCATGTGCGTAAGGTGTTCGAATTGCTGGAGAAATATCAGCTGCGCCTGAACCAAAAAAAATGCGAGTTCGGGAAGCGGACCTTGGTGTATCTTGGGTTCGTGGTGGGCAACGGGGAGTTACGAGTCGACCCGGACAAAGTGAAGGCAATCAGAGATTGGCCCAGGCCTCGGTCTGTAAGTGAGGTCCGGAGCTTCATGGGTGCTTATCAATACCTAAGAAAGTTCATCTGAAACTTCTCTATTCTGGCCTCCCCGCTGCATGCGTTAACGAAAGCCAATCAAAAGTTTGAATGGATTTTGAAACATGAGGATACCTTCCTTCTATTAAAGAGGAAGATCAGTGAAGCGCCTGTTCTCGCTTTGCCCAATCTTCAAAGACCATTCGAGCTTGAAGTAGATGCGTCAGGGTACGCCATGAGAGCTGTGCTACTGCAAGAAGGGCGGCCCGTGGCATCCCATTCTGAGATGTTCCAAGGGGCTCAGAAAAACTACCCAACGTACGACAAGGAGTTGCTTGCCCTACATCAAGCTGTAAAACACTGGCGAGTCTATCTTTTGGGCAAGGAAACAGTGGTGCACACCGACCACCGGTCGCTCCAATATCTGCAAACTCAGTCCAGGTTGCAGCAGGCGCGTCATATGAAATGGATGACGTACCTACAACAGTTCAACCTGGTGATCAAATACAAGAAAGGCATACACAACAAAATGGCTGACATGCTCTCGAGACCACCAGCCGCAACCCTTTGCTTATCAGCAGTTATGCAAGTGCAGCCAACCACCCATGAGGAGTACGCCGGCTGGTATTCAGAAAACCTTGATTTTCAAGGCGCACTAGCAGATGTTGAAGCAAGGAGGCCAACCGAGTTTGTCCTATGGGATAAACTCCTCTACAAAGGAGAGCTGCTATGCGTACCACGAGCGGCCGAACGTGTGTGCTGGATACGGGAGGCTGATCGGTTCTTTCAATTTTGAAAATAAACCACGCAATAGTACGTACCCTGTAGGATAGTGATTACGGGTGTCGGTCCACAGGGATTGTAGAATAAGTTATTTTTCTTTTAAAAATAAATCAAGAAGAAGAATTTGCTAACTTAATTTAACTAAATTAAACTATGAGTGCGAATTAGAATTTATCAGAATAAATGGATCTAGGGTTTGGAGTCCACCACATAGCATCGCATCAGGGTTTGTGTTCTCTATTTTTTTATCTTTTGGAGGGGCATGCAATATTGGCTACAAGCCTTTTAAAATAAAAGCATAAATAGTGTTAGGAAGATCCATCTTCGGTGTAGCATGAAGTGTCTACCTAATTATGCTAACCTAGGGAGCAGTACACCTCATCTTCCTAGGCATGGATCATCTTAGACTACTTTAGCAAACATGAATAATAAATAGCATGCTCAAAGTTTAAACATAATAAAAGGATTTTTCATTGATAATAAGAATTTAAACAAGCTCCAAAATAATAAAGAAAATAAGAACTACAATGCCCTGTAACATTGCTAGGGCTTCATCCAGCCCTAGACTAGACGTTTAGCCGAGCATGGCTTCCGGACGACCTCCCATCTTCAAATGAAATTGATCAACTCCCATTATTCCCAAAATATCAAAACTATTCTCTTTCCCCCTCCTTTCTCTCTTTTTATTTCATTTCTTTTTCCCTTCTTCCCTCTCGGCTCTCTTCTTCTTTTCACCGAAACAGAGGGTCTCCCCTGTTTTTCTCCCCCAAGCTCCCCCCTCCTTCTCTTTGCCGATGGCCTCTTCATATAGACCCTCTCACCGGTGATGGATCCCGTGGGAGTATGCTGGTGAGGATGCGAATCCCGAATGCTCATCCGATGGGAGCTGGCTGCGGGATTAATGTGGAGTGAAAGAAGAAGGATTCACCAATTCCATGGAATTGCGGACGGTTGGAATGGCTCAAATCCGGCAGAGGGAGACGGCTAGATGCTTGATTTCATGGGATGCTGGAAGCGTTGATCATGGAGGAGTGATTTCCGGCTGTTGGGAGGTGAAACGGGCGGCGGATGGCACGCGGTTGATGCGGCTGGGAGGATCGCTCCGAATGGCCGCTGTGCGGAGGCGGAGGCGCAGGCGGAGGAACGGAAGGTTGGCTGCACCGCGTGGAGGATTTCTTAGGCGACGCCATCTCGTGGCTGGAACGGGAGAATCGACGGGAATCTCGGCCGTGATGCACTGCGGGGGAGGGGGGAAGAAGATAAACAGTGAACTCATTTGTTATTATATTTTATTTTTTTTAACACTGTTCATATGAACAGTGTTTTCACGGGACACTGTTCATATGAACAGTGTTTTCAGTGATTCTTCCCAAAATTATTTTTATTTTATTATATTATTTTCTTTTTTTTCTTGTTTTAAATTTATCAATTTTATATGAAGCCAGGTAATGAATTGGTTGGGAATTGACTTTGGGTTTGAGGTGGGTCATGATCGTTGATTTGTTTGAACTTACTCTCGAGCCCAATGTCGTTTAAATTTAATTTTTGCTAAACTACTTCAGACCGGACTCAACAAGGCTAAAAGCAGGACCATGACTTAATAAGAGGGTTAATCAAATATTTTCCTATACAATTACAACTTTTAATCTAATCAAGACCAAAGCCCATTTAATTATAATCTTAGCCGGGTCAACACAATCTCCTTATATGTTTTTCTGTAGTTTTCATAAAAGATTGCAATCAAGAGAGAGACAAGTTCAGAATCTGATTTAAGAAAAGAATTATTTACCTCTTACCATAATTTAAATTTATTTCAATGTTTATTCAATTTCATGTTAAAATATGTATTTATCAGTTTAAGAACATTGATAAGTGCTATGGAAAGATAGCTAAATTATAAATTATTAAGCACTTATCACACCCCCAAACCTATGTTTTGCTAGTCCTCGAGCAAAATAAAACTAGAAAAGAAGAATTTTAACTCACTTTCGCAGGCATCGCGGTTACATTTACCATATTTAACAAGACTTTAAACCCCTAGGTGGCCCTAGTGGACGAGTTATAGTCTCGTGAGGGTTTCCGGCTCAGATACCCACAAACTGTTGTCTCTACCTAAAGATTTTTTTTTTTTAATATATATATCTAATGCATAAGTGCCAAGAATTTCAAAAGCACACAAAGTTTTAATTACTAAGTCAGCCCAAGTCCTAGGTCAAAATGCAATTCAAGTTGAAGTCATTAAATTTCCGTTAGGGAGTTGTAAGACTTATTTATACTAGAGTGCTCAGTGAAATCTGGACCGTACACAAGCTAAGGGTTCGGATCTCCAAAATATTGCAAAGACTAGTAGTTTCCAAGAATTGGTCGAAGGGACCTACTCACTGATTCAAAATCATCTTATCTGCAGAATTTCGAGAGTTGTGGATGTTTACTTTAGTACCTCACGGGCTTTATCTGTAATATTCCAGTTTACTCGAATTTCTACAACGACGGCTTTCACACTATTGTCTTTTACAAGGTCAATACAAAGTTTTTTTTTTAATAATAAAATATGTATAAATTGTACACTTTTACTCTTGTGGTGATTTCTCCGTGTAACGAGCAATCAGTCGACAACTCTCACACCAGTTGGCACAAGGTGTCGGGCATCAAGACTCCCCTACGGACTTATGCTCAGAGTCCTCATCACAAGCCCACTTGACCTTTGACAATAGGTAGCCCTTTTCGATGTTTCTGACTAAATCCATTTTTATTGATGAAATTTCTTTCTTTTTTTTTTTTTGGATTCGATAAATATGATTCATCAGGGTCCAAGGTTGCTACTATACTATCAACATAATGTCGAGCTTAGACCTTAGAAGGGTCGATTAGTGTGTAGTGAAATTCCAAAGTATTAATTAGCTTACAACTCCCTAAGAGAGACTTAATAAAAAGAACTTAAATTTGTATTACTTCCGACTAGTCATTGGGCTTTTAGATTTTATATACCTTGTGTGTTTATCATTCTCGCATAAATGTATAGAAATTAGGTTTTTAAAAACAAAAACTTTTTTTTTAATTTTATTATTATTATTATTATTTTATAAAAAATAAAAATGAACACATTTTTTTTTAAAAGATATATATTTTTTTTTATTTCTTTTGATAAACCTGACATTATGAAGTAAAAACGAATGCAAGAGATACAAACAAAACAAAAAATGATTAAAAATACTTAAAAATACTTTCAAACCTAAACCTAACATTGTCCTCAATGTTAAAGAAAAAAATCTAAGAGAATTGGGTTGCCTCCCAACAAGCGCTAAGTTTATTGTTTTCAGCCAGACACAGTGCATCCTTAATTATTTTGATAAACAGGGTTCGTCAAATTAAGGGATTCGATCAATTGCCCATCGGTAACACAGTCCACATAAGGTTTTAACCTTTGGCCATTGACTTTTAAAATATGTTCACCATTGAGGTGTTGGATCTCTACTGCACTATAAGAAAAAACCTTTTTTACTATGAATGGTCCATCCCACCTAGAGCGAAGTTTACCCGGGAAGAGTCGCAACTTTGAATTGAATAGCCAAACCTTTTGACCAGGTTTAAAGGACTTGCGGTTAATATTTTTATCATGAAAAGCCTTAGTCCTTGCTTTATAAATTTTAGCATTTTCATAAGCCTCATTGCGCAATTCTTCAAGTTCACTTAGTTGGAGTTTTCGGTGAGGACCAGCTACTGCCATGTCTAAGTTAAACTTTTTGATAGCCCAGAAAGCTCTATGTTCAAGTTCTACCGGTAAGTGACAAGCTTTTTCAAAAACTAATCGGTAGGGAGACATGCCAATAGGAGTTTTGTAGGCAGTACGATAGGCCTAGAGTGCATCATTTATCCTTTGAGACCAATCTTTTCTATCGGGACGTACCGTTTTCTCTAAGATATGTTTTAACTCCCTATTGGTCACCTCGACTTGTCCACTCGTTTGGGGATGGTATGGGGTAGCAACTTTATGGGTGATGTTATATTTGCGAACCAAAGCCTCGAATGACCGGTTGCAAAAATGAGATCCCCCATCACTGATGATGGCTCTGGGTGTGCCAAAACGACAAAAGATATTTTCATGTAAAAATTTAACCACAACTTTGTGGTTATTAGTTTTAGTGGCGACAGCTTCTACCCATTTTGAGACATAATCAACCCCTACTAGAATGTATTCGAAACCACAAGATGGTGGAAAAGGGCCCATAAAGTCTATACCCCATACATCAAAAATTTCTACAATTAAAATAGGATTGAGAGGCATCATATCTCTACGGGAGATGGTACCCATCCGTTGGCACCGTTCACAAGTTTGGAAAAAGTTATGGGCATCTTTGAAAAGTGTGGGCCAATAAAATCCACTCTGTAAAATTTTTGCTGCAGTTTTTCTACCCCCAAAATGTCCCCCACAAGCTTGTGAATGGCAGAATGAAAGAATACTTTGAAATTCGCATTCGGGGACACATCGATGGATTACTTGGTCGGGACAATACTTGAATAGATCGGGATCATCCCAATAATAGAACTTTACTTGTGAAAAGAATCGGTTCTTGTCTTGAGTTGACCAATCATCAGGAATTCGTCCTATGGCAAGGTAATTTACTATGTTTGCAAACCATGGCGTTTTCATTCCTTGTACCCCAAATAATTGTTCATCTGGGAAAGCATCATGTAAGGGTGAGGTATTCTTAGAGGGCTCGAGAAGAATCCTAGATAAGTGATCTGCTACGACATTTGCAGTTCCTTTCTTGTCACGAATTTCTAGGTCAAATTCTTGTAGTAAAAGAATCCATCGAATCAGACGGGGTTTGGTGTCCTTCTTTGCAAGAAGGTGTCGAAGGGCAGCATGATCAGTGAATACGGTAACCTTGGATCCTAATAGGTAAGATCGAAACTTGTCTAGCGCGAATACTACAGCTAGCAATTCTTTCTCAGTGGTGGTGTAGTTCAATTGTGCATCTGAGAGTGCTTTACTAGCGTAGTAGATGACATGAGGTACCTTATCTAGCCGTTGCCCTAAAACTGCCCCAATGGCATAGTCGGATGCGTCACACATCAGTTCAAATGGAAGGGTCCAATTAGGAGGCCGTATGATAGGTGCAGTGGTCAATTTCGAGCGAAGATTTTCAAATGCTTCTTTGCATGCTTCATTAAAGACAAAGGGAGTGTCCTTGGCAAGAAGATTGCACAAGGGTTTGGAAATTTTACTGAAATCCTGAATGAAGCGACGGTAGAATCCAGCATGGCCAAGGAATGATCGGATTTGTTTCACAGTTTTAGGTGGAGGGAGATGGGAAATAAGATCGACTTTGGCTTTATCTACTTCAATGCCCCTCTTGGACACGACTTGTCCTAAAACTATGCCTTCTTGAACCATGAAATGGCTCTTTTCCCAACTTAATACTAGGTTGGTCTCCTTACATCTTTTCAAAACTAAGGTCAAATTGTCCAGACAATCGTCAAAAGATAGGCCAAAAACTGAGAAATCATCAATGAACACTTCTAGAAAGTTTTCCACCATATCTGAAAAAATGGCCATCATGCATCATTGAAAAGTTGCGGGTGCATTGCATAGTCCAAAAGGCATCCTCCTATATGCAAATGTCCCAAATGGGCAAGTAAAAGTGGTTTTCTCTTGATCGTCCGGGTAAACAGGTACTTGATTATATCGAGAATAATCATCTAAGAAGCAGTAGAAACCTTGACCAGCCAACCGTTCCAAAATTTGATCTATGAAAGGTAGAGGGAAATGGTCTTTCCTAGTCATCGAATTAAGTTTCCTGTAGTCAATGCACATGCGCCAACCCGTGGTTGTGCGTGTTTGTATCAATTCTCCTTCCGTATTTTCAACCACAGTGATACCTGATTTCTTGGGTACCACTTGTGTCGGACTCACCCACTTACTATCAGAAATTGGATAAATGATTCCGGCATCTAATAACTTCACCACTTCTTTCTTGACTACCTCCTTCATGTTAGGATTGAGTCTTCTTTGCATTTCTCGGGTGGGCTTTGCATCATCTTCGAGGTGGATTCGATGCATGCATATGGAGGGGTCAACCCCTTTCAAATCGGCTACAGACCATCCTATGGCATGTTTATTCTCTTCTAGTACCCTTAAAAGTTTACCCTCCTGTTCAGTAGATAAGTTGGCCGCGATGATTACAGGGAGGGTATCTTCTGATCCTAGAAAGGCATACTTAAGAGTTATCGGAAGTGGCTTTTACTCAAGTTTAGGTGGAGAATCAATGGAAGGACAAAGTGGTGCGCTAGCAATAGGGGGAAGAGGTTCAGGTCGGATCTTCCAAGGAAGGGAACTCATGGGAGATTGATTGTCAAGTAAGATATTAACTTCTTCTATGGCCTTGTCTATATCAAAGTTGTCAATGTCAAAATGGGCCAAACATGCCTCTAGGGGGTCATCTGCTAAGATATAGGGAAGGGCTTCCTCTACAAGATCATCCATTTCATCAATTAGGCAACATCCGTCTTCCCTCACATGTTGGTCAGCCGCATGAAACACATTCAACTTAATTTTCATGTTCCCAAATGATATATCCATTGCCCCAGTTCTATAGTTGATACATGCATTGGCTGTAGCTAAAAAGGGACGACCAAGAATCACAGGAATTTATTTTTTAAGGTTGGGCACATGTTCCATGTCAAGGACGATAAAATCTACTGAAAAATAGAATTTGTCTACCTTGACAAGAACATCTTCAATCATCCCCCGTGGTATCTTCACAGATCGATCAGCCAATTGTAAGGACACCGAGGTAGGTTTTAATTCACCTATCCCAAATTTTTCATAGACTGAATAGGGTAGAAGATTCACACTTGCCCCTAGATCTAAGAGTGCTCGGTCGATGGAGTTATTTTCTATGACACAGGAAATAGTGGGAGCACCAGGATCTTTGAACTTTGGAGGGGTGTTGTGTTGGAGAATGGAACTTACCTGCTCAGTTAGGAGGATCTTTTTAGGCACATATGTTCTAGATTTTCGCTTTTGGGTGCAAAGGTCTTTGAGAAATTTGGCATAGGAGGGAACTTGTTTGATGGCATCAAGGAGTGGGAGGTTGATTTTAACTTGTTTGAAGACCTCCATCATCTCTTCTAATAAAGTTCCCTTCTTGCCAAAGGGAGAGGGTGCATTAAGTGCTTCAGGGAATGGAGCCTTTGGAATGTGGGTTGTGGCAGATGGTGGACTAGCTGAAGAAGGTTTTGGGTTTTCATGTGATACATTCCTCTCCTCTTCTTCACCTTTCTTATTGTTACCCTCCCCAACCTTATTATCTATTATACGTCCACTCCTTAGGATAGTCAAAACATTGGCTTGCTCATGATTTAGTCGAGTTTCTTGAGCCACGTATTGTCCCCTAGGATTACTCATTGGTTGACTTAGAAGCTTACCTTCCTCTCGCTTGTTTAATGCATTGGCTAGTTGACCCATTTGGGATTCTAGCTTAGCAATTGATTGCGTGTGAGAGTGCAATAGTTGTGTGTTTGCCTCCAAACCTTGAAGGGCAGTCAACACCTTCTCCTCAAAGGCTGTATTTCTTTGGGTTGGAGGAGGAGGGTGTTGAAATTGATTTGAGGGACGGTAGAGATGAAAATTCTGAGGATTTTGAAAATTTTGGGAGTAGGGTTGGGTATTATTCGAAGCTTGCTGCCTCCAAAAAAAATTTGGATGATTCCGCCATCCCGGATTATATGTATTGGAAAATGGATCATTACCCAGTCTGGGTTTTGTTTGAGCAGCATTGATATGTTGTTGCACGAGTTCGGGGAATTGGGGTGCTGAGGGGCACTCATGAATAGGATGCGATGGGCTAGAACAGAAAGCACATACTTGTGCTTGGGAAAAGCTAACGACATGTCCTCCTATCATTAGTTGGTCAATCTTATGGGACAATGCATCTACCTTGCTAGACAGGTCCATAGAACGACTTATTTCACAAATGGCCCCTTTTCTTTGAAAATTCGGGGGTGCTTGACGAGAACATGAAGCATGGTGGAGGGAGTTTTCATTAAGATTTTCAAATAGTTGCCATGCTTCATGCTCATTTCGAAGCATGAAAGTCCCCCCGCATGCAGCATCGATCATCTGACGGTTTCGTTCAGTCAATCCGTCATAGAAACATTGCACTAGCTGCCACTTAGGTATTTGATGATGAGGGCATTTACGGATTAGGTTCCAAAATCTCTTCCAAGTTTCATGAAATTCTTCCCCCTCAGTTTGGGAGAAGCTTGTAATGGCACGTCTAAACTGGTTTGTTCTTCCTATGGAAAAGTATTTTTTAAGAAATTCTTGTTGCATTTGATCCCAAGAACGAATCGAGTTAGCTTCTAAAGAATTCAGCCATTGTTTAGCTCTATCTTTAAGGGAGAAAGGGAATAATCTAAGTTTCAGACCATCATCAGTGAAGTTCTGAATCTTGACTGTGGTGTAAATCTCAAGGAATTCATCTAGGTGTTTATATGGTTCTTCGTTGGTGAGCCCATAAAAAGTTGGGAGCATTTGGATCACACTAGACTTTATTTCATATTGTACCGCTGCTACCTCAGGTACTCGAATGCAAGATGGGAAAGTGTAAATGGTGGGAGTAAAGTACTCCCTCAGAAGTTTGGGTTGTTCTTCAGCCATCTTAAGAGGTGGGGATGATCCTAATGTTTTGATCTTAGCTCGAATGTTCCTAAGGATTCGTTCTATTTCAGGGTCAAAAGGTAATAGGTTTCGTACTCTAGAACGACTACCTTGCATATACTAGTACTCGATCAGTCAAGCATGCAATAAAAGATAAACACATCAATCCTTGTATTTGTCCTAAAATCACTAGACAGTTCCTAACTGGTTTGAAGAGGGCACCTAAGCCTCCAATCCGGTCTAATGAATCGAGTTGACCAGGTAAGCTCCCAGGTAAGTGGAGGGGTCACGATGCGTTCGCAAAGGTCCTACTTAAAACCCACTTGCCTCGAACAGATGAACTGTCTCCCTTATAGGAACAAAGCTTGCCTAGACATCAACTAAGCCACAGAGCGAAATTGGTGCAGGTGATCTTCGTCCTATTGAGCTCGAATGTCCCTAGGGGCCAATGTCTAATTGATTTTAATTAAAGTGACACTATGTGAGATTGAGTTCACCTAAATTGGGCAAGAGTCCGGTGATGAAATCCGGCTCTTATCTTGTTGGGGTGATTGCCCTTACTATGTGCGGATTAATTTGTGTATGTGTATCAAGCATGCATTCACACTTTTGCTGAAATTGAAATCAAACAATCACCACAAAATTTCAAGCTAATAATTAATTTAAATAAGAAAGGTTTAGAGGTTACCAAAGAGAATTTTTCCAGCAATTTAAAATTTTTAAGCAAACCTCTAAAGCATTCCTTTTTGATAGCCCAGATCTCCTCTTCAATTCCTGATCAAATAAGACAAAAAGAAAAATTAAAAAAAAAATTAGTAGAAGAGAAAAAGGAGATAAAAAAATAACAATAATAGAAAATAATTTTTTATTTTATTTTAGATATATATATATATTGAATTTTTTTTAATTAATTAATTATTTTTTTAATGATAGGAAAAATAACTATGCTAGCAATCTCCGGCAACGGCGCCAAAAATTGATCGGTTCTTTCAATTTTGAAAATAAACCACGCAATAGCACGTACCTTGTAGGATAGTGATTACGGGTGTCGGTCCACAGGAATTATAGAATAAGTTATTTTTCTTTGAAAAATAAATCAAGAAGAAGAATTTGCTAACTTAATTTAACTAAATTAAACTATGAGTGCGAATTAGAATTTATCAGAATAAATGGATCTAGGGTTTGGAGTCCACCACATAGCATTGCATCAGGGTTTGTGTTCTTTATTTTTTTATCTTTTGGAGGGGCATGCAATATTGGCTACAAGCCTTTTAAAATAAAAGCATAAATAGTGTTAGGAAGATCCATCTTCGGTGTAGCATGAAGTGTCTACCTAATTATGCTAACCTAGGGAGCAGTACACCTCATCTTCCTAGGCATGGATCATCTTAGACTACTTTAGCAAACATGAATAATAAATAGCATGCTCAAAGTTTAAACATAATAAAAGGATTTTTCATTGATAATAAGAATTTAAACAAGCTCCAAAATAATAAAGAAAATAAGAACTACAATGCCCTGTAACATTGCTAGGGCTTCATCCAGCCCTAGACTAGACGTTTAGCCGAGCATGGCTTCCGGACGACCTCCCATCTTCAAATGAAATTGATCAACTCCCATTATTCCCAAAATATCAAAACTATTCTCTTTCCCCCTCCTTTCTCTCTTTTTATTTCATTTTTTTCCCTTCTTCCCTCTCGGCTCTCTTCTTCTTTTCACCGAAACAGAGGGTCTCCCCTGTTTTTCTCCCCCAAGCTCCCCCCTCCTTCTCTTTGCCGATGGCCTCTTCATATAGACCCTCTCACCGGTGATGGATCCCCTGGGAGTACACTGGTGAGGATGCGAATCCCGAATGCTCATCCGATGGGAGCTGGCTGCGGGATTAATGTGGAGTGAAAGAAGAAGGATTCGCCAATTCCATGGAATTGCGGACGGTTGGAATGGCTCAAATCCGGCAGAGGGAGACGGCTAGATGCTTGATTTCATGGGACGCTGGAAGCGTTGATCATGGAGGAGTGATTTCCGGCTGCTGGGAGGTGGAACGGGCGGCGGATGGCACGCGGAAGATGCGGCTGGGAGGATCGCTCCGAATGGCCGCTGTGCGGAGGCGGAGGCGCAGGCGGAGGAACGGAAGGTTGGCTGCACCGCGTGGAGGATTTCTTAGGCGACGCCATCTCGTGGCTGGAACGGGAGAATCGACGGGAATCTCGGCCGTGATGCACTGCGGGGGAGGGGGAAAGAAGATAAACAGTGAACTCATTTGTTATTATATTTTATTTTTTTAACACTGTTCATATGAACAGTGTTTTCACGGGACACTATTCATATGAACAGTGTTTTCACGGGACACTGTTCATATGAACAGTGTTTTCAGTGATTCTTTCCGAAATTATTTTTATTTTATTATATTCATTATTTTCTTTTTTTTCTTGTTTTAAATTTATCAATTTTATATGAAGGCAGGTAATGAATTGGTTGGGAATTGACTTTTGGTTTGAGGTGGGTCATGATCGTTGATTTGCTTGAACTTACTCTCGAGCCCAATGTCATTTAAATTTAATTTTTGCTAAACTGCTTCAGACCGGACTCAACAAGGCTAAAAGCAGGACCGTGACTTAATAAGAGGGTTAATCAAATATTTTCCTATACAATTATGACTTTTAATCTAATCAAGACCAAAGCCCATTTAATTATAATCTTAGCCGGGTCAACACAATCTCCTTATGTATTTTTCTGTAGTTTTCATGAAAGATTGCAATCAAGAGAGAGACAAGTTCAGAATCTGGTTTAAGAAAAGAATTATTTACCTCTTACCATAATTTAAATTTATTTCAATGTTTATTCAATTTCATGGTAAAATATGTATTTATCAGTTTAAGAACATTGATAAGTGCTATGGAAAGATAGCTAAATTATAAATTATTAAGCACTTATTAGAGGCGCACACCTCAAAAGTAGCAGGTCACTTTGGAGTTACAAAGACTCTGCAGAATCTCCATCGATATGTCTTCTGGCCGCGGATGCAGCAGGATGTGGTCCGATTTGTGAAGGGCTGCGTGTTGTGCAGCACATCCAAACCCGCCAATCGGAAAGTCGGGTTATACACTCCACTGCCCGTTCCGACACGCCCATGGGAAAGTGTCTCAATGGACTTCTTGGGTGGCCTTCCAAAGACACGGTGGGGACATGACTACCTATTTGTTGTAGTCGATAGGTTCTCAAAAATGGTGGTGCTCATGCCTTGCAATAAGAGTATCACAGTTGAAGAGGCGGCACGGCTTTTTTTTGAGAATGTGTGGAAAATCTTCGGGCTTCCCAGCTCAATTGTTTCCGACCGTGATAGTCGTTTCCTAAGCAAATTCTGGTGTTCTCTATGGGCCAAGGTGGACACAAAGCTTAAACGGAGCACGGCCTTCCATCCACAAACGGATGGCCAGACCGAGGTTGTCAACCGGACCATTGTCCATCTTCTACGGGGCTACAATGCTAGGCATCCTAAAACTTGGGACGATAGCATTGCTTTCATACAATTTGCCATCAATCACACGGTGCACAGCTAGACGAACAAAGCTCCAGCCGAAGTTTGCTTGGGTTTTCTACCACAAAGCCCTTTTGACTTGGAGTTCACGATCGGGCCTACACCACGAACAACCAGAGAAGGAAGTGATATGGCAAGGGCACAAAAGTTCTTGGAAAACATCAGAAAGGTACACCAAGAGGTAGAACAACAGTTACAAAGGGCCCAACGGAAATACAAAGAACGTCATGATCGGCACCGAGTCAGTGGTAATTTTCAGGTGGGTGATCTTGTTTGGTTACATCTGGGAAAGCAACAACTGAAAGGTGAAGGAAAAAAGCTTAAGCCCATCCATTATGGACCTTTTAAGATTCTTCGAAAGATCGGCGACGATGCCTACCAACTAGAGCTGCCAGTATATATGGAAATGTACTCGGTTGTTAACATTGAAAAATTGAAACCCTTTGAGCCGTCAATGCTGGACGACGAGCCGGGTGAGACATTACCAACTGTAGAGGATTTGGTTACCGCACAAGAAACTGTGTTGGCAGAAGATGCTATCTTGGAACGGAAGGCAACCACAACCCGGCGCGGCACTAGGGAGTCCTTCCGAGTTGGACGAAAGGGCCAACGACCCAGTGCGGCAAAATGGTTCTCAAAGGAGACTGGGCAATCCCAGTTTCCCCACCTTCGGTTCTAGAACCAGCAGGAGTTGGCTCCTCCTAAGGAAGGGAAGCCATGATCCGGGACGATCTCTAGCACTTACGAGCGTCTCAGTTGTCTCAGCCCCACGCCAGAGGAACCACACAACGCGCGGGAGGAAACGCGTTCCGAGTTCCATGTGAGGAGAACCATACCCGATGTGTCTTCCGAGTTCCATGCGAGGAGGAGATCCATCCCGACGTGAAGACGATGGTGAGTCCCACGCATTCGCCAAGCAGGAGGAAACTCGAGCCAAGCCATCCCGCATCATGCACGGTAACCATTGCATGGACGTGGGCGTAAGGAGCATGGGATGCGTGTTCCAAGCCTACTCCCGAGTCATCACGCGTCCGCGCTTGGGTCCCACCTCAAGAACTATGCACAACGGACGGGGAAAGTTTTCCGAACTAACCCGCGTGAGGCACGAGTTTTGTTGCATGGCATAATCTCATGCAACGTGGGACCCGGGAGGCTTTGAAGTACCTCTAAGCCATGCATGGCTATTGGGGAGAATGTGGGATGTGGGGGAGTAGCATGGGAAGCCAGTTCTTGGTTCCATGCAGTTGCACCGCATAACCCCTCCACGTCTTGCTCACTCTAGAGGAAGTGGTCCACGTCGAGTTCGTGGGATTGTGGAAGAAGCTTCGTTAAGCCTCGGCCTTTAATTAGTCTGGGGAGACGAAGGGAAAATGGGGGGTGTTAGCCTCTGTAAAGAAGGAGCTTTTGTAACAGAGAGAGAGAGAGAGAGAGAGCTTGGGAGAGAAGCTTGAGAGTTCAAAGGAAGAGATAGCCTCTGTAGTAAGGAGTAGACCTTGTAACAGAGAGAGTCACATAAGTGTACGAGAGCTCTTCCCAATATAACCCCTTGGTCCCAAAACATTTCTCTCTCCTATTTTGACGATCAGAACGAAGGCTTTGCGATTCTACCTTCCTTGTTCGGATCAATAGTCTTGGGACACATTGTGTCCAAAAGGGGTATTGAGGTAGATAAAGCAAAAGTTGATCTTATTTCTAATCTTCCTCCACCCAAATCTGCGAAACAAATCCGTTCTTTTCTTGGCCATGCTGGTTTTTACCGTCGCTTCATTAAAGACTTCAGCAAAATCTCTAGGCCCTTGTGCAATCTCCTTGCCAAGGATACACCCTTTATCTTTGATGAAGCATGTAAAGAGGCCTTTGAAAAACTCCGATCTAAGTTGTCTACAGCACCTGTCATACAACCTCCCAATTGGACCCTTCCATTTGAACTTATGTGTGACGCTTCGGACTACGCCATTGGGGTGGTTTTAGGGCAACGGCTAGAGAAGTTTCCTCATGTCATCTACTACGCTAGTAAGACACTTTCACATGCGCAATTGAATTATACCACTACTGAGAAAGAATTACTAGCTGTAGTATTTGCTCTGGACAAGTTTCGGTCCTATCTCTTAGGGTCCAAGGTTATTGTGTTCACTGATCATTCTGCTCTCCGGTACCTCCTTTCAAAGAAGGACACCAAGCCTTGCCTAATTCGATGGATCCTGTTGTTACAGAAATTTAATCTAGAAATTCGTGATAAGAAAGGTACCACAAATATTGTAGCAGACCATTTGTCTAGAATCTTTCTCGAGCCTCCTCATAACATTTCACCACTTCATGACTCTTTTCCAGATGAACAATTGTTTGAGGTACAAGAAGTGAAAACACCATGGTTTGCCAACATAGTGAACTATCTTGCCGTAGGACAAATTTCCGATCATTGGTCCAAGCAGGACAAGGATCGATTCTTTTCGCAAGTTAAGTTCTACTTTTGGGATGACCCCGATCTGTTTAAGTACTGTCCTAATCAAGTAACCCGTCGATGTGTGCCGGAATGTGAATTTCAGAGTATTCTTGATTTTTGTCATACCCAAGCCTGCGGAGGACATTTTGGGGGTAGAAAAACTGCAGCTAAAGTCTTACAAAGTGGATTTTATTGGCCCTCATTGTTCAAAGATGCTCACAATTTTTGCCAAACTTGGGAGTGATGCCAGCGAATGGGTACAATCACCCGTAGAGATATGATGCCACTTAACCCCATTTTAATTATAGAAATTTTCGATGTCTGGGGTATTGACTTCATGGGCCCTTTCCCACGTTCTTTTGGTTTTGAGTACATTCTTGTCGGGGTAGATTATGTCTCGAAGTGGGTAGAAGCTGTTGCCACTAGGACTAATGATCATAAGGTTGTGGTTAAGTTTTTACAAACAAATATATTTAGTCGCTTTGGCACACCCCGAGCTATCATTAGTGATGGGGGATCATATTTCTGCAACCGATCTTTTGAAGCTTTGGTTCGCAAGTATTCAATCACCCACAAAGTTGCCACCCCATACCATCCCCAAACAAGCGGGCAAGTTGAAGTTTCCAATAGGGAGATAAAACACATCTTAGAAAAAACAATACGCCCTGATAGGAAAGATTGGTCTCAGAGGTTAAACGATTCTCTATGGGCTTACCGTACTGCATATAAGACTCCTATTGGCATGTCTCCTTATCGACTGATTTTTGGTAAAGCTTGCCACTTACCGGTAGAACTTGAGCATAGAGCTTTTTGGGCCATTAAAAAGTTTAACTTTAATATGGCAGCAGCTGGTTCTAACCAGAAACTTCAACTGAATGAGCTTGAAGAGTTACGCAATGAGGCGTATGAAAATGCCAAAATATACAAGGCAAGGACTAAAGCTTTCCATGACAAATACATTAACCGTAAGTCTTTCGAGCCTAATCAAAAGGGTTGGCTATTCAATTCTAAATTGTGTCTCTTGTTGGATTACCCCGCAGCAGCACGACGATCGTGGCGGAATCCGCATGCCGGGCCCGGTGCATCGCATACGCCGGAACAGGATCGGGTGGATTTCAAAAATTTTCTGAATCAGTGATTCAGAACCTTTTTAAAATTTAGATGGGGACTAAACTAAGATCTAACAATTAATTATGAATTGTTAAACTACCAGCAAATCAAAAATCTAAAAATTCAAATGAAGATCTCATCTTCACCTTTGTACGGGTAGAAGAACACCGCAACCGATGATCGTGGTTTGGTTCCTTGTAGCCGCACAAACGTCCGACCTCTACAAGTATCCACACGAGGTTGCTGAAGATCAGAGATGGGGCTTCACCAGGGTGCTAGCTCCTTGCAAAAGCCTCTCTTGGATGTCGAAGAAGAAGGAAGAAGAAATCATAAGGATCCCACCTTGTGCAGCCTTCAAAGGAAGAAGAAAACCCTTCACTGTTTTTATTCTTTTCCCCCCTTTTCTTTGCTGATTTAAAATCTCCAAAAATTAGCCTTGCTGCCCCATGCCTGGGAAAAGAATTCTCTCGGATGCTTGGGGTGTGGGGCTTCATTAATAGGGCTCCAATCACCTAGGCGCCAGGATTCCTAGTCCTTCTAGGTTTCCTGGTGCCCTTCCCTTTATGGTGAGCCCCTTGATTCTTGGAAAGAATCAAACCCCTTTTGGTGTAGTCCTGCAACTTCTCCTTATTCAGCTTCTTGGCCGCAGGTGGCTGCGGTTTGGATATGCTTGCAGAATTTTCAGGGATGGCTGAAATTGCCATGGTTGCTGGAACAGGATCCTTGGCCTTGCTGCTGTGGGAGGCTGCTGCTGCCTCCTTGCCCATGGATGATGCTTGGGATTGCACAGGCCTGCTGCCATTGCTGTGGATTGATTCCACTGCTGCAACGCCGGCTGGTTGTTCCTCCCTTGGGCTAGCGAAAGAATCAAGGGGAGTTGGCTCCCAGCAAAGAAGGAGAGGGGGCCACGCCCCTCCTTGTCCTCTTGGCTGCCCCCTCTTGCCTATTTTGACCCCTCAAAATAAGGCATCAAGAGGGAGGCTCCAATAATAGGAAAAAGGCTGAATTTGGCAGGGTTTTTAAGGACTCGATCTAGCCAACTTTTGACTAGGATTTGAGTCAAATTTCTTTGGGTCAGACCCAACATAATTTGACTCAATTAATTAGCAAATCAAAGACTTAATTATAATCTAATTATAATTATTTAATTCTTCCATTTAACTCACTAACTCTTAGTGGGTTATTTCAAACATCAATCTCATTGACATTGTGATTCCAAATCACAATTCGACAATCCTAATAATCAGAACCCCTAATGTGTGTGACCTCGTAGGTTCTAATCTAACTGGTAATGAGACATATTGAGATCTCCATCTCAATATCACTGAAACATCTTTTAGTGGACTGAAACACTTTTAATTCTACTCGTCAGGGTTTACCGATCATCAGGTAAATGCCTGTGAGTCCCGACATCCACAAGTGACACCTAGCAGTATGTAGTGGCAACCCAGTAGAATAGAATAATGAACCTCTAGGTGCAGTTATCGTATGATACAGTCCTACTATCGTGGATCCCTACAGGACGGAGGTCTGGACAACTCGTCAAACCCCATCGTCTGTCATATGTCAAAATTTATTCGACTTAAGTTTGAGAGTGGAAAACTCTTTCTCTACTATTTTACTACCCCGGCCGAGGTCTTACGAACTCAGTCTTATAAATCACATAAGATCTCTCCTTATCTACCAAGATCGATAGATTCCATATAGGTGCATACCCTACTCCTATAGTGAACCTACTGCAGCCAATCTACACTGCATGGAGCCATATGTCTAGAGACCATGTATATGTGCAGTCAAACTACAATAACCTCACTGTGAGTAGCCGAAGCACCGCAGGTCAAAGGACCAGTCACACTACTGCAACATCAAGCAAGTCACTGACGAGTGGATAGACATCCAAGTGACTTTTTGTCTTGGTCACGCTCAGTACCCTTGTTCTCTAACAAGCACCTGCACTATCACTTTAGTGTCCCTACACTGTGGACTCGAGTCTCGTCCATCCATAAGGAAAGCGATCTGTGCACTGATATCATCGGATCAATCACCGTCCTCGTGATGATCCATTGATCAGGAGCATCTAGAAATTAATCACTAATGATACATGGCTCAAATTTTCAACTCTTGAGAATATGCGTCATCATCTTACTAATTCCTTGGACGATTCATGGATACATAAGAACATGAATGAAAAGAATGCCCAACTTAATAAATTCATAATAAGGTCAAGTACAAATTTATGTCCCAGAATAAAATAATGCATCAGTCAAATTGGCTTCTAGGGCATACATCTAACAATCTCCCACTTGCACTAAAGCCAATCAGCCATAAACCTAAAGCCCCATCTTCTAAAGTTGCGCTTCAGTTTTTTGCCGACTTAGCTGCTTAGTCAATGGGTCCACCACATTTCCTGTGGAGTCTACTCTCTGATTCTCTACTTATTTCTTTTCGAGGTAATCGCTTATTAGGTTAAACCGCCGCTCTATGTGCTTCGGCTTCTGGTGAGACCTTGACTCTTTAGCTAGTGCTATGGTGCCTTTGTCATCGCAGTTGAGTGTTATGGCATCTGATGACATTACACCTAACTCAGTAATGAACTTCTTAAACTAGAAGGTTTCCTCTGCACCCTTAGATACGGCTTAACATTCAGCTTCTAAGGTAGAATCTACAATGATCGGTTGTTTGGAACTCTTTCAATTTACTGAACCATTATTGCACATATTCTGATGTAGACTTTCTTTCATCAATATGTGTGCATCCTTCTATCTTCAACTCTGATATTCTTCCAAAGACCAAGAACATGTCCTTAGTTCTTCTCAAGTACTTAAGACTGTTCTTCATATCTATCCAGTGTTTCTTGCCTGGATTTGACTGATATATGCTCGTGACGCTCACAGCATATACTATATCATATCATGTACATAGCATGGTATACATGAGGCTCCCTATAGCCGAAGCATAAGGGATCTTGCTCATTCGCTGAATCTCTTCAGATGTGTTGGGGCACATCTTCTTGGAGAGATTTGTCCCATGCCTAAGGGATAATAATCCCCTTTTAGAGGTTTCCATGCCGAATCTCTTCAGCACTCCCTCTATGTAATATTCTGTGACAGGACAAGCATCCTTTTAGATCTATCTCTATAGACCTTAATTTCCAAAATATAGGATGCTTTTCCAAAGTCTTTTATGGAGAAATCCTTAGACAACCATACCTTGACCTAAGTTAGCTTGGGAACACCATTTCCAATTGGAAGAATATCATCCATGTACAACACGAGGAATACAATAGCTCTCCTACTAACCCTTCTTATAAACACATGGTTCCTCTTCATTCTTGATGAAATCAAACGATTTGATTACATCGTTGAAACGAGTATTCCAACTCTGTGATGCTTGCTTTAGTCCATAGAAGGATCTTTGCAGTTTGCAGACCTTGTGATCACCATCACAATATCTCATAATCATATTATGCTGCAATATCAAGCAATATTCGAATGGACTTCAACATGGCTACAGGTGAAAAAGTATCCTGATATTCAGTGCCTTCGCACTGACTATAACCTTTCGCCATTAGCCTTGCCTTATAGGTCTCTACCTAGCCATCCGAACTTAATTTTCTCTTGTAGATCCATTTACACCCAATAGGTACTATACCTTCTGGTGAATCTACTAAGATTCAGACTTGGTTGGAATGCATGGAGTCCAACTGTTGCCCAGAGATGGTCACCCAAGAGGGGGGTGAATTGGGTGTCTTAAAACTTTTTGTCTAATTAAAAATAAAACACACAAATGTATGAGCTAAAGTAAAAATAAAGGTATGAAAACAGACAATCGCAAACACAAGCTTTTATAGTGGTTCGGAGCTTCCACTGCTCCTACATCCACTCCCCAAAGCACCTTTGGGAATTTCCACTATAATCCAAGATTACAGTACGGTAGTTTTGCGAGTTCACTACCCAACTCGTTGTTTTACACCGGGCTAACAACGAACCCTATAACCCCCAATTTCACCTAGGCTTGGGACGCCTTTCCCTTGTTCCAAGTCCCTTGACTGGAACAAGCACAATATTGAAAAAGTTTTACAAAAGATTTGAAAGCTCTAAATAAGCAAATATAATATTGATAAACAATGAAACCCGGAAGAACCCTTTTAGCCGTTGGAAGCGTGGAAAATGGTGGTTCTTCCGATATGGATCGCGTTGGCTTGAATGTGAGCTTTGAATGCCGAACGGGAGAGAGTAGTTGAGCACGAAATCAGTTGGGAAACTTGAAGGCACTTGATTTCTTCACTTGAATGCACTGACTCCCTTGAACCTCTTTTTCTTTCTTCTCTCTTGAATGATCTTGTGTTGGGTTGGTGAGAAGTTGTTGGAAAGCACTTAAGAGCTCCCTTTTATAGCCCAAAAAGCAAATATAGCCGTTAGAGATAAAGTTAAAGAGATTTGAAATTCAAACCAAACCTGCAAAAGTTGTCAGTCGCGTCCCAGGTGCTCCGGAGACGTCTCCGCTTCATCGCGAGACGTCTCGGCTGTAAGATTTTACTTTTGACGATGTTTGGGGTCGACTCGGCGCTTTACGGGGACGACTCTGGAAATGAGCCGTTTGAATACTTGTTTTTCTGTTTTTCTGAGAGGGTCGCCTCGGCACTTTACGGGGATGTCTCGGCTTGTTTGCGCTTTTTGCATGGGGACGACTCCGCTGCCTTGGGGACGACTCCGCCGTTATATCTCCGAAAAACAAGTCTTCTGGAATTCTCTGAGAGTGTCGACTCTGCTCTTTCAGGAGACGTCTCCGCTGCCTTATCACCGAAAAAGACATCCTCTGGAAAACCCTGAGAGAGTCGACTCCGCTACCTCGGGGACGACTCGGAAAGTCTGCTTTTTACTTGCGGGGACGACTCTGCGTCTTGTGGAGACGGCTCGCGCGCATCTCTTGAAATCAGCCTTTCTGCCGCCACTGAAAGAGTCGACTCCGACCCGCGAGACGCCTCGCCAGGTGCCGGGGACGTCTCCAAACGTGCCAGTTCTTCCTGTTTGTGCCAGAGACGTCTCTGGGACAAACCGGAGACGTCTCGGCTGTCCCTGATCTGTTTTCTTCAACTCAAAAAATTCTTCAATAAATTCATAAAAATTATGGGAACTTGCCTAGACATTTCTTAACAATATTCTTAATTAATCACCTAAAATTCTCAAGTAAATTGTTAAGATAAATGGAATTATACTCTAGTATTTTGTATTCATCAAAATCTATTAGGGGGTCAACAATCTCCCCCTTTTTGATGATGACAAAACACTGAGTATATACAAAATTCGAAATTTAAATATATACACAGTATTTGATCAGATGTACAAGTATAATGTTTTGATTAGAGCTAGATACAGTGTGCATAATTCAGAATAGTCAATTTTCAGTTCTATCCTTATGCATAAGATTGATCTTAATAGCTCTTAAGCAATTTTAGCATATCAACTAAATTTGAATCAAGTTGAAATGTGATATTGATGCTAAAGATAATTGAAAGCTAAGTTCTTTTTGACTCCCCCTTTCTTTTCCAAAAGGACAATTATCTTAAAGCCAATATTCTTCAATTTTGCATTCCCTATTGGTTCTACTCCATATATAAGTTCTATATATCTACTCCCCCTTTTTGTCATCAACAATGAAGGAGACAAATTATACGTAGGTACTTAAAACACAATTCCTAGGGGAATTCAGTATATTACAATGAATCACTCAAAGATATTCAAGTTATGCTCCCACTATCTATTGTTTTATTAATGAATTCAGAATTCATTTCACTCTCCCTTTGATATTCAGGTTGTGCTCCCCCTGTAAAAGTAATTCATTTCAGACCTTTGTAAAAGTTATTGTGCTCCCCCTGTTTTGTATGCATTCATAAATTGTGTCAAATTTGAGCACTTAAGGTATGTTATGAGATCTTTAAGGCACATCATAGAGTCACATACACAGAGTCAGAAATGTACACAAGGTTTCAAAAGAAATTGTATGTCATTCATATATCATTATAAACCTTTGAAGTCATTACAAAGTTAAAAGAGGAGATCATTACAAGTATTCATCTCTAATACAAAAAGTGTTTCAAAATGAGCCTAGGGTTTACAAAAGAAGAACCCTAGATGTCTACAAAATGTCCCTCATCGGCGACGTTGCTCATAAGCCCTACAAGCTGCATCTATAAATGCATTGATGGAATCTAATAATGTTTTGAACTGCTCTCCCTGGGACTGATGAAAGGCTGCCACTAGTGCTTCAAATTCAATGCTTGCCCTTTCAATTCTTCCTCGAAGTTGGGCAACCACAGTGCCCACATTACCTCCAGGGCTTGTCAGTTCTTGAAGGCTATTTGAAATGGTCCTCAAGCTGTCTTGTAGCTCAATTGATCTGAAGGCTTGGGTGGCATTCACACTAACTAGTTCTTGCGCTGTAGCTTCTATCTGAGCTCTAATTTCCTTCAGCTCTTGTAGAATCCCTTCATGTGAGGCTCTGATGGGGGCCAACTCAGTAGAGATCATCGATCTCATCTCCTCCCTCATCTGCTGGCAAATTACAGATGCTAAAGTGCGCATCTGGTCTTCTGATAGGGAGTAGGGCCCACTGACTGGAGGAGGTGGTGGCATGTATGTGGAAGGTCCAGCTGAGCTGGAGGGTACATCAGGAAAGTCCATGTGGCTATGTGGAGGAGAGTGGTGGTCAGGCTCCTGAAGTGGGATCTCAGGCTCTAGGGTTTGAGCTTTTCTCTTTGGTACCTTGACCCATGACCCATCTACCTTGTGAAACTCCATTCTTCGCATTGTGCTCTCATTATAATAGTCGGTGTTTCTCAAGGGTTTTGCAGGTTCATTTTCTGGAATGGGTACTTTGAAATGTTTGAAGAGTAGGGTAAGGATCATCCCATAAGGTATGCTAAACCTAGAATACCTATGACATGTAGCAATGTAGTTCAACATAAGTCTAGGGAGATTTAGGGGAATCCCTAGTAGGATGTGGTGCATGATAACTAGGTCTCGCTCCGAAACAAAATCGAAGCGACCGGTTTTTGGAAACAAGACCCGGTTGACAATACTCAAAAGTAGTCTCGTCTCGGCATTTAGGTCTTGTGAGTTCACTACATCAAGAGGGCCGCAGTCCTCTCGTCCTAAAAGCAAGTTTAGGGCTATTTCCCTTTGGGGATGTGAGGTAGGAGCCTCACCGTCCTTAGGGATTTGCAAAACGCTAGATAGGACATCTACATTAATCTCTACCAACGTCCCCCGGACATGTGCAGTGTACCCTAAGTCCCCTAAGGCCATATTGCTAAATAGTTCTCTAACTAGGCCGGGGTAGGTCGATGTATTGAGGGTACAAAGGTGTTCCCTGTAGGGTTTTAGCATGTTATAATGCGCAGCGGAAGCTAGGGATTTTAAAAATTTCTTAATAAAGTCCCTATGCATGAAACCCTTTTAAGCCTAGATCACCTTAATGATTACAATCAAATGATATAAAATAAATGCAGAATTAGTAGAATACCTCAAACGCTAATCCAAAGTGTACAATCTCCACGAGGCGTCCAAGTGTCCGCCCTCCAATGGTGATCCACACGAAAACTTGATCAAGACTTTAGCTCCAAAGACTTTTGATCCTTAATGCAGAATTCTTCTAAAGAACTCTAATGGCTTGCTTTCCTTCCTTTCTATTTTTCTTTAGCCTTCTAAAATCACTTCTAATCCTTTTGTCCTAAAGAAGACCACCTTGTCTTGGCTTAGGACACACTAGAAGCAATGCTAGAAAGAAAGAAACTAATGTAAGAAAGAAAGAAGAGAGGAGTGGGGTGGAATTGGAATGATGAAACCCATGGAGTGCTAACCTATTTATAATAGGTGTAGGGATGCATCTCCAAGGGATGCATCCCATCCACACATCCTCTCATGAAAGGGCATCATCTAAAGGGCCATATCAAATAAGAGGAGGTGCAGATCAAGTGAGGAGGCGTATCAAATGATATGTCCTTTCATGTGGTGCCATATTTTGACCAAGTCAACATCACATGCTAATCACATGTCCATCACGCCTCACCTCTTGATCTTTCATGATGATGATCCAAGGGCTCCAATGCAAGGCGCCATTCACTTGACCCATTATGTCTTCATCCAATGGTGGGATTAAGATCCAATGGTCAATTATGGTAGCCATCCTCTAACCCAATCCAATTGGGTTAAACCAACTCTCCATTATGTCTTCATCCAACGGTAGATCAAGATCTAACGGTCTAGATTGAATGATTTATTAAATCTAATTCAATTAGACTCAAACCAAGCCAATTAGGTGCCAACTCTTGGCTAACCCATATTAGAATATGATCTAATCAAATTAGATCAATTAAGAATCAGATTCGAATCCAATTCGAATCAGATTCGAATCCAATTCGAATTAGGAGCTAAGGTTTGCAACACCTGCTAGGATGTTTATCTTGCAAACATGATCTAATCCAATTAGACCCTTGATAAGTTTTCTTGTGTGTGACCCATTGGGTTCCATACTTAGCCAGCAATAGGTGTGAGTGCGAGTTGACCCAACTTGATTAGAACTCTTCTAATCGATTTAAGTCCAAATTGCGCGAACCCGAACTTAACAATTAGAATCCTTTCTAATTGGTGATCGAATTAACTCTTTAATTTGATCAAACCTATAAAACAAGATTGACGTCTAGCAACGTGTCATGTCTATCCGAAAAATATGGAATTTGGTGGAAATACCAAAAATATCCTTCAGTGGCAAGTTACCATGCAATTCAATCCTTTAATCAAACTGCATCCCAAAAATGCATATGAGTATGAATATATGTCAAACTCAATTTCATATTCATATTTTTCTCAATCTTTTAATGATAATTCAAATAATGAAACATTAGAAACTCTTTCTAATTTTCATTCTACTTTGATCAAAGGTTTCCTGAATTATCATATGATTAGAATAAATAGGATGCTATCTTCTCTTACTAGAAGTGATTAATTCCTTGTTGACCTACTCATAATCTTCGTACACAATTCACCATATCCAGAAGACCTCGTACATAACTTATTGTCATGAATGAGTGTAAACCAAAATATGAGTTCATGTGCACAAGATACCATGGTGATCTCAGGTCATAGGATCAGTTGCACAACTCCCACTAAGAGAATCATCTTTTGACATGTAAGTAAGACTTCATAAGATTTTTCTTTGTAGGTCAATTCAGTGAACTCATTCCTCTAATGAGCACCCACATCTTTGTATTAGTGTCTCCACACAAATGATTGTGAGATCAATCATCCTCTGCATCGAGCATACATAAGACATGCCAGTCTTTCCGGTAATCATTGATCCCCGACTCAATGTACCAATGACTGGAAATATTTAAGATTAGGATTTTAGGATTTTAAGTCTCACTAGTATGATCTCATCATAGTCTTAAAACCATTGCCCTAGACTAAGGAGTTTATCATAAATATAATCAACAGCATATGATAAAACATAACGCCTTTATTCATATTTAAATGTCACGTACATGATTTGGACAAATCAAAAGAAAAAACCTTTCGCAATACATATTGCGATTGGCTTGTAGGGCATCTACCTTTTCAATCTCCCACTTGCACTAAAGCCAATCGCTCTTATATTTTATCCCCATACAATCGAGGTGGCGATCGAACTGCTGTTGTGGTAGAGCTTTAGTGAACGGGTCTGCTAAGTTGTTCTTTGTGTCTACTCGTTCAATGACTATGTCTTGTCTCTCGACGATCTCTCGAACGAGGTGGAAGCGTCTTAGAATGTGCTTGGATTTGTGATGAGATCTTGGTTCCTTTGCTTGAGCAACAGCTCCAGTGTTGTCACAATAAACTGAAACTGGTCCAGCAATCTCAGGAACTACTCCCAACTCAGCGATGAACTTCTTCATCCAGACAGCTTCCTTAGCGGCTTCACTTACAGCGATGTATTCTGCCTCAGTAGTTGAGTCAGCTACAGTTTGCTGCTTGGAACTCTTCCAGCTCACTGCACCACCATTTAGGGTAAAGACATACCCTGAAGTAGACTTGCTATCATCTGGATCTGATTGAAAACTAGAATCAGAAAATCCTTCTAGTTTCAACTCAGATCCTCCATAAACTAGAAAAATATCTTTAGTCCTTCTTAAGTACTTAAGAATATTTTTCACAGCTATCCAATGATTTTCTCCTGGATCAGCCTGGAATCTGCTTGTTATGCCTAAGGCATAAGCAACATCAGGCCTAGTACATAGCATAGCATACATAATTGATCCTACTGCCGAAGCATAGGGAATAGAATTCATTCTATTCCTCTCTTCAGATGTCTTAGGAGACATCTTCTTAGAGAGACGTATGCCATGACTCATAGGTAAGTAACCTCTTTTACTTCCTTCCATGCTGAATCTTTTTAGCACACGATCTATGTACTTAGACTGGGACAAGCCTAGCATCCTTTTAGATCTATCCCTATAGATCTTTATACCAAGTATATAGGATGCTTCTCCCAAGTCTTTCATGGAAAAGCTTTTTGATAGCCAAGTCTTGACCGATTGTAACATTGGAATATCATTTCCAATGATTAGTATGTCATCTACATACAATATTAAGAAGACAACGGCACTCCCACTAGTCTTCTTGTACACACATGGTTCATCCACATTTTTGATAAAACCAAACTCTTTGACTGTTGTATCAAAACGGATGTTCCAACTCCTCGATGCTTGCTTTAATCCATAAATGGATCTCTTAAGCTTGCATACTTGATTTGCTCTCCCACTTGAGACAAATCCTTCTGGCTGTGTCATGTAAACCTCTTCCTCAAGATAACCATTAAGGAAGGCGGTTTTGACATCCATCTGCCAAATTTCATAATCATAGTATGCAGCTATTGCAAGCAAAATCCGAATAGATTTAAGCATGGCAACTGGTGAAAAAGTTTCATCATAGTCAATTCTTTGCTTTTGCCTGAAACCTTTTGCCACCAATCTAGCCTTGTAGGTTTCTACTTGGCCATCTGCTCCAATCTTCTTCTTATAGACCCATTTGCAACCTATAGGGTTAACACCTTCTGGTGCATCAACCAAAGTCCATACTTGGTTGGTATACATAGAGTCTATTTTGGATTTCATAGCTTCTAACCATTTGTTAGAGTCATTACTCATGATAGCTTCCGAATAGGTCAGAGGATCATCATTTTCGATGATGTGGGCTTCATCATTCTCAATGATAAACCCATACCTCTTAGGTGCATTTCGCACTCTATCTGACCTTTGGAGAGGAGATGTGTGTTGTGGTTGTACTTCATCAATGGGTACATCTGGTTGAAGAATTTCTTGTGTTTCTATTTGTAGGTCTTGAACTTCATTAAGTTCAATTCTTCTTTCACTGCCCTTTTCTAAGATAAACTCTTTTTCTAAGAAAGTGGCATGCCTACTAACAAATACCTTTTGTTCAGCAGGGTGATAGAAGAGATATCCAATACTTTCTTTGGAATAACCTATAAATGTACATTTATCTGATCTAGCACTTAGCTTATGTCCAAAATTTCTTTTGACATATGCTTGGCAGCCCCATATTTTAAAATATTTAAGATTGGGCTTTCTACCTCTCCATATCTCATATGGAGTACTAGATACAGATTTTGAAGGTATCCTGTTTAGCACATATGTAGCAGTTTCTAAGGCATAACCCCAGAAGGAAATAGGAAGATCTGTAAAACACATCATGGACCTTACCATATCTAATAGAGTACGATTCCTCCATTCAGCTACACCATTTAGTTGTGGCGTATACGGAGGTGTCCATTCAGAGAGAATGCCCTTTTCTTTAAGATGATTTAAAAATTCACTAGAAAGGTATTCACCTCCTCGATCAGATCGAAGGATTTTAATACACTTTCCGGTTTGTTTTTGAACCATACTTTGATACTCTTTAAACTTATCAAAGGCTTCGTATTTATGTTTCATAAGATACACAAATCCGAACCTTGATAAATCATCAGTGAATGTGATGAAGTAAGAGTATCCACCTCTAGCTGGAGTTGTCATAGGACCACATACATCTGTATGTATAAGTCCTAATAACTCACTTGCCCTTTCTCCATGTCCAGTGAATAAAGACTTGGTCATTTTTCCCATAAGACAAGATTCACAAGTTCCTAATGATTCATAATCATAAGGATCAAAGAACTCTTCTTTGTATAACTTGTTAATTCTTGATTCACTTATGTGACCAAGTCGGCAATGCCAAAGGAGGGTATTATTCACTTCCACTCTCTTTCTTTTATTGCTTTTATTAATATGAAAGACATTGTCATTAAGTAATAAAACTAGAAGACCATTTTCCATAATGCCATTGCAAAGATGCTTATTAGAAAAATAAATAGAGCAACCATTGCCCTTTCCATTAATTTCAAAACCTTTCTTTAACAACAAAGGAATGGAAATTACATTTCTAATAATTTTGGGCATATAATAACAATCTTCTAATTGTAGGAGCTTTCCCGAAGGCAATTCCAAGTTGTAAGTTCCAACAGCTTCAGCCTGGATGGACTCTCCTCCAGCGCCATACAGCTCGAAGTCACCTTTCTTTAAAATTTTAATTTTCTGTAGTCCATGCAAAGATTTGCAAATGTGAAAACCACAGCCGGTATCCAATACCCATGAATTTGAATTTGAAGAACTTAATGACAAGTTGGCATGTAACATAAACATACCTTTTGATGCAACTCTTGCATCGGTCTTCATACTTGCAAGAAAACTCTTGCAATTCCTTTTCCAGTGGCCAGCTTTGCCGCAATGAAAACAGGTACTTGATCCGGAGTTTTTCTTTCCTTTTTTCTTTTTGATGCTACTCTTGGGGTTCAATCATTTCTTAGAACCCTTATTTTCCGATTTCCTCATAGAGGTGCTATTTATAAGAAGGAGTGGACCTTTATCCTTCTTAATATGCCCTTCAGCTGTTTTGAGCATATTTAACAGCTCGGGCAGGGAGGTGTTCAGCTTGTTCATGTGAAAGTTCACAACAAACTGAGAGAATGAATCAGGCAGTGATTGCAGGATCAAATCCTGACTGAGCTCACTATCCATAGCAAAACCTAATTGACTTAATCTGGTGATCAAGTCTATAACCATAAGAACATGGTTTTGCACTGGAGTTCCTTCATTCATTCTAGCACGGAACAATTGCTTAGATATCTCATACCTAGCAGTCCTGCTTTGTTCTCCATACAACTCTTTTAAATTGAGAAGTATGGATTGAGTGTCCATGCCTTCATGTTGCCTCTGTAATTCATTGTTCATAGAGGCAAGTATGATACATTTGACAGTCACACTGTCATTTTTCCACATCTTATGTGTGGCAACCTCCTCTTCTGTAGCATCATCCCCTAGATCTCCAAGATCAGGGGTTTCAAGTATATAGGAAATTTTCTCCTGAGTGAGTACTATCTTTAAATTCCTCAACCAGTCCACATAGTTTGGTCCGGTCAACTTGTTGGCATCTAAGATGCCTCTTAGTGAAAGTGAAGAAGCCATTTAATAATTCTACATATGCAAGAACAAAACTAATATAAGCAGACCAATCATGATGACATGTTTGCAACTAGATAAGGACTTTAATCTAATTTGTCTCCTACTATTTTTATCGAATATCATAGCCCTCCCCTATGATAAACGTGAAAATATAATTTTTCTTAGTAGGGTTGAGATCCTAATTCATCATAAAAAGCCTTGTGTTTACACAACAAACTCTTATGAGTTCAAAGGTAGGAAACTCTTTCCAATTGCATCTCATGCAATTCTCAACTTTATCTTATCCTCTTAAAATACTTATTGCCTTGTGTTAGCACAACAAACAATAATATTTTAGTTAAGTCAAACCCTTCATTTCCATATAGTCATATTCGAATAATATTGCCCTTGTGGTTGCACAACAAGGCAATATATTAAAATATGCCATAAGCATCTTAATGCACCAAGACAGTATAACATCAGTCCCCATTGCAAGTCTTGTGTTAGCACAACAAACTAGCATGGATCTTGACATAATAATATCGAGGCATGAAGGAAGGCTATCAATAGTGTTATATCAATATTAAGCTTATCCATAATAGGCAATCAAACAATTGGCCAGATAAGCAGGTGGGAGGCTCCCCTTACTCAGAGAGTAAGGTCCTAATTAAGTAACCACCTTTAGTGCTTTCCTTAGACACCAATTAGATTAATTGTTCTAGAATGGGTTAGCTCAAAGTTTTTCAACACTATGACTTAATATAATTTTTATTGAGGGCTTACTAGTCTCTAGCACATTCTTTAATTGTAACATACATTTAACATGTCTAAAATAAACTATTATGCATCATAGCTATCTCATAGCATGTATAAATCATAAGCAATTAATTAACATGCTTCAACATATTTTCATATGGAAAATTTCATATCATGATATTTTATTACATAACATATCATATATTAATCATACATTTCAGCATTTCTCTAAGCATATGACATTACTATCTCATAGTAAATTAATAATCATACATCATACATAATTATTTGATTGAACCAATTAAGGATGGCTCTGATACCACTGTAGGGTTTTAGCATGTTATAATGCGCAGCGGAAGCTAGGAATTTTAAAAATTTCTTAATAAAGTCCCTATGCATGAAACCCTTTTAAGCCTAGATCACCTTAATGATTAAATCAAATGATATAAAATAAATGCAGAATTAGTAGAATACCTCAAACGCTAATCCAAAGTGTACAATCTCCACGAGGCGTCCAAGTGTCCGCCCTCCAATGGTGATCCACACGAAAACTTGATCAAGACTTTAGCTCCAAAGACTTTTGATCCTTAATGCAGAATTCTTCTAAAGAACTCTAATGGCTTGCTTTCGTTCCTTTCTATTTTTCTTTAGCCTTCTAAAATCACTTCTAATCCTTTTGCCCTAAAGAAGACCACCTTGTCTTGGCTTAGGACACACTAGAAGCAATGCTAGAAAGAAAGAAACTAATGTAAGAAAGAAAGAAGAGAGGAGTGGGGTGGAATTGGAATGATGAAACCCATGGAGTGCTAACCTATTTATAATAGGTGTAGGGATGCATCTCCAAGGGATGCATCCCATCCACACATCCTCTCATGAAAGGGCATCATCTAAAGGGCCATATCAAATAAGAGGAGGTGCAGATCAAGTGAGGAGGTGTATCAAATGATATGTCCTTTCATGTGGTGCCATATTTTGACCAAGTCAACATCACATGCTAATCACATGTCCATCACGCCTCACCTCTTGATCTTTCATGATGATGTCCAAGGGCTCCAATGCAAGGCGCCATTCACTTGACCCATTATGTCTTCATCCAATGGTGGGATTAAGATCCAATGGTCAATTATGGTAGCCATCCTCTAACCCAATCCAATTGGGTTAAACCAACTCTCCATTATGTCTTCATCCAACGGTAGATCAAGATCTAACGGTCTAGATTGAATGATTTATTAAATCTAATCCAATTAGACTCAAACCAAGCCAATTAGGTGCCAACTCTTGGCTAACCCATATTAGAATATGATCTAATCAAATTAGATCAATTAAGAATCAGATTCGAATCCAATTCGAATCAGATTCGAATCCAATTCGAATTAGGAGCTAAGGTTTGCAACACCTGCTAGGATGTTTATCTTGCAAACATGATCTAATCCAATTAGACCCTTGATAAGTTTTCTTGTGTGTGACCCATTGGGTTCCATACTTAGCCAGCAATAGGTGTGAGTGCGAGTTGACCCAACTTGATTAGAACTCTTCTAATCGATTTAAGTCCAAATTGCGCGAACCCGAACTTAACAATTAGAATCCTTTCTAATTGGTGATCGAATTAACTCTTTAATTTGATCAAACCTATAAAACAAGATTGACGTCTAGCAACGTGTCATGTCTATTCGAAAAATATGGAATTTGGTGGAAATACCAAAAATATCCTTCAGTGGCAAGTTACCATGCAATTCAATCCTTTAATCAAACTGCATCCCAAAAATGCATATGAGTATGAATATATGTCAAACTCAATTGCATATTCATATTTTTCTCAATCTTTTAATGATAATTCAAATAATGAAACATTAGAAACTCTTTCTAATTTTCATTCTACTTTGATCAAAGGTTTCCTGAATTATCATATGATTAGAATAAATAGGATGCTATCTTCTCTTACTAGAAGTGATTAATTCCTTGTTGACCTACTCATAATCTTCGTACACAATTCACCATATCCAGAAGACCTCGTACATAACTTATTGTCATGAATGAGTGTAAACCAAAATATGAGTTCATGTGCACAAGATACCATGGTGATCTCAGGTCATAGGATCAGTTGCACAACTCCCACTAAGAGAATCATCTTTTGACATGTAAGTAAGACTTCATAAGATTTTTCTTTGTAGGTCAATTCAGTGAACTCATTCCTCTAATGAGCACCCACATCTTTGTATTAGTGTCTCCACACAAATGATTGTGAGATCAATCATCCTCTGCATCGAGCATACATAAGACATGCCAGTCTTTCCGGTAATCATTGATCCCCGACTCAATGTACCAATAACTGGAAATATTTAAGATTAGGATTTTAGGATTTTAAGTCTCACTAGTATGATCTCATCATAGTCTTAAAACCATTGCCCTAAACTAAGGAGTTTATCATAAATATAATCAACAGCATATGATAAAACATAACTGTTGCCCAGAGATGGTCACCCAAGAGGGGGGTGAATTGGGTGTCCTAAAAACTTTTGACTATTTAAAAATAAAACACACAAATGTATGAGCTAAACAGGAAATAAAGCTATGAAGACAAACAATCGCAAACACAAGCTTTTATAGTGGTTCGGAGCCTCCACTGCTCCTACATCCACTCTCCAAAGCACAGTTGGGAATTTCCACTATAATCCACGATTACAGTACGGTAGTTTTGCGAGTTCACTACCCAACTCGTTGTTTTACACCGGGCTAACAACAAACCCTAAAACCCCCAATTACATTTAGGCTTGGGACGCCTTTCCCTTGTTCCAAGTCCCTTGACTGGAACAAGCACCACAATAAAAGATTTTACAAAGGATTAAAAAAGCTCTAAATAAGCAAATAAGACAATGATGAACAATAGAACCCGGAAGAATCCTTTTGCCGTTGGAAGCGTGGGAAATGGTGATTCTTCCGATGTGGATCGCGTAGGTTTGAGTGTGAGCTTTGAATCCCGAGCGCGCGAGAGTGGTTGAGCTTGAAATCGCTTGGGAAGCTTGAAAGCACTTGACTTCTTCACTTGAATGCACTCACTTCCTTGAACTTCTCTCTCTTGCTTCTCTCTTAAATGATCTAGCTTTTGGGTTTGTGAAGAGTTGTTTTGAAGCACTTAAGAGCTCCCTTTTATAGCCCAAAAAGCAAATATAGCCGTTAGAGATAAAGTAAGAGAGATTTGATATTCAGACCAAACCTGTAAAAGCTGTCAGTCGCGTCCCAGGCGCTCCGGGGACGTCTCCGCTTCAACGAGAGGCGTCTCGGCTACAAGATTTTACTTTTTACGTTGTCTGGGGACGACTCGGCTCTTTACGGGGACGACTCTGAAATTGTACCGTTTGAATCCTTGCCTTTCTGATTTGCTGAGAGGGTCGTCTCTGCACTTTACGGGGATGTCTCGGCTTGTTTGCACTTTTTGAATGGGGACGACTCCGCTCCCTCGGGGACGACTCCGCTTCTTTATCTCAGAAAAACATGTCTTCTGGAATTCCCTGAGAGAGTCGACTCCGCTCTTTCAGGGGACGTCTCCGCTGCCTTATCACCGAAAAAAAAATCATTCTCTGGAAAACCCTGAGAGAGCCGTCTCCGCTATCTTGGGGACGACTCGGGAAGTCTGCTTTTTACTTGCGGGGACGACTCCGCGTACGGTGGGGACGTCTCGCGCATATCTCTTGAAAAAACTACTCTTTCTGCCGCCACTGAGAGAGTCGACTCCGCTACTGAGAGAGTCGACTCCGCTATCGTGGGGACGACTCGGCAGGTGCCGGGGACGTCTTCCAACGTGCCAGTTCTTCCTGTTTGTGCCAGAGACGTCTCTGAGACTATCAGGAGACGTCTCGGCTTTTCCTGATCTGTTTTCTTCATCTCAAAACTTCTTTAATAAATTTATAAAAATTATGGGAACTTGCCTAGACATTTCTTAACAATATTCTTAATAAAACACATGAATTCCTCAATTAAATTGTTAAGATAAATGAAATTATACTCTAGTGTTTTGTATTCATCAAAATCCATTAGGGGGTCAACAATCTCCCCCTTTTTGATGATGACAAAACACTGAGTATATGCAAAATTCGAAATTTAAACATATACACAGTATTTGCCCAGATGTACAAGTATAATATTTTGATTAGAACTAGATACAATGTGAAATGAAATATTGATGCTAAAGATAATTGAAAGCTAAGTTCTTTTTGACTCCCCCTTTCTTTTCCAGAAGGGCAATTATCTTAAAACCAATATTCTTCAATTTTATCTCTTCTAATTCAACTTTTAAGCATGAATTTTGTATTGTGCATTCCAATGTATCCATATTGGTTCTACTCCCCTTATCCATATTGGTTCTTTGGTTCTACTCCCCTTATCTATATATCTACTCCCCCTTTTTGTCATCAACAATGAAGGGGACAAATTATCTGTAGGTGCTTAAAGCATACTTCCTAGTAAGATTCAGCATATTTCCGTGAACCACTCAAGGATATTCAAGTTGTGCTCCCCCTGTCCAAGTCATTTCTATTAATGAATTCAGTCATTCATATCACTCCCCCTTAGTTTTGGAATTCATTTCAGACTCATCTTTTTGTTTAACGTTGTTATCACAAGATGTGCTCCCCCTGTTTTATGTGCATTGTTTCTTTGTATCAAATTTGAACACTCAAGGTATGTGATAAGATTTTTATGGCACATCACAAAATCACATACACAATCACAGAAACATATACACAGAGTTGGCAATGTACACAAAGTTTTCAAAAGAGAGATTGTATTCATGTATCATTGTGAACCTTTGAAGTCAGTACATAGTCAAGAGAAGAAATCATTACAAGTATTGATTTCTTAATGCAAAAAGTGTTTCAAAATAGCCTAGGGTTTACAAAAAGAAGATCCTACAAGATGTCCCTCATCGGCGACGTTGCTCGTAAACCTTACAAGCTGCATCTATGAATGCATTGATGGAATCCATTAGGGTCTTAAATTGATCTCCCTGTGACTTGTGGAAGGCTGCCACAAGTGCTTCAAATTCTATGGTTGCCATTTCAATTCTTCCTCTGAGTTGGGCAACCAAGGTGCCCACGTTGCCTCCTGGGCTTGTCAACTCTTTGAGACTCTTGGAAATGGTCTTCAAGCTGTCCTTGAGCTCAATTGTCCTGCAGGTTTGGGTGGCACCCACACCAATTATTTCTTGCGTTGTAGCTTCAATTTGAGCTCTAACTTCCTTCAGCTCTTGTAGAAGCCCTTCATGTGAAGCTCTGATGGGGGCCAACTCAGTGGAGATCATGGATCTCATCTCCTCCCTCATCTGCTGGCAAATGACAGATGCTAAGGTGCGCATCTGATCCTCTGATAGGAAGGAAGGCCCACTGACTGGAGGAGGTGGTGGCATGGATGTGGAAGGTCCAGCTGAGCTGGAGGGTATATCAGGGATATCCATGTGGCTAGGTGGAGGAGAGTGGTGGTCAGACTCGTGATGTGGGATCTCAGGCTCTAGGGTTTGTGCTTTTCTTTTTGGAACTTTGACCCAAGATCCATCTATCTTATGAAACTCCATTCTTCTCATTGTGCCCTCATTGTAATAGTCGGTGTTTCTCAAGGGCTTTGCAGGTTCATTTTCGGGAATGTGAACCTTAAAGTGTTTGAATACTAAGGTAAAGATCATGCCATAGGGTATACTAAACCTAGAATACCTATGACATAGTGCAATATAGTTTAACATAAGTCTAGGGAGGTTTAGAGGAATCCCTAGTAGGATATGATGCATAACAACTAGGTCTCGCTCCGAAACAAAATCGAAGCAGCCGGTTTTAGGAAACAAGACCCTGTTGACAATACTTAGAAGTAATCTCATCTCTGCATTTAGGTCTTGGGAATTGACAACATCAAGAGGGCCGCAGTCCTCTCTTCCTAAAATTAAATTTAGGGCTATTTCCCTTTGGGGATGTGAGGTTGGAGCCTCACCGTCCTTAGGAATTTGTAAAACAGTGGATAGGACATCCTCATTGTTTTCTACTAATGTCCCCCGGACATATGCAGTGTACCCTAAGTCCCCTAATGCCATATTGCTAAAAAGTTCTCTAACTAGGCCGGGGTAGGTCGAGGTATTGAGGGTGCAAAGGTGCTCCCACCCTTGGGCTCGGAGTCTCTCTCCAATAGAGAACCCCTCATTATCTAAAAATGCAAAATCTATGTACCTACCGGTCGTGACTGTGCGATTTGCACAGGAGATGGTCGTGGTTGGCGGAGCAACCGGAGGAGACGGCGCGGAAGGTTCTTCCCTCCGTTCCTCACTGTCGGCCGCTGCCCTAGGTCGCCTTCCACCGGTCCTCCTAGCTCTTTTGGGTGCCATTGAGTGGAAATCCTAGGGAAATGTGGAGAAGGAGGCTAGGGTTTGTGATGGAGAACAAGCGGAGGCTAGGATTTTTGGTTTTGGTCGGGGATGAGAGAAGATAGCTCGGGTCGGCTCGAGCTGTTTCACTTATTTTAAAAAACCTAGTTCGGTCCCTGAGACGTCTCCGCGACTAAGGCGAGACGTCTCGCCTGGGGGGACGTCTCTGCGATTTACTAGAGACGTCTCCGGCACTGAAAAATTTCAGATTGAATTCTATCTTTTTCTAATTTTTGTTTAATCACCCTAATTAACATGATCTCTTTTGATAAACTCAGAGTGAATTTGTTTGTGATCCTCCCCCTTAATAATACATTCTATAATAATTTGATAATGATTTTTGAATTATTAATATTAAAATGAGGAATGTTTGACCAAATTTCGAATACCTATGAAATAGGCTCTGAAAATATCTCCATGAAGAGTCCAAGGGAGGGTAACCATCCTCCGGAAAGTCAAACAGTTCGTCATTTAGCTTAGATGAATTCATATTTTCACTTATGTTTACCTTGAGGTGGATTACTAGTTTGAGTAGCAAAGCAATGCAATACAAGTTCAATTCATTTGCTAGGATCATACAAGCTCAAAGCATTCCTTAAGAAGTTGAATCTATCTTTACAAAGGGGCTTCGTAAAGATATCGGCCAATTGATTTTCAGTGCATACATATTCAATCATCACATCATTTTTCAGCACATGATCCCTAATAAAATAATGCCTAATCTCTATATGCTTTGACTTAGAGTGTTGAACAGGATTTTTCGTTAAATTAATTGCACTTGTATTATCACACTTAATTGGTATATTATCCATTTTGATACCGAAGTCTTCAAGTTGTTGCTTAATCCAAAGAACTTGGGCACAACAGCTTCCAGCTGCTATGTACTCAGCCTCAGCTGTGGACAAGGCAACTGAATTTTGTTTCTTGCTAAACCAAGAAACCAAATTAGCACCCAAAAATTGACATGTGCCACTTGTGCTTTTTCTGTCGAGTTTGCACCCGGCAAAATCAGCATCGGAATAAGCAATTAAATTTATGTCAGATTGTTTAGAATACCATAAGCCTACATTAGATGTCCCTACTAGATATCTAAAAATTCTTTTAACAGCTTGCAAGTGTGATTCCTTAGGGCATGCTTGGTATCTAGCACACATACAAACACTGAATAATATATCTGGCCTACTAGCAGTAAGGTAAAGTAAAGAGCCTATCATACCTCTGTACAATTTGCAGTCTATACTTTTACCTTTTTCATCTTTGTCAAGCTTGCAACTTGAGCCCATGGGTGTGCTGATTTTCTTTGCATCCTTCATCTTGAATTTTTCCAACATTTCCTTGATGTATTTGGACTGACTAATGAAGATGCCTTCCTCTGATTGTTTTATTTGTAGCCCAAGGAAGAAGTTGAGCTCACCCATCATGCTCATTTCAAATTCTCCCTGCATAAGCTTGGCAAACTCTTGACAAAGACTATCATTAGTAGCACCAAAAATTATATCATCCACATAAATTTGTACAAGCAATAATTCATTTCCTTTTCTTTTAATAAAGAGGGTTTTGTCTACATTTCCTCTCTTAAATTTGTTTTCAATTAGGAAATTACTTAATCTTTCATACCATGCCCTAGGGGCTTGCTTAAGTCCATATAATGCTTTATGCAATTTATACACATAATCTGGATGTAAGTGATTTTCAAAATCTGGAGGTTGTCCTACATAAACTTCCTCCATTATATACCCATTTAAGAATGCACTTTTTACATCCATTTGATAGAGTTTAAAATCCATAAAGCATGCATATGCCAAAAGTAGTCTAATTGCCTCTAACCTAGCAACAGGGGCAAAAGTTTCATCAAAATCTATTCCTTCCTCCTGATTATATCCTTTGGCCACTAGCCTAGCTTTGTTTCTTATTACTATTCCATCTTCATCTAGTTTATTTCTATACACCCACTTAGGGGGTTTTTTCATTAAAGTCCAAACTTCATTTCTTTCAAATTGGTTTAATTCCTCTTGCATAGCATTCATCCAATTATCATCTTTTTCAGCTTCTTCTAGTGATTTAGGCTCTATTTGTGAAACGAAAGCAAGATAATTACTAGTATTTCTTAGAGAGGATCTAGTTCTTATACCTTGTGAAGGATCACCAAGGATTAGATCCTTTGGATGACCATGTGCATACCTCCATTCCTTAGGAAGATCTTGATTTCTTGATGGAGGTTGATCTTCTTCATCTTGTTGATTTGTATCTTCTTTGATCTCATCCTCATGTTGTTTGTCTTGTATGGAGAATTCCTTCATTCGGTCTTCAAGTATACCTGCATCACCATCTTCTTCTTTTCTAGAAGAATCTCCATTAGCTTCATCAAAAACAACATGAATGGATTCTTCAACAACGAGAGTTCTCTTGTTGAAGACCCTGTATGCTCTACTAGATGAGGAATAACCTAAGAAGATCCCCTCGTCTGATTTAGCACTAAATTTGCTTAGATTGTTCTTTCCATTATTTAAAATAAAGCATCGACAACCGAAAACATGAAAATAGCTTATATTTGGTTTCTTACCTTTCATTAACTCATAAGGTATTTTCTTCAAGATGGATCTAACTAATGCACGGTTCAAAATGTGACATGCAGTATTTATTGCTTCAGCCCAGAAATATTTTGGTAGATCCGATTCACACAACATGGTACGAGCCATATCTGCTAGTGTGCGATTCTTCCTCTCTACCACCCCATTTTGTTGGGGTGTCCTAGGTGCCGAGAAATTATGATTGATACCATTTTCGTCACAAAACTTTTCAAAGTGCTGATTTTCAAACTCGGTACCATGATCACTCCTAATTGCTTTTAGTTTAAGATTGAGTTCATTCGAAACTCTATTATGAAACTTGATAAAAGCGGGAAAGGACTCATCTTTATGTGCAAGAAATGAAACCCATGTAAAACGTGAAAAATCATCAACAATTACAAGACCAAATTTCTTACCCCCTAGACTAGCAGTTCTAGTGGGTCCAAACAAGTCCATGTGAATTAGTTCCAAGGGTTTTGTTGTTGAGACTATGTTCTTAGACTTGAAAGAATTTCTTGTTTGTTTCCCTAATTGACATGCAGCACAAATTTTATTCTTTTCAAAGTCTATTTTTGGTAGTCCTTTAACTAGATCCTTTGTAATTAATTTAGAGATTAGATCCATGCTAGCATGCCCTAACCTACGATGCCATAACCAACTAGTCTCATTGACTTTGGGATTCATGGCTACAAGACATTGGCCATCCTTCATGGTGAGATCATCAAGATCTACCATGTAAACATTTCCATGCCTATGTCCTGTGAGTATGATCTCATTGTCAATTGGACTACTAATTATGCATAGTGATGATTCAAATGACACTTTAAAGCCCTTGTCACAAAATTGACTTATACTTAATAAGTTATGTTTTAGCCCGTTAACTAACAATACATTATCAATAAATGAGGAGGGTGATATGGAGATTTTACCAACACCAATGATTCGGCCTTTAGCATTATCTCCAAATGTGACTACTCCTCCTTCTTTTGATTCCAAGGTGACAAAGAGACTCTTGTCACCGGTCATATGCCTTGAGCAACCACTATCAAGATACCACATTCTCTTTTTATTCCCGGCTGCAAGGCATACCTGCAAAATGATCATGTGAAGCTCTTAGGTACCCAAGTTTTCTTGGGTCCTTCTTGGTTAGTGTGGTTGGTTCCCTTAGGCACCCATACTTTAGTTATGTTTTTAGCTTTCACAAATGTACTCTTGTTAGTTTGGATCTTTCTTTGAATACAAGAGTAGGCTTTATGTCCATTCTTTCCACAATGAAAGCATGTAGGTTTTTCAGTTTTTACATTTTTTGCTTTTACAAAGAAATTTTTTAGATATTTTTGTTGTTTGTTAGTTTTATATCCTAATCCGGCTTGATTGAAAACAGCTCTTTGATTTGAAAGAATAAGATTTAATTTTTCAGAGCTTTGTGTGAATCTTTCAACAATTGGTTTGTACTTATGTACCTCATTCTTAAGATTCAAATTTTCTTTAACTAGTTCTTTCTTATCTTTTTTAAGAGATTCAACATTTTGTGCAAGTAAGGTATTATTATTGAGTAGGGATTTTATTTTTAGATTTAATTTCTTAATTAGTGTTTTTGCCTTTTCATTTTCAATGCTAAGTTTTGAATTTTTGATTTCTAGGTTAGTAGTGTTAATATTTTTAACGCTCTCCTTTTCAATTAATAGGTTTTCAATATCTTCCTTCAGTTTTGATTGGAGGCTTTTAATTCTTTATTTTTTGCTCCTAACATACTACAATCACCCATAAGTTCTTGAAAAGCTTCATATAATTCTTCTAAAGTAAAATTTATAGTTGGGTTTTGACATACCTCGTCGTCTTCGAACGCCATGAAGCATAAATTGGCGGTCTCTTCCTTCTCTTCCTCGGAGGATGATGTGTCACTATCATCCCATGTTGCCTTCAATGCCTTCTTCTTCTTCTTTCCAAAATACTTCTTTTGTTGAGGGCATTCGGAACGAATGTGTCCCGGTCTCTTGCAGTCATAGCATATGATTGGGTCTCTTTCTTTTTCTTTTTCTTTTTCCCAATCATTTCTCCCTCCAAACTTTTTCTTAGGGAAGGGTTTCTTTTTCCTCATGAATTTTTTAAACTTTCTAACTATCAAACCTATTGCTGGAGGTTCAAACCGAGAACGATTGGCACAGCGGTGTGAACGGGATTCCCTTGGAATTGCTTCGGTTGCGCTCCACCTTCCGTCGGGAAACCTGCAAGCAAGCCTCGCACCACCACCGGGGTAGTGGGGGCCCTCCGACGATCAAGTTAGGGAAGATCGAAGGAGAAGGAGAGGTAGCAGGTAAGATGATACTCTGGAAAATCTTGCTTACCCTCCCCCTTCCCCCCCAGCCGCATATATACCAGGCTGGGGGGTTCTTTTGGGGATTGGTCATCGTGTGGCGCGATGGGGTTGCCACTGACATGGCCGTTACAGGGCGTCGTGGGGCAGCGCTGGGTACGGCTATGGCAGGGCGTAGTGGAGTTCCGCTTTGTACGGCTGTTACAGGGGATCGTGAAACAGCGTCGGATACGGCCGTTGCAGGGAGTAGTGGAGCAGGGGGCCGTGGCGTGCCTCAGGGGAACAGTCTGTTGTTGTCAGAGATTGCCGACTCGGGGTCGGATTGCTGGATCAAGGGGCAGCCGACTCGGGGTCGGGCTGCGGAGCCGAAGATATCCGACCCGAGGTCGGATTGCTGGATCAAGGGGCAGCCGACTCGGGGTCGGGCTGCGGAGCCGAAGATATCCGACCCGAGGTCGGATTGCTGGATCAAGGGGCAGCCGTAGTCTTCCCGGGCGCGCGTGCCGGTCACGTGGGGCATGTGGCTAAGTTCCCCCGTAACAGTAGCCCCCCACTTCCGAGCCTGGAACCAGGAGGGGAACGGGTGAAGGGAGTGATGCTTCGAGATTGCCGCCATCCCTCGGAAAGGCGCGCGCGCTTCGAGCTCCCCGCCTTCTTTACGGCGTATGGCGGTTGTCGCTGATCTGGCGGTCTGCGGATTTCGGCGGACATCCTTCCTTAATGGCGCCGATTCACCTTTGGGGCGCGAACGAACCTTCGGCAGCCAGGCGTCCTCTGGCGCCACCGAGGCGTCACCCGCCTTTCCGCCTGTTTAACCGGGGGCCCTCCCCCGTCCGCCTTTCTCTTCACAGGCATCCTCGAGTTTCTCCCTTGTGTTGCTGCCGTTGCCGTCGGACTGTTCGTTCGCTCCTCCTTTGGCGCTCTCGGAGCCGTTCTTCCTTCCCTTCCGGTGAGTTGCCCCACTCTGCAATTTAGGGCCCTCCGTACTTTCTCCTTTCGTATTAGTGTACCCCAGTCGTTCCGGTCCCTTCTCCCCTCTTGACCCCGTCCTGACCGTAGATTCACTGGCCGTTAGGGATGGACGAAGTAAGAGCAGACCGCATTCAGTCGGAGCTGGTCCCCGAAGACCTAGATAGGTTCGTGGCCCGGTACCACCTTCCCGAAACCTGCAACGTTACGCTCCCGGGGCCTGAGGAGAGGATGTCCCATCCTCCTCCAGGGAAGGTCGCCATCAATGAGGACATCCTTCGGGCTGGGTTCCGCCTTCCCCTCTCGGACTTAGTCGTGCAGGTGCTTCGAGGTTTAAGAGTGGCGCCGACGCAACTGGTGCCGAACTCATGGCGTACCCTGACGGCCTTCCAGGTTCTCTGCCGCATGCACGAGGTTCCCGCCACCCTGAACGTCTTTTGGGAATGCTATGGCCTGAACGGCCACCCCCGGGACAGAGGGTGGTGGTGCTTTGCGGCGCGGCGAGGGTGCGGCCTCGTCAAGGAGGCTCCTTCCTCCATTCATGGCTGGAAGAAGCGTTTCTTTTTCATCGACGTAGATCCCTCTTGGGGAATCGGGACAACCTGGGAGACGCCGATGAAGTCCCCGATCGGCCTATCGAGGTTGTCGAGGGAGGAGTCCGATGGCGTCGCCGTCTTGAGGGGGTTGGTTGCCGAGGGCCGGCTCCCCCCGGTGGCTAGCCTTATTTCCGAGGATGCCTTGGTGAACGTCGGTCTGAGCTCGGTCCCCGCCGACCGTGAGCCCGCCACTACTTCTTCTTTTTTAGCTCTTTTCTCCTCTTTCCTTTCTTCTTTCCATCGGTTTCTTAGTTTCTAACCATCTCGTCCTTTTTGCAGAAATCGACGACGTCATGCAGTCGGACAAGGCAATGGCTGTTAGTAGGGCGTCCCTACTGGAAGCGGTCCGGAGGAAGAAACGGACTCCTCCGAGCGGGGTCCCACCGGCGAAGAAGCCCCGCCAGCAGGCGACTCCGACGCCGACAGACGGGTCCGGGCCCATCGATCAGGGGGACGCCGCGGGCTCGGACCGACAGTTGACGCCGTATCAGCCCTCCGGTGATGAGACTATCGTTTTTCCGGAGGTGTCATCCGAGCGCGCCCGGGGCGGCCGGGTCGGACGCAGTCGGTCCCCAGCCCGATCTTCGACTCGGTCGGCTTCGGATGATACGAGAAGGGGGGGCGCGCCGAGGCCCCGGCCGAGCGGGACCTTGTCGATCTCTGGCGCGGCCCCTGCCCCGCGCACGGTTGGCATGACTCTCTCCCAAGCGATGGGTAAGGGTAAGGCCGCAGAACCACCGTCCGGCTCCGGGGCGAAGTCGGGGTCGGCCTTCACTTTCGCCGGCGCCCGAAACCTCATCGAGACGGTGCTGCTGGAGAGGGACCGTAGGCAGGTCCGGCAGATGAGCATCCCTGAAGTCGGAGCTGCCAGCTGCGTCTGTCTCATGTCGGTGAGTGTTCTTTTGGTCGCTTTCGTCGTTTATAGGCTCTGTTGATCCCCGTCTGACGCTCTCATTTTTCCTATCTCTTAGCTCGCCCAGTACATGATCCGCCTGGAGGAGAGCCACGAGGAACAGGCGAGGCTTCTGGCGAGGACCGAGAGCCGACTGAAAGCTGTAGAGGAGGGAGGCCAGGCTGCGGCGGGGAGGACGACCAGGGACCTCGAAACGAGGCTCCAGGTGGCCGAAGAGCGGGCACTCGGCTTCGCCGTCCTCGAGAGGCAACTGTTGGATGCTCAGGAGCAACTCAAGGTTGCCTCGGGTCTCGAAAGCGAGATCAGGAAGGCGGAGGAGCGGGCCGAAAAGCAGTCCCGGAAGGCTGCCGACTTCCGGGAGAGGTGGGAGAAGGCCCAGCAGTCGGCCGACAACGCCCGCAACCGAACCCGATCTCTTGAAGCCAAGCTGGCCGAATTGGAGTCGGCCTTGGAGGGGACTCGTGCGAGCAACCAGGAGCTTCATTCGCGCCTGGAGGAGGCTGAGGCTGCTCGCGTCGCTGCCGAGGCGAGGCACATGGAGGCTCGGGCCGATCTGCTGAGGGTCTCCTCCGAGGCGGACGACCGGATTGTGGCGAAGGTCATGGAAGCGAAAGCTCAGATTACGGAGCGAGCGGAGGCTGCGCTGGCCGAGAAGAGCGCGGAGATCGAGCGTCAGGCGGTACAGGCCTATCGTCAGTCCGCCGAGTTCATCCGTGACATGTCGGACGCGGGGTCCGACTCCTTTGCCTTAGGCTTCGATGAAGGCCTGGCAAGGGTGTCCGCTAAATACCCTGGAATTGACCTGAGTGGGGTCTCCCTCCTCGACTCCCCTCCGATGCCATTGCCTGCCAATTCTCCAACCGTCTCCCCACCCTTCGTGGACGTGCTCGCCGTTCCCGACTCAGGGGTTCCTCCAAACTGACTCTCTGTACTTTTCTTTGTTCTTTTCTTTGTATGTTGGCGTTTTGCCATGTTGTATGGGTCTCGGCCCTGATGCAATGAAAGTTAATGCAAACAGAGTGTTTCCTCATTTCACTTTCGTCCTTCCTCTTCTTAACTCTTGGTAGCGTCTCGCCGACTCCTGACTCTTGAAGTTCTTCCGGCGCTAGGCCAGGCATCCGAGGGTTAGGCCTCAGGAAATTCTTCCGGCGCTAGGCCAGGCATCTGAGGGTTGGGCCTCAGGAAATTCTTCCGGCGCTAGGCCAGGCATCCGAGGGTTCGGCCTCAGGAAATTCTTCCGGCGCTAGGCCAGGCATCCGAGGGTTGGGCCTCAGGAAATTCTTCCGGCGCTAGGCCAGGCATCCGAGGGTTGGGCCTCAGGAAATTCTTCCGGCGCTAGGCCAGGCATCCGAGGGTTAGGCCTCAGGAAATTCTTCCGGCGCTAGGCCAGGCATCCGAGGGTTAGGCCTCAGGAAATTCTTCCGGCGCTAGGCCAGGCATCCGAGGGTTAGGCCTCAGGAAATTCTTCCGGCGCTAGGCTAGGCATCCGAGGGTTAGGCCTCAGGAAATTCTTCCGGCGCTAGGCCAGGCATCCGAGGGTCGGGCCTCAGGAAATTCTTCCGGCGCTAGGCCAGGCATCCGAGGGTTGGGCCTCAGGAAATTCTTCCGCTGGTCGGCCAAGGCTGGCGCAAGCCGAGGCGACCGGTCGGGGCTTCAGGCTAGTCTGCTCCCGGGATGATCATCGGGTTAGCCTGGCATCCGAGGGCCGAGCCTCGGGGAATTTCGCTCGTTGGTCGGCCAAGGCTGGCGCAAGCCGAGGCGACTGGTCGGGGCTTCAGGCTAGTCTGCTCCCGGGATGATCATCGGGTTAGCTTGGCATCCGAGGGCCGAGCCTCGAGAAATTCCGCTCGTTGGTCGGCCAAGGCTGGCGCAAGCCGAGGCGACCGGTCGGGGCTTCAGGCTAGTCTGCTCCCGGGATGATCATCGGGTTAGCCTGGCATCCGAGGGCCGAGCCTCGGAGAATTCCGCTCGTTGGTCGGCCAAGGCTGGCGCAAGCCGAGGCGACCAGTCGGGGCTTCAGGCTAGTCTGCTCCCGGGATGATCATCGGGTTAGCCTGGCATCCGAGGGTCGAGCCTCGGAGAATTCCGCTCGTTGGTCGGCCAAGGATGGCGCAAGCCGAGGCGACCGGTCGGGGCTTCAGGCTAGTCTGCTCCCGGGATGATCATCGGGTTAGCCTGGCATCCGAGGGCCGAGCCTCGGAGAATTCCGCTCGTTGGTCGGCCAAGGCTGGCGCAAGCCGAGGCGACCGGTCGGGGCTTCAGGCTAGTCTGCTCCCGGGATGATCATCGGGTTAGCCTGGCATCCGAGGGCCGAGCCTCGGGGAATTCCGCTCGTTGGTCGGCCAAGGCTGGCGCAAGCCGAGGCGACCGGTCGGGGCTTCAGGCTAGTCTGCTCCCGGAATGATCATCGGGTTAGCCTGGCATCCGAGGGCCGAGCCTCGGGGAATTCCGCTCGTTGTCGGCCAAGGCTGGCGCAAGCCGAGGCGACCGGTCGGGGCTTCAGGCTAGTCTGCTCCCGGGATGATCATCGGGTTAGCCTGGCATCCGAGGGCCGAGCCTCGAAGAATTCCGCTCGTTGGTCGGCCAAGGCTGGCGCAAGCCGAGGCGACCGGTCGGGGCTTCAGGCTAGTCTGCTCCCGGGATGATCATCGGGTTAGCCTGGCATCCGAGGGCCGAGCCTCGGAGAATTCCGCTCGTTGGTCGGCCAAGGCTGGCGCAAGCCGAGGCGACCGGTCGGGGCTTCAGGCTAGTCTGCTCCCGGGATGATCATCGGGTTAGCCTGGCATCCGAGGGCCGATCCTCGGGGAATTCCGCTCGTTGGTCGGCCAAGGCTGGCGCAAGCCGAGGCGACCGGTCGGGGCTTCAGGCTAGTCTGCTCCCGGGATGATCATCGGGTTAGCCTGGCATCCGAGTGCCGAGCCTCGGAGAATTCCGCTCGTTGGTCGGCCAAGGCTGGCGCAAGCCGAGGCGACCGGTCGGGGCTTCAGGCTAGTCTGCTCCCGGGATGATCATCGGGTTAGCCTGGCATCCGAGGGCCGAGCCTCGGGGAATTCTGCTCGTTGGTCGGCCAAGGCTGGCGCAAGCCGAGGCGACCGGTCGGGGCTTCAGGCTAGTCTGCTCCCGGGATGATCATCGGGATAGCCTGGCATCCGAGGGCCGAGCCTCGGGGAATTCCGCTCGTTGGTCGGCCAAGGCTAGCGCAAGCCGAGGCGGCCGGTCGGGGCTTCAGGCTAGTCTGCTCCCGGGATGATCATCGGGTTAGCCTGGCATCCGAGGGCTGAGCCTCGGAGAATTCCGCTCGTTGGCCACGCGCCTGTCACTTGCCGCTCGACGGGGTTTCTCTGTGGCCAGCTGCGATCGTGTTTCTCCCCCTCTCGAAGCGTCGCCTGGGGAACACTAGAAGGCCATTAAATGCTAATTGAGGCGTTACCTGGGAAATCGGACCGGCCAGTTGCTGCTTGCGAGGAGTGCCAGTTAAGCGGCCGCGATACGCGCGTTCTTCGAGGCGGATGCGGCCTGGGCGCGTGCGGAGATACGTGGGCCGCGGGATACACGCCGTCCGGAGTGTCCTGCACGAAGAATGTAATTAAGGAGAATGATGCCTAGGAGATCGTGGGGGGATAAACCTCGAGAGCCGGAACGGCTCCGGATTCGATGTGCCCGCATTTATTGGAGCCACCCGCATCGGAACGACCGGGGGGCCACATTTGGCTATAAATATAAGCGCAGGTGCGGTGGAGCCTGCCAAGCCGGAGCTGTTCAGGTTGCCATGGATCGTGGACCTCCTCTCCGGCGCGTGGCTGGAAAATTCCAGCCGGAGGAACGGGAGGCGCGCCCCTCGCGACTTCCACCAACTAGCCGTTTCATCTGGGATCAACGGGAGGATTCTCCCTGGTGGAACTCCGCTTTAGGCATTTCATCCGGGATCACGCCTCCTCGCGCTCTTCTCCCTTATATTCCTTTCCTCCCCTTCTCCTGGGGAGGACCGGAATATCCCTTGGAGGTGGCGTTCCTCTAGAAGCAGTGTGAACTTCTTCTTCGTCCGCGCCGGCTCTTCGTCTTTTGCGTGAGGCGTCGATGGCGCCTCCGGGGGGAAGCACCCACGGCCAGTGGGGTTGCAGCTGCTTCGGGCGGAGGGTTCGGGATCCCAGATCTTCAGCTCCACGGAGTGCCCACCTCTTCCTTAGTTTCTTTACTCCCCAATCCCCCTCTGGGAATTCTTTGTAATCACACGAACACGCCATTGTAACCAGGAATTATTGAAATGAAAAGAACTATATATTTTTTGAGCTGTCTTTCTGGCTTTGTCTTTCTACTGGTAATATACCTGCAGGTTAGCGGAATTCCAGCTCCTTGGAATTTCTCGACCATCTAGTGCCTCCAACTGGTAGGAGCCAGGTCGGTTTACCCAGCGAACCCTATACGGGCCTTCCCAATTTGGCGCCAGCTTCCCACCTTCCGCGGGCTGAGATGCTTTGGCCCGCCTTAGCACCAGATCTCCGATTCTGAAAAGTTTTGGTCGGACCTTGGAGTTATAATACCGGGCCACCCTCCGCTGATACATCGCCATCCGGACCTGCGCCATTTCCCTCGCTTCTTCCAAGAGGTCCAGGTTCCCTCAGAGCTGCTCCGAATTGGCCTCGGGTCAGTGCGCGGCCACCCGGGGCGAGGGAAGTCCGAGCTCCACGGGGACGACCGCTTCCATGCCATAGGTTAGGCCGAAAGGCGTCTCCCCGGTAGGGGTCCGATGCGTGGTCCGATACGCCCAAAGGACGTTCTCGAGTTCTTCGACCCAAGTTTACCTCGTCCGACCGATTCGCGCCTTAATTCCTTGGAGGATTGTCCGATTTGTCACTTCGGCCTCACCGTTGGTTTGGGGATGCGACACAGATGTGAACCGATGCTCGATCCCGAACTCCTCGCAGAAGTCACGAAAATGCTTGTTGTCGAACTGTCGACCATTATCCGAGATGAGGACCCGGGGTACCCCAAATCGGACAATGATGTTTTTCTTTACGAACTTCCGGACTTGCGCCTCCGTGATAGTGGCCAGCGGCTCCGCCTCCACCCACTTGGTGAAGTAGTCGATTGCAACAATCAAGAATTTCCGCTGGGCGGAAGCGACGGGGAACGGTCCGAGGATATCCATTCCCCACTGTGAGAAGGGCCAGAGTGCGGTGATTGGTGCCAAGGGGACAGAAGGGACTCTCTGGACGTTGGCGTGGCGCTGGCAGGCGTCGCATTTCCGTACGTGATCCTTTGAGTCCTCCAACAAGGTAGGCCAATAATAGCCTTGCCTCATGATCTTGTGCGCCAAGGACCTAGCCCCCGAGTGCGATCCGCAGACGCCCTCGTGGACTTCGCCGAGGATGTAGGCCGCCTCCAAGGGGCGGAGGCACCTTAAGAAGGGGGCGGTGAACGAGGTCCGATACAGCCTCCCTTCATAGAGTACGTAGTGGGCGGACTTCCTGACAAGTCGCCGAGCTTGATCTTCGTCTTCAGGGAGGATCCCTTCGGCGAGGTAGGCGACGAGCGGGTCCATCCAAGACGGCTCCGGGTCAATCGCCATCACCGCCCCAGCCTCGCCGATGCTCGGGGCATCCAGGGTCTCCAGGTAGATTGCCCTCGACAGGTTGCGCGCCTCTGCGCCCACCAAGCGGGACAACCTGTCGGCCCTGGCATTTTCGCTTCTGGGGACCTGCTGGAGGTCGACACTGCCGAGGTCGGGAATGAGTGCTTGCACCTTCCGGACGTAGTTCTGCATGGTCGGGCTCCGGGCCTCGAACTCCCCACGGACCTGCCCGACCACCAGCTGGGAGTCGGTGAAGACCTTCAAACGCCGGATGCCGAGCTCCCCGGCGAGTTTGAGTCCCGCGACTAGGGCCTCGTACTCCGCCTCGTTGTTGGTCATTGGAAATCCAAACCTCAAGGCATACTCGGCTATCACTCCATCAGGACTGGTAAGGACCAGCCCGGCCCCTCCACCCTCGGGGTTTGACGACCCATCGATGTGAAGCGTCCAGGTCGGGAGGTCGAGGCTGGGCGTTTCCGGCGGTCTAGGTTCCGCCACCTACACCGTGCACTCAGCGAGGAAGTCCGCGAGCACCTGGGCCTTGATGGCGGGCCGAGGCTGGTAGCGGATGTCGAACTCACCGAGTTCTATTGCCCACTTCACCAGCCGTCCCGCATTCTCGGGGTTGCTGAGGATCTGTTGTAGTGGTTGATCAGTTAAGAGGGTGACAGAATGGGCCTGGAAATAGGGGCGGAGCCTCCTGGTCGCGGTCAGCAGCACGAAGGCGATCTTTTCAGCCTTCGTATACCGCGCCTCGGCATCCCGTAGGACCCGGCTGATGTAGTACACGGGCTTCTGGAGCTTTGCCTCTTCCCGAACCAGCACCGCACTGACCGCGGTTGGGGAGACCGCCAGATAGAGGTAGAGCATCTCCCCTTCTTGTGGCTTGGACAGCAGGGGAGGAGACGCCAGGTATTCCTTGAGCTGGTCGAATGCTGCTTGACATTCGGCCGTCCAGAGGAAGTCTTTCGGGCGTTTTAACACCTTGAAGAATGGTTGGCAGCGTTCGGCCGATTTTGCCACAAATCGTCCGAGCGCGGCGACCCTTCCAGCGAGGTCCTGAACCTCCTTCACTTTGGTCGGAGGGGACATACCTTGGATGGCCTTGATTTTGTCCGGGTTGGCTTCGATACCCCGCTGGTTGACAATGAAACCGAGGAACCTCCCGGCCGAAGCGCCAAAGGCGCACTTCGCTGGGTTCAGCTTCATGCGAAACTTCCGCAAGGTGGTGAAAGTCTCCTCCAGATCCACGATGTGCTGGTCTGCCTGGCGGCTCTTCACCAGCATATCGTCCACGTACACCTCCATATTCCGGCCGATTTGCTCTTTGAAGATTTTGTTGACGAGGCGCTGGTAAGTGGCGCCAGCATTCTTCAGACCGAAGGGCATTACCTTGTAGCAGTACAGCCCCCGGTCTGTTATAAAGGCAGTTTTCTCCTCGTCCTGTGGGGCCATCATTATCTGGTTGTAACCGGAGAAGGCGTCCATGAAAGACAGCAGCTGATGTCCGAAAGTCGCGTCGACCAGTTGGTCTATCCGCGGAAGCGGAAAGCTATCCTTGGGGCACGCCTTGTTCAGGTCGGTATAGTCGACGCACATCCTCCACTTCCCGCTCGCCTTCCGGACAAGTACGACATTTGCCAGCCACTCAGGGTAACTCACCTCCCTTATGAATCCTGCCTCCAAGAGTTTGTCTACCTCCTGGTCGATCACCCGGATCCGATCCGGGGCACAGTGTCTCTTCTTCTGCTTCACTGGCCGGTGGGTCGGGTCGACGTTGAGGGCGTGAGAGATGACCTCCGGGTCGATCCCAGGTACATCGGCCGCCGACCAGGCAAATACATCGGCATTGGCTCGGAGGAATTCCACCAACCGGGCCCGAGCTCCCGGGTCGAGATTGGCGCCGACCCGGACCGCCCGGTCCCAGCGGCCTTCCTCGAGGGGAACTTCGACCACACCCTCGGCCGGCTCCCCCTGCCGCAAGGCCACCTCGTCTCTGGCATCAAGGGACTTGACGCTTAGGGCTTCTGCGGGCTTCTTCCCTTTGAGGGTCGCTAAGAAACATTGCCGTGCGGTCGGTTGGTCACCTCGGACCTCCCGATCCCGACCGTCGTGGGGAACCGCATGAGCAAGTGGTACGTGGAGACCACCGCACGAAGGGCGTTCAGCCCGGGTCGTCCGAGGATAGCGTTGTAAGCCGAGGGAACACGGACGACCAAGAATCCGAGTCGCACCGTGGCTTCTGCGGGTGCGACGCCCGCAGTCACAGGCAGCTCAACGACACCTTCCACCGGGACAGCGTCACCGGTGAATCCTACGAGGGGGGTGGACATTTTGTGCAACAATTGTCTGGACAAGCCCAGCTTTTGGAAGGCCTCGTAAAACAAGATATCAGCTGAGCTTCCACTATCCACAAGAACACGCCTTACATCATAGTTTGCCATGGTGAGGGAGATTACCATGGCATCATCATGGGGGGTCTGAACCCCCTTTACATCCTCATCACAAAAAGTGATTACGTTGCCGACCCTCTGCCTCTTTGCGACGGCCGCCCCCGACGCCTCCGTTGAGCCCCCTGCGTTTCTCACGGGTCGGGGGCAGCCCCCAGTGATAGTGTGGATCACGCCCGCAACGGGTCGATTCTGCTCCCGAGGCCCCGGAGGAGCCGGGTCGGCCGGACGCGGGTCTGCGAGGGGACGTCGGTCGCTCACATATCGACCGAGACGCCCCCGGCGGATGAGAGCCTCGATCTCGTCCCGAAGCTAGAAGCAGTCTTCCGTGTCGTGGCCGTGGTCTCGGTGGTACTCACAGTACGCCCGGGAGGGCCTCTTCCCAGGGATCTTCCGCATCTGTCTCGGGGCCGGGAGGTCCTCCCGCCCCTTGATCTCCATAAGGATCTTGGCCCGGGGAGTCAGGAGAGGGGTGTACCGGTTGAAACGTCGGGGCGGAGAACGAGGGCGTGGGGCGCCGTGGTTCTTCGCCGGCGACGGGCTTCTGCGCCGACGCTGGGGCGTCGGGCTCCTCCTCTGGCGTGCCTCTTTCCGCCTTTTCTTCCTAAGCTTTGGAGGGATCTCGGCGGCCTCCTTGCTCCGGTGGGCGGCCGCCTCCTCGGCGTCCGCATACTGGTTCGCCCGGGACAACAGCTCTGGGAAGCTCCGCGGCAGGCGTTTGTCCAGGGAGAAGGTGAGTCTGCCCTTCCGGAAGCCACGCTTCAGGGCTGAAAGAGCTACCTCCTGACTCAGGCTCCGGACCTCCAGCGTAGCCCTGTTGAAGCGGGTAAGATAATCCCGCAGGCTTTCTCCCTCGTTTTGCCGGACATCAAAGAGGGAGTCGGAGACCAGTCGCCGCCGGCTACTGACGGCGAAATGAGTGACGAAGAGGCGAGTGAACTGGTCGAAGGACCGGATTGAGTCAGCCTCCAGCCCGGCGAACCATGCCCTCGCCGGGCCACGGAGGGTTGCCGGAAAAGCCTTGCAGAGAAGGGGATCTGATGCTCCGTGGAGGAGCATAAGGGTCCTGAAACTCTCGACGTGATCCCGCGGGTCCGCCGCCCCGTCATAGGGCTCGATCGCCGGCATTTTGAACCCCGGCGGATTCGGGGTCCGCAGGATCCTTGAGGCAAGCGCCGGCTGGGAGGAGATCTCTATGTCGGCGAAGGGATCTTTGGAATGGCCCTTCAGGACCTGGAGTTGTCGGTGGAGATCGTCCACCCGCCGGTCCAGGGAGCGCGACCGGTGGGTGGGAGACAAGGAGCGGCGAGAGGGGGACCGACTGGAGCGCAGGTTCCTTGAGGATTGGGGGGTTTGGGAACGCGCCCGGGCCCGCCTCTCGGACCCCGCGCGGCTCCGGTGGGAGGGTCCCGGCAGAATGGAGCATGCTCGAGAATCCTCCTCGCGCCGGCGCTCATCCCCATGGGAGAGGAAGGAGCACGGGTTGAGGAGGACAGGCGAATGCTCAGGCCGCGGCGGCTCCTGAGCCCGCTGCGGCGCCCGAGAAATCGCACCCTGCAGATTCTGCACCGCCTCCGCGAGGGTGCGAACCTGCTGGGTTAGTTGGTCGAACTGGGCGGCTTCGACCGTCTGAACGGGCGGTGGGGAGGTGGAGTGTTGCTGAGAGTGTGTTGGAGATGCAGCGGCCTTCCGGCCAGAGGCGTGAGAGGCCCCGCGACCGGAAGCATTGGAAGCTCCACGACCACCTCGCCGTGCCATTACGATCGCTCTGAGATCCGGTCCCTTCCTCTAGCGCCAACTGTTGCTGGGGGTTCAAACCGAGAACGATTGGCACAGCGGTGTGAACGGGGTTCCCTTGGAATTGCTTCGGTTGCGCTCCACCTTCCGCCGGAAAACCTGCAAGCAAGCCTCGCACCACCACCGGGGTAGTGGGGGCCCTCCGACGATCAAGTTAGGGAAGATCGAAGGAGAAGGAGAGGTAGCAGGTAAGATGATACTCTAGAAAATCTTGCTTACCCTCCCCCTTCCCCCCAGTCGCATATATACCAGGCTGGGGGGTTCTTTTGGGGATTGGTCATCGTGTGGCGCGATGGGGTTGCCACTGACATGGCCGTTACAGGGCGTCGTGGGGCAGCGCTGGGTACGGCTATGGCAGGGCGTAGTGGAGTTCCGCTTTGTACGGCTGTTACAGGGGATCGTGAAACAGCGTCGGATACGGCCGTTGCAGGGAGTAGTGGAGCAGGGGGCCGCGGCGTGCCTCAGGGGAACAGTCTGTTGTTGTCAGAGATTGCCGACTCGGGGTCGGATTGCTGGATCAAGGGGCAGCCGACTCGGGGTCGGGCTGCGGAGCCGAAGATATCCGACCCGAGGTCGGATTGCTGGATCAAGGGGCAGCCGACTTGGGGTCGGGCTGCGGAGCCGAAGATATCCGACCCGAGGTCGGATTGCTAGATCAAGGGGCAGCCGTAGTCTTCCCGGGCGCGCGTGCCGGTCACGTGGGGCATGGTGGCTAAGTTCCCCCGTAACAAAACCCAAGTCCTCGTCCTCACTTTCTTCCTCACTCTCACTACTTTCTTCTTCACACGCACTCGAAGTAGCCTTGAGTGCAATTGTCTTCTTCTTTGGCAAATCATCTTCATGTTGCTTCATCGTGAGCTCATGCGTCATTAATGAGCCCAAAAGTTGTTCTAGCCCCAAGGTGTTGAGGTCTTTGGCTTCTACGATCGCCGTGACCTTTGCTTCCCATGCTTTTGGCAAAGACCTGAGAATTTTACTCACAAGCTCCGGGTTAGTATAAGATTTACCCAAACTCTTTAGACCATTAATTATATCGGTAAAGCGTGTAAACATGCATGTGATGGTTTCATTGGGTTCCATCTTAAACAACTCATATTTGTGAACTAGAATGTTCACTTTGGACTCTTTGACTTGATTTGTACCCTCGTGGGTAACTTCAAGCCTATCCCATATTTCCTTAGCGGAACTACATGTAGAGACTCTATTGAACTCATTTACATCTAAAGAACAAAATAATGAGTTCATGGCTCTAGAATTGAGTTGAGCCATCCTATCATCATTCTCATCCCAATCCTCCTCAGGTTTAGGAACTCGAATGCCATTAACTACGTGTGATGGTTCTTGTGGTCCCTTGACTATAACCCTCCACAAGGCATAGTCTTGTGCTTGAATGAAGATTCTCATTCTAGTCTTCCAATAGGTATAATTTGTCCCATTGAAGAGTGGAGGTCTATTGGTTGCTTGCCCCTCGGCAGGAACATTGTTAAAGGGTGTTGCCATCTAGATCTTTGGCTAAGACGGTTAGGTCTTTCAAGAAATACACAGAGCACCCGCTCTGATACCACTTGTTGCCCAGAGATGGTCACCCAAGAGGGGGGTGAATTGGGTGTCCTAAAAACTTTTGACTATTTAAAAATAAAACACACAAATGTATGAGCTAAACAGGAAATAAAGCTATGAAGACAAACAATCGCAAACACAAGCTTTTATAGTGGTTCGGAGCCTCCACTGCTCCTACATCCACTCCCCAAAGCACCGTTGGGAATTTCCACTATAATCCACGATTACAGTACGGTAGTTTTGCGAGTTCACTACCCAACTCGTTGTTTTACACCGGGCTAACAACAAACCCTAAAACCCCCAATTACACTTAGGCTTGGGACGCCTTTCCCTTGTTCCAAGTCCCTTGACTGGAACAAGCACCACAATAAAAGATTTTACAAAGGATTAAAAAAGCTCTAAATAAGCAAATAAGACAATGATGAACAATAGAACCCGGAAGAATCCTTTTGCCGTTGGAAGCGTGGGAAATGGTGATTCTTCCGATGTGGATCGCGTAGGTTTGAGTGTGAGCTTTGAATCCCGAGCGCGCGAGAGTGGTTGAGCTTGAAATCGCTTGGGAAGCTTGAAAGCACTTGACTTCTTCACTTGAATGCACTCACTTCCTTGAACTTCTCTCTCTTGCTTCTCTCTTAAATGATCTAGCTTTTGGGTTTGTGAAGAGTTGTTTTGAAGCACTTAAGAGCTCCCTTTTATAGCCCAAAAAGCAAATATAGCCATTAGAGATAAAGTAAGAGAGATTTGAGATTCAGACCAAACCTGTAAAAGCTGTCAGTCGCGTCCCAGGCGCTCCGGGGACGTCTCCGCTTCAACGAGAGACGTCTCGGCTACAAGATTTTACTTTTTACGTTGTCTGGGGACGACTCGGCTCTTTACGGGGACGACTCTGGAATTGTACCGTTTGAATCCTTGCCTTTCTGATTTGCTGAGAGGGTCGTCTCTGCACTTTACGGGGATGTCTCGGCTTGTTTGCACTTTTTGAATGGGGACGACTCCGCTCCCTCGGGGACGACTCCGCTTCTTTATCTCAGAAAAACATGTCTTCTGGAATTCCCTGAGAGAGTCGACTCCGCTCTTTCAGGGGACGTCTCCGCTGCCTTATCACCGAAAAAAAAAATCATTCTCTGGAAAACCCTGAGAGAGCCGTCTCCGCTATCTTGGGGACGACTCGGGAAGTCTGCTTTTTACTTGCGGGGACGACTCCGCGTACGGTGGGGACGTCTCGCGCATATCTCTTGAAAAAACTGTCTTTCTGCCGCCACTGAGAGAGTCGACTCCGCTACTGAGAGAGTCGACTCCGCTATCGCGGGGACGACTCGGCAGGTGCCGGGGACGTCTCCCAACATGCCAGTTCTTCCTGTTTGTGCCAGAGACGTCTCTGAGACTATCAGGAGACGTCTCGGCTTTCCCTGATCTATTTTCTTCATCTCAAAACTTCTTTAATAAATTCATAAAAATTATGGAAACTTGCCTAGACATTTCTTAACAATATTCTTAATAAAACACATGAATTCCTCAATTAAATTGTTAAGATAAATAAAATTATACTCTAGTATTTTGTATTCATCAAAATTCATTAGGGGGTCAACAATAACGCCTTTATTCATATTTAAATGTCATGTACATGATTTGGACAAATCAAAAGAAAAAACCTTTCGCAATACATATTGCGATTGGCTTGTAGGGCATCTACTCTTTCATTCCCAACCTTGGGCACGGAGTCTCTCTCCAATAGAGAACCCCTCACTATCTATAAAATGAAAATCTATGTACCTTCCAGTGGTTACTGTGCGATTCGCACAGAAAATGGTCACGGTTGGCGGAGCAACCGGAGGAGACGGTGCGGAAGGCTCTTCCCTCCGTTCCTCACCGTCGGCTGCTGCCCTAGGACGCCTCCCACCAGTCCTCCTAGCTCTTTTAGGTGCCATTGAATGGAAAACCTAGGGAAATGAGGAGAAAGAGGCTAGGGTTTGTGTTGGAGAGAAAATGGAGGCTAGGGTTTTTGTTTTTGTCGGGGATGAAAGGGATAGCTCGGGTCGGCTCGAGTTGTTTCGACCTATTTTAAAAATCCTCGTTCGGTCCCCGAGACGTCTCCGCAACTGATGCGAGACGTCTCGCCGGGGGGACGTCTCTGCGATTTGCCAGAGACGTCTCCGGCACTGAAAAATTTCAGACTGATTTGTAACCTTTTCCCAATTTATTTTATTTAACCACATTAATCAACATGATTTCTTTTGGTGAATACAGAGTGAGTTTGTTTGTGATCCTCCCCCTTAATAATACATCCTATAAAAGTTTGATAATGATTTTTGAATAATTAATATTGAAATGAGGAATGTTTGACCAAATTTCGAATACCTATGAAATAGGCTCTGAAAATATCTCCATGAAGAGTCCAAGGGAGGGTAACCATCCTCCGAAAAGTCAAACAGTTCGTCATTTAGCTTAGATGGATTCATGCTTTCACTTATGGACCTTGAGGTGGATTACTAGTTTGTGTAGCCAAGCATTGCAATACAAGTTGAATTTATTTGCTAGGATCATACAAGCTCAAAGCATTCCTTAAGAAGTTGAACCTATCTTTACAAAGGGGCTTTGTAAAGATATCGGCCAATTGATTTTCAGTACATACATATTCAATCATCACATCATTTTTCAGCACATGATCCCTAATAAAGTGATGCCTAATCTCTATGTGCTTTGATTTAGAGTATTGGACAGGATTTTTTGTTAAATTAATTGCACTTGTATTATCACATTTAATTGGTATATTATCCATTTCGATACCGAAGTCCTCAAGTTGTTGCTTAATCCAAAGAACTTGGGCACAACAGCTTCCAGCTGCAACGTACTCAGCCTCAGCTGTGGACAAGGCAACTGAATTTTGTTTCTTACTAAACCAAGAAACCAAATTAGCACCCAAGAATTGACATGTGCCACTTGTGCTTTTTCTGTCGAGTTTGCACCCGGCAAAATCAGCATCGGAATAAGCAATTAAATTTATGTCAGATTGTTTAGAATACCATAAGCCTACATTAGATGTCCCTACTAGATATCTAAAAATTCTTTTAACAGCTTGCAGGTGTGATTCCTTAGGACATGCTTGGTATCTAGCACACATACAAACACTGAATAATATATCTGGTCTACTAGCAGTAAGGTAAAGTAAAGAGCCTATCATACCTCTGTACAATTTGCAGTCTATACTTTTACCTTTTTCATCTTTGTCAAGCTTGCAACTTGAGCCCATGGGTGTGCTGATTTCCTTTGCATTCTTCATCTTGAATTTTTCCAACATTTCCTTGATATATTTGGACTGACTGATGAAGATGCCTTCCTCTGATTGTTTTATTTGTAGCTCAAGGAAGAAGTTAAGCTCACCCATCATGCTCATTTCAAATTCTCCCTGCATAAGCTTGGCAAACTCTTGACAAAGGCTATCATTAGTAGCACCAAAAATTATATCATCCACATAAATTTGTATAAGCAATAAGTCATTTCCTTTTCTTTTAATGAAGAGGGTTTTGTCTACATTTCCTCTCTTAAATTTATTTTCAATTAGGAAATTACTTAATCTTTCATACCATGCTCTAGGGGCTTGCTTAAGTCCATACAATGCTTTATGCAATTTATAAACGTAATCTGGATGTAAGTGGTTTTCAAACCCTGGAGGTTGTCCTACATAAACTTCCTCCATTATATAACCATTTAAAAATGCACTTTTTACATCCATTTGATAGAGTTTAAAATCCATGAAGCATGCATATGCCAAAAGTAGTCTAATAGCCTCTAACCTAGCAACAAGAGCAAAAGTTTCATCAAAATCTATTCCTTCCTCCTGATTATATCCTTTGGCCACTAGCCTAGCTTTGTTTCTTATTACTATTCCATCTTCATCTAGTTTATTTCTATATACCCATTTGGTGCCTATAATTGAAACATTAGGGGGTCTTTTCATTAGAGTCCAAACTTCATTTCTTTCAAATTGGTTTAATTCCTCTTGCATAGCATTCATCCAATTATCATCTTTTTCGGCTTCTTCTAGTGATTTAGGCTCTATTTGTGAAACGAAAGCAAGATAATTACTAGTATTTCTTAGAGAGGATCTTGTCCTTACCCCTTGCGAAGGATCACCAAGGATTAGATCCCTTGAATGACCATGTGCATACCTCCATTCCTTAGGAAGATCTTGATTTCTTGCTTGGGGTTGATCTTCTTCATCTTGCTGAATTGTATCTTCTTTGACTTCATCTTCAAGTTGCTTGTCTTGTATGGAGAATTCCTTCATTCTGTCTTCAAGTATACCTGCATCACTATCTTCTTCTTTTCTAGAAGAATCTCCATTAGTTTCATCAAAAACAACATGAATGGATTCTTCAACAACGAGAGTTCTCTTGTTGAAGACCCTGTATGCTCTACTAGATGAGGAATAACCTAAGAAGATCCCCTCATCTGATTTAGCACTAAATTTGCTTAGATTGTCCTTTCCATTGTTTAAAATAAAGCATCGACAACCGAAAACATGAAAATAGCTTATGTTTGGTTTCTTACTTTTTATCAACTCATAAGGTGTTTTCTTTAAGATGAATCTAACTAAAGCACGGTTTAAAATATGACATGAAGTATTTATTGCTTCAGCCCAAAAGTACTTTGGTAGATCCGATTCGCACAACATGGTACGAGCCATATCTGCTAGTGTGCGATTCTTCCTTTCTACCACCCCATTTTGTTGAGGTGTCCTAGGTGCCGAGAAATTGTGATTGATACCATTTTCATCACAAAACTTTTTAAAGTACTGATTTTCAAACTCGGTACCATGATCACTCCTAATTGCTTTTAGTTTAAGATTGAGTTCATTTGAAACTCTATTATGAAACTTGATAAAAGCGGGAAAGGACTCATCTTTATGTGCAAGAAATGAAACCCATGTAAAACGTGAAAGATCATCAACAATTACAAGACCAAATTTCTTACCCCCTAGACTAGCAGTTCTAGTGGGTCCAAACAAATCCATGTGAATTAGATCTAGGAGTTTTGATGTTGAGACTATGTTCTTAGACTTGAAAGAACTTCTTGTTTGTTTCCCTAATTGGCATGCAGCACAAATTTTGTTCTTTTCAAAGTCTATTTTTGATAGTCCTTTGACTAGATCTTTTGTAATCAATTTAGAAATTAAATCCATGCTAGCATGCCCTAACCTACGATGCCATAACCAACTAGTCTCATTAACTTTGGGATCCATGGCTACAAGACATTGGCCATCCTTCATGGTGAGATCATCAAGATCTACCATGTAAACATTTTCATGCCTATGTCCCGTAAGTATGATCTCATTGTCAACTGGACTACTAATTATGCATAGTGAAGATTCAAATGACACTTTAAAACCCTTGTCACAAAATTGACTTATACTTAATAAATTATGTTTTAGTCCATTAACTAACAATACATTGTCAATAAATGAGGAGGGTGATATGGAGATTTTACCAACATCAATGATTTGACCTTTTGCATTGTCTCCAAATGTGACTACTCCTCCTCCTTTTGATTTCAAGGTGACGAAGAGACTCTTGTCACCGGTCATATGCCTTGAGCAACCACTATCAAGATACCACATTCTCTTTTTATTCTCGGCTGCAAGGCATACCTGCAAAATGATCATGTGAAGCTCTTAGGTACCCAAGTTTTCTTGGGTCCTTCGTGGTTAGTGTAGTTGGTTCCCTTAGGCACCCATACTTTAGTTATGTTTTTAGCTTTTACAAATGTACTCTTGTTTGTTTGGATCTTTCTTTGAATACAAGAGTAAGCTTTATGTCCACTTTTTCCACAATGAAAGCATGTAGGTTTTTCAGTTTTGACATCTTTTGCTTTCACAAAGAAATTCTTTAGATACTTTTGTTGCTTGTTAGTTTTATATCCTAATCCGGCTTTATTAAAAACAGCTCTTTGATTTGAAAGAATAAGACTTAATTTTTCAGAGCTTTGTGTAAATTTTTCAACAATTGGTTTGTACTTATGTACCTCATTCTTAAGATTCAAATTTTCTTTAACTAGTTCTTCCTTATCCTTTTTAAGGGATTCAACATGTTGTGCAAGTGAGGTATTATTATCGAGTAGGGATTTTACTTTTAGTTTTAATTCCTTAATTAGTGTTTTTGCCGTTTTATTTTCAATGCTAAGTTTTGAATTTTTATTTTCTAGATCAATGGTGTTAACATTTTCAACGCTCTCTTTCTCAATCAATAGATTTTTAATATCATCCTTTAGTTTTAGATTCGAGGCTTTTAATTCTTTATTCTTTGCTCCTAACATACTACAATCACTCATAAGTTCTTGAAAAGCTTCATACAATTCTTCTAAAGTAAAATTTATAGTTGAGTTTTGACATACCTCGTCATCTTCGAACGCCATGAAGCACAAATTGGCGGTCTCTTCCTTCTCTTCCTCGGAGGAGGATGTGTCACTATCGTTCCAAGTTGCCTTTAATGCCTTCTTCTTCTTCTTCCCAAAGTACTTCTTTTGTTGAGGGCATTCGGAACGAATGTGTCCCGGTCTCTTGCAATCATAGCATATGATTGGGTCTCTTTCTTTTTCTTTTTCTTTTTCCCAATCATTTCTCCCTCCAAACTTTTTCCTTGGGAAGGGTTTCTTTCTTCTCATGAATTTCTTAAACTTCCTCACTATCAAACCCAAATCCTCATCTTCGCTTTCTTCTTCGCTCTCACTACTTTCTTCTTCACACACACTCGAAGTGGCCTTGAGTGCGATTGTCCTTTTCTTTGGCAACTCTTCTTCATGTTGCTTCATTGTGAGCTCATGCGTCATCAATGAGCCCAATAGTTGTTCTAGTCCCAAAGTGTTGAGGTCTTTGGCTTCTACGATTGCCGTGACCTTTGCTTCCCATGCTTTCGGCAAAGACCTGAGAATTTTACTCACAAATTCCGGATTAGTATAAGATTTACCCAAACTCTTTAGACCATTAATTATATCGGTGAAGCGTGTAAACATGCATGTGATGGTTTCATTAGGTTCCATCTTAAATAGCTCATATTTGTGAACTAGAATGTTCACTTTAGATTCTTTGACTTGATTTGTACCCTCGTGGGTAACTTCAAGTCTATCCCATATTTCCTTGGCGGAAGTACAGGTTGAAACTCTATTGAACTCATTCACATCTAGAGCACAAAATAATGAGTTCATGGCTCTAGAGTTGAGTTGAACCATCCTATTATCATTCTCATCCCAATCCTCCTCAGGTTTGGGAACTTGAATGCCATGCACCATGTGTGATGGTTCTTGTGGTCCCTTAACTATAACCCTCCACAAGGCATAATCTTGTGCTTGAATAAAGATCCTCATCCTAGTCTTCCAATAGGTATAATTTGTCCCATTGAAGAGTGGAGGTCTATTAGTTGCCTGCCCCTCAGCAGGAACATTGTTGAAGGGTGTTGCCATCTAGATCTTTAGCTAAGACGGTTAGGTCTTCAAGAAATATACAGAGCACCCGCTCTGATACCACTTGTTGCCCAGAGATGGTCACCCAAGAGGGGGGTGAATTGGGTGTCTTAAAACTTTTTGTCTAATTAAAAATAAAACACACAAATGTATGAGCTAAAGTAAAAATAAAGGTATGAAAACAGACAATCGCAAACACAAGCTTTTATAGTGGTTCGGAGCTTCCACTGCTCCTACATCCACTCCCCAAAGCACCTTTGGGAATTTCCACTATAATCCAAGATCACAGTACGGTAGTTTTGTGAGTTCACTACCCAACTCGTTGTTTTACACCGGGCTAACAACGAACCCTATAACCCCCAATTTCACCTAGGCTTGGGACGCCTTTCCCTTGTTCCAAGTCCCTTGACTGGAACAAGCACAATATTGAAAAAGTTTTACAAAAGATTTGAAAGCTCTAAATAAGCAAATATAACATTGATAAACAATGAAACCCGGAAGAACCCTTTTAGCCGTTGGAAGCGTGGGAAATGGTGGTTCTTCCGATGTGGATCGCGTTGGCTTGAATGTGAGCTTTGAATGCCGAACGGGAGAGAGTAGTTGAGCACGAAATCAGTTGGGAAACTTGAAGGCACTTGATTTCTTCACTTGAATGCACTGACTCCCTTGAACCACTTTTTCTTTCTTCTCTCTTGAATGATCTTGTGTTGGGTTGGTGAGAAGTTGTTGGAAAGCACTTAAGAGCTCCCTTTTATAGCCCAAAAAGCAAATATAGCCGTTAGAGATAAAGTTAAAGAGATTTGAAATTCAAACCAAACCTGCAAAAGTTGTCAGTCGCGTCCCAGGTGCTCCACGTCTCGGCTGTAAGATTTTACTTTTGACGATGTTTGGGGTCGACTCGGCGCTTTACGGGGACGACTCTGGAAATGAGCCGTTTGAATACTTGTTTTTCTGTTTTTCTGAGAGGGTCGCCTCAGCACTTTACGGGGACGTCTCGGCTTGTTTGCGCTTTTAGCATGGGGACGACTCCGCTGCCTTGGGGACGACTCCGCCGTTATATCTCCGAAAAACAAGTCTTCTGGAATTCTCTGAGAGAGTCGACTCCGCTCTTTCAGGGGACGTCTCCGCTGCCTTATCACCGAAAAAGACATCCTCTGGAAAACCCTGAGAGAGTCGACTCCGCTACCTCGGGGACGACTCGGGAAGTCTGCTTTTTACTTGCGGGGACGACTCCGCGTCCTGTGGAGACGGCTCGCGCGCATCTCTTGAAATCAGCCTTTCTGCCGCCACTGAGAGAGTCGACTCCGCTACTGAGAGAGTCGACTCCGACCCTGCGAGATGCCTCGCCAGGTGCCGGGGACGTCTCCAAACGTGCCAGTTCTTCCTGTTTGTGCCAGAGACGTCTCTGGGACAAACCGGAGACGTCTCGGCTGTCCCTGATCTGTTTTCTTCAACTCAAAAAATTCTTCAATAAATTCATAAAAATTATGGGAACTTGCCTAGACATTTCTTAACAATATTCTTAATTAATCACCTAAAATTCTCAAGTAAATTGTTAAGATAAATAGAATTATGCTTTAGTGTTTTGTATTCATCAAAATCCATTAGGGGGTCAACACCAACTCTAACTTCATTGCTTCCAGCCATCTCTCGAAATTGATGTCTAACATCACCTCCTTGTAGGTATTGGGATCCTTACCTTGATCTCTATCTCCCATGAGGAACACTTCCTCTACATCCTCTGTAAGCATACCTAAGTACCTTTCAGGCGGACGGGAGATCCTACTAGATTTACGAGATGGAGGAGGTACTATGTGTACTGGCTTAATATGAATAGGTTCCATAAGCATAATGGCTCGTTGCTTTTCAGTGACTTTCTCTTAGAGCTTATTTTTCCTCCCACTGCCTCTATCAAGGATAAACTATTTCCATGAAGATAACATGTCGATTCACAAACACTTTGTGATCCTTTGGGATGTAAAAATCGTATCCTAATAACTCTTTTATGATATCTAATAAAACGAGCATTAATTATCCTATCCTCTAACTTGTCCGCCTGTTGTCGCTTGACGTGGGCTGGGCATCCCCAAATCTTGAGATGACCAAGACTCGGCTTCTTACCATGCCATATCTCATACGGTGTGGTAGGAACAGACTTACAGGAAACACTATTCAATATATAAATAGCTGAAAATAGGGCATCTATCTAAAGAAACAAGGGTAAATCAATGAAGTTCATCATGGACCGGACCATATCCAATAGAGTCCGATTTCTCCTCTCTGACACTCCATTGATCTGAGGTGTACCAGGAGGAGTTCATTATGAAACTATACCATTCTCTTTGAGATAATCACGGAACTCTCCACTAAGGTATTCACCTCCTCGATTTGATCGAATAACCTTAGTGAGTTTTTCTGTTTATTTTTCTACTTCATATCTTAACTCTTTGAACCTTTCAAAAGTTTCAGATTTGTGTATCATACACATATCTATTTTGTGAGTAATCATCAGTTAATAAAGTAAAAATTACAACCCCTAGCCTGCACATCGAATGGGCCACACACATCAGTGTGTATTAGGGTAAGTATTTTAGTAGACCTCCCTATGTCCTACAAAGGATAATTTGGCCATCTTTTTTTGAAGGCAGAATTCACAAATCGAATATGACTCGAAAGTCAATGAGCCCAAAAGCTCATGTTTCTCCAATTTGTTTATTCTATCTTCTCCTATATGGCCAAGCCTGAGGTGCCACAAATACTTTAGATTTATCTTATTTCTGGATCTATTAGATCCTATGGTATTTACTGTTTGTTCAAATACATTCACAGATACATCCATATGTATGTGATAGAGACTGTCAATTGTAAAACCACGTAAAACCGATTTATTTCTCAAATAAATGGAACAGTAGTCTTATAAAAATCTTTCTATGCTAAACAAGATACAGAAATCAAATTTTGCTAGCAATAGGTAACAGTCCCTAAGTATCCTGAGTATTTCTGACATACCTTTTGAAGGTCTGTCACCCTTCATGTTCTTTATGCTTCCCATGTATGTAGGATAGTTCCTCTTCCAATGGCCGTCCATTATGCAATGGAAACACTTTTCCTTGCAATTGGCCTTTTTCTTGGAACTTCCTTACTTGGCTTCTTATCCTTTTTCTGCTTCTTTGCAGGCTTCTTTTTCTTCCAGATAGACTCTCTCTTGGAAGTAGAAACCAACTCGACAGCGAGAATGATGCCCCTTGAACTCTTCAAGGTCCCTAAGGTAGTTACCAATTTATTTAACAATTCTATATTTTTTTGTGCATACAATCTTGTTCATATGGTAGTCTACTATAAACTGTTCATATAAATCTAGAAGGAATTGCAGGATCAGATCTATTTGCAATTCCTTATGCATGGTCATACCGAGCTTTTCAAGCTCCTCTAGGTCTTTGATCATAGTCAAACAGTGATCGTGGACAGACTGCCCCTCACGCATCTTTGCCTTGAAGAGCCTCTTGGACACTTCAAAATATGCTGCACGACTCTGACCACTATACAACTCTTGCAGGTGATTTAATATGTCCCTGGCAGTCTCATGGTCTCATGCTGGCATTGCAAATCATTGGACATGGATGCCATTGTGCAGCACCTAACTTTATTATCATTGTTCGTCTACTTAGCATGCATCTTACGCTGATCAATGATCGGACATATTGGTAACACGGGGATTCCATGGTCTAGCACATACCCTAATTTCTCACAATTCAAAACTGTTTTGAAATTTGCTGAGCCAGTCTTTATAATTGGTTTTGGTCAAACGGTTGTTCTATAGGATATGAGTTAAATGTCTAGAAGCTGACTTTATAATCCTCAGAGAGTAAAGATTCTAGTTAGAATTTTGTACTTGATCCTAATTTGTTCTAGGGTCTTTTAGAACAAATGTACCTCCCACTATTTTCTCGAATTCCTCACACTTTCCTGGTAGGAAAATGGAAAACCTACACGACTAGGGTTTCTAGTGGGTACTGCGGTCCCACCGATTTACATGCCACCTCATCTAACAGTTATTGGTGACACATAAATGGATGAGTGTACAACTCTTGTACAATGCTTCTCAAGCATGTTGCAGTGCTACTTGGTCTCTAAGTCATGAAGACCTCACCTAACAGTTATTGGTCCCATTCTTTAGTTAAGTCAGACCAACCATATAATCGTAGAAATAAAGTCGTCATTGGGTCCTTACCTAATAGTTATTGGTGCCCAACCCCATCTTTACCCCTACAACATCTCATGTCTATAGAGAGATCCAGCCCTCCGATGCAACTTGCCCACTGTGTCCAGCCGAGACAAGTCAACATCAGAAAGATCTTAGCAGCTCTACTACGGTGGAAGACCTATGGACTTAATATTGGTTAATCATGTCTTAGTGTTTGCAACTTGAGCTCTTCATAAGAGGTAATCGAACAATTGGCCAGGTAAGCAGGTGGAAGGCTCTCCTTACTCAGAGAGTAAGGTCCTAATTAAGTAACCACCTTTCATGCTTTCCTAGACACCAATTAGATCAATTAATCTAATATGATTCGCTCATGTTGGTTCACTCTCGACTTGATTGAGGAGGTTTTAGTTTAGGACTCATTTGGATTGGTCTATTAGTTTGCATCATATGTAAATCTATCTATCCCGCATACATTCGCATCACATACAAATGGTACATCGCAGGCAGTTAAAATCGCAGTAATAAATAAAATCTAAATTTTAAATAGGTGATGATCATGGATTCTAATTAGGTCATATTACAAGCACATGCACGTCAGTCGATCAGCTGGTCTTCAACTATTGAATTGGTCCTAAGCCTCCTTGATTCGATCATTGATCAACTCTTGATCCAATCGCCATCAACCGCTCAGATTGACGTTCATCTCATGTACTATCTTCGACGGATCGTTGACGCACATTACATCACAGAAATACAACCAGATATAGAAATAAATTACATCCCTTTTAGGAGGCACGCAGGCCCCTCAAAACATCAAATAAAATGCATGCGAGCATCTGAAAATATTACATGACATTACAGATCACATCGCAGGTCTTTACATTTGATACCAAAAGGATTTGAATCCTATGATCATCACTACATGCATCTTATGTATGATTTTATCAAATCTGATTTTAATTTTATTATGCAACCATCTGAGATCCAGATCATGCAATACCTTAATTTTAAACATCATAATCACATCATAATTTTAAAACTAACATCGCATGATCGATCTAACAAAATCAGCATGTTGAAAATTTCAGCATCACGAAATTTCAGCATGCAGAATTTTTCAGCATGCATAATAATTAAAAAATCAGAACTAATTCATAATCAATTAACTATTATCTTAATTGGATCCCCAAAACCATGGCTCTGATACCACTGTTGGATTACCCCGCAGCAGCCCGACGATCGTGGCAGAATCCGCATGCCGGGCCCGGTGCATCACATACGCCGGAACAGGATCGGATGGATTTCAAAAATTTTCTGAATCAGTGATTCAGAACCTTTGTTAATTATGAATTGTTAAACTACCAGCAAATCAGAAATCTAAAAATTCAAATGAAGATCTCATCTTCACCTTTGTACGGGTAGAAGAACACCGCAACCGATAATCTCATCTTCACCTCATATTACTGATGAAACTACGGTAAAATGCTTCTATCCTTCATATGCATCATATCTTCATCCACAATTAAAAAAATATATATAAAAAATAAAAAAATAATAATATAATAATATTAAAAAAAATTGAGGACAATGTCTGATTTAGGTTGGGGGGTATAGGATTGAAATTTTTGAAGAAATTTTTCGCATTTTTGATTTGTGAATAAGTTTTTTTAATTTTTTTATTTCAAAAAAAAAACCTAATTTCTATGTCTTAGTGCTGACGTGATAAATACACGAAGTATATAAAATCTAAAAAAGCCCAATGACTAGTCAGGAGTAAGACAATTTGAGTTCTTTTTATTAAAAGTTCTTTTAGCGAGTTGTAAGATAATTTTTACTTTGAAATTTCACAACATACATGGCCTGCACTTCTAAGGGTTGGGTTCAACATTATGTTGTTAAGTCTGGTAGCAACCTTGAGTCCTGATGAATCATACCTATCTAATTCACTATTATCTCTTATATATATATATATAAACAAGTGAATTTAGTCAGGTACATCGAAAAGGGCTACCTATCGTTAAAGATCAGCGGGCTTGTGATGATGAAACCAAGTATAGGTCCGTAGGGGAGTCTTGATGCCCAACACCTTATGCCATCTGGTGTGGAAGTTGTTGACTGAATGCTCGCTACACGGAGGAATCATTGCAAGAGTAAAAGTGCATAATTTATTTATAAATACAAAATAAATAAATGAAAAAAAATAGAGAAAGAGAAAATAATATTGACCTTGAAAAAGACGATAGTGTGAAAACCGTCGTTGTAAAAATTCGAGTAAACTGGAATATTACAGATAAAGCCCATGAGGTATTAAAGTAAACATCCACAACTCTCGGAATCCTGCAAGATAGGATGATTTTGAATCAGTGATTAGGTCTTATCTGACCAATTCTTGGAAATTACTAGCTTTAGCAGTATTTTGGAAAATCTAAAGTCTTAGCTTGTGTATGGTCCAGATATCACTGAGCACCCAAGTATAAATAAGTCTTACAACTCTCTAACAAAAACTTAATGACTTCAACTTAAATTGCATACTGATCTAGGACTTGGGCTGACTTAGAGTAATTAAAACTTTGTGTGCTTTTGAAATTATTGGCATTTATGCATTTGAAATCAGATTTTATAAAACAGTAAAATAAATTCTTTAGGTAGCGATAGCAGTTTGTGGGTATCTGAGTCGGAAACCCTCACGAGACAAAACTCGTCCACTAGGGCCACCTAGAGGTTTAAAGCCTTATTACATATGGTAAAAGCAATCGCGATTCCTGCGAAAGTGAGTTAGTTTTTTTTTATTTTATTTTGCTCGAGGACTAGCAAAATGTAGGTTGGGGGGGTGTGATAAGTGCTAAATAATGCATAAATTAATATCTTATTCATAGCACTTATTATTATTTTAAATCACATATTTTGTAAATTCAACTAAAAAATTGTGTTACCTTCATCATTTCATTTTAATAAATTATTCAAGTTTTACTTATTCACTGATTAAGCTTAATGAATGCAGGTCGAGTCAAACTTATTTGGGATGAGCCCTGAACCCAAATCTATTGAGTTCAAACTTCCCTGTTCACTCCTTTCTAAGTCCATCCCACGTCATCATGCAAGTCCCCTTCATTCCAAAGTATCTTCCACGTAATCCACTCGATGCTCAAAATAGAGTTCATTCCCAACCGTCCAGGTCATAATACAAGCTTGCATTCCATCCTCCCCCGCGTCTAAAAGTCCTGCTCCCAGCCGAATCTATCAGCCTTCATCCCTTCCGCGTTCAAAGCCTCCACTCATCTCACACATTCCCTTCCAGCAACTGTGTTGAAACATCAAATCTTCTTCCGATTATCATCCACGGATAAGTCTCCAGCTTCAACCGTGTTCATCTTCCCGAATCTCCCAACGTCCCTCGGAATCATATCCACGTTGATCATCTTCCAATTCTTCCGCTAGATCCTACGCTTATCCCGTTTGGATTGGTTCCATCTTCACGGGATAAACTCAAATTCCATCACCCATGTTTGATCCCAGCCGCGTCCGGATTAGAGCCGAGACCCATTCCATTATCCTCCGGATTCTCCCCAGCAGAACATGAGATCATCCACGTATCATCACCTTCTTCTTGTTCTGGACTCTTTCCATTCACAAACAAAATCCCAAAATCCCCTGTTCCGCGTGAGAACCAGCAACCACCCTCTTCTTCCGGACTCCCAGCTTCTCCCGCGATGCATGCCAAGCAAATCATCCTTCCCACGTTTCTCTACCAAACAAAGCCCATCTGCATCCTCATCCCAACTCCATCATCTCGGATAAATCCCTGCTTCAAAACAGAGTCCAGATAAGCTCAAACTCAGCATCCGGATTAGCTTCATCCCGTTGTGATCTTTTCTCCTCCACGTTGAACAGATCAGGCCATATCCCACGATCCTCGCATCCAGCATCTTCATCCCCTGGTCACCTCTCAGATTCGTCTCCTCCACGTTGAAAGCATCGGTTTGTTCCACTCATCCGAAGCATCCACTGTCCGCATGGAACCAAAATCATCCTTCCAGCAGAACAGAGGCCGAGTCATTCCATCCTTATCCCATGGCCAGCCGTTCCCAAGCTTCCTTTCAATTCGGATTAAGTCCAGTATCCACGGGTAGAACCAAATCCAAGCTTCCCAGCGTCCGGATAGACATCATCTCCCTTTGATTCAAGCATCCACCGTCCGCATGAGCTATCCAACCATTCACAAGCAACTGCATCCTTCTCGGCTTCGGAACAGGATCTCATCACCCATGCTTGAAGAAATGATCAGATCCCAGCCTCCGAAATCCTCTCAAATGCTTGCGTCCCAGCCGTTCTTCCGTTCTCAGCTGCTCAACCGAAGTTCAGCTCCATCAGCCACGGATAGACTCAAATCATCATCCGCAAGATAACTCCCACGTCCAAGGATCAAGGGATAGAAGTCATCTGCATTATCCCGCTTTTGTTCATCTTAATCCTTCATTCGGAACAGAGGAGAGAGGAGGAGATTGCAGCCTATAAAAGGAGGGAGCCTTACACAGAGGAAGGGCAAGCTTGGGTTACCAGCCAAATTCCCACAAAAATAAGAGGGAGAAAATTTTGGACATTTCGGGAATAACTTCCCATATGAAGAAATAATGAAGTCCACGTTCGTAGGGGAGTCGCTAGAGGAAGAGAAGGAAGGAATGGGAGCCTGTTGCTGTGCTGCTGCTGCCATCCACCACTGCATGGAAGCCTAAGCTCTTCTCTAGGGCTGGATGCAGCCCTAACAAAAGGATAAGAATTTTGTATTTTTTTTATTTCTATTCTTGGGGTTGTGTGAACTTATTGTTTTTAATAGATATCTTCTTTTATCTCATGTTTAATTTCTGTAATTTTAAATGTGAAGTTTATATAATTGTTCTTCATGATCACTAAGTAAATATAAGATAGTTCATGCTTAAGAAAGATGTGGTGTGCTACCACCTTAGATTAGGGTAGACATTTCATGCCAACTGAAGATGGATTATTCCCAAATTGCTTTTGTGAATTTCTATTTAAATGCTTATTAGGCTTGTAGCTAATTTGCATGTTAATCCAAGAATAAATTAAAATACAATTAATTCTTGTTCCGATGTTAGTGGTGAATTCCTTGCCCTAGGTTTTCTCCAAACTGATATCATTTTAATTGCATTTCTTATTAAATTGCTTAGTTTAATAGTCTTCACAAATTTTCTTTTTCAAATATTTTTAAGAAAACAACTGTACCTCAATCCCTGTGGATCGATACCCGTAATCACTATCCTACCAGATATGTGCTATTGCGTGGTCTTTAAAATTGACTATCAGGTAGGCATGCCATTTTCTTACAGAAAGAGTTTATCTTAGAAAAAGGCAAGGATGGAAAAATTGAACTTGAAGAAGTTCAAGATCTACAAATGGAGACACAAGATATTCCTCAACCAGATGTACCCATTGATGAGGTACAACCACAACAAACATCTCCACTCCGAAGGTCAGATAGAGTGCGAAATGCACCTAAGAGGTATGGTTTTGTCATTGAGAATGATGAAGCTCACATCGTTCAGAACGATGATCCTCTGACCTATTCGGAAGCTGTCATGAGTAGTGACTCTAACAAATGGCTAGAAGCCATAAAATCCGAAATAGACTCTATGCAAACCAACCAAGTATGGACTTTGGTTGATGCACCAGAGGGTGTAAACCCTATAGGTTGCAAATGGGTCTATAAGAAAGAGATTGGAGCAGATGGCCAAGTAGAAACCTACAAGGCTAGACTCGTGGTAAAAGGTTTCAGGCAAAAGCAAGAAATTGATCATGATGAAACTTTTTCACCAGTTGCCATGTTAAATCTATTCGGATTTTGCTTGCAATAGCTGCATACTATGATTATGAAATCTGGCAGATGGATGTCAAAACCGCCTTCCTTAATGGTTATCTTGAGGAAGAGGTTTACATGACACAGCCAGAAGGATTTTTCTCAAGTGGGAGAGCAAATCAAATATGCAAGCTTAAGAGATCCATTTATGGATTAAAACAAGCATCAAGGAGTTGGAACATCCATTTTGATACAACAGTCAAAGAGTTTGGTTTTATCAAAAATGTGGATGAACTATGTGTGTACAAGAAGACTAGTGGGAGTGCCATTGTCTTCTTAATATTGTATGTAGATGATATTGTTGGTTTACCCCTACACGCGTTGCGACGATCGCAGCAGAAAGACACGTGTGGGGGCGTTCATCTCATTAACATTCTAGGGAACGTAGATTTCAAAAATTTTCTAGAGTTCTCTAACTCAGTTTTATGAAATCTAAAGGGAAGATTAAAATTGAAAGACATGATTGATTTCAGATCTACTACAATTACTAATTGTATAGAATTTATAAAGATCTAATATTTACCTTTGAGCGGGTAGAACTTCACCGCTATCTGATGATCGTAGGATTTCTGGTTCTCTTGAAGCCGCACAAGCGTCCGGCCTCTACAGGTATCCACACGAGGTACATATCGCTCCAAGATCTCACCGGGGTGCTAGCTTCCTTGCAGAGATCACCTTTGATGGCTGAATTTCTCTCTCTTTAATCAACTTCTTGATTACTTTGAGAGGAAGAAGAAGGAAGACGACGAACGACGAAGGGGAGGAAGAAGAAGACGATGGCTCTTCTTCTTTCTCTCTTGCTCACGCCAAAGGGAAGAAGGAGGGAGAGGGTGGCGGCTGATTGAAGTCTCCAATTATCACCTAACAGTTATTGGTCCCATTCCTTAGTTAAGTCAGACCCACCGTATAACCGTAGAAATAAAGTTGTCATTGGGTCCTCACCTAACAGTTATTGATACCCAACCCCATCTTTATCCCTACAACATCACATGTCTATAGAGAGGTCCGGCCCCCCGATGCAACTTGCCCACTGTGTCCAGCCAAGACAAGTCAACATCAGAAAGACCTTAGTAGCTCTACTACGGTGGAAGACCTATGGACTTAATATTGGTTAATCATGTCTTAGAGTTTGCAACTTGAGCTCTTATAAGAAGTAATCGAACAATTGGCCAGGTAAGCAGGTGGGAGGCTCCTCTTACTCAGAGAGTTAGGTCCTAATTAAGTAACCACTTTTCATGCTTTCCTAGACACCAATTAGATCAATTAATCTAATATGACTCGCTCATGTTGGTTCACACTCGACTTGATTGAGGAGGTTTTAGTTTAGGTCTCATTGGGATTGCTATACTAGATTGCATCATATGTAAATCTATCTATCCCGTTCACATTCACATCACATTCAAAAACGGCACATCACAGGCAGTTATAATTGCAGCAATAAAATTAAAGCTGAATACAGGTGATGATCATGGATTCTAATTGGGTCATATTACAAGCACATGCACGTCAATCGATCAATTGGTCTTCAACTCTTGAATTGGTTCTGAGCCTCCTTGATTCGATCCTCGATCAACTCGTGATCCAATCGCCATCAACCGCTCAGATCACTGTTCATCTCATGTGCTGTCTTCGAATGATCGTTGACGTACATTTCATCACAGAAATACAACCAGATTTAAAAATAAATTACATCCCTTTTAGGAGGCACGCAGGCCCCTCAAACCATCAAATAAGTTGCATGCAAGCATCTGAAAAATTACATGACATTACAGATCACATCGCAGGTTATTATATTTGATACCAAAAGGGTTTGAATCCTATGATCATCACCACATGCATCAATTAAAATTTTCAGATCTGAAACCTAAATTGTTATGTCATCACATGAGTTGCTGATTATGTAAAACATGATTCTAAATCTTTGTAATTTCATTAACAATGCAATAGAATCATCAACTTAAACATATAAAAATTAGCATGCAAAAATCAGCAACCCTAAAAAATTCTGCATGCTGAAAATTTCAGCATACATAACCTTTTAAATTTCAGATCTAACATGCCTGTTTATAATTAATTCTAACCTTAATCTACGAAGCCTAAGCTCTGATACCACTGTTTGGAACCCGCCCATGCCGCAGAAAATTTAAAAAAATTCAGATGGCAGTGGAAGAGGCATAAGCGGGATCAATCGTTCATCACATGAACGTTATTCAAAAACCGTTCGTAGATAGATTAGAATTAAAAACTTTTAAAACAATTATGAAGATTAGATCTTCACCTTGTGTGGGTAGATGATCACCGCAAACTGATAATCGTGGTTGTTATGGGGGAATTGAGCCGCCATGCCCCACGTGATCGGCACGCGTATCCAGGAAAGCTACGGCTGCCCTATGATCCAGCACTCCGACCCCGAGTCGGACCTCCTCGGCTCCGCAGCCCGACCCCGGGTCGGCTGCCCTATGATCCAGCACTCCGACCCCGAGTCGGACCTCCTCGGCTTCGCAGCCCGACCCCAGGTCGGCTGCCCTATGATCCAGCATTCCGACCCCGAGTCGGAGATCTTTTGATAACGACAGGCTATTCTCCAGAGGCACGCCGCGGCCTCCTGCTCCACTACTCCCTGCAACGGCTGTACCCGATGCTGCCCACGATCTCCTGTATCGACCGTACAAAGCGGAGCTCCACTACGCCCTGCCATGACCGTACCCGGCGCTGCTCCACGACGCCCCGTAACGGCCATGTCAGTGGCCATTCTATCGTGCCCCACGACGACAAACCCCCCTGAGAGACCTCCCAGCCAGGTATATATGCGGCTGGGGGGAGAAGGGGGGGGGTAAGCAATACCTCCCAGAGCACTCTCTCCCACTTGTGATTATCATCTCTCCTCCTCCAATCTCCTCTGACTTGACCGTCGGAGGGCCATCACCACCCTGGTGGTGGTGCAAGGCTTGTTTGCAGGTTCCTTGGCGGAAGGTGGAGCGCAACCAGCACCAACCAAGACAACTCAGGCGGAACCCCGTTCACACCGTCGTGTCAATCGTTCTCGGTTTGGACCACCAGCAACAGTTGGCGCTAGAAGGAGGGCACCGAATCTCAGAACGATCGTAATGGCACGGCGAGGTGGTCGCGGAGCTTCCAATGCTTCCGGTCGCGGAGCCTCTCGCGCCTCTGGCCGGGAGGCTGCTGCGTCCCCAACACACTCTCAGCAGCATTCCACCGCTTCTCCTCCCATTCAGACGGTCGAACCTGCTCAGTTCGACCAGCTAGCCCAGCAGGTTCGCACCCTCGCGGAGGCAGTGCAGAATCTGCAGGGTGTGATCTCTCGGGTGCCGCAGCGAGCTCAGGAGCCGCTGCTCCCCGAGCACTCGCCTCTTCCTCACAACCCGCGCTCCTTCCTCTCCCATGGAGAGGAGCGCCGGCGCGGGGAGGATTCTCGAGTGCGGTCCATTCTGCCAGGACCTTCTCATCGGAGCTGCGCGGGGTACGAGAGGCGGACCCGGGCGCGTTCTCAGACACCCCAGTCCTCGAGGGGCCCGCACTCCAGTCGGTCCCCCTCGCGCCGCTCCTTGTCTCCCACCCACCGGTCGCGCTCCCTGGACCGGCGGGTGGACGATCTCCACAGACAGCTCCAGGTCCTGAAGGGCCACTCCAAAGATCCCTTCGCCGACTTGGAAATCTCCTCCCAGCCGGCGCTTGCCTCAAGGATCCTGCGAACCCTAAACCCGCCGGGGTTCAAAATGCCGGCGATCGAACCCTACGACGGGGCGGCGGACCCACGGGACCACGTGGAGAGTTTCAGGACTCTTATGCTCCTCCATGGAGCATCGGATCCTCTCCTCTGCAAGGCCTTCCCGGCGACCCTCCGCGGCCCGGCAAGGGCGTGGTTCGCCGGCCTGGAGGCTAATTCCATCCAGTCCTTCCACCAGTTCACCCGTCTCTTCATCAGCCATTTCGCCGTCAGTAGCCGGCGAAGACTGGTCTCCGACTCCCTCTTCGATGTCCGGCAGAACGAGGGAGAGAGCCTGCGGGATTATCTCACCCGCTTCAACAAGGCAACACTGGAGGTCCGGAATTTGAGCCAGGAGGTGGCTCTCTCAGCCCTGAAGCGAGGCTTCCGGAAGGGCAGACTCACCTTCTCCCTGGACAAACGTCTGCCGCGGAGCTTCCCGGAGCTGTTGTCTCGGGCAAACCAGTATGCAGACGCCGAGGAGGCAGCCTCCCACCGGAACAAGGAGGCCGCCGAAGCCCCTCTAAAGCCCGGGAAGAAAAGGCGAAAAGAGGCACCCCAGAGGAGGAGCCCGACGCCTCAACGCCGGCGCAGAAGCCCGTCACCAGCAAGGAACCACGGCGCCACACGCCCTCGTTCTCCGCACCGGCGCTTCAACCGGTACACCCCACTCCTGGCCCCCCGGGCCCAGATCCTCATGGAGGTCAAGGGGCGGGAGGACCTCCCGGTCCCGAGGCAGATGAAGAAGATCCCTGGGAGGAAGCCTTCTCGGGCGTACTGTGAGTACCACCGAGACCACGGCCACGATACCGAAGACTGCTTCCAGCTTCGGGACGAGATCGAGGCTCTCATTCGCCGAGGGCGTCTCGGTCGATATGTAAACGACCGACGTCCCCCCGCAGACCCGCGTCCAGCCGACCCGGCCCCTCAGGAGCCTCGGGAGCAGAATCGACCCGTTGCGGGAGTGATCCACACCATCACTGGGGGCTGCTCTCGGCCCGTGAGGAACGCAGGGGGCTCGGCGGAAGTATCAGGAGTGGCCGTCGCGAAGAGGCAGCGGGTCGGAAATATAATCACTTTTTGTGATGAAGATGTAAAGGGGGTTCAGACTCCCCACGATGACGCCATGGTGATCTCTCTCACTATGGCGGACTATGATGTAAGGCGTGTTCTTGTGGATAGTGGAAGCTCAGCTGATATTTTGTATTACGAGGCCTTCCAAAAGATGGGCTTTTCCCGACAATTGTTGCACAAAACATCCACCCCCCTCATAGGATTCACTGGAGACGCTATCTCGGCCGAAGGTGTCATCGAGCTGCCTGTGACTGCGGGCATTGCACCCGCAGAAGCCACGGTGCGGCTCGGGTTCTTGGTCGTCCGTGTCCCCTCGGCCTACAACGCTATCCTCGGACGACCCGGACTGAACGCCCTTCGCGCGGTGGTTTCTACCTACCATTTGCTCATGCGGTTCCCCACAGCGGCCGGGATTGGAGAGGTCCGAGGTGACCAGCCGACCGCACGGCAGTGTTTCCTAGCAACTCTCAAAGGGAAGAAGCCCATGGAGGCCCTAAGCGTCGAGTCACTTGACGCCAGAGACGAAGTGGCCTTGCGGCACGGGGAGCCGGCCGAGGGCGTAATCGAAGTTCCCCTCGAAGAAGACCGCCCGGACCGCACGGTCCGGGTCGGTGCCAACCTCGACTTGGAAGCTCGGCTCCGGTTAGTGGAATTCCTCCGAGCCAATGCAGATGTGTTTGCCTGGTCGGCGGCCGATGTACCTGGGATCGACCCGGAGGTCGTTTCTCACACCCTCAACGTCGACCCGACCCACCGACCAGTAAAGCAAAAGAAGAGACACTGTGCCCCGGATCGGATCCGGGTGGTCGACCAGGAGGTAGACAAACTCTTGGAGGCAGGTTTCATAAGAGAGGTGAGCTACCCCGAGTGGCTGGCAAACGTCGTACTTGTCCGGAAGGCGAGCGGGAAGTGGAGGATGTGCGTCGACTACACCGACCTGAACAAGGCGTGCCCCAAGGATAGCTTTCCGCTTCCACGGATAGACCAACTGGTCGACGCGACTTCCGGATATCAGCCACTGTCTTTTATGGACGCCTTCTCCGGCTACAACCAAATAATGATGGCTCCACAGGACGAGGAGAAAACTGCCTTCATAACAGACCGGGGGCTGTACTGTTACAAGGTAATGCCCTTCGGTCTGAAGAACGCTGGCGCCACTTACCAGCGCCTCGTCAATAAAATCTTCAAGGAGCAGATCGGCCGGAATATGGAGGTGTACGTGGACGATATGCTGGTAAAAAGCCGCCATGCAGACCAGCACATTGCAGATCTGGAGGAGACTTTCACCACCTTGCGAAAGTTTCGCATGAAGCTAAACCCAGCGAAGTGCGCTTTTGGTGCTTCGGCCGGGAGGTTCCTCGGTTTCATTGTCAACCAGCGCGGGATCGAGGCCAACCCGGACAAGATCAAAGCCATCCAAGATATGTCCCCTCCGACCAAAGTGAAGGAGGTTCAGGAGCTCGCTGGAAGGGTCGCCGCGCTCGGACGATTTGTGGCAAAGTCGGCCGAACGCTGCCAACCATTCTTCAAGGTGTTGAAGCGCCCAAAAGACTTCCTCTGGACGGCCGAATGCCATGCGGCGTTCGACCAGCTCAAGGAGTACATGGCGTCTCCTCCCCTGCTGTCCAAGCCGCAAGAGGGGGAGATGCTCTACCTTTACCTGGCGGTCTCCCCAACCGCAGTCAGCGCAGTACTGGTTCGGGAAGAGGCAAGACTTCAGAAGCCTGTATACTACATCAGCCGAGTCCTCCGGGATGCCGAGACGCGGTACACGAAGGCTGAGAAGATCGCCTTCGCGCTGCTGACTGCGACCAGGAGGCTTCGCCCCTATTTCCAGGCTCATTCTGTCACCCTTTTGACCGATCAACCACTGCGGCAGATTCTCAGCAATCCAGAGAATGCGGGACGGCTGGTGAAGTGGGCAGTAGAACTTGGTGAGTTCGACATCCGCTACCAGCCCCGACCAGCCATCAAGGCCCAGGTACTCGCGGACTTTCTTGCTGAGTGCACTGTGCAGGAGGCGGAACCTAAGCCGCCGGAGACACCCAGCCTCGATCTCCCGATCTGGACGCTCCACATTGACGGATCGTCGAACCCTGAAGGTGGAGGGGCTGGGCTGGTCCTCACCAATCCCGATGGAGTGATAGCCGAGTATGCCTTGAGGTTCGGATTTCCAGTGACCAACAATGAGGCGGAGTACGAGGCCCTAGTCGCGGGACTCAAACTCGCCAAGGAGCTCGGCATCCGGCGTCTGAAAGTCTTCACCGACTCCCAGCTGGTGGTCGGGCAGGTTCGAGGGGAGTTCGAGGCGCGGAGCCCGACCATGCAGAGCTACGTCCGGAAGGTGCAAACACTCATTCCCGACCTCGGCAGTGTTGACATTCAGCAGGTCCCGAGGAGCGAAAATGCCAGGGCCGACAGGTTGTCCCGCCTAGTGGACGCAGACGCGCACAACTTGTCGAGGGCAATCTACCTGGAGACCCTGGATGCCCCGAGCATTGACGGGGCTGGAGCGGTGATGGCAATTGATCCGGAGCCGTCTTGGATGGACCCGCTCGTCGCCTACCTCGCCGAAGGAATCCTCCCTGAAGACGAAGATCAGGCCCGGCGGCTTGTAAAGAAGTCCGCCCACTACGTACTTTATGAAGGGAGGCTGTATCGGACCTCGTTTACCGCCCCCCTCTTAAGGTGCCTCCGCCCCGCGGAAGCGGCCTACGCCCTCGGCGAAGTCCACGAAGGCATCTGCGGATCGCACTTGGGGGCTAGGTCCTTGGCGCATAAGATCATGAGGCAAGGCTACTATTGGCCGACCTTGATGGAGGACTCGAAGGACCACGTGCGGAAATGCGACGCCTGCCAGCGCCACGCCAACGTCCAGAGAGTCCCCTCTGTCCCCTTGGCGCCAATCACCGCGCCCTGGCCCTTCGCACAATGGGGAATGGATATCCTCGGACCATTCCCCGTCGCTTCGGCCCAGCGGAAATTTTTGATTGTCGCCATCGACTACTTCACCAAGTGGGTGGAGGCAGAGCCACTGGCCACCATCACGGAGGCACAAGTCCGGAAGTTCGTGAAGAAGAACATCATTGTCCGATTTGGAGTACCACGGGTCCTCATCTCGGATAACGGTCGACAGTTTGATAACAAGCACTTCCGGGACTTCTGCGAGGAATTCGGGATCGAGCATCGGTTCACATCCGTGTCGCATCCCCAAACCAACGGCGAGGCCGAGGTCACAAATCGGACAATCCTCCAGGGTATCAAAGCGCGGATCGGCCGGACGGGGCAAGCTTGGGTCGAGGAACTCGAGAATGTCCTTTGGGCATATCGGACCACACAACGGACTCCTACTGGAGAGACGCCTTTCAGCCTAACCTATGGCACGGAAGCCGTTGCCCCCGTGGAGCTCGGACTCCCCTCGCCTCGGGTGGCCGCGCACCGACCCGAGGCCAATTCAGAGCAACTCCGAGGGAACTTGGATCTCTTGGAAGAGGCAAGGGAAATGGCTCAGGTACGGATGGCAATGTATCAGCAGAGGGTGGCCCGATATTACAACTCCAAAGTCCGACCGAAGCTTTTCAGAATTGGAGATCTGGTGCTGAGGCGAGCTAAGGCATCTCAACCTACGGAAGGTGGGAAGCTAGCGCCAAATTGGGAAGGCCCGTATAAAGTTCGTTGGGTAAACCGACCTGGCTCCTACCAGTTGGAAGCCCTAGATGGCCGAGAAATTCCAAGGGGCTGGAATTCCGCTAACCTGCGGATGTATTACCAGTAGAACAACAAGGCCAGAAAGACAATTTAAAAAGGTGCAATACTTTTCATTTCAATAATTTCTGGTTACAGTGGCGTGCTCGTGTGATTACAAGGAATTCCCAGAGGGGAATTAGGGAGTAAAGAAAGTAAAGAAGAGGTGGGGACCCAAACCCTCAACCCAGGGCGGCTGCAGTCCCACCAGAAGTGGGTGCTTCTAACCGGAGGCGCCATCCAGCACCTCACCAAAAAGAGGAGGAGCCGCCGCAGAAGAAGCTCCCGCTGCCCCCAGGGGAACGCCGCCTCCAAAGGATATTCCCATCTTCCCCAGTGGTAGGGAAGAGAAGGGATTCGAGGGGGAAGAGTATATGGAGGCGCGGTCCCGGATTGAGCGTCCGGCGCAGAGCTCAACCGGGAGGCTGAACTTCAAGGAGGGGAGATGTGATCCCGGATGAAACGCCTAGAGCGGAGTTCCGCCGGGAAGACCCTCCTTGTTGATCCCAGATGAAACGGCTAGTTGGCTGAAGTTGTAAGGGGAGCGCCTCCCCTTTCCTTCGACAGGAGTCTCTCAGTCATATGCCAAGGAGGAGGTCCGCGATCCATGGCAACCTGCAGCTCCGGCTTGGCAAATTCCATCGTACCTGCACCTGTATTTATAGCCAAGCTGCGGCCCCCTGGTAGTTCCGATACGGGTGGCTCCAATAAATGCAGGCGCACTGAATCCGGAGCCGTTCCGGCTCCCGAGGCGTATCTCCCCGCGATTTCCTAAGCGTCATTCTCCTTAAATCGCATTCTTTGTGCAGGACGATCCGGGTGACGTATACCCCTAGGTCCACGTGTCTCCGCTCGCGCCCAGGCCGCATCCTCCTCGAAGAACCCGCGTATCGCGGCCGCTCAACTAACACTCCTCACCAGCAGCAACTGGCGATCCGATTTCCCAGGTAACGCATTAATTAGCGTTTAATACCCTTCTCGTGTTCCCCCCAGGCAACGCTTGGAGGAGAGGAGAAACACGGTCGCGGCTGGGCACAGAGAAACCCCGATGGGCGGCGAGCGACAAGTGGCCGACCAGCGAGCGGAAGAATTTCCTGAGGCCTAACCCTCGGATGCCTGGCTAACCCGATGATCATCCCGGGAGCAGACTAGCCGGAAGCCCCGACCGGTCGCCTCGGCTTGCGCCAGCCTTGGCCGACCAACGAGCGGAATTTCCCTGAGGCTTGACAACCCTCAGATGCCTGGCTAACCCGATGATCATCCCGGGAGCAGACTAGCCGGAAGCCCCGACCGGTCGCCTCGGCTTGCGCCAGCCTAGGCCGACCAACGAGTGGAATCTCCCGAGGCTCGGCCCTCGGATGCCTGGCTAACCCGATGATCATCCCGGGAGCAGACTAGCCGGAAGCCCCGACCGGTCGCCTCGGCTTGCGCCAGCCTTGGCCGACCAACGAGCGGAATTTCCCTGAGGCTTGACAACCCTCAGATGCCTGGCTAACCCGATGATCATCCCGGGAGCAGACTAGCCGGAAGCCCCGACCGGTCGCCTCGGCTTGCGCCAGCCTAGGCCCACCAACGAGTGGAATTTCCCTGAGGCTTGACAACCCTCAGATGCCTGGCTAACCCGATGATCATCCCGGGAGCAGACTAGCCGGAAGCCCCGACCGGTCGCCTCGGCTTGCGCCAGCCTAGGCCGACCAACGAGTGGAATCTCCCGAGGCTCGGCCCTCGGATGCCTGGCTAACCCGATGATCATCCCGGCAGCAGACTAGCCGGAAGCCCCGACCGGTCGCCTCGGCTTGCGCCAGCCTAGGCCGACCAACGAGTGGAATCTCCCGAGGCTCGGCCCTCGGATGCCTGGCTAACCCGATGATCATCCCGGGAGCAGACTAGCCGGAAGCCCCGACCGGTCGCCTCGGCTTGCGCCAGCCTAGGCCGACCAACGAGTGGAATCTCCCGAGGCTCGGCCCTCGGATGCCTGGCTAACCCGATGATCATCCCGGGAGCAGACTAGCCGGAAGCCCCGACCGGCCGCCTCGGCTTGCGCCAGCCTTGGCCGACCAACGAGCGGAATTTCCCTGAGGCTTGACAACCCTCAGATGCCTGGCTAACCCGATGATCATCCCGGGAGCAGACTAGCCGGAAGCCCCGACCGGTCGCTTCGGCTTGCGCCAGCCTTGGCCGACCAGCGAGCGGAAGAATTTCCTGAGGCCTAACCCTCGGATGCCTGGCTTAGCGCCGGAAGAATTTCCTGAGGCCTAACCCTCGGATGCCTGGCTTAGCGCCGGAAGAGTTTCCTGAGGCCTAACCCTCGGATGCCTGGCTCAGCGCCGGAAGAATTTCCTGAGGCCTAACCCTCGGATGCCTGGCTTAGCGCCGGAAGAATTTCCTGAGGCCTAACCCTCGGATGCCTGGCTTAGCGCCGGAAGAGTTTCCTGAGGTTTAACCCTCGGATGCCTGGCCTAGCGCCGGAAGAGTTTCCTGAGGCCTAACCCTCGGATGCCTGGCTCAGCGCCGGAAGAGTTTCCTGAGGCCTAACCCTCGGATGCCTGGCTTAACGCCGGAAGAATTTCCTGAGGCCTAACCCTCAGATGCCTGGCTTAGCGCCGGAAGAGTTTCCTGAGGCCTAACCCTCGGATGCCTGGCCTAGCGCCGGAAGAGTTTCCTGAGGCCTAACCCTCGGATGCCTGGCTCAGCGCCGGAAGAGTTTCCTGAGGCCTAACCCTCGGATGCCTGGCTTAGCGCCGGAAGAATTTCCTGAGGCCTAACCCTCGGATGCCTGGCTTAGCGCCGGAAGAGTTTCCTGAGGTTTAACCCTCGGATGCCTGGCCTAGCGCCGGAAGAACTTCGGGAATCAAAAGTCAGCAAGAAGCAACCAAGAGCTAAAAAAAAAAAAAAAAAAAAAAAAAAGAGGACGAGGGCGAGATGAAGAAATATTCGACGTGCATTAATTTTCAGGGCCGAGGCCCATACAATTGGGCAAAACGCCGACATACAAAAATAAAAAAGACAATGAAAGGTACAAGAGGTCAGCTTGGAGGAACTCCCGGGTCGGGAACGCCGGGCTCGTCCGCGGGAGGCAGGGAAGCAGCAGGAGAACCAGCAGGCGATGGTGCCGGAGAGGAGTCCAGGAGGGAGATCTCGCTCAGGTCAACTTCGGGATACTTAGCCGACACCCTTGCCAGGCCCTCCTCGAAGCCCAAGGTGAAGGCTTCGGCCCCCGCGTCCGACGCGTCATGGACAAACTCGTCAGACTGGCGATAGGTCCGCACTGCCTCCGACATATCATGGGCGAACTCGGCGGACTGGCGATAAGCCTCTACCGCCTGACGCCCGATTTCCGCCCTCTTCTCGGCCAGCTCCGCCTCAGCTCGCTCCATAATCTGAGCCTTGGCCTCCAAGACCTTCGCCACAATCCGGCCTTCGGCCTCAGAGGAGACCCTCAGCAGATCAGCCTGAGCCTCTTTATGCTTCGCCTCGGTAGCAACCCGAGCGGCCTCGGCTTCCTTCAGGCGCGAACGGAGCTCTTGGACGTCCGTGCATGACTTCTCCAGGGCCGACTCCAGTTCGCCTAGTTTGGCTTCAAAAGAGCGGATTCGGTCGCAGGCGTTGTCGGCAGACCGCTGGGCCTTCTCCCACCGCTCTCGATAGTCCGCGATCTTCCGGGACTGCTTTTCAGCCCGTTCCTCCGCCTTCTTGACCCTGCTTTCGAGGCCCGAGGCGGCTTTGAGTTGCTCCCGAGCCTCTGACAGTTGCTCCTCCAGGGCGGCGAAGCCGAGTGCCCGCTCTTCGGCCTCCCGGAGCCTCGCCTCGAGGTCCCCGGTCGTCCTGCCTGCCGCAGCCCGGCCTCCCTCTTCCATTGCTTTCAGCCGGTCCTCGGCCTTCGCCAAAAGCCCCGCCTGTTCCTTGTAGCACTCCTCCAGACGGATCATGTACTGGGCGAGCTAAGAAATAGGAAAAATAAGGGAGTCAGGCGGAGAACAACAGAGCCAATAAATGGTGAAAGACGGCCAGAAGAACACTCACCGACATGAGACAGACGCAGCTGGCGGCCCCGACGTCAGAGACATCCAACTCCCGGACCCGCCGACGGTCCTTCTCCAGCAACACTGTTTCGATGAGATTTCGGGCGCCATCGGTAGTGAAGGCAGACCCCGATTTCTCCCCGGAGCCGGATGGTGGTTCTGCAGCCTTACCCTTATCCATCGCCTGGGGAAGAGTCCGGCTGATCACGCTCGGGGCGGGGGTCGCCCCAGGAATTGATAGGGTCCCGCTCGGCCGGGGCCTCGGCGCGTCCCTCCTCGAGTCATCAGGAGCCGACCGAGTCGAAGGCCGGGTTGGGGACCGATCACGTCCGACCCGTCCGTCTTGAGCAGGCTCAGGTGGCACCTCCGGAGTAGCGGCAACCTTACCACCGGAGGGCTGATACAGCGTCAGCTGCCGGTCGGTGCCCACGACATCTCCCTGACCGGTGGGCCCGGACTCGTCGGTCGGCATCGGAGGTATCTCCTTACGGGACTTCTTCGCCGGTGGGGCCCCGCTCGGAAGAGCTCGTTTCCTCCTCCGGACTGCTTCCAGCAGGGACGCCCTACCAACAGCCTTCGACTTCACCGACCGCATGACGTCGTCGACCTCTGCAAGAAGGACGGGATGGTCAGGGACTGAGAAACCGAAAGGAAGAAGGAACGAAAGAGAAGAAAAGAGCTAAAGAAACGATGGCGGACTCACAGTCGGTGGGGACCGAGCTCAAACCGACGTTCACCAAGGTATCCTCAGAAATAAGGCGGCCCACCGGGGGAAGCTGGCCCTCGGCGACCAACCCCTTCAAGGCGGCGACGCCCTCGGATTCCTCCCTCGACAACTTCGACAGGCCAATTGGGGACTTCACCGGCGTCCCCCAGATTGCCCTGATTTCCCAGGAGGGGTCTGCATCAACGAAAAAGAAGCGCTCCTTCCAGTGGTGAATGGAGGTAGGACCCTCCTTGACAAGGCCGCACCCTCGCCGCGCTGCGAAGCACCACCACCCTTTGTCCTGGGGGTGGCCGCTCAGGCCGTAGAGCTCCCAGAAAACGTTCAAGGTGGCGGGAATCGCATGCAAGCGACAGAGAACCTGGAAGACCGTCAGAGCACGCCACGAGTTCGGCACCAGTTGCGTCGGTGCCATTCCTAAACCCCGGAGCACCTGTAAGACTAGGTCTGAAGGGGGAAAGCGGAACCCGGCCTGGAGGATGCCCTCATTGATGGCGATCTTCCCTCGAGGAGGATGAGACATCCTCTCCTCAGGCCCTGGGAGCGTGACATTGCAGGCCTCGGGAAGGTGGTACCGAGCCACAAATCCGTCTAAGTCCTCGGCGACCAGTTTTGACTTGATGCTATCTGCTCCCACTTCGCCCATCCCTAATGGCCAATCTACGGTCAGGACGGGGTCAAGAAGGAGGGAAAGGCCGGAACGACTGGGGTGCACTAGTACAAAAAGAAAAAGTATGAAGAGCTCAAAGTAGAAGAGTGGGAAACTCACTTGAAGAGGAGGAAGAACGGCTCCGAGAGCGTCAAAGGAAAAGCAAGCGAACGTTTCGGCGGCAACAATGGTAGCGCAAAGGAGAAACTCGAAAATGTCCGTAAAGAAGAAGACGGACGGGGGAGGGCCCCCGATTAAATAGGCGAAAGGGCAAGTGACACCTCGATGACGCCAGAAGACGCCTGGCCGCCGAAGGGTCGCTCGCACCCCAAAGGCGAATCGACACCATTAAGGAAGGATGTCCGCCGAAATCCTCAGGTTGCCAGGTCAGCAGCAACCGCCATAGGCCATAAAGAAGGCGGGAAGCTTGAAGCGCGCGCGCCTCTCCGAAGGATGGCGGCAATCTCGAAACATCACTCCCTTCACCTGTTCCCCTTCTGGTTCCAGGCTCGGAAGCGGGGGCTACTGTTATGGGGGAATTGAGCCGCCATGCCCCACGTGATCGGCACGCGTATCCAGGAAAGCTACGGCTGCCCTATGATCCAGCACTCCGACCCCGAGTCGGACCTCCTCGGCTCCGCAGCCCGACCCCGGGTCGGCTGCCCTATGATCCAGCACTCCGACCCCGAGTCGGACCTCCTCGGCTTCGCAGCCCGACCCCAGGTCGGCTGCCCTATGATCCAGCATTCCGACCCCGAGTCGGAGATCTTTTGATAACGACAGGCTATTCTCCAGAGGCACGCCGCGGCCTCCTGCTCCACTACTCCCTGCAACGGCTGTACCCGATGCTGCCCACGATCTCCTGTATCGACCGTACAAAGCGGAGCTCCACTACGCCCTGCCATGACCGTACCCGGCGCTGCTCCACGACGCCCCGTAACGGCCATGTCAGTGGCCATTCTATCGTGCCCCACGACGACAAACCCCCCTGAGAGACCTCCCAGCCAGGTATATATGCGGCTGGGGGGAGAAGGGGGGGGGGTAAGCAATACCTCCCAGAGCACTCTCTCCCACTTGTGATTATCATCTCTCCTCCTCCAATCTCCTCTGACTTGACCGTCGGAGGGCCATCACCACCCTGGTGGTGGTGCAAGGCTTGTTTGCAGGTTCCTTGGCGGAAGGTGGAGCGCAACCAGCACCAACCAAGACAACTCAGGCGGAACCCCGTTCACACCGTCGTGTCAATCGTTCTCGGTTTGGACCACCAGCAACAGTGGTTTTGGAAGAAGGCTCGCTTGAAGCCGCACAAGCGTTCGGCCTCTACGAGTATCCACACGAAGCAAAGAACCGATCAAAGCTTCCTTGTCTCCCTGGGGTGCTAGCTCCCTTGCAGAGACAACTTTAGATGGCTGATTTCCTCCATTTCTTTCAACTCTTGAATATGCTTGGGAGGAGGAAGAAGAAGGAGGGATCTTGAAGAAGAACCAAAGCACTTTGCAGCCCTTTTCTTTCCCTTGCGCTGGATGAAGCAAAGGAGGAGGGAGGAGGCCGCCAAGCTTCTTTCTTTTCCTCTTCTTGCTTGCGGCTGAACCAAGGAAAGGGGAGAGGGAGGCGTACGGCCACAAGGAGGAGAACTTCTATTGAATGCCCTAGGTGCCTCCCATACCCCTTTATAAAGCAAGTGGAGCTCCTAACTTTTAGGAGCTCCTTGATTGATTTCCAAGAGGGGCGCCGGCCCCTCTTGTCTTGCCGCACCAAAGAAGAGAAGGAGGAGGGGGCGTATGGCCCTCCTCTTTGTTAGCCCTAGTCCTCCTCTAAGGAGGATTAGGGGGCCTCCTAATGGCTAAGTCCTAATCTAATTAGGCTTAGTCTAAGGATGAACCAATTGGGTTTAATCTAGGTAAGTCCTAATCCAATTAGAACTCAATGAATCATGACTCAATTGAAACCTTCAATCCTAATCTAATTAGGAGTCATCTTGATTCATTAGATTAATAATTAATTTGGAGCTTAAGAAATCCTAATTCAATTAGGACTTATTTAATTTTAGTCCTAATCCAATTAGGACTCTAATTTAAATTCGAAGTCCTAATCTAATTAGGACTTCTAGGAATCCAATTCTAAGTAGGAATCCATATTGAATTCAAAATCCTAATCCTAATTAGGATTGTAGGAATCCTACTCCAAGTAGGACTCCCAGTCCTAATCCAATTAGGACTCCTGGAATCCTACTCTAAGTAGGATTCGTGTTTAAGTCCAATTAATTAATTTCCATTGTTCCTTCTTCAATTTATTATCAATCGAATTGATTACTTGTGATTCATAATCACGTTTCAACCATCAGATTGGTCAATACTTCTAGTGTGTGTGACCCCATAGGTTCTATTCTGACTGGTAGTGAGATATATTGCAATCTCTATCACAATATCATTGAAAACTCCTTTCAATGGGTTGGAACAGTTCCAACTCAACTCATCAGGATTTATTGAGATATTCCCTGTGAGTCTCACCATCCACCAGTGACACCTAGCAGTATGTAGTGGCTACCCAGCAGAATGGAATGATGAACCTCTAGGTGCAGCTATCATATGATACAGTCCTACTATCGTAGATCCTTACAGGACGGAGGTCATGGACAACTTGTCAAATCCCATCGTCTGTCATATGTCAAGATTTATTCGACTTAAGTTCAAGAGTGGAAAACTCTTTCTCCACTGTTTTTACTGCCCCGGCCGAGGTCTTATGAACTCAGTCTTATAAATCACATAGGATCTCTCCTTATCTACCAAGATCGATAGATTCCATATAGGTGCATACCCTACTCCTACAGTTATCCTATTGCAGCCAATCTACACTGCATGGATCCGTATGTCTAGAGACCATGTATACGTGTAGTCAAACTATAATAATCTCACTATGAGTAGCCGAAGCACCGCAGGTCAAAGGACCAGTCACACTACTGCAACATCAAGCAAGTCACTGACGAGTGGATAGACATCCAAGTGACTTCTTGTCTTGGTCACGCTCGGTACCCTTGTTCTTTAACAAGCACCTGCACTATTACTTCCGTGTCACTACACCGTGGACTCGAGTCTCGTCCATCCATAAGGAAAGCAATGTGTGCACTGATCTCATCGGATCGATCATCGTCCTCGTGATGATCCATCGATCAGGAGCATTCAGAAAGTAATCACCAATGATGCATGGCTCAAATTCTTAACTCTTAAGAATATGCATCATCATCTTATTAATTCTTGGACGATTCATAGACACATAAATAATATGAATGATAAAGATGCCTTTTATTTATTCAATAGTAAATAGTCAAGTACAAAATTATATCCTAGAATTAACAATGTGTCAGCTAGATTGGCTTCTAGGGCATACATCTAACACTCTTCGCCTGGATTTGACTGATATCTGCTTGTGACACTCACAGCATGTGCTATATCAGGTCGTGTATATAGCATGGCATACATGAGGCTCCCTTTAGCCGAAGCATAAGGGATTTTGCTCATGTGTTGAATCTCTTCAGATGTGTTGGGGCACATCTTCTTGAAGAGATGAATCCCATGCCTAAGGGATAACAGTCCCCTTTTAGAGTTTTCCATGCTGAACCTCTTCAGCACTTCCGCTATGTATATTTTCTATGACAGGCTAAGCATCCTTTTAGATCTATCTCTATAGAACTTAATTTCCAAAATGTAGGATGCTTCTCCAAGGTCTTTCATGGAGAATTCCTTGGACAACCAAACCTTGACCGAAGTAAGCATGGGAATATCATTCCCAATTAGGAGAATATCATCCACATATAATACGAGGAATACAATAGTCCTCCCACTAACCTTCTTATAAACATATGGTTCCTCTTCGTTCTTGATGAAATCAAACGATTTGATCACATCATTGAAACAAGTGTTCCAACTCCGAGATGCTTGCTTTAGTCCATAGATGGACCTTTGCAGTTTGCAGACCTTGTGATCACCATCACTGAAAGTGAAACCCTAAGGCTTCTTCATATATATATCTTCCTCAAGGTATCCATTTAAGAATGCAGTTTTCACATCCATCTGCCATATCTCATAATCGTGATATGCTGCAATGGCAAGCAATGTTTGAATGGATTTCAGCATGGCTATAGGTGAAAAGATTTTCTGATAGTCAATGCCTTCGTACTGACTATAACCTTTCGCCACTAGCCTTGCCTTACAGGTCTTTACCTTACCATCCGAACTTAGTTTTCTCTTGTAGATGCATTTACACCCGATAGGTACTATACCTTCTGGTAGATCTACTAAGGTCCAGACTTGGTTGGAATGCATGGAGTCTATCTCTGACTTCATTGCTTCCATCCATTTCTCAGAATCGATGTCTAGCATTGCCTCGTTGTAGGTGTTGGGATCTTTACAATGATCCCTATTTTCTATGAGGAACACTTCCTCTACATCTTCTGTAAGCATACCTAAGTGCCTTTCAGGAGGATGAAAATCCTACTAGATCTACGAGGTGGAGGAGGTTCTACATGTATTTGGTCAATATGAATAGGTTCTATAGGCACAGTAGCTCATTGCCCCTTAGAGACTTTCTCTTCGAGCTCAATTTTTCTCCCACTGCCTTTATCAAGGATAAACTGTTTTTCCAGAAAGACAGCATGTTGGCTCACAAATACTTTGTGATCTTCTGGGACGTAAAAGTTGTATCTTAATGACTCTTTAGGATATCCAATAAAACGAGCACTAACTGTCCTAGCCTCTAGCTTGTCTGCCTGTTGTCGCTTGACGTGGGCTGGACATCCCCAAATCTTGAGATGACCAAGACTTGGTTTCTTACCATGCCATATCTTATATGGTGTGGTAGGAACAGTTTTAGAGGAAACTCTATTCAATATGTATATTGCTGAAAGTAAGGTATCTCCCTAAAGGAATAAGGGTAAATCAGTGAAGCTCATCATGGACCTGACTATATCCAATAGGGTCCTATTCCTCCTCTCTGACACCCCGTTGAGTTGAGATGTACCCGAAGGGGTCCATTGTGAGATTATACCATTTTCTTTGAGATAATCTCGGAATTCTCTACTAAGGTATTCACTCTTCGATCTGATCGAAGAACCTTAATGAGTTTTTCAGTTTGTTTTTCTACTTCATATCTGAACTCTTTGAACTTTTTAAAGGCTTCAGACTTGTATCTCATCAGATACACATATCCATACCGTGAACAATCATCGGTAAATGTTATGAAGTAAGAATAACCTCCCCTAGCTTGCACATCGAATGGGCCACACACATCAGTATGTACAAGGGTAAGTATTTCAGTGGACCTCTCCCCGTGTCCTACAAAGGGTAATTTTGCCATTTTTCTTGAAGGCAAGACTCACAAATCGGATATGACTCGAAAGTTAGCCCATATTTCTCCAATTTGTTTATTCTGTCTTCTCCTATATAGCCAAGCTTCGGTGCCACAAATACTTTAGATTTATCTCATCTCTGATCTTTTGGATCCTATGGTACTCATTGTTTGCTCAGATATATTTATAGATACATCCATATGTATGTGATAGTGACTGACAATCATAAAACTACGTGCAACCAATTTATTTCTCAAATAAATGGAATAGTAGTCTTATAAAAATCTTCCTATGCTAAACAAGATAAAGAAATCTAATTTCTGCTAGCAACAGGTAACAGTCCCTAAGTATCGTGAGCATATCTGACATATCTTCTAAAGGTGTGTCACCCTTCTTGCTCTTTATGCTTTCTATGTAGATAGGACAGTTCCTCTTCCAATGACCGTCCATGATGCAATGGAAACACTTTCCTTTGCAATTGGCATTTTTCTTGGAACTTTCTTACTTGGCATTTTCTCGATCTTTTGCTTCTTCGCAGTCTTCTTCTTCTTCTAGGTAGACTGTCTCTTAGAAGTAGAAACCAACTCAACAGCGAGAACTATGCCCCTTGAACTCTTCAAGGTCCCTAAGTAATTACCAATTTATTTAACAATTCTGTTTTGATGCATACAATCTTGTTCATATGGTAGTTTACTATAAACTGTTCATATGAAGCTGGAAGGGATTGCGGGATCAAATCCGTTTGCAATTCCTTGTGCATGGTCATGCCGAGCTTCTCAAGCTCCTCAAAATCCTTTATCATGGTCAAACCATGATCATGGATGAACTGCCCTTCGCGTATCTTGGCCTTGAAGAGCCTTTTGGACATTTCAAACCGTGCTGCGCGACTCTGCTCACCCTACAACTCTTGCATGTGATTCAATATATTCCCGGCAGTCTTCATGTTCTCATGCTGGTATTAAAGTTCATTGGACATTGATACCATTATGTAGCACCTAATTTTATTGTCATTGTTCGTCCACTTGTCATGCGTCTTACGCTGATCAGTGATCAGACGGACTGGTAATGCAGGAATTTCATAGTCTAGCACACATCCTAATTTCACACAATTCAAAACTATTTTGAAATTGCAGAGCAGTTTTTTATAATTGGGTTTGGTCAAACGGTAGAGAATTTCTATTTGTTTTAGGGACTTTTAAAACAAACACCTTCCACTATTTCTTTGAATCTCTCACACTCCTCAGGTAGAGAAACGGAAACCCTTCGCGACTAGGATTTCTAGTGGGGTGCTACGGTCCCACCAATTTACATACCATCTCACCTAATAGTTATTGGTAATACATAAACGATGATTGTACAACTCTTGTGCAATGCTTCTCAAGCAAATTGTAGCGCTATCCGGTCTCTAAGTAATGAAGACCTCACCTAACAGTTATTGACTCCATTCCTTAGTTAAGTCGGACCCACCGTATAACCGCAGAAGCAAAGCCGTCATTGGGTCCCTCACCTAACAGTTATTGGGCCCAACCCCATCTTTACCCCTACAACATCTCATGTCTATAGAGAGGTCCGGTCCCCTGATGCAACTTGCCCACTATATCCAGTCGAGACAAATCAACGCCGAAAAGACCTTAGCAGCTCTACTACGGTGGAAGACCACTAGACTTAATATTGGGTAATCTAGTCTTAGTGATTCCAACTTTGAGCTATTCATAGAAGGTAATCGATCAATTGGCCAGGTAAGTAGGTGGGAGGCCCTCCTTACTCAAAGAGTAAGGTCCTAATTAAGTAACCACCTTTAATGCTTTTCTAGACACCAATTAGATCAATTAATCAAAAATGACTAGCTCAATGTATCGTTCACTCTCGACTGATTGAGGAGGTTTTAGGTCTCAAATAGAATTTTCATCTCATGTAAATATGAAACTCCTTTCATATGTTATGCGTTTACATCTTCTGTAAATGTCATATTGTTTAGGTTTACATCCTATGTGAATTTGAAACCCTTTGCATATGTGTTTACATCTTATGTAAATGGCATATTAGTTCGGTTTACATCTTATGTAAATGGCCTAACCTAATTGGGTTTTTATTCACATCTTATGTAAAATTGCTTAATATATATATACATCTCATGCATATACTAATTTTCTTTTAAGCATAGGCATAAATAGAAATTTATCTTTTATGATCACGAATCTTTGATTGAGCCTTTACATACATCTCATGCACATAATTTTCAGATCTAGAAATTTTTCAATTAAACATGCTATCAGCTGAAATTCTGATCATGTAAGATATGATTTTAATTCTGCAATCTGATTGTGATTAAAACTAATCATGCAAGATCTAGATTTTTAAACAAAAATCTGCATGCTGAAATCTGAAATTTCAGCACGCAGAAATTTAAGCAAGCATAAAAGAAAATTTTAGATCTAATTAAATCCTAATCAAGCCAATCAATTTTAATCTAAATCTCATAAACGCATTTCTGATACCATTGTTGGATTACCCCCACACGCGTTGCGACGATCGCAGCGGAAAGACACGTGCGGGGGCGTTCATCTCATGAACGTTCTAGGGAACGTAGATTTCAAAAATTTTCTAGAGTTCTCTAACTCAGTTTTATGAAATCTAAAGGGAAGATTAAAATTGAAAGACATGATTGATTTCAGATCTACTATAATTCCTAATTATATAGAATTTATAAAGATCTAATATTTACCTTTGAGCGGGTAGAACTTCACCGCTATCTGATGATCGTAGGATTTCTGGTTCTCTTGAAGCCGCACAAGCGTTCGGCCTTTACAGGTATCCACACGAGGTACAGATCGCTCCAAGATCTCACCGAGGTGCTAGCTCCCTTGCAGAGATCATCTTTGATGGCTGAATTCCTCTCTCTTTAATCAACTCCTTGATTACTTTGAGAGGAAGAAGAAGGAAGACGACGAACATCGAAGGGGAGGAAGAAGAAGACGACAGCTCTTCTTCTTTCTCTCTTGCTCACGCCAAAGGGAAGAAGGAGGGAGAGGGTGGCGGCTGATTGAAGGCTCCAATTATCACTTACGCATCACACCTGGTCCCTTTAAATAGGCATCTCATGCCTACACAAATAAGGAATAATTTCATCAATCAATCAATCCTTGATTCATCCCTCCAAAATCAGCAACACCCCTTACTTAATTCTATCACAACCCTTACTTAAAAGTGATTGGAGAGAATCCAAGGGATGTGCTCGTGCCATGTGGCAATCCGCGTGAAAGAGGAGGAGGAGCATCCGGCCCTCCATGTGGCATGGGATCAAACTAGGAAAGGAGGGGCGGACACCCCTTCTTTCTTCATGCGTGTGAGAAGGAGGAGGGGCGGACGCCCCTCCTTCTTTCCTCCTTTGTTCCACACGGCATGAAGGAAGATCCCTTCCTGGTTTTTCATGCATTTATTTCCTAATCTAATTAGGAATTACATGGTCCCACTTGGCCAATTGAATTCTAATCTAATTAGAACCCAATGTGTCCTCCAAATTGATTTATATGAATCCTAATCTAATTAGGACTTGTTTTTGGACTTCATGAATCAAGTTCCTTATCTAATAAGGAGTTCTAATTAATTAGGCCTTCCCATCCTTATCCAAAAAGATTAAGCCTAATTTAATTAGTTCCAATTAAATCAATTAAATTGCAATCCAATTGCAAATCCTTCTTCTTTAACTCACTAACTTTTAGCGGGTTAAACCAATTGTCAATCAAATTGACAATCAATTTTAATTACGAATCTAAAACGCAATCCAACCGTCGGAACGATCAAAACCTCTAATGTGTGTGACCCCGTAGGTTCTATTCTGATTGGTAGTGAGATATATTATGATCTCCATCATAATATCATCGAAACTCCTTTCAATAGGTTGAAACGATTTCAACTCTACTCTTAGGGTTTACTGATCACCAAGTGAATGCCTTTGAGTCTCACAATCCACTAGTGACACCTAGCAGCATATAGTGACAATCCAGCAGGACGGAAGGGATGAACCTCTAGGTGCAGTTAGCGTATGATACAATACCTCTATCGTAGATCCTGACATGATGGAGGTTATGGATAACTCGTCAAACCCCATCGTCTGTCTTATGTCAGATTTATTTGACTCAAGTTCGAGATTGGAAAACTCTTTTTCCAGAACTGCCCTGGCCAAGGTCTTTCGAACTTAATCTTATAAATCACATAGGATCACTCCTAATCTATCAAGGTCGATAGATCCCATCTAGATGCAACCCTAATCCGTCAGCAAAACTACTGCAGCCAATCTGCACCACAAGAATCCTTAGGGCTCATGTTTATGTGCTCGTCAAACTACAGCAACCTCACCGTGACTAGTTGAGGCATCGCAGGTCTAAGTACTAGTCATACAACTCCAGCATCAAGTAAGTCACTAATGAATGGATAGACATCCAAGTGACTTCTTACTTTGATCACGCTCAGTACCCTTGTTCTCTAACAAGCACTTGCACAATCACCCCAGTGTCACCACACTGTGGACTTAAGACTCGTCCATCAAGAAAAGTGATCTGTGCACTAATCTCATCGGATCGATCATCGTCCTTCGTGATGATCCATGATCAGGAGCAATTTAGGAATTAACTATTAATTACACATGCCTTAAATTCTCAACTCTTGGAAATATGTGTTATCATCTTATTAATTTCTAGGACGATTCATGGACACATAATAACATGAATGAACAAAAAAGCCTATTTTATTTATTAATAAAATGATCAAGTATAAATTTTATGCCTCTAGAACAATTACAATGCATCTGCCAAATTGGCTTCTAGGGCATACTCCTAACAGATATACTAATCATTAGAAATGATATTCCAATGTTACAATCGGTCAAGACTTGGCTATCAAAAAGCTTTTCCATGAAAGACTTGGGAGAAGCATCCTATATACTTGGTATAAAGATCTATAGGGATAGATCTAAAAGGATGCTAGGCTTGTCCCAGTCTAGGTATATAGATCATGTGCGGAAAAGATTCAGCATGGAAGGAAGTAAAAGAGGTTACTTACCTATGAGTCATGACATACGTCTCTCTAAGAAGATGTCTCCTAAGACATCTGAAGAGAGGAATAGAATGAATTCTATTCCCTATGCTTCGGTAGTAGGATCAATAATGTATGCTATGCTATGTACCAGACCTGATGTTGCTTATGCCTTAGGCATAACTGTTGGGAACCCGCCCATGCCGCTGATATTTCAAAAAATTTTCAGATGGCAGCGGAATCGGCATGCACGGGTTCGACGTTCATCGCATGAACGTTGTTTCGAGACCTTTCGTAATTAGGTAAGAATTAAAACTTTTAAAACTATTAGGAAGATCAAATCTTCACCTTGCGCGGGTAGATGATCACCGCAAATCTGAATTCGTGGTTTTGGAAGAGGGTTCGCTTGAAGCCGTTCAAACGTCCGGCCTCTACGGGTATCCACACGAAGCAGGATCCGATCCAAGCTTTCTATCTCACCGGGGTGCTAGCTCCCTTGCAGAGATAGCTTTGATGGCTGATGTCCTCTCTTTCAATCAACTCTTGATTGCACTTGAGAGGAGGAAGAAGAAGGATGAAGAAGAGGAAGAAGATCAAAGCCCTTCGCAGCCTTCTTCTCTTCACACGCGTTGAAGCCAAAAGGAGGAAGAAGGGATGTCGCCAAGCTCTCCTTTGCTTGCACCTTGCTTGCGGCTGAACACCAAGGGAAAGGAGAGGGCCACGGCTTGGAGGAAGAGAGGATTCAACCTTGAGGGGGGCCGGCCCTAGTCCTCCTTTTAAAGTGAGTGGAGCTCCTAACAATTAGGAGCTCCATGATAACTTACCAAAGAAGGGGCGCCGGCCCTAGCTCTTCATGTCGCCCTAGCCAAGTGGAGAGGGGCTGATGTCCCTCTTACTTGGTTAACCTAATCCTCTCCCAAAGAGGATTAGGTGCCTCTCTCATGGTTTAATCCTAATCTAATTAGGATTAGCCAAATTGGGTTCAATCTATGCTAGTCCTAATCCAATTAGGACTTGAATGAACCATGACTCAATTGAACTCTTCAATCCTAATCCAATTAGGAGTCATGTTGATTCATTAGATTAATAATTAATTTAGACTTAAGGAATCCTAATCCAATTAGGATGTATTTAATTTTAGTCCTAATCCAATTAGGACTCTATTTGAATTCGAAGTCCTAATCCAATTAGGATTTCTAGGAATCCTACTTCAAGTAGGAATCCGATTTTGATTCAAAATTCCTAATCTTATTAGGATTGTAGGAATCTTATTCCAAGTAGGAATCCTAGTCCTACTCCAACTAGGATTCCCAGTCCTAATCCAATTAGGACTCTAGGAATCCTACCCGAAGTAGGACTCTTGTTTCAAGTCCAATTAATTAATCCCCTTTGTTCCTTCTTCAACTTCTTATCAATCAAATTGATTACTCGTGATTCATAATCACTTTTCAACCATCGGATCGGTCAATACTTCTAGTGTGTGTGACCCCATAGGTTCTATTCTGACTGGTAGTGAGATATATTGTGATCTCTATCACTATATCATTGAAAACTCCTTTCAATGGGTTGGAACGATTCCAATTCAACTCGTTAGGGTTTATCGATCATCAAGATAATCCCTATGAGTCCCACCATCCACCAGTGACACCTAGCAGCATGTAGTGGCTACCCAGCAGAATGGAATGATGAACCTCTAGGTGCAGTTAACATGTGATACAGTCCTACTATCGTGGATCCCTACAGGACGGAGGTCATGGACAACTCGTCAAACCCCATCGTCTGTCATATGTCAAGATTTATTCGACTTGAGTTCGATAGTGGAAAACTCTTTTTCCACTTTATATTACTGCCCTGGCCAAGGTCTTAGAACTCAGTCTAACAAATCACATAGGATCACTCCTCTTCTATCAAGGTCGATAGATTCCTTATAGGTGCATACCCTACTCCTACAGTGAACCTACTGCAGCCAATCTACACTGCATGGACCCATATGGCTAGAGACCATGTATGTGTGCAGTCAAACTACAATAACCTCACTGTGAGTAGCCGAAGCACCGCAGGTCAAAGGACCAGTCACACTACTGCAACATCAAGCAAGTCACTGACGAGTGGATAGACATCCAAGTGACTTCTTGTCTTGGTCACGCTCAGTACCCTTGTTCTCTAACAAGCACCTGCACTATCACTTCAGTGTCCCTACACTGTGGACTCAAGTCTCGTCCATCCAGAAGGAAAGTGATCTGTGCACTGATCGGATCGATCACCGTCCTCATGATGATCAATTGATCAGGAGCATTTAGAAATTAATCACCAATGATACATGGCTCAAATTCTCAACTCTTGAGAATATGTATCATCATCTTATTAATTTCTCGGACGATTCATAGACACATAAACAATATGAATGAAAAGATGCCTTTTATTTATTCAATAATAAATAGTCAAGTACAAAATTATGTCCCTAGAATCAACAATGTGTCAGCCAAATTGGCTTCTAGGGCATACATCTAACAATCTCCCACTTGCACTAAAGCCAATTGGTCATATATCTTAGGCCCATCTTCTCAAGGTGGGCTTCAGTCTTTTGCTGACTCAGCTGCTTAGTGAACGGGTCCGCCACGTTATCCGCGGAGTCTACTCTCTACACCTCTATATATTTCTTCTCAATATAGTCGCGTATGAGATGGAAGCGCCGCTCTATATGCTTAGACTTCTGATGAGACCTTGGCTCCTTAGCAAGGGCTATGGCGCCATTGTTATCGCAGTAGAGTGTTATGGCATCTGATGTCATCACGTCCAACTCTGCAATGAATTTCTTGAACCAAAAGCCTTCCTTAGCAGCTTCAGAGGCGGCGATGTATTCAGCTTCCATAGTAGAATCAGCAATGATCGGTTGTTTAGAACTCTTCCAATTTACCGTACCACCATTGCACAAGAACACATATCCAGATGTTGACTTCCTGTCATCGACATCAGTCATGAAGTCTGAATCTGTGTACCCTTCTACCTTTAACTCTGATGATCCTCCAAAAACCAAGAATAAATCTTTAGTTCTTCTCAAGTACTTAAGAATATTCTTCACAGCTGTCCAGTGTTCTTCACCTGGGTTCGACTGATATCTGCTTGTGACACTCACAGCAAGAGCTATATCAGGTCGTGTACATAGCATGGCATACATGAGGCTTCCTATTGCCGATGCATAAGGAATCTTGCTCATGCGTTGAATCTCTTCAGATGTGTTGGGGCACATCTTCTTGGAGAGATGAATTCCATGCCTTAGGGGTAAGAGACCCCTCTTGGAGTTTTTCATGCTGAACCTCTTCAGCACCTCCTCTATGTACATCTTCTGTGAAAGGCCAAGCATTCTTTTAGATCTATCTCTATAGACCTTTATTTCCAAAATATAGGATGCTTCCCCAAGGTCTTTCATGGAGAATTCTTTTGACAACCAGACCTTGACCGAGGTTAGCATGGGAATATCATTCCCAATCAGGAGAATGTCATCTACGTACAGTACGAGAAAAACGACAGCACTCCCACTAACCTTTTTGTAAACACACGGTTCCTCTTCGTTTTTGATGAAATCAAACGTTTTGATTGCATCATCGAAACGAGTGTTCCAACTCCGAGATGCTTGCTTTAGTCCATAGATGGACCTTTGCAGCTTGCAGACCTTGTGATCTCCATCACTGGAAGTGAAACCCAAAGGCTGTTCCATATAGATATCTTCATCAAGATATCCATTCAGGAAAGCAGTTTTCACATCCATCTGCCAGATTTCATAATCATGAAATGCTGCAATGGCAAGCAATGTTCGGATGGATTTTAGCATGGCTACAGGTGAAAAGTGAAAGAGTAGATGCCCTACAAGCCAATCGCAATATGTATTGCGAAGGGTTTTTCTTTTGATTTGTCCAAATCATGTACATAACATTTAAATATGAATAAAGGCATTATGTTTTATCATATGCTGTTGATTATATTTATGATAAACTCCTTAGATTAGGGCAATGGTTTTAAGACTATGATGAGATCATACTAGTGAGACTTAAAATCCTAAAATTCTAATCTTAAATATTCCCAGTCATTGGTACATTGAGTCGGGGATCAATGATTACCGGAAAAACTGGCATGTCTTATGTATGCTCGATGCAGAGGATGATTGATCTCACAATCATTTGTGTGGAGACACTAATACAAAGATATGGGTGCTCATTAGAAGAATGAGTTCACTGAATTGACCTACAAAGAGAAATCTTATGAAGTCTTACTTACATGTCAAAAGATGATTCTCTTAGTGGGAGTTGTGCAACTGATCCTTTGACCTGAGATCACCATGGTATCTTGTGCACATGAACCTATGTTTTGGTTTACACTCATTCATGACAATAAGTTATGTACGAGGTCTTCTGGATATGGTGGATTGTGTGTAGGGTTCTAGCATGTCATAATGGGCAGCGGAAGCTAGGGATTTTAAAATTTTCTTAATAAAGTCCCTATGCATGAAACCCTTTTAAGCCTAGATCACCTTAATGATTACAATCAAATAATATAAAATAAATACAGAATTAGTAGAATACCTCAAACGCTAATCCAAAGTGTACAATCTCCACGAGGCGTCCAAGTGTCCGCCCTCCAATGGTGATCCACACGAAAACTTGATCAAGACTTTAGCTCCAAAGACTTTTGATCCTTAATGCAGAATTCTTCTAAAGAACTCTAATGGCTTGCTTTCCTTCCTTTCTATTTTTCTTTAGCCTTCTAAAATCACTTCTAATCCTTTTGTCCTAAGGAAGACCACCTTGTCTTGGCTTAGGACACACTAGAAGCAATGTTAGAAAGAAAGAAACTAATGTAAGAAAGAAGGGATATGAGAGAGAGAGAGTTGGATTGATTTTCGATGATTAGAAAACACCGGGAGCATTCCTATTTATAGATGGCGTGGGGATGCATCACCAAAGGATGCATCCCATCCACACATCCTTCAGATGGGGCGTGATAAGAGGAGAGAAGGCGCCACAAAAATAGGGAGAGGCGTATCAAAAGTGGTTATGATAAGATCAAGCGCTTATGATGTGGCGCTTGATTCCCTAAGCACCTCTTCATGAAAATGCGCCGTACTCTTCCCTTTTTTCACTTCTTCTCATGCAAGAAAAATAGGAACCAACCTTATCCATTCATCAAGGGTTGATGATGATCCAAAGGCCATGAAAGAAGGCGCCATATATCCCTTAGGCGTGATGAAGAGAGAAGAGAGAGAATGGATAAGATCAAATAAATGGTTCATCCTTATCCATTTAATCTTCACGTATTCTCTCTCTTTCCTTCACCTATTTTTCATCTCCACGCCTCCCAATGATATCCATCACGTCATCATGATCTCCCATCATCCTATGATGAAAATCCAATGGCTCCAATTCATGGTGCCATCCATTTGATCCATCTCTTCATCCAAATGTTGATCCAACGGTCAAAAATGAATGATTTATCAAATCTAATCCAATTAGACTCAAACCAAGCCAATTAGGAGCCAACTCTTGGCTAACCCATATTAGAATATGATCTAATCAAATTAGATCAATTAAGAATCAGATTCGAATCCAGTTCGAATCAGATTCGAATCCAGTTCGAATCAGGAGCTAAGGTTTGCAACACCTGCTAGGATGTTTATCTTGCAAACATGATCTAATCCAATTAGACCCTTGATAAGTTTTCTTGTGTGTGACCCATTGGGTTCCATACTTAGCCAGCAATAGGTATGAGTGCGAGTTGACCCAACTTGATTAGAACTCTTCTAATCGATTTAAGTCCAAACTGCGCGAACCCGAACTTAACAATTAGAATCCTTTCTAATTGGTGATCGAATTAAACTCTTTAATTCGATCAAACCTATAAGACAAGATTGACGTCTAGCAACGTGTCATGTCTACCCGGAAAATATGGAATTTGGTGGAAGTACCAAAAATACCCTTCAGTGGCAAGTTACCATGCAATTCAATCCTTTAATCAAACTGCATCCCAAATATGTATATGAGTATGAATATATGTCAAACTCAATTTCATATTCATATTTTTCTCAATCTTTTAATGATAATTCAAATAATGAAACATTAGAAACTCTTTCTAATTTTCATTCTGCTTTGATCAAAGGCTTCCTGAATTATCATATGATTAGAATAAATAGGATGCTATCTTCTCTTACTAGAAGTGATTAATTCCTTGTTGATCTACTCATAATCTTCGTACACAATCCACCATATCCAGAAGACCTCGTACATAACTTATTGTCATGAATGAGTGTAAACCAAAACATAGGTTCATGTGCACAAGATACCATGGTGATCTCAGGTCAAAGGATCAGTTGCACAACTCCCACTAAGAGAATCATCTTTTGACATGTAAGTAAGACTTCATAAGATTTCTCTTTGTAGGTCAATTCAGTGAACTCATTCTTCTAATGAGCACCCATATCTTTGTATTAGTGTCTCCACACAAATGATTGTGAGATCAATCATCCTCTGCATCGAGCATACATAAGACATGCCAGTCTTTCCGGTAATCATTGATCCCCGACTCAATGTACCAATGACTGGGAATATTTAAGATTAGGATTTTAGGATTTTAAGTCTCACTAGTATGATCTCATCATAGTCTTAAAACCATTGCCCTAATCTAAGGAGTTTATCATAAATATAATCAACAGCATATGATAAAACATAACGCCTTTATTCATATTTAAATGTCATGTACATGATTTGGACAAATCAAAAGAAAAACCCTTCGCAATACATATTGCGATTGGCTTGTAGGGCATCTACTCTTTCATTGTGTACGAAGATTATGAGTAGGTCAACAAGGAATTAATCACTTCTAGTAAGAGAAGATAGCATCCTATTTATTCTAATCATATGATAATTCAGGAAGCCTTTGATCAAAGCAGAATGAAAATTAGAAAGAGTTTCTAATGTTTCATTATTTGAATTATCATTAAAAGATTGAGAAAAATATGAATATTAATTGAGTTTGACATATATTCATACTCATATACATATTTGGGATGCAGTTTGATTAAAGGATTGAATTGCATGGTAACTTGCCACTGAAGGGTATTTTTGGTATTTCTACCAAATTCCATATTTTCCAGGTAGACATGACACGTTGCTAGACGTCAATCTTGTCTTATAGGTTTGATCGAATTAAAGAGTTTAATTCGATCACCAATTAGAAAGGATTCTAATTGTTAAGTTCGGGTTCGCGCAGTTTAGACTTAAATCGATTAGAAGAGTTCTAATCAAGTTGGGTCAACTCGCACTCACACCTATTGCTGGCTAAGTATGGAACCCAATGGGTCACACACAAGAAAATTTATCAAGGGTCTAATTGGATTAGATCATGTTTGCAAGATAAACATCCTAGCAGGTGTTGCAAACCTTAGCTCCTGATTCGAACTGGATTCGAATCTGATTCGAAGTGGATTCGAATCTGATTCTTAATTGATCTAATTTGATTAGATCATATTCTAATATGGGTTAGCCAAGAGTTGGCACCTAATTGGCTTGGTTTGAGTCTAATTGGATTAGATTTGATAAATCATTCATTTTTGACCGTTGGATCAATATTTGGATGAAGAGATGGATCAAATGGATGGCACCATGAATTGGAGCCATTGGATTTTCATCATAGGATGATGGGAGATCATGATGATGTGATGGATATCATTGGGAGGCGTGGAGATGAAAAATAGGTGAAGGAAAGAGAGAGAATACGTGAAGATTAAATGGATAAGGATGAACCATTTATTTGATCTTATCCATTCTCTCTCTTCTCTCTTCATCACGCCTAAGGGATATATGGCGCCTTCTTTCATGGCCTTTGGATCATCATCAACCCTTGATGAATGGATAAGGTTGGTTCCTATTTTTCTTGCGTGAGAAGAAGTGAAGAAAGGGAAGAGTACGGCGCATTTTCATGAAGAGGTGCTTAGGGAATCAAGCGCCACATCATAAGCGCTTGATCTTATCCTAACCACTTTTGATACGCCTCTCCCTATTTTTGTGGCGCCTTCTCTCCTCTTATCACGCCCCATCTGAAGGATGTGTGGATGGGATGCATCCTTTGGTGATGCATCCCCACGCCATCTATAAATAGGAATGCTCCCGGTGTTTTCTAATCATCGGAAATCAATCCAACTCTCTCTCTCTCATATCCCTTCTTTCTTACATTAGTTTCTTTCTTTCTAACATTGCTTCTAGTGTGTCCTAAGCCAAGACAAGGTGGTCTTCCTTAGGACAAAAGGATTAGAAGTGATTTTAGAAGGCTAAAGAAAAATAGAAAGGAAGGAAAGCAAGCTATTAGAGTTCTTTAGAAGAATTCTGCATTAAGGATCAAAAGTCTTTGGAGCTAAAGTCTTGATCAAGTTTTCGTGTGGATCACCATTGGAGGGTGGACACTTGGACGCCTCGTGGAGATTGTACACTTTGGATTAGCATTTGAGGTATTCTACTAATTCTGCATTTATTTTATATTATTTGATTGTAATCATTAAGGTGATCTAGGCTTAAAAGGGTTTCATGCATAGGGACTTTATTAAGAAAATTTTTAAAATTCCTAGCTTCCGCTGCCCATTATGACATGCTAGAACCCTACAGTGGTATCAGAGCCATCCTTAATTGGTTCAATCAAATAATAATGCATGATGTATGATTATTAATTTACTATGAGATAGTAATGTCATATGCTTAATGAAATGCTGAAATATATGATTCATATATGATATGATATGTAATAAAATGTCATGATATGATATTTTCCATATGAAAATATGTTGAAGCATGTTAATTAGTTGCTTATGATTTATACATGCTATGAGATAGCTATGATGCATGATAGCTTATTTTAGATATGTTAAACATATGTTACAATTAAAGAATGTGCTAGAGACTAGTAAGCCCTCAATAAAAATTATATTAAGTCATAGTGTTGAAAAACTTTGAGCTAACCCATTCTAGAATAATTAATCTAATTGGTGTCTAAGGAAAGCACTAAAGGTGGTTACTTAATTAGGACCTTACTCTTTGAGTAAGGGGAGCCTCCCACCTGCTTACCTGGCCAATTGTTTGATTGTCTATTATGGATAAGCTTAATGTTGATATAACACTATTGATAGCCTTCCTTCATGCCTCGATATTATTATGTCAAGATCCATGCTAGTTTGTTGTGCTAACACAAAACTTGCAATGGGGACTGATGTTATACTGTCTTGGTGCATTAAGATGCTTATGGCATATTTTAATATATTGCCTTGTTGTGTAACCACAAGGGCAATATTATTCGAATATGACTATATGGAAATGAAGGGTTTGACTTAACTAAAATATTATTGTTTGTTGTGCTAACACAAGGCAATAAGTATTTTAAGAGGACAAGATAAAGTTGAGAATTGCATGAGATGCAATTGGAAAGAGTTTCCTACCTTTGAACTCATAAGAGTTTGTTGTGTAAACACAAGGCTTTTTATGATGAATTAGGATCTCAACCCTACTAAGAAAAATTATATTTTCACGTTTATCATAGGAGAGGGCTATGATATTCGATAAAAATAGTAGGAGACAAATTAGATTAAAGTCCTTATCTAGTTGCAAACATGTCATCATGATTGGTCTGCTTATATTAGTTATGTTCTTGCATATGTAGAATTATTAAATGGCTTCACTTTCACTAAGAGGCATCTTAGATGCCAACAAGTTGACCGGACCAAACTATGTGGACTGGTTGAGGAATTTAAAGATAGTACTCACTCAGGAGAAAATTTTCTATATACTTGAAACCCCTGATCTTGGAGATCTAGGGGATGATGCTACAGAAGAGGAGGTTGCCACACATAAGATGTGGAAAAATGACAGTTTGACTGTCAAATGTATCATACTTGCCTCTATGAGCAATGAATTACAGAGGCAACATGAAGGCATGGACACTCAATCCATACTTCTCAATTTAAAAGAGTTGTATGGAGAACAAAGCAGGACTGCTAGGTATGAGATATCTAAGCAGTTGTTCCGTGCTAAAATGAATGAAGGAACTCCAGTGCAAAACCATGTTCTTATGGTTATAGACTTAATCACTAGATTAAGTCAATTAGGTTTTGCTATGGATAGTGAGCTCAGTCAGGATTTGATCCTGCAATCACTGCCTGATTCATTCTCTCAGTTTGTTGTGAACTTTCACATGAACAAGCTGAACACCTCCCTGCCCGAGCTGTTAAATATGCTCAAAACAGCTGAAGGCCATATTAAGAAGGATAAAGGTCCACTCCTCCTTATAGATGGCACTTCTAAAAGGAAATCGGGAAATAAGGGTTCTAAGAAACGATTGAACCCCAAGAGTAGCATCAAAAAGAAAAAAGGAAAGAAAAACTCCGGATCAAGTACCTGTTTTCATTGCGGCAAAGCTGGCCACTGGAAAAGGAATTGCAAGAGTTTTCTTGCAAGTATGAAGACCGATGCAAGAGTTGCATCAAAAGGTATGTTTATGTTACATGCCAACTTGTCATTAAGTTCTTCAAATTCAAATTCATGGGTATTGGATACCGGCTGTGGTTTTCACATTTGCAAATCTTTGCATGGACTACAGAAAATTAAAATTTTGAAGAAAGGTGACTTCGAGCTGTATGGCGCTGGAGGAGAGTCCATCCAGGCTGAAGCTGTTGGAACCTACAACTTGGAGTTACCTTCGGGAGAGCTCCTACAATTAGAAGATTGTTATTATATGCCCAAAATTATTAGAAATGTAATTTCCATTCCTTTGTTGTTAAAGAAAGGATTTGAAATTAATGGAAAGGGCAATGGTTGCTCTATTTATTTTTCTAATAAGCATCTTTGCAATGGCATTATGGAAAATGGTCTTCTTGTTTTATTACTTAATGACAATGTCTTTCATATTAATAAAAGCAATAAAAGAAAAAGAGAGGAAGTGAATAACACCCTTCTTTGGCATTGCCGACTTGGTCACATAAGTGAATCAAGAATCAACAAGTTATACAAAGAAGAGTTCTTTGATCCTTATGATTATGAATCATTAGGAACTTGTGAATCTTGTCTTATGGGTAAAATGACTAAGTCTCCATTCACTGGACATGGAGAAAGGGCAAGTGAGTTATTAGGACTTGTACACACAGATGTATGTGGTCCTATGACAACTCTAGCTAGAGGTGGATACTCTTACTTCATCACATTCACTGATGATTTATCAAGGTTCGGATATGTGTATCTTATGAAACATAAATCCGAAGCTTTTGATAAGTTTAAAGAGTATCAAAGTATGGTTGAAAAACAAACCGAAAAGTGTATTAAAATCCTTCGATCTGATCGAGGCGGTGAATACCTTTCTAGTGAGTTTTTAAATCATCTTAAAGAAAAGGGCATTCTCTCTGAATGGACACCTCCGTATACGCCACAATTAAATGGTGTAGCTGAACGGAGGAATCGTACTCTATTAGATATGGTAAGGTCCATGATGTGCTTTACTGATCTTCCTATTTCCTTCTGGGGTTTTGCCCTAGAGACCGCTGCACTAATATTAAACAGGGTACCTTCTAAGTCTGTACCTAGCACTCCATATGAGATATGGAGAGGAAAGAAGCCTAATCTTAAGTTTCTTAAGATATGGGGTTGTCAAACTTATGTCAAAAGAAATTTTGGATACAAGCTAAGTGCTAGATCAGATAAATGTATTTTTGTAGGTTATCCTAAAGATAGTATAGGATACATCTTCTATCATCCTATCGAACAAAAAGTTTTTGTAGGTAGGCATGCCATTTTCTTAGAAAAAGAGTTTATCTTAGAAAAGGGCAAGGATAGAAAAATTGAACTTGAAGAAGTTCAAAACCTACAAATAGAAACACAAGAAATTCTTCAACCAGATGTACCCATTGATGAGGTACAACCACAACACACATCTCCTCTCCGAAGGTCAGATAGAGTGCGAAGAGCACCTGAGAGGTATGGGTTCATCATTGAAAATGATGAAGCCCACATTGTTCAGAATAATAATCCTCTGACCTATTCGAAAGCTGTCAAGAGTAATGACTCTGACAAATGGCTAGAAGCCATGAAATCCGAAATAGATTCTATGTATACCAACCAAGAATGGACTTTGGTTGATGCACCAGAGGGTGTAAACCCTATAGGTTGCAAATGGGTCTATAAGAAAAAGATTGGAGCAGATGGCCAAGTAGAAACCTACAAGGCTAGATTGGTGGCAAAAGGTTTCAGGCAAAAGCAAGGAATTGACTATGATGAAACTTTTTCGCCAGTAGCTATGCTCAAATCTATTCGGATTTTGCTTGCAATAGCTGCATACTATAATTATGAAATCTGGCAGATGGATGTCAAAACCGCCTTCCTTAATGGTTATCTTGAGGAAGAGGTTTACATGACACAGCCAGAAGGATTTGTCTCAAGTAAGAGAGCAAATCAAGTATGCAAGCTTAAGAGATCCATTTATGGATTAAAGCAAGCATCGAGGAGTTGGAACATCCATTTTGATACAACAGTCAAAGAGTTTGGTTTTATCAAAAATGTGGATGAACCATGTGTGTACAAGAAGACTAGTGGGAGTGCCATTGTCTTCTGAATATTGTATGTAGATGACATACTGATCATTGGAAATGATATTCCAATGTTACAATCGGTCAAGACTTGGCTGTCAAAAAGCTTTTCCATGAAAGACTTGGGAGAAGCATCCTATATACTTGGTATAAAGATCTATAGGGATAGATCTAAAAGGATGCTAGGCTTGTCCCAGTCTAGGTACATAGATAATGTGCTGAAAAGATTCAGCATGGAAGAAAGTAAAAGAGGTTATTTGCCTATGAGTCATGGCATACGTCTCTCTAAGAAGATGTCTCCTAAGACATCTGAAGAGAGGAATAGAATGAATTCTATTCCCTATGCTTCGGCAGTAGGATCGATTATGTATGCTATGCTATGTACTAGGCCTGATGTTGCTTATGCCTTAGGCATAACAAGTAGATTTCAGGCTGATCCAGGAGAGGATCATTGGATAGCTGTGAAAAATATTCTTAAGTACTTGAGAAGGACAAAAGATATTTTTCTAGTTTATGGAGGATCTGAGTTGAAACTAGAAGGATTTTCTGATTCTAGTTTTCAATCAGATCCAGATGATAGCAAGTCCACTTCAGGGTATATCTTTACCCTAAATGGTGGTGCAGTGAGCTGGAAGAGTTCCAAACAACAAACTGTAGCTGACTCAACTACTGAGGCAGAATACATTGCTGTAAGTGAAGCCGCTAAGGAAGCTGTCTGGATGAAGAAGTTCATCTCTGAGTTAGGAGTAGTTCCCGAGATTGCTGGACCAGTCCCAGTTTATTGTGATAACACTGGAGCTGTTGCTCAAGCGAAGGAACCAAGGTCTCATCACAAATCCAAGCACATTCTAAGACGCTTCCATCTTGTTCGAGAGATTGTCGAGAGACAAGACATAGTCATTGAATGAGTAGACACCAAGAACAACCTAGCAGATCCGTTCACTAAAGCTCTACCACAACAGCAGTTCGATCGCCACCTCGATTGTATGGGGATAAAATATAAGAGCGATTGGCTTTAGTGCAAGTGGGAGATTGAAAGAGTAGATGCCCTACAAGCCAATCGCAATATGTATTGCGAAGGGTTTTTCTTTTGATTTGTCCAAATCATGTACATAACATTTAAATATGAATAAAGGCATTATGTTTTATCATATGCTGTTGATTATATTTATGATAAACTCCTTAGATTAGGGCAATGGTTTTAAGACTATGATGAGATCATACTAGTGAGACTTAAAATCCTAAAATCCTAATCTTAAATATTCCCAGTCATTGGTACATTGAGTCGGGGATCAATGATTACCGGAAAAACTGGCATGTCTTATGTATGCTCGATGCAGAGGATGATTGATCTCACAATCATTTGTGTGGAGACACTAATACAAAGATATGGGTGCTCATTAGAAGAATGAGTTCACTGAATTGACCTACAAAGAGAAATCTTATGAAGTCTTACTTACATGTCAAAAGATGATTCTCTTAGTGGGAGTTGTGCAACTGATCCTTTGACCTGAGATCACCATGGTATCTTGTGCACATGAACCTATGTTTTGGTTTACACTCATTCATGACAATAAGTTATGTACGAGGTCTTCTGGATATGGTGGATTGTGTACGAAGATTATGAGTAGGTCAACAAGGAATTAATCACTTCTAGTAAGAGAAGATAGCATCCTATTTATTCTAATCATATGATAATTCAGGAAGCCTTTGATCAAAGCAGAATGAAAATTAGAAAGAGTTTCTAATGTTTCATTATTTGAATTATCATTAAAAGATTGAGAAAAATATGAATATTAATTGGGTTTGACATATATTCATACTCATATACATATTTGGGATGCAGTTTGATTAAAGGATTGAATTGCATGGTAACTTGCCACTGAAGGGTATTTTTGGTATTTCTACCAAATTCCATATTTTTCGGGTAGACATGACACGTTGCTAGACGTGAATCTTGTCTTATAAGTTTGATCGAATTAAAGAGTTTAATTCGATCACCAATTAGAAAGAATTCTAATTGTTAAGTTCGGGTTCGCGCAGTTTAGACTTAAATCGATTAGAAGAGTTCTAATCAAGTTGGGTCAACTCGCACTCACACCTATTGCTGGCTAAGTATGGAACCCAATGGGTCACACACAAGAAAATTTATCAAGGGTCTAATTGGATTAGATCATGTTTGCAAGATAAACATCCTAGCAGGTGTTGCAAACCTTAGCTCCTGATTCGAACTGGATTCGAATCTGATTCGAATTGGATTCGAATCTGATTCTTAATTAATCTAATTTGATTAGATCATATTCTAATATGGGTTAGCCAAGATTTGGCACCTAATTGGCTTGGTTTGAGTCTAATTGGATTAGATTTGATAAATCATTCATTTTTGACCGTTGGATCAATATTTGGATGAAGAGATGGATCAAATGGATGGCACCATGAATTGGAGCCATTGGATTTTCATCATAGGATGATGGGAGATCATGATGACGTGATGGATATCATTGGGAGGCGTGGAGATGAAAAATAGGTGAAGGAAAGAGAGAGAATACGTGAAGATTAAATGGATAAGGATGAACCATTTATTTGATCTTATCCATTCTCTCTCTTCTCTCTTCATCACGCCTAAGGGATATATGGCGCCTTCTTTCATGGCCTTTGGATCATCATCAACCCTTGATGAATGGATAAGGTTGGTTCCTATTTTTCTTGCGTGAGAAGAAGTGAAGAAAGGGAAGAGTACGGCGCATTTTCATGAAGAGGTGCTTAGGGAATCAAGCGCCACATCATAAGCGCTTGATCTTATCCTAACCACTTTTGATACGCCTCTCCCTATTTTTGTGGCGCCTTCTCTCCTCTTATCACGCCCCATCTGAAGGATGTGTGGATGGGATGCATCCTTTGGTGATGCATCCCCACGCCATCTATAAATAGGAATGCTCCCGGTGTTTTCTAATCATCGGAAATCAATCCAACTCTCTCTCTCTCATATCCCTTCTTTCTTACATTAGTTTCTTTCTTTCTAACATTGCTTCTAGTGTGTCCTAAGCCAAGACAAGGTGGTCTTCCTTAGGACAAAAGGATTAGAAGTGATTTTAGAAGGCTAAAGAAAAATAGAAAGGAAGGAAAGCAAGCTATTAGAGTTCTTTAGAAGAATTCTGCATTAAGGATCAAAAGTCTTTGGAGCTAAAGTCTTGATCAAGTTTTCGTGTGGATCACCATTGGAGGGCGGACACTTGGACGCCTCGTGGAGATTGTACACTTTGGATTAGCATTTGAGGTATTCTACTAATTCTGTATTTATTTTATATTATTTGATTGTAATCATTAAGGTGATCTAGGCTTAAAAGGGTTTCATGCATAGGGACTTTATTAAGAAAATTTTTAAAATCCCTAGCTTCCGCTGCCCATTATGACATGCTAGAACCCTACAAAAAGGTCTCCTGATAGTCAATGCCTTCGCGTTGACTATACCCTTTCGCCACAAGCCTTGCCTTATAGGTCTCTACCTCTCCATCCGAACCTATCTTTCTTTTGTAGATCCATTTGCATCCAATAGGTACAATACCTTCTGGTGGATCTACTAAGGTCCAGACTTGGTTGGAATGCATGGAGTCTAACTCTGACTTCATAGCTTCCAGCCATTTCTCGGAATCGATATCAGATATCGCCTCGTTGTAGGTTTTGGGATCCTGTATGTGATCCCTATCTCCCACTAGGAATATTTCCTCGGTATCCTCTTCTAGTATACCTAAGTATCTATCGGGAGGATGAGAGACCCTACTAGATCTACGAGGTGGTTGAGAGACATCGTGTACTGGCTCTTTATGAATGGGTTCTATAGGATCCATGACTCGTTGCTTTTCAGAGACTTTCTCTTCAAGCTCAATTTTCCTCCCACTGCCTCTATCAAGGATAAACTGATTTTCCAAGAAGATGGCATGACGGCTCACAAACACATTGTGATCCTCTGAGATGTAGAAATTGTATCCTAATGACTCTTTAAGATATCCTATAAAACGAGCACTTATGGTCCTAGCCTCTAACTTGTCCGCCTGTAGTCGCTTGACGTGGGCCGGACATCCCCAAATCTTGAGATGACCCAGACTTGGTTTCTTACCATGCCATATCTCATACGGTGTGGTAGGAACGGATTTAGAGGGAACTCTATTCAATAAATAAATCGCTGTGAGTAAGGCATCTCCCCAAAGGAACATGGGTAAATCAGTGAAGCTCATCATGGACCTGACCATATCCAATAGGGTTCGATTCCTCCTCTCTGACACCCCGTTGAGTTGAGGTGTACCCGGAGGTGTCCATTGTGAGACTATGCCGTTTTCTTTGAGATAGTCCCGGAATTCTCTACTAAGGTATTCTCCTCCTCGATCTGATTGAAGAGCCTTAAGAGGTTTTCCAGTTTGTTTTTCTACTTCATTCTTGAACTCTTTGAACTTTTCAAAAGAGTCAGACTTATGTCTCATAAGATACCCATACCCATACCGTGAATAATCATCGGTAAAGGTAATGAAGTAAGAATAACGTCCCCTGGCTAGCACATCGAATGGGCCACATACATCTGTATGTATTAGGGTAAATATTTCAGTGGTCCTCTCCCCATGTCCTACAAAGGGCAGTCTAGCCATTTTTCTTTGAAGACAGGACTCGCAAACTGGATATGACTCGGAAGTCAATGAGCCGAGAAGCCCATCTTTATCCATTTTGTTCATCCTATCCTCTCCAATATGGCCAAGTCTGAGGTGCCACAAATATCTTTGGTTTATCTCATCTCTGGATCTTTTGGATCCTTTGGCACTCACATCTTGCTCGGTAACATTCACAGATACATCCATATGTAAATGATAGAGACTGTCAATCATGAAACCACGTGCGACTATTTTATTTCTCAAATAAATAGAACAGCAGTCTTTGTCAAATGTAAAAACATGACCTTCCTGTGCTAGACATGAAACAGAAATTAAATTTCTGCTAGCAACAGGTACATAATAGCAGTCTCTAAGTATTAAACTAAATCCAGACGGTAGTCGCAGATGGTAGGTGCCCACAGCCACAGCAGCAACTTTTGCCCCATTGCCAACTCGAAGGGTTACCGCACCTTCCGCCAGCCTTCTACTTTCCTTTAGACCCTGCATGGTAGTGCACAAATGAGCACTAGAACCAGAATCTATAACCCAACTAGAAGTAGAAGAAACTGTTAGATTAGTTTCAATTATGAGCAAGTCTATACCTTCTGAAGGTGTGTCACCTTTCTTGTTCTTCAGGCTCTCGAGATATGAAGGACAGTTTCTCTTCCAGTGGCCTTCGACATTGCAGTGGAAACATTTTCCTTTGTCGTTAGCCTTTTTCTTTTGAACTTCCTTCTTTAGCTTCTTGTCTTTCTTCTACTTCTTAGCAGGCTTCTTTTTCTTCCAAGCAGACTTTCTCTTGGAACCAGAAGTCAACTCAGCAGCAAGGACATTGCCCCTTGAACCTTTCAAGGCTCCCTCAGCAGTTACCAACATGTTGATTAGTTCAGTCTTAGCGCATTCAATCTTATTCATGTGGTAGTTTACTATAAACTGACCAAATGAATCAGGAAGTGACTGTAGGATCAAATCCACTTGTAATTCCTTGTGCATGTCCATACCGAGCTTCTCAAGCTCCTCTAGGTCCTTGATCATGGTCAGACCGTGATCATGGACAGACTGCCCCTCGCGCATCTTCGCTTTAAAGAGCCTCTTGGACACTTCAAAACGAGCTGTGCGACTCTGCTCACCATACAACTCTTGCAGGTGTGCCAGTATGTCCCTAGCAGTCTTTATATTTTCATGCTGGCATTGGAGTTCATTAGACATGGATGCCATCATATAGCATTTTACTCTAATGTCATCATCCAACCACTTTTTATGCATTTCACGCTGAACATCAGTAGGACGTGCTGGTAGTGTGGGGATATCTGAATCGAGTATGTAGCCTATCTTCTCACAGTCCAAAACTATTTTGAGATTTCTAAGCCAGTCTTTGTAATTGGTTCCGGTCAGTCGGTTGGTCTCAAGAATACGGGTCAAAGGGTTTGAAGCCGACATTGTATCTGCAGAGAGTAAAGATTCTAGTTAGACTTTTGTACTTGATCCTAATCTGTTCTAAGGTCTTTTAGAACAAATGTAACTCCCACTATTTTCTCGAATCCCTCACACTCCCCTGGTAGGGAAACGGAAATCCCACACGACTAGGGTTTCTAGTGGGTACTGTGGTCCCACCAATTTACATGCCACCTCACCTAACAGTTATTGGTGACACATAGATGGATGAGTGTACAACTCTTGTACAATGCTTCTCAAGCATGTTGCAGTGTAACTTGGTCTCTAAGCCATGAAGACCTCACCTAACAGTTATTGGTCCCATTTCTTAGTTAAGTCAGACCCACCGTATAACCGTAGGAATAAAGTCGTCATTGGGTCCTCACCTAACAGTTATTGGTGCCCAACCCCACCTTTACCCTACAACATCTCATGTCTATAGAGAGGTCCAGCCCCCCGATGCAACTTGACCACTGTGTCCAGCCGAGACAAATCAACATCAGAAAGGCCTTAGCAGCTCTACTACAGTGGAAGACCTATTGACTTAATATTGGTTAATCAGGTCTTAGTGTTTGCAACTTGAGCCCTTCATAAGAGGTAATCGAACAATTGGCCAGGTAAGCAGGTGGGAGGCTCTCCTTACTCAGAGAGTAAGGTCCTAATTAAGTAACCACCTTTCATGCTTTCCTAGACACCAATTAGATCAATTAATCTAATATGACTTGCTCATGTCGGTTCACTCTCAACTTGATTGAGGAGGTTTTGGTTTAGGTCTCAATTGGGTTTGCTACATCACATGTAAACCTATCTACCCGACTCGCATTCACATCTCATGCAAACGGTACATCACAGGCAGTTATAATCGCAGCATCAAATAAAGTTAAACTTTAAATAGGTGATGATCATGGATTCTAATTAGGTCGTATTACAAGCACATGCACATCAATCGATCAAGTGGTCTTCAACTCTTGAATTGGTTCTAAGCCTCCTTGATTCGATCCTTGATCAACTCTTGATCCCATCGCCATCAACCGCTTAGATCACCTTTCATCTCATGCCTTTGCTTCAGCTTGATCGTTGATGTACATCACATCACAGAAATACAACCAGATGTAAAATAAAAATAAAAATAAATTACATCTCCTTTTAGGAGGCACGCAGGCCTCTCAAAACATCAAATAAGATGCATGCAAGCATCTGAAAAATTACATGATATTGCAGATCACATCGTAGGTCATTACATTTGATACCAAAAGGGTTTGAATCCTATGATCATCACCGTATGCAACAATTATAATTTTCAGATCTGAAAACTAACTGATTATATCATGACATAGGTCGCTGATCATGCTAATCATGATTCTAAACTTTGTAATCCCATTAACAATGCAATTAGAATCATCTTTTTATCATATAAAAATCAGCATGCAAAAATCAGCACCCCTGAAAAATCTGCATGCAGAATTTTTCAGCACCCCTGAAAAATCTGCATGCAGAATTTTTCAGCATGTATGATCATTCAATTTTCAGATCTAATAAGCCTTTAGATATTTAATTCTTACCTTAATCTACGAAGCCTAGGCTCTGATACCACTGTTGGAAACCCGCCCATGCCGCTGATATTTCAAAAATTTTTCAGATGGCAGCGGAATCGGCATGCACGGGTTCGACGTTCATCGCATGAACGTTGTTTCGAGACCTTTCGTAATTAGGTAAGAATTAAAACTTTTAAAACTATTAGGAAGATCAAATCTTCACCTTGCGCGGGTAGATGATCACCGCAAATCTGAATTCGTGGTTTTGGAAGAGGGTTCGCTTGAAGCCGTTCAAACGTCCGGCCTCTACGGGTATCCACACGAAGCAGGATCCGATCCAAGCTTTCTATCTCACCGGAGTGCTAGCTCCCTTGCAGAGATAGCTTTGATGGCTGATGTCCTCTCTTTCAATCAACTCTTGATTGCACTTGAGAGGAGGAAGAAGAAGGATGAAGAAGAGGAAGAAGATCAAAGCCCTTCGCAGCCTTCTTCTCTTCACACGCGTTGAAGCCAAAAGGAGGAAGAAGGGATGTCGCCAAGCTCTCCTTTGCTTGCACCTTGCTTGCGGCTGAACACCAAGGGAAAGGAGAGGGCCACGGCTTGGAGGAAGAGAGGATTCAACCTTGAGGGGGGCCGGCCCTAGTCCTCCTTTTAAAGTGAGTGGAGCTCCTAACAATTAGGAGCTCCATGATAACTTACCAAAGAAGGGGCGCCGGCCCTAGCTCTTCATGTCGCCCTAGCCAAGTGGAGAGGGGCTGATGTCCCTCTTACTTGGTTAACCTAATCCTCTCCCAAAGAGGATTAGGTGCCTCTCTCATGGTTTAATCCTAATCTAATTAGGATTAGCCAAATTGGGTTCAATCTATGCTAGTCCTAATCCAATTAGGACTTGAATGAACCATGACTCAATTGAACTCTTCAATCCTAATCCAATTAGGAGTCATGTTGATTCATTAGATTAATAATTAATTTAGACTTAAGGAATCCTAATCCAATTAGGATGTATTTAATTTTAGTCCTAATCCAATTAGGACTCTATTTGAATTCGAAGTCCTAATCCAATTAGGATTTCTAGGAATCCTACTTCAAGTAGAAATCCGATTTTGATTCAAAATTCCTAATCTTATTAGGATTGTAGAAATCCTATTCCAAGTAGGAATCCTAGTCCTACTCCAACTAGGATTCCCAGTCCTAATCCAATTAGGACTCTAGGAATCCTACCCGAAGTAGGACTCTTGTTTCAAGTCCAATTAATTAATCCCCTTTGTTCCTTCTTCAACTTCTTATCAATCAAATTGATTACTCGTGATTCAGAATCACTTTTCAACCATCGGATCGGTCAATACTTCTAGTGTGTGTGACCCCATAGGTTCTATTCTGACTGGTAGTGAGATATATTGTGATCTCTATCACTATATCATTGAAAACTCCTTTCAATGGGTTGGAACGATTCCAATTCAACTCGTTAGGGTTTATCGATCATCAAGATAATCCCTATGAGTCCCACCATCCACCAGTGACACCTAGCAGCATGTAGTGGCTACCCAGCAGAATGGAATGATGAACCTCTAGGTGCAGTTAACATGTGATACAGTCCTACTATCGTGGATCCCTACAGGACGGAGGTCATGGACAACTCGTCAAACCCCATCGTCTGTCATATGTCAAGATTTATTCGACTTGAGTTCGATAGTGGAAAACTCTTTTTTCACTTTATATTACTGCCCTGGCCAAGGTCTTAGAACTCAGTCTAACAAATCACATAGGATCACTCCTCTTCTATCAAGGTCGATAGATTCCTTATAGGTGCATACCCTACTCCTACAGTGAACCTACTGCAGCCAATCTACACTGCATGGACCCATATGGCTAGAGACCATGTATGTGTGCAGTCAAACTACAATAACCTCACTGTGAGTAGCCGAAGCACCGCAGGTTAAAGGACCAGTCACACTACTGCAACATCAAGCAAGTCACTGACGAGTGGATAGACATCCAAGTGACTTCTTGTCTTGGTCACGCTCAGTACCCTTGTTCTCTAACAAGCACCTGCACTATCACTTCAGTGTCCCTACACTGTGGACTCAAGTCTCGTCCATCCAGAAGGAAAGTGATCTGTGCACTGATCGGATCGATCACCGTCCTCGTGATGATCCATTGATCAGGAGCATTTAGAAATTAATCACCAATGATACATGGCTCAAATTCTCAACTCTTGAGAATATGTATCATCATCTTATTAATTTCTTGGACGATTCATAGACACATAAACAATATGAATGAAAAGATGCCTTTTATTTATTCAATAATAAATAGTCAAGTACAAAATTATGTCCCTAGAATCAACAATGTGTCAGCCAAATTGGCTTCTAGGGCATACATCTAACAATAACAAGCAGATTCCAGGCTGATCTAGAAGAGGATCATTGGATAGTTGTGAAAAATATTCTTAAGTACTTGAGAAGGACTAAAGATATTTTTCTAGTTTATGGAGGATCTGAGTTTAAACTAGAAGAATTTTTTGATTCTAGTTTTTAGTCAAATCCAGATGATAGCAAGTCCACTTTAGGGTATGTCTTTATCCTAAATGGTGGTGCAGTGAGCTGGAAGAGTTCCAAGCAGCAAACTGTAGCTGACTCAACTACTGAGGCAGAATACATTACTGTAAGTGAAGCTGCTAAGAAAGCTGTCTTGATGAAGAAGTTCATCTCTAAGTTATGAGTAGTTTCTGAGATTGCTGGACCAGTCCCAGTTTATTGTGATAACACTGGAGTTGTTGCTCAAGTGAAGGAACCAAGGTCTCATCACAAATCCAAGCACATTCTAAGACACTTCCACCTCATTCGAGAGATCGTCGAGAGACAAGATATAGTGATTGAATGAGTAGACACAAAGAACAACCTAGCAGACCCATTGATGCGGAACAGGATCAATGCATGCGATCTAAATTTTTTTTTTTTTAATTAGATTTCAGCAATCCAATCCATAAACTATTAGCAAACTCAAATCTAACAGCTATCATATGATTATATTAAAATCGAATTGACTGAAAGAAACTACCGGCAATTGATCAGTTCCTTTAATAATTTTAAAAGAGGGATCGGTGTTGATTAGAAAATCAACACGTGATTAGGGCATGTTGATCTACTTTTAATTTTCTGTGTTAAGCATAAAAATTTGGGAACTTAAACTGAACCCAATAACAACTTACTCAGAATTTTGGTGGAAGGATCACACGGACACGATGCTTGAGAAAGGTCCTGAAAGAGGGAGGCAAGTCCAGGGTCCTGGTTTGCTGACGGGTCGTCCTTCATTGAGATGGATGGAGGAAACTGACAGGATCTGAAATAGAAGACCTAGGTTAATTGAGGTGGTAGGATGTAAAGGAAAAAAAAAGGATAATCTATTTAAAGGATAAATAATTCGGACGATGAATCGTCGGATCGGGAAGGAGTCCGGAAGAGGGAACGGGGAGCCGGATGATGAGCGCCGCCTGCGCTAGAGGAAATCACGAAAATCAGGGGAGGTCGCGTTCACTTAGAAGAGAAAGATTTTAGAGAAGGAAGGAAGGTAGGTTCTTGGGTTTGGAAACCAAACTTTCTCAGGCTATTTGTCAAACAGCTTCTCATATATTCATTGGCTTAATTCATGGCTCCCTTAAACATAACAAGATAGACCCTATTTATAGGCAGGGGCAACCAATTACATGATAAGAAAGAAATAAATAAAAACTGATGGACCCATAAACTGGTTGAGGCACTGATGGCATTGATGGGCAATAAACAACTTCCAAGGAATCGCAAAAGCTGGGAAGGATCATGATGGAGAATCGAGGCATTGGAATGGGACCGGGATGGCTTCTTCTCGGTTGGGAAACGGCAGCATTTAAGATCCCATGGCAAGTGGAGAACCGGCTGAGATCTCCTTGAAACAAGGTGATGGAAGACTCTAGCGTTGGATCTGAAAATCGCAATGGCTTTGCTTGAACTTTTGGCTAGATGAAACGCTTCGAAAAGAGGGAAAAAATGGATCTTCTTCTTGGGCGATGCGATGGAGAAACCTGTTGGACTTCTTCATTGGCAACGGTAGGAACCGGTCTTGATGGATGAACCCGGCTGGTGCTTTGGGATGAAGAATGGGATGCCTCTTGGGATTCTTCAAGGAACAGCTGGAGGGCTTGGAACCGGGTGGGTTTGCTGGCATTGGGTTCTTTGGGCGTTGGAACCTTGAAAATCTTTGGAAAGAACCACATGTGGGAAGAATACCTTGGGAAGAAGCCGGTTGCACATCTTGTGATGGGATTTTAATGAAGATGTGGCTGACTTTGGAATGTTGGGAAGAGCCACCTGGGGAGAAGACTTGGACTTTTGGATCGTATTTCTTGGAAAATTTTGGCCGTGGACACTCAGGTATGGGTTCACTCTCAAAGGAAGGATTAGGCTCAAATGGCTCACTGGGTAGCGTTATTGGCTTTTTATACTTAACCAAATCAGAGATATTAAAGGTAGAGATAATGCCAAAATCCGGTGGTAAATCTACCACAAATGCATTTGATCCAATCTTCTTTAAAATTTTAAAAGGACCTGCTCCTCGTGTATGCAATTTCTTAACAGTTCCAGAAGGAAATCGTTCTGGTCTAATTCATATCATAACATAATCACCTTCAGCTAAATCAGATATCCGGCGATGTGAATCTGCTAATTGTTTATAAATTTGATTGCTGATATTTAGTTTTTTTATAATATCTTTATGCAGATCCCTAATATGTTGTGCAAATGACTCAGCTGACTCGGATGTCCTGGGATGCATGGGTAATGGAATGATGTCAACAGGTTTTCTAGGATGCTGACCGTAAACAACCTCGAATGGACTCATGCCAATGGTTCTATTGACGGAACTATTATATGCGAATTCGGCCCGAGGTAGTAAAAGATCCCAAGTTTTCATATTTTCACCCACTAAACACCGAAGTAAATTACCCAGACTTCTATTTATGAATTCAGTTTGACCGTCAGTCTGAGGATGATATGCAGATGAAAATTTTAATTTTGTCCCCATTAGATGCCATAAAGTTTTCCATAAATAACTAACAAACTTGACATCTCGGTCTGATACAATGGATTCGGGTAACCCATGTAGACGAACGATTTTGTTAAAATATATCCGGGCAACTTGAGAGGCATCGAAGGTTTTAGAACAGGGCAGGAAATGAGCTATTTTTGAAAATCTATCTATAACCACAAAGATGGAATCATGTCCCTTGGCAGTCTGTGGTAATCCTAGAACAAAATCCATACTGACATCTTTCCATGGATATTCGGGTATTGGTAGTGGAGTATATAATCCCGTATTTTGTCTTTGCTGTTTGGCAACAGCGCAGATTCGGCACTGAGCCACAATTTTGGCAACATCGCGCTTCAAACTGGGCCAGTAGAATTGATGTTCTACGGCTTCAATGGTTTTGGTCTTCCCAAAATGACCAGACAATCCTCCCGCATGTAATTCCCAAATTAAAAAGTCTCGAACAGACGTATGCGGGACACATAATTTATTATTCAGGAAAAGGTACCCCTCTTGAAGGGAATACTTATCTATCTCTTTCGAAGTTCCTTGTTTGAGTGCAGACATGATTTTTCCAAAATCAGGATAGTTATCATATTCTTCTTTTAATTTCTCAAATCCAATGACTTGAATACTGACTACTAACAACAGATTTGTCTTTCGAGATAATGCGTCAGCAGCTCGATTGTCTACACCGGAACGATGTTTTAATACAAAAGTGTATGATTGTAAAAATTCAACCCACTTGCCATGTCTAGGATTTAATTTCTTTTGTGAACTAAGGAATCTAAGGGCTTCATGGTCTGAATATAAGATGAATTCTTGTGGTAGTAAGTAGTGCCTCCAGAATTTAAGAGTTTGGATTATGGCATAAAATTCCTTATCGTAGGTGGAGTATTTGCGCCTGGTTTCATTTAGTTTTTCACTAAAATAGGCCACAGGGTGTTTGTCTTGACTTAGGACTCCACCAATTCCTACACCTGATGCGTCACATGCGACTTCAAAGACTTTAGAGAAATCAGGAAGTCGTAACACAGGTGCACTGGTCATTAAAGTCTTTATCTCCTCAAAAGCGTGATTACTAGCCTTAGTCTACTCAAAGGCTCCCTTACGAATACAGTCTGTAATTGGTGCCATGATTGTGCTGAAACCCTTAATAAATCTACGATAAAAGGTGGCTAACCCATGAAAACTTCTTACTTCATGCACATTCTGGGGTGCAGACCAATTCTTGATTGCGCTCACCTTTTCAGGATCTACAGATAGTCTGTCTGGAGTCACAACAAATCCTAAGAATGTAACACATGTAGTCATAAACTCACATTTCTTAAGGTTGATAAATAGGCTTTCGGATCTAAGCGTCTGGAAAACTTGCTGGAGGTGGTCTAGATGTTCCTCCTTTGTTTTGCTGTAAATGAGGATGTCGTCAAAGTAGACAACAACAAATGTTCCCATGAAAGGTCGTAGTACTTGAGTCATTAGTCTCATGAAAGTGCTGGGAGCATTTGACAGACCGAATGGCATTACTAACCACTCATATAGAACATCCTTTGTTTTAAATGCGGTCTTCCACTCGTCTCCTGGTCTGATTCTAACCTGATGGTAGCCACTCTTAAGATCAATTTTAGAGAATATATTTGATCCAGAGATCATATCTAGCATGTCGTCTAGTCGGGAAATCGGAAATCGATATCGTATTGTGATCTTGTTAATTGCCCGACTATCAATGCACATTCTCCAAGTTCCATCCTTTTTAGGAGTTAAAAGGGCAGGTACGGCACATGGGCTTAAACTTTCTGTAATGAATCCTTTTCTTAGGAGTTCTTCAACTTGACGTTTCAACTCGGCATGTTCGGTAGGGTTGAGCCGATAGTGAGGGAAATTTGGTAGGGTCACTCCTGGGACTAGGTCTATTGCGTGTTGTATGTTCCTCATAGGTGGTAGTTGATCAGGAAGATCCTCTGGGGTGATATCCTCAAATTCTTTAAGAAGACTAGTCATTTCTTCTGGAATTGGACTTGTTTCTTTCAGACTAACTTCTTTAACAGCTAAAACCCACACAGAAGGGCTTTCTTTGATGTCTCTTTCTAGCTCTTTTGCGTTGATCAAGTGTAATCCCTTGGGTTGCTTTTCCTCTTTTGGTTTTATTGGGTTACTATCCTTTGGGTTTTTTGGTGGTGAAGGGTATAGTGTGATTTTCTTGCCTTTGTGCATGAATGAGCAAGTATTTGTCCGACCAAAAAGCATGGCATCTTGATCGAATAACCAAGGTCGTCCTAAAATAATGCTTCCGACGTCCATGGGAAGAACGTCGCACCAAATTTCTTCCTGGTAAGATTGAAACTTAATGGGTACCTTGCAGCGGTATCTAACAGGTATGGATGAAGTGTCTAACCAGGCGACCTTGTAGGGACTGGGGTGGTCGATGGGTGTTAGTCCAAGCTTGGAAATCGTATCAGTGGAAACTGCGTTGATGCAACTTCCACTATCAATGATAATTTTACAGACCTTGTTCCCATTGCTTATGTAGGTGTGAAAAATTGTAGTTCTTCGCCAATCTTCACATTCCTTTGGTTGTGTCAGGGTACATCTTAGTACGTTTATCCTGACTTCAGGTTCAGTTTCTTCAGTGAAATTTGGTTCATCGAATCCCTCGGCTAATTCAGGATCAGCTATGTGAATTTCTTCGTCTTCTACAGTTTCCTCAGGGTGTCCCTTTTCGATCTCTCCAATACGTAGGGAACGGGAGGGGCACTGGTTTGCAAAATGTCCAATTCCATGACAGTTGAAACATCTACCCCTTAAGCTACCCTCCTTACGTCCTTCATTCAGGGTGCCTTTGCCTCGGTCTTCTTCCCTGGGTGGAGGAGCAACTAATGGAGGTCTAGTGGTTGGGGTAGGATTTGGATTAGTTCTGGGGACTTGGTGTGGCTCGGATCTAGGACCTAGTATACTCGAGTTTCTAGGTTCGCTTGGTCGAGTGACTGGCATTCTTTGGAATATTTCATAATCCTGAGCTAATTGATATGCCTGCTCTAGACTATAGACCTCTCGCATGAAAAGCTCTCGTTGGATGTCACTTCTTAACCCGGCACGAAATTGGGAAAGGGTGACAGAGGGATCTTCATCGACATGACACCGCATGAGGAATTCATCAAATTTAGCGATGTAATCAATGACTGACTTGTTTCCCTAGGTCAGGGTTTGCCATTGGTCAAGGAGTCGTTGTTGATAAGAGGTGGGAAGGTATTTTTCCCTGAGTTTATCTTTCATTTCATCCCATGTTCGGATGGGTTCTTGTCTTCTATTTAGGATCAGACGTTCGACATTCTGTTAGATGTATGCCCTAGAAGCCAATTTTTGGCTGACACATTATTAATTCTGGGACATAATTTGTATTTGATTTTATTATTGAATAAATAAAAGGCATCTTTTTCATTCATATTGATTATGTGTCTATGAATCGTCCAAGAATTAATAAGATGATGATGCATATTCTTAAGAGTTAAGAATTTGAGCCATGCATCATTAGTAATTAATTTCTGAATGCTCCTAATCGATGGATCATCACGAGGGCAGTGATCAATCCGATGAGATCAGTGCACACATTACTTTCCTTATGGATGGACGAGACTCGAGTCCACGGTGTGGGGACACTGAAGTAATAGTGCAGGTGCTTGTTAGAGAACAAGGGTACTGAGCGTGACCAATACAAGAAGTCACTTGGATATCTATCCACTCGTCAGTGACTTGCTTGATGTTGCAGTAGTGTGACTGGTCCTTTGACCTGCGGTGCTTCGGCCACTCACAGTGAGGTTATTGTAGTTTGACTGCACACATACATGGTCTCTAGTCATATGGGTCCATGCAGTGTAGATTGGCTGCAGTAGGTTCACTGTAGGAGTAGGGTATGCACCTATAAGGAATCTATCGACCTTGATAGATAAGGAGAGATCCTATGTGATTTATAAGACTGAGTTCGTAAGACCTCGGCCGGGGCAGATTGCACAGTAGAGAAAGAGTTCTCCGCTCTCGAACTTAAGTCGAATAAATCTTCACATATGACAGACGATGGGGTTTGACGAGTTGTCCATGACCTCCGTCCTGTAGGGATCCACGATAGTAGGACTGTATCACATGATAACTGCACCTAGAGGTTCATCATTCTATTCTGCTGGGTAGCCACTACATGCTGCTAGGTGTCACTGGTGGATGGTGGGACTCATAGGGATTATCTTGATGATCAATAAACCCTAATGAGTAGAGTTGGAATCGTTCCAATCCATTGAAAGGAGTTTTCAATGATATTGTGATAGAGATCACAATATATCTCACTACCAGTCAGAATAGAACCTATGGGGTCACACACACTAGAAGTATTGACCGATCCGATGGTTGAAAAAGTGATTATAAATCATGAGTAATCAATTCGATTGATAAGAAGTTGAAGAAGGAATGGGAATTGATTAATTGGACTTAAAACACAAATCCTACTTGGAGTAGGATTCCTAGAGTCCTAATTGGATTAGGACTGGAAATCCTATTTGGAGTAGGACTGGGATTCCTACTTGGAGTAGGATTCCTACAATCCTAATTAGATTAGGATTTTGAATTCATCTTTGGATTCCTACTTAGAATAGGATTCCTAGAAATTCTAATTGGATTAGGACTTCGGATTCAATTACAGTCCTAATTGGATTAGGACTAAAATTAAAAATGTTCTAATTTGGATTAGGATTTCTTAAGTCACAATTAATTATTAATCTAATAAATCAATAAGACTCCTAATTGGATTAGGATTGAAGAGTTCAATTGAGTCAAAATTGATTTAAGTTCTAATTGGATTAGGACTTACCTAGATTGGATCCAAATTGGTTCACCCTTGGGCTAAGCCTAATTGGATTTGGGCTTGACCACATTAGGGCATTCCAAACCCTACTAAATGTGGATTAGGATTTACCAAGAGGGAGGGGCGCAAGCCCCTCCTCTTTTTGCTTCCTTGGTGCGGCATGAAGAGAGGGGGCCGGCGCCCCCTCTTAGGAAACTAGTCTAGGGCTCCTAAGTTGTAGGAGCCCTAGATGCTTTATAAAGAGGTGAAAAGGGGGCTGACGCCCTAAGCATTGATCTCCTCTCCTCCCAGCCGTAGCCACCCTCTCCCCTCTCCTTGTTTCATCTGCAAGCAAGAAGAAAAGAAGAAGAAGCCTTGGCGGCCTCCTCCCCCTCCCTTCCTTCATCCAACACAGGGAAAAGAAAGGCTGCAGTAAGGGCTTTGGTTCTTCTTCAAGATCCCTCCTTCTTCTTCCTCCTCTCAAGCACAATCAAGGGTTGATTGAAAGAGAGGAAATCAGCCATCAAAAGAAGTCTTTGCAAGAGAGCTAGCACCTCGGGAAGACAAGAGAGCTTTGATCGGATCACTGCTTCGTGTGGATACCCGTAGAGGCCGGACGTGTGAACGGCTTCATACGAACCTTCATCCTAAAACCACGAACTCCAGTTTGCGGTGATCATCTACCCGCACAAGGTGAAGATCTGATCTTCCTAAAGTTATTAAAAGTTTTTAATCCTTACCTAACTACGAACGGTTATCAAACGACGTTCATGCGATGAACGTCGATCCCGCACATGCCCCTTCCGCTGCCATCTGATTTTGTTTTGAAATATCAGCGGCATGGGCGGGTTCTAACAGTGGTATCAGAGCTTAGGCTTCGTAGATTAAGGTAAGAATTAATTATCTAAAGGCTTATTAGATCTGAAAATTGAATGATCATGCATGTTGAAAATTTCTGCATGCAGATTTTTTAGGGTTGCTGAATTTTTGCATGCTGATTTTTATGTGATAAGATGATGATTCTAATTGCATTGTTAATGAGATTACAAAGTTTAGAATCATGATTAGCATGATCAGCAACCTATGTCATAACATAATCAATTAATTCTCAGATCTAAAAATTATAATTGTTGCATATGGTGATGATCATAGGATTCAAACCCTTTTGGTATCGAATGTAATGACCTGCGATGTGATCTGTAATGTCATGTAATTTTTCAGATGCTTGCATGCATCTTATTTAATGTTTCAAGAGGCCTGCGTGCCCCCTAAAAGGGAGATGTAATTTATTTTCATTTTTATTTTATATCTGGTTGTATTTCTGTGATGTGATGTACGTCAACGATCAAGTCGAAGATGATGCATGAGATGAGCAGGGGTCTAAGCGGTTGATGGCGATTGGATCAAGAGTTGGTCATGGATCGAATCAAGGAGGCTTGGAACCAATTCAAGAGTTGAAGACCAGTTGATCGATTGACGTGCATGTGCTTGTAATACGACCTAAATAGAATCCATGATCATCACCTATTTAAAGTTTAGCTTTAATTATTGCTGCGATTATAACTGCCTGCAATGTGCCGTTTGCATGTGATGTGAATGAGAGTCGGGTAGATAGGTTTACATGTGATGTAGCAAACCCAATTGAGATCTAAATTAAAACCTTCTCAATCAAGTCGAGAGTGAACCGACATGAGCAAGTCATATTAGATTAATTGATCTAATTGGTGTCTAGGAAAGCATGAAAGGTGGTTACTTAATTAGGACCTTACTCTCTGAGTAAGGGGAGCCTCCCGCCTGCTTACCTAGCCAATTGTTCGATTACCTCTTATGAAGAGCTCAAGTTGCAAACACTAAGACCTGATTAACCAATATTAAGTCAATAGGTCTTCCACTGTAGTAGAGCTGCTAAGGTCTTTCTGATTTTGATTTGTCTCGGCTGGACACAGTGGGCAAGTTGCATCGGAGGGCTGGACCTCTCTATAGACATGAGATGTTGTAGGGTAAAGGTGGGGTTGGGCACCAATAACTGTTAGGTGAGGACCCAATGACGACTTTATTCCTACGGTTATACGGTGGGTCTGACTTAACTAAGAAATGGGACCAATAACTGTTAGGTGAGGTTTTCATGGCTTAGAGACCAAGTTACACTGCAACATGCTTGAGAAGCATTGTACAAGAGTTGTGCATTCATCAATTTATGTGTCACCAATAACTGTTAGGTGAGGTGGCATGTAAATTGGTGGGACCGCAGTACCCACTAGAAACCCTAGTCGTGTGGGATTTCCGTTTCCCTACTAGGGGAGTGTGAGGGATTCGAGAAAATAGTGGGAGTTACATTTGTTCTAAAAGACCTTAGAACAGATTAGGATCAAGTACAAAAGTCTAACTAGAATCTTTACTCTCTGCAGATCATAATGTCAGCCTCAAACCCTTTGACCCGTATTCTTGAGACCAACCGATTGACCGGTACCAATTACAGAGACTGGCTTAGGAATCTCAAAATTGTTCTGAGTTGCGAGAAAATAGGCTATGTGCTCGACAATGACATCCCCGCATTACCAGCACGTCCGACCGCTGATCAGCGTACGACGCATGAGAAGTGGACAGATGATGACACTAGGGTCAAGTGCTATATCATGGCATCCATGTCCAATGAACTACAATGCCAGCATGAAAATATGAAGACTGCTAGGGACATACTGGCACACCTGCAAGAGTTGTATGGTGAGCAGAATCGCACAGCTCGTTTTGAAGTGTCCAAGAGGCTCTTCAAAGCAAAGATGCGCGAGGGGCAGTCCGTCCATGATCACAGTCTGACTATGATCAAGGACCTAGAGGAGCTTGAGAAGCTCGGTATGAACATGCACAAGGAATTGCAAGTTGATCTGATCCTTCAATTCCTTCCTAATTCATTTGGTCAGTTTATAGTAAACTACCATATGAATAAGATTGAATGCACTAAGGAAAGTAGAAGGCTGGCGGAAGGTGCAGTACCATGCAGGGTCTAAAGGAAAGTAGAAGGCTGGCGGAAGGTGCAGTAACCCTTCGGGTTGGCAACGGGGCAAAAGTTGCTGCTGTGGCTGTGGGCACCTACCATCTGCGACTACCGTCTGGTTTTAGTTTATTACTTAGAAACTGCTATTATGTACCTGTTGCTAGCAGAAATTTGATTTCTGTTTCATGTCTAGCACAGCAAGGTCATATTTTTACATTTGACAAAGACTGCTGTTCTATTTATTTAAGAAATAAAATAGTCGCACATGGTTTTATGATTGACAATCTCTATCATTTGCATATGGATGTATCTATAAATGTGTCTGAGCAAGAAGAGAGTGCCAAAGGATCCAAAAGATCCAGGAATGAGATAAACCAAAAGTATTTGTGGCACCTTAGGCTTGGCCATATTGGAGAGGACAGAATGAACAAAATGGATAAAGATGGGCTTCTCGGCTCATTGACTTCCGAGTCATATCCAGTTTGCGAATCCTGTCTTCAAGGAAAAATGGCTAAATTGCCCTTTGTAGGACATGGGGAGAGGACCACTAAAATACTTACCCTAGTACATACAGATGTATGTGGCCCATTCGATGTGCTAGCCAGGGGACGTTATTCGTACTTCATTACCTTTACCGATGATTATTCACGGTATGGGTATGTGTATCTTATGAGACACAAATCTAAATCTTTTGAAAAGTTCAAAGAATTCAGAAATGAAGTAGAAAAACAAACTGGAAAATCCCTTAAGGCTCTTCGATCAGATCGAGGAGGAGAATACCTTAGTGGAGAATTCCGGGACTATCTCAAGGACAATGGCATAGTCTCACAATGGACACCTCCTGGTACACCTCAACTCAACGGGGTGTCAGAGAGGAGGAATCGGACCCTATTGGATATGGTCAGGTCCATGATGAGCTTTACTGATCTACCGATGTTTCTTTGGGGAGATGCCTTACTTGCCTGTTGGGAACCCGCCCATGCCGCTGATATTTCAAAAAAAATTCAGATGGCAGCGGAATCGGCATAAGCGGGATCGACGTTCATCGCATGAACGTTGTTTCATGAACCGTTCGTAGTTAGATAAGAATTAAAACTTTTAAATGCATTTAGAAGATCAGATCTTCACCTTGTGCGGGTAGATGATCACCGCAAACTGAAGTTCGTAGTCTAGGATGAAGGTTCGCTTGAAGCCGTTCAAGTGCCCGGCCTCTACGGGTATCCACACGAAGCAGTGATCCGATCAAAGCTCTCTTGTCTTTCCGGGGTGCTAGCTCCCTTGCAAAGACTTCTTTTTGATGGCTGATTTCCTCTCTTTCAATCAACCCTTGATTGTGCTTGAGAGGAGGAAGAAGAAGGATGAAGAAGAGGAAGAAGAACGAAGCCCCTTGCAGCCTTTCTTTTTCTCCCTGCGTTGGAGCCAAGGAAGAAGACCAAGAGGAGGGAGACGCCTCCTCTTCTTTTTCCCTTTGCTGATGGTGGCTGAACCAAGGAAGGGAGAGGGGTGGCCACGGCTTGGAAGAGGAGAGGGAGAGCTCATCTAGGGCGCCGGCCCACTTTGCCCCTTTTTATAACCATCTAGGGCTCCTACAATCTAGGAGCCCTAGAGTAATTACCTTTCTCTTCTCCCTTCTCCACATGGAAAAGGGAGGGGCATATTCCCCTCCTCATGGTTAACCCTAATCCACATTAGGTAGGGTTTGAAATGCCCTAATGTGGTCAAGCCCTAATCCAATTAGGCTTAGCCCAAGGGTGAACCAATTAGGATCCAATCTAGGTAAGTCCTAATCCAATTAGAACTTAAATCAATTTTGACTCAATTGAACTCTTCAATCCTAATCCAATTAGGAGTCTTATTGATTCATTAGATTAATAATTAATTGTGACTTAAGAAACCCTAATCCAAATTAGAACATATTTAATTTTAGTCCTAATCCAATTAGGACTCTATTTGAATCCGAAGTCCTAATCCGATTAGGACTCTAGGAATCCTACTCCAAGTAGGAATCCAATTTTGATTCAAAACTCCTAATCTCATTAGGATTGCAGGAATCCTATTCCAAGTAGGAATCCCAGTCCTACTCCAACTAGGATTCCCAGTCCTAATCCAATTAGGACTCTAGAAATCCTACCCGAAGTAGGACTCTTGTTTTAAGTCCAATTAATTAATTTCCTTTGTTCCTTCTTCAACTTCTTATCAATCAAATTGATTACTTGTGATTCATAATCACTTTTCAACCATCGGATCGGTCAATACTTCTAGTGTGTGTGACCCCATAGGTTCTACTCTGACTGGTAGTGAGATATATTATGATCTCTATCACAATATCATTGAAAACTCCTTTCAATGGGTTGGAACGATTCCAACTCAACTCATTAGGGTTTATCGATCATCAAGATAATTCCTATGAGTCCCACCATCCACCAGTGACACCTAGCAGCATGTAGTGGCTACCCAGTAGAATAGAAAGATGAACCTCTAGGTGCAGTTAACGTGTGATACAGTCCTACTATCGTGGATCCCTACAGGACGGAGGTCATGGACAACTCGTCAAACCCCATCGTCTGTCATATGTCAAGATTTATTTGACTTGAGTTTGATAGTTGAAAACTCTTTTTTCACTTTATATTACTGCCCTGGCCAAGGTCTTAGAACTCAGTCTAACAAATCACATAGGATCACTCCTCTTCTATCAAGGTCGATAGATTCCTTATAGGTGCATACCCTACTCCTACAGTGAACTTAATGCAGCCAATCTACACTGCATGGACCCATATGGCTAGAGACCATGTATGTGTGCAGTCAAACTACAATAACCTCACTGTGAGTAGCCGAAGCACCGCAGGTCAAAGGACCAGTCACACTACTGCAACATCAAGCAAGTCACTGACGAGTGGATAGACATCCAAGTGACTTCTTGTCTTAGTCACGCTCAGTATCCTTGTTCTCTAACAAGCACCTGCACTATCACTTCAGTGTCCCTACACTGTGGACTCAAGTCTCGTCCATCTAGAAGGAAAGTGATATGTGCACTGATCGGATCGATCACCGTCCTCGTGATGATTCATTGATCAGGAGCATTTTAGAAATTAATCACCAATGATACATGGCTCAAATTCTCAACTCTTGAGAATATGTATCATCATCTTATTAATTTCTTGGACGATTCATAGACACATAAATAATATGAATGAAAAAGATGCCTTTTATTTATTCAATAATAAACAGTCAAGTACAAAATTATGTCCCTAGAATCAACAATGTGTCAGCCAAATTGGCTTCTAGGGCATACATCTAACAATCTCCCACTTGCACTAAAGCCAATTGGTCATATATCTTAGGCCCATCTTCTCAAGGTGGGCTTCAGTCTTTTGCTGACTCAGCTGCTTAGTGAACGGGTCCGCCACGTTATCCGCGAAGTCTACTCTCTGCACCTTTACATATTTCTTCTCAACATAGTCGCGTATGAGATGGAAGCGCCGCTCTATATGCTTAGACTTCTGATGAGACCTTGGCTCCTTAGCAAGGGCTATGGCGCCATTATTATCGCAGTAGAGTGTTATGGCATCTGATGTCATCACGTCCAACTCTGCAATGAATTTCTTGAACCGGAAGCCTTCCTTAGCAGCTTCAGAGGCGGCGATGTATTCAGCTTCCATAGTAGAATCAGCAATGATCGGTTGTTTAGAACTCTTCCAATTTACCGTGCCACCATTGCACAAGAACACATATCCAGATGTTGACTTCCTGTCATCAACATCAGTCATGAAGTCTGAATCTGTGTACCCTTCTACCTTTAACTCTGATGATCCTCCAAAAACCAAGAATAAATCTTTAGTTCTTCTCAAGTACTTAAGAATATTCTTCACAGCTGTCCAGTGTTCTTCACCTGGATTCGACTGATATCTGCTTGTGACACTCACAGCAAGAGCTATATCAGGTCATGTACACAGCATGGCATACATGAGGCTTCCTATTGCCGATGCATAGGGAATCTTGCTCATGCGTTGAATCTCTTCGGATGTGTTGGGGCACATCTTCTTGGAGAGATGAATTCCATGCCTAAGGGGTAAGAGACCCCTCTTGGAGTTTTCCATGCTGAACCTCTTCAGCACCTCCTCTATGTACATTTTCTGTGAAAGGCCAAGCATCCTTTTAGATCTATCTCTATAGACCTTTATTCCCAAAATATAGGATGCTTTCCCAAGGTCTTTCATGGAGAATTCTTTTGACAACCAGACCTTGACCGAGGTTAGCATGGGAATATCATTCCCAATCAGGAGAATGTCATCTACGTACAGTACGAGAAATACGACAGCGCTCCCACTAACCTTTTTGTAAACACACGGTTCCTCTTCATTTTTGATGAAATCAAACATTTTGATTGCGTCATCGAAACGAGTGTTCCAACTCCGAGATGCTTGCTTTAGTCCATAGATGGACCTTTGCAGCTTGCAGACCTTGTGATCTCCATCACTGGAAGTGAAACCCAAAGGCTGTTCCATATAGATGTCTTCATTAAGATATCCATTCAGGAAAGCAGTTTTCACATCCATCTGCCAGATTTCATAATCATGAAATGCTGCAATGGCAAGCAGTGTTCGGATGGATTTCAGCATGGCTACAGGTGAAAAGGTCTCCTGATAGTCAATGCCTTCGCGCTGACTATACCCTTTCGCCACAAGCCTTGCCTTATAGGTCTCTACCTCTCCATCCGAACCTATTTTCCTTTTGTAGATCCATTTACATCCAATAGGTACAATACCTTCTGGTGGATCTACTAAGGTCCAGACTTGGTTGGAATGCATGGAGTCTAACTCTGACTTCATGGCTTCCAGCCATTTCTCGGAATCGATATCAGATATCGCCTCATCGTAGGTTTTGGGATCTTGTGTATGATCCCTATCTCCCACTAGGAACATTTTCTCGGTATCCTCTTCTAGTATACCTAAGTATCTATCGGGAGGATGGAAGATCCTACTAGATCTATGAGGTGGTCGAGGGACATCGTGTACTGGCTCTGTATGAATGGGTTCGATAGGATCATGACTCGTTGCTTTTCAGAGACTTTCTCTTCAAGCTCAATTTTCCTCCCACTGCCTCTATCAAGGATAAACTGATTTTCCAAGAAGATGGCATGACAGCTCACAAACACATTGTGATCCTCTGAGACGTAAAAATTGTATCCTAATGACTCTTTAGGATATCCTATAAAACGAGCACTTATGGTCCTAGCCTCTAACTTGTCCGCCTGTAGTCTCTTGACGTGGGCCGGACATCCCCAAATCTTGAGATGACCCAGACTTGGTTTCTTACCATGCCATATCTCATACGGTGTGGTAGGAACGGATTTAGAGGAAACTCTATTCAATAAATAAATCGCTGTGAGTAAGGCATCTCCCCAAAGGAACATAGGTAAATCAGTGAAGCTCATCATGGACCTGACCATATCCAATAGGGTCCGATTCCTCCTCTCTGACACTCCGTTGAGTTGAGGTGTACCCGGAGGTGTCCATTGTGAGACTATGCCGTTTTCTTTGAGATAGTCCCGGAATTCCCCACTAAGGTATTCTCCTCCTCGATCTGATCGAAGAGCCTTAAGAGGTTTTCCAGTTTGTTTTTCTACTTCATTCTTGAACTCTTTGAACTTTTCAAAAGATTCAGACTTGTGTCTCATAAGATACACATACCCATACCGTGAATAATCATCGGTAAAGGTAATGAAGTAAGAATAACGTCCCCTGGCTAGCACATCGAATGGGCCACATACATCTGTATGTACTAGGATAAGTATTTCAGTGGTCCTCTCCCCATGTCCTACAAAGGGCAGTCTAGCCATTTTTTCTTGAAGACAGGACTCGCAAACTGGATATGACTCGGAAGTCAATGAGCCTAAAAGCCCATCTTTATCCATTTTGTTCATTCTGTCTTCTCCAATATGGCCAAGCCTAAGGTGCCACAAATATCTTTGGTTTATCTCATCTCTGGATCTTTTGGATCCTTTGGCACTCACTTCTTGCTCGGTAACATTCACAGATACATCCATATGTAAATGATAGAGACTGTCGATCATGAAACCACGTGCGACTATTTTATTTCATAAATAAATAGAACAGCAGTCTTTGTTAAATGTAAAAACATGACCTTCCTGTGCTAGACATGAAACAGAAATCAAATTTCTGCTAGCAGCAGGTACATAATAGCAGTCTCTAAGTAATAAACTAAATCCAGACGGTAGTCGCAGATGGTAGGTGCCCACAGCCACAGCAGCAAATTTGCCCCGTTGCCAACCCGAAGGGTTACCGCACCTTCCGCCAGCCTTCTACTTTCCTTTAGACCCTGCATGGTAGTGCACAAATGAGCACTAGAACCAGAATCTATAACCCAACTAGAAGTAGAAGAAACCGTTATAGATTAGTTTCAATTATGAGCAAGTCTATACCTTCTGAAGGTGTGTCACCTTTCTTGTTCTTCAGGCTCTCGAGGTATGAAGGACAGTTTCTCTTCCAGTGGCCTTCGACATTGCAGTGGAAACATTTTCCTTTGTCGTTAGCCTTTTTCTTTTGAACTTCCTTCTTTGGCTTCTTGTCTTTCTTCTGCTTCTTAGCAGGCTTCTTTTTCTTCCAAGTAGACTTTCTCTTGGAACCAGAAGTCAACTCAGCAGCAAGGACATTGCCCCTTGAACCTTTCAAGGCTCCCTCAGCAGTTACCAACATGTTGATTAGTTCAGTCTTAGTGCATTCAATCTTATTTATGTGGTAGTTTACTATAAACTGACCAAATGAATCAGGAAGTGACTGTAGGATCAAATCCACTTGTAATTCCTTGTGCATGTCCATTCCGAACTTCTCAAGCTCCTCTAGGTCCTTGATCATGGTCAGACCGTGATCATGGACAGACTGCCTCTCGCGCATCTTCGCTTTGAAAAGCCTCTTGGACACTTCAAAACGAGCTGTGCGACTCTGCTCACCATACAACTCTTGCAGGTGTGCCAGTATGTCCCTAGCAGTCTTCATATTTTCATGCTGGTAATGGAGTTCATTAGACATGGATGCCATCATATAGCATTTTACTCTAATGTCATCATCCAACCACTTTTTATGCATCTCACGATGAACATCAGTAGGACGTGGTGGTAGTGTGGGGATATCTGAATCGAGTATGTAGCCTATTTTCTCACAGTCCAAAACAATTTTGAGATTTCTAAACCAGTCTTTGTAATTGGTTCCGGTCAGTCGGTTGGTCTCAAGAATATGGGTCAAAGGGTTTGAAGCTGACATTGTATCTGCAGAGAGTAAAGATTCTAGTTAGACTTTTGTACTTGATCCTAATCTGTTCTAAGGTCTTTTAGAACAAATGTAACTCCCACTATTTTCTCGAATCCCTCACACTCCCCTGGTAGGAAAACGGAAATCCCACACGACTAGGGTTTCTAGTGGGTACTGCGGTCCCACCGATTTACATGCCACCTCACCTAACAGTTATTGGTGACACATAGATGGATGAGTATACAACTCTTGTACAATGCTTCTCAAGCATGGTGCAGTGTAACTTGGTCTCTAAGCCATGAAGACCTCACTTAACAGTTATTGGTCCCATTTCTTAGTTAAGTCAGACCCACCGTATAACCGTAGGAATAAAGTCGTCATTGGGTCCTCACCTAACAGTTATTGGTGCCCAACCCCACCTTTATCCTACAACATCTCATGTCTATAGAGAGGTCCAGCCCCCCGATGCAACTTGACCACTGTGTCCAGCCGAGACAAATCAACATCAGAAAGGCCTTAGCAGCTCTACTACAGTGGAAGACCTATTGACTTAATATTGGTTAATCAGGTCTTAGTGTTTGCAACTTGAGCTCTTCATAAGAGGTAATCGAACAATTGGCCAGGTAAGCAGGTGGGAGGCTCCCCTTACTCAGAGAGTAAGGTCCTAATTAAGTAACCACCTTTCATGCTTTCCTAGACACCAATTAGATCAATTAATCTAATATGACTTGCTCATGTCGGTTCACTCTCGACTTGATTGAGAAGGTTTTAATTTAGGTCTCAATTGGGTTTGCTACATCATATGTAAACCTATCTACCCGACTCACATTCACATCACATGCAAACGGCGCATTGCAGGCATTCATAATCGCAGCAATAATTAAAGTTAAACTTTAAATAGGTGATGATCATGGATTCTAATTAGGTCGTGTTGCTGGTGGTCCAAACCGAGAACGAACCGAGAACGATTGACACGACGGTGTGAACGGGGTTCCGCCTGAGTTGTCTTGGTTGGTGCTGGTTGCGCTCCACCTTCCGCCAAGGAACCTGCAAACAAGCCTTGCACCACCACCAGGGTGGTGATGGCCCTCCGACGGTCAAGTCAGAGGAGATTGGAGGAGGAGAGATGATAATCACAAGTGGGAGAGAGTGCTCTGGGAGGTATTGCTTACCCCCCCTTCTCCCCCCAGCCGCATATATACCTGGCTGGGAGGTCTCTCAGGGGGGTTTGTCGTCGTGGGGCACGATAGAATGGCCACTGACATGGCCGTTACGGGGCATCGTGGAGCAGCGCCGGGTACGGTCATGGCAGGGCGTAGTGGAGCTCCGCTTTGTACGGTCGATACAGGAGATCGTGGGCAGCATCGGGTACAGCCGTTGCAGGGAGTAGTGGAGCAGGAGGCCGCGGCGTGCCTCTGGAGAATAGCCTGTCGTTATCAAAAGATCTCCGACTCGGGGTCGGAATGCTGGATCATAGGGCAGCCGACCCAGGGTCGGGCTGCGGAGCCGAGGAGGTCCGACTCGGGGTCGGAGTGCTGGATCATAGGGCAGCCGACCCGGGGTCGGGCTGCGGAGCCGAGGAGGTCCGACTCGGGGTCGGAGTGCTGGATCATAGGGCAGCCGTAGCTTTCCTGGATACGCGTGCCGATCACGTGGGGCATGGCGGCTCAATTCCCCCATAACAGTAGCCCCCCGCTTCCGAGCCTGGAACCAGAAGGGGAACAGGTGAAGGGAGTGATGTTTCGAGATTGCCGCCATCCTTCGGAGAGGCGCGCGCGCTTCAAGCTTCCCGCCTTCTTTATGGCGTATGGCGGTTGCTGCTGACCTGGCAACCTGAAGATTTCGGCGGACATCCTTCCTTAATGGTGTCGATTCGCCTTTGCAAGCTGACCTCTTGTACCTTTCATTGTCTTTTTTATTTTTGTATGTCGGCGTTTTGCCCAATTGTATGGGCCTCGGCCCTGAAAATTAATGCACGTCGAATATTTCTTCATCTCGCCCTCGTCCTCTTTTTTTTTTTTTAGCTCTTGGTTGCTTCTTGCTGACTTTTGATTCCCGAAGTTCTTCCGGCACTAGGCCAGGCATCCGAGGGTTAAACCTCAGGAAACTCTTCCGGCGCTAAGCCAGGCATCCGAGGGTTAGGCCTCAGGAAATTCTTCCGGCGCTAAGCCAGGCATCCGAGGGTTAGGCCTCAGGAAATTCTTCCGGCGCTAAGCCAGGCATCCGAGGGTTAGGCCTCAGGAAACTCTTCCGGCGCTGAGCCAGGCATCCGAGGGTTAGGCCTCAGGAAACTCTTCCGGCGCTAGGCCAGGCATCCGAGGGTTAGGCCTCAAGAAACTCTTCCGGCGCTAAGCCAGGCATCTGAGGGTTAGGCCTCAGGAAATTCTTCCGGCGCTAAGCCAGGCATCCGAGGGTTAGGCCTCAGGAAACTCTTCCGGCGCTGAGCCAGGCATCCGAGGGTTAGGCCTCAGGAAATTCTTCCGGCGCTAAGCCAGGCATCCGAGGGTTAGGCCTCAGGAAACTCTTCCGGCGCTGAGCCAGGCATCCGAGGGTTAGGCCTCAGGAAATTCTTCCGGCGCTAGGCCAGGCATCCGAGGGTTAGGCCTCAGGAAACTCTTCCGGCGCTAAGCCAGGCATCTGAGGGTTAGGCCTCAGGAAATTCTTCCGGCGCTAAGCCAGGCATCCGAGGGTTAGGCCTCAGGAAATTCTTCCGCTCGCTGGTCGGCCAAGGCTGGCGCAAGCCGAAGCGACCGGTCGGGGCTTCCGGCTAGTCTGCTCCCGGGATGATCATCGGGTTAGCCAGGCATCTGAGGGTTGTCAAGCCTCAGGGAAATTCCGCTCGTTGGTCGGCCAAGGCTGGCGCAAGCCGAGGCGACCGGTCGGGGCTTCCGGCTAGTCTGCTCCCGGGATGATCATCGGGTTAGCCAGGCATCTGAGGTTTGTCAAGCCTCAGGGAAATTCCGCTCGTTGGTCGGCCAAGGCTGGCGCAAGCCGAGGCGACCGGTCGGGGCTTCCGGCTAGTCTGCTCCCGGGATGATCATCGGGTTAGCCAGGCATCTGAGGGTTGTCAAGCCTCAGGGAAATTCCGCTCGTTGGTCGGCCAAGGCTGGCGCAAGCCGAGGCGACCGGTCGGGGCTTCCGGCTAGTCTGCTCCCGGGATGATCATCGGGTTAGCCAGGCATCCGAGGGCCGAGCCTCGGGAGATTCCACTCGTTGGTCGGCCAAGGCTGGCGCAAGCCGAGGCGACCGGTCGGGGCTTCCGGCTAGTCTGCTCCCGGGATGATCATCGGGTTAGCCAGGCATCTGAGGGTTGTCAAGCCTCAGGGAAATTCCGCTCGTTGGTCGGCCAAGGCTGGCGCAAGCCGAGGCGACCGGTCGGGGCTTCCGGCTAGTCTGCTCCCGGGATGATCATCGGGTTAGCCAGGCATCTGAGGGTTGTCAAGCCTCAGGGAAATTCCGCTCGTTGGTCGGCCAAGGCTGGCGCAAGCCGAGGCGACCGGTCGGGGCTTCCGGCTAGTCTGCTCCCGGGATGATCATCGGGTTAGCCAGGCATCTGAGGGTTGTCAAGCCTCAGGGAAATTCCGCTCGTTGGTCGGCCAAGGCTGGCGCAAGCCGAGGCGACCGGTCGGGGCTTCCGGCTAGTCTGCTCCCGGGATGATCATCGGGTTAGCCAGGCATCCGAGGGCCGAGCCTCGGGTCATTCCACTCGTTGGTCGGCCACTTGTCGCTCGCCGCCCATCGGGGTTTCTCTGTGCCCAGCCGCGACCGTGTTTCTCCTCTCCTCCAAGCGTTGCCTGGGGGGAACACGAGAAGGGTATTAAACGCTAATTAATGCGTTACCTGGGAAATCGGATCGCCAGTTGCCGCTGGTGAGGAGTGTTAGTTGAGCGGCCGCGATACGCGGGTTCTTCGAGGAGGATGCGGCCTGGGCGCGAGCGGAGACACGTGGACCTAGGGGTATACGTCACCCGGATCGTCCTGCACAAAGAATGCGATTTAAGGAGAATGACGCTTAGGAAATCGCGGGGAGATACGCCTCGGGAGCCGGAACGGCTCCGGATTCAGTGCGCCTGCATTTATTGGAGCCACCCGTATCGGAACTACCAGGGGGCCGCAGCTTGGCTATAAATACAGGTGCAGGTACGATGGAATTTGCTAAGCCGGAGCTGCAGGTTGCCATGGATCGCGGACCTCCTCCTTGGCATATGACTGAGAGACTCCTGTCGAAGGAAAGGGGAGGCGCTCCCCTTACAACTTCAGCCAACTAGCCGTTTCATCTGGGATCAACAAGGAGGGTCTCCCCGGCGGAACTCCGCTCTAGGCGTTTCATCCGGGATCACATCTCCCCTCCTTGAAGTTCAGCCTCCCGGTTGAGCTCTGCGCCGGACGCTCAATCCGGGACCGCGCCTCCATATACTCTTCCCCCTCGAATCCCTTCTCTTTCCTACCACTGGGGAAGATGGGAATATCCTTTGGAGGCGGCGTTCCCCTGGGGGCAGCGGGAGCTTCTTCTGCGGCGGCTCCTCCTCTTTTTGGTGAGGTGCTGGATGGCGCCTCCGGTTAGAAGCACCCACTTCTGGTGGGACTGCAGCCGCCCTGGGTTGAGGGTTTGGGTCCCCACCTCTTCTTTACTTTCTTTACTCCCTAATTTCCCTCTGGGAATTCCTTGTAATCACACGAGCACGCCACTGTAACCAGAAATTATTGAAATGAAAAGTATTGCACCTTTTTAAATTGTCTTTCTGGCCTTGTTGTTCTACTGGTAATACATCCGCAGGTTAGCGGAATTCCAGCCCCTTGGAATTTCTCGGCCATCTAGGGCTTCCAACTGGTAGGAGCCAGGTCGGTTTACCCAACGAACTTTATACGGGCCTTCCCAATTTGGCGCTAGCTTCCCACCTTCCGTAGGTTGAGATGCCTTAGCTCGCCTCAGCACCAGATCTCCAATTCTGAAAAGCTTCGGTCGGACTTTGGAGTTGTAATATCGGGCCACCCTCTGCTGATACATTGCCATCCGTACCTGAGCCATTTCCCTTGCCTCTTCCAAGAGATCCAAGTTCCCTCGGAGTTGCTCTGAATTGGCCTCGGGTCGGTGCGCGGCCACCCGAGGCGAGGGGAGTCCGAGCTCCACGGGGGCAACGGCTTCCGTGCCATAGGTTAGGCTGAAAGGCGTCTCTCCAGTAGGAGTCCGTTGTGTGGTCCGATACGCCCAAAGGACATTCTCGAGTTCCTCGACCCAAGCTTGCCCCGTCCGGCCGATCCGCGCTTTGATACCTTGGAGGATTGTCCGATTTGTGACCTCGGCCTCGCCGTTGGTTTGGGGATGCGACACGGATGTGAACCGATGCTCGATCCCGAATTCCTCGCAGAAGTCCCGGAAGTGCTTGTTATCAAACTGTCGACCGTTATCCGAGATGAGGACCCGAGGTACTCCAAATCGGACAATGATGTTCTTCTTCACGAACTTCCGGACTTGTGCCTCCGTGATGGTGGCCAGTGGCTCTGCCTCCACCCACTTGGTGAAGTAGTCGATGGCGACAATCAAAAATTTCCGCTGGGCCGAAGCGACGGGGAATGGTCCGAGGATATCCATTCCCCATTGTGCGAAGGGCCAGGGCGCGGTGATTGGCGCCAAGGGGACAGAGGGGACTCTCTGGACGTTGGCGTGGCACTGGCAGGCGTCGCATTTCCGCACGTGGTCCTTCGAGTCCTCCATCAAGGTCGGCCAATAGTAGCCTTGCCTCATGATCTTATGCGCCAAGGACCTAGCCCCCAAGTGCGATCCGCAGATGCCTTCGTGGACTTCGCCGAGGGCGTAGGCCGCTTCCGCGGGGCGGAGGCACCTTAAGAGGGGGGCGGTAAACGAGGTCCGATACAGCCTCCCTTCATAAAGTACGTAATGGGCGGACTTCTTTACAAGCCGCCGGGCCTGATCTTCGTCTTCAGGGAGGATTCCTTCGGCGAGGTAGGCGACGAGCGGGTCCATCCAAGACGGCTCCGGATCAATTGCCATCACCGCTCCAGCCCCGTCAATGCTCGGGGCATCCAGGGTCTCCAGGTAGATTGCCCTCGACAAGTTGTGCGCGTCTGCGTCCACTAGGCGGGACAACCTGTCGGCCCTGGCATTTTCGCTCCTCGGGACCTGCTGAATGTCAACACTGCCGAGGTCGGGAATGAGTGTTTGCACCTTCCGGACGTAGCTCTGCATGGTCGGGCTCCGCGCCTCGAACTCCCCTCGAACCTGCCCGACCACCAGCTGGGAGTCGGTGAAGACTTTCAGACGCCGGATGCCGAGCTCCTTGGCGAGTTTGAGTCCCGCGACTAGGGCCTCGTACTCCGCCTCATTGTTGGTCACTGGAAATCCGAACCTCAAGGCATACTCGGCTATCACTCCATCGGGATTGGTGAGGACCAGCCCAGCCCCTCCACCTTCAGGGTTCGACGACCCGTCAATGTGGAGCGTCCAGATCGGGAGATCGAGGCTGGGTGTCTCCGGCGGCTTAGGTTCCGCCTCCTGCACAGTGCACTCAGCGAGAAAGTCCGCGAGTACCTGGGCCTTGATGGCTGGTCGGGGCTGGTAGCGGATGTCGAACTCACCAAGTTCTACTGCCCACTTCACCAGCCGTCCCGCATTCTCTGGATTGCTGAGAATCTGCCGCAGTGGTTGATCGGTCAAAAGGGTGACAGAATGAGCCTGGAAATAGGGGCGAAGCCTCCTGGTCGCAGTCAGCAGCGCGAAGGCGATCTTCTCAGCCTTCGTGTACCGCGTCTCGGCATCCCGGAGGACTCGGCTGATGTAGTATACAGGCTTCTGAAGTCTTGCCTCTTCCCGAACCAGTACTGCGCTGACTGCGGTTGGGGAGACCGCCAGGTAAAGGTAGAGCATCTCCCCCTCTTGCGGCTTGGACAGCAGGGGAGGAGACGCCATGTACTCCTTGAGCTGGTCGAACGCCGCATGGCATTCGGCCGTCCAGAGGAAGTCTTTTGGGCGCTTCAACACCTTGAAGAATGGTTGGCAGCGTTCGGCCGACTTTGCCACAAATCGTCCGAGCGCGGCGACCCTTCCAGCGAGCTCCTGAACCTCCTTCACTTTGGTCGGAGGGGACATATCTTGGATGGCTTTGATCTTGTCCGGGTTGGCCTCGATCCCGCGCTGGTTGACAATGAAACCGAGGAACCTCCCGGCCGAAGCACCAAAAGCGCACTTTGCTGGGTTTAGCTTCATGCGAAACTTTCGCAAGGTGGTGAAAGTCTCCTCCAGATCTGCAATGTGCTGGTCTGCATGGCGGCTTTTTACCAGCATATCGTCCACGTACACCTCCATATTCCGGCCGATCTGCTTCTTGAAGATTTTATTGACGAGGCGCTGGTAAGTGGCGCCAGCGTTCTTCAGACCGAAGGGCATTACCTTGTAACAGTACAGCCCCCGGTCTGTTATGAAGGCAGTTTTCTCCTCGTCCTGTGGAGCCATCATTATTTGGTTGTAGCCGGAGAAGGCGTCCATAAAAGACAGTAGCTGATATCCGGAAGTCGCGTCGACCAGTTGGTCTATCCGTGGAAGCGGAAAGCTATCCTTGGGGCACGCCTTGTTCAGGTCGGTGTAGTCGACGCACATCCTCCACTTCCCGCTCGCCTTCCGGACAAGTACGACGTTTGCCAGCCACTCGGGGTAGCTCACCTCTCTTATGAAACCTGCCTCCAAGAGTTTGTCTACCTCCTGGTCGACCACCCGGATCCGATCCGGGGCACAGTGTCTCTTCTTTTGCTTTACTGGTCGGTGGGTCGGGTCGACGTTGAGGGCGTGAGAAACGACCTCCGGGTCGATCCCAGGTACATCGGCCGCCGACCAGGCAAACACATCTGCATTGGCTCGGAGGAATTCCACTAACCGGAGCCGAGCTTCCAAGTCGAGGTTGGCACCGACCCGGACCGTGCGGTCCGGGCGGCCTTCTTCGAGGGGAACTTCGATTACGCCCTCGGCCGGCTCCCCGTGCCGCAAGGCCACTTCGTCTCTGGCGTCAAGTGACTCGACGCTTAGGGCCTCCATGGGCTTCTTCCCTTTGAGAGTTGCTAGGAAACACTGCCGTGCGGTCGGCTGGTCACCTCGGACCTCTCCAATCCCGGCCGCTGTGGGGAACCGCATGAGCAAATGGTAGGTAGAAATCACCGCGCGAAGGGCGTTCAGTCCGGGTCGTCCGAGGATAGCGTTGTAGGCCGAGGGGACACGGACGACCAAGAACCCGAGCCGCACCGTGGCTTCTGCGGGTGCAATGCCCGCAGTCACAGGCAGCTCGATGACACCTTCGGCCGAGATAGCGTCTCCAGTGAATCCTATGAGGGGGGTGGATGTTTTGTGCAACAATTGTCGGGAAAAGCCCATCTTTTGGAAGGCCTCGTAATACAAAATATCAGCTGAGCTTCCACTATCCACAAGAACACGCCTTACATCATAGTCCGCCATAGTGAGAGAGATCACCATGGCGTCATCGTGGGGAGTCTGAACCCCCTTTACATCTTCATCACAAAAAGTGATTACATTTCCGACCCGCTGCCTCTTCGCGATGGCCACTCCTGATACTTCCGCCGAGCCCCCTGCGTTCCTCACGGGCCGAGAGCAGCCCCCAGTGATGGTGTGGATCACTCCCGCAACGGGTCGATTCTGCTCCCAAGGCTCCTGAGGGGCCGGGTTGGCTGGACGCGGGTCTGCGGGGGGACGTCGGTCGTTTACATATCGACCGAGACGTCCTCGGCGAATGAGAGCCTCGATCTCGTCCCGAAGCTGGAAGCAGTCTTCGGTATCGTGGCCGTGGTCTCGGTGGTACTCACAGTACGCCCGAGAAGGCTTCCTCCCAGGGATCTTCTTCATCTGCCTCGGGACCGGGAGGTCCTCCCGCCCCTTGACCTCCATGAGGATCTGGGCCCGGGGGGCCAGGAGTGGGGTGTACCGGTTGAAGCGTCGGTGCGGAGAACGAGGGCGTGTGGCGCCGTGGTTCCTTGCTGGTGACGGGCTTCTGCGCCGGCGTTGAGGCGTCGGGCTCCTCCTCTGGGGTGCCTCTTTTCGCCTTTTCTTCCCGGGCTTTAGAGGGGCTTCGGCGGCCTCCTTGTTCCGGTGGGAGGCTGCCTCATCGGCGTCTGCATACTGGTTTGCCCGAGACAACAGCTCCGGGAAGCTCCGCGGCAGACGTTTGTCCAGGGAGAAGGTGAGTCTGCTCTTCCGGAAGCCTCGCTTCAGGGCTGAGAGAGCCACCTCCTGGCTCAAATTCCGGACCTCCAGTGTTGCCTTGTTGAAGCGGGTGAGATAATCCCGCAGGCTCTCTCCCTCGTTCTGCCGGACATCGAAAAGGGAGTCGGAGACCAGTCTTCGCCGGCTACTGACGGCGAAATGGCTGATGAAGAGACGGGTGAACTGGTGGAAGGACTGGATGGAATTAGCCTCCAGGCCGGCGAACCACGCCCTTGCCGGGCCGCGGAGGGTCGCCGGGAAGGCCTTGCAGAGGAGAGGATCCGATGCTCCATGGAGGAGCATAAGAGTCCTGAAACTCTCCACGTGGTCCCGTGGGTCCGCCGCCCCGTCGTAGGGTTCGATCGCTGGCATTTTGAACCCCGGCGGGTTTAGGGTTCGCAGGATCCTTGAGGCAAGCGCCGGCTGGGAGGAGATTTCCAAGTCGGCGAAGGGATCTTTGGAGTGGCCCTTCAGGACCTGGAGCTGTCTGTGGAGATCGTCCACCCGCCGGTCCAGGGAGCGCGACCGGTGGGTGGGAGACAAGGAGCGGCGCGAGGGGGACCGACTGGAGTGCGGGCCCCTCGAGGACTGGGGTGTCTGAGAACGCGCCCGGGTCCGCCTCTCGTACCCCGCGCAGCTCCGATGAGAAGGTCCTGGCAGAATGGACCGCACTCGAGAATCCTCCCCGCGCCGGCGCTCCTCTCCATGGGAGAGGAAGGAGCGCGGGTTGTGAGGAAGAGGCGAGTGCTCGGGGAGCAGCGGCTCCTGAGCCCGCTGCGGCACCCGAGAGATCACACCCTGCAGATTCTGCACTGCCTCCGCGAGGGTGCGAACCTGCTGGGCTAGCTGGTCGAACTGAGCAGGTTCGACCGTCTGAATGGGAGGAGAAGCGGTGGAATGCTGCTGAGAGTGTGTTGGGGACGCAGCAGCCTCCCGGCCAGAGGCGCGAGAGGCTCCGCGACCGGAAGCATTGGAAGCTCCGCGACCACCTCGCCGTGCCATTACGATCGTTCTGAGATTCGGCCCTCCTTCTAGCGCCAACTGTTGCTGGTGGTCCAAACCGAGAATGATTGACACGACGGTGTGAACGGGGTTCCGCCTGAGTTGTCTTGGTTGGTGCTGGTTGCGCTCCACCTTCCGCCAAGGAACCTGCAAACAAGCCTTGCACCACCACCAGGGTGGTGATGGCCCTCCGACGGTCAAGTCAGAGGAGATTGGAGGAGGAGAGATGATAATCACAAGTGGGAGAGAGTGCTCTGGGAGGTATTGCTTACCCCTCCCCTTCTCCCCCCAGCCGCATATATACCTGGCTGGGAGGTCTCTCAGGGGGGTTTGTCGTCGTGGGGCACGATAGAATGGCCACTGACATGGCCGTTACGGGGCGTCGTGGAGCAGCGCCGGGTACGGTCATGGCAGGGCGTAGTGGAGCTCCGCTTTGTACGGTCGATACAGGAGATCGTGGGCAGCATCGGGTACAGCCATTGCAGGGAGTAGTGGAGCAGGAGGCCGCGGCGTGCCTCTGGAGAATAGCCTGTCGTTATCAAAAGATCTCCGACTCGGGGTCGGAATGCTGGATCATAGGGCAGCCGACCCAGGGTCGGGCTGCGGAGCCGAGGAGGTCCGACTCGGGGTCGGAGTGCTGGATCATAGGGCAGCCGACCCGGGGTCGGGCTGCGGAGCCGAGGAGGTCCGACTCGGGGTCGGAGTGCTGGATCATAGGGCAGCCGTAGCTTTCCTGGATACGCGTGCCGATCACGTGGGGCATGGCGGCTCAATTCCCCCATAACAGGTCGTATTACAAGCACATGCACGTCAATCGATCAACTGATCTTCAACTCTTGAATTTGTTCCAAGCCTCCTTGACTCGATCCTTGACCAACTCTTGATCCAATCGCCATCAGCCGCTTGGAGCCCTGTTCATCTCATGCAACATCTTCGACTTGATCGTTGACGTACATCACATCACAGAAATACAACCAGATGTAAAATAAAAATAAAAATAAATTACATCTCCTTTTAGGAGGCACGCAGGCCTCTCAAAACATCAAATAAGATGCATGCAAGCATCTAAAAAATTACATGACATTGCAGATCACATCGCAGGTCATTACATTTGATACCAAAAGGGTTTGAATCCTATGATCATCACCATATGCAATAATTATAATTTTCAGATCTGAAAACTAACTGATTATGTCATGACATAGGTTGCTGATCATGCTAATCATGATTCTAAACTTTGTAATCACATTAACAACGCAATTAGAATCATCATTTTATCACATAAAAATCAGCATGCAAAAATCAGCACCCCTGAAAAATCTGCATGCAGAAATTTTCAGCATGCATGATCATTCAATTTTCAGATCTAATAAGCCTTTAAATATTTAATTCTTACCTTAATCTACGAAGCCTAGGCTCTAATACCACTGTTGGAAACCCGCCCATGCCGCTGATATTTCAAAAAAAAATCAGATGGCAGCGGAATCGGCATAAGCGGGATCGACGTTCATCGCATAAACGTTGTTTCATGAACCGTTCGTAGTTAGATAAGAATTAAAACTTTTAAATGCATTTAGAAGATCAGATCTTCACCTTGTGCGGGTAGATGATCACCGCAAACTGAAGTTCGTAGTCTAGGATGAAGGTTCGCTTGAAGCCGTTCAAGTGCCCGGCCTCTACGGGTATCCACACGAAGCAGTGATCCGATCAAAGCTCTCTTGTCTTCCCGGGGTGCTAGCTCCCTTGCAAAGACTTCTTTTTGATGGCTAATTTCCTCTCTTTCAATCAACCCTTGATTGTGCTTGAGAGGAGGAAGAAGAAGGATGAAGAAGAGGAAGAAGAACAAAGCCCCTTGCAGCCTTTCTTTTTCTCCCTGCGTTGGAGCCAAGGAAGAAGACCAAGAGGAGGGAGACGCCTCCTCTTCTTTTTCCCTTTGCTGATGGCGGCTGAACCAAGGAAGGGAGAGGGGTGGCCACGGCTTGGAAGAGGAGAGGGAGAGCTCATCTAGGGCGCCGGCCCCCTTTGCCCCATTTTATAACCATCTAGGGCTCCTGCAATCTAGGAGCCCTAGAGTAATTACCTTTCTCTTCTCCCTTCTCCACATGGAAAAGGGAGGGGCATATTTCCCTCCTCATGGTTAACCCTAATCCACATTAAGTAGGGTTTGAAATGCCCTAATGTGGTCAAGCCCTAATCCAATTAGGCTTAGCCTAAGGGTGAACCAATTAGGATCCAATCTAGGTAAGTCCTAATCCAATTAGAACTTAAATCAATTTTGACTCAATTGAACTCTTCAATCCTAATCCAATTAGGAGTCTTATTGATTCATTAGATTAATAATTAATTGTGACTTAAGAAACCCTAATCCAAATTAGGACATATTTAATTTTAGTCCTAATCCAATTAAGACTCTATTTGAATCCGAAGTCCTAATCCGATTAGGACTCTAGGAATCCTACTCCAAGTAGGAATCCAATTTTGATTCAAAACTCCTAATCTCATTAGGATTGCAGAAATCCTATTCCAAGTAGGAATCCCAGTCCTACTCCAACTAGGATTTCCAGTCCTAATCCAATTAGGACTCTAGGAATCCTACCCGAAGTAGGACTCTTGTTTTAAGTCCAATTAATTAATTCCCTTTGTTCCTTCTTCAACTTCTTATCAATCAAATTGATTACTTGTGATTCATAATCACTTTTCAACCATCGGATCGGTCAATACTTCTAGTGTGTGTGACCCCATAGGTTCTACTCTGACTGGTAGTGAGATATATTATGATCTCTATCACAATATCATTGAAAACTCCTTTCAATGGGTTGGAACGATTCCAACTCAACTCATTAGGGTTTATCGATCATCAAGATAATCCCTATGAGTCCCACCATCCACCAGTGACACCTAGCAGCATGTAGTGGCTACCCAGTAGAATAGAAAGATGAACCTCTAGGTGCAGTTAACGTGTGATACAGTCCTACTATCGTGGATCCCTACAGGACGGAGGTCATGGACAACTCGTCAAACCCCATCGTCTGTCATATGTCAAGATTTATTTGACTTGAGTTTGATAGTGGAAAACTCTTTTTCCACTTTATATTACTGCCCTGGCCAAGGTCTTAGAACTCAGTCTAACAAATCACATAGGATCACTCCTCTTCTATCAAGGTCGATAGATTCCTTATAGGTGCATACCCTACTCCTACAGTGAACTTAATGCAGCCAATCTACACTGCATGGACCCATATGGCTAGAGACCATGTATGTGTGCAGTCAAACTACAATAACCTCACTGTGAGTAGCCGAAGCACCGCAGGTCAAAGGACCAGTCACACTACTGCAACATCAAGCAAGTCACTGACGAGTGGATAGACATCCAAGTGACTTCTTGTCTTGGTCACGCTCAGTACCCTTGTTCTCTAACAAGCACCTGCACTATCACTTCAGTGTCCCTACACTGTGGACTCAAGTCTCGTCCATCCAGAAGGAAAGTGATCTGTGCACTGATCGGATCGATCACCGTCCTCGTGATGATTCATTGATCAGGAGCATTTTAGAAATTAATCACCAATGATACATGGCTCAAATTCTCAACTCTTGAGAATATGTATCATCATCTTATTAATTTCTTGGACGATTCATAGACACATAAATAATATGAATGAAAAAGATGCCTTTTATTTATTCAATAATAAACAGTCAAGTATAAAATTATGTCCGTAGAATCAACAATGTGTCAGCCAAATTGGCTTTTAGGGCATACATCTAACATTACCGCAGTATATCTACTTAATAGAGTTCCCTCTAAATCCGTTCCTACCACACCGTATGAGATATGGCATGGTAAGAAACCAAGTCTTGGTCATCTCAAGATTTGGGGATGTCCGGCCCACGTCAAGAGACTACAGGCGGACAAACTAGAGGCTAGGACTATAAGTGCTCGTTTTATAGGATATCCTAAAGAGTCATTAGGATACAATTTTTACGTCTCAGAGGATCACAATATGTTTGTGAGCCGTCATGCCATCTTCTTGGAAAACCAGTTTATCCTTGATAGAGGCAGTGGGAGAAAAATTGAGCTTGAAGAGAAAGTCTCTGAAAAGCAACGAGTCATGGATCCTATCGAACCCATTAATACAAAGCCAGTACACGATGTCCCTTAACCACCTCGCAGATCAAGTAGGGTCTCCCATCCTCCCGATAGATACTTAGGTATACTAGAAGAGGATACCGAGGAAATGTTCCTAGTGGGAGATAGGGATCACATACAGGATCCCAAAACCTACAACGAGGCGATATCTGATGTCGATTCTGAGAAATGGTTGGAAGCTATGAAGTCAGAATTAGACTCCATGCATTCCAACCAAGTTTGGACCTTAGTAGATCCACCAGAAGGTATTGTACCTATTGGATGCAAATGGATCTACAAAAGGAAGATAGGTTCGGATGGAAAGGTAGAGACCTATAAAGCAAGGCTGGTGGCGAAAGGATATAGTCAACGCGAAGGCATTGACTATCAGGAGACTTTTTCACCTGTAGCCATGCTGAAATCCATCCGAACATTGCTTGCCATTGCAGCATTTCATGATTATGAAATCTGGCAGATGGATGTGAAAACTGCTTTCCTAAATGGATATCTTGAAGAAGATATCTATATGGAACAGCCTTTGGGTTTCACTTTCAGTGATGGAGATCACAAGGTCTGCAAGCTGCAAAGGTCCATTTATGGACTAAAGCAAGCATCTCGGAGTTGGAACACTCGTTTCGATGACGCAATCAAAACGTTTGATTCCATCAAAAACGAAGAGGAACCGTGTGTTTACAAAAAGGTTAGTGGGAGCGCTATCGTATTTCTCGTACTGTACGTGGACGACATACTCCTGATAGGGAATGATATTCCCATGCTAACCTCGGTTAAAGTCTGGTTGTCAAAAGAATTCTCCATGAAAGACCTTGGGGAAGCATCCTATATTTTAGGAATTAAGGTCTATAGAGATAGATCTAAAAGAATGCTTGGCCTATCACAGAAGATGTACATAGAGGAAGTGCTGAAAAGGTTCAGCATGGAAAACTCTAAAAGGGGTCTCTTACCCCTAAGACATGGAATTCATCTCTCCAAGAAGATGTGCCCCAACACATCTGAAGAGATTCAACGCATGAGCAAGATCCCTTATGCATCGGCAATAGGGAGCCTCATGTATGCCATGCTATGTACACGACCTGATATACCTCTTGCTGTGAGTGTCACAAGCAGATATCAGTCGAATCCAGGTGAAGAACACTGGACAGCTGTGAAGAATATTCTTAAGTACTTGAGAAGAACTAAAGATTTATTCTTAGTCTTTGGAGGATCATCAGAGTTAAAGGTAGAAGGGTACACAGATTCAGACTTCATGACTGATGTCGATGATAGGAAGTCAACATCTGGATATGTGTTCTTGTGCAATGGTGGTACGGTGAATTGGAAGAGTTCTAAACAACCGATCATTGCTGATTCTACTATGGAAGCTGAATACATCGCCGCCTCTGAAGCTGCTAAGGAAGGCTTCTGGTTCAAGAAATTTATTGCGGAATTGGATGTAATGTCGCCATAGCTCTTGCTAAGGAGCCATAACACTCTACTGCGATAATAATGGCGCCATAGCTCTTGCTAAGGAGCCAAGGTCTCATCAGAAGTCCAAGCACATAGAGCGGCGCTTCCACCTCATACGCGACTATGTCGAGAAGAAGTATGTCGAAGTGCAGAGAGTAGACTCCGCAGACAACGTGGCAGACCCATTCACTAAACAGCTAAGTCAGCAAAAGACTAAAGCCCACCTTGAGAAGATGGGACTAAGATATATGACTGATTGGCTTTAGTGCAAGTGGGAGATTGTTAGATGTATGCCCTAGAAGCCAATTTTTGGCTGACACATTATTAATTCTGGGACATAATTTGTATTTGATTTTATTATTGAATAAATAAAAGGCATCTTTTTCATTCATATTGATTATGTGTCTATGAATCGTCCAAGAATTAATAAGATGATGATGCATATTCTTAAGAGTTAAGAATTTGAGCCATGCATCATTAGTAATTAATTTCTGAATGCTCCTGATCGATGAATCATCACGAGGGCGGTGATCAATCCGATGAGATCAGTGCACACATTACTTTCTTTATGGATGGACGAGACTCGAGTTCATGGTGTGGGGACACTGAAGTAATAGTGCAGGTGCTTGTTAGAGAACAAGGGTACTGAGCGTGACCAATACAAGAAGTCACTTAGATGTCTATCCACTCGTCAGTGACTTGCTTGATGTTGCAGTAGTGTGACTGGTCCTTTGACCTGCGGTGCTTCGGCCACTCACAGTGAGGTTATTGTAGTTTGACTGCACACATACATGGTCTCTAGTCATATGGGTCCATGCAGTGTAGATTGGCTGCAGTAGGTTCACTGTAGCAGTAGGGTATGCACCTATAAGGAATCTATCGACCTTGATAGATAAGGAGAGATCCTATGTGATTTATAAGACTTAGTTCGTAAGACCTCGGCCGGGGCAGATTGCACAGTACAGAAAGAGTTCTCCGCTCTCGAACTTAAGTCGAATAAATCTTCACATATGACAGACGATGGGGTTTGACGAGTTGTCCATGACCTTCGTCCTGTAGGGATCCACGATAGTAGGACTGTATCACATGATAACTGCACCTAGAGGTTCATCATTCTATTCTGTTGGGTAGCCACTACATGCTGCTAGGTGTCACTGGTGGATGGTGGGACTCATAGGGATTATCTTGATGATCAATAAACCCTAATGAGTAGAGTTGGAATCGTTCCAATCCATTGAAAGGAGTTTTCAATGATATTGTGATAGAGATCACAATATATCTCACTACCAGTCAGAATATAACCTATGGGGTCACACACACTAGAAGTATTGACCGATCCGATGGTTGAAAAAGTGATTATAAATCACGAGTAATCAATTCGATTGATAAGAAGTTGAAGAAGGAATGGGAATTGATTAATTGGACTTAAAACACAAATTCTACTTGGAGTAGGATTCCTAGAGTCCTAATTGGATTAGGACTGGGAATCCTATTTGGAGTAGGACTGGGATTCCTACTTGGAGTAGGATTCCTACAATCCTAATTAGATTAGGATTTTGAATTCATCTTTGGATTCCTACTTAGAATAGGATTCCTAGAAATCCTAATTGGATTAGGACTTCGGATTCAATTAGAGTCCTAATTGGATTAGGACTAAAATTAAAAATGTCCTAATTTGGATTAGGGTTTCTTAAGTCACAATTAATTATTAATCTAATAAATCAATAAGACTCCTAATTGGATTAGGATTGAAGAGTTCAATTGAGTCAAAATTGATTTAAGTTCTAATTGGATTAGGACTTACCTAGATTGGATCCAAATTGGTTCACCCTTGGGCTAAGCCTAATTGGATTTGGGCTTGACCACATTAGGGCATTCCAAACCCTACTAAATGTGGATTAGGGTTTACCAAGAGGGAGGGGCGCAAGCCCCTCCTTTTTTTGCTTCCTTGGTGCGGCATGAAGAGAGGGGGCCGGCGCCCCCTCTTAGGAAACTAGTCTAGGGCTCCTAAGTTGTAGGAGCCCTAGATGCCTTATAAAGAGGTGAAAAGGGGGCTGACGCCCTAAGCATTGATCTCCTCTCCTCCCAGCCGTAGCCACCCTCTCCCCTCTCCTTGTTTCATCCGCAAGCAAGAAGAAAAGAAGAAGAAGCCTTGGCGGCCTCCTCCCCTTCCCTTCCTTCATCCAACGCAGGGAAAAGAAAGGCTGCAGTAAGGGCTTTGGTTCTTCTTCAAGAACCCTCCTTCTTCTTCCTCCTCTCAAGCACAATCAAGGGTTGATTGAAAGAGAGAAAATCAGCCATCAAAAGAAGTCTTTGCAAGGGAGCTAGCACCCCGGGAAGACAAGAGAGCTTTGATCGGATCACTGCTTCGTGTGGATACCCGTAGAGGCCGGACGTGTGAACAGCTTCATACGAACCTTCATCCTAAAACCACGAACTCCAGTTTGCGGTGATCATCTACCCGCACAAGGTGAAGATCTGATCTTCCTAAAGTTATTAAAAGTTTTTAATCCTTACCTAACTACGAATGGTTATCAAACGACGTTCATGCGATGAACGTCGATCCCGCACATGCCCCTTCCGCTGCCATCTGATTTTGTTTTGAAATATCAGCAGCATGGGCGGGTTCTAACACATTCTGCCAATAATATTTGGCTTGGCCGAGAAGCCTCATTTTTGCAAATCAAATTTTTCGCTCTTCAGACATGTCGTACCATTCGAAATAATGATTCATATCTGACTCCCAGTCAAGATACTCATAAGGATCCATGCGGCCTACGAAGCTGGGTGCCTCAACCCTGACACTTCGAAGTATACGGTCATCGATGTCACGGTGATCATTAAGAGGTTGATTTATAGGATCGCGACCTCTTTCATTGTGATGGGGTCTTTCTCTAAGATAGTCATCTAGTGGACGATTGTGATTTCTGTCAAAGTTTTGCCTATTCCTGGGATAGTCATTGCCATGTTGGTGGTTCCGATCAAAGGGTGGGTGGTCATTTCTTTCTCTTAGGTTATTGGCTAGGGAAGGGCTACCCCTATCCTGGTATTCTTCTAAGGCATCGACTCAGGTACATAACCTTCCTAGCTTCTCATTAATTTCTCTGAGGACTGAGCTGATGTCAGGGTCCATCCCACGACTGGACTCAGGCTCGTCTGGTTGATAACTAGCTCCGGATCTAGTAGTCATGGGGTTTGAAATTTTTTTTTTTCAGAACAGGACCTCGTAGTTAACCAAAAATTTGGAAATACTTCAAGATTGATTTCCAAATCTCCCTTTGTGGTTGAATACCCCTTTTTAGTCTAGTTTCAGAGTTGCCCAAATTTGAGATTTTTGGCAATTCCTAGGGACGGGGAAATTTAGTTTGAACAGTGGTATGTATACTGGAATTCAGGAGCAGGGTGACGTGTAGGGTGATTCGGAGATTTTTTTAGGGAACAAACAGTCTCCGATTTTAATGAAATTTAGAACCACACTTTAAGTCGGTAAGCTATCCCTAGGTTTTCAGAATTTTTTAAGCCTTGTGGACGCAGGAATGGATGAAACACCGAAGGGGTGTTTACGTGGGCTGTTGCAGAACAGGGCTAGACGTGCATACCTGTTTCAGGAATTCTTTCGGGGATCAAACGATCTCCAACGGTACTGAAATTTTGTATCGTATGTCCCACGGAGGTCTAGAAACGAGTCCTAATTTTTTTTAGAATTTTTTTTTTTTGACACTACTAGGTACGGGAATTAATGAAACTAGGAGGATGATGTAGAGCTAAATTTAGCAGGCTAATGCTTGATGAATTGCCGAAATGTGAACTAAGATGCAGGTCTATTCTTAATGTAATGCGGAATGCAGACTGCTAAGGTATGACGATGCCCAAATAAACTATACATAGAAAGGATGCGGAAAGATTAAAACTGGTGCCCTAGTAAACTTGCTCTGATACCAAATTTGATGCGGAACAGGATCAATGCATGCGATCTAAAAATTTCTTTTTTTTTTTAATTAGATTTCAGCAATCCAATCCATAAACTATTAGCAAACTCAAATCTAACAGCTATCAGATGATTATCTTAAAATCGAATTGACTGAAAGAAACTACCGACAATTGATCAGTTCCTTTAATAATTTTAAAAGAGGGATCGGTGTTGATTAGGAAATCAATATATGTGATTAGGGCACGTTGATCTACTTTTAATTTCCTGTGTTAAGCATAAAAATTTGGGAACTTAAACTGAACCCAATAATGACTTACTCAGAATTTTGGTGGAAGGATCACACGGACACGATGCTTAAGAAAGGTCATGGAAGAGGGAGGCAAGTCCAGGGTCCTAGTTTGCTGACGGGTCGTCCTTCGTTGAGACGGATGGAGGAAACCGACAGGATCTGAAACAGAAGACCTAGGTTAATTGAGGTGGTAGGATGTAAAGAAAAAAAAAGAATAATCTATTTAAAGGATAAATAATCTGGACGACGAATCATCAGATCGGGAAGGAGTCCGGAAGAGGGAACGGGGAGCTGGATGATGAGCGCCGCCTGCGTTAGAGGAAATCACGGAAGTCAGGGGAGGTCGCATTCACTTAGAAGAGAAAGATTTTAGAGAAGGAAGGAAGGTAGGTTCTTGGGTTTGGAAACCAAACTTTCTCAGGCAATTTGTCAAACAGCTTCTCATATATTCATTGGCTTAATTCATGGCTCCCTTAAACATAACAAGATAGACCCTATTTATAGGCAGGGGCAACCAATTACATGATAAGAAAGAAATAAATAAAAACCGATGGACCCATAAACTGGTTGAGGCACTGATGGCATCGATGGGCAATAAACAACTTCCAAGAAATCACAGAAGCTGGGAAGGATCGTGATGGAGAACCGAGGCGTTGGAATGGGACCGGGATGGCTTCTTCTCGGTTGGGAAACGGCAGCATTTAAGATCCCAAGTGGAGAACCGGCTGAGATCTCCTTGAAATAAGGCGATGGAAGACTCTAGCGTTGGATCTGAAAATCGCGATGGCTTTGCTTGAACTTTTGGCTGGATGAAACGCTTCGAAAAGAGGGAAAAAACGGATCTTCTTCTTGGGCGATGTGATGGAGAAACCTGTTGGACTTCTTCATTGGCAACGGTAGGAACCGATCTTGATGGATGAACCCGGCTGGTGCTTTGGGATGAAGAACGGGATGCCTCTTGGGATTCTTCAAGGAACGGCTGGAGGGCTTGGAACCGGGTGGGTTTGCTGGCATTGGGTTCTTTGGGCGTTGGAACCTTGAAAATCTTTGGGAAGAACCACCTGTGGGAAGAATACCTTGGGAAGAAGCCGGTTGCACATCTTGTGATGGGATTTTAATGAAGACGTGGCTGACTTTGGAATGTTGGGAAGAGCCACCTGGGGAGAAGACTTGGACTTTTGGACTTGACATAAATTGGACTTGGACTCAAATTGGGTGATTGGACTGACATGCACTGATAGAACTGACTTAAATAAATAACTAGAAAAAAAAAACTGGACGACTCAAGAAATGTGGACTAGCAGTCAAGCCAAAGTGATGCTGGCTCATTGGTGTCCCCACCACCCATTCACTAAAGCTCTATCACAACAGCAATTCGATCGCCACCTCGATTGTATGGGGATGAAATATAAGGGCGATTGGCTTTAGTGCAAGTGGGAGATTGAAAGAATAGATGCCCTACAAGCCAATCGCAATATGTATTGCGAAGGATTTTTTTTTGATTTTTCAAATCATGTACATGACATTTAAATATAAGTAAAGGCATTGTGTTTTATCATATGCTGTTGATTATATTTATGATAAACCCCTTAGATTAGGGCAATTGTTTTGAGGCTATAATGAGATCATACTAGTGAGACCTAAAATCCTAAAATCCTAATCTTAAATATTTCCAATCATTGGTACATTGAGTCGGGGATCAATGTTTACCGCAAAGACCGGCACATCTTATGTATGCTCGATGCAGAGGGTGATTGATCTCACAATCACTTGTGTGGAGACACTAATACAAAGATGTGGGTGCTCATTAGAGGAATGAGTTCACTGAATTGACCAGCCATGAGAACATCTTATGGATTCTTACTTAATTGTCAAAAGATAGTTCTCATAGTGGGAGTTGTGCAAGTGATCCTTAGACCTGAGATCACCATGGTACCTTGTGCACTTGAACCTATATTTTGGTTTACTCTCATTCACGACATTGCGTTGTGTACGGGGTATTCTGGATATGGTGGATTTTGCACGAAGGTTGTGAGTAGGTCAACAAGGAATCAGTCACTTCTAGTAAGAGAAGGTAACATCCTACTTACTCTAATCTTATGATGATTCAAGAAGCCTTTGATCAAAGTAAAATGAAAATTAGAAAGAGTTTCTAATGTTTCATTGTTTGAATTATCATATAAAAGATTGAAAGAGACATGAATAAGTGATTGAGTTTGATATTGATCCATACTCATGCACTTATTCAGGATGTAGTATGACTGAGGGATTGAATTGCACGGTAACTTGCCACTGAAGGGTATGTTTGGATTTGTCCAATACATTCCTCATCTTTCGGGTAGACATGATACGTTGCTAGACATCAATCTTGTCTTGTGGGTTGATCGGATCAAAGAGTTTGATTAGATCAAAGCATCAAAAAGGTTCTGATTACTAAGTCAGGTTTAGCACTGAATTGGACTTAAATTGGATTAGAGGTATTCTAATCAAGTTAGGTCAACTTGCACCTGCACCTACTGCTGGCTAAGATAAGGAACCCAATGGGTTACACACAAGAGAATTGATCAAGGATCTAATTGGATTAGATCATGTTTGCAAGATGAACATGCTAGCACATGTTGCAAACTCTAGCTCCTGATTCAAATTAAATTCGAATCTGATTCTTAGATTAGGTTGATCTAATATGATTAGATTGATGAGAGCACAAAAGTGCGACCTATATGTCACCTAAATTAGTATTATTGCTAACCGATAATGATAAATTCACTGGATTAATATTATATTTGGGTTTGGCACAGATTTTCATAAATTAGAGATAAAATGCACATTGAGTACAAATTTGACTAAAGAAGGATCCCTTCCCAGATCCGACCCGGTTGAAGATCGGGTCGGGTCCGAGTCAGATTCAGATCCGAATCGGGTCCATTTCTTTTGTGCTTTTGGGAAATAATTTTGGGCAAATCTAATTTGGCCATACCATAACTATAAGGTGCTGGGTGACCCATGACTTGAAAGACTTGCAATTGACCTCCAGTCAGAACAGATGACCCGTCCGTCTACAAGCCAAGTTTCATATCACACTATTTTTTTATCTATTGCTAATTGGATGGAACTTGGTGTCCCCCAGCTCCTTCCAACGCAGCCACCTTCCGTTTCAGCTCCATCCCACGGATCACGCCAGCCTCCTCTTCATCAGCCCGCGTCTCCTTTCATCCTGACGATCCCGCGGTGACTTCCGCATGCGTCCCCACCTTCCATCCGCGTCGTGCCAGCCACCGTGCCAGCGAGCAGCCGCGTCCTTCCCGCGTCCGCTCCTCCCAGCATCGCCCACGTGCGTCTCCTCCCAATGATTCCGCGAGTGAGCCCAAGCATCGATCCAGCCGGCCGTGATTCTCCAGCAAATTGCAGCATCACGTCCGCAATCGCCCGTTGATCCCGTGATCGGCTCCTCCCAGCAGCCCCTCATGCCATTTCTTCCACCCGTCTGCGTTCATCACGGAAGACCGCATCCTCCCAGCGCCCGGATCCACGAAAATCCCAGCAAGGAAGATCTCTGCCATCTCCCTTCCGCATCAGCGACACCCAAAGAAGGGAAGAGCACCCCAGCATCCCTCCTCCTCCGCGATTCCTCCCAGCGCCCGGATCTCGTCCGTGATCGACTCCTACCCGCGTCCTCACCGCGTCTGCCATCTCCCTTCCGCATCAGGCGTCCGTCCGCGGCTATAAAAGGAGAAGGAGGAAGAGAAGAGAGGTGTGCTCGGTGGGAGGCCAAGGGCTAGGAAGGTGGGAGCTCGGCTGGTTCAAAGGAGAAGGAACAGGGGAGGCTCTGTTCTTGGGAAGAAGAAAGAGATTAAAAGTATTAGTTTATGTGTTGTTTAACCGTGGGAGAGAAAAAGAAGCTTTATTTTATTTTATTTTATTTTATTATTTGCAGAAGAAAGAAGCATTAGGCTTCATCTTCAATTTTTTTTTACTTTTTGTAATCATTCCTTTTTATGAAATCAATCAATTTCTTTCATGCAATCCTTGTTCTAGGTTTAGTTAAATTTCTGTTTTCTTTATGCAATCGTTTAATTTTTCTTTTTATGCAATACATCTTATTTTCCTTTATGCAATTTATGTTACAGGTTTCGATCTTTCTTAGCACTTGTCTTCATCCATTTTAATTTATGCAAAAATTTTCCTTTGAATAGTTAAACATTTCATGAATTCATAAATACTCTTTGATTTCTAAGTACTTGTCTTTTTATTATTTTTAAATAAAAAAATATTCTCCGGTAGACTAGAGAATCCATCAACATCCTCAAAATAATGTTTTTTCTTTAATCATTCAAAAATCGATTTCAAATCCGAGTGAACGTTCTGATTTTTATGCAACTCCAATCGCCTTCCTGTGGATCGACCTCTTACAACCGCTATTCTTCGAGTAGGAAAGGTAAGAGTATAATTAAATTTAACTTTTGTTCGTCGGTTCTAACAACGATCTGTCTAGCATATTTTTAGGTAGACAGGAAAATGACGAACAGAATTTTGGCGCCGTTGCCGGGGAGGCAAATCGAGAAGCAAGAATGATCACGAAGATCAAATCGGATTTTGAATACCCGGAGTGAACGCACTCCGGTAGTAAGTTTTTATTTTTATTAATTTTTCTTATTTTGATTATTTTAGTTAGTAATTTCATAGTTATTAAATTCTGAAATTTGAAATTCGAAATTTAAAGTTTTCTAAAAAAGTAAAAAAAAATTGAAAAAAATTCCCAAAATTCAAAAATTCAAAAATTTAAATTCAAAATTTGAATTCTGTGATTCGAAATTTGAAATTAAAAAAAAAAGTTAAAAAAAGTTAATTAAAATAAAAAAAATTTTCAAAAAAAAAATATTATTTTTGCTAGTAATTGATAGGGTGCAATCCCCCGAGGTGATCATACCTCTATTGGGACTCCTCACGGAGTAATCTCCAGAGCTTATTCAATGGGCATTCGGAGATTGACTGACGCATAAGGATTAGTTTTAGTTTACATTCAAGTTATTCCTATATAAAAAAAACAACATAAAATTTAAAAAAAAAATAAGAAAAATAAAAAAAATTGCTTGCTCATTTAATCAATACAACCTAATGACATTGCATAAACTTTAAAAAATATATTGATTATTTGCTGCATTTAGTATTAAGCATTTGCATAAAGTAATTAAGGGCAAAACCCACTAAAAAGATAAGGTCGGGAAGTCATTACCTGTCCTTAGCCCAAAAATCACCACCTTGCATACTTATCCTAAGCCAAATTAAATTAAAATCAAATTAGACGTTGGCCTTAGGGTTTTCGAGCTCAATTAGGCTCTTGGAAAGAAGCGGCTGAAAGCCACTCCAGTGAGAATTTAGTAATTGGTGATGTCTAGGAAAGTTTTACAGCAGTGAGAACTGTTACGGGTATTGTGGTATCGGTGTATCCCTTCTGGCACCACTGCACACCCCGGGACTTTCCTGGTCACTGGTTACTGGATCACTTAACTGGTAAGCTCAAGCTTAATCTGAAAGGGAGATTAGGAGCTGTCTAATCTAGAGAGAATTTCAGGAACTTTTTTAACCTGATAAGTCTCTATGCAACTAGATTTAAGAAGCTACTAAACCTCACTTAGTTCTAAGACTAATAGGGTCAAATTGTTGTGTGGTGTTGGTTGTGGTCATCTTGGTCTAGCCCTTCTTCTTATCTTTTAGGATTTCGTTTAAAAAAAAAAAAAATTGAGTCTAATTAAGTTGTGGAAAATGTATGCATGGTAGAAGGTCATTAAGGGATAAGTTAACCCCATTTGATCCTGAGATTGACAGAACTTTTCATCATAACCTACGAACTGTAAACCAACCGTCGATCTCTACAATGGGTGAACATATTAGAACCCTGAATGAATTATTCGCACCCGCATCTGCTAGTCCCCCTACTTGCATAGTATTACCAATCAATAATGCAGCCCAATTCGAGATTCGGGCTGCAACAATAAACATGTTACCCAAGTTTCATGGGTTCAAGAGTGAACAACCCTATATTCATCTAAACAAGTTTTTGACAATCTGTCAAACATTTAGAAATCAAAACTTAGATGAAGAGGGTATTAAATTAAGATTGTTTCCCATGACTTTAGAAGATCGTGCTGCTGCATGGCTGTATTCCCTTGCTTCAAATTCCATCACATCATGGGAACAGTTGTCTAGGAAGTTCATGGCTAAGTTCTATCCCATGGTAAAAACTGAAAAAATTAAGGATGCCATCAGAACTTTTAGAGGCAAATCTGAGGAGGAATTTTTCTAACTTTGGGAAAGATTCCATGATCTGTTAGTCAAGTGCCCGCACCATGGGCTTGACAAGGCTGATCTAGTACATTTCTTTTACAAAGGACTAACTCCGGCACATAGAAACATGATTGAGTCCATGCACAAGGGTAGGTTCATGAACCAAACCCCGGATCAAGCCTATGAATTTCTTGTTGACTTAGCCGAGAATGCCCAAAATTGGAGTAGCTATGGTGAGGAAGTAAATAGAGATGAGTTCGGGTCTAGAAAACCAGGTAATTATGAAATGAAAACAGACCCAGAACTCAAAAATGTTATGTCCAATCTGGTGGCTGGAATGAACAACTTGAGTAAAAAGTTTGATGCTTTCACTGTTTCCACTAGTTCGAGTTCATACAAAGAGTCAAATCCCGTCATGAAAGTGGATCACGAGTCATATAGTTTGTGTGTTTTGTGTAACAGTCCTGAGCATCTAGTGGAGTGCTGCCCTAGTCTACCTAACATAAAGGCCGAGCAAGCAAATGCTCTAAATTCATATAGTGCCTTTAAGAAGCCCACTCCCAACTCGTTCAGCCCAGTTTACCACCCTGATAATAGGTTCCATCCAAATTTCTCATACAAGCAAAATGAACCTATTCAGCATCAAGGTGGTCTACCAGGTTTTCAGAACAACTTCCCCAGGATAGGTCCACCACAAATGAACCAACCATTGGTTCCATCTGTACCTCCTTATAATGCCCCTATCCCACAGCAACCTTCACAATTAGAAACCATGATGGCTAATATGATGAAACAACAACAAGATTTTATCAAGCAACAACAACAGACCAATACAGCCCAAGCCCAGACTAACCAATTCCATGCGCAAGCAATTGAAAAACTTGAGGTTAGTCTGAGCCAAATAGCTAACTCTCTAGGGGATAGGAAGAAAGGTGAACTACCTAGTCAACCAGTGCCTAACCCTAGTAGACAACAAAATCAAGGTCAGATAGGTCAGTATCAAATCAATTCTAATGGAAATCCGACCTATGAAGTCCAGGCAATTACCACTTTAAGGTCTGGCAAGCAAGTGGACAATAAAGTCCAACTTTCTAAACACGAAAAGGAAAATAAAACTGAATCCGATAAGAACCCTATTCAGAAGAGGGGTCAAGAACAGGACAAACCGGAAAAGAGGGAAGAACCCATAGAAACATACAAACCCAAGGTTCCCTTTCCCAGTAGACTTCAGGACTCCAAAAAACAATCTAACTTTGATGAAATCATGGAAGTCTTTAAAACTGTTCAAATAAATATACCTTTTCTCGATGCCATAAGACAAATTCCCTCCTATACAAAATTCTTAAAAGACTTAACCACGGTGAAAAGAAAAACCAGAATTCCTAGGCAAGCTGTGATGGCTGCACAAGCCTCATCTCTTATTCAACAACAGATTGCCCCGAAATTCAAAGACCCTGGTTGCCCAACTATTGAAATAAAAATAGGAGAGACGATCATCCAGAGAGCTCTATTAGATTTAGGAGCCAGTGTAAACCTACTTCCCTACTATGTGTACCAAAAATTAGGTTTGGGGGAATTAAAGCCTACAAATATTACCCTTTCCTTAGCAGATAGGACAGTGAAGTACCCCAAGGGGATTGTAGAGGATGTAATAGTGAAAGTAAATGAGTTTTACTATCCTGTGGACTTCGTTATCCTTGAGACTGAACCTGTAATACATCCAGACAGTCACACACCTATAATTTTAGGTAGACCTTTCTTAGCCACAGCAAATGCTGTGATCAACTGTCGAAATGGGATGCTGAAGTTATCTTTTGGCAACATGAAAGTCGAGCTTAATGTCTTCAACATAAGTAAACAACCACCAGACGACAAAGAAATCAATGAAGTTGACATGATTGAAAGTCTGGTTCAGGAGACTTTCTTACAAACTTATAATAAGGACCCTTTAGAAGCTTACCTTGCCCATTCCGAGGAAAGGGTCAAGCATGCGCCTCTTAGTTCTGTTCCCCTTATGAGCATAGATCGTCATCAGCCGACTGTTCTTCATCGGACTCTTCCAAAACCATTCTTAGATAATGGTTGAAAAAAGGAGGATTTACATTTTGTCTGGCTGAAGACATAAAACTTAGCGCTCTTTGGGAGGCAACCCAACATGTAAGTTTCTTTTATTAAAAAAAAAAAACATCAATAAATTACTAACATGCAGGTTTGGGGGATTTTGCCCCAACTTTCAATTTACCCACCCATATCAGGTACTTCTCCTCTGTCCTCTTACTGCTTTAAATTTTCTTTAACATTGAGGACAATGTTAGATTTAGGTTTGGGGGTATTTTTAAGCATTTGAAATTTTATAAAAATTAAAAAAAAAGAGTTTTTATAAAAATTAAGAAAAAAGAGTTTTTAGGTAAAATTTTTGAAAAAAAAAAAAAAAAAATTTACAACACACAAGGTATATAAAATCTAAGAGCCCAATGACTAGTTGGAAGTAGTGCAAAGTGAGTTCTTTTTATTAAGTTCCTTTTAGTGAGTTGTAAGCTAATTAGTGCTTTGAATTTCACAACACATCTGGTCTGCACTTTCTAAGGTATAAGTTCGACATTGTGTTGAGAATATGGTAGCAATCTCGAATCCTGATGAACCATCTTTTTCTGATCCAAAAAAAAAAAAGAAGAAAAAAAGAAAAAAAAAGGATTTAGTCAGGTACATCGAAAAGGGCTACCTATTGTCAAAGGTCAGCGGGCTTGTGATGAGGAACCCGAGCATAGGTCCGTAGGGGAGTCTTGATGCCCGACACCTCATGCCAACTGGTGTGAGAATTGTCGACTAATTGCTCGCTACATGGAAGAATCATCACAGGAGTAAAAGTGCACAATATATACATTATCATTTCTCTTTCAAAAAAAAAAACAAAAAAAAAACAACAAAAAAAAAAATGATGAAAAAAAAAATGTATATTGACCTTAAGAAAGACAATAGTGTGAAAGCCGTCGTTGTAAAAATTCGAGTAAACTGGAATATTACAGATAAAACCCATGAGGTATTAAAGTAAACATCCACAGCTCTCGAAATCCTGCAGATAAGATGATTTTGAATCAGCAAATAGGTCTTTTCCGACCAATTCTTGGAAACTACTAATATTAGCGATATTTTGGAGATCCGAAACCTTAGCTGGTGCATGGTCCAAACTTCACTGAGCACTCAAGTATAAATAAGTTTTACAACTTCCTAACGGAAAACTTAATGACTTCAACTTAAATTGCATACTAACCTAGAATTTGGGCTACTTAGTAATTAAAACCTTGTGTGCTTTTGAAATTCTTATCAGTTATGTACTTGAAATTAGACTTTCATTTCATAAAATAAATTTTATTTTGGGATTGAAGTTTGTGGGTAACTTCACTGCAAACCCTCACGAGACAACACTCGTCCACTAGGATAACCTAGGGGTTTAAAAGCTTGTTGCACATGCTAAGTGCAATCGTAATGCTCTACGAAAATGAGTACTTATCTTACTATTTTTTTTTAATAATAAATTACACTTTTGCACTCTTATTTTATCATTTTCGCACTAAATTGCTAGAGACTAGCAATATGACCTAATATGGGTTAGCCAAGAGTTAGAACCCATTTGGCTTTAATTAGACCTGATTTGATTAGGTTTAATGTTTCCTTTAAGTTGGTTAAACCCAATTGGATTGGATTTGATAGGGCCTTCACTTCTGGACCATTGGATCGCTCCCTGGATGAAGGATCTGGTCAACTGGTTGGCGCCTTCATCTGGACCATTGGATGGCTTCCTAGATGAAGGATCTGGTCCACTAGTTGGCACCTTATTCTGGACCATTGGATGGCTCCCTGGATGAAAGATCTGGACCATTGCTCAGCGCCTAAATCTGGACCACTGGATGGTTCCTTAGATGAAAGATCTGGACCATTGCTCAGCGCCTGAATCTGGACCATTGGTGATGGCATCTTGCTTCTGGATCACTGGATGGCACCCTGGATGATGATGCCTTGATCTGGACCATTAGATGGCACCTAGATCTGGACCATTGGCTTTGGTTTCCTGCATTTGGGCCCTTGGATCATCAGGATTTAAGAGAAAGACGTGAGAAAGAAGTGTATCATTAGATACGGCTTTTTCTAAAGCTTGATACGCCTCCCTCTCTCTCTTGGCACCCTCTTATCACACCCTTTGATGCATGAAGGGATGACTAGGATGCATCCCTTCACATCTATAAATAGGGAGCCATTCCACCATATTCTTCATTCCAACTCCACCGCATTCTCTCTCCCTTATCCCTTCTTTCTTACAAGCTTTGTCTCTTTCTAGCATTGCTTCTAGAGTGTCCTAAGCCAAGACAAGGAGGTCTTCTTTAGAACAAAAAGATTAGAAGTGATTTAGAAAGGTGAAAGAAAAATGAGAGAGGAGAGAAAGCAAGCCAATTTAAATCCTTTGGAAGGATTCAACATTAAGGATTAAGAAATCTTTGGAGCTAAAGTCTTGATCGAGTTTTCGTGTGGATCACCGTTGGAGGGCGGACACTTGGACGCCTCGTGGAGATTCTACAAACTTGGATTTAGCGTTACAGGTATTCTTCTATTTCAGCATTTATATTTATATTGTTTGATTGTTACCATTAAGGTGATCTAGGCTTATAAGGGTTTCATGTTAAGGGACTTTATTAAGAAATTTTTAAAATCCCTAGCTTCCGCTGCCCATCATGACATGATCGGAACCCTTCAACAGAGGGGCCGTAACAAGTTTAGGTGGTGGTGTTTCTTGTCTTCGAGGATTCAGTTCCTTCTCTACCCTAGCCTTTGTTCTCCTCTCAGTCTGTGGAGTGGTGTTCTTCCTCTTTGGTCCGGATGTCACTTGCTTTATTCTCACCATTGGAAGATCAATCAGAACCTCGAAAAGGTTTTCTAGGGTTTTGGAGGTTTTTGTTTGAAGGAGAGTTTGAAGATAGAAAGGCGCTCTAAGGGGTATGAAACGTTTCAGGTTCAACGTTTCAGAGAGAGAGAGAGAAAGCCTTTTAGAATTCGTTTCGAATAGTTTCCACTTTAGTCGACTCATTCAACTAATGAGTTGTCTCCTGCAGATTAGGAGTCGACCCTTTTAACTTAAGAGTCGTTTCCTGTGGGTTAGGGGTCGACTCTTTTAGCTTAAGAGTCGTCCCTTACTATATGAGTCGACTCCTCATTCATATGAGTTGTCTCCTCAAACAGTTTAAGAGACAAAAACTTTTTAAATATGATTTAAAAATCAATTGTAAACCTTATATCAAACAACTGTAATTCAACCAATAATAGTCAATCAAAGTATGCAATTTATCATTCATAAACAGTCATCAAAATGGATCACAAATGCATAATTCAACAAAAGACTTCTTCATTAAGAGGTTTAGTGAATATATCTGCAATTTGTTTATCAGTATTTATAAATTTCATTTTTATATCCCTATTTTGAGCATGATCTCTTATGAAATGATGTCTAATTTCTATATGTTTAGATCTTGAGTGTTGTATGGGATTTTTAGTCAGATTTATGGCACTAGTGTTGTCACACCTTATAGAAATTTTATTTTGTTTTATGCCATAGTCCTTAAGTTGTTGCTTAATCCATATTGAGGATCCTAGTGTTATTTTGATGCTTACAAAGTCATTGAGGCCATATGGAAGTGCTAATGCTATTAACTCAATTAATCCAGTACATAAGTGAGTAAGGAAGAAATATTCGATACATCATTGATAAATGACACACCCTCGATACATTCACGATACATTAAGAATGTATGGTCAAAACCACTCTCAAGAATTGATAACGAGATAAAATTTGTAATAGAAAATGGTAGAAAGCTCAAGAATCCATTTTGGCAAAGTTTCACGTTAAAAATACCTAAAAGGGCAATTCGGTAATTTCTACTATTAAGGGTATGAAACTTTATTGTGCCATGCATCGTAATTTGCTTGGAATATCATATTGTTATTTCAATGTGCATAACTAACCTTCAAAGTGCAGAAAAACATGGTTAGAGTCGACCCCAATTAGTTTGGAGTCGACCCCGATACATTTGGCACGCCTTGGAACGAAGTGGCACGCCTTTGGAACACTTGGCACAGAGTAGGTGTCGATCCTAGAAGAGATGGAGTCGACCCTGGCACGTTTTAGAAACATTCTGGCACATTCTGGCACTTATGGCACGGATGAACAGTACTTGGGTCGACCCAAGTGAAAGTTGAGTCGACCCCATCTTCAAGCCTCAAGAAAACAAGTCTCTGGAATCCCTGAGAGGGTCGACCCCAATGGAACTTGAGTCGACCCAAAAAGAGTTGAGTCGACCCAAGTGAAAAACGGATGAAATATAAGGTTCTGTGTTTCCTGAGAGGGTCGACCCCAATGTTGCATGAGTCGACCCCAGTGAAAGTTGGGTCGACCCCAGTGAAAGTTGAGTCGACCCCAAGTCTGATGAACAGTGGTTTGAGTCGACCCCAGGAAAGTTTGGGTCGACCCAAGCACGGGCAGAAGCATAACGGCTAGTTGTGCAGAAGTGCTTTTTGGACTCCCAACGGCTATAAACGGCTAGTTTCGTCAATCCAATGATTAGGAAGGTCTATTTGGAAGTTGGAGAAGTATTTAAGAGGGAGTATTCATCAGAGGAAGTAAGCTTTTGGAAATCAAGAAGCACATTCAAGAGAAAACCCTATAAAAGCAAGCCTCGTTCAATTGCTTCATCTTAAGAGCCAAAAGAAAGTGGTTGAGCAGTTTCAAAGAGTCATCAATAGCTCCGCCAACCCTTATGAAGTGAAGCAAGCTTGACAAAGAAGAGAATAGCTCCTTCAAAGCGATAAACATTTTCTAAACTCTTCTTTATAGTTTATAATTGCCTTATTTGCTCTTTTAGGAGATTTCATTCTTTACTTATTACTCTTGTTGTAAGGTTTGTTGGTAAGCCCGTAAAACCAACATTGTAGGTTGTTGGTAAGCCTGTAAAACCAACGTAGGTTGTTGGTAAGCCCGTAAAACCAACGTAGGTTGTTGGTAAGCCCGTAAAACCAACATAGGTTGTTGGTGAACCCGTAAAACCAATTGTGAAGGTTCGTTGATGAGCCCGTAAAACCAACATAGGTTTTTGGTGATCCCGGAAAACTAAAGTGTAAAGGTTTTTGGATTGTTAGCCCGGAAAACAATCCAACTGTAATCCGAGGGATTATAGTGAATTTCCAAGGAGAGGCTTGGGGAGTGGACGTAGGTGCTTGGAGTGCACCGAACCACTATACATTGTCTTGTTTGTGTTGTGCTTGTTCTTGTATTTATTCTTGCTTTATATTTGATTCTTGCTCTAGGGTAAGTTCACACAAGTGACTTAAGAAAGCTTCCACAGCTCTTAACAAGAAAACTTTTAAAGCATCAAAAATTTAGAAAAACCTAATTCACCCCCCCTCTTGGGTTGTCACCTTGGGCAACAAGTGGTATCAGAGCAGGTGCTCTCTTGTCATTTATAGTCTTATCCGACTAGAGCCAAAGATCATGGCAACCCCGCATAATGTGTTATTTACTGAGGGACTTTCCATAAACAGACCTCCACTGTTTGATGAAAATAACTATATCCAATGAAAAGCTAGAATGAAAATCTTTGTTCAATCACAAAACTATAAGTTACGGAATGTCATAACAAATGGCCCTCACTCACTCTCTCACACTATTAATAAAAAAGACTTAGCACAATTGAATGCTAATGCTATGAACATACTGTATTGTGCTATCCATGAAACTGAATTTAATAAAATCTCTGCATGCTTATCTGCTAAGGAGATCTGGGATACTTTAAAAAATATTTATGACAAAATTCAGATTAGCTCACATGTGCTTCAATTACATACTAACAGTGAGCCTGCAGAAAAAGATGTTGAATCTCTCAATCAGGAAGAAAGAATAACAAATAAAGAATTCGGTGATGAAAACAAGGATCCATACCCAAACACCGAAAAATTCAAAAGCTTCCTAAAGATGAAGAAGAAGAGGAAGCAAGAAGAAAGGAAGAAAGAGATAAAAAGCAAGAAAGCCTTGACCAAGGAAGAGTCAAGCAAGAAAATAAAAGTTAGGAGCAACAATGATGATACTAGCTCCAAAGAACTACAAGAGGTAACTAACTTATGCTTTATGGCACAAGAAGATAAGGTAAAATCTGAATCTGATTTTACACCTAATGAATTTCAAGAAGAATTCTCTTATGATGCACTATTAAATGTTTTTTATGATTTATATGGTGAATATAGAAAATTAGCTACGAAAAATAAAAATCTTAAAAAGCTAAATCTGGAAATGTCAGAAGAAAGAAATTCTTCCGCTGAAATAAAAGACAAATTAAATTCTGAGAATGAACGCTTAAGATTAAATTCAGAAGAATTGATTCAGAAAAATCAGAATTTAATTAAAAAAATCAAAACTTAAGTGAAGAAGTTAACCAACTGAAATCTTTTATTAACAAATTCACTGTAAGTTCAGAAAGCTTAAAAATGATGTTTGAAAGCCAACATGCTGTTTTTGATAAATCAAGACTTGGCTGGATTCCTTTGCTCAACAATAAATTCCTAAAGAAAAGTGATGAGAGCACAAAAGTGTGATCTATACATCACTTAAATTAGTATTATTGCTAACAAATAATGATAAAATTGCCGCATTAATATTATATTTTTGTGGGGTGCAGGTGATCGTAAATCATAGCTAAAATGCGCATAAGGTCAGCCACATTTGCACACTAAAAGAAGTATTAGCAGACCAAGTTCAGCCTGATGGAGCAGTAGCCAAAGGGGCCTAGATTCATTATCCGGAAGGATCCAACGGTCCGTGGGGTTCATAACAGCATGCCCATTATCTTCCAGCATCTCGTGCGTCCCAGCTTCTTCTGCATCTTAAGCCCAGGCGCCAACATTCTAATTCTTCCGTATGCAATCTCTCGCACCCACAGCTCTCCCAGCCGTGTCCACCTCTTCCTCTGTTTCTTCCCAAAACAAAGTATCCGAGTTGTTCTTCCGCTGTTAGCTCCTTCCCGTGATGCATTCCCAAGCTTCCATGCTCCAGTGCACAAGCTCCAGCCGTCCACGTTCTAGCCACATTAGCGCTCACGGCATCCCGCGATTTCAGCATCGGCGATCAACTCCCATCTACGTTCACAGCACCTCCCAGCCTTCTCCCGTGATTCTCCCGCATCCCCTGCTTCTGGATCCGTATCTCATCTAGATCCCAGTCTTCCGTGATCTGATCTCCTGGCTTCATTCACCGTCTATCTCTTATGGATTCGCATGCAACCAATTCCCAGCATCCCGACCACGAGATCCAGCCGTCCGTGTGCAATTCATCTGCATCCTTCCGCGATGGAACAACAGGGAATCCCAGAGCCCACGATCATGCCAAGCGTCCGTGAGCCAGCATTGGACTCCCCAGCGATTTCAGCGCCCTGTATCTTAGCTGCCTCCCGTGATCAGCTCGCTTCCGCTCATCCACGCGTTCATCCGAGTCCCAACAAGCCTTCCACGATGCAAGCAATCGCGATCAGCTCCCGAGCGCCTCTGTGCATCCATTTGAAGAAGATCAGGATCCCACGCATCTCACGCGCTTCATCTTCAACTGTCCGCGTGTAATCTTCCCAATCCCAGCCGATTGAAAAAAAGGATCCATCGCTGGCCCTAGAGTTTGTGAACTATATGAGGCTCTCTCGGTTAGGGCTGGGGGGATCATTCTTTCCCATTGAAAAATAGAGGAGGGCCTCTGCCATCCGAAAAAAAAAAAAAGAAGAAGGAAGAAACAGGGGATGCCCTGTTCTTCCGAAAAGAAAAGAAAAAGAGAGGGAAAGGCTTATATTTTAATGGAGGGCTGATATCTTGTGAAGGGTGATGGAGGAACCTTTGATGTCCTATTTTCTTTCAAGTAAATTCTGAACGATTGATCTCTTTGATTCACATCTATTAATATATTTTTTTTGATTCTTGCATGCTTATCTATGCGATAGATCTTTTATGGTTTATATTTCTTGATTCATGGATTGTTTCGATGTTTGATTTGTCGTAGACGTAATCGGCACGATGAATACATAGATCTTGAATTCATGTTTTTAAACTATATACTCCATGATTAGAACTAATTTATCTGATTGATTCTTAATCAAGAATTGCAGAATTTAATTGTTGAAAATAAGATCATCGAAGGGGATTCCAGATCCCTACACCATCTTAATCTATCCAAATTTCAATTCTCTGTTTACTAATTTATTTTCTATTTGCAAAACATCATCTTTATCCACTAATTTATTGAATTAATTAATCTAAAATTATATTAAATAATCTAATATATATTTCGTTTTCTGAGAATTAAACCTTGGACTCCCGAGATTTTACTACTTGTACGATTCTCCTATACTTGGGAGATTAGTTTTGCGAAAACATTTTTGCGAGCGCGTCAAGTTTTTGGCACCGTTGCCGGAGAACGACTGATTTATTAGTATAATTTTAGATTTAATTAGTACTTTAGTAGTTAGTCTTTTTTTTTGAAAAAAAAAATTCTTTACTGCTGTTTTTTTATTCCCTACACAGTCTGCATCAAACTCTGATATCAAAGTAATTAACCATTGGATTGAACTCAATTTTGGTCGTCAGGTGCAGGACCTGTGTTTCATCTGAACGGTCTGATTGACATTCTGAAACTTTTAAGACCATTAGATTAATACGAAATCTTGCTGCTTTCTGTTTTTAATTTTTTGCATTTAATTTTTTTTAGAATCAGAATTTTATTGTTATCATATCTCATTAACCCTTGTTGCTAATTGAAAATTTAAGAAAAAAACTTTAACAAAAGATCAAGGGTGATTATTCCAAAAAAAAAAAAGAAGAGAGGAAAAATCTAAAATTTCAAATTTCAAATTTCAGAATTCAAATTTCAAACTTCAACTCATAAAATTTAAAAAAATAAATAATTTGCTTGATCACCTATTCAATAAAATTTAATGTCATGTCATAAAACATTAAAAAAAAATCTCTTGATTGTTGTATATAGTATAAAGCATCAGCATAAAATATTCTAAGGGCTGAACCCATTTAAAAAGATAAGGTCGGGATTTCATCACTCGTCCTTAGCCCAAAAATCACCCCATTGCATAAATATCCTAAGCTTAACTAAAATCAACTAGACGTTGGCCCCTAAGGACATTCGAGCTCAATAGAACGAAGACCACCGAAAGTTGCACCAATTTCGCTCTATGGCTTAGTTGATGTCTAAGCAAGCTTTGTCCCTATAAGGAAGACAGTTCATCTGTTCGAGGCAAGTGGGTTTTAAGTGGGACCTTTGCGAACGCATCGTGACCCCTCCACTTACCTAAGAGCTTACCTGGTCAACTTGGTTCATTAGACCGGATTGGAGGCTTAGGTGCCCTCTTCAAACCAGTTAGGAGCTGTCTAGAAATTTAAGAAAAATATTAGAAATTGAGGTGTAATGTTTTGTTGCATGTTTGATTGTGAATAGATTTTTGTTTTAGGATGTCGTTTTAAGGTATCTTTAGTTGGTACTTATATTTATATTTATTTTTTAAAAAAAATATAAAAAAAATTTAATTAAATTTTGTATGCTAGGTTGGAATAGGGACAACACTGGACGTTTGAATCGAAAAACTTTTGACAATTCCTTAAATCAAAATATTGAAACTCTTTCGCAAAATCTCAGATCTGGTGAGATGGCTGATGATGATGTAGGAAGTCACCATGGTGATGAAGGTAGACCCCCAGTTATGACACTTCGACAATACTTACACCCTACTAGGACTTGTCAACCTTCATGCATGATTATTCCTGAAAACGTAGGACACTTTGAAATCAAACCAGGAGTAATTCAATTGCTGCCCAAGTATCATGGAATGGAATCCAAGAACCCTTATCTTCACCTTAAGGATTTTGAGGAAATTAGCATCACATTTAGAGTGCCAAACGTATCGGAAGATGTCCTTAAATTGACCTTGTTCCCTTTTTTCTTAAAGGATAAAGCCAAAACATGGCTGAACTCCTTGAGACCTAGATCGCTAGGAACATGGCATGATATGCAAAGAGAATTCTTGAAAAAATTCTTTCCCGCACAAAGGACTAACTTTTTGAAAAGGCACATTAGTAATTTCCAACAAAAAGACCATGAAACATTTTATGAATGCTGGAAGAGATTTAAAGATTTGCTTCTCTCTTGTCCTCATCATGGGTTTGAAACATGGAGAACCATTAGTTTCTTTTACGAAGGGTTGTCTCCACAGTTAAAACAATTTATAGAGACTATGTGCAATGGTCTATTTCTGAAAAAGCAACCCGATGAGGCATGGGACTATTTAGATTCTCTCGCAGAGATTGCACAATTATGGGATACAGGGGATAGAGTGAATAAACCTTTGCCTAAGCCTACTAGCATTGGACACGGGGGCTTTTACAACTGATGATCCAAAGATTGAGTTAAAGATTGATTTTGATGATCACAAAACCTTTAAGTATAATTACTAATGTTTGTGTTGCAAGAAGAAAGATAATTTATTTTGCAAGGAATATAGCAAGTTGGAAAAATACAAGAAGGCCTCAAAAGCTCTCAAGAAAAGTTAGAAGAAAGCTACAATTTATTGGCCCAAGTTTCAAGTTCAAAGGATTTAAGTTGGAGGAGCAAATTCAAAGAAAGATTCAAAAGAATAGTCCTCAAGTCGACTCCGGGAAGTTTGGAGTCGACTCTGGCACTCTAGAGTTTCAAGAAACAGTGCTCGAGTCGACTCCGATACTCTACGAGTCGACTCCGACTGAGAACAAACAAAAAGGCAGAGAGTTGATTTTCAGCGCTACAGTGATCTCGAGCCGACTCCAACTTCAGCGCTACAGTGCGGAGCCGACTCCCAGCTACAGTGCCAGCAGACTACTATTCACAGATCGACTCCTGTTTCAGCCGAGTCGACTCCTACTTCAGCCGAGTCGACTCGAGCACGCTGGGAGGCATAACGGCTAGTTTTTTCTTGATTCCAACGGCTCTATTTTTGTCTCTAACGGCTAGATTTTTGTTTGCACTCCCTCTAAAGCTATAAAATCAAGAGGAGAGCTAGGAAAGAGAGTATGGAAGTGGGAGAGAATATTTAGGGAAGAGATTTCAAAGAGATTACAAGAGAAATCTCCCATAAGCACAAAAGGGCTATTCAAAGTAAAATAGAGAGAAGAAGAGCATCCAAGTGAATCCCAAAGCTTCCTCTCCATCCGTGTGCTGCCTCGGTGATCCTCTACTTCGTGCAAAATCAGAAGAGGGTCAAGTAAAGAAGAAGCCGAGTTCCTCCATCTACAAATTTGTTTGAGGGCTTCATCTCTTTACTTTACTTATTTATATTTGCTATATTTGCTTATTTGAGAAGCTTGTATTTGATTTAAACTCTTGCTCTATTATCTTGTAACTTGATTCAATCAAGAGATTGAATCAAGGGGTTAAGGTTTGTTGGTGAGCCAAAGGAAAAACCAACTTTGTAAGGTTGTGGTTGGTGAGTCTTTGGGAAAACCAACTGGGTTGATTGTAAACCCGGAAAACAATCGTTGTAAGATTGTGGTTGGTGAGCCTTTGGGAAAACCAACTGGGTTGGATTGTGAGCCCGTGAAAACAATCGGTTGGTTCTAGTCGGTGAGCCTGTGAAAACCGACCGAGTTCGTTGTGATCTCGCAAAACAACAAGTTGGGTTGTGAGCTTGTAAAACAACCGACTGTAATCTGAGGGATTATAGTGACATTCCCAAGAGGTCTTGGGAAGTGGATCTAGGTGCTGGGGTGCACCGAACCACTATACATCTTTGTGTTTGTGATGCCTTATCTCTTGTATTTCATGCCTTACATTCATGCTTGATTGTGTAATATCTCTAGCTTTGTTTTCTATAGAGTTATAAGTGATTGTTTAGAATTTGCTTAGCTTCCACTCCATTCTTACCATACACATAGATTAAAATTGATCATACAACTAAAAGTTAATTTTAGATCAATTGCACCCTAAAGCCATAGTATAATTGCTCTAGCTTAATTTTTCACTGCTTTACTTGTAATTGCCTAGAGTTTAAGTAAATAACATCTTATTATTCCGCTGCATTCTATTCAAAGTAAAAATTAGGGAACATAATTTTTAGAAAACCCAATTCACCCCCCCTCTTGGGTTGTCACCTTGGGCAACAAGTGGTATCAGAGCAGGTGCTTAAGATTAATTGTTGATCTCACGATCAAGAGCCAAAGATCATGACAACTCAAATAGATAGTTTTCTAGGAGAGGGACAGTTAATTGATAGACCTCCACTGTTTAATGGCATAAACTACACATATTGGAAAGCACGCATGCGCATTTTTATTCAATCACAAAACTATTATTTATGAAAAATCATAATAAATGACCTTCACACACTGTCTCAAACTATTAATGAAAAGGACTTAGCACAATTGAATGCTAATGCTATGAACATATTATATTGTGCTATTCATGAAACGAAGTTTAATGAAATTTCTGCATGCTTATCTGCTAAGGAGATCTGGGATACTTTAGAAAATATTTATGATAAATCTCATATTAGCTCACATGTGCTTCAATTACATACTAACAATCAGACTGCAGAAAAAGGTGTTGAATCTCCCACCTCAGCCGAGTCGACTCCCAGGTTGTCCGAGTCGACTCCTAGAGAAAAACAGAGACTTAGTTTTGGAGATCCTATGAACGAGTCGACTCCAAGTATTTCAGAGTCGACCCTCAAGTTAACCGAGTCGACTCCGACAAGGCCCGAGTCGACTCCGAGGCAGAACAGTTCAAAAGACAGAGAATCATCTTTTAGGCCTCTGAGAACGAGACGTCTCCCGAAGATCTCGAGTCGACTCTCAAGTCAGTCGAGTCGACTCCAAGTAAACCCGAGTCGACTCGAGGAAGAAAGAACAACAAAAAGATTAAAAAGCTTCCTAAAGACAAAGAAGAAGAGGAAGCAAGAAGAAAGAAAGAAAGAGATAAAAAGGAAGAAAGTTTTGACCAAGGAAGAGTCAAGCAAGGAAATGAAAGCTAGGAGCAACAATGATGATATTAGCTCCAAAGAACTACAAGAGGTAACTAACTTTTGCTTTATGGCACAAGAAGATAAGGTAAAATCTGAATCTACTCTTACATCAAATAATTTTCAAGAAGAATTTTCTTATGATGAACTTTTAAATGCTTTTCATAATTTGTATGGTGAATGTAGAAAATTAGCTATGAAAAATAAAAATCTTAAAAAGCTAAATTTGCAAATTTCAAAAGAAAGAAATTCTATTGCTGAAATACAAGACAAACTAAATTCTGAAAATAAAAGCTTAAGGTTAAATTCAGAAGAATTGATTCAGAAAAATCATAGCTTAATCAAAACAAACCAAAACTTGAGTAAAGAAGTTGACCAACTGAAATCTCTTATTAACAAGTTTACTGTAAGTTCAGAAAGATTAAAAATGATGTTTGAAAGCCAACATGCTGATTTTGATAAATCAAAATTTGTCTTAACTCCTTCACTTAGCAATGAATCCCTAAAGAAAAATGTTTTGAATTTGTCAAGCAAATCATCAAAAAGAATAACTTATTTCAAACATGAAAAGAATGGGCATAACAACTTTACCTATCGTTCTAATATAATTAAATCAAGTGGTAAAGTTATTAAAATTAAACAAATCTGGGTTCCAAAAGGAACCATATGTCCTAACTCTCAAGGACCCAAGCAGGCTTGGGTACCCAAAATGAAAATATAGACATAGATGTGCCAAGATACCCATGGAACAAATAGATTCATACAAATGGGTGTTCTAGACACACGTCAAAAAATGAAACTTAAAACATACTTATGAAAAGTAATTTTAAATAAAAAATAATAATAATAATAATGAAATCAGTAATCCTTGCATCTCATCATTATTTTTTGTTTAGTATTTGATTAAAATATGAATTGCAAGTATTGATCAATTTTGTGATATAGAAAATACTTTTGGAAATATAATCAAATCACTTCATTCTATAGTATACTTTACTCACTATTGGATAAGTTGCTAAATGATTAATCAATTTATTAAGAATAACTCTATGAATTCTCTATATGCTTGATTGAGAGTTTTTATCCATGGCATTATTGTTTATTGATCATAGATATGATAATGTGTACTTGGTGTGCTTTTGAATATATGCACTATGGATACCAAGATTAAAGAAACCATCTTTGGCATATAAAATCAACTCATGCTAGTATGTACTTAATCTCAAAAGACCTTGCCATTGGCTTACTTAGATTATCTTCTGAAAGGTCAAAGTTTGCTATGCATGTTAACTAAGGAAACAAACAAAAATCAATTTCTAAATCTAATGATGTTGTTTCCAATACTAAGTTTTCAAAAGCTTACACTGGCTTTGTTCTTAGCACGTAAATTGAAATATTTTCTGCATTGGCACAAACTCACAAAAAGGGTTCAAATGAAAAAGGTTTGCAAACTATGAAAATAAAGAAGTATCATGGGATAGTCTTGAAAACCAATTTTTATCAAGTTGTGCATCGAAAATAATATTGAATACAATTGTTTCAGCACCAAGGACACCATAAGTAAAATAGGATTAATAGAATTCTTGAAGAAATGAAAAAGACAATTGTGTATGATAGTCATCTACTTAAATGATTTTTAAAAGCTATCATCACTGCTTGTCATACATATGATTTATATTAGATCTATTTTTGATGAAAACTCTTTTGATCTTCTGAAAAATAGAAAAAGAACTATTGCATATCTTTCATATTTATCAGTAGTATATGTTATACTTGATATGGTTTCTTGAAAGTAATGCCAAATCTGATAGAGATATGTCCATCCTTGGATATCATTCATCAAGCAATGCATATAGAATATTCAATGAAAAGATTTTAGTTGCAGAAATATCAATTCATTTTATTCTTTATGAGACTAATGATTTATTATCAAGATACTAAAATCAAATTATATATGTATATGGTTAATCTTTTACATATAACAATCTGAAAACATGTTAATAATTAGAACCAAATTGAGTTTTTCATAAATGCACTTAATGAAGAAAAATTGATGACTACTAAAAGACTAAATCAAGAAAAGATGAAATAGATCTTGATGAAATTCTTGCATGATTAGAAGTAAAGATCAACATTATCATTTGCTTGCTTTATGAGCTTTATATTCTATCAAATGAGTGTGTAGAATGGACTCCTATGTGCTTACTTTATTAAAAAAAAATATATGTTAATTAACCACCATATTTGAAAACACTCATTACAAATATGATAAAGCAATATATGATTTGAAACAAGCATCAAAAGCATGATATAAAAGCTTAAGCAACCTTTTTGATAGAAAGTAATAGTGATAAATCTATGCATCAAAAAGAAGAATTTGTGATATCTTATTTGCTCAAAGTATGCATTGATGACATCATTTTTGGTTCTACTAATGAAGAGTTATATGAAGATTTTACTTAGCTCATGCAAGGTGAGTTTGAAATATGTATGGTGAATGAATTAACATCTTCTCTCAAACTCCAAATTAAGTCAAACAAGAAAGGGGATCTTTATTGACCAAAGTTAGTCCACAAGAAAACTCTTATAGAAGATTGGCATGAAGAAGGTATGTCTATGACCCCATCTTGTAGAATTTGAAAAGGATGAGCAAAGTAGATCTATTATTTTAGAGCTGTATTGAAACATGATAGAATAATTATTTTATCATACAGCTAGTAGACCAGATGTATGCTCATTATGTGACCTTGTGCAAGACTTCAATCTAACTTTAATGAATCATATTTTATTGATAACAAATAAATCATAATCTGAATTTTGATAGAAACAACTGTTTAAGATAAGTTGATTAAAACTTAGCTAGCGTGTCTTATTGATAATTATCTTAAGCAAATAAAATCTAAACTAAATCGATTTTGAAAATAAGAAATTGATTTGACCTTGATAAATCTTCCTATTGCCTCACATGCTTGTCCTTGAACCATCTTGGTTAATGAAACTATCTCTTTAGTTCAAGTGATATGTGCTTGCTTATATTTAGGCAATCTCTTGAGTAAAGTGACTCAATATTCAACTATTGTCATATCTTATATTGAGTCATCTAGTTAAAAATATATTTATGAATGGTTTGTATCTTAAAGAAACTAAAGACTTTCTTTCAAGAAAGAAAAGGAGCTTGTTAATAATGCAGGATCCTTGACAAGAAAATGAAAGATTTCAACTTGAAGGACACCTCCACATAAGATACAATAAACATTCACATGCAAACAAGAGAGAGGATCTTTTTCAGCCAAAAGTTCACACATAAGAAATCTAGTTTGGCTTGAAGAATATAGAATGAATAGGTAATTTTAGATACCTCTCTCATAAATTAATTGAGCAAAGTCAATAACTTAAATCTTATTATGGCATGATTAAATTCTTTAATTATTAATTTTTGATATCATGTCTATATATGTATTGACTGACTTATACTTTTAGAAACTGTTTCATGGTTTGCCCAAACTAAATTATTTCTTTGCCTATATCATAACCATGAAATACACAAGTATATGCTTAAAATTTTGATGTAAAATAACTTGTGAGAAGTTATGAATCCTTGAGCACAATGAAAATGTTGTTTGCATGATATACATCTATATGATACATAAAATTATTTCTTTATTCTGCTCTTTCATGTAAATTACTTGAGAATAACAAAAAGAGAGAGAGATAAAGAAAAGAAAATGGATATTATTCAAGAGAAGTAAAATCTAAGTAAAAGCAAATACTTCAATCTTGAGGAAAAGTAAAACAAGCATAATAGATTTGGCACATTTATGAGACTCGTGAAAGGGATAAAATCCGCAATTAATTACACTTAAACAGGGAGAGTTTGAAGTGAACCTTTTAAATTTTCTATATTGCTCATCATAGGGATGGTGCCAATGAGGAGGCCAGTGGTAGTACCTCGTGCCCCTTCCAACTCCACCGGATAGGGAGCAAATAGAGTATAGAGCATAAGAAAGTAAAAAAAAAAAAACAATATCAAAATGTTCGTTAATTGGTTAAGAAAAGAAATTCAAAAAAAAGGAGGAAATGAATGACAAAGTAAATGAAAGTATATAAGAAGAATCAAGTCAAGTATTAATCACTTGGAAACACACCTTAAGGATGAAATTAGTGGAGGATTATTTTTAAATAGGGGGAGTTAATTCGAAAAGAATTGATTTTGATCCTTGACATGCTTGTTCTTAATATTTTAATGCATAACTTAACACATAATATATTTTGCATGTGGCATGATGTTTTGAATTATGGGTTCTCAATACTTTGTAATGCTCCATGCTTGGATAAGTTGATTGAAATATGTTTTAACTTGGAATATGTCTTAACTTTGCTCACAAGTCTTTGCTTCACCCTTGCCTCAAACTAACTTGTGTTCCAATGCTTGAATGTTTAAAATACAACATAAAGTTTTTTTTTTTTGTAATATTAAAAAGAAATTTCAGTTTTATCATTCACGATTATCTTTGAAAGTTAAATAGATTTACAAAAAGAAGAAGAGAAGGATATTTCTATTTAGGCAAAATGAATTGATCTTGATCTATCTTTCTACTTGCCTAACTTTGATACATAATGTCCTAATACTTGTTAAAATATCCTTTATTTTGTATCGAAACTCAATATTAACGTTGGAATCCCTCGCACGCCGCAGAAAATTTTAGAAAAATTCTGCGCGCAGCGGAAGACATGCGCGAGATCTCGTTCATCGCATGAACATATTTTAAAACCGTCGTTCGTAGATAGATTAGGATTAAATACTTTTTATATGATTAAGAAGATCAGATCTTCACCATGTGCGGGTAGATGATCACCGCAATCTGATGATCGTGGTATTTGTTGAAGGTTCGCTTAAAGTCGCACACGCGTCCGGCCTCTACATATATCCACACGAGGAGAGGACCGATCAAAGCTCTCGAATCTCTCCGGGGTGCTAGCTCCCTTGCAGAGATGTCTTTTGATGGTTGAAAACCTCCCTTTGAATCAACTCTTGATTGCCTTGGGGAGGAGGAAGAAGAAGGATGGATCCAAGGAAGAAAAACAAAAACCTTGCAGCCTTTTCTTTTCCCTTTGTCTTGGAACCAAAAATGGATGAAGGAAAAGATGCACGTCTCCCTATATTTTTCATTGTCTCACGGCTGAAAAACTAGATTGGAGAGGTGCTGTTCATGGCTCTTAAGGAGAGGAGAAATCCCCACGTACTTCCAAGGAGGGAGGTCCAAGGGGGGGCCCGCATGCCCTTCTTTATGAATCAGCTTCAACGTGATACCCTTATTTTTGTTGGCGGCTGAAAACCAGAGGAGAAGGGGGCTTTTTCACGGCACAAAGGGAGGAGGAAATTAACCTAGTACGGCTGCCCCCTTGCCTTCATTTAATTTGGCATGTGGAGCTCCTAAAACATAGGAGCTCCAAACCTATCCATAAGGAGAGAGGAGGGGCGTACGCCCCTCCTCCTTTTCCTCACGTAAAACCCAAGGAGAGGGGCGTACGCCCCTCCCTCTTATCCTCTCATGCCCCACGCCCAAGCCTCATCTCATGAGGTGTGTGGGCTCCACTTTCAGCCTCCTTAATTTCCTCATGTTTATCCATAAGATTAAATCAATTATGACTCTTAGAGTCCTAATCTAATTAGGACCCAATTGAATAATGACTCAATTGAACTCTTCAATCCTAATCCAATTAGGAGTCATCTTAATTAGATCAAAATTAATTAGGACTTTAGGAATCCTAAACTAATTAGGACTCACATAATTTTAGTCCTAATCCAATTAGGACTTTAGGAACCTACTCCAAGTAGGACTCTAATTTAATTTGAAGTCCTAATCTAATTAGGACTCTAGGAGTCCTACTGCAAATAGGACTCTTATTAAATAAGATCAAGCCCAATTAATTAAGTCCAATTGATTTAATTAAATTGCAATCCAATTGCAATTATTTCTTCTTCTACTCACTAACTTTTAGTGAGTTAAAACAATTATCAATCAAATTGATAATTATAAATTATTTGTGATTGCAAATCACAATTCAACCATCAGATCGGTCAATACCTCTAATGTGTGTGACCCCATAGGTTCTATTCTGTCTGGTAGTGAGATATACTGCGATTTCTATCACAATATCATTGAAAACTCCTTTCAATGGGTTGGAACAATTCCAACTCAACTCACCAGGGATCATCAATCATCAAGATAGTCCCTGTGAGTCTCACCATCCACCAGTGACACCTAGCAGCATGTAGTGGCTACCCAGCAGAATGGAATGATGAACCTCTAGGTGCAGTTATCGTATGATATAGTCCTTCTATCGTGGATCCCTACAGGACGGAGGTCATGGATAACTCGTCAAACCCCATCGTCTGTCATATGTCAAGATTTATTCGACTTAAGTTCGAGAGTGGAAAACTTCTTTTCCACTATACATACTACCCCGGCCGAGGATTTACGAACTCAGTCTCATAAATCACATAGGACCTCTCTTAACCTATCAAGATCGATAGATTCCATCTAGATGCACCCCTACTCCTACAATGAACCTACTGCAGCCAATCTGCACCACAAGAACCCAATTGGCTAGGGCTCATGTTTATGTGCTCGTCAAACTACAACAACCTCACTGTGAATAGCCGAGGCATCGCAGGTCAAAGGACCAGTCATACAACTACAGCATCAAGTAAGTCACTGACGAGTGGATGGACATCCAAGTGACTACTTGCTTTGGTCATGCTCAGTACCCTTATTCTCTAACAAGCACTTGCACAATTGCTCCAGTGTCCCTACACTGTGGACTCAAGACTCGTCCATCAAAAGAAAGCGATCTGTGCACTAATCTCAGCGGATCGATCACCATCCTCGTGATGATCCATCGATCAGGAGCAATTCAGAAATTAATCACCAATGACACATGCCTCAAATTCTCAACTCTTGAGAATATGCGTCATCATCTTATTAATTTCTTGGACGATTCATGGACACATAAGAACATGAATGAAAAGAATGTCCAACTTAATAAATTCATAATTAGGTCAAGTACAATTTTATGTCCCAGAATAAAATAATACGTCAGCCAAATTGGCTTCTAGGTCATACTTCTAACAATCTCCCACTTGCACTAAAGCTAATCAGCCATAAACCTAAGCCCCTTCTTCTCAAGATGTGCTTCAATTTTCTGCTGACTTATCTGCTTAGTGAATGGGTCCACCACATTTCCTGTGGAGTCTACTCTCTGATCCTTTACTTATTTCTTTTCGAGGTAGTCGCTTATTAGGTTAAACCGCCGCTCTATGTGCTTCGGCTTCTGGTGAGACCTTGGCTCATTAGCTAGTGCTATGGTGCCTTTATTATCGTAGTAGAGTGTTATGGCATCTGATGACATTACACCTAACTCAGCAATGAACTTCTTAAACCAGAAGGTTTCCACTGCACCCTTAGATACGGCTTAACATTCAGCTTCTAAGGTAGAATCTACAATAATTGGTTGTTTGGAATCTTCTAATTTACTGAACCATCATTGCATATAATCTGATTTAGACTTTCTATCATCAATATGTGTGCATCCTTCTACCTTCAACTCTGATCTTCTTCCAAAGACCAAGAACATGTCCGTAGTTCTTCTCAAGTACTTAAGACTGTTCTTCACAGCTATCCAGTGCTTCTTGCCTGGATTTGACTGATATATGCTCGTGACACTCACAGCATGTACTATATCAAGTCATGTACATAGCATGGTATACATGAGGCTCCCTATAGCCGAAGTATAATGGATCTTGCTCATCCACTGAATCTCTTCAGATGTGTTGGGGCACATCTTCTTGAAGAGATTTACCCCATGCCTAAGGGGTAATAATCCCCTTTTAGAGGTTTCCATGCCGAACCTCTTCAACACTCCCTCTATGTAATATTCTGTGACAGGACAAGCATCCTCTTAGATCTATCTCTATAGACCTTAATTCCTAAATTATAGGATGCTTTTCCAAAGTCTATCATGGAGAATTCCTTAGACAACCAAACCTTGACTTAGGATATCATCCACGTACAATACGAGGAATGCAATAGCCCTCCCACTAACCTTCTTATAAACACATGGTTCCTCCTCGTTCTTGAAGAAATCAAACGATTTAATTATATCGTTGAAACGAGTGTTCCAACTCCGAGATACTTGTTTTTGTCCATAGATGGACCTTTGCAGCTTACAGACCTTGTGATCACCATCACAATATCATGATATGCTACAACAACAAGCAATATTCGAATGGACTTCAGCATGGCTACAGGTGAAAAAGTATCCTGATAATCAGTGCCTTCGCACTGACTATAACCTTTCGCCATTAGCCTTGCCTTATAGGTCTCTACCTAGCCATCCGAACTTAATTTTCTCTTGTAGATCCATTTACACCCAATAGGTACTATACCTTCTGGTGAATCTACTAAGGTCCAGACTTGGTTGGAATGCATGGAGTCTATCTCTAACTTCATGGCTTCCAGCCATCTCTCGAAATCGATGTCTAACATCGCCTCGTTGTAGGTATTGGGATCCTTACCTTGATCCCTATCTCCCATGAGGAACACTTCCTCTACATCCTCTGTAAGTATACCTAAGTACCTTTCAGGAGGATGGAAGATCCTACTAAATCTACGAGGTGGAGGAGGTACAACATGTACTGGCTCGATATGAATAGGTTCTATAGGCACAATGGCTCGTTGCTCTTCAGAGACTTTCTCTTAGAGCTCATTTTTCCTCTCACTGCCTCTATCAAGGATAAACTATTTTCATGAAGATAGCATGTCGGCTCACAAACACTTTGTGATCCTTTGGGACGTAAAAATTGTATCCTAATGACTCTTTTAGGATATCCAATAAAACGAGCATTAATTGTCTTATCCTCTAACTTGTCCGCCTGTTGTCGCTTGACGTGGGCCGGACATCCCCAAATCTTGAGATGACCAAGACTCGGCTTCTTACCATGTCATATCTCATATAGTGTGGTAGGAACAGACTTAGAGAAAACACTATTCAATATGTAAATAGCTGAAAATAGGACATCTCTTTAAAGAAACAAGGGTTGATTAGTGAAGCTCATCATGGACCTGACCATATCCAATAGGGTCTGATTCCTCCTCTCCGACACTCCGTTAAGCTGAGGTGTACCAGGAGGAGTCCATTATGAAACTATACCATTCTTCTTGAGATAATCATGGAACTCTCCACTAAGGTATTCACCTCCTCGATCTGATCGAAGAACCTTAATGAGTTTTTCTGTTTGTTTTTCTACTTCATATCTCAACACTTTGAACCTTTCAAAAGTTTCAGATTTGTGTATCATACACATATCCATACCGTGAGTAATCATCGGTAAATGAAATAAAAATTACAACCCCTAGCCTGCACATCGAATGGGCCACACACATCAGTGTGTACTAGGGTAAGTATTTCAGTGGACCTCTTCCATGTCCTACAAAGGGTAATTTGGCCATCTTTCATTGAAGGCAGGATTCACAAATCGGATATGACTCGAAAGTCAATGAGTCTAGAAGCCCATGTTTCTCCAATTTGTTTGTTCTGTCTTCTCCTATATGACCAAGCCTGAGATGCCACAAATACTTTAGATTTATCTCATCTCTAGATCTTTTGGATCTTATGGTACTCACTGTTTGCTCAGATACATTCACAGATACATTCAATGTATGTGATAGAAACCGTCAATCATAAAACCACATGCAACCAATTTATTTCTTAAATAAATGGAACAGTACTCTTATAAAAATCTTTCTGTGCTAAACAAGATACAGAAATCAAATTTCTGCTAGCAATAAGTAACGGTCCCTAAGTATCCTTTTAATAATGAGCATATCTGACATACCTTCTGAAGGTCTGTCACCCTTCTTGCTCTTTATGCTTCCCATGTATGTAGGACAATTCCTCTTCAAATGGCCGTCTAGGATGCAATGGAAATACTTTCCCTTGCAATCGGCCCTTTTCTTGGAACTTCCTTACTTGGCCCTTTTTTCGATCTACTGCTTTTTCGTAGGCTTCTTCTTCTTCCAGGTAGACTCTCTCTTGGAAGTAGAAACCAACTCGACAGCGAGAACGATGCTCCTTGAACTCTTCAAGGTCCCTACGGCAGTTACCAATTTATTTAACAATTTTGTTTTGGTGCATACAATCTTGTTCATATGGTAGTTTACTATAAACTATTCATATGAAGCTAGAAGGAATTGCGGGATCAAATCCGTTTGCAATTTCTTGTGCATGGTCATGCCGAGCTTCTCAAGCTCCTCTAAGTCCTTTATCATGGTCAAACCATGATCATGGACAGACTGCCCATCACGCATCTTGGCCTTGAAGAGCCTCTTGGACACTTCAAAACATGCTGCGTGACTCTGTTCACCATACAACTCTTGTAAGTGATATAATATGTCCCTGGCAATCTTCATGTTCTCATGCTGGCATTAAAATTCATTGGACATGGATGCCTTTGTGCAGCACCTAACTTTATTGTCATTATTCATCCACTTAGCATGCGTCTTACGCTGATCAGTGATCGGACGGATTGGTAATACGGGGATTCCATGGTCTAGCACATACCCTAATTTCTCACAATTTAAAACTATTTTAAAAATTTGCTGAGCCAGTCTTTATAATTGGGTTTGGTCAAACGGTCGTTCTATAGGATATAAGTTAAGAGTCTAGAAGCTGAATTTCTAATCCTCAGAGAGTAAAGATTCTAATTAGAATTTTGTACTTGATCTCTATTTATTTTAGGGCCTTTTAAAACAAATATACCTCCCACTATTTTCTCGAATCTCTCACACTCCTCTAGTAGAGAAACGGAAACCTTGCGACTCTAGGTTTCAAGTGGGGTGCTGCGGTCCCACCAATTTGCATACCACCTCACCTAACAGTTATTGGTGACAAATAAACGATGAGTGTACAACTCTTGTACAATGCTTCTCAAGCAAGTTGTAGCGCTATCCGGTCTCTAAGTAATGAAGACCTCACCTAACAGTTATTGGCCCCATTCCTTAGTTAAGTCGGACCCACCGTATAACCGCAGAAGCAAAGCCGTCATTGGGTCCCTCACCTAACAGTTATTGGGCCCAACCCCATCTTTACCCCTACAACATCTCATGCCTAATAGAGAGGTCCAGTCCCCCGATGCAACTTGCCTACTGTATCCAGCCGAGACAAATCAATGCCGGAAAGACCTTAGCAGCTCTACTACGGTGGAAGACCGCTAGACTTAATATTTTCGAGGAGATTTAATTTAGGTCTCTTTCATTTAATTATCTACATCTCATGCAAATAATTATCTACCCGCTATGCATAAACATAAACATCCAGGCATAATAACAAAAATTAAACTGGTGATGATCATGGATCCAGGATGGGGTCATAGTACAAGCACATGCACGTCAATTGGTTAGATCGTCTTCAACTCTTGATTCGATCTTGAGTACCCTAGGTCCAATTGCGATCAACTCCTTGATCCATCTTCAATCAACCCTTGATCTCGATCCGCGCAAGGCGTGCTTGTAGAGGCATGCAGCGATCAACCATTGACGTGCAAACACATCACAGATTACATCCCAGATAAACTTTTAAAAATAAAAGAATAATTACAATCCTTTTTCATGAGACACGCAGGTCTCTAATACATCAATTTAAGATGCACGCAGGCATCTAAAAATCTAAATTACATGCCATCACATAACATCACAGAACATTGCAGAACATTTCAGCACATGTATAAGGGTACATCCATGATCATCACCATACGCATCACATGCATTAAATATAATTTACAGATCTGAATATTTAACTGATTATGTCATCTTATGAGTTGCTGATCATGCAAGATATGATTCTAAATATTTGTAATCACATTATCAAAACATTAGAATCATTAATCCAAGCATAGAAAATCAGCATGCAGAAAAATCAGCAAGCTGAAATTCTGCATGCATAAAAATCAGCAGGCATAATTCTTTAAATTTCAGATCTAATATGCCCTTTAATAATTAATCCTAACCTTAATCTACGAAACCATGGCTCTGATACCACTGTTGGAATCCCTCGCACGCCGCAGAAAATTTTAGAAAAATTCTGCGCACAGCGGAAGACATGCGCGAGATCTCGTTCATCGCATGAACATATTTTAAAACCGTCGTTCGTAGATAGATTAGGATTAAATACTTTTTATATGATTAAGAAGATCAGATCTTCACCTTGTGCGGGTAGATGATCACCGCAATCTGATGATCGTGGTATTTGTTGAAGGTTCGCTTAAAGCCACATACGCGTCCGGCCTCTACAGGTATCCACACGAGGAGAGGACCGATCAAAGCTCTCGAATCTCCCCGGGGTGCTAGCTCCCTTGCAGAGATGTCTTTTGATGGTTGAAAACCTCCCTTTGAATCAACTCTTGATTGCCTTGGGGAGGAGGAAGAAGAAGGATGGATCCAAGGAAGAAAAACAAAAACCTTGCAGCCTTTTCTTTTTCCTTTGTCTTGGAACCAAAAATGGATGAAGGAAAAGATGCACGTCTCCCTATATTTTTCATTGTCTCACGGCTGAAAAACTAGATTGGAGAGGTGCTGTTCATGGCTCTTAAGGAGAGGAGAAATCCCCACGTACTTCCAAGGAGGGAGGTCCAAGGGGGGGCCCGCATGCCCTCCTTTATGAATCAGCTTCAACGTGATACCCTTATTTTTGTTGGCGGCTAAAAACCAGAGGAGAAGGGGGCTTTTTCACGGCACAAAGGGAGGAGGAAATTAACCTAGTACGGCTGCCCCCTTGCCTTCATTTAATTTGGCATGTGGAGCTCCTAAAAAATAGGAGCTCCAAACCTATCCATAAGGAGAGAGGAGGGGCGTACGCCCCTCCTTCTTTTCCTCACGTAAAACCCAAGGAGAGGGGCGTACGCCCCTCCCTCTTATCCTCTCATGCCCCACGCCCAAGCCTCATCTCATGAGGTGCGTGGGCTCCACTTTCAGCCTCCTTAATTTCCTCATGTTTATCCATAAGATTAAATCAATTATGACTCTTAGAGTCCTAATCTAATTAGGACCCAATTGAATAATGACTCAATTGAACTCTTCAATCCTAATCCAATTAGGAGTCATCTTAATTAGATCAAAATTAATTAGGACTTTAGGAATCCTAAACTAATTAGGACTCACATAATTTTAGTCCTAATCCAATTAGGATTTTAGGAACCTACTCCAAGTAGGACTCTAATTTAATTTGAAGTCCTAATCTAATTAGGACTCTAGGAGTCCTACTGCAAATAGGACTCTTATTAAATAAGATCAAGCCCAATTAATTAAGTCCAATTGATTTAATTAAATTGCAATCCAATTGCAATTATTTCTTCTTCTACTCACTAACTTTTAGTGAGTTAAAACAATTATCAATCAAATTGATAATTATAAATTATTTGTGATTGCAAATCACAATTCAACCATCAGATCGGTCAATACCTCTAATGTGTGTGACCCCATAGGTTCTATTCTGTCTGGTAGTGAGATATACTGCGATCTCTATCACAATATCATTGAAAACTCCTTTCAATGGGTTGGAACAATTCCAACTCAACTCACCAGGGATCATCAATCATCAAGATAGTCCCTGTGAGTCTCACCATCCACCAGTGACACCTAGCAGCATGTAGTGGCTACCCAGCAGAATGGAATGATGAACCTCTAGGTGCAGTTATCGTATGATATAGTCCTTCTATCGTGGATTCCTACAGGACGGAGGTCATGGATAACTCGTCAAACCCCATCGTCTGTCATATGTCAAGATTTATTCGACTTAAGTTCGAGAGTGGAAAACTTCTTTTCCACTATACATACTACCCCGGCCGAGGATTTACGAACTCAGTCTCATAAATCACATAGGACCTCTCTTAACCTATCAAGATCGATAGATTCCATCTAGATGCACCCCTACTCCTACAATGAACCTACTGCAGCCAATCTGCACCACAAGAACCCAATTGGCTAGGGCTCATGTTTATGTGCTCGTCAAACTACAGCAACCTCACTGTGAATAGCCGAGGCATCGCAGGTCAAAGGACCAGTCATACAACTGCAGCATCAAGTAAGTCACTGACGAGTGGATGGACATCCAAGTGACTACTTGCTTTGGTCATGCTCAGTACCCTTATTCTCTAACAAGCACTTGCACAATTGCTCCAGTGTCCCTACACTGTGGACTCAAGACTCGTCCATCAAAAGAAAGCGATCTGTGCACTAATCTCAGCGGATCGATCACCATCCTCGTGATGATCCATCGATCAGGAGCAATTCAGAAATTAATCACCAATGACACATGCCTCAAATTCTCAACTCTTGAGAATATGCGTCATCATCTTATTAATTTCTTGGACGATTCATGGACACATAAGAACATGAATGAAAAGAATGCCCAATTTAATAAATTCATAATTAGGTCAAGTACAATTTTATGTCCCAGAATAAAATAATACGTCAGCCAAATTGGCTTCTAGGTCATACTTCTAACAATTAAATACAAAGATTCTGAAAGTGCTCGAATGTTATTGAAATATGTGTTTTCAATCTTAGTGATTTAAGATGAGCTACAATGTAGAAGATACATATCTCAAATTATAATTGTGAAAGCCTTCTTGGAAATTTTTATGAAAATTCAGAATCTGATTTTGTATAAAAGCTTAAACTTAACTTAAAAATGCTTATATCGTTACATCTTTGTAACCTTAGTTATATGCTTCAATGATCACGTCATTCAGGAGAATAGCTCAATATGATTTCTAAATAAAAATTTTAATATAAAAAAAACAGAATTAATTTTGACGCCTTGGTTGATTGTCTCGATACGCATCCGAAACATATCTTTTCTTACCCTTAAAGTGTACTAATATTAGTCTAAATAATGTGTCTTTCAATGATCTTAATTGCAAACAAATATTTTTAAATATATGATTTTATTTTGATATTAAAAAGATTTATTGTGCTTCATGTATACATGCTGAAAAACTATGATTAAGAAATTGAGTTCTATAAATATATACTTCAATGATCATCTATATGTTTTTCTCTCCTACATTATTAAAGAATTTCATCAATATATATATATATATATATTATTAAGAGAGTGAATGATCTTAAGTCTAGAAACATTTCAGCTCACTCAAATGATTCTTAAAAGAAAGAAAATGTAAATGCTTTTGAAAGAATTTGAGCTTCCAATGAATCATTTTCTGATTAATATTTCAGTACATTTTCTCAAAAATTAAGAGGAAGCATAACTTGTTCTTGAAAGATTAAAAGGAGTGATTGCTATAAATTTTGAATAATTCTAGATCACTCTACATTCTTGATATCATAAAGTTTCAGTTTTATTCACGTTTATCATTAAAATCTGAAATTCAACAAAAGAAAAGAATGATTAAAGAAGAATGCATCTTTTGAGGGGGAGCTTTAGATATTCAGTATCTTATCCTAAAGTTACTTTAATTTGATGCATACCTTGAATTTTATGGATTGATTTTGATGAACCTCATTGTGTTGCATGACTTCATGAATACATAATAAGCTTGTACCTTGAGATGAGTTGTATAAAGGTTGTTTTATCTCAAAATTTGAGCTTTATGGAAATAGAATATATTGAACATATATTTTCGAGTTTAACAATTTTATTGGACACTATCTTCAAATTTTAAACTCTTAAATGGAATGAATAATTAAGGGGAAGAAAGAAAATTTTAGAGGAAGAGATCATATGGAACTTAATCGCATAAATCCATAACTAAAGGAGAGAGAAAGAACACCGAATAAGAAGTGATCCTAATTGCAATTCAAACAGTTGATCTTAAGAGCCTCTAGCTTAAGAACACCGAATAATATTAAATTTCACTGAGTAACTCTTAGAAAATCTATTTTGGAATTCACTAATGCGTTCTTATTGGCTTGCTCTTTAGAACTTCAATTTTGTGCCAATTCATTATTATATGTATCAAAATGTACTTATTTTTAAAGGAATAAAAGAACTTTGAAATCATACTTAATATATTGCTATTATACTCCAAAAAGAAAATTAGTTCAATTGCTCTCATGCTGCTAAAATACTTAATATATTGGGCAAAAGATCTTAAATGAACAAGCTTTCATACTTATTATTAAAGAATGATTAGATTTTCATTCGTGCTTTCTTTGAATATCATTTTTGGTACTTCTTGAATTAACTTGAGAAAATTTCCACCTACACTTGATTTGAAAACTATCTTTGGAACCACATTCGATGTGTTCTCATTATAATTGGCTCTGATCTATGCTCATTAATCTTTTTCTAACATTATTGCCTTGAGTTATATGATTCATATTCTTGCAATAATTTGACATGCAAATCAGAGTACAAAAAGAAAAAAAAATATTTGAGTATTCTTATCTTTGTGCTTAATGTTTCATTATCTTGCAACCTTTTTGATGTTGTCAAAAAGGGAGAGAAATATCTAAGTATATGCTCATAATGCTTTATGTTTTGAATTGAATACAAATCAGCTTAAATTGAAATATGTTGATTGTGTTAAGCTGATTAAATCTAAAGCATTATCATGAAGTATGTTTTAAATATATATGTTTTCTACTTCATGCAACTTAGCTATGCATTAGTCCTAGAACACAATATATTTTATATTGCACATACTACAAGTTTTGTCATCATCAAAAAGAGGGAGACTGATGATCCAAAGATTGAGTTAAAGATTGATTTTGATGATCACAAAACCTTTAAGTATAATTACTAATGTTTGTGTTGCAAGAAGAAAGATAATTTATTTTGCAAGGAACATAGCAAGTTGGAAAAATACAAGAAGGCCTCAAAAGCTCTCAAGAAAAGTTAGAAGAAAGCTACAATTTATTGGCCCAAGTTTCAAGTTCCAAGGATTTAAGTTGGAGGAGCAAATTCAAAGAAAGATTCAAAAGAATAGTCCTCGAGTCGACTCCGGGAAGTTTGGAGTCGACTCTGGCACTCTAGAGTTTCAAGAAACAGTGCTCGAGTCGACTCCGATACTCTACGAGTCGACTCCGACTGAGAACAAACAAAAAGATATAGAGTTGATTTTCAGCGCTACAGTGATCTCGAGCCGACTCCAACTTCAGCGCTACAGTGCGGAGCCGACTCCCAGCCACAGTGCCGGCAGACTACTATTCACAGATCGACTCATGTTTCAGCTGAGTCGACTCCTACTTCAGCCGAGTCGACTCGAGCACGCTGGGAGGCATAACGGCTAGTTTTTTCTTGATTCCAACGGCTCTATTTTTGTCTCTAACGGCTAGATTTTTGTTTGCACTCCCTCTAAAGCTATAAAATCAAGAGGAGAGCTAGGAAAGAGAGTATGGAAGTGGGAGAGAACATTTAGGGAAGAGATTTCAAAGAGATTACAAGAGAAATCTTCCATAAGCACAAAAGGGCCATTCAAAGTAAAATAGAGAGAAGAAGAGTATCCAAGTGAATCCCAAAGCTTCCTCTCCATCTGTGTGCTGCCTCGGTGATCCTCTACTTCGTGCAAAATCAGAAGAGGGTCAAGTAAAGAAGAAGCCGAGTTCCTCCATCTACAAATTTGTTTGAGGGCTTCATCTCTTTACTTTACTTATTTATATTTGCTATATTTGCTTATTTGAGAAGCTTGTATTTGATTTAAACTCTTGCTCTATTATCTTGTAACTTGATTCAATCAAGAGATTGAATCAAGGGGTTAAGGTTTGTTGGTGAGCCAAAGGAAAAACCAACTTTGTAAGGTTGTGGTTGGTGAGCCTTTGGAAAAACCAACTGGGTTGATTGTAAACCCGGAAAACAATCGTTGTAAGGTTGTGGTTGGTGAGCCTTTGGGAAAACCAACTGGGTTGGATTGTGAGCCCGTGAAAAACAATCGGTTGGTTCTAGTCGGTGAGCCTGTGAAAACCGACCGAGTTCGTTGTGATCTCGCAAAACAACAAGTTGGGTTGTGAGCTTGTAAAACAACCGACTGTAATCTGAGGGATTATAGTAAAATTCCCAAGAGGTCTTGGGGAGTGGATGTAGGTGCTGGGGTGCACCGAACCACTATACATCTTTGTGTTTGTGATGCCTTATCTCTTGTATTTCATGCCTTACATTCATGCTTGATTGTGTAATATCTCTAGCTTTGTTTTCTATAGAGTTATAAGTGATTGTTTAGAATTTGCTTAGCTTCCACTCCATTCTTACCATACACATAGATTAAAATTGATCATACAACTAAAAGTTAATTTTAGATCAATTGCACCCTAAAGCCATAGTATAATTGCTCTAGCTTAATTTTCCACTGCTTTACTTGTAATTGCCTAGAGCTTAAGTAAATAACATCTTATTATTCCGCTGCATTCTATTCAATGTAAAAATTAGGGAACATAATTTTTAGAAAACCCAATTCACCCCCCCTCTTGGGTTGTCACCTTGGGCAACAACAACCTTAGTACTCAGGATGATATTCAGGCTAAAATGGCAGCCCTTACTAGGAAGGTAGAGGAAATTGAACTTAGAAGGATTGAACCCGTCAAGACCGTAGAACATAACAGCGAGTGTTGTAGGATTTGTGAGATGCCTGGCCATCTCACCACTGATTGCCCTACAATACCCGCATTCAAAGAAGTCTTGCACGATCAGGCCAATGTTATGAATACCTATCAAAAATCTTTCAATAATCCTTTTTCGGGTACTTACAACCCTGGATGGAAGAACCATCCAAATTTCAGGTGGAGGAATGACCAACCTCAACAAGTATATAACCCAACTCCTCCACCTCCGCAACCTCATTATGCATACGCACCCCCTCAAAAATCCAGTCTCGAAGAAACTTTGCAATCTTTCATGCAAGGTGAAGCTAAAATCAATGATGAATTAAGAAATCAACTGACAACGCTGACCACTGCTTTAAGTGCTCAAGAGAAGGGTAAGCTACCAGCTCAACCACAACCTAACCCTCAAGTCTACGGCGGTAGCAATGCATCATCTTCAACTTCGCATAAAGAACAAGCGAAGAGTATAATAACTTTGCGAAGTGGAAAAGTTATTGACCATCCAGTTCCAGAACAAACTTGAGCTATACCTGATTCTGACCCTTTAAAGACAAAATAAAAGGATAACGAAGAAACTGAAGCACCAACATCTACTGAAAAAATCAAATGTCCTTTTCCTGCACCATTTCCACAAAGATTAAAGCCCTTGCAAAAGCTTGAACCAAACTCTGAAATTCTTGAGCTTTTTAAGCAAGTAAAAATTGATGTACCTCTTCTTGATGCAATCAAACAAGTGCCTTCCTATGCAAAATTTTTAAAAGATTTGTGCACGGTCAAGCGTCATTTAAATGTCAAGAAGAAGGCATTTCTGGCTGAAAATATGAGTGCAATTTTACAGCATAACATTCTTCCTAAATATAAGGATCCAGGTTGCCCAACTATCTCGTGCATCATTGGCAATTTTAGGATTGAGCGAGCATTGCTAGATTTAGGAGCGAGTGTGAACTTGTTGCCATATACGGTATATGAGCAACTCGGTTTGGGTGAGTTGAAGCCAACAACTGTGATCTTACAATTAGCTGACAGGTCAGTGAAGGTTCCTAGAGGAATTATCGAAGATGTGTTGGTCCAAGTAGACAAGTTCTATTTTCCTGTCGACTTTATCGTACTGGACACACATCCGGCTTCCAATTCACCATCTCAGATTCTGGTCATCTTAGGACGTCCATTCCTTGCAACTTCTAAGGCATTGATCAATTGTAGGAATGGTATCATAAAGCTTTCTTTTGGCAATATGACCTTGAAACTGAACTTCTTTAGTATAAGTAAACAACCCAGTGATCATGAAGAAAGTAAAGAAGTTGAATGGGTTGAAACCATTGCGGAAGAATATCTGTTAAAAGAAACATTTATTGAATCGGCCGACAATGGTTTGATAGATTGGTGTTCTGAAGGTACTGCTGATGATGTGGTCCCACCTGTTTTAGATAATTTGAATGTTATGATGGTCAATGGGTGGAGACCGCGAATAGAGGAATTTGAACAGTTGCCACCTCGAAAAGCAAAGATAGTACCATCCCATGAACAAACACCTAAGCTCAAGTTGAAACCTTTACCGAAGGAACTCAAGTATACCTTTCTTGGACCCGAGGACACATTTTCTATAATCATCTCATCTGATCTGGATCATGCCCAAGAAAGAAAATTACTTGGTGTTCTAAAGAATTATAAGGGAGCTTTAGGGTGGTCTATTGCCGACTTGAAGGAGATTAGCCCTTTAATTTGCACGCACCGGATATATTTGGAGGACAATGCCAAAACCACAAGGCAAATGCAATGCAGGTTGAATCCTACGATGAGAGATGTGGTTAAAGCAGAAGTCCTCAAGTTGCTTGACGTGGGTATTATTTACCCAATTTCCGACAGCAAGTGGGTAAGTCCTACTCAAGTCGTTCCTAAGAAAGCGGGTCTGACGGTAGTCAAAAATGAGCAGGGTGAACTAGTTCCAACTCGTGTTCCGACGAGTTGGCGCATGTGTGTTGACTACCGAAAATTGAATTTGGTCACTAGGAAGGATCACTTTCCCATACCCTTCCTAGACCAAGTTTTGGAAAGAGTTGCAGGACACAAATTCTATTGTTTTTTCGATGGCTACTCCGGGTACTACCAAATTAAAATTTCACATGAGGATCAAGAGAAGACTACCTTCACTTGTCCTTTTGGCACATTCGCGTTCCATCGGATGCCATTCGGGTTGTGTAATGCACCTGCAACATTCCAAAGGTGTATGCTCATCATTTTTGAAGAAATGATCGAGAAATTTTTAGAAGTGTTTATGGATGATTTCTCTATTTTTGGCGATTCTTTTGATGATTGTTTATTACATTTACAAGCAGTTTTAGCTCGATGCATGGAAAAGAATCTGATACTAAATTGAAAGAAATGCCACTTCTGGTGCCAAAGGGAATTGTCCTAGGACATATTATTTCATCGAAGGGCATGGAAGTTGATAGAGCTAAGATTGATTTAATCGCCAAGCTACCTGCACCCAAGACAGTTAGAGATGTTAGATCATTTTTGGGTCACGCAGGATTTTATAGAAGGTTCATCAAGGACTTTAGTGTCATAGCTCGACCATTATGTAACCTCCTATCCCTTGATACACCGTTCAATTGGACTGAAACATGTCAAGAGGCATTCAAAAAATTGAAGGCTATGCTTAGCACTGCACCCATCGTGCGACCACGTGATTGGTCATTATCTTTTGAGATCATGTGTGATGCTAGCGACTATGCGATAGGAGCTGTCCTGGGACAACGCAAGGATAATAAGCATTATGTCATTTACTATGCAAGCAAAATCTTGAACGATGCTCAAATGAATTACACCACCACCGAGAAGAAATTGCTTGCAGTAGTATTTGCATTAGACAAATTTCGCTCTTATATCCTTGGTGCTTCTATTGTTATCTTTACAGATCATGCAGCGCTAAAATATTTGCTGGATAAGAAAGAGGCCAAACCACGCTTAATACGATGGATACTTGATAAGCGCTAAATAATGTACAAATTTATCTATTTTACATAGCACTTATTATTATTGTTATGCACATATTTTAAATATTAATAGAAGAAAATGTGTTTCCCCTCGTCATTGCATTTTAATAAATTATTAGAGGTAATTCAAGTTTGGTTTAATTTTCTATATTGATTTAGTCTAATGTGTGTGCAGGTCGAGTCACCCCATTCACGAATTAGTCCCAATCAGTTCCATGTGTGGATTGCTTTCTTCCCCATTTGCATGAAGTTACCCATCCTTTTGTCTACGTCATCTTTTTCGTGTGCACCAAGCTTCCCAACTTAACAAAACAGAGGTCTCTCCCATTTTCTTCACGTATCCAAACTTTCTTTCAGAACAGAGCCCTCCCAACCTACACGAGTGGACCCCAACTACCTTTCTAAAAAAAGAGATAATATATATATAATAATTCTCATATCACCCCTCACGCATTCATCTCCCACATCATTATTTAATAATTCTCATATCACCCCTCACGCATTCATCTCCCACATCATTATTTATTCTCTTCTCCTCCCCTGTTTCAGAACAAGCCGCATGATCACTCCCATTCCCATTCAACCCCGTCCTCCCAGATTCTTTGCTTCAAACGTGATCTCCTCCCGCAATGCAATCCTCCCAGCATCCGCAATCCAAGCACCGTCTTCCCAAAGATTTATTTCCATCCGATTCTGAATCTAAACATTTTCATCTCCCACGGATAAGAATCCCCTGTTCCACGTCCTCCCCTCCCCCGCTTCCGCGATTCAAATCGGCAGATCATCCCTTTCCTTCCCAGCAAACCGAAGCAAGCTTATCCTCTCAAATCTCCTTCCACGAATAACCCGCATCTCGATCGTATCCCAGCATCCCAGCTCACGGCTCAAATCCACATGTTTTCCCCCTGTTTCAAAATAGAGCATACCTCCCAGCTCAGCCGCATCCAATTTTTGATCGCCTCCGGACCCCTCCCGTTCGCGTTCAATTGCGTCCGAGCATCCCGTGAGCACCATCACCCTCATTTCTTGTTCCAGATTTGATCTTCTCCCAGATTTTCTTCCGGATCCCTCCCGTTCGCACTCAAATCTTGCAAGCATCCGCAACCTTCCTCCCATTCGGATTAACTCCATCATCCACGGAATCCGCCTAGCATTTAACCATGCTCGTGATCAATTTCATTTGAAGATGGGAGGTCGTCCGGAAGCCATGCTCGGCTAAACGTCTAGTCTAGGGCTGGATGAAGCTCTAGCAATGTTACAGGGCATTGTAGTTCTTATTTTCTTTATTATTTTGGAGCTTGTTTAAATTCTTATTATCAATGAAAAATCCTTTTATGATGTTTAAACTTTGAGCATGCTATTTATTATTCATGTTGCTTAAAGTAGTCTAAGATAATCCATGCCTAGGAAGATGAGGTGTACTGCACCCTAGGTTAGCATAATTAGGTAGACACTTCTTGCTATACCGAAGATGGATTTTCTTAAAACTCTTTATGCTTTTATTTTAAAAGGCTTGTAGCCAATATTGCATGCCTCTCCAAAAGATTTAAAAAAAAATAAAGAATACAAACCCTGATGCAATGCTATGTGGTGGACTCCAAACCCTAGATCCATTTATTCTGATAAATTCTAATTCGCACTCATAGTTTAATTTAGTTAAATCAAGTTAGCAAATTCTTCTTCGTGATTTATTTTTAAAAGAAAAATAACTTATCTCCAATCCCTATGGACCGACACCCGTAATCACTATCCTACAGGATACGTGCTATTGCGTGGTTTATTTTTGAAATTGAAATAACCGATCAATTTTTGGCGCCGTTGCCGGAGATTGCTAGCATAGTTATTTTTTCTATCATTAAAAAAAAATTGTTAATTAAAAAAAATTCAAAAAAACAGATATATATCTAAAATAAAATAAAAAAATTATTTTCTATTATTGTTACTTTTCTTATCTCCTTTTTCTCTTCTACTAATTTTTTTCTTTTTTAATTTTTCTTTTGGTCTTATTTGATCAGGAATCGAAGAGAAGATCTGGCCATCAAAAAGGAATGCTTTAGAGGTTTGCCTAAAAAAAATTTTAAATTGCTGGGGAAATTCCCTTTGGTAACCTCTAAACCTTTCTTATTTAAATTAATTATTAGCTTGAAATTTTGGGGTGATTGCTTGATTTTAATTTCAGCAAAAGTATGAATACATGCTTGATACACATACACAAATTAATCCGCACATAGTAAGGGCAATCACCCCAACAAGATAAGAGCCGAATTTCATCACCAGATTCTTGCCCAACTTAGATGAATTCAATCTCACATAGTGTCACTTTAATTAAAATCAATTAGACGTTGGCTCCTAGGAACATTTGAGCTCAATAGGACGAAGATCACCGAAAGTTGCACCAATTTCGCTCTGTGGCTTAGTTGATGTCTAGGCAAGCTTTGTCCCTATAAGGGAGACAGTTCATCTGTTCGAGGCAAGTGGGTTTTAAGTGGGACCTTTGCGAACGCATCGTGACCCCTCCACTTATCTGGAAGCTTACCTGGTCAACTCGGTTCATTAGACCGGATTGGAGGCTTAGGTGCCCTCTTCAAACCAGTTAGGAGCTGTCTAGTGATTTTAGGACAAATACAAGAATTTATGTGTTTTTCTTTTATTGCATGCTTGATTGATCAAGTACTAGTGTATGCAAGGGAGTCGTTCTAGAGTACATGACCTATTATCTTTTGACCCTGAAATAGAACGGACCCTTAGAAATATTCGAGCTGAGATCAAAACCTTAGAATCATTCCCACCCCCTGAGATGGCTGAAGAACAACCCAAACTCCTGAGGGAGTACTTTACTCCCACCATTTACACTTCCCCATCTTGCATTCGATTACCTAAAGTAGCAGCTGTACAATACGAAATAAAGTCTAGTGTGATCCAAATGCTCCCATCTTTTTATGGGCTCACCAACGAAGAACCATATAAACACCTAGATGAATTCCTTGAGATTTGCACCACTATCAAGATTCAGAACTTCACTGATGATGCTCTGAAACTTAGATTATTCCCTTTCTCCCTTAAAGATAGAGCCAAACAATGGCTGAATTCTTTAGAAGCTAACTCGATTCGTTCTTGGGATCAAATGCAACAAGAATTCCTTAAAAAATACTTTCCCATAGGAAGAACGAACCAGTTTAGACGTGCCATCATAAGCTTCTCCCAAACTGAGGGAGAAGAATTTCATGAAACCTGGGAGAGATTTCAGGACCTAATCCGTAAATGCCCTCATCATCAAATACCTAAGTGGCAGCTAGTGCAATGTTTCTATGACGGATTGACTGAACGAAACCGTCAGATGATCGATGCTGCATGCGAGGGGACTTTCATGCTTCAAAATGAGCATGAAGCATGGCAATTATTTGAAAATCTTAATGAAAACTCCCTCCACCATGCTTCCTGTTCTCGTCAAGCACCTCCGAGTTCTCAAAGAAGAGGGACCATTTGTGAAATAAGTCATTCCATGGACCTGTCTAGCAAGGTAGATGCATTGTCCCATAAGATTGATCAATTGATGATAGGGGGACATATCGTTAGCTCTACCCAAGCACAAGTGTGTGCTATCTGTTCTAGCCCATCGCACCCCATTCATGAGTGCCCCTCAGCACCCCAATTTCCCGAACTCGTGCAAGAACACATCAATGCTGCCCAAACACAGCCCAGACCGGATAATGACCCATTTTTCAATACATATAATCCAGGATGGCGGAATCATCCAAATTTTTCTTGGAGGCAGCAAGCTTCGAATACTGCCTAACCCTACTCCCAAAATTTTCAAAATCCTCAGAATTTTCATCTCTACCGTCCCTCAAATCAATTTCAACACCCTCCTCCTCCAACCCAAAGAAATACAGCCTTTGAGGAGAAAGTGTTGACTGCCCTTCAAGGTTTGGAGGCAAACACACAACTATTGCACTCTCACACGCAATCAATTGCTAAGCTAGAATCCCAAATGGGTCAACTAGCCAATGCATTAAACAAGCGAGAGGAAGGTAAGCTTCCAAGTCAACCAATGAGTAATCCTAGGGGACAATACGTGGCTCAAGAAACTCGACTAAATCATGAGCAAGCTAATGCTTTGACTACCCTAAGGAGTGGACGTATAATAGATAATAAGGTTGGGGAGGGTAACAATAAGGAAGGTGAAGAAGAGGAGAGGAATGTATCACATGAAAACCCAAAACCTTTTTCAGCTAGTCCACCATCTGCCACAACCCACATTCCAAAGGCTCCATTCCCTGAAGCACTTAATGCACCCTCTCCCTTTGGCAAGAAGGGAACTTCATTAGAAGAGATGATGGAGGTCTTCAAACAAGTTAAAATCAACCTCCCACTCCTTGATGCCATTAAACAAGTTCCCTCCTATGCCAAATTTCTCAATGACCTTTGCACCCAAAAGCGGAAATCTAGGACACATGTGCCTAAAAAGGTCCTCCTAACTGAGCAGGTAAGTTCCATTCTCCAACACAACACCCCTCCAAAATTCAAAGATCCTGGCGCTCCCACTATTTCCTGTGTCATAGGAGATAACTTCATTGATCGAGCACTTTTAGATCTAGGGGCAGTGTGAATCTTCTACCCTATTCAGTCTATGAAAAATTTGGGTTGGGTGAATTGAAACCTACCTCGGTATCTTTACAATTGGCTGATCGATCGGTGAAGATGCCAAGGGGGATGATTGAAGATGTTCTTATCAAGGTAGACAAATTCTATTTTCCAGTAGATTTTATCGTCCTTGACATGGAACATGTGCCCAACCTTAAAAAACAAATCTCTGTGATTCTTGGTCGTCCCTTTTTAGCTACAGCCAATGCATGTATCAACTGTAGAACTGGGGCAATGGATATATCATTTGGGAACATGAAAATTCAGTTGAATGTGTTTCATGCCGCTGACCAACATGTGAGGGAAGACGGGTGTTGCCTAATTGATGAAATGGATGATCTTGTAGAGGAAGCCCTTCCCTATATCTTAGCAGATGACCCCCTAGAGGCATGCTTGGCCCATTTTGACATTGACAACTTTAACATAGACAAGGCCATAGAAGAAGTCAACATCTTACTCGACAATCAATCTCCCATGAGTTTTCTTCCTTGGAAGATCCGACCTGAACCTCTTCCCCCTATTGCTAGCGCACCACTTTGTCCTTCCATTGATTCTCCAACTAAACTTGAGTTAAAGCCTGTTGCCCAAGGTGACAAGCCAAAGGGGGGGGGTGAATTGGTTTCTCTTAATTTTAACTATCTTACTTATATTAATTGATGAGTTAGTGGAATTAAACAAATCATAATACAAACAACAAGAAGTATAGTGGTTCGGTGCTCTCCTAAGCACCTACGTCCACTCCCCAAGCGACCCCTTGAGAATTCACTATAATCCCGCGGATTACAGTTGGATTGTTTTCCGGGCTCACAATCCAAAAACCTTTACACTTTGGTTTTCCGGGTTCACCAAAAACCTATGTTGGTTTTACGGGCTCACCAACGAACATATGTTGGTTTTCTGGGCTCACCAACGAACCTTTACAATTGGTTTTACGGGTTCACCAATCAACCTACACCGTTGGTTTTGCGGGCTTACCAACTAACCTTTACAAGGAGTTTAATAAACGAAGTAAGAAGATTTAAGCTCCTAGATGAGCAAATATAACAATATAATCTACAAAGAAGAGTTTAGAGAATAGTTATCGCTTGATGTGACTTCTCTCTTCTTTGTCAAGGATGCTTCACTCTTCAAGGGTGGATGGAGCTCTTAATGACTCTTGGAATCTGCTCAACCATTTTCTTTTGACTCTTGAATGAAGCACTTGAATGTAGAAGATTAGGGCACTTTGTCTTTCTTGTGTACTCTTTGATATTTTGCAAAAAGGATATTCTCTCTGATGAATAATGCCACTTTAAATAGTTTCTTTCATCCATTGGACAAGCGCCAATAGTTAGAATTCAAAAACTAGCCGTTACTCACTATTGGAAGGACAAAAAGTACTTCTGCAGAACTAGCCGTTATGCTTCTGCCCGTGTTTGGGTCGGCTCAACCTGTCCTTGGGTCGACCCAACTTTCACTTGGGTCGACTCAACCTTTCCTTGGGTCGACCCTCTCAGAACTACAGAAACTTGCAATTCAGCCTTCCTTCACTTGGGTCGACTCAACATTTCTTTGGGTCGACTCAAGGTTCAGTTGGGTCGACTCAACTTATTCTTGGGTCGACCCTCTCAGGGTTTCCAGAGAACCTTTTCTGTCATGTATTCTATCATTGTCTTTGGGTCGACCCTCTCAGTGTTTGGGTTGACTCAAGCTTGGGTCGACTCAACTTCATCTTGGGTCGACCCTCTCAGTATTTCCAGAGAGCCATTTTCTGTCATGTATTTGAGAGGCTTGAGGTTTGGGTCGACTCATGCTTTCCTTGGGTCGACCCAACTTACTGTTCATCTGTGCCATTTTTGCAGAAGTGTGCTAAATGCTTTCTTGATGTACCGGGGTCGACCCAATCATCCTTGGGGTCGACTCAATCCACACTTTGCTGCAACTCAAGGTTAGATTCATCCAAATAAACAATGAAATGCATTTATACAAATATACTGAGAGTAACAGACTTATAAATGAAGTATCGAATTAACTTGTGGCATACTCTTGATTGTTGCTTGTTAATCATCAAAATAACACTATCATCCTCAATCTTCCCCTTTTTGATGATTACAAAATATAGAGTATGAGCCTATTGATACTTATCTTAAAATCAGTTTTTAAAAGGGCTCAAATTGCTGAATTTCAGCTTTTCAAATATGAGAGTGAAGTCTCCCCCTATGTCATTCAAATGTTTCCAATTTGACTTTTTGAATTGCTCCCCCTTTCATTTATATTTCATTAAAGATGAAACTCCAAAAATTTGAGATAAAGCATGAGTTTCAGGTTATGTATCGAGGTGTGAAAGGTGCGTGCCAAATTCTGAAATTCTATGTGCCAAATTCTGAAATTCAATAGAAATTTTAGATTTGATCATTTTCATTGTTACAAATTGCTCCTCCTTAAATGTATATGCTTTCCCATTATAATTTTCAATGTTTTACAACTTATTTCTCTTTTCTTACACAACTTATTTTTCTTTCTTTACTTCTCCTCCTTTTTGTTATCATCAAATAGGTATAATAAGTAACAAACATTCAAACTTCATTGATCAAAATAGGAACATTTTAGTACAATAATGCCAAAAATAAAAGTAAATACAATGTTCCTCAATCAAAGTTCAAAATACATGATAAACACAAAATACATATGAGAACTAGATACCTATCCTAGGCTCTAAACAGAAATACTAATATCAGCCTAGGGAGTATCTAATAGCTGGGATCTAGTCCTCATCCTCCTAGCGTACGTGGCGAGGGGAGGTCGAGCCTGATGAGACTGAGTCTGGCGTGGAGCATGATGAGCTGGATGACTCTGTGCCGAAATCTCTGACTCAGCAACCTGTGGCACAGATGGTCCATGAGTCTCTCTCTCTCTCCGTAGAGCTCCTATCTGCTCCCTCAGATCACTGATCTCAGCAGACATGATGTCTAATCTGCTCGTCAGCCCATCAGTGATAGTCCTCGCCTGAGCTGACATAAGCTCTGTCATCCTACTCCAGAACTCATCTGTATCTCCTGCAGGAACAGATGACGATGGTCCAGCCTCTGAAGGTGCAGTAGGATGATCCATATGCTCCTCATCCTCAGGGATAGGGTCTCCAATATCTGGTGCATCACCCTCTGGTGCATCACCCTGAATCCCTGCTCTAGTATGAACCCACTGCCCGTTCACTTTCTCATAGCCCATGCGAATAAGTGATCGTGCAGTGTATGTATCAGTATGAAGCAGATGCCTGAAGATCTCCCCCTCGACAGATATGTCGTGCTGTCGGAAGATCAAGGTGAGTATCATACCATAAGGCAGGGATACTCTGGAGTTGCAGATCACCTTCCTCATCTGCCTCAGTATCATGGCCGGGAGATTCAGAGGAATACCCTGAATAATATGCTCCATCACTACTAGATCTCGCTCTGTAATGAGATCGAATCTCCCGCTCTTCAGAAATAGAATCCTATTTATGATGCTGAGCAACAACCTCATTTCTGCAGATAGAGAGCTCGCTATTACCTTCTCCGAAAAGTCGAAGTCTTCATTCTCAAGTATCAACTGCAGGGCTCTCATCTTGTTTTCTGGCTTTTCTGGAGTTGCTCCTTCGCAGGGAAGATGAAGCAACTCACTCAAACTCTCCTCGGAAACTCGAACCCTAACTCCTCGAACTTCCAAAATGAGCCCTCCCATTCCAGTTTTGAGGAAGGCATAGAACTCCTGAACTAGTCCGGGGTAGATCACCACATCGAGGGAGCAAAGATACTCCCAACCTTGCCTTCGGATCCATTCCCCCAAACGGAACCCTTCTTGTTTAAAGAACTCGGAATGGATCCTTCTCCCCGTTGTAACCGGTCTCCCCGCAAACTTTGCAAGTTGTACTGAGGAGGAAGGAGGAGGAGGTGGCTCTGCACGTGCCTCACGTTGTGGAGACACTGTAGATGGCTCTGTAGCTTCTCTTTCCTCATGTTGGATCCATGAGACTCTCCCGGATCTCTTGGCTACGGCTCTTTTGGGTCCCATTTCTCCAAGATCTTGAAGTAATCTAGCGTTTGGAGTTGATTGGAGGAGTTTGGAGAGTGGGGAATAGAGTTTTCAGAAGAGGACAAGGGCAAACAGTGCCCTAAAAAAGCTCACGGGTCCCCCTTTTAACAGTGGGGTCCCGATGTTGGGTCGACTCAAGAATTTTTTTGGGTCGACTCAACGTTGGGTCGACCCTATTTTGGGTTGGGTCGACCCAAGTTCAGAAATTTTTCCTTTCTCTTCCTTTTCGCTTCTAAAATTTTTTCTCGCTTCCAATCCTTACAAATTCTTTCTGGGACAATGATACATGAGTAATGAATCTATAGATGACAAGTTTGACTCATGTTTCATGGGTTTTTAGAAATGGGAGGAATGTATCATGAGACTGCTTGCTCCCTTTTATATCTCTTCAATAAAAAGGATCACATATGCCTAATTCCCTCCTTAGCGTGCAGAATCTATCTTCACTCAAGGGTTTTGTGAATATGTCAGCTAATTATTTTTCAGTGCATATATGCTCAATACATATGTTTCCATTTTGCACATGATCCCTAATAAAATGATATCTTATTTCTATATGTTTGGCTTTAGAATGCTGAACCAAATTTTTAGTGAGGTTGATGGCACTAGTATTATCACACTTAATAGGAATATTATCTAGCTTAACTCCATAGTCCTCTAGTTGTTGCTTAAGCCAAAGTACTTGAGCACAACAACTGCCAGCAGCTATATATTCAGCTTCAGCTGTTGACAGTGCCACTGAATTCTGCTTTTTGCTAAACCATGATACTAAGTTATTTCCTAAGAATTGACATGTTCCACTAGTGCTCTTTCTATCTAATTTGCATGTAGCAAAATTAGCATCTGAGTATGCAAGCAAATCTAGACAGGAGTCTCTTGAGTACCATAATCCTATATTCGTAGTTTCTCTTAAATATCTAAGGATTCTTTTAACAGCACTTAAATGTGACTCCTTAGGATCTGATTGGTATCTAGCACATATTCTTACACTAAACACGATGTCTGGTCTACTAGTAGTAAGGTAGAGCAAGGATCCAATTAGTCCTCTATAAAGTTTAATATCAATACTCTTTCATTTCTCATCTTTGTCAAGCTTACTAGTAGGATTCATTGGAGTGCCTACTCCCTTATGATTTTCATTCCCAAACTTCTTTAGTATTTTCTTTGTATACTTAGTTTGATGAATGAAGATACCCTCTTTAGTTTGTTTGATTTGTAATCCTAGAAAGAAACTTAGTTCTCCCATCAAACTCATTTCGAATTCTCCGTGCATTAAATCAGCAAATTCTTTACAAAGAGTATCATTTGTGGCACCAAAGATTATGTCATCTATATATATTTGTACCACTAATAGATTTTCGTCTTTTCTTTTGAGAAACAGTGTTTTATCTACATTTCCTCTACTAAAGTCATTATTTAGTAGAAATTTGCTTAATCGATCATACCAAGCCCTAGGTGCTTGCTTCAATCCATATAATGCCTTATGTAGTCTAAACACATGATTTGGCAATTCATGATTCTCAAAACGAGGAGGTTGCTCTACATATACTTCTTCCTCTATAAACCCGTTTAAGAATGCACTTTTTACATCCATTTGATACAATTTAAAATCCATGAAACATGCGAAAGCTAGAAGTAATCTAATAGCCTCTAATCTAGCTACAGGAGCAAATGTTTCATCAAAATCTATCCCTTCTTCTTGATTGTATCCCTTAGCTACAAGTCTAGCTTTATTTCTTATAACTAACCCATTTTCATCTAATTTATTTCTAAAGATCCATTTTGTTCCAATTACAGAGTTATGCTTTGGTCTTTCAGTTAATGTCCATATATTACTTCTTTTGAATTGATTTAATTCTTCTTGCATGGCATTTATCCAATTGGTATCTTTTTCAGCTTCATCATAAGTCTTAGGTTCTAACTGTGAAACAAAAGCAAGATAATCATTTAAATTTCTAAGAGAGGATCGAGTTCTTACCCCTTGAGATGGATCACCAATGATTAAGTCTTTAGGGTGTCCATATGCATACCTCCATTCCTTTGGCAAGTTTTGAGATTGTGGTGGCACGCAATCATCTCCCTTATCTTGAATTGGCACGTCATCAATATTCAACTTTTCAAAGTTAATAATTCCTGTATCATCATCAAGAATATTCTCTTTCCTAGCATACTCACTATCAGACTCATCAAATATGATATTAACTGACTCTTCGACTACAAGAGTTCTTTTATTGAATACTCTGTATGCCCTGCTAGATGTGGAGTATCCTAAGAAGATACCTTCATCTGACTTGGCATCAAATTTACTTAGATCCTCCTTGCCATTGTTTAAAATGAAACATCTACATCCAAATACTCTAAGATATTTAGCAGTTGGTTTCTTATTCTTCCAAAGTTCATAAGGAGTTTTCTTGGTTATTGATCGTATTAAAATCCAATTTAGAATATGGCAAGCAGTGCTTATAGCTTCAGCCCAAAAGTACTTTGGAAGATTTGATTCGCACAACATCGTGCGTGCCATTTCTGCCAATGTCCTGTTTTTCCTTTCAACAACCCCATTTTGTTGAGACGTTCTAGGTGCTGAAAATTGATGTGAGATACCATTTTTATTACAAAATTCTTCAAAGTGTTGATTTTCAAATTCAGTACCATGATCACTTCGAATTGCTACTAAGGTGAGCTTCTTTTCATTTATGATATTATTATAAAGTTTCAAGAATTCTGAAAATGCTTCATTCTTATGTGCCAAAAATGAAACCCATGTATATCTTGAAAGATCATCTACAATAACTAGTCCATACTTCTTCCCTCCTAGACTCGCAGTTCTAGTGGGTCCAAATAGATCCATGTGTATGAGTTCAAAAGGCCTAGTTGTTGATACTATATTCTTTGATTTGAAGGATGATTTAGTTTGTTTTCCTAATGCGCATGGTCCACAGATTTTGTCCTTTTCAAAAATCAATTTTGGCACATCTTTTATTAATTCCTTCTTGACTAGTTTTGATATTAATTCCATACTAGCATGTCCTAGTCTACGATGCCAAAGCCAACTTGTTTCATTTTTCTTTTCTTCATTAGTAATTAAGCATAATCCATTTTTCTTGCCTAAATCATGAAGATCTACCGTTTAAATATTTCTTTGCCTTTGTCCTACAAGTACAATGCTATTATCTTTAGGATTTGTGATTATGCATACTGATGCTTCAAATGTGACTTTAAACCCTTTATCACAAAATTGACTTATGCTATATGTTTCAAACCTTTAACTAATAAGACATTTTCTATGAAAGTAGATGGAGTAATGAAAATTTTACCCTTTCCAATGATATACCTTTTTCCATTGTCTCCATAGGTTACTACTCCACCCTTCTTAGATTCCAAGGTGACAAATTGATCTACGTCACCGGTCATGTGTCTTGAACAGCCGCTATCTAGATACCATCGTTTTTTCACTTTATTAGCTGCAAGACACCCCTGCAATAAAGATCAAGAAAGAGCTTTAGGTACCCAAACTATGTTGGGTCCTTTAGGGTTAGTACTTGATGTTCCTTTTGGAACCCAAACTTTCTTGAATTTAAGCTTATGATTATTACTCAGTTTGTTTTGACTGGACTTTCTATAGTTACATTCATATGCTTTATGTCCTAATTTATTGCAGCAATGACAAGTAATATTTTCATTTTTAGCTTTTACAAAAATGTTCTTTAAGTATTTTTGTTTTCTATTTGTTTTATATCCTAATCCAGCCTTATCATATACAGCTTTTTGACTATCAAGAATCATATTTAATTTGGTAGAACTAAGTGTAAACTTATCTACTAAGGATTTATATTTTTCAGCATATTCTTTTAACTTGACATTTTCAGCAATTAGATTCTTGGTTTCATTTGTGAGTTTCCTACTTAATGTTTCATAGTTATGAGATAGTTTTAACTTATCTTTGATAAGAGATTGATTTTCTTCTTTTAGAACTTTATTTTTATTGATTAGTTTTTTATGTTCTTCCATGAGTTCTAAAAATGCATCATGTAATTCATCAACAGTAAAATTACATTCAAGTTCAGAATCTACCTCATCGTCATTGGCCATATGACATATTTGGGCCGTCTCTTGGTAATCTTCCTCTTCCGAACTTGACTCCTCACTTTCACTCCATTCAGCCATGAAGTTCTTCTTTTTCAGTTTTCTTGCCATCCACTTTAATTCCGACAATCTATCTTATAATGCCCGGGCTTGTTACACTCATAACAAATAGGTGATTCTTTTTCCTTTTCTTTGTCCTTACCCTTTTCTTTGCTTGAGCTATACCTTTGAAGAAGGGTTTCTTTTTATGAAATCTATTCTTACCTCTCATAAATTTTCTAAATTTTCTTCCAAGCATAGCCATTCCTTCTTCATCAAATTCATCATCATCATCTGAATCTTCCGACTCAGTTTGTTGTTTTGGAGTGGTTGACTTTAGGGCAATGGTCTTTCTTCTCTTGACCTCGTCTTCTGAATTTTGCCTCATGGTCAACTCATGGGTCATGAGTGATCCTAGAAGTTCCTCCAATTGCAGTGTATTGAGATCCTTAGCTTTCTGAATTGCAGTTACCTTGGCCTCCCAAACTCTTGGTAGAGATCTGAGAATTTTTCGCACCAATTCAGAATTAGTATAAGACTTTCCTAAACTCTTTAGCCCATTTATAATTTCAGTAAAACGAGTAAACATATCAGTTTTGGACTCAGTGGATTCCATTTTAAACAATTTATACTTATGTACTAATATGTTTATTTTTGACTTCTTAACTTGATTAGTCCCTTCATGTGTGACCTCAAGTTTGTCCCAAATTTCTTTTGCAGAGATGTATGTAGATATTCCATTGAATTCACTTACATCTAATAAACAGTAAAGTACATTAATTGCTTTTGCATTTAATTGTGCTAATCTTCTATCACTTTCATTCCAATCCATTTCTGGTTTGGGTATGATAGTGCCCTCTATACTAATTGTGGGTGTGTGAGGTCCTCTAGTAATGATATACCACAATTCATAGTCTAAAGCTTGAATGAATATCCTCATCCTAGCTTTCCAGTATGTGTAATTTGTGCCATTAAATAGAGGAGGTCTATTTGTGGATTGCCCCTCACTCATAGAACATCCCACTTGGGTTGTCATGATCTTTAACTCTTGATTGTGAGATCAATAAGTACTATTGGAGCATCTTGCTCTGATACCACTTGTTGCCCAAGGTGACAAGCCAAGAGGGGGGGTGAATTGGTTTCTCTTAATTTTAACTATCTTACTTATATTAATTGATGAGTTAGTGGAATTAAACAAATCACAATACAAACAACAAGAAGTATAGTGGTTCGGTGCTCTCCTAAGCACCTATGTCCACTCTCCAAGCGACCCCTTGGAAATTCACTATAATTCCGCGGATTACAGTTGGATTGTTTTCCGGGCTCACAATCCAAAAACCTTTACACTTTTGTTTTCCGGGTTCACCAAAAACCTATGTTGGTTTTACGGGCTCACCAACGAACCTATGTTGGTTTTTCGGGCTCACCAACAAACCTTTACAATTGGTTTTACGGATTCACCAATCAACCTACACCGTTGGTTTTGCGGGCTTACCAACTAACCTTTACAAGGAGTTTAATAGACGAAGTAAGAAGATTTAAGCTCCTAGATGAGCAAATATAACAATATAATCTACAAAGAAGAGTTTAGAGAATAGTTATCGCTTGATGTGACTTCTCTCTTCTTTGTCAAGGATGCTTCACTCTTCAAGGGTGGATGGAGCTCTTAATGACTCTTGGAATCTGCTCAACCACTTTCTTTTGACTCTTGAATGAAGCACTTGAATGTAGAAGATTAGGGCACTTTATCTTTCTTGTGTACTCTTTGATATTTTGCAAAAAGGATATTCTCTCTGATGAATAGTGCCACTTTAAATAGTTTCCTTCATCCATTGGACAAGCCCCAATGGTTAGAATTCAAAAACTAGCCGTTACTCACTGTTGGAAGGACAAAAAGTACTTCTGCAGAACTAGCCGTTATGCTTCTGCCCGTGTTTGGGTCGGCTCAACCTGTCCTTGGGTCGACCCAACTTTCACTTGGGTCGACTCAACCTTTCCTTGGGTCGACCCTCTCAGAACCACAGAAACATGCAATTCAGCCTTCCTTCACTTGGGTCGACTCAACATTTCTTTGGGTCGACTCAAGGTTCAGTTGGGTCGACTCAACTTATTCTTGGGTCGACCCTCTCAGGATTTCTAGAGAACCTTTTCTGTCATGTATTCTGTCATTGTCTTTGGGTCGACCCTCTCAGTGCTTGGGTCGACTCAAGCTTGGGTCGACTCAACTTCATCTTGGGTCGACCCTCTCAGTATTTCCAGAGAGCCATTTTCTGTCATGTATTTGAGAGGCTTGAGGTTTGGGTCGACTCATGCTTTTCTTGGATCGACCCAACTTACTGTTCATCTGTGCCATTTTTGCAGAAGTGTGCCAAATGCTTTCTTGATGTACCGGGGTCGACCCAATCATCCTTGGGGTCGACTCAATCCACACTTTGCTGCAACTCAAGGTTAGATTCATCCAAATAAACAATGAAATGCATTTATACAAATATACTGAGAGTAACAGACTTATAAATGAAGTATCGAATTAACTTGTAGCATACTTTTGATTGTTGCTTGTTAATCATCAAAATAACACTATCATCCTCAAAGCCACTTCCGACAACTCTTAAGTATGCCTTTCTAGGACCAGAAGATACCCTCCCTGCAATCATCGCGGCCAACTTATCTACTGAACATGAGGGTAAACTTTTAAGGGTACTAGAAGAGAATAAACATGCCATAGGATGGTCTGTAGCCGATTTGAAAGGGGTTGATCCCTCCATATGCATGCATCGAATTCACCTCGAAGATGATGCAAAGCCCACCCGAGAAATGCAAAGAAGACTCAATCCTAACATGAAGGAGGTAGTCAAGAAAGAAGTTGTGAACTTATTAGATGCCGGAATCATTTACCCAATTTCTGATAGTAAGTGGGTGAGTCCGACACAAGTGGTACCCAAGAAATCAGGTATCACTGTGGTTGAAAATACGGAAGGAGAATTGATACAAACACGCACAACCACGAGTTGGCGCGTGTGCATTGACTACAGAAAACTTAATTCAATGACTAGGAAGGACCATTTCCCTCTACCTTTTATAGATCAAATTTTGGAACGGTTGGCTGATCAAGGTTTCTACTGCTTCTTAGATGGTTATTCTGGATATAATCAAGTACCTGTTTACCCGGACGATCAAGAGAAAACCACCTTTACTTGTCCATTTGGGACATTTGCATATAGGAGGATGCCTTTTGGACTATGCAATGCACCCGCAACTTTTCAACGATGCATGATGGCCATTTTTTCAGATATGGTGGAAAACTTTCTAGAAGTTTTCATTGATGATTTCTCAGTTTTTGGCCTATCTTTTGACGATTGTCTGGACAATTTGACCTTAGTTTTGAAAAGATGTAAGGAGACCAACCTAGTATTAAGTTGGGAAAAGAGCCATTTCGTGGTTCAAGAAGGCATAGTTTTAGGACACATCATGTCCAATAGGGGCATTGAAGTAGATAAAGCCAAAGTCGATCTTATTTCCAATCTCCCTCCACCTAAAACTGTGAAACAAATCCGATCATTCCTTGGCCATGCTGGTTTCTACCGTCGCTTCATTCAGGATTTCAGTAAAATTTCCAAACCCTTGTGCAATCTTCTTGCCAAGGACACTCCCTTTGTCTTTAATGAAGCATGCAAAGAGGCATTTGAAAATCTTCGCTCGAAATTGACCACTGCACCTATCATACGGCCTCCTAATTGGACCCTTCTATTTGAACTGATGTGTGACGCATCCGACTATGCCATTGGGGCAGTTTTAGGGCAACGGCTAGATAAGGTACCTCATGTCATCTACTACACTAGTAAAGCACTCTCAGATGCACAATTGAACTACACCACCACTGAGAAAGAATTGCTAGCTGTAGTATTCGCGCTAGACAAGTTTTGATCTTACCTAATAGGATCCAAGATTACCGTATTCACTGATCATGCTGCCCTTCGACACCTTCTTGCAAAGAAGGACACCAAACCCCGTCTGATTCGATGGATTCTTTTACTACAAGAATTTGACCTAAAAATTCGTGACAAGAAAGGAACTGCAAATGTCGTAGCAGACCACTTATCTAGGATTCTTCTTGAGCCCTCTAAGAATACCTCACCCTTACATGATGCTTTCCCAGATGAACAATTATTTGGGGTACAAGGAATGAAAATGCCATGGTTTGCAAACATAGTAAATTACCTTGCCATAGGACGAATTCCTGATGGTCAACTCAAGACAAGAACCAATTCTTTTCACAAGTAAAGTTCTATTATTGGGATGATCCCGATCTATTCAAGTATTGTCCCGATCAAGTAATCCGTCGATGTGTCCCCGAATGTGAATTTCAAAGTATTCTTTCATTCTGCCATTCACAAGCTTGTGGGGGACATTTTGGGGGCAGAAAAACTGCAGCAAAAATTTTACAGAGTGGATTTTATTGGCCCACACTTTTCAAAGATGCCCATAACGTTTCCCAAACTTGTGAACGGTGCCAACGGATGGGGACCATCTTCCGTAGAGATATGATGCCTCTCAATCCTATTTTAATTGTAGAAATCTTTGATGTATGGGGTGTTGACTTCATGGGCCCTTTCCCACCATCCTTTGGTTTCGAATATATTCTTGTAGGGGTTGATTATGTTTCAAAATAGGTAGAAGCTGTCGCCACTAAAACTAATGACTATAAGGTTGTGGTTAAATTTTTACATGAAAACATCTTTTGTCGTTTTGGCACACCCCGAGCCATCATCAGTGATGGGGGATCTCATTTTTGCAACCGGTCTTTCGAGGCTTTGGCTCGCAAATATAACATCACCCACAAAGTTGCTACCCCATACCATCCCCAAACAAGTGGACAAGTCGAGGTGTCCAATAGGGAGTTAAAACACATCTTAGAAAAAACGGTACGTCCCGATAGGAAAGATTGGTCTCAAAGGATAAATGATGCACTCTGGGCCTACCGTACTGCCTACAAAACTCCTATTGGCATGTCTCCCTACCGATTAGTTTTTGGAAAAGCTTGTCACTTACCAGTAGAACTTGAACATAGAGCTTTCTGGGCTATCAAAAAGTTTAACTTAGACATGGCAGTAGCTGGTCCTCACCGAAAACTCCAACTAAGTGAACTTGAAGAATTGCGCAATGAGGCTTATGAAAATGCTAAAATTTATAAAGCAAGGACTAAGGCTTTTCATGATAAAAATATTAACCGTAAGTCCTTCGAACCTGGTCAAAAGGTTTGGCTATTCAATTCCAAGTTGCGACTCTTCCCGGGTAAACTTCGCTCTAGGTGGGATGGACCATTCGTAGTGAAAAAGATTTTTTCTTATGGTGCAGTAGAGATCCAACACCTTAATGGTGGACATGTTTTAAAAGTCAATGGCCAAAGGTTAAAACCTTATGTGGACTGTGTTACCGATGGACAATTGATCAAATCCCTTAATTTGACGAACCCTGTTTATCAAAATAATTAAGGATGCACTATGTCTGGCTGAAGACAATAAACTTAGCGCTTAATGGGAGGCAACCTAATTCTTTTAATTTTCTTTAACATTGAGGACAATGTTAGGTTTAGGTTTGGGGGTATTTTTAAGTATTTTTAATTATTTTTTTTGTTTGCATCTCTTGCATTCGTTTTCACTTCATAATGTCAGGTTTATCGAAAAAAATAAAAAAATAAAAATATCTTTTAAAAAATTGTGTTCATTTTTATGATCTTAAAAAAAAATTTAATATATATATATATACCTAATTTCTATACATGAATGTGAGAATGATAAACACACAGGGTATATAAAATCTAAAAAGCCCAATGACTAGACGGAAGTAATACAAATTTAAGTTCTTTTTATTAAGTCTCTCTTAGGGAGTTGTAAGCTAATTAATACTTTGGAATTTCACTACACACTGGCCGACTCTTCTAAGATCTAGGCTCGACATTATGTTGAGAGTATGGTAGCAACCTTGGACCCTGATGAATCATACTTATCTAATCCAAAAAAAAAAAAAATCATCATCAATGAAAATGGATTTAGTCAGGAACATCGAAAAGGGCTACCTATTGTCAAAGGTCAAGTGGGCTTGTGATGAGGACTTCGAGCATAAGTCCGTAGGGGAGTCTTGATGCCCGATACCTTATGCCAACTGGTGTGAGAGTTGTCGACTGATTACTCGTTACATGGAGAAATCACCACAAGAGTAAAAGTGCACAATTTATATATCTTTTTGAAAAGAATTCTTACCTTCAATGAAAAAATATTAAGAAAAAAAAATGCTGTATTGACCTTGAAAAAGACAATAGTGTGAAAGCCGTCGTTGTAAAAATTCGAGTAAACTGGAATATCCCAGATAAAGCCCGTGAGGTACTAAAGTAAACATCCACAACTCTCGAAATCCTGCAGATAAGATGATTTTGAATCAGTGAGCAGGTCCTTTCGACCAATCCTTGGAAACTACTAGTATTAGCAATATTTTGGAGATCCGAACTTTTAGCTTGTGTATGGTCCAGATTTCACCGAGCACTCCAGTATAAATGAGTCTTACAACTTCCTAAACGGAAACTTAATAACTTTAACTTAGATTGCATACTAACCTAGAATTTGTGCTGATTTAGTAAATAAAACCGTGTGTACTTTGAAATTCTTATCATTTATGTATCTTAAATTAGATTTTAATATAAAAAAAGGGGAGTTTTTCAAATTCTTAGCTAGTATGCATTTGGAATTTGATTTTCACTTCATAGATCAATCGATAATAATAATAATAATAATAATAAAATATAAAATAAAATAAAAGTAAAAAAAATCATAACAATAAATGATTTATTTTAATATTGAAGTTTGTGGGTATCTTCACTGGAAACTCTCACGAGACTATAACTCGTCCATTAGGGTAACCTAGGGGTTTAAAGCCTTGTTGCATATGGTAAATGCAATCGTGATTCCTGCGAAAGTGAGTTAATTTCTCTTCTATTTTGCTCGAGGACTAGCAAAATATAAGTTTGGGGGTGTGATAAGCGCTAAATAATGTACAAATTTATCTATTTTACATAGCACTTATTATTATTGTTATGCACATATTTTAAATATTAACAGAAGAAAATGTGTTTTCCCTCGTCATTGCATTTTAATAAATTATTAGAGGTAATTCAAGTTTGGTTTAATTTTCTATATTGATTTAGTCTAATGTGTGTGCAGGTCGAGTCACCCCATTCACGAATTAGTCCCAATCAGTTCCATGTGTGGATTGCTTTCTTCCCCATTTGCATGAAGTTACCCATCCCTTTGTCCACGTCATCTTTTCCGTGTGCACCAAGCTTCCCAACTTAACAAAACAGAGGCCTCTCCCATTTTCTTCACGTATCCAAACTTTCTTTCTGAACAGAGCCCTCCCAACCTACACGAGTGGACCCTAACTACCTTTCTAAAAAAAGAGATAATATATATATAATAATTCTCATATCACCCCTCACGCATTCATCTCCCACATCATTATTTAATAATTCTCATATCACCCCTCACGCATTCATCTCCCACATCATTATTTATTCTCTTCTCCTCCCCTGTTTCAGAACAAGCCGCATGATCACTCCCATTCCCATTCAACCCCGTCCTCCCAGATTCTTTGCTCCAAACGTGATCTCCTCCCGCAATGCAATCCTCCCAGCATCCGCAAGCCAAGCACCGTCTTCCCAAAGATTTATTTTCATCCGATTCTGAATCTAAACATTTTCATCTCCCACGGATAAGAATCCCCTGTTCCACGTCCTCCCCTCCCCCGCTTCCGCGATTCAAATCGGCAGATCATCCCTTTCCTTCACAGCAAACCGAAGCAAGCTTATCCACTCAAATCTCCTTCCACGAATAACCCGCATCTCGATCGTATCACAGCATCCTAGCTCACGGCTCAAATCCGCACATTTTCCCCCTGTTGCTGGGGGTTCAAACCGAGAACGATTGGCACAGCGGTGTGAACGGGGTTCCCTTGGAATTGCTTCGGTTGCGCTCCACCTTCCGCCGGGAAACCTGCAAGCAAGCCTCGCACCACCACCGGGGTAGTGGGGGCCCTCCGACGATCAAGTTAGGGAAGATCGAAGGAGAAGGAGAGGTAGCAGGTAAGATGATACTCTGAAAAATCTTGCTTACCCTCCCCCTTCCCCCCCAGCCGCATATATACCAGGCTGGGGGGTTCTTTTGGGGATTGGTCATCGTGTGGCGCGATGGGGTTGGCACTGACATGGCCGTTACAGGGCGTCGTGGGGCAGCACTGGGTACGGCTATGGCAGGGCATAGTGGAGTTCCGCTTTGTACGGCTGTTACAGGGGATCGTGAAACAGCGTCGGATACGGCCGTTGCAGGGAGTAGTGGAGCAGGGGGCCGCGGCGTGCCTCAGGGGAACAGTCTGTTGTTGTCAGAGATTGCCGACTCGGGGTCGGATTGCTGGATCAAGGGGCAGCCGACTCGGGGTCGGGCTGCGGAGCCGAAGATATCCGACCCGAGGTCGGATTGCTGGATCAAGGGGCAGCCGACTCGGGGTCGGGCTGCGGAGCCGAAGATATCCGACCCAAGGTCGGATTGCTGGATCAAGGGGCAGCCGACTCGGGGTCGGGCTGCGGAGCCGAAGATATCCGACCCGAGGTCGGATTGCTGGATCAAGGGGCAGCCGACTCGGGGTCGGGCTGCGGAGCCGAAGATATCCGACCCAAGGTCGGATTGCTGGATCAAGGGGCAGCCGACTCGGGGTCGGGCTGCGGAGCCGGAAATATCCGACCCAAGGTCGGATTGCTGGATCAAGGGGCAGCCGACTCGGGGTCGGGCTGCGGAGCCGGAGATATCCGACCCAAGGTCGGATTGCTGGATCAAGGGGCAGCCGACTCGGGGTCGGGCTGCGGAGCCGAAGATATCCGACCCGAGGTCGGATTGCTGGATCAAGGGGCAGCCGTAGTCTTCCCGGGCGCGCGTGCCGGTCACGTGGGGCATGGTGGCTAAGTTCCCCCGTAACAGTAGCCCCCCACTTCCGAGCCTGGAACCAGGAGGGGAACGGGTGAAGGGAGTGATGCTTCGAGATTGCCGCCATCCCTCGGAAAGGCGCGCGTGCTTCGAGCTCCCCGCCTTCTTTACGGCGTATGGCGGTTGTCGCTGATCTGGCGGTCTGCGGATTTCGGCGGACATCCTTCCTTAATGGCGTCGATTCGCCTTTGGGGCGCGAACGAACCTTCGGCAGCCAGGCGTCCTCTGGCGCCACCGAGGCGTCACCCGCCTTTCCGCCTATTTAACCGGGGGCCCTCCCCCGTCAGCCTTTCTCTTCACAGGCATCCTCGAGTTTCTTCCTTGTGCTGCTGCCGTTGCCGTCGGACTGTTCGTTCGCTCCTCCTTTGGCGCTCTCGGAGCCGTTCTTCCTTCCCTTCCGGTGAGTTGCCCCACTCTGCAATTTAGGGCCCTCCGTACTTTCTCCTTTCGTATTAGTGTACCCCAGTCGTTCCGGTCCCTTCTCCCCTCTTGACCCCGTCTTGACCGTAGATTCACTGGCCGTTAGGGATGGACGAAGTAAGAGCAGACCGCATTCAGTCGGAGCTGGTCCCCGAAGACCTAGATAGGTTCGTGGCCCGGTACCACCTTTCCGAAACCTGCAACGTTACGCTCCCGGGGCCTGAGGAGAGGATGTCCCATCCTCCTCCAGGGAAGGTCGCCATCAATGAGGACATCCTTCGGGCTGGGTTCCGCCTTCCCCTCTCGGACTTAGTCGTGCAGGTGCTTCGAGGTTTAAGAGTGGCGCCGACGCAACTGGTGCCGAACTCATGGCGTACCCTGACGGCCTTCTAGGTTCTCTGCCGCATGCACGAGGTTCCCGCCACCCTGAACGTCTTTTGGGAATGCTATGGCCTGAACGGCCACCCCCGGGACAGAGGGTGGTGGTGCTTTGCGGCGCGGCGAGGGTGCGGCCTCGTCAAGGAGGCTCCTTCCTCCATTCATGGCTGGAAGGAGCGTTTCTTTTTCATCGACGTAGATCCCTCTTGGGGAATCGGGACAACCTGGGAGACGCCGATGAAGTCCCCGATCGGCCTATCGAGGTTGTCGAGGGAGGAGTCCGATGGCGTCGCCGTCTTGAGGGGGTTGGTTGCCGAGGGCCGGCTCCCCCCGGTGGCTAGCCTTATTTCCGAGGATGCCTTGGTGAACGTCGGTCTGAGCTCGGTCCCCGCCGACCATGAGCCCGCCACCACTTCTTCTTTTTTAGCTCTTTTCTCCTCTTTCCTTTCTTCTTTCCATCGGTTTCTTAGTTTCTAACCATCTCGTCCTTTTTGCAGAAATCGACGACGTCATGCAGTCGGACAAGGCAATGGCTGTTAGTAGGGCGTCCCTACTGGAAGCGGTCTGGAGGAAGAAACGGACTCCTCCGAGCGGGGTCCCACCGGCGAAGAAGCCCCGCCAGCAGGCGACTCCGACGCCGACAGACGGGTCCGGGCCCATCGATCAGGGGGACGCCGCGGGCTCGGACCGACAGTTGACGCCGTATCAGCCCTCCGGTGATGAGACTATCGTTTTTCCGGAGGTGTCATCCGAGCGCGCCCGGGGCGGCCGGGTCGGACGCAGTCGGTCCCCAGCCCGATCTTCGACTCGGTCGGCTTCGGATGTTACGAGAAGGGGGGGCGCGCCGAGGCCCCGGCCGAGCGGGACCCTGTCGATCTCTGGCGCGGCTCCTGCCCCGCGCACGGTTGGCATGACTCTCTCCCAAGCGATGGGTAAGGGTAAGGCCGCAGAACCACCGTCCGGCTCTGGGGCGAAGTCGGGGTCGGCCTTCACTTTCGCTGGCGCCCAAAACCTCGTCGAGACGGTGCTGCTGGAGAGGGACCGTAGGCAGGTCCGGCAGATGAGCATCCCTGAAGTCGGAGCTGCCAGCTGCGTCTGTCTCATGTCGGTGAGTGTTCTTTTGGTCGCTTTCGTCGTTTATAGGCTCTGTTGATCCCCGTCTGACGCTCTCATTTTTCCTATCTCTTAGCTCGCCCAGTACATGATCCGCCTGGAGGAGAGCCACGAGGAACAGGCGAGGCTTCTGGCGAGGACCGAGAGCCGACTGAAAGCTGTAGAGGAGGGAGGCCAGGCTGCGGCGGGGAGGACGACCAGGGACCTCGAAATGAGGCTCCAGGTGGCCGAAGAGCGGGCACTCGGCTTCGCCGTCCTCGAGAGGCAACTGTTGGATGCTCAGGAGCAACTCAAGGTTGCCTCGGGTCTCGAAAGCGAGATCAGGAAGGCGGAGGAGCGGGCCGAAAAGCAGTCCCGGAAGGCTGCCGACTTTCGGGAGAGGTGGGAGAAGGCCCAGCAGTCGGCCGACAACGCCCGCAACCGAACCCGATCTCTTGAAACCAAGCTGGCCAAATTGGAGTCGGCCTTGGAGGGGACTCGTGCGAGCAACCAGGAGCTTCATTCGCGCTTGGAGGAGGCTGAGGCTGCTCGCGTCGCTGCCGAGGCGAGGCACATGGAGGCTCGGGCCGATCTGCTGAGGGTCTCCTCCGAGGCGGACGACCGGATTGTGGCGAAGGTCATGAAAGCGAAAGCTCAGATTACGGAGCGAGCGGAGGCTGCGCTGGCCGAGAAGAGCGCGGAGATCGGGCGTCAGGCGGTACAGGCCTATCGTCAGTCCGCCGAGTTCATCCGTGACATGTCGGACGCGGGGTCCGACTCCTTTGCCTTAGGCTTCGATGAAGGCCTGGCAAGGGTGTCCGCTAAATACCCCGGAATTGACCTGAGTGGGGTCTCCCTCCTCGACTCCCCTCCGATGCCATTGCCTGCCGATTCTCCAACCGTCTCCCCACCCTTCGTGGACGTGCTCGCCGTTCCCGACTCAGGGGTTCCTCCAAACTGACTCTCTGTACTTTTCTTTGTTCTTTTCTTTGTATGTTGGCGTTTTGCCATGTTGTATGGGTCTCGGCCCTGATGCAACGAAAGTTAATGCAAACAGAGTGTTTCCTCATTTCACTTTCGTCCTTCCTCTTCTTAACTCTTGGTAGCGTCTCGCCGACTCCTGACTCTTGAAGTTCTTCCGGTGCTAGGCCAGGCATCCAAGGGTTAGGCCTCAGGAAATTCTTCCGGCGCTAGGCCAGGCATCCGAGGGTTGGGCCTCAGGAAATTCTTCCGGCGCTAGGCCAGGCATCCGAGGGTTAGGCCTCAGGAAATTCTTCCGGCGCTACGCCAGGCATCCGAGGGTTAGGCCTCAGGAAATTCTTCCGGCGCTAGGCCAGGCATCCGAGGGTTAGGCCTCAAGAAATTCTTCCGACGCTAGGCTAGGCATCCGAGGGTTGGGCCTCAGGAAATTCTTCCGGCGCTAGGCCAGGCATCCGAGGGTTAGGCCTCAGGAAATTCTTCCGGCGCTAGGCCAGGCATCCGAGGGTTAGGCCTCAGGAAATTCTTCCGGCGCTAGGCCAGGCATCCGAGGGTTGGGCCTCAGGAAATTCTTCCGCTGGTCGGCCAAGGCTGGCGCAAGCCGAGGCGACCGGTCGGGGCTTCAGGCTAGTCTGCTCCCGGGATGATCATCGGGTTAGCCTGGCATCCGAGGGCCGAGCCTCGGAAAATTTCGCTCGTTGGTCGGCCAAGGCTGGCGTAAGCCGAGGCGACCGGTCGGGGCTTCAGGCTAGTCTGCTCCCGGGATGATCATCGGGTTAGCCTGGCATCCGAGGGCCGAGCCTCGGGGAATTCCGCTCGTTGGTCGGCCAAGGCTGGCGCAAGCCGAGGCGACCGGTCGGGGCTTCAGGCTAGTCTGCTCCCGGGATGATCATCGGGTTAGCCTGGCATCCGAGGGCCGAGCCTCGGGGAATTCCGCTCGTTGGTCGGCCAAGGCTGGCGCAAGCCGTGGCGACCGGTCGGGGCTTCAGGCTAGTCTACTCCCGGGATGATCATCGGGTTAGCCTGGCATCCGAGGGCCGAGCCTCGGAAAATTCTGCTCGTTGGTCGGCCAAGGCTGGCGCAAGCCGAGGCGATCGGTCGGGGCTTCAGGCTAGTCTGCTCCCGGGATGATCATCGGGTTAGCCTGGCATCCGAAGGCCGAGCCTCGGGGAATTCTGCTCGTTGGTCGGCCAAGGCTGGCGTAAGCCGAGGCGACCGGTCGGGGCTTCAGGCTAGTCTGCTCCCGGGATGATCATCGGGTTAGCCTGGCATCCGAGGGCCGAGCCTCGGGGAATTCCGCTCGTTGGTCGGCCAAGGCTGGCGCAAGCCGAGGCGACCGGTCGGGGCTTCAGGCTAGTCTGCTCCCGGGATGATCATCGGGTTAGCCTGGCATCCGAGGGCCGAGCCTCGGGGAATTCCGCTCGTTGGCCACGCGCCTGTCACTTGCCGCTCGACGGGGTTTCTCCGTGGCCAGCTGCGATCGTGTTTCTCCCCCTCTCGAAGCGTCGCCTGGGGAACACTAGAAGGCCATTAAATGCTAATTGAGGCGTTACCTGAAAAATCGGACCGGCCAGTTGCTGCTTGCGAGGAGTGCCAGTAAAGCGGCCGCGATACGCGCGTTCTTCGAGGCGGATGCGGCCTGGGCGCGTGCGGAGATACGTGGGCCGCGGGATACACGCCGTCCAGAGTGTCCTGCACGAAGAATGCAATTAAGGAGAATGATGCCTAGGAGATCGTGGGGGGATAAACCTCGAGAGCCGGAACGGCTCCGGATTCGATGTGCCCGCATTTATTGGAGCCACCCGCATCGGAACGACCGGGGGGCCACAGTTTGGCTATAAATATAAGCGCAGGTGCGGTGGAGCCTGCCAAGCCGGAGCTGTTCAGGTTGCCATGGATCGTGGACCTCCTCTCCGGCGCGTGGCTGGGAAATCTCAGCCGGAGGAACGGGAGGCGCGCCCCTCGCGACTTCCACCAACTAGCCGTTTCATCTGGGATCAACGGGAGGATTCTCCCCGGTGGAACTCCGCTCTAGGCGTTTCATCCGGGATCACGCCTCCTCGCGCTCTTCTCCCTTATATTCCTTTCCTCCCCTTCTCCTAGGGAGGACCGGAATATCGCTTGGAGGTGGCGTTCCTCTAGAAGCAGTGTGAACTTCTTCTTCGTCTGCGCCGGCTCTTCGTCTTTTGCGTGAGGCGTCGATGGCGCCTCCGGGGGGAAGCACCCACGGCCAGTGGGATTGCAACTGCTTCGGGCGGAGGGTTCGGGATCCCAGATCTTCAGCTCCACGGAGTCCCCACCTCTTCCTTAGTTTCTTTACTCCCCAATCCCCCTCTGGGAATTCTTTGTAATCACACGAACACGCCATTGTAACCAGGAATTATTGAAATGAAAAGAACTATATATTTTTTGAGCTGTCTTTCTGGCTTTGTCTTTCTACTGGTAATATACCCGCAGGTTAGCGGAATTCCAGCTCCTTGGAATTTCTCGACCATCTAGTGCCTCCAACTGGTAGGAGCCAGGTCGGTTTACCCAGCGAACCCTATACGGGCCTTCCCAATTTGGCGCCAGCTTCCCACCTTCCGCGGGCTGAGATGCTTTGGCCCGCCTTAGCACCAGATCTCCGATTCTGAAAAGTTTTGGTCGGACCTTGGAGTTATAATACCGGGCCACCCTCCGCTGATACATCGCCATCCGGACCTGCGCCATTTCCCTCGCTTCTTCCAAGAGGTCCAGGTTCCCTCGGAGCTGCTCCGAATTGGCCTCGGGTCGGTGCGCGGCCACCCGGGGCGAGGGGAGTCCGAGCTCCACGGGGACGACCGCTTCCGTGCCATAGGTTAGGCCGAAAGGCGTCTCTCCGGTAGGGGTCCGATGCGTGGTCCGATACGCCCAAAGGACGTTCTCGAGTTCTTCGACCCAAGCTTGCCTCGTCCGACCGATTCGCGCCTTAATTCCTTGGAGGATTGTCCGATTTGTCACTTCGGCCTCACCGTTGGTTTGGGGATGCGACACAGATGTGAACCGATGCTCGATCCCGAACTCCTCGCAGAAGTCACGAAAATGCTTGTTGTCGAACTGTCGACCATTATCCGAGATGAGGACCCGGGGTATCCCAAATCGGACAATGATGTTTTTCTTTACGAACTTCCGGACTTGCGCCTCCGTGATAGTGGCCAGCGGCTCCGCCTCCACCCACTTGGTGAAGTAGTCGATTACAACAATCAAGAATTTCCGCTGGGCGGAAGCGACGGGGAACGGTCCGAGGATATCCATTCCCCACTGTGAGAAGGGCCAGGGTGCGGTGATTGGTGCCAAGGGGACAGAAGGGACTCTCTGGACGTTGGCGTGGCGCTGGCAGGCGTCGCATTTCCGTACGTGATCCTTTGAGTCCTCCAACAAGGTAGGCCAATAATAGCCTTGCCTCATGATCTTGTGCGCCAAGGACCTAGCCCCGAGTGCGATCCGCAGACGCCCTCGTGGACTTCGCCGAGGACGTAGGCCGCCTCCAAGGGGCGGAGGCACCTTAAGAGGGGGGCGGTGAACGAGGTCCGATACAGCCTCCCTTCATAGAGTACGTAGTGGGCGGACTTCCTGACAAGTCGCCGAGCTTGATCTTCGTCTTCAGGGAGGATCCCTTCGGCGAGGTAGGCGACGAGCGGGTCCATCCAAGACGGCTCCGGGTCAATCGCCATCACCGCCCCAGCCTCGCCGATGCTCGGGGCATCTAGGGTCTCTAGGTAGATTGCCCTCGACAGGTTGCGCGCCTCTGCGCCCACCAAGCGGGACAACCTGTCGGCCCTGGCATTTTCGCTTCTGGGGACCTGCTGGAGGTCGACGCTGCCGAGGTCAGGAATGAGTGCTTGCACCTTCCGGACGTAGTTCTGCATGGTCGGGCTCCGGGCCTCGAACTCCCCACGGACCTGCCCGACCACCAGCTGGGAGTTGGTGAAGACCTTCAAACGCCGGATGCCGAGCTCCCCGGCGAGTTTGAGTCCCGCGACTAGGGCCTCGTACTCCGCCTCGTTGTTGGTCACTGGAAATCCAAACCTCAAGGCATACTCGGCTATCACTCCATCAGGACTGGTAAGGACCAGCCCGGCCCCTCCACCCTCGGGGTTCGACGACCCATCGATGTGAAGCGTCTAGGTCGGGAGGTCGAGGCTGGACGTTTTCGGCGGTCTAGGTTCCGCCACCTGCACCGTGCACTCAGCGAGGAAGTCCGCGAGCACCTGGGCCTTGATGGCGGGCCGAGGCTGGTAGCGGATGTCGAACTCACCGAGTTCTATTGCCCACTTCACCAGCCGTCCCGCATTTTCGGAGTTGCTGAGAATCTGTCGTAGTGGTTGATCAGTTAAGAGGGTGACAGAATGGGCCTGGAAATAAGGGCGGAGCCTCCTGGTCGCGGTCAGCAGCGCGAAGGCGATCTTTTCAGCCTTCGTATACCGCGCCTCGGCATCCCGTAGGACCCGGCTGATGTAGTACACGGGCTTCTGGAGCTTTGCCTCTTCCCGAACCAGCACCGCACTGACCGCGGTTGGGGAGACCGCCAGATAGAGGTAGAGCATCTCCCCTTCTTGCGGCTTGGACAGCAGGGGAGGAGACGCCAGGTATTCCTTGAGCTGGTCGAATGCTGCTTGACATTCGGCCGTCCAGAGGAAGTCTTTCGGGCGTTTTAACACCTTGAAGAATGGTTGGCAGCGTTCGGCCGATTTTGCCACAAATCGTCCGAGCGCGGCGACCCTTCCAGCGAGCTCCTGAACCTCCTTCACTTTGGTCGGAGGGGACATACCTTGGATGGCCTTGATTTTGTCCGGGTTGGCTTCGATACCCCGCTGGTTGACAATGAAACTGAGGAACCTCCCGGCCGAAGCGCCAAAGGCGCACTTCGCTGGGTTCAGCTTCATGCGAAACTTCTGCAAGGTGGTGAAAGTCTCCTCCAGATCCACGATGTGCTGGTCTGCCTGGCGGCTCTTCACCAGCATATCGTCCACGTACACCTCCATATTCCGGCCGATTTGCTCTTTGAAGATTTTGTTGACGAGGCGCTGGTAAGTGGCGCCAGCATTCTTCAGACCGAAGGGCATTATCTTGTAGCAGTACAGCCCCCGGTCTGTTATAAAGGCAGTTTTCTCCTCGTCCTGTGGGGCCATCATTATCTGGTTGTAACCGGAGAAGGCGTCCATGAAAGACAGCAGCTGATGTCCGGAAGTCGCGTCGACCAGTTGGTCTATCCGCGGAAGCGGAAAGCTATCCTTGGGGCACGCCTTGTTCAGGTCGGTATAGTCGACGCACATCCTCCACTTCCCGCTCGCCTTCCGGATAAGTACGACATTTGCCAGCCACTCGGGGTAACTCACCTCCCTTATGAATCCTGCCTCCAAGAGTTTGTCTACCTCCTGGTCGATCACCCGGATCCGATCCGGAGCACAGTGTCTCTTCTTCTGCTTCACTGGCCGGTGGGTCGGGTCGACGTTGAGGGCGTGAGAGATGACCTCCGGGTCGATCCCAGGTACATCGGCCGCCGACCAGGCAAATACATCGGCATTGGCTCGGAGGAATTCCACCAACCGGGCCCGAGCTCCCGGGTCGAGATTGGCGCCGACCCGGACCGCCCGGTCCCGGCGGCCTTCCTCGAGGGGAACTTCGACCACACCCTCGGCCGGCTCCCCCTGCCGCAAGGCCACCTCGTCTCTGGCATCAAGGGACTCGACGCTTAGGGCTTCTGCGGGCTTCTTCCCTTTGAGGGTCGCTAAGAAACATTGTCGTGCTGTCGGTTGGTCACCTCGGACCTCCCCGATCCCGACCGTCGTGGGGAACCGCATGAGCAAGTGGTACGTGGAGACCACCGTACGAAGGGCGTTCAGCCCGGGTCGTCCGAGGATAGCGTTGTAAGCCGAGGGAACACGGACGACCAAGAATCCGAGTCGCACCGTGGCTTCTGCGGGTGCGACGCCCGCAGTCACAGGCAGCTCAACGACACCTTCCACCGGGACAGCGTCACCGGTGAATCCTACGAGGGGGGTGGACATTTTGTGCAACAATTGTCTGGACAAGCCCAGCTTTTGGAAGGCCTCGTAAAACAAGATATCAGCTGAGCTTCCACTATCCACAAGAACACGCCTTACATCATAGTTTGCCATGGTGAGGGAGATTACCATGGCGTCATCGTGGGGGGTCTGAACCCCCTTTACATCCTCATCACAAAAAGTGATTACGTTGCCGACCCTCTGCCTCTTTGCGACGGCCGCCCCTGACGCCTCCGTCGAGCCCCCTGCGTTCCTCACGGGTCGGGGGCAGCCCCCAGTGATAGTGTGGATCACGCCCGCAACGGGTCGATTCTGCTCCCGAGGCCCCGGAGGAGCCGGGTCGGCCGGACGCGGGTCTGCGGGGGGACGTCGGTCGCTCACATATCGACCGAGACGCCCCCGGCGGATGAGAGCCTCGATCTCGTCCCGAAGCTGGAAGCAGTCTTCCGTGTCGTGGCTGTGGTCTCGGTGGTACTCACAGTACGCCCGGGAGGGCCTCTTCCCAGGGATCTTCCGCATCTGTCTCGGGGCCGGGAGGTCCTCCCGCCCCTTGATCTCCATAAGGATCTTAGCCCGGGGAGTCAGGAGAGGGGTGTACCGGTTGAAACGTCGGGGCGGAGAACGAGGGCATGGGGCGCCGTGGTTCTTCGCCGGCGACGGGCTTCTGCGCCGACGCTGGGGCGTCGGGCTCCTCCTCTGGCGTGCCTCTTTCCGTCTTTTCTTCCCAAGCTTTGGAGGGATCTCTGCGGCCTCCTTGCTCCGGTGGGCGGCCGCCTCCTCGGCGTCCGCATACTGGTTCGCCCGGGACAACAGCTCTGGGAAGCTCCGCGGCAGGCGTTTGTCCAGGGAGAAGGTGAGTCTGCCCTTCCGGAAGCCACGCTTCAGGGCTGAAAGAGCTACCTCCTGACTCAGGCTCCGGACCTCCAGCGTAGCCCTGTTGAAGCGGGTAAGATAATCCCGCAGGCTTTCTCCCTCGTTTTGCCGGACATCAAAGAGGGAGTCGGAGACCAGTCGCCGCCGGCTACTGACGGCGAAATGAGTGACGAAGAGGCGAGTGAACTGGTCGAAGGACAGGATTGAGTCAGCCTCCAGCCCGGCGAACCATGCCCTCGCCGGGCCACGGAGGGTTGCCGGGAAAGCCTTGCAGAGAAGGGGATCTGATGCTCCGTGGAGGAGCATAAGGGTCCTGAAACTCTCGACGTGATCCCGCGGGTCCGCCGCCCCGTCATAGGGCTCGATCGCCGGCATTTTGAACCCCGGCGGATTCGGGATCCGCAGGATCCTCGAGGCAAGCGCCGGCTGGGAGGAGATCTCTAAGTCGGCGAAGGGATATTTGGAATGGCCCTTCAGGACCTGGAGTTGTCGGTGGAGATCGTCCACCCGCCGGTCCAGGGAGCGCGACCGGTGGGTGGGAGACAAGGAGCGGCGAGAGGGGGACCGACTGGAGCGTGGGTTCCTCGAGGATTGGGGGGTCTGGGAACGCGCCCGGGCCCGCCTCTCGGACCCCGCGCGGCTCCGGTGGGAGGGTCCCGGCAGAATGGAGCATGCTCGAGAATCCTCCTCGCACCGGCGCTCATCCCCATGGGAGAGGAAGGAGCGCGGGTTGAGGAGGACAGGTGAATGCTCAGGCCGCGGCGGCTCCTGAGCCCGCTGCGGCGCCCGAAAAATCGCACCCTGCAAATTCTGCACCGCCTCCGTGAGGGTGCGAACCTGCTGGGTTAGTTGGTCGAACTGGGCGGCTTCGACCGTCTGAACGGGCGGTGGGGAGGTGGAGTGTTGCTGAGAGTGTGTTGGAGATGCAGCGGCCTTCCGGCCAGAGGCGTGAGAGGCCCCGCGACCGGAAGCATTGGAAGCTCCACGACCACCTCGCCGTGCCATTACGATCGCTCTGAGATCCGGGCCCTTCCTTCTAGCGCCAACTGTTGCTGGGGGTTCAAACCGAGAACGATTGGCACAGCGGTGTGAACGGGGTTCCCTTGGAATTGCTTCGGTTGCGCTCCACCTTCCGCCGGGAAACCTGCAAGCAAGCCTCGCACCACCACCGGGGTAGTGGGGGCCCTCCGACGATCAAGTTAGGGAAGATCGAAGGAGAAGGAGAGGTAGCAGGTAAGATGATACTCTGGAATATCTTGCTTACCCTCCCCCTTCCCCCCCAGCCGTATATATACCAGGCTGGGGGGTTCTTTTGGGGATTGGTCATCGTGTGGCGCGATGGGGTTGCCACTGACATGGCCGTTACAGGGCGTCGTGGGGCAGCGCTGGGTACGGCTATGGCAGGGCGTAGTGGAGTTTCGCTTTGTACGGCTGTTACAGGGGATCGTGAAACAGCGTCGGATACGGCCGTTGCAGGGAGTAGTGGAGCAGGGGGCCGCGGCGTGCCTCAGGGGAACAGTCTGTTGTTGTCAGAGACTGCCGACTCGGGGTCGGATTGCTGGATCAAAGGGCAGCCGACTCGGGGTCGGGCTGCGGAGCCGAAGATATCCGACCCGAGGTCGGATTGCTGGATCAAGGGGCAGCCGACTCGGGGTCGGGCTGCGGAGCCGAAGATATCCGACCCGAGGTCGGATTGCTGGATCAAGGGGCAGCCGACTCGGGGTCGGGCCGCGGAGCCGAAGATATCCGACCCGAGGTCGGATTGCTGGATCAAGGGGCAGCCGACTCGGGGTCGGGCTGCGGAGCCGGAGATATCCGACCCAAGGTCAGATTGCTGGATCAAGGGGCAGCCGACTCGGGGTCGGGCTGCGGAGCCGAAGATATCCGACCCGAGGTCGGATTGCTGGATCAAGGGGCAGCCGTAGTCTTCCCGGGCGCGCGTGCCGGTCACGTGGGGCATGGTGGCTAAGTTCCCCCGTAACACCCCCTGTTTCAAAATAGAGCATACCTCCCAGCTCAGCCGCATCCAATTTTTGATCACCTCCGGACCCCTCCCGTTCGCGTTCAATTGCGTCCGAGCATCCCGTGAGCACCATCACCCTCATTTCTTGTTCCAGATTTGATCTTCTCCTAGATTTTCTTCCGGATCCCTCCCGTTCGCACTCAAATCTTGCAAGCATCCGCAACCTTCCTCCCATTCGGATTAACTCCATCATCCACGGAATCCGCCCAGCATTTAACCATGCTCGTGATCTTTTCTTCCAGATTTCCTTGCTTCGGAACCAAATCCCAGCGGTCTTCCGTGATCCATCCAAATCCCGAGCCAAATGGAAGCTCCCTTGCCTCGCGTGTCCAGATGAGAGCCAGCGCAGAATCTTCTCAACGCCCACGTCGTCCTTCGCGTTGGAGCAGCATCGGCATCCTCCAATCCAGCTACTCATCCGCGGATCCATCGCCTGCATATCCTCCTTCAAGAATCCGATCCTCCACGGTCAGGAAGGATATAAAAAGGGAGAAGAGTTCTTCAGACGGGGAGGGGAGGAGGCCGAAGAAGAGAAAAAGCAAAAAAAAAAAAAAAGAGAGAAAGGAGGGGGAAAGAGAATAGTTTTGGATATTTTGGGAATAATGGAAGGTGATCAATTTCATTTGAAGATGGGAGGTCGTCCGGAAGCCATGCTCGGCTAAACGTCTAGTCTAGGGCTGGATGAAGCTCTAGCAATGTTACAGGGCATTGTAGTTCTTATTTTCTTTATTATTTTGGAGCTTGTTTAAATTCTTATTATCAATGAAAAATTCTTTTATGATGTTTAAACTTTGAGCATGCTATTTATTATTCATGTTGCTTAAAGTAGTCTAAGATAATCCATGCCTAGGAAGATGAGGTGTACTGCACCCTAGGTTAGCATAATTAGGTAGACACTTCTTGCTATACCGAAGATGGATTTTCTTAAAACTCTTTATGCTTTTATTTTAAAAGGTGTTGCCCAGAGATGGTCACCCAAGAGGGGGGTGAATTGGGTGTTTTAAACTTTTTGTCTAATTAAAAACAAAACACACAAGTGTATGCGCTAAAGTAAAGATAAAGCTATAAGCACAGTCAATCGCAAACACGAAGATTTATAGTGGTTCGGAGCTTCCACTGCTCCTACATCCACTCCCCAAATACCTTTGGGAATTTCACTATAATCCGCGATTACAGTCTGGTAGTTTTGCGAGTGCACTACCCAACTCGTTGTTTTACACCGGGCTAACAACGAACCCTACAATCCCCCAATTTAACCTAGGCTTAGGACGCCTATCCCTTGTTCCAAGTCCCTTGACTGGAACAAGCACAATAAACGAGTGTTTCACAAAAATTTGAAAGCTCTTAAGAAGGCAAATATATCAATGAGAAATAACAAAACCCGGAAGAACCCTTTTTGCCGTTGGAAGCGTGGGTAATGGTGGTTCTTTCGATGTGGATCGCGTTGGATTGAATGTGAGCTTTGAATGCCGAGTGGGAGTGAGTAGTTGAGCACAAAATCAGATGAAAAAGCTTGAATGCACTTGATTTCTCCTCTTGAAAGCACTAACTCCCTTGAACCTCTTTCATTTTCTTCTCTCTTGAATGATCTTGTGTTAGGTTGGTGAAAAGTTTTTGGAAGGCACTTAAAAGCTCCCTTTTATAGCCCAAAAAGCAATAGATCCGTTAGACACAAAAATATGAACATTTGAAATTCAAACAAACCTGCAAAAGTGTGTCAGTCGTGTCCCAGGCGCTCCGGAGATGTCTCCGCTTGACCGCGAGACATCTCGGCTGTATAAAATTTCTTTTGACATTGTTTGGAGTCGACTCAGCGCTTTACGGGGACGTCTCTGAAGAAGAGCAGCTTGAATGCTTGTTTTTCTGTTTTTCTGAGAGAGTCGGCTCGGTACTTTACGGGGACGTCTCGGGATGTTTGCGCTTTTTGCATGGGGACGACTCCGCGACGTCGGAGACGACTCCGTAGCTTTATCACCGAAAAACAAGTCCTCTGGAATCCCCTGAGAGAGTCGACTCCGCGCTTTCTGGGGACGTCTCGGGAAGTTTGCTTTTTATGCGTGGGGACGACTCCGCGTCCTTCGGAGACGACTCGCGCGCATCCCTTGAGTTTGGTCTTTCTGCCGCCTCTGAGAGAGTCGACTCCGCAAAGTCGGGAGTCGACTCCGACCCTGCGAGACGCCTCGCTAGGTGCCGGGGACGTCTCCAGACGTGCCAATTCTTCCTGTTCGTGCCAGAGACGTCTCTGGGACAAACCGGAGACATCTCGGCTGTCCCTGATCTGTTTTCTTCATCTCAAAAATTCTTCAATAAATCCTTGAAAAATATGAAAACTTGCCTAGACATTTCTTAACAATATTCTTAATTAAACACCTGAAATTCTCAAATAAATTATTAAGATAAAGGGAATTATACTCTAGTGTTTTGTATTCATCAAAATCCATTAGGGGGTCAACAATCTCCCCCTTTTTGATGATGACAAAACACTGAGTATATGCAAAATTCGAAATTTAAACATATACACAGTATTTGATCAGATGTACAAGTATTGTGTTTTGGTTAGAGCTAGATACAGTGTGCATAATTCAAAATAGTCAACTTTCAGTTCTATCCTTATGCATAAGTATTGATCTTAGTAGCTCTTGAGCAATTTTAGCATATCAACTGAATTTGAATCAAGTTAAAATGTAAATTAATGAAATATTGATGCTAAAGACAATTGAAAGCTAAATACTTTTTGACTCCCCCTTTCTTTTCCAGAAGGACAATTATCTTAAAGCCAATATTCTTCAATTTTATCTTTTCTAATTCAACTTTTAAGTATGAGTGTAAATTTTGTATTTTGCATTCCATATATTGGTTTCCATATATCCATATATTGGTTTCCATATATTGGTTCTAGGTTCTACTCCCCCTTTTTGTCATCAACAATGAAGGGGACAAATTTTCCTTAAGTACCTAAAACGCAATTCCTATTAGAATTCAGCATTCATATTATGATAAAGCAATCAATGATTTCCAAGTTATTGCCATCCATGAATTCATCATTCATTTTACTCCCCCTTTGGTTTGGAATTCATTTCAGACTTTTTGAAAGCAGTTATCACAAGTTGTGCTCCCCCTGTTTCATATGCATTGATAAGTTGGCAGGATAGTGTCAAATTTGAACACTTAAAGTATGTTATGATATTTTTATGGCACATCACAGAATTAGCAGCATACACAAAGTTTGATACTACAGAATTAGAAACATACACAAAGTTTCAAAAGGAAGTGTATGAAATTCATATATTATTGCAATCATTTGAAGTCATTACAAGTTTGAAAAGGAAACCATTACAAGTATTGATTGCTAATACAAAAGAAGTTTCAAATAAGCCTAGGGTTTTACAAAAAGATGAACCCTAGATGTCTACAAAATGTCCTTCACCGGCGACGTTGCTCAATAGCCCTAGCAGCTGCCTTTATAAATCCATTTATTGAATCCAGTAGAGTTCTAAACTGATCTCCCTGAGATTGATGGAAGGCTGCCACTAGTGCTTCAAACTCAAGACTTGCCCTTTCAATTTTTCCTCTAAGTTGGGCAACCACAGTGCCCACATTGCCTCCAGGGCTCGTCAACTCTTGAAGACCATCTGATATGTTCTTCAAGTCTGCCTGTATCTCAATTGATCTTAAAGTTTGACTTGTTCCCACATGAACCAATTCTGATGCTGTAGCTTCTATCTGAACTTTGATTTCCTTCAATTCTTGTAGAAGTGCTTCATGTGAGGTACGGGTGGGAGCCAACTCAGCAGAGACTATTGATCTCATCTCTTCCCTCATCTGCTGGCATATCACAGATGCTAGGGTGTGCATCTGCTCATCTGATAGAGTGAATGGCCCACTGACTGGAGGAGGAGGCACTGAGGTGGATGGTCCAGCTGAGCTGGAAGGTACATCAAGAAAAACCATGGGACTATGTGGAGGTGAGAGGTGGTCAGGCTCCTGATGTGGGATCTCAGGCTCTATGGTTTGGAATTTTCTTTTAGGGGCCTTAACCCAAGACCCGTTTTTCTTGTGAAACTCCATCCTATGTAATGTGCTCTCATTGTAGTAGTCAGTGTTTCTTAAAGGTTTTGCCGGCTCATTTTTTGGAATTGGAACCTTAAAATGTTTGAACAGTAGTATAAAAATCATCCCATATGGTATGCTAAATCTGGAATACTATGACATATGGAGATGTAGTTCAACATGAGCCTAGGTAGGTTTAGGGGAATCCCTAGCAAGATATGGTGCATAATAGCTAAGTCTCGCTCCGAAACGAAATCGAAGCGACCTGTTTTTGGAAACAAGACCCGGTTAACTATGCTCAAAAGCAATCTCATTTCGGCATTGAGGTCTTGGGAGTTAACTATGTCAAGAGGGCCGCAGTCCTCTCTTCCTAAAAGTAGGTTTAGGGCAATCTCCCTTTGGGGATGTGAGGTCGGAGCCTCACCGTATTTAGGGATTTGTAATAAGCTAGATAGGATATCCTCATTGATTTCTATCAATGTCCCTCGGACATATCCGGTATACCCCGAGTCCCCTAAGGCCATATTGCTAAACATTTCTCTCACTAGGCCGGGATAGGTTGACATATTTAGGGAATATAGGTATTCCCAACCTTGGGCTTGGAGTCTCTCTCCAATAGAGAACCCCTCACTAGCAAAAAATTGGAAATCAATGTACCTACTCGTGGTTACTGTGCGATTTGCACAGGAGAGGGTCATGGTTGGCGGAGCAACCGGAGGAGACGGCGCGGAAGGCTCTTCCCTCCATTCCTCGTCGTCGTTCGCTACTCTAGGACGCCTCCCACCCGTTCGTCTAGCTCTCTTAGGTGCCATGGATTGGAAATCTAGGGAAATGTGGAGAGATTTTGGTTCGGTTTGTGGTGGAGAGCAAATGGAGGCTAGGGTTTGTGTTTTTGTTGGGGACGAAAGAAGATAGCTCGGGTCGGCTCGAGCTGTTTCGACCTAATTTAAAAACTTTCATTCGGTCCCCGAGACGTCTCCGCGACTAATGCGAGACGTCTCGCCGGGGGGACATCTCTGTGATTTGCCAGAGACGTCTCCGGCACTGAAAAATTTCAGAAAGATTTCTATCTTTTCTCAATTTATTTTATTCAGCCACAATAATCAGCGTGATTTCTTTTGGTGAATATAGAGTGAGTTTCCCTGTGATCCTTCTCTTCAATAATACATTCTATAAAAGTTTGATAATGATTTTTGAATTATCAATATTGAAATGAGGAATGTTTGACCAAATTTCGAATGCCTATGAAATAGGCTCTGAAAATATCTCCATGAAGAGTCCAAGGGAGGGTAACCATCCTCCGGAAAGTCAAACAATTCGTCATCTAACTTTGATAGATTCATGTTTTCACTTATTAGATATTAGGTTTGCTATTTGTGACCTTGAAGTGTATTATTAGTTTGAGTAGCATTCACATGTATCTCTAGAGCTTACAAAACATTGCATTACAAATTCAATCTATTTGCTAGGATCATACAAACACAAAGCATTCCTTAAAAAGTTGAACCTATCTTTACAAAGGGGCTTTGTAAAGATATCGGCCAATTGATTTTCAGTACATACATACTCAATCATCACATCATTTTTCAGCACATGATCCCTTATAAAGTGATGCCTAATCTCTATGTGTTTTGATTTAGAGTGTTGAACAGGATTTTTTGTTAAATTAATTGCACTTGTATTATCACATCTAATTGGTATGTTGTCCATTTTAATACCGAAATCTTCAAGTTGTTGCTTAATCCAAAGAACTTGGGCACAACAGCTTCCAGCTGCAATGTACTCAGCCTCAGCTGTGGACAAGGCAACTGAATTCTGTTTCTTGCTAAACCAAGAAACCAAATTGGCACCCAAGAATTGACATGTGCCACTTGTGCTTTTTCTGTCGAGTTTGCACCCGGCAAAATCAGCATTGAAATAAGTAATTAAATTTATATCAAATTGTTTAGAATACCATAAGCCTGTATTAGATGTCCCTACTAGATATCTGAATATTCTTTTAACAGCTTGCAAATGTGATTCCTTAGGACATGCTTGGTATCTAGCACACATGCAAAAACTGAATAATATGTCTGGTCTACTAGCAGTAAGATAAAGTAAGGAACCTATCATACCTCTGTACAATTTGCAGTCTATACTTTTATCTTTTTCATCTTTGTCAAGCTTGCAACTTGAGCCCATGGGTGTGCTGATTTCCTTTGCATCCTTCATCTTGAACTTTTCCAACATTTCCTTGATGTATTTGGACTGACTGATGAAGATGCCTTCCTCTGATTGTTTTATTTGTAGCCCAAGGAAGAAGTTGAGCTCACCCATCATGCTCATTTCAAATTCTCCCTGCATTAGCTTAGCAAACTCTTGACAAAGACTATCATTAGTAGCACCAAAAATTATATCATCCACATAAATTTGCACAAGTAATAAGTCATTCCCTTTTCTTTTAATGAAGAGGGTTTTGTCTACATTTCCTCTCTTAAACTTATTTTCAATTAGAAAATTACTTAATCTTTCATACCATGCCCTAGGGGCTTGCTTAAATCCATACAATGCTTTATGCAATTTAAAAACATAATCTGGATGTAAGTGGTTCTCAAAACCTAGAGGTTGTCCTACATAAACTTCCTCCATTATATAACCATTTAAAAAGGCACTTTTTACATCCATTTGATAGAGTTTGAAATCCATGAAGCATGCATATGCCAAAAGTAGTCTAATAGCCTCTAACCTAGCAATAGGAGCAAAAGTTTCATCAAAATCTATCCCTTTCTCCTGATTATATCTTTTGGCTACTAGCCTAGCTTTGTTTCTTATTACTATTCCATCTTTATCTAGTTTATTCCTATATACCCACTTGGTGCCTATAATTGAAACATTAGGGGGTCTTTTCATTAGAGTCCAAACTTGATTTCTTTCAAATTGGTTTAATTTCTCTTGCATAGCATTTATCCAATTTTCATCTTTTTCGGCTTCTTCTAGTGATTTAGGCTCTATCTGTGAAACAAATGCAAGATAATTACTAGTGTTTCTTAAAGAGGATCTTGTCCTTATCCCTTGTGAAGGACAAGGATTAGATCCCTTGGATGACCATGTGCATACCTCCATTCCTTAGGAAGATCTTGATTTCTCGTTGGAGGTTGATCTTCTTCACCTTGCTGAATTGTATCTTCTTTGATCTCGTCCTCATGTTGTTTGTCTTGTATGGAGAATTCCTTCATTCTGTCTTCAAGTATACCTGCATCACCATCTTCTTCTTTTCTAGAAGAATCTCCATTAGCTTCATCAAAAAAAACATGAATGAATTCTTCAACAACGAGAGTTCTCTTGTTGAAGACCCTGTATGCTCTACTAGATGAGGAATAACCTAAGAAGATCCCCTCATCTGATTTAGCACTAAATTTACTTAGATTGTCCTTTCCATTGTTTAAAATAAAGCAGCGACAACCGAAAACATGAAAATAGCTGATATTGGGCTTCTTATTTTTCGTTAACTCATAAGGTATTTTCTTTAAGATAGATCTAACTAAAGCACGGTTTAAAATATGACAAGCAGTATTTATTGCTTCAGCCCAAAAGTACTTTGGTAGATCCGATTCGCACAATATGGTATGAGCCATATCTGCTAGTGTGCGATTCTTCCTTTCTACCACCCCATTTTGTTGGGGTGTCCTAGGTGCCGAGAAATTATGATTGATACCGTTTTCTTCACAAAATTTTTCAAAATGCTGATTTTCAAACTCGGTACCATGATCACTCCTAATTGCTTTTAGTTTAAGATTGAGTTCATTCGAAACCCTATTATGAAACTTGATAAAAGCGGGAAAGGACTCATCTTTGTGTGCAAGAAATGAAACCCATGTAAAACGTGAAAAATCATCAACAATTACAAGACCAAACTTCTTACCCCCTAGACTAGCAGTTCTAGTAGGTCCAAATAAATCCATGTGAATTAGTTCTAGGGGTTTTGATGTTGAGACTATGTTCTTAGACTTGAAGGAACTTTTTGTTTGTTTCCCTAGTTGACATGCAGCACAGATTTTGTTCTTTTCAAAGTCTATTTTTGGTAGTCCTTTGACTAGGTCTTTTGTAATCAATTTAGAAATTAAATCCATGCTAGCATGCCCTAACCTACGATGCCATAACCAGCTAGTCTCATTGACTTTGGCATCCATGGCTACAAGACATTGGCCATCCTTCATGGTGAGATCATTAAGATCTACCATGTAAACATTTCCACGCCTATGTCCCGTAAGTATGATTTCATTGTCAACTGGACTACTAATTATGCATAGTGAAGATTCAATAGACACTTTAAAGCCCTTGTCACAAAATTGACTTATACTTAATAAATTATGTTTTAATCCATTAACTAACAATACATTGTCAATAAATGAGGAGGGTGATATGGAGATTTTACCAACGCCAATGATTTGACCTTTAGCATTGTCTCCAAATGTGACTACTCCTCCTTCTTTCGATTTTAAGGTGACGAAAAGGCTCTTGTCACCAGTCATATGCCTTGAGCAACCACTATCAAGATACCACATTCTCTTTTTACTCCCGGCTGCAAGGCATACCTGCAAAATAATCATGTGAAGCCCTTAGGTACCCAAGTTTTCTTGGGTCCTTCTTGGTTAGTGTAGTTGGTTCCCTTAGGCACCCACACTTTAGTTGTGTTTTTACCCTTTACAAATGTATTCTTGTTAGTTTGAATCTTTTTTTGAATGCAAGAATAGGCTTTATGTCCACTTTTCCCACAATGAAAGCATGTAGGTTTTTCAGTTTTGATATCTTTTGCTTTCACAAAAAAATTCTTTAGATATTTTTGTTGTTTGTTAATTTTGTATCCCAATCCGGCTTTATTAAAAACAGCTTTTTGATTGGATAGAATAAGATTTAATTTTTCAGAGCTATGTGTAAATTTCTCCATAATTGGTTTGTACTTATGTACCTCATTTTTAAGATCCAAATTTTCTTTAGCCAATTCTTCCTTTTCATTTTTAAGGGATTCAACATTTTGTGCAAGTGAGGTATTATTATTGAGTAGGAATTTAACTTTTAGATTTAATTCCTTAATGAGTGTTTTTGTCGTTTCATTTTCAATGCTAAGTTTTGAATTTTTATTTTCTAGGTCAATGGTGTTAACATTTTCAAAGCTCTCCTTCTCAATCAGTAAGTTTTCAATGTCATCCTTTAGTTTGTTGCCCAGTAGTTACAACCCAAGAGGGGGGGTGAATTGGGTCTTTTAAAACTTTTATGCTACTTCTAAAACTTTATGATTAACTATGCTAAGTTGTATAGATGCACAGTGAAAGTTAAACTTAGTGTTGACCCTCTAATGGATTTTGATGAATACAAAACACTAGAGCATAATTCCCTTTATCTTAACAAGTTATTTGAGGATTTTAGTTGGTTAATTAAGAATATTGTTAAGAAATGTCTAGGCAAGTTCCCATGATTTTTAAGAACTTATTGAAGAATTTTTGAGATGAAAGAAAAAGTTCAGGGACAGCCGAGACGTCTCCGGGTTGTCTCCGAGACGTCTCTGGCACAAACAGGAAGAACTGGCACGTCTGGAGACGTCCCCGGTACCTGCGGAGTCGTCCCCGCAAGTAAAAAGCAGACCAGCGGAGTCGTCCCCTAGATAGCGGAGACGACTCTCTCAGAGAATTCCAGAAGACTTGTTTTTCGGAGATATAACGGCGGAGACGTCCCTGTAAAGCGCGGAGACGTCCCCGGAGCGCGGAGTCATCCCCGAAGAAGCGGAGTCGTCCCCATGCAAAAAGCGCAAACAAGCGGAGACGTCCCCGTAAAGCGCGGAGACGTCCCCGGAGCGACTGGAACGCGACTGACAGCTTTTCAGGTTTGGTTTGAATTTCAAATCCTTCTTTCTTTGTCTCTAACGGCTATATTTGCTTTTTGGGCTATAAAAGGGACCTCTTAAGTGCTTCTCAACAACTCTTCACAAACCCAATACAAGATCATTCAAGAGAGAAGAGAGAAAAAGAGGTTCAAGGGAGTTAGTGCATTCAAGTGAAGAAATCAAGCGCCTTCAAGTTTTCCAACAGATTTCGTGCTCAACTACTCTCTCCCGTTTGGCATTCAAAGCTCACATTCAAGCCAACGTGATCCACATCGGAAGAACCATCATCTCCCACGCTTCCAACGGCTAAAAGGGTTCTTGCGGGTTCTATTGTTTATATTGTTATATTTGCTTGTTTAAGAAGCTTTGATTTGTTTTAAACCTTTATTCTAATATCCTGTAACTTGATTCAATCAAGGGATTGAATCAAGGGGTTAAGGTTTGTTGGTGAGCCAAAGGGAAAAACCAACGTTGTAAGGTTGTGGTTGGTGAGCCTTTGGGAAAAACCAACCGGGTTGGATTGTGAGCCCGTGAAAACAATCGGTTGGTTCGAGTCGGTGAGCCTGTGAAAACCGACCGAGTTCGTTGTGATCTCGTAAAACAACAAGTTGGGTTGTGAGCTTGTAAAACAACCGGCTGTAATCTGGAGGATTATAGTGAAATTCCCAAGAGGTCTTGGGGAGTGGATGTAGGTGCTGGGGTGCACCGAACCACTATATGTTTGTTGTGTTTGTGATGCTTTTTGTCATTATCTAACTTGCTCACCTACTTACTTAGATAAATTGCTTGCTTAACTCTTATTCGTGCATCCTTTAGTTGCAAGCACATTTAATTTACTTAATCAAGTCTCATTCAATAAATCAACCTGTTGCTAAGTTTAAATTCCACTGTGCATCTATACTACTTAGCATAATTAATTGAAAAGTTTTAGAAGTAGTACAAAAGTTTTAAAAGACCCAATTCACCCCCCCCCCTCTTGGGTTGTATCTACTGGGCAACAAGTGGTATCAGAGCAGGTGCTCAAATATTATTTGTAGTCTTAACCGACTAGAGCCAAAGATCATGACAACTCAAATAGATAGTTTTCTAGGAGAAGGACAATCAATTGATACACCTCCACTATTTAATGGCATAAACTATACACATTGGAAAATACGCATGCGCATCTTTATTCAATCACAAAACTATTATTTATGGAAAATCATAATAAATGATCTTCACACACTCTCTCAAACATTTAATGAAAAGGACTTAGCACAATTGAATGCTGATGCAATGAACCTATTATATTGTGCATTAGATAGGAATGAGTTTAATTGCATATCTTCTTGCATGACTGCTAAAGAAATATGGAATATGCTTGAAGACAAATATGATTGCACTAACAAATCTGAAACATCATGTGTAGAAAGAGAGCAGTATCATATTGAAAATCCATGCTTGGTGGCACAAGAGGTACATGCTGAAACTGAAAGCAATTTTACATTTGATGAACTCCATGATGCCTTTTCTGATTTGTATTTAGAATATAAGAAACTTATTTGTAAGAACAAGAACTTGAAGAATGAAAGTCAAATTCTAATAGATGAAAAACTGAAACTAACTAGTAAAACTGAAATCTTAATAAAAGAAAATCAAGAACTAAATCAAAGAGATCAATCTCTCACTAAAAGTCATGATAAACTTAAGAAAAACAATGAATTACTTTCAGAAGATAACAGAAGATTAACTAAAGAAGTTGACAAATTAAAACCTGTTGTTGAAAGATTTATCCTCAGCTCTGAAAAATTGAACCTAATGATAAATGATCAAAGAGCTGAATTTGATAAAGCTACCTGGGGATATCAACCTTGGTACACCCAAAAATCTTTTAAGAATATGTTTGTTAAAACAGTTTTTAATTATTCTAAAACAGAGTCTTATAATACTGATAAACAAAAGCTAAGTAAAATCTCTTCTGTTGTTCCTAAATCTATACATTACAAATTTGATGAACCTAAAAGGAAAAAACAGAAAACTGAAAGTTTTTCTACTACTCATGTTCGATCTAAGTTTGTTAAATTCAACAAGAGGATACAGAAATACATCCCTTGTAATCCTAAAATCTGTAAATTCATGGACAAAATAGCTATTAAGAAAATATGGGTTACAAAAGGAACAATTATAGCTAACCTACAAGGACCCAAAAGAGCTTGGGTTCCTAAGTTGAAAATATGATTATTCTTCAGCAAGTATGTCTAGCTATCCAAGGTTCTAATAAAAGATGTTATCTAAACAATGGGTGCTCTAGACATGTGCTAAGGAATTGAATTTAAAATGTAATTAAGAAGAATGAGTTAAATGAAAGAAATAATGATATAAGTTATTATTGCATCCTCTCATAGTGAAATTACTTTAGTATTCGATTAAAATATGAATTGCATGTATTGATCAATTTTGTGATATAGAAAATACTTTTGGAAATATAATCAAATCACTTCATTTTATAGTATACTTTACTCACTATTGGATAAGTTGCAAAATGATTAATTTATTAAGAATAATTCTGTGAATTCTCTATATGCTTGATTGAGAGTTTTTATCCATGGCATTATTGTTTATTGATCATAGATATGATAATGTGTACTTGGTATGTTTTTGAATATATGCACTATGAATACCAAGATTAAAGAAACCATCTTTAGCATACAAAATCAACTCATGCTAGTATGTACTTAATCTCAAAAGACCTTGCCATAGGCTTACTTAGATTATCCTCTTAAAGGTCAAAGCTTTGCTATGCATGCTAACTAAGGAAACAAACAAAAATTTCTAAATCTAGAGATGTTGTTTCCAACACTAATTTTTCAAAAGCTTACATTAGCCTTGTTCTTGGCACTCAAATTGAAATATTTTCTGCATTGGCACAAACTCACAAAAAGCGATCAAATGATAAAGGTTTGCAAACTATGAATCACGGCATAGGTTTGAAAACCAATTTTTGTGTTAAGTTGTGCACAGAAAATAATATTGAATACAATTGTTTCTGCACCAAGAACACTATAAGTAAAATAGGATTAATAGAATCTTTGAAGAATTGAAAAAGGCAATGTTGTATGATAGCCATCTACTTAAATGCTTTTTAAAAGCTATCATCAATACTTGTCATACATATGACTTCTATTAGATCTATCTTTGATGAAAACTTCTCTTGATCTTCTGAAAAATAGAAAACGAACTATTGCGTATCTCTCATATTTTTCAGTCGTACATGTTATGCTTGATATGTTCTCTTGAAAAATAATGCCAAATCTAATAAAGATATTTCTATCCTTGGATATCATTCATCAAGCAATGCATATAAGACATTCATGAAAAATTCTAGTTGTAGAAGTATCAATTCATTTTATTCTTTATGAGACTAATGATCTATTATCAAAATACTAAAATCAAATTATATGGTTAAATCTTTTACATATAACAATCTGAAAAACTTGTTAATTAGAACCAAATTGGATTTTTCAGATATACACTTAATGATGACTACTAAAAGATTAAATCAAGAAAAGATGAAATAGATCTTGATAAGATTCTTGCATGATTAGAAGTAAAAATCACCTTTATCATTTGTTTGCTTTATAAACGTTATATCCTATCAAATGAGTGTGTAGAATGGACTCCTATGTGCTTTCTTTATATATGTTAGATAACCACCATATTTGAAAACACTCATTACAAATATGATAAAGCATTATATGATTTGAAACAAGCATCAAAAGCATGATATAAAAGCTTAAGCAACCTTTTTGATAGAAAGTAATAATGATAAATCTATGTATCAAAAGGAAGAATTTGTGACATTATTTTTGGTTCTACTAATGAAGATTTATATTTTTACTAAGCTCATACAAGGTGAGTTTGAAATATGTATGATGAATGAATTAACATCTTCTCTCAAACTCCAAATTAAGACAAACAGGAAAGGGGATCTTCATTGACCAACATTAGTCCACAAGAAAACTCTTATAGAAGATTGGCATGAAGAAGGTATATCTATGACCCCATCTTGTAGAATTTGAAAAGAATAAGCAAAGTAGATCTATTGTGTTAAAGCTGTATTGAAGCATGATAGAATAATTATTTTATCATACAGCTAAGTAGACCAGATTGTATGCTCATTATGTGACCTTGTGCAAGACTTCAATCTAACTTTAATTAATCATATTTTATTGATAACAAATACGTCATAATCTGAATTTTGATAGAAACAAACGTTTAAGATAAGTTGATTAAAACTTAGTTAACACATCTTATTGATAATTATCTTAAGCAAATAGAATCTAAACTAAATTGATTTGACCTTGATAAATCTGTCTATTGCCTCACATGCTTGTCCTTGAACTATCTTGGTTAATGAATTTATCTCTTTAGTTCAAGTGATATGTGCTTGTTTATATTTAGGCAATCTCTTGAGTAAAGTGACTCAACATGCAACTATTGTCATATCTCATATTGAGTCATCTATTTAAAAAATATATATATATGTTGGATGAATGCTTTGTATCTTAAAGAAACTAATGACCTTCCTTCAAGAAAGAAAAATGAGAAATTTCAACTTGAAGGATATCTTCATGTAAGATACACTAAACATTCACATGCAAACAAGAGAGAGGATCTTCTTCAGCCAAAAGTTCACACATAAGAAATCTAGTTTGGCTTGAAGAACATATAATGAATAGGTAATTTTAGATACCTTTCTCACAAATTAATTGAGCAAAGTCAATAACTTAAATCCTATTATGGCATAATTAAATTCTTTAATTATTAATTTTTGATATCATGTCTATATGTGTATTGACTGACTTATACTTTTAGAAATTGTTTCATGGTTTGCCCAAACTAAAATATATCTTTGCCTATGTCATAACCATGAAATACACAAGTATATGCTTAAAATTTTGATGTAAAATAACTTGTGAGAAGTTATGAATCCTTGAGCACAATGAAAATGTTGTTTGCATAATATACATCTATATGATACATAAGATTATCTCTTTATTCTACTCTTTCATGTAAATTACTTGAGAATAACAAAAAGAGAGAGAGATAAAGAAAAGAAAATGGACATTATTCAAGAGATGAAAAATCTGAACAAAGGCAAGTACTTCAATCTTAAGGAAAAGCAAAACAAGCATAATATATTCGGCACACTTGGAAGGGATAAAATCTATAATTAATTACACTCAAACAGGGAGAGTTTGGAGTGAACATTTTAACCTTTCTATATTGCTCATCATAGGGATGGTGCCAATGGGGAGGCTAGTGGTAGTACCCGGCACTATTTGACCCAACTATTCGGTGTAGGGCATATTAGGGACGGCACAAGAGGGAGGCTAGTGGTAGTACCTCGTGCCCCTTCCCAACTCCACCGGATAGGGAGTAAATAGAGTATAGAGCATAAGAAAGTAAAAATGAAAGACAAAGTAAATGAAAGTATACAAGAAAGAATCAATTCAAATTTTTAGTCACATGGAAACACACTTTAAGGATGAAATCAGTGCAAAATTATATTTAAATAGGGGGAGTTTATTTGAAAAGAATTGATTTTGATACTTGACATGCTTGTTCTTAATATTTTAATGTATGACTTAACACACACTATATTTTGCATGTGGCATGATATTTTAAATTATGGGTTCTCAATATCTTTTGTAGTACCCCATACTTGGACAACTTGATTGAATGTTTGAAATACTACATAACATTTTTTGCTTAGTTTTATTGAAAAGAAATTTCAGATTTGTTGTTAGCAATCATCTCTAAAATTTGAAAGTTGAATAAAGAAGAAGAGAAGGATATCTCTATTTAGGGAAAATAAATTTTATTCTATCCTTCAACTTGCCTAAATTTGGTATATAATGTTCAAATTCGTACCAAAACTCAACATTTAATACAAAGATTCTGAATATGCTCTTATATGTTTGAAATATGTATTTTCAATCGTAATCATTTAAGATGAGCTATAATGTGGAAGATACATATCTCAAAGTATGAGTTTGAGAGCCTCTATTGAAAATCCTATGTAATTCAGAATCTGATTTTGTATAAAAGCTTAAACTAAATGTGATTTTTAAATAAAGTCTTACTTTAAGAAAAACAGAATTAATTTTGATGCCTTTGGTGATTGCTCCGATACGCATCCGAAACATATCATTTCTTATCTTCAAAGTATACTAATATCGGCTCAAATGATGTGTCTTTCGATGATCTTGATTGCAAACAAAAATTTCTAAATATATGATTTTATTTTGATATTAAAAAGATTTATTGTGCTTCATGAAAAACTATGATTAAGAAATTGAGTTCTAAAAATATATATATTTCAATAATCATCTATATGTTTTTCTCTCCTACATTATTAAACACTTCTATCAATAGAGTGAATGATCTTAAAGCTAGAAATATTTCAGCTCACTCAAATGATTCTAAAAGAAAGAAAATGTAAATGCGGTTGAAAGAAACTAAGCTTCAAATGAATCATTTTCTGATTAATATTTCTATACATTTTCTCTAAGATTATGAGAAAGCATAACTTGTTCGTAAAAGATTAGAAAGAGTAATTACTACAAATTTTGGAATAATACTAGATTACTCTACATTCTTGATATTACAGAATTTCAGTGTTATTTACGTTTATCACTAAAATCTGAAATTCAACAATTAAAATGATTAAAGAAGAATGCATCTTTTGAGGGGGAGCTTTAGATATTCAGTATCCTATCCCAAAGATACTTTATTTTGATGCATACTTTGAATTTTATGGATTGATTTTGATGAACCTCCTTATATTGCAAGACATGCTTTAATTACCTTGAGATGAGTTCTATAAAGGTTGTCTTATCTCAAACCTTGAGTCTTATGAAAATAAGCTGAAACTTATAGAAAATACATTTTTGAGATTGACAATTTTGTTGAACATTATCTTAGGATTCTAAACTCTTAAATGGAATGATCAATTGAGGGGGAGAAAGAAAATTTCAGAAGGAGAGGTCTTATTGGATTTAATTGCATAAATCTATAGCTAAAGGAGAGAGAAAGAATACTAAATGAAAAGTAATCCTAATACTCTCCAATATGTATCATCTGAAACTTAAATCTGAAAATCTTTATGATACACCTTGAGGCGTGTTATTTGGTTAGTATATCTTATGCATCACTCATGAACCAAATTACAAATCTTGAGAGCCTCTAATTTAATGAAACATGGGGAGAATAATGTATTAAATTTTCTTGAGTATCTCTTAGAAAATCTATTTTTGAACTTCACTAATGAGTCCTAATTGGCTTGCTCTTTAGAACTTCAATTTTGTGCCAATTCATTATTTTATGTATCAAATTGTGCTTATTCTCTAAAGAAATAAAAGAAAGTCTTTAAAAGAGTTCTAAGATGTATCAAAAATTGCATGAATTCATATTTTGGTATTTGTGCCCCAATGCTCTTATTGTCATAAAAGAACTTTGAAGTCATTAAGAATTAATGATCCAACAGGATGATATGTCTTTCAAATATATAAGTTTTGATCTTTTACTCTGAAAATCAATTGAATTGCTCTCCTATTGATAAAATACTTAATAGATTAGGCAAAAGGTCTTAAATGAACAAGCTTTCCCACTTATTATTGAAGAGAGGTCAGATTTCCATTCGTGCTTTCCTTGAATATCATTTGTGGTACTTCTTGAATTAACCTAAGGAAGATTCCACCTACACTTGATTAGAAAACTATCTGTGGTATCAAATTAGAAAATTTCTTGAAATCACATTCGATGTGTTCTGCTCTGGAATTATCTTAATTGGCTCTGATCTATGCTCATTAATCTTTTTCTAACATTATTGCCTTGAGTTATATGATTCATATTCTTGCAATAACTTGACATGCAAATCAGAGTACAATAAGAAAAAGAAATATCTGAGTATTCTTATCTTTGTTCTTAATGTTCCACTATCTTTTTGATGTTGTCAAAAAGGGGGAGAAATATCTAAGTATATGCTCATAATGCTTTGTATTTTATATTGAATACCAACTCAGCTTAAACTGAAATAGGTTGATTGTGTTAAGCTGATTAAATCTAAAGCATTATCATGAAGTATGTTTTAAATATTTATGTTTTCTACTTCATGCAACTTAGCTATGCATTAGTCCTAGAACACAATATATTTTATATTGCACATACTCCAAGTTTTGTCATCATCAAAAAGGGGGAGATTGTTGACCCTCTAATGGATTTTGATGAATACAAAACACTAGAGCATAATTCCCTTTATCTTAACAAGTTATTTGAGGATTTTAGTTGGTTAATTAAGAATATTGTTAAGAAATGTCTAGGCAAGTTCTCATGATTTTTAAGAACTTATTGAAGAATTTTTGAGATGAAAGAAAAAGTTCAGGGACAGCCGAGACGTCTCCGGGTTGTCTCCGAGACGTCTCTGGCACAAACAGGAAGAACTGGCACGTCTGGAGACGTCCCCGGTACCTGCGGAGTCGTCCCCGCAAGTAAAAAGCAGACCAGCGGAGTCGTCCCCTAGATAGCGGAGACGACTCTCTCAGAGAATTCCAGAAGACTTGTTTTTCGGAGATATAACGGCGGAGACGTCCCCGTAAAGCGCGGAGACGTCTCCGGAGCGCGGAGTCATCCCCGAAGAAGCGGAGTCGTCCCCATGCAAAAAGCGCAAACAAGCGGAGACGTCCCCGTAAAGCGCGGAGACGTCCCCGGAGCGACTGGAACGCGACTGACAGCTTTTCAGGTTTGGTTTGAATTTCAAATCCTTCTTTCTTTGTCTCTAACGGCTATATTTGCTTTTTGGGCTATAAAAGGGACCTCTTAAGTGCTTCTCAACAACTCTTCACAAACCCAATACAAGATCATTCAAGAGAGAAGAGAGAAAAAGAGGTTCAAGGGAGTTAGTGCATTCAAGTGAAGAAATCAAGCACCTTCAAGTTTTCCAACAGATTTCGTGCTCAACTACTCTCTCCCATTTGGCATTCAAAGCTCACATTCAAGCCAACGTGATCCACATCGGAAGAACCATCATCTCCCACGCTTCCAACGGCTAAAAGGGTTCTTGCGGGTTCCATTGTTTATATTGTTATATTTGCTTGTTTAAGAAGCTTTGATTTGTTTTAAACCTTTATTCTAATATCCTGTAACTTGATTCAATCAAGGGATTGAATCAAGGGGTTAAGGTTTGTTGGTGAGCCAAAGGGAAAAACCAACGTTGTAAGGTTGTGGTTGGTGAGCCTTTGGGGAAAACCAACCGGGTTGGATTGTGAGCCCGTAAAAACAATCGGTTGGTTCGAGTCGGTGAGCCTGTGAAAACCGACCGAGTTCGTTGTGATCTCGTAAAACAACAAGTTGGGTTGTGAGCTTGTAAAACAACCGGCTGTAATCTGGAGGATTATAGTGAAATTCCCAAGAGGTCTTGGGGAGTGGATGTAGGTGCTGGGGTGCACCGAACCACTATATGTTTGTTGTGTTTGTGATGCTTTTTGTCATTGTCTAACTTGCTTACCTACTTACTTAGATAAATTGCTTGCTTAACTCTTATTCGTGCATCCTTTAGTTGCAAGCACATTTAATTTACTTAATCAAGTCTCATTCAATAAATCAACCTGTTGCTAAGTTTAAATTCCACTGTGCATCTATACTACTTAGCATAATTAATTGAAAAGTTTTAGAAGTAGTACAAAAGTTTTAAAAGACCCAATTCAACCCCCCCCCTCTTGGGTTGTATCTACTGGGCAACACTTAGCAAGGGTTTGATGTATAGACTTCGACTTGATTAAATATGCTTGCAACTAAAGGATGTGCGGATAAGAATTAAGCAAGCAATTTATCTAAGTAAGTAAGTGTGTTAGTTAGACAATAACTAGAGGCATTACAAACACAAAGGACATATAGTGGTTCGGTGCACCCCAGCACCTACATCCACTCCCCAAGACTTCTTGGGAATTTCACTATAATCCTACCGATTACAGCCGGTTGTTTTACAAGCTCACAACCCAACTTGTTGTTTTACGAGCGCACAACGAACTCGGTCGGTTTTCCCAGGCTCACCAACTAGAACCAACCCCGATTGTTTTTCCGGGCTCACAATCAAACCCTTACACGTTGGTTTTACCCTCGGCTCACCAACAAACCTAAACCCCGTTGGTTTTTCCTTTGGCTCACCAACAAACCTTAATCCCGTTGGTTTTCCCTTTGGCTCACCAACAAACCTTACACCGTTGGTTTTCCCTTTGGCTCACCAACAAACCTTACACCGTTGGTTTTCCCTTTGGCTCACCAACAAACCTTTAACCCCTTGATTAAATCCCTTGATTGAATCAAGTTACAAGATATTAAAACAAAGAATAAAAACAAATTAAAGCTTCTTAAACAAGCAGATATGACAATATAAACAAATAGAGTAAAGAGAAGCCCTCAAACGAGTTTTGAAGATGGAGGAGCTCGGCTTCTTCTTTACTTGATCCTCCTCTGATTTGGCATGAAGTAGAGGATCCCCGAGGCAGCACACGGATGGAGAGGAAGCTTTCGGATTCACTTGGATGCTCTTCTTCTCTCTATTTCATTTTGGATGGCCCTTTTGTGCTTATGGGAGATTTCCTTTGTAATCTCTTTGAGATCTCTTTCCTAGATGATCTCTCCCACTTCCATCTTTTCTCCCCTAGCTCTCTTCTTGTTTTTATAGCTTTAGATGGCGTGGAAACAAGAATATAGCCGTTAGAGACAAGAAAAAGAGCCGTTGGACACAGTCTGCATTTCCTGACAATGTTACCGTTGGGATCGGAGTCGACTCGCGCGATCAGGAGTCGGCTCGCCTGTTGCAGGAGTCGGCTCGTGTTTTACCTGAGATGACTCGGCCACTGTTCCAAATTTGAATTAATGTGCTTGCCTTGACTGGGAGTCGACTCGTCTTAACCTGGAGTCGACTCGCCAACTTCTGGAGCTGACTTGGCAATTTCGGAGTCGGCTCATCCACTGAAGTCCGTGGATCCAATTTTGAATTTTGTCCTCTCGAGTCGACTCGACTGTCTGGGAGTCGACTCGAATCTCAGAGCCCGAACTCCCGATCCTCTGTCTTTTGGCTCGTCCAGTCTTGGAGTCGACTCGAACTTCCTTGGAGTCGACTCGGCTCTCAGTTTGCGAAACACAGCCTTCTGCCATCTTGGTGTAGCGCTGCCTTGGAGTCGACTCGAGCTGTCTGGGAGTCGACTCGAATCTCAGAGGCAGTAACTTGGTTTTCTGTCTGTTGATGGTCGCGGAGTCTCGGAGTCGACTCGTGCAATGCGGGAGTCGACTCGAATCTCAGACCCGAAAACTGCTCTCTGACTTTTCTGCCTGTGACTCCTAGAAGTCGACTTATACTTCTCCGGAGTCGACTCATACTTCTCCGGAGTCGACTCGAATTCCACTAGAGTCGACTCGAAGACTGTTCTTTTGAATTTTTCTTTTGATTTTACTCCTCCAATTTGAATCCTTTGAACTTTAAACTTGGGCCAATAAATTGTAGCTTTCTTCCAACTTGAGAGCTTTGGAGGCCTTCTTGTGTTCTTCCAACTTGCTATGTTCCTTGCAAAATAAATATCTTTCTCCTTGCAACATAAACATTAGTATCTATACTTCAAGATTTTGTGATCATCAAAATCAATCTATGAATCAATCTTTGGGTCATCAATCTCCCCCTTTTTGATGATGACAAAACTTGGAGTATATGCAATATAAAAGATATTGATTTCTAGAAGTAATACATAGCTAAGTTGCATGAAGTGGAAAACATATATATTTAAAAACATACTTCATGATAATGCTTTAGATTTAATCAGCTTAACACAATCAACATATTTAAATTTTATGCTGATTTGTATTCAATTCAAAGTAATAAAGCATTCTGAGTATATAGCATATACTTAGATATTTCTCTCCCTTTTTGACAACATCAAAAAGATAGTGAAACATTAAGTACAAAGATCAGAGCAGAACACATCGAGTGTGAATTCAAGAGGTTTTTTTTAATTTGATACCACAGATAGTTTTCTAATCAAGTGTAGGTGGAATCTTCCTTAGGTTAATTCAAGAAGTATCACAAATGATATTCAAGGAAAAATATGAGTGGAAATCTAACCTCTCTTCACTAAGTATGAAAGCTTGTTCATTTAAGACCTTTTGCCCAATCTATTAAGTATTTTATCAACATGAGAGCAATTTAATTAATTTTCAGAGTAAAAGATCAAAACTTATATATTTGAAAAAACATATCATCATGTTGGATCATTAATTCTTAATGACTTCAAAGTTCTTATATGATAATAAGAGCATTGGGGCACAAATACCAAAATATGAGTTTATGCAATTTTTGATACATCTTTGAGCTCTTTTAAAGACTTTCTTTTATTCCTTTAGAAAATAAGCATAATTTGATACATAAAATAAAAATATGAATTGGCACAATATTGAAGTTCTAAAGAGCAAGCCAATTAGGACTCATTAGTGAATTCCAAAATAGATTTTCTACGAGATACTCAAGAAAATTTAACACGTTATTCTCCCCTTTTTTCATTAAATTAGAGGCTCTTAAGATCAACTATTTGAATTGCAATTTGGTTCATGATTTGTGCAGAAGATATATTAACCAAATAACATGCCTCAAGGTATATCATAAAGATTTTCAGATTTAAATTTCAAATGATACATATTGGAGAGTATTAGGATCACTTTTCATTTAGTATTCTTTTCCTCTCCTATAGATTTATGTAATTAAGTTCCGTGAGACCTCTCCTTCTGAAATTTTCTTTCTCTCCCTCTATTGATCATTCCATTTAAGAGTTTAGAATTTGAAGATAATGTTCAATAAAATTGTCAATCTCAAAAATATATTTCCTATAAGTTTCAGCTCATTTTCATAAGACTCAAGGTTTGAGATAAGACAGCCTTTATAGAACTCATCTCAAGGTAATTAAAGCATGTCTTGCAATATAAGGAGGTTCATCAAAATCAATCCATAAAATTCAAGGTATGCATCAAATTAAAGTTTCTTTAGGATAAGATACTGAATATCTAAAGCTCCCCCTCAAAAGATGCATTCTTCTTTAATCATTCTTTTCTTTGGTTGAATTTCAGAATTTAATAATAAACGTGAATAAAACTGAAATTCTATGTTATCGAGAATGTAGAGTGATCTAGAATTATTCAAAATTTATAGTATTCACTCTATATATATATATTCTGATGATAGTTTCTAAGAATGTAGGAGAGAAAAACATATAGATGATCATTGAGGTATGTGTATTTATAGAACTCAATTTCTTAATCACAGTTTTTCAGCAATGTATACATGAAGCTCAATAAAATTTTTAAATATTAAAATAAAGTCATATATTTAAAAATATTTACTTGCAATCAAGATCATCGTAAGACACATCATTTGAATCAAAATTAGTATACTTTGAAGGTAAGAAATGATATGTTTCGGATGCGTATCGGAGCAATCAAAATAAATTCTGTTTTTCTTACATTAACATTTTATTTAGTAATCATATGGAGTTTAAACTTTTATACAAAATCGGATTCTGAATTACATAGGATTTTCAATAGAAGCTTTCTAAGTCATAATATGAGATATGTATCTTTCACAATGTAGCTCATCTTAAATTGTTACGATTGAAAAATACATATTTCAATAACATTAAAGCACTTTCAGAATCTTTGTGTTTAATTTTGAGTTTCGATACAAAATAAAGGATATTTTAACAAGTATTAGGACATTATGTATCAAAGTTAGGCAAGTAGAAAGATAGATCAATATCAATTTATTTTTCCTAAATAGAGATGTTCTTCTCTTCTCCTTTCTACAATTTTATTTAGCTTTCAGATTTTAACAATGATTGTGAATGACAAATCTGAAATTTCTTTTCAATAAAACTAAACAAAAGATGTTATGTAGCAATTCAAACATTCAATCAAATTGTCCAAGTATGAAACATTACAAAATATTGAGAATCCATAAATCAAGACATCATACCATATGCAAAATATACCATGTGTTAAGTCATGCATTAAAATACTAAGAACAAGAATGTCAAGGATCAAAATCAATTCTTTTCAAATAAACTCCCCCCATTTAAATATAATCTTGCAATGATTTCATCCTTAAAGTGTGTTTTCAAGTGATTAAAAATTTGACTTAATTCTACTTTCATTTACTTTGTTTTTCATTTATAACTTTCTTATGCTCTATACTCTATTTGCTCCCTATCCGGTGGAGTTGGGAAGGGGCACGAGGTACTACCACTAGCCTCCCTCTTGTGCCGTCCCTAATATGCCCTACACCGAATAGTTGGGTCAAATAGTGCCGGGTACTACCACTAGCCTCCCCATTGGCACCATCCCTATGATGAGCAATATAGAAAGGTTAAAATGTTTACTTCAAAACCTCCCTGTTTAAGTGTAATTAATTATGGATTTTATCCCTTCCAAAAGAATGCTCACACAAGTCTCACAAATGTGTCGAATATATTAAGTTTGTTTTGCTTTTCCTTAAGGTTGAAGTGTTTGCCTCTACTTGGATTTTACTTCTCTTGAATAATATCCATTTTCTTTTCTTTATCTCTCTCTCTTTTTGTTATTCTCAAGTAATTTTCATGAGAGAGCAGAATAGAGAATTAATCTTACGTATCATATATATGTATATCATGCAAACAACATTTTCATTATGCTCAAGGATTCATAATTTCTCACAAGTTATTTTAAATCAAAATTTTAAGCATAAACTTGTGTATTTCATAGTTATGGCATAGACAAAGATATATTATAGTTTGGGCAAGCCATGAAACAATTTCTAAAAGTATGAGTCAATCAATATATGTAGACATGATATCAAAAATTAATAGTTAAAGACCTTAATCATGTCATAATAAGATTTAAGTTATTGACTTTGCTCAAGAAGTATCTAGAATTATCAATTCATTCTCCATTCTTCAATCAAATACCTACTAGATTTCTTACGTATGAACCTTTGGCTGAAGAAAGTCCTTTCTCTTGTTTGCATGTGAGAGTTTATTGTATCTTATGTGGAGGTGTCCTTCAAGCTGAAATCTCTCATTTTTCTTTCTTGAAGGAGAGTCATTAGTTTCTTTAAGATACAAAGCATTCATCCAACATATATATTTTTTAACTAGATGACTCAATATAAGATATGACAATAGTTGCATGTTGAGTCACTTTACTCAAGAGATTCCCTAAATATAAGCAAGCACATATCACTTGAACTAAAGAGATAGTTTCATTAAATCAGATGGTTCAAGGACAAGCATGTGAGGCAATAGGTAGATTTATCAAGGTCAAATCAATTTCTTATTTTCAAAATCAATTTAGTTTAGATTTTATTCAATAAGGCACGCTAGCTAAGTTTTAATCAACTTATCTTAAACAGTTGTTTCTATCACAATTCAGATTATGATTTATTTGTTTATCAATAAAATATGATTCATTAAAGTTAGATTGATGTCTTGCACAAGGTCACATAATGAGCATACAACCTGGTCTACTAGCTGTATGATAAAATAATTAATCTATCATGCTTCAATACAGCTTTAAACAGTAGATCTATTTTATTCATTCTTTTCAAATTCTACAAGATGGGGTCATAGACATACCTTCTTCATGCCAATCTTCTATGAGAGTTTTCTTGTGGACTAACATTGGTCAATGAAGATCCCCTTTCCTGTTTGTCTTAATTTGGAGTTTGAGAGAAGATGTTAATTCATTCATCATACATATTTCAAACTCACCTTGCAATATAACTCTTCATTAGTAGAACCAGACATGATGTCATTAATGTATACTTTGAGCAAGTGAGGTGTCACACATTTTTTGATGTAAAGAATTATCACTATTACCTTCTATCAAAAAGGTTATTTAAGCTTTTATATCATGCTCTTGATGCTTGTATCAAACCATATATTACTTTATCATATTTGTAATAAGTGTTTTCAAATATGGTGGTTATTTAACATAGATCTACCTTTTAATGAAATAACCACATAGGAGTGCATTCTACACATTCATTTGATAGAGAATAAAGCTCATGAAGCAAACAAATGATAATGGTGATTTTTACTTTTAATTATGCAAGAAACTTATCAAGATCTATTTCATTTTTTCTTGATTTAGTCTTTTAACAGTCATCACTTTTTCTTCATTAAGAGCATATCTGAAAAATCCAAGTTGGTTCTAATTATTAACAAGTTTTTCAGATTGTTATATGTAAAAGATTAACCATATACATACATAATTTAATTTTAGTATCTTGATAATAAATCATTAGTCTGATAAAGAATAAAATACCTTGATATTTTTGCAACTAAAAACTTTTCATTGAATACTCTATATGCATTGCTTGATGAATGATATCCAAGGATAGACATATCTCTATCAGATTTGGCATTATTTTCATAAGAGCATATCAAGCATAACATGTACGACTGAAAAATATGAAAGATATGCAATGGTTCATTTTTCATTTTTTTCAGAAGATCAAAATTTTCATCAGAAATAGATCTAATAGAAATCATATGTATGACAAGCAGTGATGATAGTCTTTTAAAAATTATTTAAGTAGATGACTATCATACATAATTGTCTTTTTCATTTCTTCAAGAATTCTATTAACCCCTTTTTACTTATGATGTCCATGGAGCTGAAATAATTGAATTTAATACTATTTTCTGTATAACCTTAATCTGGATTTTGGTTTTCAACACTGTGCCATGATCTTCACAGTTTGGAAACCTTTTTCATTTGAAACGCTTCTACAAGATTTAGTAAATACAGAAAAATACTTCAGTTTTATTCTCCAAGAACAAGTCCAATGTAAGCTTTTGAAGACTTAGAGATGGAAACAACATCTTTAGATTTAGAAATGATTTTTGTTTGTTTCCTTAGTTAGCATGCATAGCAAAACTTTGACCTTTAAGTAGATAATCTAAGCAAGCCTATGGCAAGGTCTTTTGAGATTAAGTACATACTAGCATGAGTTGATTCTATGTGCCAAGGATGGTTTCTTTAATCTTGGTATTCATAGTGCATATATTCAAAAGCATACCAAGTACACATTATCATATTGATGATCAATAAAAATAATGCCATGGATAAAAATTCTTAATCAAGCATATAGAGGGTTCATAGAGTTATTTTTAATGAATTAATTAATCATTTAGCAACTTATCCAATAGTGAGTGGAGCATACAAAAAAAAATGAAGTGATTTGAATATATTTTCTTTTCATACCCAAAAAGACAAATATCACTTATATCACAAAAATGATTAATACTTTCAAGTTATGTTTTAATCAACTAATAAAGTAATTTCAATACGAGAAGATGTAAGAATTACTTATTTCATCCTTTCTTTCATTTAAATCATTCTTTTTAATTACATTTTAAATTCAATTCTTTAACACATGTCTAGAGCACCCATTGTTTAGATAACATCTTTCATTAGGACCTTGGATAGCTAGACATGCTTGCTGAAAGAATAATCATATTTTCAACTTAGGAACCCAAGCTCTTTTGGGTCCTTGTAGGTTAGCTATAATTGTTCCTTTTGGAACCCATATTCTCTTAATAGCTATTTTGTCCATGAATTTACAGATTTTAGGATTACAAGGGATGTATTTCTGTATCCTCTTGTTGAATTTAACAAACTTAGATCGAACATGAGTAGTAGGAAAACTTTTAATTTTCTGTTTCTCCCTTTTTGGTTCATCAAATTTGTAATGTATAGATTTAGGAACAACAGAAGAGATTTTACTTAGCTTTTGTTTATAAGAATCTGTTTTAGAGTAATTAAAAACTGTTTTAACAAACATATTCTTAAAAGGTTTTTGGGTGTACCAAGGTTGATATCCTAATGTAACTTTATCAAATTCAGCTTCTTGATTATTTATCATTAGGTTCAATTTTTCAGAGCTGAGGGTAAATCTTTCAACAACAGGTTTTAATCTGTCAACTTCTTTAGTTAATCTTCTGTTATCTTCTGAAAGTAACTCATTGTTTTTCTTAAGTTTATCATGACTTTCAGTGAGAAGTTGATCTCTTTGATTTAGTTCTTGATTTTCTTTAATTAAGATTTCAGTTTTACTGGTTAGTTTCAGTTTTTCATCTATTAGAATTTGATTTTCAATCTTCAAGTTTTTGTTCTTACAAATAAGTTTCTTATATTCTAAATACAAATCAGAAAAGGCATCATGGAGTTCATCAAATGTAAAATTGCTTTCAGTTTCAGCATGTACCTCTTGTGCCACCAAGCATGGATTTTCAATATGATACTGCTCTCCTTCTACACATGATGTTTCAGATTTGTTAGTGCATTCATATTTGTCTTCAAGCATATTCCATATTTCTTTAGCAGTCATGCAAGAAGATATGCAATTAAACTCATTCCTATCTAATGCACAATATAAAAGGTTCATGGCATCAGCATTCAATTGTGCTAAATCCTTTTCATTAAAAGTTTGAGAGAGTGTGTGAAGATCATTTATTATGATTTTTCATAAATAATAGTTTTGTGATTGAATAAAGATGCGCATGCGTATTTTCCAATGTGTATAGTTTATGCCATTAAATAGTGGAGGTGAATCAATTGATTGTCCTTCTCCTAGAAAACTATCTATTTGAGTTGTCATGATCTTTGGCTCTTGATCGTGAGATCAATAATTAATCTTGAGCACCTGCTCTGATACCACTTGTTGCCCAGTAGATACAACCCAAGAGGGGGGGTGAATTGGGTCTTTTAAAACTTTTATGCTACTTCTAAAACTTTATGATTAACTATGCTAAGTTGTATAGATGCACAGTAAAAGTTAAACTTAGCAAGGGTTTGATGTATAGACTTCAACTTGATTAAATATGCTTGCAACTAAAGGATGTGCGGATAAGAATTAAGCAAGTAATTTATCTAAGTAAGGAAGTGTATTAGTTAGACAATAACTAGAGGCATTACAAACACAAAGGACATATAGTGGTTCGGTGCACCCCAGCACCTACATCCACTCCCCAAGACTTCTTGGGAATTTCACTATAATCCTACCGATTACAGCCGGTTGTTTTACAAGCTCACAACCCAACTTGTTGTTTTACGAGCGCACAACGAACTCGGTCGGTTTTCCCAGGCTCACCGACTAGAACCAACCCCGATTGTTTTCCCGGGCTCACAATCAAACCCTTACACGTTGGTTTTACCCTCGGCTCACCAACAAACCTAAACCCCGTTGGTTTTTTCTTTGGCTCACCAACAAACCTTAATCCCGTTGGTTTTCCCTTTGGCTCACCAACAAACCTTACACCGTTGGTTTTCCCTTTGGCTCACCAACAAACCTTACACCGTTGGTTTTTCCTTTGGCTCACCAACAAACCTTTAACCCCTTGATTCAATCCCTTGATTGAATCAAGTTACAAGATATTAAAACAAAGAATAAAAACAAATTAAAGCTTCTTAAACAAGCAGATATGACAATATAAACAAATAGAGTAAAGAGAAGCCCTCAAACGAGTTTTGAAGATGGAGGAGCTCGGCTTCTTCTTTACTTGATCCTCCTCTGATTTGGCATGAAGTAGAGGATCCCCGAGGCAGCACACGGATGGAGAGGAAGCTTTCGGATTCACTTGGATGCTCTTCTTCTCTCTATTTCGTTTTGGATGGCCCTTTTGTGCTTATGGGAGATTTCCTTTGTAATCTCTTTGAGATCTCTTTCCTAGATGATCTCTCCCACTTCCATCTTTTCTCCCCTAGCTCTCTTCTTGTTTTTATAGCTTTAGATGGCGTGGAAACAAGAATATAGCCATTAGAGACAAGAAAAAGAGCCGTTGGACACAGTCTGCATTTCCTGACAATGTTACCGTTGGGATCGGAGTCGACTCGCGCGATCAGGAGTCGGCTCGCCTGTTGCAGGAGTCGGCTCGTGTTTTACCTGAGACGACTCGGCCACTGTTCCAAATTTGAATTAATGTGCTTGCCTTGACTGGGAGTCGACTCGTCTTAACCTGGAGTCGACTCGCCAACTTCTGGAGCTGACTTGGCAATTTCGGAGTCGGCTCATCCACTGAAGTCCGTGGATCCAATTTTGAATTTTGTCCTCTCGAGTCGACTCGACTGTCCTGGGAGTCGACTCGAATCTCAGAGCCCGAACTCCCGATCCTCTGTCTTTTGGCTCGTCCAGTCTTGGAGTCGACTCGAACTTCCTTGGAGTCGACTCGGCTCTCAGTTTGCGAAACACAGCCTTCTGCCATCTTGGTGTAGCGCTGCCTTGGAGTCGACTCGAGCTGTCTGGGAGTCGACTCGAATCTCAGAGGCAGTAACTTGATTTTCTGTCTGTTGATGGTCGCGGAGTCTCGGAGTCGACTCGTGCAATGCGGGAGTCGACTCGAATCTCAGACCCGAAAACTGCTCTCTGACTTTTCTGCCTGTGACTCCTAGGAGTCGACTCATACTTCTCCGGAGTCGACTCGAATTCCACTAGAGTCGACTCGAAGACTGTTCTTTTGAATTTTTCTTTTGATTTTACTCCTCCAATTTGAATCCTTTGAACTTTAAACTTGGGCCAATAAATTGTAGCTTTCTTCCAACTTGAGAGCTTTGGAGGCCTTCTTATGTTCTTCCAACTTGCTATGTTCCTTGCAAAATAAATATCTTTCTCCTTGCAACATAAACATTAGTATCTATACTTCAAGATTTTGTGATCATCAAAATCAATCTATGAATCAATCTTTGGGTCATCATAGTTTTTGATTGGAGGCCTTTAATTCTTTATTTTTTGCTCCTAACATACTACAATCACTCATGAGCTCTTGGAAGGCTTCATATAATTCTTCTAAAGTAAAATCTGTAGTTGAGCTTTGACATATCTCATCGTCGTTGAATGCCATGAAACATAAGTTGGCGGTCTCTTCCTTCTCTTCCTCGGAGGAGGATGTGTCACTATCATCCCAAGTTGCTTTCAACGCCTTCTTCTTCTTCTTTCCGTAGTGCTTCTTCTGTTGAGGGCATTCGGAACGGATGTGTCTCGGTCTCTTGCAATCATAACATATGATTGGGTCTCTTTCCTTTTCTTTTTCCTTTTCCCAATTATTTCTCCCTCCAAACTTCTTTCTTGGAAAGGGTTTCTTTCTTCTCATAAATTTCTTGAACTTCCTTACTATTAAGCCCATGTCCTCATCTTCGCTTTCTTCTTCACTCTCACTGCTTTCTTCTTCACAAACACTTGAAGTAGCCTTGAGTGCGATTGTCTTCTTCTTTGGCACATCTTCTTCATGTTGCTTCATTGTGAGCTCATGCGTCATCAATGAGCCCAATAGTTGTTCAAGTGCCAATGTGTTGAGGTCTTTAGCTTCAACGATTGCCGTGACCTTCGCTTCCCAAGCTTTTGGCAAGGACCTGAGAATTTTACTCACAAGTTCTGGGTTAGTGTAAGATTTACCCAAATTCTTTAGACCATTTATTATATCAGTGAAGCGTGTGAACATGCATGAAATGGTTTCGTTGGGTTCCATCTTAAATAACTCATATTTGTGAACTAGAATGTTCACTTTAGATTCTTTGACTTGATTGGTACCCTCATGGGTAACTTCAAGCCTATCCCATATTTCCTTGGCGGAACTACAGGTGGAGACTCTATTAAACTCATTCACATCTAGAGCACAAAATAATGAGTTCATGGCTCTAGCATTGAGTTGAACCATCCTACTATCATTCTCATCCCAATCCTCCTCAGGTTTGGAAACTTGAATGCCATTAACTATGTGAGATGGTTCGTGTGGTCCCTTGATTATAACCCTCCACAAGGCATAATCTTGTGCTTGAATAAAGATCCTCATTCTAGTCTTCCAATAGGAATAATTTGTCCCATTGAAGAGTGGAGGTCTATTGGTAGCCTACCCCTCAGCAGGAACATTGTTGAAGGGTGTTGCCATCTAGATCTTTGGCAAAGACGGTTAGGTCTTCAAGAAATACACAGAGCACCTGCTCTGATACCACTTGTTGCCCAGAGATGGTCACCCAAGAGGGGGGTGAATTGGGTGTTTTAAACTTTTTGTCTAATTAAAAACAAAACACACAAGTGTATGCGCTAAAGTAAAGATAAAGCTATAAGCACAGTCAATCGCAAACACGAAGATTTATAGTGGTTCGGAGCTTCCACTGCTCCTACATCCACTCCCCAAATATCTTTGGAAATTTCACTATAATCCGCGATTACAGTCTGGTAGTTTTGTGAGTGCACTACCCAACTTGTTGTTTTACACCGGGCTAACAACGAACCCTACAATCCCCCAATTTAACCTAGGCTTGGGACGCCTATCCCTTGTTCCAAGTCCCTTGACTGGAACAAGCACAATAAACGAGTGTTTCACAAAAATTTGAAAGCTCTTAAGAAGGCAAATATATCAATGAGAAATAACAAAACCCGGAAGAACCCTTTTTGCCGTTGGAAGCGTGGGTAATGGTGGTTCTTCCGATGTGGATCGCGTTGGATTGAATGTGAGCTTTGAATGCCGAGTGGGAGTGAGTAGTTGAGCACAAAATCAGATGGGAAAGCTTGAATGCACTTGATTTCTCCTCTTGAAAGTACTAACTCCCTTGAACCTCTTTCACTTTCTTCTCTCTTGAATGATCTTGTGTTAGGTTGGTGAGAAGTTTTTGGAAGGCACTTAAAAGCTCCCTTTTATAGCCCAAAAAGCAATAAATCCGTTAGACACAAAAATATGAACGTTTGAAATTCAAACAAACCTGCAAAAGTGTGTCAGTCGTGTCCCAGGCGCTCCGGAGACGTCTCCGCTTGACCGCGAGACGTCTCGGCTGTATAAAATTTCTTTTGACGTTGTTTGGAGTCGACTCGGCGCTTTACGGGGACGTCTCTGAAGAAGAGCAGCTTGAATGCTTGTTTTTCTGTTTTTCTGAGAGAGTCGGCTCGGTACTTTACGGGGACGTCTCGGGATGTTTGCGCTTTTTGCATGGGGACGACTCCGCGACGTCGGGGACGACTCCGTAGCTTTATCACCGAAAAACAAGTCCTCTGGAATCCCCTGAGAGAGTCGACTCCGCGCTTTCTGGGGACGTCTCGGGAAGTTTGCTTTTTATGCGTGGGGACGACTCCGCGTCCTTCGGAGACGACTCGCGCGCATCCCTTGAGTTTGGTCTTTCTGCCGCCTCTGAGAGAGTCGACTCCGCAAAGTCGGAAGTCGACTCCGACCCTACGAGACGCCTCGCCAGGTGCCGGGGACGTCTCCAGACGTGCCAATTCTTTCTGTTCGTGCCAGAGACGTCTCTGGGACAAACCGGAGACGTCTCGGCTGTCCCTGATCTGTTTTCTTCATCTCAAAAATTCTTCAATAAATCCTTGAAAAATATGGAAACTTGCCTAGACATTTCTTAACAATATTCTTAATTAAACACCTGAAATCCTTAAATAAATTGTTAAGATAAAAGGAATTATACTCTAGTGTTTTGTATTCATCAAAATCCATTAGGGGGTCAACAAAAGGCTTGTAGCCAATATTGCATGCCTCTCCAAAAGATAAAAAAAAAAATAAGGAATACAAACCCTGATGCAATGCTATGTGGTGGACTCCAAACCCTAGATCCATTTATTCTGATAAATTCTAATTCGCACTCATAGTTTAATTTAGTTAAATCAAGTTAGCAAATTCTTCTTCGTGATTTATTTTTAAAAGAAAAATAACTTATCTCCAATCCCTGTGGACCGACACCCGTAATCACTATCCTACAGGATACGTGCTATTGCGTGGTTTATTTTTGAAATTGAAATAACCGATCAATACTTCTACTCCAAGAATTTGACATCACTATCAAAGATAAAAAGGGAGTAGAGAATGTGGTTGCTGATGCTACGATTTTAATCTTGCTCTTTTAAAAAGGGAAATTAAACGTAGGATACCCCAAGTATAGGGTGTAGCAAAGTAATATTCTCGGTGAGTCCGAGATCGAATCCACAGGGATTTGACAGTGAACAAAAACTAAAGGCTAAATAATATTCAGATTGACAAAAATATAACTAAGGCATTAGGATTCAGCCTAGCACTTCATCATGTTTTTCTTAAAATCACCTATTAATCATAATGATGACCCAAAGATTGATTCATAGATTGATTTTGATGATCACAAAACCTTGAAGTTTAGATACTAATGTTTATGTTGCAAGGAGAAAGATATTTATTTTGCAAGGAACATAGCAAGTTGGGAGAACACAAGAAGGCCTCCAAAGCTCTCAAGTTGGAAGAAAGCTACAATTTATTGGCCCAAGCTTAAAGTTCAAAGGATTCAAATTGGAGGAGTAAAATCAAAGGAAAAAATTCAAAAGAATAGTCTTCGAGTCGACTCCTGAGGAATTCGAGTCGACTCCAATGTTTACCGAGTCGACTCCGGGGAAGTATGAGTCGACTCCTAGGAGTCACAGGCAGAAAAGTCAGAGAGCAGTTTTTCGGGTCTGAAATTCGAGTCGACTCCAGTGGAACGCGAGTCGACTCCAATGGTTGGCAGGTCGACTCCAAAGGTTACTGCCTCTGAGATTCGAGTCGACTCCCAGACAGCTCGAGTCGACTCCACGATAGCTTCACGTCAAAAGGGAGAAGAACAACTTTCAGAAACTGAGAGCCGAGTCGACTCTAAGGAAGTTCGAGTCGACTCCAAGACTGGACGAGCCAAAAGACAGAGGATCGGGAGTTCGGGCTCTGAGATTCGAGTCGACTCCCAGGACAGTCGAGTCGACTCGAGAGGACAAAATTCAAAATTGGATCCACGGACTTCAGTGGATGAGCCGACTCCGAAATTGCCAAGTCAGCTCCAGAAGTTGGCGAGTCGACTCCAGGTTAAGACGAGTCGACTCCCAGTCGAGGCAAGCACATTAATTCAAATTTGGAACAGTGGCCGAGTCGTCTCCGGTAAAACACGAGCCGACTCCTGCAACAGGCGAGCCGACTCCTGATCGCGCGAGTCGACTCCGATCCCAACGGTAACATTGTCAGAAAATGCAGACTGTGTCCAACGGCTCTTTTTCTTGTCTCTAACGGCTATATTCTTGTTTCCACGCCATCTAAAGCTATAAAAACAAGAAGAAAGCTAGGGGAGAACTCATGGAAGTGGGAGAGATCATCTAGGAAAGAGATCTCAAAGAGATTACAAAGGAAATCTTCCATAAGCATAAAAGGGCCATCCAAAACAAAATAGAGAGAAGAAGAGCATCCAAGTGAATCCGAAAGCTTCCTCTCCATCCGTGTGCTGCCTCGGGGATCCTCTACTTCATGCCAAATCAGAGGAGGATCAAGTAAAGAAGAAGCCGAGCTCCTCCATCTTCAAAACTCGTTTGAGGGCTTCTCTTTACTCTATTTGTTTATATTGTCATATCTGCTTGTTTAAGAAGCTTTGATTTGTTTTTTTTTCTTTGTTTTAATATCTTGTAACTTGATTCAATCAAGGGATTGAATCAAGGGGTTAAAGGTTTGTTGGTGAGCCAAAGGGAAAACCAACGGTGTAAGGTTTGTTGGTCAGCCAAAGGGAAAACCAACGGTGTAAGGTTTGTTGGTGAGCCAAAGGGAAAACCAACGGGATTAAGGTTTGTTGGTGAGCCAAAGGAAAAACCAACGGGGTTTAGGTTTGTTGGTGAGCCGAGGGTAAAACCAACGTGTAAGGGTTTGATTGTGAGCCCGGAAAAACAATCGGGGTTGGTTCTAGTCGGTGAGCCTGGGAAAACCGACCGAGTTCGTTGTGCGCTCGTAAAACAACAAGTTGGGTTGTGAGCTTGTAAAACAACCGGCTGTAATCGGTAGGATTATAGTGAAATTTCCAAGAGGTCTTGGGGAGTGGATGTAGGTGCTGGGGTGCACCGAACCACTATATGTCCTTTGTGTTTGTAATGCCTCTAGTTATTGTCTAACTAACACACTTACTTACTTAGATAAATTGCTTGCTTAATTCTTATCCGCACATCCTTTAGTTGCAAGCATATTTAATCAAGTCGAAGTCTATACATCAAACCCTTGCTAAGTTTAACTTTCACTGTGCATCTATACAACTTAGCATAGTTAATCATAAAGTTTTAGAAGTAGCATAAAAGCTTTAAAAGACCCAATTCACCCCCCCCTCTTGGGTTGTATCTACTGGGCAACAAGTGGTATCAGAGCAGGTGCTCAAGTATTATTTGTAGTCTTAACCGACTAGAGCCAAAGATCATGACAACTCAAATAGATAGTTTTCTAGGAGAAGGACAATCAATTGATACACCTCCACTATTTAATGGCATAAACTATACACATTGGAAAATACGCATGCGCATCTTTATTCAATCACAAAACTATTATTTATGGAAAATCATAATAAATGATCTTCACACACTCTCTCAAACGTTTAATGAAAAGGACTTAGCACAATTGAATGCTGATGCAATGAACCTATTATATTGTGCATTAGATAGGAATGAGTTTAATTGCATATCTTCTTGCATGACTGCTAAAGAAATATGGAATATGCTTGAAGATAAATATGAATGCACTAACAAATCTGAAACATCATGTGTAGAAGGAGAGCAGTATCATATTGAAAATCCATGCTTGGTGGCACAAGAGGTACATGCTGAGACTGAAAGCAATTTTACATTTGATGAACTCCATGATGCATTTTCTGATTTGTATTTAGAATATAAGAAACTTATCTGTAAGAACAAGAACTTGAAGAATGAAAATCAAATTCTAATAAATGAAAAACTGAAACTAACTAGTAAAATTGAAATCTTAGTTAAAGAAAATCAAGAACTAAATCAAAGGGATCAACTTCTCACTGAAAGTCAAGATAAACTTAAGAAAAACAATGAATTACTTTCAGAAGATAACAGAAGATTAACTAAAGAAGTTGACAAATTAAAACCTATTGTTGAACGATTTACCTTCGGCTCTGAAAAATTGAACCTAATGATAAATAATCAAAGAGCTGAATTTGATAAAGTTGGATTAGGATATCAACCTTGGTACACCCAAAAATCTTTTAAGTATATGTTGGTTAAAACAGTCTTTAATTATTCTAAAACAGATTCTTATAATACTGATAAACAAAAGCTAAGTAAAATCTCTTCTATTGTTCCTAAATCTATACATTACAAATTTGATGAACCTAAAAGGCAAAAACAGAAAACTGAAGGTTTATCTACTACTTATGTTAGATCTATGTTTGTTAAATTCAACAAGAGGATACAGAAATACATCCCTTGTAATCCTAAAATCTTTAAATTTATGGACAAAATAGCTATTAAGAAAATATGGGTTCCAAAAGGAACAATTATAGCTAACCTACAAGGACCCAAAAGAGCTTGGGTTCCTAAGTTGAAAATATGATTATTTTTCAGCAAGCATGTCTAGCTATCCAAGGTTCTAATGAAAGATGTTATCTAAACAATGGGTGCTCTAGACATGTGTTAAAGGATTGAATTTAAAATGTAATTAAGAAGAATGAGTTAAATGAAAGAAATAATGATATAAGTTATTATTGCATCCTCTCATATTGAAATTACTTTAGTATTCGATTAAAATATGAATTGCATGTATTGATCAATTTTGTGATATAGAAAATACTTTTGGAAATATAATCAAATCTCTTCATTTTATAGTATACTTTACTCACTATTGGATAAGTTGCTAAATGATTAATCAATTTATTAAGAATAACTCTATGAATTCTCTATATGCTTGATTGAGAGTTATTATCCATGGCATTATTGTTTATTGATCATAGATATGATAATGTGTACTTGGTATGCTTTTGAATATATGCACTATGAATACCAAGAAACCATCCTTGGCATATAAAATCAACTCATGCTAGTATGTACTTAATCTCAAAAGACCTTGCCATTGGCTTACTTAGATTATCTTCTGAAAGGTCAAAGTTTGCTATGCATGTTAACTAAGAAAACAAACAAGAATCAATTTCTAAATCTAAAGATGTTGTTTCCAACACTAAGTTTTCAAAAGTTTACATTAGTCTTGTTCTTGGCACTCAAATTAAAATATTTTCTGCATTGGCACAAACTCACAAAAAGCGGTCAAATGATAAAGGTTTGCAAACTATGAAAGTAAAGTATCATGGCATAGTTTTGAAAACCAATTTTATGTTAAGTTGTGCACAGAAAATAATGTTGAATACAATTGTGTCTGCACCAAGAACACCTTAAGTAAAATAGGGTTAATGGAATTCTTGAAGAAATGAAAAAGACAATTGTGTATGATAGTCATCCTTAAAAGCTATCATCACTGCTTGTCATACATATGATTTCTATTAGATCTATTTTTGATGAAAACTCCTTTTGATCTTCTGAAAAATGGAAAATGAACCATTGCATATCTTTCATATTTTTCAGTCGTACATGTTATGCTTGATATGTTCTTATGAAAAATAATGCCAACTCTGATAGAGATATGTCTATCCTTGGATATCATTCATCAAGCAATGCATATAGAATATTCAATGAAAAGATTTTAGTTGCAAAAATATCAAATCGTCTTATTCTCTATGAGACTAATGATTTACTGTCAAGATACTAAGATCAAATTATATATGGTTAATCTTTACATATAACAATCTGAAAACTTGTTAATAATTATAACAAAATTGAGTTTTTCAGAAATGCACTTAATGAAGAAAAATTGATAACTACTAAAAGACTGAATCAAGAAAAGATGAAATAGATCTTGATTCTTGCATGATTAAAAGTAAAGATCACCACTATCATTTGCTTGACTCATGAGCTTTATATTCTGTCAAATGAATGTGTAGAATTCACTCCTATGTGGTTATTTCATTAAAAAGTAGATCTATGTTAAATAACCACCATATTTAAAAATTACACATTACATATATGATAAAGCAATATGTGATTTAAAACAAGCATCAAAAGCTTGATATATAAAAGCTTAGGTAACCTTGTTGATAGAAAGTAATAGTGATAAATCTATGCATCAAAAAGAAGAATCTATGATATCTTGCTTGCTCATAGCACACATTGATGACATCATTTTTGGTTCTACTAATGAAGAGTTATATTGCAAAGTGAGTTTGAAATATGATGAATGAATTAACATCTTCTCTCAAACTCCAAATTAAGACAAACAGGAAAGGGGATCTTCATTGACCAACGTTAGTCCACAAGAAAACTCTTATAGAAGATTGGCGTGAAGAAGGTATATCTATGACCCCATCTTGTAGAAATTGTAAAGGATGAGCAAAGTAGATCTATTGTTTAAAGCTGTATTGAAGCATGATAGAATAATTATTTTATCATACAGCTAGTAGACCAGATTGTATGCTCATTATGTGACCTTGTGCAAGACTTCAATCTAACTTTAATTAATCATATTTTATTGATAACAAATACGTCATAATCTGAATTTTGATAGAAACAAACGTTTAAGATAAGTTGATTAAAACTTAATTAACACATCTTATTGATAATTATCTTAAGCAAATAGAATCTAAACTAAATTGATTTGACCTTGATAAATCTGTCTATTGCCTCACATGCTTGTCCTTGAACTATCTTGGTTAATGAATCTATCTCTTTAGTTCAAGTGATATGTGCTTGCTTATATTTAGGCAATCTCTTGAATAAAGTGACTGAACATGCAACTATTGTCATATCTCATATTGAGTCATCTAATTAAAAAATATATATATGTTGGATGAATGCTTTGTATCTTAAAGAAACTAATGACCTTCCTTCAAGAAAGAAAAATGAGAAATTTCAACTTGAAGGATATCTTCATGTAAGATACACTAAACATTCACATGCAAACAAGAGAGAGGATCTTCTTCAGCCAAAAGTTCACACATAAGAAATCTAGTTTGGCTTGAAGAACATATAATGAATAGGTAATTTTAGATACCTTTCTCACAAATTAATTGAGCAAAGTCAATAACTTAAATCCTATTATGGCATGATTAAATTCTTTAATTATTAATTTTTGATATCATGTCTATATGTGTATTGACTGACTTATACTTTTAGAAATTGTTTCATGGTTTGCTCAATCTAAAATATTTCTATGGCTGTATCATAACCATAAAATACACAAGTATATGATTAAAACTCTGATTTAGAATGACTTGTGAGAAGCTACGAATTCTTGGGCATAATGAAAATAGTGTTTGCATGATATACCTCTATACGATACATTTCATTATTTCTTTATTCTGCTCTTTCATGTAGATTACTTGAGAATAACAAAATGAGAGAGAGATAAAGAAAAGAAAATGGACATTGTTCAAGAGATGAAAAATCTGAGCAAAGGCAAGTACTTCAATCTTAAGGAAAAGCAAAACAAGCATAATATATTCGGCACATTTGGAAGGGATAAAATCTATAATTAATTACACTCAAACAGGGAGAGTTTGAAGTAAACATTTTAACCTTTCTATATTGCTCATTATAGGGATGGTGCCAATGGGGAGGCTAGTGGTAGTACCCGGCACTATTTGACCCAACTATTCGGTGTAGGGCATATTAGGGACGGCACAAGAGGGAGGCTAGTGGTAGTACCTCGTGCCCCTTCCAACTCCACCGGATAGGGAGCAAATACAGTATAGAGCATAAGAAAGTAAAAATGAAAGACAAAGTAAATGAAAATATATAAGAAGAATCAATTCAATTTCTTTGTCACTTGGAAACACACCTTAAGGATGAAATCAATGCAAGATTATATTTAAATAGGGGGAGTTTATTTGAAAAGAATTGATTTTGATCCTTGACATGCTTGTTCTTAATGCATGACTTAACACATAATATATGTTGCATGTGGAATGATGTTTTGAATTATGGGTTCTCAATATTTTTTAATGCTCCATGCTTAGATAATTTAATTGAATGTTTGAAATACTGCATAAATTTTTGGGTATTATTGAAAAGAAATTTCAGATTTGTCGTTCACAATCATCTTTAAAATCTGAAAGTTAAATAAATTTGTAAAAAGGAGAAGAGAAAGATATCTCTATTTAGGCAGAATGAATTAATCTTGATCTATCTTTCTACTTGCCTAACTTTGATACATAATGTCCTAATACTTATTAAATTATCCTCCATTGTGTATCGAAACTCAATATTAAATATAAAGATTCTGAAAGTGCTCTAATGTTATTGAAATATGTGTTTTCAATCTTAGTGATTTAAGATGAGCTTCAATGTGAAAGATACATATCTCAAATCATGATTTAAAAGCCTCTATTGAAAATCTTTATAAAATTCAGAATCTGATTTTTAAACTCAATATGATTCCTATATAAAAACTACAGTTTAAGAAAAATAGAATAATTCTGATGCCTTGATTGTTTGACCCGATACGCATCTGAAACATATCATTTCTTATCCTTACAGTGTACCAATATTGATCCAAATGATGTGTCTTTCGATGATCTTGATTGCAAACAAAAATTTCTAAATATATAATTTTATTTTGATATTAAAAAGGGATTTATTGTGTTTCATGTATACATTGCTGAAAAACTGTGATTAAATAATTGAGTTCTATAAATCTATATACCTCAATGATCATCTATATGTTTTTCTCTCCTACATTCTTCAAGACTTCCATCAGAATATATATAGAGTGAATGATCTTAAAGCTAGAAATATTTCAGCTCACTCAAATGATTCTAAGAAAAAGAAAATGTAAATGCTTTTGAAAGAAACTGAGCTTAAAATGAATCATTTTCTGTTTAATATTTCTATACATTTTCTCTAAGATTAAGAGAAAGCATAACTTGTTCTTGAAGGATTAGAAAGAGTAATTGCCACAAATTTTGAATAATACTAGATTACTCTACATTCTCGATATCATAGAATTTCAGTCTTATTCACGTTTATCATTAAAATCTGAAATTCAACAATAGAAAAGAATGATTAAAGAAGAATGCATCTTTTGAGGGGGAGCTTCAGATATTCAGTATCTTTTTTATGGATTGTTTTTAATGAACCTCCTTATATTGCACGACTTGCTTTAATTATATAATGAGTTTATACCTTGAGATGAGTTCTATAAAGGCTGTCTTATCTCAAACCTTGAGTCTTATGAAAATGAGCTGAAACTTATAGAAAATATATTTTTGAGATTGACAATTTTATTGAACATTATCTTCAAATTCTAAACTCTTAAATGGAATGATCAATAGAGGGGGAGAAAGAAAATTTCAGAAGGAGAGGTCTCACGGAACTTAATCGCGTATATCTATAACTAAAGAAGAGAGGAAGAATACAAAATGAAAAATGATCCTAATACTCTCCAATATGTATCATCTGAAATTTAATCTGAAAATCTTTATGATACACCTTGAGGCGTGTTATTTGGTTAGTATATCTTATGCATAAATCATGAACCAAATTGCAAGTTGAGCTTAAAGAGCCTCTAACTTAATGAAAAAGGGGGAGAATAACGTGTAAAATTTTCTTGAGCATCTTTTAGAAAACCTATTTTGATATTCACTAATGAGTCCTAATTGACTTGATCTTTAGAACTTAAATTGTGTGCCAATTCATATTTTTATGTATCAAATTGTGCTTACTCTCTAAAGAAATAAAAGAAAGTCTTTAAAAGAGCTCTAAGATGTATCAAAAATTGCATGATTTCATATTTTGGTATTTATGCTCCAATGCTCTTATTATCATAGAAGAACTTTGAAGTCATAGAAGAATTAATGATCCAACATGATGATATGTCTTTCACATATATAAGTTTTGATCTTTTACTCTGAAACTTAATTAAATTGCTCTCAAAATACTTAATAGATTGGGCAAAAGGTCTTAAATGAACAAGCTTTCATACTTATTGAAGAGGTTAGATTTCCACTCATGTCCTGAATTAACCTAAGGAAGATTCCACCTACACTTGATTAGAAAACTATCTGTGGTATCAAATTAGAAAACCTCTTGAATTCACACTCGATGTGTTCTGCTCTGATCTTTGTGCTTAATGTTTCACTATCTTTTTGATGTTGTCAAAAAGGGGAAGAAATATCTAAGTATATGCTATATATACTCATAATGCTTTATTACTTTGAATTGAATACAAATCAGCTTAAAATTTAAAATATGTTAATTGTGTTAAGCTGATTAAATCTAAAGCATTATCATGAAGTATGTTTTTACATATATATGTTTTCTACTTCATGCAACTTAGCTATGTATTACTTCTAGAAATCAATATCTTTTATATTGCATATACTCCAAGTTTTGTCATCATCAAAAAGGGGGAGATTGATGACCCAAAGATTGATTCATAGATTGATTTTGATGATCACAAAACCTTGAAGTATAGATACTAATGTTTATGTTGCAAGGAGAAAGATATTTATTTTGCAAGGAACATAGCAAGTTGGGAGAACACAAGAAGGCCTCCAAAGCTCTCAAGTTGGAAGAAAGCTACAATTTATTGGTCCAAGCTTAAAGTTCAAAGGATTCAAATTGGAGGAGTAAAATCAAAGGAAAAAATTCAAAAGAATAGTCTTCGAGTCGACTCCTGAGGAATTCGAGTCGACTCCAATGTTTACCGAGTCGACTCCGGGGAAGTATGAGTCGACTCCTAGGAGTCACAGGCAGAAAAGTCAGAGAGCAGTTTTTCGGGTCTGAAATTCGAGTCGACTCCAGTGGAACGCGAGTCGACTCCAATGGTTGGCAGGTCGACTCCAAAGGTTACTGCCTCTGAGATTCGAGTCGACTCCCAGACAGCTCGAGTCGACTCCACGATAGCTTCACGTCAAAAGGGAGAAGACCAACTTTTAGAAACTGAGAGTCGAGTCGACTCCAAGGAAGTTCGAGTCGACTCCAAGACTGGACGAGCCAAAAGACAGAGGATCGGGAGTTCGGGCTCTGAGATTCGAGTCGACTCCCCGGACAGTCGAGTCGACTCGAGAGGACAAAATTCAAAATTGGATCCACGGACTTCAGTGGATGAGCCGACTCCGAAATTGCCAAGTCAGCTCCAGAAGTTGGCGAGTCGACTCCAGGTTAAGACGAGTCGACTCCCAGTCTAGGCAAGCACATTAATTCAAATTTGGAACAGTGGCCGAGTCGTCTCCGGTAAAACACGAGCCGACTCCTACAACAGGCGAGCCGACTCCTGATCGCGCGAGTCGACTCCGATCCCAACGGTAACATTGTCAGGAAATGCAGACTGTGTCCAACGGCTCTTTTTCTTGTCTCTAACGGCTATATTCTTGTTTCCACGCCATCTAAAGCTATAAAAACAAGAAGAGAGCTAGGGGAGAACTCATGGAAGTGGGAGAGATCATCTAGGAAAGAGATCTCAAAGAGATTACAAAGGAAATCTCCCATAAGCACAAAAGGGCCATCCAAAATGAAATAGAGAGAAGAAGAGCATCCAAGTGAATCCGAAAGCTTCCTCTCCATCCGTGTGCTGCCTCGGGGATCCTCTACTTCATGCCAAATCAGAGGAGGATCAAGTAAAGAAGAAGCCGAGCTCCTCCATCTTCAAAACTCGTTTGAGGGCTTCTCTTTACTCTATTTGTTTATATTGTCATATCTGCTTGTTTAAGAAGCTTTGATTTGTTTTTTATTCTTTGTTTTAATATCTTGTAACTTGATTCAATCAAGGGATTGAATCAAGGGGTTAAAGGTTTGTTGGTGAGCCAAAGGGAAAACCAACGGTGTAAGGTTTGTTGGTCAGCCAAAGGGAAAACCAACGGTGTAAGGTTTGTTGGTGAGCCAAAGGGAAAACCAACGGGATTAAGGTTTGTTGGTGAGCCAAAGGGAAAACCAACGGGGTTTAGGTTTGTTGGTGAGCCGAGGGTAAAACCAACGTGTAAGGGTTTGATTGTGAGCCCGGAAAAACAATCGGGGTTGGTTCTAGTCGGTGAGCCTGGGAAAACCGACCGAGTTCGTTGTGCGCTCGTAAAACAACAAGTTGGGTTGTCAGCTTGTAAAACAACCGGCTGTAATCGGTAGGATTATAGTGAAATTTCCAAGAGGTCTTGGGGTGTGGATGTAGGTGCTGGGGTGCACCGAACCACTATATGTCCTTTGTGTTTGTAATGCCTCTAGTTATTGTCTAACTAACACACTTACTTACTTAGATAAATTGCTTGCTTAATTCTTATCCGCACATCCTTTAGTTGCAAGCATATTTAATCAAGTCGAAGTCTATACATCAAACCCTTGCTAAGTTTAACTTTCACTGTGCATCTATACAACTTAGCATAGTTAATCATAAAGTTTTAGAAGTAGCATAAAAGCTTTAAAAGACCCAATTCACCCTCCTCTCTTGGGTTGTATCTACTGGGCAACACATAATAAAATAGATTTAGTCTTATGGGCAGCATTACAGTAATTCTATTTTAAACTACAGGGATTTCTAAGCATCTGTTATACCCGGGGGAAATAACAAATCAAAGAAAATATATAAGTTTGAAATAATTTCTTTAAATTTACTGCACCATAAATCAAATCAATAACATTAAAATCCCATTGATGATTAAATGAAATACATGAAGAAAATGCTAGGCTTTTCCTTAGCCTTAGCTAAAAGATATTTAGCTATCCATATGAGATGCAAGCAATTTTATAAAAGGGATTAGCATAAAATAAATAAAATAAACATAAACCCCTTTTTTTTTCGATTAGGAAACAGAGTACTCTGTTTCCTTTCTTCTTCTCCCGTGGGCTCTCCTCTTCTCTTGCCCGGCTGAGAGGATTGATCGGAAGAGGAGATGCTCCGCTGGTAGATCCTCCCTTGGCCTCTTCCTCCTTCGTCGCACGGCTAGCTGTCCTCTTCTTCTCCCGTCGGCTGCTAACCTCTTCTTCTTCCGTCGGCTGGTTCTCCTCTTCATCCGATGGCTGGTTCTCCTCCACCCGATGGCGCACGGCCGGCTGTCCTCTTCTCCTCTCTCCCTCTCTCGCTCGGACTTGGATGGATCTGGCCTCTCCCCTTCTCTTCTTCTTCCCGAATGGCCTCCTTTTATAGACACTTCACCGGATTGGAGAAGCTGGAACGCTGCTGGGAGCGGATGAGGCGTGGATTTGAATGCTTGGGACTCTTCGGATGAGAATTTGTTTGCTGGGAAGGAAATTTGAAGTTGAAACGATCGGATGTTGAATGCGGCTTGGAATTGAAGAGCCGGTTTGCATGTGCTGGGAGGTCCACTGTCGGTTGGGAAGCTGAGATTGAAGCGTTGCTATTCGTTGGAAGCCACTGGGAAGCTCCTCATGCGTGCTCTGTTCGTTGGGGAGTTGCTGAGGTGGGATGCAAGAAAGAGCCAGTTTGGGAGCGGATGAGACACGGGGTGGAGGTCGTGAGATGCCATGCGAACGGCTTGGGACGCTTCAAACGGATGGGGAATGAGATGGTTGGATTGATTCAGATGGCCGAAATTGGATGCTGGGATATTGAATGCGGATGATTTGGTAGCTGTTGGGAAATTTGTTGACCTCGAACTGCCGAACATTGGGTTCAAACCCAGCGTTATTGGGTCTTTTGAATTACTTGCACTCAGACACAAATAAAACATTAATTAATCAATTTTATTAATAAAGATTAGCTCTAATATTAATTATGATAGTATGAAAATTATACTTTTGTACTCTCATCACACCCCCCAACTAACTTATTGCTAGTCTCTAGCAATTTAGTGTGAAAATGATAAAATAAGGGTGCAAAAGTATTGTTTATTAATATATGCATGAATTAAAATAAATACTCATTTTCCTATAGCATTACGATTGCATTTAGCACGTGCAACAAGCCGTTAAACCCCTAGGTTACCCTAGTGGACGAGTGTTGTCTCGTGAGGGTTTGCAGTGATGTTACCCACAAACATCATTTTTTTTTTTTCAAATTAAAATACTTTAAAATATAGCAACCCTTAAGGCAAATGTAAAAGTGACATCTCAGAATACCTATACTTCCACCACAATTAGGTACCCCTTGAGTTCTAGGTGCACTACTCAAATTCACAAGTGTTAACTATCATTTGTTAGCTCCCGACCCACTAAATTTTCCGAATATCACATGTTATTTGTCCAGAATGGTTCGCATATAAAAATGAAGCTATCAATCCCATCTAGACATCCCAGGTACACAGAGTTCTAAAACAATGGAGTCAAACCAGTCATCCACATGTCACTTGGTTTAAGTTTAACTAACTCACTCATGTTTAAAATATTTTTTTTTTTTTTTTTTTTAAGATGTACAATGACTACAACAGTCCAACTCCATTAGGCTCTAGTAAGGTCCATATAACGAGCTTTGGGTCAATGACTCTTGATCCAGTTGGCTCAAGGCATTAGGTGAAACACCCCTCAGACTTAATTACTCGAACCAGACTACGCCACGAGGCCAGACTAATCACTTATTTCAGTTATTTTCACCTTTTTACGCGAAAACTCGCTGCTTTGTAGGCAAGAGACCCGGTTACTCAGTGAAGAAAAACTGTATTATTTCTTTCTTTTTTTTTTCTTTTTTTTTTATGTAATGTGACTGTATTGTGACTATAGGTCAACCAAGGTCAGAACATAAGGCACCCAGGTGATCTAGCCGGAAATTTCAAGCTCTATCTTTATGTGAAAACCAAAACATGAACTTTAAGACAAGGACACTCGTACTTCTCTTGCGAATAAGATCAACAAATAAATAGGTAACACAAGTGAACTCCTGAGGCTTTTCTATTGTCATTGAATACTTGTGTGGGGATCTAGTAATAGGTCTCTGATAAGTCATAATGCGCTCCTTGCCTTAATAGCTACACATGTTTAATTTTTTGAAAAAAATTAAAGTGGTAATTAAATGAAACAAAATATATGTTTGTTATTATTATTACAATAATATATTATATATATATAATATATTATTATTATATATATATATTTTTGAAAGATATGACAATTGGTATGATATATAGAAAAATACAGTAATCTCTCCCCCCCAAGTTAATTTCAACATTGTCCCCAATGTTGCAACATGAATGCATAAAATATGGCATTAATGATTGTATGAAGGATAATAAGGCTGAAGGTTAGAATTTACCTGATAGAATGACTGCACACTGTTGTTGCTCACCAATTGCCATATGAAAGAAAGAAAAATTATGTACAAACAGAGGATCTCTAGCAGATATAGAGATCAATCCTGATAAACAGGATCTCCCAGATTGGTCGATTCAACCTCCGGGGTAAAGTTGTCCAAAAATAACTTCAAACGTTGGCCATTTATTGTAAAAATATTACCGGTGTTTGGATTCTCTATCTCAACGGTTCCATACGGATAAACAGTTTTAACTATAAAAGGGCCGGTCCACCTAGATCTCAATTTTTCTGAAAATAAATGAAGTCTTGAATTATACAATAGAACTTTCTGGGAAGGCTCAAATGTTTTCCTTATAATATTTCTATCATGAAAGACTTTCATTTTGTTCTTATAAATTCGAGCATTCTCATATGCTTCATTCCTGATTTCTTCTAGTTCATTAAGTTGAAGTTTGCGTAGTGAACTAGCCTTATCCATATCAAAATTAAATCTTTTAATAGCCCAGTAGGCCCTATGCTCCAATTCCACAGGCAAGTGACACGGTTTGCCAAAAATAAGACGGTACGGAGACATATCAATTGGACTTTTAAAAGCAGTACGATAAGCCCAAAGTGCATCAGTTAGACGCAAAGACCAGTCTTTGCGATTTGGGTTAACCGTTTTTTTCAAAATATTCTTAATTGATCGATTGGAGACTTCAACTTGTCCACTTGTTTGTGGATGATAAGGGGTGGCGACTTTATGGGTGATCACATATTTTCGCATTAAAGCCTCAAAAGGCTTATTACAGAAGTGTGAACCCCCATCACTGATGATGGCTCGAGGCGTTCCAAATCTGGAAAGAATGTTTTCCTTTAAAAATTTTAGAACAGTTTTGTGGTCATTATGTTTGCAAGGAATTGCCTCAATCCATTTGGAGACATAATCTACAGCTACTAAGATGTACAAATTTCCGAATGAAGGAAGAAATGGACCCATAAAATCTATTCCCCAACAATCAAATATTTCGATAATTAAAATTGGGTTGAGGGGCATCATATTCCTACGAGTTATCCCACCTAACTTTTGACAACGCTCACAAGCTTTGCAAAAGTTATGGGAATCTTTGAACAAGGTGGGCCAATAGAAACCGCATTGTAAAATTTTTGCAGCCGTTTTCTTAGCAGAGAAATGACCACCGCAAGCTTCAGAATGACAAAAGGAAATGACACTAATAAATTCGTCATTAGGTACACATCTCCTAATAATTTGGTCTGGGCAGTATTTGAAAAGATAAGGATCATCCCAGAAAAAATTTTTTATTTCAGTCAAAAATTTTCTTTTGTCTTGTTTATTCCAATGACTTGGTAGTTCACCTGTGACTAAAAAATTTGCAATGTCTGCAAACCAGGGTGAAGATGTGATCTCAAACAGTTGCTCATCAGAGAAAGTGTCTTTTATGGGTGAATTGTCTAAGGAATCTGAAAGAGTCAGACGGGACAAGTGATCAGCTACTACATTCTCTACCCCCTTTTTATCTCTTATTTCTAGAAAAAATTCTTGGAGCAGAAGGATCCACCTAAGCAAACGCGCCTTAGCATCCTTTTTTGAAAGAAGGTACTTAAGGGCAGCGTGGTCAGTGTAGATAATGATTTTGGATCCAATCAAGTAAGACCTAAATTTGTCTAGTGCAAATACTACGGCAAGTAGTTCCTTTTCCGTAGTGGTGTAATTCTTTTGTGCACTATTTAAAGTCTTACTTGCATAGTAAATAACATAAGGCTTTCTTTCTTTTCTTTGCCCTAGAACTACACCAACTGCATATTCACTAGCATCACACATAATTTCAAAAGGAAGCGACCAGTCGGGTGGTTGCATAATGGGAGCAGAGGTCAGTAAGCTTTTAAGTTTATCAAAAGATTTTGGACATTCTTCAGACCACACAAATTGGGTTTCCTTTTGAAGGAGATTACATAAGGGTTTAGATATTGAGCTAAAATCTTTAATGAATCTCCTATAAAATCCTGCATGACCCAAAAATGAGCGTATATCTTTGATAGTTTTTGGGTTGGGTAAGTTAGCAATTAAGTCAATTTTAGCCTTGTCTACTTCAATTCCTTCAGATGAAATGACATGCCCGAGAACAATTCCCCTAGTTACCATGAAATGACACTTCTCCCAGTTTAAGATTAGATTCTTCTCCTCACACCGAATTAAGACTAGTCTTAAATGGTCCACACAGTTTTCAAAAGAAGAGCCAAAAACCGAAAAATCATCCATGAAGACTTCCAAAAAGCGCTCAACCATGTCGGAGAAAATACTGAGCATGCATCTTTGGAAGGTTGCAGGAGCATTACATAATCCAAAAGGCATTCTCTTGTAAGCAAATGTGCCAAAAGGACATGTAAAAGTGGTCTTTTCCTGATCTTCAGGATCAATTACAATTTGGTTGTAACCTGAATAGCCATCTAGGAAGCAATAATATTTATGACCTGCCAACCTTTCTAAGATTTGATCAATAAAATGTAGAGGAAAGTGATCCTTCCTTGTGACAGAATTAAGTTTTCTATAGTCAATGCATACACGCCAACTAGTGGGGACCCTAGTTGGAACTAATTCATTGTTGGTATTTTTAACTACAGTAACACCAGATTTTTTCGGGACCACTTGGGTTGGACTTACCCATTTACTATCTGAAATTGGGTAGATCATACCCGCATCCAGAAGTTTCAGAACTTCTGCTCTAACCACATCCTTCATGTTTGGGTTTAATCGACGTTGAGGTTGACAAGAAGGTTTGGCATCAGCTTCTAAATGAATTCTATGAGTGCAAATTGAGGGACTAATTTCCTTGATATCAGCAATTGTCCACCCTATTGCTCCCTTATGTACCTTGAGAATTTCTAACAATTTTAATTCCTGATTTTGTTCGAGTTGGGATGATATGATCACAGGAAAAGTCTCTTCTTGACCAAGGTATGCGTACTTGAGCTCAGATGGCAAAGGTTTTAGCTCAAGTTTAGGTGCTTGAACACTAGATGGTAGAGGACTATTGTTGCGTGTGGGCAATTCTTCAAAACGAGATTTCCACCTATCTGTATCCAACAAAGGAGCTGAATCTAATATAGCACTGATTTCTCTAAAGTTTTGGTTGATATCTGTATTTCCGAAATAAGTTAGGCATGTTTCTAAAGGATCAGAAGAAAGAGATGGGACAAAAGCATCCTCTACAATGGAGTCGATCAGATTAACTCCATGAATTTCATCATTTTCGTTATCATTATCGGGTTGTTTACAAATGTTAAATATATTAAAATCTATAGTCATATTTCCGAATGACATTTTCATTATTCCATTTCGACAGTTAATCAAAGCATTGGAAGTAGCTAGAAATGGGCGTCCCAAGATGACAGGTATTGGAGTGGTACAATTCATGACAGGCTGGGTATCTAATACTATGAAGTCGACTGAAAAATAGAATTTATCAATTTGGACAAGTACATCCTCGACTACTCCTCTTGGTATCTTTATAGATCGATCAGCAAGTTGGAGAGTAACCTTGGTGGGTTTTAGTTCACCAAGTCCTAATTGTTCATAAACTGAATAGGGCAGTAAGTTAACACTAGCACCTAAATCCAGGAGGGCTCGTTGTATCCTGAAGTTTCCTATGATGCAAGATATGGTAGGACAACCAGGATCTTTATATTTAGGTGGGGTGTTGTGTTTGAGAATAGCACTCACCTGTTCAGTTAGAAAAGCTTTCTTTTGTACGTAAAGCTTTCGCTTTATGGTACAAAGATCTTTTAAAAATTTGGCATAAGATGGGATCTGCTTAATGGCATCTAATAGAGGAATGTTAATCTTTACTTGTTTAAAGATATCCAAAATTTCTTGATCAGGTACTCCTTTTTTAGCTGCAAGCAAGCGCTGAGGGAATGGAGCAACTATTTTATGATGAGGTATTGGAGCATCTTGTTCAGTATTATTTTCATCCCTTTTCTCAATGGATTTTTCAGGTCTGTCATCCTTCGTTGGAATTTCTTTGTTAATTATTTTTCCGCTCCGAAGAGTTGTGACAGACTTAACTTGTTCAAATTTAGGTTGGGATGAACTTGCTTCATGGACTTCATGTTGACCCTTTGGGTTAGATTGAGGTTGGGCTGGAAATGTCCCTTTTTCCCTAACATTGAGTTGAGCCTCAATTCTACCTACAGAATTTTTAAGTTCTTGAAGTGACTGCATGGTATTCTGATTTATCTGGGTCTGCCCTTGCATGAATGCCTGCAAAGTATCCTCAAGAGATCTCTTATGGGGTGGCACATAGGGTATGGAATTCCCTTGAGATTCATTGGCAGTGGGTCCATGTCTCCAACTAAAGTTAGGATGGTTTCGCCAGTTAGGATTATATGTTTCAGGAAATGGTCTCTTATAAGCATTTGTGAAATTCGCTTGATCATGCAACACTTCTTGGAAGGCGGGGATTGTAGGACAATCCTTGGTTAAGTGTGCATTACTCTCACAGATTTCACATATACTTTCATCTATAGTAGGTGCCTTTCCTGTATGGGCTCTGCTTAATTCAATGGCTTCAACCTTCCTAGTTAGATTAGCAATCTTTAAATTTACATCATTTTCTTCTTTAACATGATACATTCCTCCTTTAGTATTAGTCGATTTTTGAGGTTTCTCGTTCTTATCTATTGTATCCCAAGCCTGTGCATTTTCTGCCAACAGATCAAAATAGTCCCAGGCTTCCTCTGGTTCCTTATTCATAAATTCACCATTACACATCATTTCCACGAATTGTCTCATATTGGAGGACAAACCATCATAAAAGAAACTAATGACCCTCCAAATTTCATATCCATGATGTGGGCAAGCAAGCAGAAGGTCCTTAAATCTTTCCCAACACTGAAAAAATGTTTCTCCATCTTTTTGTGCGAAGTTCATGATATTTCTTCTAAGTGTGTTTGTTTTATGTGTTGGAAAGAATTTCTTTAAAAATTCCCTTGTCATCTCTTGCCAGGTAGCTATGGTCCTAGGTCTTAAAGAATGTAACCATGACTTAGCTTTTTCCTTTAAAGAAAAAGAAAATAACTTAAGCTTCACTACCTCTTCATTGATATTATTAAATTGAAGTGTTGAACACACTTCATCAAATTCTTTTAGGTGCAAGTAGGGACTTTCGGAGTCAAGTCCATGAAACTTTGGGGGTAATTGGATTATTCCTGGTTTCATGTCAAAAGCTCCCGCAGCAGTAGGAATGACCATACAGGATGGGGTACTGATCCTAGTGGGTTGTAGATAATCACGAAGCGTTCTAATAGATAAGTCATCTTGAAATTCATTATCTCCCTGATTACTACCATTATCTTCCATTTGATTATTTGAACTTTTATCCCTTGATTCAACTCGGAATAATCTTTTCGTTTTATCCCTTTGCCACAACCGCATATACTGACCAATTAACCAGCCGACTTTTTTTTTTTAATTATTATTATTATTAATTAATTATTTATTTTGTATATATATATATTTTTAGAGTTTTGGATGAGTATGAATATTACCTAAAGCTATGAATATTGACACCCTGCTACTAAAATTATTCACAATCAAACAGTATCAAAGCATAGCACCCTTATTTCTAATGTTTTCCTAAAAATTTCTAGACAGCTCCTAACTGGTTTGAAGAGTACACTTAAGCCTCCAATCCGGTCTAATAACCTAGTCGACCAGGTAAGCTCCCAGGTAAGTGGAGGGGTCACGATGCATGTAGTAAAGGTCCCACTTAAAACCCACTTTCCTCGAACAGAAACTGTCTCCCTTTAATCACTTAAAGGGACAAAGCTTGCCTAGACATCGACCGGGGTCATAGAGCGAAATTAGTGCAACTTTCAGTGGTCTTCGTCCTATTGAGCTCGAATATCCTTAGGGGCCAACGTCTAGTTAATTTTAATTAGGATTAGGATTTTTATGCACTGGGATGATTTTTGGGCTAAGGACGAGTGATGAAATCCCGACCTTATCTTTTTAATGGGTTCAGCCCTTAGATTATTTTATGCAAATGCTTTATACTATATGCAACAATCAAGAAGATTTTTAACATTTTATGTCATGACATTAAATTGCATTTGAAAAGTTGATCAAGCAAACTAACTAAATTTTTTTTCTTTTTATTTATTTATTTTTTATTATTTCATTATTTTAATTAATAAATTTTTTTTTAATAATTTTTTTTAAACAAGAGTAAAATTCTAATCTAGGAAAAATAGGACTAGTATGAACAAAATAGAAAAAATAATTTAAATACTCACGGCTCGAGTTCGTTCACTCTGGGAATCCAAAAATTTGATCTTGATCTTTCTCGTTACTAGTCCTGCTTTGTGTCGTTCTTGAATCTGTAAAGATTTGAAATTTCAGCTGTGTTAAAAATAAAGAAAAATTGAAGAAACAGAAATTAAAAATTGAAATGTGCAGCCTTGTTCTCGTTCGCACGTTGCAAATCCCCGGCAACGGCGCCAAAAACTTGCTACGATTTTAATCTTGCTCTTTTAAAAAGGGAAATTAAACGTAGGATATCCCAAGTATAGGGTGTAGCAAATTAATATTCTCGGTGAGTCCGAGATCGAATCCACAGGGATTTGACAGTGAACAAAAACTAAAGGCTAAATAATATTCAGATTGACAAAAATATAACTAAGGCATTAGGATTCAGCCTAGCACTTCATCATGCTTTTCTTAAAATCACCTATTAATCATAATAAAATAGATTTAGTCTTATGGGCAGCATTACAGTAATTCTATTTTAAACTACAGGGATTTCTAAGCATCTGTTATACCCGGAGGAAATAACAAATCAAAGAAAATATATAAGTTTGAAATAATTTCTTTAAATTTACTGCACCATAAATCAAATCAATAACATTAAAATCCCATTGATGATTAAATGAAATACATGAAGAAAATGCTAGGCTTTTCCTTAGCCTTAGCTAAAAGATATTTAGCTATCCATATGAGATGCAAGCAATTTTATAAAAGGGATTAGCATAAAATAAATAAAATAAACATAAACCCCCTTTTTTTTTTGATTAGGAAACAGAGTACTCTATTTCCTTTCTTCTTCTCCCGTGGGCTCTCCTCTTCTCTTGCCCGGCTGAGAGGATTGATCGGAAGAGGAGATGCTCCGCTGGTAGATCCTCCCTTGGCCTCTTCCTCCTTCGTCGCACGGCTAGCTGTCCTCTTCTTCTCCCGTCGGCTGCTAACCTCTTCTTCTTCCGTCGGCTGGTTCTCCTCTTCTTCCGATGGCTGGTTCTCCTCCACCCGATGGCGCACGGCCGGCTGTCCTCTTCTCCTCTCTCCCTCTCTCGCTCGGACTTGGATGGATCTGGCCTCTCCCCTTCTCTTCTTCTTCCCGAATGGCCTCCTTTTATAGACACTTCACCGGATTGGAGAAGCTGGAACGCTGCTGGGAGCGGATGAGGCGTGGATTTGAATGCTTGGGACTCTTCGGATGAGAATTTGTTTGCTGGGAAGGAAATTTGAAGATGAAATGATCGGATGTTGAATGCGGCTTGGAATTGAAGAGCCGGTTTGCATGTGCTGGGAGGTCCACTGTCGGTTGGGAAGCTGAGATTGAAGCGTTGCTATTTGTTGGAAGCCACTGGGAAGCTCCTCACGCATGCTCTGTTCGTTGGGGAGTTGCTGAGGTGGGATGCAGGAAAGAGCCAGTTTGGGAGCGGATGAGACACGGGGTGGAGGTCGTGAGATGCCATGCGAACGGCTTGGGACGCTTCAAACGGATGGGGAATGAGATGGTTGGATTGATTCAGATGGCCGAAATTGGATGCTGGGATATTGAATGCGGACGATTTGGTAGCTGTTGGGAAATTTGTTGACCTCGAACTGCCGAACATTGGGTTCAAACCCAGCGTTATTGGGTCTTTTGAATTACTTGCACTCAGACACAAATAAAACATTAATTAATCAATTTTATTAATAAAGATTAGCTCTAATATTAATTATGATAGTATGAAAATTATACTTTTGTACTCTCATCAGCTGACCATTTATCACGGCTAGTTGTTCATGATTTGTTGCCATAGTTGCCCATCAAGGACTCGTTCCCTGAAGAGCAATTATTTGCACTTTCTACTTTGCCATGGTATGCTGATATTGTAAACTTTCTTGTCACGAACCGGATGCCAGAGCATTGGGGATCGAATGATAAGAATAATTTCTTGCGTGAAGTAAGAAATTATTATTATGATGCTCATTATTTGCTCAAGTATTGCAATGATCAAATCTTTAGAAGATGCATTCCGGAGCATGAGATACAAACTGTACTCTCTTTTTGTCATGCCAGTGCTTGTGGAGGACACTTTGCATCTAAGAAAACGGCAGCTAAGGTGTTACAATGTGGTTTTTATTGGCCAACACTATTTAAAGATGCCCACGAGTTCTATCGGACATGTGACCCATGTCAATGTATTGGGAGTCTAACTCGTAGGCAAATGATGCCTCTTCAGCCCATTACTGCTATTGAAATTTTTGACATGTGGGGCATCGATTTCATGGGCCCATTTCCACCGTCTTTTGGATATGAGTACATTTTAGTTGGTGTTGAGTATGTGTCCAAATGGGTAGAAGCTGTGCCTTGTCGAACAAATGACCACAAACCAGTTTTAAAATTTCTTAAAGAAAATATATTTTCTAGGTTTGGGATGCCCAAGGTCATAATTAGTGATGGGGGAAAACATTTCTGTAATAAGCCTTTTGAGATCCTATTACGAAAGTACGGTATCACTCATAGAATTGCAACTCCTTATCACCCGCAGACTAGTGGCCAAGTAGAGTTAGCCAATCGGGAGATTAAACAAATTTTAGAGAAAACGGTGAATCCATCATGCAAAGACTGGTCTTTAAAACTTTCTGACGCATTATGGGCTTACCATACTGCTTGTAAAACTATTCTTGGTATGTCCCCGTATCGGCTAGTCTATGGAAAAGCATGTCATCTACCTTTTGAAATAGGGCATAAATCGTATTGGGCCATTAGAAAATTAAACTTTGAACTATCAGATGCTGGTTTAGCTAGAAAAATACAACTAAGTGAGTTGAATGAAATTCGTCGGGATGCGTATGACAATGCTAGACTTTGTAAAGAACGAATGAAAATTAAGCATGATAAATCAATTCTAAGAAAATCTTTTGAACCTGCACAAAAAGTTCTTTATTATGACTCTTGCTTACATCTATTTCCTGGAAAGTTACGATCAAGATGGACAGGTCCTTTCATTGTAAAAACTATTTTTCCACACGGGGCAGTTGAAATTGAGAATCCACAGGATGGCACAATTTTTAAGGTAAATGGACACAGATTAAAACCTTTTCTTGAGAATTTTGCAGATGAAGAGGACTCCTTTTCCTTTGGGGAGCCTTCTTATGACTGAGCTTGACAGCCAAGGTATGTGTATATTAGTTAGAATTCAATTTTTTCTTTTATTTCTAGTTTTCTTCTTATTTTGTAGGTCTTCTTTTCTGAAAATCAACAGCTCAAGGTATTCTTCTTCTCTCTATTATTTTCTCTATTGTCTCTCATATATAGTTTTCTTGCATTTTTTTTTTTTTACATTGAGGACAATGCAATGTTTAAATTGGGGGGAGGAAAATATTTTGATTCAAAAAAAAAAAAAACTTGTTTTTGCATTTGATTTATTCTATTACTTTCTTTTCTGAGCAAATGCACATGTATTTTCATATTGAGTTTGTGCAACTATTAAGGCAAGGAACACATGCCTACTATGACTGATCAGAGACCTATTATTAGATCCCCGCACGTGTACTTAATGATAATAGGAAAGCCTCAGGAATTCACATTTGTTAACTGCATTTTTGTTAGCCTTATCCATAAAAGAAGTACGAGTATCCTTGTTCGTACCATAAGGTTCAGAATTTGGTTTTCACATAAAGATAGAGGTTGAATGTCCCAGTTAGATTACTTAGGTGCCTTATGATCCGACTTTGGTTGACCTATAGTCACGATGCAGTCACATATACATAAAAAAAAAAAACCTATATGGTTCAGTCTATCTTCTCTTTTCTTGCATAATTATAAAACAAAAAAAAATCCTTATGATGACAAGTCTGGCCTCGTGGCGTAGTCTGGTTCGAGTAATTAAGCTCGAGGGGTGTTTCACCTAATGTCTTGAGCCAACTGGATCGAGGGTCATTGGCTGAAAGCTCGCTACATGGATCTTACTAGAGCCTAATGGGGTTGAACTATTGTAATCGTCATATGTATTTAAAAATAAAAATAAGCATGAATAGGGTTGGTCGGACTGAACCTAGTAACATGTGGTAATGACTGGTTTGACTCCATTATTTTGGACCTCTATGTACCCGGGTTATTTAGTTGGGATTGATAGCTCTTCTTTACATGCGAACCATTCTTGACAAATTTAGACAACATGTGATATTCTGAAAATTTGATGGATCAGGTTCTAATAAATTGTAGAAAACACTTGTGGACTTGAGAAGTGCACCTAAAACTCAGGCGGTGCCCTGTTGTGGTGGAGGTATTAGTACTCTGAGAAAGTCATGTGATTTGATGCACACTACACTTTTATATTCCTTGCTTTGACGGTTGCCATACTTGAAAATATATATCAATTAATTACATGTGTATTAGCTTAGGATTTATTTTTATTAGAATCTCATGTCATATCATTCATGATGTTTGTGGGTAACATCCCTGAAAACCCTCACGAGACAACACTCATCCACTAGGATAACCTAGGGGTTTAACGGCTTGTTGCACGTGCTAAGTGCAATCGTGATTCCTACGAAAGTGAGTACATATCTTAGTTTTATGTCTTTAGCTTCAATAAAAAGTCAAAGGTTAAACCACACCTTTTGTACTCTCATTTTATTATTTGCTCGTTAATTGCTAGAGACTAGCAATAAGCTAGTTGGGGGGTGTGATGAGAGCACAAAAGTGCGATCTATACATCACTTAAATTAGTATTATTGCTAACAAATAATGATAAAATTGCCGCATTAATATTATATTTTTGTGGGGTGCAGGTGATCGTAAATCATAGCTAAAATGCGCATAAGGTCAGCCACATTTGCACACTAAAAGGAGTATTAGCAGACCAAGTTCAGCCTGATGGAGCAGTAGCCAAAGGGGCCTAGATTCATTATCCGGAAGGATCCAACGGTCCGTGGGGTTCATAATAGCATGCCCATTATCTTCCAGCATCTCGTGCGTCCCAGCTTCTTCTGCATCTTAAGAGCAGGCGCCAACATTCTAATTCTTCCGTATGCAATCTCACGCACCCACAGCTCTCCCAGCCGTGTCCACCTCTTCCTCTGTTTCTTCCCAAAACAAAGTATCCAAGTTGTTCTTCCGCTGTTAGCTCCTTCCCATGATGCATTCCCAAGCTTCCATGCTCCAGTGCACAAGCTCCAGCCGTCCACGTTCTAGCCACATCAGCGCTCACGGCATCCCGCGATTTCAGCATCGGCGATCAACTCCCATCTACGTTCACAGCACCTCCCAGCCTTCTCCCGTGATTCTCCTGCATCCCCTGCTTCTGGATCCGTATCTCATCTAGATCCCAGTCTTCCGCGATCAGATCTCCTGGCTTCATTCACCGTCTATCTCTTATGGATTCGCATGCAACCAATTCCCAGCATCCCGACCACGAGATCCAGCCGTCCGTGTGCAATTCATCTGCATCCTTCCACGATGGAACAACAGAGAATCCCAGAGCCCACGATCATGCCAAGCATCCGTGAGCCAGCATTGGACTCCCCAGCGATTTCAGCGCCCTGTATCTTAGCTGCCTCCCGTGATCAGCTCGCTTCCGCTCATCCACGCGTTCATCCGAGTCCTAACAAGCCTTCCCCGATGCAAGCGATCGCGATCAGCTCCCGAGCGCGTCTGTGCATCCATTTGAAGAAGATCAGGATCCCACGCATCTCACGCGCTTCATCTTCAACCGTCTGCGTGTAATCTTCCCAATCCCAGCCGTTTGAAAAAAAGGATCCATTGCTAGCCCTAGAGTTTGTGAGCTATATGAGGCTCTCTCGGTTAGGGCTGGGGGGATCATTCTTTCCCATTGAAAAACAGAGGAGGGCCTCTGCCATCCAAAAAAAAAAAAAAGAAGAAGGAAGAAACAGGGGATGCCCTGTTCTTCCGAAAAGAAAAGAAAAAGAGAGGGAAAGGCTTATATTTTAATGGAGTGCTGATATCTTGTGAAGGGTGATGGAGGAACCTTTGATGTCCTATTTTCTTTCAAGTAAATTCTGAAAGATTGATCTCTTTGATTCACATCTATTAATATGTTTTTTTTGATTCTTGCATGCTTATCTATGCGATAGATCTTTTATGGTTTATATTTCTTGATTCATGGATTGTTTCGATGTTTGATTTGTCGTAGACGTAATCGGCACGATGAATACTTAGATCTTGAATTCATGTTTTTAAACTATATACTCCATGATTAGAACTAATTTATCTGATTGATCCTTAATCAAGAATCGCAGAATTTAATTGTTGAAAATAAGATCATCGAAGGGGATTCCAGATCCCTACACCATCTTAATCTATCCAAATTTTAATTCTCTGTTTACTGATTTATTTTCTATTTGCAAAACATCATCTTTATCCACTAATTTATTGAATTAATTAGTCTAAAATTATATTAAATAATCTAATATATATTTCGTTCCCTGAGGATTCGACCTTGGACTTCCGAGATTTTACTACTTGTACGATTCTCCTATACTTGGAAGATTAGTTTCGCGAAAATATTTTTGCGAGCGCGTCAAAAAGGGTTATCAATTCGCCAAGCAAACCATCAAATAAGATAACTTATTTCAAACATAAAAAGATTGGGCATAAAAACTTTACCTATGGTTCTAATACGAATAAATCAAATGGTAAAGTTATTACTATTAAACAGATTTGGGTTCCAAAAGGAACCATATGCACTAACCCTCAAGGACCCAAACAAGCTTGGGTACCCAAAATGAAAATATGAGGGTAGAGATGTAGGTGTGCCAAGCTACCCATGGAACAAATGAAACTTTCATACAAATGGGTGCGTTGACACATAATTAAAGATATGTCTCAATTTATTCATTAAATCTAGTATAAGGTTTAACATTCTACTTCGTGTATCGAAATTATCTTTTTATGAAATTACGATACTCTCTGCATCAAAGTTTTTAAATGCCTCATATGTTAAATCTTATCTCAACGATTTTAGCATGAAACTTTCTAGTGCTTGCATCATGATAAGAAAACAATGAATGGATATATATATATATATAACCTTCTTCTTCAAGTTTACAAAATCTAAATTCCCTCTCTAGTATAAACATTTGATGCTGATTTCATGCCTTCATGTTAAAACTTCATTGAGCATAATCATTGTATCCTTGATTGAATGATTAATACCCTCTCCTAAAATGATCTCAAATTCTACTAATTAATTTTAACTCATCATGTTTAATCTGAGCATAAAAATCTGTTAAAGCATGAATATTAATTTTCTTGAACTATCTCTTATAAGTCAAAAATATTTCTTATTTGCTCTAAAAGAAGATTGCTTGTCTTCCTGAAACAAGAGTATCTGTGTTGAAAGCTAAGTCATAATCAGAATTTTGATAGAAACAACTATTTAAGATAATTTGATTAAAATTCAACTTGTATATTTTATTGATAATTATCTTAAGCAAATAGAATCTAAGTTAAATTGATTCTGAAAATAAAAAAAAATGATTTAACTTTAATGAATCTTTCTATTGCCTCACATGCTTGTCCTTGAACCATTTTACTTAATGAAGTTATCTCTTTAGTTCAAGTGACTTGTGCTTGCTTATATTTAGGCAATCTCTTGAGTAAAGTGATTCAAATTCAATTATTGTCATGTCTCATATTGAGTCATCTAGTTAAGAAATATGTTGTATGAATATTTTTGTATCCTAGAGAACCTAATAAATTGCCTTCAAGAAAAGAAAAAGATTTTGCTAATGATACAGGATTTATGAGCAAGAAATTTCAACTTGAAGGACACCTCGATGAAAGATACAATAAACATTCCCTTGCAAACAAAAAAAAGGAGATATTTTTTTCAGCCAAGGGTGTAAAGAATCTAAAAGGTATTTGGCTTGAAGAATGCTAAATGCACTGGTAATCTAAACCCTTCTCTTGTGAGTTAGGTGAGCAAAATCAATAGTCTAAAATTATATGGTAGCATGATTAAACCTTTAATTGCTGATCATCTTGATATCATGCTTCATTCTCATGCTAATGATAATTGTTTCATGGTGTGATTAAATTGAAGTTTACTTTTGCCTGTATAATGCATAACCATGAAATACACAAGTTTATGCCTCAAATCTCTAATTCAAAATAACTTGTGATAAGCTATGAATCATTGGGCATAATGAAAATGCTGTTTGCATGATATATATTTATATGCAGCATATTAGATTAATTTTTTATTCTGCTCTTTCATGTAATTACCTGAAAATAACAAAAAGAGAGAGATATAAAGAAAAAAAAAATGAACATCGTTCGGGAGAAGTAAAAGCTAAGTAAATACTCCAATCTTAAGAAAAAGCAGAGCAAGCATAATATATTCAGCATATTTGTGAGACTTGTGTGAGCATTCCTTTGGAAGGGATAAAATTCGTAATTAATTTTATTTAAATAGAGAGAGTTTGGAGTGAATATCTTGTTGTTGAAGAGAACAGTTTAACCTTTCTAAATTGCTCATCATAGGGATGGTGCCAATGGAAAGGCTAGTGGTAGTACCCGGCACTATTTGACCCAACTATTCGGTGTAGGGTATATTAAGAACGGCACAAGAGGGAGGCTAGTGGTAGTACCTCGTGCCCCTTCCAACTCTATCGGATAGAGAACAAATAGAATATAGAGCATAGAAAAGTAAAACCGAAAAACAAATGAAGATAATCAAAATGTTCATTGAGTGGTTAAAGAAAGAAATAAAAAAAAATTGGAGAATGAATGACAAATAAATAAAAATATATAAGAAGGTTGTGAAAAACCAAATGAAGTTTCAATCACTTGAAAACACACCTTAAGGATAAAATCAGTTTTAAATTGTATTTAAATAGGAGGAAATTTTATTTGAAAAGAATTGATTTTAATCCTTGATATACTTGTTCTTAATACTTTAATGGTATGCATACTATGTTTCGTATGTGGCATGATGTTTTCAATTGTGAGTTTTCAATATTCAGATAAATTGAGGATCTTATTCAAATATAATTTGTAATGCTCTATGCCTAGATAATTTAATTGAAACATAATTCTACCAACAACAATATCATTTTGTTTTAGTAAATATCTTCTGAAAAATAAAAGAAAAGAACAATCTGAATTTGCAAATTAGGCAGAATGAATTAATTCTGATTTATCTTTCATCTTGCCTAACATTGGCACATAATGTTCTGATATATGTTAAATATCCTCCAATTTGTACCAAAACTTAATATTAAAAATAAAGATTCTGAATGTGCTCTGATGTGCTTAAAATATGTATCTTTAATCTTAATAACTTAAGATGAGCTACAATGTAGAAGATACATATCTCAAATATAAATTTTGAAAGCCTCCTTGAAAATTCTTATGAAATTCAGAATATGACCTAGTATAAAAGTTTAAACTTCATATAAAATGCTTATATCTTTGTATTTTTGTAATTTTCATTATATACTTCAAAGATTGCATCATGCTGGAGGATAATTTACTATGATTCTTAGATAAAAACTACAGCTTAAGAAAAATAGAATTAATTTTGATACCTTGGTTGTTTGCTCCGATACGCATCTGAAACATATCATTTTTTATCTTATAAGTGTACTGAAATTGGTCTAAATGATGTGTTTTTCAATGATCTTGATTGCGAACAAATATTTCTAAACATATGATGTTATTTTGATATTAAAAAGATTTATCGTGCTTCATATATACACTGCTGAAAAACTATGACTAAGAAATTAATATTTTGAATATACACTCCTACATAATTAAATGCTTCTATCATTAAAAAGAAAAGCTATTGAAAATGTAATTACTTTTGAAAGAAATTTGAGCTTCAAAAGAATTATTTTCTGATTAATATTTTCATAAATATTCAAAAAAAATTGAGGAAATATAATTTATTCTTGAAAGATTAAAAAGAGTGATTGATATAAATTTTGAAAAATTTTGGATCACTCTACATTCTTGATATTATAGAAGAAAAGAAAGTTTGAAAGAAAATGCATCTTTTGAGGGGGAGCTTTAAATACTCAATCTCTTTATTGAAAATTATCTTCAAACTCTAAACTCTCAAATGGAATGATTAATTAAGGGAGAGAAAGAAAATTTCAGAGGGAGAGATCATATAGAACTTAATCGTGTAAATTCACTTCTAAAGATGAGAGAAAGAATACTAAATGTAAAGTGGTATTAAACTTTGTGCTTCGTTGAATATCTTTTGAAAGTTGGATTTCCATCTATATTCATCAATAAATCATTTGTTTTTGAAAATTAATTGAAAAGGATTCCATCTGTCTTAGTATCGAAAATTTATCTTGGAATCTACTTATGAGTTCTTATTGGGTTGCACTTTAGTGTTTCAATCCTGAATCAATTCATTTTAATTGATTTTGATGCTATGATCTTTAAAGGAGTAAAATAAAATCTTTAAAAAAAAAACTCTAAAAGAACTTTCAAAGCCTTGAATTTTATGTATCCTACATTGCATAAATTCATGTTTTGGTATCTATGCCCTAATACTTTTATATCATGAAAGAACTTTGAAGTCATTAAGAATTAAGGATTCAACATAATCTTATGTTTTTCGAGTATATAAATTTTGATCTTTATCTGCTCTTATACTATACTCTAAAAATTAATTAGATTGCTCTCATTTTGCTATATACTTAATATATTTAAAAAAAAATGTTGGATTTTCATTCGTGCCTTCTTTGAATATTATTCTTGATACTCGTTGAAATAACTTGAAAAAGATTCCATCTACACTTGATTTGAAAACTATCTTTGGAATCTATATTTAGAGATCTCTTCTGGCTCACATCTTAAATGTCTCATTTTTAAAGCCAAACTTTTCATCCTTGATTTTGATGTGATCCAATCATAATTTTAAAACTATATTAATTGGCTCTGACCTATACTCATTATCTTGCCCTAACAGTATTGCCTTGAGTCACATAATTCATATTCTTGCAATAATTTGGCATGCAATGAATGAAATATTGTTTGTGCTTAATATGTCATTATTTTGCAATCTTTTTGATGTTGTCAAAAAAGGAAAAAAATATCTGAGTATATGCTCATAATGAAGCATGTTCATTATGACTAGTGTCTTCTAGATTTTGTATTTGTTTTGACCAGTATTACTCTTTTTTTTTGTCTGCATTTCTTCTCTAGAATATTATACTTTTGGCAAAGATGATGAAATACATTTTTTCTTTACTCATGATCTTTGTGTCATACAATACTATCCATTGCTATTCATTCTTTTTGATGATGACAAAAAGGGGGAGAAAGTATAAGAGAGAAACTAGAAGCAAATTCTATAAGAAAGATAATTCTATAAACAAAGACTGTGTAAGGAAGAAAATATAAAAGGTATATATTGTATACTTACAGGGGAGACATGTATTATACACTTAAGGGGGAGACATTTGACAAAGAGAAAATCTGAATCTGGCACATAATCATAGAGATTTTCCTTGCCTCGATACATAGCTTGAAACTCTTGCTTTAAGGAGGAGCAAAGCTAAAATTCATTAGGCATTCTACTTGGATAAGATAGGGGGAGCTTTTGGTTCATTGATACATTCTCTAAATTGGACTATTTGAAATTTTTACACCAAAAGCATTTCCTATACATTAAACCTTACTTCTCACATGAAAATCAATTTGCTTATACTCAATGTTTCGTAATCATCAAAAAGGGGGAGATTGAGGATCCTAGTGTTATTTTGATGCTTACAAAGCCATTGAGGCCATATGGAAGTGCTAATGCTATTAACTCAATTAATCCAGTACATAAGTGAGTAAGGAAGAAATATTCGATACATCATTGATAAATGACACACCCTCGATACATTCACGATACATTAAGAATATATGGTCAAAACCACTCTCAAGAATTGATAACGAGATAAAATTTGTAATAGAGAATGGTAGAAAGCTCAAGAATCCATTTTGGCAAAGTTTCACGTTAAAAATACCTAAAAGGGCAATTCGATAATTTCTACTGTTAAGGGTATGAAACTTTATTGTGCCATGCATCGTAATTTGCTTGGAATATCATATTGTTGTTTCAATGTGCATAACTAACCTTCAAAGTGCAGAAAAACATGGTTAGAGTCGACCTCAATTAGTTTGGAGTCGACCCCGATACATTGGCATGCCTTGGAACGAAGTGGCACGCCTTTGGAACACTTGGCACAGAGTAGGAGTCGACCCTGGCACGTTTTAGAAACATTCTGGCACATTCTAGCACTTATGGCACGGATGAACAGTACTTGGGTCGACCCAAGTGAAAGTTGAGTCGACCCCATCTTCAAGCCTCAAGAAAATAAGTCTCTGGAATCCCTGAGAGGGTCGACCCCAATGGAACTTGAGTCGACCCCACCTTGAGTCGACCCAACCTTGAGTCGACCCAACCTTGAGTCGACCCAAAAGAGTTGAGTCGACCCAAAAGAGTTGAGTCGACCCAAGTGAAAAACGGGTAAAATATAAGGTTCTGTGTTTTCTGAGAGGGTCGACCCCAATGTTGGGTCGACCCCAATGAAAGTTGAGTCGACCCCAAGTCTGATGAACAGTGGTTTGAGTCGACCCCAGAAAAGTTTGGGTCGACCCTGATGTCGGCGCCCCGCACCGGAACCCACTCACACCAGCGCCGCCACCGACGTCGGACAAGCAAGAGAGATACAAACGGATAAGCACTCTCTCGCTCCCTCGACTCTGGACTCAAGGATCACCTCTTCGCTCCGCCTACGAAGGGCAAAAGATTACCCCGTGGTATCAGTAGGATAAAACACTTGAGCACCGCAACGGATTATCAAAGATCAAAGGAAGAAGAAGGAAGAAAATAGCAAAGCAAACACAAAAATGTAACGAGGTTCGGCTACAAATAGCCTACGTCCTCCACCGCTCCAAATCTCAATAAGGATGAACTGATTACAGAGATAGCACACACCCGAACGATCACAAGCGATCGATCTACAAGAGATTCACACAGAATTCCCTTTGCACAAGAAGTAGGATCCCAATCCTCTTCTTCTCTAGAACCCTAGCCTCACAAACAAGAGTCTCTCTCAAATATACGGCCAATAACCCTACCCTAGGGCTCTCATGAGTCCTATATATAGTCTCAAGACCTTCAGATGATCATAGCCGTCGAAACGCCACCAAAAACACCAAAAGAAAATCGTCCGTACGATTTTTCGCGAGCCCGAGTCGACTCGGCTGAAGTCCGAGTCGACTCTGGCACGTCTGAACAACTTCCAGTTTAACTGGCACGATCTCGAGTCGACTCCACTGTATCTCGAGTCGACTCGACGATGCTCCGAGTCGACTCGACTGTAGTTCGAGTCGACTCTGACAGTCCAGACAGAAACATGGTTTTTGCGGCTTTCTCCTCTCGGGTCGACTCGACAGACCTCGAGTCGACTCGACTGTTCCCGAGTCGACTCGACTGAAGCTCGAGTCGACTCCGACAGTCCGCCAGACAGAAAACTATGCAGAATTAATTTTCCTTCAATTCTCTTCATCACCAAAGGTCTCCACATACCCCAACAATCTCCCACTTGGAGGCCTTGGGTATATCCTCTTGTTACTTGGCTCTCCTCTGTGCTCCCACTGAAACTAAATCATCCTAGTGAAATAGGTACGATGCCTCCTCAACGTCTTCAAGCATGAAGACCAGCAGAAGCTGAACAACTCCTCAGCTTCTCCACCGTGACGACCTTCGTCAACATATCTGCAGGATTCTGACTTGTATGAATCTTCTCCAACTTGACGAGTCCCTACTCGAGCAATGACCTCACGAAGTGGTACCGTATGTCAATATGCTTCGTCCTTGAATGAAAAGCTGAATTCTTTGCCAGATGAATTGCACTTTGACTATCTGAATATAACATGCAATCCTTCTGTTCCTTCCCAAGCTCCTTCATCAAGACTTGAAGCCATATTAGTTCCTTGCACGCCTCTGTGGCTGCCACATACTCCGCCTCCGTAGTCGACAATGCAACAACTGGTTGCAACCTGGAAATCCAACTGACGGCTCCACTGCCCAAGGTGAACAAGTACCCTGTCGTGCTTCTCCTGCCGTCCAAGTCCCCTGCCATGTCTGAGTCCACATAGCCCTGTAACCGGATCTCAGAACCTCCATAGCACAATGACATGTGCTCAGTGCCTTTCAGATACCTCAGTATCCATTTGACTGCGCGCCAATGCTCCAAGCCTGGGCAGCTCATGAAGCGACTCACAACTCCCACTGCTTGAGCAATGTCTGGTCTCGTACACACCATAGCGTACATCAAGCTCCCCACTACCGATGCATACGGGATTTTTGACATATTGAGCTCCTCCACCCGCGTCTTCGGACTTTGCCCTTTTGAGAGCTTAAAATGGGCACCCAGCGGTGTGCCAACAGGTTTGGCACCCTCCATGCAGAATCTCCTGAGTACTCGGCTGATGTACTCCGCCTGAGATAGTCTGAGGATATGTTTAGACCTATCTCTACTGATCCGCATCCCAAGGATCTATTTTGCTGCTCCTAGATCCTTCATTGCAAATTTTCTTGACAGCTTCAGCTTCAATTTTGCAATCTCATGCATGCTAGCTCCTGCAACTAACATGTCATCAACATACAATAGCAAGATAATGTAAGATGTACCGAAGTCCCGGAAGTAGCAACAGTGATCCTCCTGACATCTCCTGTATCCTATCTCAAGCATGTAACTATCGAACTTGAGATACCATTGTCTAGGTGCCTGTTTCAAACCATAGAGGCTTTTCTTTAGTTTGCAGACTAAGTCACCCGTGCCAGCTGCAATGTATCCCTCCGGCTGCTGCATATATATCTCCTCATCGAGATCTCCGTGGAGAAAGGCCGTCTTCACATCAAGCTGCTCTAAGTGAAGATCCTCTACTGCCACCATGCTCAGCACCGCTCGAATAGTACTCATCTTGACTACAGGAGAAAAGATCTCTGTGAAGTCGATACCTGCTCTCTGCTGAAATCCTTTTACAACCAGCCTGGCCTTGTATCGCTTCTTCCCGCCTTGCTCTTCCTTCAGCCTGTAAACCCATTTGTTTGACAGTGCTTTCTTCCCCTTGGGCAGATCCACCAAATCCCACGTTTGATTCTGCTCCAATGACTTCATCTCATCATCCATGGCCAACTCCCACTCCTTCCTGGTATCAACCTCCAATGCCTCCGTGAAGCATTCAGGTTCGCCATTATCTGTGAGCAGCAAATAACTAAGAGTCCCATCATACCTTTGAGGAGGCTTCCCATGAGTACTACGAGTGGACCTTCTTAGTTGTGGAGGGGGTGCCAATGCTTCAGGTTCTTGCTCTGACTGAGTCTTCTGACCAGAATTTGTAGACTCCTCTTCAGGATCCACAAAACACGGCTCAACAGGTTTTGTTTCTGATTCAGTGCTCTGCTGCATTTTCTCATTGAATACCACATCATTACTACGAATGATCTTCTTGTGTTCGGGATCCCAAAGCCGGTACCCAAACTGTTGACCTCCGTATCCAACGAAAATACACTTCTTTGATTTGGCGTCTAGTTTGCTTCTTTGACTGGAATCAACATGGACATAACTGGTACAACCGAATACTCGTAAGTGCGCCAAATCAATCTTCTTCGCTGTCCATGCTTCCTCAGGAATCCCAAATTCAAGTTTCTTTGATGGCCCTCTGTTGATCAAGTAGGCAGCAGTGTTAACTGCTTCCGCCCAAAACTGCTGTGGCAATCCAGCATGTATCCTCATACTCCTGGCACGCTCATTAATTGTTCTGTTCATCCTTTCAGCAACTCCATTTTGTTGTGGTGTTTCTGGAACTGTCCTTTGCCTGACGATCCCAGCATCTGCACAGTAGTCCTCAAACTCCCTGCTAGAATACTCACCACCGTTGTCCGATCTCAGGCATTTCAACCTCTTTCCTGTCTCGAGTTCTACCATCACCTGCCATCTCCTGAAGACCCCAAATACCTCTGACTTGTGCTTCAAGAAGAACACCCAAAGCTTCCTGGTAGCATCATCAATAAAAGTAACATAGTACTGAGATCCACCAATGGAAGAAACTGGTGCAGGCCCCCACACGTCCGTGTGCACGAGATCTAGCTTTTCTTGCTTCCGACGTTTATCTTCTTTGTTGAATGAAACACGCTTCTGCTTTCCGAGAACACAATCCTCACAGAAGTCCATCTCAACACTCCTGAGACCCTGCAGCTTTCCCAACTGGTGCATCACCTCCAGTCCCTGATAACTCATGTGCCCAAGTCTACAATGCCATAACTTGGTGTCCACATCTGCTGCAACAACTCCAATAGAGTTCTCCATGCCGTTGGTGACATAAAGTGTCCCAACCTTCTTGCCACTAGCCACCGTCAACGAACCTCTGGATATCTTCCACTGATCAGCTGTGAATAGCCTTGTACCCCTGGCTCGCCAACTGTCCAACAGAAATCAGATTCCTCTGCAGTTGAGGTACGTGCCGTACGTCCTCAAGCTCAAGTGAAGATTCAGAAACCAACTTCACTTCCGCGCTTCCCCTTCCTTGTATGGTGCAAGGCTCTCCATCCCCTAGGTAGACTTTGCCAAAGTCTCCCTTCTCATATCCTTCAAGAAGCTTCCATTGGGATGTAGCATGGAAAGACGCGCCCGAGTCTATCACCCAAGACTCGTCACAGGTAGACAAAGATAGAACGAGGGCATCCATATCACCGTCTTCAGCAAGATTTGCCAGATCCTTGCTGACTCCTTCAGTGTGGTCGCCTTGCTTCCCTTTAGGAGATTTGCAATCCCTCCTAAAGTGCCCCGTCTTCCCGCAGTTCCAGCACTTCGCTCCCTTGTTCTGAGGTGTTCGAGACCTGCTGGATCTCGACTTCGAGTCGCTTCGAAATCGACCGTCCTTCTTTTGTCTTCCCCGGTCAGAGGTGTTTAGTGCACTTCCAGATGACTCCGTAGCTCCAGAAGATTTCCTTCTTGCTTCTTCACTCAGAAGCACTCCCACAACGTCATCAAAAATCAACTTCCCCGTTGCCGAAGAGTTGCTCACCGCCATCACCAGGCCCTCCCAGCTATCAGGCAATCCGGAGAGGATTAGCAATGCCCGAATCTCATCGTCAAAACTAATCTCCACTGACTCCAACTGGGCCGTGAGTCCATTGAACTCGTTGAGGTATTCTGCTATGCTGCCGCCATTTTTCATACGAAGATTAAACAACCTCTTCATGAGAAATACCTTGTTTGATGCTGAGGGTTTCTCGTACATCCGCGACAATGTTGCCATCAACTCCATCGTCGTCTTCTCGTTTTTGATGTTGAATGCCACTTGGGATGCAAGTGACAATCTGATGGTGCCGAGCGTCTTCCGATCGAGGACCTCCCAGTCTTCATCGGACATCTTCTCTGGTTTCTTTGCTCTACCTCCAAGAGGTAAATAGAGATCCTTCTGGTAAAGGTAATCTTCTATTTGCATCTTCCAAAACCCAAAGTTCGTGCCATTGAACTTCTCAATTCGCAACTTCCCTTCATCCGCCATTGCAGAATAACCAATAGCTCTGATACCAATTGATGTCGGCGCCCCGCACCGGAACCCACTCACACCAGCGCCGCCACCGACGTCGGACAAGCAAGAGAGATACAAACGGATAAGCACTCTCTCGCTCCCTCGACTCCGGACTCAAGGATCACCTCTTCGCTCCGCCTACGAAGGGCAAAAGATTACCCCGTGGTATCAGTAGGATAAAACACTTGAGCACCGCAACGGATTATCAAAGATCAAAGGAAGAAGAAGGAAGAAAATAGCAAAGCAAACACAAAAATGTAACGAGGTTCGGCTACAAATAGCCTACGTCCTCCACCGCTCCAAATCTCAATAAGGATGAACTGATTACAGAGATAGCACACACCCGAACGATCACAAGCGATCGATCTACAAGAGATTCACACAGAATTCCCTTTGCACAAGAAGTAGGATCCCAATCCTCTTCTTCTCTAGAACCCTAGCCTCACAAACAAGAGTCTCTCTCAAATATACGGCCAATAACCCTACCCTAGGGCTCTCATGAGTCCTATATATAGTCTCAAGACCTTCAGATGATCATAGCCGTCGAAACGCCACCAAAAACACCAAAAGAAAATCGTCCGTACGATTTTTCGCGAGCCCGAGTCGACTCGGCTGAAGTCCGAGTCGACTCTGGCACGTCTGAACAACTTCCAGTTTAACTGGCACGATCTCGAGTCGACTCTACTGTATCTCGAGTCGACTCGACGATGCTCCGAGTCGACTCGACTGTAGTTCGAGTCCACTCTGACAGTCCAGACAGAAACATGGTTTTTGCGGCTTTCTCCTCTCGGGTCGACTCGATAGACCTCGAGTCGACTCGACTGTTCCCGAGTCGACTCGACTGAAGCTCGAGTCGACTCCGACAGTCCGTCAGACAGAAAACTATGCAGAATTGATTTTCCTTCAATTCTCTTCATCACCAAAGGTCTCCACATACCCCAACAGACCCAAGCACGGGCAGAAGCATAACGGCTAGTTGTGCAGAAGTGCTTTTTGGACTCCCAACGGCTATAAACGGCTAGTTTCTTCAATCCAACGGTTAGGAAGGTCTATTTGGAAGTTGGAGAAGTATTTAAGAGGGAGTATTCATCAGAGGAAGTAAGCTTTTGGAAATCAAGAAGCACATTCAAGAGAAAACCCTAGAAAAGCAAGCCTCATTCAATTGCTTCATCTTAAGAGCCAAAAGGAAGTGGTTGAGTAGTTTCAAAGAGTCATCAATAGCTCCGCCAACCCTTGTGAAGTGAAGCAAGCTTGATAAAGAAGAGAATAGCTCCTTCAAAGCGATAAACATTCTCTAAACTCTTCTTTGTAGTTTATAATTGCCTTATTTGCTCTTTTAGGAGCTTTCATTCTTTATTTATTACTCTTGTTGTAAGGTTTGTTGGTAAGCCCGTAAAACCAACATTGTAGGTTGTTGGTAAGCCCGTAAAACCAACGTAGGTTGTTGGTAAGCCTGTAAAACCAACGTAGGTTGTTGGTAAGCCCGTAAAACAAACGTAGGTTGTTGGTAAGCCCGTAAAACCAATGTAGGTTGTTGGTGAACCCGTAAAACCAATTGTGAAGGTTCGTTGGTGAGCCCGTAAAACCAACATAGGTTTTTGGTGATCCCGGAAAACCAAAGTGTAAAGATTTTTGGATTGTGAGCCCGGAAAACAATCCAACTGTAATCCGAGGGATTATAGTGAATTTTCAAGGAGAGGCTTGGGGAGTGGACGTAGGTGCTTGGAGTGCACCGAACCACTATACATTGTCTTGTTTGTGTTGTGCTTGCTCTTGTATTTATTCTTGCTTTATATTTGATTCTTGCTCTAGGGTAAGTTCACACAAGTAACTTAAGAAAGCTTCCACAGCTCTTAACAAGAAAACTTGTTTAAAGCATCAAAAATTTAGAAAAACCCAATTCACCCCCCCTCTTGGGTTGTCACCTTGGGCAACACATATGATTTGGGCACAGCAACTTCCTGCAGCAATATATTCAGCCTTAGCTGCAGATAGTGCTACGGAATTTTGTTTCTTGCTAAACCAAGAAATTAAGTTTGTTCGAAGAAATTGACAAGTTCCACTTATACTTTTTCTGTCTAATCTACAACTAGCAAAATCAGCATCTGAATATCCAATCAAGTCAATTGTAGATGTCTTAGAATATCATAAACCTAAGTGTTGTGTTCCCAAAATATCTTAATATCCTTTTAACAGCAATTAAGTGTGATTCTTTAGAATTTACTTGATATCTTGCACATATACAAACACTATGCATTATATCAGGTCTACTTGCTGTAAGATAAAGTAAAGATCCAATCATTCCTCTATACAGCTTTGAATCAAAGGATTTACTATGCTCATCTTTTTCTAATTTACAAGAGAGGCTCATAGGAGTACCTATTGATTTTGAATCTTCCATACCAAACTTCTTTAAGATTTTTTTTGTGTATTTGCTTTGGCAGATGAAGATTTCATCTCTTGTTTGCTTGATTTGGAGTCCAAGAAAGAAGTTGAGTTCATCCATCAAACTCATCTCGAACTCACTTTGCATGAGCTTAGCAAATTCTTCACATAAACTTTCATTACTAGCACCAAATATGATATCATCAATATATATTTGAACAATCAGAATATCAGCATTTTTCTTTTTAATAAACAAAGTTTTATCAACATTTTCTCTTGAAAAATTAATCTTTATTAAAAAGTTGCTTAATCTATCATACCAAGCTCTAGGAGCTTGCTTCAAGCCATAACGTGCTTTGTTCAATTTAAAAACATGATCTAGAAGTTCATGATTTTCAAATCCAGATGGCTGTTCTACATAAACTTCTTCAGTTATGAAACCATTTAGAAATGCACTTTTGACATCCATCTGAAATAACTTAAAATTCATGAAGCATGCAAATGCGAGTAATAGCCTAATAGCTTCAAGTCTAGCTACAGGTGCAAAAGTTTCATCAAAATCAATTACTTCTTCTTGATTATATCCTTTAGCAACTAATCTAGCCTTATTTCTAATAATAATTCCATCTTCATTTAATTTATTCCTGAAAATCCATTTGGTTCCAATTACAGAAATATTTTCAGGCCTTCTAACCAAATTCCAAACATTGTTTCTTTCAAATTGATTTAGTTCTTCTTACATTGCCATTAACCAATTGTTATCTTTTTCAGCTTCTTCAAAAAATTTTGGTTCTATTTGAGAAACAAATGCAAGATGATTACAAACATCTCTAATAGAGGATCTAGTCCTAATGCCTTGTGAAGGATCACCATGAAAGTGAATCTTAGGTTCTTCGGTGTTAGGCATGTTGAAATTTTTTTTTTTGAAAACCATGATTGAACCTGATCGGGTTGCCTACGTACCCCTTCATAAGGGGGATCAAGCCATACGTAGTTCTTTTTAAGTTTCAAAAATGCGGCGGAAAAACCGAATCAAACAATTTAATTCATGCATGCTTACAAGATCAAATCTAGAAATCAGCACCTTAAAAATACATAGAATTATGCCGGAATCGTTTAAACAATTATGCTAAAACTTTCATGCATGATTAACTATCAGATCTGAAACTTAATAACTCTATTTCAATTAATCTCCGAATATCCATCGAATGGATTCTGGAGATATCTCCGTAAGGAGCTCCGAAAGAGGGTAAAACCTCGGAGAATCGAACTTAGATCTTGACACCATAATAAATGATTAATGCTAGATTAATACCTTTTATGATGGATGAAAGTTGTGGATCTTATCCTTGACTTCACAACCACACACACGAATGGCCTCTACGAGAAGTATACGCAAAGTTTCTGGAGAGATCCTGTTGCCCAAGGTGACAATCCAAGAGGGGGGGGTGAATTGGTTTCTTCTCAATTTTGGTGTTTTAAAAGCTTTCTTAATTAAGTGCGGTGGTTGCTTTCTTAGATTATTTGAATGAGTTAAACTAGAACAAAGATGGAAGATAATGCAAGAATAAATGTAAACACAAGCACAACACAAACACAACAATATATAGTGGTTCGGTGCTCTCCTTAGCACCTACGTCCACTCCCCAAGCGACCCCTTGGGAATTCACTATAATCTCGCGGATTACAGTTGGATTGTTTTCCGGGCTCGCAATCCAAAAACCTTTGTTGGTTTTACGGGCTCACCAACGAACCTATACACTTTGGTTTTCCGGGTTCACCAAAAATCTTTGTTGGTTTTGCGGGCTCACCAACGAACCTTTACCCTTTGGTTTTCCGGGTTCACCAAAAACCTTTGTTGGTTTTACGGGCTCACCAACGAACCTTTACACTTTGGTTTTCCGGGTTCACCAAAAACCTTTGTTGGTTTTACGGGTTCACCAACGAACCTTTACAAATAGTTCGACAAACAAAAAGAGAGATTCAAACTCCTAAATGAGCAAATGAAACAATATTAACCACAAAGAAGAGTTAGAAAATATTTATCGATTTGAAGTGGCTTCTCTCTTCTTTGTCAAGGATGCTTCACTCTTCAAGGGAGGATGGAGCTCTTGATGCCTCTTTGAATCTGCTCAATCCCTTTCTTTGATTCTTGAATGAAGCTCTTGATGAAGAAGATTAGGGCACTTTTGTTTTCTTGTGTACTCTTTGATATTTCTTTCAAAAATTGTTCTATCTGATGAATAGTGCCCCTTTAAATAGCTTCCCACATCCTTTGGACAAGCCCCAATGGTTAGATTTGAAAAACTAGCCGTTATTGACCTTGGGAAGGACAAAAAGTACATCTGCAGAACTAGCCGTTATGCTTCAGCCCGTGTTTGGGTCGGCTCAACCTGTCCTTGGGTCGACCCAACATTCACTTGGGTCGACTCAAATATTCCTTGGGTCGACCCTCTCAGAAAACACAGAAACTTGAAATTTCAGCCTTCCTTCCCATGGGTCGACCCAACCATTCTTTGGGTCGACTCAAAGTTCACTTGGGTCGACTCAACTTATTCTTGGGTCGACCCTCTCAGTAATTCCAGAGAACCATTTTCTGTCTGCCTTTCTGTCTTGCCTTTGGGTCGACCCTCTCAGGGTTTGGGTCGACTCAAGCTTGGGTCGACTCAACCACTGTTTGGGTCGACCCTCTCAGTAAATCCAGAGAACATATTTCTTTCATGTTTTGAGGTTCTTGAAGTTTGGGTCGACTCATGCTTACCTTGGGTCGACCCAACTCACTGTTCATCTGTGCCAATTTTGCAGAAGTGTGCCAAATGACTTCTTGATGTGCCGAGGTCGACCCAATCAACCTTTGGGTCGACTCAATCTACACTTTGCTGCACCTCAAGGTTAGATTCATTCAAATGAACAAAGACATGTATCTATATCAATTCATACAAATATACTGAGAGTAATGAACTTATAAATTTAGTATCAATTTAACTTATAATATACTCTAGATAATTGCTTGTTAATCATCAAAATAACACTATCATCCTCAATCTCCCCCTTTTTGATGATTACAAAATAAAGAGTATAAGCCTATTGATACTTGTCTTTAAAAACAGTTTATAAAAGGGTTTAAATTGCTGAATTTCAGCTTTTCATATATAAGAGTGAAATCTCCCCCTATATTATTTAAATGTTGCCAATTTGACTCTTTGAATTGCTCCCCCTTTCATTTATAATTCATTAGCGATGAAACTTCAAAAATTTGAGATAAAATATGAGTTTCAGGTTATGTATCGGGGTGCGAGAGGTGCGTGCCAAATTCTGAATTTATATGTGCCAAATTCTGAAATTTGATAGAAATTTTTGATTTAATCAATTTCATTGTTACAAATTGCTCCCCCTTAGATGTATAAGCTTTCTTATATAATTTTTAATTTGTTTTACAAGTTATTTCTCTTTCTTTCTTTACTTCTCCTTTCTTTAACTTTCTTTACTTCTCCTTTCTTTAACTTTCTTTACTTCTCCTTTCTCTACTTTTCCTCTTATCAATCTTTCTTTACTTACTCTAAAGATATCTTTACTTCTCCCTTTTTTGTTACTTTATCTAATCTACAAAATCTTTACTTCTCCCCTAAGATCTTTACTTCTCCTAAAATAAATACTCTTACTTTACTTCTCCCCCTTTTTGTTATCATCAAAAAGATACATGGGAAAGATGCAATAAATAGCAAACTTCAAACTTCATTGATCAAAATAGGAATATTCAGAAGAGGACAGGGGCAAACAGTGCCCTAACAATGCTCTCGGGTCCCCCTTTTTAACAGTGGGGTCCCGACGTTGGGTCGACTCACGAATTTTCTTGGGTCGACTCAACGTTGGGTCGACTCTATTCTGGGTTGGGTCGACCCAAGGTCAGAAATTTTTTCTTTCTCTTCCTTTTCGCTTCTAAAAATTTTCCTTGCTTCCAATCCTTACAAATTCTTTCTGGGACAATGATACATGAGTAAGGAATCTATAGATTACAAGTTTGACTCATGTTTCATGGGTTTTTAGAAATGGGAGGAATGTATCATGAGACTGCTTGCTCCCTTTTATATCTCTTCAATAAAAAGGATCACATATGCCTAATTCCCTCCTTAGCGTGCAGATTCTATCTTCACTCAAGGGTTTTGTGAATATGTGAGCTAATTATTTTTCAGTACATATATGCTCAATACATATGTTTCCATTTTGCACATGATCCCTAATAAAATGATATCTTATTTCTATGTGTTTGGCTTTAGGAATGAGATATTTAGGATGTAAGCCCGAAGTGATCTCTAAATGTAGATTCCAAAGATAGTTTTGAAATCAAGTGTAGATGGAATCCTTTTCAAGTTATTTCAAGGAGTATCAAGAATAATATTCAAAGAAAGTACGAATGAAAATCCAATACCCTTTTTTTTTAATATATTAAGTATATAGCAACATGAGAGCAATCTAATTAATTTTTAGAGTATAGTATAAGAGCAGATAAAGATCAAAATTTATATACTCGAAAAACATAAGATTATGTTGAATCCTTAATTCTTAATGACTTCAAAGTTCTTTCATGATATAAAAGTATTGGAGCATAGATACCAAAATATGAATTTATGCAATGTAGGATACATAAAATTCAGGGCTTTGGAAGTTCTTTTAAAGCTCTCTTAAAGACTTTCTTTTACTCCTTTAAAGATCATAGCATCAAAATCAATTAAAATGAATTGGCTCAGGATTGAAACACTAAAGTGCAAGCCAATAAGAGCTCATTAGTGGATTCCAAAGTAAATTTTCAATACTAAGACAAATGGAATTCTTTTCACTTAGTTTTCAAAACAAGTGATTTACCAATTAAGTACACATGAAAATCCAACTTTCAAAAGATATTCAATGAAGCACAAAGTCTAATACCAAAATATGCTTAAATTGATATTAGTTTGAAACCAATTTGACATTAAAAGCATGCTAAAAGTCCTTTGCCAAATTTACATAGAGTAATCTTTAATGATTTAGCTTTAAGTCATGTCTCTTTCTTGTATGCAAGGCTCTTGATATCAATTCATGCTTTGTAAGTAAAACAGTTAAATTCAGAAATTAACAAGAATGATCATGAATCAAATATAAAACATTCAAGGTGTATATTTATAAATTTCAATTTCTTAGTCATAGTTTCTCAGCAATGTATACATGAAGCACAATAAATCTTTTTAATATCAAAATAACATCATATGTTTAGAACCATTTGTTTGCAATCAAAATCATTGAAAAATGCATCATTTAGACTAATTTTAATAAACTTATAAGATAGAAAATGATATGTTTCAGATGCGTATCGGAGCAAACAATCAAGGCATCAAAAGTAATTCTATTTTTCTTAAACCGTAGTTTTTATCTAGAAATCATATTGAGTTATTTCCCAAAATGATGCAATCATTGAAGCATATAATGAAAGTTACAAAAATGCAATGATAGAAGCATTTTTAAATTAAGTTTAAGCTTTTATACAAAATCAGATTCTGAATTTCATAAAAATTTTCAAGGAGGCTTTCAGGATTATAATTTGAGATATGCATCTTCTACATTGTAGCTTATCTTAAATTATTAAGATTGAAAACACATATTTCAAGAACATTAGAGCACATCCAGAATCTTTGTAATTCATATTGAATTTTGGTACAAATTGGAGGACATTATGTACTAATGTTAGGCAAGATAAAAGATAAATCGGAATCAATTCATTTTGCCTAATTTGCAAATTCAAATTATTCTTTTCTGTTATTTTTTAAAATATATTCATTAAAACAAAATGATGTTGTTGTTGGTAATAACATGTTTCAATCAAATTTTATAGGCATGAAGCATTACAAGTTATATTTAGGAAATATCTTTGTTATATGAATATTGAAAACATATAATTCAAAATATCATGTGACATGCAAAATATATTATGCATTAAAATATTCAGAACAAGCATGTCAAGGATCAAAATCAATTCTTTTCAAATAAACTCCTCCTATTTAAATATAATCTTGCACTGATTTCATCCTTAAAGTGTGTTTTCAAGTGATTAAAAAAATTTGACTTGATTCTTCTTATATACTTTCATTTTTACCTTCTTATGCTCTATACTCTATTTGCTCCCTATCCGGTGGAGTTGGAAGGGGCACGAGGTACTACCACTAGCCTTCCTCTTGTGCCGTCCCTAATATACCCTACACCAAATAGTTGGGTCAAATAGTGCCGGGTACTACCACTAGCCTCCCCATTGGCACCATCCCTATGATGAGCAATATAGAAATGTTAAAATGTTCACTTCAAACTCTTCCTGTTTAAGTGTATTTTATTACGGATTTTATCTCTTCCAAAGGAATGTTCATATTAGTCTCACAAATGTGCCAAATATATTATGCTTGTTTTGCTTTTCCTAAAGATTGGAGTATTTGCCTTTACTTAGATTTTACTTCCCTTGAATAATTGTTCATTTTCTTTTCTTTATCTCCCTCTTTTTGTTATTCTCAAGTAATTTACATGAAAGAGCAGAATAAAGAATTAATCTAATATGCTGCATATAAATGTATATCATGCAAACAGCATTTTCATTATGCCCAATGATTCATAGCTCATCACAAGTTATTTTGAATTAGAGATTTGAGGCATAAACTTGTGTATTTCATGGTTATGCATTATAGGAAAAAGTAAACTTCAATTTAATCACACCATGAAACAATCATCACTAGCATGAGAATGAAGCATGATATCAAGATGATCAGCAATTAAAGATTTAATCATGCTACCATATAATTTCAGACTATTGATTTTGCTCAACTAACTCACAAGAGAAGAGTTTAGATTACCAGTGCATTTAGCATTCTTCAAGCCAAATACCTTTTAGATTCTTTACATCCTTGGCTGAAGAAAATCTCTCCCTTTTTTTTTTGTTTGCAAGGGAATGTTTATTGTATCTTTCATCGATGTATCCTTCAAGTTGAAATTTCTTGCTCATAAATTCTGTATCATTAGCAAATTCTTTTTCTTTTCTTGAAGGCAATTCATTAGGTTCTCTAGGATACAAAAACATTCATACAACATATTTCTTAACTAGATGACTCAACATGAGACATGACAATAATTGAATTTGAGTCACTTTACTCAAGAGATTGCCTAAATATAAGCAAGCACAAGTCACTTGAACTGAAGAGATAACTTTATTAAATAATATGGTTCAAGGACACCCATGTGAGGCAATAAGAAGATTTATCAAAGTCAAACCAATTTCTTATTTTCAAAAGCAATTTAGCTTAGATTCTATTTGCTTAAGATAATTATCAATAAGATATACCAGTTAAGTTTTAATCAAATTATCTTAAATAGTTGTTTCTATCAAAATTCAGATTGTTACATATAATCAAAGTGATAAACTATATTCTCAATAAAAGATCTAGTTTTAATAAGAATAATATAAATTGATCTTTCTACAACTAGTATCTTTTCATTGAATTGAAAGAGTAGATGCCCTACAAGCCAATCGCAATATGTATTGCGAAGGGTTTTTCTTTTGATTTGTCCAAATCATGTACATGACATTTAAATATGAATAAAGGCGTTATGTTTTATCATATGCTGTTGATTATATTTATGATAAACTCCTTAGATTAGGGCAATGGTTTTAAGACTATGATGAGATCATACTAGTGAGACTTAAAATCCTAAAATCTTAATCTTAAATATTTCCAGTCATTGGTACATTGAGTCGGGGATCAATGATTACCGGAAAGACTGGCATGTCTTATGTATGCTCGATGCAGAGGATGATTGATCTCACAATCATTTGTGTGGAGACACTAATACAAAGATATGGGTGCTCATTAGAAGAATGAGTTCACTGAATTGACCTACAAAGAGAAATCTTATGAAGTCTTACTTACATGTCAAAAGATGATTCTCTTAGTGGGAGTTGTGCAACTGATCCTTTGACCTGAGATCACCATGGTATCTTGTGCACATGAACCTATGTTTTGGTTTACACTCATTCATGACAATAAGTTATGTACGAGGTCTTCTGGATATGGTGGATTGTGTACGAAGATTATGAGTAGGTCAACAAGGAATTAATCACTTCTAGTAAGAGAAGATAGCATCCTATTTATTCTAATCATATGATAATTCAGGAAGCCTTTGATCAAAGCAGAATGAAAATTAGAAAGAGTTTCTAATGTTTCATTATTTGAATTATCATTAAAAGATTGAGAAAAATATGAATATGAAATTGAGTTTGACATATATTCATACTCATATACATATTTGGGATGCAGTTTGATTAAAGGATTGAATTGCATGGTAACTTGCCACTGAAGGGTATTTTTGGTATTTCCACCAAATTCCATATTTTCCGGGTAGACATGACACATTGCTAGACGTCAATCTTGTCTTATAGGTTTGATCGAATTAAAGAGTTTAATTCGATCACCAATTAGAAAGGATTCTAATTGTTAAGTTCGGGTTCGCGCAGTTTGGACTTAAATCGATTAGAAGAGTTCTAATCAAGTTGGGTCAACTCGCACTCACACCTATTGCTGGCTAAGTATGGAACCCAATGGGTCACACACAAGAAAACTTATCAAGGGTCTAATTGGATTAGATCATGTTTGCAAGATAAACATCCTAGCAGGTGTTGCAAACCTTAGCTCCTGATTCGAACTAGATTCGAATCTGATTCGAATTGGATTCGAATCTGATTCTTAATTGATCTAATTTGATTAGATCATATTCTAATATGGGTTAGCCAAGAGTTGGCACCTAAATTGGCTTGATTTGAGTCTAATTGGATTAGATTTGATAAAACATTTAATTTTGACCGTTGGATCAACATTTGGATGAAGAGAAGGATCAAATGGATGGCGCCATGGATTAGAGCCATTGGATCTTCATCATGGGATGATGGGAGATCATGATCTCATGATGGACTTGTGATATTGACTTAGTCAACATCAGATGGCGTGAGAAAGAAGGGAATACGGTGAATTTGGAATGGCGCCTCATGAAGAAGTGCCATTTGGATTGGATAAAGATGACACGTCATCATATCCTAACTACTTTCCCTTCAACCGCATCATTCTCTCTCTCCTTCTTTCTTATGGCGCCACCAATAAGGGCCTTTGGATCATCATCTAGCCTTGATCAATGGTTGAGAATGCTCCCTATTTTTCATGCGTGAGAAGAAATGAAGAGAGGCATGAGTACGGTGGATTTCATGAAGAGATGCTTAGGGAATGGATAAGGATGAAGCGCCATATCATAAGCACTTCATCTTATCCTAACTACTTCTGATATGCCCTCTCATCAAATGACACATCCCTTGATCTCACGCCCCTCTTCATGCATGAATGGATGGCTACAATGCATCCGTACGCCATCTATAAATAGGGAATGCTCCCGGTGTTTTTAAATCATCGGAAATCAATCCAACTCTCTCTCTCTCTCATATTCCTTCTTTCTTACATTAGTTTCTTTCTTTCTAACATTGCTTCTAGTGTGTCCTAAGCCAAGACAAGGTGGTCTTCATTAGGACAAAAAGGATTAGAAGTGATTTTAGAAGGCTAAAGAAAAATAGAAAGGAAGGAAAGCAAGCCATTAGAGTTCTTTAGAAGAATTCTGCATTAAGGATCAAAAGTCTTTGGAGCTAAAGTCTTGATCAAGTTTTCGTGTGGATCACCATTGGAGGGCGGACACTTGGACGCCTCGTGGAGATTGTACACTTTGGATTAGCATTTGAGGTATTCTACTAATTCTGCATTTATTTTATATTATTTGATTGTAATCATTAAGGTGATCTAGGCTTAAAAGGGTTTCATGCATAGGGACTTTATTAAGAAAATTTTTAAAATCCCTAGCTTCCGCTGCCCATTATGACATGCTAGAACCCTACATGAATATTCTATATGCATTGCTTAAAGAGTAATATCCAAAGAAATACTTGTTTTATCAGATTTGGCATATATTTCATTCTTGAGAACATAATATGTATAACTGAAAAACATGAAGGTATGCAACATTTGATTTTCTGTTTTTCATGAGTTCACATGGGGTTTTCTTTAAAAATAGATTTAATAGAAATCTTATAATATGACAAGCTGTGATGATAGTTTCTATCACAAAGCATTGTCCTTACACAACAAAGGTTCTATATATTTTTTTTATATATATATATTTTTATAACCCCTATATGCAATAGTGTTCTTGGTGTAAGCACAATTGTATTCAATACCATTTTATCAACAAATTGGTTTTCAAAGCTGTGCCATGAATTTTCACAGTTTGCAAACCTTTTTCATTTGAAACCTTTTGTAAGTTTGTGCCAAAACGGAAAATATTTCAATTTAAGTGCCAAGAATAAAACCAACATTAGCTTTGAGAAATCATCTATAATTACAAAATTAGAGGGCTTATCTCCTAGGTTCACAATCCTAGAGATCCAAATAAGTTCTTATGGAAAATTTCCAATGGCTAAAAGGTGGAACCAATGTTTTCAAATTTAGAAATGATTCTAGTTTATTTTTCTAGATGACATACATAGCAAACTTTGACCTTGCGAAAATTAATCTAAGTGAACCAATGACAAGGTCTTTTGAGATTAAGTCCATACTAGTATGAGTTGATTTTATATGCCAAAAGTGGTTTCTTTAATCTTGGTGTTCATAGTGCATATATTTAAAGGCATACCAAGTATACATTCTTATGTCTATGATCAATAAGATAATACCATTGATAAAAACTCTCAATCAAGCATATAGAGAATTCATAGAGTTATTCTTAATAAATTGATTAATCATTTAGCAACTTATCCGGCAGTAAGTAAGGCATACTATAAAATGAAGTGATTTGATTATATTTTTTTTTTTAAAATAATACCTATATCACAAAATTGATTAATACCCCCAATTTATGTTTTAATTAGATACTAAGGCAAAGAGAATGATGAGATGCAAGGATTACTAATTTCATTATTCTTTTCATTTCAATTATTTTTCTAAAGTATATTTTAAGTTTCATTCTTTAATATATGTCTAGAGCACCCAATTTCTAAATTAGCATCTTTTGTTGGAGCCTTGAGTGCTAGACACACCTACAGAAAAAATTCAGATTTTCAACTTAGGAACCCAAGCTTTTTTGGGTCCTTGTAGGTTAGCTATTATTGTTCCTTTTGAAACCCATATTTTCTTAATGGCTATTTTGTCCATAGGCTTGCAGATTTTAGGATTATAAGGAATGTATTTCTGCATACTCTTATTAAATTTAACAAACATCGATTTAATATAAGTAGATGATGGATTTTTAATTTTCTGTTTTTGTTCATTAGGTTCATCAGATAAATTAGAATCCGTTTTAGGATAGATAGTGGAGGATTTAACACATATATCATTAAGGGATTTTTGTGTGTACCAAGATTGATATCCTAATCCAGCCTTTTCAAATTCAGCTCTTTGATTATTTATCATTAAGTTCAGTTTTTCAGAGCTGATAGTAAATTTTTCAATTATAGGCTTAAATTTGTTAACTTCTTTAGTTAGCCTTTCATTGTCTTCTGAAAGTAATTTATTATTTTTCTGAGTTATATCATAGCTTTCAGCAAGAGATAGATTTTTCTGATTTAGCTTTTTATTCTTTAAACTAAGCTTCTTATATTCTAAGTATAAATCAGAAAAAGCATCATGAAGTTCATCAAATGTAAAATCAGATTGAGCTTCAGTATGTACTTGATTTTTGAATGAGAAATCACTTTGTGTTCGAGTACATACCTCATCTTCATGTGCTACAAAGCATAGATTTTCAGTTTCAGTTTGATGCTCTTCTTGTTCGGAACTAGTTTCAAATTCACTAGAAACGTTAGTGCATTCATATTTAACTTCAAGCATATTCCATATTTCCTTAGCAGTTATGCAAAAAGATATGCTATTAAGTTCACTATCATCCAATGCACAATATAGAATATTCATGGCTTTTGCATTTTGCTGAGCCATTTTCTTATCATGATTAGCATTTGTATGTAGCCCATTGACTATGATACTCCATAAATCGTAGTCGTGTGCTTGAATGAAAATGCACATGCGTGCTTTCCAATATGTGTAGTTTATACCATCAAATAGTGGAGGTCTATCAATTAATTGTCCCTCACTCATAGAACATCCCACTTGGGTTGTCATGATCTTTAACTCTTGATTGTGAGATCAATGAGTACTATTAGAGCACCTTGCTCTGATACCACTTGTTGCCCAAGGTGACAATCCAAGAGGGGGGGGTGAATTGGTTTCTTCTCAATTTTGGTGTTTTAAAAGCTTTCTTAATTAAGTGCGGTGGTTGCTTTCTTAGATTATTTGAATGAGTTAAACTAGAACAAAGATGGAAGATAATGCAAGAATAAATGTAAACACAAGCACAACACAAACACAACAATATATAGTGGTTCGGTGCTCTCCTTAGCACCTACGTCCACTCCCCAAGCGACCCCTTGGGAATTCACTATAATCTCGCGGATTACAGTTGGATTGTTTTCCGGGCTCACAATCTAAAAACCTTTGTTGGTTTTACAGGCTCACAAACGAACCTATACACTTTGGTTTTTCAGGTTCACCAAAAATCTTTGTTGGTTTTGTGGGCTCACCAACGAACCTTTACCCTTTGGTTTTCCGGGTTCACCAAAAACCTTTGTTGGTTTTACGGGCTCACCAACGAACCTTTACACTTTGGTTTTTCGGGTTCACCAAAAACCTTTGTTGGTTTTACGGGTTCACCAACAAACCTTTACAAATAGTTCGACAAACAAAAAGAGAGATTTAAACTCCTAAATGAGCAAATGAAACAATATTAACCACAAAGAAGAGTTAGAAAATATTTATCGCTTTGAAGTGGCTTCTCTCTTCTTTGTCAAGGATGCTTCACTCTTCAAGGGAGGATGGAGCTCTTGATGCCTCTTTGAATCTGCTCAATTCCTTTCTTTGATTCTTGAATGAAGCTCTTGATGAAGAAGATTAGGGCACTTTTGTTTTCTTGTGTACTCTTTGATATTCCTTTCAAAAGTTGTTCTATCTGATGAATAGTGCCCCTTTAAATAGCTTCCCACATCCTTTGGACAAGCCTCAATGGTTAGATTTGAAAAACTAGCCGTTACTGACCTTGGGAAGGACAAAAAGTACATCTGCAGAACTAGCCGTTATGCTTCAGCCCGTGTTTGGGTCGGCTCAACCTGTCCTTGGGTCGACCCAACATTCACTTGGGTCGACTCAAACATTCCTTGGGTCGACCCTCTCAGAAAACACAGAAACTTGAAATTTCAGCCTTCCTTCCCATGGGTCGACCCAACCATTCTTTGGGTCGACTCAAAGTTCACTTGGGTCGACTCAACTTCTTCTTGAGTCGACCCTCTCAGTAATTCCAGAGAACCATTTTCTGTCTGCCTTTCTATCTTGCCTTTGGGTCGACCCTCTCAGGGTTTGGGTCGACTCAAGCTTGGGTCGACTCAACCACTGTTTGGGTCGACCCTCTCAGTAAATCCAGAGAACATATTTCTTTCATGTTTTGAGGTTCTTGAAGTTTGGGTCGACTCATGCTTACCTTGGGTCGACCCAACTCACTGTTCATCTGTGCCAATTTTGCAGAAGTGTGCCAAATGACTTCTTGATGTGCCGAGGTCGACCCAATCAACCTTTGGGTCGACTCAATCTACACTTTGCTGCATCTCAAGGTTAGATTCATTCAAATGAACAAAGACATGTATCTATATCAATTAATACAAATATACTGAGAGTAATGAACTTATAAATGAAGAATCAATTTAACTTATAATATACTCTAGATAATTGCTTGTTAATCATCAAAATAACACTATCATCCTCAGATCCAATCCTGCGGAAGTGCTAGCTTGCGCAGAATTTCTTGAGGCTGAAATTTGATCTTCCCAATGCTATCAACTTTTGATCCGCCTTCTTGGAAGAACTTGGAGGAAAGGTTTAGAGGGATTGAAGAGGACTTAGATCTGATCTAAAGACTCTTATCAGGGACCCCTAAACCTAATGGCGTGATGGACTTAGAGGAGGAAGAAGTCGGCTAGATTGAATTCAGAATTTTTCCATGAACTAGGGTTCCTCTCTTTTCTTTCTTCTTTTTTTCCTTCTTTTTCTGTCTTTTTTCCTTGAATTCGACCACCATCTGATAACCCCCTCTTATACTCTAACTCCACTCCTCTTCACATGCCAACAATCAGGATTTTGTGGAGTTAAGTTATATTTTGAATTCAAAATTCAAACAAAGCTTCATGCGCCATCACATGATGAAGGATTGATCACATCCAAGCCCTTCATCATGTCGCCCATTCCCTCACTCCATTTCAAAATTCCCATGCCCACAATCAGATTAGAGGGTCACGTGGTGATTTTGTGGTGATTAAATTCAAAATTCAACCTTAATTAGAAGTGAGATAAAGATAAGGATGACATGTGCCATGAAGAGAGAGAATTTGATCTTATCCAATTTTTTTCATGAATTTATCTCTCCATGTCACCCCATTTGATGATGAACGAGGTCCTTGATATTGCCAAGTGTCCCATGGCACCATTAAATAAATTAAATTAAATTTTAATTATATTAAAAATTAATTTATGGCGCCATGCATGGATATGTGACAAGTGGATTTCAAGATCCAAATAGTTTTAGATCAAACCCATTTAATTTAATTAAATCCTAACAATTAGAATGATCCAATTACCATGGGTTGAACCTAATCCAATTAGGTCAATCCCTAATTAAGCATAAATTTAATCTAATTTAATTTGGTCAACCTAAGTCCTCTTGATTCAGACCTAATCCAATCAGGTCAAAAATCTTGATTGAGCCCAGAATTGAATATAATTCAATTTGGCTCATCCTTAGTCTAATTACTCAATCCAATTGAGTTCATTAGCAATCTAATTACTAATTAATCCTTCGATAATTACTTTAATTATTTTATAAGGTAATTTGCCAATCAAATTGACCAAATTACCCCTGAATGATTCTTAATCATTCATCAGCCTTCTTGATCAATCAGAAATCTTCTATGCGTGTGAACTCATAGGTTCGAACCTAAGCCGGTAGTATAGGAACGACTCCTACACTAATCAATATGACCATCTAGCAATGGTACCCGATGTCCGAATAGGCCGAATATATGCGAAGCAAATATTCTGGAACCCTGGACTATGGTTACTGTATAATTTAATCCCTTTGACTCCTAATGCCAGGATGACTTAGAGCTCACTGTCAACCCTATAATTAGTACATCCATTATGTGATTAACTTTAGATATCCCGTGACTCCTCACCGGAATTACCCTGGCCAAGGTTTTGCTAAATTAATCACAAGACATTATCTCCTATTTCCAGGAGGGGTCAATTCCATCTCGACTCACAACTGACTACGCAAGTACTTGACTGTACCCAGTGACCTTTCGTCACTGAATTAGAAATCCAGGTAGTCCGGTACCAAAGTACAGTGAGTTGCTTGCAAGTCACAGGTTGCGGACTCAGGTCAGAGGGCCAAACTTATACCCATATCCACTCGGAACATCTTTCGACAGTAGAGCATTCCAGAATTGGTCACGTTCAGTAAAATGTACTCCTACACTTCACTTGTGTGGCATACCAGTGTCTCCACACTCCTTGGTTAAGAGGACAACCAACGTATATGTCACACAACAACCTAATCTCGATAATGCTGTCGTCCTTGCAACAACATATCATTTGGCCGCGAACTAGTTTAAGAACTCAAAGATAAATCTTCTGTTGCCCAGATAGACAACCCAAAAGGGAGGGTGAATTGGATTTTAAAATAATTATTGCAATTAAAAGACTTTGTGAGTAACTAATTAAAACTTTTGCGAGTGGATTAATTAGTTGCTATATGCAGTGGATGAAGGGAAAGGAAGAGACAATGAAACAATCACAAACACAAGCAATTTTATAGTGGTTCGGAGCTAACCCTTGCTCCTACGTCCACTCCCCAAGCCTCACTTGGGAGTTCACTATAATTCCTCGGATTACAGCCGGTTGTTTTACAAGTTCACAACCCAACTTGTTGTTTTACGAGATCACAACGAACTCGGTCGGTTTTCACAGGCTCACCGACTAGAACCACCCGATTGTTTTTCCGGGATCACAATCAAACCCTTACACCGTTGGTTTTAACCTTGGCTCACCAACAAACCTTAACACCCTTGATTCAATCCCCTGATTGAATCAAGTAAGTAACAAATAGTTTGACACAAACAAAAAGGAAGCTTCTCAAAAGCGTATTTAAACAATTTAAGCAAGGAAGAGTAAGAAGCCCTCAAACTGATTTTGGAGATGGAGGAAGGGGCTTTTCAAACTCTTTGACTCCTCTTGAATTTGATGTAGACTTGCTGTCAGGAGGAGAGCCTTGAATGTGAGGAAGACAGTTGGAGAGTCGACTTCAATGTACTTCTTCCTTCTTTTTTGTGTAATCACTCTAGAGAGCTTTTGGTTGGTGGAAATCCCTTTAGCTTTGAATGGAGTCTCTCTTTCTTACTTTATTACTGTTCACTCCGGCTATTTAAGCCATTCCCAAAGAAAAATAGCCGTTAGACATAGATTCAAGGCCGTTCTGCACATTCTGCAACTCCTGACAAAATGCCCGTTGGGATCGGAGTCGACTCGCTCGATCAGGAGTCGACTCGAGTGTTGCTGGAGTCGACTCATGCTTTACTGGAGACGACTCGCCCACTGTTCAAAATTTGAAATCGAGTGCCGTCCCGTTCTGGAGTCGACTCGGCTGAACCTGGAGTCAACTCGCCAATTGTCCGGAGATGACTTTTCCTTCTGGAGACGACTCGATCTTCAGGGCTTCAAAACTCATCCTCTCGATTTTACTTCCTCGAGTCGACTCGGATTTTCTTGGAGTCGACTCGGCTCTCAGAGCCGAAGAGACAGGTCTTCTATCTTTGAACTTGAACTATCTCGGAGTCGACTCGGACTTTGCGGGAGTCGACTCGGCTCTCAGACACGAAATATCGATCTTCTGTCTTTGGAGTTGAACTGCCTCGGAGTTGACTCGGACTTTACGGGAGTCGACTCGGCTCTCAGACACCGAAGTATCGGTCTTCTGTCTTTGGAGTTGAACTGCCTTGAAGTCGACTCGGACTTTGCGGGAGTCGACTCGGCTCTCAGACATCGAAGTTGGCTCTCTGACTTTTAGCCTTGCATTTCTCTGGGAGTCGACTCTTGCTTCCTTAGGAGTCGACCTGCCAACCGTCGGAGTCGACTCGAGTTCTTCGGGAGTCGACTCGGCTCTCAGAGTCCAAAATGGCTTCTCTGTCTTTCTGTCTGTTACTCCATGGAGTCGACTCGTACTATGCTAGAGTCGACTCGGCAAGCATCGGAGTCGACTCGAATTCTTCAGGAGTCGACTCGTTGACAGGTTCTGAGATGAATCTTTCTGTCCGGCTGTCTGTTTTCAGTCGGAGTCGACTCGAGCTTGTGCCAGAGCTTCTGATACGCTTGGAGTCGACTCATAATCTTCCGGAGTCGACTCGAGATTCAGACTTTGGTTCAAATTGAATTCCTTACTTATCCAAAGTGTATTGAACCATAGCTAGAGACACTTGAACATAAATTTACAAATATTTGACTGAAATACTAGATTGAATTCATTAGTATAACATAAGATATACTCAAATGCTTTGAGCTCATCAAAATCAAATAGGGTTATAATCAATCACTCCACAATCTCCCCCTTTTTGATGATGACAAAACATTGAGTATTTGTAAAGTGAATTGCTCAACCAAAAAGGAGATTTATAGTAAAGTTTTAAAATGAATTCAAGTGTCTAGTAATTTAAATTATCCAAAACTGAAAGGTGTGAAACAGTAAATTCTGAAGTTAAAGCTCCCCCTTTCATTTGGAATTATATAAGCCTTCATGTCATGCAATCAATTGTTTGGCTTATATATATCTAATGAGTTTGCTTTCTTAAGATTTCAGATTCTCCCCCTCAACACATGCATTCAACTTTGTTTAGATTCTCTGAATTTTCTTTTAGTGTATTGAAGCTTTTGAACTTAAATTTTTGGTTTTAGAGGAAAAATCTGCCAATTTGTTCTTGAGTATGATTCAACTAATCTTCAAATATCCCTTGAATAGATTCTGGAGATTACTCCTTTAGGAGCCCCAACAGAGAGATAATGAGCCTCGAGGTATCGAATCCACTTAGAACAAATTATTTTGTGCTTTAAAAGTTTTCTTTTTATTGATTTTCTTTACATGTCTATTCAATATATTTTCTCCCCCTTTTTGTCATCATAGCAAAAAGGCAGAAAGCACAGTAAGATGCAAAAACTCAAGAATGCACAATTTTTGAAAAGAAGTTCTACTCATTGTATTTATCCAAAATTAAGTACAAGTGTGATTACATATCAAGTGAATCCTCAAGGGACTGTACAACATAAAGTAAAGAAAAATATACAACTCTAGCCCTTGCTCAGTCTAGTGTGTTTGATGACCATGCTTAGCCCCTCATTGATGTTTTCCAGTTGTTCAAGAATCTCCGAGGTGGCTCTAGACTGAATAGTTGATATGTTGTTCACACTTTCTTGGAGGGTGTCGAGCTTGAAGATCAGTGCGTTGGCTAGTCTCTCAACACCCTGACTCTGGTTGCCTAGTTCCTTTTTGATGCTATCTCGCATCTCCCTTGTGTCGTCCTTGACGTCACTTATGTTCCAGTATTGTCCTTGAACTAGGCTTCGGATGTTGAATATCTCCTCCCTCAGATTTGCAACCATCTCTATCAAGGCTGCTAAGGAGGGTACTAGCTGGGTGGAGGGAGCACTCTGAGGACCTTGGAGCTCCCTCAGTAGGTCGTCCCATAGCTCCCTCACGATCTCCTGCCGCAACTCCCGGAGCTGCTCAGAAGATATCCGGACCTCCAGTGGCTGAGAAGGTGGTGCAGTGGAGGGTCCGGCTGAAGTAGATGGTGCTGAAGTGGAGGGATAGGTGGGAAAATCTGAGTCATGATCAGGGCTGGGGAAGTGTCGAGTAGTAGGGTCAGAAGGTGTGGAAGTGGATGGTCTCCGTACCCAGACTCCCTCGACTCTATGGAACCCCATCCTATGGAGAGTCCCCTCACCCATTCGGTCAGTGTGACGCAGTGAGCGAGAGGGTTCTCCCTCAGGAATAGGAACCCCTAACTCCCTAAAGATGAGGGTGAATAGCATACCATACGGGAGACTCAATCTAGGCTTATCTAATGGTTCACAGATGTATCTGTAGATGAGTTTTGGGAAGTTGATTGGAGTATATTGAAGTATGTAGAACATCAGGGCTAGGTCCCTCTCAGATACAAAATCAAAACGGCCTGTCTTGGGGAAGAGGGTCCTAGATATGATACTTAAGAGGAGCCGCATTTCAGCTGATAGCTGATTTGCAGACACCTCTTCTAGGGGGGACTGAGGTGGACTCTCTAGTATGGCCGTAAGGGCCTCAGTCCTATCCGCGGGGTGAGAGGGAGACACCCCCACTTGGGGAAGATGGAGGACTTGAGCAATGAAGTCCTCCAAAATAAATATAGGGACACCCGCTACAGTTCCCTGAATACCACCATTATCCCTAGCTACAGTACCGTAAAATTTTCTAACTAACCCCGGGTAAGTAGGGAGATCTAGGGAACAAAACCTTTCTAACCCTTGAGCCCTTAACCGATGCCCTAGGGTAAAGCCTTCCCGGGAGAGGAAGTCAAAGTTGACTTTTCTCCCGGTGGAGACCGCCTTCCCGGCGCACGGACGCGAGGGAACCGGCCTCGGCGGGGAAGGAACCAGAGGTTGTGGCCTCGCGGGTTCATTCCGAGCCTTTGACCGTCGCTCGGTGCCGCTCGCAGAATGGGGCCTTTTCCGGCTCGGGACAGTGGCTTTGCGAGGCATCCTAGACCTAAGGAGGGGGAAAGGACACGAGGGACGGAGGAAAACTCGACGGAAATGGCCTAACAAGGGTCGGAGACGAGGTCGGAGATGACTCTAGGGTTTTTGAAACAGTGACGGCGGTGAATAGAAGTGTCGATTGAACGTTTCGATTAGGGTTAAAACATCGGATTCCCGACCTCGAGTCGACTCCAGTAAGTCGCGAGTCGACTCGACCTCGAGTCGACTCCAAAATATGCGCGAGTCGACTCCCCCCATGATGCCATCGATCTCGAGTCGACTCCGAAATATACGCGAGTCGACTCCCCCATGAGCCGACTCTAAAATGTATCCGAGTCAACTCGAACTCTGGCACGCACCCAAAAATCATGTTATTTTCGTGCCACTAGAGATAGTTATAGACTTATCCATGATTTAGGAGCTGAATTGATGATCATAGATAAGAAGTCCTATGTTTACCTTAGACTAATCCTCAAAATCTATGAATTAGAGGAGAGTATCACGAGAATGGATCAATCACTCCTAACCCTCTTCTAAGTATGCAAAATCGATCCTCACATAGGGGTTTTGTGAAGATATCAGCAAGTTGATCATCAGTACACACAATTGAAGTGTCACATCACCATTCAGTACATGATCTCTTATGAAGTGATGTCTTATCTCAATATGTTTAGTTCTTGAGTGCTGAATTGGATTCTTAGTTAGATTAATGGCACTTGTATTATCACAGTTAATGGAAATTTTATCTTGTTTAATGCCATAATCTTCAAGTTGTTGTTTAATCCGCAAGATTTGAGCACAACAACTTCCGGCAGCAACATATTCGGCTTCAGCTGTAGATAATGCAACCGAGTTTTGTTTCTTGCTAAACCAAGAGATTAAATTTTCTCCTAAGAATTGACATGATCCGCTGATGCTTTTTCTATCAAGTTTACAACCAGCGAAGTCTGAATCAGTGTACCCAATTAAATTTATGCTTGAATCTTTAGAGTACCATAGACCTATGGTTTTTGTTCCTATTAGGTATTTAAAGATTCTCTTAACAGCTATTAAATGTGATTTCTTAGGATTAGATTGATATCTAGCATACATGCATACACTAAACATGATATCAGGTCTACTTGTAGTAAGATATAATAAAGATCCTATCATACCTCTATACATCTTTTGATCTACTGACTTACCTGATTCATCTTTATCAAGTTTGCATGACGTACCCATGGGTGTGCTGATTGGCTTGTTTCCTTCCATATCAAACTTCTTGAGCATCTCTTTGATGTATTTCGCTTGACAGATGAAGATGCCCTCCTTAGATTGTTTGATTTGTAGCCCGAGAAAATAGTTCAGCTCTCCCATCATGCTCATTTCAAATTCACTCTGCATCAAGTCAGCAAATTCTTCGCAGAGGCGATTGTTAGTAGCACCGAAAATAATATCATTAACATAAATCTGCACTACTAACATTTCTTTGTTTTTCTTCTTTAAAAACAGTGTTGTATCTACATTTCCTCTAGAGAACTCATAGTTTAGTAGAAATTTGCTAAGTCTTTCATACCAAGCTCTAGGAGCTTGCTTTAGACCATAAAGTGCTTTATTTAGTTTGTAAACATGATTGGGGTATTGATGATTTTCAAAACCAGGAGGTTGTTCTACATACACCTCCTCATTAATATATCCATTCAATAATGCACTTTTTACATCCATTTGAAATAATTTGAAGTCTTTAGAGCATGCAAATGCTAGTAACAATCTAATTGCCTCAAGTCTAACTACAGGAGCAAAGGTTTCATCAAAGTCTATACCTTCTTCTTGATTATAGCCCTTTGCTACTAGTCTAGCCTTGTTCCTAATCACAATTCCATTTTCATCAAGTTTATTTTTATATATCCATTTGGTACCTATTATTGAATATTCAGAGGGTCGTTCAACTAGGTTCCATACCTTATTTCTAGTAAATTGGTTTAGTTCTTCTTGCATTGCATTTATCCAATTTACATCCTTTTCAGCTTCTTCTATGTGTTTAGGTTCAAAGTGTGAGACAAATGCTAGATGATTATTTAAGTTCCTAAGAGATGCTCTAGTCCTAATAGGTTAAGATGGATCATCTAAAATTAATTACTTAGGATGCCCATGAGCATACCTCCAAGCCTTAGTCAGCCCATGATCCACAATTGCCTCTTGGCTTGTTGATGCATTTCCAATTAGTTTTTGTTCATCTTCTTGTAATGTCATCTCATCAATCTTTTCTTCAAGAATTTCTGCATCATCATCAGGAACAACTCTCTTGCTAGAAGAGATATCACTAGTATCATCAAACACAACATGTATAGACTCTTCAATAACAAGATTTCTTTTGTTAAATACTCTATATGCTTTACTTGATGTAGAATATCCCAAAAAGATACCTTCATCAGATTTAGAATCAAATTTACCTAAGTTATCCTTTCCATTATTATGAATGAAACACCTACATCCAAAAATATAAAAATAGTTTACTTTGGGCTTTCTATTTTTCCAAAGTTCATAAGGTGTTTTCTTTATAATGGGTCTCAATAAAACTCTATTTAATATATGGCATGATGTATTAATGGCTTCTTCCCAAAAATACTTAGGGAAGTTACTTTCACATAGCATGGTTCTAGCCATTTCCTCTAGGGTTCTATTCTTCCTTTCTATAACTCCATTTTGTTGTGGTGTCCTAAGTGCAGAAAAATTATGAGTTATCCTCTTTTTACTACAAAATTCATCAAATAGATGATTTTCAAATTCCGTTCCATGGTCACTTCTAATAGCTATGACTGAAGCATCTCTAGCATTAGTTACTTCCTTATGAAATTTCTTAAATACTGAAAATGCTTGATCTTTATGAGCTAAAAACATGACCCAAGTATATCTAGAAAAATCATCTACAATAACAAGACCATATTTGTTTTCACCTAGACTTGTGGTTCTAGTTGGTCCAAATAGATTCATGTGTGAGGTCTAGAGGTAGAGACACAATTTATGGATTTAAAGGAGTTCCTTGATTGTTTGCCATATTGACAAGCTTCATAGATTTTATTTTTCTCAAATTTTAGTTTTGGCAAACCTATTACAGAATCTCTTTTAACTAACTTAGATATTGTATCCATACATGCATGTCCTAATTTACGGTGCCATAACCAACTTGCATCATTCTCCTTAGTATCACTAGCAACTAAGCAAGGACTGTTTTTAGCAAGATCATCTAGATCTACTACATAGACATTTCCACGTCTTATTCTTTTGAATACTAAGCTATTATCAATTGAGTTGGTTATGATGCATAAAGATTGTTTAAATAAAATATCAAAACCCTTATCACATAATTGACTTATGCTAAGTAAGTTATGTTTAAGACCATCTACTAATCGTACATTATCAACAAGGGTTGAGGAGGTGATTTGTACTTTACCTATACCAACGATGTGACCTTGGTTATTGTCTCCAAATGTCACTGCACCTCCCTTCTTAGGCTCAAGGGTGAAGAATTGGTCTTTGTCACCCGTCATGTGTCTTGAGCAGCCACTATCCAAGTACCAACAGTTTTTGTCGACCTTGGCTGCAAGACACTCCTACACAAGGAAATCATACAATTTTAGGTACCCAAGTTTTCTTGGGTCCTTCATGGTTAGTAATGTTGGTTCCTTTTGGAACCCAAACCCTTTTAATTTTTTCTTTAGCTTTTTCTTTTCTATGATCACACACATTAGCTTTATGTCCTATTGTTCCACAACAAAAACAGGTTATTTTCTTAGTTTTTTTTTACCCTGCTTTTACAAAGAAATTACTAAGGAGCTTTTGCTTATTTTTAGGTTTATACCCTAAACCAGCTCTATTGAACACAGCTCGTTGACTATTAAGTATCATTTCCAATTTTTCAGATATGTAAACTTTTCCACAAAAGGTTTGTACTTTTCAAGTTCTAGTGCCAACTTTTGTTTTTTTGTTTTTAGTGCATCTAAGTCTTTTGTGAAATTATCTCTAATAGTTTGTTTATCCTTTTTAAGTTCAGAAATTTCCTTGGTTAGTTTTTCGTTATCTTTAATTAAGGTATTAGTTTTTTGAATTAACATTTGCTTGCTTGTTTTAAGTTCTAAATTTTCTTTAATGATAAAATCCTTATCCTTAACTAATTTATCGTATTTATGGAGGTGAGATTGATTGGTTAGTTTTAGCTATTTATTCTTAAGATTTATTGTCTTATATTCATCCATTAATTCATTAAACGCATCATACAATTCATCAAAGGTAAAATCTAAATGCGTTTCAGATGTTACCTCATTTTCGTTTGCCATAAAACATAGGTTGGCCTTTTCTTCTTGTTCCTCATCCGATGATGATGATGATGAATCGGTGTCCGATAGGGTGGAGACGAGGACTTTCTTTTTCTTGTACTTGATGGCCTTCTTGAGCAAAGGACAGTCCGCTCTGAAGTGTCCCGGCTTCTTACATTCGTAGCATCCGATTTCCTCATTTTCCCTTTCCTTACCTTTATCCTTGTAATAGGAACTTGAGGGACCTCTCCTTTGATGAAAGAACTTCTTTCAGTTGATGAATTTTCTAAACTTACGCACGAGAAGAGCCTCATCATCATCTCCCACATGATCTTCTTCTTCACTGTTGCTACTGCAAGATAAATCCTTGTTAGAAGAAGTAGATTTGAGAGCTATTACCTTTTTCTTATGAGAGGATTCTTCTTCGCTGTATTGTTTCATTGTGAGCTCGTGCGTCATTAGGGATCCAAGAAGCTCCTCAAGTAGAAGCTTGTTCAAGTCCTTGGCTTCTTGGATTGCCGTCACCTTGGCCTCCCATGACCTTGGCGAACAACGAAGAATCTTCCTGACAAGGTCACTGTTAGTATAATTTTTGCCAAGGCTTTTTAGGCCATTGACAATGTCAGTAAATCTAGTAAACATGCAAGTGATAGTTTCATTGGAATCCATCTTAAATAATTCATACTTATGAACTAATATATTTATTTTAGATTCTTTTACTTGATTTGTGCCCTCGTGGGTCACTTCAAGTCTATCCCAAATCTCTTTTGCAGAATTGCAAGTAGAGACTCTATTGAATTCATTTCGGTCTAAAGCACAATAAAGCACATTCATTGCTTTGGCATTTAGTTGTGCCTTCCTTATATCATTGTCATCCCAATCCTTTTCAAGTTTGGGTATAGTAACACCCTCTACAAAAATTGATGGGGTGTATGGTCCATTAAGTATGGTGGTCCACATCTCATAGTCTTGTGCTTGGATAAATATTCTCATCCTAGCCTTCCAATATGAGTAGTCGGATCCATTGAAGAATGGTGGTCTATGGGTGGACTGGCCCTCAATATGAGAAGATCCAAATGGGGTTGTCATTTTGATCTTTTACTCTTTTGGTAAAAGAGTTCCGGCTCTGATGCCACTTGTTGCCCAGATAGACAACCCAAGAGGGGGGATGAATTGGGTTTTAAAATAATTATTGCAATTAAAAGACTTTGTGAGTAACTAATTAAAACTTTTGCGAGTGGATTAATTTGTTGCTATATGCAGTGGATGAAAGGAAAGGAAGAGACAATGAAACAATCACAAACACAAGCAATTTTATAGTGGTTCGGAGCTAACCCTTGCTCCTACGTCCACTCTCCAAGCCTCACTTGGGAGTTCACTATAATCCCTCGGATTACAGCCGGTTGTTTTACAAGTTCACAACCCAACTTGTTGTTTTACGAGATCACAACGAACTCGGTCGGTTTTCACAGGCTCACCGACTAGAACCACCCGATTATTTTCCCGGGATCACAATCAAACCCTTACACCGTTGGTTTTAACCTTGGCTCACCAACAAACCTTAACACCCTTAATTCAATTCCCTGATTGAATCAAGTAAGTAACAAATAGTTTGACACAAACAAAAAGGAAGCTTCTCAAAAGCGTATTTAAACAATTTAAGCAAGGAAGAGTAAGAAGCCCTCAAACTGATTTTGGAGATGGAGGAAGGAGCTTTTCAAACTCTTTGACTCCTCTTGAATTTGATGTAGACTTGCTGTCAGGAGGAGAGCCTTGAATGTGAGGAAGACAGTTGGAGAGTCAACTTCAATGCACTTCTTCCTTCTTTTTCGTGTAATCACTCTAGAGAGCTTTTGGTTGGTGGAAATCCCTTTAGCTTTGAATGGAGTCTCTCTTTCTTACTTTATTACTGTTCACTCCGGCTATTTAAGCCATTTCCAAAGAAAAATAGCCGTTAGACATAGATTCAAGGCCGTTCTGCACATTCTGCAACTCCTGACAAAATGCCCGTTGGGATCGGAGTCGACTCGCTCGATCAGGAGTCGACTCGAGTGTTGCTGGAGTCGACTCATGCTTTACTGGAGACGACTCGCCCAATGTTCAAAATTTGAAATCGAGTGTCGTCCCGTTCTGGAGTCGACTCGGCTGAACCTGGAGTCGACTCGCCAATTGTCCGGAGATGACTTTCCCTTCTGGAGACGACTCGATCTTCAGGGCTTCAAAACTCATCCTCTCGATTTTACTTCCTCGAGTCGACTCGAATTTCCTTGGAGTCGACTCGGCTCTTAGAGCCGGAGAGACAGGTCTTCTATCTTTGAACTTGAACTATCTCGGAGTCGACTCGGACTTTGCGGGAGTCGACTCGGCTCTCAGACACAAAATACCGATCTTCTGTCTTTGGAGTTGAACTGCCTCGGAGTCGACTCGGACTTTGCGGGAGTCGACTCGGCTCTCAGACACCGAAGTATCGGTCTTCTGTCTTTGGAGTTGAACTGCCTTGGAGTCGACTCGGACTTTGCAAGAGTCGACTCGGCTCTCAGACATCGAAGTTGGCTCTCTGACTTTTAGCCTTGCATTTCTCTGGGAGTCGACTCTTGCTTCCTTAGGAGTCGACCTGGGAACCGTCGGAGTCGACTCGAGTTCTTCAGGAGTCGGCTCGGCTCTCAGAGTCCAAAATGGCTTCTCTGTCTTTCTGTCTGTTACTCCATGGAGTCGACTCGTACTATGCTGGAGTCGACTCGGCAAGCATCGGAGTCGACATGAATTCTTCAGGAGTCGACTCGTTGACAGGTTCTGAGATGAATCTTTCTGTCCGACTGTCTGTTCTCAGTCGGAGTCGACTCGAGCTTGTGCCAGAGCTTCTGATACGCTTGGAGTCGACTCGTAATCTTCCGGAGTCAACTCCAGATTCAGACTTTGGTTCAAATTAAATTCCTTACTTATCCAAAGTGTATTGAACCAAAGCTAGAGACACTTGAACATAAATTTACAAATATTTGACTGAAACACTAGATTGAATTCATTAGTATAACATAAGATATACTCAAATGCTTTGAGCTCATCAAAATCAAATAGAGTTATAATCAATCACTCCACATCCTCCTTTATCATTAATAAGTCCTAAGGACTTCATCATATAAGAGTTTATTTGAAGATGTAAAATGATGAATAATGCCAAAAAATACTTTATTGATTTGTCAATTCATTTACAAAATTCAATCATCAACATGCTGATGATTGACATTTAGGATACAATTCCCAACAACTCCCACTTAGCTAAAACCAATCGGCATAGTATCTAATACCCATCTTCGACTTGTGTTCGTTGAACTCTTTGATGCCGAGGATTTTGGTAAATGGGTCAGCCAGATTTTCTTTTGTATCGATCTTCTGAAGATCAATATCACCTTGTTCGACGATCTCTCGAACCAAGTGGTAGCGACGTAGAATATGCTTGGTCCGCTGATGTGCTTTGGGTTCTCTTGCTTGAGCTATGGCTCCAATATTGTCACAAAATATAGACATTGGACCATCAATGGAGGGTGTCACTCCAAGCTCAGTGATGAACTTTCGCAACCATACATCTTCCTTGGTGGCATCAGATGCTGCGATGTATTCTGCTTCACATGTAGAATCTGCCACTGTATGCTGCTTGAAACTCTTCCAGCAGATGGCCCCACCCTTAATAGTGGAGATATATCCTGACATGCTCTTGCTATCATCTTGATCTAACTGAAAACTTGAATCGGTATATTCCTCAAGTTTTAAGTCAGAATCACCATAGACAAGCCACTGGTCTTTAGTATTTCTCAAATATTTAAGGATGGTTTTTACAACCTTCCAGTGGTTGCTACCTGGATCAGACTGGTATTTGCTCACTACTTCTAGTGAGTATGCCACGTCTGGTCTAGTACATGTCATGGCATACATTATAGATCTCACTGCCGAAGCATATGAAATTCTATCCATACTCTCTCTTTCTTTAGGGGTTGTCGGACAATCCCTTTTAGAGAGGTTAATTCCATGGCCCATCGGAAGATAGCCTTTCTTGGAATTAATCATATTGAACCTCTTCAGTATAGTATCAATGTATGTGGATTGGGATAATCCAAGCAATCTTCTAGATCTATCTCTATAGATATTCATCCCTAGGATGTAAGATGCTTCTTCCAAATCCTTCATGGCAAATTGAGATGATAGCCAAACCTTTATTCCTTGTAATGCAGGAATGTCATTTGTGATTAAAAGAATGTCATCCACATACAAAACAAGAAATATGATAACTGAACCATTTGCCCATTTATAAATACAAGGTTCCTCTTCATTCTTAATGAAGCCATACGATTTGATTAACTTATCAAATCGTATGTTCCAACTCCGTGAAGCTTGCTTTAATCCATAAATGGATTTTTGAAGCTTGCACACCTTAGACTCATCTGCAGATATAAAACCTTCAGGTTGCATCATATACACCTTCTCTTCTAAATCTCCATTTAGAAAAGCGGTCTTTACATCCATTTGCCAGATTGCATAATCTAAGTGCGCTGCTATCGCAAGCATAATCCGAATGAACTTGAGCATTGCCACGGAAGAAAATATCTCATCATAGTCAATACCATAACATTGGCGATATCCCTTGGCAACCAGACGGGCCTTATAGGTTTCTACCTTTTCGTCAGTTGCCCAAGGAGACAACCCAAGAGGGGAGGGGGTGAATTGGGTTTTAATCAAATCTTGACCAATTAAAAGTATAATGAGTAATTAACTAAATCTATTGCAAGCAGAATAGTTAGATTACTAGATGCAGTGAGTGAAGTGAGAGAAAGAGACAATTAGCCAATACAAACACAGTAAAGTTTATAGTGGTTCGGAGCCAACTCTTGCTCCTACGTCCACTCTCCAAGCCGCACTTGGGAGTTCACTATAATCCCTAGGATTTCAGCCGGTTGTTTTACAAGCTCACAACCCAACTTGTTGTTTTCGCGAGATCACAACGAACTCGGTCGGTTTTCACAGGCTCAACGACTAGAACCAACCGATTGTTTTTCCGGGTTCACAATCAAATCCAGTTGGTTTTTTCCGGTTCACCAACTACAACCTTACACCGTTGGTTTTATATTTGGCTCACCAACAAACCTTACAACCCTTGATTCAATCCCCTGATTGAATCAAGTAAGAAAAATAGAGTTTGAGATTTCACAGAGAAAGCTTTTAAACAAGCAGATGTGAAAATAATAAATGCAAAGTAAAGTTAGAAGCCCTCAAACAGATTTCAGATTGGGGGAGTAGGGGCTTCTCGATTTCTGAGTGTCCTCTGAAAGAGCTGAAGATTTGAGGACAGCAGGAGAGCCTTGAATGCGAAGGAAGTACTCCTTGGATTGCCTTAAATGCACTTCTTCCTTCTTTTGCTTGTATTTACTCTTGAGAAGCTCTAGGTAGGTGGAAATGCTTTTTTACTTGAATGGAATAGCTCTCCTGATGTCTGCTACTGTTCACTATGGCTATTTAAAAGGTTTCTTTTGAAAACTAGCCGTTAGGAATAGATTTGAAGCCATTCTGTCCAGTCTGCACATCCTGATAATGTGTCCATTGGGATCGAAGTCGACTCGCTCGATCTGGAGTCAACTCGGCTGTTACTGGAGTCGACTCGCCCTTAATAGGAGACGACTCGCCCACTGTTCAGAATTTGAATTAAAGTGCTTGTCCCGTTCTGGAGTCGACTCCCCAACATCTGGAGATGACTCGGGCACTTAGGAGTCGGCTTGTTCTCAGAGTTCCAGAAACCCATTTATCTGCTTTTCTCTCTCGAGTCGACTCGGATTCTCTTGGAGTCGACTCGACTCTCAGAGTCCGAAAAGCCGATCCTCTGTCTGTTGATCTGAACTGCCTCGGAGTCGACTCGGACCTTGTTGGGGTCGACTCGGCTGACTTGGGAGTCGACTTTGGAGCACTTGGAGTCGACTCGTTCACAGGGTCTCCGAAGTTGGTTCTCTACCTTTCAGACTTGCTTTCCTCTACGAGTCGACTCGGACATAACTGGGAGTCGACTTGCCAAACTTCGGAGTCGACTCGTAACCTTCTAGAGTCGACTCGGTAACAGAGTCTAAAAACCATCGTTTTGTCTTTCTGTCTGTTACTCTTCGGAGTCGACTTGGAACCGTCGGGAGTCGACTCGACAAGCATCGGAGTCGACTCGAAACCTGTTGGAGTCGACACGGTGACAGGGTCTGAAAATCATCTTTCTGTCCTTCTGTCTGTTCTCAGTCGGAGTCGACTCGTAGTGTACCAGAGTCGACTCGAGCTTGTGCCAGAACCTCTGAAACACTTGGAGTCGACTCGTAATCTTCTAGAGTCGACTCGAGCTTCAGACTTTGGTTCAAATTGAGTTCAACACTTAGTCAAATTACTTTGAACCAAAGCTCGAGGCACTTAAATAGAAATTCACATAAATTTGCCTGAAACACTAGATTGAATTCATTAGTACAACATAAAATATACTCAAATGCTTTGAGCTTATCAAAATCTAATAGGGGTATAATCAATCACTCCACAATCTTCTCCTTTTTGATGATGACAAAACATTGAGTATTTGTAAAGTGAATTGCTCATCGAAGAAGTGATTCATAGCGAAGTTTTGAAATGAATTCAAATGTCTAGTCATTTAATTTATCCAAAATTGAAAGGTATGAGTTAGTAAACTCTAAAATTAAAGCTCCCCCTTTCATTTGGAATTATATAAGCCTTCAAAACATTCAAGCAATTGTTTGGCTTATATGTATTTAATGAATTTGCTTTCTTAAAAAATTTCAGATTCCCCCCCTCAACATGTGCATTCAATTTTGTTTGAGTCTTGTTCAAGTTTTCTGAATTTTCTTTTAATATTTTGAAACTTTGAGCTTAAGTTCTTACTTTCAGAGGAAAAATCCGACAATTTGTTCTTGAGTATGATTCAACTAATCTCCGAATATCCCTTGAATAGATTCTGGAGATTACTCCTTGAGGAGCCCCAACAGAGGGATAATGAGCCTCGAGGTATCGAATCCACTAAGAATAAATCACATTTTGCTTTAAGGCTTTTCTTGTTTAGTGATTCCCTTTACATTCAATGTATTATATTTTCTCCCTTTTTTTGTCATCATAGCAAAAAGGTGAAGTATCAAAGAATCAATGTAGAGACACATAACATACAAAGTCATAACACAGAAGGCACAATGCTCAATTTTTCAGAGAATGACTTCAGTTTATTGATCACAAAATTTGAATACATTTTTGAAAGTCCAAAAAGACTTTACATCATAATAAAAAAAACACTAATCTAAGGGCGTCTAGTAGAGGAAGATGATGCGCCCGCGCCCCGCCGATGAGCCTGCATAACCAAGCTTATTCCTTCAGACACATTTTCTAATTGTGCTATGATCTCTGAGGTCGCCGTAGCATGTGTCTGGGTCAGTTGGGTCACACTTTCATTGATTGTGTCAAGTTTGGCTATCAATACATTAGCGAGCCTTTTTGCACCCAGACTTTGCGTGACCAGCTCTGCTCTAATAGAGTCACGCATTTCCCTTGTATCTTCCTTAATGGCAGTAAGACTCAAATACTAACCCTGCACTAAACATCTCAAGCTGGATAGTTCCTCCTTGACTTCTGCTACCATCACCGAGACTGCTACTGTGGAGGGGTGAGGTCAGTGGAAGGTGCACTGGGGGTACCTCGGAGTTCCCTCACTATGTCATCCCTCAACTCTCTGAGCTGCTCAGGACTGATCCTGACCTCCAATGGCTGCTGAGGTGGTGGCACAGTGGAAGGTCCAGCAGAGGTCGAGGGCTCGGCAGTGAATGATGGACCAGCTGTGGATGGGAAGGTGGAAGGATCTGGGAAGTGGTCCTGATCATGGTCAGAAATAGGTGAGTGATGAGTAGTGGGGTCAAATGGTGTGGATGTGGATGACCTCCTAACCCAAACACCCTCTATCCTGTGGAATCCCATCCGGTGGAGAGTCCCCTCACCCATATGATCAGTATGTCGTAGTGAGTGAGAGGGTTTCCCCTCCGGGATAGGGACCTCTAACTCTCTAAAAATGAGTGTGAAGAGCATGCCATAGGGGAGACTCAGCCTAAGTTTGTCTAGGGGTTCACAGATATAGCTGTAGATGAGTTTGGGGAAGTTGATGGGAGTGTCATGCAGGATGTGGAACATCAATCCTAGGTCTCTCTCAGAAATGAAGTCAAACCTACCGATCTTGGGAAAGAGAGTCCGAGAGATGATACTTAGGAGGAGTCGCATTTCAGCTAAAAGCTGATTTGCAAACACCTCCTCTATGGGAGATTGAGGTGGGCTCCCTAAGATGGCCGTAAGGGCCTCAGTCCTATCAGAGGGATGTGTGGGAGCAATCCCCTCTCGGGAGAGATGGAGGACTCGAGCAATGAAATCCTCCGAAATGAAAATAGGGACATTTGCTACAGTCCCTTGGATACCACCGCCACCCCATGTGACGGTCCCGTAAAATTTCCTAACTTACCCTGGGTATGTAGGGAGTTCTAGTGAACAAAAATACTCTAATCCCTGGGCCCTAAGACGATGCCCTAAGGTGAACTCTTCCCGGGAGAGGAAGTCAAAGTTGACCTTCCTCCCGGTGGAGACAACCCTTCCGGCGCACAAGTTCATTCCGCGCCTTGGACCGTCTCTCGGCGCCGCTCGCTGCAAGGGGTCTCTTCCCGCGAAAAACGACAGCTTTCCTAGGCATTTTCGACCTAACACGAGTGAAAACACGGAAAAAAGGGAAGAAACAATGGAGAAAGGATGAAGAAAGAGGTCGGAGACGACTCTAGGGTTTTTGGAACAGTGGCGGCCGAAAAGAAAGTTTGGAAAAAATATTTCGATTAGGGTTTAAAAGACGGATTCCCGACCTCGAGTCGACTCCAGTAATGTGCGAGTCGACTCGCCCACGAGTCGACTCTTAGAATCATTCGAGTCGACTTAAACTCTGGCACATAACCAAAATCTTAGTTAATTCCGTGCCAAAGGAGAGAGATATGGAAATCTTTAGAACTTAAGAAATGATTTGATGACCATAGATAAAAAAATCCTATATCCAACATAAGCTAATCATCAAAATCAATGAATTAGAGGAGAGTATCACAAGAATGGATCAATCACTCCTAACCCTCTTCTAAGTATACAAAATTGATCTTCACTCAAGGATTTTGTGAAGATATCAGCAAGCTGATCATCAGTATAAACAAATTCAAGTATTACATCACCATTTAACACATGATCTCTTATGAAGTGATGTCATATCTCAATATGTTTAGTTCTTGAGTGCTGAATTGGATTTTTAGTTAGATTTATGGCACTTGTATTATCACAATTTATGGAAATCTTATCTTGTTTAATGCCATAATCTTCAAGTTGTTGCTTAATCCACAAAATTTGAGCACAACAACTTTCGGCAGCAACATATTCGGCTTCCGCCATAGATAGTGCAACCGAGTTTTGTTTCTTGCTAAACCATGAGATTAAATTCTCTCCTAAGAACTGACATGACCCGCTGGTGCTTTTTCTATCAAGTTTACAACCAGCGAAGTCAGAATCAGTGTACCCTATTAAGTTTATGCTTGATTCTTTAGAGTACCATAGACATATGGTTTTTGTTTCTATTAGATATTTAAAAATTCTCTTAACTGCAATTAGGTGTGATTTCTTAGGATTAGATTGATATCTAGCACACATGCATACACTAAACATGATATCATGTCTACTTGCTGTAAGATATAATAATGATCCTATCATACCTCTATATAACTTTTGATCTACTGATTTACCTGATTCATCTTTGTCTTGTTTGCATGATGAGCTCATGGGAGTGCCAATTGACTTGTTTCCATCTATATCAAATTTCTTTAGCATTTCCTTGATGTATTTAGCTTGATTGATGAAAATTCCTTCCTTAAATTGTTTGATTTGAAGTCCGAGGAAGTAGTTCAATTCTTCCATCATACTCATCTCGAATTCACTCTGCATTAATTCAGCAAACTCTTTGCAAAGACGATGTTAGTAGCACCGAAAATAATATCATCTACATAAATCTGCACTACTAACATATCTTTGTTTTTCTTTTTCAAAAATAAGGTTGTATCAACATTTCCTCTAGAAAATTCATGGTCTAATAGAAATTTGCTAAGTCTTTCATACCATGCTCTAGGGGCTTGTTTTAGACCGTAAAGTGCTTTATTTAGTTTATAAACATGATTGGGGTATAGATGATTTTCAAAACCAGAAGGTTATTCTACATAAACCTCCTCATTAATATACCTCCTCATTAATATGCCAAGATGCACGATGGGCAGTCTGTCCATGATCATGGTTTGACCATGATAAAGGACTTAGAGAAGCTTGAAAAGCTTGGCATGACCATGCACAAGGAATTGCAAACGGATTTGATCCCGCAATCCCTTCCAGCTTCATATGAATAGTTTATAGTAAACTACCATATGAACAAGGTTGTATGCACTAAAATAGAATTGTTAAATAAATTGGTAACTACCTTAGGGACCTTGAAGAAGTTCAAGGGGCATCGTTTTCGCTGTCAAGTTGGTTTCTACTTTCAAGAGAGAGTCTATTTGGAAGAAGAAGAAGCCTGCGAAAAAGCAGGTATTTTCTTAATAATTGGTCTCAATAAAACTCTATTTAATATATAACATGATGTGTTAATAGCTTCACTCCAAAAATACTTTGGGAGATCACTTTCACATAACATGGTCCTAGCCATTTTCTCTAGGATTCTATTCTTTCTTTCCACCACTCCATTTTGTTGTGGAGTCCTAGGTGCAGAAAAATTATGAGTTATCCCCTTTTTACTACAAAATTTTTCAAATAGATGATTTTCAAATTTCGTTCCATGATCACTCCTAATAGCTATAACTGAAGCATTTCTTGCGTTAGTTACTTCCTTATGAAATTTCTTAAATACTGAAAATGTTTCATCTTTATGAGCTAAAAACATGACCCATGTGTATCTAGAAAAATCATCTACAATGACAAGACCATACTTGTTTCTGTTAGATGTATGCCCTAGAAGCCAATCTGGCTGACACATTATTAATTCTACGGACATAATTTTGTACTTGACTATTTATTATTGAATAAATAAAAGGCATCTTTTCATTCATATTATTTATGTGTCTATGAATCGTCCAAGAAATTAATAAGATGATGATACATATTCTCAAGGGTTGAGAATTTGAGCCATGTATCATTGGTGATTAATTTCTAAATGCTCCTGATCAATGGATTATTACGAGGACGGTGATCGATCCGATCAGTGCACAGATCACTTCCTTCTGGATGGACGAGACTTGAGTCCACAGTGTAGGGACACTGAAGTGATAGTGCAGGTGCTTGTTAGAGAACAAGGGTACTGAGCGTGACCAAGACAAGAAATCACTTGGATGTCTATCCACTCGTCAGTGACTTGCTTGATGTTGCAGTAGTGTGACTGGTCCTTTGACCTGCGGTGCTTCGGCTGCTCACAGTGAGGTTATTGTAGTTTGACTGCACACATACATGGTCTCTAGCCATATGGGTCCATGCAGTGTAGATTGGCTGCAGTAAGTTCACTGTAAGAGTAGGGTATGCACCTATAAGGAATCTGTCGACCTTGATAGAAAAGGAGAGATCCTATGTGATTTATAAGACTGAGTTCGTAAGACCTCGGCCGGGGCGGTATGCACAGTGGAGAAAGAGTTTTCCACTCTCGAACTTAAGTCGAATAAATCTTCACATATGACAGACGATGGGGTTTGACGAGTTGTCCATGACCTCCGTCCTGTAGGGATCCACGATAGTAGGACTGTGTCACATATTGACTGCACCTAGAGGTTCATCATTCCATTCTGCTGGGTAGCCACTACATGCTGCTAGGTGTCACTGGTGGATGGTGAGACTCACAGGGAATATCTCGATGATCGATAAACCCTAATGAGTTGAGTTGGAATTGTTCCAATCCATTGAAAGGAGTTTTCAATGATATTGTGATAGAGATCGCAGTATATCTCACTACCGGACAGAATAGAACCTATGGGGTCACACACATTAGAAGTATTGACTGATCCGATGGTTGAATTGTGATTAGGAATCACAAATAATTTATAATTATCAATTTGATTGCTAATTGGTGTAACCCACTAACAGTTAGTGAGTTGAAGAAGAAATAATTGCGATTGGATTGCAATTTAATTTAATTGGATTTAATTGGACTTGATCATATTATATGCGAGTCCTACTTGAAGTAGGAATCCTAGAGTTCTAATTGGATTAGGACTAAAAATCAAACAAGTCCTAATTAGATTAAGTTGAGTCCTAATTAATTTTAATCTAATTAACATGACTCCTAATTGGATTAGGATTGAAGAGTTCAATTGAGTCATGATTCAATTAAATTCTAATTAGATTGGAATTTTGAATGAAAGATAGATTGGGTTCATCTAATCCTCTTTAGAAAAGGATTGGGTTCCCATCCATGTGGCTACATTCCCCCACTTAATATGATTAAATGGGTGCATGAAATAAGAGGAAAAATAGGGGAGGGGCGTATGCCCCTCCCTTGGCTCTCAGCTGAAAAAAAATAAAAAGGAGGGGAGGGGCGTACGCCCCTCCCTTAACTCTCGGCGTGAGAAAAAAAAAAAAAAGGGGAGGGCCCCTTTCCTAAAAGGAGCTCCACATGGTTTTTTAAAAGGAGACCTAGGGGGTACGCCCTAGGTGATTTTAATCCCCCTCTCCCAGCCGTAAAGGAGCATTAACTCCCTCCTTGTTATTCAGCCGCAAGCAACCTCTCTCTCCCTCCTTGTTTTTCAGCCGCAAGGGAAAATTAAATAAGGGAGTGGTGTTGGCTTCTTTCAATCATCCTTCTTCCACCAAAGAAAAGGGAGGCAGCAAGTGTGCTTCTTTTGATCCTTCTTTCTCCTATTCTTCTTCCTCTGGAGAGAGCAATCAAGGTGTTGTTTGCTGCAAGGAGAAAGAATTTCATCCATCAAAGTTATCTCTGCAAGGGTGCTAGCACCCCGGGGAGATTCGAGCGTTTGATCGGATCACTGCTTCGTGTGGATACCCGTAGAGGCCGGACGTTTGAACGGCTTCAAGCGAACCTTCATCCTAAACCACGAACTTTAGTTTGCGGTGATCATCTACCCGCACAAGGTGAAGATCTGATGTTCCTAAAGTTATTAAAAGATTTTAATCCTTACCTAACTACGAACGGTCTAGAAACGGCGTTCATGCGATGAACGCCGATCCCGCACATGCCCCTTCCGCTGCGTTCTGAATTTTTTTGAAATATCAGCGGCATGGGCGGGTTCCCAACAGTGGTATCAGAGCCTAGGCTTCGTAGTTTAAGGTAAGAATTAACTATAAGTAGGCTTATTAGATCTGAAAATTAAATGATCATGCATGCTGAAAATTTCTGCATGCAGAATTTTTCTAGGGTGCTGATTTTTACATGCTGATTTTTATATGATAAAAGGATGATTCTAATAGCATTGTTAATGTGATTACAAAGTTTAGAATCATGATTAGCATGATCAGCAACCTATGTCATGAGATAATCAATTAATTATCAGATCTGAAAATTATAATTGTTGCATATGGTGATGATCATAGGATTCAAACCCTTTTGGTATCAAATGTAATGACCTGCGATGTGATCTGCGATGTCATGTAATTATTTCAGATGCTTGCATGCATCTTATTTGATGTTTTGAGAGGCCTGCGTGCCTCCTAAAAGGAGATGTAATTTATTTTTATTTTTATTTTACATCTGGTTGTATTTCTGTGATGTGATGTACGTCAACGATCAAGTCGAAGATGATGCATGAGATGATCAGGGGTCTAAGCGGTTGATGGCGATTGGATCAAGAGTTGGTCAAGGATCGAGTCAAGGAGGCTTGGAACCTATTCAAGAGTTGAAGACCAGTTGATCGATTGACGTGCATGTGCTTGTAATACGACCTAACTAGAATCTATGATTATCACCGATTTAAAGTTTAGCTTTAATTATTGCTGCGATTATAAATGCCTGCAATGCGCCGTTTGCATGTGATGTGAATGAGAGTCGGGTAGATAGGTTTACATGTGATGTAGCAAACCCAATTGAGACCTAAATCAAAAACCTCCTCAATCAAGTCGAGAGTGAACCGACATGAGCAAGTCATATTAGATTAATTGATCTAATTGGTGTCTAGGAAAGCATGAAAGGTGGTTACTTAATTAGGACCTTACTCTCTGAGTAAGGGGAGCCTCCCACCTGCTTACCTGGCCAATTGTTCGATTACCTCTTATGAAGGGCTCAAGTTGCAAACACTAAGACCTGATTAACCAATATTAAGTCAATAGGTCTTCCACTGTAGTAGAGCTGCTAAGGTCTTTCTGATGTTGATTTGTCTCGGCTGGACACAGTGGGCAAGTTGCATCAGGGGGCTGGACCTCTCTATAGACATGAGATGTTGTAGGGTAAAGGTGGGGTTGGGCACCAATAACTGTTAGGTGAGGACCCAATGACGACTTTATTCCTACGGTTATACGGTGGGTCTGACTTAACTAAGAAATGGGACCAATAACTGTTAGGTGAGGTTTTCATGGCTTAGAGACCAAGTTGCACTGCAACATGCTTAAGAAGCATTGTACAAGAGTTGTACATTCATCAATCTATGTGTCACCAATAACTGTTAGGTGAGGTGGCATGTAAATCGGTGGAACCGCAGTACCCACTAGAAACCCTAGTCGTGTAGGATTTCCGTTTTCCTACCAGGGGAGTGTGAGGAATTCGAGAAAATAGTGAGAGTTACATTTGTTCTAAAAGACCTTAGAACAGATTAATGATCAAGTACAAAAGTCTAACTAGAATCTTTACTCTCTGCAGATCATAATGTCAGCCTCAAACCCTTTGACCCGAATTCTTGAGACCAACCGATTGACCGGTACCAATTACAGAGACTGGCTTAGGAATCTCAAAATTATTTTGAGCTGTGAGAAAATAGGCTACATACTCGACTCAGATATCCCCACACTACCAGCACGTCCTACTGATGTTCAGCGACAGATGCATCAAAAATGGCTGGATGATGACATTAGAGTCAAGTGCTATATGATGGCATCCATGTCTAATGAACTCCAATGCCAGCATGAGAATCTCAAGACTGCTAGGGACATACTAGCACACCTGCAAGAGTTGTATGGTGAGCAAAGTCGCACAGCTCGTTTTGAAGTGTCCAAGAGGCTCTTCAAGACAAAGATGCGCGAAGGGCAGTCTGTCCATGATCACGGTCTGACCATGATCAAGGACCTTGAGGAGCTTGAGAAGCTCGGGATGAACATGCACAAGGAATTACAAGTGGATTTGATCCTACAGTCACTTCCTGATTCATTTGGTCAGTTTATAGTAAACTACCACATGAATAAGATTGAATGCACTAAGACTGAACTGATCAACATGTTGGTAACTGCTGAGGGAGCCTTGAAAAGTTCAAGGGGCAATGTCCTTGCTGCTGAGTTGACTTCTGGTTCCAAGAGAAAGTCTACTTGGAAGAAAAAGAAGCCTGCCAAGAAGCAGAAGAAAGACAAAAAGCCGAAGAAGGAAGTTCAAAAGAAAAGGGCTAATGACAAAGGAAAATGTTTCCACTACAATGTCGACGGCCACTGGAAGAGAAACTGTCCTTCATACCTCGAGAGCCTGAAGAACAAGAAAGGTGACACACCTTCAGAAGGTATAGACTTGCTCATAATTGAAACTAATCTAATGGTTTCTTCTACTTCTAGTTGGGTTATAGATTCTGGTTCTAGTGCTCATCTATGCACTACCATGCAGGGTCTAAAGGAAAGTAGAAGGCTGGCGGAAGGTGCGGTAACCCTTCGGGTTGGCAACGGGGCAAAAGTTGCTGCTGTGGCTGTGGGCACCTACCATCTGCGACTACCGTCTGGTTTTAGTTTATTACTTAGAGACTGTTATTATGTACCTGTTGCTAGCAGAAATTTGATTTCTGTTTCATGTCTAGCACAGGAAGGTCATGTTTTTACATTTGACAAAGACTGCTGTTCTATTTATTTAAGAAATAAAATAGTCGCACGTGGTTTTATGATTGACAGTCTCTATCATTTACATATGGATGTATCTGTGAATGTTACCGAGCAAGAAGTGAGTGCCAAAGGGTCCAAGAGATCCAGAGATGAGATAAACCAAAGATATTTGTGGCACCTCAGACTTGGCCATATTGGAGAAGATAGGATGAACAAAATGGATAAAGATGGGCTTCTCGGCTCATTGACTTTCGAGTCATATCCAGTTTGCGAGTCATGTCTTCAAGGAAAAATGGCTAAATTGCCCTTTGTAGGACATGGGGAGAGGACCACTGAAATACTTACCCTAGTACATACAGATGTATGTGGCCCATTCGATGTGCTAGCCAGGGGACGTTATTCGTACTTCATTACCTTTACCGATGATTATTCACGGTATGGGTATGTGTATCTTATGAGACACAAGTCTGAATCTTTTGAAAAGTTCAAAGAGTTCAAGAATGAAGTAGAAAAACAAACTGGAAAACCTCTTAAGGCTCTTCGATCAGATCGAGGAGGAGAATACCTTAGTGGGGAATTCCGGGACTATCTCAAGGAAAATGGTATAGTCTCACAGTGGACACCTCCGGGTACACCTCAACTCAACGGGGTGTCAGAAAGGAGGAATCGGACCCTATTGGATATGGTCAAGTCCATGATGAGCTTCACTGATTTACCTATGTTCCTTTGGGGAGATGCCTTATTCACAGCGATTTATTTATTGAATAGAGTTCCCTCTAAATCCGTTCCTACCACACCGTATGAGATATGGCATGGTAAGAAACCAAGTCTTGGTCATCTCAAGATTTGGGGATGTCCGGCCCACGTCAAGAGACTACAGGCGGACAAACTAGAGGCTAGGATCATAAGTGCTCGTTTTATAGGATATCCTAAAGAGTCATTAGGATACAATTTTTACGTCTCAGAGGATCACAATGTGTTTGTGAGCCGTCATGCCATATTCTTGGAAAATCAGTTTATCCTTGATAGAGGCAGTGGGAGGAAAATTGAGCTTGAAGAGAAAGTCTCTGAAAAGCAACGAGTCATGGATCCTATTGAACCCATTCATACAGAACTAGTACACGATGTCCCTCGACCACCTCGTAGATCTAGTAGGGTCTCCCATCCTCCCGATAGATACTTAGGTATACTAGAAGAGGATACCGAGGAAATGTTCCTAGTGGGAGATAGGGATCACATACAGGATCCCAAAACCTACAACGAGGCGATATCTGATATCGATTCCGAGAAATGGCTGGAAGCCATGAAGTCAGAGTTAGACTCCATGCATTCCAACCAAGTCTGGACCTTAGTAGACCCACCAGAAGGTATTGTACCTATTGGATGCAAATGGATCTACAAAAGAAAAATAGGTTCGGATGGAGAGGTAGAGACCTATAAGGCAAGACTTGTGGCGAAAGGATATAGTCAGCGCGAAGGCATTGACTATCAGGAGACCTTTTCACCTGTAGCCCTGCTAAAATCCATCCGAACATTGCTTGCCATTGCAGCATTTCATGATTATGAAATCTGGCAGATGGATGTGAAAACTACATTCCTGAATGGACATCTTGATGAAGATATCTATATGGAACAGCCTTTGGGTTTCACTTCTAGTGATGGAGATCACAAGGTCTGCAAGCTGCAAAGGTCCATCTATGGACTAAAGCAAGCATCTCGGAGTTGGAACACTCGTTTCGATGACGCAATCAAAACGTTTGATTTCATCAAAAACGAAGAGGAACCGTGTGTTTACGAAAAGGTTAGTGGGAGTGCTGTCGTTTTTCTCGTACTGTACGTAGATGACATTCTCCTGATTGGGAATGATATTCCCATGCTAACCTCGGTCAAGGTCTGGTTGTCAAAAGAATTCTCCATGAAAGACCTTGGGGAAGCATCCTATATTCTGGGAATAAAGGTCTATAGAGATAGATCTAAAAGGATGCTTGGCCTTTCACAGAAAATGTACATAGAGGAGGTGCTGAAGAGGTTCAGCATGGAAAACTCCAAGAGGGGTCTCTTACCCCTAAGGCATGGAATTCATCTCTCCAAGAAGATGTGCCCCAACACATCTGAAGAGATTCAACGCATGAGCAAGATACCCTATGCATCGGCAATAGGGAGCCTCATGTATGCTATGCTATGTACACGACCTGATATAGCCCTTGCTGTGAGTGTCACAAGCAGATATCAGTTGAATCCAGGTGAAGAACACTGGACAGCTGTGAAGAATATTCTTAAGTACTTGAGAAGAACTAAAGATTTATTCTTGGTCTTTGGAGGATCATCAGAGTTAAAGGTAGAAGGGTACACAGATTCAGACTTCATGACTGATGTCGATGATAGGAAGTCAACATCTGGATATGTGTTCTTGTGCAATGGTGGTTCGGTGAATTGGAAGAGTTCTAAACAACCGATCATTGCTGATTCTACTATGGAAGCTGAATACATCGCCGCCTCTGAAGCTGCTAAGGAAGGCTTCTGGTTCAAGAAATTCATTGCAGAGTTGGACGTGATGACATCAGATGCCATAACACTCTACTGCGATAATAATGGCGCCATAGCCCTTGCTAAGGAACCAAGGTCTCATCAGAAGTCTAAGCATATAGAGCGGCGCTTCCATCTCATACGCGACTATGTTGAGAAGAAATATATAGAGGTGCAGAGAGTAGACTCCGCGGATAACGTGGCAGACCCGTTCACTAAGCAGCTAAGTCAGCAAAAGACTGAAGCCCACCTTGAGAAGATGGGGCTTAGATATATGACTGATTGGCTTTAGTGCAAGTGGGAGATTGTTAGATGTATGCCCTAGAAGCCAATCTGGCTGACACATTATTAATTCTACGGACATAATTTTGTACTTGACTATTTATTATTGAATAAATAAAAGGCATCTTTTCATTCATATTATTTATGTGTCTATGAATCGTCCAAGAAATTAATAAGATGATGATACATATTCTCAAGGGTTGAGAATTTGAGCCATGTATCATTGGTGATTAATTTCTAAATGCTCCTGATCAATGGATTATCACGAGGACGGTGATCGATCCGATCAGTGCACAGATCACTTCCTTCTGGATGGACGAGACTTGAGTCCACAGTGTAGGGACACTGAAGTGATAGTGCAGGTGCTTGTTAGAGAACAAGGGTACTGAGCGTGACCAAGACAAAAAGTCACTTGGATGTCTATCCACTCGTCAGTGACTTGCTTGATGTTGCAGTAGTGTGACTGGTCCTTTGACTTGCGGTGCTTCGGCTGCTCACAGTGAGGTTATTGTAGTTTGACTGCACACATACATGGTCTCTAGCCATATGGGTCCATGCAGTGTAGATTGGCTGCAGTAAGTTCACTGTAGGAGTAGGGTATGCACCTATAAGGAATCTATCGACCTTGATAGAAAAGGAGAGATCCTATGTGATTTATAAGACTGAGTTCGTAAGACCTCGGCCGGGGCGGTATGCACAGTGGAGAAAGAGTTTTCCACTCTCGAACTTAAGTCGAATAAATCTTCACATATGACAGACGATGGGGTTTGACGAGTTGTCCATGACCTCCGTCCTGTAGGGATCCACGATAGTAGGACTGTATCACATATTGACTGCACCTAGAGGTTCATCATTCCATTCTGCTGGGTAGCCACTACATGCTGCTAGGTGTCACTGGTGGATGGTGAGACTCACAGAGAATATCTCGATGATCGATAAACCCTAATGAGTTGAGTTGGAATTGTTCCAATCCATTGAAAGGAGTTTTCAATGATATTGTGATAGAGATCGCAGTATATCTCACTACCGGACAGAATAGAACCTATGGGGTCACACACATTAGAAGTATTGACTGATCCGATGGTTGAATTGTGATTAGGAATCACAAATAATTTATAATTATCAATTTGATTGCTAATTGGTGTAACCCACTAACAGTTAGTGAGTTGAAGAAGAAATAATTGCGATTGGATTGCAATTTAATTTAATTGGATTTAATTGGACTTGATCATATTATATGCGAGTCCTACTTGAAGTAGGAATCCTAGAGTTCTAATTGGATTAGGACTAAAAATCAAACAAGTCCTAATTAGATTAAGTTGAGTCCTAATTAATTTTAATCTAATTAACATGACTCCTAATTGGATTAGGATTGAAGAGTTCAATTGAGTCATGATTCAATTAAATTCTAATTAGATTGGAATTTTGAATGAAAGATAGATTGGGTTCATCTAATCCTCTTTAGAAAAGAATTGGGTTCCCATCCATGTGGCTACATTCCCCCACTTAATATGATTAAATGGGTGCATGAAATAAGAGGAAAAATAGGGGAGGGGCGTATGCCCCTCCCTTGGCTCTCGGCTGAAAAAAAATAAAAAGGAGGGGAGGGGCGTACGCCCCTCCCTTAACTCTCGGCGTGAGAAAAAAAAAAAAAAAGGGGAGGGCCCCTTTCCTAAAAGGAGCTCCACATGGTTTTTTAAAAGGAGACCTAGGGGGTACGCCCTAGGTGATTTTAATCCCCCTCTCCCAGCCGTAAAGGAGCATTAACTCCCTCCTTGTTATTCAGCCGCAAGCAACCTCTCTCTCCCTCCTTGTTTTTCAGCCGCAAGGGAAAATTAAATAAGGGAGTGGTGTTGGCTTCTTTCAATCATCCTTCTTCCACCAAAGAAAAGGGAGGCAGCAAGTGTGCTTCTTTTGATGCTTCTTTCTCCTATTCTTCTTCCTCTGGAGAGAGCAATCAAGGTGTTGTTTGCTGCAAGGAGAAAGAATTTCATCCATCAAAGTTATCTCTGCAAGGGAGCTAGCACCCCGGGGAGATTCGAGCGTTTGATCGGATCACTGCTTCGTGTGGATACCCGTAGAGGCCGGACGTTTGAACGGCTTCAAGCGAACCTTCATCCTAAACCACGAACTTCAGTTTGCGGTGATCATCTACCCGCACAAGGTGAAGATCTGATGTTCCTAAAGTTATTAAAAGTTTTTAATCCTTACCTAACTACGAACGGTCTAGAAACGGCGTTCATGCGATGAACGCCGATCCCGCACATGCCCCTTCCGCTGCGTTCTGAATTTTTTTGAAATATCAGCGGCATGGGCGGGTTCCCAACAGTTTCCACCAAGACTTGTGGTTCTAGTTGGTCCAAAAAGATCCATATGAAGTAGTTCAAGGGGTCTAGTAGTAGAGACACAATTTATGGATTTAAAGGAACTTCTAGATTGTTTGCCATATTGACATGCTTCACAAATTTTATTTTTCTCAAATTTTAGCTTTGGCAAACCAATCACAGAATCTTTTTTAACTAATTTGGATATTGTATTAATACTTGCATGACCTAATTTATGGTGCCATAACCAACTTGCATCATTGATCTTAGAATCACTAGCTACTAAGCAACGGCTATTGTTGGCAAGATCTTCAAGATCTACTACATAAACATTGCCACGTCTTATCCCTTTAAATACTAAGCTATTGTCAATTGAGTTGGTTATGATGCATAAAGATGGCTTAAACAGAATATCAAAATCTCTATCACATAATTGACTAACGCTAAGTAAGTTATGCTGAAGACCATCTACAAACTGTACATTATCAACGAAGGTTGAAGGGGTGATTTGTATTTTATCTATACCAATGATGTGACCTTGGTTGTTGTCTCCAAAAGTCACCGCACCTCCCTTTTTAGGCTCTAGGGTGAAGAATTGCTCCTTGTCACCCGTCATGTGTCTTGAGCAGCCACTATCCAAGTACCAACAGTGTTTGTTGACCTTGGCTGCAAGACACTCCTACACAAGAAAATCATACAGTTTTAGGTACCTAAGTTTTTTTGGGTCCTTCAAGGTTAGTAATGTTGGTTTCTTTTGGAATCCAAATCTTTTTAATCTTTCTTTTAACTTTAGTTTTTTTGTGGTTACATACATTTGCTATATGTCCTACTTTACTACAACAAAAACAAGTTACATTTTTTGTTTTACTTTCCCCAGCTTTTACAAAAAAGTTTTTAAGAAATTTTTGCTTGTTGTTAGGCTTATACTCTAAACCGGCTTTATTAAATACAGCTCTTTGACTATTAAGAATCATTTCTAGTTTTTCAGAACTAAAGGTAAACTTCTCAACTATAGGTTTATATTTTTCAAGTTCTTTTGTTAAGTTCAGTTTTTCTGTTTTTAGTAAATTTAGATCTTTTGTAAAGTTATCTTTTAGAGTTCGGTTACTGTTTTTAAGTTCTGAAACTTTCTTAGTTAGTCTTTCGTTATCTTTAATTAAAGTATTAGTTTTTTGAGTTAGCAATTGGTTGCTTGTTTTAAGTTCTAAGTTTTTTTTGATGATAGAGTCCTTATCCTTAATTAATTTATCGTACTTATGAGTGTAAGATTGATTAGTTAGCTTCAATTCTTTATTTTTAAGGTTTATTGTCTTATATTCATCTATTAGTTCATTAAAAGCATCATATAATTCATTAAAAGTAAAATCTAAATGTGTTTCAGATATTACCTCATTTTCGTTCGCCATAAAACAGAAGTTGGTCTTTTCTTCTTGTTCATATTCCGATGATGATGATGATTTATCGGTATCAGTCCAGGTGGTGACAAGAGCTTTCTTCTTCTTGTATTTGTTGCTCTTTTTCAGCAAGGGACAGTCAGTTCTGAAATGGCTCGGCTTCTTGCATTTATAACATCCGATTCCCTCTCCTTTCCTTTTCTTACCTTTATCCTTGTTAAAGGAATTCGAGGAAACTCTTTTCCTATGGAGAGGCTTCTTCCTGTTAATGAATCTTCTGAATTTTCTCACAAGAAGGGCTTCTTCATCATCTTCCTCATTGTCTTCTTCTTCTTCACTGCTGCTACTACAAGAGGGATCCTTGTTAGAAGAAGTAGACTTAAGGGCAATTACCTTTTTCTTATGGGAGGACTCTTCTTCACTGTGTTGCTTCATTGTGAGCTCATGTGTCATCAAAGATCCAAGGAGCTCCTCAAGTGGCAGCTTGTTTAAATCTTTAGCTTCTTGGATCGCCGTTACCTTGGCTTCCCATGACCTTGGTAAAGATCGAAGAATTTTCCTGACAAGGTCACTGTTAGTATAACTTTTGCCAAGGCTTTTTAAGCCGTTGACAATATCAGTAAATCTAGTGAACATGCAAGTGATGGTTTCATTAGATTCCATTTTAAACAGTTCATACTTATGAACTAGCATGTTTATTTTAGATTCCTTGACTTGATTCGTGCCCTCGTGGGTCACTTCAAGTCTATCCCATATCTCTTTTGTAGAATTGCAAGTAGAGATTCTATTGAATTCATTATGGTCTAAGGCACAATAAAGTACATTCATTACTTTGGCATTTAGTTGTGCCTTCCTTCTATCACTATCATCCCAATCTTTTTCAAGCTTGGGTATAGTAATGTTATCTACATAGATAGAAGGAATATATGGTCCATTAACTATGATGCTCCAAACATCATAGTCTTGGGCTTGGATAAATATCCTCATTCTAGCCTTCCAATAGGTGTAGTTAGTTCCATTGAAGAATGGAGGTCTATTGGTGGATTGCCCCTCACTAAGAGAAGATCCAAAAGGGGTTGTCATCTTAATCTTTTACTCTTTTAATATAAGAGCACCTGCTCTGATACCACTTGTTGCCCAAGGAGACAACCCAAGTGGGGGGGTGAATTGGGTTTTAATTAAATCTTGACCAATTAAAAGTATAATGAGTAATTAACTAAATCTATTGCAAGCAGAATAGTTAGATTACTAGATGCAGTGAGTGAAGTGAGAGAAAGAGACAATTAGCCAATACAAACACAGTAAAGTTTATAGTGGTTCGGAGCCAACTCTTGCTCCTACGTCCACTCCCCAAGCCGCACTTGGGAGTTCACTATAATCCCTAGGATTACAGCCGGTTGTTTTACAAGCTCACAACCCAACTTGTTGTTTTCGTGAGATCACAACGAACTCGGTCGGTTTTCACAGGCTCACCGACTAGAACCAACCGATTGTTTTTCTGGGTTCACAATCAAACCCAGTTGGTTTTCCCCGGTTCACCAACTACAACCTTACATCGTTGGTTTTATATTTGGCTCACCAACAAACCTTACAACCCTTGATTCAATTCTCTGATTGAATCAAGTAAGAAAAATAGAGTTTGGGATTTCACAGAGAAAGCTTTTAAACAAGCAGTGTTAGAAGTATGCCCTAGAACGCATTATTTTATTCTGGGACATAAATTTGTACTTGACCTAATTATGAATTTATTAAGTTGGGCATTCTTATCATTCATGTTCTTATGTGTCCATGAATTGCCCAAGAAATTAATAAGATGATGACGCATATTCTCAAGAGTTGAAAATTTGAGGCATGTGTCATTGGTGATTAATTCCTGAATTGCTCCTGATCGATGGATCATCACGAGGACGGTGACTGATCCGCTGAGATTAGTGCACATATTGCTTTCTTTGATGAACGAGTCTTGAGTTCACAGTATAGGGACACTGCAGCAATTATGCAAGTGCTTGTTAAAGAACAAGGGTACTGAGCGTGACCAAACAACAAGTCACTTGGATATCTATCCACTCGTCAATGACTTGCTTGATATTGCAGTAGTGTGACTGGTCCTTTGACCTGCGGTGCTTCGGCTATTCACAGTGAGGTTATTGTAGTTTGACTGCACGTATACATGGTCTCTAGCCATATGAGTTCTTGTGGTGTAGATTGGCTACAGTAGGTTCACTGTAGGAGTAGGGTATGCACCTACATGGAATCTATCGATCTTGATAGATAAGAAGTGATTCTATGTGATTTATAAGACTGAGTTCGTAAGACCTCGGCCGGGGCAGTATGTACAGTGGAGAAAGAGTTTTCCACTCTCGAACTTAAGCCGAATAAATCTAGACATATGACAGACGACGGGGTTTGACGAGTTATCTATGACCTCCATTCTGTAGGGATCCATGATAGAAGGACTGTATCATACGATAATATTAGGACCTGCCCATGCCGCAGAAAAATTTTTAAAAATTCAGATGCAGCGGAAGAGGCATGTGCGGGATCAACCGTTCATCGCATGAACGTTGTTCAAAAACCGTTCGTAGTTAGATAAGGATTAAATAGTTTTGAAACATTAGGAAGATCAGATCTTCACCTTTGTGCGGGTAGGTGATCACCGCAACCTGATGATCGTGGTTTTGGAAGAGGGTTCGCTTGAAGCCGCACAAGCGTCCGGCCTCTACGGGTATCCACACGAAGCAAAAATCGATCCAAACGCTTTAATCTCCCCGGGGTGCTAGCTTCCTTGCAGAGATTGGTTTTGATGGCTGATCTCCTTCCTTTTGATCAATCCTTGATTGTGCTTGGGAGGAGGAAGAAGAAGGATGAAACTTGAAGAAGAATCAAAGCACCTTGCAGCCTTTTTCTTCCCCTTGTGTTGGATGAAGGAAGGGAAGAGGATGAGGCCGCCAACACCACCTTGATCTTCCTCCTTGCTTGCGGCTGATCCAAGGGAAAGGGAGAGGGGCTCACGGCTGAAAACAAGAGGGCTTGAATGCCCTAGTGTGCCACCCCTTACCCCCTTTTAAAGAGAGTGGAGCTCCTAACTTTTAGGAGCTCCTTTGACAACCTTCCAAGAGGGGTGCCGGCCCCTCTTGTTGTGCCGCACAAAGCAAGGTAAAAAAGGAGGGGCGTGCGCCCCTCCCTCTTGGCTAACCCTAGTCCTCCTCTAAGGAGGATTAGGTGGTCTTCTTATGGCTAAGTCCTAATCTAATTAGGCTTAGTCCAAGGTTTAACCAAATTGGATCTAATCTAGGTAAGTCCTAATCCAATCAGAACTCAAATTAATTATGACTCAATTGAACTCTTCAATCCTAATCCAATTAGAAGTCTTGTTAATTCATTAGATTAATAATTAATTAGGACTTAGGAAATCCTAATCCAATTAGGACTTATTTAATTTTAGTCCTAATCCAATTAGGACTCTAATTTGAATCCGAAGTCCTATTCTGATTAGGACTCTGGGAATCCTACTCCAAGTAGGAATCCAAATTTAATTCAAAACTCCTAATCTAATTAGGATTGTAGGAATCCTACTCCTAGTAGGAATTCCAGTCCTACTCCAAATAGGACTCCCAGTCCTAATCTAATTAGGACTGCAGGAATCCTACTATAAGTAGGATTTGTATTTAAGTCCAATTAATTAATCCCATTGTTCCTTCTTCAACTGATTATCAATCGAATTGATTACTTGTGATTCCTAATCACTTTTCAACCATCAGATCGGTCAATACTTCTAGTGTGTGTGACCCCATAGGTTCTATTCTGACTGGTAGTGAGATATATTGTGATCTCTATCACAATATCATTGAAAACTCCTTTCAATGGGTTAGAACGATTCCAACTCAACTCATTAGGGTTTATCGATCATCGAGATATTCTCTGTGAGTCTCACCATCCACCAGTGACACCTAGCAGCATGTAGTAGCCATCCAGCAGAATGGAATGATAAACCTCTAGGTGCAGTTATCGTATGATACAGTCCTACTATCGTGGATCCCTACAGGACGGAGGTCATGGGCAACTCGTCAAACCCCATCGTCTGTCATATGTCAAGATTTATTCGACTTAAGCTCGAGAGTGGAAAACTCTTTCTCCACTATACAATCTGCCCCGGCCGAGGTCTTACGAACTCAGTGTTATAAATTACATAGGTGTTGGGAACCCGCCCATGCCGCTGATATTTCAAAAATTTTTCAGATGGCAGCGGAAGAGGCATGCACGGGTTCGACGTTCATCGCATAAACGTTGTTTCGAGACCTTTCGTAATTAGGTAAGAATAAAAACTTTTAAAACTATTAGGAAGATCAAATCTTCACCTTGCGCGGGTAGATGATCACCGCAAATCTGAATTCGTGGTTTTGGAAGAGGGTTCGCTTGAAGCCGTTCAAACGTCCGGCCTCTACGGGTATCCACACGAAGCAGGATCCGATCCAAGCTCTCTATCTCACCGGGGTGCTAGCTCCCTTGCAGAGATAGCTTTGATGGCTGATGTCCTCTCTTTCAATCAACTCTTGATTGCACTTGAGAGGAGGAAGAAGAAGGATGAAGAAGAGGAAGAAGATCAAATCCCTTCGCAGCCTTCTTCTCTTCACACGCGCTGAAGCCAAGGAAGAAGACCAAGAGGAGGGAGACGCCTCCTCTTCTTTTCCCTTTGCTGATGGCGGCTGAACCAAGGAGAGATGGAGAGAGGGTGGCCACGTGATGAAGAGGAGAAAGGTTCATCTAGGGCGCCGGCCCTAGTCCTCCTTTAATAAGGATGAAGGGCTCCTACAAGTTAGGAGCCCTTGACTACTTTCCAAGAGGGGGCGCCGGCCCCCTTCTCTCTTCATGTCGCACCAACTAAGTGAAGAGGGGCTGATGCCCCTCTTACTTGGTTAACCCAATCCTCTTCCAAAGAGGATTAGGTGCCTCTCTCATGGTTTAATCCTAATCTAATTAGGATTAGCCAAATTTGGGTTCAATCTACGCTAGTCCTAATCCAATTAGGACTTGAATGAATCATGACTTAATTGAACTCTTCAATCCTAATCCAATTAGGAGTCATGTTGATTCATTAGATTAATAATTAAATTAGACTTAAGGAGTCCTAATCCAATTAGGATGTATTTAATTTTAGTCCTAATCCAATTAGGACTCTATTTGAATCCGAAGTCCTAATCCAATTAGGATTTCTAGGAATCCTACTCCAAGTAGGAATCCAATTTTAATACAAAATTCCTAATCTCATTAGGATTGTAGGAATCCTATTCCAAGTAGGAATTCCAGTCCTACTCCAACTAGAATTCCCAGTCCTAATCCAATTGTGACTCTAGGAATCCTATTCGAAGTAGGATTTGTGTTTAAGTCCAATTAATTAATTCCCTTTGTTCCTTCTTCAACTTCTTATCAATCAAATTGATTTCTTGTGATTCCTAATCACAATTTCAACCATCGGATCGGTCAATACTTCTAGTGTGTGTGACCCCATAGGTTCTATTCTGACTGGTAGTGAGATATATTGTGATCTCTATCTCAATATCATTGAAAACTCCTTTCAATGGGTTGGAACGATTCCAACTCAACTCATGAGGGTTTATCGATCATCAAGATAATCCCTATGAGTCCCACCATCCACCAGTGACACCTAGCAGCATGTAGTGGCTACCCAGCAGAATGGAATGATGAACCTCTAGGTGCAGTTAACATGTGATACAGTCCTACTATCGTGGATCCCTACAGGACGGAGGTCATGGACAACTCGTCAAACCCCATCGTCTGTCATATGTCAAGATTTATTCGACTTGAGTTCGATAGTGGAAAACTCTTTCTCCACTTTACTGCCCTGGCCAAGGTCTTAGAACTCAGTCTAACAAATCACATAGGATCACTCCTCTTCTATCAAGGTCGATAGATCCCTTATAGGTGCATACCCTACTCCTACAGTGAACCTACTGCAGCCAATCTACACTTCATGGACCCATATGGCTAGAGACCATGTATGTGTGCAGTCAAACTACAATAACCTCACTGTGAGTAGCCGAAGCACCGCAGGTCAAAGGACCAGTCACACTACTGCAACATCAAGCAAGTCACTGACGAGTGGATAGACATCCAAGTGACTTCTTGTCTTGGTCACGCTCAGTACCCTTGTTCTCTAACAAGCACCTGCACTATCACTTCAGTGTCCCTACACTGTGGACTCAAGTCTCATCCATCCAGAAGGAAAGTGATTTGTGCACTGATCGGATCGATCACCGTCCTCGTGATGATCCATTGATCAGGAGCATTTAGAAATTAATCACCAATGATACATGGCTCAAATTCTCAACTCTTGAGAATATGTATCATCATCTTATTAATTTCTTGGATGATTCATAGACACATAAACAATATAAATGAAAAGATGCCTTTTATTTATTCAATAATAAATAGTCAAGTACATAATTGTCCCTAGAATCAACAATGTGTCAGCCAAATTGGCTTCTAGGGCATACATCTAACAATCTCCCACTTGCACTAAAGCCAATTGGTCATATATCTTAGGCCCATCTTCTCAAGGTGGGCTTCAGTCTTTTGCTGACTCAGTTGCTTAGTGAACGGGTCTGCCACGTTATCCGCGGAGTCTACTCTCTGCACCTCTACATCATAGTCGCGTATGAAATGGAAGCGCCGCTCTATGTGCTTGGATTTTTGATGAGACCATGGCTCCATAGCTAGTGCTATGGTGCCAATGTTATCGCAGTAAAGTGTTATGGCATCTAATGACATTACACCTAACTCTGCAATCAACTTTTAATCAGAAGGTTTCCACTGCACCCTTAGATACGGCTTAACATTCAGCTTCTAAGGTAGAATCTATAATGATCGGTTGTTTGGAACTCTTCCAATTTACTGAACCACAATTGCACATATTCTGATGTAGACTTTCTATCATCAATATGTGTGCATCCTTCTACCTTCAACTCTGATCTTCTCCCAAAGACCAAGAACATGTCCTTAGTTCTTCTCAAGTACTTAAGACTGTTCTTTCACAGCTATCCAGTGCTTCTTGCCTGGATCCGACTGATATCTACTTGTGACACTCACAGCAAGAGCTATATCAGGTTGTGTACACAGCATGGCATACATGAGGCTTCCCATTGCCGATGCATAGGGAATCTTGCTCATGTGTTGAATCTCTTCAGCACCTCCTCTATGTACATCTTCTGTGAAAGGCCAAGCATTCTTTTAGATCTATCTCTATAGACCTTTATTTCCAAAATATAGGATGCTTCCCCAAGGTCTTTCATGGAGAATTCTTTTGACAACCAGACCTTGACCGAGGTTAGCATGGGAATATCATTCCCAATCAGGAGAATGTCATCTACGTACAGTACGAGAAAAACGACAGCACTCCCACTAACCTTTTTGTGAACACACGGTTCCTCTTCGTTTTTGATGAAATCAAACGTTTTGATTGCATCATCGAAACGAGTGTTCCAACTCCGAGATGCTTGCTTTAGTCCATAGATGGACCTTTGCAGCTTGCAGACCTTGTGATCTCCATCACTGGAAGTGAAACCCAAAGGCTGTTCCATATAGATATCTTCATCAAGATATCCATTCAGGAAAGCAGTTTTCACATCCATCTGCCAGATTTCATAATCATGAAAAGCTGCAATGGCAAGCAATGTTCGGATGGATTTTAGCATGGCTACAGGTGAAAAGGTCTCCTGATATTCAATGCCTTCGCGCTGACTATACCCTTTCGCCACAAGCCTTGCTTTATAGGTCTCTACCTTTCCATCCGAACCTATCTTCCTTTTGTAGATCCATTTGCATCCAATAGGTACAATACCTTCTGGTGGATCTACTAAGGTCCAGACTTGGTTGGAACGCATGGAGTCTAACTCTGACTTCATAGCTTCCAACCATTTCTCGGAATCGATATCAGATATCGCCTCGTTGTAGTTTTTGGGATCCTGTATGTGATCCCTATCTCCCACTAGGAATATTTCCTCGGTATCCTCTTCTAGTATACCTAAGTATCTATTGGGAGGATGGGAGACCCTACTAGATCTACGAGGTGGTTGAGGGACATCGTGTACTGGCTCTTTATGAATGGGTTCTATAGGATCCATGACTCGTTGCTTTTCAGAGACTTTCTCTTCAAGCTCAATTTTCCTCCCACTGCCTCTATCAAGGATAAACTGATTTTCCAAGAAGATGGCATGACGGCTCACAAACACATTGTGATCCTCTGAGACATAAAAATTGTATCCTAATAACTCTTTAGGATATCCTATAAAACGAGCACTTATGGTCCTAGCCTCTAGTTTGTCCGCCTGTAGTCGCTTGACGTGGGCCGGACATCTCCAAATCTTGAGATGACCCAGACTTGGTTTCTTACCATGCCATATCTCATACGGTGTGGTAGGAATGGATTTAGAGGGAACTCTATTCAATAAATAAATCGCTGTGAGTAAGGCATCTCCCCAAAGGAACGTAGGTAAATCAGTGAAGCTCATCATGGACCTGACCATATCCAATAGGGTCCGATTCCTCCTCTCTGACACTCCGTTGAGTTGAGGTGTACCCGGAGGTGTCCATTGTGAGACTATGCCGTTTTCTTTGAGATAGTCCCGGAATTCCCCACTAAGGTATTCTCCTCCTCGATCTGATCGAAGAGCCTTAAGAGGTTTCCAGTTTGTTTTTCTACTTCATTCTTGAATTCTTTGAACTTTTCAAAAGATTCAGACTTGTGTCTCATAAGATACACATACCCATACCGTGAATAATCATCGGTAAAGGTAATGAAGTAAGAATAACGTCCCCTGGCTAGCACATCGAATGGGCCACATACATCTGTATGTACTAGGGTAAGTATTTCAGTGGTCCTCTCCCCATGTCCTACAAAGGGCAGTCTAGCCATTTTTCCTTGAAGACAGGACTCGCAAACTGGATATGACTCGGAAGTCAATGAGCCTAAAAGCCCATCTTTATCCATTTTGTTCATTCTGTCCTCTCCAATATGGCCAAGCCTGAGGTGCCACAAATATCTTTGGTTTATCTCATCTCTGGATCTTTTGGATCCTTTGGCACTCACATCTTGCTCGGTAACATTCACAGATACATCCATATGTAAATGATAGAGACTGTCAATCATGAAACCACGTGCGACTATTTTATTTCTTAAATAAATAGAACAGCAGTCTTTGTCAAATGTAAAAACATGACCTTCCTGTGCTAGACATGAAACAGAAATCAAATTTCTGCTAGCAACAGGTACATAATAGCGGTCTCTAAGTACTAAACTAAATCCAGACGGTAGTCGCAGATGGTAGGTGCCCACAGCCACAAAAGCAACTTTTGCCCCGTTGCCAACCCGAAGGGTTACCGCACCTTCCGCCAGCCTTCTACTTTCTTTTAGACCCTGCATGGTAGTGCACAGATGAGCACTAGAACCAGAATCTATAACCCAACTAGAAGCAGAAGAAACCGTTAGATTAGTTTCAATAATGAGCAAGTCTATACCTTCTGAAGGTGTGTCACCTTTCTTATTCTTCAGGCTCTCGAGGTATGAAGGACAGTTTCTTTTCCAGTGGCCTTCGACATTGCAGTGGAAACATTTTCCTTTGTCGTTAGCCTTTTTCTTTTGAACTTCCTTCTTTGGCTTCTTGTCTTTCTTCTGCTTCTTAGCAGGCTTCTTTTTCTTCCAAGTAGACTTTCTCTTGGAACCAGAAGTCAACTCAGCAGCAAGGACATTGCCCCTTGAACCTTTCGAGGCTCCCTCAGCAGTTACCAACATGTTGATTAGTTCAGTCTTAGTGCATTCAATCTTATTCATGTGGTAGTTTACTATAAACTGACCAAATGAATCAGAAAGTGACTGTAGGATCAAATCCACTTGCAATTCCTTGTGCATGTCCATACCGAGCTTCTCAAGCTCCTCTAGGTCCTTGATCATGGTCAGACCGTGATCATGGACAGACTGCCCTTCGCGCATCTTCGCTTTGAAAAGCCTCTTGGACACTTCAAAACGAGCTGTGCGACTCTGCTCACCATACAACTCTTGCAGGTGTGCCAGTATGTCCCTAGCAGTCTTTATATTTTCATGCTGGCATTGGAGTTCATTAGACATGGATGCCATCATATAGCATTTTACTCTAATGTCATCATCCAACCACTTTTTATGCATCTCACGCTGAACATCAGTAGGACGTGCTGGTAGTGTGGGGATATCTGAATCCAGTATGTAGCCTATTTTCTCACAGTCCAAAACAATTTTGAGATTTCTAAGCCAGTCCTTGTAATTGGTTCCGGTCAGTCGGTTGGTCTCAAGAATACGGGTCAAAGGGTTTGAAGCCGACATTGTATCTGCAGAGAGTAAAGATTCTAGTTAGACTTTTGTACTTGATCCTAATCTGTCCTAAGGTCTTTTAGAACAAATGTGACTCCCACTATTTTCTCGAATTCCTCACACTCCCCTGGTAGGAAAACGGAAATCCCACACGACTAGGGTTTCTAGTGGGTACTGCGGTCCCACCGATTTACATGCCACCTCACCTAACAGTTATTGGTGACACATAGATGGATGAGTGTACAACTCTTGTACAATGCTTCTCAAGCATGTTGCAGTGTAACTCGGTCTCTAAGCCATGAAGACCTCACCTAACAGTTATTGGTCCCATTTCTTAGTTAAGTCAGACCCACCGTATAACCGTAGGAATAAAGTCGTCATTGGGTCCTCACCTAACAGTTATTGGTGCCCAACCCCACCTTTACCCTACAACATCTCATGTCTATAGAGAGGTCCAGCCCCCCAATGCAACTTGACCACTGTGTCCAGCCGAGACAAGTCAACATCAGAAAGGCCTTAGCAGCTCTACTACAGTGGAAGACCTATTGACTTAATATTGGTTAATCAGGTCTTAGTGTTTGCAACTTGAGCCTTTCATAAGAGGTAATCGAACAATTGGCCAGGTAAGCAGGTGGGAGGCTCCCCTTACTCAGAGAGTAAGGTCCTAATTAAGTAACCACCTTTCATGCTTTCCTAGACACCAATTAGATCAATTAATCTAATATGACTTGCTCATGTCGGTTCACTCTCGACTTGATTGAGGAGGTTTTGATTTAGGTCTCAATTGGGTTTGCTACATCATATGTAAACCTATCTACCCGACTCTCATTCACATCACATGCAAACGGCGCATTGCAGGCAGTTATAATCGCGGTAATAATTAAAGCTAAACTTTAACTAGGTGATGATCATGGATTCTAATTAGGTCGTATTACAAGCACATGCACATCAATCGATCAAGTGGTCTTCAACTCTTGAATTGGTTCCAAGCTTCCTTGATTTGATCCTTGATCAACTCTTGATCCCATCGCCATCAACCGCTTAGATCACCTTTCATCTCATGCCTTTGCTTCAACTTGATCGTTGATGTACATCACATCACAGAAATACAACCAGATGTAAAATAAAAATAAAAATAAATTACATCTCCTTTTAGGAGGCACGCAGGCCTCTCAAAATATCAAATAAGATGCATGCAAGCATCTGAAAAATTACATGACATCGCAGATCACATCGCAGGTCATTACATTTGATACCAAAAGGGTTTGAATCCTATGATCATCACCGTATGCTACAATTATAATTTCAGATCTGAAAACTAACTGATTATATCATGACATAGGTCGCTGATCATGCTAATCATGATTCTAAACTTTGTAATCCCATTAACAATGCAATTAGAATCATCTTTTTATCACATAAAAATCAGCATGTAAAAAATCAGCACCCCTGAAAAATCTGCATGCAGAATTTTTTCAGCATGCATGATCATTCAATTTTCAGATCTAATATGCCTTTAAATATTTAATTCTTACCTTAATCTACGAAGCCTAGGCTCTGATACCACTGTTGGGAACCCGCCCATGCCGCTGATATTTCAAAAATTTTTCAGATGGCAGCGGAAGAGGCATGCACGGGTTCGACGTTCATCGCATGAACGTTGTTTCGAGACCTTTCGTAATTAGGTAAGAATAAAAACTTTTAAAACTATTAGGAAGATCAAATCTTCACCTTGCGCGGGTAGATGATCACCGCAAATCTGAATTCGTGGTTTTGGAAGAGGGTTCGCTTGAAGCCGTTCAAACGTCCGGCCTCTACGGGTATCCACACGAAGCAGGATCCGATCCAAGCTCTCTATCTCACCGGGGTGCTAGCTCCCTTGCAGAGATAGCTTTGATGGCTGATGTCCTCTCTTTCAATCAACTCTTGATTGCACTTGAGAGGAGGAAGAAGAAGGATGAAGAAGAGGAAGAAGATCAAATCCCTTCGCAGCCTTCTTCTCTTCACACGCGCTGAAGCCAAGGAAGAAGACCAAGAGGAGGGAGACGCCTCCTCTTCTTTTCCCTTTGCTGATGGCGGCTGAACCAAGGAGAGATGGAGAGAGGGTGGCCACGTGATGAAGAGGAGAAAGGTTCATCTAGGGCGCCGGCCCTAGTCCTCCTTTAATAAGGATGAAGGGCTCCTACAAGTTAGGAGCCCTTGACTACTTTCCAAGAGGGGGCGCCGGCCCCCTTCTCTCTTCATGTCGCACCAACTAAGTGAAGAGGGGCTGATGCCCCTCTTACTTGGTTAACCCAATCCTCTTCCAAAGAGGATTAGGTGCCTCTCTCATGGTTTAATCCTAATCTAATTAGGATTAGCCAAATTTGGGTTCAATCTACGCTAGTCCTAATCCAATTAGGACTTGAATGAATCATGACTTAATTGAACTCTTCAATCCTAATCCAATTAGGAGTCATGTTGATTCATTAGATTAATAATTAAATTAGACTTAAGGAGTCCTAATCCAATTAGGATGTATTTAATTTTAGTCCTAATCCAATTAGGACTCTATTTGAATCCGAAGTCCTAATCCAATTAGGATTTCTAGGAATCCTACTCCAAGTAGGAATCCAATTTTAATTCAAAATTCCTAATCTCATTAGGATTGTAGGAATCCTATTCCAAGTAGGAATTCCAGTCCTACTCCAACTAGAATTCCCAATCCTAATCCAATTGTGACTCTAGGAATCCTATTCGAAGTAGGATTTGTGTTTAAGTCCAATTAATTAATTCCCTTTGTTCCTTCTTCAACTTCTTATCAATCAAATTGATTTCTTGTGATTCCTAATCACAATTTCAACCATCGGATCGGTCAATACTTCTAGTGTGTGTGACCCCATAGGTTCTATTCTGACTGGTAGTGAGATATATTGTGATCTCTATCTCAATATCATTGAAAACTCCTTTCAATGGGTTGGAACGATTCCAACTCAACTCATGAGGGTTTATCGATCATCAAGATAATCCCTATGAGTCCCACCATCCACCAGTGACACCTAGCAGCATGTAGTGGCTACCCAGCAGAATGGAATGATGAACCTCTAGGTGCAGTTAACATGTGATACAGTCCTACTATCGTGGATCCCTACAGGACGGAGGTCATGGACAACTCGTCAAACCCCATCGTCTGTCATATGTCAAGATTTATTCGACTTGAGTTCGATAGTGGAAAACTCTTTCTCCACTTTACTGCCCTGGCCAAGGTCTTAGAACTCAGTCTAACAAATCACATAGGATCACTCCTCTTCTATCAAGGTCGATAGATCCCTTATAGGTGCATACCCTACTCCTACAGTGAACCTACTGCAGCCAATCTACACTTCATGGACCCATATGGCTAGAGACCATGTATGTGTGCAGTCAAACTACAATAACCTCACTGTGAGTAGCCGAAGCACCGCAGGTCAAAGGACCAGTCACACTACTGCAACATCAAGCAAGTCACTGACGAGTGGATAGACATCCAAGTGACTTCTTGTCTTGGTCACGCTCAGTACCCTTGTTCTCTAACAAGCACCTGCACTATCACTTCAGTGTCCCTATACTGTGGACTCAAGTCTCATCCATCTAGAAGGAAAGTGATCTGTGCACTGATCGGATCGATCACCGTCCTCGTGATGATCCATTGATCAGGAGCATTTAGAAATTAATCACCAATGATACATGGCTCAAATTCTCAACTCTTGAGAATATGTATCATCATCTTATTAATTTCTTGGATGATTCATAGACACATAAACAATATAAATGAAAAGATGCCTTTTATTTATTCAATAATAAATAGTCAAGTACATAATTGTCCCTAGAATCAACAATGTGTCAGCCAAATTGGCTTCTAGGGCATACATCTAACAATAGGATCTCTCCTTATCTATCAAGGTCGATAGATTCCTTATAAGTGCATACCCTACTCCTACAGTGAACCTACTGCAGCCAATCTACACTGCATGGACCCATATGGCTAGAGACCATGTATATGTGCAGTCAAACTACAATAACCTCACTATGAGTAGCGAAGCATCGCAGGTCAAAGGACCAGTCACACTACTGCAACATCAAGCAAGTCACTGACGAGTGGATAGACATCCAAGTGACTTCTTGTCTTGGTCACGCTCAGTACCCTTGTTCTTAACAAGCACCTGCACTATTACTTCAGTGTCGCCACACTGTGTGTGGAGTGATCGATTAAAACCCCGTTTGATTTTGATGAGCTCAAAGCATTTGAGTATATCTTGTGATTACTAATGAATTCAATTGAGTGTTTCAGTGAAAATCCTGTCCAAGTGTCTCTAGACTTGGTTCATAGCATTTTGGATAAGTTAAGAAGTCTGCATGAACCAATGTCTGAGATACGAGTCGACTCCCGAGTTTCACGAGTCGACTCCAAGCGTATCAAGGTCACTGGCACGAGCTCGAGTCGACTCCTGATCAGTACGAGTCGACTCCGACTGAAAACAGACAGAAGGACAGAAGAGCAGTTTTTCAGGTCTGAGATTCGAGTCGACTCCAGTGGAATGCGAGTCGACTCCCAGCGGTACACACAGAAAAAGTCAGAGAGCGTTTTATGGACTCTGAGATTCGAGTCGACTCCAGTGGAACGCGAGTCGACTCCCAGCGGTACACAAAGAAAAAGTCAGAGAGCGTTTTATGAACTCTGAGATTTGAGTCGACTCCCGCAGTACGCGAGTCGACTCCGAGACTGTGCGACCATCGACAGACAGAAGACCATGTTACTGCCTCTGAGATTCGAGTCGACTCCCAGACAGCTCGAGTCGACTCCAAGACAAGCTTCACGTCAAAAGGCAGAAGACCAATTTTCGGAAACTGAGAGCCGAGTCGACTCCAAGGAAGTTCGAGTCGACTCCAAGACTGGATGAGCCAAAAGACAGAGAATCGGGAGTTCGGGCTCTGAGATTCGAGTCGACTCCCAGGACAGTCGAGTCGACTCGAGTGGACAAAATTCAAATTTGGATCCACGGACTACAGAGGATGAGCCGACTCCAAAATTGCCAGGTCAGCGCCAGAAGTTGGCGAGTCGACTCCGGGTCAAGACGAGTCGACTCCCAGTCAAGACGGCAACTTTAATTCAAACTGGGAACAGTTGCCGAGTCGACTCCGGAAAAGCTCGAGTCGACTCCTGCTACAGCCGAGTCGACTCCTGATCGCGCGAGTCGACTCCAACCCACCAACGGTCACATTGTCAGGCTGCGCAGAGTGTGCAGAACGGCCAGAAAAAGGAGAGTAACGGCTAGTTTCCGTGGGGGTTGACTTAAATAGCCACAGAAGACTGTAGCAAGGTAGAGAACACATATTCCACTCCTAGCATTCAAGTCTTCAAGCTCTCTAAGTGCTCTTCAACGAGAAAAAGGAGAAGATCTGCATTTACTGCTCCACCAACATCTTCCCAGCATTCAAAGCTTCCTCCTCCTGCTTTCAAGTCGATCACTCTTTCAAGAGGAGACCGGAGTTCCAGAAGCCACACCTCTTCACCATCTTAAAAGCGTTTGAGGGCTTCTAACTCCTTTACGATTATATTGTTTTAAATCTGCTTTTTGAGAAGCTATTTTCTGTTTTCTTCTATCTCGTGTATTTACATGATTCAATCGGGGGATTGAATCAAGGGGATTAAGGTTGGTTGGTGAGCCGGTTTAAAACCAACGAGTGTAAGGGTTTGATTGTGAGCCCGGGAAAACAATCGGGGTTGGTTCTAGTCGGTGAGCCTGGGAAAATCGACCGAGTTCGTTGTGAGCTCGTAAAACAACAAGTTCGGTTGTGAGCTTGCAAAACAACCGGCTGTAATCCAAGGGGGTTATAGTGAAATTCCCAAGTGAGACTTGGGGAGTGGACGTAGGAGCAAGGGTTAGCTCCGAACCACTATAAAACTTTGTGTTTGTAGTGCGTTGTCTCTCATCTTCTTCCCCACACATTACTCACAGCACTTAGCTTTAATTAAATAACTGGCTATAGTATTTCGTTAATCATCCACAAAGTTTTAATTAGCTAAGTTAATTTAAAAAACCAATTCACCCCCCCCTCTTGGGTTGTCTATCTGGGCAACAAGTGGTATCAGAGCCAAAAACTCTTCCATTCAAGAGTTAAAAGATCAAAATGACAACCCCATTTGGATCTTCTCACATTGAGGGTCAGTCCACCCAAAGACCTCCTTTCTTCAATGGATTCGACTACTCATACTGGAAGGCTAGGATGAGAATATTCATCCAAGCCCAAGACTATGAGATGTGGACCATTGTAGTGAATGGCCCATACATCCCATCCACATATGTAGAGGGTGTTAAGGTACCCAAACTAGAAACGGATTGGGATGAACATGACATGAGGAAGGCACAACTAAACTCTAAAGCAATGAATGTGTTTTATTGTGCCTTAGACCGTAATGAATTCAATAGAGTTTCAACTTGTAATTCTGCAAAAGAAATTTGGGACAGACTTGAAGTGACCCATGAGGGCACGAATCAAGTCAAGGAATCCAAAATAAACATCTTGGTTCATAAATATGAACTATTTAAAATGGATTCAAATGAAACAATCACAAGCATGTTCACTAGGTTTACTGATATTGTCAATGGCCTAAAAAGCCTTGGCAAGAACTATACTAACAGTGAACTTGTCAGAAAAATCCTTCGGTGTCTACCAAGGTTGTGGGAAGCCAAGGTGACGGCGATCCAAGAAGCTAAAGACTTGAACAAGCTTCAACTTGAAGAGCTCCTTGGATCCCTGATGACGCATGAGCTTACCATGAAACAACACAACGAGGAAGAGTCCTCCCATAAGAAAAAGGTAATAGCTTTAAAATCTACTTCTTCTAACAAGGACCTGTCTTGCAGCAGCAGCAGTGAAGAGGAAGAAGATGAGGAAGATGGTGGTGAGGCTCTTCTTGTGCGCAAGTTCAAGAAATTCATCAACCACAAGAAGTCCTATCATCAAAGGAGAGGCCCCTCAAACTCCTACCGCAAGGACAAAGGTAAGGAAAGAGAAAATGAGGGGATTTGGTGCTATGAGTGCAAAAAGCCGGGACACATCAGAGCTGAGTGTCCCTTACTAAAGAAGGGCAGCAAGTACAAGAAGAAGAAGAAAGCCCTTGTCACCACCCTATCGGACTCCGACGCATCATCTTCATCATCGGATGAAGAACAAGAAGAGAAGGCCAATTTCTGCTTCATGGCCAACGAAAACGAGGTAACTTCCGATACGCATTTTGATTTTATATTTGATGAACTTTATGATGCATTTAATGAATTAATGATTGAATATAAGAATATAAATGTTAAAAACAGAGAACTAAAAGTAACTAACCAAACTTACATTCATAAACATGATTCATTAATTAAGGATAAAGATAATCTTACCAAAGAAAATCTAGAACTTAAGACAAGCAATCAACTCTTAATTAAGAAGACTAACAACTTAACAAAAGATAATGAAAAACTAACTAAGGAACTTTCAGAACTTAAAAACCATAAACAAATCTTAAACAAGGATCTCACAAAAGAACTAAATGATTTAAAAGCAGAAAATCAAACATTAACTAAAGAACTTGGAAAATACAAACCTTTAGTTGAAAAGTTTACGTATAGTTCTGAAAAGTTAAATATGATACTAAATAGTCAATGAGCAGTATTTAATAAAGCGGGTTTAGGGTATAAACCAAGAAATAAACAAAAACTTTTTAGTAACTTCTTTGTTAAAGCTGGAGAAACTAAAACTAAGAAAATAACCTGCTTTTGTTGTGGAACTATAGGACATAAGGCAAATGCATGTGACTATAGGAAAAGTAAAACAAAAAGAAAAATTAAAAGGGTATGGGTTCCAAAAGGAACCAACTTGACTAACCATGAAGGACCCAAGAAAACTTGGGTACCTAAGATGACATGATTTGCTTGTGTAGGAGTGTCTTGCAGCCAAGGTCAACAAAAACTGCTGGTATTTGGATAGTGGCTGTTCAAGGCACATGACGGGTGATAAAGATCAATTTTTCACCCTTGAAGCTAAGAAGGGAGGTGCTGTGACTTTTGGAGACAACAACCAAAGTCACATCATTGGTATTGGTAAAGTTCAAATCACCCCTTCTACCTTTATAGATAATGTTAGATATGTTGATGGTCTTAAGCATAACTTGTTAAGCATTAGTCAATTATGTGATAAAGGATATGATGTTATGTTTAAACCATCACTATGTATTATAACAAATCCTAATGATAATAGTTTAGTTTTTAAAGGGATGAGACGTGGAAATGTATATGTGGTAGATCTAGAAGACCTTACAAAACATAACCAATGTTTAGTTGTTAATGAAACTAAAGAAAATGATGCTAGTTGGTTATGGCACCGTAAGTTAGGTCATGCAAGCATGGACACAATAACTAAACTAGTTAAAAGAGACTCCGTGATAGGTTTGCCAAAATTAAAATTTGAAAAGAACAAAATATGTGAAGCATGTCAATTTGGCAAACAATCTAGAAACTCTTTTAAATCCATAAAATGTGTCTCTACTTCTAGGCCTCTAGAATTACTACACATGGACCTATTTGGTCCAACTAGAACAACAAGCCTAGGTGGAAATAAATATGGTCTAGTTATAGTAGATGATTACTCTAGGTACACATGGGTCATGGTTCTAGCGCATAAGGATCAAGCATTTTCTATGTTTAAGAAGTTCCATAAGGAAGTAACAAATGCTAGAGAGTCCTCAGTTATAGCTATTAGAAGTGACCATGGTACCGAATTCGAAAATCAATTATTTGATGAATTTTGTAGTAAAAAGGGGATAACCCATAATTTCTCAGCACCAAGGACACCACAACAAAATGGAGTTGTGGAAAGAAAAAATAGAACCCTAGAGGAAATGGCTAGAACGATGTTATGTGAAAGTAACCTCCCTAAGTACTTTTGGGGAGAAGCCATTAATACTTCTTGCCATGTATTAAATAGAGTTCTATTAAGACCCATCATAAAGAAAACACCATATGAACTGTGGAAAAACAGAAAACCAAAGGTTAACTATTTTCATGTTTTCGGATGTAGGTGTTTTGTACATAATAATGGGAAAGATAATCTAGGAAAATTTGATCCAAAATCTGATGAAGGAATATTCCTAGGTTATTCTACAACTAGTAAAGCCTATAGAATCTTTAATAAAAGAACCCTAGTTATAGAAGAATCTATACATGTTGTTTTTGATGACTCTAGTGACATCTCATCTAGTAAGAAGGTTAATTTTGATGATGATATTGAAATACTTGAAGAAAAGATTGATGAGATGGGATTACAAGATGATAATCAAAAGTTGATTGAAGGAGAATCATCAAACCAAGAGCCTATAGTGGATCATGGGCTAACTAAAGCTTGGAGGTATGCTCATGGGCATCCTAAGGAACTAATTCTAGATGATCCATCCCAACCCGTTAGGACTAGAGCATCCCTTAGAAATTTGAATAACCATCTAGCTTTTGTTTCACACTTTGAGCCCAAACATATAGAAGAAGCCGAAAATGATGTAAATTGGATAAATGCAATGCAAGAAGAACTAAACCAATTTACTAGAAATAAAGTGTGGGATCTAGTAGAGAGACCTTCTGAATATCCAATTATAGGTACAAAATGGATATATAAAAATAAGCTAGATGAAAATGGAATTGTTATAAGGAATAAGGCTAGACTAGTAGCAAAGGGTTATAATCAAGAAGAAGGTATAGACTTTGATGAAACCTTTGCTCCCGTAGCTAGACTTGAGGCTATTAGACTATTATTAGCATATGCATGCTCTAAGGACTTCAAGCTATATCAAATGGATGTAAAAAGTGCTTTTCTAAATGGGTTTATTAATGAGGAGGTATATGTGGAACAACCTCCTGGTTTTGAAAATCATCAATACCCCAATCATGTGTATAAACTGAACAAAGCACTTTATGGTCTAAAACAAGCACCTAGAGCATGGTATGAGAGACTTAGTAAATTCCTATTAGAACATGAATTCTCTAGGAGAAATGTAGATACAACATTATTTCTGAAAAAAGAAAAATAAGGATATGTTATTAGTACAGATTTATGTTGATGATATCATTTTCGGTGCTACTAACAATCGCCTCTGCGAGGAATTTGCTGATTTGATGCAGAGTGAGTTTGAGATGAGCATGATGGGAGAGCTGAACTACTTCCTCGGGCTTCAAATCAAACAATCTGAAGGAGGCATCTTCATCAATCAAGCCAAATATATCAAGGAGATGCTCAAGAAGTTCGATATGGAGGGAAACAAGTCAATCAGCACCCCCATGAGCTCATCATGTAAGTTAGACCAAGATGAATCAGGTAAATCTGTAGATCAAAAACTTTATAGAGGTATGATAGGTTCTTTACTGTATCTTACTGCAAGTAGGCCTGATATTATGTTTAGTGTGTGCATGTGTGCTAGATATCAGGCTAATCCTAAAGAATCACACCTAGCTGCAGTTAAGAGAATCTTTAAATACTTAATAGGAACTAAGAACATAGGGCTGTGGTACTCTAAAGAATCTAGTCTAAACTTAATAGGGTACACAGATTCAAACTTCGCTGGATGTAAGCTTGATAGAAAAAGTACCAGCGGGTCTTGTCAATTTCTAGGAGAAAACCTAATCTTATGGTTTAGCAAGAAACAAAACTCGGTTGCATTATCCACTGCAGAAGCTGAATATGTTGCAGCCGGGAGTTGTTGTGCTCAAATCTTGTGGATTAAACAACAATTAGAAGATTATGGCATTAAACAAGATAAAATCCCCATTAATTGTGATAATACAAGTGCCATAAACCTAACTAAAAATCCAATTCAACACTCAAGAACTAAACACATTGAGATAAGACATCACTTCATAAGAGATCATGTATTGAATGGTGATGTGACTCTCCAATTTGTTTGTACTGATAATCAATTAGCAGATATTTTCACAAAACCCCTAAGTGAAGAGAGGTTCAGTGTACTTAGGAGGGGATTAGGAGTGATTGACCCATCCTAGTGGGAGTTTCCACTAGATTAATTGATTTTGATGGTTAAAATGAGGTTAAAATAGAGTTTCTATTCAATGATCATCAAATCAGATCCCAACTAGGTGATTTTCCCTCATTTGGCACGGTTATAGCATGATTTTTAAGTGCGTGCCAAGGTTAGAGACGACTCGAGTAAGTTTCAGAGCCGGCTCCTAAGGGGGAGTCGACTCGCGCATTTGGGGGAGTCGACTCGCAAAGTTGGCAGCTGAGGGGGAGTCGACTCGCACATTGTCGGGAGTCGACTCGAAGTCTACAGGCGCATAAGGAGAGTCGACTCGTGCATTTTTTGGAGTCGACTCGAGGTCGAGTCGACTCGCGACTCAAGGGAGTCGACTCGCAGTCGGGATCCGACTTTTTAACCCTAGGTTTGTCATTTCGCAAACACTTTTTCTCAAGCCGCCACTGTTCACAAAGCCCTAGAGCCGACTCCTAGGTCATCCTCGATCGTCTCCAAGCCCTTTTCCCGTCGATTCTTCGCCGGACATTGAGTTTCCGTCCGTTCCTAGGTCTTTTCAGGTCAGTCCCGAGCTTCCTCTATCGATCCTTCTTCGTTCTCTAGGTTTTCATCTCGTTTAGGTCAAGATGCCTCGCAAGGGAGTTGTTAGAAAGAGGTCCCGTCCCGTGGCCGGTCCCGAGCGGCGCTCCAAGGCGCGGCACGATCCCGCGAGGCAACCTCCTCCGGATCGTTCCCCGCCTAGGGTGGTTCATGTTAGGCCGTTGGCCGGGAAGGCCGTCACCTCCGGGAGGTATGTCACTTTCGACTATCTCTCTCGAGAAGGATTCACCATAGGCGATAGGCTTAGAGCCCAGGGTCTAGAGTACTTCCTCACCTTGGACCTTCCCACCTATCCTGGCCTAGTTCAAGAGTTCTACAGTACCGTCCATCGGGGAGATGGAGGTATTGAGGGCACAGTATTAGGTGACCCATTGCGTGTCACAGAGGACCTCATTGCCCATATCCTCCACCTTCCATTAGTAGGGGTGGCTCCTGCACATCCTGAGGATAGATTTGAGGCCCTTACGATCGTCTTAGGGCATCCACCTCAGTCTCCCCTAGATGAGGTATCTGCTAGCTCACTTCCTATTGAAGTGAGAATCCTTTTGAGCATTTTGTCCAGGTCCATCTTCCCTAAGATAGGGAGATTTGATTTTGTGAATGAGAGGGACCTAGCTATTATGTCTTACATTCTTCAGGACACCCCGGTCAACTTCCCCAAGCTCATTTATAGGTATATGTGTGAGCCCCTGGATAGACCTAGGCTCTCCCTCCCATACGGAATGTTATTCACTCTTCTCTTTAGGCAGTACGAAATTTCCATTCCTGAGAAGGAACCCTCTCGTACCTTGCGATGGACTGATCGCTTGGGTACGGGGACCATGCACAGGATGGGATTTCGGAAGAGAGAAGGGATCTGGGTTAGGAAGTCCACTCTCACCGCTCAGACCACCAGACCATCACCCAGTCCTGAGCCAGATTCTGACTACCCAGAGTCCCCAGACCATCCAGACCTTCCATCCACTCCTCCTGCTCCTACCACCTCTGCCGGACCTTCCTCCTCAGCTCCACCATCTATGGAGGTCCGTATTGATCCAGAGCAGCTCCGGGAGCTGCGGCAAGAGATCGTCCGAGATTTGAGGGACGAGCTGCTCCGGGAGCTCCGAGGTTCCGTGCCAGCTCCCACTCCTGCACCCACTCCATCCTCAGCACTGGTCCCATCCTTGACAGCCGTGACAGACATGACGGCTGAGGTGCGGCAGGAGATCTACAACATTAGGACCCTGGTGCAGGCCCAGTTCCACAGCATGAGCGAGGTCACGAGCACCACGAGGAGGATGCGGGATGACATCCGCCGTGACATGCACACCACCACCGAGGGGGCCGAGCGCTTGTCGAATGTGCTCATCGACAAGCTGGACGCACTTCAGACCTCGGTGACTGGGCTTCAGACGTCGGTGACTGAGCTCTCCACTACACATAGCAGAGCCACCACGTCTATTATCACGCAGCTGGGCCATGTTACAGAGGCAGTCGCCCTCCTCATGGAGCAGAGCCGATTGAGAGGAGGAGTCACATCCTCGAGAGGAGGAGCTACATCCTCCAGAGGAGGAGATGTATCCTCGAGAGGGGGAGCTACATCCTCCAGAGGAGGAGATGTATCCTCGAGAGGGGGAGCTACATCCTCCAGAGGAGGAGATGTATCCTCGAGAGGGGGAGGCACATCCTCGAGGAGGTCATAGATGATTTTGAGTTGTGTTTTGTCTTCTTTTGTATTGTTCTTGCTTTACCTATTGTATGCTCAAATGTATTCACCTTCATATCAATACAATGAGTAGACATCTTATCTTCATTTCTGTGCCATTTGTGCCATTGATTGTGTGTGATTACCTCCTTTTTGGTATGATGACAAAAAGGGGGAGAAATGTGTAAAATATGTAAAAGGGGAAAAATATTAAAAAATATGTAAAAGAAATCAATGGAAATAAATAAAACGATAAACTCTTAAAAACACACATAAATTTGTTCTAAGTGGATTCGGTACCTCGAGGCTCATTATCTCTCTTTTGGGGCTCCTAATGGAGTAATCTCCAGAATCTATTCAAGGGATATTCGGAGATTAGCTGAATCCTACTCAAGAACAAATTGACAGATTTTTCCTCTAAAAACAAAAATTTTAGTTCAAAAATTTCAAAGCATTAAAAGAAAATTCAGAAAATCAAAACATAGTTGAATGCATATGTTGAGGGGGAGAATCTGAATTTTAATCAAGCTAAATCATTAATGTCATATAAGCCAAACAATTGATTGCAGAATATGAAGGCTTATATAATTCCAAATGAAAGGAGGAACTTTAACTCCGAAATTTAATGTTTCACTCCTTTCAAACTTGGATAAATTAAATTATCAAGACATTTGAATTCATTTATGGAGTTTATTTCATTATTTACTGAGCAACTCATTTTACATATACTCAAAGTTTTGTCATCATCAAAAAGGGGGAGATTGTGGAGTGATCGATTAAAACCCCGTTTGATTTTGATGAGCTCAAAGCATTTGAGTATATCTTGTGATTACTAATGAATTCAATTGAGTGTTTCAGTGAAAATCCTGTCCAAGTGTCTCTAGACTTGGTTCATAGCATTTTGGATAAGTTAAGAAGTCTGCATGAACCAATGTCTGAGATACGAGTCGACTCCCGAGTTTCACGAGTCGACTCCAAGCGTATCAAGGTCACTGGCACGAGCTCGAGTCGACTCCTGATCAGTACGAGTCGACTCCGACTGAAAACAGACAGAAGGACAGAAGAGCAGTTTTTCAGGTCTGAGATTTGAGTCGACTCCAGTGGAATGCGAGTCGACTCCCAGCGGTACACACAGAAAAAGTCAGAGAGCGTTTTATGGACTCTGAGATTCGAGTCGACTCCAGTGGAACGCGAGTCGACTCCCAGCGGTACACAAAGAAAAAGTCAGAGAGCGTTTTATGAACTCTGAGATTCGAGTCGACTCCCGCAGTACGCGAGTCGACTCCGAGACTGTGCGACCATCGACAGACAGAAGACCATGTTACTGCCTCTGAGATTCGAGTTGACTCCCAGACAGCTCGAGTCGACTCCAAGACAAGCTTCACGTCAAAAGGCAGAAGACCAACTTTCGGAAACTGAGAGCCGAGTCGACTCCAAGGAAGTTCGAGTCGACTCCAAGACTGGATGAGCCAAAAGACAGAGAATCGGGAGTTCGGGCTCTGAGATTCGAGTCGACTCCCAGGACAGTCGAATCGACTCGAGTGGACAAAATTCAAATTTGGATCCACGGACTACAGAGGATGAGCCGACTCCAAAATTGCCAGGTCAGCACCAGAAGTTGGCGAGTCGACTCCGGGTCAAGACGAGTCGACTCCCAGTCAAGACGGCAACTTTAATTCAAACTGGGAACAGTTGCCGAGTCGACTCCGGAAAAGCTCGAGTCGACTCCTGCTACAGTCGAGTCGACTCCTGATCGCGCGAGTCGACTCCAACCCACCAACGGTCACATTGTCAGGCTGCGCAGAGTGTGCAGAACGGCCAGAAAAAGGAGAGTAACGGCTAGTTTCCGTGGGGGTTGACTTAAATAGCCACAGAAGATTGTAGCAAGGTAGAGAACACATATTCCACTCCTAGCATTCAAGTCTTCAAGCTCTCTAAGTGCTCTTCAACGAGAAAAAGGGGAAGATCTGCATTTACTGCTCCACCAACATCTTCCCAGCATTCAAAGCTTCCTCCTCCTGCTTTCAAGTCGATCACTCTTTCAAGAGGAGACCGGAGTTCCAGAAGCCACACCTCTTCACCATCTTAAAAGCGTTTGAGGGCTTCTAACTCCTTTACGATTATATTATTTTAAATCTGCTTTTTGAGAAGCTATTTTCTGTTTTCTTCTATCTCGTGTATTTACTTGATTCAATCGGGGGATTGAATCAAGGGGATTAAGGTTGGTTGGTGAGCCGGTTTAAAACCAACGAGTGTAAGGGTTTGATTGTGAGCCCGGGAAAACAATCGGGGTTGGTTCTAGTCGGTGAGCCTGGAAAAACCGACCGAGTTCGTTGTGAGCTCGTAAAACAACAAGTTCGGTTGTGAGCTTGCAAAACAACCGGCTGTAATCCAAGGGGGTTATAGTGAAATTCCCAAGTGAGACTTGGGGAGTGGACGTAGGAGCAAGGGTTAGCTCCGAACCACTATAAAACTTTGTGTTTGTAGTGCATTGTCTCTCATCTTCTTCCCCACACATTACTCACAGCACTTAGCTTTAATTAAATAACTGGCTATAGTATTTCGTTAATCATCCACAAAGTTTTAATTAGCTAAGTTAATTTAAAAAACCAATTCACCCCCCCCTCTTGGGTTGTCTATCTGGGCAACACTGTGGACTCGAGTCTCGTCTATCCATGAGGAAAGCAATGTGACGCTGTGGGGTAATCTCCAACTCAACTGGCAAAATGGCTTCTGTTCTGAACAAAGGGTGCACTGATCGAATCGATCACCATCCTCGTGATGATCCATTGATCAGGAGCATTCAGAAATTAATTACCAATGATGCATGGCTCAAATTCTTAACTCTTAAGAATATGCATCATCATCTTATTAATTCTTGGACGATTCATAGACACATAAACAATATGAATAAAAAGATGCCTTTTATTTATTCAATAATAAATAGTCAAGTATAAAATTATGTTTCTAGAATTAACAATGTGTCAGCCAGATTGGCTTCTAGGGCATACATCTAACAATCTCCCACTTGCACTAAAGCCAATTGGTCATATATCTTAGGCCCATCTTCTCAAGATGGGCTTCAGTCTTTTGCTGACTCAGCTACTTAGTGAATGGGTCTGCCACATTGTCCGCGGAGTCTACTCTCTGCACCTCGACATACTTCTTTTCAACATAGTCGCGTATGAGGTGGAAGCGCCGCTCTATGTGCTTGGACTTCTGATGAGACCTTGGCTCCTTAGCAAGAGCTATGGCGTCATTATTATCGCAGTAGAGTGTTATGGCATCTGATGTCATCACGTCCAACTCTGCAATGAATTTCTTGAACCAGAAGCCTTCTTTAGTAGCTTTAGAGGTGGCGATGTATTCAGCTTCCATAGTAGAATCAGCAATGATCGGTTGTTTAGAACTTTTTCAATTCACCGTACCACCATTGCACAAGAACACATATCCAGATGTTGACTTCCTATCATCGACATCAGTCATGAAGTCTAAATCTGTGTACCCTTCTACCTTTAACTCTGATGATCCTCCAAAGACCAAGAATAAATCTTTAGTTCTTCTCAAGTACTTAAGAATATTCTTCACAGCTGTCTAGTGTTCTTCACCTGGATTCGACTGATATCTGCTTGTGACACTCACAGCAAGGGCTCCCTATGGCTGATGCATAGGGGATCTTGCTCATGCATTGAATCTCTTCAGATGTGTTGGGGCACATTTTCTTGGAGAGATGAATTCCATGCCTTAGGGGTAAGAGACCCCTTTTAGAGTTTTCCATGCTGAACCTTTTCAGCACTTCCACTATGTACATCTTCTGTGATAGGCCAAGCATCCTTTTAGATCTATCTCTATAGACCTTTATTCCCAAAATATAGGATGCTTCCCCAAGGTCATTCATGGAGAACTCTTTTGACAACCAGACCTTGACGGAGGTTAGTTTGGGAATATCATTCCCTATCAGGAGGATGTCGTCCACGTACAGTACGAGAAATACGACAGCACTCCCACTAACCTTTTTGTAAACACATGGTTCTTCTTCGTTTTTGATGAAATCAAACATTTTGATTGCGTCATCAAAACGAGTGTTCCAACTCCGAGATGCTTGCTTTAGTCCATAGATGGACCTTTGCAGCTTGCAGACCTTGTGATCTCCATCACTGGAAGTGAAACCCAAAGGCTGTTCCATATAGATATCTTCATCAAGATATCCATTCAGGAAAACAGTTTTCACATCCATCTGCCAGATTTCATAATCATGAAATGCTGCAATGGCAAGCAATGTTCGGATGGATTTTAGCATGGCTACAGGTAAAAAGGTCTCCTGATAGTCAGTGCCTTCGCGTTGACTATACCCTTTTGCCACTAGCCTTGCTTTATAGGTCTCTACCTTTCCATCCGAACCTATCTTCTTTTTGTAGATCCATTTGCATCCAATAGGTACAATACCTTCTGGTGGATCTACTAAGGTCCAGACTTGGTTGGAATGCATGGAGTCTAACTCTGACTTCATAGCTTCCAACCATTTCTCAGAATCGATATCAGATATCGCCTCATCGTAGGTTTTGGGATCCTGTATGTGATCCCTATCTCCCACTAGGAACATTTCCTCGGTATTCTCTTCTAGTATACCTAAGTATCTATCGGAAGGATGGGAGACCCTACTAGATCTGCGAGGTGGTTGAGGGACATCGTGTACTGGCTCTGTATGAATGGGTTCGATAGGATCCAAGACTCGTTGCTTTTCAGAGACTTTCTCTTCAAGCTCAATTTTTCTCCCACTGCCTCTATCAAGGATAAACTGGTTTTCCAAGAAGATGGCATGACGGCTCACAAACACATTATGATCCTCTGAGACGTAAAAATTGTATCCTAATGACTCTTTAGGATATCATATAAAACGAGCACTTATGGTCCTAGCCTCTAGTTTGTCCGTCTGTAGTCTTTTGATGTGGGCCGGACATCCCCAAATCTTGAGATGACCAAGACTTGGTTTCTTACCATGCCATATCTCATACTGTGTGGTAGGAACGGATTTAGAGGGAACTCTATTCAGTAGTGTTGCTGGTGGTCCAAACCGAGAACGATTGGCACGGCGGTGTGAACGGAATTCCGTCTGAGTTGCCTTGGTTGGTGTTGATTGTGCTCCACCTTCCACCGGGAAACCTGCAAGCAAGCCTCGCACCACCACTGGGGTAGTGGGGGCCCTCCGACGATCAAGTCAGAGGAGATTGGAGGAGAAGGAGAGATAATAGTAGCAAGTAGGAGAATGCTCTGGAAGTTCTTGCTTACCTCCCCCCTTCTCCCCCCAGCCGCATATATACCAGGCTGGGGGGTCCTTCTGGGGGGTTGATCATCGTGTGGCACGATGGAGTTGCCACTGACATGGCCGTTACTGGGCGTCGTGGGGTAGCGCTGGGTACGGCCATGACAGGGCGTAGTGGAGCTCCGCTTTGTACGGCTATTACAGGAGATCGTGGAGCAGCGCCGGATACGACCGTTGTAGGGAGTAGTGGAGCAGAGGGTCGCGGCGTGCTTCAGGGGAACAGCCTGTCGTTGTCGAGAGATTGCCGACTCGGGGTCGGATTGCTGGATCCAGGGGGCAACCGACTCGGGGTCGGGCTGCGAGGCCGAAGATATCCGACTCGGGGTCGGGTTACTGGATCAAGGGGCAGCCGACTCGGGGTCGGGCTGCGAGGCCGAAGATATCCGACTCGGGGTCGGGTTACTGGATCAAGGGGCAGCTGTAATCTTCTAGGGCGCGTGTGCCGGTCACGTGGGGCATGGTGGCTGAGTTCCCCCGTAACAGTAGCCCCCCACTTCCGAGCCTGGAGCCAGAAGGGGAACGGGTGAAGGAAGTGATGCTTCGAGATTGTCGCCATCCCTCGGAGAGGCGCGCGCGCTTCGAGCTCCCCGCCTTCTTTATGGCGTATGGCGGTTGTTGCTGACCTGGCAGTCTGAGGATTTCGGCGGACATCCTTCCTTAATGGCGTCGATTCGCCTTTGGGGCGCGAGCGACCCTTCGGCAGCCAGGCGTCCGCTGGCATCACCGAGGCGTCACCCACCTTTCCGCCTATTTAACCGGGGGTCCTCCTCCGTCCGCCTTTCTCTTTACAGACATCTTCGAGTTTCTCCTTTGCGCTGCCGTCCTTCTTTTTAACTCTTGGTAGCGTCTCGCTGACTCCCGACTCTTGAAATTTTTCTGGCGCTAGGCCGGGTATCTGAGGGTTAGGCCTCAGGAAATTCTTCCGGCGCTAAGCCAGGCATCCGAGGGTTAGGCCTCAGGAAATTCTTCCGGCACTAAGCCAGGCATCCGAGGGTTAGGCCTCAGAAAATTCTTCCGGCACTAAGCCAGGCATCCGAGGGTTAGGCCTCAGGAAATTCTTCCGGCACTAAGCCAGGCATCCGAGGATTAGGCCTCAGAAAATCCTTCCGGCGCTAAGCCAGGCATCCGAGGGTTAGGCCTCAGGAAATTCTTCCGGCACTAAGCCAGGCATCCGAGGGTTAGGCCTCAGGAAATTCTTCCGGCACTAAGCCAGGCATCCGAGGGTTAGGCCTCAGGAAATTCTTCCGGCACTAAGCCAGGCATCCGAGGATTAGGCCTCAGGAAATCCTTCCGGCGCTAAGCCAGGCATCCGAGGGTTAGGCCTCAAGAAATTCTTCCGGCGCTAAGCCAGGCATCCGAGGGTTAGGCCTCAGTAAATTCTTCCGGCGCTAAGCCAGGCATCCGAGGGTTAGGCCTCAGGAAATTCTTCCGTCACTAAGCCAGGCATCCGAGGGTTAGGCCTCAGGAAATTCTTCCGGCACTAAGCCAGGCATCCGAGGATTAGGCCTCAGGAAATCCTTCCGGCGCTAAGCCAGGCATCCGAGGGTTAGGCCTCAAGAAATTCTTCCGGCGCTAAGCCAGGCATCCGAGGGTTAGGCCTCAGTAAATTCTTCCGGCGCTAAGCCAGGCATCCGAGGGTTAGGCCTCAGGCGCTCGTTGGTCGGCCAAGGCTGGCGCAAGCCGAGGCGACCGATCGGGGCTTCAGGCTAGTCTGCTCCCGGGATGATCATCGGGTTAGCCTGGCATCCGAGGGCCGAGCCTCGGGAGATTCCGCTCGTTGGTCGGCCAAGGCTGGCGCAAGCCGAGACGACCGGTCGGAGCTTCAGGCTAGTCTGCTCCCGGGATGATCATCGGGTTAGCCTGGCATCCGAGGGCCGAGCCTCGGGAGATTCCGCTCGTTGGTCGGCTAAGGCTGGCGCAAGCCGAGGCGATCGGTCGGGGCTTCAGGCTAGTCTGCTCCCGGGATGATCATCGGGTTAGCCTGGCATCCGAGGGCCGAGCCTCGGGAGATTCCGCTCGTTGGTCGGCCAAGGCTGGCGCAAGCCGAGGCGACCGGTCGGGGCTTCAGGCTAGTCTGCTCCCGGGATGATCATCGGGTTAGCCTGGCATCCGAGGGCCGAGCCTCGGGAGATTCCGCTCGTTGGTCGGCCAAGGCTGGCGCAAGCCGAGGCGACCGGTCGGGGCTTCAGGCTAGTCTGCTCCCGGGATGATCATCGGGTTAGCCTGGCATCCGAGGGCCGAGCCTCGGGAGATTCCGCTCGTTGGTCGGCCAAGGCTGGCGCAAGCCGAGGCGACCGGTCGGGGCTTCAGGCTAGTCTGCTCCCGGGATGATCATCGGGTTAGCCTGGCATCCGAGGGCCGAGCCTCGGGAGATTTCGCTCGTTGGTCGGCCAAGGCTGGCGCAAGCCGAGGCGACCGGTCGGGGCTTCAGGCTAGTCTGCTCCCGGGATGATCATCGGGTTAGCCTGGCATCCGAGGGCCGAGCCTCGGGAGATTCCGCTCGTTGGTCGGCCAAGGCTGGGGCAAGCCGAGGCGACCGGTCAGGGCTTCAGGCTAGTCTGCTCCCGGGATGATCATCGTGTTAGCCTGGCATCCGAGGGCCGAGCCTCGGGAGATTCCGCTCGCTGGTCGGCCAAGGCTGGCGCAAGCCGAGGCGACCGGTCGGGGCTTCAGGCTAGTCTGCTCCCGGGATGATCATCGGGTTAGCCTGGCATCCGAGGGCCGAGCCTCGGGAGATTCCGCTCGCTGGTCGGCCAAGGCTGGCGCAAGCCGAGGCGACCGGTCGGGGCTTCAGGCTAGTCTGCTCCCGAGATGATCATCGGGTTAGCCTGGCATCCGAGGGCCGAGCCTCGGGAGATTCCGCTCGCTGGTCGGCCAAGGCTGGCGCAAGCCGAGGCGACCGGTCGGGGCTTCAGGCTAGTCTGCTCCCGGGATGATCATCGGGTTAGCCTGGCATCCGAGGGCCGAGCCTCGGGAGATTCCGCTCGCTGGTCGGCCAAGGCTGGCGCAAGCCGAGGCGACCGGTCGGGGCTTCAGGCTAGTCTGCTCCCGGGATGATCATCGGGTTAGCCTGGCATCCGAGGGCCGAGCCTCGGGAGATTCCGCTCGCTAGTCGGCCAAGGCTGGCGCAAGCCGAGGCGACCGGTCGGGGCTTCAGGCTAGTCTGCTCCCGGGATGATCATCGGGTTAGCCTGGCATCCGAGGGCCGAGCCTCGAGAAATTCCGCTCGCTGGTCGTGCGCCTGTCGCTTGCCGCCCGACGGGATCTCTCCGTGGCCAGCTGCGACCGTGTTTCTCCTCCTCTTCAAGCGTCGCCTGAGGAACACCTGATGGGCATTAAATGCTAATTAAGGGGTTACCTGGAAAATCGGATCGCCAGTTGCTGCTTGCGAGGAGTGTCAGTTAAGCGGCCGTGATACGCGCGTTCTTCGAGGCGGACGCGGCCCGGGGCACGAGCGGAGATACGCGGACCTAAGGGTACAGGCCACCCGGAGTGTCCTGCACAAAGAATGCGATTAAGGAGAATGACGCTTAGGAAATCGCGGGAGGATATGCCTCGAGAGCCGGATCAGCTCCGGATTCAATGCGCCCGCATTTATTGGAGCCACCCACATCGGAACGACCGGGGGGCCGCAGTTTGGCTATAAATATAGGTGCAGGTGCGATGGAGCCTGCCAAGCCGGAGCCGTTCAGGTTGCCATGGATCGTGGGCCTCCTCTCCGACGCATGGTTGAGAGACCCCTACCGAAGGAACGGGAGGCGCGCCCTTCGCGACTTCCGCCAACCAGCCGTTTCATCTGGGATCAACAAGGAGGTTCTCCCCGGCGGAACTCCGCTCTAGGCGTTTCATCCGGGATCACGTCTCCCCTTCTTGAAGTTCGGCCTCCCGATTGAGCTCCGCACCAGGCGCTTGATCCGGGACCGCGCCTCCATATGCTCTTCTCCCTTGTATTCCTTCTCTCCCCTAGCACTGGGGAGGACCGGAATATCCCTTGGAGGTGGCGTTCCCCTGGAGGCAGCGGGAGCTTCGTCTGCGGCGGCTCCTCGTCCTTTTCATGGGGCGTGGATGGCGCCTCCGGTTGGAGGCAGTGTGGACTTCTCCTTCGTCCACTTCTTCTTCATCCGCGCCGGCTCTTCGTCTCTTTCGTGAGACGCCGATGGCGCCTCCGGTTGGAAGCACCCACTTCCGGCGGGATTGCAACCGCTTCAGATGGAGGTTTCGGGATCCCAGATCTTCAGCTCCTCGGAGTCTCCACCTCTTCTTTACTTTCTTTACACCCTAATTCCCCTCTGGGAATTCCTTGTAATCACACGAGCACGCCGTTGTAACCAAAAATTATTGAAATGAAAAGTGTTATACATTTTTGAACTGTCTTTCTGGCATTGTCGTTCTACTGGTAATACATCCGCAGGTTAGCGGAATTCCAGCTCCTTAGAATTTCTCGACCATCTAGGGCCTCCAACTGGTAGGAGCCAGGTCGGTTTACCCAGCGAACCCTATACGGGCCTTTCCAATTTGGCGCTAGCTTCCCACCTTCCGCAGGTTGAGATGCTTTAGCTCGCCTTAGCACCAGATCTCCGATTCTGAAAAGCTTCGGTCAGACCTTGGAGTTGTAATATCGGGCCACCCTCCGCTGATACATCTCCATCCGAACCTGCGCCATTTCTCTCGCTTCTTCCAAGAGATCCAGGTTCCCTCGGAGTTGTTCCGAATTGGCCTCGGGTCGGTGCGTGGCCACTCGAGGTGAGGGGAGTCCGAGCTCCACGGGGACAACGGCTTCCGTGCCATAGGTTAGGCTGAAAGGCGTCTCCCCGGTAGGGGTCCGATGCGTGGTCCGATACGCCCAAAGGACATTCTCGAGTTCTTCGACCCAAGCTTGCCCCGTCCGACCGATTCGCGCTTTGATTCCTTGGAGGATTGTCCGATTTGTGACCTCGGCCTCGCCGTTGGTTTGGGAATGCGACACAGATGTGAACCGATGCTCGATCCCGAACTCCTCGCAGAAGTCACGGAAATGCTTATTGTCGAACTGTCGGCCATTATCCGAGATGAGGACCCGAGGTACCCCAAATCGGACAATGATGTTCTTCTTCACGAACTTCCGGACTTGCGTCTCCGTGATAGTGGCCAGCGGCTCTGCCTCCACCCACTTGGTGAAGTAGTCGATTGCAACAATCAAAAATTTCCGCTGAGCTTCCACTATCCACAAGAACACGCCTTACATCATAGTTTGCCATAGTGAGGGAGATCACCATGGCGTCATCGTGGGGGGTCTGAACCCCCTTTACATCTTCATCACAAAAAGTGATTACATTACCGACCTTCTGCCTCTTTGCGACGGCTGCCCCTGATGCTTCAGTCGAGCCCCCCGCGTTCCTCTCGGGCCGGGGGCAGCCCCCAGTGATAGTATGGATCACGCCCGCGACGGGTCGATTCTGCTCCCGAGGCTCCGGAGGGGCCGGGTCGGCCGGACGCGAGTCTGCGGGGGGACGTCGGTCGTTCACATATCGACCGAGACGCCCTCGGCGGATGAGAGCCTCGATCTCGTCCCGAAGCTGGAAGCAGTCTTCGGTGTCGTGGCCGTGGTCCCGGTGGTACTCACAGTACGCCCGAGAGGGCCTCCTCCCAGGGATCTTCTTCATCTGTCTCGGGACCGGGAGGTCCTCCCGCCCCTTGATTTCCATGAGGATCTGGGCCCGGAGAGTCAGGAGAGGAGTGTACCGGTTGAAACGTCGGGGCGGAGAACGAGGGCGTGGGGCGCCGTGGTTCCTCGCCGGCGACAGGCTTCTGCGCCGACGTTGAGGCGTCGGGCTCCTCCCCTGGCGTGCCTCTTTTCGCCTTTTCTTCCCGAGCTTTGGAGGGATCTCGGCGGCCTCCTTGCTCCGGTGGGCGGCCGCCTCCTCGGCGTCCGCATACTGGTTCGCCCGGGACAACAGCTCCGGGAAGCTCCGCGGCAGGCGTTTGTCCAGGAAGAAGGTGAGTCTGCCCTTTCGGAAGCCACGCTTCAGGGCTGAAAGAGCCACCTCCTGGCTCAGATTCCGGACTTCCAGCGTAGCCTTGTTGAAGCGGGTAAGATAATCCCGCAAGCTTTCTCCCTCGTTTTGCCGGACATCAAAGAGGGAGTCGGAGACCAGTCGCCGCCGGCTACTGACGGCGAAATGGGTGATGAAGAGGCGGGTAAACTGATCGAAGGACTGGATCGAGTTAGCCTCCAAGCCGGCGAACCACGCCCTTGCCAGGCCACGGAGGGTCGCCGGGAAAGCCTTGCAGAGGAGAGGACCTGATGCTCCGTGGAGGAGCATAAGGGTCCTGAAACTCTCGACGTGATCCCGCGGGTCCGCCGCCCCGTCATAGGGCTCGATCGCCGGCATTTTAAACCCCGGCGGATTCGGGGTCCGCAGGATCCTCGAGGCAAGCACCGGTTGGGAGGAGATCTCCAAGTCGGCGAAGGGATCTTTAGAGTGGCCCTTCAGGACCTAGAGTTGTCGGTGGAGATCGTCCACCCGCCGGTCCAGGGAGCGCGACCGATGGGTGGGAGACAAGGAGCACCGAGAGGGGGACCGACTGGAGCGCGGGTTCCTTGAGGACTAGGGGGTCTGGGAACGCGCCCGGGCCCGCCTCTCATACCCCGCGCAGCTCCGATGGGAAGGTCCCGGCAGAATGGACCGTGCTCGAGAATCTTCCTCGCGCCGGCGCTCCTCCCCATGGGAGAGGAAGGAGCACGGGTTAAGGAGGACAGGTGAGCGCTCAGGGAGCAGCGGCTCCTGGGCCCGCTGCGGCGCCCGAGACATCACACCCTGCAGGTTCTGCACCGCCTCCGCGAGGGTGCGAACCTGCTGGGCTAACTGGTCGAACTGAGCGGCTTCGACCATCTGAATGGGGGGTGGAACGGTGGAGTGTTGCTGAGAATGTGTTGGAGACGCAGCGGCCTCCCGGCCGGAGGCGCGAGAAGCCCCGCGACCGGAGGCATTGGAAGCTCCACGACCACCTCGCCGTGCCATTACGATCGCTCTGAGATTCGGCCCTTCCTCTAGCGCCAACTGTTGCTGGTGGTCCAAACCGAGAACGATTGGCACGGCGGTGTGAACGGGATTCCGTCTGAGTTGCCTTGGTTGGTGTTGATTGTGCTCCACCTTCCACCGGGAAACCTGCAAGCAAGCCTCGCACCACCACTGGGGTAGTGGGGGCCCTCCGACGATCAAGTCAGAGGAGATTGGAGGAGAAGGAGAGATAATAGTAGCAAGTAGGAGAATGCTCTGGAAGTTCTTGCTTACCTCCCCCCTTCTCCCCCCAGCCGCATATATACCAGGCTGGGGGGTCCTTCTGGGGGGTTGATCATCGTGTGGCACGATGGAGTTGCCACTGACATGGCCGTTACTGGGCGTCGTGGGGTAGCGCTGGGTACGGCCATGACAGGGCGTAGTGGAGCTCCGCTTTGTACGGCTGTTACAGGAGATCGTGGAGCAGCGCCGGATACGACCGTTGTAGGGAGTAGTGGAGCAGAGGGTCGCGGCGTGCTTCAGGGGAACAGCCTGTCGTTGTCGAGAGATTGCCGACTCGGGGTCGGATTGCTGGATCCAGGGGGCAGCCGACTCGGGGTCGGGCTGCGAGGCCGAAGATATCCGACTCGGGGTCGGGTTACTGGATCAAGGGGCAGCCGACTCGGGGTCGGGCTGCGAGGCCGAAGATATCCGACTCGGGGTCGGGTTACTGGATCAAGGGGCAGCTGTAATCTTCTAGGGCGCGCGTGCCGGTCACGTGGGGCATGGTGGCTGAGTTCCCCCGTAACAAGTAGATATACTGCGGTAAGTAAGGCATCTCCCCAAAGAAACATAGGTAAATCAGTGAAGCTCATCATGGACCGGACCAAATCCAATAGAGTCCGATTTCTCCTCTCTGACACCCCGTTGAGTTGAGATGTACCCGGAGGAGTCCATTGTGAGACTATGCCATTCTCTTTGAGATAGTCCCAGAATTTTTCACTAAGGTATTCTCCTCCTCGATCTGATCGAAGAGCCTTAAGTGATTTCCAGTTTGTTTTTCTACTTCATTTCTGAACTCTTTGAACTTTTCAAAAGATTCAGATTTGTGTCTCATAAGATACACATACCCATACCATGAATAATCATCGGTAAAGGTAATGAAGTACGAATAACGTTCTCTCGCTTGCACATCGAATAGGCCACACACATCTATGTGTACCAGGGTAAGTATTTCAGTGGTCCTCTCCCTATGTCCTACAAAGGGCAATCTAGCCATTTTTTCTTGAAGACAGGACTCGCAAACTGGATATGACTCGGAAGTCAATGAGCCGAGAAGCCCATCTTTATCCATTTTGTTCATTCTGTCTTCTCCAATATGGCCAAGCCTGAGGTGCCACAAATATTTTTGGTTTATCTCATCCCTGGATCTCTTAGATCCTTTGGCACTCACTTCTTGCTCAGACACATTTACAGATACATCCATATGCAAATGATAGAGACTGTCAATCATAAAACCACATGCGACTATTTTATTTCTGAAATAAATAGAACAGCAATCTTTGTCAAATGTAAAAACATGGCCTTCCTGTGCTATACATGAAACAAAAATCAAATTTCTGCTAGCAGCAGGTACATAATAGCAGTCTCTAAGTAATAAACTAAAATCAGACGGTAGTCGTAGATGGTAGGTGCCTACAGCCACAGCAGCAACTTTTGCTCCGTTGCCAATCCGAAGGGTTACCGCACCTTCCGCCAGCCTTCTCTTTCCTTTAGATCCTGTATAGTAGTGCACAAGTGAGCACTAGAACCAGAATCATAACCCAACTAGAAGTAGAAGAAACCGTTAGATTAGTTTCAATTACGAGCAAGTCTATACCTTCTGAAGGTGTGTCAGCTTTCTTGTTCTTCAGGCTCTCGAGGTATGAAGGACAGTTTCTCTTCCAGTGGCCGTCGATATTGCAGTGGAAATATTTTTCTGTGTCATTAGCCTTTTTCTTTTGAACTTCCTTCTTTGGCTTCTTGTCTTTCTTCTGCTTCTTTGCAGGCTTCTTTTTCTTCCAAGTAGACTTTCTCTTGGAACCAGAAGTTAGCTCAGCAGCAAGGATATTGCCCCTTGAACCTTTCAAGGCTCCCTCAGCAGTTACCAACATGTTCAACAGTTCAGTCTTAGTGCATTCAATCTTATTCATGTGGTAGTTTACTATAAACTGTCCAAATGAATCAGGAAGGGATTGAAGGATCAGATCTACTTGCAATTCCTTGTGCATGTTCATACCGAGCTTCTCAAACTCCTCCAGGTCCTTGATCATAGTCAGACCGTGATCATGGACAGACTGCCCCTCGCGCATCTTTGCTTTGAAGAGCCTCTTGGACACTTCAAAACGAGTTGTGCGACTCTTTTCACCATACAACTCTTGCAGGTGTGCCAGTATGTCCCTAGCAGTCTTCATATTCTCATGCTGGCATTGGAGTTCATTGGACATGGATGCCATGATATGGCACTTGACCCTAATGTCATCGTCTGTCCACTTTTCATGCGTCGCACGCTGATCAGTAGTCGGACGTGCTGGTAATATGGGGATGTCATTGTCGAGCACATAGCCTATTTTCTCGTAACTCAGAACAATTTTGAGATTTTTAAGCCAGTCTCTGTAATTGGTACCGATCAATCGGTTGGTCTCAAGAATACGGGTCAAAGGGTTTGAGGCTGACATTATGATCTGCAGAGAGTAAAGATTCTAGTTAGACTTTTATACTTGATCCTAATCTGTTCTAGGGTCTTTTAGAACAAATGTACCTCCCACTATTTTCATGAATTTCTCACACTCCCCTGGTAGGAAAACGAAAATTCTACACGACTAGGGTTTCTAGTGGGTACTGCGGTCCCACCAATTTATATGCCACCTCACCTAACAGTTACTGGTGACACACAAACAGATGAGTGTACAACTCTTGTACAATGCTTCTTAAGCATGTTGCAGTGCTACTTGGTCTCTAAGTCATGAAGACCTCACCTAACAGTTATTGGTCCCATTCCTTAGTTAAGTCAGACCCACCGTATAACCGCAGAAATAAAATCGTCATTGGGTCCTCACCTAACAGTTATTGGTGCCCAACCCCACCTTTACCCTACAACATCTCATGTCTATAGAGAGGTCCAGCCCCTCGATACAACTTGCCCACTGTATCCAGCCGAGACAAATCAACATCAGAAAGACCTTAGCAACTCTACTACGGTGGAAGACCTATGGACTTAATATCGATTAATCAGGTCTTAGTGTTTGCAACCTTGAGCTCTTCATAAGAGGTAATCGATCAATTGGCCAGGTAAGCAGGTGGGAGGCTCTCTTTACTCAGAGAGTAAGGTCCTAATTAAGTAACCACCTTTCATGCTTTCCTAGACACCAATTAGATCAATTAATCTAATATGACTCGCTCATGTTGGTTCACTCTCGACTTGATTGAGGAGGTTTTAATTTAAGTCTCAATTGGGTTTGCTACATTACATGTAAACCTATCTACCCCGCTCTCATTCACATCACATGCAAACGGCACATCGCAGGCAGTTATAATCGCAGCAATAAATAAAGCTAAACTTTAAATAGGTGATGATCATGGATTCTAATTAGGTCATATTACAAGCACATGCACATCAATCGATCAACTGATCTTCAACTCTTGAATTGGTTCCAAGCCTCCTTGATTCGATCCTTGATCAACTCTTGATCCAATCGCCATCAACCGCTCAGATCGCCGTTCATCTCATGCACTATCTTCGACTTGATCGTTGACGCACATCACATCACAGAAATACAACCAGATATAAAATAAAAATAATAATAAATTACATCCCCTTTTAGGAGGCACGTAGGCCTCTCAAAACATCAAATAAGATGCATGCAAGCATCTGAAAAATTACATGACATTGCAGATCACATCGCAGGTCTTTACAATTGATACCAAAAGGATTTGAATCCTATGATCATCACCACATGCAGCAATTATACTTTTCAGATCTGAAACTTAATTGATTATGTTATGACATAGGTTGCTGATCATGCTTATCATGATTCTAAACTTTGTAATCTCATTGACAATACAATTAGAATCATCATTTTATCACATAAAAATCAGCACCCCTGAAAAATCTGCATGCAGAAAATTTTCAGCATGCATAACCTTTTAAATTTCATATCTAAGATGCCTTTAGATAATTAATCCTTACCTTAATCTACGATGCCTAGGCTCTGATACCACTGTTAGGACCTGCCCATACCGCAGAAAAATTTTTGAAAATTCAGATACAGCGGAAGAGGCATGTGCGGGATCAACCGTTCATCGCATGAACGTTGTTCAAAAACCGTTCGTAGTTAGATAAGGATTAAATACTTTTGAAACATTAGGAAGATCAGATCTTCACCTTTGTGCGGGTAGGTGATCACCGCAACCTGATGATCGTGGTTTTGGAAGAGGGTTCGCTTGAAGCCGCACAAGCGTCCGGCCTCTATGGGTATCCACACGAAGCAAAAACCGATCCAAACGCTTTAATCTCACCGGGGTGCTAGCTCCCTTGCAGAGATTGGTTTTGATGGCTGATCTCCTTCCTTTTGATCAACCCTTGATTGTGCTTGGGAGGAGGAAGAAGAAGGATGAAACTTGAAGAAGAATCAAAGCACCTTGCAGCCTTTTTCTTCCCCTTGTGTTGGATGAAGGAAGGGAAGAGGATGAGGCCGCCAACACCACCTTGATCTTCCTCCTTGCTTGCGGCTGATCCAAGGGAAAGGGAGAGGGGCTCACAGCTGAAAACAAGAGGGCTTGAATGCCCTAGTGTGCCGCCCCTTACCCCCTTTTAAAGAGAGTGGAGCTCCTAACTTTTAGGAGCTCCTTTGACAACCTTCCAAGAGGGGTGCCGGCCCCTCTTGTTGTGCCGCACAAAGCAAGGAAAAAGAGGAGGGGCGTGCGCCCCTCCCTCTTGGCTAACCCTAGTCCTCCTCTAAGGAGGATTAGGTGGTCTTCTTATGGCTAAGTCCTAATCTAATTAGGCTTAGTCCAAGGTTTAACCAAATTAGATCTAATCTAGGTAAGTCCTAATCCAATTAGAACTCAAATCAATTATGACTCAATTGAACTCTTCAATCCTAATCCAATTAGGAGTCTTGTTAATTCATTAGATTAATAATTAATTAGAACTTAGGAAATCCTAATCCAATTAGGACTTATTTAATTTTAGTCCTAATCCAATTAGGACTCTAATTTGAATCCGAAGTCCTAATCCGATTAGGACTCTGGGAATCCTACTCCAAGTAGAAATCCAAATTTAATTCAAAACTTCTAATCTAATTAGGATTGTAGGAATCCTACTCCAAGTAGGAATCCCAGTCCTACTCCAAATAGGACTTCCAGTCCTAATCTAATTAGGACTGCAGGAATCCTACTCTAAGTAGGATTTGTATTTAAGTCCAATTAATTAATCTCATTGTTTCTTCTTCAACTGATTATCAATCGAATTGATTACTTGTGATTCCTAATCACTTTTCAACCATCGGATCGGTCAATATTTCTAGTGTGTGTGACCCCATAGGTTCTATTCTGACTGGTAGTGAGATATATTGTGATCTCTATCATAATATCATTGAAAACTCCTATCAATGGGTTAGAACGATTCCAACTCAACTCATTAGGATTTATCGAGATATTCCCTGTGAGTCTCACCATCCACCAGTGACACCTAGCAGCATGTAGTGGCCACCCAGCAGAATGGAATGATGAACCTCTAGGTGCAGTTATCGTATGCTACAGTCCTACTATCATGGATCCCTACAGGATGGAGGTCATGAACAACTCGTCAAACCCCATCGTCTGTCATATGTCAAGATTTATTCGACTTAAGCTCGAGAGTGGAAAACTCTTTCTCCACTATACAATCTGCCCCGGCCGAGGTCTTACGAACTCAGTGTTATAAATCACATAGGATCTCTCCTTATCTATCAAGGTCGATAGATTCCTTATAGGTGCATACCCTACTCCTACAGTGAACCTACTGCAGCCAATCTACACTGCATGGACCCATATGGCTAGAGACCATGTATATGTGCAGTCAAACTACAATAACCTCACTGTGAGTAGCCGAAGCATCGCAGGTCAAAGGACCAGTCAGACTACTGCAACATCAAGCAAGTCACTGACGAGTGGATAGACATCCAAGTGACTTCTTGTCTTGGTCACGCTCAGTACCCTTGTTCTTAACAAGCACCTGCACTATTACTTCAGTGTCGCCACACTATGGACTCGAGTCTCGTCCATCCATAAGGAAAGCAATGTGTACACTGATCGAATCGATCACCATCCTCGTGATGACCCATTGATCAGGAACATTCAGAAATTAATCACCAATGATGCATGGCTCAAATTCTTAACTCTTAAGAATATGCATCATCATCTTATTAATTCTTGGACGATTCATAGACACATAAATAATATGAATAAAAAGATGCCTTTTATTTATTCAATAATAAATAGTCAAGTACAAAATTATGTCCCTAGAATTAACAATGTGTCAGCCAGATTGGTTTCTAGGGCATACATCTAACAGATAACTGCACCTAGAGGTTCATCATTCTATTCTGCTAGGTTGCCACTACATGCTGCTAGGTGTCAATGGTGGATGGTGAGACTCACAGGGACTATCTTGATGATCGATGATCCCTGGTGAGTTGAGTTGGAATTGTTCCAACCCATTGAAAGAAGTTTTCAATGATATTGTGATAGAGATCGCAATATATCTCACTACCAGACAGAATAGAACCTATGGAGTCACACACATTAGAGGTATTGACTGATCCGATGGTTGAATTGTGAATTGAAATCACAAATAATTCATAATTATCAATTTGATTGATAATTAGTGTAACCCACTAAGAGTTAGTGAGTTGAAGAAGGAATAATTATAATTGGATTGCAATTTAATTGAATCAATTAGATTTAATTAATTGGATTTGTTCAAATTAAATTAGAGTCCTACTTGGAGTAGGATTTCTAAAGTCCTAATTGGATTAGGACTGAAATTAAATAAGTCCTAATTGGATTAGAATTTCTTAAGTCCTAATTAATTTTAATCTAATTAAAATGACTCCTAATTGGATTAGGATTGAAGAGTTCAATTGAGTCCTAATTGGATTAGAACTTTTATAGGTTCAAATTGGTTCATAATTTGGGAGAGATCTAATTAGATTAGATCTCTAATTGAGGGACCACCTAATCCTCCTTAGAGGAGGATTAGAAGCACACGAGAGGAGGGGCTCCTTCAATTTTGGTGCGGCACTAAGAGGGGTGTACGCCCCTCTTGAGATAAAGATGGAGCTCCTATTTTTTAGGAGCGCCATACTGTCACGACCCCCGCCCCCTTCCCGGCGGGCCGCCGCGACGGTCCTAGGGTGCGGGTGAAAGTGATTCCTAGGTTCTTCGGTGTTTAGCATGCTGAATTTTTTTTTTTTTTGAAAACCATGACTGAACCTGATCGGGTTGCCTACGTACCCCTTCACAAGGGGAATCAAGCCACATGTAGTTCTTTTAAAATTTCAAAAATACAGCGGAAAAATGAATCAAACAATTTAATTCATGCATGCTTACAAGATCAAATCTAGAAATCAGCACATTAAGAACACATAGGATTATGCCGGAATCGTTTAAACAATTATGCTAAAACTTTTATGCATGATTAACTATCAGATCTGAAACTTAAAAACTCTATTCCAATTAATCCTCGAATATCCATCGAATGGATTCTGGAGATATCTCCGTGAGGAGCCCCAAAAGAGGGTAAAACCTCGGGAAATCGGACCTAGACCTTGACACCATAATAAATGATTAATGCTAGATTAATACCTTTTATGATGGATGAAAGTTGTGAATCTGATTCTTGACTTCGCAGCCACGCACACGAATGGCCTCTACGAGAAGTACATGCAAAGTCCTGAAGGATCTTCTTCCGCAACAGTGCTAGCAGTTGCAGAACACTTGAAAGCTGAAATCTGCCCGTCGGGATTCAATCAACTCTTGATCAATCGTCTTGAAGCAGATGGAGATGAGGTTTGTAATGAAAGTAGAGGACTCAGATCTGATCTTGAATCTTCTAGATATTCACCCTGAAAACCCTATCTAAAATGGAGAAGAAGAGGAAGAGGAGGCGGGTGAAGAAGAAGGCTGCAATGGATGTGTTTTTGGTGCCCATGTTTGACCCCTTTTAATGGCCTCCGAATTTTCATTCAAAATTCGAAATTTATTTTCAGAAAACCTCTTTTAGTTGGCACATGCAAAGGAATAGGAACAACCCAAATCAGATCTCGACCAAATCTGATTTAAATTCAAATTTTAAACACATGTGCAAGAGGGAAGGAATTTGAAATCCATGCAGCAAGGTAAAACACTTCATAATTTTGAAATCACCTCTTGAAATTCGAATTTAATCCATTCAAAAACTCATACGCCACCTTGGCTGATGGTTTGAGTGATTAAAATCATTTAACACATTGCTTAATGTTTGAATTTAAATTCAAATAACAAACAATGTCGCCATGTGTCAAACAATGGGTCCATATGCCATGCAATAATTTTGGTTTATTTAAAATTCATGAAATCCAATTCCATGTCACCAATAATTGCCGCATCATCTGAGCCTAATCCCCTTGGTTGCACCTAATCAAATTTGGTCAAACCCGAATTAAAACAAAGCAATTTGGTTGAACCCAATCTAATCAGGTCAGACCCTGATTGAGCTCAAATTGAATCCAATTCAATTTTGGCTCATGCAAACTCAATCAAATTGAATTAATTACTTTGTGTTGGACCTAATCCAATTAGGTCAATCCCCAATTAAGAACAAATTAATTTAAAATTAATTTGATCAGCTTAAGTCCTTTTTGGTTCTAACCTAATCCAATCAGGTCAAAATCCTGATTGAGCCCAAACTTGAATCCAATTCAATTTGGCTCATCCTTAGCACAATTACTCAATCAAATTGAGTTTATTAGTAATTTAATTACTAATTAATCCTTCAATAATTACTTTAATTATTTTATAAGATAATTTGCCAATCAAATTGACCAAATTATCCCTGAATGATTCTTAATCATTCATCAGCTTTCTTGATCAATCAGGAATCTTCTATGCGTGTGACCTCATAGGTTCGAACCTAAGCCGGTAGTATAGGAACAATTTCTTACACTAATTGATGTGACCATCTGGCAATGGTACCCAATATCCGGATAGGCCGAATATATGCGAAGCAAATATTCTGAAACCTTGAACTATGGTTACTGTATAATTCAATCCCTTTGACTCCTAATGCCAGGATGACTTAGAGCTCACTGTCAACCCTATAATTAGTACATCCATTATGTGATTAACTTTAGATATCCCGTGACTCCTCACTGGGATTACCCTGGCCAAGGTTCTGCTAAATTAATCACAAGACATTATCTCCTGTTTTCAGGATGGGTCAATTCCATCTTGACTCACAACTGACTATGCAAGTACTTGACTGCACCCAGTGACCTTCCGTCACTGAATTAGAAATTCAGGTAGTCTGGTACCAAAGTACAGTGAGTTGCTTGCTAGTCACAGGTTGCGGTCTCAGGTCAGACGGCCAAACTTATACCCATATCCACTCGGAACATCTCTCGACAATAGAGCGTTCCGGAATTGATCACGTTCAGTGAAATGTACTCCTACACTTCACCTGTGTGGCATACCAGTGTCTCCACACTCCTTGGTTAAGAGGACAACCAACGTATATGTCACACAACGACCTAATCTCGATATGCTGTCGTCCTAGTAACAACATATCATTTGGTCGCGAACAAGCTTAAGGACTCAAAGATAAATCCTCCTTTATTATAACATAAGTCCTAAGGACTTCATCATATAAGAGTTCATTTGAAGATGAAATGATGAATAATGCCAAATAACACTTTATTAATTTGTCAATTCATTTACAAAATTCAATCATCAATATGCTGACGATTGACATTTAGGATACAAATCCCAACAACTCCCACTTAGCCTAATGCCAATCGGCACAGTATCTAATACCCATCTTCGACTTGTGTTTGTCGAACTCTTTGATGCCGAGAACTTTGGTAAATGGGTCAGCCAGATTTTCTTTTGTGTCAATCTTCTGAAGATCAATATCACCTCGATCGATGATCTCTCGAACCAGGTGGTAGCGACGTAGAATATGCTTGGTCCGCTGATGTGCTTTAGGTTCCCTTGCTTGAGCTATGGCCCCAGTATTGTCACAAAATACAGGCACTGGACCATCAATGGAAGGTGCCACTCCCAGCTCAGTGATAAACTTGCGCAACCATACGGCTTCCTTGGCTGCATCAGATGCTGCGATATATTCTGCTTCACATGTAGAATCTACCACTGTATGCTGCTTGGAACTCTTCCAGCAAATGGCCCCATCCTTAAGAGTAAAGATATATCCCGACACGCTCTTGCTATCATCTTGATCGACTGAAAACTTGAATCGGTATATCCTTCAAGTTTTAAGTCAGAATCACCATAGACAAGCCACTGATCTTTAGTATTTCTCAAATACTTAAGAATGGTTTTCACAACCTTCCAATGATTGCTACCTGAATCAGACTGGTATCTGCTCACTACTCCTAGTGAGTATGCCACGTCTGGTCTAGTACATGTCATGGCATACATTATAGATTCCATTGCCGAAGCATATGAAATTCTATCCATACTCTCTCTTTCTTGAGGGGTTGTCGGACAATCCCTTTTAGAGAGGTTAATTCCATGGCCCATCGGAAGATAGCCTTTCTTGGAATTAATCATACTGAACCTCTTCAGTATAGTATCAATGTATGTGGATTGGGATAATCCAAGCAATCTTCTAGATCTATCTCTATAAATCTTCATCCCTAGGATGTAAGATGTTTCTCCCAAATCCTTCATAGCAAATTGAGATGATAGCCAAACCTTTATTCCTTGTAATGCAGGAATGTCATTTCCGATTAAAAGAATGTCATCCACATACAAAATAAGGAATATAATAACTGAACCATTTGCCCATTTATAAATGCAAGGTTCCTCTTCATTCTTAATGAAGCCATATGTTTTGATTACCTTATCAAAACGTATATTCCAACTCCGTGAAGCTTGCTTTAATCCATAAATGGATTTTTGAAGCTTGCACACTTTAGACTCATCTGCAGATGTAAAATCTTCAGGTTGTATCATATACGCTTCTTCTTCTAAATCTCCATTTAGAAATGCGGTCTTTACATCCATTTGCCAGATTTCATAGTCTAAATGTACTGCTATCGCAAGCACAATCCGAATGGACTTGAGCATTGCCACAGGAGAAAACGTCTCGTCATAGTCAATACCATAATGTTGATGATAACCCTTGGCAACCAGACGGGCTTTATAGGTCTCTACCTTTCCGTCTGCGCCTCGTTTCCTTTTGAATATCCACTTACACCCTATGGGTTTAATTCCTTCGGGTGGGTCAACTAATGTCCAAACATCATTGACCTTCATGGATTTCATTTCAGATTGCATGGCTCCAAGCCATTTATCAGAGTCATACCTCTGCATTGCATCCATATATGTGATCGGATCCTCATCGTTTTCATCAAGTTCGATAGGATCCCCATCCCGGACCAAGAAACCGTAGTATCTGTCCGGCTGACGTGGTACTCTACCCGATCGCCTTAATGGTGCATCTAATATGGGTTCTGGATCTGATCTAATCAAATCCGACTCAACTGGTTCAGTAGATGGTGTCGGATCTTCTACATGTTGAACTTCTCTAAGCTCAACATTAGAGCTATTTGTTCCTTCACCAAGAAATTCCTTTTCTAAGAAAATTGCTCTATTGCTTACGAACAATTTTTGTTCTTCAGCAAAGTAGAAGTAATATCCTTTAGTTTCTTTAGGGTAACCAACAAAGAAACATTTGTCAGACTTGGGTTCAAGTTTGTCTGTCTTCAAACGTTTGACGTACGCCGGACACCCCCAAATCCTAAGGTGAGAGAGCATCGGCTTGCGTCCAGTCCACATCTCATGTGGTGTTTTATTTACAGACTTACTTGGAACCTTATTTAGAATATAGCAGGCTGACTCAAGAGCATATCCCCAAAAGGATATGGGCAGATTAGCAAACCCCATCATGGATCGAACCATGTCTAACAGAGTTCGATTTCTCCTTTCTGACACACCATTATATTGTGGTGTACCAGGAGGAGTCCATTGAGAGAGAATCCCATTTTCTCCTAGATATGTCAAAAATTCACTAGAGAGGTATTCACCTCCTCGATCTGATCGAAGAGTTTTAATACTCTTTCTAGTTTGTTTTTCTACTTCATTACGATATAATTTGAACATTTCAAATGATTCAGATTTATGTCTCATTAAATAGACATAACCATACCTTGAAAGGTCGTCTGTAAACGTAATGAAATATAATACCCACCTCTAGCATCTGTGCTCATTGGCCTACATACATCAGAATGTATAAGGGTCAATAAATCACTGGCTCGTTCACCTTTTCCGGTAAAAGGTGATTTGGTCATTTTACCAAGAAGACATGATTCACAGGTTGTCAATGATTCACAACATCAAGGATTCCTTCTTTACTTAACCTGTTCATCCTGTTCTTGTTAATATGACCTAGCCTATGATGCCAAAGGTAGACATCCGTGACATTATCTATTCTAGGGCGTTTATTGGATTTATATATTACATGAACAGGCTGTGACAAAATGTAAATGCCATTACTCAGAATTCCATTCATTACAACAACACCATTCCAAATGACATTGCAATAATCCTTTTTTATTGATATTTCATAACCATTTTTGGCCAAAAGGCCTACAGAAATGATATTCAATAGAAAACTTGGACAATAGTGACAATCACTAAGGACATTTACATGAGAGCTGAATTTAAGTTTAAGAATTCCTAAAGCTAGAACTGGAACTGGTCTTCCATCTCCAACATTCAGGAACCTTTCTCCTTCTTCAAATCTCTTACTGACTTGTAGCCCCTGCAACAAATTGCAAATATTAAAAGGACTACCGGTATCCAATACCCAGGTCGAATTATCACAAATAGAAAAATTACAAGGTGTTATCATATAAGTACCTTGATTGGCAACTGATTGCCCACTTTTCTTAGGCCGGTTCGGATCGAGGGATGCAATGTAAAGAGGACAGTTCCTCTTCCAATGTCCTTGCTTCTTGCAGAAGAAGCACTCCGCCTTTCTTTGATCAGCCTTTTTATTATTTTTCTGACTAGGCTGAGCATAGTGCACCTGTTTTTTTTGGATTTTATTTTTCTTTTTCCCTTTCTTAAAGGAGCGACCCTTGGATGAACCTCCCACTAAGTTCACCGTCTTCTTAAGAAGTTGGTGATCATTCTCAAACGTCTGTAGTAACCCCAACAATTGGTGATAATTCACTACAGGTTTCGTCATACGAAAATGAGTGAGAAAAGGACGGTATGATCCAGGCAATGAGTTTAGTATGGCATCCTTCCCCAATTGATCATGAAGGGAAAAGCCAAGAGAGCTTAGACGCTCGATCAACTCAATCATGTACAGTACATGATCAGTTACCGAGGTCCCATCTTTCATTCGGACGCTGAAGATGGCACAACTAGTTTTGTGCCTCTCAACATCGTCAGGAACGCCGAATGATTCATTCAACACTTGAATGATATCTTCCGGCTGCGTTTTCTCAAAACGCCTACTAAATTCATCACTCATTGCTGCCAACATGATGCATCGAACAGTGATCCGGTCACTGAGCCACTTCTGATAAGTGTCTCTGGCCGATCTTGATGCATTAGCAGCGGGCTGCTCAGGTGCTTGATCCGTTATCACATAAAGGATCCTCTCATGCTCTAGCACGATTTTCAGTTTCCTATGCCAATTATTGAAATTTGGACCAGTCAACTTGTCATTGTCCAACAATGAGCGAAGTGACAAATTAGTGGCTATTTCTGCATAAAAAGAAAATTTGGCTATTAGTATATGAATTGACTAAACTCAATAGACTTGGACTTTAGTCTAAAGGTATTCCCACTATTTTATACAAATTGGTAGCCTCTACCTCTAATTCGGAAAATTACTCCTAATTCTTTAGTGGGCACTAGAACCCAATAGATCACATATAGGCCCGAGTGTGGCTCGGCCAACCCATATGCACCTATTGGTAGGTTCTTAACCAATTGCTTCACCAAGCAACTTCTAGTGATGATTTTGCCCTAGGTTTTTCGGCAGGCGTGTGGCGCCTCCACCGAATACCCTAGTCAGGTCCAACCATTAAATGATAGGGTTAAGTCTAATCAACTAATAGACGACTAAGCCCGAGTGTGGCTCGGCTCACCTGACCGCCTATTGAAGGTACACTTAACTCATCATATATTGAATGACAATTCCAATGCTTGATAAGTACCAAGCGTGTGGCGCCTCCAATAATTATCAAAATATTAGACCCATTATCACCCAACTTAATGGGAGGCTATGACCTAGTTATCCCCATAACCATTTCATTTTAAGGACCTAATAATTTTAGAGGATTTCATAATTAGGATAGATGAGAAGATCCGGTTAGTCTAATTTCTCCCACTGACTTCACCAAATCAGATTAGACTCAAACCGGTTAAGGAGACACCTAAATCAGTCATACTGATTTTTCTTAAGGCATGGGCTAACTCGAATCATTAAGTGATCCAATCAAAATGTGATTGACCATGTCGGCCAGGTAAGTGAGATCGGTGGAAGGGATATGCCATTAACTTGACCAAGACGAATCAGTGCGAGTAGCTCCCAATTAAAAACCACCGGTCAAAACTGCCAAACTTACCTTAGACACCGACTGGTTAATCAATTTCGATTTGATTACTCAAATGACTCGGGCTATACCTCTGAGCTTAAATCAAGTTCCATCTTGGTCTAATCAAAGACATGGACTTGATCCATCTACAACTATTGTAAATTGACCTAGAATTTTCTTGACCTAATCTAGTTACTACTTAATTAGATTTGATCAATTAATTCTATTTGTCCATGTATGATTCTAACCTTAGGTCTAACTCAATCCTAGGAACTTGATTCAAGCTAACCCATATGCCCAAAGAATTATGCAATGTCAATTAATTGAGTTACAATTCTATTTCATAACACTTAATTCTCAATTAAGTTTAGACTTATGAAGGTTTTGATCATTGCATATTTCTTTTTAATTACATATTAATTACAATCTTTCAGTTCTTAAAACATATTTTCAGATCTAAGTTTTTGTAATTAATCACATGTAATCAGATTTAATTCATGTTTAAGTCATTATGTTTTATGTTCATGCATCACATATACATAACAACATGAATTAATACAAACAACATACATCTTATGTATTTATTTTTTCACTTTTATTTTCAGATCTGATTTGTTCATTAAAATCAGAGATCATATGAATCATAAACTTTATTTAGATCTAATCTAAATAATATTATGATTTCAGATTTATTCATGTTACTAATCCTAACACAAACATGCATCATATGCATCCAAAATTTTAGATCTACTTAATCATGCATAATCAGCAATTAAATCAATCATAAAAAGCACTTTAGATCTAATCTAAACATGTTAATGATTTCAGATTTAATTGTAAGAATTAAAACATAAAAGTTTAAACATAAACCTGGCTCTGATACCATTGAAAGTGATTCCTAGGTTCTTCGGTGTTTAGCATGCTGAATTTTTTTTTTTTTTTTGAAAACCATGGCTAAACCTGATCGGGTTGCCTACGTACCCCTTCACAAGGGAAATCAAGCCACACGTAATTCTTTTAAAATTTCAAAAATACAGCGAAAAAATGAATCAAACAATTTAATTCATGCATGCTTACAAGATCAAATCTAGAAATCAGCACATTAAGAACACATAGGATTATGCCAGAATCGTTTAAACAATTATGCTAAAACTTTGATGCATGATTAACTATCAAATCTGAAACTTCAAAACTCTATTCTAATTAATCTTCGAATATCCATCGAATGGATTCTGGAGATATCTCCGTGAGGAGCCCCAAAAGAGGGTAAAACCTCGGGGAATCGGACCTAGACCTTGACACCATAATAAATGATTAATGCTAGATTAATATCTTTTATGATGGATGAAAGTTGTGAATCTGATTCTTGACTTCGCAGCCATGCACACGAATGGCCTCTACGAGAAGTACATGCGAAGTCCTGAAGGATCTTCTTCCGCAACAGTGCTAGCAGTTGCAGAACACTTGAAAGCTGAAATCTGCCCGTCGGGATTCAATCAACTCTTGATCAATCGTCTTGAAGCAGATGGAGATGAGGTTTGCAAGAAAAGTAGAGGACTCAGATCTGATCTTGAATCTTCTAGATATTCACCCTGAAAACCCTATCTAAAATGGAGAAGAAGAGGAAGAGGAGGCGGGTGAGGAAGAAGGCTGCAATGGATATGTTTTTGGTGCCCATGTTTGACCCCTTTTAATGGCCTCCAAATTTTCATTCAAAATTTGAAATTTATTTTCAGAAAACCTCTTTTAGTTGGCACATGCAAAGGAATAGGAACAACCCAAATCAGATCTCAACCAAATCTGATTTAAATTCAAATTTTAAACATATGTGCAAGAGGGAAGGAATTTGAAATCCATGCGGCAAGGTAAAACACTTCATAATTTCAAAATCACCTCTTGAAATTCGAATTTAATCCATTCAAAAACTCATACGCCACCTTGGCTGATGGTTTGAGTGATTAAAATCATTTAACACATTGCTTAATGTTTGAATTTAAATTCAAATAACAAACAATGTCGCCATGTGTCAAGCAATGGGTCCATGTGCCATGCAATAATTTTGGTTTATTTAAAATCCATGAAATCCAATTCCATGTCACCAATAATTGCCACATCATCTGAGCCTAATCCCCTTGGGTTGCACCTAATCAAATTTGGTCAAACCCGAATTAAAACAAAGCAATTTGGTTGAACCCAATCTAATCAGGTCAGACCCTGATTGAGCTCAAATTGAATCCAATTCAATTTTGGCTCATGCAAACTCAATCAAATTGAATTAATTACTTTGTGTTGGACCTAATCCAATTAGGTCAATCCCCAATTAAGAATAAATTAATTTAAAATTAATTTGATCAGCTTAAGTCCTTTTTGGTTCTAACCTAATCCAATCAGGTCAAAATCCTGATTGAGCCCAAACTTGAATCCAATTCAATTTGGCTCATCCTTAGCACAATTACTCAATCAAATTGAGTTTATTAGTAATTTAATTACTAATTAATGCTTCAATAATTACTTTAATTATTTTATAAGATAATTTGCTAATCAAATTGACCAAATTATCCCTGAATGATTCTTAATCATTCATCAGCTTTTTTGATCAATCAGGAATCTTCTATGCGTGTGACCTCATAGGTTCGAACCTAAGCCGGTAGTATAGAAACAATTTCCTACACTAATTGATGTGACCATCTAGCAATGGTACCCAACGTCCGGATAGGCCGAATATATGCGAAGCAAATATTCTGGAACCCTGAACTATGGTTACTGTATAATTCAATCCCTTTGACTCCTAATGCCAGGATGACTTAGAGCTCACTGTCAACCCTATAATTAGTACATCCATTATGTGATTAACTTTAGATATCCCGTGACTCCTCACTGGGATTACCCTGGCCAAGGTTTTGCTAAATTAATCACAAGACATTATCTCCTGTTTTCAGGAGGGGTCAATTCCATCTTGACTCACAACTGACTACGCAAGTACTTGACTGCACCCAGTGACCTTCCGTCACTGAATTAGAAATTCAGGTAGTCCGGTACCAAAGTACAGTGAGTTGCTTGCTAGTCACAGGTTGCGGTCTCAGGTCAGAGGGCCAAACTTATACCCATATCCACTCGGAACATCTCTCGACAGTAGAGCGTTCCGGAATTGGTCACGTTCAGTGAAATGTACTCCTACACTTCACCTGTGTGGCATACCTGTAATAACCCCAAAAAAAAAATTTTATATAAAAAAGGATATAATAGCCCTTTAAAATTGATATAAGGGGTAAAATTGGAAGGAATCAAAAGATAATGGCATAGTTGTAGATATGTTGAAGTGTTAGGGGCAAAATGGGAATTTAATAATATTAAACAAAGGATGAATAGTGCTTGATGTGACTTAATTGGAGGGTTTGAGTTGGTCTCAGACGGAATGAAATAGAGAGAGAGGAAGGGAGTCTCAGGCATGAAACAAAGGAAAGAAAGAAAGAAAAAGAGAAGAAGAAGAAGAAGAAAGAAGAAGAGGAAGGGGATTCGAGGAGGAAAGGGATCCCGGTTGCACTTCCAGCTGAAGGAAAAAACGTAGGTCTCCTTCCTCTCTATGCAAGGACCTCGATTTCCAAAAAGGAAAAGGTAAATATCCATCCCTATCTAGTCTTTTGATGACATTAGGCTATACAAAGGGTGGATATAGTCTAGAGGGGTCAGATAAGGGTTGTAGAGGTGGTTAAAAGAGGAAGAATCGGATTTCGACAAATTTTTCCGGCACTACGGAAAAACTGTGTCGAAGTCCCAACTTCGGCGAATTATTTTGGGGGTCAAACGGCCTCCGATAGTGATGCATGTTACCTTTTTGGAATTCTCTATGAGTGTAGAATGTTAGGTAAAAATTTCATCAAATTTAGAGTCCTGAAAGTGGATCAAAATCGGGATGAAGTAACCCACTATCAGTCTGGATTACTGTTCATCCGGGTGGAAAATAAGGGATTTCATGCTATAATAGAGTATTAAGCCTAGATCAAGCTAAAAGGAACCTTGTACTCATGCAAGAGAGTCCCTAATACACATAAATGGTGAGTTAATTAATTAAAAAGAAAAAGAAGAAAGAAAAGAAAAGATTTAGAAAACGGGAGAGTTGAATCAGTTAAAGTTCCCTAAGTTATAATTGGCACGTAGATTATGGCCCTTGATACAAACCTAAATATATTGTAAATGCATGTATCAGTTGGGCAAGAAGCTAGGAAACAAGAGGAAGAAGTTTTCCACTGCCAGCTGTAGATTTTTGGAGGCGTATCAGGGCTGTGCCAGATTGACAGGTGAGTGGGAGCTTGTACTTTGCACCATGACCACATTCCTTATTCTTTTTCATGAATGTTGCCAAGTGTGACTTGATTCCACCTGAGCTTATTGATTAATTGTTGTAGTAGATTCCTCTATAATCTTGATTCTCTATGCTTGATTATTCTGTACATGCATTTGAGGGAACATTGAGAGGAATTACGAGGGGTTGATGAGTAATCAAATTGATTCCGAATTGTGAAATGATTTCTTTTGTAAATTGATTTCATTTCCTCTATTTCAAAGACTTGTGAGTGATAGCTTTGATTATACTCCTTTATGAGTAATTATATTGGATCTGAATTGTGAAATGACTTCTTTTGTAAATTGATTTCATTTTCTCTATTTCAAAGATTTGTAGAGCCCTTCTTAGTGGTATATTGAGTTGCATCGCACTCCCTTGACTTCTCACTCACAACTCTGATGTTAGTTATGATTGGGTCGTGGTCGAGTGAGTGGTAGTCTTGATTATACTCCTTTTTAGTAGAGTATTGGAAGGGTGCATTCTGGCATTTATGCATGGCTTGGCAGTATCTACAGAACACCTATAGTCGATGGGGTTGAACATCGGCCTGTGTGCACATAGTAGCCTTCTGGGTGGGCGGAGCCCAGTCCCTTCCTAGGGGGGACACGGCACTAGGCGTAGGATCGGCCGGTCCTACGACTTATATTCTGCTTGCCGCCGGGCATAGTAAGACCTCGCGAGGTGCAGTATGGCTTTCCGCGGATGTAGAATTTCCGCGAGGTGCCGTTTAGTATATAGATGTGAGATGGATTTCTGTTCTGGATACTGGCCAGCATTTACATGATCAGTGTGGTGTCTTATCCTGCATATGCATGTGACAGTAGGGAGTTGTTGTGGCTTGCCTGGGGCGTAAGACCCACCTCCCGACAGCTGTCTAGTGGTGACTTCGCATATTAACACCCTGATTTATATATTGGTGTGGTGTTATATTCTATGCATGCATATGGCAGTAGGGAGTTGTTGCTGGTTCGCCTGGGGCGTAAAACCCACCTCCCGACAGCTGTCTAGCATTTACATTATCGATATGGTGTCTTATCCTGCATATGCATGTGACAGTAGGGAGTTGTTGTGGTTCGCCTGGGGCGTAAAACCCACCTCCCGACAGTTGTCTAGCATTTACATTATCGATATGGTGTCTTATCCTGCATATGCATGTGATAGTAGGGAGTTGTTGCTGGTTCGCCTGGGGCGTAAAACCCACCTCCCGATAGCTGTCTTGTTGATGATTCAGCCTATTGACACCTGATTTATATGATTCAGTACTATGATGTTGCCCAGAGATGGTCACCCAAGAGGGGGGTGAATTGGGTGTTTTAAAACTTTTTGACTATTTAAAAGGTAAAACGCACAAATGAATGAACTAAAGCAAAGATAGAGGTATGAAAACAACCAATCGCAAACACACGATTTTATAGTGGTTCAGAGCTTCCACTGCTCCTACATCCACTCCCGAAAGCACCTTTGGGAATTTCCACTATAATCGAAGATTACAGTCCGGTAGTTTTGCGAGTGCACTACCCAACTCGTTGTTTTACACCGGGCTAACAACAAACCCTATAACCCCCAATTTCACCTAGGCTTGGGACGCCTTTTCCTTGTTCCAAGTCCCTTGACTGGAACAAGCACGATATTGAAAGAGTTTTACAAAAGATTGGAAAGCTCTAAATAAGCAAATATAACAATGATAAACTTTAAAACCCGGAAGAATCCTTTTGCCATTGGAAGCGTGGGAAATGATGATTCTTCCGATGTGGATCGCGTAGGCTTGAGTGTGAGCTTTGAATCCCGAGCGGAAGAAAGTAGTTGAGCTTGAAATCACTTGGGAAGCTTGAAAACACTTGATTTCTTCACTTGAATGCACTAACTCCCTTGAATCTCTCTCTCTTGCTTCTCTCTTGAATGATCTAGCTTTGGGTTTGTTAGAAGTTGTTGAGAAGCACTTAAGAGGTCCCTTTTATAGCCCAAAAAGCAAATATAGCCGTTAGAGATAAAGTAAAAGAGATTTGAAATTCAAACCAAACCTGCAAAAGTTGTCAGTCGCGTCCCAGGCGCTCCGGAGACGTCTCCGCTTCAACGAGAGACGTCTCGGCTACAAGATTTTACTTTTGACGTTGTTTGGGGTCGACTCGGCGCTTTACGGGGACGACTCCGCTGATGAATGGTTTGAATCCTTGTTTTTCTGTTTTTCTGAGAGGGTCGTCTCGGCACTTTACGGGGACGTCTCGGCTTGTTTGTGCTTTTTGCATGGGGACGACTCCGCTCCCTCGGGGACGACTCCGCTTCTTTATCTCCGAAAAACATGTCTTCTGGAATTCTCTGAGAGAGTCGTCTCCGCTCTTTCAGGGGACGTCTCCGCTGCTTTGTCACCGAAAAAGACATTCTCTGGAAAACCCTGAGAGAGCCGTCTCCGCTACCTCGGGGACGACTCGGGAAGTCTGCTTTTTACTTGCGGGGACGACTCCGCGTACTGTGGGGACGGCTCGCGTATATCACTTGAAATCTGCCTTTCTGCCGCCACTGAGAGAGTCGACTCTGCTACTGAGAGAGTCGACTCCGACCCTGCGAGACGCCTCCCAGATGCCGGGGACGTCTCCCGACGTGCCAGTTCTTCCTGTTTGTGCCAGAGACGTCTCTGAGACAACCCGGAGACGTCTCGGCTGTCCCTGATCTGTTTTCTTCATTTCAAAAATTCTTCAATAAATCCTTAAAAATTATGGGAACATGCCTAGACATTTCTTAACAATATTTTTAATAAAACACATGAAATCCTCAATTAAATTGTTAAGACAAATGGAATTATACTCTAGTGTGTTGTATTCATCAAAATCCATTAGGGGGTCAACAATCTCCCCCTTTTTGATGATGACAAAACACTGAGTATATGCAAAATTCGAAATTTAAACATATACACAGTATTTGTTCAGATATACAAGTCTAATGTTTTGATTAGAACTAGACACAATGTGCATAATTTAAAATAGTCAATTTTCAGTTCTATCCTTATGCATAAAATTAATCTTAATAGCCCTTGAGCAATTTTAGCATATCAACTGAATTTGAATCAAGTTAAAATGAAATATTGATGCTAAAGATAATTGAAAGCTAAGTTCTTTTTGACTCCCCCTTTCTTTTCAGAAGGGCAATTATCTTAAAGCCAATATTCTTCAATTTTATCTTTTCTAATTCAACTTTGGAGTATGAATTTCGTATTTTGCATTCCAATGTATCCAATATCCATATTGGTTCTACTCCCCCTTTTTGCATTTCATAATTAAGTTCTACTCCATATATATATATATATATATCTACTTTATTTTCCCATAAATTTTGCATTCCAATGTATCTAATATCCATATTGGGTCTACTCAATATATAAGTTCTATAAGTTCTATTATATCTATTCCCCCTTTTTGTCATCAACAATGAAGGGGACAAATTATCCTTAGGTGCTTAAAGCATACTTCCTAGTAAAATTCAGCATATTTCCATGAACCACTCAAGGATATTCAAGTTGTGCTCCCCCTGTCCAAGTTATTTCTATTAATGAATTTAGTCATTCATATCACTCCCCCTTTGTTTTGGTATTCATTTCAGACTCCTCTTTTTGTTAATCATAGTTATCACAAGATGTGCTCCACCTGTGTCATATGCATTGATAAGTTGTGTTAAATTTTACCACTTAAGGCATGCTATGAGATTTTTATGGCACATCACAAGATCACATACACAATCACAGAATCACATACACAGAGTTAGCAATGTACACAAAGTTTCAAAAGAAATTGTATTCATGTATCATTGTAAACCTTTGAGGTCAGTACAAAGTTAAAAGAAGAAATCATTACAAGTATTGATTTCTAATACAAAAAGTGTTTCAAAATAGCCTAGGGTTTACAAAAAGAAGATCCCTAGATGTCTACAAAATGTCCCTCATCGGCGACGTTGCTCATAAGCCCTAGCAGCTGCATCTATGAAAGCATTGATGGAATCTAGCAGTGCTCTGAATTGATCTCCCTGTGACTGATGGAAGGCTGCCACTAGTGCTTCAAATTCTATGGTTGCCCTTTCAATTCTTCCTCTAAGTTGGGCAACCAAGGTGCCCACATTTCCTCCAGGGCTTGTCAACTCTTGAAGGCTATTTGAGATGGTCCTCAAGCTATCTTGTAGCTCAATTGATCTGAAGGCTTGGGTGGCATTCACACTAACTAGTTCTTGCGCTGTAGCTTCTATCTGAGCTCTAATTTCCTTCATCTCTTGTAGAATCCCTTCATGTGAGGCTCTGATGGGGGCCAACTCAGTAGAGATCATCGATCTCATCTCCTCCCTCATCTGCTGGCAAATTACAGATGCTAAAGTGCGCATCTGGTCTTCTGATAGGGAGTAGGGCCCACTGACTGGAGGAGGTGGTGGCATGGATGTGGAACGTCCAGCTGAGCTGGAGGGTATATCAGGAAAGTCCATGTGGCTAGGTGGAGGAGAGTGGTGGTCAGACTCCTGATGTGGGATCTCAGGCTCTAGGGTTTGAACTTTTCTTTTTGGTACCTTGACCCAAGACCCATCTACCTTTTGAAACTCCATTCTTCGCATTGTGCCCTCATTATAATAGTCGGTGTTTCTCAAGGGTTTTGCAGGCTCATTTTCTGGAATGGGAACTTTGAAGTGTTTGAAGAGTAGGGTAAAAATCATGCCATAGGGTATACTAAACCTAGAATACCTATGACATAGAGCAATGTAGTTCAACATAAGTCTAGGGAGGTTTAGAGGAATCCCTAGTAGGATATGGTGCATGATAACTAAATCTCGCTCTGAAACAAAATCGAAGCGACCGGTTTTAGAAAACAAGACCCGGTTGACAATACTTAGAAGTAGTCTCATTTCGGCATTTAGGTCTTGGGAGTTGACTACATCAAGAGGGTCGCAGTCCTCTCTTCCTAGAAGCAAGTTTAGGGCTATTTCCCTTTGGGGATGTGAGGTCGGAGCCTCACCATCTTTAGGAATTTGCAGAACAGTGGATAGAATATCCTCATTAATTTCTACCAATGTCCCCCGGACATATGCAGTGTACCCTAAGTCCCCTAAGGCCATATTACTAAACATTTCTCTAACAAGGCCGGGGTAGGTCGAAGTATTGAGGGTACAAAGGTATTTCCACCCTTGGGCACGGAGTCTCTCTCCAATAGAGAACCCCTCACTATCTAGAAATGCAAAGTCTATGTACCTACCGGTCGTCACTGTGCGATTTGCACAGGAAATGGTCGTGGTTGGCGGAGCAACCGGAGGAGACAGCGCGGAAGGTTCTTCCCTCCGTTCCTCACCGTCGGCCGCTGCCCTAGGACGCCTCCCACCGGTCCTCCTAGCTCTTTTAGGTGCCATTGAATGGAAAACCTAGGAAAATGAGGAGAAAGAGGCTAGGGTTTGTGTTGGAGAGAAAATGGAGGCTAGGGTTTTTGTTTTTGTCGGGGATGAAAGGGATAGCTCGGGTCGGCTCGAGCTGTTTCGACCTATTTTAAGAAACCCTCGTTCGGTCCTCGAGACGTCTCCGCGACTAAGGCGAGACGTCTTGCCGGGGGGACGTCTCTGCGATTTGCCAGAGACGTCTCCGGCACTGAAAAATTTCAGACTGATTTTTATCTTTTCCCAATTTGTTTCATTTAATCACACTAATTATGATTTCTTTAGGTGAATACAGAATGAGTTTGTTTGTGATCCTCCCCCTTAATAATACATCCTATAGAGGTTTAATAATGATTTTTGAATTATTAATGTTGAAATGAGGAATGTTTGACCAAATTTCGAATACCTATGAAATAGGCTCTGAAAATATCTCTATGAAGAGTCCAAGGGAGGGTAACCATCCTCCGGAAAGTCAAACAGTTCGTCATTTAGCTTAGATGGATTCATGCTTTCACGTATGTTGACCTTGAGGTGGATTACTAGTTTTTTTGAGTAGCAAGGCATTGCAATACAAGCTGAATTTATTTGCTAGGGTCATACAAGCTCAAAGCATTTCTTAAGAAGTTGAACCTATCTTTACAAAGGGGCTTTGTGAAGATATCGGCCAATTGATTTTCAGTACATACATATTCAATCATCACATCATTTTTCAGCACATGATCCCTAATAAAATGATGTCTAATCTCTATATGCTTTGATTTAGAGTGTTGGACAGGATTTTTTGTTAAATTAATTGCACTTGTATTATCACATTTAATTGGTATGTTGTCCATTTTGATGCCGAAGTCTTCAAGTTGTTGCTTAATCCAAAGAACTTGGGCACAACAGCTTCCAGCTGCAATGTACTCAGCCTCAGCTGTGGACAAGGCAACTGAATTCTGTTTCTTGCTAAACCAAGAAACCAAATTAGCACCCAAGAATTGACATGTGCCACTTGTGCTTTTTCTGTCGAGTTTGCACCCGGCAAAATCAGCATCGGAATAAGCAATTAAATTTATGTCAGATTGTTTAGAATACCATAAGCCTACATTAGATATTCCTACTAGATATCTAAAAATTCTTTTAACAGCTTGCAAGTGTGATTCCTTAGGACATGCTTGGTATCTAGCACACATACAAACACTGAATAATATATCTGGTCTACTAGCAGTAAGGTAAAGTAAAGAGCCTATCATACCTCTGTACAATTTGCAGTCTATACTTTTACCTTTTTCATCTTTGTCAAGCTTGCAACTTGAGCCCATGGGTGTGCTGATTTCCTTTGCATCCTTCATCTTGAATTTCTCCAACATTTCCTTGATATATTTGGACTGACTGATGAAGATGCCTTCCTCTGATTGTTTTATTTGTAGCCCAAGGAAGAAGTTGAGCTCACCCATCATGCTCATTTCAAATTCTCCCTGCATAAGCTTGGCAAACTCTTGACAAAGGCTATCATTAGTAGCACCAAAAATTATATCATCCACATAAATTTGTACAAGCAATAAGTCATTTCCTTTTCTTTTAATAAAGAGGGTTTTATCTACATTTCCTCTCTTAAATTTGTTTTCAATTAGGAAATTACTTAGTCTTTCATACCATGCCCTAGGAGCTTGCTTAAGTCCATACAATGCTTTATGCAATTTATAAACGTAATCTGGATGTAAATGGTTTTCAAAACCTGGAGGTTGTCCTACATAAACTTTCTCCATTATATAACCATTTAAAAATGCACTTTTTACATCCATTTGATAGAGTTTAAAATCCATAAAGCATGCATATGCCAAAAGTAGTCTAATAGCTTCTAACCTAGCAACAGGAGCAAAAGTTTCATCAAAATCTATTCCTTCCTCCTGATTATAGCCTTTGGCCACTAGCCTAGCTTTGTTTCTTGTTACTATTCCATCTTCATCTAGTTTATTTCTATATACCCATTTGGTGCCTATAATTGAAACATTAGGGGGTCTTTTCATTAAAGTCCAAACTTGATTTCTTTCAAATTGGTTTAATTCCTCTTGCATAGCATTCATCCAATTATCATCTTTTTCGGCTTCTTCTAGTGATTTAGGCTCTATTTGTGAGACGAAAGCAAGATAATTACTAGTATTTAGAGAGGATCTTGTTCTTACCCCTTGCGAAGGATCACCAAGGATTAGATCCCTTGGATGACCATGTGCATACCTCCATTCCTTAGGAAGATCTTGATTTCTTGCTTGGGGTTGATCTTCTTCATCTTGCTGAATTGTATCTTCTTTGACTTCATCTTCAAGTTGTTTGTCTTGTTTGGAGAACTCCTTCATTCTGTCTTCAAGTATACCTGCATCATTATCTTCTTCTTTTCTAGAAGAATCTCCATTAGCTTCATCAAAAACAACATGAATGGATTCTTCAACAACGAGAGTTTTCTTGTTGAAGATCCTGTATGCTCTACTAGATGAGGAATAACCTAAGAAGATCCCCTCATCTGATTTAGCACTAAATTTACTTAGATTGTCCTTTTCATTGTTTAAAATAAAACACCTACAACCGAATACATGAAAGTAGCTTATATTGGGCTTCTTATTTTTCATTAACTCATAAGGTGTTTTCTTTAAAATAGATCTAACTAATGCACGGTTTAAAATGTGACATGCAGTATTTATTGCTTCAGCCCAAAAATATCTTGGTAGATCCGATTCGCACAACATGGTACGAGCCATATCTGCTAGTGTGCGATTCTTCCTTTCTACCACCCCATTTTGTTGGGGTGTCCTAGGGGCCGAGAAATTGTGATTGATACCATTTTCGTCACAAAACTTTTCAAAGTGCTGATTTTCAAACTCGGTACCATGATCACTCCTAATTGCTTTTAGTTTAAGATTGAGTTCATTCGAAACTCTATTATGAAACTTGATGAAAGCGGAAAAGGACTCATCTTTGTGTGCAAGAAATGAAACCCATGTAAAACGTGAAAAATCATCAACAATTACAAGACCAAATTTCTTACCCCCTAGACTAGCAGTTCTAGTGGGTCCAAACAAATCCATGTGAATTAGTTCTAAGGGTTTTGTTGTTGAGACTATGTTTTTAGACTTGAAAGAGCTTCTCGTTTGTTTCCCTAATTGACATGCAGCACAAATTTTGTTCTTTTCAAAATCTATCTTTGGTAGTCCTTTGACTAGATCTTTTGTGATCAATTTAGAAATTAAATCCATGCTAGCATGTCCTAACCTACGATGCCATAACCAACTAGTCTCATTGACTTTGGGATCCATGGCTATAAGACATTGGCCATCCTTCATGGTGAGATCATCAAGATCTATCATGTAAACATTTCCATGCCTATGTCCTGTGAGTATGATCTCATTGTCAATTGGACTACTAACTATGCATAGTGATGATTCAAATGACACTTTAGAGCCTTTGTCACAGAATTGACTTATACTTAATAAATTATGTTTTAGTCCATTAACTAACAATACATTATCAATAAATGAGGAGGGTGATATGGAGATTTTACCAACACCAATGATTTGACCTTTAGCATTGTCTCCGAATGTGACTACTCCTCCTTCTTTTGACTTCAAGGTGACGAAGAGACTCTTGTCACCGGTCATATGCCTTGAGCAACCACTATCAAGATACCACATTCTCTTTTTATTCCCGGCTGCAAGGCATACCTACAAAGTGATCATGTGAAGCTCTTAGGTACCCAAGTTTTCTTGGGTCCTTCGTGGTTAGTGTAGTTGGTTCCCTTAGGCACCCATACTTTAGTTATGTTTTTAGCTTTTACAAATGTACTCTTGTTAGTTTGGATCTTTCTTTGAATACAAGAGTAGGCTTTATGTCCATTCTTTCCACAATGAAAGCATGTAGGTTTTTCAGTTTTTACATCTTTTGCTTGTACAAAGAAATTCTTTAGATACTTTTGTTGTTTGTTAGTTTTATATCCTAATCCGGCTTTATTAAAAACAGCTCTTTGATTTGAAAGAATAAGATTTAATTTTTCAGAGCTTTGTGTAAATTTTTCAACAATTGGTTTGTACTTATGTACCTCATTCTTAAGATTTAAATTTTCTTTAACTAGTTCTTCCTTATCCTTTTTAAGGGATTCAACATTTTGTGCAAGTGAGGTATTATTATCGAGTAGGGATTTTACTTTTAGATTTAATTCCTTAATTAGTGTTTTTGCCGTTTCATTTTCAATGCTAAGTTTTAAATTTTTATTTTCTAGGTCAATGGTGTTAATATTTTTAACGCTCTCCTTCTCAATCAATAGGTTTTCAATATCTTCTTTCAGTTTTTGATTGGAGGCTTTTAACTCTTTATTCTTTGCTCCTAACATACTACAATCACTCATAAATTCTTGAAAAGCTTCATACAATTCTTCTAAAGTAAAATTTATAGTTGAATTTTGACATACCTCGTCGTCTTTGAACGCCATGAAGCACAAATTGGCGGTCTCTTCCTTCTCTTCCTCGGAGGATGATGTGTCACTATCATCCCATGTTGCCTTCAATGCCTTCTTCTTCTTCTTTCCAAAATGCTTATTTTGTTGAGGGCATTCGGAATGAATGTGTCCCGGTCTCTTGCAATTATAGCATATGATTGGGTCTCTTTCTTTTTCTTTTTCTTTTTCCCAATCATTTCTTCCTCCAAACTTTTTCCTTGGGAAGGGTTTCTTTTTCCTCATGAATTTTTTAAACTTCCTAACTATCAAACCCAAGTCCTCGTCCTCGCTTTCTTCCTCACTCTCACTACTTTCTTCTTCACACACACTCGAAGTAGCCTTGAGTGCAATTGTCTTCTTCTTTGGCAAATCATCTTCATGTTGCTTCATCGTGAGCTCATGCGTCATCAATGAGCCCAAAAGTTGTTCTAGTCCCAAGGTGTTGAGGTCTTTGGCTTCTATAATTGCCGTGACCTTTGCTTCCCATGCTTTCGGCAAAGACCTGAGAATTTTACTCACAAGTTTTGGATTAGTATAAGATTTACCCAAACTCTTTAGACCATTAATTATATCGGTAAAGCGTGTAAACATGCATGTGATGGTTTCATTGGGTTCCATCTTAAACAACTCATATTTGTGAACTAGAATGTTCACTTTGGACTCTTTGACTTGATTTGTACCCTCGTGGGTAACTTCAAGCCTATTCCATATTTCCATAGCGGAACTACATGTGGAGACTCTATTAAACTCATTTACATCTAGAGCACAAAATAATGAGTTCATGGCTCTAGAATTGAGTTGAGCCATCCTATCATCATTCTCATCCCAATCCTCCTCAGGTTTGGGAACTTGAATGCCATTAACCATGTGTGATGGTTCTTGTGGTCCCTTGACTATAACCCTCCACAAGGCATAGTCTTGTGCTTGAATGAAGATCCTCATTCTAGTCTTCCAATAGGTATAATTTGTCCCATTGAAGAGTGGAGGTCTATTGGTTGCTTGCCCCTCAGCAGGAACATTGTTAAAGGGTGTTGCCATCTAGATCTTTGGCTAAGACGGTTAGGTCTTTCAAGAAATACACAGAGCACCCGCTCTGATACCACTTGTTGCCCAGAGATGGTCACCCAAGAGGGGGGTGAATTGGGTGTTTTAAAACTTTTTGACTATTTAAAAGGTAAAACGCACAAATGAATGAACTAAAGCAAAGATAGAGGTATGAAAACAACCAATCGCAAACACACGGTTTTATAGTGGTTCGGAGCTTCCACTGCTCCTACATCCACTCCCCAAAGCACCTTTGGGAATTTCTACTATAATCCAAGATTACAGTCCGGTAGTTTTGCGAGTGCACTACCCAACTCGTTGTTTTACACCGGGCTAACAACAAACCCTATAACCCCCAATTTCACCTAGGCTTGGGACGCCTTTCCCTTGTTCCAAGTCCCTTGACTGGAACAAGCACGATATTGAAAGAGTTTTACAAAAGATTGGAAAGCTTTAAATAAGCAAATATAACAATGATAAACTTTAAAACCCGGAAGAATCCTTTTGCCGTTGGAAGCATGGGAAATGATGATTCTTCCGATGTGGATCGCGTAGGCTTGAGTGTGAGCTTTGAATCCCGAGCGGAAGAAAGTAGTTGAGCTTGAAATCACTTGGGAAGCTTGAAAACACTTGATTTCTTCACTTGAATGCACTAACTCCCTTGAATCTCTCTCTCTTGCTTCTCTCTTGAATGATCTAGCTTTGGGTTTGTTAGAAGTTGTTGAGAAGCACTTAAGAGGTCCCTTTTATAGCCCAAAAAGCAAATATAGCCGTTAGAGATAAAGTAAAAGAGATTTGAAATTCAAACCAAACCTGCAAAAGTTGTCAGTCGCGTCCCAGGCGCTCCGGAGACGTCTCCGCTTCAACGAGAGACGTCTCGGCTACAAGATTTTACTTTTGACGTTGTTTGGGGTCGACTCGGCGCTTTACGGGGACGACTCCGCTGATGAATGGTTTGAATCCTTGTTTTTCTGTTTTTCTGAGAGGGTCGTCTCGGCACTTTACGGGGACGTCTCAGCTTGTTTGTGCTTTTTGCATGGGGACGACTCCGCTCCCTCGGGGACGACTCCGCTTCTTTATCTCCAAAAAATATGTCTTCTGAAATTCTCTGAGAGAGTCGACTCCGCTCTTTCAGGGGACGTCTCCGCTGCTTTGTCACCGAAAAAGACATTCTCTGGAAAACCCTGAGAGAGCCGTCTCCGCTACCTCGGGGACGACTCGGGAAGTCTGCTTTTTACTTGCGGGGACGACTCCGCGTACTGTGGGGACGGCTCGCGTATATCACTTGAAATCTGCCTTTCTGCCGCCACTGAGAGAGTCGACTCTGCTACTGAGAGAGTCGACTCCGACCCTGCGAGACGCCTCGCCAGGTGCCGGGGACGTCTTCCGACGTGCCAGTTCTTCCTGTTTGTGCCAGAGACGTCTCTGAGACAACCCGGAGACGTCTCGGCTGTCCCTGATCTATTTTCTTCATTTAAAAAATTCTTCAATAAATCCTTAAAAATTATGTTCTTTCTTAACAATATTTTTAATAAAACACATGAAATCCTCAATTAAATTGTTAAGACAAATGGAATTATACTCTAGTGTGTTGTATTCATCAAAATCCATTAGGGGGTCAACATATGACCTGTTGAGCATATTCATATTATCATACATACTTATTTGATTATTCTATATATGCTCCAGATGAGTTGATTGGGATTGTGATAATTTACTCCTTATTTCTTATGTTGAGTTATGTGTACCCTGTTCTTGACGACTGCTCATATGCTCTTGAGATTTCACCTCGAGCCATGATTATATCTTGTCTCATATGTATAGTACTCTCTACTCCACTCACTGAGTATTTATATACTCACTCCCCAGTTTGGTGTTTTTGATTGCAGGGCAGGTATTGTATAGAGAGGAGCAGGGTTAGAGATTGCCTGCTAGCTGTGCCGCTCCATAGTATAGTATAGTATAATATAGATAAAGGTTTATACATTTTGGTGTATTATAAACCTTCTATTGTATATAGTGTATAATTACAGTCATAGATCCTGTTGTGGATATGGGTTTGACCATGGATGGAATGGAAACCAGATTTTTATACAGATGAGTTATATGCTTGAGATGATGTATTGATATATATTGTCCAGGTTTATTATGTGATAGATTATGTGATTGCTGCTCTGACAGGTAGTGTTGTTGTATGTATTGAGATAATCCTGACAGGTCACTATAGAAAAAGTGATCATTTTGTGCATGTATCATGCCAAATTTTTCAAGATTTATTGATGATTGATAGGTAGTATGGTTCTACGCGGTGGCTGGTGGCCTTATGCCTATCCGCACCCTAGGACCATCGCGGCGGCCCGCCGAGAATGGGGCGGGGGTCGTGACAAGAGGTGGTATCAGAGCAAAGGTTAAAGAAGAGTCCTGTCAGAGCAATAGGGTGAGTCAGGATTAAGTATAGGATTATACTATGGAGCATAGGATTTTTCTGTATATTAATTTATGAGTCATTTATAATTTAGTAAAATATATTATGACTCAGTGTGTAACGACCGCCCTTTCTTTTTGACTCTTTTAGAGACATATAAAGAATACCTCCAAGGAGAGGACCTACTCGTCCTGGAAGGAGGATGGAGCCAGATATAGCATTGGATGCGGATTCTGCACATGTCGAGCCCCAAAGAAAAAAATCTCCTCCTGCTGATAGACGGAGGGTTAATGATCAAGGAAAGGTAGGAAGTAGAGATGCATTGATGGAACAGTTACTGGCGGAGAATCAGGCTCTGAGAGAGCAGATTGCTCGGGGGAAACCTCCTGCCCCGTCAGTAGTATCCATCCCACCTCCTGTACCAGTGCCAAGAATTTTGGCCCAGAGGGCTCTAGATGATGAGGGGATTACTATACAGGAATTTCTTAGGCTCAGAACTCCGGAGTTTAAGGGGGAAGAAGGTGAAGATCCTCAGAGATTTCTGGAGGAGACTGAAAAGATGAAACGGAGACTGCCCTGTTCTGATGCAAGAGCTATAGAACTTGTAGGGCTTACAATGAAGGAAGATGCCTGGGACTGGTACCAGAGACAAGTGGAGGACAGATTGTACAGTAGGAATCCTCCAACCTGGGAAGAGTTCAGGCAAGCAGTGATGGATGAGTTTTTGTCTCCGGCTGAGAGGCAAAATCGGGCTCTTCAGTTTGAGAGGCTGAAGCAGATGCCCGGAATGAGCGTATTTGAGTACACTCGTGAGTTCACTAGATTGGGGAAGTATGCTCCTTACATCATCCCCACTGAAGCTGCTAGGATAGAAAGATTCAGGCGGGGCCTGATTTTCCCGCTTTATAATGTAGTACTGGCAGTAGAGGTCCCCACCTTGTCTAGGCTGATAGATAAAGCAAAACAGTGGGAGACCAGAAACAAAGAGGAAAGAGCTGAAAGAGAACAGAGGAAAATGAGTGTGGAGAAGGAGCAAAGCAGTAGAGGTAGATCTGAGGGAGTAGATCTCTCGGAGGGCCCGACGGAGCAATCTGTACGCTCAGCTCCTCCTGCCCCACGTAAGAGGAAATGGAGGAGAAGAGGTCAATCACAAGATACTTTTCAACCATCAGTACCTCGTCCTCCAGTCACTATAGTCAGAACTGAATTCGGGTTCTAATCATGGCCAGTGTGTGGCATATGTGGGAAGCAGCACCCTAGCAGATGCAGAATGGGCCAGGGAGTGTGCTACAGATGTGGACAGCCAGGTCATTTTGCCAGAGAATGCCCGCAGGGTGCCACCCAGCAGTTTGTGCCTTTGGCATCCTACCCTTCTGTGCAGATGGACAGGCCTAGTAGTAGGGAGCCTGTAGGCAGAGGCAGAGGTCAAGCACAAACGTCACAGCAGAGTGCTGGACCATCTCAGCCATCAGCTCCAGTAGGCAGAGGGCAAGGACGGGTGTTCACGGTAAATCCACAGGAGGCACAAGCATCGAATGCAGCTGTGACAGGTATGCTCCTCATTGATAAGATTAAAGCTAGAATGTTATTTGATTCTGGAGCTACCCATTCATTTGTGTCCCCTTATTTTGCTAAAAAGTTAGCTAAGGATAAGATATTAATGCATATTCCCTTAGCTATTAGTACACCTGTAGAGGATAGTATAAAAGTGAAGTATGTGTATCCTATCTGTGTGGTAGAGATAGAAGGTAAAACACTTTCAATTTATTTGATTTACAATACCACACCGAGCAGAATATGAAGAGCAGATACACTCACCCCTTTGAGTAATCAGGTAATTTACTCTTTTAAATTCGAGGACGAATTTTATATAAGGGGGGAGGATGTAATAACCCCAAAAAAAAAATTTATATAAAAAGGGATAGAATAGTCCTTTAAAATTGATATAAGGGGTAAAATTGGAAGGAATCAAAAGATAATGGCATAGTTGTAGATATGTTGAAGTGTTAGGGGCAAAATGAGAATTTAATAATATTAAACAAAGGATGAATAGTGCTTGATGTGACTTAATTGGAGGGTTTGAGTTAGTCTCAGACGGAATGAAACAGAGAGAGAGGAAGGGAGTCTCAGGCATGAAACAGAGGAAAGAAAGAAAGAAAAAGAGAAGAAGAAGAAGAAGAAAGAAGAAGAGGAAGGGGATTCGAGGAGGAAAGGGATCCTGGTTGCACTTCCAGCTGAAGGAAAAAACGTAGGTCTCCTTCCTCTCTATGCAAGAACCTCGATTTCCAAAAAGGAAAAGGTAAATATCCATCCCTATCTAGTCTTTTGATGACATTAGGCTATACAAAGGGTGGATATAGTCTAGAGGGGTCGGATAAGGGTTGTAGAGGTGGTTAAAAGAGGAAGAATCGGATTTCGACAAATTTTTCCGGCACTACGGAAAAACTGTGTCGAAGTCCCAACTTCGGCGAATTATTTTGAGGGTCAAACGGCCTTCGATAGTGATGCATGTTACCTTTTTGGAATTCTCTATGAGTGTAGAATGTTAGGTAAAAATTTCATCAAATTTGGAGTCCTGAAAGTGGATCAAAATCGGGATGAAGTAACCCACTGTCAGTCCGGATTACTGTTCATCCGGGTGGAAAATAAGGGATTTCATGCTATAATAGAGTATTAAGCCTAGATCAAGCTAAAAGGAACCTTGTACTCATGCAAGGGAGTCCCTAATACACATAAATGGTGAGTTAATTAATTAAAAAGAAAAAGAAGAAAGAAAAGAAAAGATTTAGGAAATGGGGGAGTTGAATCAATTAAAGTTTCCTATGTTATAATTGGCACGTAGATTATGGCCCTTGATACAAACCTAAATGTATTGTAAATGCATGTATCAGTTGGGCAAGAAGCTAGAAAACAAGAGGAAGAAGTTTTCCACTGCCAGCTGTAGATTTTTGGAGGCGTATCAGGGCTGTGCCAGATTGACAGGTGAGTGGGAGCTTGTACTTTGCACCATGACCACATTCCTTATTCATTTTCATGAATGTTGCCAAGTGTGACTTGATTCCACCTGAGCTTATTGATTAATTGTTGTAGTAGATTCCTCTATAATCTTGATTCTCTATGCTTGATTATTCTGTACATGCATTTGAGGGAACATTGAGAGGAATTACGAGGGGTTGATGAGTAATCAAATTGATTCCGAATTGTGAAATGATTTCTTTTGTAAATTGATTTCATTTCCTCTATTTCAAAGACTTGTGAGTGATAGCTTTGATTATACTCCTTTATGAGTAATTAAATTGGATCTGAATTGTAAAATGACTTCTTTTGTAAATTGATTTCATTTTCTCTATTTCAAAAATTTGTAGAGCCCTTCTTAGTGGTATATTGAGTTGCATCGCACTCCCTTAACTTCTCACTCACAACTCTGATGTTAGTTATGATTGGGTCGTGGTCGAGTGAGTGGTAGTCTTGATTATACTCCTTTTTAGTAGAGTATTGGAAGGGTGCATTCTGACATTTATGCATGGCTTGGCAGTATCTACAGGACACCTATAGTCGATGGGGTTGAACATCGGCCTGTGTGCACATAGTAGCCTTCTGGGTGGGCGGAGCCCAGTCCCTTCCAAGGGGGGACACGGCCCTAGGCGTAGGATCGGCCGGTCCTACGACTTATATTCTGCTTGCCGCCGGACATAGTAAGACCTCGCGAGGTGCAGTATGGCTTTCTGCGGATGTAGAATTTCCGCGAGGTGCTGTTTAGTATATAGATGTGAGATGGATTTCTGTTCTGGATACTGGCCAGCATTTACATGATCAGTGTGGTGTCTTATCCTGCATATGCATGTGACAGTAGGGAGTTGTTGTGGCTCGCCTGGGGCGTAAGACCCACCTCCCGACAGCTGTCTAGTGATGACTTCGCATATTAACACCCTGATCTATATATTGGTGTGGTGTTATATTCTATGCATGCATATGGCAGTAGGGAGTTGTTGCTGGTTCGCCTGGGGCGTAAAACCCACCTCTCGACAGCTATCTAGCATTTACATTATCGATATGGTGTCTTATCCTGCATATGCATGTGACAGTAGGGAGTTGTTGTGGTTCGCCTGGGGCGTAAAACCCACCTCCCGACAGCTGTCTAGCATTTACATTATCGATATGGTATCTTATCCTGCATATGCATGTGATGATAGGGAGTTGTTGCTGGTTCGCCTGGGGTGTAAAACCCACCTCCCGATAGCTGTCTTGTTGATGATTCAGCCTATTGACACCTGATTTATATGATTCAGTACTATGACTTGTTGAGCATATTCATATTATCATACATACTTATTTGATTATTCTATATATGCTCCAGATGAGTTGATTGGGATTGTGATAATTTACTCCTTATTTCTTACGTTGAGTTATGTGTACCCTGTTCTTGACGACTGCTCATATGCTCTTGAGATTTCACCTCGAGCCATGATTATATCTTGTCTCATGTGTATAGTACTCTTTACTCCACTCACTGAGCATTTATATACTCCCTCCCCAGTTTGGTATTTTTGATTGCAGGGCAGGTATTGTATAGAGAGGAGCAGGGTTAGAGATTGCCTGCTAGCTGTGCCGCTCCATAGTATAGTATAGTATAATATAGGTAAAGGTTTATACATTTTGGTGTATTATAAACCTTCTATTGTGTATAGTGTATAGTTACAGTCATAGATCCTGTTGTGGATATGGGTTTGACCATGAATGGAATGGGAACCAGATTTTTATACAGATGAGTTATATGCCTGAGATGATGTATTGATATATTGTCTAGGTTTATTATGTGATAGATTATGTGATTGCTGCTCTGACAGGTAGTGTTGTTGTATGTATTGAGATAATCCTGACAGGTCACTATAGAAAAAGTGATCATTTTGTGCATGTATCATGCCAAATTTTTCAAGATTTATTGATGATTGATAGGTAGTATGGTTCTACGCGGTGGCTGGTGGCCTTATGCCTACCCGCACCCTAGGACCGTCGCGGCGGCCCGCCGAGAATGGGGCGGGGGTCGTGACAATACCAGTGTCTCCACACTCCTTGGTTAAGAGGACAACCAACGTATATGTCACACAACGACCTAATCTCGATAATGCTGTCGTCCTAGTAACAACATATCATTTGGTCGCGAACAAGTTGAAGGACTCAAAGATAAATCCTCCTTTATCATAACATAAGTCCTAAGGACTTCATCATATAAGAGTTTATTTGAAGATGAAATGATGAATAATGCCAAATAACACTTTATTAATTTGTCAATTTATTTACAAAATTCAATCATCAATATGCTGACGATTGACATTTAGGATACAAATCCCAACAGCGGGTAGGCATAAGGCCACCAGCCACCATGTAGAAACCTACTACCTATCAATCATCAATAAATTATGAAAATTTTGGCATGATGCATGCACAAAATGATCACCTTTCCTATGGTGACCTGTCAGGATTATCTCAATACATACAACAACACTACCTGTCAGAGCAGCAATCACATAATCTGTCACATAATGAACCTGGACAATATATATCAATACATCATCACAAGCATATAACTCATCTGTATAAAATTCTGGTTCCGATTCCATCCATGGTCAAACCCATATCCACAACAGGATCTATGACTGTAACTATACACTATATACAATAGAAGGTTTATAATACACCAAAAGGTATAAACCTCTATCTACATTATACTATGGAGCGGCACAGCTAGCAGGCAATCTCTAACTTTGCTCCTCTCTATACAACACCTGTCCTGAAATCAAAAATACCAAACTGGGGAGTGAGTATATGAATACTCAGTGAGTGGAGTAGAGAGTACTATGCACATGAGACAGAATATAATCATGGCTCGAGATAAAATCTCAAGAGCATATGAATGGTGATCAATAGCAAGATGAACATGAACTCAACATAGAGAATATGGAGTAAATCATCAATATCACCATAATTACAATCAACTCATCTGGAGCACATATGGAATAATCAAGTAAACATATATGCTACTCATGAATATGCTCGACAGATCATAATACTGGGACATACAAATCGGGTGTCAATATGCTGAAACATTGATAAATAGCTATCGGAAGGTGTGTCTTACGCCCCAGGCGAACCACAACAACTCCCTACTGCTATATGCATGCAGAAATATGACACCACGCTATCGGAAGGTGGGTTTTACGCCCTAGGTGAACCACAACAACTCCCTACTGTCACATGCATATGCAGAAATATGACACCACACGGTCGGGAGGTGGGTTTTACACCCCAGGCGAACCACAACAACTCCGTACTGTCACATGCATAAGCAGAAATATGACACCACGCGGTCGGGAGGTGGGTTTTACGCCCCAGGCGAACCGCAACAACTCCCTACTGTCACATGCATATTCAGAAATATGACACCACGCGGTCGGAAGGTGGGTTTTACGCCCCAGGTGAACCACAACAACTTCCTACTATCACATGCATGTTAGATGTATGCCCTAGAAGCCAATCTGGCTGACACATTGTTAATTCTAGGGACATAATTTTGTACTTGACTATTTATTATTGAATAAATAAAAGGCATCTTTTCATTCATATTATTTATGTGTCTATGAATCGTCCAAGAAATTAATAAGATGATGATGCATATTCTCAAGAGTTGAGAATTTGAGCAATGTATCATTGGTGATTAATTTCTAAATGCTCCTGATCAATGGATCATCACGAGGACGGTGATCGATCCGATCAGTGCACAGATCACTTTCCTTCTGGATGGACGAGACTTGAGTCCACAGTGTAGGGACACTGAAGTGATAGTGCAGGTGCTTGTTAGAGAACAAGGGTACTGAGCGTGACCAAGACAAGAAGTCACTTGGATGTCTATCCATTCGTCAGTGACTTGCTTGATGTTGCAGTAGTATGACTGGTCCTTTGACCTGCGGTACTTCAGCTACTCACAGTGAGGTTATTATAGTTTGACTACACGTATACATGGTCTCTAGTCATATGGGTCCTTGTAGTGTAGATTGGCTGCAGTAAGTTCACTGTAGGAGTAGGGTATGCACTCACATGGAATCTATCGACCTTGATAGAAGAGGAGTGATCCTATGTGATTTGTTAGACTGAGTTCTAAGACCTTGGCCAGGGCAGTAATATAAAGTGGAGAAAGAGTTTTCCACTAACGAACTCGAGTCGAATAAATCTTGACATATGACAGACGAAGGGGTTTGACGAGTTATCCATGACCTCCGTCCTGTAGGGATCCACGATAGTAGGACTGTATCACACGTTAACTGCACCTAGAGGTTCATCATTCCATTCTGCTGGGTAGCCACTACATGCTGCTAGGTGTCACTGGTGGATGGTGGGACTCACAGGGATTATCTCGATGATCGATAAACCCTAATGAGTTGAGTTGGAATCGTTCCAACCCATTGAAAGGAGTTTTCAATGATATAGTGATAGAGATCACAATATATCTCACTACCAGTCAGAATAGAACCTATGGGGTCACACACACTAGAAGTATTGACCGATCCGATGGTTGAAAAGTGATTATGAATCACGAGTAATCAATTCGATTGATAAGAAGTTGAAGAAGGAAAGGGAATTAATTAATTGGACTTGAAACAAGAGTCCTACTTCGAGTAGGATTCCTAGAGTCCTAATTGGATTAGGACTGGGAATCCTAGTTGGAGTAGGACTGGGATTCCTACTTGGAATAGGATTCCTGCAATTCTAATGAGATTAAGAGTTTTGAATCAAAATTGGATTCCTACTTGGAGTAGGATTCCTAGAGTCCTAATCGGATTAGGACTTCGGATTCAAATAAGAGTCCTAATTGGATTAGGACTAAAATTAAATATGTCCTAATTTGGATTAGGGTTTCTTAAGTCACAATTAATTATTAATCTAATGAATCAATAAGACTCCTAATTGGATTAGGATTGAAGAGTTCAATTGAGTCAAAATTGATTTAAGTTCTAATTGGATTAGGACTTACCTAGATTGGATCCAAATTGGTTCACCCTTAGGCTAAGCCTAATTGGATTAGGGCTTGACCACATTAGGGCATTCCAATCCCTACCTAATATGGATTAGGGTTTACCATGAGGAGGGGGATAAGCCCCTCCCCTTTCCACGTGGAGAAGGGAGAAGAGACGGCGCCCCCTCTTAGGAAAGATATCAAGAGCTCCTAAATGTTAGGAGCTCCACATGTCTATAAAAAGGGACTTGTGGGCGGCACCTAGGGCATAGAAGAAGTGCTCTCTCCTCTCCTTGCTGCCGCCACCCTCTCCCTTTCCCTTGGTTCAGCCGCCAACAAGAAGAAGAAAAGAAGAGAGCCTTGTCCGCCTCCTCTTCCTCCAATCCTTCTTCCAACGCAGGGAAAAGAAAGGCTGTGTTCTTCTTCCTTGAGTTCATCCTTCTTCTTCCTCCTCCTAAGCACAATCAAGGGTTGATTGAAAGGGAGGAAATCAGCCATCAAAAGAAGTCTTTGCAAGGGAGCTAGCACCCCGGGAAGACAAGAGAGCTTTGATCGAATCACTGCTTCGTGTGGATACCCGTAGAGGCCGGACACTTGAACGGCTTCAAGCGAACCTTCATCCTAGACCACGAATTTCAGTTTGCGGTGATCATCTACCCGCACAAGGTGAAGATCTGATCTTCTAATGAATTTAAAAGTTTTTAATTCTTGCCTAACTACGAACGGTTCATGAAACAACGTTCATGCGATGAACGTCGATCCCGCTTATGCCGATTCCGCTGCCATCTGAATTTTTTTTGAAATATCAGCGGCATGGGCGGGTTCCCAACAGTGGTATCAGAGCAAAGGTCTAAGAGTTGTGACCGATCTTCGGAAACTCTCCCGCGTGATCGTGTGACGAAGCGTGGCTCTCCGTCTGGAGGCTTATAGAGATGCGTGCTCTGATAGGTATACATAGGTGTCACCCTATGTTTAATAGGACTGAACCTATGTAGGAGTGGAGACTCCCCCTAACAGTGGTATTAGAGCCTAGGCTTCATAGATTAAGGTAAGAATTAATTATCTAAAGGCATATTAGATCTGAAAATTGAATGATCATGCATGCTGAAAATTTCTGCATGCAGATTTTTCAGGGGTGCTGTTTTTTGCATGCTGATTTTTATGTGATAAAATGATGATTCTAATTGCGTTGTTAATGAGATTACAAAGTTTAGAATCATGATTAGCATGATCAGCAACCTATGTCATGATATAATCAGTTAGTTTTCAGATCTGAAAATTGTAATTGTTGCATATGGTGATGATCATAGGATTCAAACCCTTTTGGTATCAAATGTAATGACCTGCGATGTGATCTGCGATGTCATGTAATTTTTTCAGATGCTTGCATGCATCTTATTTGATGTTTTGAGAGGCCTGCGTGCCTCCTAAAAGGAGATGTAATTTATTTTTATTTTTATTTTACATCTGGTTGTATTTGTGTGATGTGATGTACGTCAACGATCAAGTTGAAGACAAGGCATGAGATGAACAGGTGATCTAAGCAGTTGATGGCGATTGGATCAAGAGTTGATCAAGAATCGAATCAAGGAGGCTTGGAACCAATTCAAGAGTTGAAGACCAGTTGATCGATTGACGTGCATGTGCTTGTAATACGACCTAACTAGAATCCATGATCATCATCTATTTAAAGTTTAGCTTTAATTATTGCTGCGATTATAACTGCCTGCAATGTGCCGTTTACATGTGATGTGAATGTGAGTCGGGTAGATAGGTTTACATGTGATGTAGCAAACCCAATTGAGACCTAAATCAAAACCTCCTCAATCAAGTCGAGAGTGAACCGACATGAGCAAGTCATATTAGATTAATTGATCTAATTGGTGTCTAGGAAAGCATGAAAGGTGGTTACTTAATTAGGACCTTACTCTCTGAGTAAGGGGAGCCTCCCACCTGCTTACCTGGCCAATTGTTCGATTACCTCTTATGAAGGGCTCAAGTTGCAAACACTAAGACCTGATTAACCAATATTAAGTCAATAGGTCTTCCACTGTAGTAGAACTGCTAAGGCCTTTCTGATGTTGATTTGTCTCGGCTAGACACAGTGGTCAAGTTGCAACGGGGGGCTGGACCTCTCTATAGACATGAGATGTTGTAGGGTAAAGGTGGGGTTGGGCACCAATAACTATTAGGTGAGGACCCAATGACGACTTTATTCCTACGGTTATACGGTGGGTCTGACTTAACTAAGAAATGGGACCAATAACTGTTAGGTGAGGTTTTCATGGCTTAGAGACCAAGTAGCACTGCAACATGCTTGAGAAGCATTGTACAAGAGTTGTACATTCATCAATCTATGTGTCACCAATAACTGTTAGGTGAGGTGGCATGTAAATCGGTGGGACCGCAGTACCCACTAGAAATCCTAGTCGTGTGGGATTTCCGTTTTCCTACCAGGGGAGTGTGAGGAATTCGAGAAAATAGTGGGAGTTACATTTGTTCTAAAAGACCTTAGAACAGATTAGGATCAAGTACAAAAGTCTAACTAGAATCTTTACTCTCTGAGGATTATAAAGTCAGCTTCTAGACTCTTAACTCATATCCTATAGAACAACCGTTTGACCAAACCCAATTATAAAGATTGGCTTAGCAAATTTCAAAAATAGTTTTGAATTGTGAGAAATTCGGGTATATGCTAGACCATGGAATCCCCATGTTACCAATCCGTCCGATCACTTATCAGCGTAAGACGCTTGTTAAGTGGACGAACAAAGACAATAAAGTTAGGTGCTGCACAATGGCATCCATGTCCAATGCATTACAATGCCAGCATGAGAACATGAAGACTGCCAGGGACATATTAAATCACCTTCAAGAGTTGTATGGTGATCAGAGTCACGCAGCTCGGTTTGAAGTGTCCAAGAGGCTCTTCAAAGCCAAGATGCACGATGGGCAGTCTGTCCATGATCATGGTTTGACCATGATAAAGGACTTAGAGAAGCTTGAGAAGCTTGGCATGACCATGCACAAGAAATTGCAAACGGATTTGATCCCGCAATCCCTTCCAGCTTCATATGAATAGTTTATAGTAAACTATCATATGAACAAGGTTGTATGCACTAAAATAGAATTGTTAAATAAATTGGTAACTACCTTAGGGACCTTGAAGAAGTTCAAGGGGTATCGTTTTCGCTGTCAAGTTGGTTTCTACTTTCAAGAGAGAGTCTATTTGAAAGAAGAAGAAGCCTGCGAAGAAGCAAAGTACTAAGAAAATACCAAGTAAGAAAGTTCCAAGAAAAAGGCTAATTGCAAGAAAAAGTGTTTCCATTGCATCATGGACGGCCATTGGAAGAGGAACTGTCCTATATACATGGGAAGCATAAAGAACATGAAGGGTGACAGACCTTCAGAAGGTATGTCAGATATGCTCAGGATACTTAGGGACTGTTACCTATTGCTAGCAGAAATTTGATTTCTGTATTTTATTTAGCACAGAAAGATTTTTATTTGAAAAATAAATTGATTCAACATGGTTTTATGATTGACAGTCTCTATCACATACATATGGATGTATCTGTGAATATATCTGAGCAAACAGTGAATACCATAGGGTATAATAGATCCAAAAATGAGATAAATCTAAAGTATTTGTGGCACCTCAAGCTTGGCCATAAAGGAGAAGACAGAATAAACAAATTGGAGAAACATGAGCTTTTGGGCTCATTGACTTCCAAGTCATATTTGATTTGTGAATTCTGCCTTCAAGGAAAGATGGCCAAGTTATCCTTTGTAGGACACAGGGAGGTCCACTGAAATACTTATCCTAGTACACACTGATGTGTGTGGCCCATTCGATGTGCAGGCTAGGGGTTATAATTTTTACTTCATTTACCGATGATTACTCACGGTATGGATATGTGTATGAGACACAAATATAAAACTTTTGAAAGGTTCAAAAAGCTTAGATATGAAGTAGAAAAATAAGCACAAAAATTTATTAAGGTTCTTCAATCAGATCGAGGAAGTGAATACCTTAATGGAGAGTTCTGTGATTATCTCAAGGAGAATGGTATAGTTTCATAATGGACTCCTCCTGGAACACCTCAGCTCAATGGAGTGTCAGAGAAGAAGAATCGGACTCTATTGATATGGTCCAGTCCATGATGAGTTTCACTGATTTACCCTTGTTTCTTTAGATAGATGCCCTATTTTCAGCTATTTACTTGTTGAATAGAGTTCCCTCTAAAGTTCATTCCTACCGCACCATATGAGATATGACATGGTAAGAAACCAAGATTTGGGGATGTCCGGCCCACGTCAAGAGACTACAGGCAGACAAGTTAGAGGCTAGGACCATAAGTGCTCGTCTTATAGGATATCCTAAAGAGTCATTAGGATACAATTTTTCGTCTCAGAGGATCACAATGTGTTTATGAGCCGTCATGCCATCTTCTTGGAAAAACAGTTTATCCTTGATAGAGACAGTGGGAGGAAAAGTGAGCTTGAAGAGAAAGTCTCTAAAAAGCAACGAGTCATGGATCCTATCGAACCCATTCATACAGAGCCAGTACACGATGTCCCTTGACCACCTCGTAGATCTAGTAGGGTCTCCCATCCTCCCGATAGATACTTAGGTATACTAGAAGAGGATACCGAGGAAATATTCCTAGTGGGAGATAGGGATCACATACAGGATCCTAAAACCTACAACGAGGCGATATCTGATGTCGATTCTGAGAAATGATTGGAAGCTATGAAGTCAGAGTTAGACTCCATGCATTCCAACCAAGTCTGGACCTTAGTAGACCCACCAGAAGGTATTGTACCTATTGGATGCAAATGGATCTCCAAAAGGAAGATAGGTTCGGATGGAGAGGTAGAGACCTATAAGGCAAGGCTTGTGGTGAAAGGGTATAGTCAACGCGAAGGCATTGACTATCAGGAGACCTTTTCACCTGTAGCCATGCTAAAATCCATCCGAACATTGCTTGCCATTGCAGCATTTCATGATTATGAAATCTGGCAGATGGATGTGAAAACTGCTTTTCTGAATGGATATCTTGATGAAGATATCTATATGGAACAGCCTTTGGGTTTCACTTCCAGTGATGGAGATCACAAGGTCTGCAAGCTGCAAAGGTCCATCTATGGACTAAAACAAGCATCTTGGAGTTGGAACACTCGTTTCGATGACGCAATCAAAACGTTTGATTTCATCAAAAACGAAGAGGAACCGTGTGTTTACAAAAAGGTTAGTGGGAGCACTGTCATATTTCTCGTACTGTACGTGGACGACATCCTACTGATAGGGAATGATATTCCCATGCTAACCTCCGTCAAGGTCTGGTTGTCAAAAGAATTTTCCATGAAAGACCTTGGGGAACCATCCTATATTTTGGGAATAAAGGTCTATAGAGATAGATCTAAAAGGATGCTTGACCTTTCACAAAAGATGTACATAGAGGAGGTGCTAAAGAGGTTCAGCATGAAAAACTCCAAGAGGGGTCTCTTACCCTTAAGGCATGGAATTCATCTCTCCAAGAAGATGTGCCCCAACACATCTGAAGAGATTCAACGCATGAGCAAGATACCCTATGCATCAGCAATAGGGAGCCTCATGTATGCCATGCTATGTACATGACTTGATATAGTACATGCTGTGAATGTCACGAGCATATGTCAATCAGATCCAGGCAAAAAGCACTGGATAGCTGTGAAGAACAGTCTTAAGTACTTGAGAAGAACTAAGGACATGTTCTTGGTCTTTGGGAGAAGATCAGAGTTGAAGATAGAAGGATGCACACATATTGATGATAGAAAGTCTACATCAGAATATGTGCAATGGTGGTTCAGTAAATTGGAAGAGTTCCAAGCAACCGATCATTATAGATTCTACCTTAGAAGCTGAATGTTAAGCCGCATCTAAGGGTGCAGTGAAAACCTTCTGGTTAAAAGTCCATTGCAGAGTTAGGTGTAATGTCATTAGATGCCATAACCCTTTACTGCGATAACATTGGCATCATAGCACTAGCTATGGAGCCAAGGTCTCATCAGAAGTCCAAGCACATAGAGCGGTGCTTCCACCTCATACGCGACTATGTAGAGAAGAAATATGTAGAGGTGCAGAGAGTAGACTCCGCGGATAACGTGGCAGACCCGTTCACTAAGCAGCTAAGTCAGCAAAAGACTGAAGCCCACCTTGAGAAGATGGGGCTTAGATATATGACTGATTGGCTTTAGTGCAAGTGGGAGATTGTTAGATGTATGCCCTAGAAGCCAATCTGGCTGACACATTGTTAATTCTAGGGACATAATTTTGTACTTGACTATTTATTATTGAATAAATAAAAGGCATCTTTTCATTCATATTATTTATGTGTCTATGAATCGTCTAAGAAATTAATAAGATGATGATGCATATTCTCAAGAGTTGAGAATTTGAGCAATGTATCATTGGTGATTAATTTCTAAATGCTCCTGATCAATGGATCATCACGAGGATGGTGATCGATCCGATCAGTGCACAGATCACTTTCCTTCTGGATGGACGAGACTTGAGTCCACAGTGTAGGGACACTGAAGTGATAGTGCAGGTGCTTGTTAGAGAACAAGGGTACTGAGCGTGACCAAGATAAGAAGTCACTTGGATGTCTATCCATTCGTCAGTGACTTGCTTGATGTTGCAGTAGTATGACTGGTCCTTTGACCTGCGGTGCTTCAGCTACTCACAGTGAGGTTATTGTAGTTTGACTACACATATACATGGTCTCTAGTCATATGGGTCCTTGTAGTGTAGATTGGCTGCAGTAAGTTCACTGTAGGAGTAGGGTATGCACTCACATGGAATCTATCGACCTTGATAGAAGAGGAGTGATCCTATGTGATTTGTTAGACTGAGTTCTAAGACCTTGGCCAGGGCAGTAATATAAAGTGGAGAAAGAGTTTTCCACTAACGAACTCGAGTCGAATAAATCTTGACATATGACAGACGAAGGGGTTTGACGAGTTATCCATGACCTCCGTCCTGTAGGGATCCACGATAGTAGGACTGTATCACACGTTAACTGCACCTAGAGGTTCATCATTCTATTCTGCTGGGTAGCCACTACATGCTGCTAGGTGTCACTGGTGGATGGTGGGACTCACAGGGATTATCTCGATGATCGATAAACCCTAATGAGTTGAGTTGGAATCGTTCCAACCCATTGAAAGGAGTTTTCAATGATATAGTGATAGAGATCACAATATATCTCACTACCAGTCAAAATAGAACCTATGGGGTCACACACACTAGAAGTATTGACCGATCCGATGGTTGAAAAGTGATTATGAATCACGAGTAATCAATTCGATTGATAAGAAGTTGAAGAAGGAAAGGGAATTAATTAATTGGACTTGAAACAAGAGTCCTACTTCGAGTAGGATTCCTAGAGTCCTAATTGGATTAGGACTGGGAATCCTAGTTGGAGTAGGACTGGGATTCCTACTTGAAATAGGATTCCTGCAATCCTAATGAGATTAGGAGTTTTGAATCAAAATTGGATTCCTACTTAGAGTAGGATTCCTAGAGTCCTAATCGGATTAGGACTTCGGATTCAAATAAGAGTCCTAATTGGATTAGGACTAAAATTAAATATGTCCTAATTTGGATTAGGGTTTCTTAAGTCACAATTAATTATTAATCTAATGAATCAATAAGACTCCTAATTGGATTAGGATTGAAGAGTTCAATTGAGTCAAAATTGATTTAAGTTCTAATTGGATTAGGACTTACCTAGATTGGATCCAAATTAGTTCACCCTTGGGCTAAGCCTAATTGGATTAGGGCTTGACCATATTAGGGCATTCCAATCCCTACCTAATATGGATTAGGGTTTACCATGAGGAGGGGGATAAGCCCCTCCCCTTTCCACGTGGAGAAGGGAGAAGAGACGGCGCCCCCTCTTAGGAAAGATATCAAGAGCTCCTAAATGTTAGGAGCTCCACATGTCTATAAAAAGGGACTTGTGGGCGGCACCTAGGGCATAGAAGAAGTGCTCTCTCCTCTCCTTGCTGCCGCCACCCTCTCCCTTTCCCTTGGTTCAGCCGCCAACAAGAAGAAGAAAAGAAGAGAGCCTTGTCTGCCTCCTCTTCCTCCAATCCTTCTTCCAACGCAGGGAAAAGAAAGGCTGTGTTCTTCTTCCTTGAGTTCATCCTTCTTCTTCCTCCTCCCAAGCACAATCAAGAGTTGATTGAAAGGGAGAAAATCAGCCATCAAAAGAAGTCTTTGCAAGGGAGCTAGCACCCCAGGAAGACAAGAGAGCTTTGATCGGATCACTGCTTCGTGTGGATACCCGTAGAGGCCGGACACTTGAACGGCATCAAGCGAACCTTCATCCTAGACCACGAATTTCAGTTTGCGGTGATCATCTACCCGCACAAGGTGAAGATCTGATCTTCTAATGAATTTAAAAGTTTTTAATTCTTGCCTAACTACGAACGGTTCATGAAACAACGTTCATGCAATGAACGTCGATCCCGCTTATGCCGATTCCGCTGCCAGCTGAATTTTTTTTTAAAATATCAGCGGCATGGGCGGGTTCCCAACAATGCATATGCAGAAATATGACACCACGCTGTCGGAAGGTGGGTTTTACGCCCCAGGCGAACCACAACAACTTTCTACTGTCACATGCATAAATGCCATAATGCACCCTCCCAATACTTTACTAAAGAGGAGTATAATCAAGACTATCATTCACTCGGCCACGATCCAATCATAACTAACATCAGGGTTGGGAGTGAGGAATCATGGGAGTGCAATGCAACTCAATATACCACTGAAAAGGGCTCTACAAGTCTTTGAAATAGAGGAAATGAAATCAATTTACAAAAGAAGTCATTTCACAATTTGGAACCAATTTAATTACTCATCTACCCCTCGTAATTCCTCTTAATGTTTCCTCAAATGCATGTACAGAACAATGAAGCATGGAGAACAAAACATAGAGAAATCTACCACAACAATTAATCAATAAGCTCAAGTGGAATCAAGTCACACTTGGCAACATTCATGAAAATGAATTAAGAATGCTCATGGTGCAAAGTACATGACTCCCACTCACCTGTCAATCTGGCACAGCCCTGATACGCCTCCAAAAATCTACAGTAGGTAGTAGGGGACTTCCTCCTCTTGTTCCCTAGCTTCTTGCCCAACTGATACATGCATTTACAATACATTTAGTCTTGTATCAAAAGCCATAATCTATGTGCCAATCATAATATAGAAAACTTTAATTGATTCAACTCCCCCCTTTTCTAAATCCTTTTCTTTTTCTCTTTTTCCTATCAATAAATCTTCCCCTTATATGTATTATGATGCAAAAGCATCACACACACACCTTAGGCCACTGTTAGAGGGTCAAGGTGCGAGAAAGAGTCAAAATCCTCCTTCACTAAAAATTTCACTGAGGCGTGAGTCGACCCCAACCTCATGAGTCGACCCCGATCATAGAGCCACAAAACTTCATTTTCTGGACTCTCAGAGAGAGTCGACCCCCAACCTCGTGAGTCGACCCCTCTGAGGCATGAGTCGACCCCCAATCTGCCCCGAGTCGACTCCAGTTGACCTCGAGTCGACTCCGGCGCGTTTTGAGGCGACTCCTATCATTTTTCTCACCTTCTACATCTCGGATGAACAGTAATCCGGACCGAAAGTAGGTCACTTCATCCCAATTTTGATCCACTTTCTGAACTCCAATTTTTATGAAATTTATACCCAATGTTCTACACTCATAGAGATTTTCAAAATGGTAACATGCATCACCATCGAAGGCCAATTGACCCCGAAATAATTCACCGAAGTTGGGACTTCGACACAGATTTTCCGCAGTGCCGGAAAAACTTGTCGAAATCCAATTCTTCCTCTTTTAACCACCTCTACAACCCTTATCCAACCCCTCTAAACTACATCCACCCTTTGTATAGCCTATTTTCATTAAAAGATGGGTATTTACCTTTTTCCCTACAAAAAATTGAGGTCTTTGCGTAGAGAGGAAGGAGATCTACGCTTTTCCCTTCAGTTGGCAGTGCAACCGGGGCTCCCTTCCCTTCTTCTTTCTTCTTTCTTCTTCTTCTTCCTCTTCTTTTCTTCCTTTCTTTTCTTCTTCTTCTTTTCCTTTTCTCTATCACCGCCTGAGACACTCCCCTCCTTTTTCTTCTCTGTTTCACTCCACGGACACAGCACCAACCCATGAATTAAGTCACATCAAGCACTATTCATCCTTTGTTTAATATTATTAAATTTCCATTTTGCCCCTAACACTTCAACATATCTACTGTTATGCCATTAACTTTTGATTCCTTCCCATTTTACCCTTGCCACTTCAACGCATCTACAACTATGCCATTATCTTTTGATTCCTTCCAATTTTATCCCTTATATCAATTTTAAAGGACTATTCTATCCCTTTATATATATATATATAAAAAAATTTAGGGTTATTACATCCTCCCCCCTTATATAAAATTCATCCTCGAATTTAAAAGAGTAAATTACCTGATTACTCAAAGGGGTGAGGGTATCTGCTCTTCATATTCTGGTTGGTGTGGTATTGGGAATCAAATCAATTGGGAGTGTTTTACCTTCTATCTCTACCACACAGGTAGGATACTGTTGCCCAAGAAGACAACCCAAGAGGGGGGGGTGAATTGGGTTTGGATTAATTCTCGACCAATTAAAAACTATGATTAGTAATTAACTAAATCTATTGCAAGCAAACTAGTTAAGTTACTAGATGAAGTGAATGAAGAGAGAGAGAGAGAGGACAGCAGCCAATACAAACACAAACCAATTTATAGTGGTTCGGAGCTAACCCTTGCTCCTACGTCCACTCCCCAAGCTTCACTTGGGAGTTCACTATAATTCCTTGGATTACGGTCAGTTGTTTTACAAGTTCACAACCTAACTTGTTGTTTTCGCGAGATCATAACGAACTCGGTCGGTTTTCACAGGCTCACCGACTAGAACCATCCGATTGTTTTTTTGGAATCACAATCGAACCCTTACACCGTTGGTTTTAACTTTGGCTCACCAACAAACCTTACAACCCTTGATTCAATCCCCTAATTGAATCAAGTAAGAAAATAGTTTGGAAAAAGTTACAAGGAAAGCTTCTTTATAAGCAAATATTAATCAATATGAATAGAGTAGAGTTATAAGCCCTCAAACAGATTTTGGAAGAGGAAGAAGGGGTTTCTCGAACTCTGAGTCTCCTCTTTGAGTGCACTTGATATCTGATGTCAGAGGAAGAGCCTTGAATGCGAAGGGAAGACTTCTAGGAATGTATTGAATGCGTTTCTTCCTTCTTTTGCTTGTCTTTTCTCTCAATAGACTCTTGGTAGATGGAAAATACTTAATGCACAGATGGAGTAACTCTCTTGATGTCTACTACTGTTCAATCTGGCTATTTAAACAGTCCTACTTGAAAAATAGCCGTTAGACACTGATTTATGGCCGTTTTGCTCAGTCTGCACCTCCTGACAATGTATCCATTGGGGTCGGAGTCGACTCGCTTGATCTGGAGTCGGCTCGACTGTTGCTGGAGTCGACTCATGCTTTACTAGAGACGACTCGCCCACTGTTCAGGATTTGAATTAAAGTGCTGTCCCGTCCTAGAGTCGACTCGGGCCAAACCTGGAGTCGACTCGCCAAGATCTGGAGATGACTTGGCATGTTGGAGATGACTCGTTCTCAGAATTCCAGAGATCTATTTTTCTGCATTTCTTTCTCGAGTCGACTCGGCTCTCAGAGCCCGAAAACTGATCCTCTGTCTTTCAAGTTGAACTGCCTCGGAGTCGACTCGGATTATCTTGGAGTCAACTCGGCTCTCAAAGCCCGAAAACTGATCCTCTGTCTTTCGAGTTGAACTGCCTCGGAGTCGACTCGTACTTTGTTGGGGTCGACTCAGCTGACTTGGGGTCGACTCTCGTATTATCGGAGTCGACTCGTTCACAGAGTCACTTTGTTTGGTTTTCTGCATTTCAGTCTACTTTCCTCTGAGAGTCGACTCTTGCATATTTAGGAGTCGACTCACCAAACGTTGGAGTCGACTCGAATCCTTCTGGAGTCGACTCGGTAACAGGGTCTAGAAAACACTTCTCTGTCTTTCTGTCTGTTACTCCTTGGAGTCGACTCGAAACTGTCGGGAGTCGACTCGGCAAGCATCGGAGTCGACTCGAAATCGTCGGAGTTGACTCGGTGACAGGGTCTGAAATTCATCTTTCTGTTCTTCTGTCTGTTCTCAGTCGGAGTCGACTCGTAGTGTACCGGAGTCGACTCGAGCTTGTGCCAGAACCTCTGGAACACTTGGAGTCGACTCGCAAGCTTCCAGAGTCGACTCGAGCTTCAGATTTTGGCTTAATTGTGTTCAACACTTAGCCAAATGATCTTGAACAAAAGCTCGATGCTCTTAAAGATAAATTCACATATATTTGCCTGAAACACTAGATTGAATTCATTAGTACAACATGAAATATACTCAAATGCTTTGAGCTCATCAAAATCAAATAGGGGTATAACCAATCACTCCACAATCTCCTCCTTTTTGATGATGACAAAACATTGAGTATTTGTAAAGTAAATTGCTCAACCAAAAGGTGATTTATAGTAAAGTTTTGAAATGAATTCAAATATCTAGTCATTTAATTTATCCAAAATTGAAAGGTATGAATCAGTAAATACTGAAATTAGAGCTCCTTTCATTTGGAATTATATAAGCCTTCATATTATGCAATCAATTATTTGGCTTATATGTGTTTAATGAATTTGCTTTCTTAAGATTTCAGATTCTCCCCCTCAACATATGCATTCAATTTTGTTTAGGTTCTCTGAATTTTCTTTTAATGTCTTCAAGCTTTTGAGCTTAAATTCTTACTTTCAGAGGGAAAATCTGTCAATTTGTTCTTGAGTATGATTCAACTAATCTCCGAATATTTCTTGAATAGATTCTGGAGATTACTCCTTGAGAAGCCCCAATAGAGAGATAATGAGCCTCGAGGTATCGAATCCACTAAGAACAAATTACTTTTTGCTTTAAGAATTTTCTTTTTAGTGATTTTCTTTACATTTCAATTCATCATATTTTCTTCCCCTTTTTGTCATCATAGCAAAAAGGCACAAAACACAGAAAAAGTATAAGAACTCAAATTGCACAGTGTTGAAAAGAAATTTCTACTCATTGTATTAAAGTCAAATTTGAGTACAAGTGTGATTACATAACAGAAAAAGTCCTCAAGGGACTGTACATCATAAAAAAAATACACTAGGGTTTCTTTGTAGTGGAGGATGTGGCTCCCGTACTCAGTCATTATGTTTCATGACCATGCTTAGCCCCTCAGAGACGTTCCCTAATTGTTCGATGATCTTCGAGGTGGCTCTAGACTGTATCGAAGTGGACTGGGTCAGACTTTCTTGGAGGGTGTGAAGTTTGGAGATCAAGGCATTTGCTAGCCTTTCTGCACCCTGACTTTGGCTACCAAGCTCGTTTTTGATGCTATCTCGCATCTTCCTCGTGTCATCCTTTACGTCGCTAATATTCCAGTATTGAGCTTGGACTAGGCTCCTGATGTTGTAGATTTCCTCCTTCATGTCTGCAACCATCTTGGACACGGCTGCTAAGGAGGGAACAACATCAGAGGAGGGAGCACTGAGTGGACCTCGGAGCTCTCTCAACAAATCATCTCTCAGCACCCTCACAATTTCCTGTCTCATCTCCCGGAGCTGCTCAGTGCTGATCCGGACTTCGAAAGGTTGCTGAGGTGGTGGAGCTGTAGATGGTCCAGCAGAAGTAGATGGGAATGATGGACCAGATGTGGAAGAAAAAGTGGGAGGAGCTATGTAGTGGTCCTGATCATGATCAGGACTAGGTGAGTGATGAGTGGTAGGGTCGGATGGTGTGGATGAAGATGTTTTCCTAACCCAAACATCCTCTACTTTGTGGAACCCCATTCTGTGGAGAGTCTCCTCACCCATGTGATCAGTATTTCGAAGTGAACGAGAGGGTTCCCCCTCAGGGATAGGGACCTCTAACTTCCTAAAGAAGAGTGTGAATAGCATGCCATAAGGAAGACTCAACCTAGGTTTATCTAGGGGTTCACAGATATATTTGTAGATGAGTTTGGGGAAGTTGATGGGAGTGTCTTGGAGAATGTGGAACATCAATGCTAGGTCTCTCTTGGAGATGAAGTCAAACCTACCAGTTTTGGGAAAGAGAGTCCTAGAAATGATACTTAGGAGGAGCCGCATTTTAGCTGAAAGCTGATTTGCAAACACCTTCTCTATTGGAGATTGAGGTGGGCTCCCTAAGATGGCCGTAAGGGCCTCAGTCCTATCATGGGGATGAGTGGAAAAAATTCCCTCTCGGGAGAGATGGAGGATTCGAGCAATGAAGTCCTCCGAAATAAAAATAGGGACACCCGCTACGGTTCCCTGGATACCACCACTACCTCGGGCTACAGTCCCATAAAATTCCCTAACTAATCCTGGGTAGGTAGGGAGGTCTAAAGAACAGAAGAACTCTAACCCTTGAGCCCTAAGATGATGCCCTAGGGTGAACCCTTCCCGGGAGAGGAAGTCAAAGTTGACTTTCCTCCCGGTAGAGACTGCCCTCCCGGTGCACGGACGCGAGGGAACCGGCCTAGGCGGGAAAGAAACCGGAGGTGGTGGCCTCATGGTTTCGTTCCGTGCCTTGGACCGTCGCTCGGCGCCGCTCGCGGAGAGAGGTCTCTTCCGGCTCGGGACAATGGCTTTCCTAGGCATTTTGACCTAAAAACCGAGGGATGGACAAGAGAAATGGAAGAAAACTCGAGGAAGAGGACCTAAAACGGATCAGAGATGAGGTTGGAGACGACTCTAGGGTTTTGGAACAGTGGCGGCCGAGAATAGAAGTGAGGAATAAACGATTTGATTAGGGTTAAAAATCGGATTTTCGACCTCGAGTCGACTCCGGTAAGTCGCGACTCGACTCGACCGGGTCGAGTCCTAAATATGCACGAGTCGACTCGCCCACGAGCCGACTCTAAAATCTATTTGAGTCGACTTGAACTCTGGCACATAACCAACAAACTGTTGGGAATCCGCCCATGCTGCAGAAAATTTAAAAAAAATTTCAGATGCAGCGGAAGAGGCATAAGCGGGATCAATCGTTCATCCTATGAAGGTTGTTCAATAACCGTTCGTAGATAGATTAGAATTAAAAACTTTTAAACTAATTATGAATATCAGATCTTTACCTTGTGCGGGTAGATGATCACCGCAAACTGAAGTTCGTGGTTTAGGATGAAGGTTTGCTTGAAGCCGTTCACGCGTCCGGCCTCTACGGGTATCCACACGAAGTAGAGAACCAATCAAAGCTCTCTTGTCTCCTCGGGGTGCTAGCTCCCTTGCAGAGACAACTCTTGATGGTTGAAATCCTTCCTTTGAATCAACCTTTGATTTCCTTAGGAAGGAGGAGGAAGAAGAAGGGATGAAGGATGAAGAACACAAGGCTCTTCGCAGCTTTTTCTTTTTCCTGCGCTAGAACTAGGGAAGAAGATGGAATAGGTGATGCACGCCTCCTCCTTTCTCTTCCTTGCTGATGGCGACTGAACACCAAGAGGAGGAAGGGGCCACGGCACAAGAAAGAGGAGAGCAAGAATTGATCTAGGGTTTGGCCTTTTACTCCTCATAAAGGCATATGGAGCTCCTACCTTTTAGGAGCTTCATTATTTTCCTTTTAGGAACCAAGAGGAGGGGCGCATGCCCCTCTTCTTTTCTCTTTGATTTCGGCCAACCCACCCTCCTAACCCTCCATCACGCATGCCCCCACTTGATCTAATCAAGTGGGGCGTGGGGCCTAAGCCTAGTTGGTTCAATCCTCTTCCAAAGAGGATTGGGTGCACTTGTTTCCCTTCAAATCCTAATCCAATTAGGATTTGATTGAACTATGACTCAATTGAACCCTTCAATCCTAATCAAATTAGGAGTCATCATAATTCATTAGATTAATAATTAATTGGGACTTAAGAAATCCTAATCCAATAAGGATTTATTCAATTTTAGTCCTAATCCAATTAGAACTTTTATTTGAATCCGAAGTCCTAATCTAATTAGGACTTCTAAGAATCCTATTCTAAGTAGGAATCCATATTGAATTCAAAATTCTAATCAAATTAGGATTGTAGGAATCCTACTCCAAGTAGGATCTGTGTTTTAGTCCAATTAATTAATAACCATTGTTCCTTCTTCAACTGATTATCAATCGAATTGATTACTCATGATTCATAATCACTTTTCAACCATCGGATCGGTCAATACCTCTAGTGTGTGTGACCCCATAGGTTCTATTCTGACTGGTAGTGAGATATATTGCAATCTCTATCACAATATCATTGAAAACTCCTTTCAATGGGTTGGAATGATTCCAACTCAACTCATTAGGGTTTATCGATCATCGAAATATTTTCTGTGAGACTCACCATCCACTAGTGACACCTAGCAGCATGTAGTGGCTACCCAGTAGAATGGAATAATGAACCTCTAGGTGCAGTTATTGTATGATACAGTCCTACTATCGTGGATTCCTACAAGATGGAGGTCATGGACAACTCGTCAAACCCCATCGTCTGTCATATATCAAGATTTATTCGACTTAAGCTCGAGAGTGGAAAACTCTTTCTCCACTATACAATCTGCCCCGGCCGAGGTCTTACGAACTCAGTCTTATAAATCACATAGGATCTCTCCTTATCTATCAAGATCAATAGTTTCCTTATAGGTGCATACCTTACTCCTACAGTGAACCTACTGCAGCCAATCTACACTACATGGACCCATATGGCTAGAGACCATGTATACGTGTAGTCAAACTACAATAACCTCACTATGAGCAGCCGAAGCACCGCAGGTCAAAGGACCAGTCACACTACTGCAACATCGAGCAAGTCACTGACGAGTGGATAGACATCCAAGTGACTTCTTGTCTTGGTCACGCTCAGTACCCTTGTTCTCTAACAAGCACTTGCACAATTGCTCCAGTGTCCCTACACTGTGGACTCAAGACTCGTTCATCAAAGAAAGCAATATGTACACTAATCTCAGCGGATCAATCACCGTCCTCGTGATGATCCATCGATCAGGAGCAATTCAGAAATTAATCACCAATGACACATGCCTCAAATTCTCAACTCTTGAGAATATGCGTCATCATCTTTATTAATTTCTTGGACGATTCATGGACACATAAGAAAATGAATGAAAAGAATGCCCAACTTAATTAGGTCAAGTACAAATTTATGTTCCAGAATAAAATAATGCGTCAGCCAAATTGGCTTATAGGGCATACTTCTAACACAAACTTGTTATTACCGTGCCAAAGGAGAGAGTTATGGAAATATCTAAGATTTAAGAACTGATTTGATGACCATAGATAAGAAATCCTATGTCTGACATAAGCTAATCATCAAAATCAATCAATTAGAGGGGAGTATCACAAGAATAGATCAATCACTCCTAAACCTCTTCTAAGAATACAAAATCGATCTTCACTCAAGGGTTTTGTGAAGATATCAGCAAGTTGATCATCAGTGCAAACAAATTCAAGCATTACATCACCATTTAACACATAATCTCTTATGAAGTGATGTCTTATCTCAATATGTTTAGTTCTTGAGTGTTGAATTGGATTTTTAGTTAGATTTATGGCACTTGTATTATCACAATTTATGGGAATCTTATCTTGTTTAATGCCATAATCTTCAAGTTGTTGCTTGATCCATAAAATTTGAGCACAACAACTTCCGGCAGCAACATATTCGGCTTCAGTCGTAGATAGTGCAACCGAGTTTTGTTTCTTGCGAAACCATGAAATTAGGTTTTCTCCTAAAAATTGACAAGACCCGTTGGTGCTTTTTCTATCAAGTTTACAATCAGCAAAGTCTAAATCAGTGTACCCTATTAAATTTATGCTTGATTCTTTAGAGTACCATAGACCTATATTTTTTGTTCCTATGAGATATTTAAAAATTCTCTTAACTGCAATTAGGTGTGATTCCTTAGGATTAGATTGATATCTAGCACACATGCATACACTGAACATAATATCAGGTCTACTTGCTGTAAGATATAGTAAAGATCTTATCATACCTCTATACAGCTTTTGATCTACTGATTTACCTGATTCATCTTTGTCTAGTTTGCATGATGAGTTCATGGGGGTGCCAATTGACTTATTTCCATCCATATCAAACTTCTTTAGCATTTCCTTGATGTATTTAGCTTGATTGATGAAAATCCCTTGATAGTCAACTTTAAAGACCACGCGATAGCACGTATCTAGTCGGATAGTGATTACGGGTATCGATCCACAGGGATTGGGGTATCGTTGTTTTCTTAAAAATATTTAAAAAGAAAGTTTGTGAATAAAATTAAACTAAGAAATTTAATTAAAAAAATGCAATTAAAAGGATATCAGTTTGGGAGAACCTAGGGCAAGGAATTCACCACTAACATCGGAACAAGGATTATTTATAATTTATTTCGTTCTTGGATTAACATGCAAATTGGCTACAAGCCTAATAAGCATTCGAATAGAAATTTATAAAAGTAATTTAGGCATAATCCATCTTCAGTTGGCATGAAATGTCTACCCTAATCTAAGGTGGCAGCACATCGCATCTTTCCTAAGCATGGACTATCTTATATTTACTTAGTGATCATGAAGAACAGTTGTATAAACATCATACTTAAAATCATAGAAATTAAATATGATTCAAAAGAAGATATCCATTAAAAACAATAAGTTCATACAATCCCAAGAATATAAAATAAAATATAAAACCCATGTCTCTGTGTTAGGGCTGCATCCAGCCCTAGAGAGGAGATCAGCCTTCCATGGAGTCGTGGGCGACAGCAGCAGTGGCACAGCAGCGGGCTCCCATTTCTTCTTTTCTTCCTCCCTTCCCTGGGTCTCTCCTTCCTTCTCTAGCAATTTATTATTTTTTTCTTTTGGGAAATCATTCCCAAAAAGACCCAAAGTATTCTCTCCCTCCTCTGTTTCCTGTGGGACTTCCACCCGAGAAGAGATGCCATGGGATCCGTCTCCTCCTCCTTTTATAGTCTTCACCAGCCCTCTCTCCTCCCCTATTCCGAGTGCAGATAAGGATGAACAGCTATGGGATAAGGCAGATGAATCTGCTCCTTGATCCTTGGACGCGGTGGGATAAGGATGCGGCTGGTACACTGGGAGATTGCATGGGTGTTGGCTTGATCTGCGAACGGGAAATACACGTAAACGGGATGAAAGATTTCCAGGAGGTGATCTAATCAAGGAAATGGGCTGATGCCGTTTCAACACGGATGAAAACGTGGATGTTTGAGAGGATCTTTGGAATCAACCTGGAATGAGAAGAGGGTTAGATTGATTCAAAGAGAAAATCGTGGAAGGCAATCAGGATGAGCATGGCTCTGTTTTGAAGCTGAAATAGGGATGCAAAACTGTGAACGTTGGGGTGTTGTTCATGGCTTAGATGAGGTGCCGGAAGAATCGAGAAGATAAGAATGAATCGAGGGAGAAGGAAGATGCTGGGAACAAACACGGAAGGGATGGAGTTTGTGTTGGAATTTATATCCTAAATGTCAATCGTCAGCATATTGATGATTGAATTTTGTAAATGAATTGACAAATTAATAAAGTGTTATTTGGCATTATTCATCATTTCATCTTCAAATGAACTTTTATATGATGAAGTCCTTAGGACTTATGTTATGATAAAGGAGGATTTATCTTTGAGTCCTTAAACTTGTTTGCGACGAAATGATATGTTGTTACTAGGACGACAACATTATCGAGATTAGGTCGTTGTGTGACATATACGTTGGTTGTCCTCTTAACCAAGGAGTGTGGAGACACTGGTATGCCACACAAGTGAAGTGTAGAAGTACATTTCACTAAACGTGACCAATTTCGGAACACTCTACTGTCGAGAGATGTTCCGAGTGGATATGGATATAAGTTTGGCCCTCTGACCTGAGACCGCAACCTGTGACTAGCAAGCAACTCAATGTACTTTGGTACCGGACTACCTGAATTTCTAATTCAGTGACGGAAGGTCACTGGGTGCAGTCAAGTACTTGCGTAGTCAGTTGTGAGTCAAGATGGAATTGACCCCTCCTGAAAACAGGAGATAATGTCTTGTGATTAATTTAGCAAAACCTTGGCCAGGGTAATCCCAGTGAGGAGTCACGGGATATCTAAAGTTAATCACATAATGGATGTACTAATTATAGGGTTGACAGTGAGCTGTAAGTCATCCTGGCATTAGGAGTCAAAGGGATTGAATTATACAGTAACCATAGTTCAAGGTTCCAGAATATTTGCTTCGCATATATTCGACCTATCCGGACGTCGGGTACCATTGCTAGATGGTCACATCGATTAGTGTAGAAAATTGTTCCTATACTACCGGCTTAGGTTCGAACCTATGAGGTCACACGCATAGAAGATTCCTGATTGATCAAGAAAGCTGATGAATGATTAAGAATCATTCAGGGGTAATTTGGTTAATTTGATTGGCAAATTATCTTATAAAATAATTAAAGTAATTATTGAAGGATTAATTAGTAATTAAATTACTAATAAACTCAATTTGATTGAGTAATTGTGCTAAGGATGAGCCAAATTGAATTGGATTCAAGTTTGGGCTCAATCAGGGTTTTGACCTGATTGGATTAGGTCAGAACCAAAAAGGACTTAAGCTGATCAAATTAATTTTAAATTAATTTGTTCTTAATTGGGGATTGACCTAATTGAATTAGGTCCAACACAAAGTAATAATTCAATTTGATTGAGTTTGCATGAGCCAAAATTGAATTGGATTCAATTTGAGCTCAATCAGGGTCTGACCTGATTAGATTGGGTTCAACCAAATTGCTTTGTTTTAATTCGGGTTTGACCAAATTTGATTAGGTGCAACCCAAGGGGATTAGGCTCAGATGATGTGGCAATTATTGGTGACATGGAATTGGATTTCATGAATTTTAAATAAACCAAAATTATTGCATGGCACATGGACCCATTGCTTGACACATGGCGACATTGTTTGTTATTTGAATTTAAATTGAAACATTAAGCAATGTGTTAAATGATTTTAATCACTCAAACCATCAGCCAAGGTGGCGTCTAAGTTTTTGAATGGATTAAATTCAAATTTCAAGAGGTGATTTCGAAATTATGAAGTGTTTTACCTTGCCGCATGGATTTCAAATTCCTTCCCTCTTGCACATGTGTTTAAAATTTGAATTTAAATCAGATTTGGTTGAGATCTGATTTGGGTTGTTCCTATTCCTTTGCATGTGCCAACTAAAAGAGGTTTTCTGAAAATAAATTTCGAATTTTGAATAAAAATTCGGAGGCCATTAAAAGGGGTCAAACATGGGCACCAAAAACACATCCATTGCAGCCTTCTTCCTCACCCGCCTCCTCCTCCTCTTCTTCTCCATTTTAGATAGGGTTTTCAGGGTGAATATCTAGAAGATTCAAGATCAGATCTGAGTCCTCTACTTCCCTTACAAACCTCATCTCTATCTGCTTCAAGACGATTGATCAAGAGTTGATTGAATCCCGGCGGGCAGATTTCAGCTTTCAAGTGTTCTGCAGCTGCTAGCACTGTTGCGGAAGAAGATCCTTCAGGACTTCGCGTGTACTTCTCGTAGAGGCCATTCGTGTGCGTGGCTGCGAAGTCAAGAATCAGATTCACAACTTTCATCCATCATAAAAGGTATTAATCTAGCATTAATCATTTATTATGGTGTCAAGGTCTAGGTCCAATTCTCCGAGATTTTACCCTCTTTTGGGGCTCCTCACGGAGATATCTCCAGAATCCATTCGATGAATATTCGGAGATTAATTGGAATAGAGTTCTTAAGTTTCAGATCTGATAGTTAATCATGCATAAAAGTTTTAGCATAATTGTTTAAACGATTCCGGCATAATCCTATGTGTTCTTAAGGTGCTGATTTCTAGATTTGATCTTGTAAGCATGCATGAATTAAATTGTTTGATTCGGTTTTTCCGCTGCGTTTTAAAACTTAAAAAGAACTACGTATGGCTTGATCCCCCTTATGAAGGGGTACGTAGGCAACCCGATCAGGTTCAGCCATGGTTTTCAGAAAGAAAAAAAAAATTCAGCATGCTAAACACCGAAGAACCTAGGATTCACTTTCAGTGGTATCAGAGCCAGGTTTATGTTTAAACTTTTATGTTTTAATTCTTGCAATTAAATCTGAAATCATTAACATATTTAGATTAGATCTAAAGTGCTTTTTATGATTGATTTAATTGCTGATTATGCATGATTAAGTAGATCTGAAATTTTGGATGCATATGATGCATGTTTGTGTTAGGATTAGTAACATGAATAAATCTGAAATCATAATATTGTTTAAATTAGATCTAAATAAAGTTTATGATTCATATGATCTCTGATTTTAATGAACAAATCAGATCGGAAAATAAAAGTGAAAAAACAAATACATAAGATGTATGTTGTTTGTATTAATTCATGTTGTTATGTATATGTGATGCATGAACATAAAATATAATGACTTAAACATGAATTAAATCTGATTACATATGATTAATTACAAAAACTCAGATCTGAAAATGTGTTTTAAGAACTGAAAGATTGTAATTAATATGTAATTAAAAAGAAATATGCAATGATCAAAACTTTCATAAGTCTAAACTTAATTGAGAATTAAGTATTATGAAATAGAATTGTAACTCAATTAATTGACATTGCATAATTCTTTGGGCATATGGGTTAGCTTGAATCAAGTTCTTAGGATTGGGTTAGACCTAAAGTTAGAATCAAACATGGTCTAATTAGAGTTAATTGATCAAATCTAATTAAGTAGTAACTAAATTAGGTCAAGAAAACTCTAGGTTAAATACAATAGTTGTAGATTGATCAATTCCATGTCTTTGATTAGACCAAGATGGAACTTGATTTAGGCTCAGAGGTGTAGCCCGAGTCATTTGAGTAATCAAATCGAAATTGATTAACCAGTCGGTGTCTAAGGTAAGTTTGGCAGTTTTGACCGGTGGTTTTTAATTGGGAGCTACTCGCACTGATTCGTCTTTGTCGAGTTAATGGCATATCCCTTCCACCGATCTCACTTACCTGGCCGACATGGTCAATCACATTTTGATTGGATCACTTAATGATTCGAATTAGCCCATGCCTTAAGAAAAATCAGTATGACTGATTTAGGTGTCTCCTTAACCGGTTTGAGTCTAATCTGATTTGGTGAAGTCAGCGGGAGAAATTAGACTAACCGGATCTTCTCATCTATCCTAATTATGAAATCCTCTAAAATTATTAGGTCCTTAAAATGAAATGGTTATGGAGATAACTAGGTCATAGCCTCCCATTAAGTTGGATGATAATGGGTCCAATGTTTTGATAATTATTGGAGGCGCCACACACCTGGTACTTATCAAGCATTGGAATTGTCATTCAATATATGATGAGTTAAGTGTACCTTCAATAGGCGGTCAGGTGAGCCGAGCCACACTCGGGCTTGGTCGTCTATTAGTTGATTAGACTTAACCCTATCATTTAATGGTTGGACCTGACTAGGGTATTCGGTGGAGGTGCCACACGCCTGCCGGAAAACCTAGGGCAAAATCATCACTAGAAGTTGCTTGGTGAAGCAATTGGTTAAGAACCTACCAATAGGTGCATATGGGTTGGCCGAGCCACACTCGGGCCTATATGGGATCTATTGGGTTCTAGTGCCCACTAAAGAATTAGGAGTAATTTTTCGAATTAGAGGTAGAGGCTACCAATTTGTATAAAATAGTGGGAATATCTTTAGACTAAAGTCCAAGTCTACTGTGTTTAGTCAATTCATATACTAATAGCCAAATTTTCTTTTTATGCAGAAATGGCCACTAATGAAAGAGTAGATGCCCTACAAGCCAATCACAATATGTATTGCGAAGGGTTTTTCTTTTGATTTGTCCAAATCATGTACATGACATTTAAATATGAATAAAGGCGTTATGTTTTATCATATGCTGTTGATTATATTTATGATAAACTCCTTAGATTAGGGCAATGGTTTTAAGACTATGATGAGATCATACTAGTGAGACTTAAAATCCTAAAATCCTAATCTTAAATATTCCCAGTCATTGGTACATTGAGTCGGGGATCAATGATTACCGGAAAGACTGGCATGTCTTATGTATGCTCGATGCAGAGGATGATTGATCTCACAATCATTTGTGTGGAGACACTAATACAAAGATATGGGTGCTCATTAGAAGAATGAGTTCACTGAATTGACCTACAAAGAGAAATCTTATGAAGTCTTACTTACATGTCAAAAGATGATTCTCTTAGTGGGAGTTGTGCAACTGATCCTTTGACCTGAGATCACCATGGTATCTTGTGCACATGAACCTATGTTTTGGTTTACACTCATTCATGACAATAAGTTATGTACGAGGTCTTCTGGATATGGTGGATTGTGTACGAAGATTATGAGTAGATCAACAAGGAATTAATCACTTCTAGTAAGAGAAGATAGCATCCTATTTATTCTAATCATATCATAATTCAGGAAGCCTTTGATCAAAGCAGAATGAAAATTAGAAAGAGTTTCTAATGTTTCATTATTTGAATTATCATTAAAAGATTGAGAAAAATATGAATATGAAATTGAGTTTGACATATATTCATACTCATATACATATTTGGGATGCAGTTTGATTAAAGGATTGAATTGCATGGTAACTTGCCACTGAAGGGTATTTTTGGTATTTCCACCAAATTCCATATTTTTCGGGTAGACATGACACGTTGCTAGACGTCAATCTTGTCTTATAGGTTTGATCGAATTAAAGAGTTTAATTCGATCACCAATTAGAAAGGATTCTAATTGTTAAGTTCGGGTTCGCGCAGTTTGGACTTAAATCGATTAGAAGAGTTCTAATCAAGTTGGGTCAACTCGCACTCACACCTATTGCTGGCTAAGTATGGAACCCAATGGGTCACACACAAGAAAACTTATCAAGGGTCTAATTGGATTAGATTATGTTTGCAAGATAAACATCCTAGCAGGTGTTGCAAACCTTAGCTCCTGATTCGAACTGGATTCGAATCTGATTTGAATTGGATTCGAATCTGATTCTTAATTGATCTAATTTGATTAGATCATATTCTAATATGGGTTAGCCAAGAGTTGGCACCTAAATTGGCTTGATTTGAGTCTAATTGGATTAGATTTGATAAAACATTTAATTTTGACCGTTGGATCAACATTTGGATGAAGAGAAGGATCAAATGGATGGCGCCATGGATTAGAGCCATTGGATCTTCATCATGGGATGATGGGAGATCATGATCTCGTGATGGACTTGTGATATTGACTTAGTCAACATCAGATGGCGTGAGAAAGAAGGAAATACGGTGAATTTAGAATGGCGCCTCATGAAGAAGTGCCACTTGGATTGGATAAAGATGACACGTCATATCCTAACTACTTTCCCTTCAACCGCATCATTCTCTCTCTCCTTCTTTCTTATGGCGCCACCAATAAGGGCCTTTGGATCATCATCTAGCCTTGATCAATGGTTGAGAATGCTCCCTATTTTTCATGCGTGAGAAGAAATGAAGAGAGGCATGAGTACGGTGGATTTCATGAAGAGATGCTTAGGGAATGGATAAGGATGAAGCGCCATATCATAAGCACTTCATCTTATCCTAACTACTTCTGATATGCCCTCTCATCAAATGACACATCCCTTGATCTCACGCCCCTCTTCATGCATGAATGGATGGCTACAATGCATCCGTACGCCATCTATAAATAGGGAATGCTCCCGGTGTTTTCAAATCATCGGAAATCAATCCAACTCTCTCTCTCTCATATCCCTTCTTTCTTACATTAGTTTCTTTCTTTCTAACATTGATTCTAGTGTGTCCTAAGCCAAGACAAGGTGGTCTTCCTTAGGACAAAAGGATTAGAAGTGATTTTAGAAGGCTAAAGAAAAATAGAAAGGAAGGAAAGCAAGCCATTAGAGTTCTTTAGAAGAATTCTGCATTAAGGATCAAAAGTCTTTGGAGCTAAAGTCTTGATCAAGTTTTCGTGTGGATCACCATTGGAGGGCGGACACTTGGACGCCTCGTGGAGATTGTACACTTTGGATTAGCATTTGAGGTATTCTACTAATTCTGCATTTATTTTATATTATTTGATTGTAATCATTAAGGTGATCTAGGCTTAAAAGGGTTTCATGCATAGGGACTTTATTAAGAAAATTTTTAAAATCTCTAGCTTCCGCTGCCCATTATGACATGCTAGAACCCTTCAGTGGTATCAGAGCTATCCTTAATTGGTTCAATCAAATAATAATGCATGATGTATGATTATTAATTTACTATGAGATAGTAATGTCATATGCTTAATGAAATGCTGAAATATATGATTCATATATGATATGATATGTAATAAAATGTCATGATATGATATTTTCCATATGAAAATATGTTGAAGCATGTTAATTAGTTGCTTATGATTTATACATGCTATGAGATAGCTATGATGCATGATAGCTTATTTTAGATATGTTAAATATATGTTACAATTAAAGAATGTGCTAGAGACTAGTAAGCCCTCAATAAAAATTATATTAAGTCATAGTGTTAAAAAATTTTGAGCTAACCCATTCTAGAACAATTAATCTAATTGGTGTCTAAGGAAAGCACTAAAGGTGGTTACTTAATTAGGACCTTACTCTTTGAGTAAGGGGAGCCTCCCACCTGCTTACCTGGCCAATTGTTTGATTGCCTATTATGGATAAGCTTAATATTGATATAACACTATTGATAGCCTTCCTTCATGCCTCAATATTATTATGTCAAGATCCATGCTAGTTTGTTGTGCTAACACAAAACTTGCAATGGGGACTGATGTTATACTGTCTTGGTGCATTAAGATGCTTATGGCATATTTTAATATATTGCCTTGTTGTGTAACCACAAGGGCAATATTATTCGAATATGACTATATGGAAATGAAGGGTTTGACTTAACTAAAATATTATTGTTTGTTGTGCTAACACAAGGCAATAAGTATTTTAAGAGGACAAGATAAAGTTGAGAATTGCATGAGATGCAATTGGAAAGAGTTTCCTACCTTTGAACTCATAAGAGTTTGTTGTGTAAACACAAGGCTTTTTATGATGAATTAGGATCTCAACCCTACTAAGAAAAATTATATTTTCACGTTTATCATAGGAGAGGGCTATGATATTCGATAAAAATAGTAGGAGACAAATTAGATTAAAGTCCTTATCTAGTTGCAAACATGTCATCATGATTGGTCTGCTTATATTAGTTATGTTCTTGCATATGTAGAATTATTAAATGGCTTCACTTTCACTAAGAGGCATCTTAGATGCCAACAAGTTGACCGGACCAAATTATGTGGACTGGTTGAGGAATTTAAAGATAGTACTCACTCAGGAGAAAATTTCCTATATACTTGAAACCCCTGATCTTGGAGATCTAGGGGATGATGCTACAGAAGAGGAGGTTGCCACACATAAGATGTGAAAAAATGACAGTTTGACTGTCAAATGTATCATACTTGCCTCTATGAGTAATGAATTACAGAGGCAACATGAAGGCATGGACACTCAATCCATACTTCTCAATCTAAAAGAGTTGTATGGAGAACAAAGCAGGACTGCTAGGTATGAGATATCTAAGCAGTTGTTCCATGCTAGAATGAATAAAGGAACTCCAGTGCAAAACCATGTTATTATGGTTATAGACTTAATCACTAGATTAAGTCAATTAGGTTTTGCTATGGATAGTGAACTCAGTCAGGATTTGATCCTGCAATCACTGCCTGATTCATTCTCTCAGTTTGTTGTGAACTTTCACATGAACAAGCTGAACACCTCCCTGCCCGAGCTGTTAAATATGCTCAAAACAGCTGAAGGCCATATTAAGAAGGATAAAGGTCCACTCCTTCTTATAGATGGCACTTCTAAAAGGAAATCGGGAAATAAGGGTTCTAAGAAACGATTGAACCCCAAGAGTAGCATCAAAAAGAAAAAAGGAAAGAAAAACTCCGGATCAAGTACCTATTTTCATTGCGGCAAAGCTGGCCACTGGAAAAGGAATTGCAAGAGTTTTCTTGCAAGTATGAAGACCGATGCAAGAGTTGCATCAAAAGGTATGTTTATGTTACATGCCAACTTGTCATTAAGTTCTTCAAATTCAAATTCATGGGTATTGGATACCGGCTGTGGTTTTCACATTTGCAAATCTTTGCATGGACTACAGAAAATTAAAATTTTGAAGAAAGGTGACTTCAAGCTGTATGGCGCTGGAGGAGAGTCCATCCAGGCTGAAGCTGTTGGAACCTACAACTTGGAGTTACCTTCGGGAGAGCTCCTACAATTAGAAGATTGTTATTATATGCCCAAAATTATTAGAAATGTAATTTCCATTCCTTTATTGTTAAAGAAAGGATTTGAAATTAATGGAAAGGGCAATGGTTGCTCTATTTATTTTTCTAATAAGCATCTTTGCAATGGCATTATGGAAAATGGTCTTCTTGTTTTATTACTTAATGACAATGTCTTTCATATTAATAAAAGCAATAAAAGAAAGAGAGAGGAAGTAAATAACACCCTTCTTTGGCATTGCCGACTTGGTCACATAAGTGAATCAAGAATCAACAAGTTATACAAAGAAGAGTTCTTTGATCCTTATGATTATGAATCATTAGGAACTTGTGAATCTTGTCTTATGGATAAAATGACTAAGTCTCCATTCACTGGACATGGAGAAAGGGCAAGTGAGTTATTAGGACTTATACACACAGATGTATGTGGTCCTATGACAACTCCAGCTAGAGGTGGATACTCTTACTTCATCACATTTATTGATGATTTATCAAGATTCGGATATGTGTATCTTATGAAACATAAATCCGAAGCTTTTGATAAGTTTAAAGAGTATCAAAGTATGGTTGAAAAACAAACCGGAAAGTGTATTAAAATCCTTCGATCTGATCAAGGAGGTGAATACCTTTCTAGTGAGTTTTTAAATCATCTTAAAGAAAAGGGCATTCTCTCTGAATGGACACCTCCGTATACGCCACAATTAAATGGTGTAGCTGAACGGAGGAATCGTACTTTATTAGATATGGTACGGTCCATGATGTGCTTTACTGATCTTCCTATTTCCTTCTGGGGTTTTGCCCTAGAGACTGCTGCACTAATATTAAACAGGGTACCTTCTAAGTCTGTACCTAGCACTCCATATGAGATATGGAGAGGAAAGAAGCCTAATCTTAAGTATCTTAAGATATGGGGTTGTCAAGCTTATGTCAAAAGAAATTTTGGACACAAGCTAAGTGCTAGATCAGATAAATATATTTTTGTAGGTTATCCTAAAGATAGTATAGGATACATCTTCTATCATCCTACCGAACAAAAAGTTTTTGTAGGTAGGCATGCCATTTTCTTAGAAAAAGAGTTTATCTTAGAAAAGGGCAAAGATAGCAAAATAGAACTTGAAGAAGTTCAAGACCTACAAATAGAAACACAAGAAATTCTTCAATCAGATGTACCCATTGATGAGGTACAACCACAACACACATCTCCTCTCCGAAGGTCAGATAGAGTGCGAAGAGCACCTGAGAGGTATGGGTTCATCATTGAGAATGATGAAGCCCACATTGTTCAGAATAATGATCCTCTGACCTATTCGGAAGCTGTCATGAGTAGTGACTCTGACAAATGGCTAGAAGCCATGAAATCCGAAATAGATTCTATGTATACCAACCAAGTATGGACTATGGTTGATGCACCAGAGGGTGTAAACCCTATAGGTTGCAAATGGGTCTATAAGAAAAAGATTGGAGCAGATGGCCAAGTAGAAACCTACAAGGCTAGATTGGTGGCAAAAGGTTTCAGGCAAAAGCAAGGAATTGACTATGATGAAACTTTTTCGCCAGTAGCTATGCTCAAATCTATTCGGATTTTGCTTGCAATAGCTGCATACTATGATTATGAAATCTGGCAGATGGATGTCAAAACCGCCTTCCTTAATGGTTATCTTGAGGAAGAAGTTTACATGACACAGCCAGAAGGATTTGTCTCAAGTAAGAGAGCAAATCAAGTATGCAAGCTTAAGAGATCCATTTATGGATTAAAGCAAGCATCGAGGAGTTGGAACATCCGTTTTGATACAACAGTCAAAGAGTTTGGTTTTATCAAAAATGTGGATGAACCATGTGTGTACAAGAAGACTAGTGGGAGTGCCATTGTCTTCTTAATATTGTATGTAGATGACATACTGATCATTGGAAATGATATTCCAATGTTACAATCGGTCAAGACTTGGCTGTCAAAAAGCTTTTCCATGAAAGACTTGGGAGAAGCATCCTATATACTTGGTATAAAGATCTATAGGGATAGATCTAAAAGGATGCTAGGCTTGTCCCAGTCTAGGTACATAGATAATGTGCTGAAAAGATTCAGCATGGAAGAAAGTAAAAGAGGTTATTTGCCTATGAGTCATGGCATACGTCTCTCTAAGAAGATGTCTCCTAAGACATCTGAAGAGAGGAATAGAATGAATTCTATTCCCTATGCTTCGGCAATAGGATCGATTATGTATGCTATGCTATGTACTAGGCCTGATGTTGCTTATGCCTTAGGCATAACAAGTAGATTTCAGGCTGATCCAGGAGAGGATCATTGGATAGCTGTGAAAAATATTCTTAAGTACTTGAGAAGGACTAAAGATATTTTTCTAGTTTATGGAGGATCTGAGTTGAAACTAGAAGGATTTTCTGATTCTAGTTTTCAATCAGATCCAGATGATAGCAAGTCCACTTCAGGGTATGTCTTTACCCTAAATGGTGGTGCAGTGAGCTGGAAGAGTTCCAAACAGCAAACTATAGCTGACTCAACTACTGAGGCAGAATACATTGCTGTAAGTGAAGCCGCTAAGGAAGCTGTCTGGATGAAGAAGTTCATCTTTGAGTTAGGAGTAGTTCCCGAGATTGCTGGACCAGTCCCAGTTTATTATGATAACACTGGAGCTGTTGCTCAAGCGAAGGAACCAAGGTCTCATCACAAATCCAAGCACATTCTAAGACGCTTCCATCTTGTTCGAGAGATTGTCGAAAGACAAGACATAGTCATTGAACGAGTAGACACAAAGAACAACTTAGCAGACCCGTTCACTAAAGCTCTACCACAACAGCAGTTCGATCGCCACCTCGATTGTATGGGGATAAAATATAAGAGCGATTGGCTTTAGTGCAAGTGGGAGATTGAAAGAGTAGATGCCCTACAAGCCAATCACAATATGTATTGCGAAGGGTTTTTCTTTTGATTTGTCCAAATCATGTACATGACATTTAAATATGAATAAAGGCGTTATGTTTTATCATATGCTGTTGATTATATTTATGATAAACTCCTTAGATTAGGGCAATGGTTTTAAGACTATGATGAGATCATACTAGTGAGACTTAAAATCCTAAAATCCTAATCTTAAATATTCCCAGTCATTGGTACATTGAGTCGGGGATCAATGATTACCGGAAAGACTGGCATGTCTTATGTATGCTCGATGCAGAGGATGATTGATCTCACAATCATTTGTGTGGAGACACTAATACAAAGATATGGGTGCTCATTAGAAGAATGAGTTCACTGAATTGACCTACAAAGAGAAATCTTATGAAGTCTTACTTACATGTCAAAAGATGATTCTCTTAGTGGGAGTTGTGCAACTGATCCTTTGACCTGAGATCACCATGGTATCTTGTGCACATGAACCTATGTTTTGGTTTACACTCATTCATGACAATAAGTTATGTACGAGGTCTTCTGGATATGGTGGATTGTGTACGAAGATTATGAGTAGATCAACAAGGAATTAATCACTTCTAGTAAGAGAAGATAGCATCCTATTTATTCTAATCATATCATAATTCAGGAAGCCTTTGATCAAAGCAGAATGAAAATTAGAAAGAGTTTCTAATGTTTCATTATTTGAATTATCATTAAAAGATTGAGAAAAATATGAATATGAAATTGAGTTTGACATATATTCATACTCATATACATATTTGGGATGCAGTTTGATTAAAGGATTGAATTGCATGGTAACTTGCCACTGAAGGGTATTTTTGGTATTTCCACCAAATTTCATATTTTCCGGGTAGACATGACACGTTGCTAGACGTCAATCTTGTCTTATAGGTTTGATCGAATTAAAGAGTTTAATTCGATCACCAATTAGAAAGGATTCTAATTGTTAAGTTCGGGTTCGCGCAGTTTGGACTTAAATCGATTAGAAGAGTTCTAATCAAGTTGGGTCAACTCGCACTCACACCTATTGCTGGCTAAGTATGGAACCCAATGGGTCACACACAAGAAAACTTATCAAGGGTCTAATTGGATTAGATCATGTTTGCAAGATAAACATCCTAGCAGGTGTTGCAAACCTTAGCTCCTGATTCGAACTGGATTCGAATCTGATTTGAATTGAATTCGAATCTGATTCTTAATTGATCTAATTTGATTAGATCATATTCTAATATGGGTTAGCCAAGAGTTGGCACCTAAATTGGCTTGATTTGAGTCTAATTGGATTAGATTTGATAAAATATTTAATTTTGACCGTTGGATCAACATTTGGATGAAGAGAAGGATCAAATGGATGGCGCCATGGATTAGAGCCATTGGATCTTCATCATGGGATGATGGGAGATCATGATCTCGTGATGGACTTGTGATATTGACTTAGTCAACATCAGATGGCGTGAGAAAGAAGGGAATACGGTGAATTTAGAATGGCGCCTCATGAAGAAGTGCCACTTGGATTGGATAAAGATGACACGTCATATCCTAACTACTTTCCCTTCAACCGCATCATTCTCTCTCTCCTTCTTTCTTATGGCGCCACCAATAAGGGCCTTTGGATCATCATCTAGCCTTGATCAATGGTTGAGAATGCTCCCTATTTTTCATGCGTGAGAAGAAATGAAGAGAGGCATGAGTACGGTGGATTTCATGAAGAGATGCTTAGGGAATGGATAAGGATGAAGCGCCATATCATAAGCACTTCATCTTATCCTAACTACTTCTGATATGCCCTCTCATCAAATGACACATCCCTTGATCTCACGCCCCTCTTCATGCATGAATGGATGGCTACAATGCATCCGTACGCCATCTATAAATAGGAAATGCTCCCGGTGTTTTCAAATCATCGGAAATCAATCCAACTCTCTCTCTCTCATATCCCTTCTTTCTTACATTAGTTTCTTTCTTTCTAACATTGCTTCTAGTGTGTCCTAAGCCAAGACAAGGTGGTCTTCCTTAGGACAAAAGGATTAGAAGTGATTTTAGAAGGCTAAAGAAAAATAGAAAGGAAGGAAAGCAAGCCATTAGAGTTCTTTAGAAGAATTCTGCATTAAGGATCAAAAGTCTTTGGAGCTAAAGTCTTGATCAAGTTTTCGTGTGGATCACCATTGGAGGGCGGACACTTGGACGCCTCGTGGAGATTGTACACTTTGGATTAGCATTTGAGGTATTCTACTAATTCTGCATTTATTTTATATTATTTGATTGTAATCATTAAGGTGATCTAGGCTTAAAAGGGTTTCATGCATAGGGACTTTATTAAGAAAATTTTTAAAATCCCTAGCTTCCGCTGCCCATTATGACATGCTAGAACCCTTCAACTAATTTATCACTTCGCTAATTGTTGGACAATGACAAGTTGACTGGACCAAATTTCAATAATTGGCATAGAAAACTGAAAATAGTGCTAGAGCATGAGAGGATCCTTTATGTGATAACGGATCAAGCACCTGAGCAGCCCGCTGCTAATGCATCAAGATCGGCCAGAGACACTTATCAGAAGTGGCTCAGTGACCGGATCACTGTTCGATGCATCATGTTGGCAGCAATGAGTGATGAGTTTAGTAGGCGTTTTGAGAATACGCAGCCGGAAGATATCATTCAAGTGTTGAATGAATCATTCGGCGTTCCTGACGACGTTGAGAGGCACAAAACTAGTTGTGCCATCTTCAGCGCCCGAATGAAAGATGGGACCTCGGTAACTGATCATGTACTGTACATGATTGAGTTGATCGAGCGTCTAAGCTCTCTTGGCTTTTTCCTTCATGATCAATTGGGGAAGGATGCCATACTAAACTCATTGCCTGGATCATACCATCCTTTTCTCACTCATTTTCGTATGACGAAACCTATAGTGAATTATCACCAATTGTTGGGGTTACTACAGACGTTTGAGAATGATCACCAACTTCTTAAGAAGACGGTGAATTTAGTGGGAGGTTCATCCAAGGGTCGCTCCTTTAAGAAAGGGAAAAAGAAAAATAAAATCCAAAAGAAACAGGTGCACCATGCTCAGCCTAGTCAGAAAAAGAATAAAAAGGCTGATCAGAGCAAGGCGGAGTGCTTCTTCTGCAAGAAGCAAGGACATTGAAAGAGGAACTGTCCTCTTTACATTGCATCCCTCGATCCGAACCGGCCTAAGAAAAGTGGGCAATCAGTTGCCAATCAAGGTACTTATATGATAACACCTTGCAATTTTTCTATTTGTGATAATTCGACCTGGGTATTGGATACCGGTAGTCCTTTTAATATTTGCAATTCGTTGCAGGGGCTACAAGTCAGTAAGAGGTTTGAAGAAGAAGAAAGGTTCCTGAATGTTGGAGATGGAAGACCAGTTCCAGTTCTAGCTTTAGGAATTCTTAAACTTGAATTCAGCTCTCATGTAAATGTCCTTAGTGATTGTCACTATTGTCCAAGTTTTCTATTGAATATCATTTCTGTAGGCCTTTTGGCCAAAAATGGTTATGAAATATCAATAAAAAAGGATTATTGCAATGTCATTTGGAATGGTGTTGTTGTAATGAATGGAATTCTGAGTAATGGCATTTACATTTTGTCACAGCCTGTTCATGTAATGTATAAATCCAATAAGCGCCCTAGAATAGATAATGTCACGGATGTCTACCTTTGGCATCATAGGCTAGGTCATATTAACAAGAATAGGATGAACAGGTTAAGTAAAGAGGGAATCCTTGATGTTAATGATTGTGAATCATTGATAACCTGTGAATCATGTCTTCTTGGTAAAATGACCAAATCACCTTTTACCGGAAAAGGTGAACGAGCCAGTGATTTATTGACCCTTGTACATTCTGATGTATGTGGGCCAATGAGCACAGATGCTAGAGGTGGGTATTCATATTTCATTACGTTTACAGACGACCTTTCTAGGTATGGTTATGTCTATTTAATGAGACATAAATCTGAATCATTTGAAATGTTCAAATTATATCGTAATGAAGTAGAAAAACAAACTGGAAAGAGTATTAAAACTCTTCGATCCGATCGAGGAGGTGAATACCTCTCCAGTGAATTTTTGACATATCTAGGAGAAAATGGGATTCTCTCCCAATGGACTCCTCCTGGTACACCACAATATAATGGTGTGTCAGAAAGGAGAAATCGAACTCTGTTAGACATGGTTCGATCCATGATGGGGTTTGCTAATCTGCCCATATCCTTTTGGGGATATGCTCTTGAGTCAGCCTGCTATATTCTAAATAAGGTTCCAAGTAAGTCTGTAAATAAAACACCACATGAGATGTGGACTGGACGTAAGCCGATGCTCTCTCACCTTAGGATTTAGGGGTGTCCGGCGTACATCAAACGTTTGAAGACAGACAAACTTGAACCCAAGTCTGACAAATGTTTCTTTGTTGGTTACCCTAAAGAAACTAAAGAATATTACTTCTACTTTGCTGAAGAACAAAAGTTGTTCGTAAGCAATAGAGCAATTTTCTTAGAAAAGGAATTCCTTGGTGAAGGAACAAATAGCTCTAATGTTGAGCTTAGAGAAGTTCAACATATAGAAGATCCGACACCATCTACTGAACCAGTTGAGTCGGATTTGATTAGATCAGATCCAGAACCCATATTAGATGCACCATTAAGGCGATCGGGTAGAGTACCACGTCAGCCGGACAGATACTACGGTTTCTTGGTCCGGGATGGGGATCCTATCGAACTTGATGAAAACGATGAGGATCCGATCACATATATGGATGCAATGCAGAGGTATGACTCTGATAAATGGCTTGGAGCCATGCAATCCGAAATGGAATCCATGAAGGTCAATGATGTTTGGACATTAGTTGACCCACCCGAAGGAATTAAATCCATAGGGTGTAAATGGATATTCAAAAGGAAACGGGGCGCAGACGGAAAGGTAGAGACCTATAAAGCCCGTTTGGTTGCCAAGGATTATCGTCAACGTTATGGTATTAACTATGACGAGATGTTTTCTCCTGTGGCAATGCTCAAGTCCATTCGGATTGTGCTTGCGATAGCAGCACATTTAGACTATGAAATCTGGCAAATGGATGTAAAGACCGCATTTCTAAATAGAGATTTAGAAGAGGAAGTGTATATGATACAACCTGAAGGTTTTACATCTGCGGATGAGTCTAAAGTGTGCAAGCTTCAAAAATCCATTTATGGATTAAAGCAAGCTTCACAGAGTTGGAATATACGTTTTGATAAGGTAATCAAAACATATCGCTTCATTAAGAATGAAGAGGAACCTTACATTTATAAATGGGCAAATGGTTCAGTTATTATATTCCTTATTTTGTATGTGGATGACATTCTTTTAGTCGGGAATGACATTCCTGCATTACAAGGAATAAAGGTTTGGCTATCATCTCAATTTGCCATGAAGGATTTGGGAGAAGCATCTTACATCCTAGGGATGAAGATCTATAGAGATAGATCTAGAAGATTGCTTGGATTATCCCAATCCACATACATTGATACTGTACTGAAGAGGTTCAGTATGATTAATTTCAAGAAAGGCTATCTTCCGATGGGCCATGGAATTAACCTCTCTAAAAGGGATTGTCCGACAACCCCTCAAGAAAGAGAGAGTATGGATAGAATTCCATATGCTTCGGCAGTGGAATCTATAATGTATGCCATGACATGTACTAGACCAGACGTGGCATACTCACTAGGAGTAGTAAGCAGATACCAGTCTGATCCAGGTAGCAACCACTGGAAGGTTGTAAAAACCATCCTTAAGTATTTGAGAAATACTAAAGATCAGTGGCTTGTCTATGGTGATTCTGACTTAAAACTTGAGGGATATACTGATTCAAGTTTTCAGTCAGATCAAGATGATAGCAAGAGCGTGTCAGGATATATCTTCACTCTTAAGGGTGGGGCCATCTGCTGGAAGAGTTCCAAGCAGCATACAGTGGCAGATTCTACATGTGAAGCAGAATATATCGCAGCATCTGATGCCGCCAAGGAAGCTGTATGGTTGTGGAAGTTCATCACCGAGCTTGGAGTGACACCCTCCATTGATGGTCCAGTGCCTGTATTTTGTGACAATACTGGGGCCATAGCTCAAGCAAGAGAACCCAAAGCACATCAGCGGACCAAGCATATTCTACGTCGCTACCACCTGGTTTGAGAGATCATCGATCGAGGTGATATTGATCTTCAGAAGATTGACACAAAAGAAAATCTGGCTGACCCATTTACCAAAGTCCTCGGCATCAAAGAGTTCGACGAACACAAGTCAAAGATGGGTATTAGATACTGTGCCGATTGGCATTAGGCTAAGTGGGAGTTGTTGGAATTTGTATCCTAAATGTCAATCGTCAGCATATTGATGATTGAATTTTGTAAATGAATTGACAAATTAATAAAGTGTTATTTGGCATTATTCATCATTTCATCTTCAAATGAACTCTTATATGATGAAGTCCCTAGGACTTATGTTATGATAAAGGAGGATTTATCTTTGAGTCCTTAAACTTGTTTGCGACGAAATGATATGTTGTTACTAGGACGACAACATTATCGAGATTAGGTCGTTGTGTCACATATACGTTGGTTGTCCTCTTAACCAAGGAGTGTGGAGACACTGGTATGCCACACAAGTGAAGTGTAGAAGTACATTTCACTAAACGTGACCAATTCCGGAACACTCTACTGTCGAGAGATGTTCCGAGTGGATATGGGTATAAGTTTGGCCCTCTGACCTGAGACCGCAACCTGTGACTAACAAGCAACTCACTGTACTTTGGTACCAGACTACCTGAATTTCTAATTCAGTGACGGAAGGTCACTGGGTGCAGTCAAGTACTTGCGTAGTCAGTTGTGAGTCAAGATGGAATTGACCCCTCCTGAAAATAGGAGATAATGTCTTGTGATTAATTTAGCAAAACCTTGGCCAGGGTAATCCCAGTGAGGAGTCACGGGATATCTAAAGTTAATCACATAATGGATGTACTAATTATAGGGTTGACAGTGAGCTCTAAGTCATCCTGGCATTAGGAGTCAAAGGGATTGAATTATACAGTAACCATAGTTTAGGGTTCCAGAATATTTGCTTCGCATATATTCGACCTATCCGGACGTCGAGTACCATTGCTAGATGGTCACATCGATTAGTGTAGAAAATTGTTCCTATACTACCGGCTTAGGTTCCTGACTGATCAAGAAAGCTGATGAATGATTAAGAATCATTCTGGGGTAATTTGGTCAATTTGATTGGCAAATTATCTTATAAAATAATTAAAGTAATTATTGAAGGATTAATTAGTAATTAAATTACTAATAAACTCAATTTGATTGAGTAATTATGCTAAGGATGAGCCAAATTGAATTGGATTCAAGTTTGGGCTCAATCAGGGTTTTGACCTGATTGGATTAGGTCAGAACCAAAAAGAACTTAAGCTGATCAAATTAATTTTAAATTAATTTGTTCTTAATTGGGGATTGACCTAATTGAATTAGGTCCAACACAAAGTAATAATTCAATTTGATTGAGTTTGCATGAGCCAAAATTGAATTGGATTCAATTTGAGCTCAATCAGGGTCTGACCTGATTAGATTGGGTTCAACCAAATTGCTTTGTTTTAATTCGGGTTTGACCAAATTTGATTAGGTGCAACCCAAGGGGATTAGGCTCAGATGATGTGGCAATTATTGGTGACATGGAATTGGATTTCATGAATTTTAAATAAACCAAAATTATTGCATGGCATATGGACCCATTGCTTGACACATGGCGACATTGTTTGTTATTTGAATTTAAATTCAAACATTAAGCAATGTGTTAAATGATTTTAATCACTCAAACCATTAGCCAAGGTGGCGTCTGAGTTTTTGAATGGATTAAATTCAAATTTCAAGAGGTGATTTCGAAATTATGAAGTGTTTTACCTTGCCGCATGGATTTCAAATTCCTTCCCTCTTGCACATGTGTTTAAAATTTGAATTTAAATCAGATTTGGTTGAGATCTGATTTGGGTTGTTCCTATTCCTTTGCATGTGCCAACTAAAAGAGGTTTTCTGAAAATAAATTTTGAATTTTGAATGAAAATTCGGAGGCCATTAAAAGGGGTCAAACATGGGCACCAAAAATACATCCATTGCAGCCTTCTTCCTCACCCGCCTCCTCCTCCTCTTCTTCTCCATTTTAGATAGGGTTTTCAAGGTGAATATCTAGAAGATTCAAGATCAGATCTGAGTCCTCTACTTCCCTTACAAACCTCATCTCTATCTGCTTCAAGACGATTGATCAAGAGTTGATTGAATCCCGGCGGGCAGATTTCAGCTTTCAAGTGTTCTGCAGCTGCTAGCACTGTTGCGGAAGAAGATCCTTCAGGACTTCGCGTGTACTTCTTGTAGAGGCCATTCGTGTGCGTGGCTGCGAAGTCAAGAATCAGATTCACAACTTTCATCCATCATAAAAGGTATTAATCTAGCATTAATCATTTATTATGGTGTCAAGGTCTAGGTCCAATTCTCCGAGGTTTTACCCTCTTTTGGGGCTCCTCACGGAGATATCTCCAGAATTCATTCGATGGATATTCGGAGATTAATTAGAATAGAGTTCTTAAGTTTCAGATCTGATAGTTAATCATGCATAAAAGTTTTAGCATAATTGTTTAAACGATTCCGGCATAATCCTATGTGTTCTTAAGGTGCTGATTTCTAGATTTGATCTTGTAAGCATGCATGAATTAAATTGTTTGATTCGGTTTTTTCGCTGCGTTTTAAAACTTAAAAAGAACTACTATGGCTTGATCCCCCTTATGAAGGGGTACGTAGGCAACCCGATCAGGTTCAGCCATGGTTTTCAAAAAAAAAAAAAAAATTCAGCATGCTAAACACCGAAGAACCTTGGATTCACTTTCAGTTTGGATTCGGACGTTGGGGATGTGAATGAATCTAAGTTGCTGGGCATTTTGTTCTTCACGGCTGAAACAGGGGATTCAGAGAGAGCCGTATGCGTGGAGTGGGTGATAATCCATTAGGAAACAGATGGAGTTCGAAGTTGTTAATCCATGAAACTCGGGATGAAGCTGATGGCTTGGTTCGGAAGAGGGAAGACACGCGGATGGAAGGAATCCGGAAGGGGAGATGGGATAATGATGGAACAGGGGAAGCGGAACGGCTGGGAAGTTTGGGGTGTTGAATTTGGTTCGTGGATCACGGGAGGATGAAGATGAAGTTGGGATGAAGTTTGGTAACGAACATGATCCGGAGGGAGGCTGGGACGGGCTCTGGATTTCATGGGATCAAGCCTGAAGAGAAACTGTGGTGGAGAGGGATCGGATGAAACTTGGATGCCGTGAATGCAGGGGAGCTGGGAAGATGTTGTTCCGAAGATTTTAATGTGGTTTGGCTGGGAACATGGTTGGAGTGTGGGATTTTAATTAAACGAGATGTGAGGAGTGGATGGAGCTTTGGGATTCGTGCAAATATGATGGTATGCTTCGAGATATGAGAGACAAATAATTAAAGGAATTTTATTGTTTTTTGAGATTAAAATAGAGCAATTGGATTATGTGGAAGAAGAGTTGGAACGAGTGGAAAGAAATTTAGGTGACTGAATCAGAGGGTCTTGATTTGCGGGGTGCATGCGATTTGGGTTCAGAGATCATCCTAAATCAATTCGACTTGACCTGCATCCATTAGACTCAACCATTAAATAATTAAATCAACTCGAATTACCTTTGATAATTATTAAAATGCAATGATGATGGTAACACATATTTTATGGTTAAATTTATGAAATATGCAAATTAAAATAATGATAAGTGCTATGAATAAAAGGTTAATTTATGCATTATTTAGCACTTATCATCCCTTCCTTGGATTGTTTGATTTGAAGTCCGAAGAAGTAGTTCAATTCTCCCATCATGCTCATCTCAAATTCACTCTGCATTAACTCAGCAAACTCTTCGCAAAGGTGATTGTTAGTAGCACCGAAAATAATAGGAAAGACGGAAGCCATAAATCTGCACTACCAACATATTTTCGTTTTCCTTTTTCAAAAATAGAGTTGTATCAACATTTCCTCTAGAAAATTCATAGTCTAATAGAAATTTGCTAAGTCTTTCATACCACGCTCTAGGAGCTTGTTTTAGACCATAAAGTACTTTGTTTAGTTTATAAGCATGATTGGGGTATTGATGATTCTCAAAACCAGAAGGTTGTTCTACATAAACTTCCTCATTAATATACCCATTCAAGAAGGCACTTTTTACATCCATTTGGAATGATTTGAAATCTTTATTGCATGCAAATGCAAGTAATAATCTAATTGCCTCAAGTCTAGCTACAGGAGCAAAAGTCTCATCAAAATCTATACCTTCTTCTTGATTATAGCCCTTTGCTACTAGTCTAGCCTTGTTCTTAATCACAATTCCATTTTCATCAAGTTTATTTTTGTATATCCATTTAGTTCCTATTATTGAGTATTTAGTGGGTCTTTCAACTAAGTTCCAAACTTTATTTCTTGTAAATTGGTTAAGTTCCTCTTGCATAGCATTTATCCAATTTACATCACTTTCAGCTTCTTCTATATTTTTAGGTTCTAAATGTGAAACAAATGCAAGATGATTATTTAAGTTCCTAAGAGAGGCTCTAGTTCTAACAGGTTGAGATGGATCATCTAAGATTAATTTTTTAGGGCGACCATGAGCATACCTCCAAGCCTTAGTAAGCCCATGATCAACAATTACCTCTTGGTTTGTTGATGTATCTCCAATCTATTTTGGTTCATTTTCTTGTAATGTCATGTCATTCATCTTTTCCTCAAGTATCCCTGCATCATCATCAAGAGCTACTCTCTTGCTAGAAGAGACATCATTAGTATCATCAAAAACAACATGTATAGACTCTTCAATAACAAGGGTTCTTTTGTTGAAGACTCTATAAGCTTTACCTGATGTAGAATATCCCAAAAAGATACCTTCATCAGATTTGGAATCAAATTTGCCTAAGTTATCTTTGCCATTATTATGAATGAAACACCTACACCCAAAAACATGAAAATAGTTTACTTTGGGCTTTCTATCTCTCCAAAGTTCATAAGATGTTTTCTTTATAATTGGTCTCAATAAAACTCTATTTAATATATGACATGATGTGTTAATGGCTTCTCTCCAAAAATACTTAGGGAGGTTACTTTCACACATCATGGTTCTAGCCAATTCCTCTAGGGTTTTATTCTTTCTTTCCACAACTCCATTTTGTTGTGGTGTCCTAGGTGCAGAGAAATTATGAGTTATCCCCTTTTTACTACAGAATTCATCAAATAGATGATTTTCAAATTCCGTTCCATGATCACTCCTAATAGCTATAACTAAAGCATTTCTTGAGTTAGTTACTTTCTTATGAAATTTCTTAAATACTGAAAATGCTTCATCTTTATGAGCTAAAAACATGACCCATGTGTATCTAAAAAAATCATCTACAATGACAAGACCATACTTGTTTCCACCAAGGCCTGTGGTTCTAGTTGGTCCAAAAAGATCCATGTGAAGTAGTTCAAGGGGTCTAGCAGTAGAGACACAATTTATAGATTTAAAGGAACTTCTAGATTGTTTGCTATATTGACATGCTTCACAAATTTTGTTTTTCTCAAATTTTAGTTTTGGCAAACCAATCACAGAATCTCTTTTAACTAATTTTGATATTGTATCCATACTTGCATGACCTAATTTACGGTGCCATAACCAACTTGCATCATTGACGTTAGAATCACTAGCTACTAGGCAATGGCTATTATTGGCGAGATCTTCAAGATCTACTACATAAACATTGCCACGTCTTATTCCTTTGAATACTAAGCTATTGTCAATTGAGTTGATTATGATGCATAGAGATGGCTTAAACAGAACATCAAAACCTCTATCACATAATTGACTAACGCTAAGTAAGTTATGCTTAAGACCATCTACAAATTGTACATTATCAACGAAGGTTGAAAAGGTGATTTGTACTTTACCTATGCCAACGATGTGACCTTGGTTATCGTCTCCAAAAGTCACAGCACCTCTCTTTTTAGGCTCTAGGGTGAAGAATTGCTCCTTGTCACCCGTCATGTATCTTGAGCAGCCACTATCCAAGTACCAATAGTTTTTGTCGACCTTGGCTGCAAGACACTCCTACACAAGAAAATCATACAATTTTAGGTACCCAAGTTTTCTTGGATCCTTCAAGGTTAGTAATGTTGGTTCCTTTTGGAACCCAAACCTTTTCAATTTTTCTTTTAGCTTCTATTTTTCTATGGTCACACACATTAGCTTTATGTCCTACTTTTCCACAGCAAAAATAGGTTATATTTTTAGTTTTACTTTTTCCAGCTTTTACAAAAAAGTTTTTAAGAAACTTTTGCTTATTCTTAGGCTTATACCCTAAACCAGCTCTATTAAACACAGCTCGTAGATTATTAAGGATCATCTCCAATTTTTCAGAACTATATGTAAACTTTTCTACAATAGGTTTGTATTTTTCAAGTTCTTTTGTTAACTTCAGTTTTTCTATTTTTAGTAAGTTTAAGTCTTTTGTAAGATTATCTTTTATAGTTTGGTTACTGTTTTTAAGTTCTGAAACTTCCTTAGTTAGTCTTTCGTTATCTTTAATTAAGGTATTAGTTTTTTGAGTTAGCAATTGGTTGCTTGTTTTAAGTTCTCTTTGATGATAGAATCCTTGTCCTTAATTAATTTATCGTACTTATGAGTGTGAGATTGATTAGTTAGTTTCAATTCTTTATTTTTAAGGTTTATTGTCTTATATTCATCCATTAGTTCATTAAAAGCATCATACAATTCATCAAAGGTAAAATCTAAATGTGTTTCAGATATTACCTCATTATCATTTACCACAAAGTAAAAATTTGCTTTTTCCTCTTGTTCCTCATCCGATGATGATGAAGATTGATCGAAGTCTGTCAAGGTGGAGACAAGAGCTTTCTTCTTCTTGTATTTGCTGCCCTTCCTCAGTAAGGGACAGTCGATTCTGAAATGTTCCGGCTTCTTGCATTCATAGCAACCGATTCCCTCACTTTCCCTTTCCTTACCTTTGTCCTTGTTGTAGGAACTTGAGGACCTCTCTTCTGATGAAAGGACTTCTTTCGGTTGATGAATCTTCTGAACTTTCGCACAAGAAGAGCCTCATCTTCATCTCCCTCATTGTCTTCTTCTTCACTGCTGCTACTGCAAGAGGGATTCTTGTTAGAAGAAGTAGACTTAAGGGCAATTACCTTTTTCTTGTGGGAGGACTCTTCTTCACTGTGTTGCTTCATTATGAGCTCATGTGTCATCAAAGATCCAAGGAGCTCTTCGAGTGCCAGCTTGTTCAAATCTTTGGCTTCTTGGATCGCCGTTACCTTGGCTTCCCATGATCTTGGTAAAGATCGAAGAACTTTCCTGACAAGGTCACTGTTAGTATAACTTTTGCCAAGGCTTTTTAGGCCATTGACAATATCAGTAAATCTAGTAAACATGCAAGTGATAGTTTCATTACATTCCATTTTAAATAGTTCATACTTATGAACTAGCATGTTTATTTTGGATTTCTTGATTTGATTCGTCTCCTCGTGGGTCACTTCAAGTCTATCCCATATCTCTTTTGCAGAATTGCAAGTAGAGATTCTATTGAATTCATTAGGGTCTAAGGCACAAAATAGTACATTCATTGCTTTGGCATTTAGTTGTGCCTTCCTTCTATCACTATCATCCCAGTCTTTTTCAAGCTTGGGTATAGAAATGTTATCTACATAGATAGAAGGAATATATGGTCCATTAACTATGATACTCCAAACATCATAGTCTTGGGCTTGGATAAATATCCTCATTCTAGCCTTCCAATAGGTGTAGTTGGTTCCATTGAAAAATGGAGGCCTATTGGTGGATTGCCCCTCACTAAGAAAAGATCCAAAAGGGGTTGTCATTTTGATCTTTTACTCTTTTAATATAAGAGTTCTGGCTCTGATACCACTTGCCCAAGAAGACAACCCAAGAGGGGGGGTGAATTGGGTTTGGATTAATTCTCGACCAATTAAAAACTATGATTAGTAATTAACTAAATCTATTGCAAGCAAACTAGTTAAGTTACTAGATGAAGTGAATGAAGAGAGAGAGAGAGAGGACAGCAGCCAATACAAATACAAACCAATTTATGGTGGTTCGGAGCTAACCCTTGCTCCTACGTCCACTCCCCAAGCTTCACTTAGAAGTTTACGATAATTCCTTGGATTACAGCCGGTTGTTTTACAAGTTCACAACCCAACTTGTTGTTTTCGCGAGATCACAACGAACTCGGTCGGTTTTCACAGGCTCACCGACTAGAACCATCCGATTGTTTTCCCGGGATCACAATCGAACCCTTACACCGTTGGTTTTAACTTTGGCTCACCAACAAACCTTACAACCCTTGATTCAATCCCCTGATTGAATCAAGTAAGAAAACAGTTTGGGAAAAGTTACAAGGAAAGCTTCTTTATAAGCAAATATTAATCAATATGAATAGAGTAGAGTTAGAAGCCCTCAAACAGATTTTGGAAGAGGAAGAAGGGGCTTCTCGAACTCTGAGTCTCCTCTTTGAGGGCACTTGAGATCTGATGTTAGAGGAAGAGCCTTGAATGCGAAGGAAAGACTTCTAGAAATATATTGAATGCGTTTCTTCCTTCTTTTGCTTGTCTTTTCTCCCAATAGACTCTTGGTAGATGAAAAATACTTAATGCACAAATAGAGTAACTCTCTTGATGTCTACTATTGTTCAATCTGGCTATTTAAACAGTCCCACTTAAAAAATAGCCGTTAGACACTGATTTGTGGCCGTTCTGCACAGTGTGCACCTCCTGACAATGTATCCGTTGGGGTCGGAGTCGACTCGCTCGATCTGTAGTCGACTCGACTGTTGCTGGAGTCGACTCATACTTTACTGGAGATGACTCGCCCACTGTTCAGGATTTGAATTAAAGTGATGTCCCGTCCTAGAGTCGACTCGGGCCAAACCTGGAGTCGACTCGCCAAGATCTGGAGATGACTTGGCATGTTGGAGACGACTCGTTCTCAGAATTTCAGAGATCTATTTTTCTGCATTTCTTTCTCAAGTCGACTCGGATCATCTTGGAGTCGACTCGACTCTCAGAGCCCAAAAACTGATCCTCTGTCTTTCGAGTTGAACTGCCTCGGAGTCGACTCGGATTATCTTGGAGTCGACTCGGCTCTCAGAGCCCGAAAACTGATCCTCTGTTTTTCGAGTTGAACTGCCTCGGAGTCGACTCGTACTTTGTTGGGGTCGACTCGGCTGACTTGGGGTCGACTCTCGTATTCTCGGAGTCGACTTGTTCACAGAGTCACTTTGTTTGGTTTTCTGCCTTTCAGTCTGCTTTCCTCTGAGAGTCGACTCTTGCATGTTTAGGAGTCGACTCGCCAAACGTTGGAGTCGATTCGAATCCTTCTGGAGTCGACTCGGTAACAGGGTCTAGAAAACACTTTTCTATCTTTCTGTCTATTACTCCTTGGAGTCGACTCGAAACTGTCGGGAGTCGACTCGGCAAGCATCGGAGTCGACTCGAAATCGTCGGAGTCGACTCGGTGACAGGGTCTGAAATTAGTCTTTCTGTTCTTCTGTCTGTTCTCAGTCGGAGTCGACTCGTAGTGTACCGGAGTCGACTCGAGCTTGTGCCAGAACCTCTGAAACACTTGGAGTCGAGTCGCAAGCTTCCAGAGTCGACTCGAGCTTCAGACTTTGGCTTAATTGTGTTCAACACTTAGCCAAATGATCTTGAACAAAAGCTCGATGCTCTTAAAGATTGTTGCTGGTGGTCCAAACCGAGAACGATTGACACGACGGTGTGAACGGGGTTCCGCCTGAGTTGTCTTGGTTGGTGCTGGTTGCGCTCCACCTTCCGCCAAGGAACCTGCAAACAAGCCTTGCACCACCACCAGGGTGGTGATGGCCCTCCGACGGTCAAGTCAGAGGAGATTGGAGGAGGAGAGATGATAATCACAAGTGAGAGAGAGTGCTCTGGGAGGTATTGCTTACCCCCCCCCCTTCTCCCCCCAGCCGCATATATCCCTGGCTGGGAGGTCTCTCAGGGGGGTTTGTCGTCGTGGGGCACGATAGAATGGCCACTGACATGGCCGTTACGGGGCGTCGTGGAGCAGCGCCGGGTACGGTCATGGCAGGGCGTAGTGGAGCTCCGCTTTGTACGGTCGATACAGGAGATCGTGGGCAGCATCGGGTACAGCCGTTGCAGGGAGTAGTGGAGCAGGAGGCCGCGGCGTGCCTCTGGAGAATAGCCTGTCGTTATCAAAAGATCTCCGACTCGGGGTCGGAATGCTGGATCATAGGGCAGCCGACCTGGGGTCGGGCTGCGAAGCCGAGGAGGTCCGACTCGGGGTCGGAGTGCTGGATCATAGGGCAGCCGACCCGGGGTCGGGCTGCGGAGCCGAGGAGGTCCGACTCGGGGTCGGAGTGCTGGATCATAGGGCAGCCGTAGCTTTCCTGGATACGCGTGCCGATCACGTGGGGCATGGCGGCTCAATTCCCCCATAACAGTAGCCCCCCGCTTCCGAGCCTGGAACCAGAAGGGGAACAGGTGAAGGGAGTGATGTTTCGAGATTGCCGCCATCCTTCGGAGAGGCGCGCGCGCTTCAAGCTTCCCGCCTTCTTTATGGCGTATGGCGGTTGCTGCTGACCTGGCAACCTGAGGATTTCGGCGGACATCCTTCCTTAATGGTGTCGATTCGCCTTTGGGGTGCGAGCGACCCTTCGGCGGCCAGGCGTCTTCTGGCGTCATCGAGGTGTCACTTGCCCTTTCGCCTATTTAATCGGGGGCCCTCCCCCGTCCGTCTTCTTCTTTACGGACATTTTCGAGTTTCTCCTTTGCGCTACCATTGTTGCCGCCGAAACGTTCGCTTGCTTTTCCTTTGACGCTCTCGGAGCCGTTCTTCCTCCTCTTCAAGTGAGTTTCCCACTCTTCTACTTTGAGCTCTTCATACTTTTTCTTTTTGTACTAGTGCACCCCAGTCGTTCCGGCCTTTCCCTCCTTCTTGACCCCGTCCTGACCGTAGATTGGCCATTAGGGATGGGCGAAGTGGGAGCAGATAGCATCAAGTCAAAACTGGTCGCCGAGGACTTAGACGGATTTGTGGCTCGGTACCACCTTCCCGAGGCCTGCAATGTCACGCTCCCAGGGCCTGAGGAGAGGATGTCTCATCCTCCTCGAGGGAAGATCGCCATCAATGAGGGCATCCTCCAGGCCGGGTTCCGCTTTCCCCCTTCAGACCTAGTCTTACAGGTGCTCCGGGGTTTAGGAATGGCACCGACGCAACTGGTGCCGAACTCGTGGCGTGCTCTGACGGTCTTCCAGGTTCTCTGTCGCTTGCATGCGATTCCCGCCACCTTGAACGTTTTCTGGGAGCTCTACGGCCTGAGCGGCCACCCCCAGGACAAAGGGTGGTGGTGCTTCGCAGCGCGGCGAGGGTGCGGCCTTGTCAAGGAGGGTCCTACCTCCATTCACCACTGGAAGGAGCGCTTCTTTTTCGTTGATGCAGACCCCTCCTGGGAAATCAGGGCAATCTGGGGGACGCCGGTGAAGTCCCCAATTGGCCTGTCGAAGTTGTCGAGGGAGGAATCCGAGGGCGTCGCCGCCTTGAAGGGGTTGGTCGCCGAGGGCCAGCTTCCCCCGGTGGGCCGCCTTATTTCTGAGGATACCTTGGTGAACGTCGGTTTGAGCTCGGTCCCCACCGACCGTGAGTCCGCCATCGTTTCTTTAGCTCTTTTCTTCTCTTTCGTTCCTTCTTCCTTTCGGTTTCTCAGTCCCTGACCATCCCGTCCTTCTTGCAGAGGTCGACGACGTCATGCGGTCGGTGAAGTCGAAGGCTGTTGGTAGGGCGTCCCTGCTGGAAGCAATCCGGAGGAGGAAACGAGCTCTTCCGAGCGGGGCCCCACCGGCGAAGAAGTCCCGTAAGGAGATACCTCCGATGCCGACCGACGAGTCCGGGCCCACCGGTCAGGGAGATGTCGTGGGCACCGACCGGCAGCTGACGCTGTATCAGCCCTCCGGTGGTAAGGTTGCCGCTACTCCGGAGGTGCCACCTGAGCCTGCTCAAGACGGACGGGTCGGACGTGATCGGTCCCCAACCCGGCCTTCGACTCGGTCGGCTCCTGATGACTCGAGGAGGGACGCGCCGAGGCCCCGGCCGAGCGGGACCCTATCAATTCCTGGGGCGACCCCCGCCCCGAGCGTGATCAGCCGGACTCTTCCCCAGGCGATGGATAAGGGTAAGGCTGCAGAACCACCATCCGGCTCCGGGGAGAAATCGGGGTCTGCCTTCACTACCGATGGCGCCCGAAATCTCATCGAAACAGTGTTGCTGGAGAAGGACCGTCGGCGGGTCCGGGAGTTGGATGTCTCTGACGTCGGGGCCGCCAGCTGCGTCTGTCTCATGTCGGTGAGTGTTCTTCTGGCCGTCTTTCACCATTTATTGGCTCTGTTGTTCTCCGCCTGACTCCCTTATTTTTCCTATTTCTTAGCTCGCCCAGTACATGATCCGTCTGGAGGAGTGCTACAAGGAACAGGCGGGGCTTTTGGCGAAGGCCGAGGACCGGCTGAAAGCAATGGAAGAGGGAGGCCGGGCTGCGGCAGGCAGGACGACCGGGGACCTCGAGGCGAGGCTCCGGGAGGCCGAAGAGCGGGCACTCGGCTTCGCCGCCCTGGAGGAGCAACTGTCAGAGGCTCGGGAGCAACTCAAAGCCGCCTCGGGCCTCGAAAGCAGGGTCAAGAAGGCGGAGGAACGGGCTGAAAAGCAGTCCCGGAAGATCGCGGACTATCGAGAGCGGTGGGAGAAGGCCCAGCGGTCTGCCGACAACGCCTGCGACCGAATCCGCTCTTTTGAAGCCAAACTAGGCGAACTGGAGTCGGCCCTGGAGAAGTCATGCACGGACGTCCAAGAGCTCCGTTCGCGCCTGAAGGAAGCCGAGGCCGCTCGGGTTGCTACCGAGGCGAAGCATAAAGAGGCTCAGGCCGATCTGCTGAGGGTCTCCTCTGAGGCCGAAGGCCGGATTGTGGCGAAGGTCTTGGAGGCCAAGGCTCAGATTATGGAGCGAGCTGAGGCGGAGCTGGCCGAGAAGAGGGCGGAAATCGGGCGTCAGGCGGTAGAGGCTTATCGCCAGTCCGCCGAGTTCGCCCATGATATGTCGGAGGCAGTGCGGACCTATCGCCAGTCTGACGAGTTTGTCCATGACGCGTCGGACGCGGGGGCCGAAGCCTTCACCTTGGGCTTCGAGGAGAGCCTGGCAAGGGTGTCGGCTAAGTATCCCGAAGTTGACCTGAGCGAGATCTCCCTCCTGGACTCCTCTCCGGCACCATCGCCTGCTGGTTCTCCTGCTGCTTCCCTGCCTCCCGCGGACGAGCCCGGCGTTCCCGACCCGGGAGTTCCTCCAAGCTGACCTCTTGTACCTTTCATTGTCTTTTTTATTTTTGTATGTCGGCGTTTTGCCCAATTGTATGGGCCTCGGCCCTGAAAATTAATGCACGTCGAATATTTCTTCATCTCGCCCTCGTCCTCTTTTTTTTTTTTTTTTAGCTCTTGGTTGCTTCTTGCTGACTTTTGATTCCCAAAGTTCTTCCGGCGCTAGGCCAGGCATCCGAGGGTTAAACCTCAGGAAACTCTTCCGGCGCTAAGCCAGGCATCCGAGGGTTAGGCCTCAGGAAACTCTTCCGGCGCTGAGCCAGGCATCCGAGGGTTAGGCCTCAGGAAACTCTTCCGGCGCTAGGCCAGGCATCCGAGGGTTAGGCCTCAGGAAACTCTTCCGGCGCTAAGCCAGGCATCTGAGGGTTAGGCCTCAGGAAATTCTTCCGGCGCTAAGCCAGGCATCCGAGGGTTAGGCCTCAGGAAACTCTTCCGGCGCTGAGCCAGGCATCCGAGGGTTAGGCCTCAGGAAACTCTTCCGGCGCTAGGCCAGGCATCCGAGGGTTAGGCCTCAGGAAATTCTTCCGGCGCTAAGCCAGGCATCCGAGGGTTAGGCCTCAGGAAACTCTTCCGGCGCTAGGCCAGGCATCCGAGGGTTAAACCTCAGGAAACTCTTCCGGCGCTAAGCCAGGCATCCGAGGGTTAGGCCTCAGGAAACTCTTCTGGCGCTGAGCCAGGCATCCGAGGGTTAGGCCTCAGGAAACTCTTCCGGCGCTAGGCCAGGCATCCGAGGGTTAGGCCTCAGGAAATTCTTCCGGCGCTAAGCCAGGCATCCGAGGGTTAGGCCTCAGGAAACTCTTCCGGCGCTAGGCCAGGCATCCGAGGGTTAAACCTCAGGAAACTCTTCCGGCGCTAAGCCAGGCATCCGAGGGTTAGGCCTCAGGAAATTCTTCCGGCGCTAAGCCAGGCATCCGAGGGTTAGGCCTCAGGAAACTCTTCCGGCGCTGAGCCAGGCATCCGAGGGTTAGGCCTCAGGAAACTCTTCCGGCGCTAGGCCAGGCATCCGAGGGTTAAACCTCAGGAAACTCTTCCGGCGCTAAGCCAGGCATCCGAGGGTTAGGCCTCAGGAAATTCTTCCGGCGCTAAGCCAGGCATCCGAGGGTTAGGCCTCAGGAAACTCTTCCGGCGCTGAGCCAGGCATCCGAGGGTTAGGCCTCAGGAAATTCTTCCGGCGCTAAGCCAGGCATCCGAGGGTTAGGCCTCAGGAAATTCTTCCGGCGCTAAGCCAGGCATCCGAGGGTTAGGCCTCAGGAAACTCTTCCGGCGCTAGGCCAGGCATCCGAGGGTTAAACCTCAGGAAACTCTTCCGGCGCTAAGCCAGGCATCCGAGGGTTAGGCCTCAGGAAATTCTTCCGGCGCTAAGCCAGGCATCCGAGGGTTAGGCCTCAGGAAATTCTTCCGGCGCTGAGCCAGGCATCCGAGGGTTAGGCCTCAGGAAACTCTTCCGGCGCTAAGCCAGGCATCCGAGGGTTAGGCCTCAGGAAATTCTTCCGGCGCTAAGCCAGGCATCCGAGGGTTAGGCCTCAGGAAATTCTTCCGCTCGCTGGTCGGCCAAGGCTGGCGCAAGCCGAAGCGACCGGTCGGGGCTTCCGGCTAGTCTGCTCCCGGGATGATCATCGGGTTAGCCAGGCATCCGAGGGCCGAGCCTCGGGAGATTCCACTCGTTGGTCGGCCTAGGCTGGCGCAAGCCGAGGCGACCGGTCGGGGCTTCCGGCTAGTCTGCTCCCGGGATGATCATCGGGTTAGCCAGGCATCCGAGGGCCGAGCCTCGGGAGATTCCACTCGTTGGTCGGCCTAGGCTGGCGCAAGCCGAGGCGACCGGTCGGGGCTTCCGGCTAGTCTGCTCCCGGGATGATCATCGGGTTAGCCAGGCATCTGAGGGTTGTCAAGCCTCAGGGAAATTCCACTCGTTGGTCGGCCTAGGCTGGCGCAAGCCGAGGCGACCGGTCGGGGCTTCCGGCTAGTCTGCTCCCGGGATGATCATCGGGTTAGCCAGGCATCTGAGGGTTGTCAAGCCTCAGGGAAATTCCGCTCGTTGGTCGGCCAAGGCTGGCGCAAGCCGAGGCGACCGGTCGGGGCTTCCGGCTAGTCTGCTCCCGGGATGATCATCGGGTTAGCCAGGCATCCGAGGGCCGAGCCTCGGGAGATTCCACTCGTTGGTCGGCCTAGGCTGGCGCAAGCCGAGGCGACCGGTCGGGGCTTCCGGCTAGTCTGCTCCCGGGATGATCATCGGGTTAGCCAGGCATCTGAGGGTTGTCAAGCCTCAGGGAAATTCCGCTCGTTGGTCGGCCAAGGCTGGCGCAAGCCGAGGCGACCGGTCGGGGCTTCCGGCTAGTCTGCTCCCGGGATGATCATCGGGTTAGCCAGGCATCCGAGGGCCGAGCCTCGGGAGATTCCACTCGTTGGTCGGCCTAGGCTGGCGCAAGCCGAGGCGACCGGTCGGGGCTTCCGGCTAGTCTGCTCCCGGGATGATCATCGGGTTAGCCAGGCATCCGAGGGTTAGGCCTCAGGAAATTCTTCCGCTCGCTGGTCGGCCACTTGTCGCTCGCCGCCCATCGGGGTTTCTCTGTGCCCAGCCGCGACCGTGTTTCTCCTCTCCTCCAAGCGTTGCCTGGGGGGAACACGAGAAGGGTATTAAACGCTAATTAATGCGTTACCTGGGAAATCGGATCGCCAGTTGCTGCTGGTGAGGAGTGTTAGTTGAGCGGCCGCGATACGCGGGTTCTTCGAGGAGGATGCGGCCTGGGCGCGAGCGGAGACACGTGGACCTAGGGGTATACGTCACCCGGATCGTCCTGCACAAAGAATGCGATTTAAGGAGAATGACGCTTAGGAAATCGCGGGGAGATACACCTCGGGAGCCGGAACGGCTCCGGATTCAGTGCGCCTGCATTTATTGGAGCCACCCGTATCGGAACTACCAGGGGGCCGCAGCTTGGCTATAAATACAGGTGCAGGTACGATGGAATTTGCCAAGCCGGAGCTGCAGGTTGCCATGGATCGCGGACCTCCTCCTTGGCATATGACTGAGAGACTCCTGTCGAAGGAAAGGGGAGGCGCTCCCCTTACAACTTCAGCCAACTAGCCGTTTCATCTGGGATCAACAAGGAGGGTCTCCCCGGCGGAACTCCGCTCTAGGCGTTTCATCCGGGATCACATCTCCCCTCCTTGAAGTTCAGCCTCCCGGTTGAGCTCTGCGCCGGACGCTCAATCCGGGACCGCGCCTCCATATACTCTTCCCCCTCGAATCCCTTCTCTTCCCTACCACTGGGGAAGATGGGAATATCCTTTGGAGGCGGCGTTCCCCTGGGGGCAGCGGGAGCTTCTTCTGCGGCGGCTCCTCCTCTTTTTGGTGAGGTGCTGGATGGCGCCTCCGGTTAGAAGCACCCACTTCTGGTGGAACTGCAGCCGCCCTGGGTTGAGGGTTTGGGTCCCCACCTCTTCTTTACTTTCTTTACTCCCTAATTCCCCTCTGGGAATTCCTTGTAATCACACGAGCACGCCACTGTAACCAGAAATTATTGAAATGAAAAGTATTGCACCTTTTTAAATTGTCTTTCTGGCCTTGTTGTTCTACTGGTAATACATCCGCAGGTTAGCGGAATTCCAGCCCCTTGGAATTTCTCGGCCATCTAGGGCTTCCAACTGGTAGGAGCCAGGTCGGTTTACCCAACGAACTTTATACGGGCCTTCCCAATTTGGCGCTAGCTTCCCACCTTCCGTAGGTTGAGATGCCTTAGCTCGCCTCAGCACCAGATCTCCAATTCTGAAAAGCTTCGGTCGGACTTTGGAGTTGTAATATCGGGCCACCCTCTGCTGATACATTGCCATCCGTACCTAAGCCATTTCCCTTGCCTCTTCCAAGAGATCCAAGTTCCCTCGGAGTTGCTCTGAATTGGCCTCGGGTCGGTGCACGGCCACCCGAGGCGAGGGGAGTCCGAGCTCCACGGGGGCAACGGCTTCCGTGCCATAGGTTAGGCTGAAAGGCGTCTCTCCAGTAGGAGTCCGTTGTGTGGTCCGATACGCCCAAAGGACATTCTCGAGTTCCTCGACCCAAGCTTGCCCCGTCCGGCCGATCCGTGCTTTGATACCCTGGAGGATTGTCCGATTTGTGACCTCGGCCTCGCCGTTGGTTTGGGGATGCGACACGGATGTGAACCGATGCTCGATCCCGAATTCCTCGCAGAAGTCCCGGAAGTGCTTGTTATCAAACTGTCGACCGTTATCCGAGATGAGGACCCGTGGTACTCCAAATCGGACAATGATGTTCTTCTTCACGAACTTCCGGACTTGTGCCTCCGTGATGGTGGCCAGTGGCTCTGCCTCCACCCACTTGGTGAAGTAGTCGATGGCGACAATCAAAAATTTCCGCTGGGCCGAAGCGACGGGAAATGGTCCGAGGATATCCATTCCCCATTGTGCGAAGGGCCAGGGCGCGGTGATTGGCGCCAAGGGGACAGAGGGGACTCTCTGGACGTTGGCGTGGCGCTGGCAGGCGTCGCATTTCCGCACGTGGTCCTTCGAGTCCTCCATCAAGGTCGGCCAATAGTAGCCTTGCCTCATGATCTTATGCGCCAAGGACCTAGCCCCCAAGTGCGATCCGCAGATGCCTTCGTGGACTTCGCCGAGGGCGTAGGCCGCTTCCGCGGGGCGGAGGCACCTTAAGAGGGGGGCGGTAAACGAGGTCCGATACAGCCTCCCTTCATAAAGTACGTAGTGGGCGGACTTCTTTACAAGCCGCCGGGCCTGATCTTCGTCTTCAGGGAGGATTCCTTCGGCGAGGTAGGCGACGAGCGGGTCCATCCAAGACGGCTCCGGATCAATTGCCATCACCACTCCAGCCCCGTCAATGCTCGGGGCATCCAGGGTCTCCAGGTAGATTGCCCTCGACAAGTTGTGCGCGTCTGCGTCCACTAGGCGGGACAACCTGTCGGCCCTGGCATTTTCGCTCCTCGGGACCTGCTGAATGTCAACACTGCCGAGGTCGGGAATGAGTGTTTGCACCTTCCGGACGTAGCTCTGCATGGTCGGGCTCCGCGCCTCGAACTCCCCTCGAACCTGCCCGACCACCAGCTGGGAGTCGGTGAAGACTTTCAGACGCCGGATGCCGAGCTCCTTGGCGAGTTTGAGTCCCGCGACTAGGGCCTCGTACTCCGCCTCATTGTTGGTCATGGAAATCCGAACCTCAAGGCATACTCGGCTATCACTCCATCGGGATTGGTGAGGACCAGCCCAGCCCCTCCACCTTCAGGGTTCGACGACCCGTCAATGTGGAGCGTCCAGATCGAGAGATCGAGGCTGGGTGTCTCCGGCGGCTTAGGTTCCGCCTCCTGCACAGTGCACTCAGCGAGAAAGTCCGCGAGTACCTGGGCCTTGATGGCTGGTCGGGGCTGGTAGCGGATGTCGAACTCACCAAGTTCTACTGCCCACTTCACCAGCCGTCCCGCATTCTCTGGATTGCTGAGAATCTGCCGCAGTGGTTGATCGGTCAAAAGGGTGACAGAATGAGCCTGGAAATAGGGGCGAAGCCTCCTGGTCGCAGTCAGCAGCGCGAAGGCGATCTTCTCAGCCTTCGTGTACCGCGTCTCGGCATCCCGGAGGACTCGGCTGATGTAGTATACAGGCTTCTGAAGTCTTGCCTCTTCCCGAACCAGTACTGCGCTGACTGCGGTTGGGGAGACCGCCAGGTAAAGGTAGAGCATCTCCCCCTCTTGCGGCTTGGACAGCAGGGGAGGAGACGCCATGTACTCCTTGAGCTGGTCGAACGCCGCATGGCATTCGGCCGTCCAGAGGAAGTCTTTTGGGCGCTTCAACACCTTGAAGAATGGTTGGCAGCGTTCGGCCGACTTTGCCACAAATCGTCCGAGCGCGGCGACCCTTCCAGCGAGCTCCTGAACCTCCTTCACTTTGGTCGGAGGGGACATATCTTGGATGGCTTTGATCTTGTCCGGGTTGGCCTCGATCCCGCGCTGGTTGACAATGAAACCGAGGAACCTCCCGGCCGAAGCACCAAAAGCGCACTTCGCTGGGTTTAGCTTCATGCGAAACTTTCGCAAGGTGGTGAAAGTCTCCTCCAGATCTGCAATGTGCTGGTCTGCATGGCGGATTTTTACCAGCATATCGTCCACGTACACCTCCATATTCCGGCCGATCTGCTCCTTGAAGATTTTATTGACGAGGCGCTGGTAAGTGGCGCCAGCGTTCTTCAGACCGAAGGGCATTACCTTGTAACAGTACAGCCCCCGGTCTGTTATGAAGGCAGTTTTCTCCTCGTCCTGTGGAGCCATCATTATTTGGTTGTAGCCGGAGAAGGCGTCCATAAAAGACAGTAGCTGATATCCGGAAGTCGCGTCGACCAGTTGGTCTATCCGTGGAAGCGGAAAGCTATCCTTGGGGCACGCCTTGTTCAGGTCGGTGTAGTCGACGCACATCCTCCACTTCCCGCTCGCCTTCCGGACAAGTACGACGTTTGCCAGCCACTCGGGGTAGCTCACCTCTCTTATGAAACCTGCCTCCAAGAGTTTGTCTACCTCCTGGTCGACCACCCGGATCCGATCCGGGGCACAGTGTCTCTTCTTTTGCTTTACTGGTCGGTGGGTCGGGTCGACGTTGAGGGCGTGAGAAACGACCTCCGGGTCGATCCCAGGTACATCGGCCGCCGACCAGGCAAACACATCTGCATTGGCTCGGAGGAATTCCACTAACCGGAGCCGAGCTTCCAAGTCGAGGTTGGCACCGACCCGGACCGTGCGGTCCGGGCGGTCTTCTTCGAGGGGAACTTCGATTACGCCCTCGGCCGGCTCCCCGTGCCGCAAGGCCACTTCGTCTCTGGCGTCAAGTGACTCGACGCTTAGGGCCTCCATGGGCTTCTTCCCTTTGAGAGTTGCTAGGAAACACTGCCGTACGGTCGGCTGGTCACCTCGGACCTCTCCAATCCCGGCCGCTGTGGGGAACCGCATGAGCAAATGGTAGGTAGAAACCACCGCGCGAAGGGCGTTCAGTCCGGGTCGTCCGAGGATAGCGTTGTAGGCCGAGGGGACACGGACGACCAAGAACCCGAGCCGCACCGTGGCTTCTGCGGGTGCAATGCCCGCAGTCACAGGCAGCTCGATGACACCTTCGGCCGAGATAGCGTCTCCAGTGAATTCTATGAGGGGGGTGGATGTTTTGTGCAACAATTGTCGGGAAAAGCCCATCTTTTGGAAGGCCTCGTAATACAAAATATCAGCTGAGCTTCCACTATCCACAAGAACACGCCTTACATCATAGTCCGCCATAGTGAGAGAGATCACCATGGCGTCATCGTGGGGAGTCTGAACCCCCTTTACATCTTCATCACAAAAAGTGATTACATTTCCGACCCGCTGCCTCTTCGCGACGGCCACTCCTGATACTTCCGCCGAGCCCCCTGCGTTCCTCACGGGCCGAGAGCAGCCCCCAGTGATGGTGTGGATCACTCCCGCAACGGGTCGATTCTGCTCCCGAGGCTCCTGAGGGGCCGGGTCGGCTGGACGCGGGTCTGCGGGGGGACGTCGGTCGTTTACATATCGACCGAGACGCCCTCGGCGAATGAGAGCCTCGATCTCGTCCCGAAGCTGAAAGCAGTCTTCGGTATCGTGGCCGTGGTCTCGGTGGTACTCACAGTACGCCCGAGAAGGCTTCCTCCCAGGGATCTTCTTCATCTGCCTCGGGACCGGGAGGTCCTCCCGCCCCTTGACCTCCATGAGGATCTGGGCCCGGGGGGCCAGGAGTGGGGTGTACCGGTTGAAGCGCCGGTGCGGAGAACGAGGGCGTGTGGCGCCGTGGTTCCTTGCTGGTGACGGGCTTCTGCGCCGGCGTTGAGGCGTCGGGCTCCTCCTCTGGGGTGCCTCTTTTCGCCTTTTCTTCCCGGGCTTTAGAGGGGCTTCGGCGGCCTCCTTGTTCCGGTGGGAGGCTGCCTCCTCGGCGTCTGCATACTGGTTTGCCCGAGACAACAGCTCCGGGAAGCTCCGCGGCAGACGTTTGTCCAGGGAGAAGGTGAGTCTGCCCTTCCGGAAGCCTCGCTTCAGGGCTGAGAGAGCCACCTCCTGGCTCAAATTCCGGACCTCCAGTGTTGCCTTGTTGAAGCGGGTGAGATAATCCCGCAGGCTCTCTCCCTCGTTCTGCCGGACATCGAAGAGGGAGTCGGAGACCAGTCTTCGCCGGCTACTGACGGCGAAATGGCTGATGAAGAGACGGGTGAACTGGTGGAAGGACTGGATGGAATTAGCCTCCAGGCCGGCGAACCACGCCCTTGCCGGGCCGCGGAGGGTCGCCGGGAAGGCCTTGCAGAGGAGAGGATCCGATGCTCCATGGAGGAGCATAAGAGTCCTGAAACTCTCCACGTGGTCCCGTGGGTCCGCCGCCCCGTCGTAGGGTTCGATCGCCGGCATTTTGAACCCCGGCGGGTTTAGGGTTCGCAGGATCCTTGAGGCAAGCGCCGGCTGGGAGGAGATTTCCAAGTCGGCGAAGGGATCTTTGGAGTGGCCCTTCAGGACCTGGAGCTGTCTGTGGAGATCGTCCACCCGCCGGTCCAGGGAGCGCGACCGGTGGGTGGGAGACAAGGAGCGGCGCGAGGGGGACCGACTGGAGTGCGGGCCCCTCGAGGACTGGGGTGTCTGAGAACGCGCCCGGGTCCGCCTCTCGTACCCCGCGCAGCTCCGATGAGAAGGTCCTGGCAGAATGGACCGCACTCGAGAATCCTCCCCGCGCCGGCGCTCCTCTCCATGGGAGAGGAAGGAGCGCGGGTTGTGAGGAAGAGGCGAGTGCTCGGGGAGCAGCGGCTCCTGAGCTCGCTGCGGCACCCGAGAGATCACACCCTGCAGATTCTGCACTGCCTCCGCGAGGGTGCGAACCTGCTGGGCTAGCTGGTCGAACTGAGCAGGTTCGACCGTCTGAATGGGAGGAGAAGCGGTGGAATGCTGCTGAGAGTGTGTTGGGGACGCAGCAGCCTCCCGGCCAGAGGCGCGAGAGGCTCCGCGACCGGAAGCATTGGAAGCTCCGCGACCACCTCGCCGTGCCATTACGATCGTTCTGAGATTCGGTGCCCTTCCTCTAGCGCCAACTGTTGCTGGTGGTCCAAACCGAGAACGATTGACACGACGGTGTGAACGGGGTTCCGCCTGAGTTGTCTTGGTTGGTGCTGGTTGCGCTCCACCTTCCGCCAAGGAACCTGCAAACAAGCCTTGCACCACCACCAGGGTGGTGATGGCCCTCCGACGGTCAAGTCAGAGGAGATTGGAGGAGGAGAGACGATAATCACAAGTGGGAGAGAGTGCTCTGGGAGGTATTGCTTACCCCCCCCCTTCTCCCCCCAGCCGCATATATCCCTGGCTGGGAGGTCTCTCAGGGGGGTTTGTCGTCGTGGGGCACGATAGAATGGCCACTGACATGGCCGTTACGGGGCGTCGTGGAGCAGCGCCGGGTACGGTCATGGCAGGGCGTAGTGGAGCTCCGCTTTGTACGGTCGATACAGGAGATCGTGGGCAGCATCGGGTACAGCCGTTGCAGGGAGTAGTGGAGCAGGAGGCCGCGGCGTGCCTCTGGAGAATAGCCTGTCGTTATCAAAAGATCTCCGACTCGGGGTCGGAATGCTGGATCATAGGGCAGCCGACCTGGGGTCGGGCTGCGAAGCCGAGGAGGTCCGACTCGGGGTCGGAGTGCTGGATCATAGGGCAGCCGACCCGGGGTCGGGCTGCGGAGCCGAGGAGGTCCGACTCGGGGTCGGAGTGCTGGATCATAGGGCAGCCGTAGCTTTCCTGGATACGCGTGCCGATCACGTGGGGCATGGCGGCTCAATTCCCCCATAACAAAGATAAATTCACATATATTTGCCTGAAATACTAGATTGAATTCATTAGTACAACATGAAATATACTCAAATGCTTTGAGCTCATCAAAATCAAATAGGGGTATAACCAATCACTCCACAGATACACATACTTCGCTTCTATACTATCCCCTACAGGTGTACTAATAGCTAAGGGAATATGCATTAATATCTTATCCTTAGCTAACCTTTTGGCAAAATAAGGGGACACAAATGAATGAGTAGCTCCAGAATCAAACAACACTCTAGCTTTAATCTTATCAATGAGGAGCATACCTGTCACAGCTGCATTCGATGCCTGTGCCTCTTGTGGATTTACCGTGAACACTCTTCCTTGCCCTCTGTCTACAGGCCCCCTACTACTAAGCCTGTCCATCTGCACAGAAGGGTAGGATGCTAAAGGCACAAACTGCTGGGTGACATCCTGAGGGCATTCTCTGGCAAAATGACCTGGCTGTTCACATCTGTAGCACACTCCCTGACCCATTCTGCATCTGCCAGGGTGCTGCCTCCCACATGTGTTACACACTGGCCATGATATATTTTACTGAATTGTAAATGACTCATAAAATAACATACAGAAAAATCCTATGCTCCATAGTATAATTCTATACTTAATCCTGACTCATCCTATTGCTCTGACAGGACTCTTCTTTAACCTTTGCTCTGATACCACTTCTGTCACGACCCCCGCCCCCTTCCCGACGGGCCACCGCGACGGTCCTAGGGTGCGGGTAGGCATAAGGCCACCAGGCTCCACGTAGAACCCTACTACCTATCAATCATCAATAAATTCTAAAAATTTTGGCATGATGCATGCACAAAATGATCACCTTTTCTATGGTGACCTGTCAGGATTATCTCAATACATACAACAACACTACCTGTCAGAGCAGCAATCACATAATCTGTCACATAATGAACCTAGACAATATATATCAATACATCATCACAAGCATATAACTCATCTGTATAAAAATCTGATTTCCATTCCATCCATGGTCAAACCCATATCCACAACAGGATCTATGACTGTAACTATACACTATATACAATAGAAGGTTTATAATACACCAAAAGATATAAACCTCTATCTACATTATACTATGGAGCGGCACAGCTAGCAGACAATCTCTAACCCTGCTCCTCTCTATACAACACCTGTCCTGAAATCAAAAACATCAAACTGGGAGGTGAGTATATGATTACTCAGTGAGTGGAGTAGAGAGTACTATGCACATGAGACAGAATATAATCATGGCTCGAGATGAAATCTCAAGAGCATATGAATGGTGATCAATAGCAACATGAACATGAACTCAACATAGAGAATATGGAGTAAATCATCAATATCACCACAATCACAATCAACTCATCTGGAGCACATATGGAATAATCAAGTAAACATATGTGCTACTCATGAATATGCTCGACAGATCATAATGCTGGGACATACAAATCGGGTGTCAATATGCTGAAACATTGATAAATAGCTATCGGAAGGTGGGTCTTACGCCCCAGGCGGACCACAACAACTTCCTACTGCCATATGCATGCAGAAATATGACATCACGCTGTCGGAAGGTGGGTTTTACGCCCCAGGCGAACCACAACAACTCCCTACTGTCACATGCATATGCAGAAATATGACACCACGCGGTCGGAAGGTGGGTTTTACACCCTAGACGAACCACAACAACTCCCTACTGTCACATGCATAAGCAGAAATATGATACCACGCGGTCGGAAGGTGGGTTTTACGCCCCAGGCGAACCGCAACAACTCCCTACTGTCACATGCATATTCAGAAATATGACACCACGCGGTCGGGAGGTGGGTTTTACGCCCCAGGCGAACCACAACAACTCCCTACTGTCACATGCATATGCAGAAATATGACACCACGTTGTCGGAAGGTGGGTTTTACGCCCCAGACGAACCACAACAACTCCCTACTGTCACATACATAAATGCCATAATGCATCCTCCCAATACTTTACTAAAGAGGAGTATAATCAAGACTATCACTCACTCGGCCACGACCCAATCATAACTAACATCAGGGTTGGGAGTGAGGAATTATGGGAGTGCAATGCAACTCAATATACCACTGAAAAGGGCTCTACAAGTATTTGAAATAGAGAAAATGAAATCAATTTACAAAAGAAGTTATTTCACAATTTGGAACCAATTTAATTACTCATCTACCCCTCGTAATTCCTCTCAATGTTTTCTCAAATGCATGTACAGAATAATCAAGCATGGAGAACAAAATATAGAGGAATTTACCACAACAATTAATCAATAAGCTCAGGTAGAATCAAGTCACACTTGGCAATATTCATGAAAATGAATTAAGAATGCTCATGGTGCAAAGTACATGACTCCCACTCACCTGTCAATCTGGCACAGCCCTGATACGCCTCCAAAAATCTATAGTAGGCAGTAGGGGACTTCCTCCTCTTGTTTCCTAGCTTCTTGCCCAACTGATACATGCATTTACAATACATTTAGTCTTGTATCAAGGGCCATAATCTACGTGCCAATCATAATATAGGAAACTTTAATTGATTCAACTCCCCGCTTTTCTAAATCTTTTTCTTTTTCTCTTTTTTCTATCAATAAATCTTTCCCTTATATGTATTATGATGCAAAAGCATCACACACACACCTTAGGCCACTGCTATAGGGTCAAGGTGTGAGAAAGAGTCAAAATCCTCCTTCACTAAAAATTTCACTGAGGCGTGAGTCGACCCCAACCTCATGAGTCGACCCCCAATTTGCCCCGAGTCGACTCCAGTTGACCTCGAGTCAACTTTGGCGCATTTTGAGGCGACTCCCATGTTGGGAACCCGCCCATGCCGCAGAAAATTCAAAAAATTCAGATGCAGCGGAAGAGGCATGTGCGGGATCAACCGTTCATCGCATGAACGTTGTTTAAAAACCGTTCGTAGATAGATAAGGATTAAAAACTTTTAAATAATATTAGAAGATCAGATCTTCACCTTTGTGCGGGTAGATGATCACCGCAAACTGATGATCGTGGTTTAGGATGAAGGTTCGCTTGAAGCCGTTCAAGTGCCCGGCCTCTACGGGTATCCACGCGAAGCAGAAAACCAATCCAAGCTTTCTATCTCCCCGGGGTGCTAGCTCTCTTGCAGAGATAACTTTGATGGCTGATATCCTCCCTTTCAATCAATCCTTGATTGTGCTTGGGAGGAGGAAGAAGAAGGATGAAGAGAAGAAGAGGAACGAAGCCCTGCAGCCTTCTTTTTCTTCCTTGCGTTGGAACGAAACGGTGGAGGAAGAAGGAGGCCACCATGATCCTTTTCTTCCCTTTGTTGTTGGTGGCTGAAAAGAGAGGAGAGGAGGGTGGCCACGTGATGGAGAGGAGGAGGGCTTCACTTATCATTAGGGCACCTCCTTTCAAAGCCTTATAAAGGCATCTAGGGCTCCTATTTGGTTTAGTCCAAATCATGAATCAATTGGGTTCAATCTATGCTAGTCCTAATCCAATTAGAACTTGAATGAACCATGACTCAATTGAACTCTTCAATCCTAATCCAATTAGGAGTCATGTTGATTCATTAGATTAATAATTAATTAGGACTTAAGAAATCCTAATCCAATTAGGACTTGTTTAATTCTAGTCCTAATCCAATTAGGACTCTATTTTGAATTCGAAGTCCTAATCCGATTAGGACTCTAGGAATCCTACTCCAAGTAGGAATCCAAATTTAATTCAAAACTCCTAATCTAATTAGGATTGTAGGAATCCTATTCCAAGTAGGAATCCCAGTCCTACTCCAAATAGGATTCCTAGTCCAAGTAGGAATTCCAGTCCAAGTAGGAATCTCAGTCCAAGTAGGATTCCTAGTCCTAATCCAATTAGGACTCTTGTTTTAAGTCCAATTAATTAATTTTCTTTGTTCCTTCTTCAGCTTATTATCAATCGAATTGATTACTTGTGATTCCTAATCACGATTCAACCATAAGATCGGTCAATGCCTCTAGTGTGTGTGACCCCATAGGTTCTACTCTGACTGGTAGTGAGATATATTGTGATCTCTATCACAATATCATTGAAAACTCCTTTCAATGGGTCGGAACGATTCCAACTCTACTCATTAAGGCTTATCGATCATCGAGATAATTTCTATGAGTCCCACCATCCACCAGTGATACCTAGCAGCATGTAGTGGCTACCCAGTAGAATAGAATGATGAACCTCTAGGTGCAGTTATCATGTGATACAGTCCTTCTATCGTGGATTCCTACAGGACGGAGGTCATGGATAACTTGTCAAACCCCTTCGTCTGTCATATGTCAAGATTTATTTGACTCGAGTTCGATAGTGGAAAACTCTTTCTCCACTCTATATTACTGCCCTGGCCAAGGTCTTAGAACTCAGTCTAACAAATCACATAGGATCACTCCTCTTCTATCAAGGTCGATAGATTCCATGTAAGTGCATACCCTACTCCTACAGTGAACTTACTGCAGCCAATCTACACTACAAGGACCCATATGACTAGATACCATGTATACGTGTAGTCAAACTACAATAACCTCACTGTGAGTAGCCGAAGCACCGCATGTCAAAGGACCAGTCATACTACTGCAACATCAAGCAAGTCACTGACGAGTGGATAGACGTCCAAGTAACTTCTTGTCTTGGTCACGCTTAGTACCCTTGTTCTCTAACAAGCACCTGCACTATCACTTCAGTGTTCCTACACTGTGGACTCAAGTCTCGTCTATCCAGAAGGAAAGTTATCTGTGCACTGATCGGATCGATCACCGTTCTCGTGATGATTCATTGCTCAGGAGCATTTAGAAATTAATCATCAATGATACATGGCTCAAATTCTCAACTCTTGAGAATATGCATCATCATCTTATTAATTTCTTGGACGATTCATAGACACATAATTAATATGAATGAAAAGATGCCTTTTATTTATTCAATAATAAATAGTCAAGTACAAAATTATGTCCCTAGAATTAACAATGTGTCAGCCAGATTGGCTTCTAGGACATACATCTAACAATCTCCCACTTGCACTAAAGCCAATCAGTTATATATCTAAGCCCCATCTTCTCAAGGTGAGCTTCAGTCTTTTGCTGACTTAGCTGCTTAGTGAACGGGTCTGCCATGTTATCCGCGGAGTCTACTCTCTACACCTCTACATATTTCTTCTCAATATAGTCGCGTATGAGGTGGAAGCGCCGCTCTATGTGCTTGGACTTCTGATGAGACCTTGGCTCCATAGCTAGTGCTATGGTGCCAATGTTATTGCAGTAAAGTATTATGACATCTAATGACATTACACCTAACTCTGCAATGAACTTTTAACTAGAAGGTTTCCACTGCACCCTTAGATACGGCTTAACATTCAGCTTCTAAGGTAGAATCTATAATGATTGGTTGTTTGGAACTCTTCCAACTTACTGAACCACCATTGCACATATCTTGATGTAGACTTTCTATCATCAATATGTGTGCATCCTTCTACCTTCAACTCTGATCTTCTCCTAAAGACCAAGAACATGTCCTTAGTTCTTCTCAAGTACTTAAGACTGTTCTTCACAGCTATCCAGTGCTTTTTTCCTGAATCTGATTGACATATGCTCGTGACATTCACAGCATGTACTATATCAAGTCATGTACATAGCATGGCATACATGAGGCTCCCTATTGCTGATGCATAGGGGATCTTGCTCATGCGTTGAATCTCTTCAGATGTGTTGGGGCACATCTTCTTGGAGAGATTAATTCCATGCCTTAGGGGTAAGAGACCCCTTTTAGAGTTTTCCATGCTGAACCTTTTCAGCACTTCCTCTATATACATCTTCTGTGATAGGCCAAGCATCCTTTTAGATCAATCTCTATAGACCTTTATTCCCAAAATATAGGATGCTTCCCCAAGGTCTTTCATGGAGAACCTTTTTGACAACCTGACCTTGACCGAGGTTAGCATGGGAATATCATTCCCTATCAGGAGGATGTCGTCCACGTACAGTACGAGAAATACAACAGCACTCCCACTAACCCTTTTGTAAACACATGGTTTCTCTTTGTTTTTGATGAAATCAAACGTTTTGATTGCATCATCGAAACAAGTGTTCCAACTCCAAGATGCTTGCTTTAGTCCATAGATGGACTTTTGCAGCTTGCAGACCTTGTGATCTCCATCACTGGAAGTGAAACCCAAAGGCTGTTCCATATAGATGTCTTCATCAAGATATCCATTCAGGAAAGCTGTTTTTACATCCATCTGCCAGATTTCATAATCATGAAATGCTGCAATGGCAAGCAATGTTCGGATGGATTTCAGCATGGCTACAGATGAAAAGGTCTCCTGATAGTCAATGCCCTCGCGCTGACTATACCCTTTCGCCACAAGCTTTGCCTTATAGGTCTCTACCTCTCCATCCGAACCTATCTTTCTTTTGTAGATCCATTTGCATCCAATAGGTACAATACCTTCTGGTGGATCTACTAAGGTCCAGACTTGGTTGGAATGCATGGAGTCTAACTCTGACTTCATAGCTTCCAACCATTTCTCGGAATCGATATCAGATATCGCCTCGTCGTAGGTTTTGGGATCCTGCGTGTGATCCCTATCTCCCATTAGGAACATTTCCTCGGTATCCTCTTCTAGTATACCTAAGTATCTATCAGGAGGATGGGAGACCCTACTTGATCTGCGAGGTGGTTGAGGGACATCGTGTACTGGCTCTGTATTAATGGGTTCGATAGGATCCATGACTCGTTGCTTTTCAGAAACTTTCTCTTCAAGCTCAATTTTCCTCCCACTGCCTCTATCAAGGATAAACTATTTTCATGAAGATAGCATGGTGTCTCACAAACACTTTGTGATCCTTTGGGATGAAAAAATCATATCCTAATAACTCTTTCAGGATATTCAATAAAACGAGCATTAATTGTCCTATCCTCTAACTTGTCCGCCTGTTGTCGCTTGACGTGGGCCGGACATCCCCAAATCTTGAGATGACCAAGACTCGGCTTCTTACCATGTCATATCTCATATGGTGTGGTAGGAACGGACTTTAGAGGGAATTCTATTCAATAAGTAATAGCTAAAAATAGGGCATCTATCTAAAGAGACAAGGGTAAATCAGTGAAGCTCATCATGGATCGGACCATATCCAATAGAGTCCGATTCCTCCTCTCCGACACTCCGTTGAACTGAGGTGTACCAGGAGGAGTCCATTATAAAACTATACCATTCTCCTTGAGATAATCACGGAACTCTCCACTAAGGTATTTACCTCTTCGATCTGATCGAAGAACCTTAGTGAGTTTTTCTATATGTTTTTCTACTTCATATTTAAACTCTTTGAACCTTTCAAAAGTTTCATATTTGTGTCTCATACACATATCCATACCGTGAGTAATCATCGGTAAAATGAAGTAATAAATTACAATCCCTAGCCTGCACATCGAATGGGCCACACACATCAGTGTGTACTAGGGTAAGTATTTCAGTGGACCTCCCTGTATCCTACAAAGGATAATTTGGCCATCTTTCCTTGAAGGCAGAATTCACAAATCAAATATGACTCGAAAGTCAATGAGCCCAAAAGCTCATGTTTCTCCAATTTGTTTATTCTGTCTTCTCCTATATGGCCAAGCCTGAGGTGCCTTAAATACTTTAGATTTATCTCATTTTTGGATCTATTAGATCCTATGGTATTCACTGTTTGCTCAGATATATTCACAGATACATCCATATGTATGTGATAGAAACTGTCAATCTTAAAACCATGTTGAATCAATTTAATTTTTCAAATAAATAAAAATCTTTCTGTGCTAAATAAAATACAGAAATCAAATTTCTGCTAGCAATAGGTAACAGTCCCTAAGTATCCTGAGCATATCTGACATACCTTCTGAAGGTCTGTCACCCTTCATGTTCTTTATGCTTCCCATGTATGTAGGACAGTTCCTCTTCCAATGGCCATCCATGATGCAATGGAAACACTTTTCCTTGCAATTGGCCTTTTTCTTGGAACTTCCTTACTTGGTGTTTTCTTAGTCTTCTGCTTCTTCGCAGGCTTCTTCTTCTTCCAAATAGACTCTCTCTTGAAAGTAGAAACCAACTTGACAGCGAAAACGATGCCCCTTGAACTTCTTCAAGGTCCCTAAGGTAGTTACCAATTTATTTAACAATTCTATTTTAGTGCATACAACCTTGTTCATATGGTAGTTTACTATAAACTATTCATATGAAGCTGGAAGGGATTGCGGGATCAAATCCGTTTGCAATTCCTTGTGCATGGTCATGCCAAGCTTCTCAAGCTTCTCTAAGTCCTTTATCATGGTCAAACCATGATCATGGACAGACTGCCCATCGTGCATCTTGGCTTTAAAGAGCCTCTTGGACACTTCAAACCGAGCTGCGTGACTCTGATCACCATACAACTCTTGCAGGTGATTTAATATGTCCCTGGCAGTCTTCATGTTCTCATGCTGGCATTGTAATGCATTGGACATGGATGCCATTGTGCAGCACCTAACTTTATTGTCATTGTTCGTCCACTTAACAAGCGTCTTACGCTGATCAGTGATCGGACGGATTGGTAATATGGGGATTCCATGGTCTAGCATATATCCGAATTTCTCACAATTCAAAACTATTTTTGAAATTTGCTGAGCCAATCTTTATAATTGGGTTTGGTCAAACGGTTGTTCTATAGCATATGAGATAAGAGTCTAGAAGCTGACTTTATAATCCTCAGAGAGTAAAGATTCTAGTTAGACTTTTGTACTTGATCCTTATTTGTTCTAGGATCTTTTAGAACAAATGTACCTCCCACTATTTTCTCGAATTTCTCACACTCCCCTAGTAGGAAAACGAAAATCCTACGCGACTAGGGTTTCTAGTAGGTACTGTGATGCAAAAATAAAATTGTTCTCCCAAGTGCAGGAGAATCGCACAAGTAGTAAATTCTCGGGAGTCCGAGGTCGAATCCTGAGGGAACGAAATGTATATGAGATTATTTAATATAATTTTAGATTAATTAATTCAATAAATTTGTGGATTAAAATTATGTTTTGATTTTCAGAAATTAAAATGCAGAGAATAATAAACACAATTCAATGAAATAAAAATGGTAGGGATCTGGAATCCCCCTTGATGATATTGCATCCAAGGAATAAACTCTATGGTTCTTGATTTAAGATTTAATGTAGGATAGATCTAATCATGGTATATGTTTCATGAACATATGAACTCAATTTCTAAGCATTCGTCGTGCTTTCTACGTCTACGACGAATCAAATACTAAAGCAATCCATATATCAATAATCATAATCCATTTAAGAACTATCTACGAAATAACTATGCATGGATCAAAAACATATCAGTAAATATAATTCATTCAAGGCAAAAGTTTAGAGTTTACTTCAAAGAGCAATACATCAAAGGTTCATCCATCTCCCTCCCTAGGACTTTAGCCACTCATTGAAAACTTTAATCCCTCTTTCATTTTCTTTCTTTCCCCTTTTTTTTTCTTTTCTTTTCGGAAACAGGGCCTCCCCTGTTTCCTTTTTCTTTTCGGATGGCAGAGGCCCTCCTCTGTTTTTTTTCAATGGGAAAGAATGAGCCCCCCTCCCCCACCGAGAGAGACCTTATATATCCCCCTTGATGGATCTCTCATGCCAGCTGCAGGATACCTGGATGCGGAAGAGGAAGCTCGGACGTGGACGGCTGGATGAGGGGATGCTCGCGTGGAAGCTTGGTCGCCGATGCTGAAATCACGGGATGCCGACCTACACGCGGACGGATGAGGGAGCTGGGATCACGGACGCCTGCGGGATCTGGGAAGGGCTGAAGCGTGGAGATGCTGGCGAACGGAAGAGCTGGGGGCTGAACGCGGGAGATTCGCAAACGGACGCGATGGAGAGATTCGCGGATGACTGCTGAATCATGTGCAGAGAAGATTGCACGCGGGAGAAGCGGAAGGAAGCTGAGATCTTTGCTGGAATCTTGGATGCGGACGGCTGGTCGCAGGAGGATCGGACTGCTGGCGCTTGGATGGACGGGATGCGGACGTGGAAGCTTCACGGGTGGATCACGATCACGGAGCTGGGAGGCAGACGTGTGGACGGGAGGTTGCTTGGGAGATATGATCGCACGAACACGGGATGGGAGCTGGAGCTCGGGAGAAACTGGAGGAAGCTTGGACTGATCTCGGATGCTGGATGGGGGATTCGCGGATGAGGCAAACTGGGATGAAGTCGGGACTTGGATGGTGTGCTGGAGCTTGAAGCTTGGATGTGGCTGCAGCTAGTCGGCTAATGCTCCTTCTAGTGTGCAACTGGGACCGACCCCATATGGTTGACTAATCACCTACTATGATGCATCTTTTTGAACCCAATGTGCATTTTAACTTTGATTTCCGATCACCTGCACCCCACAAAAATATAATATTAATACAGCACTTCTATCATTATTTGTTAGCAATAATACTAATTTAAGTGATGTGTAGATCGCACTTTTGTGCTCTCATCACACCCCCCAACTAGCTTATTGCTAGTCTCTAGCAATTAATGAGCAAATAATAAAATGGGAGTACAAAAGGTGTGGTTTAACCTTTGACTTTTTATTGAAGCTAAAGACATAAAACTAAGATATGTACTCACTTTCGTAGGAATCACGATTGCACTTAGCACGTGCAACAAGCCGTTAAACCCCTAGGTTACCCTAGTGGACGAGTGTTGTCTCGTGAGGATTTTCAGGGATGTTACCCACAAACATCATGAATTATATGACATGAGATTTTAATAAAAATAAACCCTAAGCTAATACACATGTAATTAATTGACAAATATTTTCAAGTATGGCAACTGTCAAAACAAGGAATATAAAAGTGTAGTGTGCATCAAATCATATGACTTTCTCAGAGTACTAATACCTCCACCACAACAGAGCACCGCCTGAGTTTTAGGTGCACTACTCAAGTCCACAAATGTTTTCTACACTTTATTAGAACCTGATCCATCAAATTTTCAGAATATCACTTGTTGTCTAAATTTGTCAAGAATGGTTCGCATATAAAGAAAGAGCTATCAATCCCAACTAAACAATCCGGGTACACAGAGGTCCAATACAATGGAGTCAAACCAGCCATTACCACATGTCACTAGGTTCAGCCTAACCAACTCATTCATGCTTATTTTTATTTCATTTTTTTTTTTCAATACACATGACAACTACAGCTATCCAACCCCATTAGGCTCTAGTAAGGTCCATGTAGCGAGCTTTCAGTCAATGACCCCCGATCCAGTTGGCTCAAGACATTAGGTGAAACACCCCTCGGACTTAATTACTCGAACCAGACTACGCCACGAGGCCAGACTTGTCATCATAAGTATTTTTTTTTTATGCAAGAAAAGAAATGATAGACTGAACCATATAAATATTTTTATTATTTATGTGACTGCGTCGTGACAATAGGTCAACCAAAGTCGGATCATAAGGCACCTAAGTAATCTAGTCAGGATATTCAACCTCTATCTTTATGTGAAAACCAAATCCTGAACCTTATGGTACGAACAAGGATACTCATACTTCTTTTATGGATAAGGCTAACAAAAATGCAGTTAACAAATATGAACTCCTGAGGCCTTCCTATTGTCATTAAGTACACGTGTGGGGATCTAATAATAGGTCTCTGATCAGTCATAGTATGCATGTGTTCCTTGCCTTAATAGTTGTACACACTCAATATGAAAATACATGTGCATTTGCTCAGAAAAGAAAGTAATAGAATAAATCAAATGCAAAAACAATTTTTTTTTTTTTTTTTTTTGGATCAAAATATTTTCCTCCCCCCAACTTAAACATTGCATTGTCCTCAATATAAAAAAATGCAAGAAAACTATATATGAGAGACAATAGAGAAAATAATAGAGAGAAGAAGAATACCTTGAGCTGTTGATTTCCAGAAAAGAAGACCTACAAAATAAGAAGAAAACTAGAAATAAAAGAAAAAAATAATAATTCTAACTAATATACACATACCTTGGCCTTCATGTTCAGTCATAAGAAGGCTCCTCCAAGGGAAAGGAGTCCTCTTCATCTGCAAAATTCTCAAGAAAAGGTTTTAATCTGTGTCCATTTACCTTAAAAATTTGACCATCCTGTGGATTCTCAATTTCAACTGCCCCGTGTGGAAAAACAGTTTTTACAATGAAAGGACCTGTCCATCTTGATCGTAACTTTCCAGAAAACAGATGTAAGCGAGAGTCATACAAAAGAACTTTTTGTGCAGGTTCAAAAGATTTTCTTAGAATTGATTTATCATGCCTAATTTTCATTCGTTCTTTACAAAGTCTAGCATTGTCATACGCATCCCGACGAATTTCATTCAACTCACTTAATTGTAATTTTCGAATTAAACCAGCATCTGACAATTCAAAGTTCAATTTTCTAATGGCCCAATATGATTTATGCTCTAATTCAACAGGTAGATGACATGCTTTTCCATAGACTAGCCGATACGGGGACATACCAAGAATAGTTTTATAAGCAGTACGGTAAGCCCACAATGCGTCAGAAAGTTTTAAAGGCCAGTCTTTGCGTATGGATTCACCGTTTTCTCTAAAATTCGTTTAATTTTCCGATTGGCTAACTCTACTTGGCCACTAGTCTGCGGGTGATAAGGAGTTGCAATTCTATGAGTGATACCGTACTTTCGCAATAGGATCTCAAAAGGCTTATTACAGAAATGTTTCCCCCCATCACTAATTATAACCTTGGGCATCCCAAATCGTGAAAAAATATTTTCTTTTAGGAATTTCAAAACAGGTTTGTGATCATTAGTTCTACAGGCAACAGCTTCTACCCATTTTGACACATACTCAACACCAACTAAAATATACTCATGGCCAAAAGATGGTGGAAATGGACCCATGAAATCAATACCCCACATGTCAAAAATTTCAATAGCAGTAATGGGCTGAAGAGGCATCATTTGCCTACGAGTTAGACTTCCAACACGCTGACATGGGTCACATGTCCTACAGAACTCGTGGGCATCTTTAAATAGTGTAGGCCAATAAAAACCATATTGTAACACCTTAGCTGCTGTTTTCTTAGATGCAAAGTGTCCTCCGCAAGCACTGGCATGACAAAAAGAGAGTACACTTTGTATCTCATGATCCGAAATGCATCTTCTAAAGATTTGATCATTGCAATACTTGAACAAATAGGGGGCATCATAATAATAACTTCTTACTTCACGTAAGAAATTATTCTTATCATTCCATCCCCAATGCTCCGGCATCCGGTTCGTGACAAGAAAGTTTACAATATCAGCAAACCATGGCATAGTAGAAAGTGTAAACAATTGCTCTTCAGGGAACGAGTCCTTGATGGGCAACTATGGCACCAAATCATGAACAACTAGCCGTGATAAATGGTCAGCAACCACATTCTCTACTCCCTTTTTATCTTTGATAGTGATGTCAAATTCTTGGAGTAGAAGTATCCATCGTATTAAACGTGGTTTGGCCTCTTTCTTATCCAATAAATATTTTAGCGCTGCATGATCTGTAAAGATAACAATAGGAGCACCAAGGATATAAGAGCGAAATTTGTCTAATGCAAATACTACTGCAAGCAATTTCTTCTCGGTGGTGGTGTAATTCATTTGAGCATCATTTAAGGTTTTGCTTGCATAGTAGATGACATATGGCTTATTATCCTTGCGTTGTCCTAGGACAGCTCCTATCGCATAGTCACTAGCATCGCACATGATCTCAAAAGGTAATGACCAATCAGGTGGTCGCACGATGGGTGCAGTGCTAAGCATAGCCTTCAATTTTTCGAATGCCTCTTGACATGTTTCGGTCCAATCGAACGGTGTATCAAGGGATAAGAGGTTACATAATGGTCGAGCTATGACACTAAAGTCCTTGATGAACCTCCTATAAAATTCTGCGTGACCCAAAAATGATCTAACATCTCTAACTTTCTTGGGTGCAGGTAGCTTGGCGATTAAGTCAATCTTAGCTCTATCAACTTCCATGCCCTTCGATGAAACAATATGTCCTAGGACAATTCCCTTTGGCACCATGAAGTGGCATTTCTCCCAATTCAGTATTAGATTCTTTTCTATACACCAAGCTAAGACAGTTTGTAAATGTAACAAACAATCATCAAAAGAATCGCCAAAAATAGAGAAATCATCCATAAACACTTCTAAAAATTTCTCATTCATGTCTTCAAAAATACTGAGCATGCATCTTTGGAATGTTGCAGGTGCATTACACAACCCGAATGGCATCCGACGGAAAGCGAATGTGCCAAAAGGACAAGTGAAGGTAGTCTTCTCTTGATCTTCTGGTGAAATCTCGATTTGGTAGTATCCAGAATAGCCATCGAGAAAACAATAGAAATTGTGTCCTGCAACTCTTTCTAAAACTTGGTCTAGAAAGGGTAGGGGAAAGTGATCTTTCCTAGTGACCAAATTCAATTTTCGGTAGTCAACACACATGCGCCAACTCGTCGGAACACGAGTTGGTACTAGTTCACCCTGCTCATTTTTGACTACCGTCAGACCTGACTTCTTAGGAACGACTTGAGTAGGACTTACCCATTTACTGTCGGAAATTGGGTAAATAATACCCACGTCAAGCAACTTGAGGACTTCTGCTTTAACCACATCTCTCATCGTAAGATTCAACCTGCGTTGCATTTGCCTTGTGGTTTTGGCATTGTCCTCCAAATATATCCTGTGCGTGCAAATTAAAGGGCTAATCCCCTTCAAGTCGGCAATAGACCACCCTAAAGCTTCTTTATGATTCTTTAGAACACCAAGTAATTTTCTTTCTTGGGCATGATCCAGATCAGATGAGATGATTATAGGAAATGTGTCCTCGGGTCCAAGAAAGGCATACTTGAGTTCCTTCGGTAAAGGTTTCAACTCGAGCTTAGGTGTTTGTTCATGGGATGGTACTATCTTTGCTTTTAGAGGTGGCAACTGTTCAAATTCCTCTATTCTCGGTCTCCACCCATTGACCATCATGACATCCGAGTTATCTAAAATAGGTGGGACCATATCATCAGCAGTACCTTCAGAACACCAATCTATCAAACCATTGTCGGTCAATTCAGTAAATGTTTCTTTTAACAAATATTCTTCCGCAATGGTTTCAACCCATTCAACTTCTTTACTTTCTTCATGATCACTGGGTTGTTTGCCTATACTAAAGATGTTCAGTTCCAAAGTCATATTGCCAAAAGAAAGCTTCATGATACCATTCCTACAATTGATCAATGCATTAGAAGTTGCAAGGAATGGACGTCCTAAGATGACTGGAATCTGAGATGGTGAATTGGAAGCCGGATGTGTGTCCAGTACGATAAAGTCGACAGAAAAATAGAACTTGTCTACTTGGACCAACACATCTTCGATAATCCCTCTAGGAACCTTCACTGACCTGTCAGCTAATTGTAAGGTCACAGTTGTTGGCTTCAACTCACCCAAACCGAGTTGCTCATATACCGTATATGGCAACAAGTTCACACTCGCTCCTAAATCTAGTAATGCTCGCTCAATCCTAAAATTGCCAATGATGCACGAGATAGTTGGGCAACCTGGATCCTTATATTTAGGAAGAATGTTATGCTGTAAAATTGCACTCACATTTTCAGCCAGAAATGCCTTCTTCTTGACATTTAAACGACGCTTGACAGTGCACAAATCTTTTAAAAATTTTGCATAGGAAGGCACTTGTTTGATTGCATCAAGAAGAGGTACATTGATTTTTACTTGCTTAAAAAGCTCAAGAATTTCAGAGTTTGGTTCAAGCTTTTGCAAGGGCTTTATGTTGGGAACCCGCCCATGCCGCTGATATTTCAAAACAAAAATCAGATGGCAGCGGAATCGGCATGCACGGGTTCGACGTTCATCGCATGAACGTTGTTTCTAGACCTTTCGTAATTAGGTAAGAATTAAAACTTTTAAAACTATTAGGAAGATCAAATCTTCACCTTGCGCGGGTAGATGATCACCGCAAATCTGAATTCGTGGTTTTGGAAGAGGGTTCGCTTGAAGCCGTTCAAACGTCCGGCCTCTACGGGTATCCATACGAAGCAGGATCCGATCCAAGCTCTCTATCTCACCGGGGTGCTAGCTCCCTTGCAGAGATAGCTTTTGATGGCTGATCTCCTCTCTTTCAATCAACCCTTGATTGTGCTTGAGAGGAGGAAGAAGAAGGATGAAGATGGGAAGAAGATCAAAAGCCCCTGCAGCCTTCTTCTTTTTCTATGCGTTGGAGCCAAGGAAGAAGACCAAGAGGAGGGAGACGCCTCCTCTTCTTTTCCCTTTGCTGATGGCGGCTGAACCAAGGAGAGATGGAGAGGGGGTGGCCACGTGATGAAGAGGAGAAAGGGTCCATCTAGGGCGCCGGCCCTAGTCCTCCTTTAATAAGGATGAAGGGCTCCTACAAGTTAGGAGCCCTCGACTACTTTCCAAGAGGGGGCGCCGGCCCCCCTTCTCTCTTCATGTCGCACCAACTAAGTGAAGAGGGGCTGATGCCCCTCTTACTTGGTTAACCCAATCCTCTTCCAAAAAGGATTAGGTGCCTCTCTCATGGTTTAATCCTAATCTAATTAGGATTAGCCAAATTTGGGTTCAATCTACGCTAGTCCTAATCCAATTAGGACTTGAATGAATCATGACTTAATTGAACTCTTCAATCCTAATCCAATTAGGAGTCATGTTGATTCATTAGATTAATAATTAATTTAGACTTAAGGAATCCTAATCCAATTAGGATTTGTTTAATTTTAGTCCTAATCCAATTAGGACTTTATTTGAATTTGAAGTCCTAATCCAATTAGGATTTCTAGGAATCCTACTCCAAGTAGGAATCCAATTTTAATTCAAAGTTCCTAATCTCATTAGGATTGTAGGAATCCTATTCCAAGTAGGAATCCCAGTCCTACTCCAACTAGGATTTCCAGTCCTAATCCAATTAGGACTCTAGGAATCCTACCCAAAGTAGGATTCTTGTTTCAAGTCCAATTAATTAATTCCCTTTCCTTCTTCAACTTCTTATCAATCAAATTGATTACTTGTGATTCCTAATCACGATTTCAACCATCGGATCGGTCAATACTTCTAGTGTGTGTGACCCCATAGGTTCTACTCTAACTGGTAGTGAGATATATTGTGATCTCTATCTCAATATCATTGAAAACTCCTTTCAATGGGTTGGAACGATTCCAACTCAACTCATTAGGGTTTATCGATCATCAAGATAATCCCTATGAGTCCCACCATCCACCAGTGACACCTAGCAGCATGTAGTGGCTACCCAGTAGAATAGAAAGATGAACCTCTAGGTGCAGTTAACGTGTGATACAGTCCTACTATCGTGGATCTCTACAGGACGGAGGTCATGGACAACTCGTCAAACCCCATCGTCTGTCATATGTCAAGATTTATTCGACTTGAGTTCGCTAATGGAAAACTCTTTTTCCACTTTATATTACTGCCCTGGCCAAGGTCTTAGAACTCAGTCTAACAAATCACATAGGATCACTCCTCTTCTATCAAGGTCGATAGATTCCTTATAGGTGCATACCCTACTCCTACAGTGAACTTACTGCAGCCAATCTACACTGCATGGACCCATATGGCTAGAGACCATGTATGTGTGCAGTCAAACTACAATAACCTCACTGTGAGTAGCCGAAGCACCGCAGGTCAAAGGACCAGTCACACTACTGCAACATCAAGCAAGTCACTGACAAGTGGATAGACATCCAAGTGACTTCTTGTCTTGGTCACGCTCAGTACCCTTGTTCTCTAACAAGCACCTGCACTATCACTTCAGTGTCCCTACACTGTGGACTCAAGTCTCGTCCATCCAGAAGGAGAGTGATCTGTGCACTGATCGGATCGATCACCGTCCTCGTGATGATCCATTGATCAGGAGCATTTAGAAATTAATCACCAATGATACATGGCTCAAATTCTCAACTCTTGAGAATATGTATCATCATCTTATTAATTTCTTGGACGATTCATAGACACATAAACAATATGAATGAAAGGATGCCTTTTATTTATTCAATAATAAATAGTCAAGTACAAAATTATGTCCCTAGAATCAACAATGTGTCAGCCAAATTGGCTTCTAGGGCATACATCTAACAATCTCCCACTTGCACTAAAGCCAATTGGTCATATATCTTAGGCCCATCTTCTCAAGGTGGGCTTCAGTCTTTTGCTGACTCAGCTGCTTAGTGAACGGGTCTGCCACGTTATCCGCGGAGTCTACTCTCTGCACCTCTACATATTTCTTCTCCACATAGTCGCGTATGAGGTGAAAGCGCCGCTCTATATGCTTAGACTTCTGATGAGACCTTGGCTCCTTAGCAAGGGCTATGGCGCCATTATTATCGCAGTAGAGTGTTATGGCATCTGATGTCATCACATCCAACTCTGCAATGAATTTCTTGAACCAGAAGCCTTCTTTAGCAGCTTCAAAGGCGGCGATGTATTCAGCTTCCATAGTAGAATCAGCAATGATCGGTTGTTTAGAACTCTTCCAATTCACCGCACCACCATTGCACAAGAACACGTATCCAGATGTTGACTTCCTGTCATCGACATCAGTCATGAAGTCTGAATCTGTGTACCCTTCTACCTTTAACTCTGATGATCCTCCAAAAACCAAGAATAAATCTTTAGTTCTTCTCAAGTACTTAAGAATATTCTTCACAGCTGTCCAGTGTTCTTCACCTGGATTCGACTGATATCTGCTTGTGACACTCACAACAAGAGCTATATCAGGTCGTGTACATAGCATGGCATACATGAGGCTTCCTATTGCCGATGCATAAGGAATCTTGGTCATGCGTTGAATCTCTTCAGATGTGTTGGGGCACATCTTCTTGGAGAGATGAATTCCATGCCTTAGGGGTAAGAGACCCCTCTTGGAGTTTTCCATGCTGAACCTCTTCAGCACCTCCTCTATGTACATCTTCTGTGAAAGGCCAAGCATCCTTTTAGATCTATCTCTATAGACCTTTATTCCCAAAATATAGGATGCTTCCCCAAGGTCTTCCATGGAGAATTCTTTTGACAACCAGACCTTGACCGAGGTTAGCATGGGAATATCATTCCCAATCAGGAGAATGTCATCTACGTACAGTACGAGAAAAACTACAGCACTCTCACTAACCTTTTTGTAAACACATGGTTCCTCTTCGTTTGTGATGAAATCAAACGTTTTGATTGCGTCATCGAAACGAGTGTTCCAACTCCGAGATGCTTGCTTTAGTCCATAGATGGACCTTTGCAGCTTGCAGACCTTGTGATCTCCATCACTGGAAGTGAAACCCAAAGGCTGTTCCATATAGATATCTTCATCAAGATATCCATTCAGGAAAGCAGTTTTCACATCCATCTGCCAGATTTCATAATCATGAAATGCTGCAATGGCAAGCAATGTTCGGATGGATTTTAGCATGGCTACAGGTGAAAAGGTCTCCTGATAGTCAATGCCTTCGCGCTGACTATACCCTTTCGCCACAAGCCTTGCCTTATAGGTCTCTACCTCTCCATCTGAACCTATCTTCCTTTTGTAGATCCATTTGCATCCAATAGGTACAATACCTTCTGGTGGGTCTACTAAGGTCCAGACTTGGTTGGAACGCATGGAGTCTAACTCTGACTTCATTGCTTCCAGCCATTTCTCGGAATCAATATCAGATATCGCCTCGTTGTAGGTTTTGGGATCCTGTATGTGATCCCTATCTCCCACTAGGAACATTTCCTCGGTATCCTCTTCTAGTATACCTAAGTATCTATCGGGAGGATGGGAGACCCTACTAGATCTATGAGGTGGTCGAGGGACATTGTGTACTGGCTCTGTATGAATGGGTTCAATAGGATCCATGACTCGTTGCTTTTCAGAGACTTTCTCTTCAAGCTCAATTTTCCTCCCACTGCCTCTATCAAGGATAAACTGATTTTCCAAGAAGATGGCATGACGGCTCACAAACACATTGTGATCCTCTGAGACGTAAAAATTGTATCCTAATGACTCTTTAGGATATCCTATAAAACGAGCACTTATGGTCCTAGCCTCTAACTTGTCCGCCTGTAGTCTCTTGACGTGGGCCGGACATCCCCAAATCTTGAGATGACCCAGACTTGGTTTCTTACCATGCCATATCTCATACGGTGTGGTAGGAACGGATTTAGAGGGAACTCTATTCAATAAATAAATCGCTGTGAGTAAGGCATCTCCCCAAAGGAACATAGGTAAATCAGTGAAGCTCATCATGGACCTGACCATATCCAATAGGGTCCGATTCCTCCTCTCTGACACCCCGTTGAGTTGAGGTGTACCCGGAGGTGTCCATTGTGAGACTATGCCGTTTTCTTTGAGATAGTCCCGGAATTCCCTACTAAGGTATTCTCCTCCTCGATCTGATCGAAGAGCCTTAAGAGGTTTTCCAGTTTGTTTTTCTACTTCATTCTTGAACTCTTTGAACTTTTCAAAAGACTCAGACTTGTGTCTCATAAGATACACATACCCATACCGTGAGTAATCATCGGTAAAGGTAATGAAGTAAGAATAACGTCCCCTGGCTAGCACATCGAATGGGCCACATACATCTGTATGTACTAGGGCAAGTAATTCAGTGGTCCTCTCCCCATGTCCTACAAAGGGCAGTCTTGCCATTTTTCCTTGAAGACAGGACTCGCAAACTGGATATGACTCGAAAGTCAATGAGCCTAAAAGCCCATCTTTATCCATTTTGTTCATTCTGTCCTCTCCAATATGGCCAAGCCTGAGGTGCCACAAATATCTTTGGTTTATCTCATCTCTGGATCTTTTGGATCCTTTGGCACTCACATCTTGCTCGGTAACATTCACAGATACATCCATATGTAAATGATAGAGACTGTCAATCATGAAACCACGTGCGACTATTTTATTTCTCAAATAAATAGAACAGCAGTCTTTGTCAAATGTAAAAACATGACCTTCCTGTGCTAGACATGAAACAGAAATCAAATTTCTGCTAGCAACAGGTACATAATAGCAGTCTCTAAGTATTAAACTAAATCCAGACGGTAGTCGCAGATGGTAGGTGCCCACAGCCACAGCAGCAACTTTTGCCCCGTTGCCAACCCGAAGGGTTACCGCACCTTCCGCCAGCCTTCTACTTTCCTTGAGACCCTGCATGGTAGTGCACAAATGAGCACTAGAACCAGAATCTATAACCCAAGTAGAAGTAGAAGAAACCGTTAGATTAGTTTCAATTATGAGCAAGTCTATACCTTCTGAAGGTATGTCACCTTTCTTGTTCTTTAGGCTCTCGAGGTATGAATGACAGTTTCTCTTCCAGTGGCCTTCGATATTGCAGTGGAAACATTTTCCTTTGTCGTTAGCCTTTTTCTTTTGAACTTCCTTCTTTTGCTTCTTGTCTTTCTTCTGCTTCTTAGCAGGCTTCTTTTTCTTCCAAGTAGACTTTCTCTTGGAACCAGAAGTCAACTCAGCAGTAAGGACATTGCCCCTTGAACCTTTCAAGGCTCCCTCAGCAGTTACCAACATGTTGATTAGTTCAGTCTTAGTGCATTCAATCTTATTCATGTGGTAGTTTACTATAAACTGACCAAATGAATCAGGAAGTGACTGTAGGATCAAATCCACTTGCAATTCCTTGTGCATGTCCATACCGAGCTTCTCAAGCTCCTCTAGGTCCTTGATCATGGTCAGACCGTGATCATGGACAGACTGCCCTTCGCGCATCTTCGCTTTGAAAAGCCTCTTGGACACTTCAAAACGAGCTGTGCGACTCTGCTCACCATACAACTCTTGCAGGTGTGCCAGTATGTCCCTAGCAGTCTTTATATTTTCATGCTGGCATTGGAGTTCATTAGGCATGGATGCCATCATATAGCATTTTACACTAATGTCATCATCCAACCACTTTTTATGCAACTCACGCTGAACATCAGTAGGACGTGCTGGTAGTGTGGGGATATCTGAATCGAGTATGTAGCCTATCTTCTCACAGTCCAAAACTATTTTGAGATTTCTAAGCCAGTCTTTGTAATTGGTTCCGGTCAGTCAGTTGGTCTCAAGAATACGGGTCAGAGGGTTTGAAGCCGACATTGTATCTGCAGAGTGTAAAGATTCTAGTTAGACTTTTGTACTTGATCCTAATCTGTTCTAAGGTCTTTTAGAACAAATGTAACTCCCACTATTTTCTCGAATCCCTCACACTCCCCTGGTAGGGAAACGAAAATCCTACACGACTAGGGTTTCTAGTGGGTACTGCGGTCCCACCAATTTACATGCCACCTCACCTAACAGTTATTGGTGACACATAGATGGATGAGTGTACAACTCTTGTACAATGCTTCTCAAGCATGTTGCAGTGTAACTTGGTCTCTAAGCCATGAAGACCTCACCTAACAGTTATTGGTCCCATTTCTTAGTTAAGTCAGACCCACCGTATAACCGTAGGAATAAAGTCGTCATTGGGTCCTCACCTAACAGTTATTGGTGCCCAACCCCACCTTTACCCTACAACATCTCATGTCTATAGAGAGGTCCAGCCCCCCGATGCAACTTGACCACTGTGTCCAGCCGAGACAAATCAACATCAGAAAGGCCTTAGCAGCTCTACTACAGTGGAAGACCTATTGACTTAATATTGGTTAATCAGGTCTTAGTGTTTGCAACTTGAGCCCTTCATAAGAGGTAATCGAACAATTGGCCAGGTAAGCAGGTGGGAGGCTCCCCTTACTCAGAGAGTAAGGTCCTAATTAAGTAACCACCTTTCATGCTTTCCTAGACACCAATTAGATCAATTAATCTAATATGACTTGCTCATGTCGGTTCACTCTCGACTTGATTGAGGAGGTTTTGATTTAGGTCTCAATTGGGTTTGCTACATCACATGTAAACCTATCTACCCGACTCGCATTCACATCTCATGCAAACGGTACATCACAGGCAGTTATAATCGCAGCATCAAATTAAAGTTAAACTTTAAATAGGTGATGATCATGGATTCTAATTAGGTCGTATTACAAGCACATGCACATCAATCGATCAAGTGGTCTTCAACTCTTGAATTGGTTCCAAGCCTCCTTGATTCGATCCTTGATCAACCCTTGATCCCATCGCCATCAACCGCTTAGATCACCTTTCATCTCATGCCTTTGCTTCAACTTGATCGTTGATGTACATCACATCACAGAAATACAACCAGATGTAAAATAAAAATAAAAATAAATTACATCTCCTTTTAGGAGGCACGCAGGCCTCTCAAAACATCAAATAAGATGCATGCAAGCATCTGAAAAATTACATGACATCGCAGATCACATCGCAGGTCATTACATTTGATACCAAAAGGGGTTGAATCCTATGATCATCACCGTATGCAACAATTATAATTTTCAGATCTGAAAACTAACTGATTGTATCATGACATAGGTCGCTGATCATGCTAATCATGATTCTAAACTTTGTAATCCCATTAGCAATGCATTTAGAATCATCTTTTTATCACATAAAAATCAGCATGCAAAAAAACAGCACCCCTGAAAAATCTGCATGCAGAATTTTTCAGCATGCATGATCATTCAATTTTCAGATCTAATATGCCTTTAGATATTTAATTCTTACCTTAATCTATGAAGCCTAGGCTCTGATACCACTGATGGGAACCCGCCCATGCCGCTGATATTTCAAAACAAAAATCAGATGGCAGCGGAATCGGCATGCACGGGTTCGACGTTCATCGCATGAACGTTGTTTCTAGACCTTTCGTAATTAGGTAAGAATTAAAACTTTTAAAACTATTAGGAAGATCAAATCTTCACCTTGCGCGGGTAGATGATCACCGCAAATCTGAATTCGTGGTTTTGGAAGAGGGTTCGCTTGAAGCCGTTCAAACGTCCGGCCTCTACGGGTATCCACACGAAGCAGGATCCGATCCAAGCTCTCTATCTCACCGGGGTGCTAGCTCCCTTGCAGAGATAGCTTTTGATGGCTGATCTCCTCTCTTTCAATCAACCCTTGATTGTGCTTGAGAGGAGGAAGAAGAAGGATGAAGATGGGAAGAAGATCAAAAGCCCCTGCAGCCTTCTTCTTTTTCCATGCGTTGGAGCCAAGGAAGAAGACCAAGAGGAGGGAGACGCCTCCTCTTCTTTTCCCTTTGCTAATGGCGGCTGAACCAAGGAGAGATGGAGAGGGGGTGGCCACGTGATGAAGAGGAGAAAGGGTCCATCTAGGGCGCCGGCCCTAGTCCTCCTTTAATAAGGATGAAGGGCTCCTACAAGTTAGGAGCCCTTGACTACTTTCCAAGAGGGGGCGCCGGCCCCCCTTCTCTCTTCATGTCGCACCAACTAAGTGAAGAGGGGCTGATGCCCCTCTTACTTGGTTAACCCAATCCTCTTCCAAAAAGGATTAGGTGCCTCTCTCATGGTTTAATCCTAATCTAATTAGGATTAGCCAAATTTGGGTTCAATCTACGCTAGTCCTAATCCAATTAGGACTTGAATGAATCATGACTTAATTGAACTCTTCAATCCTAATCCAATTAGGAGTCATGTTGATTCATTAGATTAATAATTAATTTAGACTTAAGAAATCCTAATCCAATTAGGATTTGTTTAATTTTAGTCCTAATCCAATTAGGACTTTATTTGAATTTGAAGTCCTAATCCAATTAGGATTTCTAGGAATCCTACTCCAAGTAGGAATCCAATTTTAATTCAAAGTTCCTAATCTCATTAGGATTGTAGGAATCCTATTCCAAGTAGGAATCCCAGTCCTACTCCAACTAGAATTCCCAGTCCTAATCTAATTAGGACTCTAGGAATCCTACCCAAAGTAGGATTCTTGTTTCAAGTCCAATTAATTAATTCCCTTTCCTTCTTCAACTTCTTATCAATCAAATTGATTACTTGTGATTCCTAATCACGATTTCAACCATCGGATCGGTCAATACTTCTAGTGTGTGTGACCCCATAGGTTCTACTCTGACTGGTAGTGAGATATATTGTGATCTCTATCTCAATATCATTGAAAACTCCTTTCAATGGGTTGGAACGATTCCAACTCAACTCATTAGGGTTTATCGATCATCAAGATAATCCCTATGAGTCCCACCATCCACCAGTGACACCTAGCAGCATGTAGTGGCTACCCAGTAGAATAGAAAGATGAACCTCTAGGTGCAGTTAACGTGTGATACAGTCCTACTATCGTGGATCCCTACAGGACGGAGGTCATGGACAACTCGTCAAACCCCATCGTCTGTCATATGTCAAGATTTATTCGACTTGAGTTCGCTAATGAAAAACTCTTTTTTCACTTTATATTACTGCCCTGGCCAAGGTCTTAGAACTCAGTCTAACAAATCACATAGGATCACTCCTCTTCTATCAAGGTCGATAGATTCCTTATAGGTGCATACTCTACTCCTACAGTGAACTTACTGCAGCCAATCTACACTGCATGGACCCATATGGCTAGAGACCATGTATGTGTGCAGTCAAACTACAATAACCTCACTGTGAGTAGCCGAAGCACCGCAGGTCAAAGGACCAGTTACACTACTGCAACATCAAGCAAGTCACTGACGAGTGGATAGACATCCAAGTGACTTCTTGTCTTGGTCACGCTCAGTACCCTTGTTCTCTAACAAGCACCTGCACTATCACTTCAGTGTCCCTACACTGTGGACTCAAGTCTCGTCCATCCAGAAGGAGAGTGATCTGTTTACTGATCGGATCGATCACCGTCCTCGTGATGATCCATTGATCAGGAGCATTTAGAAATTAATCACCAATGATACATGGCTCAAATTCTCAACTCTTGAGAATATGTATCATCATCTTATTAATTTCTTGGACGATTCATAGACACATAAACAATATGAATGAAAGGATGCCTTTTATTTATTCAATAATAAATAGTCAAGTACAAAATTATGTCCCTAGAATCAACAATGTGTCAGCCAAATTGGCTTCTAGGGCATACATCTAACACTTTAATCTTTGTGGAAATGGTGCAGGAAAAGGACATTCAATTTTTTCAGTAGATGTTGGTGCTTCAGTTTCTTCATTATTCTTTTCTTTTGTCTTGGGAGGGTCAGAATCTGGTATGACTTGTGTTTGTTCTGGGACTGGTCGGTCAATAATCTTTCCACTTTGCAATGTTATTATACTCTTTGCTTGCTCTTTATGCGAAGTTGAAGATGATGCATTGCTACCGCCATAGATTTGAGGATTAGGTTGTGGTTGAGCTGGTAGCTTACCTTTCTCTTGAGCACTTAAAGCAGTGGTCAGCGTTGTCAGTTGATTTCTTAATTCATCATTGATTTTAGCTTGACCTTGCATGAAAGATTGCAAAGTTTCTTCGAGACTGGATTTTTGAGGGGGTGCGTGTGCATAATGAGGCTGCGGAGGTGGAGGAGTTGGGTTATATACTTGTTGAGGTTGGTCATTCCTCCACCTGAAATTTGGATGGTTCTTCCATCCAGGGTTATAAGTACCCGAAAAAGGATTATTAAAAGATTTTTGATATGTATTCATAACATTGGCCTGATCATGCAAGACTTCCTTGAATGCGGGTATTGTGGGGCAATCAGTGGTGAGATGACCAGGCATCTCACAAATCCTACAACACTTGCTGTTATGTTCTAAGGTCTTGACGGGTTCAATCCTTCTAAGTTCAATTTTCTCTACCTTCCTAGTAAGGGCTGCCATTTTAGCCTGAATATCATCCTGAGTACTAAGGTTGTAAAGGCCCCCGTGTCCAATGCTAGTAGGCTTAGCCAAAGGTTTATTCACTCTATCCCCTGTATCCCATAATTGTGCAGTCTCTGCGAGAGAGTCTAAATAGTCCCATGCCTCATCGGGTTGCTTTTCTAAAAATAGACCATTGCACATAGTCTCTATAAATTGTTTTAACTGTGGAGACAACCCTTCGTAAAAGAAACTAATGGTTCTCCATGTTTCAAACCCATGATGAGGACAAGAGAGAAGCAAATCTTTAAATCTCTCCCAGCATTCATAAAATGTTTCATGGTCTTTTTGTTGGAAGTTACTAATGTGCCTTTTCAAAAAGTTAGTCCTTTGTGTGGGAAAGAATTTTTTCAAGAATTCTCTTTGCATATCCTGCCATGTTCCTAGCGATCTAGGTCTCAAGGAGTTCAGCCATGTTTTGGCTTTATCCTTTAAGGAAAAAGGAAACAAGGTCAATTTAAGGACATCTTCCGATACATTTGGCACTCTAAACGTGATACTAATTTCCTCAAAATCCTTAAGGTGAAGATAAGGGTTCTCGGATTCCATTCCATGATACTTTGGCAGCAATTGAATTACCCCTGGTTTGATTTCAAAGTGTCCAACATTTTCAGGAATAATCATGCATGAAGGTTGACTAGTCCTAGTAGGGTGTAAATATTGTCGAAGTGTCATAACTGGAGGTCTACCTTCATCACCATGGTGACTTCCTACATCATCAGGAAAATTTGCCATCTCAAAAGGTGTGAGATACTGCGAAGGAATTTCAAGGATGTGTCCTAAGGGATGATCTAAAGTTGTACGACTTAATCGACCGGTGTCGTCCCTATTCCACCCTAGCATACAAAGTTTCAGAGTTTATTTATTTATTTATTCTTTTAATGATCACCCTTGATCTTTTCTTAAAGTTCTTATCAATTTTCAACTAGCAACAAGGGTTAATGAGATATGATAATAATAAAATTCTGATTCTAAAAAAAAATTTAAACATAGAAAATTCATAACAGACAGCAGCAAGATTTCAGATTAATATAATGGTCGTAAAAGTATCAGAATGTCAATCAGACCGTTCAGATGAAAGAAACACAGTTCCTACACCCGACGACCAAATTTGAATCCAATCAGACGGTGAATAACTCTGATATCAGAGTTTGATGCAGACTGTGCAGGGAATAAAAAAAACAGCAATAAAGATTCAATTTTTTTTTTCAAAAGAAAAATACTAACAAATCAACTAAAAATTAACTCTAAAAATATGCTAATAAATCAGCCGTTCCCCGGCAACGGCGCCAAAAACTTGATGCAAAAATAAAATTGTTCTCCCAAGTGCAGGAGAATCGCACATGTAGTAAATTCTCGGGAGTCCGAGGTCGAATCCTCAGGGAACGAAATATATATGAGATTATTTAATATAATTTTAGATTAATTAATTCAATAAATTTGTGGATTAAAATTATGTTTTGATTTTCAGAAATTAAAATGCAGAGAATAATAAACACAATTCAATGAAATAAAAATGGTAGGGATCTGGAATCTGCCTTGATGATATTGCATCCAAGGAATAAACTCTATGGTTCTTGATTTAAGATTTAATGTAGGATAGATCTAATCATGGTATATGTTTCATGAACATATGAACTCAATTTCTAAGCATTCGTCGTGCTTTTTACGTCTACGACGAATCAAATACTAAAGCAATCCATATATCAATAATCATAATCCATTTAAGAACTATCTACGAAATAACTATGCATGGATCAAAAACATATCAGTAAATATAATTCATTCAAGGCAAAAGTTTAGAGTTTACTTCAAAGAGCAATACATCAAAGGTTCATCCATCTCCCTCCCTAGGACTTTAGCCACTCATTGAAAACTTTAATCCCTCTTTCATTTTCTTTCTTTCCCCTTTTTTTTTCTTTTCTTTTCGGAAACAGGGCCTCCCCTGTTTCCTTTTTCTTTTCGGATGGCAGAGGCCCTCCTCTGTTTTTTTTCAATGGGAAAGAATGAGCCCCCCTCCCCCACCGAGAGAGACCTTATATATCCCCCTTGATGGATCTCTCATGCCAGCTGCAGGATACCTGGATGCGGAAGAGGAAGCTCGGACGTGGATGGCTGGATGAGGGGATGCTCGCGCGGAAGCTTGGTCGCCGATGCTGAAATCACGGGATGCCGACCTACACGCAGACGGATGAGGGAGCTGGGATCACGGACGCCTGCGGGATCTGGGAAGGGCTGAAGCGTGGAGATGCTGGCGAACGGAAGAGCTGGGGGCTGAATGCGGGAGATTCGCAAACGGACGCGATGGAGAGATTCGCGGATGACTGCTGAATCATATGCAGAGAAGATTGCACGCGGGAGAAGCGGAAGGAAGCTGAGATCTTTGCTGGAATCTTGGATGCGGACGGCTGGTCGCAGGAGGATCGGACTGCTGGCGCTTGGATGGACGGGATGCGGACGTGGAAGCTTCACGGGTGGATCACGATCACGGAGCTGGGAGGCAGACGTGTGGACGGGAGGTTGCTTGGGAGATATGATTGCACGAACACGGGATGGGAGCTGGAGCTCGGGAGAAACTAGAGGAAGCTTGGACTGATCTCGGATGCTGGATGGGGGATTCGCGGATGAGGCAAACTGGGATGAAGTCGGGACTTGGATGGTGTGCTGGAGCTTGAAGCTTGGATGTGGCTGCACCTAGTCGGCTAATGCTCCTTCTAGTGTGCAACTGGGACCGACCCCATGTGGTTGACTAATCACCTACTATGAAGCATCTTTTTGAACCCAATGTGCATTTTAACTTTGATTTCCGATCACCTGCACCCCACAAAAATATAATATTAATACAGCACTTCTATCATTATTTGTTAGCAATAATACTAATTTAAGTGATGTGTAGATCGCACTTTTGTGCTCTCATCCTACTGCGGTCTCACCAATCTACATGGCACCTCACCTAACAGTTATTGGTAACACATAGATGGATGAGTGTACAACTCTTGTACAATGCTTCTCAAGCATGTTGCAGTGCAACTTGGTCTCTAAGCCATGAAGACCTCACCTAACAGTTATTGATCCCATTTCTTAGTTAAGTCAGACCCACCATATAACCGTAAGAATAAAGTCGTCATTGGGTCCTCACCTAACAGTTATTGGTATCCAACCCCACCTTTACCCTACAACATCTCATGTCTATAGAGAGGTCCAGCCCCCCGATGCAACTTGCCCACTGTATCCAGCCGAGACAAATCAACATCAGAAAGACCTTAGCAGCTCTACTACAGTGGAAGACCTATTGACTTAATATTGGTTAATCAGGTCTTAGTGTTTGTAACTTGAGCTCTTCATAAGAGGTAATCGAACAATTGGCCAGGTAAGCAGGTGGGAGGCTCTCCTTACTCAGAGAGTAAGGTCCTAATTAAGTAACCACCTTTCATGCTTCACGGGTGGATCACGATCACGGAGCTGGGAGGCAGACGTGTGGACGGGAGGTTGCTTGGGAGATATGATCGCACGGACACGGGATGGGAGCTGGAGCTCGGGAGAAACTAGAGGAAGCTTGGACTGATCTCGGATGCTGGATGGGGGATTCGCGGATGAGGCAAACTGGGATGAAGTCGGGACTTGGATGGTGTGCTGGAGCTTGAAGCTTGGATGTGGCTGCACCTAGTCGGCTAATGCTCCTTCTAGTGTGCAACTGGGACCGACCCCATGTGGTTGACTAATCACCTACTTTGATGCATCTTTTTGAACCCAATGTGCATTTTAACTTTGATTTCCGATCACCTGCACCCCACAAAAATATAATATTAATACAGCACTTCTATTATTATTTGTTAGCAATAATACTAATTTAAGTGATGTGTAGATCGCACTTTTGTGCTCTCATCATACTGCGGTCTCACCAATCTACATGGCACCTCACCTAACAGTTATTGGTAACACATAGATGGATGAGTGTACAACTCTTATACAATGCTTCTCAAGCATGTTGCAGTGCAACTTGGTCTCTAAGCCATGAAGACCTCACCTAACAGTTATTGATCCCATTTCTTAGTTAAGTCAGACCCACCATATAACCGTAAGAATAAAGTCGTCATTGGGTCCTCACCTAATAGTTATTGGTATCCAACCCCACCTTTACCCTACAACATCTCATGTCTATAGAGAGGTCCAGCCCCCCGATGCAACTTGCCCACTGTATCCAGCCGAGACAAATCAACATCAGAAAGACCTTAGCAGCTCTACTACAGTGGAAGACCTATTGACTTAATATTGGTTAATCAGGTCTTAGTGTTTGTAACTTGAGCTCTTCATAAGAGGTAATCGAACAATTGGCCAGGTAAGCAGGTGGGAGGCTCCCCTTACTCAGAGAGTAAGGTCCTAATTAAGTAACCACCTTTCATGCTTTCCTAGACACCAATTAGATCAATTAATCTAATATGACTCGCTCATGTTGGTTCACTCTCGACTTGATTGAGGAGGTTTTAATTTAGGTCTCATTGGGTTTGCTACATCACATGTAAACCTATCTATCCGACTCTCATTCACATCACATGCAAATGGCACATCACAGGCAGTTATAATCGCAGCATCAAATAAAGCTAAACTTTAAATAGGTGATGATCATGGATTCTAATTAGGTCGTATTACAAGCACATGCACGTCAATCGATCAACTGATCTTCAACTCTTGAATTGGTTCCAAGCCTCCTTGACTCGATCCTTGATCAACTCTTGATCCCATCGCCATCAACCACTTGGATCGCCGTTCATCTCATTCCTTGTCTTCAACTTGATCATTGACGTACATCACATCACAGAAATACAACCAGATGTAAAATAAAAATAATAATAAATTACATCCCCTTTTAGGAGGCACACAGGCCTCTCAAAACATCAAATAAGATGCATGCAAGCATCTGAAAAATTACATGACATTACAGATCACATCGCAGGCCATTACATTTGATACCAAAAGGGTTTGAATCCTATGATCATCACCACATGCAACAATTATAATTTTCAGATCTGAAATCTATTTGATTATCTCATGATATAGGTTGCTGATCATGCTAACCATGATTCTAAACTTTGTAATCCCATTAACAATGCAATTAGAATCATCTTTTATCACATAAAAATCAGCATGCAAAAATCAGTATCCTAGAAAAAATCTCCATGCAGAAAATTTTCAGCATGCATAATCATTTAAATTTCAGATCTAATAAGCCTATGAATAATTAATCCATACCTTAATCTATGATGCCTAGGCTCTGATACCACTGTTGGGAACCCGCCCATGCCGCAGAAAATTCAAAAAATTCAGATACAGCGGAAGAGGCATGTGCGGGATCAACCGTTCATCGCATGAACGTTGTTTAAAAACCGTTCGTAGATAGATAAGGATTAAAAACTTTTAAATAACATTAGAAGATCAGATCTTCACCTTTGTGCGGGTAGATGATCACCGCAAACTGATGATCGTGGTTTAGGATGAAGGTTCGCTTGAAGCCGTTCAAGTCCCGGCCTCTACGGGTATCCACACGAAGCAGAAAACCGATCCAAGCTTTCTATCTCTCCGGGGTGCTAGCTCCCTTGCAGAGATAACTTTGATGGCTGATATCCTCCCTTTCAATCAATCCTTGATTGTGCTTGGGAGGAGGAAGAAGAAGTATGAAGAGAAGAAGAGGAACGAAGCCCTGCAGCCTTCTTTTTCTTCCTTGCGTTGGAATGAAACGGTGGAGGAAGAAGGAGGCCACCAAGATCCTTTTCTTCCCTTTGTTGTTGGTGGCTGAAAAGAGAGGAGAGGAGGGTGGCCACGTGATGGAGAGGAGGAGGGCTTCACTTATCATTAGGGAACCTCCTTTCAAAGCCTTATAAAGGCATCTAGGGCTCCTATTTGGTTTAGTCCAAATCATGAATCAATTGGGTTCAATCTATGCTAGTCCTAATCCAATTAGAACTTGAATGAACCATGACTCAATTGAACTCTTCAATCCTAATCCAATTAGGAGTCATGTTGATTCATTAGATTAATAATTAATTAGGACTTAAGAAATCCTAATCCAATTAGGACTTGTTTAATTCTAGTCCTAATCCAATTAGGACTCTAATTTGAATTCGAAGTCCTAATCCGATTAGGACTCTAGGAATCCTACTCCAAGTAGGAATCCAAATTTAATTCAAAACTCCTAATCTAATTAGGATTGTAGGAATCCTACTCCAAGTAGGAATCCCAGTCCTACTCCAAATAGGATTCCCAGTCCAAGTAGGAATCCCAGTCCAAGTAGGATTCCTAGTCCTAATCCAATTAGGACTCTAGGAATCCTACTTCAAGTAGGACTCTTGTTTTAAGTCCAATTAATTAATTCTCTTTGTTCCTTCTTCAGCTTATTATCAATCGAATTGATTACTTATGATTCCTAATTACGATTCAACCATCGGATCGGTCAATGCCTCTAGTGTGTGTGACCCCATAGGTTCTACTCTGACTGGTAGTGAGATATATTGTGATCTCTATCACAATATCATTAAAAACTCCTTTCAATGGGTCGGAACGATTCCAACTCTACTCATTAAGGCTTATCGATCATCGAGATAATCCCTATGAGTCCCACCATCCACCAGTGATACCTAGCAGCATGTAGTGGCTACCCAGCAGAATAGAATGATGAACCTCTAGGTGCAGTTATCATGTGATACAGTCCTTCCATCGTGTATCCCTACAGGACGGAGGTCATGGATAACTCGTCAAACCCCTTCATCTGTCATATGTCAAGATTTATTTGACTCGAGTTCGATAGTGGAAAACTCTTTCTCCACTTTATATTACTGCCTTGGTCAAGGTCTTAGAACTCAGTCTAACAAATCACATAGGATCACTCCTCTTCTATCAAGGTCGATAGATTCCATGTAAGTGCATACCCTACTCCTACAGTGAACTTACTGCAGCCAATCTACACTACAAGGACCCATATGACTAGAGACCATGTATACGTGTAGTCAAACTACAATAACCTCACTGTGAGTAGCCGAAGCACCGCAGGTCAAAGGACCAGTCATACTACTGCAACATCAAGCAAGTCACTGACGAGTGGATAGACGTCCAAGTAACTTCTTGTCTTGGTCACGCTCAGTACCCTTGTTCTCTAACAAGCACCTGCACTATCACTTCAGTGTTCCTACACTGTGGACTCAAGTCTCGTCCATCCAGAAGGAAAGTGATCTGTGCACTGATCGGATCGATCACCGTCCTCGTGATGATTCATTGATCAGGAGCATTTAGAAATTAATCACCAATGATACATGGCTCAAATTCTCAACTCTTGAGAATATGCATCATCATCTTATTAATTTCTTGGACGATTCATAGACACATAATTAATATGAATGAAAAAATGCCTTTTATTTATTCAATAATAAATAGTCAAGTACAAAATTATGTCCCTAGAATTAACAATGTGTCAGCCAGATTGGCTTCTAGGGCATACATCTAACATCCCATTATTTTTCTCACCTTCTTCATCTCGGATGAACAGTAATCCGGACCGACAGTAGGTCACTTCATCCTAATTTTGATCCACTTTCCGAACTCTAATTTTTATGAAATTTATACCCAATGTTCTACACTCATAAGGGTTTTCAAAATGGTAACATGCATCACCATCGGAGGCCAATTGACCCTCAAAATAATTCACCGAAGTTGGGACTTCGACATAGTTTTTCTGCAGTGCCGGAAAAACTTGTCGAAATCCAATTCTTCCTCTTTTAACCACCTCTACAACCCTTATCCGACCCCTCTAGACTACATCCACTCTTTATATAGCCTAATTTCATTAAAAGACTAGATAGGGATGGGTATTTACCTTTTTCTCTACGAAAAATTGAGGTCTTTGTGTAGAGGGGAAGGAGATCTATGCTTTTCCCTTCCGTTGGCAGTGCAACCGGAGCTCCCTTCCCTTCTTCTTTCTTCTTCTTCTTCCTCTTCTTTTCTTCCTTTCTTTTCTTCTTCTTCTTTTCCTTCTCTTTGTCACCACCTGAGACTCTCCCCCCCTTTTCTTCTCTGTTTCACTCCACGGACACAGCACCAACCCATGAATTAAGTCATATCAAGCACTATTCATCCTTTGTTTAATATTATTAAATTTTCATTTTGCCCATAACACTTCAACGCATCTACAACTATGCCATTATCTTTTGATTCCTTCCAATTTTACCCCTTATATCAATTTTAAAGGACTATTCTATCCCTTTTTATATATATATAAATTTTTTTTTTTGGGTTATTACACATACGCCAAAGAAAAGAAGGATAGGGGCTGCCATTGTTTGGGAATTAATCTTTAACGTTCAGCCACCTACTCACCATTTAAAAAAAGGGGATAAGGAGGGGCGTACCCCTCCTCTTGGCCTAAGCGTGCGTGAGCTCCTATTTTGTAGGAGCTCCATGCCTAGGGTTGTTTAAAAAAGGAAGAGGAGGGCATGTGGGCCCTATTCTCTCTTTAATTCCTCTTAGGTACGGCAGCCTCCTTCTCTCTGGGATTCATCCGCACAAAAGAAAAAAAAAAAAGGAAGAGAGAGGTGGCTGAACCTCTCCCTCTCCCTTACTTCCTTCTTCCACCAAAATAAAAGGCAAAAGAAAGGGTGAATCTGGTTCTCCCTTTCTAGTCTTTCTTCCTCCTCTCTAATGCAATCAAGAGTTGATTCAAAAGAGAGGATTTCAGCCATTAAAAGTATTCTCTGCAAGGGAGCTAGCACCTCGGGGAGATTCGAGAGCTTTGATCAGTCCTCTGCATCGTGTGGATATCCGTAGAGGCCGGATGCGTGTGCGGCTTCAAGCGAACCTTCCAACAAATCCACGATCATCAGATTTGCGGTGTTCATCTACCCGCATAAGGTGAAGATCTGATCTTCCTAATTTAATGAAAAATAAATTAACCCTAATCTATCTACGAATGCCGATTTTTGAAATACATTCATGTGATGAACGAGATCTGCGTATGCCCATTTTGCTGCGTTCAGAATTTTTCTGCGGCATGCAAGGGATCCCAACAGTGGTATCAGAGCCAGATTTCGTAAATTAAGATTAGAATTAAAAGATTAAGGCATAATAGATCTGAAAATTTAAAGATTATGCTTGCTGAATTTTTTCTACATGCAGAATTTTCTGCTTGCTGATTTTTCTGCGTGCTGATTTTTATGCAATTAGATTAATGATTCTATTATTTTGTTAATGTGATTACAAATATTTAGAATCATATCTTGGATGATCAGCAACTCATAAGATGACATAATCTGTTCAATATTCAGATCTGAAAATTATATTTAATGCATGAGATGCGCATGGTGATGATCATGGATGGACACTTTAATTGTGCTGAAATGTTCTGCAATGTCTAAGATGTTCTATGATGTTATGTGATGGCATGTAAATCAGATTTTTAGATGCATGCGTGCATCTTATATTGATGTATTAGAGACCTGCGTGTCTCATGAAAAAGGGTTGTAACTATTATTTAATTTTATTTATTTTTAAAGTTATCTAGGATGTAATCTGTGATGTGTTTGCACGTCAATGTTTGATCGGTGCATGCCTCTACAAGCACGATTTGCGTGGATCGAGATCAAGGATTGATTGAAGATGGATCAAGGAGTTGATCGCAATTGGACCTAGGGTGCTCAAGATCAAGTCAAAAGTTGAAGACGATCTAACCAATTGACGTGCATGTGCTTGTACTATGACCCCATCCTGGATCCATGATCATCACCAGTTTAATTTTTATTATTATGCCTGGATGTTTATGTTTATGTTTATGCATAGCGGGTAGATAATTATTTGCATGAGATTTAGATAATTAAATGAAAGAGACCTAAATTAAATCTCCTCGAAAAATATTAAGTCCATAGGTCTTCCACCGTAGTAGAGCTGCTAAGGTCTTTCTGGCGTTGATTTGTCTCGGCTGGATACAGTGGGCAAGTTGCATCGGAGGACTGGACCTCTCTATTGGCATGAGATGTTGTAGGGGCAAAGATGGGGTTGGGCGCCAATAACTGTTAGGTGAGGATCCAATGACGACTTTACTTCTACGGTTATACAGTGGGTCTGACTTAAATAAGGAATAGGGCCAATAACTGTTAGGTGAGGCTTTCATGACTTAGAGACCGGATAGCGCTGCAATTTGTTTGAGAAGCATTGTACAAGAGTTGTACACTCATCCTTTTATGTGTCACCAATAACTGTTAGGTGAGGTGGCATGTAAATTGGTGGGACCGTAGCACCCCACTTGAAACCTAGAGCGCAGGTTTCCATTTCTCTACCAGAGGAGTGTAAGAAATTCGAGAAAATAGTGGGAGGTGTTTGTTTTAAAAGGCCCTAAAACAAATAGAGTTCAATTACAAAATTCTAACTAGAATCTTTACTCTCTGAGGATTATAAAGTCAGCTTCTAGACTCTTAACTCATATCCTAGAGAACAACCGTTTGACCAAACCCATTATAAAGACTGGCTCAGCAAATTTCAAAATAGTTTTGAATTATGAGAAATTAGGGTATGTGCTATACCATGGAATCCCCGTATTACCAATCCGTCCGATCACTGATCAGCGTAAGACGCATGCTAAGTGGACGAACAATGACAATAAAGTTAGGTGCTGCACAATGGCATCCATGTCCAATGAATTACAATGCCAGCATGAGAACATGAAGACTGCCAGGGATATATTAAATCACCTGCAAGAGTTGTATGGTGATCAGAGTCGCGCAGCATGGTTTGAAGTGTCCAAGAGGCTCTTCAAGGCCAAGATGCGTGATGGGCAGTCTATCTAGGATTATGGTTTGACCATGATATAGGACTTAGAGAAGCTTGAGAAGCTCGGCATGACCATGCACAAAGAAATTGCAAATGGATTTGATCCCGCAATCCCTTCCAGATTCATATGAACAGTTTATAGTAGACTGCCATATGAACAAGATTGTATGCACCAAAAATAGAATTGTTAAATAAAATTGGTAACTACCTTAGGGACCTTGAAGAGTTCAAGGGGCATCGTTCTCGCTGTCGAGTTGGTTTCTACTTCCAAGAGAGAGTCTACTTGGAAGAAGAAGAAGCCTGCAAAGAAGCAGAAGACCGAGAAAACGCCAAGCAAGAAAGTTTCAAAAAAAAGGCCAATTGCAAGGAAAAGTGTTTCCATTGCATCATGGGAAGAGGAACTGTCCTACATATATGGGAAGCATAAAAAACATGAAGGGTGACAGACCTTCAGAAGGTATGTCAGATATGCTCAAGATACTTAGGGACTGTTACCTGTTGCTAGCAGAAATTTGATTTCTGTATCTTGATTAGCATAGAAAAATTTTTATAAGACTACTGTTCCATTTATTTGAGAAATAAATTGGTTCAACGTGGTTTTATGATTGACAGTCTCTATCACATACATATGGATGTATCTGTGAATATATCTGAGCAAACAGTGAGTACCATAGGATCCAATAGATCCAGAGATGAGATAAATCTAAAGTATTTGTGGCACCTCAGGCTTGGCCATATAGGAGAAGACAAAATAAACAAATTGGAGAAACATGAGCTTTTGGGCTCATTAACTTACGAGTCATATTCGATTTGTGAATTCTGCCTTCAAGGAAAGATGGCCAAATTATCTTTTATAGGACACAGGAAGGTCCACTGAAATACTTACCCTAGTACACACTGATGTGTGTGGCCTATTCGATGTGCAGGCTAGGGATTGTAATTTTTTACTTTATTTACCGATGATTACTCACGGTATGGATATGTGTATGAGACACAAATCTAAAACTTTTGAAAGGTTCAAAGAGTTTATATATGAAGTAGAAAAACAAACAGAAAAACTCATTAAGGTTCTTCGATCAGATCGAGGAGGTGAATACCTTAGTAGAGAGTTCTGTGATTATCTCAAGGAGAATGGTATAGTTTCATAATGGACCCCTCCTGGTACACCTCAGCTCAATGGAGTGTCGAAGAGGAGGAATCAGACCCTATTGGATATGGTCAGGTCCATGATGAGCTTCACTGATCAACCCTTGTTTCTTTAGAGAGATGCCCTATTTTCAGCTATTTACATATTGAATAGTGTTCCCTTTAAATCTGTTCCTACCACACTATATGAGATATGACATGGTAAGAAGCCGTGTCTTAGTTATCTCAAGATTTGGGGATGTCCGGCCCAAGTCAAATGACAACAGGCGGACAAGTTAGAGGATAGGACAATTAGTGCTCATTTTATAAAATATCCTAAAGAGTCATTAGGATACAATTTTTACGTCCCAGAGAATCACAAAGTGTTTGTGAGCCGACATGCTATCTTCATGGAAAATAGTTTATCCTTGATAGAGGCAGTGGGAGAAAAATTGAGCTCGAAGAAAAAATCTCTAAAGAGCAACGAGCCATTATGCCTATAGAACCTATTCATATTGAGCCAGTACATATTGTACCTCCTCCACCTCGTAGATTTAGTAGGATCTCCCATCCTTCTGAAAGGTACTTAGGTATACTTACAGAGGATGTAGAGGAAGTGTTCCTCATGGAAGATAGGGATCAAGGTAAGGATCCCAATACCTGCAACGAGGTGATGTTAGACATCGATTCCGAGATATGGCTGGAAGCGATGAAGTCAGAGATGGACTCCATGCATTCCAACCAAGTCTGGACCTTAGTAGATCCACCAGAAGGTATAGTACCTATTGAGTGTAAATGGATCTACAAAAGGAAATTAAGTTCGGATGGCTAGATAGAGACCTATAAGCCAAAGCTAGTGGCGAAAGGTTATAGTCAGTGCGAAGGCACTGATTGTAGGGTTCTAGCATGTCATAATGGGCAGCGGAAGCTAGGGATTTTAAAAATTTTCTTAATAAAGTCCCTATGCATGAAACCCTTTTAAGCCTAGATCACCTTAATGATTACAATCAAATAATATAAAATAAATGCAGAATTAGTAGAATACCTCAAATGCTAATCCAAAGTGTACAATCTCCACGAGGCGTCCAAGTGTCCGCCCTCCAATGGTGATCCACACGAAAACTTGATCAAGACTTTAGCTCCAAAGACTTTTGATCCTTAATGCAGAATTCTTCTAAAGAACTCTAATAGCTTGCTTTCCTTCCTTTCTATTTTTCTTTAGCCTTCTAAAATCACTTCTAAGCCTTTTGTCCTAAGGAAGACCACCTTGTCTTGGCTTAGGACACACTAGAAGCAATGTTAGAAAGAAAGAAACTAATGTAAGAAAGAAGGAATATGAGAGAGAGAGAGTTGGATTGATTTCCGATGATTAGAAAACACCGGGAGCATTCCTATTTATAGATGGCGTGGGGATGCATCACCAAAGGATGCATCCCATCCACACATCCTTCAGATGGGGCGTGATAAGAGGAGAGAAGGCGCCACAAAAATAGGGAGAGGCGTATCAAAAGTGGTTAGGATAAGATCAAGTGCTTATGATGTGGCGCTTGATTCCCTAAGCACCTCTTCATGAAAATGCGCCGTACTCTTCCCTTTCTTCACTTCTTCTCACGCAAGAAAAATAGGAACCAACCTTATCCATTCATCAAGGGTTGATGATGATCCAAAGGCCATGAAAGAAGGCGCCATATATCCCTTAGGCGTGATGAAGAGAGAAGAGAGAGAATGGATAAGATCAAATAAATGGTTCATCCTTATCCATTTAATCTTCACGTATTCTCTCTCTTTCCTTCACCTATTTTTCATCTCCACGCCTCCCAATGATATCCATCACGTCATCATGATCTCCCATCATCCTATGATGAAAATCCAATGGCTCCAATTCATGGTGCCATCCATTTGATCCATCTCTTCATCCAAATATTGATCCAACGGTCAAAAATGAATGATTTATCAAATCTAATCCAATTAGACTCAAACCAAGCCAATTAGGTGCCAACTCTTGGCTAACCCATATTAGAATATGATCTAATCAAATTAGATCAATTAAGAATCAGATTCGAATCCAATTCGAATCAGATTCGAATCCAGTTCGAATCAGGAGCTAAGGTTTGCAACACCTGCTAGGATGTTTATCTTGCAAACATGATCTAATCCAATTAGACCCTTGATAAATTTTCTTGTGTGTGACCCATTGGGTTCCATACTTAGCCAGCAATAGGTGTGAGTGCGAGTTGACCCAACTTGATTAGAACTCTTCTAATCGATTTAAGTCTAAACTGCGCGAACCCGAACTTAACAATTAGAATCCTTTCTAATTGGTGATCGAATTAAACTCTTTAATTCGATCAAACCTATAAGACAAGATTGACGTCTAGCAACGTGTCATTTCTACCCGGAAAATATGGAATTTGGTAGAAATACCAAAAATACCCTTCAGTGGCAAGTTACCATGCAATTCAATCCTTTAATCAAACTGCATCCCAAATATGTATATGAGTATGAATATATGTCAAACTCAATTAATATTCATATTTTTCTCAATTTTTTAATGATAATTCAAATAATGAAACATTAGAAACTCTTTCTAATTTTCATTCTGCTTTGATCAAAGGCTTCCTGAATTATCATATGATTAGAATAAATAGGATGCTATCTTCTCTTACTAGAAGTGATTAATTCCTTGTTGACCTACTCATAATCTTCGTACACAATCCACCATATCCAGAAGACCTCGTACATAACTTATTGTCATGAATGAGTGTAAACCAAAACATAGGTTCATGTGCACAAGATACCATGGTGATCTCAGGTCAAAGGATCAGTTGCACAACTCCCACTAAGAGAATCATCTTTTGACATGTAAGTAAGACTTCATAAGATTTCTCTTTGTAGGTCAATTCAGTGAACTCATTCTTCTAATGAGCACCCATATCTTTGTATTAGTGTCTCCACACAAATGATTGTGAGATCAATCATCCTCTGCATCGAGCATACATAAGACATGCCAGTTTTTTCGGTAATTATTGATCCCCGACTCAATGTACCAATGACTGGAAATATTTAAGATTAGAATTTTAGGATTTTAAGTCTCACTAGTATGATCTCATCATAGTCTTAAAACCATTGCCCTAATCTAAGGAGTTTATCATAAATATAATCAACAGCATATGATAAAACATAATGCCTTTATTCATATTTAAATGTTATGTACATGATTTGGACAAATCAAAAGAAAAACCCTTCGCAATACATATTGCGATTGGCTTGTAGGGCATCTACTCTTTCAATCTCCCACTTGCACTAAAGCCAATCGCTCTTATATTTTATTCCCATACAATCGAGGTGGCGATCGAACTGCTGTTGTGGTAGAGCTTTAGTGAACGGATCTGCTAGGTTGTTCTTGGTGTCTACTCATTCAATGACTATGTCTTGTCTCTCGACAATCTCTCGAACAAGATGGAAGCGTCTTAGAATGTGCTTGGATTTGTGATGAGACCTTGGTTCCTTCGCTTGAGCAACAGCTCCAGTGTTATCACAATAAACTGGGACTGGTCCAGCAATCTCGGGAACTACTCCTAACTCAGAGATGAACTTCTTCATCCAGACAGCTTCCTTAGCGGCTTCACTTACAGCAATGTATTCTGCCTCAGTAGTTGAGTCAGCTACAGTTTGTTGTTTGGAACTCTTCCAGCTCACTGCACCACCATTTAGGGTAAAGATATACCCTGAAGTGGACTTGCTATCATCTGGATCTGATTGAAAACTAGAATCAGAAAATCCTTCTAGTTTCAACTCAGATCCTCCATAAACTAGAAAAATATCTTTAATCCTTCTCAAGTACTTAAGAATATTTTTCACAGCTATCCAATGATCCTCTCCTGGATCAGCCTGAAATCTACTTGTTATGCCTAAGGCATAAGCAACATCAGGACTAGTACATAGCATAGCATACATAATCGATCCTACTGCTGAAGCATAGGGAATAGAATTCATTCTATTCCTCTCTTCAGATGTCTTAGGAGACATCTTCTTAGAGAGACGTATGCCATGACTCATAGGCAAATAACCTCTTTTACTTTCTTCCATGCTGAATCTTTTCAGCACATTATCTATGTACCTAGACTGGGACAAGCCTAGCATCCTTTTAGATCTATCCCTATAGATCTTTATACCAAGTATATAGGATGCTTCTCCCAAGTCTTTCATGGAAAAGCTTTTTGACAGCCAAGTCTTGACCGATTGTAACATTGGAATATCATTTCCAATGATCAGTATGTCATCTACATACAATATTAAGAAGACAATGGCACTCCCACTAGTCTTCTTGTACACACATGGTTCATCCACATTTTTGATAAAACCAAACTCTTTGACTGTTGTATCAAAATGGATGTTCCAACTCCTCGATGCTTGCTTTAATCCATAAATGGATCTCTTAAGCTTGCATACTTGATTTGCTCTCTTACTTGAGACAAATCCTTCTGGCTGTGTCATGTAAACCTCTTCCTCAAGATAACCATTAAGGAAGGCGGTTTTGACATCCATCTGCCAGATTTCATAATCATAGTATGCAGCTATTGCAAGCAAAATCCGAATAGATTTGAGCATAGCTACTGGCGAAAAAGTTTCAACATAGTCAATTCCTTGCTTTTGCCTGAAACCTTTTGCCACCAATCTAGCCTTGTAGGTTTCTACTTGGCCATCTGCTCCAATCTTTTTCTTATAGACCCATTTGCAACCTATAGGGTTTACACCCTCTGGTGCATCAACCAAAGTCCATTCTTGGTTGGTATACATAGAATCTATTTCGGATTTCATGGCTTCTAGCCATTTGTCAGAGTCATTACTCTTGACAGCTTCCGAATAGGTCAGAGGATTATTATTCTGAACAATGTGGGCTTCATCATTTTCAATGATGAACCCATACCTCTCAGGTGCTCTTCGCACTCTATCTGACCTTCGGAGAGGAGATGTGTGTTGTGGTTGTACCTCATCAATGGGTACATCTGGTTGAAGAATTTCTTGTGTTTCTATTTGTAGATTTTGAACTTCTTCAAGTTCAATTTTTCTATCCTTGCCCTTTTCTAAGATAAACTCTTTTTCTAAGAAAATGGCATGCCTACCTACAAAAACTTTTTGTTCGATAGGATGATAGAAGATGTATCCTATACTATCTTTAGGATAACCTACAAAAATACATTTATCTGATCTAGCACTTAGCTTGTATCCAAAATTTCTTTTGACATAAGCTTGACAACCCCATATCTTAAGAAACTTAAGATTAGGCTTCTTTCCTCTCCATATCTCATATGGAGTGCTAGGTACAGACTTAGAAGGTACCCTGTTTAATATTAGTGCAGCGGTCTCTAGGGCAAAACCCCAGAAGGAAATAGGAAGATCAGTAAAGCACATCATGGACCTTACCATATCTAATAGAGTACGATTCCTCCGTTCAGCTACACCATTTAATTGTGGCGTATACGGAGGTGTCCATTCAGAGAGAATGCCCTTTTCTTTAAGATGATTTAAAAACTCACTAGAAAGGTATTCACCGCCTCGATCAGATCGAAGGATTTTAATACACTTTTCGGTTTGTTTTTCAACCATACTTTGATACTCTTTAAATTTATCAAAAGCTTCGGATTTATGTTTCATAAGATACACATATCCGAACCTTGATAAATCATCAGTGAATGTGATGAAGTAAGAGTATCCACCTCTAGCTAGAGTTGTCATAGGACCACATACATCTGTGTGTACAAGTCCTAATAACTCACTTGCCCTTTCTCCATGTCCAGTGAATGGAGACTTAGTCATTTTACCCATAAGACAAGATTCACAAGTTCCTAATGATTCATAATCATAAGGATCAAAGAACTCTTCTTTGTATAACTTGTTGATTCTTAATTCACTTATGTGACCAAGTCGGCAATGCCAAAGAAGGGTGTTATTCACTTCCTCTCTCTTTCTTTTATTGCTTTTATTAATATGAAAGACATTGTCATTAAGTAATAAAACAAGAAGACCATTTTCCATAATGCCATTGCAAAGATGCTTATTAGAAAAATAAATAGAGCAACCATTGCCCTTTCCATTAATTTCAAATCCTTTCTTTAACAACAAAGGAATGGAAATTACATTTCTAATAATTTTGGGCATATAATAACAATCTTCTAATTGTAGGAGCTCTCCCGAAGGTAACTCCAAGTTGTAGGTTCCAACAGCTTCAGCCTGGATGGACTCTCCTCCAGCGCCATACAGCTCGAAGTCACCTTTCTTCAAAATTTTAATTTTCTGTAGTCCATGCAAAGATTTGCAAATGTGAAAACCACAGCCGGTATCCAATACCCATGAATTTGAATTTGAAGAACTTAATGACAAGTTGGCATGTAACATAAACATACTTTTTGATGCAACTCTTGCATCGGTCTTCATACTTGCAAGAAAACTCTTGCAATTCCTTTTCCAGTGGCCAGCTTTGCCGCAATGAAAACAGGTACTTGATCCGGAGTTTTTCTTTCCTTTTTTCTTTTTGATGCTACTCTTGGGGTTCAATCATTTCTTAGAACCCTTATTTCCCGATTTCCTTTTAGAAGTGCCATCTATAAGGAGGAGTGGACCTTTATCCTTCTTAATATGGCCTTCAGCTGTTTTGAGCATATTTAACAGCTCGGGCAGGGAGGTGTTCAGCTTGTTCATGTGAAAGTTCACAACAAACTGAGAGAATGAATCAGGCAGTGATTGCAGGATCAAATCCTGACTGAGCTCACTATCCATAGCAAAACCTAATTGACTTAATCTAGTGATTAAGTCTATAACCATAAGAACATGGTTTTGCACTGGAGTTCCTTCATTCATTTTAGCACGGAACAACTGCTTAGATATCTCATACCTAGCAGTCCTGCTTTGTTCTCCATACAACTCTTTTAAATTGAGAAGTATGGATTGAGTGTCCATGCCTTCATGTTGCCTCTGTAATTCATTGCTCATAGAGGCAAGTATGATACATTTGACAGTCAAACTGTCATTTTTCCACATCTTATGTGTGGCAACCTCCTCTTCTGTAGCATCATCCCCTAGATCTCCAAGATCAGGGGTTTCAAGTATATAGGAAATTTTCTCCTGAGTGAGTACTATCTTTAAATTCCTCAACCAGTCCACATAGTTTGGTCCGGTCAACTTGTTGGCATCTAAGATGCCTCTTAGTGAAAGTGAAGCCATTTAATAATTCTACATATGCAAGAACATAACTAATATAAGCAGACCAATCATGATGACATGTTTGCAACTAGATAAGGACTTTAATCTAATTTGTCTCCTACTATTTTTATCGAATATCATAGCCCTCTCCTATGATAAACGTGAAAATATAATTTTTCTTAGTAGGGTTGAGATCCTAATTCATCATAAAAAGCCTTGTGTTTACACAACAAACTCTTATGAGTTCAAAGGTAGGAAACTCTTTCCAATTGCATCTCATGCAATTCTCAACTTTATCTTGTCCTCTTAAAATACTTATTGCCTTGTGTTAGCACAACAAACAATAATATTTTAGTTAAGTCAAACCCTTCATTTCCATATAGTCATATTCGAATAATATTGCCCTTGTGGTTACACAACAAGGCAATATATTAAAATATGCCATAAGCATCTTAATGCACCAAGACAGTATAACATCAGTCCCCATTGCAAGTTTTGTGTTAGCACAACAAACTAGCATGGATCTTGACATAATAATATCGAGGCATGAAGGAAGGCTATCAATAGTGTTATATCAACATTAAGCTTATCCATAATAGACAATCAAACAATTGGCCAGGTAAGCAGGTGGGAGGCTCCCCTTACTCAAAGAGTAAGGTCCTAATTAAGTAACCACCTTTAGTGCCTTCCTTAGACACCAATTAGATTAATTATTCTAGAATGGATTAGCTCAAAGTTTTTCAACACTATGACTTAATATAATTTTTATTGAGGGCTTACTAGTCTCTAGCACATTCTTTAATTGTAACATATATTTAACATATCTAAAATAAGCTATCATGCATCATAGCTATCTCATAGCATGTATAAATCATAAGCAACTAATTAACATGCTTCAACATATTTTCATATGGAAAATATCATATCATGACATTTTATTACATATCATATCATATATGAATCATATATTTCAGCATTTCATTAAGCATATGACATTACTATCTCATAGTAAATTAATAATCATACATCATGCATTATTATTTGATTGAACCAATTAAGGATGGCTCTGATACCACTGTAGGGTTCTAGCATGTCATAATGGGCAGCGGAAGCTAGGGATTTTAAAAATTTTCTTAATAAAGTCCCTATGCATGAAACCCTTTTAAGCCTAGATCACCTTAATGATTACAATCAAATAATATAAAATAAATGCAGAATTAGTAGAATACCTCAAATGCTAATCCAAAGTGTACAATCTCCACGAGGCGTCCAAGTGTCCGCCCTCCAATGGTGATCCACACGAAAACTTGATCAAGACTTTAGCTCCAAAGACTTTTGATCCTTAATGCAGAATTCTTCTAAAGAACTCTAATAGCTTGCTTTCCTTCCTTTCTATTTTTCTTTAGCCTTCTAAAATCACTTCTAATCCTTTTGTCCTAAGGAAGACCACCTTGTCTTGGCTTAGGACACACTAGAAGCAATGTTAGAAAGAAAGAAACTAATGTAAGAAAGAAGGGATATGAGAGAGAGAGAGTTGGATTGATTTCCGATGATTAGAAAACACCGGGAGCATTCCTATTTATAGATGGCGTGGGGATGCATCACCAAAGGATGCATCCCATCCACACATCCTTCAGATGGGGCGTGATAAGAGGAGAGAAGGAGCCACAAAAATAGGGAGAGGCGTATCAAAAGTGGTTAGGATAAGATCAAGCGCTTATGATGTGGCGCTTGATTCCCTAAGCACCTCTTCATGAAAATGCGCCGTACTCTTCCCTTTCTTCACTTCTTCTCACGCAAGAAAAATAGGAACCAACCTTATCCATTCATCAAGGGTTGATGATGATCCAAAGGCCATGAAAGAAGGCGCCATATATCCCTTAGGCGTGATGAAGAGAGAAGAGAGAGAATGGATAAGATCAAATAAATGGTTCATCCTTATCCATTTAATCTTCACGTATTCTCTCTCTTTCCTTCACCTATTTTTCATCTCCACGCCTCCCAATGATATCCATCACGTCATCATGATCTCCCATCATCCTATGATGAAAATCCAATGGCTCCAATTCATGGTGCCATCCATTTGATCCATCTCTTCATCCAAATATTGATCCAACGGTCAAAAATGAATGATTTATCAAATCTAATCCAATTAGACTCAAACCAAGCCAATTAGGTGCCAACTCTTGGCTAACCCATATTAGAATATGATCTAATCAAATTAGATCAATTAAGAATCAGATTCGAATCCAATTCGAATCAGATTCGAATCCAGTTCGAATCAGGAGCTAAGGTTTGCAACACCTGCTAGGATGTTTATCTTGCAAACATGATCTAATCCAATTAGACCCTTGATAAATTTTCTTGTGTGTGACCCATTGGGTTCCATACTTAGCCAGCAATAGGTGTGAGTGCGAGTTGACCCAACTTGATTAGAACTCTTCTAATCGATTTAAGTCTAAACTGCGCGAACCCGAACTTAACAATTAGAATCCTTTCTAATTGGTGATCGAATTAAACTCTTTAATTCGATCAAACCTATAAGACAAGATTGACGTCTAGCAACGTGTCATGTCTACCCGAAAAATATGGAATTTGGTAGAAATACCAAAAATACCCTTCAGTGGCAAGTTACCATGCAATTCAATCCTTTAATCAAACTGCATCCCAAATATGTATATGAGTATGAATATATGTCAAACTCAATTAATATTCATATTTTTCTCAATCTTTTAATGATAATTCAAATAATGAAACATTAGAAACTCTTTCTAATTTTCATTCTGCTTTGATCAAAGGCTTCCTGAATTATCATATGATTAGAATAAATAGGATGCTATCTTCTCTTACTAGAAGTGATTAATTCCTTGTTGACCTACTCATAATCTTCGTACACAATCCACCATATCCAGAAGACCTCGTACATAACTTATTGTCATGAATGAGTGTAAACCAAAACATAGGTTCATGTGCACAAGATACCATGGTGATCTCAGGTCAAAGGATCAGTTGCACAACTCCCACTAAGAGAATCATCTTTTGACATGTAAGTAAGACTTCATAAGATTTCTCTTTGTAGGTCAATTCAGTGAACTCATTCTTCTAATGAGCACCCATATCTTTGTATTAGTGTCTCCACACAAATGATTGTGAGATCAATCATCCTCTGCATCGAGCATACATAAGACATGCCAGTTTTTCCGGTAATTATTGATCTCCGACTCAATGTACCAATGACTGGGAATATTTAAGATTAGAATTTTAGGATTTTAAGTCTCACTAGTATGATCTCATCATAGTCTTAAAACCATTGCCCTAATCTAAGGAGTTTATCATAAATATAATCAACAGCATATGATAAAACATAATGCCTTTATTCATATTTAAATGTTATGTACATGATTTGGACAAATCAAAAGAAAAACCCTTCGCAATACATATTGCGATTGGCTTGTAGGGCATCTACTCTTTCAATTTGATTATAAGGATACTTTTCACCTGTAGTATTGTTGAAGTACATTCGAATATTGCTTGCTGTTGCAGCATATCATGATATTGTGATGGTGATCACAAAGTATGTAAGCTGCAAATGTCCATCCATGGACAAAAGCAAGTATCTCGAAGTTGGAACACTCGTTTCAATAATGTAATCAAATCGTTTGATTTCATCAAGAACGAGGAGAAACCATGTGTTTATAAGAAGGTTAGTGGGAGGGCTATTGCATTCCTCGTATTGTACGTGGATGATATCCTTCAAATTGGGAATGATATTCCCATACTAACTTAGGTCAAGGTTTGGTTGTCTAAAAAATTCTCCATGATAGACCTTGGGAAAGCATCCTATATTTTGGAAATTAAAGTCTATAGAGATAGATCTAAGAAGATGCTTGCCCTATCACAGAACATGTACATAGAGGGAGTGCTGAAGAGGTTCGGCATGAAAATCTCTAAAAGGGGATTATTACTCCTTAGGCATGGGATAAATCTCTCTAAGAAGATGTGCCCCAACACATCTGAAGAGATTCATCGGATGAGCAAGATCCCTTATGCTTCGGCTATAGGGAGCCTCATGTATACCATGCTATGTACGTAACTTGATATAGTACATGCTGTGAGTGTCACGAGCATATATCAGTCAAATCCAGGCAAGAAGCACTGGATAGCTGTGAAGAACAGTCTTAAGTACTTGAGAAGAACTAAGGACATGTCTTGGTCTTTGGAAAAAGATCAGAGTTGAAGGTAGAAAGATACAAACATATTGATGATAGAAAGTCTACATCAGAATATGTGCAATGGTGGTTCAGTAAATTGGAAGAGTTCCAAACAACCGATCATTATAGATTCTACCTTGGAAGCTGAATGTTAAACCGTCTCTAAGGGTGCAGTGGAAACCTTTTGGTTTAAGAAGTTCATTGCAGAGTTAGGTGTAATGTCATCAGATGCCATAACACTCTACTGTGATAACAATGGCACCATAGCACTAGCTAAGAAGCCAAGGTCTCACCAGAAGTCTAAGCACATAAAGCGGTGGTTTAACCTGTTACGTGACCACCTCGAAAAGAAATAAGTAGAGGTATAGAGAGTAGACTCCATAGGCAACGTGGTAGACCCATTCACTAAGTAGCTAAGTCAGCAGAAAACTGAAGCGCATTTTGAGAAGATGGGGCTTAGATTTATGGCTGATTGGCTTTAGTATAAGTGGGAGATTGTTAGAAGTATGCCCTAGAAGCCAATTTGGCTGACGCATTATTTTATTCTGGAACATAAATTTGTACTTGACCTAATTATGAATTTATTAAGTTGGGCATTCTTATCATTCATGCTCTTATGTGTCCATGAATCGCCCAAGGAATTAATAAGATGATGACGCATATTCTCAAGAGTTGAAAATTTGAGGCATGTGTCATTGGTGATTAATTCTTGAATTGCTCCTGATCGATGGATCATCACGAGGACGGTGATTGATCCGCAGAGATTAGTGCACATATTGCTTTCTTTGATGAACGAGTCTTGAGTTCATAGTGTAGGGACGCTGGAGCAATTGTGCAAGTGCTTGTTAAAGAACAAGGATACTGGGCGTGACCAAACAACAAGTCACTTGTATATCTATCCACTCGTTAGTGACTTGCTTGATGTTGTAGTAGTGTGACTGGTCCTTTGACCTGCGGTGCTTCGGCTATTCACAGTGAGGTTATTGTAGTTTGACTGCACGTATACATGGTCTCTAGCCATATGAATCCTTGTGGTGTAGATTGGCTGCAGTAGGTTCACTGTAGGAGTAGGGTATGCACCTACATGGAATCTATCGATCTTGATAGATAAGGAGTGATTCTATGTGATTTATAAGACTGAGTTCGTAAGACCTCGGCCGGGGCAGTATGTACAGTGGAGAAAGAGTTTTCCACTCTCGAACTTAAGTCGAATAAATCTAGACATATGACAGACGACGGGGTTTGACGAGTTATCCATGACCTCCGTTCTGTAGGAATCCACGATAGAAGGACTGTATCATACGATAACTGCACCTAGAGGTTCATCATTCCATTCTGCTGGGTTGCCACTACATGCTGCTAGGTGTCAATAGTGGATGGTGAGACTCACAGGGACTATCTTGATAATCGATGATCCCTGGTGAGTTGAGTTGGAATTGTTCCAACCCATTGAAAGGAGTTTTCAATAATATTATGATAGAGATCGCAATATATCTCACTACCAGACAGAATAGAACCTATGGGGTCACACACATTAGAGGTATTGACTGATCCGATGGTTGAATTGTGATTTAAAATCACAAATAATTCATAATTATCAATTTGATTGATAATTAGTGTAACCTACTAAGAGTTAGTGAGTTGAAGAAGGAATAATTGTAATTGGATTGCAATTTAATTGAATCAATTAGATTTAATTAATTGGACTTGTTCAAATTAAATTAGAGTCCTACTTGGAGTAGGATTTCTAAAGTTCTAATTGGATTAGGACTGAAATTAAATAAGTCCTAATTGGATTAGAATTTCTTAAGTCCTAATTAATTTTAATCTAATTAAAATGACTCCTAATTGGATTAGGATTGAAGAGTTCAATTGAGTCATGATTCAATTGAGTCCTAATTGGATTAGGACTTTTATAGGTTCAAATTGGTTCATAATTTGGGAGAGATCTAATTAGATTAGATCTCTAATTGAGGGACCACCTAATCCTCCTTAGAGGAGGATTAGAAGCACACGAGAGGAGCGGCTCCTTCAATTTTGGTGCGGCACTAAGAGGGGCGGATGGAGCTCCTATTTTTTAGGAGCGCAATACGCCAAAGAAAAGAAGGATAGAGGCTGCCACGGTTTGGGAATTAATCCTTAATGTTCAGCCACCTACTCACCATTTAAAAAAAGGGGATAAGGAGGGGCGTACCCCTCCTCTTGGCCTAGGCGTGCGTGAGCTCCTATTTTGTAGGAGCTCCACGCCTAGGGTTGTTTAAAAAAGGAAGAGGAGGGCATGTGGGCCCTATTCTCTCTTTAATTCCTCTTAGGTACGGCAGCCCCCTTCTCTCTGGGATTCATCTGCACAAAAGAAAAAAAAAAAAAAAGGAAGAGAGAGGCGGCTGAACCTCTCCCTCTCCCTTACTTCCTTCTTCCACCAAAATAAAAAGGCAAAAGAAAGGGTGAATCTGGTTCTCCCTTTCTAGTCTTTCTTCCTCCTCTCTAACACAATCAAGAGTTGATTCAAAAGAGAGGATTTCAGCCATTAAAAGTATTCTCTGCAAGGGAGCTAGCACCCCGGGGAGATTCGAGAGCTTTGATCAGTCCTCTGCTTCGTGTGGATATAAGTAGAGGCCGGACGCGTGTGCGGCTTCAAGCGAACCTTCCAACAAATCCACGATCATTAGATTTGCGGTGTTCATCTACCCGCATAAGGTGAAGATCTGATCTTCTTAATTTAATGAAAAATAAATTAATCCTAATCTATCTACGAACGCCGGTTTTTGAAATACGTTCATGTGATGAACGGGATCCGCGCATGCCCCTTCTGCTGCGTTCAGAATTTTTCTGCGGCGTGCAAGGGATCCCAACAAGCAGATGTGAAAACAATAAATGTAAAGTAAAGTTAGAAGCCCTCAAACAGATTTTAGATTGGGGGAGTAGGGGCTTCTCGATTTCTGAGTGTCCTCTGAAAGAGCTGAAGATTTGAGGACAGCAGGAGAGCCTTGAATGCAAAGAAAGTACTTCTCGAATTGCCTTGAATGCACTTCTTCCTTCTTTTGCTTGTATTTACTCTTAAGAAGCTCTAGGTAGGTGGAAATGCCTTTTTACTTGAATGGAATAGCTCTCTTGATGTCTGCTACTGTTCACTGTGGCTATTTAAGGGGTTTCTTTTGAAAACTAGCCGTTAGGAACAGATTTGGAGCCGTTCTGTCTAGTCTGCGCATCCTGATAATGTGTCCGTTGGGATCGGAGTCGACTCGCGCGATCGGAAGTCGACTCGGCTGTTACTGGAGTCGACTCGCCCTTAATAGGAGACGACTCGCCCACTGTTCAGGATTTGAATTAAAGTACTTGTCCCATTCTGGAGTCGACTCGGACCAAACTGGAGTCGACTCCCCAACATCTGGAGATGACTCGGGCACTTAGGAGTCGGCTCGTTCTCAGGATTCCAGAAATCCATTTATCTGCTTTTCTCTCTCGAGTCAACTTGGGTTCTCTTGGAGTCGACTCGGCTCTCAGAGTCCGAAAAGCCGATCCTCTGTCTGTTGATCTGAACTGCCTCGGAGTCGACTCGGACCTTGTTGGGGTCGACTCGGCTGACTTGGGAGTCGACTCTGGAGTACTTGGAGTCGACTCATTCACAGGGTCTCCGAAGTTCGTTCTCTGCCTTTCAGACTTGCTTTCCTCTGGGAGTCGACTCGGACATAACTGGGAGTCGACTCGCCAAACTTCGGAGTCGACTCGTAACCTTCTGGAGTCGACTCGGTAACAGGGTCTGAAAACCATCGTTCTGTGTTTCTGTCTGTTACTCTGCGGAGTTGACTCGGAACCATCGAAAGTCGACTCGACAAGCATCGGAGTCGACCTGAAACCTGTTGGAGTCGACTCGGTGATAGGGTCTGAAAATCATCTTTCTGTCCTTCTGTCTGTTCTCAGTCGGAGTCGACCCGTAGTGTACTAGAGTCGACTCGAGCTTGTGCCAGAACCTCTAAAACACTTGGAGTCGACTCGTAATCTTTCGGAGTCGACTCGAGCTTCAGACTTTGGTTCAAACTGAGTTCAACACTTTGCCAAATTACTTTGAACCAAAGCTCGAGGCACTTATAAAGAAATTCACATAAATTTGTCTGAAACACTAGATTGAATTCATTAGTACAACATAAAATATACTCAAATGCATTGAGCTCATCAAAATCTAATAGGGGTATAATCAATCACTCCACAATCTCCCCCTTTTTGATGATGACAAAACATGGAGTATTTGTAAAGTGAATTGCTCATCGAAGAAGTGAGGTAAGGTACTGAGGACAATTCCTCTTCCAATGCCCATGCTTCTTACAATAGAAGCATTCTGCCTGACTTTGGTCATCCTTAATCTTTTAGTCTGACTATGCTGAGTTTTCAGCTTTCTATACCAATTATTGAAGTTAGGACCAGTCAACTTGTCATTATCCAATAATGAGCGAAGTGACAAACTTGTGGCCATTTCTACATAAAAAAAAATTTAGCTATTAGTATATGAATTGACTAAACACAATAGACTTGGATTTTAGTCTAAAGATACTCCCACTATTTTATACAAATTGGTAGCCTCTACCTTCAATTCAAAAAATTACTCTTAATTCTTTAGTGGGCACTAGAACCTAACAGATCGCATATAGGCCCGAGTGTGGCTCGGCCAACCCATATGCACCTATTGGTAGGTTCTTAACCAATTGCTTCACCATGCACTTCTAGTGATGATTTTGCCCTAAGTTCTTCGGCAGGCGTGTGGCGCCTCCATCGAATACCCTAGTTAGGTCCAACCATTAAATGATAAGGTTCAGTCTAATCAACTAATAGACGACCAAGCCCGAGTGTGGCTCGGCTCACCTGACCATCTATTGAAGGTACACTTAACTCATCAAATATTGAATGATAATTTCAATGCTTGATAAGTACCAGGCGTGTCGTGCCTCCAATAATTATCAAAATATTGGACCCATTATCACCCAACTTAATGGGAGGCTATGACCTAGTTATCCCCATAACTATTTCATTTTAAGGACCTAATAATTTTAGAGGTTTCATAATTAGGATAGATGAAAGATCCGGTTAGTCTAATTTCTCCTACTGACTTCACCAAATCAGATTAGACTCAAATCGGTTAAGGAGGCACCTAAATCAGTCAAACTGATTTTTCTTATAGGCATGGGCAAACTCGAATCATTAAGTGATCTAATCAAAATGTGATTGACCATGTCGGCCAGGTAAGTGAGATAGGTGGAAGGGATATGCCATTAACTCGACAAAGACGAATCAGTGCGAGTAGCTCTCAATTAAAAACCACTGGTCAAAAATGCCAAACTTACCTTAGACACCGACTGGTTAATCAATTTCAATTTGATTACTCAAATGACTCGGGCTACACCTCTAAGCCTAAATCAAGTTCCATCTTGGTCTAATCAAAGACATGGACTTGATCTATCAACAACTATTGTAAATTGACCTAGAATTTTTTTGACCTAATCTAGTTACTACTTAATTAGATTTGATCAATTAATTCTATTTGTCCATGTATGATTCTAACCTTAGGTCTAACCCAATCCTAAGAACTTGATTCAAGCTAACTCATATTGATGAGAGCACAAAAGTAAAATTTTCATACCATCTTAATTAGTATTATAGCTAATCTTTATTAATAAAATTGATTAATTAATGTTTTATTTGTGTTTGAGTGCAAGTAATTCAAGAGACCCAATAACGCTGGGTTTGAGCCCAATGCCCGGCAGCCCGAGCTCAACAAATTCTCCAGCGTCCGTGATGAGGCGATCCAACGGTTCCTAACCTAAAATTCCCAAGCATCCACGTCAACAGACTGAAGCTGAAGGGTTTTAGCATGTTATTATGCGCCACGGAAGCTAGGGATTTTAAAAATTTCTTAATAAAGTCCCTATGCATGAAACCCTTTTAAGCCTAGATCACCTTGTTGCCCAAGGTGACAAGCCAAGAGGGGGGGGGGGTGAATTGGTTTCTCTTGAATTTTTACTATCTTACTTCAGTCAATTGATGAGTGAGTGAAATTAGAACAATGTACAATACAAACACACACGAAGTATAGTGGTTCGGTGCTCTCCTAAGCACCTACGTCCACTCCCCAAGCGACCCCTTGGAAATTCACTATAATCCCGCGGATTACAGTTGGATTGTTTTCCGGGCTCACAATCCAAAAACCTTTACACTTTGGTTTTCCGGGATCACCAAGAATCTATGTTGGTTTTACGGGCTCACCAACGAACCTTCACAATTGGTTTTACGGGTTCACCAATAAACCTACACCGTTGGTTTTGCGGGCTCACCAACAAACCTTTACAAGGTGATTAATAAAAGAAAAGAAGAAAGTTGAAGCTCCTAGATGAGCAAATATAACATATATAATCTACAAAGAAGAGTTTAGAGAATAGTTATTGCTTGATGAGACTTCTCTCTTCTTTGTCAAGAATGCTTCACTCTTCAAGGATGGATGGAGCTCTTAATATCTCTTGGAATCTGCTCAACCATTTCCTTTTGACTCTTGAATGAAGCACTTGGATGAAGAAGATTAGGGCACTTGTCTTTCTTGTGTAAGCTTTGATATTTTTCAAAAGGATGTTTCCTCTGATGAATAGTGTCACTTTAAATAGTTTCCTTCATCCATTGGACAAGCCCCAATGGTTAGAATTCAAAAACTAGCCGTTACTCACTGTTGGGAGGTCAAAAAGTACTTCTGCAGAACTAGCCGTTATGCTTCTGCCCGTGCTTGGGTCGACTCAACTTTTACTGGGGTCGACCCAACTTTCACTTGGGTCGACTCAACTTTTACTGAGGTCGACCCTCTCAGAACCACAGAACCTTGCATTTCAGCTTTCCTTCACTTGGGTCGACTCAACACCTTTTTGGGTCGACTCAAGGTTCAGTTGGGTCGACTCAACTTCCACTTGGGTCGACCCTCTCAGGGTTTCCAGAGAACCTATTTTTGAATGTCATTGCCTTTGGGTCGACTCATGTTAACTTGGGGTCGACTCGAGTTTGGGTCGACTCAAGTTTCATTTGGGTCGACCCTCTCAGGGTTTCCAGAGAACTGTTTTCTTGAGGCTTGAGGATTGGGTCGACTCATCCTTTTCTTGGGTCGACCCAAGTACTGTTCATCCGTGCCATTTTTGTAGAAGTGTGCCAGATGGTTTCTTGATGTGCCGGGGTCGACTCAATCAATCTTGGGGTCGACTCAATCCACACTTTGCTGCAACTTAAGCTTAGATTCATCCATATAATTAATGAAATAACCTTTAAACAATTTTGAATATATGTCATGGTAGTGCTACATACTCCAAACAATGAAAATTACTATTGTCCACTTAAGAGTATGTTTCACTTGAAACTTTACCGAATTAGAATTTAGAATTCACTATCCCTTTCCTATCACAAATTTTATCTCATTAATAATCATTGAAATACATCTTAATCTCATTATACTAATGTATCGAGAGTGACAGACTTATTAATGATGTATCGAATTAACTTGTAACATACTCTTAATCATTGTATTAATCATCAAAATACCACTATCATCCTCAATCTTCTCCTTTTTGATGATTACAAAATATTGAGTATGAGCCTATTGATACTTATCTTAAAATTAGTTTTAGAAGGGCTCAAGTTGCTGATTTTCAGCTTTTCAAATTTGAGAGTGAAGTCTCCCCCTATTTCATCCAAATGTTTCCAATTTGACCTTTTGAATTACTCCCCCTTTCTTTTATATTTCATTAAAGATGAAACTTCAAAAATTTGAAATAAAGCATGAGTTTCAAATTATGTATCGAGGTGTGAAAGGTATGTGCCAAATTCTGAAATTCTATGTGCCAAATTCTGAAATTCGATTTAAATCTTAGACTTTAACATTTTCATTGTTACAAATTGCTCCCTCTTAAATGTATATCCTTTCCTATTATAATTTTCAACTTGTTTGTCAACTTATTTCTCTTTCCTTGCTTCTCCCCCTTTTTGTTATCATCAAATAGGTGCATGGGAATAGATAAGTAGACACAATAATTAACAAACATTTCAGTTTCATTGATCAAAATGGAACATTGTAGTACAATAATGCCAAAACAAAATAAATACAATGTTCCTCAATCAAAGTACAAAGTACATGATCAACACAAAATACATATGAGAACTAGATACATATCCTAGGCTCTAATCATAATGCTAATATCAGCCTAGGGGGTATCTAATGGCTGTGATCTAGTCCTCATCCTCCTAGCATAAGTGGCGAGGGGAGGTCGAGCCTGATGGGACTGAGTCTGGCGTGGAGCTCGGTGAGCTGGATGACTCTGTGCCGAAATCTCTGACTTAGCTGCCTGGGGCACAGATGGTCCATGAACCTCTCTCTCTCTCCGTAGAGCTCCTATCTGCTCTCTAAGATTGCTAATCTCAGCAGTCATAATATCCAATCTGCTCGTCAGTCCATCAGTGATAGTCCTCGCCTGAGCTGACATAAGCTCAGTCATCCTACTTCAAAACTCATCTGTGTATCCCGCAGGAACAGATGACGAAGGTCCAGCCTCTGAAGGTGCTGTAGGATGATCCATAGGCTCCTCATCCTCAGGGATGGGGTCTCCAATCTCTGATGCATCACCCTCTGGTGCATCACCCTGAATTCCAGCTCTTGCACGTACCCACTGCCCGTTCACCTTCTCATAACCCATGCGAATAAGAAATCGTGCAGTGTATGTGTCAGTGAATAGTAGATGCCTGGAGATCTCTCCCTCTACTGATATATCATGCTGTCGGAAGATCAGGGTGAGTATCATACCATAAGGCAGGAAGACTCTGGAATTGCATATGACCTTTCTCATCTGCCTGAGTATCATAGCTGGGAGGTTCAGGGAAATGCCCTGAATAATGTGCTCCATGACGACTAGGTCTCGCTCAGAAATGAGATCAAATCTCTCGCTTTTCGGAAATAAAATCTGACCTATGAAGTTGTGCAGCAACCTCATTTCAGCTGAAAGAGAGCTTGCTATTACATTTTCTGAATAATCAAAGTCTTCATTCTCAAGAATCAACTGCAAGGCTCTCAACTTATTTTTGGACTTTTCTGGAGTTGCTCCTTCGCAGGGGAGATGAAGCAACTCACTCAAACTCTCTTCTGAAACCCTAACCCTTACCCCTCGGACTTCAGATATAAGCCCTCCCATTCCAGTTTTCAGGAAGGCATAGAACTCACGTACCAATCCTGGGTAGATCACCACATCTAGGGAGCAAAGATACTCCCATTCTTGCCTTCGGATCCATTCCCCCAAACGGAACCCTTCTTGATCCAAAAACTCGGAGTGGATCCTTCTTCCCGTGGTAACCGGTCTCCCCGCAAATTTCGCAAGTTGGACTGAAGGGGAGGGAGGAGGAGGAGGCTCTACATGTGTCTCACCTTGTGGAGACACTGTAGAAGGCTCTGTAGCAACTCTATCCGCACGGGTGGTCCGTGAAACCCTCCCGGATCGCTTGGCTACGGCTTTTTTGGGTCCCATTTCTTCAAGATTTTGATCTAATCTACTGTTTGGAGATGATTAGAAGAGATTTGAGAGTGGAGAATAGGGTTTTTGGAAGAGAACAAAGAGAATACAGTGCCCTAGATAGCTCACGGGTCCCCCTTTTAACAGTGGAGTCCCGTCGTTGGGTCGACCCTAGATTTTTCATGGGTCGACTCAACGTTGGGTCGTCCCCATTCTGGGTTGGGTCGACCCAAGTTCAGAAATTTTCATTCTCTTCCTTTTTCCTTTTAAAAAAATTTTCTTTTCTTCCAATCCTTACAAATTCTTACTGGGACAATGATACATGAGTTAGAAATTTATAGATGACTAGTTTGACTAATGTTTCATGGGTTTTTACAAATGGGAGGAGAGTATCATGATACGGCTTGCTCCTTTTTATATCTCCTCAATCAAAAGGATCACATATGCCTAATTCCCTCCTTAGCATGCAAAATCTATCTTCACTCAAAGATTTTATGAATATGTCAGCTAATTGTTTCTCAGTACATACATGCTCAATACATATGTTTCTATTTTGCACATGATCTCTAATAAAATGATATCTTATTTCAATGTGTTTGGCTTTAGAGTGCTGAACCGAATTTTTAGTAAGGTTGATGGCACTAGTATTATCACACTTTATAGGAATGTTATCTAGTTTAACTCCATAGTCCTCTAGTTGTTGCTTAAGCCATAGTACTTGAGCACAACAACTGCCGGCAGCTATATATTCAGCTTCAGCCGTTGACAGTGCTACTGAATTCTGTTTTTTGCTAAACCATGATACTAAGTTATTTCCTAAAAATTGACATGTTCCACTAGTGCTCTTCCTATCTAATTTGCATCCAGCAAAATCTGCATCTGAGAAGGCAAGCAAATCTAGACAGGAGTCTCTTGAGTACCATAATCCTATGTTTGTAGTTCCTCTTAAATATCTAAGGATTCTTTTAACAGCACTTAAGTGTGACTCCTTAGGATCTGATTGGTATCTAGCACATATTTCCACACTAAACACTATGTCTGGTCTACTAGCAGTAAGGTAGAGTAAGGATCCAATTAATCCTCTATAAAGCTTCATATCAATACTTTTTCCTTTCTCATCTTTGTCTAGCTTACTAGTGGGATTCATTGGGGTGCCTACTCCCTTGTGATTTTCATTCCCAAACTTTTTTAATATTTCCTTTGTATACTTAGTTTGATGAATGAAGATACCTTCTTTAGTTTGTTTGATTTGTTAGCCCGAGAAAGAAATTTAGTTCTCCCATTAAACTCATCTCGAATTCTCCTTGCATTAAATTAGCAAACTCTTTGCAAAGATTGTCATCTGTGGCACCAAAAATTATGTCATCTACATATATTTGTACCACTAGCAGATTTTTGTCTTCTCTTTTAAGAAAAAGTGTTTTGTCTACATTTCCTCTACTGAAATCATTATTCAGTAGAAATTTGCTTAGTCAATCATACCAAGCCCTAGGTGCTTGTTTTAGTCCATATAATGCCTTATGTAGTCTAAACACATGATTTGGCAATTCATGATTTTCAAAACCAAGAGGTTGCTCTACATATACCTCTTCCTCTATAAAACCGTTTAAGAAGGCACTTTTTACATCCATTTGATACAACTTGAAATCCATGAAATATGCAAAAGCTAGAAATAACCTAATAGCCTCTAATCTAGCCACGGGAGCAAATGTTTCCTCAAAGTCTATCCCTTCTTCTTGATTGTATCCCTTAGCTACAAGTCTAGCTTTATTTCTCATAACTACCCCATTTTCATCTAATTTATTTCTAAAGATCCATTTTGTTCCAATTACAGAGTTATGCTTTGGTCTCTCAGTTAATGTCCATACATTACTTCTTTTGAATTGATTTAATTCTTCTTGCATAGCATTTATCCAATTGGTATCTTTTTCAGCTTTTTCATAAGTCTTAGGTTCTAACTGTGAAACAAAAGCAAGATAATCATTTAAATTTCTAAGAGAGGATCGAGTTCTTACCCCTTGAGATGGATCACCAATGATTAAGTCTTTAGGATGTCCATATGCATACCTCCATTCCTTTGGCAAGTCTTGAGATTGTGGTGGCACGCGATCATTTTCCTTATCTTGATTCGGCACGTCATCAAGATTCAATTTTTCAAAGTTAATAATTCCTGTATCATCATCAAGGATATTTTTTTTCCTAGCAGACTCACTATCAGACTCATCAAATATGATATTAACTGACTCTTCGACTACAAGAGTTCTTTTATTAAACACTCTGTATGCCCTGCTAGATGTGGAGTATCCTAAGAAGATACCTTCATCTGACTTGGCATCAAATTTACTTAGATCCTCCTTGCCATTGTTTAAAATAAAACATCTACATCCAAATACTCTAAGATATTTAGCGGTTGGTTTCTTATTCTTCCAAAGTTCATAAGGAGTTTTCTTGGTTATAGATCGTATTAAAACCCGATTTAGAATATGGCAAGCAGTGCTTATAGCTTCAGCCCAAAAGTACTTTGGAAGATTTGACTCGCACAACATTGTGCGTGCCATTTCTGCCAAGGTCCTATTTTTCTGTTCAACAACCCCATTTTGTTGAGGCGTTCTAGGTGCTGAAAATTGATGTGAGATACCATTTTCATTACAAAATTCTTCAAAGTGTTGATTTTCAAATTCGGTTCCATGATCACTTCGAATTGCTATTAAGGTGAGCTTCTTTTCATTTATGATATTATTATAATGTTTCAAGAATGCTGAAAATGCTTCATTCTTATGTGCCAAAAATGAAACCCATGTATATCTTGAAAAATCATCTACTATAACTAGTACATACTTCTTCCCTCCTAGACTCGCAGTTCTAGTGGGTCCAAATAGATCCATATGTATGAGTTCAAAAGGCCTAGTCGTTGATACTATATTCTTTGATTTGAAGGATGATTTTGTTTGTTTTCCTAATGAGCATGGTCCACAAATTTTGTCCTTTTCAAAGATCAATTTTGGCACATCTTTTATTAATTCCTTCTTGACTAGTTTTGATATTAAATCCATACTAGCATGTCCTAGTCTACGATGCCAAAGCCAACTTGTTTCATTTTTCTTTTCTTCATTAGTAATTAAACATAATCCATTTTTCTTGCCTAATTCATGAAGATCTACCATGTAAATATTTCTTTGCCTTTGTCCTATAAGTACAATGCTATTATCTTTAGGATTTGTGATGATGCATACTGATGCTTCAAATGTGACTTTAAACCCTTTATCACAAAATTGGCTTATGCTAAGTAGGTTATGTTTCAAACCATTAACTAATAAGACATTTTCTATGAAGGTAGATGGAGTAATGAAAATTTTACCCTTTCCAATGATAAACCCTTTTTCATTGTCTCCATAGGTTACTACTCCACCCTTCTTAGACTCCAAGGTGACAAATTGGTCTACGTCACCGATCATGTATTTTGAACAGCCGCTATCTAGATACCATCGTTTATCCACCTTATTAGCTGCAAGACACTCCTGCAATCAAGATCAAGAATGAGCTTTAGGTACCCAAACTAAGTTGGGTCCTTTAGGGTTAGTACTTGATGTTCCTTTTGGAACCCAAACTTTCTTGGATTTAAGCTTATAATTGTTACTCAATTTGTTGTAGCTAGACTTTCTATAGTTCCATTCATATGCTTTATGTTCTAATTTATTGCAACAATGGCAAGTTATATTTTCATTTTTAGCTTTTACAAATATGTTCTTTAAGTATTTTTGTTTTCTATTTATTTTATATCCTAATCCAGCTTTATCATATACAGCTTTTTGACTATCAAGAATCATATTTAATTTGGTTGAGCTAAGTGTAAACTTGTCTACTAAGGATTTATATTTTTCAGCATCTTCTTTTAACTTGACATTTTCAGCAATTAGATTCTTGGTTTTATTTGTGAGTCTTCTACTTAATGTTTCATAATTATTAGATAGTTTCAGCTTATCTTTGATAAGAGATTGATTTTCTTCTTTTAGAACTTTATTTTTATTGATCAGTTTTTTGTGTTCTTCCATGAGTTCTAAAAATGCATCATGTAATTCATCAACAGTAAAATCACATTCAAGTTCAGAATCTACCTCATCATCATTGGCCATATGGCAGATTTGGGCCGTCTCTTGATAATCTTCCTCTTCCGAACTTGACTCCTCACTTTCACTCCATTCAGCCATGAAGTTCTTCTTCTTAAGTTTCCTTGCCATCCACTTTAATTCCGGACAATCTATCTTAAAATGCCCGGGCTTGTTACACTCATAACAAATTGGTGTTTTCTTTTCTTTCTCTTTGTCCTTACCCTTTTCTTTGCTTGAGCTACCTTTGAAGAAGGGTTTCTTTTTATGAAATCTCTTCTTACCTCTCATAAATTTTCTGAATTTTCTTCCAAGCATAGCCATTCCTTCTTCATCAAGTTCATCATCATCATCAGATTCTTCCGATTCAGTTTTTTGTTTTGGAGTGGTAGACTTTAGGGCAATGATCTTTCTTCTCTTGACCTCATCTTCTGAATTTTGCCTCATGGTCAACTCATGGATCATGAGTGATCCTAGAAGTTCCTCCAATTGCAGTGTATTGAGGTCCTTTGCTTCCTGAATTGCGGTTACCTTGGCCTCCCAAACTCTTGGTAGAGACCTGAGAATTTTTCGCACCAATTCAGAGTTAGTATAAGACTTTTCAAGACTCTTTAGCCCATTTATGATTTTCGTGAAACGAGTAAACATTTCAGTTATGGACTCAGTGGATTCCATTTTAAACAACTCATACTTATGTACTAATATGTTTATCTTTGACTCCTTAACTTGATTAGTTCCTTCATGTGTGACCTCAAGTTTATCCCAAATTTCTTTTGCGGAGATGCATGTAGATATTCTATTGAATTCACTTACATCTAGTGAGCAGTAAAGTACATTTATTGCTTTAGCATTTAATTGTGCTAGTCTTCTATCATTCTCATTCCAATCTATTTCTGATTTGGGAATGATAGTGCCCTCTATACTAATTGTGGGTGTGTGAGGTCCTCTAATTATAATATACCACAATTCATAGTCTAGAGCTTGAATGAATATCCTCATCCTAGCTTTCCAGTATGTGTAATTAGTGCCATTAAATAGAGGAGGTCTATTTGTGGATTGCCCCTCACTCATAGAACATCCCACTTGGGTTGTCATGATCTTTGTCTCTTGATTGTGAAATCAACAAATACTATATGAGCATCTCGCTCTGATACCACTTGTTACCCAAGGTGACAAGCTAAGAGGGGGGGGGGGGGGGGTGAATTGGTTTCTCTTGAATTTTTACTATCTTACTTCTGTCAATTGATGAGTGAGTGAAATTAGAACAATGTACAATACAAACACACACGAAGTATAGCGGTTCGGTGCTCTCCTAAGCACCTACGTCCACTCTCCAAGCGACCCCTTGGGAATCCACTATAATCCCGTGGATTACAGTTGGATTGTTTTCCGGGCTCACAATCCAAAAACCTTTACACTTTGGTTTTCCAGAATCACCAAGAACCTATGTTGGTTTTACGGGCTCACCAACGAACCTTCACAATTGGTTTTACGGGTTCACCAATAAACCTACACCGTTGGTTTTGCGGGCTCACCAACAAACCTTTACAAGGTGATTAATAAAAGGAAAGAAGAAAGTTGAAGCTCCTAGATGAGCAAATATAACATATATAATCTACAAAGAAGAGTTTAGAGAATAGTTATTGCTTGATGAGACTTCTCTCTTCTTTGTCAAGAATGCTTCACTCTTCAAGGGTGGATGGAGCTCTTAATATCTCTTGGAATCTGCTCAACCATTTCCTTTTGACTCTTGAATGAAGTACTTGGATGAAGAAGATTAGGGCACTTGTCTTTCTTGTGTAAGCTTTGATATTTTTCAAAAGGATGTTTCCTCTGATGAATAGTGTCACTTTAAATAGTTTCCTTCATCCATTGGACAAGCCCCAATGGTTAGAATTCAAAAACTAGCCGTTACTTACTGTTGGAAGGTCAAAAAGTACTTCTGCAGAACTAGCTGTTATGCTTCTGCCCGTGCTTGGGTCGACTCAACTTTTACTGGGGTCGACCCAACTTTCACTTGGGTCGACCCAACTTTCACTTGGGTCGACTCAACTTTTACTGGGGTCGACCCTCTCAGAACCACAGAACCTTGCATTTCAGCTTTTCTTCACTTGGGTCGACTCAACACCTTTTTGGGTCGACTCAAGGTTCAGTTGGGTCGACTCAACTTCCACTTGGGTCGACCCTCTCAGGGTTTCCAGAGAACCTATTTTTGAATGTCATTGCCATTGGGTCGACTCATGTTAACTTGGGGTCGACTCAAGTTTGGGTCGACTCAAGTTTCATTTGGGTCGACCCTCTCAGGGTTTCTAGAGAACTGTTTTCTTGAGGCTTGAGGATTGGGTCGACTCTGTTGGAAACCCGCCCATGCCGCTGATATTTCAAAAAATTTTCAGATGGCAGCGGAATCGGCATGCACGGGTTCGACGTTCATCGCATGAACGTTGTTTCGAGACCTTTCGTAATTAGGTAAGAATTAAAACTTTTAAAAACTATTAGGAAGATCAAATCTTCACCTTGCGCGGGTAGATGATCACCGCAAATCTGAATTCGTGGTTTTGGAAGAGGGTTCGCTTGAAGCCGTTCAAACGTCCGGCCTCTACGGGTATCCACACGAAGCAGGATCTGATCCAAGCTCTCTATCTCACCGGGGTGCTAGTTCCCTTGCAAAGATAGCTTTGATGGCTGATGTCCTCTCTTTCAATCAACTCTTGATTGCACTTGAGAGGAGGAAGAAGAAGGATCTTGAAGAAGAAGAAGAAGATCAAATCCCTTCGCAGCCTTCTTCTCTTCACACGCGCTGAAGCCAAGGAAGAAGACCAAGAGGAGGGAGACGCCTCCTCTTCTTTTCTTTTGCTGATGGCGGCTGAACCAAGGGTGGAGAGGGAGAGGGTGGCCACGGCTTGGAGGAAGAGGATTCCAATGCCCTAGGGCGCCGGCCTCATGGTGCCTTTTATAGCCATCAAGGGCTCCTCCAAAGTAGGAGCCCTAGATGGTTTTCCAAAGAGAGAAGGGGGGCGCCGGCCCCTCTCTTCATGCCGCACACAAGGAGAGGAGGAGGGGCGTGATCCCTCCTTCTTGTGATGCCCTAATCCTCTTCCAAAGAGGATTGGGTGCCTCTCTTATGGTTTAATCCCAATCCAATTAGGATTAGCCAATTGGGTTCAATCTATGCTAGTCCTAATCCAACTAGGACTTGAATGAACCATGACTCAATTGAACTCTTCAATCCTAATCCAATTAGGAGTCATGTTGATTCATTAGATTATTAATTAATTTAGACTTAAGGAATCCTAATCCAATTAGGATTTGTTTAATTTTAGTCCTAATCCAATTAGGACTCTATTTGAATCCGAAGTCCTAATCTAATTAGGATTTCTAGGAATCCTACTCCAAGTAGGAATCCTATTTTAATTCAAAATTTCTAATCTCATTAGGATTGTAGGAATCCTATTCCAAGTAGGAATCCCAGTCCTACTACAACTAGGATTCCCAGTCCTAATCCAATTAGGATTCTAGGAATCCTATCCGAAGTAGGACTCTTGTTTCAAGTCCAATTAATTAATTCCCTTGGTTCCTTCTTCAACTTCTTTATCAATCAAATTGATTACTTGTGATTCTTAATCACGATTTCAACCATCGGATCGGTCAATACTTCTAGTGTGTGTGACCCCATAGGTTCTATTCTGACTGGTAGTGAGATATATTGTGATCTCTATCACAATATCATTGAAAACTCCTTTCAATGGGTTGGAACGATTCCAACTCAACTCATTAGGGTTTATCGATCATCGAGATAATCCCTGTGAGTCCCACCATCCACCAGTGACACCTAGCAGCATGTAGTGGCTACCCAGCAGAATGGAATGATGAACCTCTAGGTGCAGTTAACATGTGATACAGTCCTACTATCGTGGATCCCTACAGGACGGAGGTCATGGATAACTCGTCAAACCCCATCGTCTGTCATATGTCAAGATTTGTTCGACTTGAGTTCGATAGTGGAAAACTCTTTTTCACTTTATATTACTGCCCTGGCCAAGGTCTTAGAACTCAGTCTAACAAATCACATAGGATCACTCCTTTTCTATCAAGGTCGATAGATTCCTTATAGGTGCATACCCTACTCCTACAGTGAACCTACTGCAGCCAATCTACACTGCATGGACCCATATGGCTAGAGACCATGTATGTGTGCAGTCAAACTACAATAACCTCACTGTGAGTAGCCGAAGCACCGCAGGTCAAAGGACCAGTCACACTACTGCAACATCAAGCAAGTCACTGACGAGTGGATAGACATCCAAGTGACTTCTTGTCTTGGTCACGCTCAGTACCCTTGTTTTCTAACAAGCACCTGCACTATCACTTCAGTGTCCCTACACTGTGGACTCAAGTCTCGTCCATCCAGAAGGAAAGTGATCTGTGCACTGATCGGATCGATCACCGTCCTCGTGATGATCCATTGATCAGGAGCATTTAGAAATTAATCACCAATGATACATGGCTCAAATTCTCAACTCTTGAGAATATGTATCATCATCTTATTAATTTCTTGGACGATTCATAGACACATAAACAATATGAATGAAAAGATGCCTTTTATTTATTCAATAATAAATAGTCAAGTACAAAATTATGTCCCTAGAATCAACAATGTGTCAGCCAAATTGGCTTCTAGGGCATACATCTAACAATCTCCCACTTGCACTAAAGCCAATTGGTCATATATCTTAGGCCCATCTTCTCAAGGTGGGCTTCAGTCTTTTGCTGACTCAGCTGTTTAGTGAACGGGTCTGCCATGTTATCCGCGGAGTCTACTCTCTGCACCTCTACATCATAGTCGCGTATGAAATGGAAGTGCCGCTCTATGTGCTTGGACTTCTGATGAGACCATGGCTCCATAGCTAGTGTTATGGTGCCAATGTTATCGCAGTAAAGTGTTATGGCATCTAATGACATTACACCTAACTCTGCAATTAACTTTTAATCAGAAGGTTTCCACTGCACCCTTAGATACGGCTTAACATTCAGCTTCTAAGGTAGAATCTATAATGATCGGTTGTTTGGAACTCTTCCAATTTACTGAACCACAATTGCACATATTCTGATGTAGACTTTCTATCATCTATATGTGTGCATCCTTCTACCTTCAACTCTGATCTTCTCCCAAAGACCAAGAACATGTCTTTAGTTCTTCTCAAGTACTTAAGACTGTTCTTTCACAGCTATCCAGTGCTTCTTGCCTGGATCCGACTGATATCTGCTTGTGACACTCACAGCAAGAGCTATATCAGGTCGTGTACACAGCATGGCATACATGAGGCTTCCTATTGTCGATGCATAGGGAATCTTGCTCATGCGTTGAATCTCTTCAGATGTGTTGGGGCACATCTTCTTGGAGAGATGAATTCCATGCCTAAGGGGTAAGAGACCCCTCTTGGAGTTTTCCATGCTGAACCTCTTCAGCACCTCCTCTATGTACATTTTCTGTGACAGGCCAAGCATCCTTTTAGATCTATCTCTATAGACCTTTATTCCCAAAATATAGGATGCTTCCCCAAGGTCTTTCATGGAGAATTCTTTTGACAACCAGACCTTAACCGAGGTTAGCATGGGAATATCATTCCCTATTAGGAGAATGTCATCTACGTACAGTACGAGAAAAACGACAGCACTCCCACTAACCTTTTTGTAAACACACGGTTCCTCTTCGTTTTTGATGAAATCAAACGTTTTGATTGCGTCATCGAAACGAGTGTTCCAACTCCGAGATGCTTGCTTTAGTCCATAGATGGACCTTTGCAGCTTGCAGACCTTGTGATCTCCATCACTGGAAGTGAAACCCAAAGGCTGTTCCATATAGATATCTTCATCAAGATATCCATTCAGGAAAGCAGTTTTCACATCCATCTGCCAAATTTCATAATCATGAAATGCTGCAATGGCAAGCAATGTTCGGATGGATTTTAGCATGGCAACAGGTGAAAAGGTCTCCTGATAGTCAATGCCTTCGCGCTGACTATACCCTTTCGCCACAAGCCTTGCCTTATAGGTCTCTACCTCTCCATCCGAACCTATCTTCCTTTTGTAGATCCATTTGCATCCAATAGGTACAATACCTTCTGGTGGATCTACTAAGGTCCAGACTTGGTTGGAACGCATGGAGTCTAACTCTGACTTCATAGCTTCCAGCCATTTCTCGGAATCGACATCAGATATCGCCTCGTTGTAGGTTTTGGGATCCTGTATGTGATCCCTATCTCCCACCAGGAATATTTTCTCGGTATCCTCTTCTAGTATACCTAAGTATCTATCGGGAGGATGGGAGACCCTACTAGATCTACGAGGTGGTCGAGGGACATCGTGTACTGGCTCTGTATGAATGGGTTCAATAGGATCCATGACTCGTTGCTTTTCAGAGACTTTCTCTTCAAACTCAATTTTCCTCCCACTGCCTCTATCAAGGATAAACTGATTTTCCAAGAAGATGGAATGACGGCTCACAAACACATTGTGATCCTCTGAGACGTAAAAATTGTATCCTAATGACTCTTTAGGATATCCTATAAAACGAGCACTTATGGTCCTAGCCTCTAACTTGTCTGCCTATAGTCTCTTGACGTGGACCGGACATCCCCAAATCTTGAGATGACCCAGACTTGGTTTCTTACCATGCCATATCTCATACGGTGTGGTAGGAACGGATTTAGAGGGAACTCTATTCAATAAATAAATCGCTGTGAGTAAGGCATCTCTCCAAAGGAACATAGGTAAATCAGTGAAGCTCATCATGGACCTGACCATGTCCAACAGGGTCCGATTCCTCCTCTCTGACACCCCGTTAAGTTGAGGTGTACCCGGAGGTGTCCATTGTGAGACTATGCCGTTTTCTTTGAGATAGTCCCGGAATTCTCCACTAAGGTATTCTCCTCCTCGATCTGATCGAAGAGCCTTAAGAGGTTTTCCAGTTTGTTTTTCTACTTCATTCTTGAACTCTTTGAACTTTTCAAAGGATTCAGACTTGTGTCTCATAAGATACACATACCCATACCGTGAATAATCATCGGTAAAGGTAATGAAGTAAGAATAACGTCCCCTGGCTAGCACATCGAATGGGCCACATACATCTGTATGTATTAAGGTAAGTATTTCAGTGGTCCTCTCCCCATGTCCTACAAAGGGCAGTCTAGCCATTTTTTCTTGAAGACAGGACTCGCAAACTGGATATGACTCGGAAGTCAATGAGCCGAGAAGCCCATCTTTATCCATTTTGTTCATCCTATCCTCTCCAATATGGCCAAGTCTGAGGTGCCACAAATATCTTTGGTTTATCTCATCTCTGGATCTTTTGGATCCTTTGGCACTCATATCTTGCTCGGTAACATTCACAGATACATCCATATGTAAATGATAGAGACTGTCGATCATGAAACCACGTGCGACTATTTTATTTCTTAAATAAATAGAACAGCAGTCTTTGTCAAATGTAAAAACATGACCTTCCTGTGCTAGACATGAAACAGAAATCAAATTTCTGCTAGCAACAGGTACATAATAGCAGTCTCTAAGTATTAAACTAAATCCAGACGGTAGTCGCAGATGGTAGGTGCCCACAGCCACAGCAGCAACTTTTGCCCCGTTGCCAACCCTAAGGGTTACCGCACCTTCCGCCAGCCTTCTACTTTCCTTTAGACCCTGCATGGTAGTGCACAGATGAGCACTAGAACCAGAATCTATAACCCAACTAGAAGTAGAAGAAACCGTTAGATTAGTTTCAATTATGAGCAAGTCTATACCTTCTGAAGGTGTGTCACCTTTCTTGTTCTTCAGGCTCTCGAGGTATGAAGGACAGTTTCTCTTCCAGTGGCCTTCGACATTGCAGTGGAAACATTTTCCTTTGTCGTTAGCCTTTTTCTTTTGAACTTCCTTCTTTGGCTTCTTGTCTTTCTTCTGCTTCTTAGCAGGCTTCTTTTTCTTCCAAGTAGACTTTCTCTTAGAACCAGAAGTCAACTCAGCAGCAAGGACATTGCCCCTTGAACCTTTCAAGGCTCCCTCAGCAGTTACCAACATGTTGATTAGTTCAGTCTTAGTGCATTCAATCTTATTCATGTGGTAGTTCACTATAAACTGACCAAATGAATCAGGAAGTGACTGTAGGATCAAATCCACTTGTAATTCCTTGTGCATGTCCATACCGAGCTTCTCAAGCTCCTCTAGGTCCTTGATCATGGTCAGACCGTGATCATGGACAGACTGCCCCTCGCGCATCTTCGCTTTGAAAAGCCTCTTGGACACTTCAAAATGAGCTGTGCGACTCTGCCCACCATACAACTCTTGCAGGTGTGCCAGTATTTTCCTAGCAGTCTTTATATTTTCATGCTGGCATTGGAGTTCATTAGACATGGATGCCATCATATAGCATTTTACTCTAATGTCATCATCCAACCACTTTTTATGCATCTCACGCTGAACATCAGTAGGACGTGTTGGTAGTGTGGGGATATCTGAATCGAGTATGTAGCCTATTTTCTCACAGTCCAAAACTATTTTGAGATTTCTAAGCCAGTCTTTGTAATTGGTTCCGGTCAGTCGGTTGGTCTCAAGAATACGGGTCAAAGGGTTTGAAGCTGACATTGTATCTGCAGAGAGTAAAGATTCTAGTTAGACTTTTGTACTTGATCCTAATCTGTTCTAAGGTCTTTTAGAACAAATGTAACTCCCACTATTTTCTCGAATTCCTCACACTCCCCTGGTAGAAAAACGGAAATCCCACACGACTAGGGTTTCTAGTGGGTACTGCGGTCCCACCGATTTATATGCCACCTCACCTAACAGTTATTGGTGACACATAGATGGATGAGTGTACAACTCTTGTACAATGCTTCTCAAGCATGTTGCAGTGTAACTTGGTCTCTAAGCCATGAAGACCTCACCTAACAGTTATTGGTCCCATTTCTTAGTTAAGTCAGACCCACCGTATAACCGTAGGAATAAAGTCGTCATTGGGTCCTCACCTAACAGTTATTGGTGCCCAACCCCACCTTTACCCTACAACATCTCATATCTATAGAGAGGTCCAGCCCCCCGATGCAACTTGACCACTGTGTCCAGCCGAGACAAATCAACATCAGAAAGGCCTTAGCAGCGCTACTACAGTGGAAGACCTATTGACTTAATATTGGTTAATCAGGTCTTAGTGTTTGCAACTTGAGCCCTTCATAAGAGGTAATCGAACAATTGGCCAGGTAAACAGGTGGGAGGCTCCCCTTACTCAGAGAGTAAGGTCCTAATTAAGTAACCACCTTTCATGCTTTCCTAGACACCAATTAGATCAATTAATCTAATATGACTTGCTCATGTCGGTTCACTCTCGACTTGATTGAGGAGGTTTTGATTTAGGTCTCAATTGGGTTTGCTACATCACATGTAAACCTATCTACCCGACTCGCATTTACATCACATGCAAACGGCACATCACAGGCAGTTATAATCGCAGCATCAAATTAAGGCTAAACTTTAACTAGGTGATGATCATGGATTCTAATTAGGTCGTATTACAAGCACATGCACATCAATCGATCAAGTGGTCTTCAACTCTTGAATTGGTTCCAAGCCACCTTGATTCGATCCTTGATCAACTCTTGATCCCATCGCCATCAACCGCTTAGATCACCTTTCATCTCATGCCTTTGCTTCAACTTGATCGTTGATGTACATCACATCACAGAAATACAACCAAATGTAAAATAAAAATAAAAATAATTTACATCTCCTTTTAGGAGGCACGCAGGCCTCTCAAAACATCAAACAAGATGCATGCAAGCATCTGAAAAATTACATGACATCGCAGATCACATCGCAGGTCATTACATTTGATACCAAAAGGGTTTGAATCCTATGATCATCACCGTATGCAACAATTATAATTTTCAGATCTAAAAACTAACTGATTATATCATGACATAGGTCGCTGATCATGCTAATCATGATTCTAAACTTTGTAATCCCATTAACAATGCAATTAGAATCATCTTTTTATCACATAAAAATCAGCATGCAAAAAATCAGCACCCCTGAAAAATCTGCATGCAGAATTTTTCAGCATGCATGATCATTCAATTTTCAGATCTAATAAGCCTTTAGATATTTAATTCTTACCTTAATCTACGAAGCCTAGGCTCTGATACCACTGTTGGAAACCCGCCCATGCCGCTGATATTTCAAAAATTTTTCAGATGGCAGCGGAATCGGCATGCACGGGTTCGACGTTCATCGCATGAACGTTGTTTCGAGACCTTTCGTAATTAGGTAAGAATTAAAACTTTTAAAAACTATTAGGAAGATCAAATCTTCACCTTGCGCGGGTAGATGATCACCGCAAATCTGAATTCGTGGTTTTGGAAGAGGGTTCGCTTGAAGCCGTTCAAATGTCCGGCCTCTACGGGTATCCACACGAAGCAGGATCTGATCCAAGCTCTCTATCTCACCGGGGTGCTAGTTCCCTTGCAAAGATAGCTTTGATGGCTGATGTCCTCTCTTTCAATCAACTCTTGATTGCACTTGAGAGGAGGAAGAAGAAGGATCTTGAAGAAGAAGAAGAAGATCAAATCCCTTCGCAGCCTTCTTCTCTTCACACGCGCTGAAGCCAAGGAAGAAGACCAAGAGGAGGGAGACGCCTCCTCTTCTTTTCTTTTGCTGATGGCGGCTGAACCAAGGGTGGAGAGGGAGAGGGTGGCTATGGCTTGGAGGAAGAGGATTCCAATGCCCTAGGGCGCCGGCCTCATGGTGCCTTTTATAGCCATCAAGGGCTCCTCCAAAGTAGGAGCCCTAGATGGTTTTCCAAAGAGAGAAGGGGGGCGCCGGCCCCTCTCTTCATGCCGCACACAAGGAGAGGAGGAGGGGCGTGATCCCTCCTTCTTGTGATGCCCTAATCCTCTTCCAAAGAGGATTGGGTGCCTCTCTTATGGTTTAATCCCAATCCAATTAGGATTAGCCAATAGGGTTCAATCTATGCTAGTCCTAATCCACCTAGGACTTGAATGAACCATGACTCAATTGAACTCTTCAATCCTAATCCAATTAGGAGTCATGTTGATTCATTAGATTATTAATTAATTTAGACTTAAGGAATCCTAATCCAATTAGGATTTGTTTAATTTTAGTCCTAATCCAATTAGGACTCTATTTGAATCCGAAGTCCTAATCTAATTAGGATTTCTAGGAATCCTACTCCAAGTAGGAATCCAAGTAGAATTCCCAGTCCTAATCCAATTAGGATTCTAGGAATCCTACCCGAAGTAGGACTCTTGTTTCAAGTCCAATTAATTAATTCCCTTGGTTCCTTCTTCAACTTCTTTATCAATGAAATTGATTACTTGTGATTCTTAATCACGATTTCAACCATCGGATCGGTCAATACTTCTAGTGTGTGTGACCCCATAGGTTTTATTCTGACTGGTAGTGAGATATATTGTGATCTCTATCACAATATCATTGAAAACTCCTTTCAATGGGTTGGAACGATTCTAACTCAACTCATTAGGGTTTATCGATCATCGAGATAATCCCTGTGAGTCCCACCATCCACCAGTGACACCTAGCAGCATGTAGTGGCTACCCAGCAGAATGGAATGATGAACCTCTAGGTGCAGTTAACATGTGATACAGTCCTACTATCGTGGATCCCTACAGGACGGAGGTCATGGACAACTCGTCAAACCCCATCGTCTGTCATATGTCAAGATTTGTTCGACTTGAGTTCGATAGTGGAAAACTCTTTTTCACTTTATATTACTGCCCTGGCCAAGGTCTTAGAACTCAGTCTAACAAATCACATAGGATCACTCCTTTTCTATCAAGGTCGATAGATTCCTTATAGGTGCATACCCTACTCCTACAGTGAACCTACTGCAGCCAATCTACACTGCATGGACCCATATGGCTAGAGACCATGTATGTGTGCAGTCAAACTACAATAACCTCACTGTGAGTAGCCGAAGCACCGCAGGTCAAAGGACCAGTCACACTACTGCAACATCAAGCAAGTCACTGACGAGTGGATAGACATCCAAGTGACTTCTTGTCTTGGTCACGCTCAGTACCCTTATTTTCTAACAAGCACCTGCACTATCACTTCAGTGTCCCTACACTGTGGACTCAAGTCTCGTCCATCCAGAAGGAAAGTGATCTGTGCACTGATCGGATCGATCACCGTCCTCGTGATGATCCATTGATCAGGAGCATTTAGAAATTAATCACCAATGATACATGGCTCAAATTCTCAACTCTTGAGAATATGTATCATCATCTTATTAATTTCTTGGACGATTCATAGACACATAAACAATATGAATGAAAAGATGCCTTTTATTTATTCAATAATAAATAGTCAAGTACAAAATTATGTCCCTAGAATCAACAATGTGTCAGCCAAATTGGCTTCTAGGGCATACATCTAACAGACTCATCCTCTTCTTGGGTCGACCCAAGTACTGTTCATCCGTGCCATTTTTGCAGAAGTGTGCCAGATGGTTTCTTGATGTGCCAGGGTCGACTCAATCAATCTTGGGGTCGACTCAATCCACACTTTGCTGCAACTTAAGGTTAGATTCATCCATATAATCAATGAAATAACCTTTAAACAATTTTGAATATATGTCATGGTAGTGCTACATACTCCAAACAATGAAAATTACTATTGTCCACTTAAGAGTATGTTTCACTTGAAACTTTGCCGAATTAGAATTTAGAATTCACTATCCCTTTCCTATCACAAATTTTATCTCATTAATAATCATTAAAATACATCTTAATCTCATTATACTAATGTATCGAGAGTGACAGACTTATTAATGATGTATCGAATTAACTTGTAACATACTTGTTGCTGGTGGTCCAAACCGAGAACGATTGGCACAGCGGTGTGAACGGGGTTCCCATTGAGTTGCTTTGGTTGCGCTCCGCCCTCCGCCGTGAAACCTGCAAGCAAGCCTCGCACCACCACCGGGGTAGTGGGGGCCCTCCGACGATCAAGTCAGAGGAGATCGAAGGAGAAGGAGAAGGAGAAGGTAGCAGGTGAGATGATACTCTGGAAGATATATCTTACCCTCCCCCTTCCCCCCCAGCCTCATATATATCAGGCTGGGGGGTTTTTCCGGGGATTCGTCATCGTGTGGCACGATGGGGCTGCCACTGACATGGCCGTTACAGGGCGTCGTGGGGCAGCGCTGGGTACAGCCATGGCAGGGCATAGTGGAGCTCCGCTTTGTACGGCTGTTACAGGGGATCGTGGGGCAGCGCCGGATACGGCCGTTGCAGGGAGTAGTGGAGCAGGGGGCCGCGGCGTGCCTCAGAGGAACAGTCTGTTGTTGTCGAGAGATTGCCGACTCGGGGTCGGATTGCTGGACCAAGGGGCAGCCGACTCGGGGTCGGGCTGCGGAGCCGAAGATATCCGACCCGAGGTCGGATTGCTGGATCAAGGGGCAGCCGACTCGGGGTCGGGCTGCGGAGCCGAAGATATCCGACCCGAGGTCGGATTGCTGGATCAAGGGGCAGCCGTAGTCTTCCTGGGCGCGCGTGCCGGTCACGTGGGGCATGGTGGCTAAGTTCCCCCGTAACAGTAGCCCCCCACTCCCGAGCCTGGAACCAGGAGGGAAACGGGTGAAGGGAGTGATGCTTCGAGATTGCTGCCATCCCTCGGAAAGGCGCGCGCGCTCTGAGCTTCCCGCCTTCTTTATGGCGTATGGCAGTTGTCGGTGATCGGGCGGTCTGCGAATTTCGGCGGACATCCTTCCTTAATGGCGTCGATTCGCCTTTGGGGCGCGAACAAACTTTCGGCAGCCAGGCATCCTCTGGCGTCACCGAGGCGTCACCCGCCTCTCCGCCTATTTAACCGGGGGCCCTCCCCCGTCCGCCTTTCTCTTCACAGGCATCTTCAAGTTTCTCCCTTGTGCCGCTGCCGTTGCCGCCGAACTGTTCGTTCGCTCCTCCTTTGACGCTCTCGGAGCCGTTCTTCCTTCCTTTCCGGTGAGTTGCCCCACTCTTCAATTTAGGGCTCTCCGTACTTTCTCCTTTCGTGTTAGTGTACTCCAGTCGTTCCGGTGCCTTCCCCCCTCTTGACCCCGTCCTGACCGTAGGTTCACTGGCCATTAGGGATGGACGAAGTAAGGGCGGACCGCATTCAGTCGGAGCTGGTCCCTGAAGACCTAGATAGGTTCGTGGCCCGGTACCACCTTCCCGAAGCCTGCAACCTTACGCTCCCGGGGCCTGAGGAGAGGATGTCCCATCCTCCTCCAGGGAAGGTCGCCATCAATGAGGACATCCTTCGGGCTGGGTTCCGCTTTTCCCCCTCGGACTTAGTCGTGCAGGTGCTTCGGGGTTTAAGAGTGGCGCCGACGCAACTGGTGCCGAACTCATGGCGCACCCTGACGGCCTTCCAGGTTCTCTGCCGCATGCATGAGGTTCCCGCCACCCTGAATGTCTTTTGGAAATGCTACGGCCTGAACGGCCACCCCCGGGACAGAGGGTGGTGGTGCTTCGCGGCGCGGCGAGGGTGCGGCCTCGTCAAGGATGCTCCTTCCTCCATTCACGGCTGGAAGGAGCGTTTCTTTTTCATTGACGTAGATCCCTCTTGGGGAATCGGGACAACCTGGGAGACGCCGATGAAGTCCCCGATCGGCTTATCGAGGTTGTCGAGGGAGGAGTCCGATGGCGTTGCCGTCTTGAGGGGGCTGGTTGCCGAGGGCCGGCTTCCCCCGGTGGCCCGCCTTATTTTCGAGGATGCCTTGGTGAACGTCGGTCTGAGCTCGGTCCCCGCCGACCGTGAGCCCGCCACCACTTCTTTTTTAGCTCTTTTCTCCTCTTTCGTTTCTTCTTTCCATCAGTTTCTCAGTCTCCGACCATCTCGTCCTTTTTGCAGAAATCGACGACGTCATGCGGTCGGACAAGGCGATGGCTGTCAGTAGGGCGTCCCTACTGGAAGCGGTCCGGAGGAAGAAACGGACTCCTCCGAGCGGGGTCCCACCGGCGAAGAAGTCCCGCCAGCAGGCGACTCCGTACGCCGACAGACGGGTCCGGACCCGCCAATCAGGGGGACGCCGCGGGCTCGGACCGACAATTGACGCCGTATCAGCCCTCCGGTGATGAGACTACCGCTTTTCCGGAGGCGTCACCCGGGCGCGCCCGAGACGGCCGGGTCGGACGCGATCGGTCCCCAGCCCGGCCTTCGACTCGGTCGGCTTCGGATGATACGAGAAGGAGCGCGCCGAGGCCCCGGCCGAGCGGGACCCTGTCGATTTCTGGAGCGGCCCCCGCCCCGAGCACGGTCAGCATGACTCTCCCCCAAGCAATGGGTAAGGGTAAGGCCGCAGAACCACCGTCCGGCTCCGGGGCGAAGTCGGGGTCAGCCTTCACTTTCGCCGGCGCCCGAAACCTCATCGAGACGGTGCTGCTGGAGAGTGACCGTAGGCGGGTCCGGCAGATGGAGATCCCTGACGTCGGAGCTGCCAGCTGCGTCTGTCTCATGTCGGTGAGTGTTCTTCTGGCCGCTTTCGTCATTTATAGGCTCTATAGATCCCCGCCTGACGCCCTCATTTTTCCTATCTCTTAGCTCGCCCAGTACATGATCCGTCTGGAGGAGAGCCACGAGGAACAGGCGAGGCTTCTGGCGAGGGCCGAGAGCCGACTGAAAGCTGTAGAGGAGGGGGGCCAGGCTGCGGCGGGGAGGACGACCAGGGACCTCGAGACGAGGCTCCAGGTGGCCGAAGAGCGGGTACTCGGCTTCGCCGCCCTCGAGAGGCAACTGTTGGAGACTCAGGAGCAACTCAAGGTTGCCTCGGGTCTCGAAGGCGAGATCAGGAAGGCGGAGGAGCGGGCCGAAGAGCAGTCCCGGAAGGCTGCCGACTTCCGGGAGAGGTGGGAGAAGGCCCAGCAGTCAGCCGACAACGCCCGCAACCAAGCCCGATCTCTTGAAGCCAAGCTGGCCGAATTGGAATCGGCCTTGGAGGAGTCCCGCGCGAGCAACCAGGAGCTTCATTCGCGCCTGGAGGAGGCTGAGGCTGCTCGCGTTGCTGCCGAGGCGAAGCACATGGAGGCTCGGGCCGATCTGCTGAGGGTCTCCTCCGAGGCGGACGACCGGATTGTGGCGAAGGTCATGGAGGCGAAAGCTCAGATTACGGAGCGAGCGGAGGCGGCGCTGGCCGAGAAGAACGCAGAAATCGGGCGTCAGGCGGTACAGGCCTATCGTCAGTCTGCCGAGTTCATCCGTGACATGTCGGACGCGGGGTCCGACTCCTTTGTCTTAGGCTTCGATGAAGGCCTGGCGAGGGTGTCCGCTAGATACCCCGAAATTGACCTGAGTGGGGTCTCCCTCCTCGACTCCCCTTCGATGCCATTGCCTGCTGATTCTCCAACTGTCTTCCTACCCCTTGCGGGTGTGCTCGCCGTTCCCGACCCAGGGGTTCCTCCAAGCTGACCCTCTGTACTTTTCTTTGTTCTTTTCTTTGTATGTTGGCGTTTTGCCATGTTGTATGGGTCTCGGCCCTGGTGCAACGTGTTAGATGTATGCCCTAGAAGCCAATTTGGCTGACACATTGTTGATTCTAGGGACATAATTTTGTACTTGACTATTTATTATTGAATAAATAAAAGGCATCTTTTCATTCATATTGTTTATGTGTCTATGAATCGTCCAAGAAATTAATAAGATGATGATACATATTCTCAAGAGTTGAGAATTTGAGCCATGTATCATTGGTGATTAATTTCTAAATGCTCCTGATCAATGGATCATCACGAGGACGGTGATCGATCCGATCAGTGCACAGATCACTTTCCTTCTGGATGGACGAGACTTGAGTCCACAGTGTAGGGACACTGAAGTGATAGTGCAGGTGCTTGTTAGAGAACAAGGGTACTGAGCGTGACCAAGACAAGAAGTCACTTGGATGTCTATCCACTCGTCAGTGACTTGCTTGATGTTGCAGTAGTGTGACTGGTCCTTTGACCTGCGGTGCTTCGGCTACTCACAGTGAGGTTATTGTAGTTTGACTGCACACATACATGGTCTCTAGCCATATGGGTCCATGCAGTGTAGATTGGCTGCAGTAGGTTCACTGTAGGAGTAGGGTATGCACCTATAAGGAATCTATCGACCTTGATAGAAGAGGAGTGATCCTATGTGATTTGTTAGACTGAGTTCTAAGACCTTGGCCAGGGCAGTAATATAAAGTGGAAAAAGAGTTTTCCACTATCGAACTCAAGTCGAATAAATCTTGACATATGACAGACGATGGGGTTTGACGAGTTGTCCATGACCTCCGTCCTGTAGGGATCCACGATAGTAGGACTGTATCACATGTTAACTGCACCTAGAGGTTCATCATTCCATTCTGCTGGGTAGCCACTACATGCTGCTAGGTGTCACTGGTGGATGGTGGGACTCACAGAGATTATCTCGATGATCGATAAACCCTAATGAGTTGAGTTGGAATCGTTCCAACCCATTGAAAGGAGTTTTCAATGATATTGAGATAGAGATCACAATATATCTCACTACCAGTCAGAATAGAACCTATGGGGTCACACACACTAGAAGTATTGACCGATCCGATGGTTGAAATCGTGATTAGGAATCACAAGTAATCAATTTGATTGATAAGAAGTTGAAGAAGGAAAGGGAATTAATTAATTGGACTTGAAACAAGAATCCTACTTTGGGTAGGATTCCTAGAGTCCTAATTGGATTAGGACTGGGAATCCTAGTTGGAGTAGGACTGGGATTCCTACTTGGAATAGGATTCCTACAATCCTAATGAGATTAGGAACTTTGAATTAAAATTGGATTCCTACTTGGAGTAGGATTCCTAGAAATCCTAATTGGATTAGGACTTCGAATTCAAATAAAGTCCTAATTGGATTAGGACTAAAATTAAACAAATCCTAATTGGATTAGGATTCCTTAAGTCTAAATTAATTATTAATCTAATGAATCAACATGACTCCTAATTGGATTAGGATTGAAGAGTTCAATTAAGTCATGATTCATTCAAGTCCTAATTGGATTAGGACTAGCGTAGATTGAACCCAAATTTGGCTAATCCTAATTAGATTAGGATTAAACCATGAGAGAGGCACCTAATCCTTTTTGGAAGAGAATTGGGTTAACCAAGTAAGAGGGGCATCAGCCCCTCTTCACTTAGTTGGTGCGACATGAAGAGAGAAAGGGGGCCGGCGCCCCCTCTTGGAAAGTAGTCAAGGGCTCCTAACTTGTAGGAGCCCTTCATCCTTATTAAAGGAGGACTAGGGCCGGCGCCCTAGATGGACCTTTCTCCTCTTCATCACGTGGCCACCCCCTCTCCATCTCTCCTTGGTTCAGCCGCCATCAGCAAAGGGAAAAGAAGAGGAGGCGTCTCCCTCCTCTTGGTCTTCTTCCTTGGCTCCAACGCATGGAAAAAGAAGAAGGCTGCAGGGGCTTTTGATCTTCTTCCCATCTTCATCCTTCTTCTTCCTCCTCTCAAGCACAATCAAGGGTTGATTGAAAGAGAGGAGATCAGCCATCAAAAGCTATCTCTGCAAGGGAGCTAGCACCCCGGTGAGATAGAGAGCTTGGATCGGATCTTGCTTCGTGTGGATACCCGTAGAGGCCGGACGTTTGAACAGCTTCAAGCGAACCCTCTTCCAAAACCACGAATTCAGATTTGCGGTGATCATCTACCCGCGCAAGGTGAAGATTTGATCTTCCTAATAGTTTTAAAAGTTTTAATTCTTACCTAATTACGAAAGGTCTAGAAACAACGTTCATGCGATGAATGTCGAACCCGTGCATGCCGATTCCGCTGCCATCTGATTTTTGTTTTGAAATATCAGCGGCATGGGCGGGTTCCCAACAGTGGTATCAGAGCCTAGGCTTCGTAGATTAAGGTAAGAATTAAATATCTAAAGGCATATTAGATCTGAAAATTGAATGATCATGCATGCTGAAAAATTCTGCATGCAGATTTTTCAGGGGTGCTGTTTTTGCATGCTGATTTTTATGTGATAAAAAGATGATTCTAAATGCATTGTTAATGGGATTACAAAGTTTAGAATCATGATTAGCATGATCAGCGACCTATGTCATGATACAATCAGTTAGTTTTCAGATCTGAAAATTATAATTATTGCATACGGTGATGATCATAGGATTCAACCCCTTTTGGTATCAAATGTAATGACCTGCGATGTGATTTGCGATGTCATGTAATTTTTCAGATGCTTGCATGCATCTTATTTGATGTTTTGAGAGGCCTGCGTGCCTCCTAAAAGGAGATGTAATTTATTTTTATTTTTATTTTACATCTGGTTGTATTTCTGTGATATGATGTACATCAACGATCAAGTTGAAGCAAAGGCATGAGATGAAAGGTGATCTAAGCGGTTGATGGCGATGGGATCAAGAGTTGATCAAGGATCGAATCAAGGTGGCTTAGAACCAATTCAAGAGTTGAAGACCACTTGATCGATTGATGTGCATGTGCTTGTAATACGACCTAATTAGAATCCATGATCATCACCTATTTAAAGTTTAACTTTATTTGATGCTGCGATTATAACTGCCTGTGATGTACCGTTTGCATGAGATGTGAATGCGAGTCGGGTAGATAGGTTTACATGTGATGTAGCAAACCCAATTGAGACCTAAATCAAAACCTCCTCAATCAAGTCGAGAGTGAACCGACATGAGCAAGTCATATTAGATTAATTGATCTAATTGTTGTCTAGGAAAGCATGAAAGGTGGTTACTTAATTAGGACCTTACTCTCTGAGTAAGGGGAGCCTCCCACCTGCTTACCTGGCCAATTGTTCGATTACCTCTTATGAAGGGCTCAAGTTGCAAACACTAAGACCTGATTAACCAATATTAAGTCAATAGGTCTTCCACTGTAGTAGAGCTGCTAAGGCCTTTCTGATGTTGATTTGTCTCGGCTGGACACAGTGGTCAAGTTGCATCGGGGGGCTGGACCTCTCTATAGACATGAGATGTTGTAGGGTAAAGGTGGGGTTGGGCACCAATAACTGTTAGGTGAGGACCCAATGACGACTTTATTCCTACGGTTATACGGTGGGTCTGACTTAACTAAGAAATGGGACCAATAACTGTTAGGTGAGGTCTTCATGGCTTAGAGACCAAGTTACACTGCAACATGCTTGAGAAGCATTGTACAAGAGTTGTACACTCATCCATCTATGTGTCACCAATAACTGTTAGGTGAGGTGGCATGTAAATTGGTGGGACCGCAGTACCCACTAGAAACCCTAGTCGTGTAGGATTTCCGTTTTCCTACCAGGGGAGTGTGAGGGATTCGAAAAAATAGTGGGAGTTACATTTGTTCTAAAAGACCTTAGAACAGATTAGGATCAAGTACAAAAGTCTAACTAGAATCTTTACTCTCTGCAGATACAATGTCGGCTTCAAACCCTCTGACCCGTATTCTTGAGACCAACCGACTGACCGGAACCAATTACAAAGACTGGCTTAGAAATCTCAAAATAGTTTTGGACTGTGAGAAGATAGGCTACATACTCGATTCAGATATCTCCACACTACCAGCACGTCCTACTGATGTTCAGCGTGAGTTGCATAAAAAGTGGTTGGATGATGACATTAGAGTAAAATGCTATATGATGGCATCCATGTCTAATGAACTCCAATGCCAGCATGAAAATATAAAGACTGCTAGGGACATACTGGCACACCTGCAAGAGTTGTATGGTGAGCAGAGTCGCACAGCTCGTTTTGAAGTGTCCAAGAGGCTCTTCAAAGCGAAGATGCGCGAGGGGCAGTCTGTCCATGATCACGGTCTGACCATGATCAAGGACCTAGAGGAGCTTGAGAAGCTCGGTATGGACATGCACAAGGAATTACAAGTGGATTTGATCCTATAGTCACTTCCTGATTCATTTGGTCAGTTTATAGTAAACTACCACATGAATAAGATTGAATGCACTAAGACTGAACTAATCAACATGTTGGTAACTGCTGAGGGAGCCTTGAAAGGTTCAAGGGGCAATGTCCTTGCTGCTGAGTTGACTTCTGGTTCCAAGAGAAAGTCTACTTGGAAGAAAAAGAAGCCTGCAAAGAAGCAGAAGAAAGACAAGAAGCCAAAGAAGGAAGTTCAAAAGAAAAAGGCTAACGACAAAGGAAAATGTTTCCACTGCAATGTCGAAGGCCACTGGAAGAGAAACTGTCCTTCATACCTCGAGAGCCTGAAGAACAAGTAAGGTGACACACCTTCAGAAGGTATAGACTTGCTCATAATTGAAACTAATCTAACGGTTTCTTCTACTTCTAGTTGGGTTATAGATTCTGGTTCTAGTGCTCATTTGTGCACTACCATGCAGGGTCTAAAGGAAAGTAGAAGGCTGGCGGAAGGTGCGGTAACCCTTAGGGTTGGCAACGGGGCAAAAGTTGCTGCTGTGGCTGTGGGCACCTACCATCTGCGACTACCGTCTGGATTTAGTTTAATACTTAGAGACTGCTATTATGTACCTGTTGCTAGCAGAAATTTGATTTCTGTTTCATGTCTAGCACAGGAAGGTCATGTTTTTACATTTGACAAAGACTGCTGTTCTATTTATTTGAGAAATAAAATAGTCGCACGTGGTTTCATGATTGACAGTCTCTATCATTTACATATGGATGTATCTGTGAATGTTACCGAGCAAGATGTGAGTGCCAAAGGATCCAAAAGATCCAGAGATGAGATAAACCAAAGATATTTGTGGCACCTCAGACTTGGCCATATTGGAGAGGATAGGATGAACAAAATGGATAAAGATGGGCTTCTCGGCTCATTGACTTCCGAGTCATATCCAGTTTGCGAGTCCTGTCTTCAAGGAAAAATGGCTAGACTGCCCTTTGTAGGACATGGGGAGAGGACCACTGAAATACTTACCCTAATACATACAGATGTATGTGGCCCATTCGATGTGCTAGCCAGGGGACGTTATTCTTACTTCATTACCTTTACCGATGATTATTCACGGTATGGGTATGTGTATCTTATGAGACACAAGTCCGAATCTTTTGAAAAGTTCAAAGAGTTCAAGAATGAAGTAGAAAAACAAACTGGAAAACCTCTTAAGGCTCTTCGATCAGATCGAGGAGGAGAATACCTTAGTGGAAAATTCCGGAACTATCTCAAAGAAAACGGCATAGTCTCACAATGGACACCTCCGGGTACACCTCAACTCAACGGGGTGTCAGAGAGGAGGAATCGGACCCTGTTGGACATGGTCAGGTCCATGATGAGCTTCACTGATTTACCTATGTTCCTTTGGGGAGATGCCTTACTCACAGCGATTTATTTATTGAATAGAGTTCCCTCTAAATCCGTTCCTACCACACCGTATGAGATATGGCATGGTAAGAAACCAAGTCTGGATCATCTCAAGATTTGGGGATGTCCGGCCCATGTCAAGAGACTACAGGCGGACAAATTAGAGGCTAGGACCATAAGTGCTCGTTTTATAGGATATCCTAAAGAGTCATTAGGATACAATTTTTACGTCTCAGAGGATCACAATGTGTTTGTGAGCTGTCATGCCATCTTCTTGGAAAATCAGTTTATCCTTGATAGAGGCAGTGGGAGGAAAATTGAGCTTGAAGAGAAAGTCTCTGAAAAGCAACGAGTCATGGATCCTATTGAACCCATTCATAAAGAGCCAGTACACGATGTCCCTCAACCACCTCGTAGATCTAGTAGGGTCTTCCATCCTCCCGATAGATACTTAGGTATACTAGAAGAGGATACCGAGAAAATGTTCCTAGTGGGAGATAGGGATCACATACAGGATCCCAAAACCTACAACGAGGCGATATCTGATGTCGATTCCGAGAAATGGCTGGAAGCTATGAAGTCAGAGTTAGACTCCATGCGTTCCAACCAAGTCTGGACCTTAGTAGATCCACCAGAAGGTATTGTACCTATTGGATGTAAATGGATCTACAAAAGGAAGATAGGTTCGGATGGAGAGGTAAAGACCTATAAGGCAAGGCTTGTGGCGAAAGGGTATAGTCAGCGCGAAGGCATTGACTATCAGGAGACCTTTTCACCTGTTGCCATGCTAAAATTCATCCGAACATTGCTTGCCATTGCAGCATTTCATGATTATGAAATTTGGCAGATGGATGTGAAAACTGTTTTCCTGAATGGATATCTTGATGAAGATATCTATATGGAACAGCCTTTGGGTTTCACTTCCAGTGATGGAGATCACAGGGTCAGCAAGCTGCAAAGGTCCATCTATGGACTAAAGCAAGCATCTCGGAGTTGGAACACTCGTTTCGATGACGCAATCAAAATGTTTGATTTCATCAAAAACAAAGAGGAACCGTGTGTTTACAAAAAGGTTAGTGGGAGTGCTGTCGTTTTTCTCGTACTGTACGTAGATGACATTCTCCTGATTGGGAATGATATTCCCATGCTAACCTCGGTCAAGGTCTGGTTGTCAAAAGAATTCTCCATGAAAGACCTTGGGGAAGCATCCTATATTTTGGGAATAAAGGTCTATAGAGATAGATCTAAAAGGATGCTTGGCCTGTCACAGAAAATATACATAGAGGAGGTGCTGAAGAGGTTCAGCATGGAAAACTCCAAGAGGGGTCTCTTACCCCTAAGGCATGGAATTCATCTCTCCAAGAAGATGTGCCCCAACACATCTGAAGAGATTCAACGCATGAGCAAGATACCCTATGCATCGGCAATAGGAAGCCTCATGTATGCCATGCTGTGTACACGACCTGATATAGCTCTTGCTGTGAGTGTCACAAGCAGATATCAGTCAAATCCAGGTGAAGAACACTGGACAGCTGTGAAGAATATTCTTAAGTACTTGAGAAGAACTAAAGATTTATTCTTGGTCTTTGGAGGATCATCAGAGTTAAAGGTAGAAGGGTACACAGATTCAGACTTCATGACTGATGTCGATGATAAGAAGTCAACATCTGGATATGTGTTCTTATGCAATGGTGGTACGGTGAATTGGAAGAGTTCTAAACAACCAATCATTGCTGATTCTACTATGGAAGCTGAATACATCGCCGCCTCTGAAGCTGCTAAGGAAGGCTTTTGGTTCAAGAAATTTATTGCAGAGTTGAACGTGATGACATCTGTTGCTGGTGGTCCAAACCGAGAACGATTGGCACAGCGGTGTGAACGGGGTTCCGTTTGAGTTGCCTTGGTTGGTGTTGATTGCGCTCCACCTTCCACCGGAAAACCTGCAAGCAAGCCTCGCACCACCACTGGGTGGTGGGGGCCCTCCGACGATCAAGTCAAAGGAGATTGGAGGAGAAGGAGAGATAATAGTAGCAAGTAAGAGAATGCACTGAGAGTTCTTGCTTACCCCCCCTTCTCCCCCCAGCCGCATATATACCAGGCTGGGGGGTCCTTCTCGGGGGTTGGTCATCGTGTCGCACGATGGAGTTGCCACTGACATGGCCGTTACAGGGCGTCGTGGGGCAGCGCTGGGTACGGCCATGATAGGGCGTAGTGGAGCTCCGCTTTGTACGGCTGTTACAGGAGATCGTAGAGCAGCGCCGGATACGACCGTTGCAGGGAGTAGTGGAGCAGAGGGTCGCGGCGTGCTCCAGGGGAACAGCCTGTCGTTGTCGAGAGATTGCCGACTCGGGGTCGGATTGCTGGATCAAGGGGCAGCCGACTCGGGGTCGGGCTGCGAAGCCGAAGATATCCGACTCGGGGTCGGACTGCTGGATCAAGGGGCAGCCGACTCGGGGTCGGGCTGCGAGGCCGAAGATATCCGACTCGGGGTCGGGTTACTGGATCAAGGGGCAGCCGACTCGGGGTCGGGCTGCGAAGCCGAAGATATCCGACTCGGGGTCGGACTGCTGGATCAAGGGGCAGCCGACTCGGGGTCGGGCTGCGAGGCCGAAGATATCCGACTCGGGGTCGGGTTACTGGATCAAGGGGCAGCCGACTCGGGGTCGGGCTGCGAAGCCGAAGATATCCGACTCGGGGTCGGACTGCTGGATCAAGGGGCAGCCGACTCGGGGTCGGGCTGCGAGGCCGAAGATATCCGACTCGGGGTCGGGTTACTGGATCAAGGGGCAGCTGTAGTCTTCTAGGGCGCGCGTGCCGGTCACGTGGGGCATGGCGGCTGAGTTCCCCCGTAACAGTAGCCCCCCACTTCCGAGCCTGGAACCAGAAGGGGAACGGGTGAAGGAAGTGATGCTTCGAGATTGCCGCCATCCCTCGGAGAGGCGCGCGCGCTTCGAGCTCCCCGCCTTCTTTATGGCGTATGGCGGTTGTTGCTGACCTGGCAGTCTGAGGATTTCGGCGGACATCCTTCCTTAATGGCGTCGATTCGCCTTTGGGGCGCGAGCGACCCTTCGGCAACCAGGCGTCCTCTGGCGTCACCGAGGCGTCACCCACCTTTCCGCCTATTTAACCGGGGGTCCTCCTCCGTCCGCCTTTCTCTTTACAGACATCTTCGAGTTTCTCCTTTGCGCTGCCGTCATCGCCGTCGGACTGTTCGCTTGCTCCTCCTTTGACGCTCTCGGAGCCGTTCTTCCTTCTCTTCCGGTGAGTTGCCCCATTCTTTAATTTAGGGCTCTCCATACTCTCCTTTTGTATTAGTGCACTCCAGTCGTTCTGGTCCTTTCCCCCTTCTTGACCCTGTCCTGACCGTAGATTCACTGGCCATTAGGGATGGGCGAAGTGAGAGCAGACTGCATTAAGTCGGAGTTGGTCGCCGAAGACCTAGATAGGTTCGTGGCTCGATACCACCTTCCCGAGGCCTGCAATATTACACTCCCGGGGCCTGAGGAGAGGATGTCCCATCCTCCTCCAGGGAAGGTTGCCATCAATGAGGGCATTCTTCAGGCCGGGTTCCGCTTTCCCCCCTCAGACTTAGTCGTTCAGGTGCTTCGGGGTTTAAGAGTGGCGCCGACGCAACTGGTGCCGAACTCATGGCGCGCCCTGACGGCCTTTCAGGTTCTCTGCCGCATGCACGAGGTTCCCGCCACCCTGAATGTCTTTTGGGAATGCTACGGCCTGAGCGGCCACCCCCAGGATAAAGGGTGGTGGTGCTTTGCGGCGCGGCGAGGGTGCGGCCTCGTCAAGGAGGCTCCTACCTCCATTCACGGCTGGAAGAGGCGCTTCTTTTTCGTTGACGCAGATCCCTCTTGGAGAATCAGGGCAACCTGGGAGACGCCGATGAAGTCCCCGATTGGCCTATCGAGGTTGTCGAGGGAGGAATCCGATGGCGTCGCCGTCTTGAAGGAGTTGGTTGCCGAGGGCCGGCTCCCCCCGGTGGCTCGCCTTATTTCCGAGGATACCTTGGTGAACGTCGGTCTGAGCTCGGTCCCCACTGACCGTGAGCCCGCCACCATTTCTTTTTTAGCTCTTTTCTCCTCTTTCGTTTCGTTCTTTCCTTCAGTTTCTCAACCTCCGACCACCTCGTCCTTTTTGCAGAGATCGACGACGTCATGCGGTCGGACAAGGCAACGGCTGTTGGTAGGACGTCCCTACTGGAAGCAGTCCGGAGGAAGAAACGAGCTCCTCCGAGCGGGGCCCCACCGGCGAAGAAGTCCCGCCGGCAGGCGACTCCGACGCCGACAGACGGGTCCGGACCCACCGATCAGGGGGACACCGCGGGCGCAGACCGGGAGTTGACGCTGTATCAGCCCTCCGATGCCGAGACTACCGTTTCTCCGGAGGCATCACCCGGGCGCGCCCGAGATGGACGGGTCGGACGTGATCGGTCCCCAGCCCAGCCTTCGACTCGGTCGGCTCTGGATGATACGAGGAGGGACGCGCCGAGGCCCCGGCCGAGCGGGACCCTGTCAATTCCAGGGGCGGTCCCCGCCCCGAGCATGGTCAGCATGACTCTTCCCCAAGCGATGGGTAAGGGTAAGGCTGCAGAACCACCGTCCGACTCCGGGGAGAAGTCGGGGTCGGCCTTCACTTTCGCCGGCGCCCGAAACCTCATCGAGACGGTACTGCTGGAGAAGGACCGCAGGCAGGTCCGGGAGATGAGGGTCCCTGACGTTGGGGCTGCCAGCTGCGTCTGTCTCATGTCGGTGAGTGTTCTTTCGGTCGCTTTCATTATTTATAGGCTCTGTTGATCCCCGCCTGACGCCCTCGTTTTTCCTATCTCTTAGCTCGCCCAGTACATGATCCGCCTGGAGGAGTGCTACGAGGAACAGGCGAGGCTTCTGGCGAGGGCCGAGAGCCAACTGAAGGCAGTAGAGGAGGGAGGTCAGGCTGCGGCGGGAGGACGACCAGGGACCTCGAGACAAGGCTCCAGGTGGCCGAAGAGCGGGCACTCGGCTTCGCCACCCTCGAGAAGCAACTGTTGGAGGCTCGGGAGCAACTCAAGGTTGCCTCGGGTCTCGAGGGCGAGATCAAGAAGGCGGAGGAGCGGGCCGAGAAGCAGTCCCGGAAGGCTGCCGACTACCGGGAGAGGTGGGAGAAGGCCCAGCGGTCAGCCGACAACGCCTGCAACCGGACCCGGTCTCTTGAAGCCAAGCTGGGCGAATTGGAGTCGGCCTTGGAGAAGTCCCGCGCGAGCGACCAGGAGCTTCATTCGCGCCTGGAGGAGGCTGAGGCTGCTCGCATCGCTGCCGAGGCGAAGCACAAGGAGGCCCAAGCTGATCTGCTGAGGGTCTCCTCCGAGGCGGATGACCGGATTGTGGCGAAGGTCTTGGAGGCAAAAGCTCAGATTATGGAGCGAGCAGAGGCGGCGCTGGCCGAGAAGAGTGCGGAGATCGGGCGTCAGGCGGTACAGGCTTATCGTCAGTCCGCCGAGTTCACCCGTGACATGTCGGGGGCGGTACAGGCCTATCGTCAGTCTGACGAGTTCGTCCGTGACATTTTGGACGCGGGGTCCGACTCCTTTGTCTTAGGCTTCGAGGAAGGCCTGGCAAGGGTGTCGGCTAAGTACCCCGAAATTGACCTGAGTGGGATCTCCCTTCTCGACTCCCCTCCGGCGCCATTGCCTGTTGATTCTCCAACCGTCTCCCTACCCCTTGCAGACGTGCCGGGCGTTCCCGACCCGGGGGTTCCTCCAAGCTGACCCTCTGTACTTTTCTTTGTGTATTGGCGTTTTGCCAAGTTGTATGGGTCTCGGCCCTGAAACAATGAAAGTTAATGCAAATAGAGTTTCTTCATTTCACTTTCGTCCTTCTTCTTTCTAACTCTTGGTAGCGTCTCGCTGACTCCCGACTCTTAAAATTCTTCTGGCGCTAGGCCAGGTATCTGAGGGTTAGGCCTCAGGAAATTCTTCTGGCACTAAGCCAGGCATCCGAGGGTTAGGCCTCAGGAAATTCTTCCAGCACTAAGCCAGGCATCCGAGGGTTAGGCCTCGAGAAATTCTTCCGGCGCTAAGCCAGGCATCCGAGGGTTAGACCTCAGAAAATTCTTCTGGCACTAAGCCAGGCATCCGAGGGTTAGGCCTCAGGAAATTCTTCCGGCACTAAGCCAGGCATCCGAGGGTTAGGCCTCAGGAAATTCTTCCGGCGCTAAGCCAGGCATCCGAGGGTTAGGCCTCAGAAAATTCTTCCGGCACTAAGCCAGGCATCCGAGGGTTAGGCCTCAGGAAATTCTTCCGGCGCTAGGCCAGGCATCCGAGGGTTAGGCCTCAGGAAATTCTTCCGGCGCTAAGCCAGGCATCCGAGGGTTAGGCCTCAGGAAATTCTTCCGGCGCTAGGCCAGGCATCCGAGGGTCAGGCCTCAGGAAATTCCGCTCGTTGGTCGGCCAAGGCTGGCGCGAGCCGAGGCGACCGGTCGGGGCTTCAGGCTAGTCTGCTCCCGGGATGATCATCGGGTTAGCCTGGCATCCGAGGGCCGAGCCTCGGGAGATTCCGCTCGTTGGTCGGCCAAGGCTGGCGCAAGCCGAGGCGACCGGTCGGGGCTTCAGGCTAGTCTGCTCCCGGGATGACCATCGGGTTAGCCTGGCATCCGAGGGCCGAGCCTCGGGAAATTCCGCTCGTTGGTCGGCCAAGGCTGGCGCAAGCTGAGGCGACCGGTCGGGGCTTCAGGCTAGTCTGCTCCCGGGATGATCATCGGGTTAGCCTGGCATCCGAGGGCCGAGCCTCGGGAAATTCCGCTCGTTGGTCGGCCAAGGCTGGCGCAAGCCGAGGCGACCGGTCGGGGCTTCAGGCTAGTCTGCTCCCGGGATGATCATCGGGTTAGCCTGGCATCTGAGGGTTGTCAGGCCTCAGGAAATTCCGCTCGTTGGTCGGCCAAGGCTGGCGCAAGCCGAGGCGACCGGTCGGAGCTTCAGGCTAGTCTGCTCCCGGGATGACCATCGGGTTAGCCTGGCATCCGAGGGCCGAGCCTCGGGAAATTCTGCTCGTTGGTCGGCCAAGGCTGGCGCAAGCCGAGGCGACCGGTCGGGGCTTCAGGCTAGTCTGCTCCCGGGATGATCATCGGGTTAGCCTGGCATCCGAGGGCCGAGCCTCGGGAAATTCCGCTCGTTGGTCGGCCAAGGCTGGCGCAAGCCGAGGCGACCGGTCGGGGCTTCAGGCTAGTCTGCTCCCGGGATGATCATCGGGTTAGCCTAGCATCCGAGGGCCGAGCCTCGGGAAATTCCGCTCGTTGGTCGGCCAAGGCTGGCGCAAGCCGAGGCGACCGGTCGGGGCTTCAGGCTAGTCTGCTCCCGGGATGATCATCGGGTTAGCCTGGCATCCGAGGGCCGAGCCTCGGAAAATTTCGCTCGCTGGTCGTGCGCCTGTCGCTTGCCGCCCGACGGGATTTCTCCGTGGCCAGCTGCGATCGTGTTTCTCCTCCTCTCCAAGCGTCGCCTGGGGAACACCAGATGGGCATTAAATGCTAATTAAGGGGTTACCTGGGAAATCGGATCGCCAGTTGCTGCTTGCGAGGAGTGTCAGTTAAGCGGCCGCGATACGCGCGTTCTTCGAGGCGGATGCGGCCTGGGGCGCGAGCGGAGATATGTGGACCTAGGGGTACAGGCCACCCGGAGTGTCTGTTGGGAACCCGCCCATGCCGCTGATATTTCAAAAATTTTCAGATGGCAGCAGAATCGGCATGCACGGGTTCGACGTTCATCGCATGAACGTTGTTTCGAGACCTTTCATAATTAGGTAGGAATTAAAACTTTTAAAACTATTAGGAAGATCAAATCTTCACCTTGCGCGGGTAGATGATCACCGCAAATCTGAATTCGTGGTTTTGGAAGAGGGTTCGCTTGAAGCCGTTCAAACGTCCGGCCTCTACGGGTATCCACACGAAGCAGGATCCGATCCAAGCTCTCTATCTCACCGGGGTGCTAGCTCCCTTGCAGAGATAGCTTTGATGGCTGATGTCCTCTCTTTCAATCAACTCTTGATTGCACTTGAGAGGAGGAAGAAGAAGGATGAAGAAGAGGAAGAAGATCAAATCCCTTCGCAGCCTTCTTCTCTTCACATGCGCTGAAGCCAAGGAAGAAGACCAAGAGGAGGGAGACGCCTCCTCTTCTTTTCCCTTTGCTGATGGCGGCTGAACCAAGGAGAGATGGAGAGGGGGTGGCCACATGATGAAGAGGAGAAAGGTTCATCTAGGGCGCCGGCCCTAGTCCTCCTTTAATAAGGATGAAGGGCTCCTACAAGTTAGGAGCCCTTGACTACTTTCCAAGAGGGGGCGCCGGCCCCCTTCTCTCTTCATGTCGCACCAACTAAGTGAAGAGGGGCTGATGCCCCTCTTACTTGGTTAACCCAATCCTCTTCCAAAGAGGATTAGGTGCCTCTCTCATGGTTTAATCCTAATCTAATTAGGATTAGCCAAATTTGGGTTCAATCTACGCTAGTCCTAATCCAATTAGGACTTGAATGAATCATGACTTAATTGAACTCTTCAATCCTAATCCAATTAGGAGTCATGTTGATTCATTAGATTAATAATTAATTTAGACTTAAGGAATCCTAATCCAATTAGGATTTGTTTAATTTTAGTCCTAATCCAATTAGGACTTTATTTGAATTCGAAGTCCTAATCCAATTAGGATTTCTAGGAATCCTACTCCAAGTAGGAATCCAATTTTAATTCAAAGTTCCTAATCTCATTAGGATTGTAGGAAACCTATTCCAAGTAGGAATCCCAGTCCTACTCCAACTAGGATTCCCAGTCCTAATCTAATTAGGACTCTAGAAATCCTACCCGAAGTAGGATTTGTGTTTAAGTCCAATTAATTAATTTTCTTTGTTCCTCCTTCAACTTCTTATCAATCAAATTGATTTCTTGTGATTCCTAATCACAATTTCAACCATCGGATCGGTCAATACTTCTAGTGTGTGTGACCCCATAGGTTCTATTCTGACTGGTAGTGAGATATATTGTGATCTCTATCACTATATCATTGAAAACTCCTTTCAATGGGTTGGAACGATTCCAACTCTACTCATTACGATTTATCGATCATCAAGATAATCCCTATGAGTCCCACCATCCACCAGTGACACCTAGCAACATGTAGTGGCTACCCAGCAGAATGGAATGATGAACCTCTAGGTGCAGTTAACATGTGATACAGTCCTACTATCGTGGATCCCTACAGGACGGAGGTCATGGACAACTCGTCAAACCCCATCGTCTGTCATATGTCAAGATTTATTCGACTCGAGTTCGATAATGGAAAACTCCTTTTCCACTTACTGCCCTGGCCAAGGTCTTAGAACTCAGTCTAACAAATCACATAGGATCACTCCTCTTCTATCAAGGTCGATAGATTCCTTATAGGTGCATACCCTACTCCTACAGTGAACCTACTGCAGCCAATCTACACTGCATGGACCCATATGGCTAGAGACCATGTATGTGTGCAGTCAAACTACAATAACCTCACTGTGAGTAGCCGAAGCACCGCAGGTCAAAGGACCAGTCACACTACTGCAACATCAAGCAAGTCACTGACGAGTGGATAGACATCCAAGTGACTTCTTGTCTTGGTCACGCTCAGTACCCTTGTTCTCTAACAAGCACCTGCACTATCACTTCAGTGTCCCTACACTGTGGACTCAAGTCTCGTCCATCCAGAAGGAAAGTGATCTGTGCACTGATCGGGTCAATCACCATCCTCGTGATGATCCATTGATCAGGAGCATTTAGAAATTAATCACCAATGATACATGGCTCAAATTCTCAACTCTTGAGAATATGTATCATCATCTTATTAATTTCTTGGACGATTCATAGACACATAAACAATATGAATGAAAAGATGTCTTTTATTTATTTAATAATAAATAGTCAAGTACAAAATTATGTCCCTAGAATCAACAATGTGTCAGCCAAATTGGCTTCTAGGGCATACATCTAACAGTGTCCTGCACAAAGAATGCGATTAAGGAGAATGACGCTTAGGAAATCGCGGAAAGATACGCCTCGAGAGGCGGATCGGCTCCGGATTCAATGCGCCCGCATTTATTGGAGCCACCCGCATCGGAACGACCGGGGGGCCGCAGTTTGGCTATAAATATAGGTGCAGGTGCGATGGAGCCTGCCAAGCCGGAGCTGTTCAGGTTGCCATGGATCGTGGGCCTCCTCTCCGGCGCATGGTTGAGAGACCCCTACCGAAGGAACGGAAGGCGCGCCCTTCGCGACTTCCGCCAACTAGCCGTTTCATCTGGGATCAACAAGGAGGTTCTCCCCGGCAGAACTCCGCTCTAGGCGTTTCATCCGGGATCACGTCTCCCCTCCTTGAAGTTCGGCCTCCCGATTGAGCTCCGCACCAGGCGCCTGATCCGGGACCGCGCCTCCATATGCTCTTCTCCCTTGTATTCCTTCTCTCCCCTAACACTGGGGAGGACCGGAATATCCCTTGGAGGTGGCGTTCCCCTGGAGGCAGCGGGAGCTTCGTCTGCGGCGGCTCCTCGTCTTTTTTGTGGGGCGTGGATGGCGCCTCCGGTTGGAGGCAGTGTGGACTTCTCCTTCGTCCACTTCTTCTTCATCCGCGCCGGCTCTTCGTCTTTTTCGTGAGACGCCGATGGCGCCTCCGGTTGGAAGCACCCACTTCCGGCGGGATTGCAGCCGCTTCAGATGGAGGTTTCGGGATCCCAGATCTTCAGCTCCTCGGAGTCTCCACCTCTTCTTTACTTTCTTTACACCCTAATTCCCCTCTGGAAATTCCTTGCAATCACACGAGCACGCCGTTGTAACCAGAAATTATTGAAATGAAAAGTGTTATACATTTTTGAACTGTCTTTCTGGCATTGTCGTCCTACTGGTAATACATCCGCAGGTTAGCGGAATTCCAGCTCCTTGGAATTTCTCGACCATCTAGGGCCTCCAACTGGTAGGAGCCAGGTCGGTTTACCCAGCGAACCCTATACGGGCCTTCCCAATTTGGCGCTAGCTTCCCACCTTCCACAGGTTGAGATGCTTTAGCTCGCCTTAGCACCAGATCTCCGATTCTGAAAAGCTTCGGTCGGACCTTGGAGTTGTAATATCGGGCCACCCTCCGCTGATACATCGCCATCCGAACCTGCGCCATTTCCCTCGCTTCTTCCAAGAGATCCAGGTTCCCTCGAAGTTGCTCCGAATTGGCCTCGGGTCGGTGCGCGGCCACCCGAGGTGAGGGGAGTCCGAGCTCCACGGGGACAACGGCTTCCGTGCCATAGGTTAGGCTGAAAGGCGTCTCCCCGGTAGGGGTCCGATGCGTGGTCCGATACGCCCAAAGGACATTCTCGAGTTCTTCGACCCAAGCTTGCCCCGTCCGACCGATTCGCGCTTTGATTCCTTGGAGGATTGTCCGATTTGTGACCTCGGCCTCGCCGTTGGTTTGGGGATGCGACACAGATGTGAACCGATGCTCGATCCCGAACTCCTCGCAGAAGTCACGGAAATGCTTGTTGTCGAACTGTCGGCCATTATCCGAGATGAGGACCCGAGGTACCCCAAATCGGACAATGATGTTCTTCTTCACGAACTTCCGGACTTGTGCCTCCGTGATAGTGGCCAGCGGCTCTGCCTCCACCCACTTGGTGAAGTAGTCGATTGCAACAATCAAAAATTTCCGCTGAGCTGAAGCGACGGAGAATGGTCCGAGGATATCCATTCCCCACTGGGCGAAGGGCCAGGGTGCAGTGATTGGTGCCAAGGGGACAGAAGGGACTCTCTGGACGTTGGCGTGGCGCTGGCAGGCGTCGCATTTTCGTACATGATCCTTTGAGTCCCCCAACAAGGTAGGCCAATAATAGCCTTGCCTCATGATCTTGTGCGCCAAGGACCTAGCCCCCAAGTGTGATCCGCAAACGCCTTCGTGGACTTCGCCGAGGACGTAGGCCGCTTCCGAGGGGCGGAGGCACTTTAAGAGGGGGACGGTGAACGAGGTCCGATACAGCCTCCCTTCATAGAGTACGTAGTGGGCGGACTTCATAACAAGTCGCCGAGCTTGATCTTCGTCTTCAGGGAGGATCCCTTCGGCGAGGTAGGCGACAAGTGGGTCCATCCAAGACGGCTCCGGATCAATCGCCATCATCGCTCCAGCCTCGCCGATGCTCGGGGCATCCAGGGTCTCCAGGTAGATCGCCCTCGACAAGTTGCGCGCGTCTGCGCTCACTAAGCGGGACAACCTGTCGGCCCTGGCATTTTCACTTCTTGGGACCTGCTGGATGTCGACACTGCCGAGGTCGGAAATGAGTGCTTGCACCTTCCGGACGTAATTCTGCATGGTCGGGTTCCGGGCTTCGAACTCCCCACGGACCTGCCCGACCACCAGCTGGGAGTCGGTGAAGATCTTCAGGCGCCGGATGCCGAGCTCCTTGGTGAGTTTGAGTCCCGTGACTAGGGCCTCGTACTCCGCCTCGTTGTTGGTCACTGGAAATCCGAACCTCAAGGCATACTCGGCTATCACTCCATCAGGGCTGGTGAGGACCAGCCCGGCCCCTCCACCTTCGGGGTTCGACGACCCATCGATGTGAAGCGTCCAAATCGGGAGGTCGAGGCTGGGTGTTTCCGGCGACCTAGGTTCCGCCTCCTGCACCGTGCACTCAGCGAGGAAATCCGCGAGCGCCTGGGCCTTGATGGCGGGTCGGGGCTGGTAGCGGATGTCGAACTCACCAAGTTCTACTGCCCACTTCACCAGCCGTCCCGCATTCTCAGGATTGCTGAGGATCTGCCGCAGCGGTTGATCGGTCAAGAGGGTGACAGAATGGGCCTGGAAATAGGGGCGAAGCCTCCTGGTCGCGGTCAGCAGCGCGAAGGCGATCTTTTCAGCCTTCGTATACCGCGTCTCGGCATCCCGTAAGACCCGGCTGATGTAGTACACAGGCTTCTGGAGCTTTGCCTCTTCCCGAACCAGTACCGCACTGACTGCGGTTGGGGAGACCGCCAGATAGAGGTAGAGCATCTCCCCTTCTTGCGGCTTGGACAGCAGGGGAGGAGACGCCAAGTATTCCTTGAGCTGGTCGAATGCTGCTTGACATTCGGCCGTCCAGAGGAAGTCTTTCGGGCGTTTCAACACCTTGAAGAAAGGTTGGCAGCGTTCGGCCGATTTTGCCACAAATCGTCCGAGCGCGGCGACCCTCCCAGCGAGCTCCTGAACCTCCTTCACTTTGGTCGGAGGGGACATATCTTGGATGGCCTTGATTTTGTCCGGGTTGGCTTCGATCCCCCGCTGGTTGACAATGAAACCGAGGAACCTCCCGGCCGAAGCGCCAAAGGCGCACTTCGCTGGGTTCAGCTTCATGCGAAACTTCCGCAGGGTGGCGAAAGTCTCCTCCAGATCCGCGATGTGCTGGTCTGCATGGCGGCTCTTCACCAGCATATCGTCCACGTACACCTCCATGTTCCGGCCGATTTGCTCTTTGAAGATTTTGTTGACGAGGCGCTGGTAAGTGGCGCCAGCATTCTTCAGACCGAATGGCATTACCTTGTAACAGTACAGCCCCCGGTCTGTTATAAAGGCAGTTTTCTCCTCGTCCTGTGGAGCCATCATTATCTGGTTGTAGCCGGAGAAGGCGTCCATGAAAGACAGCAGCTGATATCCGGAAGTCGCGTCGACCAGTTGGTCTATCCGCGGAAGCGGAAAGCTATCCTTGGGGCATGCCTTGTTCAGGTCGGTGTAGTCGACGCACATCCTCCACTTTCCGCTCGCCTTCCGGACAAGTACGACATTTGCCAGCCATTTGGGGTAGCTGACCTCCCTTATGAATCCTGCCTCCAAGAGCTTGTCTACCTCCTGGTCGACCACTCGGATCCGATCCGGGGCACAGTGTCTCTTCTTCTGTTTTACCGGTCGGTGGGTCGGGTCGACGTTGAGGGCGTGAGAAATGACCTCCGGGTCGATTCCAGGTACATCGGCCGCCGACCAGGCAAATACATCGGCGTTGGCTCGGAGGAATTCCACCAACCGAGCCCGAGCTCCCGGGTCGAGATTGGTGCCGACCCGGACCGTCCGGTCCGGGCGACCTTCCTCGAGGGGAACTTCGATCACACCTTCGGCCGGCTCCCCGTGCCGCAAGGCCACCTCGTCTCTGGCGTCGAGGGACTCGACGCTTAAGGCTTCTACGGGCTTCTTCCCTTTGAGAGTTGCTAGGAAACATTGCCTTGCGGTCGGTTGGTCACCTCGGACCTCTCCAATCCCGGCCGCCGTGGGGAACCGCATGAGCAAGTGGTACGTAGAGACCACCGCGCGAAGGGCGTTCAGTCCGGGTCGTCCGAGGATAGCGTTGTAGGCCGAGGGAACACGGACGACCAAGAACCCGAGCCGCACCGTGGCTTCTGCGGGTGCAACGCCCGCAGTCACAGGCAGCTCAACGACACCTTCGGCCGAGATAGCGTCACCAGTGAATCCTATGAGGGGGGTGGATGTTTTGTGCAACAATTGTCTGGACAAGCTCATCTTTTGGAAGGCCTCGTAAAACAAAATATCAGCTGAGCTTCCACTATCCACAAGAACACGCCTTACATCATAGTTTGCCATAGTGAGGGAGATCACCATGGCGTCATCGTGGGGGGTCTGAACCCCCTTTACATCTTCATCACAAAAAGTGATTACATTACCGACCCTCTGCCTCTTTGCGACGGCTGCCCCTGACGCTTCAGTCGAGCCCCCTGCGTTCCTCTCGGGCCGGGGGCAGCCCCCAGTGATAGTGTGGATCACGCCCGCGATGGGTCGATTCTGCTCCCGAGGCTCCTGAGGGGCCGGGTCGGCCGGACGCGGGTCTGCGGGGGGACGTCGGTCGTCCACATATCGACCGAGACGCCCTCGGCGGATGAGAGCCTCGATCTCGTCCCGAAGCTGGAAGCAGTCTTCGGTGTCGTGGCCGTGGTCCCGGTGGTACTCACAGTACGCCCGAGAGGGCCTCCTCCCAGAAATCTTCTTCATCTGTCTCGGGACCGGGAGGTCCTCCCGCCCCTTGATTTCCATGAGGATCTGGGCCCGGGGAGTCAGGAGAGGAGTGTACCGGTTGAAACGTCGGGGCGGAGAACGAGGGCGTAGGGCGCCGTGGTTCCTCGCCGGCGACAGGCTTCTGCGCCGACGTTGAGGCGTCGGGCTCCTCCTCTGGCGTGCCTCTTTTCGCCTTTTCTTCCCGAGCTTTGGAGGGATCTCGGCGGCCTCCTTGCTCCGGTGGGCGGCCGCCTCCTCGGCGTCCGCATACTGGTTCGCCCGGGACAACAGCTCCGGGAAGCTCCGCGGCAGGCGTTTGTCCAGGGAGAAGGTGAGTCTGCCCTTTCGGAAGCCACGCTTCAGGGCTGAAAGAGCCACCTCCTGGCTCAGGTTTCGGACTTCCAGCGTAGCCTTTGTTGCCCAGTAGATACAACCCAAGAGGGGGGGGTGAATTGGATCTTTTAAAACTTTTATGCTACTTCTAAAACTTTATGATTAACTATGCTAAGTTGTATAGATGCACAGTGAAAGTTAAACTTAGCAAGGGTTTGATGTATAGACTTCGACTTGATTAAATATGCTTGCAACTAAAGGATGTGCGGATAAGAATTAAGCAAGCAATTTATCTAAGTAAGTAAGTGTGTTAGTTAGACAATAACTAGAGGCATTGCAAACACAAAGGACATATAGTGGTTCGGTGCACCCCAGCACCTACATCCACTCCCCAAGACCTCTTGGGAATTTCACTATAATCCTACCGATTACAGCCGGTTGTTTTACAAGCTCACAACCCAACTTGTTGTTTTACGAGGTCACAACGAACTCGGTCGGTTTTCCCAGGCTCACCGACTAGAACCACTCCGATTGTTTTTCCGGGATCACAATCAAACCCTTACACGTTGGTTTTACCCTCGGCTCACCAACAAACCTAAACCCCGTTGGTTTTCCCTTTGGCTCACCAACAAACCTTAATCCCGTTGGTTTTCCCTTTGGCTCACCAACAAACCTTACACCGTTGGTTTTCCCTTTGGCTCACCAACAAACCTTTAACCCCTTGATTCAATCCCTTGATTGAATCAAGTTACAAGATATTAAAACAAAGAATAAAAACAAATCAAAGCTTCTTAAACAAGCAGATATGACAATATAAACAAATAGAGTAAAGAGAAGCCCTCAAACGAGTTTTGAAGATGGAGGAGCTCGGCTTCTTCTTTACTTGATCCTCCTCTGATTTGGCATGAAGTAGAGGATCCCCGAGGCAGCACACGGATGGAGAGGAAGCTTTCGGATTCACTTGGATGCTCTTCTTCTCTCTATTTCGTTTTGGATGGCCCTTTTGTGCTTGTGGGAGATTTTCTTTGTAATCTCTTTGAGATCTCTTTCCTAGATGATCTCTCCCACTTCCATGATTTCTCCCCTAGCTCTCTTCTTGTTTTTATAGCTTTAGATGGCGTGGAAACAAGAATATAGCCGTTAGAGACAAAAATAGAGCCGTTGGACACAGTCTGCACTTCCTGACAATATTACCGTTGGGATCGGAGTCGACTCGCGCGATCAGGAGTCGACTCGCCTGTTGCAGGAGTCGGCTCGTGCTTTACTGGAGACGACTCGGCCACTGTTCCAAATTTGAATTAAAGTGCATGCCTTGACTGGGAGTCGACTCGGCTTAACCTGGAGTCGACTCGCCAACTTCTGGAGCTGACCTGGCAATTTCGGAGTCGGCTCATCCACTGAAGTCCGTGGATCCAATTTTGAATTTTGTCCTCTCGAGTCGACTCGACTGTCCTGGGAGTCGACTCGAATCTCAGAGCCCAAACTCCCGATCCTCTGTCTTTTGGCTCGTCCAGTCTTGGAGTCGACTCGAACTTCCTTGGAGTCGACTCGGCTCTCAGTTTGCGAAACACAGCCTTCTGCCATCTTGGTGTAGCGCTGCCTTGGAGTCGACTCGAGCTGTCTGGGAGTCGACTCGAATCTCAGAGGCAGTAACTTGGTTTTCTGTCTGTTGATGGTCGCGGAGTCTCGGAGTCGACTCGTGCAATGCGGGAGTCGACTCGAATCTCAGAGTCCCAAAAATGCTCTCTGACTTTTTCCTTGTGTTCCGCTGAGAGTCGACTCTTGCTTTCTTTGGAGTCGACCTACCAACCATCGGAGTCGACTCGCGTTCCACTGGAGTCGACTCGAATCTCAGACCCGAAAACTGCTCTCTGACTTTTCTGCCTGTGACTCCTAGGAGTCGACTCATACTTCCCCGGAGTCGACTCGGTAAACATTGGAGTCGACTCGAATTCCTCAGGAGTCGACTCGAAGACTATTCTTTTGAATTTTTTTCTTTGATTTTACTCCTCCAATTTGAATCCTTTGAACTTTAAGCTTGGGCCAATAAATTGTAGCTTTCTTCCAACTTGAGAGCTTTGGAGGCCTTCTTGTGTTCTCCCAACTTGCTATGTTCCTTGCAAAATAAATATCTTTCTCCTTGCAACATAAACATTAGTATCTATACTTCAAGGTTTTGTGATCATCAAAATCAATCTATGAATCAATCTTTGGGTCATCAATCTCCCCCTTTTTGATGATGACAAAACTTGGAGTATATGCAATATAAAAGATATTGATTTCTAGAAGTAATACATAGCTAAGTTGCATGAAGTAGAAAACATATATATGTAAAAACATACTTCATGATAATGCTTTAGATTTAATCAGCTTAACACAATTAACATATTTAAATTTTAAGCTGATTTGTATTCAATTCAAAGTAATAAAGTATTATGAGTATATATAGCATATACTTAGATATTTCTCCCCCTTTTTGACAACATCAAAAAGATAGTGAAACATTAAGCACAAAGATCAGAGCAGAACACATCGAGTGTGAATTCAAGAGGTTTTTTAATTTGATACCACAGATAGTTTTCTAATCAAGTGTAGGTGGAATCTTCCTTAGGTTAATTCAAGAAGTACCACAAATGATATTCAAGGAAAAATATGAGTGGAAATCTAACCTCTCTTCACTAAGTATGAAAGCTTGTTCATTTAAGACCTTTTGCCCAATTTATTAAGTATTTTATCAACATGAGAGCAATTTAATTAATTTTCATAGTAACAGATCAAAACTTATATATTTGGAAAAACATATCATCATGTTGGATCATTAATTCTTAATGACTTCAAAGTTCTTATATGATAATAAGAGCATTGGGGCACAAATACCAAAATATGCGTTTATGCAATTTTTGATACACCTTTAAGCTCTTTTAAAGCCTTTCTTTTATTCCTTTAGAAAATAAGCATAATTTGATACATAAAATGATGAATTGGCACAAAATAGAAGTTCTAAAGAGCAAGCCAATTAAAACTCATTAGTGAGGTTCAAAATAGATTTTCTAAGAGATACTCAAGAAAATTTAATACATTGTTCTCCCCCTGTTTTATTAAATTAGAGGCTCTTAAGATTTGTAATTTGGTTCATGAGTGATGCATAAGATATACTAACCAAATAACACGCCTCAAGGTGTATCATAAAGATTTTTAGATTTAAATTTTAGATGATACATATTGGAGAGTATTAGGATCACTTTTCATTTAGTATTCTTTCCCTCTCCTATAGATTTATGTAATTAAGTGCCATAAGACCTCTCCTTCTGAAATTTTCTTTCTCCCCCTCAATTGATCATTCCATTTAAGAGTTTAGAATCCTAAGATAATGTTCAATAAGATTGTCAATCTCAAAAATATATTTCAGCTTATTTTCATAAGACTCAAGGTTTGAGACAAGACAATCTTTATAGAACTCATCTCAAGGTATAAACTTATAATTAAAGCAAGTATTGTAATATAAGGAGGTTCATCAAAATCAATCCATAAAAATCAAGGTATGCATCAAAATAAAGTGTCTTAGGGATAGGATACTGAATATCTAAATCTCCCCCTCAAAAGATGCATTCTTCTTTAATCATTTTAAATTGTTGAATTTCAGATTTTAGTGATAAACGTGAATAACACTGAAATTATGTAATATCAAGAATGTAGAGTGATCTAGAATTATTCAGAATTTATAGTAATCACTCTTTCTAATCCTTTAAGAACAAGTTATGCTTTCTCCTAATCTTAGAGAAAATGTATAAAAGTATTAATCAGAAAATGATTCAATTGAAGCTCAATTTCTTTCAAGAGCATTTACATTTTCTTTCTTTTAGAGTCATTTGAGTGAACTGAAATATTTCTAGTTTTAAGATCATTCACTCGATTGATATTCTGATGGAAATCTTTAAGAATGTAGGAGAGAAAAACATATAGATGATCATTGAGGTATATATATTTATAGAACTCAATTTCTTAATCATAGTTTTTCACCAATGTATTCATGAAACACAATAAATCTTTTTAATATCAAAATAAGATCATATATTTAGAAATTTTTGTTTGCAATCAAGATCATCGAAAGACACATCATTTGGACCAATATTAGTATACTTTGAAGATAAGAAATGATATGTTTCGGATGCGTATCGGAGCAATCACCAAAGGCATCAAAATTAATTCTGTTTTTCTTAAAGTAAGACTTTATTTAAAAATCACATTTAGTTTAAGCTTTTATACAAAATCAGATTCTGAATTACATAGGATTTTCAATAGAGGCTTTCAAACTCATACTTTGAGATATGTATCTTCCACATTATAGCTCATCTTAAATCATTAAGATTGAAAACACATATTTCAATAACATTAGAGCACTTTCAGAATCTTTTTATTTAATTTTGAGTTTTGATACAAAATGGAGGATATTTTAACAAGTATTAGGATATTATGTATCAAAGTTAGGCAAGTAGAAAGATAGATCAAGATTAATTCATTCTGCCTAAATAGAGATATCTTTCTCTTCTCCTTTTTACAAATTTATTTAACTTTCAGATTTTAAAGATGATTGTGAACGACAAATCTGAAATTTCTTTTCAATAATACCCAAAAATTTATGCAGTATTTCAAACATGCAATTAAATTATCTAAGCATGGAGCATTACAAAATATTGAGAATCCATAATTCAAAACATCATTCCACATGCAACATATATTATGTGTTAAGTCATGCATTAAGAACAAGCATGTCAAGGATCAAAATCAATTCTTTTCAAATAAACTCCCCCTATTTAAATATAATCTTGCATTGATTTCATCCTTAAGGTGTGTTTCCAAGTGACAAAGAAATTGAATTGATTCTTCTTATATATTTTCATTTACTTTGTCTTTCATTTTTACTTTCTTATGCTCTATACTGTATTTGCTCCCTATCCGGTGGAGTTGGAAGGGGCACGAGGTACTACCACTAGCCTCCCTCTTGTGCCGTCCCTAATATGCCCTACATCGAATAGTTGGGTCAAATAGTGCCGGGTACTACCACTAGCCTCCCCATTGGCACCATCCCTATGATGAGCAATATAGAAAGGTTAAAATGTTTACTTCAAACTCTCCCTGTTTGAGTGTAATTAATTATAGATTTTATCCCTTCCAAATGTGCCGAATATATTATGCTTGTTTTGCTTTTCCTTAAGATTGAAGTACTTGCCTTTGCTCAGATTTTTCATCTCTTGAACAATGTCCATTTTCTTTTCTTTATCTCTCTCTCTTTTTGTTATTCTCAAGTAATCTACATGAAAGAGCAGAATAAAGAAATAATGAAATGTTTCGTATAGAGGTATATCATGCAAACACTATTTTCATTATGCCCAAGAATTCATAGCTTCTCACAAGTCATTCTAAATCAGAGTTTTAATCATATATTTGTGTATTTCATGGTTATGATATAGCCATAGAAATATTTTAGTTTGAGCAACCCATGAAATAGTTTCTAAAAGTATAAGTCAGTCAATACACATATAGACATGATATCAAAAATTAATAATTAAAGAATTTAATCATGCCATAATAAGATTTAAGTTACTGACTTTGCTCAATTAATTTGTGAGAAAGGTATCTAAAATTACCTATTCATTATATGTTCTTCAAGCCAAACTAGATTTCTTATGTGTGAACTTTTGACTGAAGAAGATCCTCTCTCTTGTTTGCATGTGAATGTTTAGTGTATCTTACATGAATATATCCTTCAAGTTGAAATTTCTCATTTTTCTTTCTTGAAGGAAGGTCATTAGTTTCTTTAAGATACAAAGCATTCATCCAACATATATATATATTTTTTTAAATTAGATGACTCAATATGAGATATGACAATAGTTGCATGTTGAGTCACTTTACTCAAGAGATTTCCTAAATATAAGCAAGCACATATCACTTGAACTAAAGAGATAGATTCATTAACCAAGATAGTTCAAGGACAAGCATGTGAGGCAATAGACAGATTTATCAAGGTCAAATCAATTTAGTTTAGATTCTATTTGCTTAAGATAATTATCAATAAGATGTGTTAACTAAGTTTTAATCAACTTATCTTAAACGTTTGTTTCTATCAAAATTCAGATTATGACGTATTTGTTATCAATAAAATATGATTAATTAAAGTTAGATTGAAGTCTTGCACAAGGTCACATAATGAGCATACAATCTGGTCTACTAGCTGTATGATAAAATAATTATTCTATCATGCTTCAATACAGCTTTAAACAATAGATCTACTTTGCTCATCCTTTACAAATTCTACAAGATGGGGTCATAGACATACCTTCTTCATGCCAATCTTCTATCAGAGTTTTCTTGTGGACTAATGTTGGTCAATGAAGATCCCCTTTCTTGTTTGTCTTAATTTGGAGTTTGAGAGAAAATGTTAATTCATTCATTATACATATTTCAAACTCACTTTGCATGAGCTTAGTAAAATCTCCATATAAATCTTCATTAGTAGAACCAAAAATGATGTCATCAATGTATACTTTGAGCAAATAAGATATCACAAATTCTTCTTTTTGAAGCATAGATTTATCACTATTACTTTCTATCAAAAAGGTTGCTTAAGCTTTTATATCATGCTTTTGATGCTTGTTTCAAATCATATAATGCTTTATCATATTTGTAATGAGTGTTTTCAAATATGGTGATTATCTAACATATATAAAGTAAGCACATAGGAGTCCATTCTACACACTCATTTGATATAACGTTTATAAAGCAAACAAATGATAAAGGTGATTTTTACTTCTAATCATGCAAGAATCTTATCAAGATCTATTTCATCTTTTCTTGATTTAATCTTTTAGTAGTCATCATTAAGTGTATATGTAAAAGATTAACCATATAATTTGATTTTAGTATTTTGATAATACATCATTAGTCTCATAAAGAATAAAATGAATTGATACTTCTACAACTAGAATTTTTCATGAATGTTCTATATGCATTGCTTGATGAATGATATCCAAGGATAGAAATATCTTTATTAGATTTGGCATTACTTTTCCAGAGAACATATCAAGCATAACATGTACGACTGAAAAATATGAGAGATACGCAATAGTTCATTTTCTATTTTTCAGAAGATCAAAAGAAGTTTTCATCAAAAATAGATCTAATAGAAGTCATATGTATGACAAGTATTGATGATAGCTTTTAAAAATCATTTAAGTAGATGACTATCACACAACATTGCCTTTTTCAATTCTTCAAAGATTCTATTAATCCTATTTTACTTATAGTGTTCTTGGTGCAGAAACAATTGTATTCACTATTATTTTCTGTGCACAACTTAACACAAAAATTAGTTTTCAAAACTATGCCGTGATTCATAGTTTGCAAACCTTTATCATTTGATCGCTTTTTGTGAGTTTGTGCCAATGCAGAAAATATTTCAATTTGAGTGCCAAGTACAAGGTTAATGTAAGCTTTTAAAAAATTAGTGTTGGAAACAACATCTCTAGATTTAGAAATTATTTTTGGTTTGTTTCCTTAGTTAGCATGCATAGCGAAGCTTTGACCTTTAAGAGGATAATCTAAGTAAGCCTATGGCAAGGTCTTTTGAGATTAAGTGCATACTAGCATGAGTTGATTTTGTATACTAAAGATGGTTTCTTTAATCTTGGTATTCATAGTGCATATATTCAAAAACATACCAAGTACACATTATCATATCTATGATCAATAAATAATAATGCCATGGATAATAACTATCAATCAAGCATATAGAGAATTCATAGAGTTATTAAATTGATTAACCATTTAGCAACTTATCCAATAGCGAGTAAAGTATACTATAAATGAAGAGATTTGATTATATTTCCAAAAGTATTTTCTATATCACAAAATTGATCACTACTAGCAAATCATATCAAATACTAAAGCACAAATAATGATGAGATGCAAGAATTACTGATTTCATTATTATTTTTTTGTTAATAACTTTTTAAGTTTCTTTATGTTCCATAGGTACCTTGGTACACCTATGTGTACATCCTCATTTTCTCATTTTGGGTACCCAAGCTTGCTTGAGTCCTTGAGAGTTAGGACATATGGTTCCTTTTGGAACCCATATCTGTTTAATAGTAATAACTTTACCATTTGATTTAATTATACTAGAACGATAGGTAAAGTTGTTATTCCCATCCTTTTCATTTTTGAAATAAGTTATCTTATTTAATGGTTTGCTTGGTAAATTGATAACCTTTTTCTCTAGAGATTTATGGCTAAGTGAAGGAGTCAAGCTAAATTTTGATTTATCAAAATCAGCATGTTGGCTTTCAAACATCATTTTTAATCTTTCTGAACTTACAGTGAATTTGTTAATAAAACATCTTAATTGGTTAATTTCTTTACTTAAGTTTTGATTTTCTTTAATTAAGCTATGATTTTTCTGAATCAATTCTTCTGAAAATGACCTTAAGCTTTCATTTTCAGAATTTAGTTTCTTAAGATTTTTATTCTTTACAGTTAATTTTCTACATTCACTATACAACTCATGAAAAGCATTTAATAATTCATCATAAGAGAATTCTTCTTGAAAATCATTTGAGGTAAGAGTAGATTCAGATTTTCCCTTGTCTTCTTGTCCCATAAAGCACAAGTCAGTTACCTCTTGTAGTTTCTTGGAGCTAATATCATCATTGTTGCTCCTAACCTTTATTTTTTGGCTTGACTCTTTCTTGGTCAAGGCTTTCTTCCTTTTTATCTCTTTCTTCCTTTCTTCTTGCTTCCTCTTTTTCTTTGTCTTTAGGAAGCTGATTTGCCTCGGAGTCGACTCGGACCTTAATGGAGTCGACTCGGTTATCTTGAGGGTCGACTCTGAAATACTTGGAGTCGACTCGACTGAGGTGAGAGATTCAACACCTTTTTCTGCAGTCTCATTGTTAGAATGTAATTGAAGCACATGAGAGCTAATCTGAGATTTATCATAAATATTTTCTAAAGTATCCCAGATCTCCTTAGCAGATAAGCATGCAGAAATTTCATTAAACTTTGTTTCTTGAATAGCACAATATAATATGTTCATAGCATCAGCATTCAATTGTGCTAAGTCATTTTCATTAAAAGTTTGAGAGAGTATGTGAAGATCATTTATTATGATTTTCCATAAGTAATAGTTTTGTGATTGAATAAAGATGCGCATGCGTATTTTCCAATGTGTATAGTTTATGCCATTAAATAGTGGAGGTGTATTAATTGAATGTCCTTCTCCTAGAAAACTATCTATTTGAGTTGTCATGATCTTTGGCTCTTGATCGTGAGATCAATGATTAAACTTAGAGCACCTGCTCTGATACCACTTGTTGCCCAGTAGATACAACCCAAGAGGGAGGGGTGAATTGGGTCTTTTAAAACTTTTATGCTACTTCTAAAACTTTATGATTAACTATGCTAAGTTGTATAGATGCACAGTGAAAGTTAAACTTAGCAAGGGTTTGATGTATAGACTTCGACTTGATTAAATATGCTTGCAACTAAAGGATGTGCGGATAAGAATTAAGCAAGCAATTTATCTAAGTAAGTAAGTGTGTTAGTTAGACAATAACTAGAGGCATTACAAACACAAAGGACATATAGTGGTTCGGTGCACCCCAGCACCTACATCCACTCCCCAAGACCTCTTGGGAATTTCACTATAATCCTACCGATTACAGCCGGTTGTTTTACAAGCTCACAACCCAACTTGTTGTTTTACGAGGTCACAACGAACTCGGTCGGTTTTTCCAGGCTCACCGACTAGAACCACTCCGATTGTTTTCCCGGGATCACAATCAAACCCTTACACGTTGGTTTTACCCTCGGCTCACCAACAAACCTAAACCCCGTTGGTTTTCCCTTTGGCTCACCAACAAACCTTAATCCCGTTGGTTTTCCCTTTGGCTCACCAACAAACCTTACACCGTTGGTTTTCCCTTTGGCTCACCAACAAACCTTTAACCCCTTGATTCAATTCCTTGATTGAATCAAGTTACAAGATATTAAAACAAAGAATAAAAACAAATCAAAGCTTCTTAAACAAGCAGATATGACAATATAAACAAATAGAGTAAAGAGAAGCCCTCAAACGAGTTTTGAAGATGGAGGAGCTCGGCTTCTTCTTTACTTGATCCTCCTCTGATTTGGCATGAAGTAGAGGATCCCCGAGGCAGCACACGGATGGAGAGGAAGCTTTCGGATTCACTTGGATGCTCTTCTTCTCTCTATTTCATTTTGGATGGCCCTTTTGTGCTTGTGGGAGATTTCCTTTGTAATCTCTTTGAGATCTCTTTCCTAGATGATCTCTCCCACTTCCATGATTTCTCCCCTAGCTCTCTTCTTGTTTTTATAGCTTTAGATGGCGTGGAAATAAGAATATAGCCGTTAGAGACAAAAATAGAGCCGTTGGACACAGTCTGCACTTCCTGACAATATTACCGTTGGGATCGGAGTCGACTCGCGCGATCAGGAGTCGACTCGCCTGTTGCAGGAGTCGGCTCGTGCTTTACTGGAGACGACTCGGCCACTGTTCCAAATTTGAATTAAAGTGCATGCCTTGACTGGGAGTCGACTCGGCTTAACCTGGAGTCGACTCGCCAACTTCTGGAGCTGACCTGGCAATTTCGGAGTCGGCTCATCCACTGAAGTCCGTGGATCCAATTTTGAATTTTGTCCTCTCGAGTCGACTCGACTGTCCTGGGAGTCGACTCGAATCTCAGAGCCCGAACTCCCGATCCTCTGTCTTTTGGCTCGTCCAGTCTTGGAGTCGACTCGAACTTCCTTGGAGTCGACTCGGCTCTCAGTTTGCGAAACACAGCCTTCTGCCATCTTGGTGTAGCGCTGCCTTGGAGTCGACTCGAGCTGTCTGGGAGTCGACTCGAATCTCAGAGGCAGTAACTTGGTTTTCTGTCTGTTGATGGTCGCGGAGTCTCGGAGTCGACTCGTGCAATGCGGGAGTCGACTCGAATCTCAGAGTCCCAAAAATGCTCTCTGACTTTTTTCTTGTGTTCCGCTGAGAGTCGACTCTTGCTTTCTTTGGAGTCGACCTACCAACCATCGGAGTCGACTCGCGTTCCACTGGAGTCGACTCGAATCTCAGACCCGAAAACTGCTCTCTGACTTTTCTGCCTGTGACTCCTAGGAGTCGACTCATACTTCCCCGGAGTCGACTCGGTAAACATTGGAGTCGACTCGAATTCCTCAGGAGTCGACTCGAAGACTATTCTTTTGAATTTTTTTCTTTGATTTTACTCCTCCAATTTGAATCCTTTGAACTTTAAGCTTGGGCCAATAAATTGTAGCTTTCTTCCAACTTGAGAGCTTTGGAGGCCTTCTTGTGTTCTCCCAACTTGCTATGTTCCTTGCAAAATAAATATCTTTCTCCTTGCAACATAAACATTAGTATCTATACTTCAAGGTTTTGTGATCATCAAAATCAATCTATGAATCAATCTTTGGGTCATCAGCCTTGTTGAAGCGGGTAAGATAATCCCGCAAGCTTTCTCCCTCGTTTTGCCGGACATCAAAGAGGGAGTCGGAGACCAGTCGCCGCCGGCTACTGACGGCGAAATGGGTGATGAAGAGGCGAGTAAACTGGTCGAAGGACTGGATTGAGTTAGCCTCCAAGCCGGCGAACCACGCCCTTGCCGGGCCACGGAGGGTCGCCGGGAAGGCCTTGCAGAGGAGAGGATCTGATGCTCCGTGGAGGAGCATAAGGGTCCTGAAACTCTCGACGTGATCCCGCGGGTCCGCCGCCCCGTCATAGGGCTCGATCGCCGGCATTTTAAACCCCGGCGGATTCGGGGTCCGCAGGATCCTCGAGGCAAGCGCCGGCTGGGAGGAGATCTCCAAGTCGGCGAAGGGATCTTTGGAGTGGCCCTTCAGGACCTGGAGTTGTCGGTGGAGATCGTCCACCCGCCGGTCCAGGGAGCGCGACCGATGGGTGGGAGACAAGGAGCACCGAGAGGGGGACCGACTGGAGCGCGGGTTCCTTGAGGACTGGGGGGTCTGGGAACGCGCCCGGGCCCGCCTCTCGTACCCCGCGCAGCTCCGATGGGAAGGTCCCGGCAGAATGGACCGTGCTCGAGAATCTTCCTCGCGCCGGCGCTCCTCCCCATGGGAGAGGAAGGAGCGCGGATTGAGGAGGACAGGTGAGCGCTCAGGGAGCAGCGGCTCCTGGGCCCGCTGCGGCGCCCGAGACATCACACCCTGCAGGTTCTGCACTGCCTCCGCGAGGGTGCGAACCTGCTGGGCTAACTGGTCGAACTGAGCGGCTTCGACCATCTGAATGGGGGGTGGGACGGTGGAGTGTTGCTGAGAATGTGTTGGAGACGCAGCGGTCTCCCGGCCGGAGGCGCGAGAGGCCCCGCGACCGGAGGCATTGGAAGCTCCACGACCACCTCGCCGTGCCATTACGATCGCTCTGAGATTCGGTCCCTTCCTCTAGCGCCAACTGTTGCTGGTGGTCCAAACCGAGAACGATTGGCACAGCGGTGTGAACGGGGTTCCGTTTGAGTTGCCTTGGTTGGTGTTGATTGCGCTCCACCTTCCACCGGGAAACCTGCAAGCAAGCCTCGCACCACCACTGGGTGGTGGGGGCCCTCCGACGATCAAGTCAGAGGAGATTGGAGGAGAAGGAGAGATAATAGTAGCAAGTAAGAGAATGCACTGAGAGTTCTTGCTTACCCCCCCTTCTCCCCCCAGCCGCATATATACCAGGCTGGGGGGTCCTTCTGGGGGGTTGGTCATCGTGTCGCACGATGGAGTTGCCACTGACATGGTCGTTACAGGGCGTCGTGGGGCAGCGCTGGGTACGGCCATGACAGGGCATAGTGGAGCTCCGCTTTGTACGGCTGTTACAGGAGATCGTGGAGCAGCGCCGGATACGACCGTTGCAGGGAGTAGTGGAGCAGAGGGTCGCGGCGTGCTCCAGGGGAACAGCCTGTCGTTGTCGAGAGATTGCCGACTCGGGGTCGGATTGCTGGATCAAGGGGCAGCCGACTCGGGGTCGGGCTGCGAAGCCGAAGATATCCGACTCGGGGTCGGACTGCTGGATCAAGGGGCAGCCGACTCGGGGTCGGGCTGCAAGGCCGAAGATATCCGACTCGGGGTCGGGTTACTGGATCAAGGGGCAGCCGACTCGGGGTCGGGCTGCGAAGCCGAAGATATCCGACTCGGGGTCGGACTGCTGGATCAAGGGGCAGCCGACTCGGGGTCGGGCTGCGAGGCCGAAGATATCCGACTCGGGGTCGGGTTACTGGATCAAGGGGCAGCCGACTCGGGGTCGGGCTGCGAAGCCGAAGATATCCGACTCGGGGTCGGACTGCTGGATCAAGGGGCAGCCGACTCGGGGTCGGGCTGCGAGGCCGAAGATATCTGACTCGGGGTCGGGTTACTGGATCAAGGGGCAGCTGTAGTCTTCTAGGGCGCGCGTGCCGGTCATGTGGGGCATGGCGGCTGAGTTCCCCCGTAACAACATCAGATGCCATAACACTCTACTGCGATAATAATGGCGCCATAGCCCTTGCTAAGGAGCCAAGGTCTCATCAGAAGTCTAAGCATATAGAGCGGCGCTTTCACCTCATACGCGACTATGTGGAGAAGAAATATGTAGAGGTGCAGAGAGTAGACTCCGCGGATAACGTGGCAGACCCGTTCACTAAGCAGCTGAGTCAGCAAAAGACTGAAGCCCACCTTGAGAAGATGGGCCTAAGATACATGACCAATTGGCTTTAGTGCAAGTGGGAGATTGTTAGATGTATGCCCTAGAAGCCAATTTGGCTGACACATTGTTGATTCTAGGGACATAATTTTGTACTTAACTATTTATTATTGAATAAATAAAAGGCATCTTTTCATTCATATTGTTTATGTGTCTATGAATCGTCCAAGAAATTAATAAGATGATGATACATATTCTCAAGAGTTGAGAATTTGAGCCATGTATCATTGGTGATTAATTTCTAAATGCTCCTGATCAATGGATCATCACGAGGACGGTGATCGATCCGATCAGTGCACAGATCACTTTCCTTCTGGATGGACGAGACTTGAGTCCACAGTGTAGGGACACTGAAGTGATAGTGCAGGTGCTTGTTAGAGAACAAGGGTACTGAGCGTGACCAAGACAAGAAGTCACTTGGATGTCTATCCACTCGTCAGTGACTTGCTTGATGTTGCAGTAGTATGACTGGTCCTTTGACCTGCGGTGCTTCGGCTACTCACAGTGAGGTTATTGTAGTTTGACTGCACACATACATGGTCTCTAGCCATATGGGTCCATGCAGTGTAGATTGGCTGCAGTAGGTTCACTGTAGGAGTAGGGTATGCACCTATAAGGAATCTATCGACCTTGATAGAAGAGGAGTGATCCTATGTGATTTGTTAGACTGAGTTCTAAGACCTTGGCCAGGGCAGTAATATAAAGTGGAAAAAGAGTTTTCCACTATCGAACTCAAGTCGAATAAATCTTGACATATGACAGACGATGGGGTTTGACGAGTTGTCCATGACCTCCGTCCTGTAGGGATCCACGATAGTAGGACTGTATCACATGTTAACTGCACCTAGAGGTTCATCATTCCATTCTGCTGGGTAGCCACTACATGCTGCTAGGTGTCACTGGTGGATGGTGGGACTCACAGGGATTATCTCGATGATCGATAAACCCTAATGAGTTGAGTTGGAATCGTTCCAACCCATTGAAAGGAGTTTTCACTGATATTGAGATAGAGATCACAATATATCTCACTACCAGTCAGAATAGAACCTATGGGGTCACACACACTAGAAGTATTGACCGATCCGATGGTTGAAATCGTGATTAGGAATCACAAGTAATCAATTTGATTGATAAGAAGTTGAAGAAGGAAAAGAAATTAATTAATTGGACTTGAAACAAGAATCCTACTTTGGGTAGGATTCCTAGAGTCCTAATTGGATTAGGACTGGGAATCCTAGTTGGAGTAGGACTGGGATTCCTACTTGGAATAGGATTCCTACAATCCTAATGAGATTAGGAACTTTGAATTAAAATTGGATTCCTACTTGGAGTAGGATTCCTAGAAATCCTAATTGGATTAGGACTTCGAATTCAAATAAAGTCCTAATTGGATTAGGACTAAAATTAAACAAATCCTAATTGGATTAGGATTCCTTAAGTCTAAATTAATTATTAATCTAATGAATCAACATGACTCCTAATTGGATTAGGATTGAAGAGTTCAATTAAGTCATGATTCATTCAAGTCCTAATTGGATTAGGACTAGCATAGATTGAACCCAAATTTGGCTAATTTTAATTAGATTAGGATTAAACCATGAGAGAGGCACCTAATCCTTTTTGGAAGAGGATTGGGTTAACCAAGTAAGAGGGGCATCAGCCCCTCTTCACTTAGTTGGTGCGACATGAAGAGAGAAAGGGGGCCGGCGCCCCCTCTTGGAAAGTAGTCAAGGGCTCCTAACTTGTAGGAGCCCTTCATCCTTATTAAAGGAGGACTAGGGCCGGCGCCCTAGATGGACCTTTCTCCTCTTCATCACGTGGCCACCCCCTCTCCATCTCTCCTTGGTTCAGCCGCCATCAGCAAAGGGAAAAGAAGAGGAGGCGTCTCCCTCCTCTTGGTCTTCTTCCTTGGCTCCAACGCATGGAAAAAGAAGAAGGCTGCAGGGGCTTTTGATCTTCTTCCCATCTTCATCCTTCTTCTTCCTCCTCTCAAGCACAATCAAGGGTTGATTGAAAGAGAGGAGATCAGCCATCAAAAGCTATCTCTGCAAGGGAGCTAGCACCCCGGTGAGATAGAGAGCTTGGATCGGATCCTGCTTCGTGTGGATACCCGTAGAGGCCGGACGTTTGAACGGCTTCAAGCGAACCCTCTTCCAAAACCACGAATTCAGATTTGCGGTGATCATCTACCCGCGCAAGGTGAAGATTTGATCTTCCTAATAGTTTTAAAAGTTTTAATTCTTACCTAATTACGAAAGGTCTAGAAACAACGTTCATGCGATGAACGTCGAACCCGTGCATGCCGATTCCGCTGCCATCTGATTTTTGTTTTGAAATATCAGCAGCATGGGCGGGTTCCCAACACAACGAAAGTTAATGCAAACAGAGTGTTTCCTCATTTCACTTTCATCCTTCCTCTTTTTAACTCTCGGTAGCGCCTCGCCGACTCCTGACTCTTGAAGTTCCTCCGGCGCTAGGCCAGGCATCCGAGGGTTAGGCCTCAGGAAATTCATCCGGCGCTAGGCCAGGCATCCGAGGGTTAGGCCTCAGGAAATTCTTCCGGCGCTAGGCCAGGCATCCGAGGGTTAGGCCTCAGGAAATTCATCCGGCGCTAGGCCAGGCATCCGAGGGTTAGGCCTCAGGAAATTCTTCCGGCGCTAGGCCAGGCATCCGAGGGTTAGGCCTCAGGAAATTCTTCCGGCACTAGGCCAGGCATCCGAGGATTAGGCCTCAGGAAATTCTTCCGGCGCTAGGCCAGGCATCCGAGGGTTAGGCCCCAGGAAATTCTTCCGGCGCTAGGCCAGGCATCCGAGGGTTAGGCCTCAGGAAATTCTTCCGGCGCTAGGCCAGGCATCCGAGGGTTAGGCCTCAGGAAATTCTTCCGGCGCTAGGCCAGGCATCCGAGGGTTAGGCCTCAGGAAATTCTTCCGGCGCTAGGCCAGGCATCCGAGGGTTAGGCCTCAGGAAATTCATCCGGCGCTAGGCCAAGCATCCGAGGGTTAGGCCTCAGGAAATTCTTCCGGCGCTAGGCCAGGCATCCGAGGGTTAGGCCTCAGGAAATTCATCCGGCGCTAGGCCAGGCATCCGAGGGTTGAGCCTTGGGGAATTCCGCTCGTTGGTCGGCCAAGGCTGGCGCAAGCCGAGGCGACCGGTCGGGGCTTCAGGCTAGTCTGCTCCCGGGATGATCATCGGGTTAGCCTGGCATCCGAGGGCCGAGCCTCGGAGAATTCTGCTCGTTGGTCGGCCAAGGCTGGCGCAAGCCGAGGCGACCGGTCGGGGCTTCAGGCTAGTCTGCTCCCGGGATGATCATCGGGTTAGCCTGGCATCCGAGGGCCGAGCCTCGGGGAATTCCGCTCGTTGGTCGGCCAAGGCTGGCGCAAGCCAAGGCGACCGGTCGGGGCTTCAGGCTAGTCTGCTCCCGGGATGATCATCGGGTTAGCCTGGCATCCGAGGGCCGAGCCTCGGGGAATTCCGCTCGTTGGTCGGCCAAGGCTGGCGCAAGCCGAGGCGACCGGTCGGGGCTTCAGGCTAGTCTGCTCCCGGGATGATCATCGGGTTAGCCTGGCATCCGAGGGCCGAGCCTCGGGGAATTCCGCTCGTTGGTCGGCCAAGGCTGGCGCAAGCCGAGGCGACCGGTCGGGGCTTCAGGCTAGTCTGCTCCCGGGATGATCATCGGGTTAGCCTGGCATCCGAGGGCCGAGCCTCGGGAAATTCCGCTCGTTGGTCGGCCAAGGCTGGCGCAAGCCGAGGCGACCGGTCGGGGCTTCAGGCTAGTCTGCTCCCGGGATGATCATCGGGTTAGCCTGGCATCCGAGGGCCGAGCCTCGGGAAATTCCGCTCGTTGGCCACGCGCCTGTCGCTTGCCGCTCGACGGGATTTCTCCGTGGCCAGCTACGATCGTGTTTCTCCTATTCTCCAAGCGTCGCCTGGGGAACACCAGAAGGGTATTAAATGCTAATTGAGGCGTTACCTGGGAAATCGGATCGTCAGTTGATGCTTGCAAGGAGTGTCAGTTAAGCGGCCGCGATACGCGCGCTCTTCGAGGCGGATGCGGCCTGGGCGCAAGCGGAGATACGTGGGCCGTGGGATACACACCGCCCGGAGTGTCCTGCATGAAGAATGCAATTAAGGAGAACGACGCTTAGGAGATCGTGGGAGGATACGCCTCGAGAGCTGGAACGGCTCCGGATTCGGTGCGCCCGCCTTTATTGGAGCCACCCACATCGGAACGACCGGGGGGCCACAGTTTGGCTATAAATATAAGTGCAGGTGCGGTGGAGCCTCCCAAGCCGGAGCTATTCAGGTTGCCATGGATCGTGGACCTCCTCTCCGGCGTGTGGCTGGAAAACCCCTGCCGGAGGAACGGGAGGCGCGCCCCTCGCGACTTCCGCCAACTAGCCGTTTCATCTGGGATCAACAAGGAGGTTCTCCCCGGTGGAACTCCGCTCTAGGCGTTTCATCCGGGATCACATCCCCCCTCCTTTCAGCCCCGCCTCCCGATTGAGCTCTGCGCCAGACGCTTCATCCGGGATCGCGCCTCCTCGCGCTCTTCTCCCTTGTATTCCTTCCCTCCCCTTCTCCTGGGGAGGACCGGAATATCCCTTGGAGGTGGCGTTCCTCTGGAGGCAGCGGGAACTTCTTCTGCGGCGGCTCCTCATCTTTTTCGTGAGGCGTCGATGGCGCCTCCGGGGAGAAGCACCCACGCCCGGTGGGATTGCAGCTGCTTCGGGTGGAGGGTTCGGGATCCCGGATCTTCAACTCTACGGAGTCCCCATCTCTTCCTTACTTTCTTTACTCCCCAATCCCCCTCTGGAAATTCTTTGTAATCACACGAACACGCCATTGTGACCAGGAATTATTGAAATGAAAAGGACTATACATTTTTTGAACTGTCTTTCTGGCTTTGTGTTTCTACTGGTAATACACCCGTAGGTTAGCGGAATTCCAGCTCCTTGGAATTTCTCGACCATCTAGGGCCTCCAACTGGTAGGAGCCAGGTCGGTTTACCCAGCGAACCCTATACGGGCCTTCCCAATTTGGCGCCAGCTTCCCACCTTCCGCGGGTTGAGATGCTTTGGCTCGCCTTAGCACCAGATCTCCGATTCTGAAAAGTTTTGGTCGGACCTTGGAGTTATAATATCGGGCCACCCTCCGCTGATACATCGCCATCCGAACCTGCGCCATTTCTCTTGCTTCTTCCAAGAGGTCCAGGTTCCCTCGGAGTTGCTCCGAATTGGCCTCGGGTCGGTGCGCGGCCACCCGGGGCGAGGGGAGTCCGAGCTCCACGGGAACAACCGCTTCCGTGCCATAGGTTAGGCTGAAAGGTGTCTCTCCGGTAGGGGTCCGATGCGTGGTCCGATACGCCCAAAGGACATTCTCGAGTTCTTCGACCCAAGCTTGCCCCGTCCGACCGATTCGCGCCTTAATTCCTTGGAGGATTGTCCGATTTGTGACCTCGGCCTCACCGTTGGTTTGGGGATGCGACACAGATGTGAACCGATGCTCGATCTCGAACTCCTCGCAGAAATCACGGAAATGCTTGTTGTCGAACTGTCGACCATTATCCGAGATGAGGACTCGGGGTACCCCAAATCGGACAATGATGTTTTTCTTCACGAACTTCCGGACTTGCGCCTCCGTGATAGTGGCCAGCGGCTCTGCCTCCACCCACTTGGTGAAGTAGTCGATTGCAACAATCAAGAATTTCCGCTGGGCTGAAGCGACGGAGAATGGTCCGAGGATATCCATTCCCCACTGTGCGAAGGGTCAGGGTGCGGTGATTGGTGCCAAGGGGACAGAAGGGACTCTCTGGACGTTGGCGTGGCGCTGGCAGGCGTCGGATTTCCGTACATGATCCTTTGAGTCCTCCAACAAGGTAGGCCAATAATAGCCTTGCCTCATGATCTTGTGCGCCAAGGACCTAGCCCCCAAATGCGATCCGCAAACGCCCTCGTGGACTTCGCCGAGGACGTAGGCCGCCTCCGAGAGGCGGAGGCACCTTAAGAGGGGGGCGGTAAACGAGGTCCGATACAGCCTCCCTTCATAGAGTACGTAGTGGGCGGACTTCTTGACAAGTCGCCGAGCTTGATCTTCGTCTTCAGGGAGGATCCCTTCGGCGAGGTAGGCGACGAGCGGGTCCATCCAAGACGGCTCCGGATCAATCGCCATCACCGCTCCAGCCTCGCCGATGCTCGGGGCCTCCAGGGTCTCCAGGTAGATTGCCCTCGACAAGTTGTGCGCCTCTGCGCTCACCAAGCAGGACAACCTGTCGGCCCTAGCATTTTCGCTTCTGGGGACCTGCTGGATGTCGACACTGCCGAGATCGGGAATGAGTGCTTGCACCTTCCGGACGTAGTTCTGCATGGTCGGGCTCCGGGCCTCGAACTCCCCACGGACCTGCCCGACCACCAGCTGGGAGTCGGTGAAGACCTTCAAACGCCGGATGCCGAGCTCCCTGGTGAGTTTGAGTCCCGTGACTAGGGCCTCGTACTCCGCCTCGTTGTTGGTCACTGGAAATCCAAATCTCAAGGCATACTCGGCTATCACTCCATCAGGACTGGTAAGGACCAGCCCGGCTCCTCCACCCTCGGGGTTCGACGACCCATCGATGTGAAGCGTCCAGGTCGGGAGGTCGAGGCTGGGCGTTTCCGGCGGTCTAGGTTCCGCCTCCTGCACCGTGCACTCAGCGAGGAAATCCGCGAGCACCTGGGCCTTGATGGCGGGTCGAGGCTGGTAGCGGATGTCGAACTCACCGAGTTCTATTGCCCACTTCACCAGCCGTCCCGCATTCCCGGGGTTGCTGAGGATCTGTCATAGTGGTTGATCAGTTAAGAGGGTGACAGAATGGGCCTGGAAATAGGGGCGGAGTCTCCTGGTCGCGGTCAGCAGCACGAAGGCGATCTTCTCAGCCTTCGTATACCGCGTCTCGGCATCCCGTAGGACCCGGCTGATGTAGTACACGGGCTTCTAGAGCTTTGCCTCTTCCCGAACCAGCACCGCACTGACCGCGGTTGGGGAGACCGCCAGATAGAGGTAGAGCATCTCCCCTTCTTGCGGCTTGGACAGTAGGGGAGGAGACGCCAGGTATTCCTTGAGCTGGTCGAATGCTGCTTGACATTCGGCCGTCCAGAGGAAGTCTTTCGGGCATTTTAATATCTTGAAGAATGGTTGGCAGCGTTCGGCCGATTTTGCCACAAATCGTCCAAGCGCGGCGACCCTTCCAGCGAGCTCCTGAACCTCCTTTACTTTGGTCGGAGGGGACATACCTTGGATGGCCTTGATTTTGTCCAGGTAGGCTTCGATACCCCGCTGGTTGACAATGAAACCGAGGAACCTCCCGGCCGAAGCGCCGAAGGCGCACTTCGCTGGGTTCAGCTTCATGCGAAACTTCCGCAAGGTGGTGAAAGTCTCCTCCAAATCCGCGATGTGCTGGTCTGCATGGCGGCTCTTCACCAGCATATCGTCCACGTACACCTCCATGTTCCGGCCGATTTGCTCTTTGAAGATTTTGTTGACGAGGCGCTGGTAAGTGGCGCCAGCATTCTTCAGACCGAAGGGCATTACCTTGTAGCAGTACAGCCCCCGGTCTGTTATAAAGGCAGTTTTCTCCTCGTCCTGTGGAGCCATCATTATCTGGTTGTAACCGGAGAAGGTGTCCATGAAAGACAGCAGCTGATATCCGGAAATCGCGTCGACTAGTTGGTCTATTCGCGGAAGCGAAAAGCTATCCTTAGGGCACGCCTTGTTCAGGTCGGTATAGTCGACGCACATCCTCCACTTTCCGCTCGCCTTCCGGACAAGTACAACATTTGCCAGCCACTCGGGGTAGCTTACCTCCCTTATGAATCCTGCCTCCAAGAGCTTGTCTACCTCCTGGTCGACCACCCGGATCCGATCCGGGGCACAGTGTCTCTTCTTCTGCTTTATTGGTCGGTGGGTCGGGTCGACGTTGAGGGCGTGAGAAATGACCTCCGGGTCGATCCCAGGTACATCGGCCGCCGACCAGGCAAATACATCGGTATTGGCTCGGAGGAATTCCACCAACCGGGCCCGAGCTCCCGGATCGAGATCGGCGCCGACCCGGACCGCCCGGTCGGGGTGGCCTTCCTCGAGGGGGACTTCGACCACACCCTCGGCCGGCTCCCCCTGCCGCAAGGCCACCTCGTCTCTGGCATCAAGGGACTCGACGCTTAGGGCTTCCACGGGCTTCTTCCCTTTGAGGGTTGCTAGAAAACATTGCCGTGCGGTCGGTTGGTCACCTCGGACCTCTCCGATCCCGACCGCCGTGGGGAACCGCATGAGCAAGTGGTACGTGGAGACCACCGCGCGAAGGGCGTTCAGCCCGGATCGCCCGAGGATAGCGTTGTAGGCCGAGGGAACACGGACGACCAAGAACCCGAGTCGCACCGTGGCTTCTGCGGGTGCGACGCCCGCAGTCACAGGCAGCTCAACGACACCTTCCGCCGGGACAGCGTCACCGGTGAATCCTACGAGGGGGGTGGACATTTTGTGCAACAACTGTCTGGACAAGCTCATCTTTTGGAAGGCCTCGTAAAACAAAATATCAGCTGAGCTTCCACTATCCACAAGAACACGCCTTACATCATAGTTTGCCATAGTGAGGGAGATCACCATGGCGTCATCGTGGGGAGTCTGAACCCCCTTTACATCCTCATCAGAAAAGGTGATTACATTGCCGACCCTCTGCCTCTTTACGACGGCCGTCCCTGACGCTTCCGTCGAGCCCCCTGCGTTCCTCACGGGCCGAGAGCAGCCCCCAGTGATAGTGTGGATCACGCCCGCAACGGGTCGGAGGAGCCGGGTCGGCCGGACGCGGGTCTGCGGGGGGACGTCGGTCGCTTACATATCGACCGAGACGCCCCCGACGGATAAGAGCCTCGATCTCGTCCCGAAGCTGGAAGCAGTCCTCTGTGTCGTGGCCGTGGTCTCGGTGGTACTCACAGTACGCCCGGGAGGGCCTCTTTCCAGGGATCCTTCGTATCTGTCTCGGGGCCGGGAGGTCCTCCCGCCCCTTGATCTCCATAAGGATCTGGGCCCGGGGAGTCAGGAGTGGGGTGTACCGGTTGAAACGTCGGGGCGGAGAACGAGGGCGTGGGGCGCCGTGGTTCTTCGCCGGCGACGGGCTTCTGCGCCGACGCTGGGGCGTCGGGCTCCTCCTCTGGCATGCCTCTTTCCGCCTTTTCTTCCCAAGCTTTGGAGGGATCTCGGCAGCCTCCTTGCTCCGGTGGGCGGCCGCCTCCTCGGCGTCCGCATACTGGTTCGCCCGGGACAACAGCTCTGGGAAGCTCTGCGGCAGGCGTTTGTCCAGGAAGAAGGTGAGCCTGCCCTTCCGGAAGCCACGCTTCAGGGCTGAAAGAGCTACCTCCTGACTCAGGTTCCGGACCTCCAGCGTAGCCCTGTTGAAGCGGGTAAGATAATCCCGCAGGCTTTCTCCCTCGTTTTGCCGGACGTCAAAGAGGGAGTCGGAGACCAGTCGCCGCCGGCTACTGACGGCGAAATGAGTGATGAAGAGGCGAGTGAACTGGTCGAAAGACCGGATTGAGTCAGCCTCCAGCCCGGCGAACCACGCCCTCGCCGGGCCACGGAGGGTTGCCGGGAAGGCCTTGCAGAGAAGGGGATCTGATGCTCCGTGGAGGAGCATAAGGGTCCTGAAACTCTCGACGTGATCCCGCGGGTCTGCCGCCCCGTCATAGGGCTCGATCGCCGGCATTTTGAACCCCGGGGGATTCGGGGTCCGCAGGATCCTCGAGGCAAGCGCCGGCTGGGAGGAGATCTCTAAGTTGGCGAAGGGATCTTTGGAATGGCCCTTCAGGACCTGGAGTTGTCGGTGGAGATCGTCCACCCGCCAGTCCAGGGAGCGCGACCGGTGGGTGGGAGACAAGGAGCGGCGAGTGGGGGACCGACTGGAGCGCGGGTTCCTCGAGGACTGGGGGGTCTGGGAACGCGCCCGGGCCCGCCTCTCGTACCCCGCGCAGCTCCGATGGGAAGGTCCCGGCAGAATAGACCGTGCTCGAGAATCCTCCTCACGCCGGCGCTCCTCCCCATGGGAGAGGAAGGAGCGCGGGTTGAGGAGGACAGGCGAGCGCTCAGGGAGCAGTGGCTCCTGAGCCCGCTGCGGCGCCCGGGACATCGCACCCTACAGATTCTGCACCGCCTCCGCGAGGGTGCGAACCTGCTGGGCTAGCTGGTCGAACTGGGCGGCTTCGACCGTCTAAATGGGCGGTGGGGTGGTGGAGTGTTGCTGAGAGTGTGTTGGAGATGCAGCGGCCTCCCGGCCGGAGGCGCGAGAGGCCCCACGACCAGAAGCATTGGAAGCTCCACGACCACCTCGCCGTGCCATTACGATCGCTCTGAGATCCGGCCCTTCCTCTAGCGCCAACTGTTGCTGGTGGTCCAAACCGAGAACGATTGGCACAGCGGTGTGAACGGGGTTCCCTTTGAGTTGCTTTGGTTGCGCTCCGCCCTCCGCCGTGAAACCTGCAAGCAAGCCTCGCACCACCACCGGGGTAGTGGGGGCCCTCCGACGATCAAGTCAGAGGAGATCGAAGGAGAAGGAGAAGGAGAAGGTAGCAGGTGAGATGATACTCTGGAAGATATATCTTACCCTCCCCCTTCCCCCCCAGCCTCATATATATCAGGCTGGGGGGTTTTTCCGGGGATTCGTCATCGTGTGGCACGATGGGGCTGCCACTGACATGGCCGTTACAGGGCGTCGTGGGGTAGCGCTGGGTACAGCCATGGCAGGGCATAGTGGAGCTCCGCTTTGTACGGCTGTTACAGGGGATCGTGGGGCAGCGCCGGATACGGCCGTTGCAGGGAGTAGTGGAGCAGGGGGCCGCGGCGTGCCTCAGAGGAACAGTCTGTTGTTGTCGAGAGATTGCCGACTCGGGGTCGGATTGCTGGACCAAGGGGCAGCCGACTCGGGGTCGGGCTGCGGAGCCGAAGATATCCGACCCGAGGTCGGATTGCTGGATCAAGGGGCAGCCGACTCGGGGTCGGGCTGCGGAGCCGAAGATATCCGACCCGAGGTCGGATTGCTGGATCAAGGGGCAGCCGTAGTCTTCCTGGGCGCGCGTGCCGGTCACGTGGGGCATGGTGGCTAAGTTCCCCCGTAACAATACTCTTAATCATTGTATTAATCATCAAAATACCACTATCATCCTCACACCTTAATGATTACAATCAAATGATATAAAATAAATGCAGAATTAGTAGAATACCTCAAACGCTAATCCAAAGTGTACAATCTCCACGAGACATCCAAGTGTCCGCCCTCCAATGGTGATCCACACGAAAACTTGATCAAGACTTTAGCTCCAAAGACTTTTGATCCTTAATGCAGAATTCTTCTAAATAATTCTAATGGCTTGCTTTCCTTCATTTCTAATTTTCTTTTCCCTTCTAAAATCACTTCTAACCTTTTTGTCCTAAAGAAGACCTTCTTGTCTAGGATTAGGACAACTTAAGAGTGATGTTAGAAAGAAAGAAGGCTTGTAAGAAAGAAGGGATATGTGAGAGAGAGAGTTGGATTGATTTCCGATGGATGAAAACACCGGGAGCATTTCCTATTTATAGATGGCGTACGGATGCATTGTAGCCATCCATTCATGCATGAAGAGGGGCGTGAGATCAAGGGGTGTGTCATTTGATGAGAGGGCATATCAGAAGTAGTTAGGATAAGATGAAGTGCTTATGATATGGCGCTTCATCCTTATCCATTCCCTAAGCACCTCTTCATGAAATCCACCGTACTCATGCCTCTCTTCATTTCTTTTCACGCATGAAAAATAGGGAGCATTCTCAACCATTGATCAAGGCTAGATGATGATCCAAAGGCCCTTATTGGTGGCGCCATATGGAATAAGGAGAGAGAGAATGATGCGGTTGAAGGGAGAGTAGTTAGGATAAGATGACGTGTCATCTTTATCCAATCCAAGGGGCGCCATCTATTTTAAGTGCTTATCCCTTCACGTAAATTTCATCATCACCCCTCCAGATGAGATCCATCACGAGATCATGATCTCCCATCATCCCATGATGAAGATCCAATGGCTCCAATCCATGGCGCCATCCATTTGATCCATCTCTTCATCCAAATGTTGATCCAACGGTCAAAAATGAATGATTTATCAAATCTAATCCAATTAGACTCAAACCTAGCCAATTAGGTGCCAACTCTTGGCTAACCCATATTAGAATATGATCTAATCAAATTAGATCAATTAAGAATCAGATTCGAATCCAATTCGAATCAGATTCGAATCCAATTCGAATCAGGTGCTAAGGTTTGCAACACTTGCTAGGATGTTTATCTTGCAAACATGATCTAATCCAATTAGACCCTTGATAAGTTTTCTTGTGTGTGACCCATTGGGTTCCATACTTAGCCAGCAATAGGTGTGAGTGCGAGTTGACCCAATTTGATTAGAACTCTTCTAATCGATTTAAGTCCAAACTGCGCGAACCCGAACTTAACAATTAGAATCCTTTCTAATTGGTGATCGAATTAATCTCTTTAATTTGATCAAACCTATAAAACAAGATTGACGTCTAGCAACGTGTCATGTCTACCCGAAAAATATGAAATTTGGTGAAAATACCAAAAATACCCTTCAGTGGCAAGTTACCATGCAATTCAATCCTTTAATCAAACTGCATCCCAAATATGTATATGAGTATAAATATATATCAAACTCAATTTCATATTCATATTTTTCTCAATCTTTTAATGATAATTCAAATAATGAAACATTAGAAACTCTTTCTAATTTTCATTCTGCTTTGATCAAAGGCTTCCTGAATTATCATATGATTAGAATAAATAGGATGCTATCTTCTCTTACTATAAGTGATTAATTCCTTGTTGACCTACTCATAATCTTCGTACACAATTCACCATATCCAGAAGACCTCGTACACAACTTATTGTCATGAATGAGTGTAAACCAAAATATGGGTTCATATGCACAAGATACCATGGTGATCTTAGGTCATAGGATCAGTTGCACAACTTCTACTAAGAGAATCATCTTTTGACATGTAAGTAAGACTTCATAAGATTTCTCTTTGTAGGTCAATTCAGTGAACTCATTCCTCTAATGAGCACCCACATCTTTGTATTAGTGTCTCCACACAAATGATTGTGAGATCAATCATCCTCTGCATCGAGCATACATAAGACATGCTAGTCTTTTTCGGTAATCATTGATCCCCGACTCAATGTACCAATGACTGGAAATATTTAAGATTAGGATTTTAGGATTTTAAGTCTCACTAGTATGATCTCATCATAGTCTTAAAACCATTGCCCTAATTTAAGGAGTTTATCATAAATATAATCAACAACATATGATAAAACATAACGTCTTTATTCATATTTAAATGTCATGTACATGATTTGGACAAATCAAAAGAAAAAAAACCTTTCGCAATACATATTGCGATTGGCTTGTAGGGCATCTACTCTTTCAATCTCCCACTTGCACTAAAGCCAATCGCTCTTATATTTTATCCCCATACAATCGAGGTGGCGATCGAACTGCTGTTGTGGTAGAGCTTTAGTGAACGGGTCTGCTAGGTTGTTCTTGGTGTCTACTCGTTCAATAACTATGTCTTGTCTCTCGACAATCTCTCAAACAAGATGGAAGCGTCTTAGAATGTGCTTGGATTTGTGATGAGACCTTGGTTCCTTTGCTTGAGCAACAGCTCTAGTATTATCACAATAAACTGGGACTGGTCCAGCAATCTCAGGAACTACTTCTAACTCAGAGATGAACTTCTTTATGCAGACAGCTTCCTTAGCGGCTTCAGTTACAGCAATGTATTCTGCCTCAGTAGTTGAGTCAGCTATAGTTTGCTGTTTGGAACTCTTCCAGCTCACTGCACCACCATTTAGGATAAAGACATACCCTGAAGTGGACTTGCTATCATCTGGGTCTGACTGAAAACTAGAATCAGAAAATCCTTCTAGTTTTAACTCAGATCCACCATAAACTAGAAAAATATCTTTAGTCCTTCTCAAGTACTTAAGAATATTTTTCACAGCTATCCAATGATCCTCTCCTGGATCAGCCTGGAATCTGCTTGTTATGCCTAAGGCATAAGCAACATCAGGCCTGGTACGTAGCATAGCATACATAATTGATCCTACTGCCGAAGCATAGGAAATAGAATTCATTCTATTCCTCTCTTCAGATGTCTTAGGAGACATCTTCTTAGAGAGACGTATGCCATGATTCATAGGCAAGTAACCTCTTTTACTTCCTTCCATGCTGAATCTTTTCAGCACATGATCTATGTACCTAGACTGGGACAAGCCTAGCATCCTTTTAGATCTATCCCTATAGATCTTTATACCAAGTATATAGGATGCTTCTCCCAAGTCTTTCATGGAAAAGCTTTTTGATAGCAAAGTCTTGATCGATTGTAACATTGGAATATCATTTCCAATGATCAGTATGTCATCTACATACAATATTAAGAAGACAATGGCACTCCCACTAGTCTTCTTGTACACACATGGTTCATCCATATTTTTGATAAAACCAAACTCTTTGACTGTTGTATCAAAACGGATGTTCCAACTCCTCGATGCTTGCTTTAATCCATAAATGGATCTCTTAAGCTTGCATACTTGATTTGCTCTCTTACTTGAGACAAATCCTTCTGGCTGTGTCATGTAAACCTCTTCTTCAAGATAACCATTAAGGAAGGCGGTTTTGACATCCATCTGCCAGATTTCATAATCATAGTGTGCAACTATTGCAAGCAAAATCCGAATAGATTTGAGCATAGCTACTGGTAAAAAAGTTTCATCATAGTCAATTCCTTGCTTTTGCCCGAAATCTTTTGCCACCAATCTAGCCTTGTAGGTTTCTACTTGGCCATCTGCTCCAATCTTTTTCTTATAGACCCATTTGCAACCTATAGGGTTTACACCCTCTGGTGCATCAACCAAAGTCCATACTTGGTTGGTATACATAGAATCTATTTCGGATTTCATGGCTTCTAGCCATTTATCAGAGTCACTACTCATGACAGCTTCCGAATAGGTCAGAGGATCATTATTCTGAACAATGTGGGCTTCATCATTCTCAATGATGAACCCATACCTCTCAGGTGCTCTTCGCACTCTATCTGTCCTTCGGAGAGGAGATGTGTGTTGTGGTTGTACCTCATTTATGGGTACATCTGGTTGAAGAATTTCTTGTGTTTCTATTTGTAGGTCTTGAACTTCATTAAGTTCAATTCTTCTTTCACTGCCCTTTTCTAAGATAAACTCCTTTTCTAAAAAGGTGGCATGCCTACTAACAAATACCTTTTGTTCAGTAGGGTGATAGAAGAGATATCCAATACTTTCTTTGGAATAACCTACAAATATACATTTATCTGATCTAGCACTTAGCTTATGTCCAAAATTTCTTTTGACATATGCTTGGCAACCCCATATTTTAAAATATTTAAGATTGGGCTGTCTACCTCTCCATATCTCATATGGAGTACTAGATACAGATTTTGAAAGTATCCTGTTTAGCACATATATAGCAGTTTCTAAGGCATAACCCCAGAAGGAAATAAGAAGATCTGTAAAGCACATCATGGATCTTACCATATCTAATAGAGTACGATTCCTCCGTTCAGCTACACCATTTAATTGTGGCGTATACGGAGGTGTCCATTCAGAGAGAATGCCCTTTTCTTTAAGATGATTTAAAAACTCACTAGAAAGGTATTCACCTCCTCGATCAGATCGAAGAATTTTAATACACTTTCCAGTTTGTTTTTCAACCATATTTTGATACTCTTTAAACTTATCAAAGGCTTCGGATTTATGTTTCATAAGATACACAAATCCAAACCTTGATAAATCATCAGTGAATGTGATGAAGTAAGAGTATCCACCTCTAGCTGGAGTTGTCATAGGACCACATACATCTGTATGTATAGGTCCTAATAACTCACTTGCCCTTTCTCCATGTCCAGTGAATGGAGACTTGGTCATTTTTCCCATAAGACAAGATTCACAAGTTCCTAATGATTCATAATCATAAGGATCAAAGAACTCTTCTTTGTATAACTTGTTGATTCTTGATTCACTTATGCGACCAAGTCGGCAATGCCAAAGGAGGGTATTATTCACTTCCTCTCTCTTTCTTTTATTGCTTTTATTAATATGAAAGACATTGTCATTAAGTAATAAAACTAGAAGACCATTTTCCATAATGTTATTGCAAAGATGCTTATTAGAAAAATAAATAGAGCAACCATTGCCCTTTCCATTAATTTCAAAACCTTTCTTTAACAACAAAGAAATGGAAATTACATTTTTAATAATTTTGGGCATATAATAACAATCTTCTAATTGTAGGAGCTTTTCCGAAGGCAATTCCAAGTTGTAGGTTCCAACAGCTTCAGCTTGGATGGACTCTCCTCCAGCGCCATACAGCTCGAAGTCACCTTTCTTCAAAATTTTAATTTTCTGTAGTCCATGCAAAGATTTGCAAATGTGAAAACCACAGCCGGTATCCAATACCCAAGAATTTGAATTTGAAGAACTTAATGACAAGTTGGCATGTAACATAAACATACCTTTTGATGCAACTCTTGCATCGGTCTTCATACTTGCAAGAAAACTCTTGCAATTTTTTTTTCAGTGGCCAGCTTTGCCGCAATGAAAACAGGTACTTGATCCGGAGTTTTTCTTTCCTTTTTTCATTTTTGATGCTACTCTTGGGGTTCAATCATTTCTTAGAACCCTTATTTTCAGATTTTCTCTTAGAAGTGCTATTTATAAGAAGGAGTGGACCTTTATCCTTCTTAATATGCCCTTCAGCTGTTTTGAGCATATTTAACAGCTCGGGCAGGGAGGTGTTCAGCTTGTTCATGTGGAAGTTCACAACAAACTGAGAGAATGAATCAGGCAGTGATTGCAGGATCAAATCCTGACTGAGCTCACTATCCATAGCAAAACCTAATTGACTTAATCAGGAGTTCCTTCATTCATTCTAGCACGGAACAACTAATTAGATATCTCATACCTAGCAGTCCTACTTTGTTCTCCATATAACTCTTTTAAATTGAGAAGTATGGATTGAGTGTCTATGCCTTCATGTTGCCTCTGTAATTCATTGCTCATAGAGGCAAGTATGATACATTTGACAGTCACACTGTCATTTTTCCGCATCTTATGTGTGGCAACCTCCTCTTCTGTAGCATCATCCCCTAGATCTCCAAGATCAGGGGTTTCAAGTATATAGGAAATTTTCTCCTTAGTGAGTACTATCTTTAAATTCCTCAACCAGTCCACATAGTTTGGTCCGGTCAACTTGTTGGCATCTAAGATGCCTCTTAGTGAAAGTGAAGAAGCCATTTAATAATTCTACATATGCAAGAACAAAACTAATATAAGCAGACCAATCATGATGACAGTTTGCAACTAGATAAGGACTTTAATCTAATTTGTCTCCTACTATTTTTATCGAATATCATAGCCCTCTCCTATGATAAACGTGAAAATATAATTTTTCTTAGTAGGGTTGAGATCCTAATTCATCATAAAAAACCTTGTGTTTACACAACAAACTCTTATGAGTTCAAAGGTAGGAAACTCTTTCCAATTGCATCTCATGCAATTCTCAACTTTATCTTGTCCTCTTAAAATACTTATTGCCTTGTGTTAGCACAACAAACAATAATATTTTAGTTAAGTCAAACCCTTCATTTCCATATAGTCATATTCGAATAATATTGCCCTTGTGGTTGCACAACAAGGCAATATATTAAAATATGCCATAAGCATCTTAATGCACCAAGACAGTATAACATCAGTTCCCATTGCAAGTCTTGTGTTAGCACAACAAACTAGCATGAATCTTGACATAATAATATCGAGGCATGAAGGAAGGCTATCAATAGTGTTATATCAATATTAAAATTATCCATAATAGGCAATCAAACAATTGGCCAGGTAAGCAGGTGGGAGGCTCCCCTTACTCAGAGAGTAAGGTCCTAATTAAGTAACCACCTTTAGTGCTTTTCTTAGACACCAATTAGATTAATTGTTCTAGAATGGGTTAGCTCAAAGTTTTTCAACACTATGACTTAATATAATTTTTATTGAGGGCTTACTAGTCTCTAGCACATTCTTTAATTGTAACATATATTTAACATATCTAAAATAAGCTATTATGCATCATAGCTATCTCATAGCATGTATAAATCATAAGCAATTAATTAACATGCTTCAACATATCTTCATATGGAAAATTTCATATCATGATATTTTATTACATATCATATCATATATGAATCATATATTTCAGCATTTCATTAAGCATATGACATTACTATCTCATAGTAAATTAATAATCATACATCATGCATTATTATTTGATTGAACCAATTAAGGATGGCTCTGATACCACTGAAGGATTTTAGCATGTTATAATGCACCGTGGAAGCTAGGAATTTTAAAAATTTCTTAATAAAGTCCCTATGCATGAAACCCTTTTAAGCCTAGATCACCTTAATGATTACAATCAAATGATATAAAATAAATGCAGAATTAGTAGAAAACCTCAAACGCTAATCCAAAGTGTACAATCTCCACGAGGCGTCCAAGTGTCCGTCCTCCAATGGTGATCCACACGAAAACTTGATCAAGACTTTAGCTCCAAAGACTTTTGATCCTTAATGCAGAATTCTTCTAAATAATTCTAATGGCTTGCTTTCCTTCCTTTCTAATTTTCTTTTTCCTTCTAAAAACACTTCTAACCTTTTTGTCCTAAAGAAGACCTTCTTGTCTAGGATTAGGACAACTTAAGAGTGATGTTAGAAAGAAAGAAGGCTTGTAAGAAAGAAGGGATATGTGAGAGAGAGAGAGAGAGAGAGTTGGATTGATTTCCGATGGATGAAAACACCGGGAGCATTTCCTATTTATAGATGGCGTACGGATGCATTCTAGCCATCCATTCATGCATGAAGAGGGGCGTGAGATCAAGGGGTGTGTCATTTGATGAGAGGGCATATCAGAAGTAGTTAGGATAAGATGAAGTGCTTATGATATGGCGCTTCATCCTTATCCATTCCCTAAGCACCTCTTCATGAAATCCACCGTACTCATGCCTCTCTTCATTTCTTCTCACGCATGAAAAATAGGGAGCATTCTCAACCATTGATCAAGGCTAGATGATGATCCAAAGGCCCTTATTGGTGGTGCCATAAGAAATAAGGAGAGAGAGAATAATGCGGTTGAAGGGAGAGTAGTTAGGATAAGATGACGTGTCATCTTTATCCAATCCAAGGGGCGCCATCTATTTTAAGTGCTTATCCCTTCACGTAAATTTCATCATCACACCTCCAGATGAGATCCATCACGAGATCATGATCTCCCATCATCCCATGATGAAGATCCAATGGCTCCAATCCATGGCGCCATCCATTTGATCCATCTTTTCATCCAAATGTTGATCCAACGGTCAAAAATGAATGATTTATCAAATCTAATCCAATTAAACTCAAACCAAGCCAATTAGGTGCCAACTCTTGGCTAACCCATATTAGAATATGATCTAATCAAATTAGATCAATTAAGAATCAGATTCGAATCTAATTCGAATCAGGAGCTAAGGTTTGCAATACCTGCTAGGATGTTTATCTTGCAAACATGATCTAATCCAATTAGACCCTTGATAAGTTTCCTTGTGTGTGACCCATTGGGTTCCATACTTAGCCAGCAATAGGTGTGAGTGCGAGTTGACCCAATTTGATTAGAACTCTTCTAATCAATTTAAGTCCAAACTGCGCGAACCCGAACTTAACAATTAGAATCCTTTCTAATTGATGATCGAATTAAACTCTTTAATTTGATCAAACCTATAAAACAAGATTGATGTCTAGCAACGTGTCATGTCTATCCGGAAAATATGGAATTTGGTAGAAATACCAAAAATACCCTTCAGTGGCAAGTTACCATGCAATTCAATCCTTTAATCAAACTGCATCCCAAATATGTATATGAGTATTAATATATATCAAACTCAATTTCATATTCATATTTTTCTCAATCTTTTAATGATAATTCAAATAATGAAACATTAGAAACTCTTTCTAATTTTCATTCTGCTTTGATCAAAGGCTTCCTCAATTATCATATGATTAGAATAAATAGGATGCTATCTTCTCTTACTAGAAGTGATTAATTTCTTGTTGACCTACTCATAATCTTCGTACACAATTCACCATATCCAGAAGACCTCGTACACAACTTATTGTCATGAATGAGTGTAAACCAAAATATGGGTTCATGTGCACAAGATACCATGATGATCTCAGGTCATAGGATTAGTTGCACAACTTCCACTAAGAGAATCATCTTTTGACATGTAAGTAAGACTTCATAAGATTTCTCTTTATAGGTCAATTCAGTGAACTCATTCCTCTAATGAGCACCCACATCTTTGTATTAGTGTCTCCACACAAATGATTGTGAGATCAATCATCCTCTGCATCGAGCATACATAAGACATGCTAGTCTTTTTCGGTAATCATTGATCCCCGACTCAATGTACCAATGACTGGGAATATTTAAGATTAGGATTTTAGGATTTTAAGTCTCACTAGTATGATCTCATCATAGTCTTAAAACTATTGCCCTAATCTAAGGAGTTTATCATAAATATAATCAACAGCATATGATAAAACATAACGCCTTTATTCATATTTAAATGTCATGTACATGATTTGGACAAATCAAAAGAAAAAAAACCTTTCGCAATACATATTGCGATTGGCTTGTAGGGCATCTACTTCTTCAGAAGCAAGTGATTTTCCAATGTCCGCAGCATGGGGGCTTTGAAACTTCCCAACTTCTCAACCGTCCGTGACCTCCCAGCACATGCAACCGGATCAACATCCCATCTCCTCTGTTTAGGAACAAACTCAACATTCCATGAAGAGTCTCCCAAACCGGCTCTTTAATTCAACTATGTTTCAACATCCCAGCAACTTCCCAACCGGATCATCCCAAGCCGTGTCTCATACGTGGCTTCCGTCTCCCCTGTTTCGAGAACAGAATCCACAAATCAAAACGCTTCCAGCATTCAATTTCAACCATCCGGATTGAGATGATCTTCCCAGCAACCATTCGTTTTCAAAACTTCCCAACGTTCCAGCAAAATCATCCCAGCAGCTGAAGAGTCTCAAAAGACCGTGGCATCCGATCGTTTCATCTTCAAATTCCCTTCCCAGCGAACAAATTCCAAACCTCCATGCATTTCAGCCGTATTCCATTCTCCCCATCATCCATCTGAGGAGTCTTCTTAAACATCAAAACCAATACCCAACGACAGCAAGGGAACTCCGAAGCCAAACCGTCCCTACATCGGCATCTAGTTGCAACCGTAATCTTCCAGTGCCCTTCCATCTTCCCAGCCACACCTTCAACACGCTGAAGGTGTTTATAAAAGGAATCAGGAAGGGGGATTGAGGAGCCATCGGGTGGAGGCAGGAGGAGGCCACGGATCAGGAGGAGGACGGAGCAAAGGGGAGAAGGGACGGAAGCCATCTATCTGCATCTCCTCTTCCGATCTTCTCAGCCGGGCTTGGGAGGAGAGAAGGCAGCCGGGTTCCATTCGACTCCAAGCTTTTAATCCAGCCGGGCGAGAAAGGAGGAGGCAGGGAACCAGGGAAGCCAAACATCCGCATCTTTCCCAGCCGGGGGAGAGAGGAGGAGAGGTCACGGAGGGGAGAAGGCAACCGGGAGAGAAAACAGAGCACTCTGTTTTCTTAAGAGAAGAAAGAAAAAAAAAGAGATTTATGCTTTATTTTATTTATTCTATGCTAATCCCTTTTATGAAAATGCTTGCATCTCATATGGATAGCTAAATCTCTTTTAGCTAAGGCTAGGAAAAAGCCTAGCATTTTCTTCATGTATTTCCTTTAATCATCAATGAGATTTTAATGTTTTAAATTTGATTTATGGTGCAGTAAATTTATAAAAATTATTTCAAACTTATATATTTTTTTGATTTGTTATTTTTCCCGGGTATAATAGATGCTTAGAAATTTCTGTAGTTTAAAATAGAATTACTGTAATGCTGCCCATAAAACTAAATCTATTTTATTAACGATTAATTGATATTTTCACCACTTCACTTTTCAGTTAGGTCTTTACTCAGATCTAACTGAGATAATAGGTGATTTTAAGAAAAGCATGATGAAGTGCTAGGCTGAATCCTGATGCCTTAACAATGAAACAATAGAAACTCTTTCTAATATTCATTTTGCTTTGATCAAAGGCTTCTTGAATCATCATAAGATTAGAGTAAGTAGGATGTTACCTTCTCTTACTAGAAGTGATTGATTCCTTGTTGACCTACTCACAACCTTCGTACAAAATCCACCATATCCAGAATATCCCGTACACAACGCAATGTCATGAATGAGGGTAAACCAAAACATAGCTTCAAGTGCACAAGGTACCATGGTGATCTCAGGTCTCAGTGAACTCATTCCTCTAATGAGCACCCACATCTTTGTATTAGTGTCTCACACAAGTGATTGTGAGATCAATCACCCTCTACATTGAGCATACATAAGATGTGCCAGTCTTTCCGGTAATATTGATCCCCGACTCAATATACCAATTTGACTGGAAATATTCTAAATTAGGATTTTAGGATTTTAGGTCTCACTGGTATGATCTCATCATAACCCTTAAAACCAATGTCCTAATTTATGGGGTTCATCATCCAATAATAAAATAGATAAGCAGCAAATGATGAAACACAATGCCTTTATTGATATATATCGAGTGTCAAAGTACATGATTTGGAGGATTACAAAGAAAAACCCATCAAATGATTGGCTTATAGGGCATCTACTCTTTCAGGCTCGAGTCGACTCCTGTACATTACGAGTCGACTCCGACTGAGAGCAGACAGACAGACAGAAAGATCCATCTTAGAACCTGTCAACGAGTCGACTCCTGAAGAGCGCGAGTCGACTCCGATGTTTGCCGAGTCGACTCCAGGGTAGTACGAGTCGACTCCAGGTAGTTACAGACAGAAAGACAGAGAAGTTATTTTGGACCCTGAGAGCCGAGTCGACTCCGAAGAAACTCGAGTCGACTCCGATGGTTGGCAGGTCGACTCCAAAGGAAGCGAGAGTCGACTCTCAGTGTAATACAAGGCAAAAGTCAGAGAGCAACTTTCGGACACTGAGAGCCGAGTCGACTCCCACAAAGCCCGAGTCGACTCCGAGACAGCGCTACACCAAAAGACAGAAGACAGTGTTTTTGTCTCTGAGACTCGAGTCGACTCCAAGACAGTTCGAGTCGACTCCAAGGCAGCGCGACTCCAAAAAGACAGAAGACTGTTTTTCGGATACTGAGAGTCGAGTCGACTCCGGAACAGTTCGAGTCGACTCCAAGACTGGACAAGCCAAAAGACAGAAGATCGGGAGTTCGGGCTCTAAGTACCGAGTCGACTCCCAAAATTCACGAGTCGACTCGAGTGAGCCAAGTTGAAGAATGCATCCTTGGATTCCGTGGAATGAGCCGACTCCAAAAATGCCAAGTCAGCTCCAGACTTTGGGGAGTTGACTCCGGGTTAAGTCGAGTCGACTCCCAGTCGAGAAGACCACTTTAATTCAAATCCAGAACAGTTGCCGAGCCGACTCCAGAAAAGCATGAGTCGACTCCTGCTACAGTCGAGTCGACTCCAGATCGCGCGAGTCGACTCCGATCCCAACGGACACATTGTCAGTATGTGCAGAATGTGCAGAATGGCTAGAAAAGTGTGTCTAACGGCTAGTTTCCGTGGGGAATGGCTTAAATAGCCATAGAGGACTGTAGCAAGGAAGAAAATAGAGACTCCATTCAAAGCTAAAGAGATCCCCACCAACCAAGAGCTCTCTAGAGTGATTACACGAAAAAGAAGGAAAAAGTGCATTGAAGTCAACTTTCCAACTCTCTTCCTCACATTCAAGGCTCTCCTCCTGACAGCAAGTCTACATCAAATTCAAGAGGAGTCAAAGAGTTTGAAAAGCCCCTTCCTTCATCTCCAAAAATAGTTTGAGGGCTTCTTACTCTTCCTTGCTTAAATTGTTAAATACGCTTTTAAGAAGCTTTCTTTTTCTGTTTGTTTTAGACTACCTGTTCTTTACTTGATTCAATCAGGGGATTGAATCAAGGGTATATAGGTTTGTTGGTGAGCCTAGGTTGAAACCAACGTGTAAGGGTTCGATTGTGATCCCGGAAAAACAATCGGATGGTTCTAGTCGGTGAGCCTGGGAAAACCAACCGAGTTCGTTGTGACCTCGTAAAACAACAAGTTGGGTTGTGAGCTTGTAAAACAACTGGCTGTAATCCGAGGGGTTATAGTGAATTTCCAAGTGAGGCTTGGGGAGTGGACGTAGGAGCAAGGATTAGCTCCGAACCACTATAAAATCATTGTGTTTGTAATTGCTTGTGTCTCTCTCTTACTTTCATTTCATTCACAGCACATAGCATCTAATTAATCATCTTGCAAAGGTATTAATTAGTCATCCACAAACGTCTTAATTGCAAAATTATTTTAAAACCCAATTCACCCCCCCTCTTGGGTTGTCTATCTGGGCAACAAGTGGTATCAGAGCTGGAACTCTTTTACCCTAAGAGTAAAAGATCAAAATGACAACCCCATTTGGATCTTCCCACATTGAGGGCCAGTCCACCCAAAGACCCCCATTCTTTAATGGATCCGACTACTCATATTGGAAGGCTAGGATGAGAATATTTATCCAAGCCCAAGACTATGAGATGTGGACCATTATACTAAATGGACTATACATCCCATCCATCTATGTAGAGGGTGTCACTGTACCCAAACTTGAAAAGGATTGGGATGACAATGACTTTAGGAAGGCACAACTCAATGCCAAAGCAATGAATGTGCTCTACTGTGCATTAGATACAAATGAATTCAATAGAGTCTCTACTTGCAATTCTGCAAATGAGATTTGGGATAGACTTGAAGTGACCCATGAGGGCACGAATCAAGTCAAAGAATCCAAAATAAATATATTAGTTCATAAGTATGAATTATTTAAGATGGATTCTAATGAAACAATCACCTGCATGTTCACTAGATTTACTGATATTGTCAATGGCCTAAAAAGCCTTGGCAAAAACTATACTAACAGTGAGCTTGTCAGGAAGATTCTTCGCTGTCTACCAAGGTCATGGAAAGCCAAGGTGACGGCAATCCAAGAAGCTAAGGACTCGAACAAGCTTCCACTTGAGGAGCTTCTGGGATCGCTAATGACGCACGAGCTCACAATGAAACAACACAGCGAAGAAGAGTCCTCCCATAAGAAAAAGGTAATAGCTCTCAAATCTACTTCTACTAATAAAGACTTATCTTGCAGCAGCAGCAGTGAAAAGGAAGACAATGAAGGAGATGATGATGAGGCTCTTCTCGTGCGTAAGTTCAGAAAATTCATCAACCGTAAGAAGACCATTCATCAAAGGAGAGGCTCCTCAAGTTCCTATCACAAGGATAAAGGTAAGGAAAGGGAAAATGAGGGAATTGGATGTTATGAGTGCAAGAAGCCGGGGCACATCAGAGCCGAGTGTCCTTTGCTGAAGAAGGGGAGCAAGTACAAGAAAAAGAAAGCCCTTGTCTCCACCTTATCGGACTCCGACTCATCATCATCATCATCGGATGAGGAACAAGAAGAAAAGGCCAATTTCTGCTTCATGGCAAATGAAAATGAGGTAATGTTGCCCAGAGATGGTCACCCAAGAGGGGGGTGAATTGGGTGTTTTAAGATTTTTTGTCTAATTAAAAATAAAACACACAAGTGTATGTGCTAAAGTAAAGATAGAGGTATAAGAATAGTCAATCGCAAACACAAGGTTTTATAGTGGTTCGGAGCTTCCACTGCTCCTACATCCACTCCCCAAACACCTTTGGGAATTTCCACTATAATCAACGATTACAGTACGGTAGTTTTGCGAGTGCACTACCCAACTCGTTGTTTTACACCGGGCTAACAACGAACCCTACAATCCCCCAATTTAACCTAGGCTTGGGACGCCTATCCCTTGTTCCAAGTCCCTTGACTGGAACAAGCACAATAATCAATGTTTTACAAAAGATTTGAAAGCTCTTAAGAAGCAAATATAACAATGATAAATAATGAAACCCGGAAGAACCCTTTTAGCCGTTGGAAGCGTGGAAAATGGTGGTTCTTCCGATGTGGATCGCGTTGGCTTGAATGTGAGCTTTGAATGCCGAGTGGGAGAGAGTAGTTGAGCACGAAATCAGATGGAAAAGCTTGGATGCACTTGATTTCTTCTCTTAAAAGCTCTAACTCCCTTGAACCTCTTTCTCTTTCTTCTCTCTTGAATGATCTTGTGTTGGGTTGGTGAGAAGTTCTTGGAAGGCACTTAAAAGCTCCCTTTTATAGCCCAAAAGGCAAATAGATCCGTTAGACACAAAGATATGGAAGTTTGAAATTCAAACAAACCTGCAAAAGTGTGTCAGTCGCGTCCCAGGCGCTCCGGAGACGTCTCCGCTTCAACGCGAGACGTCTCGGCTGTATGAATTTACTTTTGACGATGTTGGGAGTCGACTCGGTGCTTTACGGGGGCGACTCTGAGGATGAACAGTTTGAATGCTTGTTTTTCTATTTTTCTGAGAGAGTCGCCTCGGCCCTTTACGGGGACGTCTCGGGATGTTTGTGCTTTTTGCATGGGGACGACTCCGCTGCCTCGGGGACGACTCCGCTGCTTTATATCCGAAAAACAAGTCCTCTGAAATTCTCTGAGAGAGTCGACTCCGCTACCTAGGGGACGACTCCGCTGTTTTATCACCGAAAAACACATCCTCTGGAATCCCCTGAGAGAATCGACTCCGTGCTCTCTGGGGACGACTCGGAAAGTCTGCTTTTTACTCGCGGGGACGACTCCGCGTCCTTTGGAGACGACTCGCGCGCATTCCTTGAAATCGGCCTTTCTGCCGCCTCTGACGGGAGTCGACTCCGACCCTGCGAGACGCCTCGCCAGGTGCCGGGGATGTCTCCAAACGTGCCAATTCTTCCTGTTCGTGCCGGAGACGTCTCTGGGACAAACCGGAGACGTCTCGGCTGTCCCTGATCTGTTTTCTTCATCTCAAAAATTCTTCAATAAATCCTTGAAAAATATGGAAACATGCCTAGACATTTCTTAACAATATTCTTAATTAAACACATGAAATCCTCAATTAAATTGTTAAGATAAAGGGAATTATACTCTAGTATTTTGTATTCATCAAAATCCATTAGGGGGTCAACAATCTCCCCCTTTTTGATGATGACAAAACACTGAGTATATGCAAAATTCGAAATTTAAACATATACACAGTATTTGATCAGATGTAGCTAGATAAATGCAAAAGTATTGATTTTAATAGCTCTTGAGCAATTTTAGCATATCAACTGAATTTGAATCAAGTTAAAATGTGAATTAATGAAATATTGATGCTAAAGACAATTGAAGGCTAAATACTTTTTGACTCCCCCTTTCTTTTCCAGAAGGGCAATTATCTTAATGCTTAAAGCCAATATTCTTCAATTTTATCTTTTCTAATTCAATTTTCTATTCTATATATAGGTTCTACTCCATATACTCCATATATTGGTTCTACTCCATACACTCCATATATAGGTTCTACTCCCCCTTTTTGTCATCAACAATGAAGGGGACAAATTATCCTTGGGTACTTAAGACACAATTCCTAGTGGAATTCAGCATATTACTATGAATCACTCAAGGATATTCAAGTTATGCTCCCTCTGTCCATGTTTTTGTTTATTAATGAATTCAGCATTCATTTCAATCCCCCTTTGTTTTGGAATTCATTTCAGACCTTTTAAAAGTAGTTGTGCTCCCCCTGTTTCATATGCATTGATAAGTTGTGTCAAATTTGAACACTTAAGGTATGTTATGAGATTTTTATGGCACATCACAGATTTACATACACAAGATTTGATTCCACAGGATTAGAAACATACACAAATTTCAAAGAAATTGTATGACATTCATATATCATTGCAATCATTTGAAGTCATTACAAGGTTAAAAGGAAAGGAAATCATTACAAGTATTAATTCCTAATACAAAAGAAGTTTCAAAATTAGCCTAGGGCTTTACAAAAAGATGAACCCTAGATGTTTACAAACTGTCCTTCAACGGCGACGTTGCTCAATAGCCCTAGCAGCTGCCTCTATAAATGCATTAATTGAATCCATTAGGGTTCTAAACTGATCTCCCTGAGATTGATTGAAAGCAGCCACTAATGCCTCGAACTCCCGGGATGCCCTGTCAATCTTCCCTCTAAGTTGGGCAGCCACACTGCCCACATTGCCTCCAGGGCTCGTCAATTCTTGAAGACTATCTGATATGTTCTTCAAGTCAGCCTGTAACTCAATTGATCTTAAAGTTTGAGTTGTACCCACATGAAACAATTCTGATGTTGCAGCTTCTATCTGAACTTTGACTTCCTTCAATTCTTGGAGGAGAGCTTCATGTGAGGTACGGATGGGGGCCAACTCAGCAGTGATCATCGATCTCATCTCCTCCCTCATCTGCTGGCATATCACAGATGCTAGAGTGTGCATCTGTTCATCTGATAGGGAGAAGGATCCACTGACTGAAGGAGGAGGAGGCATAGATGTGGATGGTCCAGCCGAGCTGGAAGGTACATCAGGGAAGGCCATATGGCTATGTGGAGGAGAGTGGTGGTCAGGCTCCTGATGTGGGATCTCAGGCTCTAGGGTTTGAGATTTTCTTTTAGGTACCTTAACCCATGATCCATCTACCTTGTGAAACTCCATTCTACGCATTGTGCTTTCATTGTAGTAGTCGGTGTTTCTTAAAGGTTTTGCCAGCTCATTTTCTGGGATTGGAACCTTGAAATGTTTGAACAGTAGGGTAAAGATCATCCCATATGGTATGCTAAACCTAGAATACCTATGACATATGGAAATGTAGTTCAACATAAGTCTAGGAAGGTTTAGGGGAATCCCTAGTAAGATGTGGTGCATGATGACTAAATCTCGCTCCGAAACGAAATCGAAGCGACCGGTTTTTAGAAACAAGACCCGATTAACAATGCTCAAAAGGGCAACAGTCAAGAGGGCTGCAGTCCTCTCGTCCTAAAACTAGGTTTAGGGCAATCTCCCTTTGGAGATGTGAGGTCGGAGCCTCACCGTATTTAGGAATTTGTAATACACTTGATAGAATATCTTCATTGATTTCTATCAATGTCCCTCGGACATATCCAGTGTACCCCGAGTCCCCTGAGGCCATATTGCTAAACATTTCTCTAACTAGGCCGGGATAGGTTGATGTATTTAGGGTACACAGGTATTCCCAACCTTGGGCACGGAGTCTCTCTCCAATAGAGAACCCCTCACTATCTAGAAATTGGAAGTCAATGTACCTACCCGTGGTTACTGTGCGATTTGCACAGAAAAGGGTCGTGGTTGGCGGAGCAACCGGAGGAGACGGCGCGGAAGGCTCTTCCCTCCGTTCCTCGTCGTCGGTCGCTACCCTAGGACGCCTCCCACCCGTTCGTCTAGCTCTCTTAGGTGCCATGGTTTGGAATGGAGGCTAGGGTTTGTGGTGGAGAGCAAATGGAGGCTAGGGTTTTTTGTTTTTGTCGGGGACGAAAGAAGATAGCTCGGGTCGGCTCGAGCTGTTTCACCTAATTTAAAAACCTTCGTTCGGTCCCCGAGACATCTCCACGACTAACGCGAGACGTCTCGCCGGGGGGACGTCTCTGCGATTTGCCAGAGACGTCTCCGGCACTGAAAAATTTCAGAATGATTTCTATCTTTTTCCAATTTATTTTATTCAACCACAATAATCAACGTGATTTCTTTTGGTGAATATAGAGTGAGTTTGCTTGTGATCCTTCCCTTCAATAATACATCCTACAAAAATTTTTATAATGATTTTTTTTTTAAAAAAAAATTATCAATATTGAAATGAGGAATGTTTGACCAAGTTTCGAATACCTATGAAATAGGCTCTGAAAATATCTCCATGAAGAGTCCAAGGGAGGGTAACCATCCCCCGGAAAGTCAAACAATTCGTCATTTAACTTAGATAGATTCATGCTTTCACTTAATAGATACTAGGTTTGCTATTTGTGACCTTGAGGTGGATTACTAGTTTGAGTAGCAAAGCATTGCAATACAAGTTCAATTTATTTGCTAGGATCATACAAGCTCAAAGCATTCCTTAAGAAGTTGAACCTATCTTTACAAAGGGGCTTTGTAAAGATATCGGCCAATTGATTTTCAGTACATACATATTCAATCATCACATCATTTTTCAACACATGATCCCTTATAAAGTGATGCCTAATCTCTATGTGTTTTAATTTAGAGTGTTGGACAGGATTTTTTGTTAAATTAATTGCACTTGTATTATCACATTTAATTGGTATGTTGTCCATTTTGATACCGAAGTCTTCAAGTTGTTGCTTAATCCAAAGAACTTGGGCACAACAGCTTCCAGCTGCAATGTACTCAGCCTCAGCTGTGGATAAGGCAACTAAATTCTGTTTCTTGCTAAACCAAGAAACCAAATTAGCACCCAAGAATTGACATGTGCCACTAGTGCTTTTTCTGTCGAGTTTGCACCCGGCAAAATCAGCATCGGAATAAGCAATTAAATTTATGTCAGATTGTTTAGAATACCATAATCCTACATTAGATGTCCCTACTAGATATCTGAATATTCTTTTAACAGCTTGCAAGTGTGATTCCTTAGGACTTGCTTGGTATCTAGCACACATGCAAACACTGAATAATATGTCTGGCCTACTAGCAGTAAGGTAAAGTAAAGAACCTATCATACCTCTGTATAATTTGCAGTCTATACTTTTACCTTTTTCATCTTTGTCAAGCTTGCAACTTGAGCCCATGGGTGTGCTGATTTCCTTTGCATCCTTCATCTTGAATTTTTCCAACATTTTCTTGATGTATTTGGACTGACTGATGAAGATGCCTTCCTCTGATTGTTTTATTTGTAGCCCAAGGAAGAAGTTGAGCTCACCCATCATGCTCATTTCAAATTCTCCCTGCATAAGCTTAGCAAACTCTTGACAAAGACTATCATTAGTAGCACCAAAAATTATATCATCCACATAAATTTGCACAAGCAATAAGTCATTCCCTTTTCTTTTAATGAAGAGCGTTTTGTCTACATTTCCTCTCTTAAACTTATTTTCAATTAGAAAATTACTTAATCTTTCATACCATGCCCTAGGGGCTTGCTTAAGTCCATATAATGCTTTATGCAATTTAAAAACATAATCTGGATGTAAGTGGTTCTCAAAACCTGGAGGTTGTCCTACATAAACTTCCTCCATTATATAACCATTTAAAAAGGCACTTTTTACATCCATTTGATAGAGTTTGAAATCCATAAAGCATGCATATGCCAAAAGAAGTCTAATAGCCTCTAACCTAGCAACAGGAGCAAAAGTTTCATCAAAATCTATCCCTTCCTCCTGATTATATCCTTTGGCTACTAGCCTAGCTTTGTTTCTTATTACTATTCCATCTTCATCTAGTTTATTTCTGTTATGGGGGAACTCAGCCACCATGCCCCACGTGACCGACACGCGCGCCCAAGAAGACTACAGCTGCCCCTTGATCCAGTAACCCGACCCCGAGTCGGATATCTTCGGCTTCGCAGCCCGACCCCGAGTCGGCTGCCCCTTGATCCAGTAACCCGACCCCGAGTCGGATATCTTCGGCTTCGCAGCCCGACCCCGAGTCGGCTGCCCCTTGATCCAGCAATCCGACCCCGAGTCGGCAATCTCTCGACAACGACAGGCTGTTCCCCTGAAGCACGCCACGACCCTCTGCTCCACTACTCCCTGCAACGGTCGTATCCGGCGCTGCTCCACGATCTCCTGTAACAGCCGTACAAAGCGGAGCTCCACTACGCCCTGTCACGGCCGTACCCAGCGCTGCCCCACGACGCCCTGTAACGGCCATGTCAGTGGCAACTCCATCGTGCCACACGATGACCAACCCCCCAGAAGGACCCCCCAGCCTGGTATATATGCTGCGGGGGGGAGAAGGGGGGAGGTAAGCAAGAACTTCCAGAGCATTCTCCTACTTGCTACTATTATCTCTCCTTCTCCTCCAATCTCCTCTGACTTGATCGTCGGAGGGCCCCCACTACCCCAGTGGTGGTGCGAGGCTTGCTTGCAGGTTTCCCGGTGGAAGGTGGAGCACAATCAACACCAACCAAGGCAACTCAGACGGAATTCCGTTCACACCGCAGTGCCAATCGTTCTCGGTTTGGACCATCAGCAACAGTTGGCGCTAGAGGAAGGGTCGAATCTCAGAGCGATCGTAATGGCACGGCGAGGTGGTCGTGGAGCTTCCAATGCCTCCGGTCGCGGGGCTTCTCGCGCCTCCGGCCGGGAGGCCGCTGCGTCTCCAACACATTCTCAGCAACACTCCACCGTTCCACCCCCCATTCAGATGGTCGAAGCCGCTCAGTTCGACCAGTTAGCCCAGCAGGTTCGCACCCTCGCGGAGGCGGTGCAGAACCTGCAGGGTGTGATGTCTCGGGCGCCGCAGCGGGCCCAGGAGCCGCTGCTCCCTGAGCGCTCACTTGTCCTCCTTAACCCGCGCTCCTTCCCCTCCCATGGGGAGGAGCGCCGGCGCGAGGAAGATTCTCGAGCACGGTCCATTCTGCCGGGACCTTCCCATCGGAGCTGCGCGGGGTACGAGAGGCGGGCCGGGGCGCGTTTCCAGACCCCCCAGTCCTTAGGAAACCCGCGCTCCAGTCGGTCCCCCTCTCGGTGCTCCTTGTCTCCCACCCATCGGTCGCGCTCTCTGGACCGGCGGGTGGACGATCTCCACCGACAACTCCAGGTCCTGAAGGGCCACTCCAAAGATCCCTTCGCCGACTTGGAGATCTCCTCCCAGCCGGCGCTTGCCTCGAGGATCCTGCGGACCCCGAATCCGCCGGGGTTTAAAATGCCGGCGATCGAGCCCTATGACGGGGCGGCGGACCCGCGAGATCACGTCGAGAGTTTCAGGACTCTTATGCTCCTCCACGGAGCATCAGATCCTCTCCTCTGCAAGGCCTTCCCAGCGACCCTCCGTGGCCCGGCAAGGGCGTGGTTCGCCGGCTTGGAGGCTAACTCAATCCAGTACTTCGACCAGTTTACTCGCCTCTTCATCACCCATTTCGCCGTCAGTAGCCGGCGGCGACTGGTCTCCGACTCCCTCTTCGATATCCGGCAAAACGAGGGAGAAAGCTTGCGGGATTATCTTACCCGCTTCAACAAGGCTACGCTGGAAGTCCGGAACCTGAGCCAGGAGGTGGCTCTTTCAGCCCTGAAGCGTGGCTTCCGAAAGGGCAGACTCACCTTCTCCCTGGACAAACGCCTGCCGCGGAGCTTCCCGGAGCTGTTGTCCCGGGCGAACCAGTATGCGGACGCCGAGGAGGCGGCCGCCCACCGGAGCAAGGGGGCCGCCGAGATCCCTCCAAAGCTCGGGAAGAAAAGGCGAAAAGAGGCACGCCAGAGGAGGAGCCCGACGCCTCAACGTCGGCGCAGAAGCCTGTCGCCGGCGAGGAACCACGGCGCCCTACGCCCTCGTTCTCCGCCCCGACGTTTCAACCGGTACACTCCTCTCCTGACTCCCCGGACCCAGATCCTCATGGAAATCAAGGGGCGGGAGGACCTCCCGGTCCCGAGACAGATGAAGAAGATCCCTGGGAGGAGGCCCTCTCGGGCGTACTGTGAGTACCACCGGGACCACGGCCACGACACCAAAGACTGCTTCCAGTTTCGGGACGAGATCGAGGCTCTCATCCGCCGAGGGCGTCTCGGTCGATATGTGAACGACCGACGTCCCCCCGCAGACTCGCGTCCGGCCGACCCGGCCCCTCCGGAGCCTCGGGAGCAGAATCGACCCATCGCGGGCGTGATCCATACTATCACTGGGGGCTGCCCCCGGCCCGAGAGGAACGCAGGGGGCTCGACTGAAGCATCAGGGGCAGCCGTCGCAAAGAGGCAGAGGGTCGGTAATGTAATCACTTTTTGTGATGAAGATGTAAAGGGGGTTCAGACCCCCCACGACGACGCCATGGTGATCTCCCTCACTATGGCAAACTATGATGTAAGGCGTGTTCTTGTGGATAGTGGAAGCTCAGCTGATATTTTGTTTTACGAGGCCTTCCAAAAGATGAGCTTGTCCAGACAATTGTTGCACAAAACATCCACCCCCCTCATAGGATTCACTGGTGACGCTATCTCGGCCGAAGGTGTCGTTGAGCTGCCTGTGACTGCGGGCGTTGCACCCGCAGAAGCCACGGTGCGGCTCGGGTTCTTGGTCGTCCGTGTTCCCTCGGCCTACAACGCTATCCTCGGACGACCCGGACTGAACGCCCTTCGCGCGGTGGTCTCTACGTACCACTTGCTCATGCGGTTCCCCACGGAAGGCCGGGATTGGAGAGGTCCGAGGTGACCAACCGACCGCAAGGCAATGTTTCCTAGCAACTCTCGAAGGGAAGGAGCCCGTAGAAGCCTTAAGCGTCGAGTCCCTCGACGCCAGAGACGAGGTGGCCTTGCGGCACGGGGAGCCGGCCGAAGGTGTGATCGAAGTTCCCCGAGGAAGGTCGCCCGGACCGGACGGTCCGGGTCGGCACCAATCTCGACCCGGGAGCTCGGGCTCGGTTGGTGGAATTCCTCCGAGCCAACGCCGATGTATTTGCCTGGTCGGCGGTCGATGTACCTGGGATCGACCCGGAGGTCATTTCTCACGCCCTCAACGTCGACTCAACCCACCGACCAGTAAAGCAGAAGAAGAGACACTGTGCCCCGGATCGGATCCGAGTGGTCGACCAGGAGGTAGACAAGCTCTTGGAGGCAGGATTCATAAGGGAGGTCAGCTACCCCGAATGGCTGGCAAATGTCGTACTTGTCCGGAAGGCGAGCGGAAAGTGGAGGATGTGCGTCGACTACACCGACCTGAACAAGGCATGCCCCAAGGATAGCTTCCCGCTTCCGCGGATAGACCAACTGGTCGACGCGACTTCCGGATATCAGCTGCTGTCTTTCATGGACGCCTTCTCCGGCTACAACCAGATAATGATGGCTCCACAGGACGAGGAGAAAACTGCCTTTATAACAGACCGGGGGTTGTACTGTTACAAGGTAATGCCCTTCGGTCTGAAGAATGCTGGCGCCACTTACCAGCGCCTCGTCAACAAAATCTTCAAAGAGCAAATCGGCCGGAACATGGAGGTGTACGTGGACGATATGCTGGTGAAGAGCCGCCATGCAGACCAGCACATCGCGGATCTGGAGGAGACTTTCGCCACCCTGCGGAAGTTTCGCATGAAGCTGAACCCACCGAAGTGCGCCTTTGGCGCTTCGGCCGGGAGGTTCCTCGGTTTCATTGTCAACCAGCGGGGGATCGAAGCAAACCCTGACAAAATCAAGGCCATCCAAGATATGTCCCCTCCGACCAAAGTGAAGGAGGTTCAGGAGCTCGCTGGGAGGGTCGCCGCGCTCGGACGATTTGTGGCAAAATCGGCCGAACGCTGCCAACCTTTCTTCAAGGTGTTGAAACGCCCGAAAGACTTCCTCTGGACGGCCGAATGTCAAGCAGCATTCGACCAGCTCAAGGAATACTTGGCGTCTCCTCCCCTGCTGTCCAAGCCGCAAGAAGGGGAGATGCTCTACCTCTATCTGGCGGTCTCCCCAACCGCAGTCAGTGCGGTACTGGTTCGGGAAGAGGCAAAGCTCCAGAAGCCTGTGTACTACATCTGCCGGGTCCTACGGGATGCCGAGACGCGGTATACGAAGGCTGAAAAGATCGCCTTCGCGCTGCTGACCGCGACCAGGAGGCTTCGCCCCTATTTCCAGGCCCATTCTGTCACCCTCTTGACCGATCAACCGCTGCGGCAGATCCTCAGCAATCCTGAGAATGCGGGACGGCTGGTGAAGTGGGCAGTAGAACTTGGTGAGTTCGACATCCGCTACCAGCCCCGACCCGCCATCAAGGCCCAGGCGCTCGCGGATTTCCTCGCTGAGTGCACGGTGCAGGAGGCGGAACCTAGGTCGCCGGAAACACCCAGCCTCGACCTCCCGATTTGGACGCTTCACATCGATGGGTCGTCGAACCCCAAAGGTGGAGGGGCCGGGCTGGTCCTCACCAGCCCTGATGGAGTGATAGCCGAGTATGCCTTGAGGTTCGGATTTCCAGTGACCAACAACGAGGCGGAGTATGAGGCCCTAGTCACGGGACTCAAACTCACCAAGGAGCTCGGCATCCGGCGCCTGAAGGTCTTCACCGACTCCCAGCTGGTGGTCGGGCAGGTCCGTGGGGAGTTCGAAGCCCGGAACCCGACCATGCAGAATTACGTCCAGAAGGTGCAAGCACTCATTTCCGACCTCGGCAGTGTCGACATCCAGCAGGTCCCAAGAAGTGAAAATGCCAGGGCCGACAGGCTGTCCCGCTTAGTGAGCGCAGACGCGCACAACTTATCGAGGGCGATCTACCTGGAGACCCTGGATGCCCCGAGCATCGGCGAGGCTGGAGCGGTGATGGCGATTGATCCGGAGCCGTCTTGGATGGACCCGCTTGTTGCCTACCTCGCCGAAGGGATCCTCCCTGAAGACGAAGATCAAGCTCGGCGACTTGTTATGAAGTTCGCCCACTACGTACTCAATGAAGGGAGGCTGTATCGGACCTCGTTCACCGCCCCCCTCTTAAAGTGCCTCCGCCCCTCGGAAGCGGCCTACGTCCTCGGCGAAGTCCACGAAGGCGTTTGCGGATCCCACTTGGGGGCTAGGTCCTTGGCGCACAAGATCATGAGGCAAGGCTATTATTGGCCTACCTTGTTGGAGGACTCAAAGGATCATGTGCGGAAATGCGACGCCTGCCAGCGCCACGCCAACGTCCAGAGAGTCCCTTCTGTCCCCTTGGCACCAATCACTGCACCCTGGCCCTTCGCCCAGTGGGGAATGGATATCCTCGGACCATTCCCCGTCGCTTCAGCTCAGCGGAAATTTTTGATTGTTGCAATCGACTACTTCACCAAGTGGGTGGAGGCAGAGCCGCTGGTCACTATCACGGAGGTGCAAGTCCGGAAGTTCGTGAAGAAGAACATCATTGTCTGATTTGGGGTACCTCGGGTCCTCATCTCGGATAATGGCCGACAGTTCGACAACAAGCATTTCCGTGACTTCTGCGAGGAGTTCGGGATCGAGCATCGGTTCACATCTGTGTCGCATCCCCAAACCAACGGCGAGGCCGAGGTCACAAATCGGACAATCCTCCAAGGAATCAAAGCGCGAATCGGTCGGACGGGGCAAGCTTGGGTCGAAGAACTCGAGAATGTCCTTTGGGCGTATCGAACGACGCATCGGACCCCTACCGGGGAGACGCCTTTCAGCCTAACCTATGGCACGGAAGCCGTTGTCCCCGTGGAGCTCGGACTCCCCTCACCTCGGGTGGCCGCGCACCGACCCGAGGCCAATTCGGAGCAACTCCGAGGGAACCTGGATCTCTTGGAAGAAGCGAGGGAAATGGCGCAGGTTTGGATGGCGATGTATCAGCGGAGGGTGGCCCGATATTACAACTCCAAGGTCCGACCGAAGCTTTTCAGAATCGGAGATCTGGTGCTAAGGCGAGCTAAAGCATCTCAACCTGCGGAAGGTGGGAAGGTAGCGCCAAATTGGGAAGGCCCGTATAAGGTTCGCTGGGTAAACCGACCTGGCTCCTACCAGTTGGAGGCCCTAGATGGCCGAGAAATTCCAAGGAGCTGGAATTCCGCTAACCTGCGGATGTATTACCAGTAGAACGACGATGCCAGAAAGACAGTTCAAAAATGTATAACACTTTGCATTTCAATAATTTCTGGTTACAACGGCGTGCTCGTGTGATTACAAGGAATTCCCAGAGGGGAATTAGGGTGTAAAGAAAGTAAAGAAGAGGCGGAGACTCCGAGGAGCTGAAGATCTGGGATCCCGAAACCTCCATCCGAAGCGGCTGCAATCCCGCCGGAAGTGGGTGCTTCCAACCGGAGGCGCCATCGGCGTCTCACGAAGAAGACGAAGAGCCGGCGCGGATGAAGAAGAAGTAGACGAAGGAGAAGTCTACATTGCTCCTACCCAGAGGCGCCATCCACGCCTCACGAAAAAGACGAGGAGCCGCCGCAGACGAAGCTCCCGCTGCCTCCAGGGGAACGCCACCTCCAAGGGATATTCCGGTCCTCCCCAGTGTTAGGGAAGAGAAGGAATACAAGGGGGAAGAGCATATGGAGGCGCGGTCCCGGATCAAGCACCTGGTGCGGAGCTCAATCGGGAGGCCGAACTTCAAGGAGGGGAGACGTGATCCCGGATGAAACGCCTAGAGCGGAGTTCCGCCGGGGAGAACCTCCTTGTTGATCCCAGATGAAACGGCTAGTTGGCGGAAGTCGCGAAGGGCGCGCCTCCCGTTCCTTCGGCAGGGGTCTCTCAACTATGCGCCGGAGAGGAGGCCCACGACCCATGGCAACCTGAACAGCTCCAGCTTGGCAGGCTCCATCGCACCTGCACCTATATTTATAGCCAAACTGCGGCCCCCCGGTCGTTCCGATACGGGTGGCTCCAATAAATGCGGGCGCATTGAATCCGGAGCCGATCCGGCTCTCGAGGCGTATCTTCCCGCGATTTCCTAAGCGTCATTCTCCTTAATCGCATTTTTTGTGCAGGACACTCCGGGTGGCCTGTACCCCTAGGTCCACGTATCTCCGCTCGCGCCCCAGGCCGCATCCGCCTCGAAGAACGCGCGTATCGCGGCCGCTTAACTGACACTCCTCGCAAGCAGCAACTGGCGATCCGATTTTCCAGGTAACCCCTTAATTAGCACTTAATGCCCATCTGGTATTCCCCAGGCGACGCTTGGAGAGGAGGAGAAATACAATCGCAGCTGGCCATGGAGAAATCCCGTCGGACGGCAAGCGACAGGCGCACGACCAACGAGCGGAATCTCCCGAGGCTCGGCCCTCGGATGCCAGGCTAACCCGATGATCATCCCGGGAGCAGACTAGCCTGAAGCCCCGACCGGTCGCCTCGGCTTGCGCCAGCCTTGGCCGACCAACGAGCGGAATCTCCCGAGGCTCGGCCCTCGGATGCCAGGCTAACCCGATGGTCATCCCGGGAGCAGACTAGCCTGAAGCCCCGACCGGTCGCCTCGGCTTGCGCCAACCTTGGCCGACCAACGAGCGGAATTTCTCGAGGCTCGGCCCTCGGATGCCAGGCTAACCCGATGGTCATCCCGGGAGCAGACTAGCCTGAAGCCCCGACCGGTCGCCTCGGCTTGCGCCAGCCTTGGCCGACCAACGAGCGGAATCTCCCGAGGCTCGGCCCTCGGATGCCAGGCTAACGCGATGATCATCCCGGGAGCAGACTAGCCTGAAGCCCCGACCGGTCGCCTCGGCTTGCGCCAGCCTTGGCCGACCAACGAGCGGAATTTCCCGAGGCTCGGCCCTCGGATGCCAGGCTAACCCGATGGTCATCCCGGGAGCAGACTAGCCTGAAGCCCCGACCGGTCGCCTCGGCTTGCGCCAGCCTTGGCCGACCAACGAGCGGAATTTCCCGAGGCTCGGCCCTCGGATGCCAGGCTAACCCGATGGTCATCCCGGGAGCAGACTAGCCTGAAGCCCCGACCGGTCGCCTCGGCTTGCGCCAGCCTTGGCCGACCAACGAGCGGAATCTCCCGAGGCTCGACCCTCGGATGCCTGGCTTAGCGCCGGAAGAATTTCCTGAGGCCTAACCCTCGGATGCCTGGCTTAGCGCCGGAAGAATTTCCTGAGGCCTAACCCTCGGATGCCTGGCTTAGCGCCGGAAGAATTTCCTGAGGCCTAACCCTCGGATGCCTGGCTTAGCGCTGGAAGAATTTCCTGGGGCCTAACCCTCGGATGCCTGGCTTAGCGCCGGAAGAATCTCCTGAGGCCTAACCCTCGGATGCCTGGCTTAGCGCCGGAAGAATTTCCTGAGGCCTAACCCTCGGATGCCTGGCTTAGCGCCGGAAGAATTTCCTAAGGCCTAACCCTCGGATGCCTGGCTTAGCGCCGGAAGTATTTCCTGAGGCCTAACCCTCGGATGCCTGGCTTAGCGCCGGAAGAATTTCCTGAGGCCTAACCCTCAGATACCCGGCCTAGCGCCAGAAAAATTTCAAGAGTCGGGAGTCAGCGAGACGCTACCAAGAGTTAAAAAGAAGGACGAAAGTGAAATGAAGAAACTCTATTTGCATTAACCTTCATTGTTTCAGGGCCGAGACTCATACAACTTGGCAAAACGCCAACACACAAAGAAAAGTACAGAGGGTCAGCTAGGAGGAACACCCGGGTCGGGAACGCCCGGCACGTCTGCAAGGGGAAGAGAGACGGTTGGAGAATCAGCAGGCAATGGCGCCGGAGGGAAGTCGAGAAGGGAGATCCCACTCAGGTCAATTTCGGGGTACTTAGCCGACACCCTTGCCAGGCCTTCCTCGAAGCCTAAGACAAAGGAGTCGGACCCCGCGTCCGACATGTCACGGACGAACTCGTCAGACTGATGATAGGCCTGTACCGCCCCCGACATGTCACGGGTGAACTCGGCGGACTGACGATAAGCCTGTACCGCCTGACGCCCGATCTCCGCACTCTTCTCGGCCAGCGCCGCCTCTGCTCGCTCCATATGAAGGATTTTAGCATGTTATAATGCGCAGCGGAAGTTAGGAATTTTAAAAATTTCTTGATAAAGTTCCTTAACATAAAACCCTTATAAGCCAAGATCACCTTAATGAAAGCAATCAAATAATATAATATAAATGCAGAAATAGAAGAATACCTCTAACGCTAATCCAATATGCAGAATTTCCACTAGGTGCCCAAGTGTTCACCCTCCAACGTTGATCCACACGAAAACTTGATTTAAGTCTTAAGCTCCAAAGACTTTGATCCTTAATGTAGAATTCTTAAAGAACTCTAATGGCTTGCTTTCCTTTCTTTCTATTTTTCTTTAACCTTCTAAAATCACTTCTAATCCTTTTGTCCTAAAGAAGACTACCTTGTCTTGGCTTAGGACACACTAGAAGCAATGCTAGAAAGAAAGAAACTAATGTAAGAAAGAAAGAAGAGAGGAGTGGGGTGGAGTTGGAATGATGAAACCCATGGAGTGCTAGCCTATTTATAATAGGTGTAGGGATGCATCTCCAAGGGATGCATCCCATCCACACATCCTTTCATGAAAGGACATCATCTAAGGGCCATATCAAATAAGAGGAGGTGCAGATCAAGTGAAGAGGTGTATCAAATGATATGTCCTTTCATGTGGTGCCATATTTTGACCAAGTCAACATCACATGCTAATCACATGTCCATCACGCCTCACCTCTTGATCTTTCATGATGATGATCCAAGGGCTCCAATGCAAGGCGCCATTCACTTGACCCATTATGTCTTCATCCAATGGTGGGATTAAGATCCAATGGTCAATTATGGTAGCCATCCTCTAACCCAATCCAATTGGGTTAAACCAACTCTCCATTATGTCTTCATCCAACGGTAGATCAAGATCTAACGGTCTAGATTGAATGATTTATTAAATCTAATCCAATTAGACTTAAACCAAGCCAATTAGGTGCCAACTCTTGGCTAACCCATATTAGAATATGATCTAATCAAATTAGATCAATTAAGAATCCGATTCGAATCTAATTCGAATCAGATTCGAATCCCATTCGAATTAGGAGCTAAGGTTTGCAACACCTGCTAGGATGTTTATCTTGCAAACATGATCTAATCCAATTAGACCCTTGATAAGTTTTCTTGTGTGTGACCCATTGGGTTCCATACTTAGCCAGCAATAGGTGTGAGTGCGAGTTGACCCAACTTGATTAGAACTCTTCTAATCGATTTAAGTCCAAACTGCGCGAACCCGAACTTAACAATTAGAATCCTTTCTAATTGGTGATCGAATTAACTCTTTAATTTGATCAAACCTATAAAACAAGATTGACGTCTAGCAACGTGTCATGTCTACCCGGAAAATATGAAATTTGGTGGAAATACCAAAAATACCCTTCAGTGGCAAGTTACCATGCAATTCAATCCTTTAATCAAACTGCATCCCAAATATGCATATGAGTATGAATATATGTCAAACTCAATTTCATATTCATATTTTTCTCAATCTTTTAATGATAATTCAAATAATGAAACATTAGAAACTCTTTTTAATTTTCATTCTACTTTGATCAAAGGTTTCCTGAATTATCATATGATTAGAATAAATAGGATGCTATCTTCTCTTACTAGAAGTGATTAATTCCTTGTTGACCTACTCATAATCTTCGTACACAATTCACCATATCCAGAAGACCTCGTACATAACTTATTGTCATGAATGAGTGTAAACCAAAATATGGGTTCATGTGCACAAGATACCATGGTGATCTCAGGTCATAGGATCAGTTGCACAACTCCCACTAAGAGAATCATCTTTTGACATGTAAGTAAGACTTCATAAGATTTCTCTTTGTAGGTCAATTCAGTGAACTCATTCCTCTAATGAGCACCCACATCTTTGTATTAGTGTCTCCACACAAATGATTGTGAGATCAATCATCCTCTGCATCGAGCATACATAAGACATGCCAGTCTTTTCGGTAATCATTGATCCCCGACTCAATGTACCAATGACTGGGAATATTTAAGATTAGGATTTTAGGATTTTAAGTCTCACTAGTATGATCTCATCATAGTCTTAAAACCATTGCCCTAAACTAAGGAGTTTATCATAAATATAATCAACAGCATATGATAAAACATAACGCCTTTATTCATATTTAAATGTCATGTACATGATTTGGACAAATCAAAAGAAAAAACCTTTCGCAATACATATTGCGATTGGCTTGTAGGGCATCTACTCTTTCAATCTCCCACTTGCACTAAAGCCAATCGCTCTTATATTTTATTCCATACAATCGAGGTGGCGATCGAACTGCTGTTGTGGTAGAGCTTTAGTGAACGGGTCTGCTAAGTTGTTCTTTGTGTCTACTCGTTCAATGACTATGTCTTGTCTCTCGACGATCTCTCGAACGAGGTGGAAGCGTCTTAGAATGTGTTTGGATTTGTGATGAGATCTTGGTTCCTTTGCTTGAGCAACAGCTCCAGTGTTGTCACAATAAACTGAAACTGGTCCAGCAATCTCAGGAACTACTCCCAACTCAGCGATGAACTTCTTCATCCAGACAGCTTCCTTAGCGGCTTCACTTACAGCGATGTATTCTGCCTCAGTAGTTGAGTCAGCTACAGTTTGCTGCTTGGAACTCTTCCAGCTCACTGCACCACCATTTAGGGTAAAGACATACCCTGAAGTGGACTTGCTATCATCTGGATCTAATTGAAAACTAGAATCAGAAAATCCTTCTAGTTTCAACTCAGATCCTCCATAAACTAGAAAAATATCTTTAGTCCTTCTTAAGTACTTAAGAATATTTTTCACAGCTATCCAATGATTTTCTCCTGGATCAGCCTGGAATCTGCTTGTTATGCCTAAGGCATAAGCAACATCAGGCCTAGTATATAGCATAGCATACATAATTGATCCTACTGCCGAAGCATAGGGAATAGAATTCATTCTATTCCTCTCTTCAGATGTCTTAGGAGACATCTTCTTAGAGAGACGTATGCCATGACTCATAGGTAAGTAACCTCTTTTACTTCCTTCCATGCTGAATCTTTTTAGCACACGATCTATGTACTTAGACTGGGACAAGCCTAGCATCCTTTTAGATCTATCTCTATAGATCTTTATACCAAGTATATAGGATGCTTCTCCCAAGTCTTTCATGGAAAAGCTTTTTGATAGCCAAGTCTTGACCGATTGTAACATTGGAATATCATTTCCAATGATTAGTATGTCATCTACATACAATATTAAGAAGACAACGGCACTCCCACTAGTCTTCTTGTACACACATGGTTCATCCACATTTTTGATAAAACCAAACTCTTTGACTGTTGTATCAAAACGGATGTTCCAACTCCTCGATGCTTGCTTTAATCCATAAATGGATCTCTTAAGCTTGCATACTTGATTTGCTCTCCCACTTGAGACAAATCCTTCTGGCTGTGTCATGTAAACCTCTTCCTCAAGATAACCATTAAGGAAGGCGGTTTTGACATCCATCTGCCAAATTTCATAATCATAGTATGCAGCTATTGCAAGCAAAATCCGAATAGATTTAAGCATGGCAACTGGTGAAAAAGTTTCATCATAGTCAATTCCTTGCTTTTGCCTGAAACCTTTTGCCACCAATCTAGCCTTGTAGGTTTCTACTTGGCCATCTGCTCCAATCTTCTTCTTATAGACCCATTTGCAACCTATAGGGTTAACACCTTCTGGTGCATCAACCAAAGTCCATACTTGGTTGGTATACATAGAGTCTATTTCGGATTTCATAGCTTCTAACCATTTGTTAGAGTCATTACTCATGATAGCTTCCGAATAGGTCAGAGGATCATCATTTTCGATGATGTGGGCTTCATCATTCTCAATGATAAACCCATACCTCTTAGGTCCATTTTGCACTCTATCTGACCTTTGGAGAGGAGATGTGTGTTGTGGTTGTACTTCATCAATGGGTACATTTGGTTGAAGAATTTCTTGTGTTTCTATTTGTAGGTCTTGAACTTCATTAAGTTCAATTCTTCTTTCACTGCTCTTTTCTAAGATAAACTCTTTTTCTAAGAAAGTGGCATGCCTACTAACAAATACCTTTTGTTCAGTAGGGTGATAGAAGAGATATCCAATACTTTCTTTGGAATAACCTATAAATGTACATTTATCTGATCTAGCACTTAGCTTATGTTCAAAATTTCTTTTGACATATGCTTGGCAACCCCATATTTTAAAATATTTAAGATTGGGCTTTCTACCTCTCCATATCTCATATGGAGTACTAGATACAGATTTTGAAGGTATCCTGTTTAGCACATATGTAGCAGTTTCTAAGGCATAACCCCAGAAGGAAATAGGAAGATCTGTAAAGCACATCATGGATCTTACCATATCTAATAGAGTACGATTCCTCCGTTCAGCTACACCATTTAGTTGTGGCGTATACGGAGGTGTCCATTCAAAGAGAATGCCCTTTTCTTTAAGATGATTTAAAAATTCACTAGAAAGGTATTCACCTCCTCGATCAGATCGAAGGATTTTAATACACTTTCCGGTTTGTTTTTCAACCATACTTTGATACTCTTTAAACTTATCAAAGGCTTCGTATTTATGTTTCATAAGATACACAAATCCGAACCTTGATAAATCATCAGTGAATGTGATGAAGTAAGAGTATCCACCTCTAGCTGGAGTTGTCATAGGACCACATACATCTGTATGTATAAGTCCTAATAACTCACTTGCCCTTTCTCCATGTCCAGTGAATGGAGACTTGGTCATTTTTCCCATAAGACAAGATTCACAAGTTCCTAATGATTCATAATCATAAGGATCAAAGAACTCTTCTTTGTATAACTTGTTAATTCTTGATTCACTTATGTGACCAAGTCGGCAATGCCAAAGGAGGGTATTATTCACTTCCTCTCTCTTTCTTTTATTGCTTTTATTAATATGAAAGATATTGTCATTAAGTAATAAAACTAGAAGACCATTTTCCATAATGCCATTGCAAAGATGCTTATTAGAAAAATAAATAGAGCAACCATTGTCCTTTCCATTAATTTCAAAACCTTTCTTTAACAACAAAGGAATGGAAATTACATTTCTAATAATTTTGGGCATATAATAACAATCTTCTAATTGTAGGAGCTTTCCCGAAGGCAATTCCAAGTTGTAGGTTCCAACAGCTTCAGCCTGGATGGACTCTCCTCCAGCGCCATACAGCTCGAAGTCACCTTTCTTCAAAATTTTAATTTTCTGTAGTCCATGCAAAGATTTGCAAATGTGAAAACCACAGCCGGTATCCAATACCCATGAATTTGAATTTGAAGAACTTAATGACAAGTTGGCATGTAACATAAACATACCTTTTGATGCAACTCTTGCATCGGTCTTCATACTTGCAAGAAAACTCTTGCAATTCCTTTTCCAGTGGCCAGCTTTGCCGCAATGAAAACAGGTACTTGATCCGGAGTTTTTCTTTTCTTTTTTCTTTTTGATGCTACTCTTGGGGTTCAATCGTTTCTTAGAACCCTTATTTCCCGATTTCCTCATAGAGGTGCTATTTATAAGAAGGAGTGGACCTTTATCCTTCTTAATATGCCCTTCAGCTGTTTTGAGCATATTTAACAGCTCGGGCAGGGAGGTGTTCAGCTTGTTCATGTGAAAGTTCACAACAAACTGAGAGAATGAATCAGGCAGTGATTGCAGGATCAAATCCTGACTGAGCTCACTATCCATAGCAAAACCTAATTGACTTAATCTGGTGATCAAGTCTATAACCATAAGAACATGGTTTTGCACTGGAGTTCCTTCATTCATTCTAGCACGGAACAACTGCTTAGATATCTCATACCTAGCAGTCCTGCTTTGTTCTCCATACAACTCTTTTAAATTGAGAAGTATGGATTGAGTATCCATGCCTTCATGTTGCCTCTGTAATTCATTGTTCATAGAGGCAAGTATGATACATTTGACAGTCACACTGTCATTTTTCCACATCTTATGTGTGGCAACCTCCTCTTCTGTAGCATCATCCCCTAGATCTCCAAGATCAGGGGTTTCAAGTATATAGGAAATTTTCTCCTGAGTGAGTACTATCTTTAAATTCCTCAACCAGTCCACATAGTTTGGTCCGGTCAACTTGTTGGCATCTAAGATGCCTCTTAGTGAAAGTGAAGAAACCATTTAATAATTCTACATATGCAAAACAAAACTAATATAAGCAGACCAATCATGATGACATGTTTGCAACTAGATAAGGACTTTAATCTAATTTGTCTCCTACTATTTTTATCGAATATCATAGCCCTCTCCTATGATAAATGTGAAAATATAATTTTTCTTAGTAGGGTTGAGATCCTAATTCATCATAAAAAGCCTTGTGTTTACACAACAAACTCTTATGAGTTCAAAGGTAGGAAACTCTTTCCAATTGCATCTCATGCAATTCTCAACTTTATCTTGTCCTCTTAAAATACTTATTGCCTTGTGTTAGCACAACAAACAATAATATTTTAGTTAAGTCAAACCCTTCATTTCCATATAGTCATATTCGAATAATATTGCCCTTGTGGTTGCACAACAAGGCAATATATTAAAATATGCCATAAGCATCTTAATGCACCAAGACAGTATAACATCAGTCCCCATTGCAAGTCTTGTGTTAGCACAACAAACTAGCATGGATCTTGACATAATAATATCGAGGCATGAAGGAAGGCTATCAATAGTGTTATATCAATATTAAGCTTATCCATAATAGGCAATCAAACAATTGGCCAGGTAAGCAGGTGGGAGGCTCCCCTTACTCAGAGAGTAAGGTCCTAATTAAGTAACCACCTTTAGTGCTTTCCTTAGACACCAATTAGATTAATTGTTCTAGAATGGGTTAGCTCAAAGTTTTTCAACACTATGACTTAATATAATTTTTATTGAGGGCTTACTAGTCTCTAGCACATTCTTTAATTGTAACATACATTTAACATGTCTAAAATAAACTATTATGCATCATGGCTATCTCATAGCATGTATAAATCATAAGCAATTAATTAACATGCTTCAACATATTTTCATATGGAAAATTTCATATCATGATATTTTATTACATAACATATCATATATTAATCATACATTTCAGCATTTCTCTAAGCATATGACATTACTATCTCATAGTAAATTAATAATCATACATCATACATAATTATTTGATTGAACCAATTAAGGATGGCTCTGATACCACTTGAAGGATTTTAGCATGTTATAATGCGCAGCGGAAGTTAGGAATTTTAAAAATTTCTTGATAAAGTTCCTTAACATAAAACCCTTATAAGCCAAGATCACCTTAATGAAAGCAATCAAATAATATAATATAAATGCAGAAATAGAAGAATACCTCTAACGCTAATCCAATATGCAGAATTTCCACTAGGTGCCCAAGTGTTCACCCTCCAACGTTGATCCACCCGAAAACTTGATTTAAGTCTTAAGCTCCAAAGACTTTGATCCTTAATGTAGAATTCTTAAAGAACTCTAATGGCTTGCTTTCCTTTCTTTCTATTTTTCTTTAACCTTCTAAAATCACTTCTAATCCTTTTGTCCTAAAGAAGACTACCTTGTCTTGGCTTAGGACACACTAGAAGCAATGCTAGAAAGAAAGAAACTAATGTAAGAAAGAAAGAAGAGAGGAGTGGGGTGGAGTTGGAATGATGAAACCCATGGAGTGCTAGCCTATTTATAATAGGTGTAGGGATGCATCTCCAAGGGATGCATCCCATCCACACATCCTTTCATGAAAGGACATCATCTAAGGGCCATATCAAATAAGAGGAGGTGCAGATCAAGTGAAGAGGTGTATCAAATGATATGTCCTTTCATGTGGTGCCATATTTTGACCAAATCAACATCACATGCTAATCACATGTCCATCACGCCTCACCTCTTGATCTTTCATGATGATGATCCAAGGGCTCCAATGCAAGGCGCCATTCACTTGACCCATTATGTCTTCATCCAATGGTGGGATTAAGATCCAATGGTCAATTATGGTAGCCATCCTCTAACCCAATCCAATTGGGTTAAACCAACTCTCCATTATGTCTTCATCCAACGGTAGATCAAGATCTAACGGTCTAGATTGAATGATTTATTAAATCTAATCCAATTAGACTTAAACCAAGCCAATTAGGTGCCAACTCTTGGCTAACCCATATTAGAATATGATCTAATCAAATTAGATCAATTAAGAATCCGATTCGAATCCAATTCGAATCAGATTCGAATCCCATTCGAATTAGGAGCTAAGGTTTGCAACACCTGCTAGGATGTTTATCTTGCAAACATGATCTAATCCAATTAGACCCTTGATAAGTTTTCTTGTGTGTGACCCATTGGGTTCCATACTTAGCCAGCAATAGGTGTGAGTGCGAGTTGACCCAACTTGATTAGAACTCTTCTAATCGATTTAAGTCCAAACTGCGCGAACCCGAACTTAACAATTAGAATCCTTTCTAATTGGTGATCGAATTAACTCTTTAATTTGATCAAACCTATAAAACAAGATTGACGTCTAGCAACGTGTCATGTCTACCCGGAAAATATGGAATTTGGTGGAAATACCAAAAATACCCTTCAGTGGCAAGTTACCATGCAATTCAATCCTTTAATCAAACTGCATCCCAAATATGCATATGAGTATGAATATATGTCAAACTCAATTTCATATTCATATTTTTCTCAATCTTTTAATGATAATTCAAATAATGAAATATTAGAAACTCTTTCTAATTTTCATTCTACTTTGATCAAAGGTTTCCTGAATTATCATATGATTAGAATAAATAGGATGCTATCTTCTCTTACTAGAAGTGATTAATTCCTTGTTGACCTACTCATAATCTTCGTACACAATTCACCATATCCAGAAGACCTCGTACATAACTTATTGTCATGAATGAGTGTAAACCAAAATATGGGTTCATGTGCACAAGATACCATGGTGATCTCAGGTCATAGGATCAGTTGCACAACTCCCACTAAGAGAATCATCTTTTGACATGTAAGTAAGACTTCATAAGATTTCTCTTTGTAGGTCAATTCAGTGAACTCATTCCTCTAATGAGCACCCACATCTTTGTATTAGTGTCTCCACACAAATGATTGTGAGATCAATCATCCTCTGCATCGAGCATACATAAGACATGCCAGTCTTTTCGGTAATCATTGATCCCCGACTCAATGTACCAATGACTGGGAATATTTAAGATTAGGATTTTAGGATTTTAAGTCTCACTAGTATGATCTCATCATAGTCTTAAAACCATTGCCCTAAACTAAGGAGTTTATCATAAATATAATCAACAGCATATGATAAAACATAACGCCTTTATTCATATTTAAATGTCATGTACATGATTTGGACAAATCAAAAGAAAAAACCTTTCGCAATACATATTGCGATTGGCTTGTAGGGCATCTACTCTTTCACCATAATCTGAGCTTTTGCCTCCAAGACCTTCGCCACAATCCGGTCATCCGCCTCGGAGGAGACCCTCAGCAGATCAGCCTGGGCCTCCTTGTGCTTCACCTCGGCAACGATGCGAGCAGCCTCAGCCTCCTCCAGGCGCGAATGAAGCTCCTGGTCGCTCGCGCGGGACTTCTCCAAGGCCGACTCCAATTCGCCCAGCTTGGCTTCAAGAGACCGGGTCCGGTTGCGGGCGTTGTCGGCTGACCGCTGGGCCTTCTCCCACCTCTCTCGGTAGTCGGCAGCCTTCCGGGACTGCTTCTCGGCCCGCTCCTCCGCCTTCTTGATCTCGCCCTCGAGACCTGAGGCAACCTTGAGTTGCTCCCGAGCCTCCAACAGTTGCTTCTCGAGGGTGGCGAAGCCGAGTGCCCGCTCTTCGGCCACCTGGAGCCTCGTCTCGAGGTCCCTGGTCGTCCTCCCCGCCGCAGCCTGACCTCCCTCTTCTATTGCCTTCAGTTGGCTCTCGGCCCTCGCCAGAAGCCTCGCCTGTTCCTCGTAGCACTCCTCCAGGCGGATCATGTACTGGGCAAGCTAAGAGATAGAAAAAACGAGGGCGTCAGGCGGGGATCAACAGAGCCTATAAATGATGAAAGCGACCGAAAGAGCACTCACCGACATGAGACAGACGCAGCTGGCAGCCCCAACGTCAGGGACCCTCATCTTCCGGACCCGCCTGCGGTCCTTCTCCAGCAGCACCGTCTCGATGAGGTTTCGGGCGCCGGCGAAAGTGAAGGCCGACCCTGACTTCTCCCCGGAGTCGGACGGTGGTTCTGCAGCCTTACCCTTACCCATCGCTTGGGGAAGAGTCATGCTGACCATGTTCGGGGCGGGGACCGCCCCTGGAATGACAGGGTCCCGCTCGGCCGGGGCCTCGGCGCGTCCCTCCTCGTATCATCCGGAGCCGACCGAGTCGAAGGCTGGGCTGGGGACCGATCACGTCCGACCCGTCCATCTCGGGCGCGCCCGGGTGATGCCTCCGGAGAAACGGTAGTCTCGGCATCGGAGGGCTGATACAGCGTCAACTCCCGGTCTGCGCCCGCGGCGTCCCCCTGATCGGTGGGTCCGGACCCGTCTGTCGGCGTCGGAGTCGCCTGCCGGCGGGACTTCTTCGCCGGTGGGGCCCCGCTCGGAGGAGCTCGTTTCTTCCTCCGGACTGCTTCCAGTAGGGACGTCCTACCAACAGCCGTTGCCTTGTCCGACCGCATGACGTCGTCGATCTCTGCAAAAAGGACGAGGTGGTCGGAGGTTGAGAAACTGAAGGAAAGAACGAGACGAAAGAGGAGAAAAGAGCTAAAAAAGAAATGGTGGCGGGCTCACGGTCAGCGGGGACCGAGCTCAGACCGACGTTCACCAAGGTATCCTCGGAAATAAGGCGAGACACCGGGGGGAGCCGACCCTCGGCAACCAACTCCTTCAAGACGGCGACGCCGTCGGATTCCTCCCTCGACAACCTCGATAGGCCAATCGGGGACTTCATCGGCGTCTCCCAGGTTGCCCTGATTCCCCAAGAGGGAACTGCGTCAACGAAAAAGAAGCGCCCCTTCCAGCCGTGAATGGAGGTGGGAGCCTCCTTGACGAGGCCGCACCCTCGCCGCGCCGCAAAGCACCACCACCCTTTATCCTGGGGGTGGCCACTCAGGCCGTAGCATTCCCAAAAGACATTCAGGGTGGCGGGAACCTCGTGCATGCGGCAGAGAACCTGAAAGGCTGTCAGGGCGCGCCATGAGTTCGGCACCAGCTGCGTCGGCGCCACTCTTAAACCCCGAAGCACCTGAACGACTAAGTCCGAGGGGGGAAAGCGGAACCCGGCCTGAAGAATGCCCTCATTGATGGCAACCTTCCCTGGAGGAGGATGGGACATCCTCTCCTCAGGCCCCGGGAGTGTAACATTGCAGGCCTCGGAAAGGTGGTATCGAGCCACGAACCTATCTAGGTCTTCGGCGACCAACTCCGACTTAATGCGGTCTGCTCTCACTTCGTCCATCCCTAATGGCCAGTGAATCTACGGTCAGGACAGGGTCAAGAAGGGGGAAAGGACCGGAACGACTGGAGTACACTAATACAAAAGGAGAGTATGGAGAGCCCTAAATTAAAGAATGGGGCAACTCACCGGAAGAGAAGGAAGAACGGCTCCGAGAGCGTCAAAGGAGGAGCAAGCGAACAGTCCGACGGCGATGACGGCAGCGCAAAGGAGAAACTCGAAGATGTCTGTAAAGAGAAAGGCAGATGGAGGAGGACCCCCGGTTAAATAGGCGGAAAGGTGGGTGACGCCCCGGTGACGCCAGAGGACGCCTGGCTGCCGAAGGGTCGCTCGCGCCCCAAAGGCGAATCGACGCCATTAAGGAAGGATGTCCGCCGAAATCCTCAGACTGCCAGGTCAGCAACAACCGCCATACGCCATAAAGAAGATGGGGAGCTCGAAGCGCGCGCGCCTCTCCGAGGGATGGCGGCAATCTCGAAGCATCACTTCCTTCACCCGTTCCCCTTCTGGTTCCAGGCTCGGAAGTGGGGGGCTACTGTTACGGGAGAACTCAGCCACCATGCCCCACGTGACCGACACGCGCGCCCAAGAAGACTACAGCTGCCCCTTGATCCAGTAACCCGACCCCGAGTCGGATATCTTCGGCTTCGCAGCCCGACCCCGAGTCGGCTGCCCCTTGATCCAGTAACCCGACCCCGAGTCGGATATCTTCGGCTTCGCAGCCCGACCCCGAGTCGGCTGCCCCTTGATCCAGCAATCCGACCCCGAGTCGGCAATCTCTCGACAACGACAGGCTGTTCCCCTGAAACACGCCACGACCCTCTGCTCCACTACTCCCTGCAACGGTCGTATCCGGCGCTGCTCCACGATCTCCTGTAACAGCCGTACAAAGCGGAGCTCCACTACGCCCTGTCACGGCCGTACCCAGCGCTGCCCCACGACGCCCTGTAACAGCCATGTCAGTGGCAACTCCATCGTGCCACACGATGACCAACCCCCCAGAAGGACCCCCCAGCCTGGTATATATGCTGCGGGGGGGAGAAGGGGGGAGGTAAGCAAGAACTTCCAGAGCATTCTCCTACTTGCTACTATTATCTCTCCTTCTCCTCCAATCTCCTCTGACTTGATCGTCGGAGGGCCCCCACTACCCCAATGGTGGTGCGAGGCTTGCTTGCAGGTTTCCCGGTGGAAGGTGGAGCACAATCAACACCAACCAAGGCAACTCAGACGGAATTCCGTTCACACCGCAGTGCCAATCGTTCTCGATTTGGACCACCAGCAACAATTTCTATATACCCATTTGGTGCCTATAATTGAAACATTAGGGGGTCTTTTCATTAGAGTCCAAACTTGATTTCTTTCAAATTGGTTTAATTCTTCTTGCATGGCATTTATCCAATTTTCATCTTTTTCGGCTTCTTCTAGTGATTTAGGTTCTATCTGTGAAACAAATGCAAGATAATTACTCGTGTTTCTTAAAGAGGATCTTGTCCTTATCCCTTGTGAAGGATCACCAAGGATTAGATCCCTTGGATGACCATGTGCATACCTCCATTCCTTAGGAAGATCTTGATTTCTTGTTGGAGGTTGATCTTCTTCACCTTGCTGAATTGAATCTTCTTTGATCTCATCCTCATGTTGTTTGTCTTGTATGGAGAATTCCTTCATTCTGTCTTCAAGTATACCTGCATCACCATCTTCTTCTTTTCTAGAAGAATCTCCATTAGCTTCATCAAAAACAACATGAATGGATTCTTCAACAACGAGAGTTCTCTTGTTGAAGACCCGTATGCTCTACTAGATGAGGAATAACCTAAGAAGATCCCCTCATCTGATTTAGCACTAAATTTACTTAGATTGTCCTTTCCATTGTTTAAAATAAAGCAGCGACAACCGAAAACATGAAAATAGCTTATATTTGGTTTCTTACTTTTCATCAACTCATAAGGTGTTTTCTTTAAGATGGATCTAACTAAAGCATGGTTTAAAATATGACATGAAGTATTTATTGCTTCAGCCCAAAAGTACTTTGGTAGATCCGATTCGCACAACATGGTACGAGCCATATCTGCTAGTGTGCGATTCTTCCTTTCTACCACTCCATTTTGTTGGGGTGTCCTAGGTGCCGAGAAATTATGATTGATACCATTTTCTTCACAAAATTTTTCAAAATGCTGATTTTCAAACTCGGTACCATAATCACTCCTAATTGCTTTTAGTTTAAGATTGAGTTCATTCGAAATCCTATTATGAAACTTGATAAAAGCGGGAAAGGACTCATCTTTGTGTGCAAGAAATGAAACCCATGTAAAACGTGAAAAATCATCAACAATTACAAGACCAACTTTCTTACCCCCTAGACTAGCAGTTCTAGTGGGTCCAAACAAATCCATGTGAATTAGTTCTAGGGGTTTTGATGTTGATACTATGTTCTTAGACTTGAAAGAGCTTCTCGTTTGTTTTCCTAATTGACATGCAGCACAAATTTTGTTCTTTTCAAAGTCTATTTTTGGTAGTCCTTTGACTAGATCTTTTGTAATCAATTTAGAGATTAAATCCATGCTAGCATGCCCTAACCTACGATGCCATAACCAACTAGTCTCATTGACTTTGGGATCCATGGCTACAAGACATTGGCCATCCTTCATGGTGAGATTATCAAGATCTACCATGTAAACATTTCCATGCCTATGTCCTGTAAGTATGATCTCATTGTCAACTGGACTACTAATTATGCATAGTGAAGATTCAAATGACACTTTAAAGCCCTTGTCACAAAATTGACTTATACTTAATAAATTATGTTTTAGTCCATTAACTAACAATACATTGTCAATAAATGAGGAGGGTGATATGGAGATTTTACCAACACCAATGATTTGACCTTTAGCATTGTCTCCAAATGTGACTACTCCTCCTTCTTTTGATTTCAAGGTGACGAAGAGACTCTTGTCACCGGTCATATGCCTTGAGCAACCACTATCAAGATACCACATTCTCTTTTTACTCCCGGCTGCAAGGCATACCTGCAAAATAATCATGTGAAGCTCTTAGGTACCCAAGTTTTCTTGGGTCCTTCTTGGTTAGTGTAGTTGGTTCCCTTAGGCACCCATACTTTAGTTGTGTTTTTACCCTTTACAAATGTATTCTTGTTAGGTTGAATCTTTCTTTGAATGCAAGAATAGGCTTTATGTCCACTTTTTCCACAATGAAAGCATGTAGGTTTTTCAGTTTTGACATCTTTTGCTTTCACAAAGAAATTCTTTAGATACTTTTGTTGTTTGCTAGTTTTATATCCTAATCCGGCTTTATTAAAAACAGCTCTTTGATTGGATAGAATAAGATTTAATTTTTCAGAGCTTTGTGTAAATTTCTCCACAATTGGTTTGTACTTATGTACCTCATTTTTAAGAACCAAATTTTCTTTAGCCAATTCTTCCTTATCATTTTTAAGGGATTCAACATTTTGTGCAAGTGAGGTATTACTATTGAGTAGGGATTTAACTTTTAGATTTAATTCCTTAATTAGTATTTTTGCCGTTTCATTTTCAATGCTAAGTTTTGAATTTTTATTTTCTAGGTCAATGGTGTTAACATTTTTAACGCTCTCCTTCTCAATCAATAGGTTTTTAATATCATCCTTTAGTTTTTGATTGGAGGCCTTTAATTCTTTATTCTTTGCTCCTAACATACTACAATCACTCATGAGTTCTTGAAAAACTTCATATAATTCTTCTAAAGTAAAATTTGTAGTTGAGCTTTGACATACCTCATCGTCTTCGAATGCCATGAAGCACAAGTTGGCGGTCTCTTCCTTCTCTTCCTCGGAGGAGGATGTGTCACTATCATCCCACGTTGCTTTCAATGCCTTCTTCTTCTTCTTTCTAAAGTGCTTCTTCTGTTGAGGGCATTCGGAAAGGATGTGTCCCGGTCTCTTGCAATCATAACATATGATTGGGTCTTTTTCCTTTTCTTTTTCCTTTTCCCAATCATTTCTCCCTCCAAACTTCTTTCTTGGGAAGGGTTTCTTTCTTCTCATGAATTTCTTAAACTTCCTTACTATTAAACCCAAGTCCTCATCTTCGCTTTCTTCTTCACTCTCACTACTTTCTTCTTCACACACACTCGAAGTAGCCTTGAGTGCGATTGTCTTCTTCTTTGGCAAATCTTCTTCATGTTGCTTCATTGTGAGCTCATGCGTCATCAATGAGCCCAATAGTTGTTCAAGTCCCAATGTGTTGAGGTCTTTGGCTTCTACGATCGCCGTGACCTTCGCTTCCCATGCTTTCGGCAAGGACATGAGAATTTTACTCACAAGTTCTGGATTAGTGTAAGATTTACCCAAACTCTTTAGACCATTTATTATATCGGTGAAGCGTGTGAACATGCATGAGATGGTTTCATTGGGTTCCATCTTAAATAACTCATATTTGTGAACTAGAATGTTTACTTTAGACTCTTTGACTTGATTTGTACCCTCGTGGGTAACTTCAAGCCTATCCCATATTTCCTTGGCGGAACTACAGGTGGAAACTCTATTGAACTCATTCACATCTAGAGCACAGAATAATGAGTTCATTGCTCTAGCATTGAGTTGAACCATCCTATTATCATTCTCATCCCAATCCTCCTCAGGTTTGGGAACTTGAATGCTATTAACCATGTGAGATGGTTCGTGTGGTCCCTTGATTATAACCCTCCACAAGGCATAATCTTGTGCTTGAATAAAAATCCTCATTCTAGTCTTCCAATAGGTATAATTTGTCCCATTGAAGAGTGGAGGTCTATTGGTTGCCTGCCCCTCAGCAGGAACATTGTTGAAGGGTGTTGCCATCTAGATCTTTGGCTAAGACGGTTAGGTCTTCAAGAAATACACAGAGCACCCGCTCTGATACCACTTGTTGCCCAGAGATGGTCACCCAAGAGGGGGGTGAATTGGGTGTTTTAAAATTTTTTGTCTAATTAAAAATAAAACACACAAGTGTATGTGCTAAAGTAAAGATAGAGGTATAAGAATAGTCAATCGCAAATACAAGATTTTATAGTGGTTCGGAGCTTCCACTGCTCCTACATCCACTCCCCAAACACCTTTGGGAATTTCCACTATAATCAACGATTACAGTACGGTAGTTTTGCGAGTGCACTACCCAACTCGTTATTTTACACCGGGCTAACAACGAACCCTACAATCCCCCAATTTAACCTAGGCTTGGGACGCCTATCCCTTGTTCCAAGTCCCTTGACTGGAACAAGCACAATAATCAATGTTTTACAAAAGATTTGAAAGCTCTTAAGAAGCAAATATAACAATGAGAAATAATGAAACCCAGAAGAACCCTTTTAGCCGTTGGAAGCGTGGGAAATGGTGGTTCTTCCGATGTGGATCGCGTTGGCTTGAATGTGAGCTTTGAATGCCGAGTGGGAGAGAGTAGTTGAGCACGAAATTAGATGGAAAAGCTTGGATGCACTTGATTTCTTCTCTTGAAAGCTCTAACTCCCTTGAACCTCTTTCTCTTTCTTCTCTCTTGAATGATCTTGTGTTGGGTTGGTGAGAAGTTCTTGGAAGGCACTTAAAAGCTCCCTTTTATAGCCCAAAAGGCAAATAGATCCGTTAGACACAAAGATATGGAAGTTTGAAATTCAAACAAACCTGCAAAAGTGTGTCAGTCGCGTCCCAGGCGCTCCGGAGACGTCTCCGCTTCAATGCGAGACGTCTCGGCTGTATGAATTTACTTTTGACGATGTTGGGAGTCGACTCGGTGCTTTACGGGGGCGACTCTGAGGATGAACAGTTTGAATGCTTGTTTTTCTGTTTTTCTGAGAGAGTCGCCTCGGCCCTTTACGGGGACGTCTCGGGATGTTTGTGCTTTTTGCATGGGGACGACTCCGCTGCCTCGGGGACGACTCCGCTGCTTTATCTCCGAAAAACAAGTCCTCTGGAATTCTCTGAGAGAGTCGACTCCGCTACTTAGGGGACGACTCCGCTGTTTTATCACCGAAAAACACATCCTCTGGAATCCCCTGAGAGAGTCGACTCCGCGCTCTCTGGGGACGACTCGGGAAGTCTGCTTTTTACTCGTGGGGACGACTCCGCGTCCTTTGGAGACGACTCGCGCGCATCCCTTGAAATCGGCTTTTCTGCCGCCTCTGAGAGAGTCGACTCCGCAGAGTCGGGAGTCGACTCCGACCCTGCGAGACGCCTCGCCAGGTGCCGGGGACGTCTCCAAACGTGCCAATTCTTCCTGTTCGTGCCGGAGACGTCTCTGGGACAAACCGGAGACGTCTCGGCTGTCCCTGATCTGTTTTCTTCATCTCAAAAATTCTTCAATAAATCCTTGAAAAATATGAAAACATGCCTAGACATTTCTTAACAATATTCTTAATTAAACACATAAAATCCTCAATTAAATTGTTAAGATAAAGGGAATTATACTCTAGTATTTTGTATTCATCAAAATCCATTAGGGGGTCAACAGGTAACATCCGAAACGCATCTAGATTTTACCTTTGATGAGTTGTATGATGCATTTAATGAATTAATGGTTGAATATAAGGCTATAAATCTTAAGAATAAAGAGCTAAAACTAACCAATCAATCTAACCTCCACAAATACGATAAATTAGTTAAGGATAAGGACTTTATCACTAAAGAAAATGTAGAACTTAAAACAAGGAATCAAATGTTGATTTAAAAATCTAATACCTTAACTAAGGATAATGAAAAACTAACTAAGAAAATTTTAGAACTTAAAAACAATAAACAAATCGTAAACGAGAATCTCACAAAAGACTTAAACATTCTAAAAACGGAAAAACAAAAACTAACTAAAGAACTTGAAAAATACAAACCTTTGGTTGAAAAATTTACATATAGTTCTGAAAAATTGAATATGATACTTAATAGTCAACGAGCTGTATTCAATAGAGCTGGTCTAAGGTATAAACCAAAAAATAAGCAAAAACTCCTTAGTAATTTCTTTGTTAAAGCAGGGGAGAGCAAAATTAAGAAAATAACATGTTTTTGCTGTGGAACATTAGGACACAAAGCTAATATATGTGGACCATAGGAAAGGAAAAGCTAAAAGAAAAATTAAAAAGGTTTGGGTTCCAAAAGGAACCAACATTACTAACCATGAAGGACCCTAGAAAACTTGGGTACCTAAAATTATATGATTTCCTTGTGTAGGAGTGTCTTGCAGCCAAGGTCGACAAAAATTGTTGGTACTTGGATAGTGGCTGCTCAAGACACATGACGGGTGACAAAGACCAATTCTTCACCCTTGAGCCTAAGAAGGGAGGTGCTATGACATTTGGAGACAATAACCAAGGGCACATCGTTGGTATAGGTAAAGTACAAATCACCTCTTCTACCTTCGTTGATAATGTACGATTTGTAGATGGTCTTAAGCATAACCTACTTAGCGTTAGTCAATTATGTGATAGAGGTTTTGATATTTTGTTCAAGCCATCTTTATGCATCATAACCAACTCAAATGACAATAGTTTAGTTTTCAAAGGAATAAGACGTGGGAATGTGTATGTAGTAGACCTTGAGGATCTTCCCAAACATAACCCATGTTTAGTTGTTAATGAAACTAAGGATAATGATGCTAGTTGGTTATGGCACCGTAAGTTAGGTCATGCAAGTATGGACACAATATCAAAACTAGTTAAAAGAGATTCGGTGATAGGTTTGCCAAAACTAAAGTTTGAAAAGAATAAGATATGTGAAGCTTGTCAATATGGCAAACAATCAAGGAACTCCTTTAAATCCATAAATTGTGTCTCTACCTCTAGACCTCTAGAACTACTACACATGGATCTATTCGGACCAACTAGAACCACAAGTCTAGGAGGAAATAAATATGGTCTAGTTATTGTAGATGACTTTTCTAGATATACTTGGGTCATGTTCTTAGCTCATAAAGATCAAGCATTTTCAGTTTTTAAGAAATTTCATAAGGAAGTAACAAATGCTAGAGATACTTCAGTCATAGCTATTAGAAGTGACCATGGAACCGAATTCGAAAATCATTTATTTGATGAGTTTTGTAGTAAAAAGGGAATAACTCATAATTTTTCTGCACCTAGGACTCCACAACAAAATGGAGTTATAGAAAGGAAAAATAGAACCCTTGAGAAAATGGCTAGAACCATGCTATGTGAAAGTAACCTCCCTAAGTACTTTTGGGAAGAAGCCATTAATACCTCATGTCATATATTAAATAGAGTTTTATTGAGACCCATTATAAAGAAAACACCTTATGAACTTTGGAAAAATAGAAAACCAAAAGTAAACTATTTTCATGTCTTTGGATGTAGGTGTTTTGTTCATAATAATGGGAAAGATAATCTAGGTAAATTTGACTCTAAATCTGATGAGGATATATTTTTGGGGTATTCTACAACTAGTAAAGCCTATAGAGTTTTCAATAAAAGAACCCTTGTTATTGAAGAATCTATACATGTTGTTTTTGATGATTCTAGTGATATCTCTTCTAGCAAGAGAGTTGATCTTGATGATGATGCTGAAATTCTTGAAGAAAAGATTGATGAGATGACATTACAAGAAAATGAACAAAAATTAATTGGAAATGCATCATCAAGCCAAGAGGATATTGTGGATCATAGTCTGACTAAGGCTTGGAGGTATGCTCATGGGCATCCTAAGGAATTAATTTTAGATGATCCATCTCAACCTATTAGGACTAGAGCATCTCTTAGAAACTTAAATAATCATCTAGCTTTTGTCTCACATTTTGAACCCAAACACATAGAAGAAGCCGAAAAAGATGTAAATTGGATAAATGCAATGCAAGAAGAACTAAACCAATTTACTAGAAATAAGGTATGGAACCTAGTTGAACGACCCTCTGAATATTCAATTATAGGTACCAAATGGATATATAAAAATAAACTTGATGAAAATGGATTGGTAATTAGGAATAAGGCTAGACTAGTAGCAAAGGGTTATAATCAAGAAGAAGGTATAGATTTTGATGAAACCTTTGCTCCTGTAGCTAGACTTGAGGCAATTAGACTTTTACTAGCATTTGCATGCTCTAAGGACTTCAAATTATTTCAAATGGATGTAAAAAGTGCATTTTTAAATGGGTATATTAATGAGGAGGTATATGTAGAACAACCTCCTGGTTTTGAAAATCATCAATACCCTAATCATGTATATAAATTGAACAAAGCACTTTATGGTTTGAAACAAGCACCTAGAGCATGTGAAAGACTTAGCAAATTTCTACTAGATCATGAATTCTCTAGGGGAAATGTAGATACAAGACTATTTTTGAAGAAGAAAAACAAAGATATGTTATTAGTGCAGATTTACATTGATGATATTATTTTCGGTGCTACTAACAATCATCTCTGCGAAGAATTTGCTGACTTGATGCAGAGTGAGTTTGAGATGAGCATGACGGGAGAGCTGAACTATTTCCTCGGGCTTCAAATCAAACAATCAAAAGAGGGGATCTTCATCAATCAAGCTAAATACATCAAGGAGATGCTTAAGAAGTTTGATATGGAGAGAAACAAGCCAATCAGCACACCCATGAGCTCATCATGCAAATTAGATCAAGATGAATCAGGTAAATCTGTAGATCAAAAGTTATATAGAGGTATGATAGGATCTTTATTGTATCTCACTGCAAGTAGACCTGATATCATGTTTAGTGTATGCATGTGTGCTAGATATCAGTCTAATCCTAAGGAATCTCATCTAATTGCAGTCAAGAGAATCTTTAAATACCTAATAGGAACAAAGAATATAGGTTTATGGTATTCTAAAGAATCTAGCCTGAACTTAATAGGATACACAGATTCAGACTTTGCTGGTTGTAAACTTGATAGAAAAAGCACCAGCGGGTCATGTCAATTTTTAGGAGAAAATTTAATCTCATGGTTCAGCAAGAAACAAAACTCGGTTGCATTATCTACTGCTGAAGCTGAATATGTTGCAGTCGGGAGTTGTTGTGCTCAAATCATGTGGATTAAATAACAACTTGAAGACTATGGCATTAAACAAGACAAAATTCCCATTAATTGTGATAATACAAGTGCCATTAATCTCACTAAAAATCCAATTCAGCATTCAAGAACTAAACATATTGAGATAAGACATCACTTCATAAGAGATCATGTACTGAATGGTGATGTGTCACTTCAATTTGTTTGCACTGATGATCAATTAGCTGATATTTTTACAAAACCCTTAAGTGAAGAGAGATTTAGTGTGCTTAGGAGGGGATTAGGAGTGATTGATCCATCCTAGTGGTGTTCTCCTCTAAGTTTCATTGATTTTGATGATGAGATTGTGTTAAATATGGAGTTTCTCATTCATAATCATCAAATCAGATAATAACTTAATGATTGTCCCTGGGTTGGTACGAAAATAGCATGATTCTTAGGTACGTGCCAGAGTTCGAGTCGACTCGAGTAAGTTTCAGAGTCGGCTCATAAGGAGGAGTCGACTCGCACATTGACGGGAGTCGACTCGAGGCCAATAGAAGCATAAGGGGAGTCGACTCGCGCATACTTTGGAGTCGACTCAAGGTCGAGTCGACTCGCGACTCAGTGGAGTCGACTCAAGGTCGGAATCCGGATTTTTAACCCTAATCCAAGCTTTTAATCAACACTTCTATTCACCGCCGCCACTGTTCAAAAACCCTAGAGCCGTCTCCTACGTCGTCTCCGACCATCCTTAGGGCTTTTCCGTCGACCCTCTTCCGTCCCTTAGGGTTCATTCTTCTTCTAGGTCTAGAATGCCTCGGAAAACCGTTGTCCCAAGCCAGAAGAGGCCCCAACCCGCGACCGGTGCCGAGCGACGGTCTAAGGCTCGGAACGATCCCGTGAGGCCACAACCTCCGGCTCGTTCCCCGCCGAGGCCCGTTCCCTCGCGTCCGTGCGCCGGAAAGGCGGTCTCCACTGGGAGATACGTCAACTTTGACTATCTCTCCCGGGAGGGCTTCACCATAGGTGAGAGGTTAAGGGTCCAGGGTTTAGAGTTCTTTTGTTCCTTAGATCTCCCCACATACCCCGGTCTAGTTAGAGAGTTCTATGGAACAGTACATAGGGAAAATGGTGGGATAGAGGGAACAGTAGCGGGTGTCCCATTGTTTATTTCGAAGGATTTCATTGCTCAAATCCTCCATCTTCCCCAAGTAGGGGTATCTCCCACTCATCCCGAGGACAGGACTGAGGCCCTTACGGCCATTTTAGGGAGTCCACCACAGTCCCCCCTAGATGAGGTGTCCGCTAGCTCACTTTCCGTTGAGATGCGGCTCCTCCTGAGCATTATTTCTAGGACACTCTTTCCTAAAACCGGCCGTTTTGACTTCGTGTCTGAGAGGGACCTAGCCCTCATGTTCTACCTCCTTCAGGACACCCCAATCAACTTTTCCAAACTCATGTACAGATACTTATGCGAGCCACTAGACAGGCCTAGGCTCACCCTTCCCTATGGTATGCTGTACACCTTGATCTTTAGGGAGTCCGGGATCCCCATTCCTGAGGGGGAACCCTCTCGCGGTCTGCGATGGACAGATCGCATGGGTGAGGGGACCCTGCACCGGATGGGTTTTCATAAGGTAGAGGAAACTTGGGTCAGGAAACCATCTACCTCCACACATACTACCAGACACTCCCCCAGTCCTGACCCTGATTCAGACATCCCTACCTTTCCCTCCACCTCAGCCCCATCCACCTCTGCCGGACCCTCCTCCTCAGCTCCACCTACTCAGCCATTAGAGGTCCGGATATCACCTGAGCAGCTCCGGAAGTTGCGACAGGAGATCGTCAGGGATCTTCGGGACGACCTACTGAGGGAGCTCCGAGGTCCAGCCAGTGCCCCATCTTCTGCATTAGTTCCCTCATTCTCAGCCATGACCGAGATGACGGCTCATGTGAGGGAGGAGATCTTCAATGTCAGAAGCCTGGTACAAGCCCAATTCCCAAACATGAGCGATATCACAAGCAACACACGAAAGTTGTGAGATAGCATCCGACACGAGATGGGCACACAGAGTCAGGGGGCCGAGCGCTTGGCGAATGTGTTGATCGCCAAGTTGGACAAACTTCAGGAGAGTCTGGATGAGCTCTCCTCGATCCACAGTAGAGCCACCTCGGCGATCATCACTCAGCTGGAGAACGTCACAAATGGGGTCACTCTACTGATGGAACAATCCAGACTGAGCAAGGGAGCCACATCCAAGGGAGCCACATCCTCCTCAAAGAAGCCCTAGCTTAGTTTTTCTTTTTGACATGTATTTATTGCTTTGCTCTTTGTATTCACAAGTGTACCTACATATACATCAATACAATGAGTAGACAATTTTCTTCAAAAAATATGCAAATTAATCTCTAATTGCTTGTGTGATGTGCTTTCTTCCTTTTTGCTATGATGACAAAAAGGGGGAGAAATATATTGAATAGACATGCAAAGAGAAAACTTTTAAAACACACAATAATTTGTTCTTAGTGGATTCGATACCTCGAGGCTCATTATCTCTCTGTTGGGGCTCCTAATGGAGTAATCTCCAGAATCTATTCGAGGGATATTCGGAGATTAGTTGAATCATACTCAAGAACAAATTGGCAGATTTTTCCTCTAAAAATCAAAAATTTAAGTTCAAGAGCTTCAACACATTAAAAGAAAATTCAGAAAATCTAAACAAAGTTGAATGCATGTGTTGAGGGGGAAAATCTGAAATTTTAAGAAAGCAAACTCATTAAATATATATAAGCCAAACAATTGATTGCATGACTTAAAGGCTTATATAATTCCAAATGAAAGGGGGAGCTTTAACTTCAAAATTTACTATTTCACACCTTTCAGTTTTGGATAAATCAAATAACTAGACACTTGAATTCATTTTGAAATTTTACTGTAAATTTCCTTTTTGGTTGAGCAATTCACTTTACATATACTCAATGTTTTGTCATCATCAAAAAGGGGGAGATTGTGGAGTGATTGATTATAACCCTATTTGATTTTGATGAGCTCAAAGCATTTGAGTATATCTTATGATGTTTACTAATGAATTCAATCTAGTGTTTCAGTGTAATCCTTGTAAATTTATGGTTAAGTGTCTCTAGATTTGGTTCAAGACATTTTGGATAAGTTAAGAAGTCAATATGAACCAAAGTCTGAGACTCGAGTCGACTCCGGGATATTACGAGTCGACTCCAAGCGTATCAGAAGCACTGGCACAGGCTCGAGTCGACTCCTGTACATTACGAGTCGACTCCGACTGAGAACAGACAGACAGACAGAAAGATCCATCTTAGAACCTGTCAACGAGTCGACTCCTGAAGAGCGCGAGTCGACTCCGATGTTTGCCGAGTCGACTCCAGGGTAGTACGAGTCGACTCCAGGGAGTTACAGACAGAAAGACAGAGAAGTTATTTTGGACCCTGAGAGCCGAGTCGACTCCGAAGAAACTCGAGTCGACTCCGATGGTTGGCAGGTCGACTCCAAAGGAAGCGAGAGTCGACTCTCAGTGTAATACAAGGCAAAAGTCAGAGAGCAACTTTCGGACACTGAGAGCCGAGTCGACTCCCGCAAAGCCCGAGTCGACTCCGAGACAGCGCTACACCAAAAGATAGAAGACAGTGTTTTTGTCTCTGAGACTCGAGTCGACTCCAAGACAGTTCGAGTCGACTCCAAGGCAGCACGACTCCAAAAAGACAGAAGACTGTTTTTCGGATACTGAGAGACGAGTCGACTCCGGAACAGTTCGAGTCGACTCCAAGACTGGACAAGCCAAAAGACAGAAGATTGGGAGTTCGGGCTCTGAGTACCGAGTCGACTCCCAGAATTCACGAGTCGACTCGAGTGAGCCAAGTTGAAGAATGCATCCTTGGATTCCGTAGAATGAGCCGACTCCAAAAATGCCAAGTCAGCTCCAGACTTTGGGGAGTCGACTCCGGGTTAAGTCGAGTCGACTCCCAGTCGAGAAGACCACTTTAATTCAAATCCGGAACAGTTGCCGAGCCGACTCCAGAAAAGCATGAGTCGACTCCTGCTACAGTCGAGTCGACTCCAGATCGCGCGAGTCGACTCCGATCCCAACGGACACATTGTCAAGATGTGCAGAATGTGCAGAACGGCTAGAAAAGTGTGTCTAACGGCTAGTTTCCGTGGGGAATGGCTTAAATAGCCATAGAGGACTGTAGCAAGGAAGAAAATAGAGACTCCATTCAAAGCTAAAGAGATCCCCACCAACCAAGAGCTCTCTAGAGTGATTACACGAAAAAGAAGGAAGAAGTGCATTGAAGTCAACTTTCCAACTCTCTTCCTCACATTCAAGGCTCTCCTCCTGACAGCAAGTCTACATCAAATTCAAGAGGAGTCAAAGAGTTTGAAAAGCCCCTTCCTTCATCTCCAAAAATAGTTTGAGGGCTTCTTACTCTTCCTTGCTTAAATTGTTAAATACGCTTTTAAGAAGCTTTCTTTTTCTATTTGTTTTAGACTACCTGTTCTTTACTTGATTCAATCAGGGGATTGAATCAAGGGTATATAGGTTTGTTTGTTAGATGTATGCCCTAGAAGCTAATTTGGCTGACACATTGTTGATTCTAGGGACATAATTTTGTACTTGACTGTTTATTATTGAATAAATAAAAGGCATCTTTTCATTCATATTATTTATGTGTCTATGAATCGTCCAAGGAATTAATAAGATTTTGATACATATTCTCAAGAGTTGAGAATTTGAGCCATGTATCATTGGTGATTAATTTCTAAATGCTCCTGATCAATGGATCATCACGAGGACGGTGATCGATCCGATCAGTGCACAGATCACTTTTCTTCTGGATGGACGAGACTTGAGTCCACAGTGTAGGGACACTGAAGTGATAGTACAGGTGCTTGTTAGAGAACAAGGGTACTGAGCGTGACCAAGACAAGAAGTCACTTGGATGTCTATCCACTCGTCAGTGACTTGCTTGATGTTGCAATAGTGTGACTGGTCCTTTGACCTGCGGTGCTTCGGCTACTCACAGTGAGGTTATTGTAGTTTGACTGCACACATACATGGTCTCTAGCCATATGGGTCCATGCAGTGTAGATTGGCTGCAGTAAGTTCACTGTAGGAGTAGGGTATGCACCTATAAGGAATCTATCGACCTTGATAGAAGAGGAGTGATCCTATGTGATTTGTTAGACTGAGTTCTAAGACCTTGGCCAGGGCAGTAATATAAAGTGGAGAAAGAGTTTTCCACCATCGAACTCGAGTCGAATAAATCTTGACATATGACAGACGATGGGGTTTGATGAGTTGTCCATGACCTCCGTCCTGTAGGGATCCACGATAGTAGGACTGTATCACATGTTAACTGCACCTAGAGGTTCATCATTCCATTCTGCTGGGTAGCCACTACATGCTGCTAGGTGTCACTGGTGGATGGTGGGACTCATAGGGATTATCTTGATGATCGATAAACCCTAATGAGTTGAGTTGGAATCGTTCCAACCCATTGAAAGGAGTTTTCAATGATATAGTGATAGAGATCACAATATATCTCACTACCAGTCAGAATAGAACCTATGGGGTCACACACACTAGAAGTATTGACCGATCCGATGGTTGAAATCGTGATTAGGAATCACAAAGAAATCAATTTGATTGATAGAAGTTGAAGAAGTGAACAAAGGGAATTAATTAATTAGACTTAAACACAAATCCTACTTCGGGTAGGATTCCTAGAGTCCTAATTGGATTAGGGCTGGGAATCCTAGTTGGAGTAGGACTGGAATTCCTACTTAGAATAGGATTCCTACAATCCTAATGAGATTAGGAATTTTGAATTAAAATTGGATTCCTACTTGGAGTAGGATTCCTAGAAATCCTAATTGGATTAGGACTTCGGATTCAAATAAGAGTCCTAATTGGATTAGGACTAAAATTAAATACATCCTAATTAGATTAGGATTCTTTAAGTCTAAATTAATTATTAATCTAATGAATCAACATGACTCCTAATAGGATTAGGATTGAAGAGTTCAATTGAGTCATGATTCATTCAAGTCCTAATTGGATTAGGACTAGCGTAGATTGAACCAAATTTGGCTAATCCTAATTGGATTGGGATTAAACCATGAGAGAGGCACCTAATCCTCTTTGGAAGAGGATTAGGTTAACCAAGTAAGAGGGACATCAGCCCCTCTCACTTGGCTAGGGCGACATGAAGAAGCTAGGGCCGGCGCCCCCCCTTCTTAGGCAAGTTGTCATTGGAACTCCTAAAAGTTAGGAGCTCCAATCCCTTTATAAGGAGGACTAGGGGCCGGCGCCCTAATTAATTGAATCCTCTTCTCCTTGCTGCCGCCACCCTCTCCCAACTCCCTGGTTCAGCCGCCAACAAGAAGGAAAAAGAAGAGAGCCTTGTCCGCCTCCTCTTCCTCCAATCCTTCTTCTAACGCGGGGAAAAGAAAGAAGGCTGCAGAAGCTGTGTTCTTCTTCCTTGAGTTCCTTCTTCCTCTTCCTCCTCTCAAGCACAATCAAGGGTTGATTGAAAGAGAGGAGATCAGCCATCAAAAGAAGTCTTTGCAAGGGAGCTAGCACCCCGGGAAGACAAGAAAGCTTTGATCGGTTCTCTACTTCGTGTGGATACCCGTAGAGGCCGGACGTTTGAACGGCTTCAAACGAACCCTCTTCCAAAACCACGAATTCAGATTTGCGGTGATCATCTACCCGCGCAAGGTGAAGATTTGATCTTCCTATTAGTTTTAAAAGTTTTAATTCTTACCTAATTACGAAAGGTCTCGAAACAACGTTCATGCGATGAACGTCGATCCCGCACATGCCTCTTCCGCTGCCATCTGATTTATTTTTGAAATATCAGCGGCATGGGCGGGTTCCCAACAGTGGTATCAGAGCCTAGGCTTCGTAGATTAAGGTAGGAATTAAATATCTAAAGGCTTATTAGATCTGAAAATTGAATGATCATGCATGCTGAAAAATTCTGCATGCAGATTTTTCAGGGGTGCTGATTTTTTACATGCTGATTTTTATGTGATAAAAAGATGATTCTAATTGCATTGTTAATGGGATTACAAAGTTTAGAATCATGATTAGCATGATCAGCGACCTATGTCATGATATAATCAGTTAGTTTTCAGATATGAAAATTATAATTGTTGCATACGGTGATGATCATAGGATTCAAACCCTTTTGGTATCAAATGTAATGACCTGCGATGTGATCTGCGATGTCATGTAATTTTTCAGATGCTTGCATGCATCTTATTTGATGTTTTGAGAGGCCTGCGTGCCTCCTAAAAGGAGATGTAATTTATTTTTATTTTACATCTGGTTGTATTTCTGTGATGTGATGTACATCAACGATCAAGTTGAAGCAAAGGCATGAGATGAAAGGTGATCTAAGCGGTTGATGGCGATGGGATCAAGAGTTGATCAAGGATCGAATCAAGGAGGCTTAGAACCAATTCAAGAGTTGAAGACCACTTGATCAATTGATGTGCATGTGCTTGTAATACGACCTAATTAGAATCCATGATCATCACCTATTTAAAGTTTAACTTTATTTGATGCTGCGATTATAACTGCCTGTGATGTACCGTTTGCATGTGATGTGAATGCGAGTCGGGTAGATAGGCTTACATGTGATGTAGCAAACCCAATTGAGACCTAAATCAAAACCTCCTCAATCAAGTCGAGAGTGAACCGACATGAGCAAGTCATATTAGATTAATTGATCTAATTGGTGTCTAGAAAAGCATGAAAGGTGGTTACTTAATTAGGACCTTACTCTCTGAGTAAGGGGAGCCTCCCACCTGCTTACCTGGCCAATTGTTCGATTACCTCTTATGAAGGGCTCAAGTTGCAAACACTAAGACCTGATTAACCAATATTAAGTCAATAGGTCTTCCACTGTAGTAGAGCTGCTAAGGCCTTTCTGATGTTGATTTGTCTCGGCTGGACACAGTGGTCAAGTTGCATCGGGGGGCTGGACCTCTCTATAGACATGAGATGTTGTAGGGTAAAGGTGGGGTTGGGCACCAATAACTATTAGGTGAGGACCCAATGACGACTTTATTCCTACGGTTATACGGTGGGTCTGACTTAACTAAGAAATGGGACCAATAACTGTTAGGTGAGGTCTTCATGGCTTAGAGACCAAGTTGCACTGCAACATGCTTGAGAAGCATTGTACAAGAGTTGTACACTCATCCATCTATGTGTCACCAATAACTGTTAGGTGAGGTGGCATATAAATCGGTGGGACCGCAGTACCCACTAGAAACCCTAGTCGTGTGGGATTTCTGTTTTCCTACCAGGGGAGTGTGAGGAATTTGAGAAAATAGTGGGAGTTACATTTGTTCTAAAAGACCTTAGAACAGATTAGGATCAGGTACAAAAGTCTAACTAGAATCTTTACTCTCTGCAGATACAATGTCAGCTTCAAACCCTTTGACCCGTATTCTTGAGACCAGCCGACTGACCGGAACAAATTACAAAGACTGGCTTAGAAATCTCAAAATAGTTTTGGACTGTGAGAAGATAGGCTACATACTCGATTCAGATATCCCCACACTACCAGCACGTCCTACTGATGTTCAGCGTGAAATGCATAAAAAGTGGTTGGATGATGACATTAGAGTAAAATGCTATATGATGGCATCCATGTCTAATGAACTCCAATGCCAGCATGAAAATATAAAGACTGCTAGGGACATACTGGCACACCTGCAAGAGTTGTATGGTGAGCAGAGTCGCACAGCTCGTTTTGAAGTGTCCAAGAGGCTTTTCAAAGCGAAGATGCGCGAGGGGCAGTCTGTCCATGATCACGGTCTGACCATGATCAAGGACCTAGAGGAGCTTGAGAAGCTCGGTATGGACATGCACAAGGAATTACAAGTGGATTTGATCCTACAGTCACTTCCTGATTCATTTGGTCAGTTTATAGTAAACTACCACATGAATAAGATTGAATGCACTAAGACTGAACTAATCAACATGTTGGTAACTGCTGAGGGAGCCTTGAAAGGTTCAAGGGGCAATGTCCTTGCTGCTGAGTTGACTTCTGGTTCCAAGAGAAAGTCTACTTGGAAGAAAAAGAAGCCTGCAAAGAAGCAGAAGAAAGACAAGAAGCCAAAGAAGGAAGTTCAAAAGAAAAAGGCTAACGACAAAGGAAAATATTTCCACTGCAATATCGAAGGCCACTGGAAGAGAAACTGTCCTTCATACCTCGAGAGCCTGAAGAACAAGAAAGGTGACACACCTTCAGAAGGTATAGACTTGCTCATAATTGAAACTAATCTAACGGTTTCTTCTACTTCTAGTTGGATTATAGATTCTGGTTCTAGTGCTCATTTGTGCACTACCATGCAGGGTCTAAAGAAAAGTAGAAGGCTGGCGGAAGGTGCGGTAACCCTTCGGGTTGGCAACGGGGCAAAAGTTGCTGCTGTGGCTGTGGGCACCTACCATCTGCGACTACCGTCTGGATTTAGTTTAATACTTAGAGACTGCTATTATGTACCTGTTGCTAGCAGAAATTTGATTTCTGTTTCATGTCTAGCACAGGAAGGTCATGTTTTTACATTTGACAAAGACTGCTGTTCTATTTATTTAAGAAATAAAATAGTCGCACGTGGTTTCATGATTGACAGTCTCTATCATTTACATATGGATGTATCTGTGAATGTTACCGAGCAAGATGTGAGTGCCAAAGGATCCAAAAGATCCAGAGATGAGATAAACCAAAGATATTTGTGGCACCTCAGACTTGGCCATATTGGAGAGGATAGGATGAACAAAATGGATAAAGATGGGCTTCTCGGCTCATTGACTTCCGAGTCATATCCAGTTTGCGAGTCCTGTCTTCAAGGAAAAATGGCTAGACTGCCCTTTGTAGGACATGGGGAGAGGACCACTGAAATACTTACCCTAATACATACAGATGTATGTGGCCCATTCGATGTGCTAGCCAGGGGACGTTATTCTTACTTCATTACCTTTACCGATGATTATTCACGGTATGGGTATGTGTATCTTATGAGACACAAGTCTGAATCCTTTGAAAAGTTCAAAGAGTTCAAGAATGAAGTAGAAAAACAAACTGGAAAACCTCTTAAGGCTCTTCGATCAGATCGAGGAGGAGAATACCTTAGTAGAGAATTCCGGGACTATCTCAAAGAAAACGGCATAGTCTCACAATGAACACCTCCGGGTACACCTCAACTCAACGGGGTGTCAGAGAGGAGGAATCGGACCCTATTGGATATGGTCAGGTCCATGATGAGCTTCACTGATTTACCTATGTTCCTTTGGGGAGATGCCTTACTCACAGCGATTTATTTATTGAATAGAGTTCCGTCTAAATCCGTTCCTACCAAACCGTATGAGATATGGCATGGTAAGAAACCAAGTCTGGGTCATCTCAAGATTTGGGGATGTCCGGCCCACGTCAAGAGACTACAGGCGGACAAGTTAGAGGCTAGGACCATAAGTGCTCGTTTTATAGGATATCCTAAAGAGTCATTAGGATACAATTTTTACGTCTCAGAGAATCACAATGTGTTTGTGAGCCGTCATGCCATCTTCTTGGAAAATCAGTTTATCCTTGATAGAGGCAGTGGGAGGAAAATTGAGCTTGAAGAGAAAGTCTCTGAAAAGCAACGAGTCATGGATCCTATTGAACCCATTCATACAGAGCCAGTACACGATGTCCCTCGACCACCTCGTAGATCTAGTAGGGTCTCCCATCCTCCCGATAGATACTTAGGTATACTAGAAGAGGATACCGAGGAAATGTTCCTAGTAGGAGATAGGGATCACATACAGGATCCCAAAACCTACAACGAGGCGATATCTGATATCGATTCCGAGAAATGGCTGGAAGCCATGAAGTCAGAGTTAGACTCCATGCATTCCAACCAAGTCTGGACCTTAGTAGATCCACCAGAAGGTATTGTACCTATTGGATGTAAATGGATCTACAAAAGGAAAATAGGTTCGGATGGAGAGGTAGAGACCTATAAGGCAAGGCTTGTGGCGAAAGGGCATAGTCAGCGCGAAGGCATTGACTATCAGGAGACCTTTTCACCTGTAGCCATGCTAAAATCCATCCGAACATTGCTTGCCATTGCAGCATTTCATGATTATGAAATCTGGCAGATGGATGTGAAAACTGCTTTCCTGAATGGATATTTTGATGAAGATATCTATATGGAACAGCCTTTGGGTTTCACTTCCAGTGATGGAGATCACAAGGTCTGTAAGCTGCAAAGGTCCATCTATGGACTAAAGCAAGCATCTCGGAGTTGGAACACTCGTTTCGATGACGCAATCAAAACGATTGATTTCATCAAAAACGAAGAGGAACCGTGTGTTTACAAAAAGGTTAGTGGGAGTGCTGTCGTTTTTCTCGTACTGTACGTAGATGGCATTCTCCTGATTGGGAATGATATTCTCATGCTAACCTCGGTCAAGGTCTGGTTGTCAAAAGAATTCTCCATGAAAGACCTTGGGGAAGCATCCTATATTTTGGAAATAAAGGTCTATAAAGATAGATCTAAAAGAATGCTTGGCCTTTCACAGAAGATGTACATAGAGGAGGTGCTGAAGAGATTCAACACATGAGCAAGATTCCCTATGCATCGGCAATGGGAAGCCTCATGTATGCCATGCTGTGTACACAACCTGATATAGCTCTTGCTGTGAGTGTCACAAGCAGATATCAGTCGGATCCAGGCAAAAAGCACTGGATAGCTGTGAAAGAACAGTCTTAAGTACTTGAGAAGAACTAAGGACATGTTCTTAGTCTTTGGGAGAAGATCAGAGTTGAAGGTAGAAGGATGCACACATATTGATGATAGAAAGTCTACATCAGAATATGTGCAATTGTGGTTCAGTAAATTGGAAGAGTTCCAAACAACCGATCATTATAGATCTACCTTAGAAGCTGAATGTTAAGCCGTATCTAAGGGTGCAGTGGAAACCTTCTGATTAAAAGTTAATTACAGAGTTAGGTGTAATGTCATTAGATGCCATAACACTTTACTGCGATAACATTGGCACCATAGCACTAGCTATGGAGCCATGGTCTCATCAGAAGTCCAAGCACATAGAGCGGCGCTTCCATTTCATACGCGACTATGATGTAGAGGTGCAGAGAGTAGACTCCGCGGATAACGTGGCAGACCCGTTCACTAAGCAGCTGAGTCAGCAAAAGACTGAAGCCCACCTTGAGAAGATGGGCCTAAGATATATGACCAATTGGCTTTAGTGCAAGTGGGAGATTGTTAGATGTATGCCCTAGAAGCCAATTTGGCTGACACATTGTTGATTCTAGGGACATAATTTTGTACTTGACTGTTTATTATTGAATAAATAAAAGGCATCTTTTCATTCATATTATTTATGTGTCTATGAATCGTCCAAGGAATTAATAAGATGATGATACATATTCTCAAGAGTTGAGAATTTGAGCCATGTATCATTGGTGATTAATTTCTAAATGCTCCTGATCAATGGATCATCACGAGGACGGTGATCGATCCGATCAGTGCACAGATCACTTTTCTTCTGGATGGACGAGACTTGAGTCCACAGTGTAGGGACACTGAAGTGATAGTGCAGGTGCTTGTTAGAGAACAAGGGTACTGAGCGTGACCAAGACAAGAAGTCACCTGGATGTCTATCCACTCGTCAGTGACTTGCTTGATGTTGCAATAGTGTGACTGGTCCTTTGACCTGCGGTGCTTCGGCTACTCACAGTGAGGTTATTGTAGTTTGACTGCACACATACATGGTCTCTAGCCATATGGGTCCATGCAGTGTAGATTGGCTGCAGTAAGTTCACTGTAGGAGTAGGGTATGCACCTATAAGGAATCTATCGACCTTGATAGAAGAGGAGTGATCCTATGTGATTTGTTAGACTGAGTTCTAAGACCTTGGCCAGGGCAGTAATATAAAGTGGAGAAAGAGTTTTCCACCATCGAACTCGAGTCGAATAAATCTTGACATATGACAGACGATGGGGTTTGACGAGTTGTCCATGACCTCCGTCCTGTAGGGATCCACGATAGTAGGACTGCATCACATGTTAACTGCACCTAGAAGTTCATCATTCCATTCTGCTGGGTAGCCACTACATGCTGCTAGGTGTCACTGGTGGATGGTGGGACTCATAGGGATTATCTTGATGATCGATAAACCCTAATGAGTTGAGTTGGAATCGTTCCAACCCATTGAAAGGAGTTTTCAATGATATAGTGATAGAGATCACAATATATCTCACTACCAGTCAGAATAGAACCTATGGGGTCACACACACTAGAAGTATTGACCGATCCGATGGTTGAAATCGTGATTAGGAATCACAAAGAAATCAATTTGATTGATAGAAGTTGAAGAAGTGAACAAAGGGAATTAATTAATTAGACTTAAACACAAATCCTACTTCGGGTAGGATTCCTAGAGTCCTAATTGGATTAGGGCTGGGAATCCTAGTTGGAGTAGGACTGGAATTCCTACTTAGAATAGGATTCCTACAATCCTAATGAGATTAGGAATTTTGAATTAAAATTGGATTCCTACTTGGAGTAGGATTCCTAGAAATCCTAATTGGATTAGGACTTCGGATTCAAATAAGAGTCCTAATTGGATTAGGACTAAAATTAAATACATCCTAATTAGATTAGGATTCTTTAAGTCTAAATTAATTATTAATCTAATGAATCAACATGACTCCTAATAGGATTAGGATTGAAGAGTTCAATTGAGTCATGATTCATTCAAGTCCTAATTGGATTAGGACTAGCGTAGATTGAACCAAATTTGGCTAATCCTAATTGGATTGGGATTAAACCATGAGAGAGGCACCTAATCCTCTTTGGAAGAGGATTAGGTTAACCAAGTAAGAGGGACATCAGCCCCTCTCACTTGGCTAGGGCGACATGAAGAAGCTAGGGCCGGCGCCCCCCCTTCTTAGGCAAGTTGTCATTGGAACTCCTAAAAGTTAGGAGCTCCAATCCCTTTATAAGGAGGACTAGGGGCCGGCGCCCTAATTAATTGAATCCTCTTCTCCTTGCTGCCGCCACCCTCTCCCAACTCCCTGGTTCAGCCGCCAACAAGAAGGAAAAAGAAGAGAGCCTTGTCCGCCTCCTCTTCCTCCAATCCTTCTTCCAACGCGGGGAAAAGAAAGAAGGCTGCAGAAGCTGTGTTCTTCTTCCTTGAGTTCCTTCTTCCTCTTCCTCCTCTCAAGCACAATCAAGGGTTGATTGAAAGAGAGGAGATCAGCCATCAAAAGAAGTCTTTGCAAGGGAGCTAGCACCCCGGGAAGACAAGAAAGCTTTGATCGGTTCTCTACTTCGTGTGGATACCCGTAGAGGCCAGACGTTTGAACGGCTTCAAACGAACCCTCTTCCAAAACCACGAATTCAGATTTGCGGTGATCATCTACCCGCGCAAGGTGAAGATTTGATCTTCCTATTAGTTTTAAAAGTTTTAATTCTTACCTAATTACGAAAGGTCTCGAAACAACGTTCATGCGATGAATGTCGATCCCGCACATGCCTCTTCCGCTGCCATCTGATTTATTTTTGAAATATCAGCGGCATGGGCGGGTTCCCAACATTGTTGGTGAGCCTAGGTTGAAACCAACGTGTAAGGGTTCGATTGTGATCCCGGAAAAACAATCGGGTGGTTCTAGTCAGTGAGCCTGGAAAAACCGACCGAGTTCGTTGTGACCTCGTAAAACAACAAGTTGGATTGTGAGCTTGTAAAACAACCGGCTGTAATCCGAGGGGTTATAGTGAATTCCCAAGTGAGGCTTGGGGAGTGGACGTAGGAGCAAGGGTTAGCTCCGAACCACTATAAAATCATTGTGTTTGTGATTGCTTGTGTCTCTCTCTTACTTTCATTTCATTCACAGCACATAGCATCTAATTAATCATCTTGCAAAGGTATTAATTAGTCATCCACAAACGTCTTAATTGCAAAATTATTTTAAAACCCAATTCACCCCCCCTCTTGGGTTGTCTATCTGGGCAACATAGCTCCTGATTCAAATTAAATTCGAATCTGATTCTTAGGTTAGGTTGATCTAATATGATTAGGTCATGACCTAATATGGGTTAGCCAAGAGTTGGAACCCATTTGGCTTTAATTAGACCTGATTTGATTAGGTTTAATGTTTTCTTTAAGTTGGTTAAACCCAATTAGATTGGGTTTGATTGGGCCTTCACTTCTGGACCATTGGATCGCTCCCTGGATGAAGGATCTGGTCCACTGGTTGGCGCCTTCATCTGGACCATTGGATGGATTCCTGGATGAAGGATCTGGACCATTGGTCAGCGCCTTGAAAGAGTAGATGCCCTATAAGCCAATCATTTGATAGGTTTCTCTTTGTAATCCTCCAAATCATGTACTTTGACACTTGATATATATCCATAAAGGCATTGTGTTTCATCATTTGCTGCTTATCTATTTTATTATTGGATGATGAACCCCATAAATTAGGACATTGGTTTTAGGGTTATGATGAGATCATACCAGTGAGACCTAAAATCCTAAAATCCTAATTTAGAATATTTCCAGTCAAATTGGTATATTGAGTCGGGGATCCATATTACCGGAAAGACTGGCACATCTTATGTATGCTCGATGTAGAGGGTGATTGATCTCACAATCACTTGTGTGAGACACTAATACAAAGATGTGGGTGCTCATTAGAGGAATGAGTTCACTGAAATGACCAGCCATGAGAACATCTTATGGATTCTTACTTAATTATCAAAAGATGGTTCTCATAGTGGGAGTTGTGCAAGTGATCCTTAGACCTGAGATCACCATGGTACCTTGTGCACTTGAAGCTATGTTTTGGTTTACCCTCATTCACGACATTGCCTTGTGTACGGGGTATTCTGGATATGGTGGATTTTGTACGAAGGTTGTGAGTAGGTCAACAAGGAATCAGTCACTTCTAGTAAGAGAAGGTAACATCCTACTTACTCTAATCTTATGATGATTCAAGAAGCCTTTGATCAAAGCAAAATAAATATTAGAAAGAGTTTCTAATGTATCATTGTCTGAATTATCATATAAAAGATTGAGAGAGACATGAATAAGTGATTGAGTTTGATATTGATCCATACTCATGCACTTATTCAGGATGTAGTATGACTGAGGGATTAAATTGCACGGTAACTTACCACTGAAGGGTATGTTTGGATTTGTCCAATACATTCCTCATCTTCCGGGTAGACATGATACATTGCTAGACGTCAATCATGTCTTGTGGGTTGATCGGATCAAAGAGTTTGATTAGATCAAAGCATCAGAAAGGTTCTGATTGCTAAGTCAGGTTTAGCACTAAATTGAACCTAAATTGGATTAGAGGTATTCTAATCAGGTTAGGTCAACTTGCACCTGCACCTACTGCTGGCTAAGATAAGGAACCCAATGGGTCACACACAAGGGAATTGATCAAGGGTCTAATTGGATTAGATCATGTTTGCAAGATGAACATGCTAGCACGTGGTGCAAACCCTAGCTCCTGATTCAAATTAAATTCGAATCTGATTCTTAGGTTAGGTTGATCTAATATGATTAGATCATGACCTAATATGGGTTAGCCAAGAGTTGGAACCCATTTGGCTTTAATTAGACCTGATTTGATTAGGTTTAATGTTTTCTTTAAGTTGGTTAAACCCAATTGGATTGGGTTTGATAGGGCCTTCACTTCTGGACCATTGGATCGCTCCCTGGATGAAGGATCTGGTCCACTGGTTGGTGCCTTCAACTGGACCATTGGATGGTTTTCTGGATGAAGGATCTGGTCCACTGGTTGGCGCCTTCATCTGGACCATTGGATGGATTTCTGGATGAAGGATCTGAAAGTGAATCCTAGGTTCTTCGGTGTAAAGCATGCTGATTTTTTTTTTTTTTAAAACCATGGCTGAACCTGATCGGATTGCCTACGTACCCCTTCATAAGGGGGATCAAGCCATACGTAGTTCTTTTTAAGTTTTAAAACGCAGCGGAAAAATCGAATCAAACAATTTAATTCATGCATGCTTACAAGATCAAATCTAGAAATCAGCACCTTAAGGACACATAGTATTATGCCGGAATCGTTTAAACAATTATGCTAAAACTTTCATGCATGATTAACTATCAGATCTGAAACTTAAGAACTCTATTCCGATTAATCTCCGAATATCCATTGAATGGATTCTGGAGATATCTCCGTGAGGAGCCCCAAAAGAGGATAAAACCTCGGGGAATCAGACCTAGATCTTGACACCATAATAAAAGATTAATGTAGGATTAATACCTTTTATGATGGATGAAACTTGTGGATCTGATCCTCGACTTCACAGCCACGCACACGAATGGCCTCTACGAGAAGTCCACGCGAAGTTCCTGAAGAGATCCAATCCTGCGGAAGTGCTAGCTTGCGCAGAATTTCTTGAGGCTGAAATTTGATCTTCCAAACGCTATCAACTTTGATCCGCCTTCTTGGAAGAACTTGGAGGAAAGGTTTAAAGGGATTGAAGAGGACTTAGATCTGATCTAAAGACTCTTATCAGGGACCCCTAACACTAATGGCGCGATGGACTTAGAGGAGGAAGAAGTCAGCTAGATTGAATGCAGAATTTTTCCATGCATGAACTAGGGTTCCTCTCTTTTCTTTTCCCTTTTTTCTTCTTCTTTTTCTCTCTTTTTTCCTTGAATTCGACCACCAGATGATGGAGGTCCTTTTAATGTTGCTCTCCTACCTAACTTCATGCCAACCATCCCATATTTGTGGAGGATTTTCTGGGTTTTGAATTTTGAATTCAAAATTCAAGTTCATGTGCCATTACATGATGAAGCTTGATCTAATCTAAACCATTCATCATGTTGCCACTTTCCTCTTTCAATTTCGAAATTCCCATGCCCCCAAACAGATTAGAGGGTCACGTGGTGATTTTGTGATGATTAAATTCAAAATTCAACCTTAATTAGAAGTGAGATAAAGATAAGGATGAATATGTCATGAAGAGAGAGAATTTGATCTTATCCAATTCTTTTCATGAATTTATCTTTCCATTTCGACCCATCTAATGATGAAAGAGGTCCCTGATGTTGCCAAGTGTCCTATGGCACCATTAAATAAATTAAATTAATTTTTAATCATATTAAAAATCAATTTATGGCGCCATGTATGGATATATGACAAGTGGATTTCAAGATCCGAACAGTTTCAGATCAAACCCATTTAATTTAATTAAATCCTAACAATTAGAATGATCTAATTACCATGGGTTGAACCTAATCCAATTAGGTCAATCCCTAATTAAGCACAAATTTAATCTAATTTAATTTGGTCAACCTAAGTCCTCTTGATTCAGACCTAATCCAATCAGGTCAAAAATCCTGATTGAGCCCAGAATTGAATCTAATTCAATTTGGCTCATCCTTAGTCTAATTACTCAATCCAATTGAGTTCATTAGAAATCTAATTACTAATTAATCCTCCAATAATTACTTTAATTATTTTATAAGATAATTTGCCAATCGAATTGACCAAATTACCCCTGAATGATTCTTAATCATTCATCAGCCTTCTTGATCAATCAGGAATCTTCTATGCGTGTGACCTCATAGGTTCGAACCTAAGCCGGTAGTATAGGAACGACTTCCTACACTAATCGATGTGACCATCTAGCAATGGTACCCGACATCCGAATAGGCCGAATATATGCGAAGCAAATATTCTGAAACCCTGAACTATGGTTACTGTATAATTCAATCCCTTTGACTCTTAATGCCAGGATGACTTAGAGCTCACTGTCAACCCTATAATTAGTGCATCCATTATGTGATTAACTTTAGATATCCCGTGACTCCTCACTGGGATTACCCTGACCAAGGTTTTGCTAAATTAATCACAAGACATTATTCCTGTTTCCAGGAGGGGTCAATTCCATCTCGACTCACAACTGACTACGCAAGTACTTGACTACCCCCAGTGACCTTCCATCACTGAATTAGAAATCCAGGTAGTCCGGTACCAAAGTACAATGAGTTGCTTGCTAGTCACAGGTTGCGGTCTCAGGTCAGAGGGCCAAACTTATACCCATATCCACTCGGAATATCTCTCGACAGTAGAGCGTTCCGGAATTGGTCACGTTCAGTGAAATGTACTCCTACACTTCACCTGTATGGCATACCAGTGTCTCCACACTCCTTGGTTAAGAGGACAACCAACGTATATGTCACACAACGACCTAATCTCGATAATGTTGTCGTCCTAGTAACAACATATTATTTGGTCGCGAACAAGTTTAAGGACTCAAAGATAAATCCTCCTTTATCATAACATAAGTCCTAAGGACTTCATCATATAAGAGTTCATTTGAAGATGAAATGATGAATAATGCCAAATAATACTTTATTAATTTATCAATTTATTTACAAAATTCAATCATCAATATGCTGGCGGTTGACATTTAGGATACAATTTCCAACAACTCCCACTTAGCCTAAAGCCAATCGGCACAATATCTAATACCCATCTTCGACTTGTGTTCGTTGAACTCTTTGATGCCGAGGACTTTGGTAAATGGGTCAGCCAGATTTTCTTTTGTGTCAATCTTCTGAAGATCATATCACCTCGTTCTATAATCTCTCGAACCAGGTGATAGCGTCGCAGAATATGCTTGGTCCGCTGATGTGCTTTAGGTTCCTTTGCCTGAGCTATGGCTCCAGTGTTATCACAAAATATAGGAACTGGACCATCAATGGAAGGTGCCACTCCCAGCTCGGTGATGAACTTGCGCAACCATACGGCTTCCTTGGCTGCATCAGATGCTGCAATGTATTCTGCTTCACATGTAGAATCTGCCACTGTATGCTGCTTGGAACTCTTCCAGCAGATGGCCCCACCCTTAAGAGTGAAGATATATTCCGACACGCTCTTGCTATCATCTTGATCTGACTGAAAACTTGAATCGGTATATCCCTCAAGTTTTAAGTCAGAATCACCGTAGACAAGCCACTAATCTTTAGTATTTCTCAAATACTTAAGGATGGTTTTTACAACCTTCCAGTGGTTGCTACCTAGATCAGACTGGTATCTGCTCACTACTCCTAGTGAGTATGCCACGTCTGGTCTAGTACATGTCATGGCATACATTATAGATCCCACTGCCGAAGCATATGGAATTCTATCCATACTTTCTCTTTCTTGAGAGGTTGTCGGACAATCCCTTTTAGAGAGGTTAATTCCATGGCCCATTGGAAGATAGCCTTTCTTGGAATTAATCATACTAAACCTTTTCAGTATAGTATCAATGTATGTGGATTGGGATAATCCAAGCAATCTTCTAGATCTATCTCTATAGATCTTCATCCCTAGGATGTAAGATGCTTCTCCCAAATCCTTCATGGCAAATTGAGATGATAGCCAAACCTTTATTCCTTGTAATGCAGGAATGTCATTCCCGATTAAAAGAATGTCATCCACATATAAAACAAGAAATATAATAACTGAATCATTTGCCCATTTATAAATGCAAGGTTCCTCTTCATTCTTAATGAAGCCATATGATTTGATCACCTTATCAAATCGTATGTTCCAACTCCGTGAAGCTTGCTTTAATCCATAAATGGATTTTTGAAGCTTGCACACCTTAGACTCATCTGCAGATATAAAACCTTCAGGTTGCATCATATACACCTCCTCTTCTAAATCTCCATTTAGAAAAGCGGTTTTAACATCCATCTGCCAGATCTCATAATCTAAGTGTGCTGCTATCGCAAGCATAATCCGAATGGATTTGAGCATTGCCACAGGAGAAAACGTCTCGTCATAGTCAATACCATAACGTTGACGATATCCCTTGGCAACCAGACTGGCTTTATATGTCTCTACTTTTCCGTCTGCGCCCTGTTTTCTTTTGAAAATCCACTTACACCCTATAGGTTTAATCCCTTCGGGTGGGTCAACTAATGTCCATACATCATTGACCTTTATGGATTCCATTTCGGATTGCATGGCTCCAAGCCATGCATCAGAGTCATGCCTCTGCATAGCATCCATATAGGTGATCGGATCCTCATCGTTTTCATCAAGTTCGACAGGATCCTCGTCCCGGACCAAGAAACCGTAGTATCTGTCCGGCTGACGTGGTACTCTACCCGATCGCCTTAATGGTGCATCTAAGATGGGTTCTGGATCTGATCTAATCAAATCCGACTCAACTAGTTCAGTAGATGGTGTCGGATCTTCTACATGTTGAACTTCCCTAAGCTCAACATTAGAGCTTTTAGTTCCTTCACTAAGGAATTCTTTCTCTAAGAAAACAGCTCTATTGCTTACGAATAACTTTTGTTCTTTAGCCAAGTAGAAGTAATATCCTTTAGTTTCTTTAGGATAACCAACAAAGAAACATTTGTCAGACTTGGGTTCAAGTTTGTCTGTCTTCAAACGTTTGACGTACGCTGGACACCCCCAAACCCTAAGGTGAGAGAGCATCGGCTTACGTCCAGTCCACATCTCATGTGGTGTTTTATTTACAAACTTACTTGGAACCTTATTTAGAATGTAGCAGGCTGACTCAAGAGCATATCCCCAAAAGGATATGGGCAGATCAGCAGACCCCATCATGGATCGAACCATGTCTAACAGAGTTCGATTTCTCCTTTCTGATACACCGTTATACTGTGGTGTACCAGGAGGAGTCCATTGAGAGAGAATCCCATTTTCTCCTAGATATGTCAAAAACTCACTGGTGAGGTATTCACCTCCTCGATCTGATCGAAGAGTTTTAATACTCTTTCCAGTTTGTTTTTCTACTTCATTACGATATAATTTGAACATTTCAAATGATTCAGATTTATGTCCCATTAAATAGACATAACCATACCTAGAAAGGTCGTCTGTAAACGTAATGAAATATGAATACCCACCTCTAGCATTTATGCTCATTGGCCCACATACATCAGAATGTACAAGGGTCAATAAGTCACTGGCTTGTTCACCTTTTCCGGTAAAAGGTGATTTGGTCATTTTACCAAGAAGGCATGATTCACAGGTTGTCAATGATTCATAATCATTAACATCGAGGATTCCCTCTTTACTTAACCTGTTCATCCTGTTCTTGTTAATATGTCCTAGCCTATGATGCCAAAGGTAGACATCCGTGACATTATCTATTTTAGGGCGCTTATTGGACTTGTACATTACATGAACAGGCTGTGACAAAATGTAAATGCCATTACTTAGAGTTCCATTCATTACAGCAGCACCATTCCAAATGATATTGCAATAATCCTTTTTTATTGATATTTTAGAACCATTTTTGGCCAAAAGGCCTACAGAAATGACATTCAATAAAAAGCTTGGACAATAGTGACAATCACTAAGGACATTTACATGAGAGCTAAATTCAAGTTTAAGAATTCCTAAAGTTAGAACTGGAACTGATCTTCCATCTCTAATATTCAGGAACCTTTCTCCTTCTTCAAATCTCTCACTGACTTGTAGCCCCTGCAATGAATTGCAAATATTAAAAGGACTACCGGTATCCAATACCCAGGTCGAATTATCACAAATAGAAAAATTGCAAGGTGTTATCATATAAGTACCTTGATTGGCAACTGATTACCTACTTTTCTTAAGCCGGTTCCGATCGAGAGATGCAATGTAAAGAGGACAGTTCCTCTTCCAATGTCCTTGTTTCTTGCAGAAGAAGCACTCCGCCTTGCTCTGATCAGCCTTTTTATTCTTTTTCTGACTAGGCTGAGCATGGTGCACTTGTTTCTTTTGGATTTTATTTTTCTTTTTCCCTTTCTTAAAGGGGCGACCCTTGGATGAACCTCCCACAAAGTTCACCGTCTTCTTAAGAAGTTGGTGATCATTCTCAAACGTCTGTAGTAACCCCAACAATTGGTGATAATTTCCTACAGGTTTCGTCAAACGAAAATGAGTGAGAAAAGGACGGTATGATCCAGGCAATGAGTTTAGTATGGCATCCTTCCCCAATTGATCATGAAGGGAAAAACCAAGAGAGCTTAGACGCTCGATCAACTCAATCATGTACAGTACATGATCAGTTACCGAGGTTCCATCTTTCATTCGGGCGCTGAAGATGGCACAACTAGTTTTGTGCCTCTCAACGTCGTCAGGAACACCGAATGATTCATTCAACACTTGAATAATATCTTTCGACTGTGTATTCTCAAAACGCCTACTAAACTCATCACTCATTGCTGCCAACATGATGCATCGAACAGTGATCCGGTCACTAAGCCACTTCTGATAAGTGTCTCTGGCCGATCTTGATGCATTAGCAGCGGGCTGCTCAGGTGCTGGATCCGTTATCACATAAAGGATCCTTTCATGCTCTAGCACTATTTTCAGTTTCCTATGCCAATTATTAAAATTTGGACCAGTCAACTTGTCATTGTCCAACAATGAGCGAAGTGACAAATTAGTGCCCATTTCTGCATAAAAAAAAATTTGTCTATTAGTATATGAATTGACTAAACACATTAGACTTGGACTTTAGTCTAAAGGTACTCCCACTATTTTATACAAATTGGTAGCCTCTACCTCCAATTCGAAAAATTACTCCTAATTCTTTAGTGGGCACTAGAACCCAATAGATCGCATATAGGCCCGAGTGTGGCTCGGCTAACCCATATGCACCTATTGGTAGGTTCTAAACCAGTTGCTTCACCAAGCAACTTCTAGTGATAATTTTGCCCTAGGTTCTTCGGCAGGCGTGTGGCGCCTCCACCGAATACCCTAGTCAGGTCCAACCATTAAATGATAGGGTTAAGTCTAATCAACTAATAGACGACCAAGCCCGAGTGTGGCTCGGCTCACCTGACCGTCTATTGAAGGTATACTTAACTCATCATATATTGAATGACAATTCCAATGCTTGATAAGTACCAGGCGTGTCGCGCCTCCAATAATTATCAAAGCATTGGACCCATTATCACCCAACTTAATGGGAGGCTATGACCTAGTTATCCCCATAATCATTTCATTTTAAGGACATAATAATTTTAGAGGATTTCTTAATTAGGATAGATAAGAAGATCCGGTTAGTCTAATTTCTCCCACTGACTTCACCAAATCAGATTAGACTCAAACCGGTTAAGGAGGCACCTAAATCAGTCAAACTGATTTTCCTTATAGGCATGGGCTAACTCGAATCATTAAGTGATCCAATCAAAATGTGATTGACCATGTCGGCCAGGTAAGTGAGATCGGTGGAAGGGATATGCCATTAACTCGGCAAAGACGAATCAGTGCGAGTAGCTCCTAATTAAAAACCACCGGTCAAAACTGCCAAACTTACCTTAGACACCGACTGGTTAATCAATTTCGATTTGATTACTCAAATGACTCGGGCTATACCTCTGAGCTTAAATCAAGTTCCATCTTGGTCTAATCAAAGATATGGACTTGATCCATCTACAACTATTGTAAATTGACCTAGAATTTCCTTGACCTAATCTAGTTACTACTTAATTAGATTTGATCAATTAATTCTATTTGTCCATGTATGATTCTAACCTTAGGTCTAACCCAATTCTAGGAACTTGATTCAAGCTAACCCAAATAATTATGCAATGTCAATTAATTGAGTTACAATTCTATTTCATAACACTTAATTCTCAATTAAGTTTAGACTTATGAAAGTTTTGATCATTGCATATTTCTTTTTAATTACATATTAATTACAATATTTCAGTTCTTAAAATATATTTTCAGATCTGAGTTTTTGTAATTAATCACATGTAATCAGATTTAATTCATGTTTAAGTCATTATGTTTTATGTTCATGCATCACATATACACAACAACATGAATTAATTCAAACAACATACATCTTATGTATTTATTTTTTCACTTTTATTTTTAGATCTGATTTGTTCATTAAAATCAGAGATCATATAAATCATAAACTTTATTTAGATCTAATCTAAATAATATTATAATTTCAGATTTATTCATGTTACTAATCCTAACACAAACATGCATCATATGCATCCAAAATTTCAGATCTACTTAATCATGCATAATCAGCAATTAAATCAATCATAAAAAGCACTTTAGATCTAATATAAATATGTTAATGATTTCAGATTTAATTGCAAGAATTAAAACATAAATGTTTAAACATAAACCTGGCTCTGATACCACTGAAAGTGAATCCTAGGTTCTTCGGTGTTAAGCATGCTGATTTTTTTTTTTTTTAAAACCATGGCTGAACCTGATCGGGTTGCCTACGTACCCCTTCATAAGGGGGATCAAGCCATACGTAGTTCTTTTTAAGTTTTAAAACGCAGCGGAAAAATCGAATCAAACAATTTAATTCATGCATGCTTACAAGATCAAATCTAGAAATCAGCACCTTAAGAACACATAGGATTATGCCAGAATAGTTTAAACAATTATGCTAAAACTTTCATGCATGATTAACTATCAGATCTGAAACTTAAGAACTCTATTCTGATTAATCTCCGAATATCCATTGAATGGATTCTGGAGATATCTCCGTGAGGAGCCCCAAAAGAGGGTAAAACCTCGGGGAATCAGACCTAGATCTTGACACCATAATAAAAGATTAATGTAGGATTAATACCTTTTATGATGGATGAAACTTGTGGATCTGATCCTCGACTTCGCAGCCACGCACACGAATGGCCTCTACGAGAAGTCCACGTGAAGTTCCTGAAGAGATCCAATCCTGCCGAAGTGCTAGCTTGCGCAGAATTTCTTGAGGCTGAAATTTGATCTTCCAAACACTATCAACTTTTGATCCACCTTCTTGGAAGAACTTGGAGGAAAGGTTTAAAGAGATTGAAGAGGACTTAGATCTGATCTAAAGACTCTTATTAGGGACCCCTAACACTAATGGCGCGATGGACTTAGAGGAGGAAGAAGTCAGCTAGATTGAATGCAGAATTTTTCCATGCATGAACTAGGGTTCCTCTCTTTTCTTTTCCCTTTTTTCTTCTTCTTTTTCTCTCTTTTTTCCTTGAATTCGACCACCAGATGATGGAGGTCCTTTTAATGTTGCTCTCCTACCTAACTTCATGCCAACCATCCCATATTTGTGGAGGATTTTGTGGGGTTTTGAATTTTGAATTCAAAATTCAAGTTCATGTGCCATTACATGATGAAGCTTGATCTAATCTAAACCATTCATCATGTTGCCACTTTCCTCTTTCAATTTCGAAATTCCCATGCCCCCAAACAGATGAGAGGGTCACGTGGTGATTTTGTGATGATTAAATTCGAAATTCAACCTTAATTAGAAGTGAGATAAAGATAAGGATGACATATGTCATGAAGAGAGAGAATTTGATCTTATCCAATTCTTTTCATGAATTTATCTCTCCATTTCGACCCATCTAATGATGAAAGAGGTCCCTGATGTTGCCAAGTGTCCTATGAGACTAGACTGGAAATAACCCGATGAAACTGACCGACCATTAAATAAATTAAATTAATTTTTAATCATATTAAAAATCAATTTATGGCGCCATGTATGGATATGTGATAAGTGGATTTCAAGATCCGAACAGTTTCAGATCAAACCCATTTAATTTAATTAAATCCTAACAATTAGAATGATCCAATTATCATGGGTTGAACCTAATCCAATTAGGTCAATCCCTAATTAAGCACAAATTTAATCTAATTTAATTTGGTCAACCTAAGTCCTCTTGATTCAGACCTAATCCAATTAGGTCAAAAACCCTGATTGAGCCCAGAATTGAATCTAATTCAATTTGGCTCATCCTTAGTCTAATTACTCAATCCAATTGAGTTCATTAGCAATCTAATTACTAATTAATCCTCCGATAATTACTTTAATTATTTTATAAGATAATTTGCCAATCGAATTGACCAAATTACCCCTGAATGATTCTTAATCATTCATCAGCCTTCTTGATCAATCAGGAATCTTCTATGCGTGTGACCTCATAGGTTCAAACCTAAGCCGGTAGTATAGGAACGACTTCCTACACTAATCGATGTGACCATCTAGCAATGGTACCCGACGTCCGAATAGGCCGAATATTGTTAGATGTATGCCCTAGAAGCCAATTTTGGCTGACACATTATTAATTCTAGGACATAATTTGTACCTGACTTTATTATTATTGAATAAATAAAAGGCATCTTTTTCATTCATATTATTATTGTGTCTATGAATCGTCCAAGGAATTAATAAGATGATGATGCATATTCTCAAGAGTTGAGAATTTGAGCCATGTATCATTAGTGATTAATTTCAGAACGCTCCTGATCGATGGATCATCATGAGGACGGTGATCGATCCGATGAGATCAGTGCACAGATTACTTTCCTTATGGATGGACGAGACTCGAGTCCACAGTGTGGCGACACTGAAGTAATAGTGCAGGTGCTTGTTAAGAACAAGAGTACTGAGCGTGACCAATACAAGAAGTCACTTGGATGTCTATCCACTCGTCAGTGACTTGCTTGATGTTGCAGTAGTGTGACTGGTCCTTTGACCTGCGGTGCTTCGGCTACTCACAGTGATGTTATTGTAGTTTGACTGCACACATACATGGTCTCTAGCCATATGGGTCCATGCAGTGTAGATTGGCTGCAGTAAGTTCACTGTAGGAGTAGGGTATGCACCTATAAGGAATCTATCGACCTTGATAGATAAGGAGAGATCCTATGTGATTTATAAGACTGAGTTCGTAAGACCTCGGCCGGGGCAGTATGCACAGTGGAGAAAGAGTTTTCCACTCTCGAATTTAAGTCGAATAAATCTTTACATATGACAGACGATGGGGTTTGACGAGTTGTTCATGACCTCCGTCCTGTAGGGATCCACGATAGTAGGACTGTATCACATGATAATTGCACCTAGAGGTTCATCATTCTATTCTACTGGGTAGCCACTACATGCTGCTAGGTTTCACGGGTGGATGGTGGGACTCACAGGGATTATCTCGATGATCGATAAATCCTAATGAGTAGAGTTGGAATCGTTCCAATCCATTGAAAGGAGTTTTCAACGATATTATGATAGAGATCATAATATATCTCACTACCAGTCAGAGTAGAACCTATGGGGTCATACACACTAGAAGTATTGACCGATCCGATGGTTGGATCGTGATTAGGAATCACAAGTAATCAATTCGATTGATATTCAGTTGAAGAAGGAACAAAGGAAATTAATTAATTGGACTTGAAACAAGAGTCCTACTTCGAGTAGGATTCCTATAGTCCTAATTGGATTAGGACTGGGAATCCTAGTTGGAGTAGGACTGGGATTCCTACTTGAAATAGGATTCCTACTGTTATGGGGGAATTGAGCCGCCATGCCCCACGTGATCGGCACGCGTATCCAGGAAAGCTACAGCTGCCCTATGATCCAGCACTCCGACCCCGAGTCGGACCTCCTCGGCTCCGCAGCCCGACCCCGGGTCGGCTGCCCTATGATCCAGCACTCCGACTCCGAGTCGGACCTCCTCGGCTCCGCAGCCCGACCCCGGGTCGGCTGCCCTATGATCCAGCACTCCGACCCCGAGTCGGACCTCCTCGGCTTCGCAGCCCGACCCCGGGTCGGCTGCCCTATGATCCAGCATTCCGACCCCGAGTCGGAGATCTTTTGATAACGACAGGCTATTCTCCAGAGGCACGCCGCGGCCTCCTGCTCCACTACTCCCTGCAACGGCTGTACCCGATGCTGCCCACGATCTCCTGTATCAACCGTACAAAGCGGAGCTCCACTACGCCCTGCCATGACCGTACCCAGCGCTGCTCCACGACGCCCCGTAACGGCCATGTCAGTGGCCATTCTATCGTGCCCCACGACGACAAACCCCCCTGAGAGACCTCCCAGCCAGGTATATATGCGGCTGGGGGGAGAAGGGGGGGGTAAGCAATACCTCCCAGAGCACTCTCTCCCACTTGTGATTATCATCTCTCCTCCTCCAATCTCCTCTGACTTGACCGTCGGAGGGCCATCACCACCCTGGTGGTGGTGCAAGGCTTGTTTGCAGGTTCCTTGGCGGAAGGTGGAGCGCAACCAGCACCAACCAAGACAACTCAGGCGGAACCCCGTTCACACCGTCGTGTCAATCGTTCTCGGTTTGGACCACCAGCAACAGTTGGCGCTAGAGGAAGGGCCGAATCTCAGAACGATCGTAATGGCACGGCGAGGTGGTCGCGGAGCTTCCAATGCTTCCGGTCGCGGAGCTTCTCGCGCCTCTGGCCGGGAGGCTGCTGCGTCCCCAACACACTCTCAGCAGCATTCCACCGCTTCTCCTCCCATTCAGACGGTCGAACCTGCTCAGTTCGACCAGCTAGCCCAGCAGGTTCGCACCCTCGCGGAGGCAGTGCAGAATCTGCAGGGTGTGATCTCTCGGGTGCCGCAGCGGGCTCAGGAGCCGCTGCTCCCCGAGCACTCGCCTCTTCCTCACAACCCGCGCTCCTTCCTCTCCCATGGAGAGGAGCGCCGGCGCGGGGAGGATTCTCGAGTGCGGTCCATTCTGCCAGGACCTTCTCATCGGAGCTGCGCGGGGTACGAGAGGCGGACCCGGGCGCGTTCTCAGACACCCCAGTCCTCGAGGGGCCCGCACTCCAGTCGGTCCCCCTCGCGCCGCTCCTTGTCTCCCACCCACCGGTCGCGCTCCCTGGACCGGCGGGTGGACGATCTCCACAGACAGCTCCAGGTCCTGAAGGGCCACTCCAAAGATCCCTTCGCCGACTTGGAAATCTCCTCCCAGCCGGCGCTTGCCTCAAGGATCCTGCGAACCCTAAACCCTCCGGGGTTCAAAATGCCGGCGATCGAACCCTACGACGGGGCGGCGGACCTACGGGACCACGTGGAGAGTTTCAGGACTCTTATGCTCCTCCATGGAGCATCGGATCCTCTCCTCTGCAAGGCCTTCCCGGCGACCCTCCGCGGCCCGGCAAGGGCGTGGTTCGCCGGCCTGGAGGCTAATTCCATCCAGTCCTTCCACCAGTTCACCCGTCTCTTCATCAGCCATTTCGCCGTCAGTAGCCGGCGAAGACTGGTCTCCGACTCCCTCTTCGATGTCCGGCAGAACGAGGGAGAGAGCCTGCGGGATTATCTCACCCGCTTCAACAAGGCAACACTGGAGGTCCGGAATTTGAGCCAGGAGGTGGCTCTCTCAGCCCTGAAGCGAGGCTTCCGGAAGGGCAGACTCACCTTCTCCCTGGACAAACGCCTGCCGCGGAGCTTCCCGGAGCTGTTGTCTCGGGCAAACCAGTATGCAGACGCCGAGGAGGCAGCCTCCCACCGGAACAAGGAGGCCGCCGAGGCCCCTCTAAAGCCCGGGAAGAAAAGGCGAAAAGAGGCACCCCAGAGGAGGAGCCCGACGCCTCAACGCCGGCGCAGAAGCCCGTCACCAGCAAGGAACCACGGCGCCACACGCCCTCGTTCTCCGCACCGACGCTTCAACCGGTACACCCCACTCCTGGCCCCCCGGGCCCAGATCCTCATGGAGGTCAAGGGGCGGGAGGACCTCCCGGTCCCGAGGCAGATGAAGAAGATCCCTGGGAGGAAGCCTTCTCGGGCGTACTGTGAGTACCACCGAGACCACGGCCACGATACCGAAGACTGCTTCCAGCTTCGGGACGAGATCGAGGCTCTCATTCGCCGAGGGCGTCTCGGTCGATATGTAAACGACCGACGTCCCCCCGCAGACCCGCGTCCAGCCGACCCGGCCCCTCAGGAGCCTCGGGAGCAGAATCGACCCGTTGCGGGAGTGATCCACACCATCACTGGGGGCTGCTCTCGGCCCGTGAGGAACGCAGGGGGCTCGGCGGAAGTATCAGGAGTGGCCGTCGCGAAGAGACAGCGGGTCGGAAATGTAATCACTTTTTGTGATGAAGATGTAAAGGGGGTTCAGACTCCCCACGATGACGCCATGGTGATCTCTCTCACTATGGCGGACTATGATGTAAGGCGTGTTCTTGTGGATAGTGGAAGCTCAGCTGATATTTTGTATTACGAGGCCTTCCAAAAGATGGGCTTTTCCCGACAATTGTTGCACAAAACATCCACCCCCCTCATAGGATTCACTGGAGACGCTATCTCGGCCGAAGGTGTCATCGAGCTGCCTGTGACTGCGGGCATTGCACCCGCAGAAGCCACGGTGCGGCTCGGGTTCTTGGTCGTCCGTGTCCCCTCGGCCTACAACGCTATCCTCGGACGACCCGGACTGAACGCCCTTCGCGCGGTGGTTTCTACCTACCATTTGCTCATGCGGTTCCCCACAGCGGCCGGGATTGGAGAGGTCCGAGGTGACCAGCCGACCGCACGGCAGTGTTTCCTAGCAACTCTCAAAGGGAAGAAGCCCATGGAGGCCCTAAGCGTCGAGTCACTTGACGCCAGAGACGAAGTGGCCTTGCGGCACGGGGAGCCGGCCGAGGGCGTAATCGAAGTTCCCCTCGAAGAAGGCCGCCCGGACCGCACGGTCCGGGTCGGTGCCAACCTCGACTTGGAAGCTCGGCTCCGGTTAGTGGAATTCCTCCGAGCCAATGCAGATGTGTTTGCCTGGTCGGCGGCCGATGTACCTGGGATCGACCCGGAGGTCGTTTCTCACGCCCTCAACGTCGACCCGACCCACCGACCAGTAAAGCAAAAGAAGAGACACTGTGCCCCGGATCGGATCCGGGTGGTCGACCAGGAGGTAGACAAACTCTTGGAGGCAGGTTTCATAAGAGAGGTGAGCTACCCCGAGTGGCTGGCAAACGTCGTACTTGTCCGGAAGGCGAGCGGGAAGTGGAGGATGTGCGTCGACTACACCGACCTGAACAAGGCGTGCCCCAAGGATAGCTTTCCGCTTCCACGGATAGACCAACTGGTCGACGCGACTTCCGGATATCAGCTACTGTCTTTTATGGACGCCTTCTCCGGCTACAACCAAATAATGATGGCTCCACAGGACGAGGAGAAAACTGCCTTCATAACAGACCGGGGGCTGTACTGTTACAAGGTAATGCCCTTCGGTCTGAAGAACGCTGGCGCCACTTACCAGCGCCTCGTCAATAAAATCTTCAAGGAGCAGATCGGCCGGAATATGGAGGTGTACGTGGACGATATGCTGGTAAAAAGCCGCCATGCAGACCAGCACATTGCAGATCTGGAGGAGACTTTCACCACCTTGCGAAAGTTTCGCATGAAGCTAAACCCAGCGAAGTGCGCTTTTGGTGCTTCGGCCGGGAGGTTCCTCGGTTTCATTGTCAACCAGCGCGGGATCGAGGCCAACCTGGACAAGATCAAAGCCATCCAAGATATGTCCCCTCCGACCAAAGTGAAGGAGGTTCAGGAGCTCGCTGGAAGGGTCGCCGCGCTCGGACGATTTGTGGCAAAGTCGGCCGAACGCTGCCAACCATTCTTCAAGGTGTTGAAGCGCCCAAAAGACTTCCTCTGGACGGCCGAATGTCATGCGGCGTTCGACCAGCTCAAGGAGTACATGGCGTCTCCTCCCCTGCTGTCCAAGCCGCAAGAGGGGGAGATGCTCTACCTTTACCTGGCGGTCTCCCCAACCGCAGTCAGCGCAGTACTGGTTCGGGAAGAGGCAAGACTTCAGAAGCCTGTATACTACATCAGCCGAGTCCTCCGGGATGCCGAGATGCGGTACACGAAGGCTGAGAAGATCGCCTTCGCGCTGCTGACTGCGACCAGGAGGCTTCGCCCCTATTTCCAGGCTCATTCTGTCACCCTTTTGACCGATCAACCACTGCGGCAGATTCTCAGCAATCCAGAGAATGCGGGACGGCTGGTGAAGTGGGCAGTAGAACTTGGTGAGTTCGACATCCGCTACCAGCCCCGACCAGCCATCAAGGCCCAGGTGCTCGCGGACTTTCTCGCTGAGTGCACTGTGCAGGAGGCGGAACCTAAGCCGCCGGAGACACCCAGCCTCGATCTCCCGATCTGGACGCTCCACATTGACGGGTCGTCGAACCCTGAAGGTGGAGGGGCTGGGCTGGTCCTCACCAATCCCGATGGAGTGATAGCCGAGTATGCCTTGAGGTTCGGATTTCCAGTGACCAACAATGAGGCGGAGTACGAGGCCCTAGTCGCGGGACTCAAACTCGCCAAGGAGCTCGGCATCCGGCGTCTGAAAGTCTTCACCGACTCCCAGCTGGTGGTCGGGCAGGTTCGAGGGGAGTTCGAGGCGCGGAGCCCGACCATGCAGAGCTACGTCCGGAAGGTGCAAACACTCATTCCCGACCTCGGCAGTGTTGACATTCAGCAGGTCCCGAGGAGCGAAAATGCCAGGGCCGACAGGTTGTCCCGCCTAGTGGACGCAGACGCGCACAACTTGTCGAGGGCAATCTACCTGGAGACCCTGGATGCCCCGAGCATTGACGGGGCTGGAGCGGTGATGGCAATTGATCCGGAGCCGTCTTGGATGGACCCGCTCGTCGCCTACCTCGCCGAAGGAATCCTCCCTGAAGACGAAGATCAGGCCCGGCGGCTTGTAAAGAAGTCCGCCCACTACGTACTTTATGAAGGGAGGCTGTATCGGACCTCGTTTACCGCCCCCCTCTTAAGGTGCCTCCGCCCCGCGGAAGCGGCCTACGCCCTCGGCGAAGTCCACGAAGGCATCTGCGGATCGCACTTGGGGGCTAGGTCCTTGGCGCATAAGATCATGAGGCAAGGCTACTATTGGCCGACCTTGTTGGAGGACTCGAAGGACCACGTGCGGAAATGCGACGCCTGCCAGCGCCACGCCAACGTCCAGAGAGTCCCCTCTGTCCCCTTGGCGCCAATCACCGCGCCCTGGCCCTTCGCACAGTGGGGAATGGATATCCTCGGACCATTCCCCGTCGCTTCGGCCCAGCGGAAATTTTTGATTGTCGCCATCGACTACTTCACCAAGTGGGTGGAGGCAGAGCCACTGGCCACCATCACGGAGGCACAAGTCCGGAAGTTCGTGAAGAAGAACATCATTGTCCGATTTGGAGTACCTCGGGTCCTCATCTCGGATAACGGTCGACAGTTTGATAACAAGCACTTCCGGGACTTCTGCGAGGAATTCGGGATCGAGCATCGGTTCACATCCGTGTCGCATCCCCAAACCAACGGCGAGGCCGAGGTCACAAATCGGACAATCCTCCAAGGTATCAAAGCGCGGATCGGCCGGACGGGGCAAGCTTGGGTCGAGGAACTCGAGAATGTCCTTTGGGCGTATCGGACCACACAACGGACTCCTACTGGAGAGACGCCTTTCAGCCTAACCTATGGCACGGAAGCCGTTGCCCCCGTGGAGCTCGGACTCCCCTCGCCTCGGGTGGCCGCGCACCGACCCGAGGCCAATTCAGAGCAACTCCGAGGGAACTTGGATCTCTTGGAAGAGGCAAGGGAAATGGCTCAGGTACGGATGGCAATGTATCAGCAGAGGGTGGCCCGATATTACAACTCCAAAGTCCGACCGAAGCTTTTCAGAATTGGAGATCTGGTGCTGAGGCGAGCTAAGGCATCTCAACCTACGGAAGGTGGGAAGCTAGCGCCAAATTGGAAAGGCCCGTATAAAGTTCGTTGGGTAAACCGACCTGGCTCCTACCAGTTGGAAGCCCTAGATGGCCGAGAAATTCCAAGGGGCTGGAATTCCGCTAACCTGCGGATGTATTACCAGTAGAACAACAAGGCCAGAAAGACAATTTAAAAATGTGCAATACTTTTCATTTCAATAATTTCTGGTTACAGTGGCGTGCTCGTGTGATTACAAGGAATTCCCAGAGGGGAATTAGGGAGTAAAGAAAGTAAAGAAGAGGTGGGGACCCAAACCCTCAACCCAGGGCGGCTGCAGTCCCACCAGAAGTGGGTGCTTCTAACCGGAGGCGCCATCCAGCACCTCACCAAAAAGAGGAGGAGCCGCCGCAGAAGAAGCTCCCGCTGCCCCCAGGGGAACGCCGCCTCCAAAGGATATTCCCATCTTCCCCAGTGGTAGGGAAGAGAAGGGATTCGAGGGGGAAGAGTATATGGAGGCGCGGTCCCGGATTGAGCGTCCGGCGCAGAGCTCAACCGGGAGGCTGAACTTCAAGGAGGGGAGATGTGATCCCGGATGAAACGCCTAGAGCGGAGTTCCGCCGGGGAGACCCTCCTTGTTGATCCCAGATGAAACGGCTAGTTGGCTGAAGTTGTAAGGGGAGCGCCTCCCCTTTCCTTCGACAGGAGTCTCTCAGTCATATGCCAAGGAGGAGGTCCGCGATCCATGGCAACCTGCAGCTCCGGCTTGGCAAATTCCATCGTACCTGCACCTGTATTTATAGCCAAGCTGCGGCCCCCTGGTAGTTCCGATACGGGTGGCTCCAATAAATGCAGGCGCACTGAATCCGGAGCCGTTCCGGCTCCCGAGGCGTATCTCCCCGCGATCTCCTAAGCGTCATTCTCCTTAGATCGCATTCTTTGTGCAGGACGATCCGGATGACGTATACCCCTAGGTCCACGTGTCTCCGCTCGCGCCCAGGCCGCATCCTCCTCGAAGAACCCGCGTATCGCGGCCGCTCAACTAACACTCCTCACCAGCAGCAACTGGCGATCCGATTTCCCAGGTAACGCATTAATTAGCGTTTAATACCCTTCTCGTGTTCCCCCCAGGCAACGCTTGGAGGAGAGGAGAAACACGGTCGCGGCTGGGCACAGAGAAACCCCGATGGGCGGCGAGCGACAAGTGGCCGACCAACGAGTGGAATCTCCCGAGGCTCGGCCCTCGGATGCCTGGCTAACCCGATGATCATCCCGGGAGCAGACTAGCCGGAAGCCCCGACCGGTCGCCTCGGCTTGCGCCAGCCTTGGCCGACCAACGAGCGGAATTTCCCTGAGGCTTGACAACCCTCAGATGCCTGGCTAACCCGATGATCATCCCGGGAGCAGACTAGCCGGAAGCCCCGACCGGTCGCCTCGGCTTGCGCCAGCCTTGGCCGACCAACGAGCGGAATTTCCCTGAGGCTTGACAACCCTCAGATGCCTGGCTAACCCGATGATCATCCCGGGAGCAGACTAGCCGGAAGCCCCGACCGGTCGCCTCGGCTTGCGCCAGCCTAGGCCGACCAACGAGTGGAATCTTCCGAGGCTCGGCCCTCGGATGCCTGGCTAACCCGATGATCATCCCGGGAGCAGACTAGCCGGAAGCCCCGACCGGTCGCCTCGGCTTGCGCCAGCCTTGGCCGACCAACGAGCGGAATTTCCCTGAGGCTTGACAACCCTCAGATGCCTGGCTAACCCGATGATCATCCCGGGAGCAGACTAGCCGGAAGCCCCGACCGGTCGCTTCGGCTTGCGCCAGCCTTGGCCGACCAGCGAGCGGAAGAATTTCCTGAGGCCTAACCCTCGGATGCCTGGCTTAGCGCCGGAAGAATTTCCTGAGGACTAACCCTCGGATGCCTGGCCTAGCGCCGGAAGAGTTGCCTGAGGCCTAACCCTCGGATGCCTGGCTCAGCGCCGGAAGAGTTTCCTGAGGCCTAACCCTCGGATGCCTGGCTTAGCGCCGGAAGAATTTCCCTGAGGCTTGACAACCCTCAGATGCCTGGCTAACCCGATGATCATCCCGGGAGCAGACTAGCCGGAAGCCCCGACCGGTCGCCTCGGCTTGCGCCAGCCTTGGCCGACCAACGAGCGGAATTTCCCTGAGGCTTGACAACCCTCAGATGCCTGGCTAACCCGATGATCATCCCGGGAGCAGACTAGCCGGAAGCCCCGACCGGTCGCTTCGGCTTGCGCCAGCCTTGGCCGACCAGCGAGCGGAAGAATTTCCTGAGGCCTAACCCTCGGATGCCTGGCTTAGCGCCGGAAGAATTTCCTGAGGACTAACCCTCGGATGCCTGGCCTAGCGCCGGAAGAGTTGCCTGAGGCCTAACCCTCGGATGCCTGGCTCAGCGCCGGAAGAGTTTCCTGAGGCCTAACCCTCGGATGCCTGGCTTAGCGCCGGAAGAATTTCCTGAGGCCTAACCCTCGGATGCCTGGCTTAGCGCCGGAAGAGTTTCCTGAGGCCTAACCCTCGGATGCCTGGCTTAGCGCCGGAAGAATTTCCTGAGGCCTAACCCTCGGATGCCTGGCTTAGCGCCGGAAGAATTTCCTGAGGCCTAACCCTCGGATGCCTGGCTTAGCGCCGGAAGAGTTTCCTGAGGTTTAACCCTCGGATGCCTGGCCTAGCGCCGGAAGAACTTCGGGAATCAAAAGTCAGCAAGAAGCAACCAAGAGCTAAAAAAAAAAAAAAAAAAAAGAGGACGAGGGCGAGATGAAGAAATATTCAACGTGCATTAATTTTCAGGGCCGAGGCCCATACAATTGGGCAAAACGCCGACATACAAAAATAAAAAAGACAATGAAAGGTACAAGAGGTCAGCTTGGAGGAACTCCCGGGTCGGGAACGCCGGGCTCGTCCGCGGGAGGTAGGGAAGCAGCAGGAGAACCAGCAGGCGATGGCGCCGGAGAGGAGTCCAGGAGGGAGATCTCGCTCAGGTCAACTTCGGGATACTTAGCCGACACCCTTGCCAGGCCCTCCTCGAAGCCCAAGGTGAAGGCTTCGGCCCCCGCGTCCGACGCGTCATGGACAAACTCGTCAGACTGGCGATAGGTCCGCACTGCCTCCGACATATCATGGGCGAACTCGGCGGACTGGCGATAAGCCTCTACCGCCTGACGCCCGATTTCCGCCCTCTTCTCGGCCAGCTCCGCCTCAGCTCGCTCCATAATCTGAGCCTTGGCCTCCAAGACCTTCGCCACAATCCGGCCTTCGGCCTCAGAGGAGACCCTCAGCAGATCAGCCTGAGCCTCTTTATGCTTCGCCTCGGTAGCAACCCGAGCGGCCTCGGCTTCCTTCAGGCGCGAACGGAGCTCTTGGACGTCCGTGCATGACTTCTCCAGGGCCGACTCCAGTTCGCCTAGTTTGGCTTCAAAAGAGCGGATTCGGTCGCAGGCGTTGTCGGCAGACCGCTGGGCCTTCTCCCACCGCTCTCGATAGTCCGCGATCTTCCGGGACTGCTTTTCAGCCCGTTCCTCCGCCTTCTTGACCCTGCTTTCGAGGCCCGAGGCGGCTTTGAGTTGCTCCCGAGCCTCTGACAGTTGCTCCTCCAGGGCGGCGAAGCCGAGTGCCCGCTCTTCGGCCTCCCGGAGCCTCGCCTCGAGGTCCCCGGTCGTCCTGCCTGCCGCAGCCCGGCCTCCCTCTTCCATTGCTTTCAGCCGGTCCTCGGCCTTCGCCAAAAGCCCCGCCTGTTCCTTGTAGCACTCCTCCAGACGGATCATGTACTGGGCGAGCTAAGAAATAGGAAAAATAAGGGAGTCAGGCGGAGAACAACAGAGCCAATAAATGGTGAAAGACGGCCAGAAGAACACTCACCGACATGAGACAGACGCAGCTGGCGGCCCCAACGTCAGAGACATCCAACTCCCGGACCCGCCGACGGTCCTTCTCCAGCAACACTGTTTCGATGAGATTTCGGGCGCCATCGGTAGTGAAGGCAGACCCCGATTTCTCCCCGGAGCCGGATGGTGGTTCTGCAGCCTTACCCTTATCCATCGCCTGGGGAAGAGTCCGGCTGATCGCGCTCGGGGCGGGGGTCGCCCCAGGAATTGATAGGGTCCCGCTCGGCCGAGGCCTCGGCGCGTCCCTCCTCGAGTCATCAGGAGCCGACCGAGTCGAAGGCCGGGTCGGGGACCGATCACGTCCGACCCGTCCGTCTTGAGCAGGCTCAGGTGGCACCTCCGGAGTAGCGGCAACCTTACCACCGGAGGGCTGATACAGCGTCAGCTGCCGGTCGGTGCCCACGACATCTCCCTGACCGGTGGGCCCGGACTCGTCGGTCGGCATCGGAGGTATCTCCTTACGGGACTTCTTCGCCGGTGGGGCCCCGCTCGGAAGAGCTCGTTTCCTCCTCCGGACTGCTTCCAGCAGGGACGCCCTACCAACAGCCTTCGACTTCACCGACCGCATGACGTCGTCGACCTCTGCAAGAAGGACGGGATGGTCAGGGACTGAGAAACCGAAAGGAAGAAGGAACGAAAGAGAAGAAAAGAGCTAAAGAAACGATGGCGGACTCACGGTCGGTGGGGACCGAGCTCAAACCGACGTTCACCAAGGTATCCTCAGAAATAAGGCGGCCCACCGGGGGAAGCTGGCCCTCGGCGACCAACCCCTTCAAGGCGGCGACGCCCTCGGATTCCTCCCTCGACAACTTCGACAGGCCAATTGGGGACTTCACCGGCGTCCTCCAGATTGCCCTGATTTCCCAGGAGGGGTCTGCATCAACGAAAAAGAAGCGCTCCTTCCAGTGGTGAATGGAGGTAGGACCCTCCTTGACAAGGCCGCACCCTCGCCGCGCTGCGAAGCACCACCACCCTTTGTCCTGGGGGTGGCCGCTCAGGCCGTAGAGCTCCCAGAAAACGTTCAAGGTGGCGGGAATCGCATGCAAGCGACAGAGAACCTGGAAGACCGTCAGAGCACGCCACGAGTTCGGCACCAGTTGCGTCGGTGCCATTCCTAAACCCCGGAGCACCTGTAAGACTAGGTCTGAAGGGGGAAAGCGGAACCCGGCCTGGAGGATGCCCTCATTGATGGCGATCTTCCCTCGAGGAGGATGAGACATCCTCTCCTCAGGCCCTGGGAGCGTGACATTGCAGGCCTCGGGAAGGTGGTACCGAGCCACAAATCCGTCTAAGTCCTCGGCGACCAGTTTTGACTTGATGCTATCTGCTCCCACTTCGCCCATCCCTAATGGCCAATCTACGGTCAGGACGGGGTCAAGAAGGAGGGAAAGGCCGGAACGACTGGGGTGCACTAGTACAAAAAGAAAAAGTATGAAGAGCTCAAAGTAGAAGAGTGGGAAACTCACTTGAAGAGGAGGAAGAACGGCTCCGAGAGCGTCAAAGGAAAAGCAAGCGAACGTTTCGGCGGCAACAATGGTAGCGCAAAGGAGAAACTCGAAAATGTCCGTAAAGAAGAAGACGGACGGGGGAGGGCCCCCGATTAAATAGGCGAAAGGGCAAGTGACACCTCGATGACGCCAGAAGACGCCTGGCCGCCGAAGGGTCGCTCGCACCCCAAAGGCGAATCGACACCATTAAGAAAGGATGTCCGCCGAAATTCTCAGGTTGCCAGGTCAGCAGCAACCGCCATACGCCATAAAGAAGGCGGGAAGCTTGAAGCGCGCGCGCCTCTCCGAAGGATGGCGGCAATCTCGAAACATCACTCCCTTCACCTGTTCCCCTTCTGGTTCCAGGCTCGGAAGTGGGGGGCTACTGTTATGGGGGAATTGAGCCGCCATGCCCCACGTGATCGGCACGCGTATCCAGGAAAGCTACAGCTGCCCTATGATCCAGCACTCCGACCTCGAGTCGGACCTCCTCGGCTCCGCAGCCCGACCCCGGGTCGGCTGCCCTATGATCCAGCACTCCGACTCCGAGTCGGACCTCCTCGGCTCCGCAGCCCGACCCCGGGTCGGCTGCCCTATGATCCAGCACTCCGACTCCGAGTCGGACCTCCTCGGCTCCGCAGCCCGACCCCGGGTCGGCTGCCCTATGATCCAGCACTCCGACCCCGAGTCGGACCTCCTCGGCTTCGCAGCCCGACCCCGGGTCGGCTGCCCTATGATCCAGCATTCCGACCCCGAGTCGGAGATCTTTTGATAACGACAGGCTATTCTCCAGAGGCACGCCGCTCGACAGGCTATTCTCCAGAGGCACGCCGCGGCCTCCTGCTCCACTACTCCCTACAACGGCTGTACCCGATGCTGCCCACGATCTCCTGTATCAACCGTACAAAGCGGAGCTCCACTACGCCCTGCCATGACCGTACCCAGCGCTGCTCCACGACGCCCCGTAACGGCCATGTCAGTGGCCATTCTATCGTGCCCCACGACGACAAACCCCCCTGAGAGACCTCCCAGCCAGGTATATATGCGGCTGGGGGGAGAAGGGGGGGGTAAGCAATACCTCCCAGAGCACTCTCTCCCACTTGTGATTATCATCTCTCCTCCTCCAATCTCCTCTGACTTGACCGTCGGAGGGCCATCACCACCCTGGTGGTGGTGCAAGGCTTGTTTGCAGGTTCCTTGGCGGAAGGTGGAGCGCAACCAGCACCAACCAAGACAACTCAGGCGGAACCCCGTTCACACCGTCGTGTCAATCGTTCTCGGTTTGGACCACCAGCAACACCTACAATCCTAATTAGATTAGGAGTTTTGAATTAAAATTGGATTCCTACTTGGAATAGGATTCCTAGAAGACCTAATTGGATTAGGACTTCAAATTCAAATAAGAGTCCTAATTGGATTAGGACTAAAATTAAATATGTCCTAATTTGGATTAGGGTTTCTTAAGTCACAATTAATTATTAATCTAATGAATCAATAAGACTCCTAATTGGATTAGGATTGAAGAGTTCAATTGAGTCAAAATTGATTTAAGTTCTAATTGGATTATGACTTACCTAGATTGGATCCAAATTGGTTCACCCTTGGGCTAAGCCTAATTGGATTAGGGCTTGACCACATTAGGGCATCCCAATCCTTACTTAATAAGGATTAGGGCAACCATGAAGGAGGGGCTCACGCCCCTCCTTCTTTGATCCCTTGGTGCGGCAACAAGAGGGGCCGGCGCCGCTCTTGGTAATACATCAAGGGCTCCTAACTTGTAGGAGCCCTAGATGGCTATAAAAGAGGGCAAGGGGGCTGACGCCCTAATTGATTGAAACCCTCTCCCTCTTGTGCCGTGGCCACCCTCTCCCTCTCCTTGGTTCAGCTGCAAGCAAAGGGAAGAAAAGGAAAAGCCATTGGCGGCTCCCTCCTCTTCTCTTCCTCCTTCCAACGCAAGGAAAAGGGAGTAGGCTGCAAGGGCTTTGGTTCTTCATCCAGTTGCCTTCTTCTTCTTCCTCCTCTCAAGCACAATCAAGGGTTGATTGATAGAGAGGATATCAGCCATCAAAAGAAGTCTTTGCAAGGGAGCTAGCACCCCGGGAAGACAAGAAAGCTTTGATCGGTCCTCTGCTTCGTGTGGATATCCGTAGAGGCCGGACGTTTGAACGGCTTCAAACGAACCTTCATCCTAAAACCACGAACTTCAGTTTGCGGTGATCATCTACCCGCACAAGGTGAAGATCTGATCTTCTAATGTTTTTAAAAGTTTTTAATTCTTGCCTAACTACGAACGGTTCATGAAACAACGTTCATGAGATGAACGTCGATCCCGCTTATGTCGATTCCGCTGCCATCTGATTTTCGTTTTGAAATATCAGCGGCATGGGCGGGTTCCCAACAGTGGTATCAGAGCCTAGGCTTCGTAGATTAAGGTAAGAATTAATTATAAATAGGCTTATTAGATCTAAAAATTGAATGATCATGCATGCTGAAAATTTTCTGCATGCAGATTTTTCCTCGGGTGCTGATTTTTGCATGCTGATTTTTATATGATAAAAGGATGATTCTAATTGCATTGTTAATGGGATTATAAAGTTTAGAATCATGATTAGCATGATCAGAAACCTATGTCATAAGATAATCAATTAGTTTTCAGATCTGAAAATTATAATTGCTGCATGTGGTGATGATCATAGGATTCAAACCCTTTTGGTATCAAATGTAATGACCTGCGATGTGATCTGTAATGTCATGTAATTTTTCAGATGCTTGCATGCATCTTATTTGATGTTTTGAGAGGCCTGCGTGCCTCCTAAAAGGGGATGTAATTTATTTTTATTTCTATTTTATATCTGGTTGTATTTCTGTGATGTGATGTACGTCAACGATTAAGTCAAAGATGATGCATGAGATGAACAGGGGTCTAAGCGGTTGATGGCGATTGGATCAAGAGTTGGTCAAGGATCGAGTCAAGGAGGCTTGGAACCAATTCAAGAGTTGAAGACCAGTTGACCGATTGACGTGCATGTGCTTGTAATACGACCTAACTAGAATCCATGATCATCACCTATTTAAAGTTTAACTTTAATTATTGCTGCGATTATAACTGCCTGCAATGTGCCGTTTGCATGTGATGTGAATGAGAGTCGGGTAGATAGGTTTACATGTGATGTAGCAAATCCAATTGAGACCTAAATTAAAACCTCCTCAATCAAGTCGAGAGTGAACCGACATGAGCAAGTCATATTAGATTAATTGATCTAATTGGTGTCTAGGAAAGCATGAAAGGTGGTTACTTAATTAGGACCTTACTCTTTGAGTAAGGGGAGCCTCCCACCTGCTTACCTGGCTAATTGTTTGATTACCTCTTATGAAGAGCTCAAGTTGCAAACACTAAGACCTGATTAACCAATATTAAGTCAATAGGTCTTCCACTGTAGTAGAGCTGCTAAGGCCTTTCTGATGTTGATTTGTCTCGGCTGGACACAGTGGTCAAGTTGCATTGGAGGGCTGGACCTCTCTATAGACATGAGATGTTGTAGGGTAAAGGTGGGGTTGGGCACCAATAACTGTTAGGTGAGGACCCAATGACGACTTTATTCCTACGGTTATACGGTGGGTCTGACTTAATTAAGAAATGAGACCAATAACTGTTAGGTGAGGTTTTCATGGCTTAGAGACCAAGTAGCACTGCAATATGCTTGAGAAGCATTGTACAAGAGTTGTACATTCATCAATTTATGTGTCATCAATAACTGTTAAGTGAGGTGGCATGTAAATCGGTGGAACCGCAGTACCCACTAGAAACCCTAGTCGTGTAGGATTTCCGTTTTCCTACCAGGAGAGTGTGAGGAATTCGAGAAAATAGTGGAAGTTACATTTGTTCTAAAAGACCTTAGAATAGATTAAGGATCAAGTACAAAAGTCTAACTAGAATCTTTACTCTCTGCAGATCATAATGTCAGCCTCAAACCCTTTGACCCGTATTCTTGAGACCAACCGATTGACCGGTACAAATTACAAGGACTGGCTTAGAAATCTCAAAATTGTTTTGAGCTGTGAGAAAATAGGCTACATACTTGATTCAGATATCCCCACACTACCAGCACGTCCTACTGATGTTCAGCGACAGATGCATCAAAAGTGGATAGATGATGACATTAGAGTCAAGTGCTATATGATGGCATCCATGTCCAATGAACTCCAATGCCAGCATGAGAATCTCAAGACTGCTAGGGACAAACTAGCACACCTGCAAGAGTTGTATGGTGAGCAGAGTCGCACAGCTCGTTTTGAAGTGTCCAAGAGGCTCTTCAAGACAAAGATGCGCGAAGGGCAGTCCCTCCATGATCACGGTCTGACTATGATCAAGGACCTTGAGGAGCTTGAGAAGCTCGGTATGAACATGCACAAGGAATTGCAAGTTGATCTGATCCTTCAATCCCTTCCTGATTCATTTGGTCAGTTTATAGTAAACTACCACATGAATAAGATTGAATGCACTAAGACTGAACTGATAAATATGTTGGTAACTGCTGAGGGAGCCTTGAAAGGTTCAAGGGGCAATGTCCTTGCTGCTGAGTTGACTTCTGGTTCCAAGAGAAAGTCTACTTGGAAGAAAAAGAAGCCTGCTAAGAAGCAGAAGAAAGACAAGAAGCCAAAGAAGGAAGTTCAAAAGAAAAAGGCTAACGACAAAGAAAAATATTTCCACTGCAATGTCGACGGCCACTGGAAGAGAAACTGTCCTTCATACCTCGAGAGCCTGAAGAACAAGAAAGGTGACACACCTTCAGAAGGTATAGACTTGCTTATAATTGAAACTAATCTAACGGTTTCCTCTACTTCTAGTTGGGTTATAGATTCTGGTTCTTGTGCTCATTTGTGCACTACCATGTAGGGTCTAAAGAAAAGTAGAAGGCTGGCGGAAGGTGCGGTAACCCTTCGGGTTGGCAATGGAGCAAAAGTTGCTGCTGTGGCTGTCAGCACCTACCATCTGCGACTACCGTCTGGTTTTAGTTTATTACTTAGAGACTGCTATTATGTACTTGCTGCTAGCAGAAATTTGATTTCTGTTTCATGTCTAGCACAGGAAGGTCACGTTTTTACATTTGACAAAGACTGCTGTTCTATTTATTTCAGAAATAAAATAGTCGCACGTGGTTTTATGATTGACAGTCTCTATCATTTGCATATGGATGTATCTATAAATGTGTCTGAGCAAGTAGTGAATGCCAAAGGATCCAAAAGGTCCAGGGATGAGATAAACCAAAAATATTTGTGGCACCTCAGGCTTGGCCATATTGGAGAGGACAGAATGAACAAAATGGATAAAGATAGGCTTCTCGGCTCATTGACTTCCGAGTCATATCCAGTTTGCGAGTCCTGTCTTCAAGAAAAAATGGCTAGATTGCCCTTTGTAGGACATGGGAAGAGGACCACTGAAATACTTACCCTAGTACATACAGATGTATGTGGCCCATTCGATGTGCTAGCCAGGGGACGTTATTCGTACTTCATTAACTTTACCGATGATTATTCACGGTATGGGTATGTGTATCTTATGAGACACAAATCTGAATCTTTTAAAAAGTTCAAAAAGTTCAGAAATGAAGTAGAAAAATAAACTGGAAAACCCCTTAAGGCTCTTCGATCAGATCGAGGAGGAGAATACCTTAGTGGGAAATTCCGGGACTATCTCAAGAAAAACGGCATAGTCTCACAGTGGACACCTCCGGGTACACCTCAACTTAACGGGGTGTCAGAGAGGAGGAATCGGACCCTATTGGATATGGTCAGGTCCATGATGAGCTTCACTGATCTACCGATGTTTCTTTGGGGAGATGCCTTACTTACCGCAGTATATCTACTAAATAGAGTTCCCTCTAAATCCATTCCTACCACACCATATGAGATATGGCATGGTAAGAAATCAAGTCTTGGTCATCTCAAGATTTGGGGATGTCCGGCCCACGTCAAAAGACTACAGGCGGACAAACTAGAGGCTAGGACCATAAGTGCTCATTTTATAGGATATCCTAAAGAGTCATTAGGATACAATTTTTACGTCTCAGAGGATCACAATGTGTTTGTGAGCCGTCATGCCATCTTCTTGGAAAACCAGTTTATCCTTGATAGAGGCAGTGGGAGAAAAATTGAGCTTGAAGAGAAAGTCTCTAAAAAGCAACGAGTTGATGACCTAAAGATTGATTTAAAGATTGATTTTGATGATCACAAAACCTTGAAGTATAAATACTAATGTTTGTGTTGCAAGGAGAAAGATATTTATTTTGCAAGGAACATAGCAAGTTGGAAGAACACAAGAAGGCCTCCAAAGCTCTCAAGAAAAGTTGGAGGAAAGCTACAATTTATTGGCCCAAGTTTCAAGTTCAAAGGATTCAAATTGGAGGAGCAAATTCAAAGAAAAATTCAAAAGAATAGTCCTCGAGTCGACTCCTGAAGAATTCGAGTCGACTCCGATGCTTGTCGAGTCGACTCCAGAGTAGAACGAGTCGACTCCAGGGAGTAACAGACAGAAAGACAGAGAAGCTATTTTGGACCCTGAGAACCGAGTCGACTCCTGAAGAACTCGAGTCGACTCCGATGGCTGGCAAGTCAACTCCTGAGGAAAACAAGGCAAAAAGTCAGAGAGCCAATTTCAGACACTGAGAATCGAGTCGACTCCCGCGAAGTCCGAGTCGACTCCGAGGCAGCGCAACCCCAAAGACAGAAGACGGTATTTTCGTCTCTGAGAGGCGAGTCGACTCCAAGATAGTTCGAGTCGACTCCAAGGCAGCGCGACCCCAAAATACAGAGGATCAGTTTTCGGGCTCTGAGAGCCGAGTCGACTCCAAGAGAATCCGAGTCGACTCGAGGAAGAAAATCAGAAAGTATGTCCTCTGGATTTCTAAGAATGAGCCGACCCCTAAGTGCCCGAGTCGTCTCCAACTATTGACGAGTCGACTCCAGTTTGGTCCGAGTCGACTCTAGGACAAGGCATGCACATTAATTCAAATTTGGAACAGTGGCCGAGTCATCTCCAGAAAAGCACGAGTCGACTCCTGCAACAGGCGAGTCGACTCCAGGTCGCGCGAGTCGACTCCGATCCCAACGGAAACTTTGTCAGGAGTTGCAGACTGTGCACAACGGCTCTATTTTTGTCTCTAACGGCTAGATTTCTGTTTCCACGACATCTAAAGCTATAAAATCAAGAGGAGAACTAAAAAAGAAGGCATGGAAGTGGGAGAGAACACTTAGAGAAGAGATCTCAAAGAGATTACAAGGGAAATCCTCCATAAGCACAAAAGGGCCATCCAAAGCGAAATAGAGAAAAGAAGAGCATCCAAGTGAATCCCAAAGCTTCCTCTCCATCTGTGTGCTGCCTCGGTGATCCTCTACTTCGTGCCAAATCAGAAGAGGGTCAAGTAAAGAAGAAGCCGAGCTCCTTCATCTTCAAAACTCGTTTGAGGGCTTCTCTTTACTCTATTTGTTTATATTGTTACATTTGCTTGTTTAAGAAGCTTTGATTTGTTTTAACCTTTGTTTTAATATCTTGTAACTTGATTCAATCAAGGGATTGAATCAAGGGGTTAAGGTTTGTTGGTGAGCCAAAGGAAAAACCAACGGTGTTAGGTTGTGGTTGGTGAGCCTTTGGGAAAACCAACTGGGTTGATTGTGAACCCGGAAAACAATCGTTGTAAGGTTGTGGTTGGTGAGCCTGTGGAAAAACCAACTGGGTTTGATTGTGAACCCGGAAAAACAATCGGTTGGTTCTAGTCGGTGAGCCTGTGAAAACCGACCGAGTTCGTTGTTATCTCGCAAAACAACAAGTTGGGTTGTGAGCTTGTAAAACAACCGGCTGTAATCTGTAGGATTATAGTGAAATTCCCAAGAGGTCTTGGGGAGTGGATGTAGGTGCTGGGGTGCACCGAACCACTATATGTTTGTTGTGTTTGTAATGCCTCTTGTCATTGTCTAACTTACTCACTTACTTACTTAGATAAATTGCTTGCTTAACTCTTATCCGCGCATCCTTTAGTTTCAAGCATATTCAATCAAGTCACATTCTATACATCAAACTGTTGCTAAGTTTAAATTTCACTGTGCATCTATACAACTCAGCATAATTAATTGAAAAGTTTTAGAAGTAGTCTAAAAGTTTTAAAAGACCCAATTCACCCCCCCTCTTGGGTTGTATCTACTGGGCAACAAGTGGTATCAGAGCAGGTGCTCTTTTATTAATTATAGTCTTAACCGACTAGAGCTAAAGTTATGACAACCCCACATAACATATTATTTGCCGAGGGACTTTCCATAAACAGACCTCCACTGTTTGATGGAACTTATTATATTCAATGAAAAGCTAGAATGAAAATTTTTGTTCAATCACAAAACTATAAAATATGGAATATCATTATAGATGGACCTCACACACTCTCTCAAAATGTCAATGAAAAAGACTTAGCACAATTGAATGCTAACGCTATGAACTTTCTATATTGTGCTATCCATGAATCTATATTTCATAAGATTTCTGCATGCTTATCTGCTAAAGAAATCTGGGATACTTTAACAATTATTTATGATAAATCTCAGATTAGCTCACATGTGCTTCAATTGCGTACTAACAATGAGATTGCAGAATCCTCCACATTAGCCGAGTCGACTCCCAGTTTGTCCGAGTCGACTCCTAGAGAAGAACAGCCTGAAAGACAGAGACTCAGTCTTAAAGATCCTGTGAACGAGTCGACTCCAAGTATTTCAGAGTCGACTCCCAAGTTAGCCGAGTCGACTCCAACAAGGCCCGAGTCGACTCTGAGGCAGATTAGTTCAAAAAACAAAGAGTTCGGTGATGGAAACAAGGATCCATTCCCAAACACCGAAAGATTCAAAAGCTTCCTAAAGACAAAGAAGAAGAGGAAGCAAGAAGAAAGGAAGAAAGAGATAAAAAGCAAGAAAACCTTGACCAAGAAAGAGTCAAGCAAAAAATTGAAAGCTAGAAGCAACAATGAACTACAAGAGGTAACTAACTTATGTTTTATGGCATTAGAAGATAAAGTAGAATCTGAATCTAATTTTACACCAAATGAATTTCATGAAGAATATTCTTATGATGAACTATTAAATGCTTTTCATGATTTGTATGGTGAATGTAGAAAATTAGCTATCAAAAATAAAAATCTTAAAAAGCTAAATTTCGAAATCTCAAAAGAAAGAAATTCTATTGCTGAAATATATGACAAACTAAATTCTGAAAATAAAAGCTTAAGGTTAAATTCAGAACAATTGATTCAGAAAAATCAGAATTTAATTAAAAAAATCAAAACTTAAGTGAAGAAATTAACCAATCAAAATCTCTTATTAACAAATTCACTGTAAGTTCAGAACGATTAAAATTGATGTTTGAAAGCCAATATGTTGCTTATGATAAATCAAAACTTGGCTTGACTCCTTTACTTAACAATAAATCTCTAGAGAAAAAGGTTATCAATGCATCAAGCAAACCATTAAATAAGATAACTTATTTCAAACATGAAAAGAATGGGCATAACAACTTTACCTATCGTTCTAACACAATTAAATCAAATGGTAAAGTTATTACTATTAGACAGATGTGGGTTCCAAAAGGAACCATATGTCCTAACTCTCAAGGATCCAAGCAAGCTTGGGTACCCAAAATGAAAATATGAGGATGTAGACATAGGTGTGCCAAGATACCCATGAAACAAATACAACTTTCATACAAATGGGTGTTCTAGACACACGCTAAAGAGTGAAACTTAAAATATAATCAAGAAAAGCAATTAAAACAGAAGAAATAAATTCAAAGTCCTTCATCTTTCTATATTTGTCTAAATCTTTGTTAATGATTAATCAATTTATTAAGAATAACTCTATATGCTTGATTGAGAGTTTTTATCCATGGCATTATTGTTTATTGATCATAGATATGATAATGTGTACTTGGTATGCTTTTGAATATATGCACTATGTGTTAGATGTATGCCCTAGAAGCCAATTTGGCTGACACATTGTTGATTCTAGGGACATAATTTTGTACTTGACTATTTATTATTGAATAAATAAAAGGCATCTTTTCATTCATATTGTTTATGTGTCTATGAATCGTCCAAAAAATTAATAAGATGATGATACATATTCTCAAGAGTTGAGAATTTGAGCCATGTATCATTGGTGATTAATTTCTAAATGCTCCTGATCAATGGATCATCACGAGGACGGTGATCGATCCGATCAGTGCACAGATCACTTTCCTTCTGGATGGACGAGACTTGAGTCCACAGTGTAGGGACACTGAAGTGATAGTGCAGGTGCTTGTTAGAGAACAAGGGTACTGAGCGTGACCAAGACAAGAAGTCACTTGGATGTCTATCCACTCGTCAGTGACTTGCTTGATGTTGCAGTAGTGTGACTGGTCCTTTGACCTGCGGTGCTTCGGCTACTCACAGTGAGGTTATTGTAGTTTGACTGCACACATACATGGTCTCTAGCCATATGGGTCCATGCAGTGTAGATTGGCTGCAGTAGGTTCACTGTAGGAGTAGGGTATGCACCTATAAGGAATCTATCGACCTTGATAGAAAAGGAGTGATCCTATGTGATTTGTTAGACTGAGTTCTAAGACCTTGGCCAGGGCAGTAATATAAAGTGAAAAAGAGTTTTCCACTATCGAACTCAAGTCGAACAAATCTTGACATATGACAGACGATGGGGTTTGACGAGTTGTCCATGACCTCCGTCCTGTAGGGATCCACGATAGTAGGACTGTATCACACGTTAACTGCACCTAGAGGTTCATCATTCCATTCTGCTGGGTAGCCACTACATGCTGCTAGGTGTCACTGGTGGATGGTGGGACTCATAGGGATTATCTTGATGATCGATAAACCCTAATGAGTTGAGTTAGAATCGTTCCAACCCATTGAAAGGAGTTTTCAATGATATTGAGATAGAGATCACAATATATCCCACTACCAGTCAGAATAGAACCTATGGGGTCACACACAATAGAAGTATTGACCGATCCGATGGTTGAAATCGTGATTAGGAATCACAAGAAATCAATTTGATTGATAAGAAGTTGAAGAAGGAACAAAGGAAATTAATTGATTGGACTTGAAACAAGAGTCCTACTTCGGGTAGGATTCCTAGAGTCCTAATTGGATTAGGACTGAAAATCCTATTGGAGTAGGACTGGGATTCCTACTTGGAATAGGATTCCTACAATCCTAATGAGATTAGGAATTTTGAATTAAAATTGGATTCCTACTTGGAGTAGGATTCCTAGAAATCCTAATTGGATTAGGACTTCGGATTCAAATAGAGTCCTAATTGGATTAGGACTAAAATTAAAACAAATCCTAATTGGATTAGGATTCCTTAAGTCCTAATTAATTATTAATCTAATGAATCAACATGACTCCTAATTGGATTAGGATTGAAGAGTTCAATTGAGTCATGGTTCATTCAAGTCCTAATTGGATTAGGACTAGCATAGATTGAACCCAATTTGGCCAATCCTAATTAGATTAGGATTAAACCATAAGAGAGGCACCCAATCCTCTTTGGAAGAGGATTAGGGCAACACAAGAAGGAGGGATCACGCCCCTCCTCCTCTCCTTGTGTGCGGCATGAAGAGAGGGGCCGGCGCCCCCCTTCCCTCTTTGGAAGATTGTCTTGGAGCTCCTAATTGTTAGGAGCTCCACTCCTTATAAAAGGAGGACTAGGGCCGACCCCAAGGAAGAGAGCTCTCCCTCTCCAAGCCGTGGCCACCCTCTCCCTCTCCTCCCTTGGTTCAGCCGCCATCAGCAAGGGGAAAAGAAGAGGAGGCGTCTCCCTCCTCTTGGTCTTCTTCCTTGGCTTCAGCGCGTGTGAAGAGAAGAAAGCTGCGAAGGGATTTGATCTTCTTCCTCTTCGTCATCCTTCTTCTTCCTCCTCTCAAGTGCAATCAAGAGTTGATTGAAAGAGAGGACATCAGCCATCAAAGCTATCTCTGCAAGGGAGCTAGCACCCCGGTGAGATAGAAAGCTTGGATCGGATCCTGCTTCGTGTGGATACCCGTAGAGGCCGGACGTTTGAACGGCTTCAAGCGAACCCTCTTCCAAAACCACGAATTCAGATTTGCGGTGATCATCTACCCGCGCAAGGTGAAGATTTGATCTTCCTAATAGTTTTAAAAGTTTTAATTCTTACCTAATTACGAAAGGTCTCGAAACAACGTTCATACGATGAACGTCGAACCCGTGCATGCCGATTCCGCTGCCATCTGAAAAATTTTTGAAATATCAGCGGCATGGACGGGTTCCCAACAGTGGTATCAGAGCCTAGGCTTCATAGATTAAGGTAAGAATTAAATATCTAAAGGCATATTAGATCTGAAAATTGAATAATCATGCATGCTGAAAAATTCTGCATGCAGATTTTTCAGGGGTGCTGATTTTTTGCATGCTGATTTTTATGTGATAAAAAGATGATTCTAAATGCATTGTTAATGGGATTACAAAGTTTAGAATCATGATTAGCATGATCAGCGACCTATGTCATGATACAATCAGTTAGTTTTCAGATCTGAAAATTATAATTATTGCATACGGTGATGATCATAGGATTCAAACCCTTTTGGTATCAAATGTAATGACCTGCGATGTGATCTGCGATGTCATGTAATTTTTCAGATGCTTGCATGCATCTTGTTTGATGTTTTGAGAGGCCTGCGTGCCTCCTAAAAGGAGATGTAAATTATTTTTATTTTACATCTGGTTGTATTTCTGTGATGTGATGTACATCAACGATCAAGTTGAAGCAAAGGCATGAGATGAAAGGTGATCTAAGCGGTTGATGGCGATGGGATCAAGAGTTGATCAAGGATCGAATCAAGGAGGCTTGGAACCAATTCAAGAGTTGAAGACCACTTGATCGATTGATGTGCATGTGCTTGTAATACGACCTAATTAGAATCCATGATCATCACCTAGTTAAAGTTTAGCTTTAATTTGATGCTGCGATTATAACTGCCTGTGATGCGCCGTTTGCATGTGATGTAAATGCGAGTCGGGTAGATAGGTTTACATGTGATGTAGCAAACCCAATTGAGACCTAAATCAAAAACCTCCTCAATCAAGTCGAGAGTGAACCGACATGAGCAAGTCATATTAGATTAATTGATCTAATTGGTGTCTAGGAAAGCATGAAAGGTGGTTACTTAATTAGGACCTTACTCTCTGAGTAAGGGGAGCCTCCCACCTGCTTACCTGGCCAATTGTTCGATTACCTCTTATGAAGGGCTCAAGTTGCAAACACTAAGACCGGATTAACCAATATTAAGTCAATAGGTCTTCCACTGTAGTAGAGCTGCTAAGGCCTTTCTGATATTGATTTGTCTCGGCTGGACACAGTGGTCAAGTTGCATCGGAGGGCTGGACCTCTCTATAGACATGAGATGTTGTAGGGTAAAGGTGGGGTTGGGCACCAATAACTGTTAGGTGAGGACCCAATGACGACTTTATTCCTACGGTTATACGGTGGGTCTGACTTAACTAAGAAATGGGATCAATAACTGTTAGGTGAGGTCTTCATGGCTTAGAGACCAAGTTACACTGCAACATGCTTGAGAAGCATTGTACAAGAGTTGTACACTCATCCATCTATGTGTCACCAATAACTGTTAGGTGAGGTGGCATGTAAATTGGTGGGACCGCAGTACCCACTAGAAACCCTAGTCGTGTGGGATTTCCGTTTCCCTACCAGGGGAGTGTGAGGGGTTCGAGAAAATAGTGGGAGTTACATTTGTTCTAAAAGACCTTAGAACAGATTAGTATCAAGTACAAAAGTCTAACTAGAATCTTTACTCTCTGCAGATACAATGTCAGCTTCAAACCCTTTGACCCGTATTCTTGAGACCAACCGACTGACCGGAACCAATTACAAAGACTGGCTTAGAAATCTCAAAATAGTTTTGGACTGTGAGAAAATAGGCTACATACTCGATTCAGATATCCCCACACTACCAACACGTCCTACTGATGTTCAGCGTGAGATGCATAAAAAGTGGTTGGATGATGACATTAGAGTAAAATGCTATATGATGGCATCCATGTCTAATGAACTCCAATGCCAGCATGAAAATATAAAGACTGCTAGGGACATACTGGCACACCTGCAAGAGTTGTATGGTGAGCAGAGTCGCACAGCTCGTTTTGAAGTGTCCAAGAGGCTTTTCAAAACAAAGATGCGCGAGGGGCAGTCTGTCCATGATCATGGTCTGACCATGATCAAGGACCTAGAGGAGCTTGAGAAGCTCGGCGTGGACATGCACAAGGAATTACAAGTGGATTTGATCCTACAGTCACTTCCTGATTCATTTGGTCAGTTTATAGTAAACTACCACATGAATAAGATTGAATGCACTAAGACTGAACTAATCAACATGTTGGTAACTGCTGAGGGAGCCTTGAAAGGTTCAAGGGGCAATGTCCTTGCTGCTGAGTTGACTTCTGGTTCCAAGAGAAAGTCTACTTGGAAGAAAAAGAAGCCTGCTAAGAAGCAGAAGAAAGACAAGAAGCCAAAGAAGGAAGTTCAAAAGAAAAGTGCTAACGACAAAGGAAAATGTTTCCACTGCAATGTCGAAGGCCACTGGAAGAGAAACTGTCCTTCATACCTCGAGAGCCTGAAGAACAAGAAAGGTAACACACCTTCAGAAGGTATAGACTTGCTCATAATTGAAACTAATCTAACGGTTTCTTCTACTTCTAGTTGGGTTATAGATTCTGGTTCTAGTGCTCATTTGTGCACTACCATGCAGGGTCTAAAGGAAAGTAGAAGGCTGGCGGAAGGTGCGGTAACCCTTCGGGTTGGCAACGGGGCAAAAGTTGCTGCTGTGGCTGTGGGCACCTACCATCTGCCACTACCGTCTGGATTTAGTTTAATACTTAGAGACTGCTATTATGTACCTGTTGCTAGCAGAAATTTGATTTCTGTTTCATGTCTAGCACAGGAAGGTCATGTTTTTACATTTGACAAAGACTGCTGTTCTATTTATTTAAGAAATAAAATAGTCGCACGCGGTTTCATGATTGACAGTCTCTATCATTTACATATGGATGTATCTGTGAATGTTACCGAGCAAGATGTGAGTGCCAAAGGATCCAAAAGATCCAGAGATGAGATAAACCAAAGATATTTGTGGCACCTCAGGCTTGGCCATATTGGAGAGGACAGAATGAACAAAATGGATAAAGATGGGCCTTTAGGCTCATTAACTTCCGAGTCATATCCAGTTTGCGAGTCCTGTCTTCAAGGAAAAATGGCAAGACTGCCCTTTTGTAGGACATGGGGAGAGGACCACTGAAATACTTACCCTAATACATACAGATGTATGTGGCCCATTCGATGTGCTAGCCAGGGGACGTTATTCTTACTTCATTACCTTTACCGATGATTATTCACGGTATGGGTATGTGTATCTTATGAGACACAAGTCTGAATCTTTTGAAAAGTTCAAAGAGTTCAAGAATGAAGTAGAAAAACAAACTGGAAAACCTCTTAAGGCTCTTCGATCAGATCGAGGAGGAGAATACCTTAGTGGGGAATTCCGGGACTATCTCAAAGAAAACGGCATAGTCTCACAATGGACACCTCCGGGTACACCTCAACTCAACGGGGTGTCAGAGAGGAGGAATCGGACCCTGTTGGACATGGTCAGGTCCATGATGAGCTTCACTGATTTACCTATGTTCCTTTGGGGAGATGCCTTACTCACAGCGATTTATTTATTGAATAGAGTTCCCTCTAAATCCGTTCCTACCACACCGTATGAGATATGGCATGGTAAGAAACCAAGTCTGGGTCATCTCAAGATTTGGGGATGTCCGGCCCATGTCAAGAGACTACAGGCGGACAAGTTAGAGGCTAGGACCATAAGTGCTCGTATTATAGGATATCCTAAAGAGTCATTAGGATACAACTTTTACGTCTCAGAGGATCACAATGTGTTTGTGAGCCGTCATGCCATCTTCTTGGAAAATCAGTTTATCCTTGATAGAGGCAGTGGGAGGAAAATTGAGCTTGAAGAGAAAGTCTCTGAAAAGCAACGAGTCATGGATCCTATTGAACCCATTCATACAGAGCCAGTACACGATGTCCCTCGACCACCTCGTAGATCTAGTAGGGTCTCCCATCCTCCCGATAGATACTTAGGTATACTAGAAGAGGATACCGAGGAAATGTTCCTAGTGGGAGATAGAGATCACATACAGGATCCCAAAACCTACAACGAGGCGATATCTGATATCGATTCCGAGAAATGGCTGGAAGCTATGAAGTCAGAGTTAGACTCCATGCATTCCAACCAAGTCTGGACCTTAGTAGACCCACCAGAAGGTATTGTACCTATTGGATGCAAATGGATCTACAAGAGGAAGATAGGTTCAGATGGAGAGGTAGAGACCTATAAGGCAAGGCTTGTGGCAAAAGGGTATAGTCAGCGCGAGGGCATTGACTATCAGGAGACCTTTTCACCTGCAGCCATGCTAAAATCCATCCGAACATTGCTTGCCATTGCAGCATTTCATGATTATGAAATCTGGCAGATGGATGTGAAAACTGCTTTCCTGAATGGACATCTTGATGAAGATATCTATATGGAACAGCCTTTGGGTTTCACTTCCAGTGATGGAGATCACAAGGTCTGCAAGCTGCAAAGGTCCATCTATGGACTAAAGCAAGCATCTCGGAGTTGGAATACTCATTTCGATGACGCAATCAAAACGTTTGATTTCATCAAAAACGAAGAGGAACCGTGTGTTTACAAAAAGGTTAGTGGGAGTGCTGTCGTTTTTCTCGTACTGTACGTAGATGACATTTTCCTAATAGGGAATGATATTCCCATGCTAACCTCGGTTAAGGTCTGGTTGTCAAAAGAATTCTCCATGAAAGACCTTGAGGAAGCATCCTATATTTTGGAAATAAAGGTCTATAGAGATAGATCTAAAAGGATGCTTGGCCTTTCACAGAAGATGTACATAGAGGGGGTGCTGAAGAAGTTCAGCATGGAAAACTCCAAGAGGGGTTTCTTACCCCTTAGGCATGGAATTCATCTCTCCAAGAAGATGTGCCCCAACACATCTGAAGAGATTCAACGCATGAGCAAGATTCCGTATGCATCGACAATAGGAAGCCTCATGTATGCCATGCTGTGTACACGACCTGATATAGCTCTTGCTGTGAGTGTCACAAGCAGATATCAGTCGGATCCAGGCAAGAAGCACTGGATAGCTGTGAAAGAACAGTCTTAAGTACTTGAGAAGAACTAAGGACATGTTCTTGGTCTTTGGGAGAAGATCAGAGTTGAAGGTAGAAGGATGCACACATATAGATGATAAAAAGTCTACATCAGAATATGTGCAATTGTGGTTCAGTAAATTGGAAGAGTTCCAAACAACCGATCATTATAGATTCTACCTTAGAAGCTGAATGTTAAGCCGTATCTAAGGGTGCAGTGGAAACCTTCTGATTAAAAGTTAATTGCAGAGTTAGGTGTAATGTCATTAGATGCCATAACACTTTACTGCGATAACATTGGCACCATAGCACTAGCTATGGAGCCATGGTCTCATCAGAAGTCCAAGCACATAGAGCGGCACTTCCATTTCATACGCGACTATGATGTAGAGGTGCAGAGAGTAGACTCCGCGGATAACGTGGCAGACCCGTTCACTAAGCAGCTGAGTCAGCAAAAGACTGAAGCCCACCTTGAGAAGATGGGCCTAAGATATATGACCAATTGGCTTTAGTGCAAGTGGGAGATTGTTAGATGTATGCCCTAGAAGCCAATTTGGCTGACACATTGTTGATTCTAGGGACATAATTTTGTACTTGACTATTTATTATTGAATAAATAAAAGGCATCTTTTCATTCATATTGTTTATGTGTCTATGAATCGTCCAAGAAATTAATAAGATGATGATACATATTCTCAAGAGTTGAGAATTTGAGCCATGTATCATTGGTGATTAATTTCTAAATGCTCCTGATCAATGGATCATCACGAGGACGGTGATCGATCCGATCAGTGCACAGATCACTTTCCTTCTGGATGGACGAGACTTGAGTCCACAGTGTAGGGACACTGAAGTGATAGTGCAGGTGCTTGTTAGAGAACAAGGGTACTGAGCGTGACCAAGACAAGAAGTCACTTGGATGTCTATCCACTCGTCAGAGACTTGCTTGATGTTGCAGTAGTGTGACTGGTCCTTTGACCTGCGGTGCTTCGGCTACTCACAATGAGGTTATTGTAGTTTGACTGCACACATACATGGTCTCTAGCCATATGGGTCCATGCAGTGTAGATTGGCTGCAGTAGGTTCACTGTACGAGTAGGGTATGCACCTATAAGGAATCTATCGATCTTGATAGAAAAGGAGTGATCCTATGTGATTTGTTAGATTGAGTTCTAAGACCTTGGACAGGGCAGTAATATAAAGTGAAAAAGAGTTTTCCACTATCGAACTCAAGTCGAACAAATCTTGACATATGACAGACGATGGGGTTTGACGAGTTGTCCATGACCTCCGTCCTGTAGGGATCCACGATAGTAGGACTGTATCACACGTTAACTGCACCTAGAGGTTCATCATTCCATTCTGCTGGGTAGCCACTACATGCTGCTAGGTGTCACTGGTGGATGGTGGGACTCATAGGGATTATCTTGATGATCGATAAACCCTAATGAGTTGAGTTGGAATCGTTCCAACCCATTGAAAGGAGTTTTCAATGATATTGAGATAGAGATCACAATATATCCCACTACCAGTCAGAATAGAACCTATGGGGTCACACACAATAGAAGTATTGACCGATCCGATGGTTGAAATCGTGATTAGGAATCACAAGAAATCAATTTGATTGATAAGAAGTTGAAGAAGGAACAAAGAGAATTAATTGATTGGACTTGAAACAAGAGTCCTACTTCGGGTAGGATTCCTAGAGTCCTAATTGGATTAGGACTGGGAATCCTAGTTGGAGTAGGACTGGGATTCCTACTTGGAATAGGATTCCTACAATCCTAATGAGATTAGGAATTTTGAATTAAAATTGGATTCCTACTTGGAGTAGGATTCCTAGAAATCCTAATTGGATTAGGACTTCGGATTCAAATAGAGTCCTAATTGGATTAGGACTAAAATTAAAACAAATCCTAATTGGATTAGGATTCCTTAAGTCCTAATTAATTATTAATCTAATGAATCAACATGACTCCTAATTGGATTAGGATTGAAGAGTTCAATTGAGTCATGGTTCATTCAAGTCCTAATTGGATTAGGACTAGCATAGATTGAACCCAATTTGGCCAATCCTAATTAGATTAGGATTAAACCATAAGAGAGGCACCCAATCCTCTTTGGAAGAGGATTAGGGCAACACAAGAAGGAGGGATCACGCCCCTCCTCCTCTCCTTGTGTGCGGCATGAAGAGAGGGGCCGGCGCCCCCCTTCCCTCTTTGGAAGATTGTCTTGGAGCTCCTAATTGTTAGGAGCTCCACTCCTTATAAAAGGAGGACTAGGGCCGACCCCAAGGAAGAGAGCTCTCCCTCTCCAAGCCGTGGCCACCCTCTCCCTCTCCTCCCTTGGTTCAGCCGCCATCAGCAAGGGGAAAAGAAGAGGAGGCGTCTCCCTCCTCTTGGTCTTCTTCCTTGGCTTCAGCGCGTGTGAAGAGAAGAAAGCTGCGAAGGGATTTGATCTTCTTCCTCTTCTTCATCCTTCTTCTTCCTCCTCTCAAGTGCAATCAAGAGTTGATTGAAAGAGAGGACATCAGCCATCAAAGCTATCTCTACAAGGGAGCTAGCACCCCGGTGAGATAGAAAGCTTGGATCGGATCCTGCTTCGTGTGGATACCCGTAGAGGCCGGACGTTTGAACGGCTTCAAGCGAACCCTCTTCCAAAACCACGAATTCAGATTTGCGGTGATCATCTACCCGCGCAAGGTGAAGATTTGATCTTCCTAATAGTTTTAAAAGTTTTAATTCTTACCTAATTACGAAAGGTCTCGAAACAACGTTCATACGATGAACGTCGAACCCGTGCATGCCGATTCTGCTGCCATCTGAAAAATTTTTGAAATATCAGCGGCATGTGCGGGTTCCCAGCACTATGAATGCCAAGATTAAAGAAACCATCTTTGGCATATAAAATCAACTCATGCTAGTATGTACTTAATCTCAAAAGACCTTGCCATTGCCTTACTTAGATTATTTTCTGAAAGGTCAAAGTTTGCTATGCATGTTAACTAAGGAAACAAACAAGAATCAATTTCTAAATCTAAAGATGTTGTTTCCATCACTAAGTTTTCAAAAGCTTACATTGGATTTGTTCTTGGCAAATAAAATTGAAATATTTTCTGTATTTGCTAAATCTTGTAAAAGTGTTTCAAATGATAAAGGTTTCCAAACTGTGAAGGTATCATGGCACAGTGTTGAAAACCAAAATTCTGATAAAGTTTATACAGAAATTAATTATTTCAGCACCAAGGACACCTTAAGTAAAATTGGGTTAATAGAATTCTTGAAGAAATGAAAAAGACAATTGTGTATGATAGTCATCTACTTAAATAATTTTTAAAAAGCTATCATCACTGCTTGTCATACATATGATTTCTATTAGATCTATTTTTTTGATGAAAACTCCTTTTGATCTTCTAAAAAATGGAAAATGAACCATTGCATATCTTTCATATTTTTCAGTCATACACGTTATGCTTGATATGTTCTTTTGAAAATAATGCCGAATCTGATAAAGATACTTCTATCTTTGGATATCATTCATCAAGCAATGCATATAGAATATTCAATGAAAAGATCCTAGTTGTAGAAATATCAATTCATTTTATTCTTTATGAGACTAATGATCTTTCATCAAGTCACTAAAATCAGATTATATGCGTATATGTTAATCTTTTTGCTTGCATATAACAATCTAAAACTAAAACACCTTAAGAAGAATGAGCAAGATTATAATTGGTCAAGTTAAACTAAATCATTTTTTGAAAGAGAGAGAATTTGAAATCTTGCCGATAAAATCGGAAAGCTTGTTAATAATTAGAAACAAATTGAGTTTTTCAGAAATGCACCTAATAAAGAAAAATTGATGACTACTAAAAGACTAAATCAAGAAAAGATGAAATAGATCTTGATGAAATTTTTGCATGATTAGAAGTAAAGATCACCATTATCATTTGCTTGCTTTATGAGCTTTATATTCTATCAAATGAGTGTGTAGAATGGACTCCTATGTGCTTACTTTATTAAAGAAGATATATGTTAGATAACCACCATATTTGAAAACACTCATTACAAATATGATAAAGTAATATATGATTTGAAACAAGCATCAAAAGCATGATATAAAAGCTTAAGCAACCTTTTTGACAGAAAGTAATAAATCTATGCATCAAAAGAAGAATTTGTGATATCTTACTTGCTCAAAGTATACATTGATGACATCATTTTTGGTTCTACTAATGGAGATTTATATGAAGATTTTACTAAACTCATGCAAGGTGAGTTTGAAATATGTATGATGAATGAATTAACATTTTCTCTCAAACTCCAAATTAAGCCAAATAAGAAAGGGGATCTTCATTGACCAAAGTTAGTCCACAAGACAACTCTTATAGAAGATTGGCATGAAGAAGGTATGTCTATGACCCCATCTTGTAGAATTTGAAAAGGATGAGCAAAGTAGATCTATTGTTTTAAAGCTGTATTGAAGCATGATAGAATAATTATTTTATCATACAGCTAGTAGACCAGATTGTATGCTCATTGTGTGCCCTTGTGCAAGACTTCAATCTAACGTTAATGAATCATATTTTATTGATAACAAATAAATCATAATCTGAATTTTGATAGAAACAACTGTTTAAGATAAGTTGATTAAAGCTTAGCTAGCATGTCTTGTTGATAATTATCTTAAGCAAATAAAATCTAAACTAAATTGATTTAGAAAATAAAAAACTGATTTAACCTTGATAAATCTTCCTAGTGCCTCACATGCTTGTCCTTGAACCATCTTGGTTAATAAAACTATCTCTTTAGTTCAAGTAATATGTGCTTGCTTATATTTAGGCAATCTCTTGAGTAAAGTGACTCAATATTCAACTATTGTCATATCTTATATTGAGTCATTTAGTTAAAAATATGTAGGATGAATGGTTTGTATCTTGAAGAAACTGATGACTTTCCTTCAAGAAAGAGAAGAATTTTGTTAATAATGCAGGATCCTTGAGCAAGGAAATGAGAGATTTCAACTTGAAGGATATCTCCATGTAAGATACAATAAACATTCACATGCAAACAAGAGAGAGGACCTTCTTCAGCCAAAAGTTCATACATAAGAAATCTAGTAGGTATTTGACTTGAAGAATGCAGAATGAATCGGTAATTTTAGATACCTCTCTCATAAATTAGCTAAGCAAAGTCAATAACTTAAATCTTATTGTGGCATGATTAAAATTTTTAAATATTAATTTCTAGATATCATGTCTATATATGCATTAATTGACTTATGCTTTTAGAAATTGTTTCATGGTTTGCTCAAACTAAAATATTTCTTTGCCTATATCATAACCATGAAATACACAAGTAAATGCTTAAAATTTTGATTTAAAATAACTTGTGAGAAGTTATGAATCCTTGAGCACAATGAAAATGTTGTTTGCATGATATACATCTATATGATACATAAGATTGTTTCTTTATTCTGCTCTTTCATGTAAATTACTTGAGAATAACAAAAAGAGAGAGATAAAGAAAAGAAAATGGATATTATTCAAGAGAAGTAAAATCTAAGTAAAGGCAAATACTCCAATCTTAAGGAAAAGCAAAACAAGTATAATATATTTGGCACATTTATGAGACTTGTGAAAGGGATAAAATCCGTAATTAATTACACTTAAACAGGGAGAGTTTGAAGTGAACATTTTAACCTTTCTATATTGCTCATCATAGGGATGGTGCCAATGGGGAGGCTAGTGGTAGTACCCGGCACTATTTGACCCAACTATTCGGTGTAGGGTATATCAGGGACGGCACAAGAGGGAGGCTAGTGGTAGTACCTCGTGCCCCTTCCAACTCCACCGGATAGGGAGCAAATAGAGTATAGAGCATAAGAAAGTAAAAATTAAAGACAAAGTAAATGAAAGTATATAAGAAGAATCAAGTCAAATTTTTTAATCACTTGAAAACACACTTTAAGGATGAAATCAATGCAAGATTATATTTAATAGGGGGAGTTTATTTGAAAAGAATTGATTTTGATCCTTGACATGCTTACTCTTAATATTTTAATGCATGACTTAACACATAATATATTTTGCATGTGGCATGATGTCTTGAATTATGGGTTCTCAATATTTTGCAATGCTCCATGCTTGGATAAGTTGATTGAAATATGTCTTAACTTGGAATATGTCTTAACTTTGCTCACAAGTCTTTGCTTCTGCTCACAAGTCTTTTCACAAGTCTTTGCTAACTTGTGTTCCAATGCTTGAATGCTTGAAATACTGCATAAAATTTTTTTTTGGGGTATTATTGAAAAGAAAATTCAGATTTGTCGTTCACAATCATCTTTAAAATCTGAAAGTTGAATAAATTTGTAAAAAGGAGATAAGAAAGATATCTCTATTTAGGCAAAATGAATTGATCTTGATCTATCTTTCTACTTGCCTAACTTTGATACATAATATCCTAATACTTGTTAAAATATCCTCCATTTTGTATCGAAACTCGATACTAAATACAAAGATTCTGAAAGTGCTCTAATGTTATTGAAATATGTGTTTTCAATCTTAGTAATTTAAGATGAGCTACAATGTAGAAGATGCATATCTCAAATTATAATTTTGAAAACCTTCTTAGAAATTCTTATGAAATTTCAGAATCTGATTTTGTATAAAAGCTTAAACTTAACTTAAAAAATGCTTATATCGTTACATCTTTGTAACCTTAGTTATATGCTTCAATAATCGCGTCATTTAGAAGAATAACTCAATATGATTTCTAAATGAAAATTTTAACATAAGAAAAATAGAATTAATTTTGACGCCTTGGTTGATTATCTCGATACGCATCCGAAACATATCTTTTCTTATCGTTAAAGTGTACTAATATTGGTCTAAATGATATGTCTTACAATGATCTTAATTGCAAACAAATATTTTAAATATATGATTTTATTTTGATATTAAAAAGATTTATTGTGCTTCATGTATACATTGCTGAAAAACTATGATTAAGAAATTGAGTTCTATAAATATATATACTTCAATAATCATCTATATGTTTTTCTCTCCTACATTATTAAAGACTTCCATCAAAATATATATATATATTATTAAAAGAGTGAATGATCTTAAGTCTAGAAACATTTCAGCTCACTCAAATGATTCTTAAAAGAAAGAAAATGTAAATGCTTTTGAAAGAAATTAAGCTTCAAATGAATCATCTTCTGATTAATATTTCTATACATTTTCTCAAAGATTAAGAGAAAGCATAACTTGTTCTTGAAGGATTAAAAAGAGTGATTGCTATAAATCTTGAGTAGATCTAGATCACTCTACATTCCTGATATCATAGAATTTTTGTTTTTATTTGCGCTTATCATTAAAATCTGAAATTCAACAAAAAGAAAAGAATGATTAAAGAAGAATGCATCTTTTGAGGGGGAGCTTAGACATATCAAGATTTTACATCTTATTCAAAAGCCACCATCACTTGATGCATTTCCTGAATGTTTTATGGATTGATTTTGATAAACTTCTTTATGTTGCCATTGCTTGCCTTAAGTTGAGTTCTATAAAGGTTGTCTTATCTCAAACCTTGAGTCTTATGAAAATATGCAGAAACTTATAGAAAATATATTTTTTTGAGATTGACAATTTTATTGAACATTATCTTCAAATTCTAAACTCCTAAATGGAATGTTCAGTTAAGGGGGAGAGAGAAAATTTTTAGGAGGAGAGATCATATGGAGCTCAATCGCATAAATCCATAACTAAAGGAGAGAGAAAGAATATTAAATGAGAAGTTATCCTAATACTCTCCATTGTGTATCATCTGAAATTTAAATCTGAAAATTTGTATGATACACCTTGAGGCTTGTTATTTGGTTAGCGCATCAATCATGAACCAAATTGCAATTCAAACAGTTGATCTTAAGAGCCTCTAACTTAATGAAAAAAGGGGAGAATAATGTGTTGAATGTTCTTGAGTATCTCTTAGAAAACCTATTTTTGGAATTTACTAATGAGTTCTTATTGGCTTGTTCTTTAGAACTTCAATTTTTAAAATTGTCAAACTCGAAAATATATGTTCAATTCATTATTATATGTACCAAATTGTGCTTATTTTCTAAAGGAATAAAAGAAAGTCTTTAAAAGAGCTCTAAGATGTATCAAAAATTGCATGAATTCATATTTTGGTAGTTGTGCCCCAATGCTCTTATTATCATAAAAGAACTTTGAAGTCATTAAGAATTAATGATCCAACATGATGATATGTCTTTCAAGTATATAAGTTTTGATCTTATACTCTAAAAATTAATTAAATTGCTCTCATGTTGATAAAATACTTAATATATTGGGCAAAAGATCTTAAATGAACAAGCTTTCATACTTATTATTGAAGAGAGGTTAGATTTCCATTCGTGCTTTCCTTGAATATCATTTGTGGTACTTCTTGAATTAACTTAAGAAAGATTCCATCTACACTTGAGTTGAAAACTATCCTTGGAATCACATTAGATGTGCTCTCATCATAATTTGCTCTGAAATTATCCAAAATGGCTCTGATCTATGATCATTTATCTTTTTTCTAACATTATTGCCTTGAGCATTCTGATCTTTGTGCTTAATGTTTCACTATCTTTTTGATGTTGTCAAAAAGGGGGAGAAATATCTGAGTATATGCTCATAATGCTTTATGTGTTGATTATGTTAAGATTAAAACTAAAAGCATTATCATGAAGTATATTTTAAAGATATATACTTTCTACTTCAAACAACTTAGCTATGCATTACTTCTAGAACACAATATATTTTATATTGCATATACTCCAAGTTTTGTCATCATCAAAAAGGGGGAGACTGATGACCTAAAGATTGATTTAAAGATTGATTTTGATGATCACAAAACCTTGAAGTATAAATACTAATGTTTGTATTGCAAGGAGAAAGATATTTATTTTGCAAAGAACATAGCAAGTTGGAAGAACACAAGAAGGCCTCCAAAGCTCTCAAGAAAAGTTGGAAGAAAGCTACAATTTATTGGCCCAAGTTTCAAGTTCAAAGGATTCAAATTGGAGGAGCAAATTCAAAGAAAAATTCAAAAGAATAGTCCTCGAGTCGACTCCTGAAGAATTCGAGTCGACTCCGATGCTTGTCGAGTCGACTCCAGAGTAGAACGAGTCGACTCCAGGGAGTAACAGACAGAAAGACAGAGAAGCTATTTTGGACCCTGAGAACCGAGTCGACTCCTGAAGAACTCGAGTCGACTCCGATGGCTGGCAAGTCAACTCCTGAGGAAAACAAGGCAAAAAGTCAGAGAGCCAATTTCAGACACTGAGAACCGAGTCGACTCCCGCGAAGTCCGAGTCGACTCCGAGGCAGCGCAACCCCAAAGACAGAAGACGATATTTTCGTCTCTGAGAGGCGAGTCGACTCCAAGATAGTTCGAGTCGACTCCAAGGCAGCGCGACCCCAAAATACAGAGGATCAGTTTTCGGGCTCTGAGAGCCGAGTCGACTCCAAGAGAATCCGAGTCGACTCGAGGAAGAAAATCAGAAAGTATGTCCTCTGGATTTCTAAGAATGAGCCGACCCCTAAGTGCCCGAGTCGTCTCCAACTATTGGCGAGTCGACTCCAGTTTGGTCCGAGTCGACTCTAGGACAAGGCATGCACATTAATTCAAATTTGGAACAGTAGCCGAGTCATCTCCAGAAAAGCACGAGTCGACTCCTGCAACAGGCGAGTCGACTCCAGGTCGCGCGAGTCGACTCCGATCCCAACGGAAACTTTGTCAGGAGTTGCAGACTGTGCACAACGGCTCTATTTTTGTCTCTAACGGCTAGATTTCTGTTTCCACGACATCTAAAGCTATAAAATCAAGAGGAGAACTAAAAAAGAAGGCATGGAAGTGGGAGAGAACACTTAGAGAAGAGATCTCAAAGAGATTACAAGGAAAATCCTCCATAAGCACAAAAGGGCCATCCAAAGCAAAATAGAGAAAAGAAGAGCATCCAAGTGAATCCCAAAGCTTCCTCTCCATCTGTGTGCTGCCTCGGTGATCCTCTACTTCGTGCCAAATCAAAAGAGGGTCAAGTAAAGAAGAAGCCGAGCTCCTTCATCTTCAAAACTCGTTTGAGGGCTTCTCTTTACTCTATTTGTTTATATTGTTACATTTGCTTGTTTAAGAAGCTTTGATTTGTTTTAACCTTTGTTTTAATATCTTGTAACTTGATTCAATCAAGGGATTGAATCAAGGGGTTAAGGTTTGTTGGTGAGCCAAAGGGAAAACCAACGGTGTTAGGTTGTGGTTGGTGAGCCTTTGGGAAAACCAACTGGGTTGATTGTAAACCAGGAAAATAATCGTTGTAAGGTTGTGGTTGGTGAGCCTGTGGAAAAACCAACTGGGTTTGATTGTGAACCCGGAAAAACAATCGGTTGGTTCTAGTCGGTGAGCCTGTGAAAACCGACCGAGTTCGTTGTTATCTCGCAAAACAACAAGTTGGGTTGTGAGCTTGTAAAACAACCGGCTGTAATCTGTAGGATTATAGTGAAATTCCCAAGAGGTCTTGGGGAGTGGATGTAGGTGCTGGGGTGCACCGAACCACTATATGTTTGTTGTGTTTGTAATGCCTCTTGTCATTGTCTAACTTACTCACTTACTTACTTAGATAAATTGCTTGCTTAACTCTTATCCGCGCATCCTTTAGTTTCAAGCATATTCAATCAAGTCACATTCTATACATCAAACTGTTGCTAAGTTTAAATTTCACTGTACATCTATACAACTCAGCATAATTAATTGAAAAGTTTTAGAAGTAGTCTAAAAGTTTTAAAAGACCCAATTCACCCCCCCTCTTGGGTTGTATCTACTGGGCAACACGAGTCATGGATCCTATCGAACCCATTAATACAGTGCCAGTACACGATATCCCTCAACCACCTCGTAGATCTAGTATGGTCTCCCATCCTCCCGATAGATACTTAGGTATACTAGAAGAGGATACCGAGGAAATGTTCCTAGTGGGAGATAGGGATCATACACAAGATTCCAAAACCTACGACGAGGCGATATCTGATATCGATTCCGAGAAATGGCTGGAAGCCATGAAGTCAGAGTTAGACTCCATGCATTCCAACCAAGTCTGGACCTTAGTAGATCCACCAGAAGGTATTGTACCTATTGGATGTAAATGGATCTACAAAAGGAAAATAGATTCGGATGGAAAGGTAGAGACCTTTAAGGCAAGGCTGGTGGTGAAAGGGTATAGTCAATGCGAAGGCATTGACTATCAGGAGACTTTTTCACCTGTAGCCATGCTGAAATCCATCCGAACATTGCTTGCCATTGCAGCATTTCATGATTATGAAATCTGGCAGATGGATGTAAAAACTGCTTTCCTAAATGGATATCTTGAAGAAGATATCTATATGGAACAGCCTTTGGGTTTCACTTCCAGTGATGGAGATCACAAGGTCTGCAAGCTGCAAAGGTCCATTTATGGACTAAAACAAGCATCTCGAAGTTGGAACACTCGTTTCGATGACGCAATCAAAACGTTTGATTTCATCAAAAACGAAGAGGAACCGTGTGTTTACAAAAAGGTTAGTGGGAGCGCTGTCGTATTTCTCATACTGTACGTGGACGACATCCTTCTGATAGGGAATGATATTCCCATGCTAACCTCGGTTAAGGTCTGGTTGTCAAAAGAATTCTCCATGAAAGACCTTGGGGAAGCATCCTATATTTTGGGAATTAAGGTCTATAGAGATAGATCTAAAAGGATGCTTGGCCTATCACAGAAGATGTACATAGAGGAAGTGCTGAAAAGGTTCAGCATGGAAAACTCTAAAAGGGGTCTCTTACCCCTAAGACATGGAATTCATCTCTCCAAGAAGATGTGCCCCAACACATCTGAAGAGATTCAACGCATGAGCAAGATTCCCTATGCATCAGCAATAAGGAGCCTCATGTATGCCATGCTATGTACACGACCTGATATAGCTCTTGCTGTGAGTGTCACAAGCAGATATCAGTCAAATCCAGGTGAAGAACACTGGACAGCTGTGAAGAATATTCTTAAGTACTTGAGAAGAACTAAAGATTTATTCTTGGTTTTTGGAGGATCATCATAGTTAAAGGTAGAAGGATACACAGATTCAGACTTCATGACTGATGTCGATGATAGAAAGTCAACATCTGGATATGTGTTCTTGTGCAATGGTGGTACGGTGAATTAGAAGAGTTCTAAACAACCGATCATTGCTGATTCTACTATGGAAGCTGAATACATCGCCGCCTCTGAAGCTGCTACGGAAGGCTTCTGGTTCAAGAAATTTATTGCGGAATTGGATGTAATGTCATCAGATGCCATAACACTCTACTGCGATAATAATGGCGCCATAGCTCTTGCTAAGGAGCCAAGGTCTCATCAGAAGTCCAAGCACATAGAGCGGCGCTTTCATCTCATACGCGACTATGTTGAGAAGAAGTATGTCAAAGTGCAGAGAGTAGACTCCGCGACAACGTGGCAAACCCGTTCACTAAACAGCTAAGTCAGCAAAAGACTGAAGTCCACCTTGAGAAGATGGGACTAAGATATATGACTGATTGGCTTTAGTGCAAGTGGGAGATTGTTAGATGTATGCCCTAGAAGCCAATTTTGGCTGACACATTATTAATTCTAGGACATAATTTGTATTCACTTTATTATTATTGAATAAATAAAAGGCATCTTTTTCATTCATATTATTATTGTGTCTATGAATCGTCCAAGGAATTAATAAGATGATGATGCATATTCTCAAGAGTTGAGAATTTGAGCCATGTATCATTAGTGATTAATTTCTAAACGCTCCTGATCGATGGATCATCACGAGGACGGTGATCGATCTGATGAGATCAGTGCACAGATTACTTTCCTTATGGATGGACGAGACTCGAGTCCACAGTGTGGCGACACTGAAGTAATAGTGCAGGTGCTTGTTAAGAACAAGGGTACTGAGCGTGACCAATACAAGAAGTCACTTGGACGTCTATCCACTCGTCAGTGACTTGCTTGATGTTGCAGTAGTGTGACTGGTCCTTTGACCTGCGGTGCTTCGGCTACTCACAGTGAGGTTATTGTAGTTTGACTGCACACATACATGGTCTCTAGCCATATGGGTCCATGCAGTATAGATTGGCTGCAGTAAGTTCACTGTAGGAGTAGGGTATGCACCTATAAGGAATCTATCGACCTTGATAGATAAGGAGAGATCCTATGTGATTTATAAGACTGAGTTCGTAAGACCTCGGTCGGGGCAGTATGCACAGTGGAGAAAGAGTTTTCCACTTTCGAACTTAAGTCGAATAAATCTTCACATATGACAGACGATGGGGTTTGACGAGTTGTCCATGACCTCCGTCCTGTAGGGATCCACGATAGTAGGACTGTATCACATGATAACTGCACCTAGAGGTTCATCATTCTATTCTACTGGGTAGCCACTACATGCTGCTAGGTGTCACTGGTGGATGGTGGGACTCACAGGGATTATCTCGATGATCGATAAACCCTAATGAGTAGAGTTGGAATCGTTCCAATCCATTGAAAGGAGTTTTCAACGATATTATGATAGAGATCATAATATATCTCACTACCAGTCAGAGTAGAACCTATGGGGTCACACACACTAGAAGTATTGACCGATCCGATGGTTGGATCGTGATTAGGAATCACAAGTAATCAATTCGATTGATATTCAGTTGAAGAAGGAACAAAGGGAATTAATTAATTGGACTTGAAACAAGAGTCCTACTTCGAGTAGGATTCCTAGAGTCCTAATTGGATTAGGACTGGAAATCCTAGTTGGAGTAGGACTGAGATTCCTACTTGAAATAGGATTCCTACAATCCTAATTAGATTAGGAGTTTTGAATTAAAATTGGATTCCTACTTGGAATAGGATTCCTAGAAGACCTAATTGGATTAGGACTTCGAATTCAAATAAGAGTCCTAATTGGATTAGGACTAAAATTAAATATGTCCTAATTTGGATTAGGGTTTCTTAAGTCACAATTAATTATTAATCTAATGAATCAGTAAGACTCCTAATTGGATTAGGATTGAAGAGTTCAATTGAGTCAAAATTGATTTAAGTTCTAATTGGATTAGGACTTACCTAGATTGGATCCAAATTGGTTCACCCTTGGGCTAAGCCTAATTGGATTAGGGCTTGACCACATTAGGGCATCCCAATCCTTACTTAATAAGGATTAGGGCAACCATGAAGGTGGGGCTCACGCCCCTCCTCCTTTGATCCCTTGGTGCGGCAACAAGAGGGGCCGGCGCCCCTCTTGGTAATACATCAAGGGCTCCTAACTTGTAGGAGCCCTAGATGGCTATAAAAGAGGGCAAGGGGGCTGACGCCCTAATTGATTGAAACCCTCTCCCTCTTGTGCCGTGGCCACCCTCTCCCTCTCCTTGGTTCAGCCGCAAGCAAAGGGAAGAAAAGGAAAAGCCATTGGCGGCCCCCTCCTCTTCTCTTCCTCCTTCCAACGCAAGGAAAAGGGAGTAGGCTGCAAGGGCTTTGGTTCTTCATCCAGTTGCCTTCTTCTTCTTCCTCCTCTCAAGCACAATCAAGGGTTGATTGATAGAGAGGAAATCAGCCATCAAAAGAAGTCTTTGCAAGGGAGCTAGCACCCCGGAAAGACAAGAAAGCTTTGATCGGTCCTCTGCTTCGTGTGGATACCCGTAGAGGCCGGACGTTTGAACGGCTTCAAACGAACCTTCATCCTAAAACCACGAACTTCAGTTTGCGGTGATCATCTACCCGCACAAGGTGAAGATCTGATCTTCTAATGTTTTTAAAAGTTTTTAATTCTTGCCTAACTACGAACGGTTCATGAAACAACGTTCATGAGATGAACGTCGATCCCGCTTATGTCGATTCCGCTGCCATCTGATTTTCATTTTGAAATATCAGCGGCATGGGCGGGTTCCCAACAAATATATGCGAAGCAAATATTCTGGAACCCTGAACTATGGTTACTGTATAATTCAATCCCTTTGACTCTTAATGCCAGGATGACTTAGAGCTCACTGTCAACCCTATAATTAGTACATCCATTATGTGATTAACTTTAGATATCCCGTGACTCCTCACTGGGATTACCCTGGCCAAGGTTTTGCTAAATTAATCACAAGACATTATTCCTGTTTCCAGGAGGGGTCAATTCCATCTTGACTCACAACTAACTACGCAAGTACTTGACTGCACCCAGTGACCTTCCGTCACTGAATTAGAAATTCAGGTAGTCCGGTACCAAAGTACAGTGAGTTGCTTGCTAGTCACATGTTGCGGTCTCAGGTCAGAGGGCCAAACTTATACCATATCCACTCGGAATATTTCTCGACAGTAGAGCGTTCCGGAATTGGTCACGTTCAGTAAAATGTACTCCTACACTTCACCTGTATGGCGTACCAGTGTCTCCACACTCCTTTGTTAAGAGGACAGCCAACGTATATGTCACACAACGACCTAATCTCGATAATGTTGTCGTCCTAGTAACAACATATTATTTGGTCGCGAACAAGTTTAAGGACTCAAAGATAAATCCTCCTTTATCATATCATAAGTCCTAAAGACTTCATCATATAAGAGTTCATTTGAAGATGAAATGATGAATAATGCTAAATAATACTTTATTAATTTGTCAATTTATTTACAAAATTCAATCATCAATATGCTGACGATTGACATTTAGGATACAATTCCCAACAGGATCTGGACCATTGGTCAGCGCCTGAATCTGGACCGCTGGATGGCTCCCTGGATGAAAGATCTGGACCGTTGCTCAACGCCTGAATCTGGACCATCGGTGATGGCATCTTGCTTCTGGACCATTGGATGGCACCCTGGATGATGATGCCTTGATCTGGACCATTAGATGGCGCCTAGATCTGGACCATTGGCTTTGGTTCACTGCATTTGGGCCCTTGGATCATCAGGATTTAAGAGAGAGACATGAGAAAGAAGTTGATACACCCTTCTCCTTAGCACCCCATCATGATGGGATGCCTCTCTTGGCACATGCCTCATCATGATGAGGTGTGTGGATGGGATGCATCCCTTTATGATGCATCCCTCCATCTCTTATAAATAAGGAGGTGCCTTGGGGTTCTAAAGATGATCAAAGAAAAAGTCTCTCCTTCTCTCTCCCTTATTCCTTCTTTCTTACAAGCCTCTCTCTTTTGTCCTAACCCAAAACAAGAGGGTCTTCTTTAGGACAAAAAGGCCAGTGAATATTTTAGAGGTAGAAAGGAAGAAGGAAGCGAAGGAAAATCAGCCAATTAAATCCTTTGGAAGGATTGAACAATTAGAATCAAGTTTTGGTGTTGCTAGAGTCTTGAACCCATTCCTGTGTGGATCAACATCGGAGGGTGAACATTTGGGCACCTTAGGACGTCTTCAGACATATTGGATATAACGTGATAGGTATTCTTCTATACCAAGATTATATTTTCTATATTATTTGGTTATACTATTAAGGTGATCTTGGCTTATTAGGGTTTCATATAATGAGTTTTATAAGAAAATTTTATAATCCCGTATCTTCCGCTGCGCCCTTGGGCACTAGGAAACCCAACAGTGGTATCAGAGCCACCCTTAATCCTTTTAACCAAATGATAATACATGTTATTATCTTGATGCTATGAGATAGCTAGGTTGTTTGTATGCATGATTAGTTTATGCCATGAGATAGTGTTATATTCATGTTGTAGCACAGTATAATTGCTAGTGCTAAATTATAGAATATGCAATGAGACCAATATAGTAGTATGAAAACTTTGGGCTGACCCATTCTGGAACAATCGACTCAGTTGGTGTCTACGAAGGAAGCCACAGGTGGTTACTTAATTAGGACCTCACTCTCTGAGTGAGAGGTGCCTCCCATCTGCTTTCCTGGCCAATTATTTGATTGTTCTTTATGGTTGAGCTTAATGTTAGTAAGATACTACTATTTGAAAGCCCTCATTAAATTCATAATTAAGTCGTAGTGTTTATTGCTTTAAGCTGAGCCATTCTGAATCAATTGACTAAGTTGGTGTCTAGGAAAGAGGCTACAGGTGGTTATTTAATTAGGACCTTACTAAGTAAGGAGAGCCTCCCATCTGCTTACCTGACCAACTATTTGATTGACCTCCATGAAAAAACTAATTGCTGATATAACACTATAAAGGTCCTTCCTTCATGCTTAGATATTATTATGTCAATATCTACGCTAGCTTGTTGTGATTCCCATAAGGCTAGTATTAGGGATTGATATTGTAATATCTTGGTGCATATGATGCATATGGCATATTTTAATATGTTGCCTTGTTGTGATTCCCATAAGGGCAGCATTATTCAAATATGACTGTATAAAAATGAAGGGTTTGACTTAACTAGACACAATAGTTTGTTGTGATTCCCACAAGACTATATTTGTGCTAGAGGACAGAATAAAGTTGGAAATTGCATGGGATGCAATTGGAAAGTGTTTCCTACCTTTGAACTTATAAGGGCTTGTTGTGATTCCCACAAGGTCTTTTATAAGAAATTTGGATCTCAACCCTACTAAGAAAATTAGTATTTTCTCGTTCATCATATTTGAGGGTTATGATATTCGATAAAAATAGTGGGAGTAACAATTAGATAAAAGTCCTTGTCTGATTGAATACATGTCATCATGATTGGTCTGCTTATATTAGTGTTCTTTGTAATTATAGATTAATTCTGCAAAAATGGCATCTTCACTCTCACTTAGAGGTATCTTAGATACAAACAAATTGACTGGTCCCAACTATGTGGACTGGTTGAGGAATTTAAAGATTGTTCTCACACAAGAAAAACTTTCCTACATTCTTGAAACCCCTAACCTAGGGTCAGCAGGGGAAGATGCAACTGAGGAGGAATTGGCCACATATCATATATGGAAAAATGATAGTTTGACTGTCAAATATATCATGCTTGCTTCTATGAATAATGAATTGCAGAGGCAGCATGATAGCATGGATACTCACTCCATACTCCTTAACTTAAAGGAGTTATATGGTGAGCAGAGCAGAACTGCTAGATATGAGATATCTAAGCAGTTGTTCCGTGCTAGAATGATCGAGGGATCGTCTGTGCAAGACCACTGTTTAAAGGTTATAAACTTGATCACTCGATTGAGTCAACTTAGCTTTGCTATGGACAGTGAACTCAGTCAGGATTTGATCCTGCAATCACTACCCGACTCATTCTCGCAGTTTGTTGTGAATTATCACATGAACAAACTGAATTCCTCCCTGCCTGAGCTTCTAAATATGTTGAAAACAGCAGAGTCTCACATCAAGAAGGACAAGGGTTCGATCCTTCTTGTTGGTGAGAGCTCAAAGAAGAAGTCGGGTAACAAGGGTTCAAAGAAAAAACTAAATCCTAAGAGTCGCATCAAAAAGAAGAAAGGAAAGAAAATCTCTGGACCCGGTACCTGTTTCCACTGCGGCAAGACGGGGCATTGGAAAAGGAACTGCAAAAGCTTTCTTGCAAGTGTGAAGCCTGATGCAAGTGTTGCATCAAAAGGTATGTTTTTATTACATACCAATATGACATTAAGTTCTTCTGATTCTAATACATGGATATTGGATACCGATTGTGTTTCTCACATATGCAAATCTTTGCATGGACTGCAGAAAATTAGAAGTCTGAAGAAAGGTGACTTCGAGCTATATGGCGCTAGAGGAGAATCCATCCAGGCTGAAGCTGTTGGTACCTACATACTAGAGCTACCCTCCGAGAAGTTCTTGAAGCTAGAAGACTGTTATTTTATGCCAAAAATCATTAGAAATGTAATTTCAATTCCTTTGTTGCTTAAGAAAGGATTCGAAATAAATGGAAAGAGCAATGGTTGCTCTATTTCTTTATCTAATAAGTATTATTGTCATGGCACTATGGACAATGGTCTTTTAGTATTATGTCTTAATAATGTTATGTTTCATATTGGCAAAGATAATAAAAGAAAAAGAGAGAATATTAATAATACCCTCCTCTGGCATTACCGATTAGGTTATATTAGTGAGACAAGGTTACACAAGTTGTATAAAGATAAATTCTTTGACCCTTATGATTTTGAATCATTAGGAACTTGTGAATCTTGTCTTATGGGTAAAATGACCAAGTCTCCATTCTCGGAACATGGAGAAAGGGCAAGTGAGTTGTTAGAACTCGTACACACTGATGTGTGCGGTCCTATATCAACTCCAGCTAAAGGTGGATACTTTTACTTCATCACATTTACTGATGACTTATCAAGGTTCGGTTTTGTGTATCTAATGAAACATAAATCCGAAGCCTTTGATAAATTTAAAGAGTATCAAAGTATAGTCGAAAAACAAACTGGGAAGTGTATTAAAATCCTTCGATCTGATCGAGGAGGAGAATACCTTTCTAGTGAATTTTTAGATTATCTTAAATTAAAGGGTATACTCTCTGAATGGACACCTCCATATACGCCACAATTAAATGATGTAGCTGAAAGGAGGAATCGTACCTTATTAGATATGGTACGGTCCATGATGTGCTTCACAAATCTTCCAATTTTCTTCTGGGGACATGACCTAGAAACTGCTGCATTAGTATTAAATAGAGTACCATCTAAGTCTGTATCTAGCACTCCATATGAGATATGGAAAGGAAAGAAACCTAATCTTAAGTATCTTAAGATATGGGGTTGTCATGCTTATGTCAAAAGAAATTTTGGACATAAGCTAAGTGCTAGATCGGACAAGTGTACATTTGTAGGTTATCCTAAAGACAGTTTAGGATATATCTTCTATGATCCTACCGAACAAAAGATATTTGTTGCTAGGCATGCCACTTTCTTGGAAAAAGAGTTTTTCTTAGAAAAGGGCAAGGATAGAAGAATTGAACTTGATGAAGTTCAAGACCTACAAGGTGAGACACATAATAATCCTCAACCAGATGTACCCATGGAAGAGGTACAGCCACTACACACTACTCCTCTCCGAAGGTCAGAAAGAGTGCGAAATACACCTGAGAGGTATGGATTTATCATTGAGAATGATGAAGCCCACATCATTGATGCGATCTGATAGAATTTGATCCGTATCTCAAGATTCTTGACTCTTCTTGATTTCTGGAAGGGTGGTTCCGACCTGATTGCAGACACAATTTCTGAAGATCCATCCGTCAGATCGATCTCAATTTTGGATATATTGTAGATCTCCGCGTTAGCTTTCCAGCGGTAGGTCGTGGGTCTGGAGAGGACGTCGGGATCTTGAGATATCAGCCTCCGACTGATGACTGCGTAGGGAAGGACGGGCTGATAATCCGACAGGATGGAGTTGTTTGTAGAGGCTGGAAGGGATCAAGGAGGAGAGGAAGAAGAGGGAGAAGGTGGCTGGTCTCTCGGGACAGAGGTGGTGCAGCCGGATGAAGGAGGGGGCGGCGGCCTTGGACGGCAGCCTAGGGAGAGGGGGAAGGCGTCGCAAGAAGAGAAGAGAGAAGGGAAGAGAGCTAGGGCAAAAGCCTTTCAATTAATTTTTGCATACTGAAATAGGTGCTCACCACATCTATTTATAGGTGGCTACCTGACCCCTTAACTTGACTTGATCTAATTGAATTCAAGAAACAACTAAACCCAAAGCGACTCTAATAACTGAGGTAAGATATTGTAGATGTAATCAGATTTTAAAAATGTTAAAAGAGAGAGAAAATTTGAGCATTTGTTGTTTAAAGTTATTTGACCCAAAAATATTAAAACTATTAGAAACTTAACTCCAAAAGATGTAAATGTCTTTTTTTAGTTGTTAAAAGTTAAATTTTAACTGAGATTGCTGGTCTGATGCTCTGGAAGCTTTTCAATGATGTATTGGTCAATGTAAATAGCCAAGTCGGCTAGCCCGAGCAAGGCTATGCTGAAATAAAATTAACATCAAGGACTCAAAAGCAAAAATAACCAAATGATTAAGTCCGAGGCGGTCTAGTGGATCCAACCGCATCACTCCACCACGCTTCCCTTAACCTTGTCCTCAAAGTCGGAAGTCAGGAAAACGATCAAGTATCTCAGTCTCAAACTCCCATGTGGCCTGGTCTACTGCTCTCCCCAGCCACTCCACTAGTATCTGGGTTTCCAGTCGTCCTTCTACTCGTATTCTGCGCTTCGCCTGCACTCGAACCGGCTCCACTACCTCGTCCTCCGGTGGCTCATGTATGATTGGGCCGACAGATGTCTTGGGTCCAAGCCGGGCCCTCAGAAGCGACACATGGAATACCGGATGAACTCTCGATGTAGTCGGCAAGTCCAAGCGATACCCCACGGGTCCAATGCGCTCCAATATCTGAAAGGGCCTGTAGAAGCGATGAGAGAGCTTCTGGTTCGCCATAGGCCGCAGTGTCAACTGTCGATAAGGCTGCACCTTGACGTATACCCAGTCGCCCACCTCGTATACTAGATCTCTGTGCTTCCAATCATGCAGCTGCTTCATCCTGTTCTGCGCAGTCGTTATGTGGAACTTTAACCGCCGTAAGGTAGCATCGCGGTCTAAGAGCTCAAAATCTACCTCTTCTGTCCGGTCCGCATGTGACAGTGGATCATAAACTCGCAGCGTCGGTGGTACTCGTCCATACACCGCCTCAAAGGGTGTCATCCCTATGGCTGAGTGGAAAGCGGTGTTGTACGAATACTCGGCCCAAGATAAATAAGAAAGCCACTCTCGGGGCCGATCACCAATCATACAGCGCAAGTACTGCTCAATGCAGCGGTTTACCACCTCCGTCTGCCCATCGGTCTGAGGGTGGTAAGCCGAGCTCATGGCAAGCTTCGTCCCTTGCTGTTTGAAGTAAGCCTGCCAGAATGCGCTAACAAAAATGCGGTCATGATCAGAAACAATAGTCCGAGGCATACCATGTAATCGAGCAATGTCCCGTATGTAGACCTCTGCCACCCGTCGAGCAGAAAATGGATGTGCGAGCGCCGAAAAGTGGGCATACTTGCTGAGGCGGTCCACAACGACCATGATCACTGAGTACCCTCGAACTAATGGCAGCCCCTCAATGAAGTCCATCGACACATCCTCCCAAACCTGATCAAGAATCGGTAAAGGCTGAAGTAGACCCGTAGGTCGCAGTGAATCCGCCTTCGCCCTTTGGCACACATCGCATTGCTGTACATAAGCTCTGACCGCTGCCTTCATGCCTACCCACGTACAGCTCTGGCTCAGCCTCCTGTAAGTCCTGAAAAATCCCTCGTGTCCAGCAAAAGGAGTATCATGGAAGTGCTGGATCAATACCTGCCGCATGGCTGAATCGGTGGGCACGCGGATCAACCCATGGTCCAGAATCAACCCATCTCGGTCCTCCATCTCGGGATGACTGCTCGAGTCTGCTGCCAACTCCCTTTGGATCTGTACTAGGTCCGGATCCCGGCATGTGGCGGTCCTCAAGTCTGAAATAAAAGAAAAAACCAGCATAGTCAAAGCCGCCAACTCGCCGGACTCGGGTTGGCGCGATAGTGCATCCGCCACTCGATTTTCTGCGCCCTTTTTGTACACCATCTCATAGTCGTAGCCGAGAAGCTTCGACACCCACCTCTGCTGGGCTGGAGTATGTATGCGCTACTCAAGAAAAAATGGAAGGCTCTGCTGATCAGTCCGAACGATGAATCGGCGGCCGATAAGGTACGGCCTCCACTTTGTGACTGCATGGATGACCGCCATCATCTCCCTCACATATGTGGACAGCGAGCGGGTCCAAGGGGACAACGCCTTGCTCATGAAAGCAATTGGCCATCCCTCCTGCATCAAAACAGCACCAATACCGGCACCGGAAGCATCGCACTCGACTACAAACGGTTTGGCGAAATCGGGTAGCGCCAAAACCGGGGCCATCGTCATGGCTTCCTTGAGCTTCTCGAACGCTTCCGTCGCTGCCTCGGTCCATCTAAACTCGCCCTTTCGCAGCAGCAGGGTCAGTGGCGCGGCGATCTTTCCATATCCCTCCACAAACCGGCGGTAATAACCGGTTAGGCCCAAAAATCCTCGCAGCTCCTTTTGGTTCTTGGGTAGCGGCCACTCGGTCTTGCAATGTATCTTTGCTTGGTCCGGCTCCACATCTGCAGCAGAGATGACATGGCCTAGGTACTCGACCTTCGGCTCGGCCCATAGGCACTTGGATCGCTTTACCTTCAATTGATTTCTGCGCAGAATTTTCAGCACTTCCTCTAAGTGCTCTAGGTGCTCCTGCCATGAACGACTGTAAACCAGTATGTCATCGAAGAATACAAGGACATACCGTCGTAGTAATGGCCTGAATATGTCATTCATGAGCCCCTGAAACGTCGCTGGTGCATTGGTGAGGCCGAACGGCATCACCCGGAACTCATAATGGCCATCGTGTGTCCGAAACGCCGTCTTGTGCACATCTTCGGGCCTGACACGGATCTGGTGGTATCCGGCACGGAGATCAAGTTTGCTGAAGTATTCCGCACCAGCAAGCTCATCCAATAGCTCCTCGATGACTGGAATCGGATACCGGTCCTTAACGGTGATCGCGTTAAGTGCCCGGTAGTCGACGCAGAATCGCCACGTCCCGTCCTTCTTATGTACCAGCAGCACCGGCGACGAATATGAGCTTCTACTGGGCTGAATGATGCCGCTCTCCAACATCTCTCGTACCATCTTTGAGATCTTCTCCTTATGAACGTGCGGGTAGCGATAAGGCCTCACATTCGCCGGTTCTGCTCCCGGTACAATCTCTATGTGATGATCGTGCTCCCTCTCGGGTGGAAGACCATGAGGCTCCTCAAATAAATCTACGAACCCCTGTAAGAGAGCAGCCAAATCAGTAGGTATACCTGCCTCCGTCGTGGTCTCCGTCGACAGAGGTAAGAGCTGCATCAAGTAGCTGTGCGCGCCGGGTCCGGGCAAGCCGACTAGGGGCTGAAGTGCAGCCCTTGGGCTAGGCCGAATGCCATCCAATCTAACTCGCCGTCCGCTCTGTCTGAAAGTCACCCACATCTCGGCGAAGTCGAATGTAACCGGGCCAAGACTCTGCAGCCACTGCGTACCAAGGACCAAATCAGCTTCTCGTAATGCCAACGGATAGAGATCAAGCTTGAATTGGCTGCCCTGGATCGTCAAAGTGATGCCTCGGCATATGCCCTCCGCCCTCAACGTGGCTCCGTCACCCAATACCACATCGAAGCCCAATGTCGGCTCTGCTATGAGACCGATCTGTTTGACGAGCCTCTCATCCAAAAAATTGTGGGTGCTGCCCGTATCTATGAGGATACGCACCACACGTTTTTTGATCATGCCGTCCACGCGTAGCGTTTTCGGTGTCGCCGATCCGGAGTAGGCATGCAATGAAATCTGAGGTGGCACATCCTCTTCCTCGGCCTCTAAATCTTGGGGCTCGTCCTTAGCAACCTCATCACCATCTTCAGCCACGGCCTCGTCCTCCAATCCGTCGATCAACATCACCGCTCCGACGGGCCGCGCACACCGGTGTCCCGGTGTAAATTTCTCGTCGCAGCGAAAACATAGGCCTTTTGCTCGACGTTCCTCCACTTGTGCTGGTGTCAAGGTCCTCCCGGGTGGACGCTCAACCCTCTTGACGTCACCTGACAAGCGAAGAGGGGTCCTTGGCCCTGTGTTGGCTGCTGCAACCGTCGGCGCTCTCGGCTGGCCGATGGAGCCCCCTGCGGTTTGGCCGGCCCGGGGGTTGGTCCAGCTGCCCCGTGCCGCTGATCGAGTGGTCTTGATCTTCTCTTCCATCATTAGGGCCAAGGCAAAGGCATCCTCCAGAGATTGTGGCCGTAAAGTCCTCACCTCGGCTTGAATGTCGACACGAAGTCCTCCGAGGTATACGCTTTTCAGCGCGGAGTCGCTCCACCCGACCACTCGGTTGCTGATCCTCTCAAACTCCTCTTGAAAGGCTCTAACAGTAGTCTTTTGGGTGACCCTTGATAGTATAGACTGGAAGTCATCGTACTCGGTAGGGCCGAAACGCCGACAAATTGCTGCAGAAAAATTCTCCCAACCGTTGAAAGGTCGGGCTCGGTCGGCGGTTTGAAACCATCGCAGGGCGGTCTCTTCTAGGTGAAAAGATGAGATCAATACCTTTTGGTCCTCCGCTGTGCCATGGTAGTGAAAGAACCGCTCAGCTCGATACTGTTGTCGGCGCCCCGCACCGGAACCCACTCACACCAGCGCCGCCACCGACGTCGGACAAGCAAGAGAGATACAAATGGATAAGCACTCTCTCGCTCCCTCGACTCCGGACTCAAGGATCACCTCTTCGCTCCGCCTACGAAGGGCAAAAGATTACCCCGTGGTATCAGTAGGATAAAACACTTGAGCACCGCAACGGATTATCAAAGATCAAAGGAAGAAGAAGGAAGAAAATAGCAAAGCAATCACAAAAATGTCACGAGGTTCGGCTACAAATAGCCTACGTCCTCCACCACTCCAAATCTCAATAAGGATGAACTGATTACAGAGATAGCACACACTCGAACGATCACAAGCGATCGATCTACAAGAGATTCACACAGAATTCCCTTTGCACAAGAAGTAGGATCCCAATCCTCTTCTTCTCTAGAACCCTAGCCTCACAAACAAGAGTCTCTCTCAAATATACGGCCAATCATCTTACCCTAGGGCTCTCATGAGTCCTATATATAGTCTCAAGACCTTCAGATGATCATAGCCGTCGAAACGCCACCAAAAACACCAAAAAAAAATCGTCCGTACGATTTTTCGCGAGCCCGAGTCGACTCGGCTGAAGTCCGAGTCGACTCTGGCACGTCTGAACAACTTCCAGTTTAACTGGCACGATCTCGAGTCGACTCCACTGTATCTCAAGTCGACTCGACGATGCTCCGAGTCGACTCGACTGTAGTTCGAGTCGACTCTGACAGTCCAGACAGAAACATGGTTTTTTGCGGCTTTCTCCTCTCGGGTCGACTCGACAGACCTCAAGTCGACTCGACTGTTCCCGAGTCGACTCGACTGAAGCTCGAGTCGACTCCGGCAGTCCGCCAGACAGAAAACTATGCAGAATTGATTTTTCTTCAATTCTCTTCATCACCAAAGGTCTCCACATACCCCAACAATCTCCCACTTGGAGACCTTGGGTATATCCTCTTGTTACTTGGCTCTCCTCTGTGCTCCCACTGAAACTAAATCATCCTAGTGAAATAGGTACGATGCCTCCTCAACGTCTTCAAGCATGAAGACCAGCAGAAGCTGAACAACTCCTCAGCTTCTCCACCGTGACGACCTTCGTCAACATATCTGCAGGATTCTGACTTGTATGAATCTTCTCCAACTTGACGAGTCCCTGCTCGAGCAATGACCTCACGAAGTGGTACCGTATGTCAATATGCTTCGTCCTTGAATGGAAAGCTGAATTCTTTGCCAGATGAATTGCACTTTGACTATCTGAATATAACATGCAATCCTTCTGTTCCTTCCCAAGCTCCTTCATCAAGACTTGAAGCCATATTAGTTCCTTGCACGCCTCTGTGGCTGCCACATACTCCGCCTCCGTAGTCGACAATGCAACAACTGGTTGCAACCTGGAAATCCAACTGACGGCTCCACTGCCCAAGGTGAACAAGTACCCTGTCGTGCTTCTCCTGCCGTCCAAGTCTCCTGCCATGTCTGAGTCCACATAGCCCTGTAACCGGATCTCAGAACCTCCATAGCACAATGACATGTGCTCAGTGCCTTTCAGATACCTCAGTATCCATTTGACTGCGCGCCAATGCTCCAAGCCTGGGCAGCTCATGAAGCGACTCACAACTCCCACTGCTTGAGCAATGTCTGGTCTCGTACACACCATAGCGTACATCAAGCTCCCCACTGCCGATGCATACGGAATTTTTGACATATTGAGCTCCTCCACCCGCGTCTTCGGACTTTGCCCTTTTGAGAGCTTAAAATGGGCACCCAGCGGTGTGCCAACAGGTTTGGCACCCTCCATGCAGAATCTCCTGAGTACTCGGCTGATGTACTCTGCCTGAGATAGTCTGAGGATATGTTTAGACCTATCTCTACTGATCCGCATCCCAAGGATCTGTTTTGCTGCTCCTAAATCCTTCATTGCAAATTTTCTTGACAGCTTCAGCTTCAATTTTGCAATCTCATGCATGCTAGCTCCTGCAACTAACATGTCATCAACATACAATAGCAAGATAATGTAAGATGTACCGAAGTCCCGGAAGTAGCAACAGTGATCCTCCTGACATCTCCTGTATCCTATCTCAAGCATGTAACTATCGAACTTGAGATACCATTGTCTGGGTGCCTGTTTCAAACTATAGAGGCTTTTCTTTAGTTCGCAGACTAAGTCACCCGTGCCAGCTGCAATGTATCCCTCCGGCTGCTGCATTTATATCTCCTCATCGAGATCTCCGTGGAGAAAGGCCGTCTTCACATCAAGCTGCTCTAAGTGAAGATCCTCTACTGCCACCATGCTCAGCACCGCTCGAATAGTACTCATCTTGACTACAGGAGAAAAGATCTCTGTGAAGTCGATACCTGCTCTCTGCTGAAATCCTTTTACAACCAGCCTGGCCTTGTATCGCTTCTTCCCGCCTTGCTCTTCCTTCAGCCTGTAAACCCATTTGTTTGACAGTGCTTTCTTCCCCTTGGGCAGATCCACCAAATCCCACGTTTGATTCTGCTCCAATGACTTCATCTCATCATCCATGGCCAACTCCCACTCCTTCCTGGTATCAACCTCCAATGCCTCCGTGAAGCATTCAGGTTCGCCATTATCTGTGAGCAGCAAATAACTAAGAGTCCCATCATACCTTTGAGGAGGCTTCCCATGAGTACTACGAGTGGACCTTCTTAGTTGTGGAGGGGGTGCCAATGCTTCAGGTTCTTGCTCTGACTGAGTCTTCTGACCAGAATTTGTAGACTCCTCTTCAGGATCCACAAAACACGGCTCAACAGGTTTTGTTTCTGATTCAGTGCTCTGCTGCATTTTCTCATTGAATACCACATCATTACTACGAATGATCTTCTTGTGTTCGGGATCCCAAAGCCGGTACCCAAACTGTTGACCTCCGTATCCAACGAAAATACACTTCTTTGATTTGGCGTCTAGTTTGCTTCTTTGACTGGAATCAACATGGACATAACTGGTACAACCGAATACTCGTAAGTGCGCCAAATCAATCTTCTTCGCTGTCCATGCTTCCTCAGAAATCCCAAATTCAAGTTTCTTTGATGGCCCTCTGTTGATCAAGTAGGCAGCAGTGTTAACTGCTTCCGCCCAAAACTGCTGTGGCAATCCAGCATGTATCCTCATACTCCTGGCACGCTCATTAATTGTTCTGTTCATCCTTTCAGCAACTCCATTTTGTTGTGGTGTTCCTGGAACTGTCCTTTGCCTGACGATCCCAGCATCTGCACAGTAGTCCTCAAACTCCCTGCTACAATACTCACCACCGTTGTCCGATCTTAGGCATTTCAACCTCTTTCCTGTCTCGAGTTCTACCATCACCTGCCATCTCCTGAAGACCCCAAATACCTCTGACTTGTGCTTCAAGAAGAACACCCAAAGCTTCCTGGTAGCATCATCAATAAAAGTAACATAGTACTGAGATCCACCAATGGAAGAAACTGGTGCAGGCCCCCACACGTCCGTGTGCACGAGATCTAGCTTTTCTTGCTTCCGAGGTTTACCTTCTTTGTTGAATGAAACACGCTTCTGCTTTCCGAGAACACAATCCTCACAGAAGTCCATCTCAACACTCCTGAGACCCTGCAGCTTTCCCAACTGGTGCATCACCTCCAGTCCCTGATAACTCATGTGCCCAAGTCTACAATGCCATAACTTGGTGTCCACATCTGCTGCAACAACTCCAATAGAGTTCTCCGTGCCGTTGGTGACATAAAGTGTCCCAACCTTCTTGCCACTAGCCACCGTCAACGAACCTCTGGATATCTTCCACTGATCAGCTGTGAAAGTAGCCTTGTACCCCTGGCTCGCCAACTGTCCAACAGAAATCAGATTCCTCTGCAGTTGAGGTACGTGCCGTACGTCCTCAAGCTCAAGTGAAGATCCAGAAACCAACTTCACTTCCGCGCTTCCCCTTCCTTGTATGGTGCAAGGCTCTCCATCCCCTCGGTAGACTTTGCCAAAGTCTCCCTTCTCATATCCTTCAAGAAGCTTCCGTTGGGATGTAGCATGGAAAGACGCGCCCGAGTCTATCACCCAAGACTTGTCACAGGTAGACAAAGATAGAACGAGGGCATCCATATCACCGTCTTCAGCAAGATTTGCCAGATCCTTGCTGACTCCTTCGGTGTGGTCGCCTTGCTTCCCTTTAGGAGATTTGCAATCCCTCCTAAAGTGCCCCGTCTTCCCGCAGTTCCAGCACTTCGCTCCCTTGTTCTGAGGTGCTCGAGACCTGCTGGATCTCGACTTCGAGTCGCTTCGAAATCGACCGTCCTTCTTTTGTCTTCCCCGGTCAGAGGTGTTTAGTGCACTTCCAGACGACTCCGTAGCTCCAGAAGATTTCCTTCTTGCTTCTTCACTCAGAAGCACTCCCACAACGTCATCAAAAATCAACTTCCCCGTTGCCGAAGAGTTGCTCACCGCCATCACCAGGCCCTCCCAGCTATCAGGCAATCCGGAGAGGATTAGCAATGCCCGAATCTCATCGTCAAAACTAATCTCCACTGACTCCAACTGGGCCGTGAGTCCATTGAACTCGTTGAGGTATTCTGCTATGCTGCCGCCATTTTTCATACGAAGATTAAACAACCTCTTCATGAGAAATACCTTGTTTGATGCTGAGGGTTTCTCGTACATCCGCGACAATGTTGCCATCAACTCCATCGTCGTCTTCTCGTTTTTGATGTTGAATGCCACTTGGGATGCAAGTGACAATCTGATGGTGCCGAGCGTCTTCCGATCGAGGACCTCCCAGTCTTCATCAGACATCTTCTCTGGTTTCTTTGCTCTACCTCCAAGAGGTAAATAGAGATCCTTCTGGTAAAGGTAATCTTCTATTTGCATCTTCCAAAACCCGAAGTTCGTGCCATTGAACTTCTCAATTCGCAACTTCCCTTCATCCGCCATTGCAGAATAACCAATAGCTCTGATACCAATTGTTGTCGGCGCCCCGCACCGGAACCCACTCACACCAGCGCCGCCACCGACGTCGGACAAGCAAGAGAGATACAAACGGATAAGCACTCTCTCGCTCCCTCGACTCCGGACTCAAGGATCATCTCTTCGCTCCGCCTACGAAGGGCAAAAGATTACCCCATGGTATCAGTAGGATAAAACACTTGAGCACCGCAACGGATTATCAAAGATCAAAGGAAGAAGAAGGAAGAAAATAGCAAAGCAAACACAAAAATGTAACGAGGTTCGGCTACAAATAGCCTACGTCCTCCACCGCTCCAAATCTCAATAAGGATGAACTGATTACAGAGATAGCACACACCCGAACGATCACAAGCGATCGATCTACAAGAGATTCACACAGAATTCCCTTTGCACAAGAAGTAGGATCCCAATCCTCTTCTTCTCTAGAACCCTAGCCTCACAAACAAGAGTCTCTCTCAAATATACGGCCAATCATCTTACCCTAGGGCTCTCATGAGTCCTATATATAGTCTCAAGACCTTCAGATGATCATAGCCGTCGAAACGCCACCAAAAACACCAAAAGAAAATCGTCCGTACGATTTTTCGCGAGCCCGAGTCGACTCGGCTGAAGTCCGAGTCGACTCTGGCACGTCTGAACAACTTCCAGTTTAACTGGCACGATCTCGAGTCGACTCCACTGTATCTCGAGTCGACTCGACGATGCTCCGAGTCGACTCGACTGTAGTTCGAGTCGACTCTGACAGTCCAGACAGAAACATGGTTTTTTGCGGCTTTCTCCTCTCGGGTCGACTCGACAGACCTCGAGTCGACTCGACTGTTCCCGAGTCGACTCGACTGAAGCTCGAGTCGACTCCGACAGTCCGCCAGATAGAAAACTATGCAGAATTGATTTTCCTTCAATTCTCTTCATCACCAAAGGTCTCCACATACCCCAACAGATACACCCAATCGAGAGGATCGCCGTCTTTAAACTTGGGAAATTTCAGCCTAAGAGTCAGTCCGCGATTTCCTCCCTCTCGATCTCCATTACGGTCCCGATCTCGTTCATATCCTCGGCGTGGGTACTCCCCCACACGCTGGTTCCTCATCTGAAAATTCTGGATGGGATCATCCTCCATATCCAACCCGTCGTCGATGCCAATCGGGCTCATCCCCCAAGCCCTAGCGCGTGCGCCAATCGGTATGAGCTCAGGTCGAGGTCTAGGTCGATCTTCTCCTTGGTCCAGCCACATCTCCTCTGGTGGGTTGGGAAAGAGAGGCTCACGAGGAGGGGGTCCCCTCCGTCCTAGTCATCCACGGGTAGGGGCCGGAGATTCCACCCGGGTCCGACGCGGAGCTCCCCCCGGTGGAGTTTCTTGCTGCTGATTTAGCAATAGTTGCAACATCATCTCGATATGGCGTTGCGTGATATCCATCTTCTCCATCAATTATTGTTGGCTCTGCTGCATAGTTGTTTGATTCCCACGCAAGAACTCCAAGAGACGGTCGGTGGAATCAAGATCGGATCTCAGGTCCGCCGAGGCCGCGGGTGATCGCGAGCCTTCTTGATGTGGGTCGACGCCCCTTGAAGATGCCGCTTCTTGCTGCTTCGAGGTTGTAGAGCGGGTGTTCACCATCTTCCAAGGCCAAGGATTGAACTGCTCTGATACCAAATTGATGCAATCCGATAGAATTTGATCCGTATCTCAAGATTCTTGACTCTTCTTGATTTCTGGAAGGGTGGTTCTGACCTGATTGCAGACATAATTTCTGAAGATCCGTCCGTCAGATCGATCTCAATTTTGGATATGTTGGAGAGGACATCGGGATCTTGAGATATCAGCCTTCGACTGATGACTGCGTAGGGAAGGATGGGCTGATAATCCGACGGGATGGAGTTGTTTGTAGAGGCTGGAAGGGATCAAGGAGGAGAGGAAGAAGAGGGAGAAGGTGGCTGTGTTGGGGTATGTGGAGACCATTGGTGATGAAGAGAATTGAAGGAGAATCAATTCTGCATAATTCTGTCTGGCGGACTGTCGGAGTCGACTCGAGCTACAGTCGAGTCGACTCGGAAACAGTCGAGTCGACCCGGGAGGAGAAAGACCAGAAGACCGAGAAAACCATGTTTCTGTCTGGACTGTCAGAGTCGACTCGAGCTACAGTCGAGTCGACTCGAAGCATCGTCGAGTCGACTCGAGCTACAGTCGAGTCGACCCTAGATCGTGCCAGTTTTGTCCAGACGTGCCAGAGTCGACTCGAACCACAGCCGAGTCGACTCGGGCTCGCGGAAAATCGTACGGACGATTTTCTTTTGATGTTTTTTTGGTAGCGTTTCGACGGCTATGATCATCTGAAGGTCTTGAGACTATATATAGGACTCATGAGAGCCCTAGGAGTAGAGATATTCAAGGATATTTTGAGAGAGACTCTTGTTTTGTGCGGCTAGGGTTCTAGAGAAGAAGAGGATTGGGATCCTACTTCTTGTGCAAGGGGAATTCTGTGTGAATCTCTTGTAGAGCGATCGCGTGTGATCGTTCGGGTGTGTGCTATCTCTGTAATCTGTTCATCCTAATTGAGATTTGGAGCGGTAGAGGACGTAGGCTACTTGTAGCCGAACCTCGTTACATCTTTATGTTTGCTTTGCTATTTTCTTCCCATTTCTTCTTCCTTTTGGTTTGATAATCCGCTGCGGTGCTCAAGTGTTTTACCCTATTGAAACCACGGGGTAATCTTTTGCCCTTCGTAGCGGAAGCGAAGCGGTGATCCTTGAGTCCGGTGTCGAGGGAGCGAGAGAGTGCTTATCCGTTTGCTTCTCTCTTTGCTTGTCCGACGTTGGTGGTTGTACCGATGTGAGTGGGTTCCGGTGCAGGGCGTCGCCAACAAGTGGTATCAGTGCTATTGGTATTCTGCAATGGCGGATGAAGGGAAGTTGCGAATTGAGAAGTTCAATGGCACGAACTTCGGATTTTGGAAGATGCAAATAGAGGATTATCTTTACCAGAAGGATCTCTATTTACCTCTTGGAGGTAGAGCGAAGAAACCAGAGAAGATGTCCGATGAAGACTGGGAGGTCCTCGATCGGAAGACGCTCGGCACCATAAGATTGTCACTTGCATCCCAAGTGGCATTCAACATCAAAAACGAGAAGACGACGATGGAGTTGATGGCAACATTGTCGCGGATGTACGAGAAACCCTCAGCATCAAACAAGGTATTTCTCATGAAGAGGTTGTTTAATCTTCGTATGAAAAATGACGGCAGCGTAGCAGAATACCTCAACGAGTTCAATGGACTCACGGCCCAGTTGGAGTCAGTGGAGATTAGTTTTGACGATGAGATTCGGGCATTGCTAATCCTCTCCGGATTGCCTGATAGCTGGGAGGGCCTGGTGATGGCGGTGAGCAACTCTTCGGCGACGGGGAAGTTGATCTTTGATGACGTTGTGGGAGTGCTTCTGAGTGAAGAAGCAAGAAGGAAATCTTCTGGAGCTACGGAGTCGTCTGGAAGTGCACTAAACATCTCTAACCGGGGAAGACAAAAGAAGGACGGTCGATTTCGAAGCGACTCGAAGTCGAGATCCAGCAGGTCTCGAGCACCTCAGAATAAGGGAGCGAAGTGCTGGAACTGCGGAAAGATGGGGCACTTTAGGAGGGACTGCAAATCTCCTAAAGGGAAGCAAGGCGACCACACCGAAGGAGTCAGCAAGGATCTGGCAAATCTTGCTGAAAACGGTGACATGGATGCCCTCGTTCTATCTTTATCTACCGGTGACGAGTCTTGGGTGATAGACTCGGGCGCGTCTTTCCATGCTACATCCCAACGGAAGCTTCTTGGAGGATATGAGAAGGGAGACTTCGGCAAAGTCTACTTAGGGGATGGAGAGCCTTGCACCATACAAGGAAGGGGAAGCGCGGAAGTGAAGTTGATTTCTGGATCTTCACTTGAGCTTGAGGACGTACGGCACGTGCCTCAACTGCAGAGGAATCTGATTTCTGTTGGACAGTTGGTGAGCCAGGGGTACAAGACTATTTTCACAGCTGATCAGTGGAAGATATCCAGGGGTTCGTTGATGGTGGCTAGTGGCAAGAAGGTTGCAACACTTTATATCGCCAACGGCACGGAGAACTCTATTGGAGTTGCTGCAGCAGATGTGGACGCCAAGTTATGGCATTGCAGACTTGGGCACATGAGTTATCAGGGACTGGAGGTGATGCACCAGTTGGGAAAGCTGCAGGGTCTCAGGAGTGTTGAGATGGACTTCTGTGAGGATTGTATTCTCGGAAAGCAGAAGCGTGTTTCATTCAACAAAGAAGGTAAACCTCGGAAGCAAGAAAAGCTAGATCTCGTGCACACGGACGTATGGGGGCCTGCACCGGTTTCTTCCATTGGTGGATCTCAGTACTATGTTACTTTTATTGATGATGCTACCAGGAAGCTTTGGGTGTTCTTCTTGAAGCACAAGTCAGAGGTATTTGGGGTCTTCAGGAGATGGCAGGCAATGGTAGAACTCGAGACAGGAAGGAGGTTAAAATGCCTGAGATCAGACAACGGTGGTGAATATTGTAGCAGGGAGTTTGAGGACTACTGTGCAGAGGCTGGGATCGTCAGGCAGAGGACAATTCCAGGGACACCACAACAAAATGGAGTTGCTGAAAGGATGAACAGAACAATTAATGAGCGTGCCAGGAGTATGAGGATACATGCTGGATTGCCACAGCAGTTTTGGGCGGAAGCAGTTAACACTGCTGCCTACTTGATCAACAGAGGGCCATCAAAGAAACTTGAATTTGGGATTCCTGAGGAAGCATGGACAGCGAAGAAGATTGATTTGGCGCACTTACGAGTATTAGGTTGTACCAGTTATGTCCATGTTGATTCCAGTCAAAGAAGCAAACTAGACGCCAAATCAAAGAAGTGCATTTTCGTTGGATACGGAGGTCAACAGTTTGGGTATCGGTTTTGGGATCCCGAACACAAGAAGATCATTTGTAGTAATGATGTGGTATTTAATGAGAAAATGCAGCAGAGCACTGAATCAGAAACAAAACCTGTTGAGCCGTGTTTTGTGGATCCTGAAGAGGAGTCTACAAATTCTGGTCAGAAGACTCAGTCAGAGCAAGAACCTGAAGTATTGGCACCCTTTCCACAACTAAGAAGGTCCACTCGTAGTACTCATGGGAAGCCTCCTCAAAGATATGATGGGACTCTTAGTTATTTGCTGCTCACAGATAATGGCGAACCTGAATGCTTCACGGAGGCATTGGAGGTTGATACTAGGAAGGAGTGGGAGTTGGCCATGGATGATGAGATGGAGTCATTGGAGCAGAATCAAATGTGGGATTTGGTGGATCTGCCCAAGGGGAAGAAAGCACTGTCAAACAAATGGGTTTACAGGCTGAAGGAAGAGCAGAATGGGAAGAAACGGTACAAGGCCAGGCTGGTTGTAAAAGGATTTCAGCAGAGAGCAGGTATCGACTTCACGGAGATCTTTTCTCCTGTAGTCAAGATGAGTTCTATTCGGGCGGTGCTGAGCATGGTGGCAGTAGAGAATCTTCACTTAGAGCAGCTTGATGTGAAGACAGCTTTTCTTCACGGAGATCTCGATGAGGAGATATATATGCAGCAGCCGGAGGGATACGTTGCAGCTGGCACGGGTGACTTGGTTTGCAAATTGAAGAAAAGCCTCTATGGTTTGAAACAGGCGCCCAGGCAATGGTATCTCAAGTTCGATAGTTACATGCTTGAGATAGGATACAGGAGATGTCAGGAGGATCACTGTTGCTACTTCCGGGACTTCGATACATCTTACATTATCTTGCTATTATATGTTGATGATATGTTAGTTGCAGGAGCTAGCATGCATGAGATTGCAAAATTGAAGCTGAAGCTGTCAAGAAAATTTGCAATGAAGGATCTAGGAGCAGCGAAACAGATCCTTGGGATGCGGATCAGCAGAGATAGATCTAAACATATCCTCAGACTATCTCAGGCGGAGTACATCAGCCGAGTACTCAAGAGATTCTGCATTGAGGGTGCCAAACCTGTTGGCACACCACTAGGTGCCCACTTAAAGCTTTCAAAAGGACAAAGTCCGAAGACGCGGGTGGAGGAGCTCAATATGTCAAAAATCCCGTATGCATCGGCGGTGGGGAGCTTGATGTACGCTATGGTCTGTACGAGACCTGACATTGCTCAAGCAGTGGGAGTTGTGAGTCGCTTTATGAGCTGCCCAGGCTTGGAGCATTGGCGTGCGGTCAAATGGATACTGCGGTATCTGAGAGGCACGGAGCACATGTCATTGTGCTATGGAGGTTCTGAGATCCAGTTACAGGGCTTTGTGGACTCAGACATGGCAGGGGACTTGGACGGCAGGAGGAGCACGACAGGGTACTTGTTCACCTTGGGCAGTGGAGCCGTCAGTTGGATTTCCAGGTTGCAACCAGTTGTTGCATTGTCGACTACGGAGGTGGAGTATGTGGCAGCCACAGAGGCGTGCAAGGAACTAATATGGCTTCAGGGCTTGATGAAGGAGCTTGGGAAGGAGCAGAAGGATTGCATGTTATATTCAGATAGTCAAAGTGCAATTCATCTGGCAAAGAATTCAGCTTTCCATTCAAGGACGAAGCATATTGACATACGGTACCACTTCGTGAGGTCATTGCTCGAGCAGGGACTCGTCAAGTTTGAGAAGATTCATACAAGTCAGAATCCTGCAGAAATGTTGACGAAGGTCGTCACGGTGGAGAAGCTGAGGAGTTGTTCAGCTTCTGCTGGTCTTCATGCTTGAAGACGTTGAGGAGGCATCGTACCTATCTCACTAGGATGATTCAGTTTCAGTGGGAGCACAGAGGAGAGCCAAGTAACAAGAGGATATACCCAAGGTCTCCAAGTGGGAGATTGTTGGGGTATGTGGAGACCATTGGTGATGAAGAGAATTGAAGGAGAATCAATTCTGCATAATTCTGTCTGGCGGACTGTCGGAGTCGACTCGAGCTACAGTCGAGTCGACTCGGGAACAGTCGAGTCGACTCGGGAACAGTCGAGTCGACCCGGGAGGAGAAAGACCAGAAGACCGAGAAAACCATGTTTCTGTCTAGACTGTCAGAGTCGACTCGAGCTACAGTCGAGTCGACTCGAAGCATCGTCGAGTCGACTCGAGCTACAGTCGAGTCGACCCTAGATCGTGCCAGTTTTGTCCAGACGTGCCAGAGTCGACTCGAACCACAGCCGAGTCGACTCGGGCTCGCGGAAAATCGTACGGACGATTTTCTTTTGGTGTTTTTTGGTAGCGTTTCGACGGCTATGATCATCTGAAGGTCTTGAGACTATATATAGGACTCATGAGAGCCCTAGGAGTAGAGATATTCAAGGATATTTTGAGAGAGACTCTTGTTTTGTGTGGCTAGGGTTCTAGAGAAGAAGAGGATTGGGATCCTACTTCTTGTGCAAGGGGAATTCTGTGTGAATCTCTTGTAGAGCGATCGCGTGTGATCGTTCGGGTGTGTGCTATCTCTGTAATCTGTTCATCCTAATTGAGATTTGGAGCGGTAGAGGACGTAGGCTACTTGTAGCCGAACCTTGTTACATCTTTGTGTTTGCTTTGCTATTTTCTTCCTATTTCTTCTTCCTTTTGGTTTGATAATTCGCTGCGGTGCTCAAGTGTTTTACCCTATTGAAACCACGGGGTAATCTTTTGCCCTTCGTAGCGGAAGCGAAGTGGTGATCCTTGAGTCCGGTGTCGAGGGAGCGAGAGAGTGCTTATCCATTTGCTTCTCTCTTTGCTTGTCCGACGTTGGTGGTTGTACCGGTGTGAGTGGGTTCCGGTGCAGGGCGTCGCCAACAGGCTGGCCTCTCGGGACAGAGGTGGTGCAGCCGGATGAAGGAGGGGGCGGCGGCCTTGGACGGCGGCCTTGGACGGCGGCCTAGGGAGAGGAGGAAGGCATCGCAAGAAGAGAAGAGAGAAGGGAAGAGAGCTAGGGCAAAAGCCTTTCAATTAATTTTTGCATACTGAAATAGGTGCTCACCACATCTATTTATAGGTGGCTACCTGACCCCTTAACTTGACTTGATCTAATTGAATTCAAGAAACAATTAAACCCAAAGCGACTCTAATAAAGGCCAAGTCGGCTAGCCCGAGCAAGGCTATGCTGAAATAAAATTAACATCAAGGACTCAAAAGCAAAAATAACCAAATGATTAAGTCCGAGGCGGTCTAGTGGATCCAACCGCATCAATCATTGATAACGATGACCCTCTAACCTATTCGAAAGCTGTCAAGAGTAGGAACTCTGACAGATGGCTGGATGCCATGAAATCCGAGATAGATTCTATGTATACAAACCAAGTGTGGACTTTGGTTGATGCACCTGAGGGAGTGATTCCAATAGGGTGCAAATGGGTATACAAGAAGAAGATAGGAGCTGATGGCCAAGTAGAAACCTACAAGGCCAGGCTAGTGGCAAAAGATTTCAGGCAAAAACAAGGTATTGATTATGATGAAACTTTTTCGCCAGTAGCTATGCTCAAATCTATTCGAATTATGCTTGCTATAGCTGCATACTATGATTATGAGATCTGGCAGATGGATGTCAAAACCGCCTTCCTTAATGGTCACCTTGAGGAAGAGGTTTATATGACACAACCAGAGGAATTTGTCTCAAGAGGAAGAGCAAATCAAGTATGTAGGCTAAAGAAATCTATTTATGGATTAAAGCAGGCATCTAGGAGTTGGAACATCCATTTTGACATGATAGTCAAAGAGTTTGGCTTCATTAAAAATATAGATGAACCTTGTGTGTACAAGAAGACTAGTGGGAGTGCTATTGTCTTCTTGATATTATATGTGGATGATATATTGGTCATTGGAAATGATGTTCCAATGATGCAATCGGTCAAGATTTGGCTATCAAAAAAATTTTCCATGAAAGACTTGGGTGAAGCATCCTATATACTTGGTATAAGGATCTATAGAGATAGATCTAAAAGGATGCTAGGTTTGTCCCAGTCTAGGTACATAGATAATGTGCTGAAGAGGTTCAGCAAGGATGGAAGTAAGAAAGGCTTTTTACCCATAGGACATGGCATACAACTCTCTAGACAGATGTATCCTAAGACATCTGAAGGGAGGAATAGAATGAGTTCTATTCCCTATGCTTCGGCAGTAGTGTCAGTCATGTATGCTATGTTATGTACCAGGCCTGATGTAGCTTATGCCTTGGGTATGGTAAGTAGATTTCAGGCAGATCCCGGAGAGGATCATTGAAAAATTGTGAAAAGCATTCTCAAATACTTGAGAAGGACTAGAGATGTTTTTCTGATTTATGGAGGATCAGAATTGAAACTAGAAGGCTATTCAGATTCTAGCTTTCAATCTGATCCAGATGATAGCAAGTCAATCTCTGGATATATATTCACTTTGAATGGTGGAGCTGTGAGTTGGAAAAGTTCCAAACAGCAAACTGTAGCTGACTCAACTACTGAGGCAGAATACATAGCTGTTAGTGAAGCTGCTAAGGAAGCAGTCTGGATGAAGAAGTTCATCACAGAGCTGGGTGTAGTTCCTGAGATTGCCGGACCAGTCCCAGTTTATTGCGATAACACTGGAGCAGTTGCACAAGCTAAGGAACCAAGGTCTCATCATAGATCCAAGCACATTTTGAGACGCTTCCACCTTGTTCGAGAGATAATCGAAAGACAAGACGTCAAGATTGAACGAGTAGACACAAAGAACAATATAGCAGACCCATTTACTAAAGCTCTACCACAGCAGCAATTCAATCGTCACCTCGATTGTATGGGGTTAAAATATAAGGGCGATTGGCTTTAGTGCAAGTGGGAGATTGAAAGAGTAGATGCCCTATAAGCCAATCATTTGATGGGTTTCTCTTTGTAATCCTCCAAATCATGTACTTTGACACTCGATATATATCAATAAAGGCATTGTGTTTCATCATTTGCTGCTTATCTATTTTATTATTGGATGATGAACCCCATAAATTAGGACATTGGTTTTAGGGTTATGATGAGATCATACCAGTGAGACCTAAAATCCTAAAATCCTAATTTAGAATATTCCCAGTCAAATTGGTATATTGAGTCGGGGATCAATATTACCGGAAAGACTGGCACATCTTATGTATGCTCGATATAGAGGGTGATTGATCTCACAATCACTTGTGTGAGACACTAATACAAAGATGTGGGTGCTCATTAGAGGAATGAGTTCACTGAAATGACCAGCCATGAGAACATCTTATGGATTCTTACTTAATTATCAAAAGATGGTTCTCATAGTGGGAGTTGTGCAAGTGATCCTTAGACCTGAGATCACCATGGTACCTTGTGCACTTGAAGCTATGTTTTGGTTTACCCTCATTCACGACATTGCATTGTGTACGGGGTATTCTGGATATGGTGGATTTTGTACGAAGGTTGTGAGTAGGTCAACAAGGAATCAGTCACTTCTAGTAAGAGAAGGTAACATCCTACTTACTCTAATCTTATGATGATTCAAGAAGCCTTTGATCAAAGAAAAATGAATATTAGAAAGAGTTTCTAATGTTTCATTGTTTGAATTATCATATAAAAGATTGAGAGAGATATGAATAAGTGATTGAGTTTGATATTGATCCATACTCATGCACTTATTCAGGATGTAGTATGACTGAGGGATTGAATTGCACGGTAACTTGCCACTGAAGGGTATGTTTGGATTTGTCCAATACATTCCTCATCTTTCAGGTAGACATGATACGTTGCTAGACGTCAATCATGTCTTGTGAGTTGATCGGATCAAAGAGTTTGATTAGATCAAAGCATCAGAAAGGTTCTGATTGCTAAGTTAGGTTTAGCACTAAATTGAACCTAAATTGGATTAGAGGTATTCTAATCAGGTTAGGTCAACTTGTACCTGCACCTACTGCTGGCTAAGATAAGGAACCCAATGGGTCACACACAAGGAAATTGATCAAGGGTCTAATTGGATTAGATCATGTTTGCAAGATGAACATGCTAGCACGTGTTGCAAACCCTAGCTCCTGATTCAAATTAAATTCGAATCTGATTCTTAGGTTAGGTTGATCTAATATGATTAGATCATGACCTAATATGGGTTAGCCAAGAGTTGGAACCCATTTGGCTTTAATTAGACCTGATTTGATTAGGTTTAATATTTTCTTTAAGTTGGTTAAACCCAATTGGATTGGGTTTGATAGGGCCTTCACTTCTGGACCATTGGATCGCTCCCTGGATGAAGGATCTGGTCCACTGGTTGGCGCCTTCATCTGGACCATTGGATGGTTTTCTGGATGAAGGATCTGGTCCACTGGTTGGCGCCTTCATCTGGACCATTGGATGGATTCCTGGATGAAGGATCTGGACCATTGGTCAGCGCCTGAATCTGGACCACTGGATGGCTCTCTGGATGAAAGATCTAGACCATTGCTCAGCGCCTGAATCTGGACCATCGGTGATGGCATCTTGCTTCTAGACCATTGGATGGCACCCTGGATGATGATGCCTTGTTCTGGACCATTAGATGGCGCCTAGATCTGGACCATTGGCTTTGGTTCACTACATTTGGGCCCTTGGATCATCAGGATTTAAGAGGGAGACATGAGAAAGAAGTTGATGTTAGATGTATACCCTAGAAGCCAATCTGGCTGACACATTGTTAATTCTAGGGACATAATTTTGTACTTGACTATTTATTATTGAATAAATAAAAGGCATCTTTTTCATTCATATTGTTATTGTGTCTATGAATCATCCAAGGAATTAATAAGATGATGATGCGTATTCTTAAGAGTTAAGAATTTGAGCCATGTATCATTAGTGATTAATTTCTAAAAGGCTCTTGATCGATGGATCATCACGAGGACGGTGATCGATCCGGTGAGATCAGTGCACACATTACTTTTTCTATGGATGGACGAGACTCGAGTCCACAGTGTGGAGACACTGAAGTAATAGTGCAGGTGCTTGTTAGAGAATAAGGGTACTGAGCGTGACCAACACAAGAAGTCACTTGGATGTCTATCCACTCGTCAGTGACTTGCTTGATGTTGCAGTAATGTGACTGGTCCTTTGACCTGCGATGCTTCGGCTACTCACAGTGAGGTTATTGTAGTTTGACTGCACATATACATGTCTCTAGCCATATGGGTCCATGCAGTGTAGATTGGCTGCAGTAGGTTCACTGTAGGAGTAGGGTATGCACCTATAAGGAATCTATCGACCTTGATAGATAAGGAGAGATCCTATGTGATTTATAAGACTGAGTTCGTAAGACCTCGGCCGGGGCAGATTGCACAGTGGAGAAAGAGTTCTCCGCTCTCGAACTTAAGTCGAATAAATCTTGACATATGACAGACGAAGGGGTTTGACGAGTTATCCATGACCTCCGTCTTGTAGGGATCCACGATAGAAGGACTATATCACACGATAACTGCACCTAGAGGTTCATCATTCTATTCTGCTGGGCAGCCACTACATGCTGCTAGGTGTCACTGGTGGATGGTGGGACTCATAGGGATTATCTCGATGATCGATAAACCCTGATGAGTAGAGTTGGAATCGTTCCAACCCATTGAAAGGAGTTTTCAATGGTATTGTGATAGAGATTGTTAGAAGTATGCCCTAGAAGCCAATTTGGCAGACACATTATTTTATTCTAGGGCATAATTTTGTACTTGACTATTTATTATTGAATAAATAAAATGCATCTTTTTCATTCATGTTCTTATGTGTCCATGAATCGTCCAAGGAATTAATAAGATGATGACGCATATTCTCAAGAGTTGAGAATTTGAGGCATGTGTCATTGGTGATTAATTCCTGAATTGCTCCTGATCGATGGATCATCACGAGGACGATGATTGATCCGCTGAGATTAGTGCACATATTGCTTTCTTTGATGGACGAGTCTTGAGTCCACAGTGTAGGGACACTGGAGCAATTGTGCAAGTGCTTGTTAGAGAACAAGGGTACTGAGCGTGACCAATACAAGAAGTCACTTGGATGTCTATCCACTTGTCAGTGACTTGCTTGATGTTGCAGTAGTGTAACTGGTCCTTTGACCTGCGATGCTTCGGCTACTCACAGTGAGGTTATTATAGTTTGACTGCACAAATATATGGTCTCTAGCCATATGGGTCCATGCAGTATAGATTGGCTGCAGTAGGTTCACTGTAGGAGTAGGGTATGCATTTACAAGGAATCTATCGACCTTGATAGATAAGGAGAGATCCTATGTGATTTATAAGACTGAGTTCGTAAGACCTCGGCCGGGGCAGATTGCACAGTGGAGAAAGAGTTTTCCGCTCTCGAACTTAAGTCGAATAAATCTTGACATATGACAGACGAAGGGGTTTGACGAGTTATCCATGACCTCCGTCTTGTCGGGATCCACGATAGAAGGACTGTATCACATGATAACTGCACCTAGAGGTTCATCATTCTATTTTGCTGGGTAGCCACTACATGCTGCTAGGTGTCACTGGTGGATGGTGGGACTCACAGGGATTATCTCGATGATCGATTAACCCTAATGAGTAGAGTTGGAATCGTTCCAAACCATTGAAAGGAGTTTTCAATGATATTGTGATAAGAGATCACAATATATCTCACTACCAGTCAGAATAGAACCTATGGGGTCACACACACTAGAAGTATTAACTGATCCGATGGTTGAATCGTGATTAGGAATCACAAGTAATCAATTCGATTGATATTCAGTTGAAGAAGGAACAAAGGAAATTAATTAATTGGACTTAAACACAAATCCTACTTCGAGTAGGATTCCTAGAGTCCTAATTGGATTAGGACTGGAAATCCTAATTGGAGTAGGACTGGGATTCCTACTTGGAATAGGATTCCTACAATCCTAATTAGATTAGGAGTTTTGAATTAAAATTGGATTCCTACTTGGAATAGGATTCCTAGAGTCCTAATCGGATTAGGACTTCGGATTCAAATTAAATAAGTCCTAATTGAATTAGGATTTCTTAAGTCCTAATTAATTATTAATCTAATGAATTAACATGACTCCTAATTGGGTTAGGATTGAAGAGTTCAATTGAGTCATGGTTCATTCAAGTTCTAATTGGATTAGGACTAGTATAGATTGAACCCAATTGATTCATGATTTGGTTAATCCTAATTAGATTAGGACTAAACCATGGATTAGGTAAACCAAGTAAGAGGGGCATGAGCCCCTCTCCTCTTGGTTAGTGCGGCATGAAGAGAGGGGGCCGGCGCCCCCTCTTAGGAAACTAGTCTAGGGCTCCTAAATTGTAGGAGCCCTAGATGGCTTTATAAAGGAGGCATGGGGGCCGGCGCCCTAATAAGTGAATCCCCCTCTCCTTGCAGCCGTACGCCTCCCTCTCCTCTCCTCTTGGTTCAGCCGCAAGCAAAGGAAGAAAAGAAGAAGCCATTGGTGGCCTCCTCCTCCTCTCTTCTTCCTTCCAACGTAAGGAAAAGATAAAGGCTGAAAAGCCAGGTGATCTTCTTCCTTGGTTGCTCCTTCTTCCTCCTCCTCCTAAGCACAATCAAGGGTTGATTATAAAGGAGGAGATCAGCCATCAAAGTTATCTCTGCAAGGGAGCTAGCACCCCGGTGTTGCCCAAGGTGACAAGCCAAGAGGGGGGGGGGGGGGGGTGAATTGGTTTCTTTTGAATGTTAACTATCTTACTTGTGTTAAATGATGAGTTAGTGAACTTAAACAAATCACAATGCAAACAACAAGAAGTATAGTGGTTCGGTGCTCTCCTTAGCACCTACGTCCACTCCCCAAGCGACCCCTTGGGAATTCACTATAATCCTGCGGATTACAGTTGGATTGTTTTCCGGGCTCACAATCCAAAAACCTTTGTTGGTTTTACGGGCTCACCAACGAACCTATACACTTTGGTTTTTCGGGTTCACCAAAAACCTTTGTTGGTTTTGCGGGCTCACCAACGAACCTTTACACTTTGGTTTTCCGGGTTCACCAAAAACCTTTGTTGGTTTTACGGGTTCACCAACGAACCTTTACAAATTTGTTCGACAAACAAAAGGAAAGATTCAAACTCCTAAATGAGCATATGAAACAATATTAACTACAAAGAAGAGTTAGAAAGTATTTATTGCTTTGAAGTGGCTTTGCTCTTCTTTGTCAAGGATGCTTCACTCTTCAAGGGAGGATGGAGCTCTTGATGACTCTTTGAATCTGCTCAATCCCTTTCTTTGATTCTTGAATGAAGCTCTTGATGAAGAAGATTAGGGCACTTTTGTTTTCTTGTGTACTCTTTGATATTCCTTTCAAAAGTTGTTCTATCTGATGAATAGTGCCCCTTTAAATAGCTTCCCACATCCTTTGGTCAAGCCCCAATGGTTAGAATTCAAAAACTAGCCGTTACTGACCTTGGGAAGGACAAAAAGTACATCTGCAGAACTAGCCGTTACTGTTCAGCCCGTGTTTGGGTCGGCTCAACCTGTCCTTGGGTCGACCCAACTTTGCCTTGGGTCGACTCAAACATTCCTTGGGTCGACCCTCTCAGAGAATACAGAAACTTGAATTTCAGACTTCCTTCACTTGGGTCGACCCAACCATTCTTTGGGTCGACTCAAAGTTCACTTGGGTCGACTCAACTTCTTCTTGGGTCGACCCTCTCAGTAATTTCAGAGAACCATTTTCTGTCTGTCTTTCTGTCTTGCCTTTGGGTCGACCCTCTCAGGGTTTGGGTCGACTCAAGCTTGGGTCGACTCAACCACTGTTTGGGTCGACCCTCTCAATAAATCCAGAGAACATATTTCTTTCATGTTTTGAGGTTCTTGAAGTTTGGGTCGACTCATGCTTACCTTGGGTCGACCCAACTCACTGTTCATCTGTGCCAATTTTGCAGAAGTGTGCCAAATGACTTCTTGATGTGCCGAGGTCGACCCAATCAACCTTTGGGTCGACTCAATCTACACTTTGCTGCATCTCAAGGTTAGATTCATTCAAATGAACAAAGACATGTATCTATATCAATTCATACAGATATACTGAGAGTAATGAACTTATAAATGAAGTATCAATTTAACTTATAATATACTCTAGATAATTGCTTGTTAATCATCAAAATAACACTATCATCCTCAATCTTTCCCTTTTTGATGATTACAAAATAAAGAGTATAAGCCTATTGATACTTGTCTTTAAAAACAGTTTATAGAAGGGTTTAAATTGCTGAATTTCAGCTTTTCATATATAAGAGTGAAATCTCCCCCTATATTATTTAAATGTTGCCAATTTGACTCTTTGAATTGCTCCCCCTTTCATTTATAATTCATTAGCGATGAAACTTCAAAAAATTTGAGATAAAATATGAGTTTCAGGTTATGTATCGGGGTGCGAGAGGTGCGTGCCAAATTCTGAATTTATATGTGCCAAATTCTGAAATTTGATAGAAATTTTGATTTAATCAATTTCATTGTTACAAATTGCTCCCCCTTAGATGTATAAGCTTTCTTATATGATTTTTAATTTGTTTGCCCAATTATTTCTCTTTTCTTGCATGAATTCTTATTTCTTTTTCTCTACTTCTCCTTTTTTGATTTAATCAATTTCATTGTTACAAATTGCTCCCCCTTTTTGTTGCTTTATCTAATCTACACAAAATCTTTACTTCTCACCTAAGATCTTTACTTCTCCTCAAATAAATACTCTTTCTTTACTTCCTAAAATAAATAAATACTCTTTCTTTACTTCTCTCCCTTTTTGTTATCATCAAAAAGATACATGGGAAAGATGCAATAAACAACAAACTTCAAACTTCATTGATCAAAATAGGAACATTTTCATACATTCATGTCCTAAAACAAAAAAAAACAGATACAATGTTCCTTAATCAAGATTTAAAGATACATGATAAAAGCAAGATACATATGAGAACTAGATATCTTGCCTAGGCTCTAAACATAGATGCTAAGATCAGCCTAGGGAGACTCTAATGGCTGGGATCTAGTCCTCATCCTCCTAGTGTACGTGGCGAGGGGAGGTCGAGCCTGGTGGGACTGTGTCTGGCGTGGAGCACGACGAGCTGGATGACTCTGTGCCAAAATCTCTGACTCAGCAGCCTGTGGCACAGATGGTCCATGGGTCTCTCTCTCTCCGGAGTGCTCCTATCTGCTGCCTCAGATCACTGATCTCAGCAGACATGACATCCAACCGGGCGTCCAATCGGCTCGTCAGCCCGTCAGTGATAGTCCTCGCCTGAGTTGACATGATTTCTTAAGTCCTAATTAATTATTAATCTAATGAATCAACATGACTCCTAATTGGGTTAGGATTGAAGAGTTCAATTGAGTCATGGTTCATTCAAGTTCTAATTGGATTAGGACTAGTATAGATTGAACCCAATTGATTCATGATTTGGTTAATCCTAATTAGATTAGGACTAAACCATGAGAAGGACACCTAATCCTCCTTGGAGGAGGATTAGGTTAACCAAGTAAGAGGGGCATGAGCCCCTCTCCTCTTGGTTAGTGTGGCATGAAGAGAGGGGGCCGGCGCCCCCTCTTAGGAAACTAGTCTAGGGCTCCTAAATTGTAGGAGCCCTAGATGGCTTTATAAAGGAGGCATGGGGGCCGGCGCCCTAATAAGTGAATCCCCCTCTCCTTGCAGCCGTACGCCTCCCTCTCCTCTCCTCTTGGTTCAGCCGCAAGCAAAGGAAGAAAAGAAGAAGCCATTGGTGGCCTCCTCCTCCTCTCTTCTTCCTTCCAATGCAAGGAAAAGATAAAGGTTGAAAAGCCAGGTGATCTTCTTCCTTGGTTGCTCCTTCTTCCTCCTCCTCCTAAGCACAATCAAGGGTTGATTATAAAGGAGGAGATCAGCCATCAAAGTTATCTCTGCAAGGGAGCTAGCACTCCGGAGAGATAGAAAGCTTGGATCGGTTCCTGCTTCGTGTGGATACCCGTAGAGGCCGGACACTTGAACGGCTTCAAGCGAACCTTCATCCAAAACCACGATCATCAGTTTGCGGTGATCATCTATCCGCACAAGGTGAAGATCTGATCTTTTTAAGTTTTTAAAAGTATTTAATCCTTACCCATCTACGAACGGTTCATGAAACAACATTCATGAGATGAACGTCGATCCCGCTTATGTCGATTCCGCTGCCATCTGAATTTTTTTTAAATTTTCTGCGGCATGGGCGGGTTTCCAACAGAGATCACATTATATCTCACTACCAGTCAGAATAGAACCTATGGGGTCACACATATTAGAAGCACTGACCGATCCGATGATTGAATCGTGATTAGAAATCACAAGTAATCAATTCGATTGATAAACAGTTGAAGAAGGAACAAAGGAAATTAATTAATTGGACTTAAATACGATTCCTACTTGAAATAGGATTCCTAGAGTCCTAATTGGGTTAGGACTGGGAATCCTATTTGGAGTAGGATTGGGATTCTTACTTGGAATAGGATTCCTAGAGTCCTAATTGGATTAGGACTGGAAATCCTATTTGGAGTAGGACTAGGATTCCTACTTAGAGTAGGATTCCTAGAGTCCTAATTGGATTAGGACTGGAAATCCTATCAGAGTCCTAATTGGATTAGGACCAAAATTAAATAAGTCCTAATTGGATTTGGATTACTTAAATCCTAATTAATTATTAATCTAATGAATCAACAAGACTCCTAATTGGATTAGGATTGAAGGGTTCAATTGAGTCATGGTTCATTAAGTTCTAATTGGATTAGGACTTACCTAGATTAAACCCAAATTGGTTCACCCTTGGTCCAAGCCTAATTAGATTAGGACCTAACCATGAGTGACCTTCCTAATCCTCCTTAAAGGAGGATTAGGTTAACCATGAAGGAGGGGCACACGCCCCTCCTCCTTTTTCTTGCTTGGTGCGGCAAAGAAGAGGGGCTGGCGCCCCTCTTGGAAGTTTATCAAGGAGCTCCTACAAAGTAGGAGCTCCACATGCTATTTAAGAGGAGGTGTGGGGGCTGACCGAGGGCATCATTGAAGCCCTCTCCCTCTCCAATTCGTGGCCCCCTCTCCTCCCCTTTCCTTGGTTCAGCCGCAAGCAAAGGAAGAAAAAGAAAGGTGGCCTCTTCATCCTCCCTTCCTCCTTCCAACGCAAGGAAAAGAAAGAAGGCTGCAGGGGTTTTGTTCCTTTACTATTCTTCATCCTTCTTCTTCCTCCTCTCAAGCACATTCAAGAGTTGAAAGAAAGAGAGGAGATCAGCCATTAAAAGTTGTCTCTACAAGGGAGCTAGCACCCCGGAGAGACAAAGAAGCTTGATCGGTTCTTGCTTCGTGTGGATACCCGTAGAGGCCGGGCACTTGAACGGCTTCAAGCGAACCTTCATCCAAAACCACGATCATCAGTTTGCGGTGATCATCTACCCGCACAAGGTGAAGATCTGATCTTCCTAAAGCTTCTAAAAGTTTTTTTAATCCTTATCTATCTACGAACGGTTTTTGAACAACGTTCATGCGACGAACGGTTAATCCCGCGCATGCCTCTTCCGCTGCATCTGAATTTTTTTAATTTTCTGCGGCATGGGTGGGGTTTCTAACAGTGGTATCAGAGTCTAGACATCGTAGATTAAGGTAAAGATTAATTATTAATAGGCTTATTAGATCTGAAATTTAAATGATTATGCATGCTGAAAATTTTCTGCATGCAGATTTTTTCTAGGGTACTGATTTTTGCATGCTGATTTTTATGTAATAAAAAGATGATTCTAATTGTATTGTTAATGGGATTACAAAGTTTAGAATCATGATTAGCATGATCAGCAACCTATGTCATGAGATAATCAATTAGATTTCAGATCTGAAAATTATAATTGCTGCATGTGGTGATGATCATAGGATTCAAACCCTTTTGGTATCAAATGTAATGACCTGCGATGTGATCTGTAATGTCATATAATTTTTCAGATGCTTGCATGCATCTTATTTGATGTTTTGAGAGGCCTGCGTGCCTCCTAAAAGGGGATGTAATTTATTATTATTTTTATTTTACATCTGGTTGTATTTCTGTGATGTGATGTACGTCAACGATCAAGTTGAAGACAAGACATGAGATGAACAGCGATCTAAGCGGTTGATGGCGATGGGATCAAGAGTTGATCAATGATCGAATCAAGAAGGCTTGGAACCAATTCAAGAGTGGAAGACCAATTGATCGATTGACGTACATGTGCTTGTAATACGACCTAATTAGAATCCATGATCATCACCTATTTAAAGTTTAGCTTTATTTGATGCTGTGATTATAACTGCCTGTGATGTGTCGTTTGCATGTGATGTGAATGAGAGCGGGGTAGATAGGTTTACATGTGATGTAGCAAACCCAATTGAGACCTAAATTAAAACCTCCTCAATCAAGTCGAGAGTGAACCAACATGAGCAAGTCATATTAGATTAATTGATCTAACTGGTGTCTAGGAAAGCATGAAAGGTGGTTACTTAATTAGGACCTTACTCTCTGAGTAAGAGGAGCCTCCCACCTGCTTACCTGGCCAATTGTTCGATTACCTCTTATGAAGAGCTCAAGTTGCAAACACTAAGACCTGATGTTGACCCCCTAATGGATTTTGATGAATACAAAACACTAGAGTATAATTTCCTTTATATTAACAATTTATTTGACGATTTCAGGTGTTTAACTAAGAATATTGTTAAGAATTGTCAAGGCATGTTCCCATATTTTTCAAGGATTTTTTGAAGATTTTTTGAGATGAAGAAAACAGATCAGGGACAGCCGAGACGTCTCCGGTTTGTCTCAGAGACGTCTCTGGCACGAACAGGAAGAATTGGCACGTCTGGAGACGTCCCCGGCACCTGGCGAGGCGTCTCGCAGGGTCGGAGTCGACTCCCGACTCTGCGGAGTCGACTCTCTCAGAGACAGCAGAAAGGCCGATTTCAAGGGATGCGCGCGAGTCGTCTCCGAAGGACGCGGAGTCGTCCCCACGCATACAAAGTAAACTTTCTGAGACGTCCCTAGAAAGCGCGGAGTCGACTCTCTCAGGGGATTCCAGAGGACCTATTTTTCGGTGATAAAACTGCGGAGTCGTCCCCGACATCGCGGAGTCGTCCCCATGCATAAAGCGCAAACATCCAGAGACGTCCCCATAAAGTGCCGAGTCGACTCTCTCAGAAAAACAGAAAAACAAGCATTCAAGCTGTTCTTCTTCAGAGACGTCCCGGTAAAGCACCGAGTCGACTCCAAACAATGTCAAAAGAAATTTTATACAGCCGAGACGTCTCGCGTTGAAGCGGAGACGTCTCCAGAGCGCCTGGGACGCGACTGACACACTTTTGCAGGTTTGTTTGAATTTCAAACGGTCATATTTTTGTGTCTAACGGATCTATTGCTTTTTGGGCTATAAAAGGAAGCTTTTAAGTGCCTTAAAAACAACTTCTCACCAACCAAACACAAGATCATTCAAGAGAGAAGAAAGAGAAAGAGGTTCAAGGGAGTTAGTGCTTTCAAGAGGAGAAATCAAGTGCATTCAAGCTTTCCCATCTGATTTCGTGCTCAACTACTCACTCCCACTCGGCATTCAAAGCTCGCATTTAAGCAAACGTGATCCACATCGGAAGAACCACCATCACCCACGCTTCCAACGGCAAAAAGGGTTCTTCCGGTTTTGTTGTTTTTTATTGATATATTTTCTTAAGAGCTTTCAAATCTTTGTAAAACATTTGATTATTGTGCTTGTTCTAGTCAAGGGATTTGGAACAAGGGATAGGCGTCCCAAGCCTAGGTTAAATTGGGGGATTATAGGGTTCGTTGTTAGCCCGGGGTAAAACAACGAGTTGGGTAGTGCACTCGCAAAACTACCGGACTGTAATCGCTGATTATAGTGAAAATTCCCAAAGGTGTTTGGGGAGTGGATGTAGGAGCAGTGGAAGCTCCGAACCACTATAAATCTTTGTGTTTGCGATTGACTGTTCTTATAACTCTACCTTTACTTTAGCACATACACTTGTGTGTTTTATTTTAATTAGACAAAAAATTTAAAAACACCCAATTCACCCCCCCTCTTGGGTGACCATCTCTGGGCAACAAGTGGTATCAGAGCAGGTGCTCTGTGTATTCTTGAAGACTTAACCGTCTTTGCCAAAGATCAAGATGGCAACACCCTTCAACAATGTCCCTGCTGAGGGGCAGGCAACCAATAGACCTCCACTCTTCAATGGGACAAATTATACCTATTGGAAGACTAGAATGAGAATTTTTATTCAAGCACAAGATTATGCCTTGTGGAGGGCTATAATCAAGGGACCACACAAAACATCTCACATAGTTAATGGCATTCAAGTTTCCAAACCTGAGGAGGATTGGGATGAGAATGATAGTAGGATGGTTCAACTCAATGCTAGAGCCATGAACTCATTGTTTTGTGCTCTAGATATAAATGAGTTTAATAGAGTCTCCACCTGTAGTTCCGCCAAGAAAATATGGGATAGGCTTGAAGTTACCCATGAGGGTACCAATCAAGTCAAAGAATCTAAAGTGAACATTCTAGTTCACAAATATGAGTTATTTAAGATGGAACCCAACGAAACCATTTCATGCATGTTCACACGCTTCACTGATATAATAAATGGTCTAAAGAATTTGGGTAAATCTTGAAAGAGTAGATGCCCTACAAGCCAAACGCAATATGTATTGCGAAGGGTTTTTCTTTTGATTTGTCCAAATCATGTACATGACATTTAAATATGAATAAAGGCATTATATTTTATCATATGCTGTTGATTATATTTATGATAAACTCCTTAGATTAGGGCAATGGTTTTAAGACTATGATGAGATCATACTAGTGAGACTTAAAATCCTAAAATCCTAATCTTAAATATTCCCAGTCATTGGTACATTGAGTCGGGGATCAATGATTACCGGAAAGACTGGCATGTCTTATGTATGCTCGATGCAGAGGATGATTGATCTCATAATCATTTGTGTGGAGACACTAATACAAAGATATGGGTGCTCATTAGAAGAATGAGTTCACTGAATTGACCTACAAAGAGAAATCTTATGAAGTCTTACTTACATGTCAAAAGATGATTCTCTTAGTGGAAGTTGTGCAACTGATCCTTTGACCTGAGATCACCATGGTATCTTGTGCACATGAACCTATGTTTTGGTTTACACTCATTCATGACAATAAGTTATGTACGAGGTCTTCTGGATATGGTGGATTGTGTACGAAGATTATGAGTAGGTCAACAAGGAATTAATCACTTCTAGTAAGAGAAGATAGCATCCTATTTATTCTAATCATATGATAATTCAGGAAGCCTTTGATCAAAGTAGAATGAAAATTAGAAAGAGTTTCTAATGTTTCATTATTTGAATTATCATTAAAAGATTGAGAAAAATATGAATATGAAATTGAGTTTGACATATATTCATACTCATATACATATTTGGGATGCAGTTTGATTAAAGGATTGAATTGCATGGTAACTTGCCACTGAAGGGTATTTTTGGTATTTCCACCAAATTCCATATTTCTCGGGTAGACATGACACGTTGCTAGACGTCAATCTTGTCTTATAGGTTTGATCGAACTAAAGAGTTTAATTTGATCATCAATTAGAAAGGATTCTAATTGTTAAGTTCGGGTTCGCGCAGTTTAGACTTAAATCGATTTGAAGAGTTCTAATCAAGTTGGGTCAACTCGCACTCACACCTATTGCTGGCTAAGTATGGAACCCAATGGGTCACACAAAAGAAAACTTATCAAGGGTCTAATTGGATTAGATCATGTTTGCAAGATAAACATCCTAGCATGTGTTGCAAACCTTAGCTCCTGATTCGAAGTGGATTCGAATCTGATTCGAATTGGATTCGAATCTGATTCTTAATTGATCTAATTTGATTAGATCATATTCTAATATGGGTTAGCCAAGAGTTGGCACCTAAATTGGCTTGATTTGAGTCTAATTGGATTAGATTTGATAAATCATTCATTTTTGACCGTTGGATCAACATTTGGATGAAGAGATGGATCAAATGGATGGCACCATGAATTGGAGCCATTGGATTTTCATCATAGGATGATGGGAGATCATGATGACGTGATGGATATCATTGGGAGGCGTGGAGATGAAAAATAGGTGAAGGAAAGAGAGAGAATACGTGAAGATTAAATGGATAAGGATGAACCATTTATTTGATCTTATCCATTCTCTCTCTTCTCTCTTCATCACGCCTAAGGGATATATGGCGCCTTCTTTCATGGCCTTTGGATCATCATCAACCCTTGATGAATGGATAAGGTTGGTTCCTATTTTTCTTGCGTGAGAAGAAGTGAAGAAAGGGAAGAGTACGGCGCATTTTCATGAAGAGGTGCTTAGGGAATCAAGCGCCACATCATAAGCGCTTGATCTTATCCTAACCACTTTTGATACGCCTCTCCCTATTTTTGTGGCGCCTTCTCTCCTCTTATCACGCCCCATCTGAAGGATGTGTGGATGGGATGCATCCTTTGGTGATGCATCCCCACGCCATCTATAAATAGGAATGCTCCCGGTGTTTTCAAATCATCGGAAATCAATCCAACTCTCTCTCTCTCATATCCCTTCTTTCTTACATTAGTTTCTTTCTTTCTAACATTGCTTCTAGTGTGTCCTAAGCCAAGACAAGGTGGTCTTCATTAGGACAAAAGGATTAGAAGTGATTTTAGAAGGCTAAAGAAAAATAGAAAGGAAGGAAAGCAAGCCGTTAGAGTTCTTTAGAAGAATTCTGCATTAAGGATCAAAAGTCTTTGGAGCTAAAGTCTTGATCAAGTTTTCGTGTGGATCACCATTGGAGGGCAGACACTTGGAAGCCTCGTGGAGATTGTACACTTTGGATTAGCGTTTGAGGTATTCTACTAATTCTGCATTTATTTTATATTATTTGATTGTAATCATTAAGGTGATCTAGGCTTAAAAGGGTTTCATGCATAGGGACTTTATTAAGAAAATTTTTAAAATCCCTAGCTTCCGCTGCCCATTATGACATGCTAGAACCCTACAGTGGTATCAGAGCTATCCTTAATTGGTTCAATCAAATAATAATGCATGATGTATGATTATTAATTTACCATGAGATAGTAATGTCTTATGCTTAATGAAATGCTGAAATATATGATTCATGTATGATATGATATGTAATAAAATGTCATGATATGAAATTTTCCATATGAAGATATGTTGAAGCATGTTAATTAGTTGCTTATGATTTATACATGCTATGAGATAGCTATGATGCATGATAGCTTATTTTAGGTATGTTAAATATATGTTACAATTAAAGAATGTGCTAGAGACTAGTAAGCCCTCAATAAAAATTATATTAAGTCATAGTGTTAAAAAATTTTGAGCTAACCCATTCTAGAACAATTAATCTAATTGGTGTCTAAGGAAAGCACTAAAGGTGGTTACTTAATTAGGACCTTACTCTTTGAGTAAGGGGAGCCTCCCACCTGCTTACCTGGCCAATTGTTTGATTGTCTATTATGGATAAGCTTAATATTGATATAATACTATTGATAGCCTTCCTTCATGCCTCGATATTATTATGTCAAGATCCATGCTAGTTTGTTGTGCTAACACAAAACTTGCAATGGGGACTGATGTTATACTGTCTTGGTGCATTAAGATGCTTATGGCATATTTTAATATATTGCCTTGTTGTGCAACCACAAGGGCAATATTATTCGAATATGACTATATGGAAATGAAGGGTTTGACTTAACTAAAATATTATTGTTTGTTGTGCTAACACAAGGCAATAAGTATTTTAAGAGGACAAGATAAAGTTGAGAATTGCATGAGATGCAATCGGAAAGAGTTTCCTACCTTTGAACTCATAAAGGTTTGTTGTGTAACCACAAGGCTTTTTATGATGAATTAGGATCTCAACCCTACTAAGAAAAATTATATTTTCACGTTTATCATAGGAGAGGGCTATGATATTCAATAAAAATAGTAGGAGACAAATTAGATTAAAGTCCTTATCTAGTTGCAAACATGTCATCATGATTGGTCTGCTTATATTAGTTATGTTCTTGCATATGTAGAATTATTAAATGGCTTCATTTTCACTAAGAGGCATCTTAGATGCCAACAAGTTGACCGGACCAAACTATGTGGACTGGTTGAGGAATTTAAAGATAGTACTCACTCAGGAGAAAATTTCCTATATACTTGAAACCCCTGATCTTGGAGATCTAGGGGATGATGCTACAGAAGAGGAGGTTGCCACACATAAGATGTGGAAAAATGACAGTTTGACTGTCAAATGTATCATACTTGCCTCTATGAGCAATGAATTACAGAGGCAACATGAAGGCATGGACACTCAATCCATACTTCTCAATTTAAAAGAGTTGTATGGAGAACAAAGCAGGACTGCTAGGTATGAGATATCTAAGCAGTTGTTCCGTGCTAGAATGAATGAAGGAACTCCAGTGCAAAACCATGTTCTTATGGTTATAGACTTAGTCACTAGACTAAGTCAATTAGGTTTTGCTATGGATAGTGAGCTCAGTCAGGATTTGATCCTGCAATCACTGCCTGATTCATTCTCTCAGTTTGTTGTGAACTTTCACATGAACAAGCTGAACACCTTCCTGCCCGAGCTGTTAAATATGCTCAAAACAGCTGAAGGCCATATTAAGAAGGATAAAGGTCCACTCCTTCTTATAGATGGCACCTCTAAGAGAAAATCGGGCAATAAGGGTTCTAAGAAAAGATTGAACCCCAAGAGTAGCATCAAAAAGAAAAAAGGAAAGAAAAACTTCGGATCAAGTACCTGTTTTCATTGCGGCAAAGCTGGCCACTGGAAAAGGAATTGCAAGAGTTTTCTTGCAAGTATGAAGACCGATGCAAGAGTTGCATCAAAAGGTATGTTTATGTTACATGCCAACTTGTCATTAAGTTCTTCAAATTTAAATTCATGGGTATTGGATACCGGCTGTGGTTTTCACATTTGCAAATCTTTGCATGGACTACAGAAAATTAAAATTTTGAAGAAAGGTAACTTCGAGCTGTATGGCGCTGGAGGAGAGTCCATCCAGGCTGAAGCTGTTGGAACCTACAACTTGGAGTTACCTTCGGGAGAGCTCCTACAATTAGAAGATTGTTATTATATGCCCAAAATTATTAGAAATGTAATTTCCATTCCTTTGTTGTTAAAGAAAGGATTTGAAATTAATGGAAAGGGCAATGGTTGCTCTATTTATTTTTCTAATAAGCATCTTTGCAATGGCATTATGGAAAATGGTCTTCTTGTTTTATTACTTAATGACAATGTCTTTCATATTAATAAAAGCAATAAAAGAAAGAGAGAGGAAGTAAATAACACCCTTCTTTGGCATTGCTGACTTGGTCACATAAGTGAATCAAGAATCAACAAGTTATACAAAGAAGAGTTCTTTGATCCTTATGATTATGAATCATTAGGAACTTGTGAATCTTGTCTTATGGGTAAAATGACTAAGTCTCCATTCACTGGACATGGAGAAAGGGCAAGTGAGTTATTAGGACTTATACACACAGATGTATGTGGTCCTATGACAACTCCAGCTAGAGGTGGATACTCTTACTTCATCATATTCACTGATGATTTATCAAGGTTCGGATATGTGTATCTTATGAAACATAAATCCGAAGCTTTTGATAAGTTTAAAGAGTATCAAAGTATGGTTGAGAAACAAACCGGAAAGTGTATTAAAATTCTTCGATCTGATCGAGGAGGTGAATACCTTTCTAGTGAGTTTTTAAATCATCTTAAAGAAAAGGGCATTCTCTCTGAATGGACACCTCCGTATACGCCACAATTAAATGGTGTAGCTGAACGGAGAAATCGTACTCTATTAGATATGGTAAGGTCCATGATGTGCTTTACTGATCTTCCTATTTCCTTCTGGGGTTTTGCCCTAGAGACCGCTGCACTAATATTAAACAGGGTACCTTCTAAGTCTGTACCTAGCACTCCATATGAGATATGGAGAGAAAAGAAGCCTAATCTTAAGTATCTTAAGATATGGGGTTGTCAAGCTTATGTCAAAAGAAATTTTGGACACAAGCTAAGTGCTAGATCAGATAAATGTATTTTTGTAGGTTATCCTAAAGATAGTATAGGATACATCTTCTATCATCCTACCGAACAAAAAGTTTTTGTAGGTAGGCATACCATTTTCTTAGAAAAAGAGTTTATCTTAGAAAAGGGCAAGGATAGAAAAATAGAACTTGAAGAAGTTCAAGACCTACAAATAGAAACACAAGAAATTCTTCAACCAGATGTACCAATTGATGAGGTACAACCACAACACACATCTCCTCTACGAAGGTCAGATAGAGTGCGAAGAGCACCAGAGAGATATGGGTTCATCATTGAAAATGATGAAGCCCACATTGTTCAGAATAATGATCCTCTGACCTATTCGGAAGCTGTCATGAGTAGTGACTCTGACAAATGGCTAGAAGCCATGAAATCCGAAATAGATTCTATGTATACCAACCAAGCAAAAGCAAGGAATTGACTATGATGAAACTTTTTCGCCAGTAGCTATGCTCAAATCTATTCGGATTTTGCTTGCAATAGCTGCATACTATGATTATGAAATCTGGCAGATGGATGTCAAAACCGCCTTCCTTAATGGTTATCTTGAGGAAGAGGTTTACATGACATAGCCAGAAGGATTTGTCTCAAGTAAGAGAGCAAATCAAGTATGCAAGCTTAAGAGATCCATTTATGGATTAAAGCAAGCATCGAGGAGTTGGAACATTCGTTTTGATACAACAGTCAAAGAGTTTGGTTTTATCAAAAATGTGGATGAACCATGTGTGTACAAGAAGACTAGTGGGAGTGCCATTGTCTTCTTAATATTGTATGTAGATGACATACTGATCATTGGAAATGATATTCCAATGTTACAATCGGTCAAGACTTGGCTGTCAAAAAGCTTTTCCATGAAAGACTTGGGAGAAGCATCCTATATACTTGGTATAAAGATCTATAGGGATAGATCTAAAAGGATGCTAGGCTTGTCCCAGTCTAGGTACATAGATAATGTGCTGAAAAGATTCAGCATGGAAGAAAGTAAAAGAGGTTATTTGCCTATGAGTCATGGCATACGTCTTTCTAAGAAGATGTCTCCTAAGACATCTGAAGAGAGGAATAGAATGAATTCTATTCCCTATGCTTCGGCAATAGGATCGATTATGTATGCTATGCTATGTACTAGGCCTGATGTTGCTTATGCCTTAGGCATAACAAGTAGATTTCAGGCTGATCCAGGAGAGGATCATTGGATAGCTGTGAAAAATATTCTTAAGTACTTGAGAAGGACTAAAGATATTTTTCTAGTTTATGGAGGATCTGAGTTGAAACTAGAAGGATTTTCTGATTCTAGTTTTCAATCAGACCCAGATGATAGCAAGTCCACTTCAGGGTATGTCTTTACCCTAAATGGTGGTGCAGTGAGCTGGAAGAGTTCCAAACAGCAAACTGTAGCTGACTCAACTACTGAGGCAGAATACATTGCTGTAAGTGAAGCCGCTAAGGAAGCTGTCTGGATGAAGAAGTTCATCTCTGAGTTAGGAGTAGTTCCCGAGATTGCTGGACCAGTCTCAGTTTATTGTGATAACACTGGAGCTGTTGCTCAAGCGAAGAAACCAAGGTCTCATCACAAATCCAAGCACATTCTAAGACGCTTCCATCTTGTTCGAGAGATTGTCGAGAGACAAGACATAGTCATTGAACGAGTAGACACCAAGAACAACCTAGCAGACCCGTTCACTAAAGCTCTACCACAACAGCAGTTCGATCGCCACCTCGATTGTATGGGGATAAAATATAAGAGCGATTGGCTTTAGTGCAAGTGGGAGATTGAAAGAGTAGATGCCCTACAAGCCAATCGCAATATGTATTGCGAAGGGTTTTTCTTTTGATTTGTCCAAATCATGTACATGACATTTAAATATGAATAAAGGCATTATATTTTATCATATGCTGTTGATTATATTTATGATAAACTCCTTAGATTAGGGCAATGGTTTTAAGACTATGATGAGATCATACTAGTGAGACTTAAAATCCTAAAATCCTAATCTTAAATATTCCCAGTCATTGGTACATTGAGTCGGGGATCAATGATTACCGGAAAGACTGGCATGTCTTATGTATGCTCGATGCAGAGGATGATTGATCTCATAATTATTTGTGTGGAGACACTAATACAAAGATATGGGTGCTCATTAGAAGAATGAGTTCACTGAATTGACCTACAAAGAGAAATCTTATGAAGTCTTACTTACATGTCAAAAGATGATTCTCTTAGTGGAAGTTGTGCAACTGATCCTTTGACCTGAGATCACCATGGTATCTTGTGCACATGAACCTATGTTTTGGTTTACACTCATTCATGACAATAAGTTATGTACGAGGTCTTCTGGATATGGTGGATTGTGTACGAAGATTATGAGTAGGTCAACAAGGAATTAATCACTTCTAGTAAGAGAAGATAGCATCCTATTTATTCTAATCATATGATAATTCAGGAAGCCTTTGATCAAAGCAGAATGAAAATTAGAAAGAGTTTCTAATGTTTCATTATTTGAATTATCATTAAAAGATTGAGAAAAATATGAATATGAAATTGAGTTTGACATATATTCATACTCATATACATATTTGGGATGCAGTTTGATTAAAGGATTGAATTGCATGGTAACTTGCCACTGAAGGGTATTTTTGGTATTTCCACCAAATTCCATATTTCTCGGGTAGACATGACACGTTGCTAGACGTCAATCTTGTCTTATAGGTTTGATCGAACTAAAGAGTTTAATTCGATCATCAATTAGAAAGGATTCTAATTGTTAAGTTCGGGTTCGCGCAGTTTAGACTTAAATCAATTAGAAGAGTTCTAATCAAGTTGGGTCAACTCGCACTCACACCTATTGCTGGCTAAGTATGGAACCCAATGGGTCACACACAAGAAAACTTATCAAGGGTCTAATTGGATTAGATCATGTTTGCAAGATAAACATCCTAGCAGGTGTTGCAAACCTTAGCTCCTGATTCGAAGTGGATTCGAATCTGATTCGAATTGGATTCGAATCTGATTCTTAATTGATCTAATTTGATTAGATCATATTCTAATATGGGTTAGCCAAGAGTTGGCACCTAAATTGGCTTGATTTGAGTCTAATTGGATTAGATTTGATAAATCATTCATTTTTGACCGTTGGATCAACATTTGGATGAAGAGATGGATCAAATGGATGGCACCATGAATTGGAGCCATTGGATTTTCATCATAGGATGATGGGAGATCATGATGACGTGATGGATATCATTGGGAGGCGTGGAGATGAAAAATAGGTGAAGGAAAGAGAGAGAATACGTGAAGATTAAATGGATAAGGATGAACCATTTATTTGATCTTATCCATTCTCTCTCTTCTCTCTTCATCACGCCTAAGGGATATATGGCGCCTTCTTTCATGGCCTTTGGATCATCATCAACCCTTGATGAATGGATAAGGTTGGTTCCTATTTTTCTTGCGTGAGAAGAAGTGAAGAAAGGGAAGAGTACGGCGCATTTTCATGAAGAGGTGCTTAGGGAATCAAGCGCCACATCATAAGCGCTTGATCTTATCCTAACCACTTTTGATACGCCTCTCCCTATTTTTGTGGCGCCTTCTCTCCTCTTATCACGCCCCATCTGAAGGATGTGTGGATGGGATGCATCCTTTGGTGATGCATCCCCACGCCATCTATAAATAGGAATGCTCCCGGTGTTTTCAAATCATCGGAAATCAATCCAACTCTCTCTCTCTCATATCCCTTCTTTCTTACATTAGTTTCTTTCTTTCTAACATTGCTTCTAGTGTGTCCTAAGCCAAGACAAGGTGGTCTTCATTAGGACAAAAGGATTAGAAGTGATTTTAGAAGGCTAAAGAAAAATAGAAAGGAAGGAAAGCAAGCCGTTAGAGTTATTTAGAAGAATTCTGCATTAAGGATCAAAAGTCTTTGGAGCTAAAGTCTTGATCAAGTTTTCGTGTGGATCACCATTGGAGGGCGGACACTTGGACGCCTCGTGGAGATTGTACACTTTGGATTAGCGTTTGAGGTATTCTACTAATTCTGCATTTATTTTATATTATTTGATTGTAATCATTAAGGTGATCTAGGCTTAAAAGGGTTTCATGCATAGGGACTTTATTAAGAAAATTTTTAAAATTCCTAGCTTCCGCTGCCCATTATGACATGCTAGAACCCTACAAATCTTACACTAACCCAGAACTTGTGAGTAAAATTCTTAGGTCCTTGCCAAAAGCTTGGGAAGCGTAGGTCACAGCGATCGTAGAAGCTAAAGACCTCAACACATTGGCACTTGGACAACTATTGGGCTCATTGATGACGCATGAGCTCACAATGAAGCAACATGAAGAAGATGTGCCAAAGAAGAAGACAATCGCACTCAAGGCTACTTCAAGTGTTTGTGAAGAAGAAAGCAGTGAGAGTGAAGAAGAAAGTGAAGATGAGGACTTGGGTTTAATAGTAAGGAAGTTCAAGAAATTCATGAGAAGAAAGAAACCCTTCCCAAGAAAGAAGTTTGGAGGGAGAAATGATTGGGAAAAGGAAAAAAAAAAGAAAGAGACCCAATCATATGTTATGATTGCAAGAGACCGGGACACATCCGCTCCGAATGCCCTCAACAGAAGAAGCACTATGGAAAGAAGAAGAAGAAGGCGTTGAAAGAAACTTGGGATGATAGTGACACATCCTCCTCCGAGGAAGAGAAGGAAGAGACCGCCAACTTGTGCTTCATGGCATTCGACGATGATGAGGTATGTCAAAGCTCAATTACAGATTTTACTTTAGAAGAATTATATGAAGCTTTCCAAGAACTCATGAATGATTGTGGTATGTTAGGAGCAAAAAATAAAGAACTAAAGGCCTCCAATCAAAAACTAAAGGATGACATTAAGAACCTATTGATTGAAAAGGAGAGCCATGAAAATGATAGCGTCATTAACCTAAAGGATAAAAACTCAAAACTTACCATTGAAAATGAAACGGCAAAAACACTCATTAAGGAATTAAACCTAAGAGTCAAACTCCTACTCAATAGTAATACTTCACTTGCACAGAATGTTGAAACCTTTAAAAATGATAAGGAAGACTTAGTTAAAGAAAATTTGAACCTTAAAGATGAGCTGAATAAGTATAAACCAATTGTGCAGAAATTTACAAATAGCTCAGAAAAATTAAATCTTATTCTATCTAATCAAAGAGCTGTTTTTAATAAAGCCGGATTAGGATACAAAACTAGCAAACAACAAAAATATCTAAAGAACTTTTTTGTAAAAGCAACAAATGTCAAAACTGAAAAACCTACATGCTTTTATTGTGGGAGAAGTGGACATAAAGCCTATTCTTGCATTCAAAGAAAGATTCAAACTAATAAGAGCACATTTGTAAAGGGTAAAAACACAACCAAAATGTGGGTGCCTAAGGGAACCAACAACACTAACCAAGAAGGACCCAAGAAAATTTGGGTACCTAAAAACTTCACATGATCATTTTGCAGGTATGCCTTGCAGCCGGGAGCAAAAAGAGAATGTGGTATCTTGATAGCGGTTGCTCAAGGCATATGACCGGTGACGAGAGCCTTTTTGTCACCTTGAAATCAAAGGAAGGAGGAGTAGTCACATTTGGAGACAATGCTAAAGGTCAAATCATTGGTGTTGGTAAAATATCTATATCACCCTCCTCATTTATTGACAATGTATTATTAGTTAATGGATTAAAGCATAATTTATTAAGTATAAGTCAATTTTGTGACAAGGGGTTTAAAGTGTCTTTTGAATCTTCCCTATGCATAATTAGTAGTCCAATCGATAATGAAATCATACTTATGGGACATAGGCATGGAAATGTTTACATGGTAGACCTTGACGATCTCACCATGAAGGATGGCCAATGTCTTGTAGCCACGGATGCCAAGGTTAATGAGACTAGCTGGTTATGGCATCGTAGGTTAGGGCATGCCAGCATGGATTTAATTTCTAAATTGATTACAAAAGATCTAGTCAAAGGACTACCAAAAATAGACTTTGAAAAGAATAAAATTTGTGCTGCATGTCAATTAGGGAAACAAACAAGAAGTTCTTTCAAGTCTAAGAACATAGTTTCAATATCAAAACCCCTATAACTAATTCACATGGATTTATTTGGACCCACTAGAACTGCTAGTCTAGGGGGTAAGAAGTTTGGTCTTGTAATTGTTGATGATTTTTCACGTTTTACATGGGTTTCATTTCTTGCCCACAAAGATGAGTCCTTTTCCGCTTTTATCAAGGTTCTGTTGGAATTTGTATCCTAAATGTCAATCGTCAGCATATTGATGATTGAATTTTGTAAATGAATTGACAAATTAATAAAGTGTTATTTGGCATTATTCATCATTTCATCTTCAAATGAACTCTTATATGATGAAGTCCTTAGGACTTATGTTATGATAAAGGAGGATTTATCTTTGAGTCCTTAAACTTGTTTGGGACAAAATGATATGTTGTTACTAGGACGACAACATTATCGAGATTAGGTCGTTGTGTGACATATACGTTGGTTGTCCTCTTAACCAAGGAGTGTGGAGACACTGGTATGCCACACAAGTGAAGTGTAGAAGTACATTTCACTAAACGTGACCAATTCCGGAATGCTCTACTGTCGAGAGATGTTCCGAGTGGATATGGGTATAAGTTTGGCCCTCTGACCTGAGACCGCAACCTGTGACTAGCAAGCAACTCACTGTACTTTGGTACCGGACTTGACTCCTCACTTTCACTCCATTCAGCCATGAAATTCTTCTTTTTCAGTTTTCTTGCCATCCATTTCAAATCTGGGCAAATAGGAGTTTCTTTTTCTTTTTCTTTGTCCTTACCCTTTTCTTTGCTTGAGTTACCTTTGAGGAAGGGTTTCTTTTTATAAAATCTATTCTTACCTCTCATAAATTTTCTAAATTTTCTTCCAAGCACAGCCATCCCTTCTTCATCAAATTCATCATCATTATCTGAATCTTCTGATTCAGTTTGTTGTTTAGAGGTGGTAGTCTTTAGGGCAATGGGCTTTCTTCTCTTGACCTCTTCTTCCGAATTTTTCCTCATTGTCAACTCATGGGTCATGAGTGATCCTAGAAGTTCCTCTAATTGCAGTGTGTTGATGTCCTTAGCTTCCTGAATTGCGGTTACCTTGGCCTCCCAAATTCTTGGTAGAGACCTGAGAATTTTTCGCACCAATTCAGAGTTAGTGTAAGACTTTCCTAAACTCTTAAGCCCATTTATAATTTGAGTAAAACGAGTAAACATATCAGTTATGGACTCAGTAGACTCCATTTTAAACAATTCATACTTGTGTACTAATATGTTTATTTTTGACTCCTTGACTTGATTGGTCCCTTCATGAGTGACCTCAAGTTTGTCCCAAATTTCTTTAGCAGAGATGCAAGTAGATATTCTGTTAAATTCATTTATATCTAAAGAGCAATAAAGTACATTTATAGCTTTTGCATTTAATTGTGCCAATCTTATATCACTTTCATTCCAATCCATTTCTGGTTTGGGTATGATAGTGCCCTCTATATTAAGTGTGGGTGTGTGAGGCCCTCTAGTAAGGATGTACCATAATTTATAATCTAAAGCTTGAATGAATATCCTCATCCTAGCTTTCCAATATGTGTAGTTTGTGCCATTAAATAGAGGTGGTCTATTTGCGGATTGCCCCTCACTCATAATACATCCCACTTGGGTTGTCATGATTTTTAACTCTTGATTGTGAGATCAATGAGTACTATTGGAGCACCTTGCTCTGATACCACTTGTTGCCCAAGGTGACAAGCCAAGAGGGGGGGGGTGAATTGGTTTCTTTTGAATTTTAACTATCTTACTTGTGTTAAATGATGAGTTAGTGAACTTAAACAAATCACAATGCAAACAACAAGAAGTATAGTGGTTCGGTGCTCTCCTTAGCACCTACGTCCACTCCCCAAGCGACCCCTTAGGAATTCACTATAATCCCGCGGATTACAGTTGGATTGTTTTCCGGGCTCACAATCCAAAAACCTTTGTTGGTTTTACGGGCTCACCAACGAACCTATACACTTTGGTTTTCCGGGTTCACCAAAAACCTTTGTTGGTTTTGCGGGCTCACCAACGAACCTTTACACTTTGGTTTTCCGGGTTCACCAAAAATCTTTGTTGGTTTTACGGGTTCACCAATGAACCTTTACAAATTTGTTCGACAAACAAAAGGAAAGATTCAAACTCCTAAATGAGCATATGAAACAATATTAACTACAAAGAAGAGTTAGAAAGTATTTATCGCTTTGAAGTGGCTTTGCTCTTCTTTGTCAAGGATGCTTCACTCTTCAAGGGAGGATGGAGCTCTTGATGACTCTTTGAATCTGCTCAATCCCTTTCTTTGATTCTTGAATGAAGCTCTTGATGAAGAAGATTAGGGCACTTTTGTTTTCTTGTGTACTCTTTGATATTCCTTTCAAAAGTTGTTCTATCTGATGAATAGTGCCCCTTTAAATAGCTTCCCACATCCTTTGGTCAAGCCCCAATGGTTAGAATTCAAAAACTAGCCGTTACTGACCTTGGGAAGGACAAAAAGTACATCTGCAGAACTAGCCGTTACTGTTCAGCCTGTGTTTGGGTCGGCTCAACCTGTCCTTGGGTCGACCCAACTTTGCCTTGGGTCGACTCAAACATTCCTTGGGTCGACCCTCTCAGAGAATACAGAAACTTGAATTTCAGACTTCCTTCACTTGGGTCGACCCAACCATTCTTTGGGTCGACTCAAAGTTCACTTGGGTCGACTCAACTTCTTCTTGGGTCGACCCTCTCAGTAATTTCAGAGAACCATTTTCTGTCTGTCTTTCTGTCTTGCCTTTGGGTCGACCCTCTCAGGGTTTGGGTCGACTCAAGCTTGGGTCGACTCAACCACTGTTTGGGTCGACCCTCTCAATAAATCCAGAGAACATATTTCTTTCATGTTTTGAGGTTCTTGAAGTTTGGGTCGACTCATGCTTACCTTGGGTCGACCCAACTCACTGTTCATCTGTGCCAATTTTGCAGAAGTGTGCCAAATGACTTCTTGATGTGCCGAGGTCGACCCAATCAACCTTTGGGTCGACTCAATCTACACTTTGCTGCATCTCAAGGTTAGATTCATTCAAATGAACAAAGACATGTATCTATATCAATTCATACAAATATACTGAGAGTAATGAACTTATAAATGAAGTATCAATTTAACTTATAATATACTCTAGATAATTGCTTGTTAATCATCAAAATAACACTATCATCCTCACCCGGGGAGATAGAAAGCTTGGATCGGTTCCTGCTTCGTGTGGATACCCGTAGAGGCCGGGCACTTGAACAGCTTCAAGCGAACCTTCATCCAAAACCACGATCATCAGTTTGCGGTGATCATCTACCCGCACAAGGTGAAGATCTGATCTTCCTAAGTTTTTAAAAGTATTTAATCCTTACCCATCTACGAACGGTTCATGAAACAATGTTCATGAGATGAACGTCGATCCCGCTTATGTCGATTCCGCTGCCATCTGAATTTTTTTTGAATTTTCTACGGCATGGGCGGGTTTCCAACAGTGGTATCAGAGCCTAGGCTTCGTAGATTAAGGTAAGAATTAATTATCTAAAGGTATCTTAGATCTGAAAATTGAAGGATTATGTGTGCTGAAAATTTCTGCATGCAGATTTTTCAGGGTTGCTGAATTTTTGCATGCTGATTTTTATGTGATAAGATGATGATTCTAATTGCATTGTTAATGAGATTACAAAGTTTAGAATCATGATTAGCATGATCAGCAACCTATGTCATAACATAATCAATTAATTATCAGATCTGAAAATTATAATTGCTGCATATGGTGATGATCATAGGATTCAAACCCTTTTGGTACTAAATGTAAAGACCTGCGATGTGATCTGCAATGTCATGTAATTTTTCAGATGCTTGCATGCATCTTATTTGATGTTTTGAGAGGCCTGCGTGCCTCCTAAAAGAAGATGTAATTTATTATTATTTATATTTTACATCTGGTTGTATTTCTGTGATGTGATGTACGTCAATGATCAAGTTGAAGACAAGGCATGACATGAACAGGGATCTAAGCGGTTGATGGCGATTGGATCAAGAGTTGGTCAAGGATCGAATCAAGGAGGCTTGGAACCAATTCAAGAGTTGAAGACCAGTTGATCGATTGACGTGCATGTGCTTGTAATATGACCTAATTAGAATCCATGATCATCGCCTATTTAAAGTTTAGTTTTACTTAATGCTGCGATTATAACTGCCTGCAATGTGTCGTTTGCATGTGATGTGAGTGAGAGTCAGATAGATAGGTTTACATGTGATGTAGCAAACCCAATGAGACCTAAACTAAAACCTCCTCAATCAAGTCGAGAGTGAACCGACAAGAGCAAGTCATATTAGATTAATTGATCTAATTGGTGTCTAGGAAAGCATGAAAGGTGGTTACTTAATTTGGACCTTACTCTCTGAGTAAGGGGAGCCTCCCACCTGCTTACCTGGCCAATTGTTCGATTACCTCTTATGAAGAGCTCAAGTTGCAAACACTAAGATCTGATTAACCAATATTAAGTCAATAGGTCTTCCACTGTAGTAGAGCTGCTAAAGTCTTTCTGATGTTGATTTGTCTCGGCTAGATACAGTGGGCAAGTTGCATCGGGGGGCTGGACCTCTCTATAGACATGAGATGTTGTAGGGTAAAGGTGGGGTTGGACACCAATAACTGTTAGGTGAGGACTCAATGACGACTTTATTCCTACGGTTATACGGTGGGTCTGACTTAACTAAGAAATGGGACCAATAACTGTTAGGTGAGGTCTTCATGGCTTAGAGACCAAGTTGCACTGCAACATGCTTGAGAAGCATTGTACAAGAGTTGTACACTCATCCATCTATGTGTCACCAATAACTGTTAGGTGAGGTGCCATGTAGATTGGTGAGACCGCAGTACCTACTAGAAACCCTAGTCGCGTAGGATTTCCGTTTTTCTACCAGGGGAGTGTGAGGAATTCGAAAAAATAGTGGGAGGTACATTTGTTCTAAAAGACCCTAGAACAAATAAGGATCAAGTACAAAATTCTAACTAGAATCTTTACTCTATGAGGATTATAATGTCAGCTTCTAGATTTTTAACTCATATCCTATAGAACAACCGTTTGACCAAACCCAATTATAAAGACTGGCTCAGCAAATTTCAAAATAGTTTTGAATTGTGAGAAATTAGGGTATGAGCTAGACCATGGAATCCTTGTATTACCAATCTGTCCGATCACAGATCAGCGTAAGACGCATGCCAAGTGGACGAACGATGACAATAAAGTTAGATGCTACATAATGGCATCCATGTCCAATAGATTATAATGCCAGCATGAGAACATGAAGATTGCCAAGGACACATTAAAATACCTGCAAGAGTTGTATGGTGATCAGAGTCATGCAGCTTGGTTTGAATGTCCAAGAGGCTCTTCAAGGCCAAGATGCGTGATGGGCAGTCTATCCATGATCATGGTTTGACCATGATAAAGGACTTAGAGAAGCTTGAGAAGCTCGGCATGACCATGCACAAGAAATTGCAAACGGATTTGATCCCACAATCCCTTCTAGCTTCATATGAACAGTTTATAGTAAATTATCATATGAACAAGATTGTATGCACCAAAACAGAATTGTTAAATAAATTGGTAACTACCTTAGGGACCTTGAAGAGTTCAAGGGGCATCGTTCTCGCTGTCGAGTTGGTTTCTAATTCCAAGAGAGAGTCTATTTGGAAGAAGAAGAAGCCTGCGAAGAAGCAGAAGACTGAGAAAACGCCAAGTAAGGAAGTTCCAAGAAAAAGGCCAATTGCAAGAAAAAATGTTTTCATTTGCATCATGGACGGCCATTGGAAGAGGAACTATCCTACATACATGGAAAGCATAAAAACATGAAGGGTGACAGACCTTCAGAAGGTATGTCAGATATGCTCAGGATACTTAGGGACTGTTACCTGTTGCTAGCAGAAATTTGATTTCTGTATCTTGTTTAGCACAGAAAGATTTTTATAAGACTATTGTTCCATTTATTTAAGAAATAAATTGATTCAACGTGGTTTTATGATTGACAGTCTCTATAACATACATATGGATGTATCTGTGAATGTATCTGAGCAAACAGTGAATACCATAGGATCTAATAGATCTAGAAATGAGATAAATCTAAAGTATTTGTGGCACCTCAGGCTTGGCCATATAGGAGAAGACAGAATAAACAAATTGGAGAAACATGAACTTTTGGGCTCATTGACTTTCGAGTCATATTCGATTTGTTAATTCTGCCTTCAAGGAAAGATGGCCAAATTATCCTTTGTAGGACACAGGGTGGTCCACTGAAATACTTACCCTGGTACACACTGATATGTGTGGCCCATTCGATGTCCAAGCTAGGGGTTGTAATTTTTACTTCATTTACCAATGATTACTCACGGTATGGATATGTGTATGACACACAAATCTGAAACTTTTGAAAGTTTCAAAGAGTTAAGATATGAAGTAGAAAAATAAACAGAAAAACTCATTAAGGTTCTTCGATCAGATCGAGGAGGTGAACACCTTAATAGAGAGTTTTGTGATTATCTCAAGGAGAATGGTATAGTTTCATAATGGACTCCTCCTGGTACACCTCAGCTCAATGGAGTGTCAGAGAGGAGGAATCGGACTCTATTGGATATGGTCCGGTCCATGATGAGCTTCACTAATTTATCCTTGTTTCTTTAGATAGATGCCCTATTTTCAGCTATTTACTTATTAAATAGAGTTTCCTCTAAAGTTCGTTCCTACCACACCATATGAGATATGACATGGTAAGAAACCAAGTCTTGGTCATCTCAAGATTTGGGGATGTCCGGCCCACGTCAAGCGACTACAGGCAGACAAGCTAGAGGATAGGACAATTAATGCTCATTTTATAGGATATCCTAAAGAGTCATTAGGATACGACTTTTTGTCCCAAAGGATCACAAAGTGTTTGTGAGCCTAGATGCTATCTTCATGGAAATAGTTTATCCTTGACAAAGACAGTGGGAGGAAAATTGAGCTTGAAGAGAAAGTCTCTAAATAGCAACGAACCATTGTGCCTATAGAACCTATTTATATTAAGCCAGTACACGATGTCCCTCAATCACCTCGCAGATCTAGTAGGGTATACTAGAAGAGGATACCGAGAAAATGTTCCTAGTGGGAGATAGGAATCACATACAGGATCCCAAAACCTATGACGAGGCGATATCTGATATCGATTCCGAGAAATAGTTAGAGTTAGACTCCATGCATTCCAACCAAGTCTGGATCCTAGTAGATCCACCAGAAGGTATTGTACCTATTGGATGCAAATGGATCTACAAAAGGAAGATAGGTTCGGATGGAAAGGTAGAGACCTATAAAGCAAGGCTAGTGGCGAAAGGGTATAGTCAACGTGAAGGCATTGACTATCAGGAGACTTTTTCACCTGTAGCTATGTTAAAATCCATCCGAACATTGCTTGCCATTGCAGCATTTCATGATTATGAAATCTGGCAGATGGATGTGAAAACTGCATTCCTGAATGGATATCTTAATGAAGATATCTATATGGAACAGCCTTTGGGTTTCACTTCCAGTGATGGAGATCACAAGGTCTGCAAGCTGCAAAGGTCCATCTATGGACTAAAGCAAACATCTCGGAGTTGGAACACTCGTTTCGATGACGCAATCAAAACGTTTGATTTCATCAAAAACGAAGAGAAACCGTATGTTTACAAAAAGGTTAGTGGGAGTGCTGTCGTATTTCTCGTACTATACATGGATGACATCCTCCTGATAGGGGATGATATTCCCATGCTAACCTCGGTCAAGGTCTGATTGTTAAAAGAGTTCTCCATGAAAGATTTTGGGAAAGCATCCTATATTTTGGGAATAAAGGTCCATAAAGATAGATTTAAAAGGATGCTTGTCCTGTCACAGAATATGTATATAGAGGGAGTGCTGAAGAGGTTCGGCATGGAAACCTCTAAAAGGGGATTATTACCCCTTAGGCATGGGATAAATCTCTCCAAGAAGATGTGCCTTAACACATCTGAAGAGATTCAGCGGATGAGCAAGATCCCTTATGCTTCGGCTATAGGGAGCCTCATGTATACCATGCTATGTACGTGAAATGATATAGTATATGCTGTGAGTGTCACGAGCATATATTAGTCAAATCCAAGCAAGAAGCACTGGATAACTGTGAAGAATATTCTTAAGTACTTAAAAAGAACTAAAGATTTATTCTTGGTCTTTGGAAGAATATCAGAGTTGAAGGTAGAAGGATGCACACATATTGATGATAGAAAGTCTACATCAGAATATGTGCAATAATGGTTTAGTAAATTGGAAAAGTTCCAAACAACCAATCATTGTAGATTCTACCTTAGAAGCTGAATGTTAAGCCGTCTCTAAGGGTGCAGTGAAAACCTTTTGGTTTAAAAGGTTCATTGCAGAATTAGGTGTAATGCCATCAGATGCCATAGCACACTTCTGCAATAACAAAGGCACCATAGCACTAGCTAAGGAGCCAAAGGCCTCACCAGAAACCGAAGCACATAGAGCGGAGGTTTAACCTAATAAGCGACTACCTCGAAAAGAAATAAGTGGAGGATCAAAAAGTAGACTCCACAGGAAATGTGGTGGACCCATTCACTAAGCAGATAACTCAGCAGAAAACTAAAATGCATCTTGAGAAGATGGGGCTTAGATTTATGACTAATTGGCTTTAGTGCAAGTGGGAGATTGTTAGAAGTATGCCCTAGAAGCCAATTTGGCAGACACATTATTTTATTCTAGGACATAATTTTGTACTTGACTATTTATTATTGAATAAATAAAAGGCATCTTTTTCATTCATGTTCTTATGTGTCCATGAATCGTCCAAGGAATTAATAAGATGATGACGCATATTCCCAAGAGTTGAGAATTTGAGGCATGTGTCATTGGTGATTAATTCCTGAATTGCTCCTGATCGATGGATCATCACGAGGACGATGATTGATCCGCTGAGATTAGTGCACATATTTCTTTCTTTGATGGACGAGTCTTGAGTCCACAGTGTAGGGACACTGGAGCAATTGTGCAAGTGCTTGTTAGAGAACAAGGGTACTGAGCGTGACCAACACAAGAAGTCACTTGGATGTCTATCCACTTGTCAGTGACTTGCTTGATGTTGCAGTAGTGCGACTGGTCCTTTGACCTGCGATGCTTCGGCTACTCACAGTGAGGTTATTGTAGTTTGACTACACAAATACATGGTCTCTAGCCATATGGGTCCATGCAGTGTAGATTGGCTGCAGTAGGTTCACTGTAGGAGTAGGGTATGCATCTATAAGGAATCTATCGACCTTGATAGATAAGGAGAGATCCTATATGATTTATAAGACTGAGTTCGTAAGACCTCGGCCGGGGCAGATTGCACAGTGGAGAAAGAGTTCTCCGCTCTCGAACTTAAGTCGAATAAATCTTGACATATGACAGACGAAGGGGTTTGACGAGTTATCCATGACCTCCGTCTTGTAGTGATCCACGATAGAAGGACTGTATCACATGATAACTGCACCTAGAGATTCATCATTCCATTCTGCTGGGTAGCCACTACATGCTGCTAGGTGTCACTGGTGGATGGTGGGACTCACAGGGATTATCTCGATGATCGATTAACCCTAATGAGTAGAGTTGGAATCGTTCCAATCTATTGAAAGGAGTTTTCAATGATATTGTGATAAGAGATCACAATATATCTCACTACCAGTCAGAATAGAACCTATGGGGTCACACACACTAGAAGTATTAACCGATCCGATGGTTGAATCGTGATTAGGAATCACAAGTAATCAATTCGATTGATATTCAGTTGAAGAAGGAACAAAGGGAATTAATTAATTGGACTTAAACACAAATCCTACTTCGAGTAGGATTTCTAGAGTCCTAATTGGATTAGGACTGAGAATCCTAATTGGAGTAGGACTGGAATTCCTACTTGGAATAAGATTCCTACAATCTTAATTAGATTAGGAGTTTTGAATTAAAATTGGATTCCTACTTGGAATAGGATTCCTAGAGTCCTAATCGGATTAGGACTTCGGATTCAAATTAAATAAGTCCTAATTGGATTAGGATTTCTTAAGTCCTAATTAATTATTAATCTAATGAATCAACATGACTCCTAATTGGGTTAGGATTGAAGAGTTCAATTGAGTCATGGTTCATTCAAGTTCTAATTGGATTAGGACTAGTATAGATTGAACCCAATTGATTCATGATTTGGTTAATCCTAATTAGATTAGGACTAAACCATGAGAAGGACACCTAATCCTCCTTGGAGGAGGATTAGGTTAACCAAGTAAGAGGGGCATGAGCCCCTCTCCTCTTGGTTAGTGTGGCATGAAGAGAGGGGGCCGGCGCCCCCTCTTAGGAAACTAGTCTAGGGCTCCTAAATTGTAGGAGCCCTAGATGGCTTTATAAAGGAGGCATGGGGGCCGGCGCCCTAATAAGTGAATCCCCCTCTCCTTGCAGCCGTACGCCTCCCTCTCCTCTCCTCTTGGTTCAGCCGCAAGCAAAGGAAGAAAAGAAGAAGCCATTGGTGGCCTCCTCCTCCTCTCTTCTTCCTTCCAATGCAAGGAAAAGATAAAGGTTGAAAAGCCAGGTGATCTTCTTCCTTGGTTGCTCCTTCTTCCTCCTCCTCCTAAGCACAATCAAGGGTTGATTATAAAGGAGGAGATCAGCCATCAAAGTTATCTCTGCAAGGGAGCTAGCACTCCGGAGAGATAGAAAGCTTGGATCGGTTCCTGCTTCGTGTGGATACCCGTAGAGGCCGGACACTTGAACGGCTTCAAGCGAACCTTCATCCAAAACCACGATCATCAGTTTGCGGTGATCATCTATCCGCACAAGGTGAAGATCTGATCTTCTTAAGTTTTTAAAAGTATTTAATCCTTACCCATCTACGAACGGTTCATGAAACAACGTTCATGAGATGAACGTCGATCCCGCTTATGTCGATTCCGCTGCCATCTGAATTTTTTTTGAATTTTCTGCGGCATGGGCGGGTTTCCAACAGAGATCACATTATATCTCACTATCAGTCAGAATAGAACCTATGGGGTCACACATATTAGAAGCACTGACCGATCCGATGATTGAATCGTGATTAGAAATCACAAGTAATCAATTCGATTGATAAACAGTTGAAGAAGGAACAAAGAAAATTAATTAATTGGACTTAAATACGATTCCTACTTGAAATAGGATTCCTAGAGTCCTAATTGGGTTAGAACTGGGAATCCTATTTGGAGTAGGATTGGGATTCTTACTTGGAATAGGATTCCTAGAGTCCTAATTGGATTAGGACTGGCAATCCTATTTGGAGTAGGACTAGGATTCCTACTTAGAGTAGGATTCCTAGAGTCCTAATTGGATTAGGACTGGAAATCCTATCAGTGTCCTAATTGGATTAGGACCAAAATTAAATAAGTCCTAATTGGATTTGGATTACTTAAATCCTAATTAATTATTAATCTAATGAATCAACAAGACTCCTAATTGGATTAGGATTGAAGGGTTCAATTGAGTCATGGTTCATTAAGTTCTAATTGGATTAGGACTTACCTAGATTAAACCCAAATTGGTTCACCCTTGGTCCAAGCCTAATTAGATTAGGACCTAACCATGAGTGACCTTCCTAATCCTCCTTAAAGGAGGATTAGGTTAACCATGAAGGAGGGGCACACGCCCCTCCTCCTTTTTCTTGCTTGGTGCGGCAAAGAAGAGGGGCTGGCGCCCCTCTTGGAAGTTTATCAAGGAGCTCCTACAAAGTAGGAGCTCCACATGCTATTTAAGAGGAGGTGTGGGGGCTGACCGAGGGCATCATTGAAGCCCTCTCCCTCTCCAATTCGTGGCCCCCTCTCCTCCCCTTTCCTTGGTTCAGCCGCAAGCAAAGGAAGAAAAAGAAAGGTGGCCTCTTCATCCTCCCTTCCTCCTTCCAACGCAAGGAAAAGAAAGAAGGCTGCAGGGGTTTTGTTCCTTTACTATTCTTCATCCTTCTTCTTCCTCCTCTCAAGCACATTCAAGAGTTGAAAGAAAGAGAGGAGATCAGCCATTAAAAGTTATCTCTGCAAGGGAGCTAGCACCCCGGAGAGACAAAGAAGCTTGATCGGTTCTTGCTTCGTGTGGATACCCGTAGAGGCCGGGCACTTGAACGGCTTCAAGCGAACCTTCATCCAAAACCACGATCATCAGTTTGCGGTGATCATCTACCCGCACAAGGTGAAGATCTGATCTTCCTAAAGGTTCTAAAAGTTTTTTTAATCCTTATCTATCTACGAACGGTTTTTGAACAACGTTCATGCGATGAACGGTTAATCCCGCGCATGCCTCTTCCGCTGCATCTGAATTTTTTTAATTTTCTGCGGCATGGGTGGGGTTTCTAACAGTGGTATCAGAGTCTAGGCATTGTAGATTAAGGTAAAGATTAATTATTAATAGGCTTATTAGATCTGAAATTTAAATGATTATGCATGCTGAAAATTTTCTGCATGCAGATTTTTTCTAGGGTACTGATTTTTGCATGCTGATTTTTATGTAATAAAAAGATGATTCTAATTGTATTGTTAATGGGATTACAAAGTTTAGAATCATGATTAGCATGATCAGCAACCTATGTCATGAGATAATCAATTAGATTTCAGATCTGAAAATTATAATTGCTGCATGTGGTGATGATCATAGGATTCAAACCCTTTTGGTATCAAATGTAATGACCTGCGATGTGATCTGTAATGTCATATAATTTTTCAGATACTTGCATGCATCTTATTTGATGTTTTGAGAGGCCTGCGTGCCTCCTAAAAGGGGATGTAATTTATTATTATTTTTATTTTACATCTGGTTGTATTTCTGTGATGTGATGTACGTCAACGATCAAGTTGAAGACAAGACATGAGATGAACAGCGATCTAAGCGGTTGATGGCGATGGGATCAAGAGTTGATCAATGATCGAATCAAGAAGGCTTGGAACCAATTCAAGAGTGGAAGACCAATTGATCGATTGACGTACATGTGCTTGTAATACGACCTAATTAGAATCCATGATCATCACCTATTTAAAGTTTAGCTTTATTTGATGCTGTGATTATAACTGCCTGTGATGTGCCGTTTGCATGTGATGTGAATGAGAGCGGGGTAGATAGGTTTACATGTGATGTAGCAAACCCAATTGAGACCTAAATTAAAACCTCCTCAATCAAGTCGAGAGTGAACCAACATGAGCAAGTCATATTAGATTAATTGATCTAACTGGTGTCTAGGAAAGCATGAAAGGTGGTTACTTAATTAGGACCTTACTCTCTGAGTAAGAGGAGCCTCCCACCTGCTTACCTGGCCAATTGTTCGATTACCTCTTATGAAGAGCTCAAGTTGCAAACACTAAGACCTGATGTTGACCCCCTAATGGATTTTGATGAATACAAAACACTAGAGTATAATTTCCTTTATATTAACAATTTATTTGACGATTTCAGGTGTTTAACTAAGAATATTGTTAAGAATTGTCAAGGCATGTTTCCATATTTTTCAAGGATTTTTTGAAGATTTTTTGAGATGAAGAAAACAGATCAGGGACAGCCGAGACGTCTCCGGTTTGTCTCAGAGACGTCTCTGGCACGAACAGGAAGAATTGGCACGTCTGGAGACGTCCCCGGCACCTGGCGAGGCGTCTCGCAGGGTCGGAGTCGACTCCCGACTCTGCGGAGTCGACTCTCTCAGAGACAGCAGAAAGGCCGATTTCAAGGGATGCGCGCGAGTCGTCTCCGAAGGACGCGGAGTCGTCCCCACGCATAAAAAGTAAACTTCCTGAGACGTCCCTAGAAAGCGCGGAGTCGACTCTCTCAGGGGATTCCAGAGGACCTATTTTTCGGTGATAAAACTACGGAGTCGTCCCCGACATCGCGGAGTCGTCCCCATGCATAAAGCGCAAACATCCAGAGACGTCCCCATAAAGTGCCGAGTCGACTCTCTCAGAAAAACAGAAAAACAAGCATTCAAGCTGTTCTTCTTCAGAGACGTCCCGGTAAAGCACCGAGTCAACTCCAAACAATGTCAAAAGAAATTTTATACAGCCGAGACGTCTCGCATTGAAGCGGAGACGTCTCCAGAGCGCCTGGGACGCGACTGACACACTTTTGCAGGTTTGTTTGAATTTCAAACGGTCATATTTTTGTGTCTAACGGATCTATTGCTTTTTGGGCTATAAAAGGAAGCTTTTAAGTGCCTTAAAAACAACTTCTCACCAACCAAACACAAGATCATTCAAGAGAGAAGAAAGAGAAAGAGGTTCAAGGGAGTTAGTGCTTTCAAGAGGAGAAATCAAGTGCATTCAAGCTTTCCCATCTGATTTCGTGCTCAACTACTCACTCCCACTCGGCATTCAAAGCTCGCATTTAAGCAAACGTGATCCACATCGGAAGAACCACCATCACCCACGCTTCCAACGGCAAAAAGGGTTCTTCCGGTTTTGTTGTTTTTTATTGATATATTTTCTTAAGAGCTTTCAAATCTTTGTAAAACATTTGATTATTGTGCTTGTTCTAGTCAAGGGATTTGGAACAAGGGATAGGCGTCCCAAGCCTAGGTTAAATTGGGGGATTATAGGGTTCGTTGTTAGCCCGGGGTAAAACAACGAGTTGGGTAGTGCACTCGCAAAACTACCGGACTGTAATCGCTGATTATAGTGAAAATTCCCAAAGGTGTTTGGGGAGTGGATGTAGGAGCAGTGGAAGCTCCGAACCACTATAAATCTTTGTGTTTGCGATTGACTGTTCTTATAACTCTACCTTTACTTTAGCACATACACTTGTGTGTTTTGTTTTAATTAGACAAAAAATTTAAAAACACCCAATTCACCCCCCCTCTTGGGTGACCATCTCTGGGCAACAAGTGGTATCAGAGCAGGTGCTCTGTGTATTCTTGAAGACTTAACCGTCTTTGCCAAAGATCAAGATGGCAACACCCTTCAACAATGTCCCTGCTGAGGGGCAGGCAACCAATAGACCTCCACTCTTCAATGGGACAAATTATACCTATTGGAAGACTAGAATGAGAATTTTTATTCAAGCACAAGATTATGCCTTGTGGAGGGCTATAATCAATGGACCACACGAACCATCTCACATAGTTAATGGCATTCAAGTTCCCAAACCTGAGGAGGATTGGGATGAGAATGATAGTAGGATGGTTCAACTCAATGCTAGAGCCATGAACTCATTGTTTTGTGCTCTAGATATAAATGAGTTTAATAGAGTCTCCACCTGTAGTTCCGCCAAGAAAATATGGGATAGGTTTGAAGTTACCCATGAGGGTACCAATCAAGTCAAAGAATCTAAAGTGAACATTCTAGTTCACAAATATGAGTTATTTAAGATGGAACCCAATGAAACCATTTCATGCATGTTCACACGCTTCACTGATATAATAAATGGTCTAAAGAATTTGGGTAAATCTTGAAAGAGTAGATGCCCTACAAGCCAATCGCAATATGTATTGCGAAGGGTTTTTCTTTTGATTTGTCCAAATCATGTACATGACATTTAAATATGAATAAAGGCATTATATTTTATCATATGCTGTTGATTATATTTATGATAAACTCCTTAGATTAGGGCAATGGTTTTAAGACTATGATGAGATCATACTAGTGAGACTTAAAATCCTAAAATCCTAATCTTAAATATTCCCAGTCATTGGTACATTGAGTCGGGGATCAATGATTACCGGAAAGACTGGCATGTCTTATGTATGCTCGATGCAGAGGATGATTGATCTCATAATCATTTGTGTGGAGACACTAATACAAAGATATGGGTGCTCATTAGAAGAATGAGTTCACTGAATTGACCTACAAAGAGAAATCTTATGAAGTCTTACTTACATGTCAAAAGATGATTCTCTTAGTGGAAGTTGTGCAACTGATCCTTTGACCTGAGATCACCATGGTATCTTGTGCACATGAACCTATGTTTTGGTTTACACTCATTCATGACAATAAGTTATGTACAAGGTCTTCTGGATATGGTGGATTGTGTACGAAGATTATGAGTAGGTCAACAAGGAATTAATCACTTCTAGTAAGAGAAGATAGCATCCTATTTATTCTAATCATATGATAATTCAGGAAGCCTTTGATCAAAGCAGAATGAAAATTAGAAAGAGTTTCTAATGTTTCATTATTTGAATTATCATTAAAAGATTGAGAAAAATATGAATATGAAATTGAGTTTGACATATATTCATACTCATATACATATTTGGGATGCAGTTTGATTAAAGGATTGAATTGCATGGTAACTTGCCACTGAAGGGTATTTTTGGTATTTCCACCAAATTTCATATTTCTCGGGTAGACATGACACGTTGCTAGACGTCAATCTTGTCTTATAGGTTTGATCGAACTAAAGAGTTTAATTCGATCATCAATTAGAAATGATTCTAATTGTTAAGTTCGGGTTCGCGCAGTTTAGACTTAAATCGATTAGAAGAGTTCTAATCAAGTTGGGTCAACTCGCACTCACACCTATTGCTGGCTAAGTATGGAACCCAATGGGTCACACACAAGAAAACTTATCAAGGGTCTAATTGGATTAGATCATGTATGCAAGATAAACATCCTAGCAGGTGTTGCAAACCTTAGCTCCTGATTCGAAGTGGATTCGAATCTGATTCGAATTGGATTCGAATCTGATTCTTAATTGATCTAATTTGATTAGATCATATTCTAATATGGGTTAGCCAAGAGTTGGCACCTAAATTGGCTTGATTTGAGTCTAATTGGATTAGATTTGATAAATCATTCATTTTTGACCGTTGGATCAACATTTGGATGAAGAGATGGATCAAATGGATGGCACCATGAATTGGAGCCATTGGATTTTCATCATAGGATGATGGGAGATCATGATGACGTGATGGATATCATTGGGAGGCGTGGAGATGAAAAATAGGTGAAGGAAAGAGAGAGAATACGTGAAGATTAAATGGATAAGGATGAACCATTTATTTGATCTTATCCATTCTCTCTCTTCTCTCTTCATCATGCCTAAGGGATATATGGCGCCTTCTTTCATGGCCTTTGGATCATCATCAACCCTTGATGAATGGATAAGGTTGGTTCCTATTTTTCTTGCGTGAGAAGAAGTGAAGAAAGGGAAGAGTACGGCGCATTTTCATGAAGAGGTGCTTAGGGAATCAAGCGCCACATCATAAGCGCTTGATCTTATCCTAACCACTTTTGATACGCCTCTCCCTATTTTTGTGGCGCCTTCTCTCCTCTTATCACGCCCCATCTGAAGGATGTGTGAATGGGATGCATCCTTTGGTGATGCATCCCCACGCCATCTATAAATAGGAATGCTCCCGGTGTTTTCAAATCATCGGAAATCAATCCAACTCTCTCTCTCTCATATCCCTTCTTTCTTACATTAGTTTCTTTCTTTCTAACATTGCTTCTAGTGTGTCCTAAGCCAAGACAAGGTGGTCTTCATTAGGACAAAAGGATTAGAAGTGATTTTAGAAGGCTAAAGAAAAATAGAAAGGAAGGAAAGCAAGCCGTTAGAGTTCTTTAGAAGAATTTTGCATTAAGGATCAAAAGTCTTTGGAGCTAAAGTCTTGATCAAGTTTTCGTGTGGATCACCATTGGAGGGTGGACACTTGGACGCCTCGTGGAGATTGTACACTTTGGATTAGCGTTTGAGGTATTCTACTAATTCTGTATTTATTTTATATTATTTGATTGTAATCATTAAGGTGAACTAGGCTTAAAAGGGTTTCATGCATAGGGACTTTATTAAGAAAATTTTTGAAATCCCTAGCTTCCGCTGCCCATTATGACATGCTAGAACCCTACAGTGGTATCAGAGCTATCCTTAATTGGTTCAATCAAATAATAATGCATGATGTATGATTATTAATTTACTATGAGATAGTAATGTCTTATGCTTAATGAAATGCTGAAATATATGATTCATGTATGATATGATATGTAATAAAATGTCATGTTATGAAATTTTCCATATGAAGATATGTTGAAGCATGTTAATTAGTTGCTTATGATTTATACATGCTATGAGATAGCTATGATGCATGATAGCTTATTTTAGGTATGTTAAATATATGTTACAATTAAAGAATGTGCTAGAGACTAGTAAGCCCTCAATAAAAATTATATTAAGTCATAGTGTTAAAAAATTTTGAGCTAACCCATTCTTGAACAATTAATCTAATTGGTGTCTAAGGAAAGCACTAAAGGTGGTTACTTAATTAGGACCTTACTCTTTGAGTAAGGGGAGCCTCCCACCTGCTTACCTGGCCAATTGTTTGATTGTCTATTATGGATAAGCTTAATATTGATATAATACTATTGATAGCCTTCCTTCATGCCTCGATATTATTATGTCAAGATCCATGCTAGTTTGTTGTGCTAACACAAAACTTGCAATGGGGACTGATGTTATACTGTCTTGGTGCATTAAGATGCTTATGGCATATTTTAATATATTGCCTTGTTGTGCAACCACAAGGGCAATATTATTCGAATATGACTATATGGAAATGAAGGGTTTGACTTAACTAAAATATTATTGTTTGTTGTGCTAACACAAGGCAATAAGTATTTTAAGAGGACAAGATAAAGTTGAGAATTGCATGAGATGCAATCGGAAAGAGTTTCCTACCTTTGAACTCATAAAGGTTTGTTGTGTAACCACAAGGCTTTTTATGATGAATTAGGATCTCAACCCTACTAAGAAAAATTATATTTTCACGTTTATCATAGGAGAGGGCTATGATATTCAATAAAAATAGTAGGAGACAAATTAGATTAAAGTCCTTATCTAGTTGCAAACATGTCATCATGATTGGTCTGCTTATATTAGTTATGTTCTTGCATATGTAGAATTATTAAATGGCTTCACTTTCACTAAGAGGCATCTTAGATGCCAACAAGTTGACCGGACCAAACTATGTGGACTGGTTGAGGAATTTAAAGATTGTACTCACTCAGGAGAAAATTTCCTATATACTTGAAACCCCTGATCTTGGAGATCTAGGGGATGATGCTACAGAAGAGGAGGTTGCCACACATAAGATGTGGAAAAATGACAGTTTGACTGTCAAATGTATCATACTTGCCTCTATGAGCAATGAATTACAGAGGCAACATGAAGGCATGGACACTCAATCCATACTTCTCAATTTAAAAGAGTTGTATGGAGAACAAAGCAGGACTGCTAGGTATGAGATATCTAAGCAGTTGTTCCGTGCTAGAATGAATGAAGGAACTCCAGTGCAAAACCATGTTCTTATGGTTATAGACTTAGTCACTAGACTAAGTCAATTAGGTTTTGCTATGGATAGTGAGCTCAGTCAGGATTTGATCCTGCAATCACTGCCAGATTCATTCTCTCAGTTTGTTGTGAACTTTCACATGAACAAGCTGAACACCTCCCTGCCCGAGCTGTTAAATATGCTCAAAACAGCTGAAGGCCATATTAAGAAGGATAAAGGTCCACTCCTTCTTATAGATGGCACCTCTAAGAGAAAATCGGGCAATAAGGGTTCTAAGAAAAGATTGAACCCCAAGAGTAGCATCAAAAAGAAAAAAGGAAAGAAAAACTTCGGATCAAGTACCTGTTTTCATTGCGGCAAAGCTGGCCACTGGAAAAGGAATTGCAAGAGTTTTCTTGCAAGTATGAAGACCGATGCAAGAGTTGCATCAAAAGGTATGTTTATATTACATGCCAACTTGTCATTAAGTTCTTCAAATTTAAATTCATGGGTATTGGATACCGGCTGTGGTTTTCACATTTGCAAATCTTTGCATGGACTACAGAAAATTAAAATTTTGAAGAAAGGTGACTTCGAGCTGTATGGCGCTGGAGGAGAGTCTATCCAGGCTGAAGCTGTTGGAACCTACAACTTGGAGTTACCTTCGGGAGAGCTCCTACAATTAGAAGATTGTTATTATATGCCCAAAATTATTAGAAATGTAATTTCCATTCCTTTGTTGTTAAAGAAAGGATTTGAAATTAATGGAAAGGGCAATGGTTGCTCTATTTATTTTTCTAATAAGCATCTTTGCAATGGCATTATGGAAAATGGTCTTCTTGTTTTATTACTTAATGACAATGTCTTTCATATTAATAAAAGCAATAAAAGAAAGAGAGAGGAAGTAAATAACACCCTTCTTTGGCATTGCTGACTTGGTCACATAAGTGAATCAAGAATCAACAAGTTATACAAAGAAGAGTTCTTTGATCCTTATGATTATGAATCATTAGGAACTTGTGAATCTTGTCTTATGGGTAAAATGACTAAGTCTCCATTCACTGGACATGGAGAAAGGGCAAGTGAGTTATTAGGACTTATACACACAGATGTATGTGGTCCTATGACAACTCCAGCTAGAGGTGGATACTCTTACTTCATCATATTCACTGATGATTTATCAAGGTTTGGATATGTGTATCTTATGAAACATAAATCCGAAGCTTTTGATAAGTTTAAAGAGTATCAAAGTATGGTTGAGAAACAAACCGAAAAGTGTATTAAAATTCTTCGATCTGATCGAGGAGGTGAATACCTTTCTAGTGAGTTTTTAAATCATCTTAAAGAAAAGGGCATTCTCTCTGAATGGACACCTCCGTATACGCCACAATTAAATGGTGTAGCTGAACGGAGAAATCGTACTCTATTAGATATGGTAAGGTCCATGATGTGCTTTACTGATCTTCCTATTTCCTTCTGAGGTTTTGCCCTAGAGACCGCTGCACTAATATTAAACAGGGTACCTTCTAAGTCTGTACCTAGCACTCCATATGAGATATGGAGAGAAAAGAAGCCTAATCTTAAGTATCTTAAGATATGGGGTTGTCAAGCTTATGTCAAAAGAAATTTTGGACACAAGCTAAGTGCTAGATCAGATAAATATATTTTTGTAGGTTATCCTAAAGATAGTATAGGATACATCTTCTATCATCCTACCGAACAAAAAGTTTTTGTAGGTAGGCATACCATTTACTTAGAAAAAGAGTTTATCTTAGAAAAGGGCAAGGATAGAAAAATAGAACTTGAAGAAGTTCAAGACCTACAAATAGAAACACAAGAAATTCTTCAACCAGATGTACCAATTGATGAGGTACAACCACAACACACATCTCCTCTACGAAGGTCAGATAGAGTGCGAAGAGCACCAGAGAGATATGGGTTCATCATTGAAAATGATGAAGCCCACATTGTTCAGAATAATGATCCTCTGACCTATTCGGAAGCTGTCATGAGTAGTGACTCTGACAAATGGCTAGAAGCCATGAAATCCGAAATAGATTCTATGTATACCAACCAAGTATGGACTTTGGTTGATGTACCAGAGGGTGTAAACCCTATAGGTTGCAAATGGGTCTATAAGAAAAAGATTGGAGCAGATGGCCAAGTAGAAACCTACAAGGCTAGATTGGTGGCAAAAGGTTTCAAGCAAAAGCAAGGAATTGACTATGATGAAACTTTTTCGCCAGTAGCTATGCTCAAATCTATTCGGATTTTGCTTGCAATAGCTGCATACTATGATTATGAAATCTGGCAGATGGATGTCAAAACCGCCTTCCTTAATGGTTCTCTTGAGGAAGAGGTTTACATGACATAGTCAGAAGGATTTGTCTCAAGTAAGAGAGCAAATCAAGTATGCAAGCTTAAGAGATCCATTTATGGATTAAAGCAAGCATCGAGGAGTTGGAACATTCGTTTTGATACAACAGTCAAAGAGTTTGGTTTTATCAAAAATGTGGATGAACCATGTGTGTACAAGAAGACTAGTGGGAGTGCCATTGTCTTCTTAATATTGTATGTAGATGACATACTGATCATTGGAAATGATATTCCAATGTTACAATCGGTCAAGACTTGGCTGTCAAAAAGCTTTTCCATGAAAGACTTGGGAGAAGCATCCTATATACTTGGTATAAAGATCTATAGGAATAGATCTAAAAGGATGCTAGGCTTGTCCCAGTCTAGGTACATAGATAATGTGCTGAAAAGATTCAGCATGGAAGAAAGTAAAAGAGGTTATTTGCCTATGAGTCATGGCATACGTCTTTCTAAGAAGATGTCTCCTAAGACATCTGAAGAGAGGAATAGAATGAATTCTATTCCCTATGCTTCGGCAATAGGATCGATTATGTATGCTATGCTATGTACTAGGCCTGATGTTGCTTATGCCTTAGGCATAACAAGTAGATTTCAGGCTGATCCAGGAGAGGATCATTGGATAGCTGTGAAAAATATTCTTAAGTACTAGAGAAGGACTAAAGATATTTTTCTAGTTTATGGAGGATCTGAGTTGAAACTAGAAGGATTTTCTGATTCTAGTTTTCAATCAGACCCAGATGATAGCAAGTCCACTTCAGGGTATGTCTTTACCCTAAATGGTGGTGCAGTGAGCTGGAAGAGTTCCAAACAGCAAACTGTAGCTGACTCAACTACTGAGGCAGAATACATTGCTGTAAGTGAAGCCGCTAAGGAAGCTGTCTGGATGAAGAAGTTCATCTCTGAGTTAGGAGTAGTTCCCGAGATTGCTGGACCAGTCTCAGTTTATTGTGATAACACTGGAGCTGTTGCTCAAGCGAAGGAACCAAGGTCTCATCACAAATCCAAGCACATTCTAAGACGCTTCCATCTTGTTCGAGAGATTGTCGAGAGACAAGACATAGTCATTGAACGAGTAGACACCAAGAACAACCTAGCAGACCCGTTCACTAAAGCTCTACCACAACAGCAGTTCGATCGCCACCTCGATTGTATGGGGATAAAATATAAGAGCGATTGGCTTTAGTGCAAGTGGGAGATTGAAAGAGTAGATGCCCTACAAGCCAATCGCAATATGTATTGCGAAGGGTTTTTCTTTTGATTTGTCCAAATCATGTACATGACATTTAAATATGAATAAAGGCATTATATTTTATCATATGCTGTTGATTATATTTATGATAAACTCCTTAGATTAGGGCAATGGTTTTAAGACTATGATGAGATCATACTAGTGAGACTTAAAATCCTAAAATCCTAATCTTAAATATTCCCAGTCATTGGTACATTGAGTCGGGGATCAATGATTACCGGAAAGACTGGCATGTCTTATGTATGCTCGATGCAGAGGATGATTGATCTCATAATCATTTGTGTGGAGACACTAATACAAAGATATGGGTGCTCATTAGAAGAATGAGTTCACTGAATTGACCTACAAAGATAAATCTTATGAAGTCTTACTTACATGTCAAAAGATGATTCTCTTAGTGGAAGTTGTGCAACTAATCCTTTGACCTGAGATCACCATGGTATCTTGTGCACATGAACCTATGTTTTGGTTTACACTCATTCATGACAATAAGTTATGTACGAGGTCTTCTGGATATGGTGGATTGTGTACGAAGATTATGAGTAGGTCAACAAGGAATTAATCACTTCTAGTAAGAGAAGATAGCATCCTATTTATTCTAATCATATGATAATTCAGGGAGCCTTTGATCAAAGCAGAATGAAAATTAGAAAGAGTTTCTAATGTTTCATTATTTGAATTATCATTAAAAGATTGAGAAAAATATGAATATGAAATTGAGTTTGACATATATTCATACTCATATACATATTTGGGATGCAGTTTGATTAAAGGATTGAATTGCATGGTAACTTGCCACTGAAGGGTATTTTTGGTATTTCCACCAAATTTCATATTTCTCGGGTAGACATGACACGTTGCTAGACGTCAATCTTGTCTTACAGGTTTGATCGAACTAAAGAGTTTAATTCGATCATCAATTAGAAAGGATTCTAATTGTTAAGTTCGGGTTCGCGCAGTTTAGACTTAAATCGATTAGAAGAGTTCTAATCAAGTTGGGTCAACTCGCACTCACACCTATTGCTGGCTAAGTATGGAACCCAATGGGTCACACACAAGAAAACTTATCAAGGGTCTAATTGGATTAGATCATGTTTGCAAGATAAACATCCTAGCAGGTGTTGCAAACCTTAGCTCCTAATTCGAAGTGGATTCGAATCTGATTCGAATTGGATTCGAATCTGATTCTTAATTGATCTAATTTGATTAGATCATATTCTAATATGGGTTAGCCAAGAGTTGGCACCTAAATTGGCTTGATTTGAGTCTAATTGGATTAGATTTGATAAATCATTCATTTTTGACCGTTGGATCAACATTTGGATGAAGAGATGGATCAAATGGATGGCACCATGAATTGGAGCCATTGGATTTTCATCATAGGATGATGGGAGATCATGATGACGTGATGGATATCATTGGGAGGCGTGGAGATGAAAAATAGGTGAAGGAAAGAGAGAGAATACGTGAAGATTAAATGGATAAGGATGAACCATTTATTTGATCTTATCCATTCTCTCTCTTCTCTCTTCATCACGCCTAAGGGATATATGGCGCCTTCTTTCATGGCCTTTGGATCATCATCAACCCTTGATGAATGGATAAGGTTGGTTCCTATTTTTCTTGCGTGAGAAGAAGTGAAGAAAGGGAAGAGTACGGCGCATTTTCATGAAGAGGTGCTTAGGGAATCAAGCGCCACATCATAAGCGCTTGATCTAATCCTAACCACTTTTGATACGCCTCTCCCTATTTTTGTGGCGCCTTCTCTCCTCTTATCACGCCCCATCTGAAGGATGTGTGGATGGGATGCATCCTTTGGTGATGCATCCCCACGCCATCTATAAATAGGAATGCTCCCGGTGTTTTCAAATCATCGGAAATCAATCCAACTCTCTCTCTCTCATATCCCTTCTTTCTTACATTAGTTTCTTTCTTTCTAACATTGCTTCTAGTGTGTCCTAAGCCAAGACAAGGTGGTCTTCATTAGGACAAAAGGATTAGAAGTGATTTTAGAAGGCTAAAGAAAAATAGAAAGGAAGGAAAGCAAGTCGTTAGAGTTCTTTAGAAGAATTCTGCATTAAGGATCAAAAGTCTTTGGAGCTAAAGTCTTGATCAAGTTTTCGTGTGGATCACCATTGGAGGGCGGACACTTGGACGCCTCGTGGAGATTGTACACTTTGGATTAGCGTTTGAGGTATTCTACTAATTCTGTATTTATTTTATATTATTTGATTGTAATCATTAAGGTGATCTAGGCTTAAAAGGGTTTCATGCATAGGGACTTTATTAAGAAAATTTTTAAAATCCCTAGCTTCCGCTGCCCATTATGACATGCTAGAACCCTACAAATCTTACACTAACCCAGAACTTGTGAGTAAAATTCTTAGGTCCTTGCCAAAAGCTTGGGAAGCGTAGGTCACAGCGATCGTAGAAGCTAAAGACCTCAACACATTGGCACTTGAACAACTATTGGGCTCATTGATGACGCATGAGCTCACAATGAAGCAACATGAAGAAGATGTGCCAAAGAAGAAGACAATCGCACTCAAGGCTACTTCAAGTGTTTGTGAAGAAGAAAGCAGTGAGAGTGAAGAAGAAAGTGAAGATGAGGACTTGGGTTTAATAGTAAGGAAGTTCAAGAAATTCATGAGAAGAAAGAAACCCTTCCCAAGAAAGAAGTTTGGAGGGAGAAATGATTGGGAAAAGGAAAAAAAAAAGAAAGAGACCCAATCATATGTTATGATTGCAAGAGACCGGGACACATCCGCTCCGAATGCCCTCAACAGGAGAAGCACTATGGAAAGAAGAAGAAGAAGGCGTTGAAAGCAACTTGGGATGATAGTGACACATCCTCCTCCGAGGAAGAGAAGGAAGAGACCGCCAACTTGTGCTTCATGGCATTCGACGATGATGAGGTATGTCAAAGCTCAATTACAGATTTTACTTTAGAAGAATTATATGAAGCTTTCCAAGAACTCATGAATGATTGTGGTATGTTAGGAGCAAAAAATAAAGAACTAAAGGCCTCCAATCAAAAACTAAAGGATGACATTAAGAACCTATTGATTGAAAAGGAGAGCCATGAAAATGATAGCGTCATTAACCTAAAGGATAAAAACTCAAAACTTACCATTGAAAATGAAACGGCAAAAACACTCATTAAGGAATTAAACCTAAGAGTCAAACTCCTACTCAATAGTAATACTTCACTTGCACAGAATGTTGAAACCTTTAAAAATGATAAGGAAGACTTAGTTAAAAAAAATTTGAACCTTAAAGATGAGCTGAATAAGTATAAACCAATTGTGCAGAAATTTACAAATAGCTCAGAAAAATTAAATCTTATTCTATCTAATCAAAGAGCTGTTTTTAATAAAGCCGGATTAGGATACAAAACTAGCAAACAACAAAAATATCTAAAGAACTTTTTTGTAAAAGCAACAAATGTCAAAACTGAAAAACCTACATGCTTTTATTGTGGGAGAAGTGGACATAAAGCCTATTCTTGCATTCAAAGAAAGATTCAAACTAATAAGAGCACATTTGTAAAGGGTAAAAACACAACCAAAATGTGGGTGCCTAAGGGAACCAACAACACTAACCAAGAAGGACCCAAGAAAATTTGGGTACCTAAAAACTTCACATGATCATTTTGCAGGTATGCCTTGCAGCCGGGAGCAAAAAGAGAATGTGGTATCTTGATAGCGGTTGCTCAAGGCATATGACCGGTGACGAGAGCCTTTTTGTCACCTTGAAATCAAAGGAAGGAGGAGTAGTCACATTTGGAGACAATGCTAAAGGTCAAATCATTGGTGTTGGTAAAATATCTATATCACCCTCCTCATTTATTGACAATGTATTATTAGTTAATGGATTAAAGCATAATTTATTAAGTATAAGTCAATTTTGTGACAAGGGGTTTAAAGTGTCTTTTGAATCTTCCCTATGCATAATTAGTAGTCCAATCGATAATGAAATCATACTTATGGGACATAGGCATGGAAATGTTTACATGGTAGACCTTGACGATCTCACCATGAAGGATGGCCAATGTCTTGTAGCCACGGATGCCAAGGTTAATGAGACTAGCTGGTTATGGCATCGTAGGTTAGGGCATGCCAGCATAGATTTAATTTCTAAATTGATTACAAAAGATCTAGTCAAAGGACTACCAAAAATAGACTTTGAAAAGAATAAAATTTGTGCTGCATGTCAATTAGGAAAACAAACAAGAAGTTCTTTCAAGTCTAAGAACATAGTTTCAACATCAAAACCCCTATAACTAATTCACATGGATTTATTTGGACCCACTAGAACTGCTAGTCTAGGGGGTAAGAAGTTTGGTCTTGTAATTGTTGATGATTTTTCACGTTTTACATGGGTTTCATTTCTTGCCCACAAAGATGAGTCCTTTTCCGCTTTTATCAAGGTTCTGTTGGAATTTGTATCCTAAATGTCAATCGTCAGCATATTGATGATTGAATTTTGTAAATGAATTGACAAATTAATAAAGTGTTATTTGGCATTATTCATCATTTCATCTTCAAATGAACTCCTATATGATGAAGTCCTTAGGACTTATGTTATGATAAAGGAGGATTTATCTTTGAGTCCTTAAACTTGTTTGGGACAAAATGATATGTTGTTACTAGGACGACAACATTATCGAGATTAGGTCGTTGTGTGACATATACGTTGGTTGTCCTCTTAACCAAGGAGTGTGGAGACACTGGTATGCCACACAAGTGAAGTGTAGAAGTACATTTCACTAAACGTGACCAATTCCGGAATGCTCTACTGTCGAGAGATGTTCCGAGTGGATATGGGTATAAGTTTGGCCCTCTGACCTGAGACCGCAACCTGTGACTAGCAAGCAACTCACTGTACTTTGGTACCGGACTACCTGAATTTCTAATTCAGTGACGGAAGGTCACTGGGTGCAGTCAAGTACTTGCGTAGTCAGTTGTGAGTCAAGATGGAATTGACCCCTCCTGAAAACAGGAGATAATGTCTTGTGATTAATTTAGCAAAACCTTGGCCAGGGTAATCCCAGTGAGGAGTCACGGGATATCTAAAGTTAATCACATAATGGATGTACTAATTATAGGGTTGACAGTGAGCTCTAAGTCATCCTGGCATTAGGAGTCAAAGGGATTGAATTACACAGTAACCATAGTTCAGGGTTCCAGAATATTTGCTTCGCATATATTCGACCTATCCGGACGTCGGGTACCATTGCTAGATGGTCACATCGATTAGTGTAGAAAATTGTTCCTATACTACCGGCTTAGGTTCGAACCTATGAGGTCACACGCATAGAAGATTCCTGATTGATCAAGAAAGCTGATGAATGATTAAGAATCATTCAGGGGTAATTTGGTCAATTTGATTGGTAAATTATCTTATAAAATAATTAAAGTAATTATTGAAGGATTAATTAGTAATTAAATTACTAATAAACTCAATTTGATTGAGTAATTGTGCTAAGGATGAGCCAAATTGAATTGGATTCAAGTTTGGGCTCAATCAGGATTTTGACCTGATTGGATTAGGTTAGAACCAAAAAGGACTTAAGCTGATCAAATTAATTTTAAATTAATTTGTTCTTAATTGGGGATTGACCTAATTGAATTAGGTCCAACACAAAGTAATAATTCAATTTGATTAAGTTTGCATGAGCCAAAATTGAATTGGATTCAATTTGAGCTCAATCAGGGTTTGACCTGATTAGATTGGGTTCAACCAAATTGCTTTGTTTTAATTCGGGTTTGACCAAATTTGATTAGGTGCAACCCAAGGGGATTAGGCTCAGATGATGTGGCAATTATTGGTGACATGGAATTGGATTTCATGAATTTTAAATAAACCAAAATTATTGCATGGCACATGGACCCATTGCTTGACACATGGCGACATTGTTTGTTATTTGAATTTAAGTTCAAACATTAAGCAATGTGTTAAATAATTTTAATCACTCAAACCATCAGCCAAGGTGGCGTCTGAGTTTTTGAATGGATTAAATTCGAATTTCAAGAGGTGATTTCGAAATTATGAAGTGTTTTACCTTGCCGCATGGATTTCAAATTCCTTCCCTCTTGCACATGTGTTTAAAATTTGAATTTAAATCAGATTTGGTTGAGATCTGATTTGGGTTGTTCCTATTCCTTTGCATGTGCCAACTAAAAGAGGTTTTCTAAAAATAAATTTCGAATTTTGAATGAAAATTCGGAGGCCACCAAAAGAGGGTAAAACCTCGGGGAATTGGACCTAGACCTTGACACCAAAATAAATGATTAATGCTAGATTAATACCTTTTATGATGGATGAAAGTTGTGAATCTGATTCTTGACTTCACAGCCACACACACGAATGGCCTCTACGAGAAGTACACGCGAAGTCCTGAAGGATCTTCTTCCGCAACAGTGCTAGCAGCTGCAGAACACTTGAAAGCTGAAATCTGCCCGCCGGGATTCAATCAACTCTTGATCAATCGTCTTGAAGCAGATAGAGATGAGGTTTGTAAGGAAAGTAGAGGACTCAGATCTGATCTTGAATCTTCTAGATATTCACCTTGAAAACCATATCTAAAATGGAGAAGAAGAGGAGGAGGAGGCGGGTGAAGAAGAAGGCTGCAATGGATGTGTTTTTGGTGCCCATGTTTGACCCCTTTTAATGGCCTCCGAATTTTCATTCAAAATTTGAAATTTATTTTCAGAAAACCTCTTTTAGTTGGCACATGCAAAGGAATAGGAACAACCCAAATCAGATCTCAGCCAAATCTGATTTAAATTCAAATTTTAAACACATGTGCAAGAGGGAAGGAATTTGAAATCCATGCGGCAAGGTAAAACACTTCATAATTTCAAAATCACCTCTTGAAATTTGAATTTAATCCATTCAAAAACTCAGACGCCACCTTGGCTGATGGTTTGAGTGATTAAAATCATTTAACACATTGCTTAATGTTTGAATTTAAATTCAAATAACAAACAATGTCGCCATGTGTCAAGCAATGGGTCCATGTGCCATGCAATAATTTGGTTTATTTAAAATTCATGAAATCCAATTCCATGTCACCAATAATTGCCACATCATCTGAGCCTAATCCCCTTGGGTTGCACCTAATCAAATTTGGTCAAACCCGAATTAAAACAAAGCAATTTGGTTGAACCCAATCTAATCAGGTCAAACCCTGATTGAGCTCAAATTGAATCCAATTCAATTTTGGCTCATGCAAACTCAATCAAATTGAATTATTACTTTGTGTTGGACCTAATTCAATTAGGTCAATCCCCAATTAAGAACAAATTAATTTAAAATTAATTTGATCAGCTTAAGTCCTTTTTGGTTCTAACCTAATCCAATCAGGTCAAAATTCTGATTGAGCCCAAACTTGAATCCAATTCAATTTGGCTCATCCTTAGCACAATTACTCAATCAAATTGAGTTTATTAGTAATTTAATTACTAATTAATCCTTCAATAATTACTTTAATTATTTTATAAGATAATTTACCAATCAAATTAACCAAATTACCCCTGAATGATTCTTAATCATTCATCAGCTTTCTTGATCAATCAGGAATCTTCTATGCGTGTGACCTCATAGGTTCGAACCTAAGCCGGTAGTATAGGAACAATTTTCTACACTAATCGATGTGACCATCTAGCAATGGTACCCGACGTCCGGATAGGTCGAATATATGTGAAGCAAATATTCTGGAACCCTGAACTATGGTTACTGTATAATTCAATCCCTTTGACTCCTAATGCCAGGATGACTTAGAGCTCACTGTCAACCCTATAATTAGTACATCCATTATGTGATTAACTTTTGATATCCCGTGACTCCTTACTGGGATTACCCTGGCCAAGGTTTTGCTAAATTAATCACAAGACATTATCTCCTATTTTCAGGAGGGGTCAATTCCATCTTGACTCACAACTGACTACGCAAGTACTTGACTGCACCCAGTGACCTTCCGTCACTGAATTAGAAATTCAGGTAGTCCGATACCAAAGTACAGTGAGTTGCTTGCTAGTCATAGGTTGCGGTCTCAGGTCAGAGGGCCAAACTTATACCCATATCCACTCGGAACATCTCTCGACAGTAGAGCGTTCCGGAATTGGTCACGTTTAGTGAAATGTACTTCTACACTTCACTTGTGTGGCATACCAGTGTCTCCACACTCCTTGGTTAAGAGGACAACCAACGTATATGTCACACAACGATCTAATCTCGATAATGTTGTCATCCTAGTAACAACATATCATTTTGTCGCAAACAAGTTTAAGGACTCAAAGATAAATCCTCCTTTATCATAACATAAGTCCTAAGGACTTCATCATATAAGAGTTCATTTGAAGATGAAATGATGAATAATGCCAAATAACACTTTATTAATTTGTCAATTCATTTACAAAATTCAATCATCAATATGCTGACGATTGACATTTAGGATACAAATTCCAACAACTCCCACTTAGCCTAATGCCAATCGGCACAGTATCTAATACCCATCTTCGACTTGTGTTCGTCGAACTCTTTGATGCCGAGGACTTTGGTAAATGGGTCAGCCAGATTTTCTTTTGTGTCAATCTTCTGAAGATCAATATCACCTCGATCGATGATCTCTCGAACCAGGTGGTAGCGACGTAGAATATGCTTGGTCCGCTGATGTGCTTTGGGTTCTCTTGCTTGAGCTATGGCCCCAGTATTGTCACAAAATACAGGCACTGGACCATCAATGGAGGGTGTCACTCCAAGCTCGGTGATGAACTTCCGCAACCATACAGCTTCCTTGGCGGCATCAGATGCTGCGATATATTCTGCTTCACATGTAGAATCTGCCACTGTATGCTGCTTGGAACTCTTCCAGCAGATTGCCCCACCCTTAAGAGTGAAGATATATCCTGACACGCTCTTGCTATCATCTTGATCTGATTGAAAACTTGAATCAGTATATCCCTCAAGTTTTAAGTCAGAATCACCATAGACAAGCCACTGATCTTTAGTATTTCTCAAATACTTAAGGATGGTTTTTACAACCTTCCAGTGGTTGCTACCTGGATCAGACTGGTATCTGCTCACTACTCCTAATGAGTATGCCACGTCTGGTCTAGTACATATCATGGCATACATTATAGATCCCACTGCCGAAGCATATGGAATTCTATCCATACTCTCTCTTTCTTGAGGGGTTGTCGGACAATCCCTTTTAGAGAGGTTAATTCCATGGCCCATCGGAAGATAGCCTTTCTTGGAATTAATCATACTGAACCTCTTCAGTATAGTATCAATGTATGTGGATTGGGATAATCCAAGCAATCTTCTAGATCTATCTCTATAGATCTTCATCCCTAGGATGTAAGATGCTTCTCCCAAATCCTTCATGGCAAATTGAGATGATAGCCAAACCTTTATTCCTTGTAATGCAGGAATGTCATTCCCGATTAAAAGAATGTCATCCACATACAAAATAAGGAATATAATAACTGAACCATTTGCCCATTTATAAATGCAAGGTTCCTCTTCATTCTTAATGAAGCCATATGTTTTGATTACCTTATCAAAACGTATATTCCAACTCCGTGAAGCTTGCTTTAATCCATAAATGGATTTTTGAAGCTTGTACACTTTAGACTCATCTGCAGATGTAAAACCTTCAGGTTGTATCATATACACTTCCTCTTCTAAATCTCCATTTAGAAATGCTGTCTTTACATCCATTTGCTAGATTTCATAGTCTAAATGTGCTGCTATCGCAAGCACAATCCGAATGGACTTGAGCATTGCCACAGGAGAAAAGGTCTCGTCATAGTCAATACCATAACGTTGACGATAACCCTTGGCAACCAAACGGGCTTTATAGGTCTCTACCTTTCCGTCTGCGCCCCGTTTCCTTTTGAATATCCACTTACACCCTATGGATTTAATTCCTTCGGGTGGGTCAACTAATGTCCAAACATCATTGACCTTCATGGATTCCATTTCGGATTGCATGGCTCCAAGCCATTTATCAGAGTCATACCTCTGCATTGCATCCATATATGTGATCGGATCCTCATCGTTTTCATCAAGTTCGATAGGATCCCCATCCCGGACCAAGAAACCGTAGTATCTGTCCGGCTGACGTGGTACTCTACCCGATCGCCTTAATGGTGCATCTAATATGGGTTCTGGATCTGATCTAATCAAATCCGACTCAACTGGTTCAGTAGATGGTGTCGGATCTTCTACATGTTGAACTTCTCTAAGCTCAACATTAGAGCTATTTGTTCCTTCACCAAGGAATTCCTTTTCTAAGAAAATTGCTCTATTGCTTACGAACAACTTTTGTTCTTCAGCAAAGTAGAAGTAATATCCTTTAGTTTCTTTAGGGTAACCAACAAAGAAACATTTGTCAGACTTGGGTTCAAGTTTGTCTGTCTTCAAACGTTTGACGTACGCCGGACACCCCCAAATCCTAAGGTGAGAGAGCATCGGCTTACGTCCAGTCCACATCTCATGTGGTGTTTTATTTACAGACTTACTTGGAACCTTATTTAGAATATAGCAGGCTGACTCAAGAGCATATCCCCAAAAGGATATGGGCAGATTAGCAAACCCCATCATGGATCGAACTATGTCTAACAGAGTTCGATTTCTCCTTTCTGACACACCATTATATTGTGGTGTACCAGGAGGAGTCCATTGGGAGAGAATCCCATTTTCTCCTAGATATGTCAAAAATTCACTGGAGAGGTATTCACCTCCTCGATCTGATCGAAGAGTTTTAATACTCTTTCCAGTTTGTTTTTCTACTTCATTACGATATAATTTGAACATTTCAAATGATTCAGATTTATGTCTCATTAAATAGACATAACCATACCTAGAAAGGTCGTCTGTAAACGTAATGAAATATGAATACCCACCTCTAGCATCTGTGCTCATTGGCCCACATACATCAGAATGTACAAGGGTCAATAAATCACTGGCTCGTTCACCTTTTCCGGTAAAAGGTGATTTGGTCATTTTACCAAGAAGACATGATTCACAGGTTGTCAATGATTCACAATCATTAACATCAAGGATTCCCTCTTTACTTAACCTGTTCATCCTATTCTTGTTAATATGACCTAGCCTATGATGCCAAAGGTAGACATCCGTGACATTATCTATTCTAGGGCGCTTATTGGATTTATACATTACATGAACAGGCTGTGACAAAATGTAAATGCCATTACTCAGAATTCCATTCATTACAACAACACCATTCCAAATGACATTGCAATAATCCTTTTTTATTGATATTTCATAACCATTTTTGGCCAAAAGGCCTACAGAAATGATATTCAATAGAAAACTTGGACAATAGTGACAATCACTAAGGACATTTACATGAGAGCTGAATTCAAGTTTAAGAATTCCTAAAGCTAGAACTGGAACTGGTCTTCCATCTCCAACATTCAGGAACCTTTCTCCTTCTTCAAACCTCTTACAGACTTGTAGCCCCTGCAACGAATTGCAAATATTAAAAGGACTACCGGTATCCAATACCCAGGTCGAATTATCACAAATAGAAAAATTGCAAGGTGTTATCATATAAGTACCTTGATTGGCAACTGATTGCCCACTTTTCTTAGGCCGGTTCGGATCGAGGGATGCAATGTAAAGAGGACAGTTCCTCTTCCAATGTCCTTGCTTCTTGCAGAAGAAGCACTCCGCCTTGCTCTGATCAGCCTTTTTATTCTTTTTCTGACTAGGCTGAGCATGGTGCACCTGTTTCTTTTGGATTTTATTTTTCTTTTTCTCTTTCTTAAAGGAGCGACCCTTGGATGAACCTCCCACTAAATTCACCGTCTTCTTAAGAAGTTGGTGATCATTCTCAAACGTCTGTAGTAACCCCAACAATTGGTGATAATTCACTACAGGTTTCGTCATACGAAAATGAGTGAGAAAAGGACGGTATGATCCAGGCAATGAGTTTAGTATGGCATCCTTCCCCAATTGATCATGAAGGAGAAAGCCAAGAGAGCTTAGACGCTCGATCAACTCAATCATGTACAGTACATGATTAGTTACCGAGGTCCCATCTTTCATTCGGGCGCTGAAGATGGCACAACTAGTTTTGTGCCTCTCAACGTCGTCAGGAACCCCGAATGATTCATTCAACACTTGAATGATATCTTCCGGCTGCGTATTCTCAAAACGCCTACTAAACTCATCACTCATTGCTGCCAACATGATGCATCGAACAGTGATCCGGTCACTGAGCCACTTCTGATAAGTGTCTCTGGCCGATCTTGATGCATTAGCAGCGGGCTGCTCAGGTGCTTGATCCGTTATCACATAAAGGATCCTCTCATGCTCTAGCACTATTTTCAGTTTCCTATGCCAATTATTGAAATTTGGACCAGTCAACTTGTCATTGTCCAACAATGAGCGAAGTGATAAATTAGTGGCCATTTCTGCATAAAAAGAAAATTTGGCTATTAGTATATGAATTGACTAAACACAGTAGACTTGGACTTTAGTCTAAAGATATTCCCACTATTTTATACAAATTGGTAGCCTCTACCTCTAATTCGAAAAATTACTCCTAATTCTTTAGTGGGCACTAGAACCCAATAGATCCCATATAGGCCCGAGTGTGGCTCGGCCAACCCATATGCACCTATTGGTAGGTTCTTAACCAATTGCTTCACCAAGCAACTTCTAGTGATGATTTTGCCCTAGGTTTTCCGGCAGGCGTGTGGCGCCTCCACCAAATACCCTAGTCAGATCCAACCATTAAATGATAGGGTTAAGTCTAATCAACTAATAGACGACCAAGCCCGAGTGTGGCTCGGCTCACCTGACCGCCTATTGAAGGTACACTTAACTCATCATATATTGAATGACAATTTCAATGCTTGATAAGTACCAGGCGTGTGGCGCCTCCAATAATTATCAAAACATTGGACCCATTATCACCCAACTTAATGGAAGGCTATGACCTAGTTATCTCCATAACCATTTCATTTTAAGGACCTAATAATTTTAGAGGATTTCATAATTAGGATAGATGAGAAGATCCAGTTAGTCTAATTTCTCCCACTGACTTCACCAAATCAGATTAGACTCAAACCGGTTAAGGAGACACCTAAATCAGTCATACTGATTTTTCTTAAGGCATGGGCTAACTCGAATCATTAAGTGATCCAATCAAAATGTGATTGACCATATCGGCCAGGTAAGTGAGATCGGTGGAAGGGATATGCCATTAACTCGACAAAGACGAATCAGTGCGAGTAGCTCCCAATTAAAAACCACCGGTCAAAACTGCCAAACTTACCTTAGACACCGACTGGTTAATCAATTTCGATTTGATTACTCAAATGACTTGGGCTACACCTCTGAGCCTAAATCAAGTTCCATCTTGGTCTAATCAAAGACATGGAATTGATCAATCTACAACTATTGTATTTAACCTAGAGTTTCCTTGACCTAATCTAGTTACTACTTAATTAGATTTGATCAATTAACTCTAATTAGACCATGTTTGATTCTAACCTTAGGTCTAACCCAATCCTAAGAACTTGATTCAAGCTAACCCATATGCCCAAAAAATTATGCAATGTCAATTAATTGAGTTACAATTCTATTTCATAACACTTAATTCTCAATTAAGTTTAGACTTATGAAAGTTTTGATCATTGCATATTTCTTTTTAATTACATATTAATTACAATCTTTCAGTTCTTAAAACACATTTTCAGATCTGAGTTTTTGTTATTAATCACATGTAATCAGATTTAATTCATGTTTAAGTCATTATGTTTTATGTTCATGCATCACATATACATAACAACATGAATTAATACAAACAACATACATCTTATGTATTTGTTTTTTTACTTTTATTTTCAGATCTGATTTGTTCATTAAAATCAGAGATCATATGAATCATAAACTTTATTTAGATCTAATCTAAACAATATTATGATTTCAGATTTATTCATGTTACTAATCCTAACACAAACATGCATCATATGCATCCAAAATTTCAGATCTACTTAATCATGCATAATCAGCAATTAAATCAATCATAAAAAGCACTTTAGATCTAATTTAAACATGTTAATGATTTCAGATTTAATTGCAAGAATTAAAACATAAAAGTTTAAACATAAACCTGGCTCTGATACCACTGAAAGTGAATCCTAAGTTCTTTGGTGTTTAGCATGCTGAATTTTTTTTTTTTTTGAAAACCATGGCTGAACCTGATCGGGTTGCCTACGTACCCCTTCATAAGGGGGATCAAGCCATACGTAGTTCTTTTTAAGTTTTAAAACAGCGGAAAAACCGAATCAAACAATTTAATTCATGCATGCTTACAAGATCAAATCTAGAAATCAGCACCTTAAGAACACATAGGATTATGACGGAATCGTTTAAACAATTATGCTAAAACTTTTATGCATGATTAATTATCAGATCTGAAACTTAAGAACTCTATTCTAATTAATCTCCGAATATCCATCGAAAGGATTCTGGAGATATCTCCGTGAGGAGCCCCAAAAGAGGGTAAAACCTCGGGGAATTGGACCTAGACCTTGACACCATAATAAATGATTAATGCTAGATTAATATCTTTTATGATGGATGAAAGTTGTGAATCTGATTCTTGACTTCGCAGCCACGCACACGAATGGCCTCTACGAGAAGTACACGCGAAGTCCTGAAGGATCTTCTTCCGCAACAGTGCTAGCAGCTGCAGAACACTTGAAAGCTGAAATCTGCCCGCCGGGATTCAATCAACTCTTGATCAATCATCTTGAAGCAGATAGAGATGAGGTTTGTAAGGAAAGTAGAGGACTCAGATCTGATCTTGAATCTTCTAGATATTCACCCTGAAAACCCTATCTAAAATGGAGAAGAAGAGGAGGAGGAGGCGGGTGAGGAAGAAGGCTGCAATGGATGTGTTTTTGGTGCCCATGTTTGACCCTTTTTAATGGCCTCCGAATTTTCATTCAAAATTCAAAATTTATTTTCAGAAAACCTCTTTTAGTTGGCACATGCAAAGAAATAGGAACAACCCAAATCAGATCTTAACCAAATCTGATTTAAATTCAAATTTTAAACACATGTGCAAGAGGGAAGGAATTTGAAATCCATGCGGCAAGGTAAAATACTTCATAATTTCGAAATCACCTCTTGAAATTCGAATTTAATCCATTCAAAAACTCAGACGCCACCTTGGCTGATGGTTTGAGTGATTAAAATCATTTAACACATTGCTTAATGTTTGAATTTAAATTCAAATAATAAACAATGTCGCCATGTGTCAAGCAATGGGTCCATGTGCCATGCAATAATTTTGGTTTATTTAAAATTCATGAAATCCAATTCCATGTCACCAATAATTGCCACATCATCTGAGCCTAATCCCCTTGGGTTGCACCTAATCAAATTTGGTCAAACCCGAATTAAAACAAAGCAATTTGGTTGAACCCAATCTAATCAGGTCAGACCCTGATTGAGCTCAAATTGAATCCAATTCAATTTTGGCTCATGCAAACTCAATCAAATTGAATTATTACTTTGTGTTGGACCTAATTCAATTAGGTCAATCCCCAATTAAGAACAAATTAATTTAAAATTAATTTGATCAGCTTAAGTCCTTTTTGGTTCTGACCAAATCCAATCAGGTCAAAACCCTGATTGAGCCCAAACTTGAATCCAATTCAATTTGGCTCATCCTTAGCACAATTACTCAATCAAATTGAGTTTATTAGTAATTTAATTACTAATTAATCCTTCAATAATTACTTTAATTATTTTATAAGATAATTTGCCAATCAAATTGACCAAATTATCCCTAAATGATTCTTAATCATTCATCAGCTTTCTTGATCAATCAGGAATCTTCTATGCGTGTGACCTCATAGGTTCTAACCTAAGCCGGTAGTATAGGAACAATTTTCAACACTAATCGATGTGACCATCTAGCAATGGTACCCGACGTCCGGATAGGTTGAATATATGCGAAGCAAATATTCTGGAACCCTGAACTATGGTTACTGTATAATTCAATCCCTTTGACTCCTAATGCCAGGATGACTTAGAGCTCACTGTCAACCCTATAATTAGTACATCCATTATGTGATTAACTTTAGATATCCCGTGACTCCTCACTGGGATTACCCTGGCCAAGGTTTTGCTAAATTAATCACAAGACATTATCTCCTGTTTTCAGGAGGGGTCAATTCCATCTTGACTCACAACTGACTACGCAAGTACTTGACTGCACCCAGTGACCTTCCGTCACTGAATTAGAAATTCAGGTAGTCCGGTACCAAAGTACAGTGAGTTGCTTGCTAGTCACAGGTTGCGGTCTCAGGTCAGAGGGCCAAACTTATACCCATATCCACTCGGAACATCTCTCGACAGTAGAGCGTTCCGAAATTGGTCACGTTCAGTGAAATGTACTCCTACACTTCACCTGTATGGCATACCAGTATCTCCACACTCCTTGGTTAAGAGGACAACCAACGTATATGTCACACAACAACCTAATCTCGATAATGTTGTCGTCCTAGTAACAACATATCATTTGGTCGCGAACAAGTTTAAGGACTCAAAGATAAATCCTCCTTTATCATAACATAAGTCTTAAGGACTTCATCATATAAGAGTTCATTTGAAGATGAAATGATGAATAATGCCAAATAACACTTTATTAATTTGTCAATTCATTTACAAAATTCAATCATCAATATGCTGACGATTGACATTTAGGATACAAATCCCAACAACTCCCACTTAGCCTAATGCCAATCGGCACAGTATCTAATACCTATCTTCGACTTGTGTTCGTCGAACTCTTTGATGCCGAGGACTTTGGTAAATGGGTCAGCCAGATTTTCTTTTGTGTCAATCTTCTGAAGATCAATATCACCTCGATCGATGATCTCTCGAACCAGGTGGTAGCGACGTAGAATATGCTTGGTCCGCTGATGTGCTTTGGGTTCTCTTGCTTGAGCTATGGCCCCAGTATTGTCACAAAATATAGGCACTGGACCATCAATGGAGGGTGTCACTCCAAGCTCGGTGATGAACTTCCGCAACCATACAGCTCTCTTGGCTTTCCCCTTCATGATCAATTGGGGAAGGATGCCATACTAAACTCATTGCCTGGATCATACCGTCCTTTTCTCACTAATTTTCGTATGACGAAACCTGTAGTGAATTATCACCAATTGTTGGGGTTACTACAGATGTTTGAGAATGATCACCAACTTCTTAAGAAGACGGTGAATTTAGTGGGAGGTTCATCCAAGGGTCGCTCCTTTAAGAAAGGGAAAAAGAAAAATAAAATCCAAAAGAAACAGGTGCACCATGCTCAGCCTAGTCAGAAAAAGAATAAAAAGGCTGATCAGAGCAAGGCGGAGTGCTCCTTCTGCAAGAAGCAAGGACATTGGAAGAGGAACTGTCCTCTTTACATTGCATCCCTCGATTCGAACCGGCCTAAGAAAAGTGGGCAATCAGTTGCCAATCAAGGTACTTATATGACAACACCTTGCAATTTTTCTATTTATGATAATTCGACCTGGGTATTGGATACCGGTAGTCCTTTTAATATTTGCAATTCGTTGCAGGGGCTACAAGTCAGTAAGAGGTTTGAAGAAGGAGAAAGGTTCCTGAATGTTGGAGATGGATTCAGGTTCATAATAGGATTTCGAATGAACTTAATCTTAAACTAAAAGCAATTAGGAGTGATCATGGTACCGAGTTTGAAAATCAGCATTTTGAAAAATTTTGTGAAGAAAACGGTATCAATCACAATTTCTCGGCCCCTAGAACACCCCAACAAAATGGGGTGGTAGAAAGGAAGAATCGCACACTAGCAGATATGGCTCGTACCATGTTGTGCGAATCGGATCTACCAAAGTACTTTTAGGCTGAAGCAATAAATACTGCATGTCATATTTTAAACCGTGCTTTAGTTAGATCTATCTTAAAGAAAACACCTTATGAGTTGTTGAAAAATAAGAAGCCTAATGTAAGCTATTTTCATGTTTTCGGTTGTCGCTGCTTTATTTTAAACAATGGAAAGGACAATCTAAGTAAATTTAGTGCTAAATCAGATGAGGGGATCTTCTTAGGTTATTCCTCATCTAGTAGAGCATACAGGGTCTTCAACAAGAGAACTCTCGTTGTTGAAGAATCCATTCATGTTGTTTTTGATGAAGCTAATGGAGATTCTTCTAGAAAAGAAGAAGATGGTGATGCAGGTATACTTGAAGACAGAATGAAGGAATTCTCCATACAAGACAAACAACATGAGGATGAAATCAAAGAAGATACAATTCAGCAAGATGAAGAAGATCAACCTCTAGCGAGAAATCAAGATTTTCCTAAGGAATGGAGGTATGCACATGGTCATCCAAGGGATCTAATCCTTGGTGATCCTTCACAAGGGATAAGGACAAGATCCTCTTTAAGAAACACTAGTAATTATCTTGCATTCGTTTCACAGATAGAGCCTAAATTACTAGAAGAAGCCAAAAAAGATGAAAATTGGATGAATGCTATGCAAGAGGAATTAAACCAATTTGAACGAAATCAAGTTTGGACTCTAATGAAAAGACCCCCTAATGTTTCAATTATAGGCACCAAGTGGGTATATAGAAATAAACTAGATGAAGATGGAATAGTAATAAGAAACAAAGCTAGGCTAGTAGCCAAATGATATAATCAGGAGGAAGGAATAGATTTTGATGAAACTTTTGCTCCTGTTGCTAGGTTAGAGGCTATTAGACTACTTTTGGCATATGCATGCTTCATGGATTTCAAACTCTACCAAATGGATGTAAAAAGTGCCTTTTTAAATGGTTATATAATGGAGGAAGTTTATGTAGGACAACCTCCAGGTTTTGAGAACCACTTACATCCAGATTATGTTTTTAAATTGCATAAAGCATTGTATGGACTTAAGCAAGCCCCTAGGGCATGGTATGAAAGATTAAGTAATTTTCTAATTGAAAATAAGTTTAAGGGAGGAAATGTAGACAAGACCCTCTTCATTAAAATAAAAGGGAATGACTTATTGCTTGTGCAAATTTATGTGGATGATATAATTTTTGGTGCTACTAATGATAGTCTTTGTCAAGAGTTTGCTAAGCTTATGCAGGGAGAATTTGAAATGAGGATGATGGGTGAGCTCATCTTCTTCCTTGGGCTACAAATAAAACAATCAGAGGAAGGCATCTTCATCAGTCAGTCCAAATACATCAAGGAAATGTTGGAAAAGTTCAAGATAAAGGATGCAAAGGAAATCAGCACATCCATGGGCTCAAGTTGCAAGCTTGACAAAGATGAAAAAGGTAAAAGTATAGACTGCAAATTGTACAGAGGTATGATAGGTTCTTTACTTTACCTTACTGCTAGTAGACCAGACATTTTATTCAGTGTTTGCATGTGTGCTAGATACCATGCATGTCCTAAGGAATCACACTTGCAAGCTGTTAAAAGAATATTCAGATATCTAGTAGGGACATCTAATGCAGGCTTATGGTATTCTAAACAATCTGATATAAATTTAATTACTTATTCCGATGCTGATTTTGCCGGGTGCAAACTCGACAGAAAAAGCACAAGTGGCACATGTCAATTCTTGGGTGCTAATTTGGTTTCTTGGTTTAGCAAGAAACAGAATTCAGTTGCCTTGTCCACAGCTGAGGCTGAGTACATTGCAGCTGGAAGCTGTTGTGCCCAAGTTCTTTGGATTAAGCAACAACTTGAAGATTTCGGTATCAAAATGGACAACATACCAATTAGGTGTGATAATACAAGTGCAATTAATTTAACAAAAAATCCTGTTCAACACTCTAAATCAAAACACATAGAGATGAGGCATCACTTTATAAGGGATCATGTGCTGAAAAATGATGTATTGATTGAGTATGTATGCACTGAAAATCAATTGGCCGATATCTTCACAAAGCCCCTTTGTAAAGATAGGTTCAACTTTTTAAGGGATGCTTTGTGCTTGTATGATCCTAACAAATAGATTGAACTTGTAATGCAATGCTTTGTAAGCTCTAGAGATACATATGAATGCTACTCAAACTAATAATACACTTCAAGGTCACATAGAGCAAACCTAGTGCCTAATAAGTGAAAACATGAATCTATCAAAGTTAGATGACGAATTGTTTGACTTTCCGGAGGATGGTTACCCTCCCTTGGACTCTTCATAGAGATATTTTCAGAGCCTATTTCATAGGCATTCGAAATTTGGTCAAACATTCCTCATTTCAATATTGATAATCCAAAAATCAATTATCAAACTTTTATAGGATGTATTATTGAGGGGAAGGATCACAAACAAGCTCACTCTATATTCACCAAAAGAAATCATGCTGAATGTTGTGGTTGAATAAAAACAAATTGGGAAAAGATAGAAATGATTCTGAAATTTTTCAGTGCCGGAGACGTCTCTGGCAAATCACAGAGACGTCCCCCCGGCGAGACGTCTCGCATTAGTCGCGGAGACGTCTCGGGTACCGAATGAAAGTTTTTAAAATAGGTCGAAATAGCTCGAGCCGTCCCGAGCTACCTTCCTTCGTCCCCAATGAAAACCGAAACCCTAGCCTCCATTTTCTCTCCACCACAAACCGAACCAAAATCTCTCCCCATTTCCCTAGATTTCCAATCCATGGCACCTAAGAAAGCTAGGCGAACGGGTGGGAGGCGTCCTAGGGTAGCGAACGACGACGAGGAACGGAGGGAAGAGCCCTCCGCGCCGTCTCCTCCGGTTGCTCCGCCAACTGTGACTCTCTCCTGTGCAAATCGCACGGTAACCACAGGTAGATACATAGATTTCCAGTTTCTAGCTAGTGAGGGGTTCTCTATTGGAGAGAGACTCCGTGCCCAAGGTTGGGAACATCTATGTTCCCTAAAAATTTCAACCTATCCCGGCCTAGTGAGAGAAATGTTTAGCAATATGGCCTTAGGGGACTCGGGGTACACCGGATATGTCCGAGGCACATTGATAGAAATCAATGAGGACATCCTATCTAGCTTGTTACAAATCCCCAAATACGGTGAGGCTCCGACCTCACATCCCCAAAGAGAGATTGCCCTAAACCTAATTTTAGGAAGAGAGGACTGCGGCCCTCTTGACATAGTTAAGTCCCAAGACCTCAATGCCGAAATGAGATTGCTTTTGAGCATAGTTAACCGGGTCTTGTTTCCAAAAACTGGTCGCTTCGATTTTATTTCGGAGCGAGACTTAGCCATCATGCACCACATCTTGCTAGGGATTTCCCTAAACCTCCCTAGGCTCATGTTGAACTACATCTCCATATGTCATAGGTATTCCAGATTTAGCATACCATATGGGATGGTCTTCACCCTACTGTTCAAACATTTTAAGGTTCCAATTCCTGAAAATGAGCCAGAAAAACCTTTGAGAAACACTGACTACTACAATGAGACCACATTACATAGGATGGAGTTTCACAAGAAAGACGGGTCTTGGGTCAAGGTCTCTAAAAGAAAATCTCAAACCATAGAGCCTGAGATCCAACATCAGGAGCCTGACCACCTCTCTCCTCCACATAGTCCTATGGCCTTTCCTGATGTACCTTCCAGCTCGGCTGGACCATCCACCTCAGTGCCTCCTCCTCCAGTCAGTGGATCATTGTCAGATGAGCAGATGCATACCCTAGCATCTATACTGTGCCAGCAGATGAGGGAAGAGATGAGATCCATCATCTCTGCTGAGTTAGCTCCCATCCGTACCTCACATGAAGCACTGCTACAAGAATTAAAGGAAATCAAAGCTCAGATAGAAGCTACAGCGTCAGAATTGGTTCATGTGGGAACAAGCCAAACCTTAAGATCAATTGAGATACAGGCTGAATTGAAGATCATATCGGATGGTCTTCAAGAGTTGACGAGCCCTGGAGGCAATATGGGCACTGTGGCTGCCCAACTTAGAGGAAGAATTGAAAGGGCAACTCATGAATTTGAAGCACTAGTGACAGCCTTCAATCAGTCTCAGGGAAATCAATTTAAAACCCTACTGGATTCAATAAATGGATTTATAGAGGCTGCTGCTAGGGCTATTGAGCAACGTCGCCGGTGAGGGACATTTTGTAGACATCTAGGGTTCATCTTTTTGCAAAACCCTAGGCTTATTTGAAACTTCTTTTGTATTAGCAATCAATACTTGTAATGACTTCAAATGATTGTAATACAATTTGAAGGTCATACCCTTCTTTTTGAAACTGTGTATGTTTCTAATTCTGTGGTATCAAACTCTGTGTATGTTACTAATTCTGATGCTTTGAATAATCAAACTTAACAATGTGCAATCAAATTACTCCTTTTCCAACTTGACAATGCATATGAAAAAGGGGGAGCACAACCTGTAATAACTGCATTTGAAAGGTCTGAAATGAATTACAAAACAAAGAGGGAGTGAAATGAATGCTGAATTCATTAATAGAAATAACTTGGAAAGAGGGAGCATAACTTGAATATCCTTGAGTGATTCATGGTAATATGCTGAATTCTAATAGGAACTGCATTTTAGGTACCTAAGGAAAATTTGTCCCCTTCATTGTTGATGACAAAAAGGGGGAGTAGAACTAATATATGGAATAGAACCAATATATGGAATGCAAAATACAAAATTTACACTCATACTTAAAAGTTGAATTAGAAAAGATAAAATTGAAGAATATTGGCTTTAAGATAATTGCCCTTCTGAAAAAGAAAGGGGGAGTCAAAAAGTATTTAGCTTTCAATTATCTTTAGCATCAATATTTCATTAATTTACATTTTAACTTGATTCAAATTCAGTTGATATGCCAAAATTGCTCAAGAGCTATTAAGATCAATACTTATGCATAAGGATAGAACTGAAAGTTGACTATATTGAATTATGCACACTGTATCTAGCTCTAACCAAAACATAATACTTGTACATCTGAACAAATACTGTGTATATATTTAAATTTTAAATTTTGCATATACTCAGTGTTTTGTCATCATCAAAAAGGGGGAGATTGTTGACCCCCTAATGGATTTTGATGAATACAAAACACTAGAGTATAATTCCCTTTATATTAATAATTTATTTGAGGATTTCAGGTGTTTAACTAAGAATATTGTTAAGAATTGTCAAGGCATGTTCTCATATTTTTCAAGGATTTTTTGAAGATTTTTTGAGATGAAGAAAACAGATCAGGGACAGCCGAGACGTCTCCGGTTTGTCCCAGAGACGTCTCTGGCACGAACAGGAAGAATTGGCACGTCTGGAGACGTCCCCGGCACCTGGCGAGGCGTCTCGCAGGGTCGGAGTCGACTCTCTCAGAGACGGCAGAAAGGCCAATTTCAAGGGATGCGCGCGAGTCGTCTTCGAAGGACGCGGAGTCGTCCCCACGCATAAAAAGCAAACTTCCCGAGACGTCCCTAGAAAGCGCGGAGTCGATTCTCTCAGGGGATTCTAGAGGACCTGTTTTTCAGTGATAAAACTGCGGAGTCGTCTCCGACGTCGCGGAGTCATCCCCATGCATAAAGCGCAAACATCCAGAGACGTCCCCGTAAAGTGCCGAGTCGATTCTCTCAGAAAAACAGAAAAACAAGCATTCAAGCTGTTCTTCTTCAGAGACGTCCCCGTAAAGCGCCAAGTCGACTCCAAACAATGTCAAAAGAAATTTTATACAGCCGAGACGTCTCGCGTTGAAGCGGAGACGTCTCCAGAGCGCCTGGGACGCGACTGACACACTTTTGCAGGTTTGTTTGAATTTCAAACGGTCATATTTTTGTGTCTAACGGATCTATTGCTTTTTGGGCTATAAAAGGGAGCTTTTAAGTGCCTTAAAAACAACTTCTCACCAACCCAACACAAGATCATTCAAGAGAGAAGAAAGAGAAAGAGGTTCAAGGGAGTTAGTGCTTTCAAGAGGAGAAATCAAGTGCATTCAAGCTTTCCCATCTGATTTCGTGCTCAACTACTCACTCCCACTCGGCATTCAAAGCTCGCATTCAAGCAAACGTGATCCACATCGGAAGAACCACCATCACCCACGCTTCCAACGGCAAAAAGGGTTCTTCCGGTTTTGTTGTTTTTCATTGATATATTTGCTTTCTTAAGAGCTTTCAAATCTTTGTAAAACATTTGATTATTGTGCTTGTTCCAGTCAAGGAACTTGGAACAAGGGATAGGCGTCCCAAGCCTAGGTTAAATTGGGGGATTGTAGGGTTCGTTGTTAGCCCGGGGTAAAACAACGAGTTGGGTAGTGCACTCGCAAAACTACCAGACTGTAATCGCTGATTATAGTGGAAATTCCCAAAGGTGTTTGGGGAGTGGATGTAGGAGCAGTGGAAGCTCCGAACCACTATAAATCTTTGTGTTTGCGATTGACTGTTCTTATAACTCTACCTTTACTTTAGCACATACACTTGTGTATTTTGTTTTAATTAGACAAAAAGTTTAAAAACACCCAATTCACCCCCCTCTTGGGTGACCATCTCTGGGCAACACCTGATTAACCAATATTAAGTCAATAGGTCTTCCACTGTAGTAGAGCTGCTAAGGTCTTTCTGATGTTAATTTGTCTCGGCTGGATACAGTGGGCAAGTTGCATCGGGGGGCTGGACCTCTCTATAGACATGAGATGTTGTAGGATAAAGGTGGGGTTGGGTACCAATAACTGTTAGGTGAGGACCCAATGACGACTTTATTTCTACGGTTATATGGTGGGTCTGACTTAACTAAGAAATGGGACCAATAACTGTTAGGTGAGGTCTTCATGGCTTAGAGACCAAGTTGCAATGCAACATGCTTGAGAAGCATTGTACAAGAGTTGTCACTCATCCATCTATGTGTCACCAATAACTGTTAGGTGAGGTGCCATGTAGATTGGTGAGACCGCAGTACCTACTAGAAATCCTAGTCGCGTAGGATTTCCGTTTTCTTACCAGGGGAGTGTAAGGGATTCGAGAAAATAGTGGGAGGTACATTTATTCTAAAAGACCTTAGAACAGATTAAGGATCAAGTACAAAAGTCTAACTAGAATCTTTACTCTCTGCAGATCATAATGTCAGCCTCAAACCCTTTGACCCGTATTCTTGAGACTAACCGATTGACTGGAACCAATTACAAGGACTGGCTAAGAAACCTCAAAATTGTTTTGAACTGTGAGAAAATAGGCTACATACTCGATTTAGATATCTCCACACTACCAACACGTGCTACTGATGTTCAGCGTGAGATGCATCAAAAATGGATGGATGATGACATTAGAGTCAAGTGCTATATGATGGCATCCATGTCTAATGAACTCCAATGCCAGCATGAGAATATGAAGATTGCTAGGGACATACTAGCATACCTGCAAGAGTTGTATGGTGAGCAGAGTCGCACAGCTCGTTTTGAAGTGTCCAAGAGGCTCTTCAAAGTAAAGATGCGCGAGGGGCAGTCTGTCCATGATCACGGTCTGACTATGATCAAGGACCTAGAGGAGCTTGAGAAGCTCGGTATGAACATGCACAAGGAATTGCAAGTAGATCTGATCCTTCAATCCCTACCTGATTCATTTGGACAGTTTATAGTAAACTACCACATGAATAAGATTGAATGCACTAAGACTGAACTGATAAATATGTTGGTAACTGCTGAGGGAGCCTTGAAAGGTTCAAGGGGCAATGTCCTTACTGCTGAGTTGACTTCTGGTTCCAAGAGAAAGTCTACTTGGAAGAAAAAGAAGCCTGCTAAGAAGCAGAAGAAAGACAAGAAGCCAAAGAAGGAAGTTCAAAAGAAAAAGGCTAATGACAAAGGAAAATGTTTCCACTGCAATGTCGACGGCCACTGGAAGAGAAACTGTCCTTCATACCTCGAGAGCCTGAAGAACAAGAAAGGTGACACACCTTCAGAAGGTATAGACTTGCTCATAATTGAAAATAATCTAACGGTTTCTTCTACTTCTAGTTGGATTATAGATTCTGGTTCTAGTGCTCATTTGTGCACTACCATGCAGGATCTAAAGGAAAGTAGAAGGCTGGCGGAAGGTGCGGTAACCCTTCGGGTTGGCAACGGGGCAAAAGTTGCTGCTATGGCTGTGGGCACCTACCCTCTGCGACTACCGTCTGATTTTAGTTTATTACTTAGGACTGCTATTATGTACCTGCTGCTAGCAGAAATTTGATTTCTGTTTCATGTCTAGCATAGGAAGGTCATATTTTTACATTTGACAAAGACTGCTGTTCTATTTATTTCAGAAATAAAATAGTCGCACGTGGTTTTATGATTGACAGTCTCTATCATTTGCATATAGATGTATCTGTAAATGTGTCTGAGCAAGAAGTGAGTGCCAAAGGATCCAAGAGATCCAGGGATGAGATAAACCAAAAATATTTGTGGCACCTCAGGCTTGGCCATATTGGAGAGGACAGAATGAACAAAATTGTTGCTGGTGGTCCAAACCGAGAACGATTGACACGACGGTGTGAACGGGGTTCCGCCTGAGTTGTCTTGGTTGGTGCTGGTTGCGCTCCACCTTCCGCCAAGGAACCTGCAAACAAGCCTTGCACCACCACCAGGGTGGTGATGGCCCTCCGACGGTCAAGTCAGAGGAGATTGGAGGAGGAGAGATGATAATCACAAGTGGGAGAGAGTGCTCTGGGAGGTATTGCTTACCCCCCCCTTCTCCCCCCAGCCGCATATATACCTGGCTGGGAGGTCTCTCAGGGGGGTTTGTCGTCGTGGGGCACGATAGAATGGCCACTGACATGGCCGTTACGGGGCGTCGTGGAGCAGCGCTGGGTACGGTCATGGCAGGGCGTAGTGGAGCTCCGCTTTGTACGGTTGATACAGGAGATCGTGGGCAGCATCGGGTACAGCCGTTGCAGGGAGTAGTGGAGCAGGAGGCCGCGGCGTGCCTCTGGAGAATAGCCTGTCGTTATCAAAAGATCTCCGACTCGGGGTCGGAATGCTGGATCATAGGGCAGCCGACCCGGGGTCGGGCTGCGAAGCCGAGGAGGTCCGACTCGGGGTCGGAGTGCTGGATCATAGGGCAGCCGACCCGGGGTCGGGCTGCGGAGCCGAGGAGGTCCGACTCGGAGTCGGAGTGCTGGATCATAGGGCAGCCGACCCGGGGTCGGGCTGCGGAGCCGAGGAGGTCCGACTCGGAGTCGGAGTGCTGGATCATAGGGCAGCCGACCCGGGGTCGGGCTGCGGAGCCGAGGAGGTCCGACTCGGGGTCGGAGTGCTGGATCATAGGGCAGCTGTAGCTTTCCTGGATACGCGTGCCGATCACGTGGGGCATGGCGGCTCAATTCCCCCATAACAGTAGCCCCCCACTTCCGAGCCTGGAACCAGAAGGGGAACAGGTGAAGGGAGTGATGTTTCGAGATTGCCGCCATCCTTCGGAGAGGCGCGCGCGCTTCAAGCTTCCCGCCTTCTTTATGGCGTATGGCGGTTGCTGCTGACCTGGCAACCTGAGGATTTCGGCGGACATCCTTCCTTAATGGTGTCGATTCGCCTTTGGGGTGCGAGCGACCCTTCGGCGGCCAGGCGTCTTCTGGCGTCATCGAGGTGTCACTTGCCCTTTCGCCTATTTAATCGGGGGCCCTCCCCCGTCCGTCTTCTTCTTTACGGACATTTTCGAGTTTCTCCTTTGCGCTACCATTGTTGCCGCCGAAACGTTCGCTTGCTTTTCCTTTGACGCTCTCGGAGCCGTTCTTCCTCCTCTTCAAGTGAGTTTCCCACTCTTCTACTTTGAGCTCTTCATACTTTTTCTTTTTGTACTAGTGCACCCCAGTCGTTCCGGCCTTTCCCTCCTTCTTGACCCCGTCCTGACCGTAGATTGGCCATTAGGGATGGGCGAAGTGGGAGCAGATAGCATCAAGTCAAAACTGGTCGCCGAGGACTTAGACGGATTTGTGGCTCGGTACCACCTTCCCGAGGCCTGCAATGTCACGCTCCCAGGGCCTGAGGAGAGGATGTCTCATCCTCCTCGAGGGAAGATCGCCATCAATGAGGGCATCCTCCAGGCCGGGTTCCGCTTTCCCCCTTCAGACCTAGTCTTACAGGTGCTCCGGGGTTTAGGAATGGCACCGACGCAACTGGTGCCGAACTCGTGGCGTGCTCTGACGGTCTTCCAGGTTCTCTGTCGCTTGCATGCGATTCCCGCCACCTTGAACGTTTTCTGGGAGCTCTACGGCCTGAGCGGCCACCCCCAGGACAAAGGGTGGTGGTGCTTCGCAGCGCGGCGAGGGTGCGGCCTTGTCAAGGAGGGTCCTACCTCCATTCACCACTGGAAGGAGCGCTTCTTTTTCGTTGATGCAGACCCCTCCTGGGAAATCAGGGCAATCTGGGGGACGCCGGTGAAGTCCCCAATTGGCCTGTCGAAGTTGTCGAGGGAGGAATCCGAGGGCGTCGCCGCCTTGAAGGGGTTGGTCGCCGAGGGCCAGCTTCCCCCGGTGGGCCGCCTTATTTCTGAGGATACCTTGGTGAACGTCGGTTTGAGCTCGGTCCCCACCGACCGTGAGTCCGCCATCGTTTCTTTAGCTCTTTTCTTCTCTTTCGTTCCTTCTTCCTTTCGGTTTCTCAGTCCCTGACCATCCCGTCCTTCTTGCAGAGGTCGACGACGTCATGCGGTCGGTGAAGTCGAAGGCTGTTGGTAGGGCGTCCCTGCTGGAAGCAGTCCGGAGGAGGAAACGAGCTCTTCCGAGCGGGGCCCCACCGGCGAAGAAGTCCCGTAAGGAGATACCTCCGATGCCGACCGACGAGTCCGGGCCCACCGGTCAGGGAGATGTCGTGGGCACCGACCGGCAGCTGACGCTGTATCAGCCCTCCGGTGGTAAGGTTGCCGCTACTCCGGAGGTGCCACCTGAGCCTGCTCAAGACGGACGGGTCGGACGTGATCGGTCCCCGACCCGGCCTTCGACTCGGTCGGCTCCTGATGACTCGAGGAGGGACGCGCCGAGGCCCCGGCCGAGCGGGACCCTATCAATTCCTGGGGCGACCCCCGCCCCGAGCGCGATCAGCCGGACTCTTCCCCAGGCGATGGATAAGGGTAAGGCTGCAGAACCACCATCCGGCTCCGGGGAGAAATCGGGGTCTGCCTTCACTACCGATGGCGCCCGAAATCTCATCGAAACAGTGTTGCTGGAGAAGGACCGTCGGCGGGTCCGGGAGTTGGATGTCTCTGACGTTGGGGCCGCCAGCTGCGTCTGTCTCATGTCGGTGAGTGTTCTTCTGGCCGTCTTTCACCATTTATTGGCTCTGTTGTTCTCCGCCTGACTCCCTTATTTTTCCTATTTCTTAGCTCGCCCAGTACATGATCCGTCTGGAGGAGTGCTACAAGGAACAGGCGGGGCTTTTGGCGAAGGCCGAGGACCGGCTGAAAGCAATGGAAGAGGGAGGCCGGGCTGCGGCAGGCAGGACGACCGGGGACCTCGAGGCGAGGCTCCGGGAGGCCGAAGAGCGGGCACTCGGCTTCGCCGCCCTGGAGGAGCAACTGTCAGAGGCTCGGGAGCAACTCAAAGCCGCCTCGGGCCTCGAAAGCAGGGTCAAGAAGGCGGAGGAACGGGCTGAAAAGCAGTCCCGGAAGATCGCGGACTATCGAGAGCGGTGGGAGAAGGCCCAGCGGTCTGCCGACAACGCCTGCGACCGAATCCGCTCTTTTGAAGCCAAACTAGGCGAACTGGAGTCGGCCCTGGAGAAGTCATGCACGGACGTCCAAGAGCTCCGTTCGCGCCTGAAGGAAGCCGAGGCCGCTCGGGTTGCTACCGAGGCAAAGCATAAAGAGGCTCAGGCTGATCTGCTGAGGGTCTCCTCTGAGGCCGAAGGCCGGATTGTGGCGAAGGTCTTGGAGGCCAAGGCTCAGATTATGGAGCGAGCTGAGGCGGAGCTGGCCGAGAAGAGGGCGGAAATCGGGCGTCAGGCGGTAGAGGCTTATCGCCAGTCCGCCGAGTTCGCCCATGATATGTCGGAGGCAGTGCGGACCTATCGCCAGTCTGACGAGTTTGTCCATGACGCGTCGGACGCGGGGGCCGAAGCCTTCACCTTGGGCTTCGAGGAGGGCCTGGCAAGGGTGTCGGCTAAGTATCCCGAAGTTGACCTGAGCGAGATCTCCCTCCTGGACTCCTCTCCGGCGCCATCGCCTGCCGGTTCTCCTGCTGCTTCCCTACCTCCCGCGGACGAGCCCGGCGTTCCCGACCCGGGAGTTCCTCCAAGCTGACCTCTTGTACCTTTCATTGTCTTTTTTATTTTTGTATGTCGGCGTTTTGCCCAATTGTATGGGCCTCGGCCCTGAAAATTAATGCACGTTGAATATTTCTTCATCTCGCCCTCGTCCTCTTTTTTTTTTTAGCTCTTGGTTGCTTCTTGCTGACTTTTGATTCCCGAAGTTCTTCCGGCGCTAGGCCAGGCATCCGAGGGTTAAACCTCAGGAAACTCTTCCGGCGCTAAGCCAGGCATCCGAGGGTTAGGCCTCAGGAAATTCTTCCGGCGCTAAGCCAGGCATCCGAGGGTTAGGCCTCAGGAAATTCTTCCGGCGCTAAGCCAGGCATCCGAGGGTTAGGCCTCAGGAAACTCTTCCGGCGCTGAGCCAGGCATCCGAGGGTTAGGCCTCAGGAAACTCTTCCGGCGCTAGGCCAGGCATCCGAGGGTTAGGCCTCAGGAAACTCTTCCGGCGCTAAGCCAGGCATCCGAGGGTTAGGCCTCAGGAAATTCTTCCGGCACTAAGCCAGGCATCCGAGGGTTAGGCCTCAGGAAACTCTTCCGGTGCTGAGCCAGGCATCCGAGGGTTAGGCCTCAGGCAACTCTTCCGGCGCTAGGCCAGGCATCCGAGGGTTAGTCCTCAGGAAATTCTTCCGGCGCTAAGCCAGGCATCCGAGGGTTAGGCCTCAGGAAATTCTTCCGCTCGCTGGTCGGCCAAGGCTGGCGCAAGCCGAAGCGACCGGTCGGGGCTTCCGGCTAGTCTGCTCCCGGGATGATCATCGGGTTAGCCAGGCATCTGAGGGTTGTCAAGCCTCAGGGAAATTCCGCTCGTTGGTCGGCCAAGGCTGGCGCAAGCCGAGGCGACCGGTCGGGGCTTCCGGCTAGTCTGCTCCCGAGATGATCATCGGGTTAGCCAGGCATCTGAGGGTTGTCAAGCCTCAGGAAAATTCCGCTCGTTGGTCGGCCAAGGCTGGCGCAAGCCGAGGCGACCGGTCGGGGCTTCCGGCTAGTCTGCTCCCGGGATGATCATCGGGTTAGCCAGGCATCCGAGGGCCGAGCCTCGGGAGATTCCACTCGTTGGTCGGCCTAGGCTGGCGCAAGCCGAGGCGACCGGTCGGGGCTTCCGGCTAGTCTGCTCCCGGGATGATCATCGGGTTAGCCAGGCATCCGAGGGCCGAGCCTCGGGAGATTCCACTCGTTGGTCGGCCTAGGCTGGCGCAAGCCGAGGCGACCGGTCGGGGCTTCCGGCTAGTCTGCTCCCGGGATGATCATCGGGTTAGCCAGGCATCCGAGGGCCGTCAAGCCTCAGGGAAATTCCGCTCGTTGGTCGGCCAAGGCTGGCGCAAGCCGAGGCGACCGGTCGGGGCTTCCGGCTAGTCTGCTCCCGGGATGATCATCGGGTTAGCCAGGCATCTGAGGGTTGTCAAGCCTCAGGAAAATTCCGCTCGTTGGTCGGCCAAGGCTGGCGCAAGCCGAGGCGACCGGTCGGGGCTTCCGGCTAGTCTGCTCCCGGGATGATCATCGGGTTAGCCAGGCATCCGAGGGCCGAGCCTCGGGAGATTCCACTCGTTGGTCGGCCTAGGCTGGCGCAAGCCGAGGCGACCGGTCGGGGCTTCCGGCTAGTCTGCTCCCGGGATGATCATCGGGTTAGCCAGGCATCCGAGGGCCGAGCCTCGGGAGATTCCACTCGTTGGTCGGCCTAGGCTGGCGCAAGCCGAGGCGACCGGTCGGGGCTTCCGGCTAGTCTGCTCCCGGGATGATCATCGGGTTAGCCAGGCATCCGAGGGCCGAGCCTCGGGAGATTCCACTCGTTGGTCGGCCTAGGCTGGCGCAAGCCGAGGCGACCGGTCGGGGCTTCCGGCTAGTCTGCTCCCGGGATGATCATCGGGTTAGCCAGGCATCTGAGGGTTGTCAAGCCTCAGGGAAATTCCGCTCGTTGGTCGGCCAAGGCTGGCGCAAGCCGAGGCGACCGGTCGGGGCTTCCGGCTAGTCTGCTCCCGGGATGATCATCGGGTTAGCCAGGCATCTGAGGGTTGTCAAGCCTCAGAGAAATTCCGCTCGTTGGTCGGCCAAGGCTGGCGCAAGCCGAGGCGACCGGTCGGGGCTTCCGGCTAGTCTGCTCCCGGGATGATCATCGGGTTAGCCAGGCATCCGAGGGCCGAGCCTCGGGACATTCCACTCGTTGGTCGGCCACTTGTCGCTCGCCGCCCATCGGGATTTCTCTGTGCCCAGCCGCGACCGTGTTTCTCCTCTCCTCCAAGCGTTGCCTGGGGGGAACACGAGAAGGGTATTAAACGCTAATTAATGCGTTACCTGGGAAATCGGATCGCCAGTTGCTGCTGGTGAGGAGTGTTAGTTGAGCGGCCGCGATACGCGGGTTCTTCGAGGAGGATGCGGCCTGGGCGCGAGCGGAGACACGTGGACCTAGGGGTATACGTCACCCGGATCGTCCTGCACAAAGAATGCGATTTAAGGAGAATGACGCTTAGGAAATCGCGGGGAGATACGCCTCGGGAGCCGGAACGGCTCCGGATTCAGTGCGCCTGCATTTATTGGAGCCACCCGTATCGGAACTACCAGGGGGCCGCAGCTTGGCTATAAATACAGGTGCAGGTACGATGGAATTTGCCAAGCCGGAGCTGCAGGTTGCCATGGATCGCGGACCTCCTCCTTGGCATATGACTGAGAGACTCCTGTCGAAGGAAAGGGGAGGCGCTCCCCTTACAACTTCAGCCAACTAGCCGTTTCATCTGGGATCAACAAGGAGGGTCTCCCCGGCGGAACTCCGCTCTAGGCGTTTCATCCGGGATCACATCTCCCCTCCTTGAAGTTCAGCCTCCCGGTTGAGCTCTGCGCCGGACGCTCAATCCGGGACCGCGCCTCCATATACTCTTCCCCCTCGAATCCCTTCTCTTCCCTACCACTGGGGAAGATGGGAATATCCTTTGGAGGCGGCATTCCCCTGGGGGCAGCGGGAGCTTCTTCTGCGGCGGCTCCTCCTCTTTTTGGTGAGGTGCTGGATGGCGCCTCCGGTTAGAAGCACCCACTTCTGGTGGGACTGCAGCCGCCCTGGGTTGAGGGTTTGGGTCCCCACCTCTTCTTTACTTTCTTTACTCCCTAATTCCCCTCTGGGAATTCCTTGTAATCACACGAGCACGCCACTGTAACCAGAAATTATTGAAATGAAAAGTATTGCACCTTTTTAAATTGTCTTTCTGGCCTTGTTGTTCTACTGGTAATACATCTGCAGGTTAGCGGAATTCCAGCCCCTTGGAATTTCTCGGCCATCTAGGGCTTCCAACTGGTAGGAGCCAGGTCGGTTTACCCAACGAACTTTATACGGGCCTTCCCAATTTGGCGCTAGCTTCCCACCTTCCGTAGGTTGAGATGCCTTAGCTCGCCTCAGCACCAGATCTCCAATTCTGAAAAGCTTCGGTCGGACTTTGGAGTTGTAATATCGGGCCACCCTCTGCTGATACATTGCCATCCGTACCTGAGCCATTTCCCTTGCCTCTTCCAAGAGATCCAAGTTTCCTCGGAGTTGCTCTGAATTGGCCTCGGGTCGGTGCGCGGCCACCCGAGGCGAGGGGAGTCCGAGCTCCACGGGGGCAACGGCTTCCGTGCCATAGGTTAGGCTGAAAGGCGTCTCTCCAGTAGGAGTCCGTTGTGTGGTCCAATACGCCCAAAGGACATTCTCGAGTTCCTCGACCCAAGCTTGCCCCGTCCGGCCGATCCGCGCTTTGATACCTTGGAGGATTGTCCGATTTGTGACCTCGGCCTCGCCGTTGGTTTGGGGATGCGACACGGATGTGAACCGATGCTCGATCCCGAATTCCTCGCAGAAGTCCCGGAAGTGCTTGTTATCAAACTGTCGACCGTTATCCGAGATGAGGACCCGAGGTACTCCAAATCGGACAATGATGTTCTTCTTCACGAACTTCCGGACTTGTGCCTCCGTGATGGTGGCCAGTGGCTCTGCCTCCACCCACTTGGTGAAGTAGTCGATGGCGACAATCAAAAATTTCCGCTGGGCCGAAGCGACGGGGAATGGTCCGAGGATATCCATTCCCCACTGTGCGAAGGGCCAGGGCGCGGTGATTGGCGCCAAGGGGACAGAGGGGACTCTCTGGACGTTGGCGTGGCGCTGGCAGGCGTCGCATTTCCGCACGTGGTCCTTCGAGTCCTCCAACAAGGTCGGCCAATAGTAGCCTTGCCTCATGATCTTATGCGCCAAGGACCTAGCCCCCAAGTGCGATCCGCAGATGCCTTCGTGGACTTCGCCGAGGGCGTAGGCCGCTTCCGCGGGGCGGAGGCACCTTAAGAGGGGGGCGGTAAACGAGGTCCGATACAGCCTCCCTTCATAAAGTACGTAGTGGGCGGACTTCTTTACAAGCCGCCGGGCCTGATCTTCGTCTTCAGGGAGGATTCCTTCGGCGAGGTAGGCGACGAGCGGGTCCATCCAAGACGGCTCCGGATCAATTGCCATCACCGCTCCAGCCCCGTCAATGCTCGGGGCATCCAGGGTCTCCAGGTAGATTGCCCTCGACAAGTTGTGCGCGTCTGCGTCCACTAGGCGGGACAACCTGTCGGCCCTGGCATTTTCGCTCCTCGGGACCTGCTGAATGTCAACACTGCCGAGGTCGGGAATGAGTGTTTGCACCTTCCGGACGTAGCTCTGCATGGTCGGGCTCCGCGCCTCGAACTCCCCTCGAACCTGCCCGACCACCAGCTGGGAGTCGGTGAAGACTTTCAGACGCCGGATGCCGAGCTCCCTGGCGAGTTTGAGTCCCGCGACTAGGGCCTCGTACTCCGCCTCATTGTTGGTCACTGGAAATCCGAACCTCAAGGCATACTCGGCTATCACTCCATCGGGATTGGTGAGGACCAGCCCAGCCCCTCCACCTTCAGGGTTCGACGACCCGTCAATGTGGAGCGTCCAGATCGGGAGATCGAGGCTGGGTGTCTCCGGCGGCTTAGGTTCCGCCTCCTGCACAGTGCACTCAGCGAGAAAGTCCGCGAGCACCTGGGCCTTGATGGCTGGTCGGGGCTGGTAGCGGATGTCGAACTCACCAAGTTCTACTGCCCACTTCACCAGCCGTCCCGCATTCTCTGGATTGCTGAGAATCTGCCGCAGTGGTTGATCGGTCAAAAGGGTGACAGAATGAGCCTAGAAATAGGGGCGAAGCCTCCTGGTCGCAGTCAGCAGCGCGAAGGCGATCTTCTCAGCCTTCATGTACCGCGTCTCGGCATCCCGGAGGACTCGGCTGATGTAGTATACAGGCTTCTGAAGTCTTGCCTCTTCCCGAACCAGTACTGCGCTGACTGCGGTTGGGGAGACCGCCAGGTAAAGGTAGAGCATCTCCCCCTCTTGCGGCTTGGACAGCAGGGGAGGAGACGCCATGTACTCCTTGAGCTGGTCGAACGCCGCATGACATTCGGCCGTCCAGAGGAAGTCTTTTGGGCGCTTCAACACCTTGAAGAATGGTTGGCAGCGTTCGGCCGACTTTGCCACAAATCGTCCGAGCGCGGCGACCCTTCTAGCGAGCTCCTGAACCTCCTTCACTTTGGTCGGAGGGGACATATCTTGGATGGCTTTGATCTTGTCCGGGTTGGCCTCGATCCCGCGCTGGTTGACAATGAAACCGAGGAACCTCCCGGCCGAAGCACCAAAAGCGCACTTCGCTGGGTTTAGCTTCATGCGAAACTTTCGCAAGGTGGTGAAAGTCTCCTCCAGATCTGCAATGTGCTGGTCTGCATGGCGGCTTTTTACCAGCATATCGTCCACGTACACCTCCATATTCCGGCCGATCTGCTCCTTGAAGATTTTATTGACGAGGCGCTGGTAAGTGGCGCCAGCGTTCTTCAGACCGAAGGGCATTACCTTGTAACAGTACAGCCCCCGGTCTGTTATGAAGGCAGTTTTCTCCTCGTCCTGTGGAGCCATCATTATTTGGTTGTAGCCGGAGAAGGCGTCCATAAAAGACAGTAGCTGATATCCGGAAGTCGCGTCGACCAGTTGGTCTATCCGTGGAAGCGGAAAGCTATCCTTGGGGCACGCCTTGTTCAGGTCGGTGTAGTCGACGCACATCCTCCACTTTCCGCTCGCCTTCCGGACAAGTACGACGTTTGCCAGCCACTCGGGGTAGCTCACCTCTCTTATGAAACCTGCCTCCAAGAGTTTGTCTACCTCCTGGTCGACCACCCGGATCCGATCCGGGGCACAGTGTCTCTTCTTTTGCTTTACTGGTCGGTGGGTCGGGTCGACGTTGAGGGCGTGAGAAACGACCTCCGGGTCGATCCCAGGTACATCGGCCGCCGACCAGGCAAACACATCTGCATTGGCTCGGAGGAATTCCACTAACCGGAGCCGAGCTTCCAAGTCGAGGTTGGCACCGACCCGGACCGTGCGGTCCGGGCGGCCTTCTTCGAGGGGAACTTCGATTACGCCCTCGGCCGGCTCCCCGTGCCGCAAGGCCACTTCGTCTCTGGCGTCAAGTGACTCGACGCTTAGGGCCTCCATGGGCTTCTTCCCTTTGAGAGTTGCTAGGAAACACTGCCGTGCGGTCGGCTGGTCACCTCGGACCTCTCCAATCCCGGCCGCTGTGGGGAACCGCATGAGCAAATGGTAGGTAGAAACCACCGCGCGAAGGGCGTTCAGTCCGGGTCGTCCGAGGATAGCGTTGTAGGCCGAGGGGACACGGACGACCAAGAACCCGAGCCGCACCGTGGCTTCTGCGGGTGCAATGCCCGCAGTCACAGGCAGCTCGATGACACCTTCGGCCGAGATAGCGTCTCCAGTGAATCCTATGAGGGGGGTGGATGTTTTGTGCAACAATTGTCGGGAAAAGCCCATCTTTTGGAAGGCCTCGTAATACAAAATATCAGCTGAGCTTCCACTATCCACAAGAACACGCCTTACATCATAGTCCGCCATAGTGAGAGAGATCACCATGGCGTCATCGTGGGGAGTCTGAACCCCCTTTACATCTTCATCACAAAAAGTGATTACATTTCCGACCCGCTGCCTCTTCGCGACGGCCACTCCTGATACTTCCGCCGAGCCCCCTGCGTTCCTCACGGGCCGAGAGCAGCCCCCAGTGATGGTGTGGATCACTCCCGCAACGGGTCGATTCTGCTCCCGAGGCTCCTGAGGGGCCGGGTCGGCTGGACGCGGGTCTGCGGGGGGACGTCGGTCGTTTACATATCGACCGAGACGCCCTCGGCGAATGAGAGCCTCGATCTCGTCCCGAAGCTGGAAGCAGTCTTCGGTATCGTGGCCGTGGTCTCGGTGGTACTCACAGTACGCCCGAGAAGGCTTCCTCCCAGGGATCTTCTTCATCTGCCTCGGGACCGGGAGGTCCTCCCGCCCCTTGACCTCCATGAGGATCTGGGCCCGGGGGGCCAGGAGTGGGGTGTACCGGTTGAAGCGTCGGTGCGGAGAACGAGGGCGTGTGGCGCCGTGGTTCCTTGCTGGTGACGGGCTTCTGCGCCGGCGTTGAGGCGTCGGGCTCCTCCTCTGGGGTGCCTCTTTTCGCCTTTTCTTCCCGGGCTTTAGAGGGGCCTCGGCGGCCTCCTTGTTCCGGTGGGAGGCTGCCTCCTCGGCGTCTGCATACTGGTTTGCCCGAGACAACAGCTCCGGGAAGCTCCGCGGCAGGCGTTTGTCCAGGGAGAAGGTGAGTCTGCCCTTCCGGAAGCCTCGCTTCAGGGCTGAGAGAGCCACCTCCTGGCTCAAATTCCGGACCTCCAGTGTTGCCTTGTTGAAGCGGGTGAGATAATCCCGCAGGCTCTCTCCCTCGTTCTGCCGGACATCGAAGAGGGAGTCGGAGACCAGTCTTCGCCGGCTACTGACGGCGAAATGGCTGATGAAGAGACGGGTGAACTGGTGGAAGGACTGGATGGAATTAGCCTCCAGGCCGGCGAACCACGCCCTTGCCGGGCCGCGGAGGGTCGCCGGGAAGGCCTTGCAGAGGAGAGGATCCGATGCTCCATGGAGGAGCATAAGAGTCCTGAAACTCTCCACGTGGTCCCGTGGGTCCGCCGCCCCGTCGTAGGGTTCGATCGCCGGCATTTTGAACCCCGGCGGGTTTAGGGTTCGCAGGATCCTTGAGGCAAGCGCCGGCTGGGAGGAGATTTCCAAGTCGGCGAAGGGATCTTTGGAGTGGCCCTTCAGGACCTGGAGCTGTCTGTGGAGATCGTCCACCCGCCGGTCCAGGGAGCGCGACCGGTGGGTGGGAGACAAGGAGCGGCGCGAGGGGGACCGACCGGAGTGCGGGCCCCTCGAGGACTGGGGTGTCTGAGAACGCGCCCGGGTCCGCCTCTCGTACCCCGCGCAGCTCCGATGAGAAGGTCCTGGCAGAATGGACCGCACTCGAGAATCCTCCCCGCGCCGGCGCTCCTCTCCATGGGAGAGGAAGGAGCGCGGGTTGTGAGGAAGAGGCGAGTGCTCGGGGAGCAGCGGCTCCTGAGCCCGCTGCGGCACCCGAGAGATCACACCCTGCAGATTCTGCACTGCCTCCGCGAGGGTGCGAACCTGCTGGGCTAGCTGGTCGAACTGAGCAGGTTCGACCGTCTGAATGGGAGGAGAAGCGGTGGAATGCTGCTGAGAGTGTGTTGGGGACGCAGCAGCCTCCCGGCCAGAGGCGCGAGAGGCTCCGCGACCGGAAGCATTGGAAGCTCCGCGACCACCTCGCCGTGCCATTACGATCGTTCTGAGATTCGGCCCTTCCTCTAGCGCCAACTGTTGCTGGTGGTCCAAACCGAGAACGATTGACACGACGGTGTGAACGGGGTTCCGCCTGAGTTGTCTTGGTTGGTGCTGGTTGCGCTCCACCTTCCGCCAAGGAACCTGCAAACAAGCCTTGCACCACCACCAGGGTGGTGATGGCCCTCCGACGGTCAAGTCAGAGGAGATTGGAGGAGGAGAGATGATAATCACAAGTGGGAGAGAGTGCTCTGGGAGGTATTGCTTACCCCCCCTTCTCCCCCCAGCCGCATATATACCTGGCTGGGAGGTCTCTCAGGGGGGTTTGTCGTCGTGGGGCACGATAGAATGGCCACTGACATGGCCGTTACGGGGCGTCGTGGAGCAGCGCTGGGTACGGTCATGGCAGGGCGTAGTGGAGCTCCGCTTTGTACGGTTGATACAGGAGATCGTGGGCAGCATCGGGTACAGCCGTTGCAGGGAGTAGTGGAGCAGGAGGCCGCGGCGTGCCTCTGGAGAATAGCCTGTCGTTATCAAAAGATCTCCGACTCGGGGTCGGAATGCTGGATCATAGGGCAGCCGACCCGGGGTCGGGCTGCGAAGCCGAGGAGGTCCGACTCGGGGTCGGAGTGCTGGATCATAGGGCAGCCGACCCGGGGTCGGGCTGCGGAGCCGAGGAGGTCCGACTCGGAGTCGGAGTGCTGGATCATAGGGCAGCCGACCCGGGGTCGGGCTGCGGAGCCGAGGAGGTCCGACTCGGAGTCGGAGTGCTGGATCATAGGGCAGCCGACCCGGGGTCGGGCTGCGGAGCCGAGGAGGTCCGACTCGGGGTCGGAGTGCTGGATCATAGGGCAGCTGTAGCTTTCCTGGATACGCGTGCCGATCACGTGGGGCATGGCGGCTCAATTCCCCCATAACAAAAATGGATAAAGATGGGCTTCTCGGCTCATTGACTTCCGAGTCATATCCAGTTTGCGAGTCCTGTCTTCAAGAAAAAATGGCTAGATTGCCCTATGTAGGACATGGGGAGAGGACCACTGAAATACTTACCCTGGTACACACAGATGTGTGTGGCCCATTCGATGTGCAAGCCAGGGGACGTTATTCGTACTTCATTACCTTTACCGATGATTATTCACGGTATGGGTATGTGTATCTTATGAGACACAAGTCTGAATCTTTTGAAAAGTTCAAAGAGTTCAGAAATGAAGTAGAAAAACAAACTGGAAAACCTCTTAAGGCTCTTCGATCAGATCGAGGAGGAGAATACCTTAGTGGGAAATTCCGGAACTATCTCAAGAAAAATGGCATAGTCTCACAGTGGACACCTTCGGGTACACCTCAACTCAATGGGGTGTCAGAGAGGAGAAATCGGACTCTATTGGATATGGTCCGGTCCATGATGAGCTTCACTGATCTACCAATGTTTCTTTGGAGAGATGCCTTACTTACCGCAGTATATCTACTGAATAGAGTTTCCTCTAAATCCGTTCCTACCACACCGTATGAGATATGGCATGGTAAGAAACCAAGTCTTGGTCATCTCAAGATTGGGGGATGCCCGGCCCACGTCAAAAGACAACTGGCGGACAAACTAGAGGCTAGGACCATAAGTGCTCGTTTTATAGGATATCCTAAAGAGTCATTAGGATACAATTTTTACGTCTCAGAGGATCACAATGTGTTTGTGTGCCATCACGCCATCTTCTTGGAAAACCAGTTTATCCTTGATAGAGGCAGTGGGAGGAAAATTGAGCTTGAAGAGAAAGTCTCTGAAAAGCAACGAGTCATGGATCCTATCGAACCCATTCATACAGAGCCAGTACACGATGTCCCTCAACCACCTCGCAGATCTAGTAGGGTCTCCCATCCTCCCGATAGATACTTAGGTATACTAGAAGAGGATACCGAGGAAATGTTCCTAGTGGGAGATAGGGATCACATACAGGATCCCAAAACCTACGACGAGGCGATATCTGATATTGATTCCGAGAAATGGTTGGAAGCTATGAAGTCAGAGTTAGACTCCATGCATTCCAACCAAGTCTGGACCTTAGTAGATCCACCAAAAGGTATTGTACCTATTGGATGCAAATGAATCTACAAAAGGAAGATAGGTTCGGATGGAAAGGTAGAGACCTATAAAGCAAGGCTAGTGGCGAAAGGATATAGTCAACGTGAAGGCATTGACTATTAGGAAACCTTTTCACCTGTAGCCATGCTGAAATCCATCCGAACATTGCTTGCCATTGCAGCATTTCATGATTATGAAATCTGGCAGATGGATGTGAAAACTGCTTTCCTGAATGGATATCTTGATGAAGATATCTATATGGAACAGCCTTTGGATTTCACTTCCAGTGATAGAGATCACAAGGTCTGCAAGCTGCAAAGGTCCATCTATGGACTAAAGCAAGCATCTCGGAGTTGGAACACTCGTTTCGATGACGCAATCAAAACGTTTGATTTCATCAAAAACGAAGAAGAACCGTGTGTTTACAAAAAGGTTAGTGGGAGTGCTGTCGTATTTCTCGTACTGTACGTGGACGACATCCTCCTGATAGGGAATGATATTCCCATGCTAACCTCGGTCAAGGTCTGGTTGCCAAAAGAGTTCTCCATGAAAGACCTTGGGGAAGCATCCTATATTTTGGGAATAAAGGTCTATAGAGATAGATCTAAAAGGATGCTTGGCCTATCACAGAAGATGTACATAGAGGAAGTGCTGAAAAGGTTCAGCATGGAAAACTCTAAAAGGGGTCTCTTACCCCTAAGACATGGAATTCATCTCTCCAAGAAGATGTGCCCCAACACATCTGAAGAGATTCAACGCATGAGCAAGATCCCCTATGCATCAGCAATAGGGAGCCTCATGTATGCCATGCTATGTACACGACCTGATATAGCCCTTGCTGTGAGTGTCACAAGCAGATATCAGTCGAATCCAGGTGAAGAACACTGGACAGCTGTGAAGAATATTCTTAAGTACATGAGAAGAACTAAAGATTTATTCTTGGTCTTTGAAGGATCATCAGAGTTAAAAGTAGAAGGGTACACAGATTCAGACTTCATGACTGATGTCGATGATAGGAAGTCAACATCTGGATATGTGTTCTTGTGCAATGGTGGTACGGTGAATTGGAAAAGTTCTAAACAACCGATCATTGCTGATTCTACTATGAAAGCTGAATACATCGCTGCCTCTGAAGCTGCTAAGGAAGGCTTCTGGTTCAAGAAATTCATTGCAGAATTGGATGTAATGACATCAGATGCCATAACACTCTACTGCGATAATAATGGCGCCATAGCTCTTGCTAAAGAACCAAGGTCTCATCAGAAGTCCAAGCATATAGAGCGGCGCTTCCACCTCATATGCTATTATGTTGAGAAGAAGTATGTCGAGGTGCAGAGAGTAGACTCCGCGGACAACGTGGCAGACCCATTCACTAAGCAGCTGAGTCAGCAAAAGACTGAAGCCCACCTTGAGAAGATGGGCCTAAGATATATGACCAATTGGCTTTAGTGCAAGTGGGAGATTGTTAGATGTATGCCCTAGAAGCCAATCTGGCTGACACATTGTTAATTCTAGGAACATAATTTTGTACTTGACTATTTATGATTGAATAAATAAAAGGCATCTTTTTCATTCATATTGTTATTGTGTCTATGAATCGTCCAAGGAATTAATAAGATGATGATGCGTATTCTTAAGAGTTAAGAATTTGAGCCATGTATCATTAGTGATTAATTTCTAAAAGGCTCCTGATCGATGGATCATCACGAGGACGGTGATCGATCCGATGAGATCAGTACACACATTATTTTCCCAATGGATGGGCGAGACTCGAGTCCACGGTGTGGAGACACTGAAGTAATAGTGCAGGTGCTTGTTAGAGAATAAGGGTACTGAGCGTGACCAACACAAGAAGTCACTTGGATGTCTATCCACTCGTCAGTGACTTGCTTGATGTTGCAGTAGTGTGACTGGTCCTTTGACCTGCGATGCTTCGGCTACTCACAGTGAGGTTATTGTAGTTTGACTGCACATATACATGGTCTCTAGCCATATGGGTCCATGCAGTATAGATTGGCTGCAGTAGGTTCACTATAGGAGTAGGGTATGCACCTATAAGGAATCTATCGACCTTGATAGATAAGGAGAGATCCAATGTGATTTATAAGACTGAGTTCGTAAGACCTCGGTCGGGGCAGATTGCACAGTGGAGAAAGAGTTCTCTGCTCTCGAACTTAAGTCGAATAAATCTTGACATATGATAGACGAAGAGGTTTGATAAGTTATCCATGACCTCCATCTTGTAGGGATCCACGATAGAAGGACTGTATCACACGATAACTGTACCTAGAGGTTCATCATTCTATTCTGCTGGGTAGCCACTACATGCTGCTAGGTGTCACTGGTGGATGGTGGGACTCATAGGGATTATCTCGATGATCGATAAATCCTGATGAGTAGAGTTGGAATCGTTCCAACCCATTGAAAGGAGTTTTCAATGGTATTGTGATAGAGATCACATTATATCTCACTACCAATCAGAATAGAACCTATGGGGTCACACACATTAGAAGCACTGACCGATCCGATGGTTGAATCGTGATTAGGAATCACAAGTAATCAATTCGATTGATAAACAGTTAAAAAGGAACAAAGGAAATTAATTAATTGGACTTAAATATGATTCCTACTTGGAATAGGATTCCTAGAGTCCTAATTGGGTTAGGACTGGGAATCCTATTTGGAGTAGGACTGGGATTCTTACTTGGAATAGGGTTCCTAGAGTCCTAATTGGATTAGGACTGGAAATCCTATTTGGAGTAGGACTAGGATTCCTAGAGTCCTAATTGGATTAGGACTGAAAATCCTATCAGAGTCCTAATTGGATTAGAACCAAAATTAAATAAGTCCTAATTGGATTAGGATTACTTAAGTCCTAATTAATTATTAATCTAATGAATCAACAAGACTCCTAATTGGATTAGGATTGAAGGGTTCAATTGAGTCATGGTTCATTAAGTTCTAATTGGATTAGGACTTACCTAGATTAAACCCAAATTGGTTCACCCTTGGTCCAAGCCTAATTAGATTAGGACCTAACCATGAGTGATCTTCCTAATCCTCCTTCAAGGAGGATTAGGTTAATCATGAAGGAGAGGCACACGCCCCTCCTCCTTTTCCTTGCTTGGTGCGGCAAAGAAGAGGGGCCGGCGCCCCTCTTGGAAGTTTATCAAGGAGCTCCTACAAAGTAGGAGCTCCACATGCTATTTAAGAGGAGGCATGGGGGATGACCGAGGGCATCATTGAAGCCCTCTCCCTCTCCAATTCGTGGCCCCCTCTCCTCCCCTTTCCTTGGTTCAGCCGCAAGCAAAGGAAGAAAAAGAAAGGTGGCCTCTTCATCCTCCCTTCCTCCTTCTAATGCAAGGAAAAGAAAGAAGGCTACAGGGGTTTTGTTCCTTTACTATTCTTCATCCTTCTTCTTCCTCCTCTTAAGCACATTCAAGAGTTGAAAGAAAGAGAGGAGATCAGCCATTAAAAGTTGTCTTTGCAAAGGAGCTAGCACCCCGGGAAGATAAAGAAGCTTGATCGGTTCTTGCTTCGTGTGGATACCCGTAGAGGCCAGGCACTTGAACGGCTTCAAGCGAACCTTCATCCAAAACCACGATCATCAGTTTGCGGTGATCATCTTCCCGCACAAGGTGAAGATCTGATCTTCCTAAATGTTCTAAAAGTTTTTTTAATCCTTATCTATCTACGAACGATTTTTGAACAACGTTCATGCGATGAACGGTTGATCCCGCGCATGCCTCTTCCGCTGCATCTGAATTTTTTTAATTTTCTACGGCATGGGCGGGGTTTCTAATAGTTGATACACCCTTCTCCTTAGCACCCCATCATGATGGGATGCCTCTCTTGGCACATGCCTCATCATGATGAGGTGTGTGGATGGGATGCATCCCTTTATGATGCATCCCTCCATCTCTTATAAATAAGGAGGTGCCTTGGGGTTCTAAAGATGATCAAAGAAAAAGTCTCTCCTTCTCTCTCCCTTATCCCTTCTTTCTTACAAGCCTCTCTTTTTTGTCCTAACCCAAGACAAGAGGGTCTTCTTTAGGACAAAAAGGCTAGTGAATGTTTTAGAGGTAGAAAGGAAGAAGGAAGCGAAGGAAAATCAGCCAATTAAATCCTTTGGAAGGATTGAACAATTAGAATCAAGTTTTGGTGTTGCTAGAGTCTTGAACCCATTCCTGTGTGGATCAACATCGGAGGGTGAACATTTGGGCACCTTAGGACGTCTTCAAACATATTGGATATAGCGTGATAGGTATTCTTCTATACCAAGATTATATTTTCTACATTATTTGGTTATACTATTAAGGTGATCTTGGCTTATTAGGATTTCATATAATGAGTTTTATAAGAAAATTTTATAATTCCGTATCTTCCGCTGCGCCCTAGGGCACTGGGAAACCCAACACGCCTGAATCTGGACCACTGGATGGCTCTCTGGATGAAAGATCTGGACCATTGGTCAGCGCCTGAATCTGGACCACTGGATGGCTCTCTGGATGAAAGATCTGGACCGTTGCTCAGCGCCTGAATCTGGACCATCGGTGATGGCATCTTGCTTTTGGACCATTGGATGGCATCTTGGATGATGATGCCTTGATCTGGACCATTAGATGGCGCCTAAATCTGGACCATTGGCTTTGGTTCACTGCATTTGGGCCCTTGGATCATCAGGATTTAAGCGGGAGACATGAGAAAGAAGTTGATACACCCTTCTCCTTAGCACCCCATCATGATGGGATGCCTCTCTTGGCACATGCCTCATCATGATGAGGTGTGTGGATGGGATGCATCCCTTTATGATGCATCCCTCCATCTCTTATAAATAAGGAGGTGCCTTGGGGTTCTAAAGATCATCAAAGAAAAAGTCTCTCCTTCTCTCTTCCTTATCCCTTCTTTCTTACAAGCCTCTCTCTTTTGTCCTAACCCAAGACAAGAGGGTTTTCTTTAGGACAAAAAGGCTAGTGAATGTTTTAGAGGTAGAAAGGAAGAAGGAAGTGAAGGAAAATCAGCCAATTAAATCCTTTGGAAGGATTGAACAATTAGAATCAAGTTTTGGTGGAGCTAGAGTCTTGAACCCATTCCTGTGTGGATCAACATCGGAGGGTGAACATTTGGGCACCTTAGGACATCTTCAGACATATTGGATATAGCGTGATAGGTATTCTTCTATACCAAGATTATATTTTCTACATTATTTGGTTATACTATTAAGGTGATCTTGGCTTATTAGGATTTCATATAATGGGTTTTATAAGAAAATTTTATAATCTCGTATCTTCCGCTGCGCCCTAGGGCATTGGGAAACCCAACAGGCCGTAGAGTCTCAAACTCCCTCGACCTCGGGAAGCATCACCAGGTCGATAGTGATCCCAAGCTCCCTCGGCCTCGTGCTCGGTACCTCGACCAAGGTCGGGATGCCCCGTGTGTCGACCGTAGAGTCTCAAACTCTCTCGACTTCGGAAAGCGTCACCAGGTCGATAGTGAGCCCAAGCTCCCTCGGCCTCGTGCTCGGTACCTCGACCAAGGTCGGGATGCCCCGTGAGTCGACTGTAGAGTCTCAAACTCCCTCGACCTCAGAAGCGTCACCAGGTCGATAGTGAGCCCAAGCTCCCTCGGCCTCATGCTCGGTACCTCGACCAAGGTCGGGATGCCTCGTGTGTCGACCATAGAGTCTCAAACTCCCTCGACTTCGGGAAACGTCACCAGGTCGATAGTGAGCCCAAGCTCCCTCGGCCTCGTGCTCGGTACCTCGACCAAGGTCGGGATGCCCCGTGTGTCGACCGTAGAGTCTCAAACTCCCTCAACTTCGGTAAGCGTCACCAGGTCGACAGTGAGCCCAAGCCCCCTCGACCTCGTGCTCGATACCTCGACCAAGGTCGGGATGCCCCGTGTGTCGACCGTAGAGTTCCAAACTCCCTTGACCTCGGAAAGTACCGCCAAGCCGATGGCAAGCTCAAGCTCCCTTAACCTAAGGAGATCGGGGACAGTACCTTGACAATCCTCCGGGACATTCGACAGCAGCAACGGGACAAGGCTCGCGAAAACCTCCGACAACGGCAATACCTCCGGGTTCGATTGGTATTCCCAAAATGGACCACAAGCTAAAGGGCGACTCCGAAGGCCGGCCAGAAAACAAAACGACCTACTCCAGCACGAAGCGCTCGGTCCCGGAGGTGCAAGAGGTACATCCCACTTGACACCTGCTTCATTATACTTACCTACTTATGTACTGCCAGCGAAATCCCGATTAAGATCGGGGCCTCCTCCCGGCCAAGGCCGAGATGCCCCTCTGAGTCGATCCAAGACCGAGGTCCCACCGACCTCATGCGCGCCTCCTCCACTGGTGATCCCCATGCTAATTCATACAAACCTTTCTACATAAGGGCTCAACTCAGCCCCCATGCATCGAGACATCGACGTTAACCTGTGGAAACAACCTCGACCACAGGCGCGCTGATCAGGCTCAAGAGGGCCAAGGCACTTTCTACAGGTTCCGACTCTACTTGACCAGAACCTCAACTGAGCCCGAGGCCAACAACTGTGAAAGCCCCGACGACAGTTCGACTATTGGCTCACGATCCCCTTTAGGAACGAACCCTAACATTTTTATGAACCTATGCTCGAAAAAGCCGAGCTCAAAAGCTTAGCCAAATACCCCAGTAGTGGCCTATGCAGGTCTAACAATACCCCTCTTAGGGGTCCGAGGCCCGAGCCTGGTGCCTTAGAAATCTAGAAGCCAAACCCGGCGACCCATGCGAGCTTCAAATCCGAGCCCCAAGACTTGGTGAATCTTCCTAGAGTCCGAGCTCGGAGTCCCCCTAATCGGCGTGATCGGAACTCGAATACATAGAACTCAAATCTACAATCCTAACCGGGCCCAAAGACTTGGTGAAATGTCCTAAGACCTGAGCCCGACCCCAAAAAGTCATTTTTATCGAGCCTAAGCTTGATAGTGTAGCGAGCACAGTCCAAACTCAAGTCATTGAGCTCAGCCGGGCTCGAATACTTGAACAAGTCAGAGGAAAGAAAAGCAAAACACATAGCTAAAAAACATGTTTCTATTTATAAGCAGCCCAAAGGCTAGGATACAAAATTGAGGGTCGGTAGAACAGTAAGTTGAAGCACCGACCTCGGTTACAACTGAAGAAAATGAATGAAAAAGAGAAAAAGAATTCAAGTCCTAAAGGGCGGCAGTCGCGCCAGCGTCACTCTCGGGGTCATCTATGGTGATGACCTGGGAGCCTTCAGTGGATGCGGGCTCGGGATCGGCCGCAGGGACCTCGGCGGGCGCCTCGGGAGCGTCTTCGGCGACTTCCCCAGGAAGAGCCTCCATCGCCGCCTGCTCGGCTGCATCCACCTCGGCCTCGGCAAACTCCTCCTCGGACGCGAGGGCAGTGGGGACGTCGTCATCGGATTCGGCGCCCAACTTCATCCTCGGACGGATCGTTGAGAGATCGAGCTGGGGGCAGAACCGAGCCATCTGCCTCCAAAATTTTTCGAAGCCACGGAGAAACCCATCCACAGTCTCCTCCTCCAGCATGTCGCGGAATTCTTCCGAATCCTTGAAGAAATCCACGGCATGCTCGGCTCGCTCGAGCGCCCTCCTCTCCCGGGCCTCACGTTGCTCGATCTTCAAGCGCAAGACCCCGCCTTCGTATTTCAGGCCCACAACTTCAGATCGGGCCTCCATCAGACGCGCCTCCGAAGCGCGCAGGGCTGACTTGGCCAGGGAGTGAGCAGCCCTCTCCTCCTCGAGCTCCTCGACAATGGCCAGTCGCCTGGCCTCCATCGCCTCCCTCCGCGCTTCGGCCTCCGCTAGCGCGGCCTCCAGCTCGGCGACCCTTTTCTTGACCGGCTCCAATTGCTGGCTGAGTCGCCGAGTCTCTTCTTGGCATCCTTGGGCGATGAACACCAGGGTATCGACCTCGTGGACATGCTGCAAAGAGAGCAACCATGAGTGAAGACAAAAAATATATATTAGTGACCAAAGAAAAATTAAGAGAGTGGCTTACCCGAACCGTGTTACGGTAGGTTTGATCGACGATTTCTTCCAGCAACAAGCTTCGGAACTCGGCCCGGTCTGCTGGAAGCATGGCGCGCCGGAACACCGCGCGCGCGACATCGGCATCATGGAAGGCCGAGCTCCCCTCAAGGATTGGGGACCCTGGCTCGGCTGATTCTCCCCTTAGGCCCCTCGAAGAGCTCGGCTCACCTGAACTCGGGGCGCCAGGATGAGCGACACCCGGGACCCCGGGGCCCTAGGGACCCGGCCGGGTGGTCGTCCGCCCCTCCCGCTGGGGGACGGGGGCAGGGCAGGATGGGGCCGCCGAGCTGGATGCTCTCATGAAACTCGAGCCCGCGTCCCCGGCGGCCGATGTTCGCCCTCGAACGACTGCCGAGGTTCCCGCCTCCGGGCTTCCCATCCCAGCAGAGGCGGAAGAGACGCCCGGTTTGGACTTCTTTCGGGGCTGAGGAATAGCCCCGCCGACCTCGGCCTCCCGCCTCTTCAACCGAGAAAAGAGGGATGTGTTGCTGGTCGGCATGTGAGGAATGTCTGAGTCAAAGAAATTCTTCTAAGTGTCAGACCAACATCAAAAGAACGAGAGAAAGAAACGAATAAGGCAAAGACAAAACAATATGACTGCTCTTACCCTCGGGACACGCCGAACTCAGGCCAACGCTCGCCAAGGCATCCTCTTTTAGGAGGTCGGTCAGGTTGAAACCCTTTCCGAGGCCCCGCAGAGCGTCGAGGACCCTCTGATCGCTCGCCGAGGGCTCGGAGAGCCTGTTAAGGACCTTCAGCCGAGGGTGCCCCCACCTTGGGTCGAATTCCCATGGCGCCTCGGACGCAAGAAAGAAAAATTTTCCCTTCCACTCATGGATAGAGGAAGGGGCGCCTTGGAAAAGTGACATACCACCCCGAAAGGCGAAATATATGAAGGGTTCTAGCATGTCATAATGGGCAGCGGAAGCTAGGGATTTTAAAATTTTCTTAATAAAGTCCCTATGCATGAAACCCTTTTAAGCCTAGATCACCTTAATGATTACAATCAAATAATATAAAATAAATGCAGAATTAGTAGAATACCTCAAACGCTAATCCAAAGTGTACAATCTCTACGAGGCGTCCAAGTGTCCGCCCTCCAATGGTGATCCACACGAAAACTTGATCAAGACTTTAGCTCCAAAGACTTTTGATCCTTAATGCAGAATTCTTCTAAAGAACTCTAACGGCTTGCTTTCCTTCCTTTCTATTTTTCTTTAGCCTTCTAAAATCACTTCTGTTGCTGGAAATTGGACCCGGGGGCAATCTTCGGTCGAGGAGAGGGAGCGGAAGGTGGTTACTCACGGCGAGGCGGTGGTCCGTCGACGGGCGGCGTCCTCCGTCTGGGGCGATCGGAGAGAAGGAGCGGCTGGTTCCCGTGGCTGGGCGACGATCCGACAGTGGGCGGCGTCCTCCGTCTGGGTGCCTGCACACGAACCGGTGGCCGGGTCTTCCGGCGCCGGCCCTCCGACGCTCAAGTCAGGGAGGGGGCAAATCGTGTAGAGTAGAGGTAAACAGTGCTTGTCCAGAGTATCGATTTTTCAACCCCCTTTTATAGACCGGGGGTCGGTTTACCTGCGATGTAACGGGGCGAAGCCGTAGTACGGCTCGGCATGTCGTTCAGGTCGGCGCTTGGTCAGGCGAATCATTGCACTGATGTCGGCGATGAGGGCGTCGTACAACCCGAACTAGCACGCTACCAGGCGAATTTATTGCATCAGTGTCGGAGGTATGGCCGAGATCAGAGACTTATCACAGTTGACTAGACTCTGCTGGGCTTATTTGCCGTGGAGAGCTGGGAGTCCGTAGATGACAGGAGTCACGTGCATTAATTGTTGAGTGAGCCGGAGATCCACATTTATTGTGGAGTAAGCCGGAGATCCGCATTTATTGTGGAGTAAGCCGGAGATCCACATTTATTGTGGAGTAAGCCGGAGATCCGCATTTATTGTGGAGTGTGCCGGAGGATCACAGCGGTCATGCACAATAAATGCCGGAGGGGCGTCATAGTACGATCTCTGGCCGGACCTCGGAGACGTACGGCCGTAGTAGGTGGCTGACAAAAGTAGGCCTCGGACATTGGGGTTTCTCTTAGGTCGGAGGTTCCGAGTTCGGATGCCGACTTCGGCCTTCCAGGATCGACGATTGTGCGGCTTCTTAGGGGCATTCGTGTCATTTGGGGAAAAAACCTTATTCCCCCAACACTACCCCCCGACTTCCGAGTTCGAGCGGCTTGTGGGCTCGGACGTAGGAAGTAAAGTCCATCATTAAAGTTGGGGGGCGAACTTCGTCCGCACCCTCATGTTTCTTGGAATTTTCATGGTAGGACCTGCGCCCTTGGGCGTTTCGAGGTTACTTTGTTCGGCGAATTAATGATGGGGTCCATATCCCTACGTCTTTCGAGGCGACTATAGCGGGGGCGGTGTCTCTTGGATTACCGAGGTTGCTTTGCGAGGCGGACCCAGGATGAGGGTCCTCGGGTTCAACGAGGCGGCGCCTCGGCCCCACAATCGAGAGTTCCCGCTCATCAATGAGCGTGCCATTTCGGGTTTCAAAACGGACACGCGGCATGACCAGGGGTCGGACGCTTCCGATTTCGTGTTACCGGGTCATAATTTCGGGGGAGTGGAGGCCACACCGGGGCTCCACGTGTCCCAGATTTTATTAAACGAGGGGAGCGGGGGTGCCGTCCGCTCATTCTTCGAGGCGATGGAATTCTGTGGACCCATAATGAGGTCCCGAGATCCGATGGGACAACACTTTGATTTCGTATTCGATTTATTGATCCGGAGTGGATGCAGTGCCTCGGCCTCAGAGGTCGCCACGTGGCGCAGCCCGATCGGGGGATGGGAACCGACCCCATCGATCTGGGCCGTCAGGGGGGTCTATATAAACCCCACGAGTCTGCCCTAAAGGTCTTGTTTGGCTTCCCCTCATTTTCGTCGTCTTTTTCCCCTTGTTTTCTCCCTCAACCGAATTTTGCCGGCGGTGCCCGGAGCAATTTCCGGCAATGTCCAGTAGGTTTTCTTCCTGTTTTCACTAGAGTTTCCTCTTTTCTTCTCCTCGCCAACTTCCATTTTCTGCTCTTAATTTTTACTCCATTCTTCTGTGAGAATGGGTCTCGGTCCCGAAGAAGTTGGGTCGAATATGTCAGAGGAGGAACTGGAGACAATCCGCTCCCGTTTCTTCTTCCAGCCCGGGTTTCGTCTTGAAACCGCAGGGCCGGGGGACAGGGTGACGCAGCCGCCCCCAGGTCGGATCGCGGTTTACCGCGAGACACTCTGGGCGGGCCTGCGTTTTCCCACCCATGGGTTCGTGAGCAGCTTGCTGGCCGAGTACCAGCTCGTCCCGGCGCAGTTGGCTCCGAACTCATGGAGGACCATAATCGGGTTTTTGTCCCTGTGCCTCGGGCACGGGATCCCGATCACGGTAGGCCTTTTCCGCCGGTGTTTTCTGTTAAAGAAGAACCCGGCGGACGCAGGGTGGCTATATTTCGCCTTTCGGGGTGGTATGTCACTCTTCCGGGGCGCCCCTTCCTCGATCCATGAGTGGAAGTTGAAGTTTTTCTTCCTGGCGTCCGCGGCGCCTTGGGGGTTTGAGCCGAGGTGGGGACACCCACGGCTGAAGGCCCTCAACAGACTCTCCGAGCCCACGGGGAGGGAGCTGAGGATCCTAGACTCTGTGCGAGCCCTCGGGAGGGGCAACGACCTGACCGAGCTCCTGCGGGAGGACGCCCTGGCGAGCGTGGGTCTGAGCTCGGCGCGCCCCGAGGGTAAGGGCGGCTACGTTATTTTCATTCTTTGTCTTTCGCTTTTACTGCCACTGGCCTGACACTTAATAAAATTTTTGATTTCAGATATTCTCCGTATGCCGACCGGTAACACGTCGCTTTTTTCCCGCCTGAGGAGGCGGGAGGCCGAGGCCGGGGGGGCTAATCCCCAGCCTCGGAGGAGGGCGAGGACAGACGGCGCTTCCTCGTCGGCCGGGACGAGTGGCCCCGAGGCGGGGGCCCCTGCGGCCGACCCGAGGCGGGAGCGGGTGGTCAGTGGTGCGGGCCCATCGGCCCCTCCTTGCCCTGCCCCCCTTGCCCGGCGGGGGGAATCGTCCGCGGCCCGGCCGCAGCAGCCAGGACCCGGGCCTGCCCGAGGCCCCGAGGCGAGCGGCTCCGGGACCTCGGGTTCGATCGTGCCGAGCTCTTCCCGAGCTTTCCGAGAAGAGTCGGTTGAGCCGGACTCTTCCATTCCTGAGGGGAGCTCGGCCTTTCAGGACGCCGAGGTCGCACGCTCCATGTTGCGGCGTGCAGTGCTTCCAGCGGACCGGGCCGTGTTCCGGGGGATTTCGCTGGAGGAGGTCGCCGGCAGTGCTTACTGCAGCACCGCCCGGGTAAGTTCCCTTCTTAATTTTCCGGAGTTATTAGCGTGCATACGTGCCTTTCAACTCACAATACCCTCGCTTCTTCTTTTTTTTTTTTTTTTTCAGCATATTCTCGAGCTCGACACCATGGCGTTCCTCGCCCACGGGTATCGGGAAGAAGTTCAGCAGCTCGGCCAGCAGCTGGAGCCGGCCAAGAAAAGAATCGCCGAGCTAGAAGCGGTGTCGGCCGCGGCCGAGGCTCGGTGGGCGGCCACCGAGGCCGAGCGCCTTGCCGTGGTGGGGGCGCTTGAGGAGGAGAAGGCAGCTCACGCCATGACCAAGGCAACCATGCGCGGCACGGAGGCGCGCTTGGGGGAGGTCCAGGCCAGGGTCGCGGCCCTCGAGTATGAGGAGAGGGCCCTTCGCCTCCGACTCGAGCAACTTGAGGCCCGGAAGAGGAGGGCTCTCGAACGAGCCGAGCACGCCGTGGAGCTCTTCAAAGAGTCGCAAGAGTTCCGCGACATGCTGGAGGAGGAGACGGTCGACGGTTTCCTTCGAGGCTTCGAGAACTTCCGAGAGCAGGTGCGCCTGTACTGCCCTCAGTACGACTTCTCGACGGTCCGTCCGAGGGAGGACCGGGGCTGGGGGTCCGACGTGCGAGCCCTTCCCACCATCCTGACATCCGAGGCGGGAATATATGAGCAAGACCCCGCCGAGCCTTCGACGGGGGTAGCCGAGGCGGACGGTGTCATGGAGGTGGCTCTGGCGGCCGAGACGGACGCTGTCCCGGAGGTGGTGCCCGAAGCTCCTGCTCCCGACCCCGAGCCTGTTCCGGAGGAAGGTCTTGAGGTCATCAATGTGCCGGACGACCCCCCGGATGTGGCTCCCGCCGCTTAGGACTTAGCATATTTTTCTTTTCTTTTTCATTGTATCCGGGGTCGGCCCTTGAGCGGCCGACTTCCAATTTTGTAATTGGCCTTCCGGCCCTTTGTTAATGAAAAAGTATTTTTGCCATTCCGTGTTCATCTTTCCCTCTGTTGTCGTGACCGAGGCCAGGGCCTTAGCGAACCGCCTCGATGGCCTAGCTTTGCATTTTAATTTCCGGGCTGCTTAACGAAGTTGCCCTTCTTCCTGGGCTACGTCTTAGCCTTCTCGGGTTCCAGTCATCCCGACGAAGAGGAGCTCCGAGTCTTGAGTTTTTTAGAAAATTTCTCTAAGTCCTATAGCTCGGATTTGGGAGTCGTGGAGGTCATTGCGTTTAGCCTTTAGGGAAGTCCCAAGGCGTCGAGGTCGGGCCTTAGCCCTTTAACTAAGATCGGACTAGGTCTGTGCGTGCCGCTAATCGGGGAGTTTAGTCGGGTCTCCGAACTTAACTCCAAACCCCTCAGAGGGAGCGCGGGCCAATAGGCAGGTTATTACCGAAGGTTTTCGTAGTTATTATTCTCGGACTCTGCCGAGGCTTCGGTGAGCAAGGCTGGGGTTTCCAGAGATTGCCTTGGTACCCGTGTTTGGCTGGCACATTCGTGGCCGGGACCACTTTTTCAGCCGGACGTAGGAGTTTACGTCGAAGAGCCGAGTTGGGCACTAATTTATGAAATCCTCTGTACCAGTTTCGGAGACTTGACGAACGGTGCATGCATAATGTAATTAGGAGGTCGATCCTAAGCCGACCCGTTAGAGAGGCCCAACTTTGGGGCGAGATAAGGCTCCAACATTAAGATTCCGCTCAGCAATATGTAAATAAAATTTGACAAGGAGGGCGTCCAGTTGAATGTACCTCTTTCATTCTCAGAGTTATGCTTCGCATGGTGGAGTAGGCTGCTTCCCTTCCTCGTCGACCTGCGGAGTCATTTTTGACTTTAAGGGGGCTCGGGCTTCTCACGGACCCGACAGCACCCGCCGAGGTTGAGTGGGGAGACTTTATTGATTTGTAGCTCTTTGCGAGGTCGAGGGAGTTTGAGACCCTGTGGTCGGACCTCGGGGCACCTCAACTTTGGTCGAGGGGTCTTGTGTCAGGTCGGCGGGTCTGCGGACGCTTTGCTGACCTGTGGTACCTCCCGAAGTCGAGGGAGTCTGATTCTCTACGGTCGACCCTCGGGGCATCCCGACCTTAGTCGAGGGGGCGCTACGGAGGGCCGCGAAGGTACTACCCCGTTGTTGGTGATGAGCGCCACGGGGGGCCGCGAAGGTACTACCCCGTCTTCCCGAAGTGTCGAGGGGTCTGGGTACGCACTGTCGACACTCGGGGCATCTCGACCTTAGTCGAGGGATCGCTCGCTTCGGGGATCGGGGATCGTCGACCGCTCTTGGGGGTCCACTTCGTGGCGCCCCAGGTGGAGCCACCCTTTCCACCCCTCACGGCGCCTTCCCGAGGTCGAGGGAGTCTGGTTCTCTACAGTCGACCCTCGGAGCATCCCAACCTTGGTCGAGGAATCGTTCGTCAGGTCGAGGGGTCTGGGTACGCACTGTCGACCTGCGACGCTTCCCGAGATCGAGGGAGTCTGGTTCTCTACGGTCGACCCTCGGGGCATCCCGACCTTAGTCGAGGAGGCGCTACGGGGGGCCGCGAAGGTACTACCCCGTTGTTGGTGATGAGCGCCACGGGGGGCCGTGAAGGTACTACCCCGTCTTCCCGAAGTGTCGAGGGGTCTGGGTACGCACTGTCGACACTCGGGGCACCTCGACCTTAGTCGAGGGATCGCTCGCTTCGGGGATCGGGGATCGTCGACCGCTCCTGGGGGTCCACTTCGTGGCGCCCCAGGTGGAGCCACCCTTTCCACCCCTCACGGCGCCTTCCCGAGGTCGAGGGAGTCTGGTTCTCTACGGTCGACCCTCGGGGCATCCCGACCTCGGTCGAGGAATCGTTCGTCAGATCGAGGGGTCTGGGTACGCACTGTCGACCTGCGAAGGCACTGTCGAGGAGGCGCTACGGGGGGCCGCGAAGGTACTACCCCGTTGTTGGTGATGAGCGCCACGGGGGGCCTCGAAGGTACTACCCCGTCTTCCCGAAGTGTCGAGGGGTCTGGGCACGCACTGTCGACACTCGGGGCATCTCGGCCTTAGTCGAGGAATCCTGCTCCATTCCACGTTTCATCGTCTTGCGATTCTTCCCGAGGTCGAGGGAGTTTGGGACTCTACGGTCGAGCCTCGAGGCATCCCGATTTTGGCTGGGGAATCTGAGGATCACAGACGACCCAATATTAAAAGAGGATTACAGTTATCAAGGTGAGAGAAATATTTGCAGAAAAAGGAGCTGAGTCCATTGTCCTGATTGTTTTGAACCCCTTAGGATTTCATTGGTAATACATCCGTAGATTCTCGGAGTTCCAGCTTCGTGGGATCAGAGTCCCCTCCAGGGACTTCAATTTGTACGCCCCTGGTCGTTGTACCCGGGCGATTTGATACGGCCCTTCCCAATTTGGGGCGAGCTTTCCTTGCTCGGTCGGTTGAGAAGCCTCGGCTCTCCTGAGGACGAGGTCCCCTACTTTGAAGAGCTTGGGCTTGACTCTGGAGTTGTAGTATTGGGCCGTTCGCTGTTGGTATCTCGCCATGCGAACCCGGGCGACCTCTCTCGTTTCTTCGACAAGGTCCAAGTTGCTCCTTAGCTGGGAAGAGTTGGTGTCGGGGTCGTAATGCTCCACTCTGGGAGAAGGCAGGCCGATCTCCAACGGGATGACGGCCTCAGTGCCGTATGCTAGGTTGAAGGGGGTCTCTCCCGTGGGTAGTCGGAACGTGGTCCGGTACGCCCAAAGGACATTGTACAAGTCCTCGACCCACTGTCCTTTGGACCGATCAAGCCTAGCTTTAAGTCCCTGCAAAATAGTTCGGTTAGTTACCTCGGTTTCCCCATTTGTCTGGGGATGGGCAACCGAGGTGAAGCGATGATCAATGCCGAGTTCAGAGCAAAACTCCCTGAAATGAATATTGTCAAATTGTCGACCATTATCAGATATAAGGATACGGGGTAGTCCGAATCGGCAGATTATAGACTTCCACACGAAATCCCGCATCTTTTGCTCGGTGATCCGGGCGACAGGTTCGGCCTCGACCCATTTGGTGAAATAGTCGATGGAGACGATCAGGAACTTTCTCTGTCCGGTGGCGAGGGAAAAGGGCCCCAGGATGTCGATCCCCCATTGGGCAAACGGCCAAGGGGCGATGATGGAGGTCAGCAGAGCTGAAGGTCGGCGCTGGATATTGGCGTTTCGCTGGCACCGATCGCACTTGCGGACGAAATCTGTTGCGTCTTTTCGGAGTGTGGGCCAGTAATATCCCTGCCGCAGGATCTTATGGGCCAAGGCCCGGCCCCCCAGGTGATTTCCGCAGATCCCTTCATGGACCTCTCGGAGAGCATAGTCCGCCTCGGAGGGGCGGAGGCATCTGAGAAGGGGGGAAGTAAATGATCGTCGATAGAGCCTGTTCTCGTATAGGACATACCGGGGGGCCTGGCGCTTGATTCGGCGAGCCTCCATCTCGTCATGAGGTAGGGTTCCGTCCTGAAGGTAGCAGACGAGCCCGTCGATCCAGCTTGGCTCGGAGCCGATGCACATGGTAGGCTCGGGTTCCTCCGTGCTGGGGGTCTGAAGATACTCGAGCGCGGTTCCCTTAGGAAGCTCGCTCATGCGGGAGGTTGCCAGCTTGGATAGCTGGTCTGCCCTGAGGTTTTCCGTTCTGGGAATGTACTGGATGTTGAAAGAATTCAGGGCAGATATGAGTTCCCGCACCTTTTGGAGATACTTTTGCATGGATGGCTCTTTAGCTTCAAAATCTCCTTGGACCTGGTTCACCACCAGCTGGGAGTCGCTGAATGTCGTCAGGTCTCCCACGTTTAGTTCTTTCGCCAGTTTGAGCCCGGCGATGAGGGCCTCATACTCGGCCTCATTGTTCGAGGCCGGGAACTCGAGGTGCAGGGCTTGCTCAGCCACCACTCCGTCTGGACTAGTGAGGATAAGTCCGGCCCCGCTACCCCCCGAGGTCGAAGACCCGTCCGAGTGCAGGACCCATGGCTGCCTCGGGGCCTCCTCCGCGGGTCCAGATGGCAGCTCGGGGTCGTCCGGAAGGGTGCACTCCACGATGAAGTCGGCGAGTATCTGAGCTTTGATAGCCGGCCTGGGCCGATATTCGAGGTCGAATTTCTCGAGCTCGACCGCCCATTTGGCGACCCTCCCCGCACGATCCGACCTCTGCAATATTTGCTTCATGGGCTGGTCGGTCAATATAGCTATCGTGTGGGCTTGGAAGTAAGGCCTGAGTCTCCGAGCCGAGATGATGAGAGCGAAGATGGTCTTCTCAAGTTTAGAATATCGGGTCTCGGCATCCCTGAGAACCCGGCTGGTGTAATAGACCGGCTTTTGGAGCTTGTCCTCTTCCCGGACGAGAACTGAGCTCACTGCGGCCGGGGAGACGGCCAAATATAAGTAAAGGACCTCGCCTTTCCGGGGCTTGGTGAGCAGCGGGGGAGAAGCCAGAAGGTTCCGAAGCTCTTCAAAGGCCTGCTGGCATTCTTCTGTCCACCGGAAGTCTTTCGGCCGTTTGAGGCTCTTGAAGAAGGGGAGGCAATGCTCGGCCGACCGAGAGACGAACCTTCCCAGGGCGGCTACCCGCCCCGCGAGCCGCTGCACCTCCTTAACTGTCTTTGGAGGCGACATCTCTTGCAGTGCCCGGATTTTCTCCGGGTTGGCCTCAATTCCGCGCTGGGTCACTATAAAACCCAGGAACTTGCCCGAGGTGACCCCAAACGCGCACTTCGCCGGATTGAGTTTCATTTGATATTTTCTGAGCTTGGCGAACGTCTCGTCGAGATCGGCTATGTGGTGTTCCGCCGCTCGGCTCTTCACCAACATGTCGTCCACGTAGACTTCCATGTTCCGGCCGATCTGGTCTTTAAAAATCTGGCTGACCAGCCTCTGATAGGTGGCCCCAGCGTTTTTCAGGCCAAAGGGCATCACCTTATAGCAGTAGGTGCCCTTGTCGGTGATGAAGGCCGTCTTCTCCTCGTCTTCTGGCGCCATTCGGATTTGATTGTATCCTGAAAAGGCGTCCATAAAAGTTAGCAGTTGGTGTCCCGAGGTGGAGTCGACGAGCTGGTCGATGCTCGGGAGGGGGAAACTGTCTTTTGGGCAGGCCTTGTTCAGGTCGGTGTAGTCCACACACATACGCCATTTTCCGTTGGCCTTCTTTACGAGGACTATGTTGGCGAGCCAGTCCGGGTAGGAGACCTCCCGGATGAAGCCGGCTCCGAGGAGTTTGTCCACCTCCTCGGCCGCAGCTCGTTGTCGCTCGGGGGCGGAGCCTCTTTTCTTCTGCTTTACAGGCCTGCTAGTTGGTTTCACCTGAAGTCGGTGGACCATGACCTCAGGGTCAATTCCTGGCACGTCCGCGGGCGACCAGGCGAAGACGTCGGCATTATCCCGCAGGAAGCTGACGAGGCGATCCCTCTCATGGGCGCCGAGGCCGGAGCCGACCTGCACGGTTAGCTCGGGAAAATTTTCTCGTAGTGGGATTTGAATAAGGAGCTCACCGGGCTCTACTTGCTTCTTCCAGGGGGTGTCCCTCGCATCGAGGGTTTCTATGGGGAGTGAAGGGCGCGTCGGGCGGTCTGGCGCCTCAGCTGGTTGTTTCACTGTGTGGGCCGCCATGTAGCATTGCTTGGCGACCAGTTGGTCTCCGCGGACCTCGCCTACTCCTTGGCCGGTGGGGAACCGCATGAGTAAATGGCGAGTTGAAACCACGGCTCGAAGGGTGTTTAACCCTGGGCGCCCAAGGATGGCGTTGTAGACCGAGGGCAGACGGACCACCAAGAAGTCCATCCTCACAGTGCTCTCCCGGGGGGCGAGGCCAACTGTGACAAGGAAGCTAGGCTCACCTTCAACCGAGACCGCATCTCCGGTAAACCCGACTAGCGGGGCATTGATTCTCCGGAGATGTCCTTCTGTCAACCCCATTTTTTGGTAGGCATGGTAGTACAAAATGTTGGCTGAACTTCCATTGTCAACTAGGACACGCTTTACATCAAACCTATTTACAATCATTGAGATGACCACAGCGTCATCGTGAGGGGTCTCGACCCCTTCTAAGTCCTCGTCCGAGAACGAGATGACTTCATCAGTACGTGGGCGCTTCGGGGGTGTTCCCTGGGTGGCCGTTCCTGCCGAGGCCCGCCCGATCATGTTGATGGTGCCGGCGATGGGCCTGTTGTCGCCTGGATTTTTGGTTGGTGCGACATTCTCCGCCGGCCTTCTTTCCTCAGGTCGATTCCTCACGAACCGGTTGAGTACTCCCCGTCGGATGAGCGCTTCTATCTCGTCCCGGAGTTGGAAGCAGTCCTCCGTGTCGTGCCCACGGTCTCGGTGGAAGCGGCAATACTTCCTGGTATTTCGGGGAAATCCCGTGTCTCGCATAGGAGGCGGGGGTCGGAAGAAGTCCCGACCCTCAATTTCCATCAGGATCTCGGCCCGGGGAGCATTGACGGGTGTATAGTTCTCGTACCTCGCCTGGTACATCCGGGGCCGTGGTGGAGACCTCGGACGAGGAGGTGTCCTCTGCTGAGGTCGCCCCTGCTGACGGGGCGGACTCCTCAGTCTGGGGAGATTTTTCTCTCTGCGGGGAGACCGGCTCCTTTGTCGGCCGCGCTCCTCGCGGCGCTTCTTCTGCTTCTTAGAGGCGGGCTCGATTGCTCCCCGCCTGGAGGCGACTGCCTCCTCGGCCTTGGCATACTTCCGGGCTCGGGCCAGCATTTCGGTGAAGTCGGCCGGGAAGCTCTTCTCGATGGAGAAGAGGAATCGGTAGGAGCGAACCCCAGTTTTCAGAGCCGACATGGCTATCGACTGGTCTAGCTCGCGGACCTCCCATGTGGCGGCGGTAAAGCGGTCCAGGTACTCTTTGAGGGACTCCCCCTCCTTCTGCTTGATATCCAGGAGGGAGTCTGATGTCCGTCGCTGGCGCCGGCTGGCAGCAAAGTTGGTGGCGAACTGCCTGCCGAGCTGCTCAAAGGAGGACACCGTGTTCGGCTTCAGTCCAGAAAACCAAAGCCGAGCGGTCCCTCGGAGGGTCGCTGGAAAGGCTTTGCAGAGTATGGCCTCCGAGGACCCTTGTAGGGCCATGAGGGCCCGATAACTCTCCAAGTGGTCGAGGGGGTCGGTGATTCCGCTGTAGGGCTCCACCTGAGGCATTTTGAATCTCGCGGGAACCGGCTCGTCCTCGATCTGGCGGGAGAAGGGGGACTTGGCAGTGAACTCAAAGTCCCCTTCCTGTCTTGCCTTCTTGCCGTGGAGTGCCGCAATCTGGCGCTCCAGATGCTCAACTTTTCGGTCGAGCTCCCCCACCCGTGGGATTGTCGTTGTGGTTTGCGCCGGCCCTTGGCGGTCCGGGGTTGACTCCGCCTCGGAAAGTTGGGGTCTCCGATCGAAACCTTCTCCCGGTAACTCCCTACGGGGAGCAGCCCGTTCTCCGTTGTTGGCTCTGGAGGAGCCATGCAGATTTTGACTGGGGAGAACCGGGCCGTTGGGGAGACACTCCGGCGGGGCCTGGGCCTGCGGGGGAAGCGCCGGTGAAGCTTCCACACGCCGTAGGCCCTGAACGACGGCGGCCAGGGCCTGGACTTGCTGTACCAGGGCATTGAACTGTTCCAGCTGGACCTGAGGACCTGGGTCAGCTGGAGTTGGGGAATTCTGGACGGAGTGTCCAGGACTTTGCGGGGGACGCCGGGAGACGTTAGAGGCTCCCTTACTTCTCAACTTCATGACTGCTACTCGGGCCCTTCCTCTAGCGCCAACTGTTGCTGGAAATTGGACCCGGGGGCAATCTTCGGTCGAGGAGAGGGAGCGGAAGGTGGTTACTCACGGCGAGGCGGTGGTCCGTCGACGGGCGGCGTCCTCTGTCTGGGGCGATCGGAGAGAAGGAGCGGCTGGTTCCCGTGGCTGGGCGACGATCCGACAGTGGGCGGCGTCCTCCATCTGGGTGCCTGCACACGAACCGGTGGCCGGGTCTTCCGGCGCCGGCCCTCCGACGCTCAAGTCAGGGAGGGGGCAAATCGTGTAGAGTAGAGGTAAACAGTGCTTGTCCAGAGTATCGATTTTCCAACTCCCTTTTATAGACCGGGGGTCGGTTTACCTGCGATGTAACGGGGCGAAGCCGTAGTACGGCTCGGCATGTCGTTCAGGTCGGCGCTTGGTCAGGCGAATCATTGCACTGATGTCGGCGATGAGGGCGTCGTACAACCCGAACTAGCACGCTACCAGGCGAATTTATTGCATCAGTGTCGGAGGTATGGCCGAGATCAGAGACTTATCACAGTTGACTAGACTCTGCTGGGCTTATTTGCCGTGGAGAGCTGGGAGTCCGTAGATGACAGGAGTCACGTGCATTAATTGTTGAGTGAGCCGGAGATCCACATTTATTGTGGAGTAAGTCGGAGATCCGCATTTATTGTGGAGTAAGCCGGAGATCCACATTTATTGTGGAGTAAGCCGGAGGATCCCAGCGGTCATGCGCAATAAATGCCGGAGGGGCGTCATAGTACGGTCTCTGGCCGGACCTCGGAGACGTACGGCCGTAGTAGGTAGCTGACAAAAGTAGGCCTCGGACATTGGGGTTTCTCTTAGGTCGGAGGTTCCGAGTTCGGATGCCGACTTCGGCCTTCCAGGGTCGACGATTGTGCGGCTTCTTAGGGGCATTCGTGTCATTTGGGGGAAAAACCTTATTCCCCCAACAACTTCTAATCCTTTTGTCCTAATGAAGACCACCTTGTCTTGGCTTAGGACACACTAGAAGCAATGTTAGAAAGAAAGAAACTAATGTAAGAAAGAAGGGATATGAGAGAGAGAGAGTTGGATTGATTTCCGATGATTTGAAAACACCGGGAGCATTCCCTATTTATAGATGGCGTACGGATGCATTGTAGCCATCCATTCATGCATGAAGAGGGGCGTGAGATCAAGGGATGTGTCATTTGATGAGAGGGCATATCAGAAGTAGTTAGGATAAGATGAAGTGCTTATGATATGGCGCTTCATCCTTATCCATTCCCTAAGCATCTCTTCATGAAATCCACCGTACTCATGCCTCTCTTCATTTCTTCTCACGCATGAAAAATAGGGAGCATTCTCAACCATTGATCAAGGCTAGATGATGATCCAAAGGCCCTTATTGGTGGCGCCATAAGAAAGAAGGAGAGAGAGAATGATGCGGTTGAAGGGAAAGTAGTTAGGATATGATGACGTGTCATCTTTATCCAATCCAAGTGGCACTTCTTCATGAGGCGCCATTCTAAATTCACCGTATTCCCTTCTTTCTCACGCCATCTGATGTTGACTAAGTCAATATCACAAGTCCATCACGAGATCATGATCTCCCATCATCCCATGATGAAGATCCAATGGCTCTAATCCATGGCGCCATCCATTTGATCCTTCTCTTCATCCAAATGTTGATCCAACGGTCAAAATTAAATGTTTTATCAAATCTAATCCAATTAGACTCAAATCAAGCCAATTTAGGTGCCAACTCTTGGCTAACCCATATTAGAATATGATCTAATCAAATTAGATCAATTAAGAATCAGATTCGAATCCAATTCGAATCAGATTCGAATCCAGTTCGAATTAGGAGCTAAGGTTTGCAACACCTGCTAGGATGTTTATCTTGCAAACATGATCTAATCCAATTAGACCCTTGATAAGTTTTCTTGTGTGTGACCCATTGGGTTCCATACTTAGCCAGCAATAGGTGTGAGTGCGAGTTGACCCAACTTGATTAGAACTCTTCTAATCGATTTAAGTCCAAACTGCGCGAACCCGAACTTAACAATTAGAATCCTTTCTAATTGATGATCGAATTAAACTCTTTAGTTCGATCAAACCTATAAGACAAGATTGACGTCTAGCAACGTGTCATGTCTACCCGGAAAATATGGAATTTGGTGGAAATACCAAAAATACCCTTCAGTGGCAAGTTACCATGCAATTCAATCCTTTAATCAAACTGCATTCCAAATATGTATATGAGTATGAATATATGTCAAACTCAATTTCATATTCATATTTTTCTCAATCTTTTAATGATAATTCAAATAATGAAACATTAGAAACTCTTTCTAATTTTCATTCTGCTTTGATCAAAGGCTTCCTGAATTATCATATGATTAGAATAAATAGGATGCTATCTTCTCTTACTAGAAGTGATTAATTCCTTGTTGACCTACTCATAATCTTCGTACACAATCCACCATATCCAGAAGACCTCGTACATAACTTATTGTCATGAATGAGTGTAAACCAAAACATAGGTTCATGTGCACAAGATACCATGGTGATCTCAGGTCAAAGGATCAGTTGCACAACTCCCACTAAGAGAATCATCTTTTGACATGTAAGTAAGACTTCATAAGATTTCTCTTTGTAGGTCAATTCAGTGAACTCATTCTTCTAATGAGCACCCATATCTTTGTATTAGTGTCTCCACACAAATGATTGTGAGATCAATCATCCTCTGCATCGAGCATACATAAGACATGCCAGTCTTTCCGGTAATCATTGATCCCCGACTCAATGTACCAATGACTGGAAATATTTAAGATTAGGATTTTAGGATTTTAAGTCTCACTAGTATGATCTCATCATAGTTTTAAAATCATTGCCCTAATCTAAGAAGTTTATCATAAATATAATCAACAGCATATGATAAAATATAATGCCTTTATTCATATTTAAATATCATGTACATGATTTGGACAAATCAAAAGAAAAACCCTTCGCAATACATATTGCGATTGGCTTGTAGGGCATCTACTCTTTCAATCTCCCACTTGCACTAAAGCCAATCGCTCTTATATTTTATCCCCATACAATCGAGGTGGCGATCGAACTGCTGTTGTGGTAGAGCTTTAGTGAACGGGTCTGCTAGGTTGTTCTTGGTGTCTACTCGTTCAATGACTATGTCTTGTCTCTCGACAATCTCTCGAACAAGATGGAAGCGTCTTAGAATGTGCTTGGATTTGTGATGAGACCTTGGTTCCTTCGCTTGAGCAACAGCTCCAGTGTTATCACAATAAACTGGGACTGGTCCAGCAATCTCGGGAACTACTCCTAACTCAGAGATGAACTTCTTTATCCAGACAGCTTCCTTAGCGGCTTCACTTACAGCAATGTATTCTGCCTCAGTAGTTGAGTCAGCTACAGTTTGCTGTTTGGAACTCTTCCAGCTCACTGCACCACCATTTAGGATAAAGACATACCCTGAAGTGGACTTGCTATCATCTGGATCTGATTGAAAACTAGAATCAGAAAATCCTTCTAGTTTCAACTCAGATCCTCCATAAACTAGAAAAATATCTTTAGTCCTTCTCAAGTACTTAAGAATATTTTTCACAGCTATCCAATGCTCCTCTCCTGGATCAGCCTGAAATCTACTTGTTATGCCTAAGGCATAAGCAACATCAGGCCTAGTACATAGCATAGCATACATAATCGATCCTATTGCCGAAGCATAGGGAATAGAATTCATTCTATTCCTCTCTTCAGATGTCTTAGGAGACATCTTCTTAGAGAGACGTATGCCATGACTCATAGGCAAATAACCTCTTTTACTTTCTTCCATGCTGAATCTTTTCAGCACATTATCTATGTACCTAGACTGGGACAAGCCTAGCATCCTTTTAGATCTATCCCTATAGATCTTTATACCAAGTATATAGGATGCTTCTCCCAAGTCTTTCATGGAAAAGCTTTTTGACAGCCAAGTCTTGACCGATTGTAACATTGGAATATCATTTCCAATGATCAGTATGTCATCTACATACAATATTAAGAAGACAATGGCACTCCCACTAGTCTTCTTGTACACACATGGTTCATCCACATTTTTGATAAAACCAAACTCTTTGACTGTTGTATCAAAACGGATGTTCCAACTCCTCGATGCTTGCTTTAATCCATAAATGGATCTCTTAAGCTTGCATACTTGATTTGCTCTCTTACTTGAGACAAATCCTTCTGGCTGTGTCATGTAAACTTCTTCCTCAAGATAACCATTAAGGAAGGCGGTTTTGACATCCATCTGCCAGATTTCATAATCATAGTATGCAGCTATTGCAAGCAAAATCCGAATAGATTTGAGCATAGCTACTGGCGAAAAAGTTTCATCATAGTCAATTCCTTGCTTTTGCCTGAAACCTTTTGCCACCAATCTAGCCTTGTAGGTTTCTACTTGGCCATCTGCTCCAATCTTTTTCTTATAGACCCATTTGCAACCTATAGGGTTTACACCCTCTGGTGCATCAACCAAAGTCCATACTTGGTTGGTATACATAGAATCTATTTCGGATTTCATGGCTTCTAGCCATTTGTCAGAGTCATTACTCATGACAGCTTCCGAATAGGTCAGAGGATCATTATTCTGAACAATGTGGGCTTCATCATTTTCAATGATGAACCCATATCTCTCAGGTGCTCTTCGCACTCCATCTGACCTTCGGAGAGGAGATGTGTGTTGTGGTTGTACCTCATCAATGGGTACATCTGGTTGAAGAATTTCTTGTGTTTCTATTTGTAGGTCTTGAACTTCTTCAAGTTCTATTTTTCTATCCTTGCCCTTTTCTAAGATAAACTCTTTTTCTAAGAAAATGGCATGCCTACCTACAAAAACTTTTTGTTCGGTAGGATGATAGAAGATGTATCCTATACTATCTTTAGGATAACCTACAAAAATATATTTATCTGATCTTGCACTTAGCTTGTGTCCAAAATTTCTTTTGACATAAGCTTGACAACCCTATATCTTAAGATACTTAAGATTAGGCTTCTTTCCTCTCCATATCTCATATGGAGCACTAGGTACAGACTTAGAAGGTACCCTATTTAATATTAGTGCAGCAGTCTCTAGGGCAAAATCCCAGAAGGAAATAGGAAGATCAGTAAAGCACATCATGGACCGTACCATATCTAATAAAGTACGATTCCTCCGTTCAGCTACACCATTTAATTGTGGCGTATACGGAGGTGTCCATTCAGAGAGATGCCCTTTTCTTTAAGATGATTTAAAAACTCACTAGAAAGGTATTCACCTCCTCGATCAGATCGAAGAATTTTAATACACTTTCTGGTTTGTTTTTCAACCATACTTTGATACTCTTTAAACTTATCAAAAGCTTCGGATTTATGTTTCATAAGATACACATATCCGAACCTTGATAAATCATCAGTGAATGTGATGAAGTAAGAGTATCCACCTCTAGCTGGAGTTGTCATAGGACCACATACATCTGTGTGTATAAGTCCTAATAACTCACTTGCCCTTTCTCCATGTCCAATGAATGGAGACTTAGTCATTTTACCCATAAGACAAGATTCACAAGTTCCTAATGATTCATAATCATAAGTGTTGCTGGGGGTTCAAACCGAGAACGATTGGCACAGCGGTGTGAACGGGGTTCCCTTGGAATTGCTTCGGTTGCGCTCCACCTTCCGCCGGAAAACCTGCAAGCAAGCCTCGCACCACCACCGGGATAGTGGGGGCCCTCCGACAATCAAGTTAGGAAAGATCGAAGGAGAAGGAGAGGTAGCAGGTAAGATGATACTCTGGAAAATCTTGCTTACCCTCCCCCTTCCCCCCCAGCCGCATATATACCAGGCTGGGGGGTTCTTTTGGGGATTGGTCATCGTGTGGCGCGATGGAGTTGCCACTGACATGGCCGTTACAGGGCGTCGTGGGGCAGCGCTGGGTACGGCTATGGCAGGGCGTAGTGGAGTTCCGCTTTGTACGGCTGTTACAGGGGATTGTGAAACAGCGTCGGATACGGCCGTTGCAGGGAGTAGTGGAGCAGGGGGCCGCGGCGTGCCTCAGGGGAACAGTCTGTTGTTGTCAGAGATTGCCGACTCGGGGTCGGATTGCTGGATCAAGGGGCAGCCGACTCGGGGTCGGGCTGCGGGGCCGAAGATATCCGACCCGAGGTCGGATTGCTGGATCAAGGGGCAGCCGACTCGGGGTCGGGCTGCGGAGCCGAAGATATCCGACCCAAGGTCGGATTGCTGGATCAAGGGGCAGCCGACTCGGGGTCGGGCTGCGGAGCCGGAGATATCCGACCCAAGGTCGGATTGCTGGATCAAGGGGCAGCCGACTCGGGGTCGGGCTGCGGAGCCGAAGATATCCGACCCGAGGTCGGATTGCTGGATCAAGGGGCAGCCGTAGTCTTCCCGGGCGCGCGTGCCGGTCACGTGGGGCATGGTGGCTAAGTTCCCCCGTAACAGTAGCCCCCCACTTCCGAGCCTGGAACCAGGAGGGGAACGGGTGAAGGGAGTGATGCTTCGAGATTGCCGCCATCCCTCGGAAAGGCGCGCGCGCTTCGAGCTTCCCGCCTTCTTTACGGCGTATGGCGGTTGTCGCTGATTTGGCGGTCTGCGGATTTCGGCGGACATCCTTCCTTAATGGCGTCGATTTGCCTTTGGGGCGCGAACGAACCTTCGGCAGCCAGGCGTCCTCTGGCGCCACCGAGGCATCACCCGCCTTTCCGCCTATTTAACCGGGGGCCCTCCCCCGTCCGCCTTTCTCTTCACAGGCATCCTCGAGTTTCTCCCTTGTGCTGCTGCCGTTGCCGTCGGACTGTTCGTTCGCTCCTCCTTTGGCGCTCTCGGAGCCGTTCTTCCTTCCCTTCTGGTGAGTTGCCCCACTCTGCAATTTAGGGCCCTCCATACTTTCTCCTTTCGTATTAGTGTACCCCAGTCGTTCCGGTCCCTTCTCCCCTCTTGACCCCGTCCTGACCGTAGATTCACTGGCCGTTAGGGATGGACGAAGTAAGAGCAGACCGCATTCGGTCGGAGCTGGTCCTCGAAGACCTAAATAGGTTCGTGGCCCGGTACCACCTTCCCGAAACCTGCAACGTTACGCTCCCGGGGCCTGAGGAGAGGATGTCCCATCCTCCTCCAGGGAAGGTCGCCATCAATGAGGACATCCTTCGGGCTGGGTTCCGCCTTCTCCTCTCGGACTTAGTCGTGCAGGTGCTTCGAGGTTTAAGAGTGGCGCCGACGCAACTGGTGCCGAACTCATGGCGTACCCTGACGGCCTTCCAGGTTCTCTGCCGCATGCACGAGGTTCCCGCCACCCTAGACGTCTTTTGGGAATGCTATGGCCTGAACGGCCACCCCCGGGACATAGGGTGGTGGTGCTTTGCGGCGCGGCGAGGGTGCGGCCTCGTCAAGGAGGCTCCTTCCTCCATTCATGGCTGGAAGGAGCGTTTCTTTTTCATCGACGTAGATCCCTCTTGGGGAATCGGGACAACCTGGGAGACGCCGATGAAGTCTCCGATCGGCCTATCGAGGTTGTCGAGGGAGGAGTCTGATGGCGTCGCCGTCTTGAGGGGGTTGGTTGCCGAGGGCCGGCTCCCCCCGGTGGCTAGCCTTATTTCCGAGGATGCCTTGGTGAACGTCGGTCTGAGCTCGGTCCCCGCCGACCGTGAGCCCGCCACCACTTCTTCTTTTTTAGCTCTTTTCTCCTCTTTCCTTTCTTCTTTCCATCGGTTTCTTAGTTTCTAACCATCTCGTCCTTTTTGCAAAAATCGACGACGTCATGCAGTCGGACAAGGCAATGGCTGTTAGTAGGGCGTCCCTACTGGAAGCGGTCCGGAGGAAGAAACGGACTCCTCCGAGCGGGGTCCCACCGGCGAAGAAGCCCCGCCAGCAGGTGACTCCGACGCCGACAGACGGGTCCGGGCCCATCGATCAGGGGGACGCCGCGGGCTCGGACCGATAGTTGACGCCGTATCAGCCCTCCGGTGATGAGACTATCGTTTTTCCGGAGGTGTCATCCGAGCGCGCCCGGGGCGGCCGGGTCGGACGCAGTCGGTCCCCAGCCCGATCTTCGACTCGGTCGGCTTCGGATAATACGAGAAGGGGGGGCGCGCCGAGGCCCCGGCCGAGCGGGACCCTGTCGATCTCTGGCGCGGCCCCTGCCCCGCGCACGGTTGGCATGACTCTCTCCCAAGCGATGGGTAAGGGTAAGGCCACAGAACCACCGTCCGGCTCCGGGGCGAAGTCGGGGTCGGCCTTCACTTTTGCCGGCGCCCGAAACCTCGTCGAGACGGTGCTGCTGGAGAGGGACCGTAGGCAGGTCCGGCAGATGAGCATCCCTGAAGTCGGAGCTGCCAGCTGCATCTGTCTCATGTCGGTGAGTGTTCTTTTGGTCGCTTTCGTCGTTTATAGGCTCTGTTGATCCCCGTCTGACGCTCTCATTTTTCCTATCTCTTAGCTCGCCCAGTACATGATCTGTTAGATGTATGCCCTAGAAGCCAATTTGGCTGACACATTGTTGATTCTAGGGACATAATTTTGTACTTGACTATTTATTATTGAATAAATAAAAGGTATCTTTTCATTCATATTATTTATGTGTCTATGAATCGTCCAAGGAATTAATAAGATGATGATACATATTCTCAAGAGTTGAGAATTTAAGGCATGTATCATTGGTGATTAATTTCTAAATGCTCCTGATCAATGGATCATCACGAGGACGGTGATCGATCCGATCAGTGCACAGATCACTTTTTTTCTGGATGGACGAGACTTGAGTCCACAGTGTAGGGACACTGAAGTAATAGTGCAGGTGCTTGTTAGAGAACAAGGGTACTGAGCGTGACCAAGACAAGAAGTCACTTGGATGTCTATCCACTCGTCAGTGACTTGCTTGATGTTGCAGTAGTGTGACTGGTCCTTTGACCTGCGGTGCTTCGGCTACTCACAGTGAGGTTATTGTAGTTTGACTGCACACATACATGGTCTCTAGCCATATGGGTCCATGCAGTGTAGATTGGCTGCAGTAAGTTCACTGTAGGAGTAGGGTATGCACCTATAAGGAATCTATCGACCTTGATAGAAGAGGAGTGATCCTATGTGATTTGTTAGACTGAGTTCTAAGACCTTGGCCAGGGCAGTAATATAAAGTGGAAAAAGAGTTTTCCATTAGCGAACTCAAGTCGAATAAATCTTGACATATGACAGACGATGGGGTTTGACGAGTTGTCCATGACCTCCGCCCTGTAGGGATCCACGATAGTAGGACTGTATCACACGTTAACTGCACCTAGAGGTTCATCATTCCATTCTGCTGGGTAGCCACTACATGCTGCTAGGTGTCACTGGTGGATGGTGGGACTCATAGGGATTATCTTGATGATCGATAAACCCTAACGAGTTGAGTTGGAATCGTTCCAACCCATTGAAAGGAGTTTTCAATGATATTGAGATAGAGATCACAATATATCTCACTACCAGTCAGAATAGAACCTATGGAGTCACACACACTAGAAGTATTGATCGATCCGATGGTTGAAATCGTGATTAGGAATCACAAGTAATCAATTTGATTGATAAGAAGTTGAAGAAGGAACAAAGGGAATTAATTAATTGGACTTAAACACAAATCCTACTTCGGGTAGGATTCCTAGAGTCCTAATTGGATTAGGACTGGAAATCCTAGTTGGAGTAGGACTGGGATTTCTACTTAGAATAGGATTCCTACAATCCTAATGAGATTAGAAATTTTGAATTAAAATTGGATTCCTACTTGGAGTAGGATTCCTAGAAATTCTAATTGGATTAGGACTTCGGATTCAAATAAAGTCCTAATTGGATTAGGACTAAAATTAAATACATCCTAATTGGATTAGGATTCCTTAAGTCTAAATTAATTATTAATCTAATGAATCAACATGACTCCTAATTGGATTAGGATTGAAGAGTTCAATTGAGTCATGGTTCATTCAAGTCCTAATTGGATTAGGACTAGCCTAGATTGGATCCAAATTGGTTCACCCTTGGGCTAAGCCTAATTGGATTAAGGCTAAACCACATTAGGGCCTCCCAATCCTCATTAGATGAGGATTAGGGCAACATGAGAGGGAGGGGCTCACGCCCCTCCTCCTTGGATCTCTTGGTGCGGCAACAAGAGGGGCCGGCGCCCCTCTTGGTAATACATCAAGGGCTCCTAACTTGTAGGAGCCCTAGATGTTATAAAAGGAGGACTCTTGGGGGCTGACCTAATTGATAGATGAATCCCCCTCCTCTCCATCACGTGGCCACCCTCTCCCTCTCCTCCCTTGGTTCAGCCGCCATCAGCAAAGGGAAAAGAAGAGGAGGCGTCTCCCTCCTCTTGGTCTTCTTCCTTGGCTCCAACGCATGAAAAGAGAAGAAGGCTGCAGGGGCTTTTGATCTTCTTCCCATCTTCATCCTTCTTCTTTCTCCTCTCAAGTGCAATCAAGAGTTGATTGAAAGAGAGGACATCAGCCATCAAAGCTATCTCTGCAAGGGAGCTAGCACCCCGGTGAGATATAGAGCTTGGATCGGATCCTGCTTCGTGTGGATACCCGTAGAGGCCGGACATTTGAACGGCTTCAAGCGAACCCTCTTCCAAAAACCACGAATTCAGATTTGCGGTGATCATCTACCCGCGCAAGGTGAAGATCTGATCTTCCTAATAGTTTTAAAGGTTTTAATTCTTACCTAATTACGAAAGGTCTCGAAACAACGTTCATGCGATGAACGTCGATCCCGCACATGCCTCTTCCGCTGCCACCTGATTTAATTTTTGAAATATCAGCGGCATGGGCGGGTTCCCAACAGTGGTATCAGAGCCTAGGCTTCGTAGATTAAGGTAAGAATTAAATATCTAAAGGCTTATTAGATCTGAAAATTGAATGATCATGCATGCTGAAAAATTCTGCATGCAGATTTTTCAGGGGTGCTGATTTTTTACATGCTGATTTTTATGTGATAAAAAGATGATTCTAATTGCATTGTTAATGGGATTACAAAGTTTAGAATCATGATTAGCATGATCAGCGACCTATGTCATGATATAATCAGTTAGTTTTCAGATCTGAAAATTATAATTGTTGCATACGGTGATGATCATAGGATTCAAACCCTTTTGGCATCAAATGTAATGACCTGCGATGTCATGTAATTTTTCAGATGCTTGCATGCATCTTATTTGATGTTTTGAGAGGCCTGCGTGCCTCCTAAAAGGAGATGTAATTTATTTTTATTTTTATTTTACATCTGGTTGTATTTCTGTGATGTGATGCACATCAACGATCAAGTTGAAGCAAAGGCATGAGATGAAAGGTGATCCAAGCGGTTGATGGCGATGGGATCAAGGGTTGATCAAGGATCGAATCAAGGAGGCTTGGAACCAATTCAAGAGTTGAAGACCACTTGATCGATTGATGTGCATGTGCTTGTAATACGACCTAATTAGAATCCATGATCATCACCTATTTAAAGTTTAACTTTAATTTGATGCCGCGATTATAACTGCCTGTGATGTACCGTTTGCATGTGATGTGAATGCGAGTCGGGTAGATAGGTTTACATGTGATGTAGCAAACCCAATTGAGACCTAAATCAAAACCTCCTCAATCAAGTCGAGAGTGAACCGACATGAGCAAGTCATATTAGATTAATTGATCTAATTGGTGTCTAGGAAAGCATGAAAGGTGGTTACTTAATTAGGACCTTACTCTCTGAGTAAGGGGAGCCTCCCACCTGCTTACCTGGCCAATTGTTCGATTACCTCTTATGAAGGGCTCAAGTTGCAAACACTAAGACCTGATTAACCAATATTAAGTCAATAGGTCTTCCACTGTAGTAGAGCTGCTAAGGCCTTTCTGATGTTGATTTGTCTCGGCTGGACACAGTGGTCAAGTTGCATCGGGGGGCTGGACCTCTCTATAGACATGAGATGTTGTAGGGTAAAGGTGGGGTTGGGCACCAATAACTGTTAGGTGAGGACCCAATGACGACTTTATTCCTACGGTTATACGGTGGGTCTGATTTAACTAAGAAATGGGACCAATAACTGTTAGGTGAGGTTTTCATGGCTTAGAGACCAAGTTACACTGCTACATGCTTGAGAAGCATTGTACAAGAGTTGTACACTCATCCATCTATGTGTCACCAATAACTGTTAGGTGAGGTGGCATGTAAATCGGTGGGACCGCAGTACCCACTAGAAACTCTAGTCGTGTGGGATTTCCGTTTTCCTACCAGGGGAGTGTGAGGGATTCGAGAAAATAGTGGGAGTTACATTTGTTCTAAAAGACCTTAGAACAGATTAGGATCAAGTACAAAAGTCTAACTAGAATCTTTACTCTCTGAGGATTATAAAGTCAGCTTCTAGACTCTTAACTCATATCCTATAGAACAACCGTTTGACCAAACCCAATTATAAAGATTGGCTCAGCAAATTTCAAAAATAGTTTTGAATTGTGAGAAATTTGGGTATATGCTAGACCATGGAATCCCCATGTTACCAATCCGTCCGATCACTGATCAGCGTAAGACGCTTGTTAAGTGGACGAACAATAACAATAAAGTTAGGTGCTGCACAAAGGCATCCATGTCCAATGCATTACAATGCCAGCATGAGAACATAAAGATTGCCAGGGACATATTAAATCACCTGCAAAAGTTGTATGGTGATTAGAGTCACGCAGCTCGATTTGAAGTGTCCAAGAGGCTCTTCAAAGCCAAGATGAACGATGGGCAGTCTGTCCATGATCATGGTTTGACCATGATAAAGGACTTAGAGAAGCTTGAGAAGCTTGGCATGACCATGCACAAGGAATTGCAAATGGATTTGATCTCGCAATCCCTTCCAGCTTCATATGAATAGTTTATAGTAAACTACCATATGAACAAGGTTGTATGCACTAAAATAGAATTGTTAAATAAATTGGTAACTACCTTAGGAACCTTGAAGAAGTTCAAGGGGCATCGTTTTCGCTGTCAAGTTGGTTTCTACTTTCAAGAGAGAGTCTATTTGGAAGAAGAAGAAGCCTGCGAAGAAGCAGAAGACTAAGAAAACACCAAGTAAGAAAGTTCCAAGAAAAAAGCCAATTGCAAGGAAAAGTGTTTCCATTGCATCATGGACGGCCATTGGAAGAGGAACTGTCCTACATACATGGGAAGCATAAAGTACATGAAGGGTGACAGACCTTCAGAAGGTTTTTTAGATATGCTCAGGATACTTAGGGACTGTGACCTATTGCTAGCAGAAATTTGATTTCTGTATTTTATTTAGCATAGAAAGATTTTTATTTATTTGAAAAATTAAATTGATTTAACATGGTTTTAAGATTGACAGTCTCTATCACATACATATGGATGTATCTGTGAATATATCTGAGCAAACAGTGAATACCATAGGATCTAATAGATCCAAAAGTGAGATAAATCTAAAGTATTTAAGGCACCTCAGGCTTGGCCATATAGGAGAAGACAGAATAAACAAATTGGAGAAACATGAGCTTTTGGGCTCATTGACTTTCGAGTCATATTTGATTTGTGAATTCTGCCTTCAAGGAAAGATGGCCAAATTATCCTTTGTAGGACACAGGGAGGTCCACTGAAATACTTACCCTAGTACACACTGATGTGTGTGGCCCATTCGATGTGCAGGCTAGGGGTTGTAATTTTTTACTTCATTTTACCGATGATTATTCACGGTATGGATATGTGTATGAGACACAAATATGAAACTTTTGAAAGGTTCAAAGAGTTTAAATATGAAGTAGAAAAACATATAGAAAACTCACTAAGGTTCTTCGATCAGATCGAAGAGGTAAATACCTTAGTTGAGAGTTCCGTGATTATCTCAAGGAGAATGGTATAGTTTTATAATGGACTCCTCCTGGTACACCTCAGTTCAACAGAGTGTCGGAGAGGAGGAATCGGACTCTATTGGATATGGTCCGATCCATGATGAGCTTCACTGATTTACCCTTGTCTCTTTAGATAGATGCCCTATTTTCAGCGATTTATTTATTGAATAGAGTTCCCTCTAAATCCGTTCCTACCACACTGTATGAGATATGGCATGGTAAGAAACCAAGTCTGGGTCATCTCAAGATTTGGGGATGTCCGGCCCACGTCAAGAGACTACAGGCGGACAAGCTAGAGGCTAGGATCATAAGTGCTCGTTTTATATGATATCCTAAAGAGTCATTAGGATACAATTTTTACGTCTCAGAGGATCACAATGTGTTTGTGACCCGTCATGCCATCTTCTTGGAAAAACAGTTTATCCTTGATAGAGGCAGTGGGAGGAAAATTGAGCTTGAAGAGAACGTCTCTGAAAAGCAACGAGTCATGGATCCTATCGAACCCATTAATACAGAGCCAGTACACAATGTCCCTCAACCACCTCGCAGATCAAGTAGGGTCTCCCATCCTCCCGATAGATACTTAGGTATACTAGAAGAGGATACCGAGGAAATGTTCCTAGTGGGAGATAGGGATCACATACAGGATCCCAAAACCTACAACGAGGCGATATCTGATATCGATTCCGAGAAAGTCTGGAAGCTATGAAGTCAGAGTTAGACTCCATGCATTCCAACCAAGTCTAGACCTTAGTAGACCCACCAGAAGGTATTGTACCTATTGGATGCAAATGGATCTACAAAAGGAAGATAGATTCGGATGGAGAGGTAGAGACCTATAAGGCAAGGCTTGTGGTTAAAGGGTATAGTCAGCGCGAAGGCATTGACTATCAGGAGACCTTTTCACCTGTAGCCATGCTAAAATCCATCCGAACATTGCTTGCCATTGCAGCATTTCATGATTATGAAATCTGGCAGATGGATGTGAAAACTGCTTTCCTGAATGGATATCTTGATGAAGATATCTATATGGAACAGCCCTTGGGTTTCACTTCCAGTGATGGAGATCACAAGGTCTGCAAGCTGCAAAGGTCCATCTATGGACTAAAACAAGCATCTCGGAGTTGGAACACTCGGTTCGATGATGCAATCAAAACGTTTGATTTCATCGAAAACGAAGAGGAACCGTGTGTTTACAAAAAGGTTAGTGGGAGTTCTGTCGTTTTTCTCGTGTTGTACGTAGATGACATTCTCCTGATTGGGAATGATATTTCCATGCTAACCTCGGTCAAGGTCTGGTTGTCAAAAGAATTCTCCATGAAAGACCTTGGGGAAGCATCCTATATTTTGGGAATAAAGGTCTATAGAGATAGATCTAAAAGGATGCTTGGCCTTTCACAGAAAATGTACATAGAGGAGGTGCTGAAGAGGTTCAGCATGGAAAACTCCAAGAGGGGTCTCTTACCCTTAAGACATGGAATTCATCTCTCCAAGAAGATGTGCCCCAACACATCTGAAGAGATTCAACGCATGAGCAAGATTCCCTATGCATCGGCAATAGAAAGCCTCATGTATGCCATGCTGTGTACACGACCTGATATAGCTCTTACTGTGAGTGTCACAAGCAGATATCAGTCGGATCCAGGCAAGAAGCACTGGATAGCTGTGAAGAACAGTCTTAAGTACTTGAGAAGAACTAAGGACATGTTCTTGGTCTTTGGGAGAAGATCAGAGTTGAAGGTAGAAGGATGCACACATATTGATGATAGAAAGTCTACATCAGAATATGTGCAATTGTGGTTCAGTAAATTGGAAGAGTTCCAAACAACCAATCATTATAGATTCTACCTTAGAAGCTGAATGTTAAGCCGTATCTAAGGGTGCAGTGGAAACCTTCTGATTAAAAGTTAATTGCAGAGTTAGGTGTAATGTCATTAGATGCCATAACACTTTACTGCGATAACATTGGCACCATAGCACTAGCTATGGAGCCATGGTCTCATCAGAAGTCCAAGCACATAGAGCGGCGCTTCCATTTCATACGCGACTATGATGTAGAGGTGCAGAGAGTAGACTCCGCAGATAACGTGGCAGACCCGTTCACTAAGCAGCTGAGTCAGCAAAAGACTGAAGCCCACCTTGAGAAGATGGGCCTAAGATATATGACTAATTGGCTTTAGTGCAAGTGGGAGATTGTTAGATGTATGCCCTAGAAGCCAATTTGGCTGACACATTGTTGATTCTAGGGACATAATTTTGTACTTGACTATTTATTATTGAATAAATAAAAGGTATCTTTTCATTCATATTATTTATGTGTCTATGAATCGTCCAAGGAATTAATAAGATGATGATACATATTCTCAAGAGTTGAGAATTTAAGGCATGTATCATTGGTGATTAATTTCTAAATGCTCCTGATCAATGGATCATCACGAGGACGGTGATCGATCCGATCAGTGCACAGATCACTTTTTTCTGGATGGACGAGACTTGAGTCCACAGTGTAGGGACACTGAAGTAATAGTGCAGGTGCTTGTTAGAGAACAAGGGTACTGAGCGTGACCAAGACAAGAAGTCACTTGGATGTCTATCCACTCGTCAGTGACTTGCTTGATGTTGCAGTAGTGTGACTGGTCCTTTGACCTGCGGTGCTTCGGCTACTCACAGTGAGGTTATTGTAGTTTGACTGCACACATACATGGTCTCTAGCCATATGGGTCCATGCAGTGTAGATTGGCTGCAGTAAGTTCACTGTAGGAGTAGGGTATGCACCTATAAGGAATCTATCGACCTTGATAGAAGAGGAGTGATCCTATGTGATTTGTTAGACTGAGTTCTAAGACCTTGGCCAGGGCAGTAATATAAAGTGGAAAAAGAGTTTTCCATTAGCGAACTCAAGTCGAATAAATCTTGACATATGACAGACGATGGGGTTTGACGAGTTGTCCATGACCTCCGCCCTGTAGGGATCCACGATAGTAGGACTGTATCACACGTTAACTGCACCTAGAGGTTCATCATTCCATTCTGCTGGGTAGCCACTACATGCTGCTAGGTGTCACTGGTGGATGGTGGGACTCATAGGGATTATCTTGATGATCGATAAACCCTAATGAGTTGAGTTGGAATCGTTCCAACCCATTGAAAGGAGTTTTCAATGATATAGTGATAGAGATCACAATATATCTCACTACCAGTCAGAATAGAACCTATGGGGTCACACACACTAGAAGTATTGACCGATCCGATGGTTGAAATCGTGATTAGGAATCACAAAGAAATCAATTTGATTGATAGAAGTTGAAGAAGTGAACAAAGGGAATTAATTAATTGGACTTAAACACAAATCCTACTTCGGGTAGGATTCCTAGAGTCCTAATTGGATTAGGACTGGAAATCCTAGTTGGAGTAGGACTGGGATTTCTACTTAGAATAGGATTCCTACAATCCTAATGAGATTAGAAATTTTGAATTAAAATTGGATTCCTACTTGGAGTAGGATTCCAAGAAATTCTAATTGGATTAGGACTTCGGATTCAAATAAAGTCCTAATTGGATTAGGACTAAAATTAAATACATCCTAATTGGATTAGGATTCCTTAAGTCTAAATTAATTATTAATCTAATGAATCAACATGACTCCTAATTGGATTAGGATTGAAGAGTTCAATTGAGTCATGGTTCATTCAAGTCCTAATTGGATTAGGACTAGCCTAGATTGGATCCAAATTGGTTCACCCTTGGGCTAAGCCTAATTGGATTAAGGCTAAACCACATTAGGGCCTCCCAATCCTCATTAGATGAGGATTAGGGCAACATGAGAGGGAGGGGCTCACGCCCCTCCTCCTTGGATCTCTTGGTGCGGCAACAAGAGGGGCCGGCGCCCCTCTTGGTAATACATCAAGGGCTCCTAACTTGTAGGAGCCCTAGATGTTATAAAAGGAGGACTCTTGGGGGCTGACCTAATTGATAGATGAATCCCCCTCCTCTCCATCACGTGGCCACCCTCTCCCTCTCCTCCCTTGGTTCAGCCGCCATCAGCAAAGGGAAAAGAAGAGGAGGCGTCTCCCTCCTCTTGGTCTTCTTCCTTGGCTCCAACGCATGAAAAGAGAAGAAGGCTGCAGGGGCTTTTGATCTTCTTCCCATCTTCATCCTTCTTCTTTCTCCTCTCAAGTGCAATCAAGAGTTGATTGAAAGAGAGGACATCAGCCATCAAAGCTATCTCTGCAAGGGAGCTAGCACCCCGGTGAGATATAGAGCTTGGATCGGATCCTGCTTCGTGTGGATACCCGTAGAGGCCGGACATTTGAACGGCTTCAAGCGAACCCTCTTCCAAAAACCACGAATTCAGATTTGCGGTGATCATCTACCCGCGCAAGGTGAAGATCTGATCTTCCTAATAGTTTTAAAGGTTTTAATTCTTACCTAATTACGAAAGGTCTCGAAACAACGTTCATGCGATGAACGTCGATCCCGCACATGCCTCTTCCGCTGCCACCTGATTTAATTTTTGAAATATCAGCGGCATGGGCGGGTTCCCAACATGATCCGCCTGGAGGAGAGCCACGAGGAACAGGCGAGGCTTCTGGCGAGGACCGAGAGCCGACTGAAAGCTGTAGAGGAGGGAGGCCAGGCTGCGGCGGGGAGGACGACCAGGGACCTCGAAACGAGGCTCCAGGTGGCCGAAGAGCGGGCACTCGGCTTCGCCGTCCTCGAGAGGCAACTGTTGGATGCTCAGGAGCAACTCAAGGTTGCCTCGGGTCTCGAAAGCGAGATCAGGAAGGCGGAGGAGCGGGCCGAAAAGCAGTCCCGGAAGGCTGCCGACTTCCGGGAGAGGTGGGAGAAGGCCCAGCAGTCGGCCGACAACGCCCGCAACCGAACCCGATCTCTTGAAGCCAAGCTGGCCGAATTGGAGTCGGCCTTGGAGGGGACTCGTGCGAGCAACCAGGAGCTTCATTCGCGCCTGGAGGAGGCTGAGGCTGCTCGCGTCGCTGCCGAGGCGAGGCACATGGAGGCTCGGGCCGATCTGCTGAGGGTCTCCTCCGAGGCGGACGACCGGATTGTGGCGAAGGTCATGGAAGCGAAAGCTCAGATTACGGAGCGAGCGGAGGCTGCGCTGGCCGAGAAGAGCGCGGAGATCGGGCGTCAGGCGGTACAGGCCTATCGTCAGTCCGCCGAGTTCATCCGTGACATGTCGGACGCGGGGTCCGACTCCTTTGCCTTAGGCTTCGATGAAGGCCTGGCAAGGGTGTCCGCTAAATACCCCGGAATTGACCTGAGTGGGGTCTCCCTCCTCGACTCCCCTCCGATGCCATTGCCTGCCGATTCTCCAACCGTCTCCCCACCCTTCGTGGACGTGCTCGCCGTTCCCGACTCAGGGGTTCCTCCAAACTGACTCTCTGTACTTTTCTTTGTTCTTTTCTTTGTATGTTGGCGTTTTGCCATGTTGTATGGGTCTCGGCCCTGATGCAACGAAAGTTAATGCAAACAGAGTGTTTTCTCATTTCACTTTCGTCCTTCCTCTTCTTAACTCTTGGTAGCGTCTCGCCGACTCCTGACTCTTGAAGTTCTTCCGGCGCTAGGCCAGGCATCCGAGGGTTAGGCCTCAGGAAATTCTTCCGGCGCTAGGCTAGGCATCCGAGGGTTGGGCCTCAGGAAATTCTTCCGGCGCTAGGCCAGGCATCCGAGGGTTAAGCCTCAGAAAATTCTTCCGGCGCTAGGCCAGGCATCCGAGGGTTAGGCCTCAGGAAATTCTTCCGGCGCTAGGCCAGGCATCCGAGGGTTGGGCCTCAGGAAATTCTTCCGGCGCTAGGCCAGGCATCCGAGGGTTGGGCCTCAGGAAATTCTTCCGCTGGTCGGAGAATTCTTCCTCAGGGTTGGGCATCCGAGGGAATTTCGCTCGTTGGCCACGCGCCTGTCACTTGCCGCTCGACGGGGTTTCTCCGTGGCCAGCTGCGATCGTGTTTCTACCCCTCTCGAAGCGTCGCCTGGGGAACACTAGAAGGCCATTAAATGCTAATTGAGGCATTACCTGGGAAATCGGACCGGCCAGTTGCTGCTTGCGAGGAGTGCCAGTTAAGCGGCCGCGATACGCGTGTTCTTCGAGGCGGATGCGGCCTGGGCGCGTGCGGAGATACGTGGGCCGCGGGATACACGCCGTCCGGAGTGTCCTGCACGAAGAATGCAATTAAGGAGAATGATGCCTAGGAGATCGTGGGGGGATAAACCTCGAGAGCCGGAACGGCTCCGGATTCGATGTGCCCGCATTTATTGGAGCCACCCGCATCGGAACGACCGGGGGGCCACAGTTTGGCTATAATGTTGTCGGCGCCCCGCACCGGAACCCACTCACACCAGCGCCGCCACCGACGTCGGACAAGCAAGAGAGATACAAACGGATAAGCACTCTCTTGCTCCCTCGACTCCGGACTCAAGGATCACCTCTTCGCTCCGCCTACGAAGGGCAAAAGATTACCCCGTGGTATCAGTAGGGTAAAACACTTGAGCACCGCAACGGATTATCAAAGATCAAAGGAAGAAGAAGGAAGAAAATAGCAAAGCAAACACAAAAATGTAACGAGGTTCGGCTACAAATAGCCTACGTCCTCCACCGCTCCAAATCTCAATAAGGATGAACTGATTACAGAGATAGCACACACCCGAACGATCACAAGCGATCGATCTACAAGAGATTCACACAGAATTCCCTTTGCACAAGAAGTAGGATCCCAATCCTCTTCTTCTCTAGAACCCTAGCCTCACAAACAAGAGTCTCTCTCAAATATACGGCCAATAACCCTACCCTAGGGCTCTCATGAGTCCTATATATAGTCTCAAGACCTTCAGATGATCATAGCCGTCGAAACGCCACCAAAAACACCAAAAGAAAATCGTCCGTACGATTTTTCGCGAGCCCGAGTCGACTCGGCTGAAGTCCGAGTCGACTCTGGCACGTCTGAACAACTTCCAGTTTAACTGGCACGATCTCGAGTCGACTCCACTGTATCTCGAGTCGACTCGACGATGCTCCGAGTCGACTCGACTGTAGTTCGAGTCGACTCTGACAGTCCAGACAGAAACATGGTTTTTGCGGCTTTCTCCTCTCGGGTCGACTCGACAGACCTCGAGTCGACTCGACTGTTCCCGAGTCGACTCGACTGAAGCTCGAGTCGACTCCGACAGTCCGCCAGACAGAAAACTATGCAGAATTGATTTTTCTTCAATTCTCTTCATCACCAAAGGTCTCCACATACCCCAGCAATCTTCCACTTGGAGACCTTGGGTATATCCTCTTGTTACTTGGCTCTCCTCTGTGCTCCCACTGAAACTAAATCATCCTAGTGAAATAGGTACGATGCCTCCTCAACGTCTTCAAGCATGAAGACCAGCAGAAGCTGAACAACTCCTCAGCTTCTCCACCGTGACGACCTTCGTCAACATATCTGCAGGATTCTGACTTGTATGAATCTTCTCCAACTTGACGAGTCCCTGCTCGAGCAATGACCTCACGAAGTGGTACCGTATGTCAATATGCTTCGTCCTTGAATGGAAAGCTGAATTCTTTGCCAGATGAATTGCACTTTGACTATCTGAATATAACATGCAATCCTTCTGTTCCTTCCCAAGCTCCTTCATCAAGACTTGAAGCCATATTAGTTCCTTGCACGCCTCTGTGGCTGCCACATACTCCGCCTCTGTAGTCGACAATGCAACAACTGGTTGCAACCTGGAAATCCAACTGACGGCTCCACTGCCCAAGGTGAACAAGTACCCTGTCGTGCTTCTCCTGCCGTCCAAGTCCCCTGCCATGTCTGAGTCCACATAGCCCTGTAACCGGATCTCAGAACCTCCATAGCACAATGACATGTGCTCAGTGCCTTTCAGATACCTCAGTATCTATTTGACTGCGCGCCAATGCTCCAAGCCTGGGCAGCTCATGAAGCGACTCACAACTCCCACTGCTTGAGCAATGTCTGGTCTCGTACACACCATAGCGTACATCAAGCTCCCCACTGCCAATGCATACGGGATTTTTGACATATTGAGCTCCTCCACCCGCGTCTTCGGACTTTGCCCTTTTGAGAGCTTAAAATGGGCACCCAGCGGTGTGCCAACAGGTTTGGCACCCTCCATGCAGAATCTCCTGAGTACTCGGCTGATGTACTCCGCCTGAGATAGTCTGAGGATATGTTTAGACCTATCTCTACTGATCCGCATCCCAAGGATCTGTTTTGCTGCTCCTAGATCCTTCATTGCAAATTTTCTTGACAGCTTCAGCTTCAATTTTGCAATCTCATGCATGCTAGCTCCTGCAACTAACATGTCATCAACATACAACAGCAAGATAATGTAAGATGTACCGAAGTCCTGGAAGTAGCAACAGTGATCCTCCTGACATCTCCTGTATCCTATCTCAAGCATGTAACTATCGAACTTGAGATACCATTGTCTGGGTGCCTGTTTCAAACCATAGAGGCTTTTCTTTAGTTTGCAGACTAAGTCACCCGTGCCAGCTGCAATGTATCCCTCCGGCTGCTGCATATATATCTCCTCATCGAGATCTCCATGGAGAAAGGCCGTCTTCACATCAAGCTGCTCTAAGTGAAGATCCTCTACTGCCACCATGCTCAGCACCGCTCGAATAGTACTCATCTTGACTACAGGAGAAAAGATCTCTGTGAAGTCGATACCTGCTCTCTGCTGAAATCCTTTTACAACCAGCCTGGCCTTGTATCGCTTCTTCCCGCCTTGCTCTTCCTTCAGCCTGTAAACCCATTTGTTTGACAGTGCTTTCTTCCCCTTGGGCAGATCCACCAAATCCCACGTTTGATTCTGCTCCAATGACTTCATCTCATCATCCATGGCCAACTCCCACTCCTTCCTGGTATCAACCTCCAATGCCTCCGTAAAGCATTCAGGTTCGCCATTATCTGTGAGCAGCAAATAACTAAGAGTCCCATCATACCTTTGAGGAGGCTTCCCATGAGTACTACGAGTGGACCTTCTTAGTTGTGGAGGGGGTGCCAATGGTTCAGGTTCTTGCTCTGACTGAGTCTTCTGACCAGAATTTGTAGACTCCTCTTCAGGATCCACAAAATACGGCTCAACAGGTTTTGTTTCTGATTCAGTGCTCTGCTGCATTTTCTCATTGAATACCACATCATTACTACGAATGATCTTCTTGTGTTCGGGATCCCAAAGCCGGTACCCAAACTGTTGACCTCCGTATCCAACGAAAATACACTTCTTTGATTTGGCGTCTAGTTTGCTTCTTTGACTGGAATCAACATGGACATAACTGGTACAACCGAATACTCGTAAGTGCGCCAAATCAATCTTCTTCGCTGTCCATGCTTCCTCAGGAATCCCAAATTCAAGTTTCTTTGATGGCCCTCTGTTGATCAAGTAGGCAGCAGTGTTAACTGCTTCCGCCCAAAACTGCTGTGGCAATCCAGCATGTATCCTCATACTCCTGGCACGCTCATTAATTGTTCTGTTCATCCTTTCAGCAACTCCATTTTGTTGTGGTGTTCCTGGAACTGTCCTTTGCCTGACGATCCCAGCATCTGCACAGTAGTCCTCAAACTCCCTGCTACAATACTCACCACCGTTGTTCGATCTCAGGCATTTCAACCTCTTTCCTGTCTCGAGTTCTACCATCACCTGCCATCTCCTGAAGACCCCAAATACCTCTGACTTGTGCTTCAAGAAGAACACCCAAAGCTTCCTGGTAGCATCATCAATAAAAGTAACATAGTACTGAGATCCACCAATGGAAGAAACTGGTGCAGGCCCCCACACGTCCGTGTGCACGAGATCTAGCTTTTCTTGCTTCCGAGGTTTACCTTCTTTGTTGAATGAAACACGTTTCTGCTTTCCGAGAACACAATCCTCACAGAAGTCCATCTCAACACTCCTGAGACCCTGCAGCTTTCCCAACTGGTGCATCACCTCCAGTCCCTGATAACTCATGTGCCCAAGTCTACAATGCCATAACTTGGTGTCCACATCTGCTGCAACAACTCCAATAGAGTTCTCCGTGCCGTTGGTGACATAAAGTGTCCCAACCTTCTTGCCACTAGCCACCGTCAACGAACCTCTGGATATCTTCCACTGATCAGCTGTGAAAGTAGCCTTGTACCCCTGGCTCGCCAACTGTCCAACAGAAATCAGATTCCTCTGCAGTTGAGGTACGTGCCGTACGTCCTCAAGCTCAAGTGAAGATCCAGAAACCAACTTCACTTCCGCGCTTCCCCTTCCTTGTATGGTGCAAGGCTCTCCATCCCCTAGGTAGACTTTGCCAAAGTCTCCCTTCTCATATCCTCCAAGAAGCTTCCGTTGGGATGTAGCATGGAAAGACGCGCCCGAGTCTATCACCCAAGACTCGTCACAGGTAGACAAAGATAGAACGAGGGCATCCATATCACCGTCTTCAGCAAGATTTGCCATATCCTTGCTGACTCCTTCGGTGTGGTCGCCTTGCTTCCCTTTAGGAGATTTGCAATCCCTCCTAAAGTGCCCCGTCTTCCCGCAGTTCCAGCACTTCGCTCCCTTGTTCTGAGGTGCTCGAGACCTGCTGGATCTCGACTTCGAGTCGCTTCGAAATCGACCGTCCTTCTTTTGTCTTCCCCGGTCAGAGGTATTTAGTGCACTTCCAGACGACTCCGTAGCTCCAGAAGATTTCCTTCTTGCTTCTTCACTCAGAAGCACTCCCACAACGTCATCAAAAATCAACTTCCCCGTTGCCGAAGAGTTGCTCACCGCCATCACCAGGCCCTCCCAGCTATCAGGCAATCCGGAGAGGATTAGCAATGCCCGAATCTCATCGTCAAAACTAATCTCCACTGACTCCAACTGGGCCGTGAGTCCATTGAACTCGTTGAGGTATTCTGCTATGCTGCCGCCATTTTTCATACGAAGATTAAACAACCTCTTCATGAGAAATACCTTGTTTGATGCTGAGGGTTTCTCGTACATCCGCGACAATGTTGCCATCAACTCCATCGTCGTCTTCTCGTTTTTGATGTTGAATGCCACTTGGGATGCAAGTGACAATCTGATGGTGCCGAGCGTCTTCCGATCGAGGACCTCCCAGTCTTCATCGGACATCTTCTCTGGTTTCTTTGCTCTACCTCCAAGAGGTAAATAGAGATCCTTCTGGTAAAGGTAATCTTCTATTTGCATCTTCCAAAATCCGAAGTTCGTGCCATTGAACTTCTCAATTCGCAACTTTCCTTCATCCGCCATTGCAGAATAACCAATAGCTCTAATACCAATTGTTGTCGGCGCCCCGCACCGGAACCCACTCACACCAGCGCCGCCACCGACGTCGGACAAGCAAGAGAGATACAAACGGATAAGCACTCTCTTGCTCCCTCGACTCCGGACTCAAGGATCACCTCTTCGCTCCGCCTACGAAGGGCAAAAGATTACCCCGTGGTATCAGTAGGGTAAAACACTTGAGCACCGCAACGGATTATCAAAGATCAAAGGAAGAAGAAGGAAGAAAATAGCAAAGCAAACACAAAAATGTAACGAGGTTCGGCTACAAATAGCCTACGTCCTCCACCGCTCCAAATCTCAATAAGGATGAACTGATTACATGTTGGGTTTCCCAGTGCCCTAGGGCGTAGCGGAAGATACAGAATTATAAAATTTTCTTATAAAACCTATTATATGAAACCCTAATAAGCCAAGATCGCCTTAATAGTATAACCAAATAATGTAGAAAATATAATCTTGGTATAGAAGAATACCTATCATGCTATATCCAATATGTCTGAAGATGTCCTAAGGTGCCCAAATGTTCACCCTCCGATGTTGATCCACACAGGAATGGGTTCAAGACTCTAGCTCCACCAAAACTTGATTCTAATTGTTCAATCCTTCCAAAGGATTTAATTGGCTGATTTTCCTTCACTTCCTTCTTCCTTTCTACCTCTAAAACATTCACTAGCCTTTTTGTCCTAAAGAAGATCCTCTTGTCTTGGGTTAGGACAAAAGAGAGAGGCTTGTAAGAAAGAAGGGATAAGGGAGAGAGAAGGAGAGACTTTTTCTTTGATGATCTTTAGAACCCCAAGGCACCTCCTTATTTATAAGAGATGGAGGGATGCATCATAAAGGGATGCATCCCATCCACACACCTCATCATGATGAGGCATGTGCCAAGAGATGCATCCCATCATGATGGGGTGCTAAGGAGAAGGGTGTATCAACTTCTTTCTCACATCTCCCTCTTAAATCCTGATGATCCATGGGCCCAAATGCAGTGAACCAAAGCCAATGGTCCAGATCTAGGTGCCATCTAATGGTCCAGATCAAGACATCATCATCCAGGGTGCCATCCAATGGTCCAGAAGTAAGATGCCATCACCGATGGTCCAGATTCAGGCGCTGAGCAACGGTCCAGATCTTTCATCCAGAGAGCCATCCAGTGGTCCAGATTCAGGCGCTGATCAATGGTCCAGATCCTTCATCCAGGAATCCATCTAGTGGTCCAGATTCAGGCGCTGACCAATGGTCCAGATCCTTCATCCAGAAATCCATCCAATGGTCCAGATGAAGGCGCCAACCAGTGGACCAGATCCTTCATCCAGGAAGCGATCCAATGGTCCAGAAGTGAAGGCCCTATCAAACCCAATCCAATTGGGTTTAACCAACTTAAAGAAAACATTAAACCTAATCAAATCAGGTCTAATTAAAGCCAAATGGGTTTCAACTCTTGGCTAACCCATATTAGGTCATGATCTAATCATATTAGATCAACCAAATCTAAGAATCATATTCGAATTTAATTTGAATCAGGAGCTAGGGTTTGCAACACGTGCTAGCATGTTCATCTTGCAAACATGATCTAATCCAATTAGACCCTTGATCAATTCCCTTGTGTGTGACCCATTGGGTTCCTTATCTTAGCCAGCAGTAGGTGCAGGTGCAAGTTGACCTAACCTGATTAGAATACCTCTAATCCAATTTAGGTTCAATTTAGTGCTAAACCTGACTTAGCAATCAGAACCTTTCTGATGCTTTGATCTAATCAAACTCTTTGATCCGATCAACCCACAAGACATGATTGACGTCTAGCAACGTATCATGTCTACCCGGAAGATGAGGAATGTATTGGACAAATCCAAACATACCCTTCAGTGGAAAGTTACTGTGCAATTCAATCCCTCAGTCATACTACATCCTGAATAAGTGCTCGAGTATGGATCAATATCAAACTCAATCACTTATTCATGTCTCTCTCAATCTTTTATATGATAATTCAAACAATGAAACATTAGAAACTCTTTCTAATATTCATTTTGCTTTGATCAAAGGCTTCTTGAATCATCATAAGATTAGAGTAAGTAGGATGTTACCTTCTCTTACTAGAAGTGACTGATTCCTTGTTGACCTACTCACAACCTTCGTACAAAATCCACCATATCCAGAATACCCCGTACACAACGCAATGTCGTGAATGAGGGTAAACCAAAACATAGCTTCAAGTGCATAAGGTACCATGGTGATCTCAGGTCTAAGGATCACTTGCACAACTCCCACTATGAGAACCATCTTTTGATAATTAAGTAAGAATCCATAAGATGTTCTCATGGCTGGTCATTTCAGTGAACTCATTCCTCTAATGAGCACCCACATCTTTGTATTAGTGTCTCACACAAGTGATTGTGAGATCAATCACCCTCTACATTGAGCATACATAAGATGTGCCAGTCTTTCCGGTAATATTGATCCCCGACTCAATATACCAATTTGACTGGGAATATTCTAAATTAGGATTTTAGGATTTTAGGTCTCACTGGTATGATCTCATCATAACCCTAAAACCAATGTCCTAATTTATGGGGTTCATCATCCAATAATAAAATAGATAAGCAGCAAATGATGAAACACAATGCCTTTATTGATATATATCGAGTGTCAAAGTACATGATTTGGAGGATTACAAAGAGAAACCCATCAAATGATTGGCTTATAGGGCATCTACTCTTTCAATCTCCCACTTGCACTAAAGCCAATCGCCCTTATATTTTAACCCCATACAATCGAGGTGACGATTGAATTGCTGCTGTGGTAGAGCTTTAGTAAATGGGTCTGCTATATTGTTCTTTGTGTCTACTCGTTCAATCTTGACGTCTTGTCTTTCGATTATCTCTCGAACAAGGTGGAAGCGTCTCAAAATGTGCTTGGATCTATGATGAGACCTTGGTTCCTTAGCTTGTGCAACTGCTCCAGTGTTATCGCAATAAACTGGGACTGGTCCGGCAATCTCAGGAACTACACCCAGCTCTGTGATGAACTTCTTCATCCAGACTGCTTCCTTAGCAGCTTCACTAACAGCTATGTATTCTGCCTCAGTAGTTGAGTCAGCTACAGTTTGCTGTTTGGAACTTTTCCAACTCACAGCTCCACCATTCAAAGTGAAGATATATCCAGAGATTGACTTGCTATCATCTGGATCAGATTGAAAGCTAGAATCTGAATAGCCTTCTAGTTTCAATTCTGATCCTCCATAAATCAGAAAAACATCTCTAGTCCTTCTCAAGTATTTGAGAATGCTTTTCACAATTTTCCAATGATCCTCCCCGGGATCTGCCTGAAATCTACTTACCATACCCAAGGCATAAGCTACATCAGGCCTGGTACATAACATAGCATACATGATCGACCCTACTGCCGAAGCATAGGGAATAGAACTCATTCTATTCCTCTCTTCAGATGTCTTAGGAGACATCTTCCTAGAGAGTTGTATGCCATGTCCTATGGGTAAGAAACCTTTCTTACTTCCATCCATGTTGAACCTCTTCAGCACATTATCAATGTACCTAGACTGGGACAAACCTAGCATCCTTTTAGATCTATCTCTATAGATCCTTATACCAAGTATATAGGATGCTTCACCCAAGTCTTTCATGGAAAATTTCTTTGATAGCCAAGTCTTGACCGATTGCATCATTGGAACATCATTTCCAATGACCAATATATCGTCCACATATAATATCAAGAAGACAATAGCACTCCCACTAGTCTTCTTGTACACACAAGGTTCATCTATATTTTTAATGAAGCCAAACTCTTTGACTATCATATCAAAATGGATGTTCCAACTCCTAGATGCCTGCTTTAATCCATAAATGGATTTCTTAAGCCTACATACTTGATTTGCTCTCCCTTTTGAGACAAATCCCTCTGGCTGTGTCATATAAACCTCTTCCTCAAGGTGACCATTAAGAAAGGCGGTTTTGACATCCATCTGCCATATCTCATAATCATAGTATGCAGCTATAGCAAGGATAATCCGAATAGATTTGAGCATAGCTACTGGCGAAAAAGTTTCATCATAATCAATGCCTTGTTTTTGCCTGAAACCTTTTGCCACTAGCCTGGCCTTGTAGGTTTCTACTTGGCCATCAGCTCCTATCTTCTTCTTGTATACCCATTTGCACCCTATTGGAATCACTCCCTCAGGTGCATCAACCAAAGTCCACACTTGGTTTGTATACATAGAATCTATCTCGGATTTCATGGCGTCTAGCCATCTGTCAGAGTCCCTACTCTTGACAGCTTCCGAATAGGTCAGAGGGTCATCGTTATCAATGATGTGGGTGTTAGGGTTTTCCAGTGCCCTAGGGCGCAGCGGAAGATACGGGATTATAAAATTTTCTTATAAAACCCATTATATGAAACCCTAATAAGCCAAGATCGCCTTAATAGTATAACCAAATAATATAGAAAATATAATCTTGGTATAGAAGAATACCTATCACGCTATATCCAATATATCTGAAGATGTCCTAAGGTGCCCAAATGTTCACCCTCCGATGTTGATCCACACAGGAATGGGTTCAAGACTCTAGCTCCACCAAAACTTGATTCTAATTGTTCAATCCTTCCAAAGGATTTAATTGGCTGATTTTCCTTCACTTCCTTCTTCCTTTCTACCTCTAAAACATTCACTAGCCTTTTTGTCCTAAAGAAGACCCTCTTGTCTTGGGTTAGGACAAAAGAGAGAGGCTTGTAAGAAAGAAGGGATAAGGGAGAGAGAAGGAGAGGCTTTTTCTTGGATGATCTTTAGAACCCCAAGGCACCTCCTTATTTATAAGAGATGGAGGGATGCATCATAAAGGGATGCATCCCATCCACACACCTCATCATGATGAGGCATGTGCCAAGAGATGCATCCCATCATGATGGGGTGCTAAGGAGAAGGGTGTATCAACTTCTTTCTCACATCTCCCTCTTAAATCCTGATGATCCAAGGGCCCAAATGCAGTGAACCAAAGCCAATGGTCCAGATCTAGGCGCCATCTAATGGTCCAGATCAGGGCATCATCATCCAGGGTGCCATCCAGTGGTCCAGATTCAGGCGCTGAGCAACGGTCCAGATCTTTCATCCAGAGAGCCATCCAGTGGTCCAGATTCAGGCGCTGAGCAACGGTCCAGATCTTTCATCCAGAGAGCCATCCAGTGGTCCAGTTTCAGGCGCTAACCAGTGGACCAGATCCTTCATCCAAGAAGCCATCCAATGGTCCAGATGAAGGCGCCAACCAGTGGACCAGATCCTTCATCCAGGAAGCGATCCAATGGTCCAGAAGTGAAGGCCCTATCAAACCCAATCCAATTGGGTTTAACCAACTTAAAGAAAACATTAAACCTAATCAAATCAGGTCTAATTAAAGCCAAATGGGTTTCAACTCTTGGCTAACCCATATTAGGTCATGATCTAATCATATTAGATCAACCTAATCTAAGAATCATATTCGAATTTAATTCGAATCAGGAGCTAGGGTTTGCAACACGTGCTAGCATGTTCATCTTGCAAACATGATCTAATCCAATTAGACCCTTGATCAATTCCCTTGTGTGTGACCCATTGGGTTCCTTATCTTAGCCAGCAGTAGGTGCAGGTGCAAGTTGACCTAACCTGATTAGAATACCTCTAATCCAATTTAGGTTCAATTTAGTGCTAAACCTGACTTAGCAATCAGAACCTTTCTGATGCTTTGATCTAATCAAACTCTTTGATCCGATCAACCCACAAGACATGATTGACGTCTAGCAACGTATCATGTCTACCCGGAAGATGAGGAATGTATTGGACAAATCCAAACATACCCTTCAGCGGAAAGTTACTGTGCAATTCAATCCCTCAGTCATACTATATCCTGAATAAGTGCTCGAGTATGGATCAATATCAAACTCAATCACTTATTCATGTCTCTCTCAATCTTTTATATGATAATTCAAACAATGAAACATTAGAAACTCTTTCTAATATTCATTTTGCTTTGATCAAAGGCTTCTTGAATCATCATAAGATTAGAGTAAGTAGGATGTTACCTTCTCTTACTAGAAGTGACTGATTCCTTGTTGACCTACTCACAACCTTCGTACAAAATCCACCATATCCAGAATACCCCGTACACAACGCAATGTCGTGAATGAGGGTAAACCAAAACATAGCTTCAAGTGCACAAGGTACCATGGTGATCTCAGGTCTAAGGATCACTTGCACAACTCCCACTATGAGAACCATCTTTTGATAATTAAGTAAGAATCCATAAGATGTTCTCATGGCTGGTCATTTCAGTGAACTCATTCCTCTAATGAGCACCCACATCTTTGTATTAGTGTCTCACACAAGTGATTGTGAGATCAATCATCCTCTACATTGAGCATACATAAGATGTGCCAGTCTTTCCGGTAATATTGATCCCCGACTCAATATACCAATTTGACTGGGAATATTCTAAATTAGGATTTTAGGATTTTAGGTCTCACTGGTATGATCTCATCATAATCCTAAAACCAATGTCCTAATTTATGGGGTTCATCATCCAATAATAAAATAGATAAGCAGCAAATGATGAAACACAATGCCTTTATTGATATATATCGAGTGTCAAAGTACATGATTTGGAGGATTACAAAGAGAAACCCATCAAATGATTGGCTTATAGGGCATCTACTCTTTCAATCTCCCACTTGCACTAAAGCCAATCGCCCTTATATTTTAACCCCATACAATCGAGGTGACGATTGAATTGCTGCTGTGGTAGAGCTTTAGTAAATGGGTCTGCTATATTGTTCTTTGTGTCTACTCGTTCAATCTTGACGTCTTGTCTTTCGATTATCTCTCGAACAAGGTGGAAGCGTCTCAAAATGTGCTTGGATCTATGATGAGACCTTGGTTCCTTAGCTTGTGCAACTGCTCCAGTGTTATCGCAATAAACTGAGACTGGTCCGGCAATCTCAGGAACTACACCCAGCTCTGTGATGAACTTCTTCATCCAGACTGCTTCCTTAGCAGCTTCACTAACAGCTATGTATTCTGCCTCAGTAGTTGAGTCAGCTACAGTTTGCTGTTTGGAACTTTTCCAACTCACAGCTCCACCATTCAAAGTGAAGATATATCCAGAGATTGACTTGCTATCATCTGGATCAGATTGAAAGCTAGAATCTGAATAGCCTTCTAGTTTCAATTCTGATCCTCCATAAATCAGAAAAACATCTTTAGTCCTTCTCAAGTATTTGAGAATGCTTTTCACAATTTTCCAATGATCCTCCCCGGGATCTGCCTGAAATCTACTTACCATACCCAAGGCATAAGCTACATCAGGCCTGGTACATAACATAGCATACATGATCGACCCTACTGCCGAAGCATAGGGAATAGAACTCATTCTATTCCTCTCTTCAGATGTCTTAGGAGACATCTTCCTAGAGAGTTGTATGCCATGTCCTATGGGTAAGAAACCTTTCTTACTTCCATCCATGTTGAACCTCTTCAGCACATTATCAATGTACCTAGACTGGGACAAACCTAGCATCCTTTTAGATCTATCTCTATAGATCCTTATACCAAGTATATAGGATGCTTCACCCAAGTCTTTCATGGAAAATTTCTTTGATAGCCAAGTCTTGACCGATTGCATCATTGGAACATCATTTCCAATGACCAATATATCGTCCACATATAATATCAAGAAGACAATAGCACTCCCACTAGTCTTCTTGTACACACAAGGTTCATCTATATTTTTAATGAAGCCAAACTCTTTGACTATCATGTCAAAATGGATGTTCCAACTTCTAGATGCCTGCTTTAATCCATAAATGGATTTCTTAAGCCTACATACTTGATTTGCTCTCCCTCTTGAGACAAATCCCTCTGGCTGTGTCATATAGACCTCTTCCTCAAGGTGACCATTAAGGAAGGCGGTTTTGACATCCATCTGCCAGATCTCATAATCATAGTATGCAGCTATAGCAAGCATAATCCGAATAGATTTGAGCATAGCTACTGGCGAAAAAGTTTCATCATAATCAATGCCTTGTTTTTGCCTGAAACCTTTTGCCACTAGCCTGGCCTTGTAGGTTTCTACTTGGCCATCAGCTCCTATCTTCTTCTTGTATACCCATTTGCACCCTATTGGAATCACTCCCTCAGGTGCATCAACCAAAGTCCACACTTGGTTTGTATACATAGAATCTATCTCGGATTTCATGGCGTCCAACCATCTGTCAGAGTTCCTACTCTTGACAGCTTCCGAATAGGTCAGAGGGTCATCGTTATCAACGATGTGGGCTTCATCATTCTCAATGATAAATCCATACCTCTCAGGTGCATTTCGCACTCTTTCTGACCTTCGAAAAGGAGTAGTGTGTAGTGGCTGTACCTCTTCCATGGGTACATCTGGTTGAGGATTATTATGTGTCTCACCTTGTAGGTCTTGAACTTCATCAAGTTCAATTCTTTTATCCTTGCCCTTTTCTAAAAAAAACTCTTTTTCCAAGAAAGTGGCATGCCTAGCAACAAATACCTTTTGTTCGGTAGGATTATAGAAGATATATCCTAAACTGTCTTTAGGATAACCTACAAATATACATTTGTCCGATCTAGCACTTAGCTTATGTCCAAAATTTCTTTTGACATAAGCATGACAACCCCATATCTTAAGATACTTAAGATTAGGTTTTTTTCCTTTCCATATCTCATATGGAGTGCTAGATACAGACTTAGATGGTACTCTATTTAATACTAATGCAGCAGTTTCTAGGGCATGTCCCCAGAAGGAAATTGGAAGATTTGTGAAGCACATCATGGACCGTACCATATCTAATAAGGTACGATTCCTTCTTTCAGCTACACCATTTAATTGTGGCGTATATGGAGGTGTCCATTCAGAGAGTATACCCTTTAATTTAAGATAGTCTAAAAATTCACTAGAAAGGTATTCTCCTCCTCGATCAGATCGAAGGATTTTAATACACTTTCCAGTTTGTTTTTCGACCATACTTTGATACTCTTTAAATTTATCAAAGGCTTCGGATTTATGTTTCATTAGATACACAAAACCGAACCTTGATAAGTCATCAGTAAATGTGATGAAGTAAGAGTATCCATCTCTAGCTTGAGTTGACATAGGACCGCACACATCAGTGTGTACGAGTTCTAACAACTCACTTGCCCTTTCTCCATGTCCCGAGAATGGAGACTTGGTCATTTTACCCATAAGACAAGATTCACAAGTTCCTAATGATTCAAAATCATAAGGGTCAAAGAATTTATCTTTATACAACTTATGTAACCTTGTCTCACTAATATGACCTAATCGGTAATGCCAGAGGAGGGTATTATTAATATTTTCTCTTTTTCTTTTATTATCTTTGCCAATATGAAACATAACATTATTAAGACATAATACTAAAAGACCATTTTCCATAATGCCATGACAATAATACTCATTAGATAAAGAAATAGAGCAACCATTGCTCTTTCCATTTATTTCGAATCCTTTCTTAAGCAACAAAGGAATTGAAATTACATTTCTAATGATTTTTGGCATAAAATAACAGTCTTCTAGCTTCAAGAACTTTCCGGAGGGTAGCTCCAGTATGTAGGTGCCAACAGCTTCAGCCTGGATGGATTCTCCTCCAGCGCCATATAGCTCGAAGTCACCTTTCTTCAGTCTTCTAATTTTCTGCAGTCCATGCAAAGATTTGCATATGTGAGAACCACAACCGGTATCCAATACCCATGAATTAGAATCAGAAGAACTTAATGTCATATTGGCATGTAATAAAAACATACCTTTTGATGCAACACTTGCATCAGGCTTCACACTTGCAAGAAAGCTCTTGCAGTTCCTTTTCCAATGCCCCGTCTTGCCACAGTGGAAACAGGTACCGGGTCCAGAGATTTTCTTTCCCTTCTTCTTTTTGATGCGACTCTTAGGGTTTAGTTTTTTCTTTGAACCCTTGTTGCCCGACTTCTTCTTTGAGCTCTCACCAACAAGAAGGATCGGACCCTTGTCCTTCTTGATGTGAGACTCTGCTGTTTTCAGCATATTTAGAAGCTCAGGCAGGGAGGAATTCAGTTTGTTCATGTGATAATTCACGACAAACTGCGAGAATGAGTCGGGTAGTGATTGCAGGATCAAATCCTGACTGAGCTCACTGTCCATAGCAAAACCAAGTTGACTTAATCGAGTGATTAAGTCTATAACCTTTAAACAGTGGTCTTGCACAGACGATCCCTCGATCATTCTAGCACGGAACAACTGTTTAGATATCTCATATCTAGCAGTTCTGCTCTGCTCACCATATAGCTCCTTTAAGTTAAGGAGTATGGAGTGAGTATCCATGCTATCATGCTGCCTCTGCAATTCATTATTCATAGAAGCAAGCATGATACATTTGACAGTCAAACTGTCATTTTTCCACATACGATATGTGGCCAATTCCTCCTCAGTTGCATCTTCCCCTGCTGACCCTAGGTCAGGGGTTTCAAGAATGTAGGAAAGTTTTTCTTGTGTGAGAACAATCTTTAAATTCCTCAACCAATCCACATAGTTGGGACCAGTCAATTTGTTTGTATCTAAGATACCTCTAAGTGAGAGTGAAGATGCCATTTTTTGCAGAATTAATCTATAATTACAAAGAACACTAATATAAGCAGACCAATCATGATGACATGTATTCAATCAGACAAGGACTTTTATCTAATTGTTACTCCCACTATTTTTATCGAATATCATAACCCTCAAGTATGATGAACGAGAAAATACTAATTTTCTTAGTGGGGTTGAGATCCAAATTCCTTATAAAAGACCTTGTGGGAATCACAACGAGCCCTTATAAGTTCAAAGGTAGGAAACTCTTTCCAATTGCATCCCATGCAATTCCCAACTTTATTCTGTCCTTTAGCACACATATAGTCTTGTGGGAATCACAACAAACTATTGTGTCTAGTTAAGTCAAATCCTTCATTTTTATACAGTCATATTTGAATAATGCTGCCCTTGTGGGAATCACAACAAGGCAACATATTAAAATATGCCATATGCATCATATGCACCAAGATATTACAATATCAATCCCTAATACTAGCCTTGTGGGAATCACAACAAGCTAGCGTAGATATTGACATAATAATATCTAAGCATGAAGGAAGGACCTTTATAGTGTTATATCAGCAATTAGCTTTTCCATGGAGGTCAATCAAATAGTTGGCCAGGTAAGCAGATGGGAGGCTCTCCTTACTTAGTAAGGTCCTAATTAAATAACCACCTGTAGCCTCTTTCCTAGACACCAACTTAGTCAATTGATTCAGAATGGCTCAGCTTAAAGCAATTAACACTACGACTTAATTATGAATTTAGTGAGGGCTTTCAAATAGTAGTATCTTACTAACATTAAGCTCAACCATAAAAGACAATCAAATAATTGGCCAGGAAAGCAGGTGGGAGGCACCCCTCACTCAGAGAGTGAGGTCCTAATTAAGTAACCACCTGTGGCTTCCTTCCTAGACACCAACTGAGTCGATTGTTCCAGAATGGGTCAGCCCAAAATTTTCATACTACTATATTGGTCTCATTGCACATTCTATAATTTAGTACTAGCAATTATACTGTGCTACAACATGAATATAACACTATCTCATAGCATAAACTAATCATGCATACAAACAACCTAGCTATCTCATAGCATCAAGATAATAGCATGTATTATCATTTGGTTAAACTGATTAAGGGTGGCTCTGATACCACTGTTAGGGTTTTCCAGTGCCCTAGGGCGCAGCGGAAGATACGGGATTATAAAATTTTCTTATAAAACCCATTATATGAAACCCTAATAAGCCAAGATCGCCTTAATAGTATAACCAAATAATATAGAAAATATAATCTTGGTATAGAAGAATACCTATCACGCTATATCCAATATATCTGAAGATGTCCTAAGGTGCCCAAATGTTCACCCTCCGATGTTGATCCACACAGGAATGGGTTCAAGACTCTAGCTCCACCAAAACTTGATTCTAATTGTTCAATCCTTCCAAAGGATTTAATTGGCTGATTTTCCTTCACTTCCTTCTTCCTTTCTACCTCTAAAACATTCACTAGCCTTTTTGTCCTAAAGAAGACCCTCTTGTCTTGGGTTAGGACAAAAGAGAGAGGCTTGTAAGAAAGAAGGGATAAGGGAGAGAGAAGGAGAGGCTTTTTCTTGGATGATCTTTAGAACCCCAAGGCACCTCCTTATTTATAAGAGATGGAGGGATGCATCATAAAGGGATGCATCCCATCCACACACCTCATCATGATGAGGCATGTGCCAAGAGATGCATCCCATCATGATGGGGTGCTAAGGAGAAGGGTGTATCAACTTCTTTCTCACATCTCCCTCTTAAATCCTGATGATCCAAGGGCCCAAATGCAGTGAACCAAAGCCAATGGTCCAGATCTAGGCGCCATCTAATGGTCCAGATCAGGGCATCATCATCCAGGGTGCCATCCAGTGGTCCAGATTCAGGCGCTGAGCAACGGTCCAGATCTTTCATCCAGAGAGCCATCCAGTGGTCCAGATTCAGGCGCTGAGCAACGGTCCAGATCTTTCATCCAGAGAGCCATCCAGTGGTCCAGTTTCAGGCGCTAACCAGTGGACCAGATCCTTCATCCAGGAAGCCATCCAATGGTCCAGATGAAGGCGCCAACCAGTGGACCAGATCCTTCATCCAGGAAGCGATCCAATGGTCCAGAAGTGAAGGCCCTATCAAACCCAATCCAATTGGGTTTAACCAACTTAAAGAAAACATTAAACCTAATCAAATCAGGTCTAATTAAAGCCAAATGGGTTTCAACTCTTGGCTAACCCATATTAGGTCATGATCTAATCATATTAGATCAACCTAATCTAAGAATCATATTCGAATTTAATTCGAATCAGGAGCTAGGGTTTGCAACACGTGCTAGCATGTTCATCTTGCAAACATGATCTAATCCAATTAGACCCTTGATCAATTCCCTTGTGTGTGACCCATTGGGTTCCTTATCTTAGCCAGCAGTAGGTGCAGGTGCAAGTTGACCTAACCTGATTAGAATACCTCTAATCCAATTTAGGTTCAATTTAGTGCTAAACCTGACTTAGCAATCAGAACCTTTCTGATGCTTTGATCTAATCAAACTCTTTGATCCGATCAACCCACAAGACATGATTGACGTCTAGCAACGTATCATGTCTACCCGGAAGATGAGGAATGTATTGGATAAATCCAAACATACCCTTCAGCGGAAAGTTACTGTGCAATTCAATCCCTCAGTCATACTATATCCTGAATAAGTGCTCGAGTATGGATCAATATCAAACTCAATCACTTATTCATGTCTCTCTCAATCTTTTATATGATAATTCAAACAATGAAACATTAGAAACTCTTTCTAATATTCATTTTGCTTTGATCAAAGGCTTCTTGAATCATCATAAGATTAGAGTAAGTAGGATGTTACCTTCTCTTACTAGAAGTGACTGATTCCTTGTTGACCTACTCACAACCTTCGTACAAAATCCACCATATCCAGAATACCCCGTACACAACGCAATGTCGTGAATGAGGGTAAACCAAAACATAGCTTCAAGTGCACAAGGTACCATGGTGATCTCAGGTCTAAGGATCACTTGCACAACTCCCACTATGAGAACCATCTTTTGATAATTAAGTAAGAATCCATAAGATGTTCTCATGGCTGGTCATTTCAGTGAACTCATTCCTCTAATGAGCACCCACATCTTTGTATTAGTGTCTCACACAAGTGATTGTGAGATCAATCATCCTCTACATTGAGCATACATAAGATGTGCCAGTCTTTCCGGTAATATTGATCCCCGACTCAATATACCAATTTGACTGGGAATATTCTAAATTAGGATTTTAGGATTTTAGGTCTCACTGGTATGATCTCATCATAATCCTAAAACCAATGTCCTAATTTATGGGGTTCATCATCCAATAATAAAATAGATAAGCAGCAAATGATGAAACACAATGCCTTTATTGATATATATCGAGTGTCAAAGTACATGATTTGGAGGATTACAAAGAGAAACCCATCAAATGATTGGCTTATAGGGCATCTACTCTTTCAGTGGGCTTCATCATTCTCAATGATAAATCCATACCTCTTAGGTGCATTTCGCACTCTTTCTAACCTTCGGAGAGGAGTAGTGTGTAGTGGTTGTACCTCTTCCATGGGTACATCTGGTTGAGGATTATTATGTGTCTCACCTTGTAAGTCTTGAACTTCATCAAGTTCAATTCTTCTATCCTTGCCTTTTTCTAAGAAAAACTCTTTTTCCAAGAAAGTGGCATGCCTAGCAACAAATACCTTTTGTTCGGTAGGATCATAGAAGATATATCCTAAACTGTCTTTAGGATAACCTACAAATATACATTTGTCCGATCTAGCACTTAGCTTATGTCCAAAATTTCTTTTGACATAAGCATGACAACCCCATATCTTAAGATACTTAAGATTAGGTTTCTTTCCTTTCCATATCTCATATGGAGTGCTAGATACAGACTTAGATGGTACTCTATTTAATACTAATGCAGCAGTTTCTAGGGCATGTCCCCAAAAGAAAATTGGAAGATTTGTGAAGCACATCATGGACCGTACCATATCTAATAAGGTACGATTCCTTCTTTCAGCTACACCATTTAATTGTGGCGTATATGGAGGTGTCCATTCAGAGAGTATACCCTTTAATTTAAGATAGTCTAAAAATTCACTAGAAAGGTATTCTCCTCCTCGATCAGATCGAAGGATTTTAATACACTTTCCAGTTTGTTTTTCGACCATACTTTGATACTCTTTAAATTTATCAAAGGCTTCGGATTTATGTTTCATTAGATACACAAAACCGAACCTTGATAAGTCATCAGTAAATGTGATGAAGTAAGAGTATCCATCTCTAGCTTGAGTTGACATAGGACCGCACACATCAGTGTGTACGAGTTCTAACAACTCACTTGCCCTTTCTCCATGTCCCGAGAATGGAGACTTGGTCATTTTACCCATAAGACAAGATTCACAAGTTCCTAATGATTCAAAATCATAAGGGTCAAAGAATTTATCTTTATACAACTTATGTAACCTTGTCTCACTAATATGACCTAATCGGTAATGCCAGAGGAGGGTATTATTAATATTTTCTCTTTTTCTTTTATTATCTTTGCCAATATGAAACATAACATTATTAAGACATAATACTAAAAGACCATTTTCCATAGTGCCATGACAATAATACTCATTAGATAAAGAAATAGAGCAACCATTGCTCTTTCCATTTATTTCGAATCCTTTCTTAAGCAACAAAGGAATTGAAATTACATTTCTAATGATTTTTGGCATAAAATAACAGTCTTCTAGCTTCAAGAACTTTCCGGAGGGTAGCTCCAGTATGTAGGTGCCAACAGCTTCAGCCTGGATGGATTCTCCTCCAGCGCCATATAGCTCGAAGTCACCTTTCTTCAGACTTCTAATTTTCTGCAGTCCATACAAAGATTTGCATATGTGAAAACCACAACCGGTATCCAATACCCATGCATTAGAATCAGAAGAACTTAATGTCATATTGGCATGTAATAAAAACATACCTTTTGATGCAACACTTGCATCAGGCTTCACACTTGCAAGAAAGCTCTTGCAGTTCCTTTTCCAATGCCCCGTCTTGCCACAGTGGAAACAGGTACCGGGTCCAGAGATTTTCTTTCCCTTCTTCTTTTTGATGCGACTCTTAGGGTTTAGTTTTTTCTTTGAACCCTTGTTGCCCGACTTCTTCTTTGAGCTCTCACCAACAAGAAGGATCGGACCCTTGTCCTTCTTGATGTGAGACTCTGCTGTTTTCAGCATATTTAGAAGCTCAGGCAGGGAGGAATTCAGTTTGTTCATGTGATAATTCACGACAAACTGCGAGAATGAGTCGGGTAGTGATTGCAGGATCAAATCCTGACTGAGCTCACTGTCCATAGCAAAACCAAGTTGACTTAATCGAGTGATTAAGTCTATAACCTTTAAACAGTGGTCTTGCACAGATGATCCCTCGATCATTCTAGCACGGAACAACTGTTTAGATATCTCATATCTAGCAGTTCTGCTCTGCTCACCATATAACTCCTTTAAGTTAAGGAGTATGGAGTGAGTATCCATGCTATCATGCTGCCTCTGCAATTCATTATTCATAGAAGCAAGCATGATACATTTGACAGTCAAACTATCATTTTTCCACATACGATATGTGGCCAATTCCTCCTCAGTTGCATCTTCCCCTGCTGACCCTAGGTCAGGGGTTTCAAGAATGTAGGAAAGTTTTTCTTGTGTGAGAACAATCTTTAAATTTCTCAACCAATCCACATAGTTGGGACCAGTCAATTTGTTTGTATCTAAGATACCTCTAAGTGAGAGTGAAGATGCCATTTTTGCAGAATTAATCTATAATTACAAAGAACACTAATATAAGCAGACCAATCATGATGACATGTATTCAATCAGACAAGAACTTTTATCTAATTGTTACTCCCACTATTTTTATCGAATATCATAACCCTCAAGTATGATGAACGAGAAAATACTAATTTTCTTAGTGGGGTTGAGATCCAAATTCCTTATAAAAGACCTTGTGGGAATCACAACAAGCCCTTATAAGTTCAAAGGTAGGAAACTCTTTCCAATTGTATCCCATGCAATTCCCAACTTTATTCTGTCCTCTAGCACACATATAGTCTTGTGGGAATCACAACAAACTATTGTGTCTAGTTAAGTCAAACCCTTCATTTTTATACAGTCATATTTGAATAATGCTGCCCTTGTGGGAATCACAACAAGGCAACATATTAAAATATGCCATATGCATTATATGCACCAAGATATTACAATATCAATCCCTAATACTAGCCTTGTGGGAATCACAACAAGCTAGCGTAGATATTGACATAATAATATCTAAGCATGAAGGAAGGACCTTTATAGTGTTATATCAGCAATTAGCTTTTCCATGGAGGTCAATCAAATAGTTGGCCAGGTAAGCAGATGGGAGGCTCTCCTTACTTAGTAAGGTCCTAATTAAATAACCACCTGTAGCCTCTTTCCTAGACACCAACTTAGTCAATTGATTCAGAATGGCTCAGCTTAAAGCAATTAACACTACGACTTAATTATGAATTTAGTGAGGGCTTTCAAATAATAGTATCTTACTAACATTAAGCTCAACCATAAAGGACAATCAAATAATTGGCCAGGAAAGCAGGTGGGAGGCACCCCTCACTCAGAGAGTGAGGTCCTAATTAAGTAACCACCTGTGGCTTCCTTCCTAGACACCAACTGAGTCGATTGTTCCAGAATGGGTCAGCCCAAAGTTTTCATACTACTATATTGGTCTCATTGCATATTCTATAATTTAGTACTAGCAATTATACTGTGCTACAACATGAATATAACACTATCTCATAGCATAAACTAATCATGCATACAAACAACCTAGCTATCTCATAGCATCAAGATAATAGCATGTATTATCATTTGGTTAAACTGATTAAGGGTGGCTCTGATACCACTGTTAGGTTTCCCAGTGCCCTAGGGCGTAGCGGAAGATACAGAATTATAAAATTTTCTTATAAAACCTATTATATGAAACCCTAATAAGCCAAGATCGCCTTAATAGTATAACCAAATAATGTAGAAAATATAATCTTGGTATAGAAGAATACCTATCATGCTATATCCAATATGTCTGAAGATGTCCTAAGGTGCCCAAATGTTCACCCTCCGATGTTGATCCACACAGGAATGGGTTCAAGACTCTAGCTCCACCAAAACTTGATTCTAATTGTTCAATCCTTCCAAAGGATTTAATTGGCTGATTTTCCTTCACTTCCTTCTTCCTTTCTACCTCTAAAACATTCACTAGCCTTTTTGTCCTAAAGAAGATCCTCTTGTCTTGGGTTAGGACAAAAGAGAGAGGCTTGTAAGAAAGAAGGGATAAGGGAGAGAGAAGGAGAGACTTTTTCTTTGATGATCTTTAGAACCCCAAGGCACCTCCTTATTTATAAGAGATGGAGGGATGCATCATAAAGGGATGCATCCCATCCACACACCTCATCATGATGAGGCATGTGCCAAGAGATGCATCCCATCATGATGGGGTGCTAAGGAGAAGGGTGTATCAACTTCTTTCTCACATCTCCCTCTTAAATCCTGATGATCCATGGGCCCAAATGCAGTGAACCAAAGCCAATGGTCCAGATCTAGGTGCCATCTAATGGTCCAGATCAAGACATCATCATCCAGGGTGCCATCCAATGGTCCAGAAGTAAGATGCCATCACCGATGGTCCAGATTCAGGCGCTGAGCAACGGTCCAGATCTTTCATCCAGAGAGCCATCCAGTGGTCCAGATTCAGGCGCTGATCAATGGTCCAGATCCTTCATCCAGGAATCCATCTAGTGGTCCAGATTCAGGCGCTGACCAATGGTCCAGATCCTTCATCCAGAAATCCATCCAATGGTCCAGACGAAGGCGCCAACCAGTGGACCAGATCCTTCATCCAGGAAGCGATCCAATGGTCCAGAAGTGAAGGCCCTATCAAACCCAATCCAATTGGGTTTAACCAACTTAAAGAAAACATTAAACCTAATCAAATCAGGTCTAATTAAAGCCAAATGGGTTTCAACTCTTGGCTAACCCATATTAGGTCATGATCTAATCATATTAGATCAACCAAATCTAAGAATCATATTCGAATTTAATTTGAATCAGGAGCTAGGGTTTGCAACACGTGCTAGCATGTTCATCTTGCAAACATGATCTAATCCAATTAGACCCTTGATCAATTCCCTTGTGTGTGACCCATTGGGTTCCTTATCTTAGCCAGCAGTAGGTGCAGGTGCAAGTTGACCTAACCTGATTAGAATACCTCTAATCCAATTTAGGTTCAATTTAGTGCTAAACCTGACTTAGCAATCAGAACCTTTCTGATGCTTTGATCTAATCAAACTCTTTGATCCGATCAACCCACAAGACATGATTGACGTCTAGCAACGTATCATGTCTACCCGGAAGATGAGGAATGTATTGGACAAATCCAAACATACCCTTCAGTGGAAAGTTACTGTGCAATTCAATCCCTCAGTCATACTACATCCTGAATAAGTGCTCGAGTATGGATCAATATCAAACTCAATCACTTATTCATGTCTCTCTCAATCTTTTATATGATAATTCAAACAATGAAACATTAGAAACTCTTTCTAATATTCATTTTGCTTTGATCAAAGGCTTCTTGAATCATCATAAGATTAGAGTAAGTAGGATGTTACCTTCTCTTACTAGAAGTGACTGATTCCTTGTTGACCTACTCACAACCTTCGTACAAAATCCACCATATCCAGAATACCCCGTACACAACGCAATGTCGTGAATGAGGGTAAACCAAAACATAGCTTCAAGTGCATAAGGTACCATGGTGATCTCAGGTCTAAGGATCACTTGCACAACTCCCACTATGAGAACCATCTTTTGATAATTAAGTAAGAATCCATAAGATGTTCTCATGGCTGGTCATTTCAGTGAACTCATTCCTCTAATGAGCACCCACATCTTTGTATTAGTGTCTCACACAAGTGATTGTGAGATCAATCACCCTCTACATTGAGCATACATAAGATGTGCCAGTCTTTCCGGTAATATTGATCCCCGACTCAATATACCAATTTGACTGGGAATATTCTAAATTAGGATTTTAGGATTTTAGGTCTCACTGGTATGATCTCATCATAACCCTAAAACCAATGTCCTAATTTATGGGGTTCATCATCCAATAATAAAATAGATAAGCAGCAAATGATGAAACACAATGCCTTTATTGATATATATCGAGTGTCAAAGTACATGATTTGGAGGATTACAAAGAGAAACCCATCAAATGATTGGCTTATAGGGCATCTACTCTTTCATTACAGAGATAGCACACACCCGAACGATCACAAGCGATCGATCTACAAGAGATTCACACAGAATTCCCTTTGCACAAGAAGTAGGATCCCAATCCTCTTCTTCTCTAGAACCCTAGCCTCATAAACAAGAGTCTCTCTCAAATATACGGCCAATAACCCTACCCTAGGGCTCTCATGAGTCCTATATATAGTCTCAAGACCTTCAGATGATCATAGCCGTCGAAACGCCACCAAAAACACCAAAAGAAAATCGTCCGTACGATTTTTCGCGAGCCCGAGTCGACTCGGCTGAAGTCCGAGTCGACTCTGGCACGTCTGAACAACTTCCAGTTTAACTGGCACGATCTCGAGTTGACTCCACTGTATCTCGAGTCGACTCGACGATGCTCCGAGTCGACTCGACTGTAGTTCGAGTCGACTCTGACAGTCCAGACAGAAACATGGTTTTTGCGGCTTTCTCCTCTCGGGTCGACTCGACAGACCTCGAGTCGACTCGACTGTTCCCGAGTCGACTCGACTGAAGCTCGAGTCGACTCCGACAGTCCGCCAGACAGAAAACTATGCAGAATTGATTTTTCTTCAATTCTCTTCATCACCAAAGGTCTCCACATACCCCAACATATAAATATAAGCGCAGGTGCGGTGGAGCCTGCCAAGCCGGAGCTGTTCAGGTTGCCATGGATCGTGGACCTCCTCTCCGGCGCGTGGCTGGGAAATCCCAGCCGGAGGAACGGGAGGCGCGCCCCTCGTGACTTCCACCAACTAGCCGTTTCATCTGGGATCAACGGGAGGATTCTCCCCGGTGGAACTCCGCTCTAGGCGTTTCATCCGGGATCACGCCTCCTCGCGCTCTTCTCCCTTATATTCCTTTCCTCCCCTTCTCCTGGGGAGGACCGGAATATCCCTTGGAGGTGGCGTTCCTCTAGAAGCAGTGTGAACTTCTTCTTCGTCCGCACCGGCTCTTCGTCTTTTGCATGAGGCGTCGATGGCGCCTCCGGGGGGAAGCACCCACGGCCAGTGGAATTGCAGCTGCTTCGGGCGGAGGGTTCGGGATCCCAGATCTTCAGCTCCACGGAGTCCCCACCTCTTCCTTAGTTTCTTTACTCCCCAATCCCCCTCTGGGAATTCTTTGTAATCACACGAACACGCCATTGTAACCAGGAATTATTGAAATGAAAAGAACTATATATTTTTTGAGCTGTCTTTCTGGCTTTGTCTTTCTACTGGTAATATACCCGCAGGTTAGCGGAATTCCAGCTCCTTGGAATTTTTCGACCATCTAGTGCCTCCAACTGGTAGGAGCCAGGTCGGTTTACCCAGCGAACCCTATACGGGCCTTCCCAATTTGGCGCCAGCTTCCCACCTTCCGCGGGCTGAGATGCTTTGGCCCGCCTTAGCACCAGATCTCCGATTCTGAAAAGTTTTGGTCGGACCTTGGAGTTATAATACCGGGCCACCCTCCGCTGATACATCGCCATCCGGACCTGCGCCATTTCCCTCGCTTCTTCCAAGAGGTCCAGGTTCCCTCGGAGCTGCTCCGAATTGGCCTCGGGTCGGTGCGCGGCCACCCGGGGCGAGGGGAGTCCGAGCTCCACGGGGACGACCGCTTCCATGCCATAGGTTAAGCCGAAAGGCGTCTCCCCGGTAGGGGTCCGATGCGTGGTCCGATACGCCCAAAGGACGTTCTCGAGTTCTTCGACCCAAGCTTGCCTCGTCCGACCGATTCGTGCCTTAATTCCTTGGAGGATTGTCCGATTTGTCACTTCGGCCTCACCGTTGGTTTGGGGATGCGACACAGATGTGAACCGATGCTCGATCCCGAACTCCTCGCAGAAGTCACGGAAATGCTTGTTGTCGAACTGTCGACCATTATCCGAGATGAGGACCCGGGGTACCCCAAATCGGACAATGATGTTTTTCTTTACGAACTTCCGGACTTGCGCCTCCGTGATAGTGGCCAGCGGCTCCGCCTCCACCCACTTGGTGAAGTAGTCGATTGCAACAATCAAGAATTTCCGCTGGGCGGAAGCGACGGGGAACGGTCCGAGGATATCCATTCCCCACTGTGAGAAGGGCCAGGGTGCGGTGATTGGTGCTAAGGAGACAGAAGGGACTCTCTGGACGTTGGCATGGCGCTGGCAGGCGTCGCATTTCCGTACGTGATCCTTTGAGTCCTCCAACAAGGTAGGCCAATAATAGCCTTGCCTCATGATCTTGTGCGCCAAGGACCTAGCCCCCGAGTGCGATCCGCAGACGCCCTCGTGGACTTCGCCGAGGACGTAGGCCGCCTCCAAGGGGCGGAGGCACCTTAAGAGGGGGGCGGTGAACGAGGTCCGATACAGCCTCCCTTCATAGAGTACGTAGTGGGCGGACTTCCTGACAAGTCGCCGAGCTTGATCTTCGTCTTCAGGGAGGATCCCTTCAGCGAGGTAGGCGACGAGCGGGTCCATCCAAGACGGCTCCGGGTCAATCGCCATCACCGCCCCAGCCTCGCCGATGCTCGGGGCATCCAGGGTCTCCAGGTAGATTGCCCTCGACAGGTTGCGCGCCTCTGCGCCCACCAAGCGGGACAACCTGTCGGCCCTGGCATTTTCGCTTCTGGGGACCTGCTGGAGGTCGACGCTGCCGAGGTCGGGAATGAGTGCTTGCACCTTCCAGACGTAGTTCTGCATGGTCGGGCTCCGGGCCTCGAACTCCCCACGGACCTGCCCGACCACCAGCTGGGAGTCGGTGAAGACCTTCAAACGCCGGATGCCGAGCTCCCCGGCAAGTTTGAGTCCCGCGACTAGGGCCTCGTACTCCGCCTCGTTGTTGGTCACTGGAAATCCAAACCTCAAGGCATACTCGGCTATCACTCCATCAGGACTGGTAAGGACCAGCCCGGCCCCTCCACCCTCGGGGTTCGACGACCCATCGATGTGAAGCGTCCAGGTCGGGAGGTCGAGGCTGGGCGTTTCCGGCGGTCTAGGTTCCGCCACCTGCACCGTGCACTCAGCGAGGAAGTCCGCGAGCACCTGGGCCTTGATGGCGGGCCGAGGCTGGTAGCGGATGTCGAACTCACCGAGTTCTATTGCCCACTTCACCAGCCGTCCCGCATTCTCGGGGTTGCTGAGGATCTGTCGTAGTGGTTGATCAGTTAAGAGGGTGACAGAATGGGCCTGGAAATAGGGGCGGAGCCTCCTGGTCGCGGTCAGCAGCGCGAAGGCGATCTTTTCAGCCTTCGTATACCGCGCCTCGGCATCCCGTAGGACCCGGCTGATGTAGTACACGGGCTTCTGGAGCTTTGCCTCTTTCCGAACCAGCACCGCACTGACCGCGGTTGGGAAGACCGCCAGATAGAGGTAGAGCATCTCCCCTTCTTGCGGCTTGGACAGCAGGGGAGGAGACGCCAGGTATTCCTTGAGCTGGTCGAATGCTGCTTGACATTCGGCCGTCCAGAGGAAGTCTTTCGGGCGTTTTAACACCTTGAAGAATGGTTGGCAGCGTTCGGCCGATTTTGCCACAAATCGTCCGAGCGCGGCGACCCTTCCAGCGAGCTCCTGAACCTCCTTCACTTTGGTCGGAGGGGACATACCTTGGATGGCCTTGATTTTGTCCGGGTTGGCTTCGATACCCCGCTGGTTGACAATGAAACCGAGGAACCTCCCGGCCGAAGCGCCAAAGGCGCACTTCGCTGGGTTCAGCTTCACGCGAAACTTCCGCAAGGTGGTGAAAGTCTCCTCCAGATCCACGATGTGCTGGTCTGCCTGGCGGCTCTTCACCAGCATATCGTCCACGTACACCTCCATATTTCGGCCGATTTGCTCTTTGAAGATTTTGGTGACGAGGCGTTGGTAAGTGGCGCCAGCATTCTTCAGACCGAAGGGCATTACCTTGTAGCAGTACAGCCCCCGGTCTGTTATAAAGGCAGTTTTCTCCTCGTCCTGTGGGGCCATCATTATCTGGTTGTAACCGGAGAAGGCGTCCATGAAAGACAGCAGCTGATGTCCGGAAGTCGCGTCGACCAGTTGGTCTATCCGCGGAAGCGGAAAGCTATTCTTGGGGCACGCCTTGTTCAGGTCGGTATAGTCGACGCACATCCTCCACTTCCCGCTCGCCTTCCGGACAAGTACGACATTTGCCAGCCACTCGGGGTAACTCACCTCCCTTATGAATCCTGCCTCCAAGAGTTTGTCTACCTCCTGGTCGATCACCCGGATCCGATTCGGGGCACAATGTCTCTTCTTCTGCTTCACTGGCCGGTGGGTCGGGTCGACGTTGAGGGCGTGAGAGATGACCTCCGGGTCGATCCCAGGTACATCGGCCGCCGACCAGGCAAATACATCGGCATTGGCTCGGAGGAATTCCACCAACCGGGCCCGAGCTCCCGGGTCGAGATTGGCGCCGACCCGGACCGCCCGGTCCCGGCGGCCTTCCTCGAGGGGAACTTCGACCACACCCTCGGCCGGCTCCCCCTGCCGCAAGGCCACCTCGTCTCTGGCATCAAGGGACTCGACGCTTAGGGCTTCTGCGGGCTTCTTTCCTTTGAGGGTCGCTAAGAAACATTGCCGTGCGGTCGGTTGGTCACCTCGGACCTCTCCGATCCCGACCGTCGTGGGGAACCGCATGAGCAAGTGGTACGTGGAGACCACCACACGAAGGGCGTTCAGCCCGGGTCGTCCGAGGATAGCGTTGTAAGCCGAGGTAACACGGACGACCAAGAACCCGAGTCGCACCGTGGCTTCTGCGGGTGCGACGCCCGCAGTCACAGGCAGCTCAACGACACCTTCCACCGGGACAGCGTCACCGGTGAATCCTACGAGGGGGGTGGACATTTTGTGCAACAATTGTCTGGACAAGCCCAGCTTTTGGAAGGCCTCGTAAAACAAGATATCAGCTGAGCTTCCACTATCCACAAGAATACGCCTTACATCATAGTTTGCCATGGTGAGGGAGATTACCATGGCGTCATCGTGGGGGGTCTGAACCCCCTTTACATCCTCATCACAAAAAGTGATTACGTTGCTGACCCTCTGCCTCTTTGCGACGGCCGCCCACGACGCCTCCGTCGAGCCCCCTGCGTTCCTCACGGGTCGGGGGCAGCCCCCAGTGATAGTGTGGATCACGCCCGCAACGGGTCGATTCTGCTCCCGAGGCCCCGGAGGAGCTGGGTCGGCCGGACGCGGGTCTGCGGGGGGACGTCGGTCGCTCACATATCAACCAAGACGCCCCCGGCGGATGAGAGCCTCGATCTCGTCCCGAAGCTGGAAGCAGTCTTCCGTGTCGTGGCCGTGGTCTCGGTGGTACTCACAGTACGCCCGGGAGGGCCTCTTCCCAGGGATCTTCCGCATCTGTCTCGGGGCCGGGAGGTCCTCCCGCCCCTTGATCTCCATAAGGATCTTGGCCCGGGGAGTCAGGAGAGGGGTGTACCGGTTGAAACGTCGGGGCGGAGAACGAGGGCGTGGGGCGCCGTGGTTCTTCGCCGGCGACGGGCTTCTGCGCCGACGCTGGGGCGTCGGGCCCCTCCTCTGGCGTGCCTCTTTCCGCCTTTTCTTCCCAAGCTTTGGAGGGATCTCGGCGGCCTCCTTGCTCCGGTGGGCGGCCGCCTCCTCGGCGTCCGCATACTGGTTCGCCCGGGACAACAGCTCTGGGAAGCTCCGCGGCAGGCGTTTGTCCAGGGAGAAGGTGAGTCTGCCCTTCCGGAAGCCACGCTTCAGGGCTGAAAGAGCTACCTCCTGACTCAGGCTCCGGACCTCCAGCGTAGCCCTGTTGAAGCGGGTAAGATAATCCCGCAGGCTTTCTCCCTCGTTTTGCCAGACATCAAAGAGGGAGTCGGAGACCAGTCGCCGTCGGCTACTGACGGCGAAATGAGTGACGAAGAGGCGAGTGAACTGGTCGAAGGACCGGATTGAGTCAGCCTCCAGCCCCGCGAACCATGCCCTCGCCGGGCCACGGAGGGTTGCCGGGAAAGCCTTGCAGAGAAGGGGATCTGATGCTCCGTGGAGGAGCATAAGGGTCCTGAAACTCTCGACGTGATCCCGCGGGTCCGCCGCCCCGTCATAGGGTTCGATCGCCGGCATTTTGAACTCCGGCGGATTCGGGGTCCGCAGGATCCTCGAGGCAAGCGCCGGCTGGGAGGAGATCTCTAAGTCGGCGAAGGGATCTTTGGAATGGCCCTTCAGGACCTGGAGTTGTCGGTGGAGATCGTCCACCCGCCGGTCCAGGGAGCGCGACCGGTGGGTGGGAGACAAGGAGCGGCGAGAGGGGGACCGACTGGAGCGCGGGTTCCTCGAGGATTGGGGGGTCTGGGAACGCGCCCGGGCCCGCCTCTCGGACCCCGCGCGGCTCCGGTGGGAGGGTCCCGGCAGAATGGAGCGTGCTTGAGAATCCTCCTCGCGCCGGCGCTCATCCCCATGGGAGAGGAAGGAGCGCGGGTTGAGGAGGACAGGCGAATGCTCAGGCCGCGGCGGCTCCTGAGCCCGCTGCGGCGCCCGGGAAATCGCACCCTGCAGATTCTGCACCGCCTCCGCGAGGGTGCGAACCTGCTGGGTTAGTTGGTCGAACTGGGCGGCTTCGACCGTCTGAACGGGCGGTGGGAAGGTGGAGTGTTGCTGAGAGTGTGTTGGAGATGCAGCGGCCTTCCGGCCAGAGGCGTGAGAGGCCCCGCGACCGGAAGCATTGGAAGCTCCACGACCACCTCGCCGTGCCATTACGATCGCTTTGAGATCCGGGCCCTCCTTCTAGCGCCAACTGTTGCTGGGGGTTCAAACCGAGAACGATTGGCACAGCGGTGTGAACGGGGTTCCCTTGGAATTGCTTCGGTTGCGCTCCACCTTCCGCCGGAAAACCTGCAAGCAAGCCTCGCACCACCACCGGGGTAGTGGGGGCCCTCCGACGATCAAGTTAGGGAAGATCGAAGGAGAAGGAGAGGTAGCAAGTAAGATGATACTCTGGAAAATCTTGCTTACCCTCCTCCTTCCCCCCCAGCCGCATATATACCAGGCTGGGGGGTTCTTTTGGGGATTGGTCATCGTGTGGCGCGATGGGGTTGCCACTGACATGGCCGTTACAGGGCGTCGTGGGGCAGCGCTGGGTACGGCTATGGCAGGGCGTAGTGGAGTTCCGCTTTGTACGGCTGTTACAGGGGATCGTGAAACAGCGTCGGATACGGCCGTTGCAGGGAGTAGTGGAGCAGGGGGCCGCGGCGTGCCTCAGGGGAACAGTCTGTTGTTGTCAGAGATTGCCGACTCGGGGTCGGATTGCTGGATCAAGGGGCAGCCGACTCGGGGTCGGGCTGCGGAGCCGAAGATATCCGACCCGAGGTCGGATTGCTGGATCAAGGGGCAGCCGACTCGGGGTCGGGCTGCGGAGCCGAAGATATCCGACCCAAGGTCGGATCGCTGGATCAAGGGGCAGCCGACTCGGGGTCGGGCTGCGGAGCCGAAGATATCCGACCCGAGGTCGGATTGCTGGATCAAGGGGCAGCCGTAGTCTTCCCGGGCGCGCGTGCCGGTCACGTGGGGCATGGTGGCTAAGTTCCCCCGTAACAATAAGGATCAAAGAACTCTTCTTTGTATAACTTGTTGATTCTTGATTTACTTATGTGACCAAGTCGGCAATGCCAAAGAAGGGTGTTATTTACTTCCTCTCTCTTTCTTTTATTGCTTTTATTAATATGAAAGACATTGTCATTAAGTAATAAAACAAGAAGACCATTTTCCATAATGCCATTGCAAAGATACTTATTAGAAAAATAAATAGAGCAACCATTGCCCTTTCCATTAATTTCAAATCCTTTCTTTAACAACAAAGGAATGGAAATTACATTTCTAATAATTTTGGGCATATAATAACAATCTTCTAATTGTAGGAGCTCTCCCGAAGGTAACTCCAAGTTGTAGGTTCCAACAGCTTCAGCCTGGATGGACTCTCCTCCAGCGCCATACAGCTCGAAGTCACCTTTCTTCAAAATTTTAATTTTCTGTAGTCCATGCAAAGATTTGCAAATGTGAAAACCACAGCCGGTATCCAATACCCATGAATTTGAATTTGAAGAACTTAATGACAAGTTGGCATGTAACATAAACATACCTTTTGATGCAACTCTTGCATCGGTCTTCATACTTGCAAGAAAACTCTTGCAATTCCTTTTCCAGTGGCCAGCTTTGCCGCAATGAAAACAGGTACTTGATCCGGAGTTTTTCTTTCCTTTTTTCTTTTTGATGCTACTCTTGGGGTTCAATCGTTTCTTAGAACCCTTATTTCCCGATTTTCTTTTAGAAGTGCCATCTATAAGAAGGAGTGGACCTTTATCCTTCTTAATATGGCCTTCAGCTGTTTTGAGCATATTTAACAGCTCGGGCAGGGAGGTGTTCAGCTTGTTCATGTGAAAGTTCACAACAAACTGAGAGAATGAATCAGGCAGTGATTGCAGGATCAAATCCTGACTGAGCTCACTATCCATAGCAAAACCTAATTGACTTAATCTAGTGATTAAGTCTATAACCATAAGAACATGGTTTTGCACTAGAGTTCCTTCATTCATTCTAGCACGGAACAACTGCTTAGATATCTCATACCTAGCAGTCCTGCTTTGTTCTCCATACAACTCTTTTAAATTGAGAAGTATGGATTGAGTGTCCATGCCTTCATGTTGCCTCTGTAATTCATTGCTCATAGAGGCAAGTATGATACATTTGACAGTCAAACTGTCATTTTTCCACATCTTATGTGTGGCAACCTCCTCTTCTGTAGCATCATCCCCTAGATCTCCAAGATCAGGAGTTTCAAGTATATAGGAAATTTTCTCCTGAGTGAGTACTATCTTTAAATTCCTCAACCAGTCCACATAGTTTGGTCCGGTCAACTTGTTGGCATCTAAGATGCCTCTTAGTGAAAGTGAAGAAGCCATTTAATAATTCTACATATGCAAGAACATAACTAATATAAGCAGACCAATCATGATGACATGTTTGCAACTAGATAAGGACTTTAATCTAATTTGTCTCCTACTATTTTTATCGAATATCATAGCCCTCTCCTATGATAAACGTGAAAATATAATTTTTCTTAGTAGGGTTGAGATCCTAATTCATCATAAAAAGCCTTGTGGTTACACAACAAACCTTTATGAGTTCAAAGGTAGGAAACTCTTTCCGTTTGCATCTCATGCAATTCTCAACTTTATCTTGTTCTCTTAAAATACTTATTGCCTTGTGTTAGCACAACAAACAATAATATTTTAGTTAAGTCAAACCCTTCATTTCCATATAGTCATATTCGAATAATATTGCCCTCGTGGTTGCACAACAAGGCAATATATTAAAATATGCCATAAGCATCTTAATGCACCAAGACAGTATAACATCAGTCCCCATTGCAAGTTTTGTGTTAGCACAACAAACTAGCATGGATCTTGACATAATAATATCGAGGCATGAAGGAAGGCTATCAATAGTATTATATCAATATTAAGCTTATCCATAATAGACAATCAAACAATTGGCCAGGTAAGCAGGTGGGAGGCTCCCCTTACTCAAAGAGTAAGGTCCTAATTAAGTAACCACCTTTAGTGCTTTCCTTAGACACCAATTAGATTAATTGTTCTAGAATGGGTTAGCTCAAAATTTTTTAACACTATGACTTAATATAATTTTTATTGAGGGCTTACTAGTCTCTAGCACATTCTTTAATTGTAACATATATTTAACATATCTAAAATAAGCTATCATGCATCATAGCTATCTCATAGCATGTATAAATTATAAGCAACTAATTAACATGCTTCAACATATTTTCATATCGAAAATTTCATATCATGACATTTTATTACATATCATATCATATATGAATCATATATTTCAGCATTTCATTAAGCATATGACATTACTATCTCATAGTAAATTAATAATCATACATCATGCATTATTATTTGATTGAACCAATTAAGGATAGCTCTGATACCACTGAAGGGTTCTAGCATGTCATAATGGGCAGCGGAAGCTAGAAATTTTAAAATTTTCTTAATAAAGTCCCTATGCATGAAACCCTTTTAAGCCTAGATCACCTTAATGATTACAATCAAATAATATAAAATAAATGCAGAATTAGTAGAATACCTCAAACGCTAATCCAAAGTGTACAATCTCTACGAGGCATCCAAGTGTCCGCCCTCCAATGGTGATCCACACGAAAACTTGATCAAGACTTTAGCTCCAAAGACTTTTGATCCTTAATGCAGAATTCTTCTAAAGAACTCTAACGGCTTGCTTTCCTTCCTTTCTATTTTTCTATAGCCTTCTAAAATCACTTCTAATCCTTTTGTCCTAATGAAGACCACCTTGTCTTGGCTTAGGACACACTAGAAGCAATGTTAGAAAGAAAGAAACTAATGTAAGAAAGAAGGGATATGAGAGAGAGAGAGTTGGATTGATTTCCGATGATTTGAAAACACCGGGAGCATTCCCTATTTATAGATGGCGTACGGATGCATTGTAGCCATCCATTCATGCATGAAGAGGGGCGTGAGATCAAGGGATGTGTCATTTGATGAGAGGGCATATCAGAAGTAGTTAGGATAAGATGAAGTGCTTATGATATGGCGCTTCATCCTTATCCATTCCCTAAGCATCTCTTCATGAAATCCACCGTACTCATGCCTCTCTTCATTTCTTCTCACGCATGAAAAATAGGGAGCATTCTCAACCATTGATCAAGGCTAGATGATGATCCAAAGGCCCTTATTGGTGGCGCCATAAGAAAGAAGGAGAGAGAGAATGATGCGGTTGAAGGGAAAGTAGTTAGGATATGATGACGTGTCATCTTTATCCAATACAAGTGGCACTTCTTCATGAGGCGCCATTCTAAATTCACCGTATTCCCTTCTTTCTCACGCCATCTGATGTTGACTAAGTCAATATCACAAGTCCATCACGAGATCATGATCTCCCATCATCCCATGATGAAGATCCAATGGCTCTAATCCATGGCGCCATCCATTTGATCCTTCTCTTCATCCAAATGTTGATCCAACGGTCAAAATTAAATGTTTTATCAAATCTAATCCAATTAGACTCAAATCAAGCCAATTTAGGTGCCAACTCTTGGCTAACCCATATTAGAATATGATCTAATCAAATTAGATCAATTAAGAATCAGATTCGAATCCAGTTCGAATCAGATTCGAATCCAGTTCGAATCAGGAGCTAAGGTTTGCAACACCTGCTAGGATGTTTATCTTGCAAACATGATCTAATCCAATTAGACCCTTGATAAGTTTTCTTGTGTGTGACCCATTGGGTTCCATACTTAGCCAGCAATAGGTGTGAGTGCGAGTTGACCCAACTTGATTAGAACTCTTCTAATCGATTTAAGTCCAAACTGCGCGAACCCGAACTTAACAATTAGAATCCTTTCTAATTGATGATCGAATTAAACTCTTTAGTTCGATCAAACCTATAAGACAAGATTGACGTCTAGCAACGTGTCATGTCTACCCGAAAAATATGGAATTTGGTAGAAATACCAAAAATATCCTTCAGTGGCAAGTTACCATGCAATTCAATCCTTTAATCAAACTGCATCCCAAATATGTATATGAGTATGAATATATGTCAAACTCAATTTCATATTCATATTTTTCTCAATCTTTTAATGATAATTCAAATAATGAAACATTAGAAACTCTTTCTAATTTTCATTCTGCTTTGATCAAAGGCTTCCTGAATTATCATATGATTAGAATAAATAGGATGCTATCTTCTCTTACTAGAAGTGATTAATTCCTTGTTGACTTACTCATAATCTTCGTACACAATCCACCATATCCAGAAGACCTCGTACATAACTTATTGTCATGAATGAGTGTAAACCAAAACATAGGTTCATGTGCACAAGATACCATGGTGATCTCAGGTCAAAGGATCAGTTGCACAACTCCCACTAAGAGAATCATCTTTTGACATGTAAGTAAGACTTCATAAGATTTCTCTTTGTAGGTCAATTCAGTGAACTCATTCTTCTAATAAGCACCCATATCTTTGTATTAGTGTCTCCACACAAATGATTGTGAGATCAATCATCCTCTGCATCGAGCATACATAAGACATGCCAGTCTTTCCGGTAATCATTGATCCCCGACTCAATGTACCAATGACTGGGAATATTTAAGATTAGGATTTTAGGATTTTAAGTCTCACTAGTATGATCTCATCATAGTCTTAAAACCATTGCCCTAATCTAAGGAGTTTATCATAAATATAATCAACAGCATATGATAAAATATAATGCCTTTATTCATATTTAAATATCATGTACATGATTTGGACAAATCAAAAGAAAAATCCTTCGCAATACATATTGCGATTGGCTTGTAGGGCATCTACTCTTTCAATATAGCCACTCTCCATCCGCCGGATTTGTCTTTAATAAGAAACACCGGCGGAAAACGTTCACCGAAGTCGGAATCCCGTGCGCAAGGCAAAGGGACAAGAATCCGACGATGGTCCTCCATGAATTCGTTGCGAGCTGTGCTGGGACGAGTTGGTACTCCACCAGCAAGCTGTTCACGAACTCATGAAGGGGGAACCGCAAACCAGCCCAGAGCGTCTCGAGATGAATCCCGATCCGACCTGGAGGCGGCCGCGTCACCCTGTCCTCCCGCCCCGCAGTCTCGAGATGAAACCAAGGCCGAAAAAAAAATCGAGTACGGATTAATTCCAGCTCCTCCCCCGACAAATTAGATCCAGCCTCACCCGGACCAAGACCCATTTTAGAAGAAAGAAAAACGACCAAAAGAGGAAGGAGATGGGAAAAAGCAAAAAAGGAAGAAAAAGATGGACCCCCTAGCTAACGCAAGAAGGAAACCTACAGGAGGAATCGCCGGGAATCGCTCCGAGCACCGCCGGGGAGGCTCTGTTGTGACTGAGAAAGAAGACGAGAGAACAGAAACAGCGAAAACGAGAAAGCAACCAAGCAAGACCTCTCTTCGGGCCAGATTGAGGGGTTTATATAAATCTTTCTAACGACCCAGATCGACAGGGCTGGTTTCCACCCCCCGTCCAGATCACGCCACGTGTCGGCCTCGGAAGCCGAAGCAACGCATTCATTCTGGACTGATGCCTCGAGTACAGAACCAAGGCGCCGTACCATCGGATCTCGCGGCCTCATCATGGGCCTGCTACGCCGGATCGCCTCGAAAGGCGAGCAAGTGCCGCCCCCACTCCCCTCATTAAAGGAGCAACGGGACGCGCGGAGCACCGACATAATTTTAGCCTCCCAAGTCCCCATTCGGCCGATACGAGACTAAGTGCGTCCGACCTCGAGCGACTGGCCTAATTCTCGGCCCCGGACGACCGACCTGGCTTTAGGCCCCGAACGGCTAATCTAATATCCGACCTCAAGGCGTTCGACTCAATAAACATCCTCCGTCCGGGTCACACCACGTGTCCGCCTCGAGGATCGAGACAGCATATTTATTCAGAAAGGGCGCCTCGTATACGGAATCGAGGCGCCGCCCCACCAGGTCTTGGGACCCCATCATGAGCTCACCATACGAAACAGCAATGAAGGGTCAAGAGGCGCCACCCCCCGCCTTCCTTCCGTTATAAACGCTTTGGGATGCGTGAGGACGCCAGCATAGTTCAACTCTCTGTTAGGGTTTCCCAGTGCCCTAGGGCGCAGCGGAAGATACGGGATTATAAAATTTTCTTATAAAACCCATTATATGAAACCCTAATAAGCCAAGATCGCCTTAATAGTATAACCAAATAATGTAAAAAATATAATCTTGGTATAGAAGAATACCTATCACGCTATATCCAATATATCTGAAGATGTCCTAAGGTGCCCAAATGTTCACCCTCCGATGTTGATCCACACAGGAATGGGTTCAAGACTCTAGCTCCACCAAAACTTGATTCTAATTGTTCAATCCTTCCAAAGGATTTAATTGGCTGATTTTCCTTCACTTCTTCCTTTCTACCTCTAAAACATTCACTAGCCTTTTTGTCCTAAAGAAGACCCTCTTGTCTTGGGTTAGGACAAAAGAGAGAGACTTGTAAGAAAGAAGGGATAAGGGAGAGAGAAGGAAAGGCTTTTTCTTGGATGATCTTTAGAACCCCAAGGCACCTCCTTATTTATAAGAGATGGAGGGATGCATCATAAAGGGATGCATCCCATCCACACACCTCATCATGATGAGGCATGTGCCAAGAGATGCATCCCATCATGATGGGGTGCTAAGGAGAAGGGTGTATCAACTTCTTTCTCACATCTCCCTCTTAAATCATGATGATCCAAGGGCCCAAATGCAGTGAACCAAAGCCAATGGTCCAGATCTAGGTGCCATCTAATGGTCCAGATCAAGACATCATCATCCAGGGTGCCATCCAATGGTCCAGAAGTAAGATGCCATCACCGATGGTCCAGATTCAGGCGCTGAGCAACGGTCCAGATCTTTCATCCAGAGAGCCATCCAGTGGTCCAGATTCAGGCGCTGAGCAACGGTCCAGATCTTTCATCCAGAGAGCCATCCAGTGGTCCAGATTCAGGCGCTAACCAGTGGACCAGATCCTTCATCCAGAAAGCCATCCAATGGTCCAAATGAAGGCGCCAACCAATGGACCAGATCCTTCATCCAGGAAGCGATCCAATGGTCCAGAAGTGAAGGCCCTATCAAACCCAATCCAATTGGGTTTAACCAACTTAAAGAAAACATTAAACCTAATCAAATCAGGTCTAATTAAAGCCAAATGGGTTTCAACTCTTGGCTAACCCATATTAGGTCATGATCTAATCATATTAGATCAACCAAATCTAAGAATCATATTCGAATTTAATTTGAATCAGGAGCTAGGGTTTGCAACACGTGCTAGCATGTTCATCTTGCAAACATGATCTAATCCAATTAGACCCTTGATCAATTCCCTTGTGTGTGACCCATTGCGTTCCCTATCTTAGCCAGCAGTAGGTGCAGGTGCAAGTTGACCTAACCTGATTAGAATACCTCTAATCCAATTTAGGTTCAATTTAGTGCTAAACCTGACTTAGCAATCAGAACCTTTCTGATGCTTTGATCTAATCAAACTCTTTGATCCGATCAACCCACAAGACATGATTGACGTCTAGCAACGTATCATGTCTACCCGGAAGATGAGGAATGTATTGGACAAATCCAAACATACCCTTCAGTGGAAAGTTACTGTGCAATTCAATCCCTCAGTCATACTACATCCTGAATAAGTGCTCGAGTATGGATCAATATCAAACTCAATCACTTATTCATGTCTCTCTCAATCTTTTATATGATAATTCAAACAATGAAACATTAGAAACTCTTTTTAACATTAATTTTGCTTTGATCAAAGGCTTCTTGAATCATCATAAGATTAGAGTAAGTAGGATGTTACCTTCTCTTACCAGAAGTGACTAATTCCTTGTTGACCTACTCACAACCTTCGTACAAAATCCACCATATCCAGAATACCCCGTACACAACGCAATGTCGTGAATGAGGGTAAACCAAAACATAGCTTCAAGTGCACAAGGTACCATGGTGATCTCAGGTCTAAGGATCACTTGCACAACTCCCACTATGAGAACCATCTTTTGATAATAAAGTAAGAATCCATAAGATGTTCTTATGGCTGGTCATTTCAGTGAACTCATTCCTCTAATGAGCACCCACATCTTTGTATTAGTGTCTCACACAAGTGATTGTGAGATCAATCACCCTCTACATTGAGCATACATAAGATGTGCCAGTCTTTCCGGTAATATTGATCCCCGACTCAATATACCAATTTGACTGGGAATATTCTAAATTAGGATTTTAGGATTTTAGGTCTCACTGGTATGATCTCACCATAACCCTAAAATCAATGTCCTAATTTATGGGGTTCATCATCCAATAATAAAATAGATAAGCAGCAAATGATGAAACACAATGCCTTTATTGATATATATCGAGTGTCAAAGTACATGATTTGGAGGATTACAAAGAGAAACCCATCAAATGATTGGCTTATAGGGCATCTATTCTTTCACTCTCCTCGGTCCCTGCGACCATAATAAAGACTACTACTTTCCACGTCCGAGCTCGTGAGCAGCTCGAACTCGGAAGTCGGGGGGTAGTGTTAAGGGAATGCAAGTTCTCCCGAGTACATGAGGACCTTGCCGGTACGGGACCGGAAGACGGCCGACCTCGGGCGGCCGAACATGATGCCCGACTTCACAGCGCCCGACCCCGGGAGTCGGACTCCACCAACTGTCCACTGTGGGTACTTTCCCCTACGGACCGATGCAGGATCACGCCTTAGGTGGCTTACTCCACAATTAGTACGCCCGACCTGGCGTCCCACCAAGCGTCTAGCTTCAGGGCTCTTGACCTCGGAAGTCCGACCTCGCCGCCCACCTACCGCGATTGCACCCTTCTGAAGTCCGGTCAGGGGCCATACCCTGCCACCGCCTCCAGCATTTAATGCGCATGATCTCTGCAAACCCCCGACTCACTCAACAATTAATGTATATCCCCGACTCACTCAACAATTAATGTATATCTCCGGCTCACTCAACAATTAATGCGCGTGGCTCCTATTATCTACGGATCTTCAGTCCTCCACGGTAAATTAGCTCGGCAGCGTTCGGTCAGCCGTGACAACTCTCTGATCCCGGCCTCGCCTCCGACACGAAGGCATTAATTCACCTGGTCGCGCACCAACTCAAGCGACGTGCTGAGTCGTATGGCAATCTCGCCCATCACATCACAGGTAATCCGACCCCCCGATAAAAAGGGGACCCTCCTTCCTAGGGGGGTTGGACTCAGAAAAAGCCCAGCAGAATATATCTTCCTCCTCCCTCCTTCTCCAAAATTAAGCCCCCCTTCTAACTTAAGCATCGGAGGGCCGACGCCGGAAACCCCGGCCACCGGCTTTTTGCAGGCCCCCCACGGAGGACGCCGCTCGCCGACGGATCGCCGCCCGCCAGTGTTCGCTGGAGCTCCTCCTCCTCAGCCGACGGCCGCCCCCGGGTCCAATTTCCAACAACAGCACCTAATGCAAAAGGAGGAATATATCTTATTAAAGATGATAATGACGTCAATGTAAAAATTGCTAATCTGGCTAGGAAGGTTGAAGCCATGGAATTAAGCAAGGCCAATATAGGAAAAACACAAACTATTGTTGAAAGTATATGTGGAATTTGCGAGAGTAATGCACATGTGACCAAGGATTGTCCTACAATGCCTGCTTTTCAAGAAGTGTTACATGATCAAGCAAATTTCACCAATACTTATAAAAGACCATTTCCAGAAACATATAATCCTAATTGGCCAAACCATCCTAACTTTAGTTGGAGACATGGACCCACTGCCAATGAATCTCAAGAAAATTCTGTTCCTACTCCTTATGTGCCACCACATAGGAAATCCCTTGAAGATACTTTGCAAACCTTCATGCAAGGGCAGACTCAAATAAATCAGAATACAATGCAATCACTCTAAGAACTTAAAAATTCTGTAGGTAGAATTGAGGCTCAACTCAATGTTAGGGAAAAAGGGACATTTCCAGCCCAACCTCAATCTAACCCAAAGGGTCAACATGAGGTCCATGAAGCAAGTTCATCCCAACCAAAATTTGAACAAGTTAAGTCTGTCACAACCCTTCGTAGCGGAAAAATAATTAACAAAGAAATTCCGACAAAAGATGACAAACCTGAAAAATCTATTGAAAAGAAGGATGAAGATGATAATGAACAAAATGATCCAATACCCCATCACAAGATAGTTGCTCCATTTTCTCAGCGCTTGCTTGCAGCTAAAAAGTGGATACCTGACCAAGAAATTCTGGATATCTTTAAACAAGTAAAGATTAACATTCCTTTATTAGATGCCATTAAGCAGATCCCATCTTATGCCAAATTTTTAAAAGATCTTTGTACCATAAAGCGAAAGCTTTACGTACAAAAGAAAGCTTTTCTAACTGAACAGGTGAGTGCTATTCTCAAATACAACACCCCACCTAAGTATAAAGATCCTGGTTGTCCTACCATATCTTGCATCATAGAAAACTTCAGGATACAACGAGCCCTTCTTGATTTAGGTGCAAGTGTTAACTTACTGCCCTATTCAGTTAATGAACAGTTAGGACTTGGTGAATTAAAACCCACCAAGGTTACTCTCCAACTTGCCGATCGATCTATAAAGATACCAAGAGGAGTAGTCGAGGATGTACTTGTCCAAATTGATAAATTCTATTTTTCAGTCGACTTCATAGTATTAGATACCCAGCCTGTCATAAATTGTACCACTCCAATATCTGTCATCTTAGGCCGCCCATTTCTAGCTACTTCCAATGCTTTGATCAACTGTCGAAATGGAATAATGAAAATGTCATTCGGGAATATGACTATAGATTTTAATATATTTAATATTTGCAAACAACCCAATAATGACGACGAAAATGATGAAATTCATGAAGTTAATCTGATCGACTCCATTGTAGAAGATGCTCTTGTCCCATCTCTTTCTTCTGATCCTTTAGAAACATGCCTAACTCATTTCGAAAATACAGAGATAAACCAAAACTTTAGAGAAATCTGTGCTTTATTAGATTCAGCTCCTTTGTTGGATACGGATAGGTGGAAATCTCGTTTCGAAGAGTTACCCCTACGCAGCAATAGTCCTTTACCATCTAGTGTTCAAGCACCTAAACTTGAGCTAAAATCTTTGCCATCTGAGCTCAAGTACGCATACCTTGGTCAAGAAGAGACTTTTCCTGTGATCATATCATCCCAACTCGAACAAAGTCAAGAATTAAAATTGTTAGAAATTCTCAAGGAACATAAGGGAGCAATAGGGTGGACAATTGCTGATATCAAGGGAATTAGTCCCTTAATTTGCACTCATAGAATCCACCTAGAAGCTGATGCCAAACCTTCTTGTCAACCTCAACGTCGATTGAACCCAAACATGAAGGATGTGTTTAGGGTAGAAGTTCTAAAACTTTGGATGCAGGTATGATCTACCCAATTTCAGATAGTAAATGGGTAAGTCCAACCCAAGTGGTCTCAAAAAAATCTGGTGTTACTGTAGTCAAAAATGCCAATAATGAATTAGTTCCAACTAGGGTTCCCACTAGTTGGCGTGTATGCATTGACTATAGAAAACTTAATTCTGTCACTAGGAAGGATCAGTTTTCTCTACCTTTTATTGATCAAATCTTAGAAAGGTTGGCAGTGAAAGAGTAGATGCCCTACAAGCCAATCGCAATATGTATTGCGAAGGATTTTTTCTTTTGATTTGTCCAAATCATGTACATGACATTTAAATATGAATAAAGGCATTATATTTTATCATATGCTGTTGATTATATTTATGATAAACTCCTTAGATTAGGGCAATGGTTTTAAGACTATGATGAGATCATACTAGTGAGACTTAAAATCCTAAAATCCTAATCTTAAATATTCCCAGTCATTGGTACATTGAGTCGGGGATCAATGATTACCGAAAAGACTGGCATGTCTTATGTATGCTCGATGCAGAGGATGATTGATCTCACAATCATTTGTGTGGAGACACTAATACAAAGATATGGGTGCTCATTAGAAGAATGAGTTCACTGAATTGACCTACAAAGAGAAATCTTATGAAGTCTTACTTACATGTCAAAAGATGATTCTCTTAGTGGGAGTTGTGCAACTGATCCTTTGACCTGAGATCACCATGGTATCTTGTGCACATGAACCTATGTTTTGGTTTACACTCATTCATTACAATAAGTTATGTACGAGGTCTTCTGGATATGGTGGATTGTGTACGAAGATTATGAGTAGGTCAACAAGGAATTAATCACTTCTAGTAAGAGAAGATAGCATCCTATTTATTCTAATCATATAATAATTCAGAAAGCCTTTGATCAAAGCAGAATGAAAATTAGAAAGAGTTTCTAATGTTTCATTATTTGAATTATCATTAAAAGATTGAGAAAAATATGAATATGAAATTGAGTTTGACATATATTCATACTCATATACATATTTGGGATGCAGTTTGATTAAAGAATTGAATTGCATGGTAACTTGCCACTGAAGGGTATTTTTGGTATTTCCACCAAATTCCATATTTTCCGGGTAGACATGACACGTTGCTAGACGTCAATCTTGTCTTATAGGTTTGATCGAATTAAAGAGTTTAATTCGATCACCAATTAGAAAGGATTCTAATTGTTAAGTTCGGGTTCGCGCAGTTTGGACTTAAATCGATTAGAAGAGTTCTAATCAAGTTGGGTCAACTCGCACTCACACCTATTGTTGGCTAAGTATGGAACCCAATGGGTCACACACAAGAAAACTTATCAAGGGTCTAATTGGATTAGATCATGTTTGCAAGATAAACATCCTAGCAGGTGTTGCAAACCTTAGCTCCTGATTCGAACTGGATTCGAATCTGATTCGAATTGGATTTGAATCTGATTCTTAATTGATCTAATTTGATTAGATCATATTCTAATATGGGTTAGCCAAGAGTTGGCACCTAAATTGGCTTGATTTGAGTCTAATTGGATTAGATTTGATAAAACATTTAATTTTGACCGTTGGATCAACATTTGGATGAAAAGAAGGATCAAATGGATGGCGCCATGGATTAGAGCCATTGGATCTTCATCATGGGATGATGGGAGATCATGATCTCGTGATGGACTTGTGATATTGACTTAGTCAACATCAGATGGCGTGAGAAAGAAGGGAATACGGTGAATTTAGAATGGCGCCTCATGAAGAAGTGCCACTTGGATTGGATAAAGATGACACGTCATCATATCCTAACTACTTTCCCTTCAACCGCATCATTCTCTCTCTCCTTCTTTCTTATGGTGCCACCAATAAGGGCCTTTGGATCATCATCTAGCCTTGATCAATGGTTGAGAATGCTCCCTATTTTTCATGCGTGAGAAGAAATGAAGAGAGGCATGAGTACGGTGGATTTCATGAAGAGATGCTTAGGGAATGGATAAGGATGAAGCGCCATATCATAAGCACCTCATCTTATCCTAACTACTTCTGATATGCCCTCTCATCAAATGACACATTCCTTGATCTCACGCCCCTCTTCATGCATGAATGGATGGCTACAATGCATCCGTACGCCATCTATAAATAGGGAATGCTCCCGGTGTTTTCAAATCATCGGAAATCAATCCAACTCTCTCTCTCTCATATCCCTTCTTTCTTACATTAGTTTCTTTCTTTCTAACATTGCTTCTAGTGTGTCCTAAGCCAAGACAAGGTGGTCTTCATTAGGACAAAAGGATTAGAAGTGATTTTAGAAGGCTAAAGAAAAATAGAAAGGAAGGAAAGCAAGCCGTTAGAGTTATTTAGAAGAATTCTGCATTAAGGATCAAAAGTCTTTGGAGCTAAAGTCTTGATCAAGTTTTCGTGTGGATCACCATTGGAGGGCGGACACTTGGACGCCTCGTAGAGATTGTACACTTTGGATTAGCGTTTGAGGTATTCTACTAATTCTGCATTTATTTTATATTATTTGATTGTAATTATTAAGGTGATCTAGGCTTAAAAGGGTTTCATGCATAGGGACTTTATTAAGAAAATTTTAAAATCCCTAGCTTCCGCTGCCCATTATGACATGCTAGAACCCTTCAGTGGTATCAGAGCCATCCTTAATTGGTTCAATCAAATAATAATGCATGATGTATGATTATTAATTTACTATGAGATAGTAATGTCATATGCTTAATGAAATGCTGAAATATATGATTCATATATGATATGATATGTAATAAAATATCATGATATGAAATTTTCCATATGAAGATATGTTGAAGCATGTTAATTAATTGCTTATGATTTATACATGCTATGAGATAGCTATGATGCATAATAGCTTATTTTAGATATGTTAAATATATGTTACAATTAAAGAATGTGCTAGAGACTAGTAAGCCCTCAATAAAAATTATATTAAGTCATAGTGTTGAAAAACTTTGAGCTAACCCATTCTAGAACAATTAATCTAATTGGTGTCTAAGGAAAGCACTAAAGGTGGTTACTTAATTAGGACCTTACTCTCTGAGTAAGGGGAGCCTCCCACCTGCTTACCTGGCCAATTATTTGATTGCCTATTATGGATAAGCTTAATATTGATATAACACTATTAATAGCCTTCCTTCATGCCTCGATATTATTATGTCAAGATCCATGCTAGTTTGTTGTGCTAACACAAGACTTGCAATGGGGACTGATGTTATACTGTCTTGGTGCATTAAGATGCTTATGGCATATTTTAATATATTGCCTTGTTGTGCAACCATAAGGGCAATATTATTCAAATATGACTATATGGAAATGAAGGGTTTGACTTAACTAAAATATTATTGTTTGTTGTGCTAACACAAGGCAATAAGTATTTTAAGAGGACAAGATAAAGTTGAGAATTGCATGAGATGCAATTGGAAAGAGTTTCCTACCTTTGAACTCATAAGAGTTTGTTGTGTAAACACAAGGCTTTTTATGATGAATTAGGATCTCAACCCTACTAAGAAAAATTATATTTTCACGTTTATCATAGGAGAGGGCTATGATATTCGATAAAAATAGTAGGAGACAAATTAGATTGAAGTCCTTATCTAGTTGCAAACATGTCATCATGATTGGTCTGCTTATATTAGTTATGTTCTTGCATATGTAGAATTATTAAATGGCTTCTTCACTTTCACTAAGAGGCATCTTAGATGCCAACAAGTTGACCGGACCAAACTATGTGGACTGGTTGAGGAATTTAAAGATAGTACTCACTCAGGAGAAAATTTCCTATATACTTGAAACCCCTGATCTTGAAGATCTAGGGGATGATGCTACAGAAGAGGAGGTTGCCACACATAAGATGTGGAAAAATGACAATTTGACTGTCAAATGTATCATACTTGCCTCTATGAGCAATGAATTACAGAGGCAACATGAAGGCATGGACACTCAATCCATACTTCTCAATTTAAAAGAGTTGTATGGAGAACAAAGCAGGACTGCTAGGTATGAGATATCTAAGCAGTTGTTCTGTGCTAGAATGAATGAAGGAACTCCAGTGCAAAACCATGTTCTTATGGTTATAGACTTAATCACTAGATTAAGTCAATTAGGTTTTGCCATGGATAGTGAGCTCAGTCAGAATTTGATCCTGCAATCACTGCCTGATTCATTCTCTCAGTTTGTTGTGAACTTTCACATGAACAAGCTGAACACCTCCCTGCCCGAGCTGTTAAATATGCTCAAAACAGCTGAAGGCCATATTAAGAAGGATAAAGGTCCACTCCTTCTTATAGATGGCACCTCTAAGAGAAAATCGGGCAATAAGGGTTCTAAGAAAAGATTGAACCCTAAGAGTAGCATCAAAAAAAATAAAGGAAAGAAAAACTCCGGATCAAGTACCTGTTTTTATTGCGGCAAAGCTGGCCACTGGAAAAGGAATTGCAAGAGTTTTCTTGCAAGTATGAAGACCGATGCAAGAGTTGCATCAAAAGGTATGTTTATGTTACATGCCAACTTGTCATTAAGTTCTTCAAATTTAAATTCATGGGTATTGGATACCGGCTGTGGTTTTCACATTTGCAAATCTTTGCATGGACTACAGAAAATTAAAATTTTGAAGAAAGGTGACTTCGAGCTGTATGGTGCTGGAGGAGAGTCCATCCAGGCTGAAGCTGTTGGAACCTACAACTTGGAGTTGCCTTCGGAAGAGCTCCTACAATTAGAAGATTGTTACTATATGCCCAAAATTATTAGAAATGTAATTTCCATTCCTTTGTTGTTAAAGAAAGGATTTGAAATTAATAGAAAGGGCAATGGTTGCTCTATTTATTTTTCTAATAAGCATCTTTGCAATGGCATTATGGAAAATGGTCTTCTTGTTTTGTTACTTAATGACAATGTCTTTCATATTAATAAAAGTAATAAAAGAAAGAGAGAGGAAGTAAATAACACCCTTCTTTGGCATTGCCGACTTGGTCACATAAGTGAATCAAGAATCAACAAGTTATACAAAGAAGAGTTTTTTGATCCTTATGATTATGAATCATTAGGAACTTGTGAATCTTGTCTTATGGGTAAAATGACTAAGTCTCCATTCATTGGACATGGAGAAAGGGCAAGTGAGTTATTAGGACTTATACACACAGATGTATGTGGTCCTATGACAACTCCAGCTAGAGGTGGATACTCTTACTTCATCACATTCACTGATGATTTATCAAGGTTCGGATATGTGTATCTTATGAAACATAAATCCGAAGCTTTTGATAAGTTTAAAGAGTATCAAAGTATGGTTGAAAAACAAACCGAAAAGTGTATTAAAATCCTTCGATCTGATCGAGGAGGTGAATACCTTTCTAGTGAGTTTTTAAATCATCTTAAAGAAAAGGGCATTCTCTCTGAATGGACACCTCCGTATACGCCACAATTAAATGGTGTAGCTGAACGGAGGAATCGTTCTTTATTAGATATGGTACGGTCCATGATGTGCTTTACTGATATTCCTATTTCCTTCTGGGGTTTTGCCCTAGAGACTGCTGCACTAATATTAAACAGGGTACCTTCTAAGTCTGTACCTAGCACTCCATATGAGATATGGAGAGGAAAGAAGCCTAATCTTAAGTATCTTAAGATATGGGGTTGTCAAGCTTATGTCAAAAGAAATTTTGGACACAAGCTAAGTGCTAGATCAGATACATATATTTTTGTAGGTTATCCTAAAGATAGTATAGGATACATCTTCTATCATCCTACCGAACAAAAAGTTTTTGTAGGTAGGCATGCCATTTTCTTAGAAAAAGAGTTTATCTTAGAAAAGGGCAAGGATAGAAAAATAGAACTTGAAGAAGTTCAAGACCTACAAATAGAAACACAAGAAATTCTTCAACCAGATGTACCCATTGATGAGGTACAACCACAACACACATCTCCTCTCCGAAGGTCAGATAGAGTACGAAGAGCACCTGAGAGATATGGGTTCATCATTGAAAATGATGAAGCCCACATTGTTCAGAATAATGATCCTCTGACCTATTCGGAAGCTGTCATGAGTAATGACTCTGACAAATGGCTAGAAGCCATGAAATCCGAAATAGATTCTATGTATACCAACCAAGTATGGACTTTGGTTGATGCACCAGAGGGTGTAAACCCTATAGGTTGCAAATGGGTCTATAAGAAAAAGATTGGAGCAGATGGCCAAGTAGAAACCTACAAGGCTAGATTGGTGGCAAAAGGTTTCAGGCAAAAGCAAGGAATTGACTATGATGAAACTTTTTCGCCAGTAGCTATGCTCAAATCTATTCGGATTTTGCTTGCAATAGCTGCATACTATGATTATGAAATCTGGCAGATGGATGTCAAAACCGCCTTCCTTAATGGTTATCTTGAGGAAGAAGTTTACATGACACAGCCAGAAGGATTTGTCTCAAGTAAGAGAGCAAATCAAGTATGCAAGCTTAAGAGATCCATTTATGGATTAAAGCAAGCATCGAGGAGTTGGAACATCCATTTTGATACAACAGTCAAAGAGTTTGGTTTTATCAAAAATGTGGATGAACCATGTGTGTACAAGAAGACTAGTGGGAGTGCCATTGTCTTCTTAATATTGTATGTAGATGACATACTGATCATTGGAAATGATATTCCAATGTTACAATCGGTCAAGACTTGGCTGTCAAAAAGCTTTTCCATGAAAGACTTGGGAGAAGCATCCTATATACTTGGTATAAAGATCTATAGGGATAGATCTAAAAGGATGCTAGGCTTGTCCCAGTCTAGGTACATAGATAATGTGCTGAAAAGATTCAGCATGGAAGAAAGTAAAAGAGGTTATTTGCCTATGAGTCATGGCATACGTCTCTCTAAGAAGATGTCTCCTAAGACATCTGAAGAGAGGAATAGAATGAATCTATTCCCTATGCTTCGGCAATAGGATCGATTATGTATGCTATGCTATGTACTAGGCCTGATGTTGCTTATGCCTTAGGCATAACAAGTAGATTTCAGGCTGATCCAGGAGAGGATCATTGGATAACTGTGAAAAATATTCTTAAGTACTTGAGAAGGACTAAAGATATTTTTCTAGTTTATGGAGGATCTGAGTTGAAACTAGAAGGATTTTCTGATTCTAGTTTTCAATCAGATCCAGATAATAGCAAGTCCACTTCAGGGTATGTCTTTACCCTAAATGGTGGTGCAGTGAGCTGGAAGAGTTCCAAACAGCAAACTGTAGCTGACTCAACTACTGAGGCAGAATACATTGCTGTAAGTGAAGCCGCTAAGGAAGCTGTCTGGATGAAGAAGTTCATCTCTGAGTTAGGAGTAGTTTCCGAGATTGCTGGACCAGTCCCAGTTTATTGTGATAACACTGGAGCTGTTGCTCAAGCGAAGGAACCAAGGTCTCATCACAAATCCAAGCACATTCTAAGACGCTTCCATCTTGTTCGAGAGATTGTCGAGAGACAAGACATAGTCATTGAACGAGTAGACACCAAGAACAACCTAGCAGACCCGTTCACTAAAGCTCTACCACAACAGCAGTTCGATCGCCACCTCGATTGTATGGGGATAAAATATAAGAGCGATTGGCTTTAGTGCAAGTGGGAGATTGAAAGAGTAGATGCCCTACAAGCCAATCGCAATATGTATTGCGAAGGGTTTTTTCTTTTGATTTGTCCAAATCATGTACATGACATTTAAATATGAATAAAGGCATTATATTTTATCATATGCTGTTGATTATATTTATGATAAACTCCTTAGATTAGGGCAATGGTTTTAAGACTATGATGAGATCATACTAGTGAGACTTAAAATCCTAAAATCCTAATCTTAAATATTTCCAGTCATTGGTACATTGAGTCGGGGATCAATGATTACCGGAAAGACTGGCATGTCTTATGTATGCTCGATGCAGAGGATGATTGATCTCAGAATCATTTGTGTGGAGACACTAATACAAAGATATGGGTGCTCATTAGAAGAATGAGTTCACTGAATTGACCTACAAAGAGAAATCTTATGAAGTCTTACTTACATGTCAAAAGATGATTCTCTTAGTGGAAGTTGTGCAACTGATCCTTTGACCTCAGATCACCATGGTATCTTGTGCACATGAACCTATGTTTTGGTTTACACTCATTCATGACAATAAGTTATGTACGAGGTCTTCTGGATATGGTGGATTGTGTACGAAGATTATGAGTAGGTCAACAAGGAATTAATCACTTCTAGTAAGAGAAGATAGCATCCTATTTATTCTAATCATATAATAATTCAGAAAGCCTTTGATCAAAGCAGAATGAAAATTAGAAAGAGTTTCTAATGTTTCATTATTTGAATTATCATTAAAAGATTGAGAAAAATATGAATATGAAATTGAGTTTGACATATATTCATACTCATATACATATTTGGGATGCAGTTTGATTAAAGGATTGAATTGCATGGTAACTTGCCACTGAAGGGTATTTTTGGTATTTCCACCAAATTCCATATTTTCTGGGTAGACATGACACGTTGCTAGACGTCAATCTTGTCTTATAGGTTTGATCGAATTAAAGAGTTTAATTCGATCACCAATTAGAAAGGATTCTAATTGTTAAGTTCGGATTCGCGCAGTTTGGACTTAAATCGATTAGAAGAGTTCTAATCAAGTTGGGTCAACTCGCACTCACACCTATTGCTGGCTAAGTATGGAACCCAATGGGTCACACACAAGAAAACTTATCAAGGGTCTAATTGGATTAGATCATGTTTGCAAGATAAACATCCTAGCAGGTGTTGCAAACCTTAGCTCCTGATTCGAACTGGATTCGAATCTGATTCAAATTGGATTTGAATCTGATTCTTAATTGATCTAATTTGATTAGATCATATTCTAATATGGGTTAGCCAAGAGTTGGCACCTAAATTGGCTTGATTTGAGTCTAATTGGATTAGATTTGATAAAACATTTAATTTTGACCGTTGGATCAACATTTGGATGAAGAGAAGGATCAAATGGATGGCGCCATGGATTAGAGCCATTGGATCTTCATCATGGGATGATGGGAGATCATGATCTCATGATGGACTTGTGATATTGACTTAGTCAACATCAGATGGCGTGAGAAAGAAGGGAATACGGTGAATTTAGAATGGCGCCTCATGAAGAAGTGCCACTTGGATTGGATAAAGATGACACGTCATCATATCCTAACTACTTTCCCTTCAACCGCATCATTCTCTCTCTCCTTCTTTCTTATGGCGCCACCAATAAGGGCCTTTGGATCATCATCTAGCCTTGATCAATGGTTGAGAATGCTCCCTATTTTTCATGCGTGAGAAGAAATGAAGAGAGGCATGAGTACGGTGGATTTCATGAAGAGATGCTTAGGGAATGGATAAGGATGAAGCGCCATATCATAAGCACTTCATCTTATCCTAACTACTTCTGATATGCCCTCTCATCAAATGACACATCCCTTGATCTCACGCCCCTCTTCATGCATGAATGGATGGCTACAATGCATCCGTACGCCATCTATAAATAGGGAATGCTCCCGGTGTTTTCAAATCATCGGAAATCAATCCAACTCTCTCTCTCTCATATCCCTTCTTTTTTACATTAGTTTCTTTCTTTCTAACATTGCTTCTAGTGTGTCCTAAGCCAAGACAAGGTGGTCTTCATTAGGACAAAAGGATTAGAAGTGATTTTAGAAGGCTAAAGAAAAATAGAAAGGAAGGAAAGCAAGCCGTTAGAGTTCTTTAGAAGAATTCTGCATTAAGGATCAAAAGTCTTTGGAGCTAAAGTCTTGATCAAGTTTTCGTGTGGATCACCATTGGAGGGCGGACACTTGGACGCCTTGTAGAGATTGTACACTTTGGATTAGCGTTTGATGTATTCTACTAATTTTGCATTTATTTTATATTATTTGATTATAATCATTAAGGTGATCTAGGCTTAAAAGGGTTTCATGCATAGGGACTTTATTAAGAAAATTTTAAAATCCCTAGCTTCCGCTGCCCATTATGACATGCTAGAACCCTTCAGGCAGGTCATATATTCTATTGCTTCCTAGATGGCTATTCCGGTTACAACCAAATTGCAATGGATCTTGAAGATCAGAAAAAGACCACTTTTACATGTCCTTTTGGCACATTTGCTTACAAGAGAATGCCATTTGGGTTATGTAATGCTCCTGCAACCTTCCAAAGATGCATGCTCAGTATTTTCTCTGATATGGTTGAGCGCTTTTTGAAAGTCTTCATGGATGATTTTTCGATTTTCGGCTCCTCTTTTGAAAACTGTGTGGTCCATTTAAGGCTAGTCTTAATTCGGTGTGAGGAGAAGAATCTAATCTGGAAAAAGTGATTTCATGGTAACTAGAGGAATTGTTCTCGGGCATGTCATTTCATCTGAAGGAATTGAAGTAGACAAGGCTAAAATTGACTTAATTGCTAACTTACCCAACCCAAAAACTATCAAAGATATACGCTCATTTTTGGGTCATGCAGGATTTTATAGGAGATTCATTAAAGATTTTAGCTCAATATCTAAACCCTTATGTAATCTCCTTCAAAAGAAAACCCAATTTGTGTGGTCTGAAGAATGTCAAAAAGCTTTTGATAAACTTAAAAGCTTGCTAACTTCTGCTCCCATCATGCAACCACCAGACTGGTCACTTTCTTTTGAAATCATGTGTGATGCTAGTGAATATGCAGTTAGGGTAGTTTTAGGGCAAAGAAAGGAAAGGAAGCCCTATGTTATCTACTATACAAGTAAGACTTTAAATAATGCACAAATGAATTACACCACTACGAAAAAGAAACTACTTGCCGTATTATTTGCACTAGACAAATTTAGGTCTTACTTGATTAGATTCAAAATCATTATCTGCACTGACCACACTGCCCTTAAGTACCTTCTTTCAAAAAAGGATGCTAAGGCACGTTTGCTTAGGTGGATCCTTTTACTCCAGGAATTTTTTCTAGAAATAAGAGATAAAAAGAGGGTCGAGAACGTTGTAGCTGATCACTTGTCCCGTCTCACTCTTCCAGATTCCATAGACAATTCACCCATAAGAGACACTTTCCCTGATGAGCAACTCTTTGAGATCGCGTCGTCACCCTGGTTTGCAGACATTGCAAATGTTCTTGTCACAGGTGAACTTCCGATTCATTGGAATAAACAGGACAAAAGAAAATTTATGATTGAAATAAAAAATTTCTTCTGGGATGATCCTTATCTTTTCAAATACTGCCCAGACCAAATTATTAGGAGATGTGTACCTAATGATGAATTTATTAGTGTTATTTTCTTTTGTCATTCTGAAGCTTGTGGTGGTCATTTCTCTACTAAGAAAACGGCTGCAAAAATTTTACAGTGCGGTTTCTATTGGCCCACCTTGTTCAAAGATTCCCATAACTTTTGCAAAGCTTGCGAGCGTTGTCAAAAGCTAGGTGGGATAACTCGTAGGAATATGATGCCCCTCAACCCAATTTTAATTATCGAAATATTTGATTGTTGGGGAATAGATTTTATGGGTCCATTTTTTCCTTCATTCGGAAATTTATACATCTTAGTAGCTGTAGATTATGTCTCCAAATGGATAGAGGCAATTCCTTGCAATAATAATGACCATAAAACTGTTTTAAAATTTTTAAAAGAAAACATTCTTTCCAGATTCGGAACGCCTCGAGCCATCATCAGTGATGGGGGTTCACACTTCTGTAATAAGCCTTTTGAGGCTTTAATGCAAAAATATGGGATCACCCATAAAGTCGCCACCCCTTATCATCCACAAATAAGTGGACAAGTTGAAGTATCCAATCGATCCATTAAGAATATTCTGGAAAAAACGGTTAACCCAAATCGCAAAGACTGGTCTTTGCGTTTAATTGATGCACTTTGGGCTTATCGTACTGCTTTTAAAAGCCCGATTGGTATGTCTCTGTACCATCTTATTTTTGGCAAACCGTGTCACTTGCCTGTGGAATTGGAGCATAGGGCCTACTGGGCTATTAAGAGATTTAATTTTGATATGGATAAGGCTAGTTCACTACGCAAACTTCAACTTAATGAACTAGAGAAAATCAGGAATGAAACATATGAGAATGCTTAAATTTATAAGAACAAAATGAAAGTCTTTCATGATAGAAATATTATAAGCAAAACATTTGAGCCTTCTCAGAAAGTTCTATTGTATAATTCAAGACTTCATTTGTTTTCAGAAAAATTAAGATCTAGGTGGACCGGCCCGTTTATAGTTAAAACTGTTTATCCGTATGGAACCGTTGAGATAGAGAATCCAAACACCGATACTATTTTTAAAGTAAATGGCCAACGTTTGAAGTTATTTTTGGACAACTTTACCCCTGAGGTTGAATCGACCAATCTGGGAGATCCTGTTTATCAGGATTGATCTCTATATCTGCTAGAGATCCTCTGTTTGTATCATAATTTGTCTCTCTTTCATTTTCTATTGATATGACAATTGGTGAGCAACAACAGTGTGCAGTCATTCTATCAGGTAAATTCTAACCTTCAGCCTTATTATCCTTCATACAATCATTAATGCCATATTTCATGCATTCATGCTGCAACATTGGGGACAATGTTGAATTTAAGTTGGGGGGGAGAGATTACTATATTTTTTTATATATATCATACCAATTATCATATTTTTCAAAAAAAATAAAAAAAATTATTAATAATAATAATAATAATAATAGTAATAATAATAATAACAAACATATATTTTGTTGCATTTAATTACCACTTTAATTTTTCTAGGCAAATAAACATGTGCAGCTATTAAGGCAAGGAGCACATTATGATTTATTAGAGACCTATTATTAGATCCCCACACAAGTATTCAATGACAATAGGAAAGCCTCAGGAGTTCACTTGTGTTATCTATATGTTTGTTGACCTTATTCGCAAGAGAAGTACGAGTGTCCTTGTCCTAAAGTTCATGATTTGGTTTTCACATAAAGATAGAGTTTGAAATTCCCGGCTAGATCCTGGGTGCCTTATGTTCTGACCTTGGTTGACCTATAGTCACAATACAGTCACGTTACATAGATATATAAAAGAAAAGAAAAAGGGAGAAATAATACAGTTTGTCTTCACTAAGTAACCGGACCTCTTGCCTACAAAGCAGCGAGTGTTCACGTAAAAAGGTGAAAATGACTGAAATAAGTGACTAGTCTGGCCTCGTGGCGTAGTCTGGTTCGAGTAATTAAGTCCGAAGGGTGTTTCACCTAATGCCTTTGAGCCAACTGGATCAAGAGTCATTGACCCAAAGCTCGTTACATGGACATTACTAGAGCCTAATGGAGTTGGACTGTTGTGGTCACTATTATTAAAATAAAGTAAAATAAAATAAAATAAAATATATACATATATAAACATGAGTGGGTTAGTTAAACTAAAATCAAGTGACTTTTGGATGACTGGTTTGACTCCATTGTTTTAGCACTTTGTGTACCTGGGATGTCTAGTTGGGATTGATAGCTTCATTTTTATATGCGAACCATTCTGGACAAATAACATATGATATTCGAAAAATTTAGTGGGTCGGGAGCTAACAAATGGTAGTTAACACTTGTGAATTTGAGAAGTGCACCTAGAACTCATGCGATACCCAATTGTGGTGGAGGTGTAGGTATTCTGAGATGTCATATTTACATTTGCCTTAAGGGTTGCTATGTTTTAAAGTATCTTTTAACTTAAAAACGATGTTTGTGGGTAACATCACTGCAAACCCTCACGAGACAACACTCATCCACTGGGGTAACCTAGGGGTTTAATGGCTTATTGCACGTGCTAAGTGCAATCGTAATGCTCTACGAAAGTGAGTATTTATTTTAATACATGCATATTGATATATATTTGTTGCCCAAGGTGACAACCCAAGAGGGGGGGTGAATTGGGTTTTCTAAAAATTATGTTCCCTAATTTTTACTTTGAATAGAATGCAGCGGAATAATAAGATGTTATTTACTTAAGCTCTAGGCAATTACAAGTAAAGCAGTGGAAGATTAAGCTAGAGCAATTATACTATGGCTTTAGGGTGCAATTGATCTAAAAACAACTTATAGTTGTATGATCAATTTTAATCTATGTGTATGGTAAGAATGGAGTGGAAGCTAAGCAAATCACTTATAACTCTATAGAAAACAAAGCTAGAGATATTACACAATCAAGCATGAATGGAAGGCATGAAATACAAGAGATAAGGCATCACAAACATAAAAATGTATAGTGGTTCGGTGCACCCCAGCACCTACATCCACTCCCCAAGACCTCTTGGGAATTTCACTATAATCCCTTAGATTACAGTCGGTTGTTTTACAAGCTCACAACCCAACTTGTTGTTTTGCGAGATCACAACGAACTCGGTCGGTTTTCACAGGCTCACCGACTAGAACCTACCGATTGTTTTCACGGGCTCACAATCCAACCCAGTTGGTTTTCCAAAGGCTCACCAACCACAACCTTACAATGATTGTTTTCCGGGTTCACAATCAACCTGGTTGGTTTTCCCCAAAGACTCACCAACCACAACCTTACAACGTTGGTTTTTCCCTTTGGCTCACCAACAAACCTTAACCCCTTAATTCAATCCCTTGATTGAATCAAGTTACAAGATATTAGAATAAGAGTTTAAATCAAATACAAGCTTCTCAAATAAGCAAATATAGCAAATGTAAATAAGTAAAGAAAAGAGAAGAAGCCCTCAAACTAATTTGTAGATGGAGGAACTCGGCTTCTTCTTCACTTGCCCCTCTTCTGATTTTGCACGAAGTAGAGGATCCCCGAGGCAGCACACGGATGGAGAGGAAGCTTTGGGATTCACTTGGATGCTCTTCTTCTCTCTATTTTACTTTGAATGGCCCTTTTGTGCTTATGGAAGATTTTTCTTGTAATCTCTTTCAAATCTCTTCCCTAAATGTTTTCTCCCACTTCCATACCCTCTTCCCTAGCTCTCCTCTTGATTTTATAGCTTTAGAGGGAGTGCCAACAAAAATCTAGCCGTTAGAGACAAAAATAGAGCCGTTGGAATCAAGAAAAAACTAGCCGTTACGCCTCCCAGCGTGCTGGAGTCGACTCGGCTGAAGTAGGAGTCGACTCTGCTGAAAATCAACTTTCTGTTTTGTCTGTTTGCAGTCCTGGAGCTGACCTGGGAGTCGACTCGAGCAGGAGTCGACCTGGGAGTCGACCTGGGAGTCGACTCGAGCATTGTAGCACTGAAAATTAACTCTCTATTTTTTGTCTGTTTTCAGTCGGAGTCGACTCGTAAAGTTCTGGAGTCGACTCGAGCACTATTCCTTGAAACTCCAGAGTGCCAGAGTCGACTCTGAACTTCCAGGAGTCGACTCGAGGACTATTCTTTTGAATCTTTCTTTGAATTTGCTCCTCCAACTTAAATCCTTTGAACTTGAAACTTGGGCCAATAAATTGTAGCTTTCTTCTAACTTTTCTTGAGAGCTTTTGAGGCCTTCTTGTATTTTTCCAACTTGCTATGTTCCTTGCAAAACAAATTGTCTTTCTTCTTGCAACACAAACATTAGTATTTATACTTCAAGGTTTTGTGATCATCAAAATCAATCTTTAAATCAATCTATGGGTCATCAGTCTCCCCCTTTTTGATGATGACAAAACTTGGAGTATATGCAATATAAAATATATTATGTTCTAGAAGTAATGCATAGCTAAGTTGCATGAAGTAGAAAACATATATATTTAAGACATACTTCATGATAATGCTTCAGATTTAATCAGCTTAACACAATCAACATATTTCAATTTAAGCTGATTTGTATTCAATTCAAAACATAAAGCATTCTGAGCATATACTCAGATATTCCTCCCTCTTTTTGACAACATCAAAAAGATAGTGAAACGTTAAGCACAAGGATAAGAATACTCAAGTATTTCTTCTCCTTATTGTACTCTGATTTGCATGTCTAATTATTGCAAGAATATGAATCATATAACTCAAGGCAATAATAAAAAAGATTAATGAGCATAGATCAGAGCTAATTAGGATAATTTCAAAGGAGAACACATCGAATGTGATTCCAAGGATAGTTTTCAACTCAAGTGTAGGTGGAATCTTTCTTAGGTTAATTCAAGAAGTACCACAAATGATATTCAAGGAAAGCACGAATGGAAATTTAACTTCTCTTCAATAATAAGTATGAAAGCTTGTTCATTTAAGATCTTTTGCCCAATATATTAAGTATTTTGGCAACATGAAAGCAATTTCACTAATTTTCAGAGTATAAGAGCAATATATTAAGTATGATTGCAAAGTTCTTTTATGGTGTAAAAAATATTGTAGCATAAATACTAAAATATGAATTCAAGCAATTTATGATATATCTTAGAATATACATAAAATTCAAAGCTTTTAAGGTTCTTTTAAAGCTCTTTTAAAGAATTTATTCCTTTAAGAAGAAGCACATTTTGGTACATATAATAATGAATTGGCACAAAAATTGAAGTTCTAAAGAACAAGCCAATTAGGACTCATTACTGAATTTCCAAAATAGATTTTCTGAGAGAAACTCAAGAAAATTCAACACATTATTCTTCCCCTTTTTTCATTAAGTTAGAGGCTCTTAAGATCAACTGTGTGAATTGCAATTTGGTTCATGATTTGTGCAGAAGATATATTAACCAAATAACACGCCTCAAGATGTATCATAAAGATTTTCAGATTTAAATTTCAGATGATACATATTGGAGAGTATTAGAATTACTTCTCATTTAGTATTCTTTCTCTTGCCTTTAGTTATGTATGCAATTAAGTTCCATAAGATCTCTCCTGAAATTTTCTTTCTCCCCCTCAATTGATCATTCCATTTAAGAGTTTAGAATTTAATAAAATTGTCAATCTCGAAAATATATTTTCTATAAATTTCGGCTTATTTTTATAAGACTCAAGGTTTGAGATAAGACAACCTTTATAGAACTCATCTCAAGGTATAAACTTATTATATAATTAAAGCAAGTCTTGCAATATAAGAAGGTTCATCAAAATCAATCCATAAAATTCAAAGTATGCATTAAAGTAACTTTAGGATAACATACTGAATATCTAAAGCTCCCCCTCAAAAGATGCATTCTTCTTTAATCATTCTTTTCTTTTGTTGAATTTCAGATTTTAATGATAAACGTGAATAAAACTGAAACTCTATGATATCAAGAATGTAGAGTGATCTAGAATTATTCAAAATTTATAGCAATCACTCTTTTTAATCTTTCAAGAACAAGTTATGCTTCCTCTTAATTTTTGAGAAACTGTACTGAAATATTAATCAGAAAAATGATTCATTTGAAGCTCAAATTCTTTCAAAAGAATTTATATTTTCTTTCTTTTAAGAATCATTTGAGTGAGCTGAAATGTTTCTAGACTTAAGATCATTCACTCTCTTAATAATATATTTATATTGATGGAGGTCTTTAATAATGTAGGGGAGAAAAACATATAGATGATCATTGAAGTATATATATTTATAGAACTCAATTTCTTAATCATAGTTTTTCAGCAACGTATACATGAAGCACAATAAATCTTTTTAATATCAAAATAAAATCATATATTTAAAAATATTTGTTTGCAATTAAGATCATTGAAGGACACATCATTTAGACCAATATTAGTACACTTTAAGGATAAGAAAAGATATGTTTCGGATGCGTATCGAGACAATCAACCAAGGTGTCAAAATTAATTTTGTTTTTCTTATATTAAAATTTTCATTTAGAAATCATATTGAGTTATTCTCCTGAATAACGTGATCATTGAAGCATATAACTAAGGTTACAAAGATGTAACGATATAAGCATTTTTAAGTTAAGTTTAAGCTTTTATACAAAATCAGATTCTGAATTTTCATAAGAATTTCCAAGAAGGCTTTAACAATTATAATTTGAGATATGTATCTTCTACATTGTAGCTCATCTTAAATCACTAAGATTGAAAATACATATTTCAATAACATTCGAGCACTTTCAGAATCTTTGTATTTAATATTGAGTTTCGATACAAAATAAAGGATATTTTAACAAGCATTAGGACATTATGTATCAAAGTTAGGCAAGTAGAAAGATAGATCAAGATCAATTCATTTTGCCTAAATAGAAATATCCTTCTCTTCTTCTTTTTGTAAATCTATTTAACTTTCAAAGATAATCATGAATGATAAAACTGAAATTTCTTTTTAATATTACTTAAAAAAAACTCTAATCAGTATTTTAAACATTCAAGCATTGGAACACAAGTTAGTTTGAGGCAAGGATGAAGCAAAGACTTGTGAGCAAAGTTAAGACATATTTCAATCAACTTATCCAAGCATGGAGCATTACAAAATATTGAGAACCCATAATCCAAAACATCATGCCACATGCACAATATATTATGTGTTAAGTCATGCATAAAAAACTACTAAGAACAAGCATGTTAAGGATCAAAATCAATTCTTTTTAAATAAACTCCCCCTATTTAAATATAATCTTGCATTGATTTCGTCCTTAAAGTGTGTTTTCAAGTGATAAAAAAAAACATGATTCTTCTTATATACTTTCATTTATTTTGTCTTTCATTTTTTTACTTTCTTATGCTCTATACTCTATTTGCTCCCTATCCGGTGGAGTTGGAAGGGGCACGAGGTACTACCACTAGCCTCCCTCTTGTGCCGTTCCTAATATACCCTACACCGAATAGTTGGGTCAAATAGTGCCGGGTACTACCACTAGCCTCCCCATTGGCACCATCCCTATGATGAGCAATATAGAAAATTTATAAAGTTCACTTCAAACTCTCCCTGTTTAAGTGTAATTAATTACGAATTTTATCCCTTCCAAATGTGCCGAATATATTATGCTTGTTTTGCTTTTCCTTAAGATTGGAGTATTTGCCTTTGCTTAGATTTTACATCTCTTGAATAATATCCATTTTCTTTTCTTTATCTCTCTCTCTTTTTGTTATTCTCAAGTAATTTACATGAAAGAGTAGAATAAAGAAATAATCTTATGTATCATATAGATGTATATCATGCAAACAACATTTTCATTGTGCTCAAGGATTCATAATTTCTCACAAGTTATTTTAAATCAAAATTTTAAGCATAAACTTGTGTATTTCATGGTTATGACATAGGCAAAGATATATTTTAGTTTGGGCAAACCATGAAACAATTTCTAAAAGTATAAGTCAATCAATATATATATATAGACATGATATCAAAAATTTATAATTAAAGACCTTAATCATGCCATAATAAGATTTAAGTTATTGACTTTGCTCAATTAATTTATGAGAGAAGTATCTAGAATTACCAATTCATTCTGTATTCTTCAGTCAAATACCTACTAGATTTCTTATGTATGAACTTTTGGCTGAAGAAGGTCCTCTCTCTTGTTTGCATGTGAATGTTTATTGTATCTTACATGGAGATATCCTTCAAGTTGAGATCTCTCATTTTCTTGCTCAAGGATCCTGCATTATTAACAAACTCCTTTTCTTTCTTGAAAGAAAGTCATTAGTTTCTTCAAGATACAAAACATTCATCCAACATATTTTTTAACTAGATGACTCAATATAAGATATGACAATAGTTGCATGTTGAGTCACTTTACTCAAGAGATTGCCTAAATATAAGCAAGCACATATCACTTGAACTAAAGAGATAGTTTCATTAACCAAGATGGTTCAAGGACAAGCATGTGAGGCAATAGAAAGATTTATCAAGGTCAAATCAATTTTTTATTTTCAGAATCAATTTAGCTTAGATTCTATTTGCTTAAGATAATTATCAATAAGACATGTTAGCTAAGTTTTAATCAACTTATCTTAAACGGTTGTTTCTATCAAAATTCAGATTATGATTTATTTGTTATCAATAAAATATGATTCATTAAAGTTAGATTGAAGTCTTGCACAAGGGCACATAATGAGCATACAATCTGGTCTACTAGCTGTATGATAAAATAGTTATTCTATCATGCTTCAATACAGCTTTAAAACAATAGATCTACTTTGCTCATCCTTTTCAAATTCTACAAGATGGGGTCACAGACATACCTTCTTCATGCCAATCTTCTATTAAGAGTTTTCTTGTGGACTAACTTTGGTCAATGAAGATCTCCTTTCTTGTTTGGCTTAATTTGGAGTTCGAGAGAAAATGTTAATTCATTCATCATACATAATTCAAACTCACCTTGCATGAGCTTAGTAAAATCTTCATATAAATCTCCATTAGTAGAACCAAGAATGATGTCATCAATGTATACTTTGAGCAAGTAAGATATCACAAATTCTCCTTTTTGATGCAAAGATTTATCACTATTACTTTCTATCAAAAAGGTTGCTTAAGCTTTTATATCATGCTTTTGATGCTTGTTTCAAATCATATATTGCTTTATCATATTTGTAATGAGTGTTTTCAAATATGGTGGTTATTTAACATATATCTTCTTTAATAAAGTAAGCACATAGGAGTCCATTCTACACACTCATTTGATAGAATATAAAGCTCATAAAGCAAGCAAATGATAATGGTGATCTTTACTTCTAATCATACAAGAATCTCATCAAGATCTATTTCATCTTTTCTTGATTTAGTCTTTTAGTAGTCATCAATTTTTCTTCATTAAGTGCATTTCTGAAAAACTCAATTTGGTTATAATTATTAACAAGTTTACAGATTGTTATATGTAAAAGATTAACCATATACATATATAATTTAATTTTAGTATCTTGATAATAAATCATTAGTCTCATAAGGAACAAAATGAATTGATATTTCTACAACTTGAATCTTTTCATTGAATGTTCTATATGCATTGCTTGATGAATGATATCCAAGGATAGACATATCTTTATCAGATTTGGCATTATTTTCATAAGAACATATCAAGCATAGTATGTACGACTGAAAAATATGAGAGATATGCAGTAGTTCATTTTCTATTTTTCAGAAGATCAAAAGAAGTTTTCATCAAAAATAGATCTAATAGAAGTCATATGTATGACAAGCAGTGATGATAACCTTTAAAAAAAAATTATTTAAGTAGATGACTATCATACACAATTGTCTTTTTCATTTCTTCAAGAATTCTATTAACCCTATTTTACTTAAGGTGTCTTTGGTGCTGAAATAATTAATTTCTGTATAAACTTTATCAGGATTTTAGTTTTCAACACTGTGCCATGATACACTTTATCTTCACAGTTTGGAAACCTTTATCATTTAAAACACTTTTACAAGATTTAGCAAATACAGAAAATATTTCAATTTTATTTGCCAAGAACACATCCAATGTAAGCTTTTGAAAACTTAGTGATGGAAACAACATCTTTAGATTTAGAAATTGATTTTTGTTTGTTTCCTTAGTTAGCATGCATGGTAAACTTTGATCTTTCAGAAGATAATCTAAGTAAGCCAATGGCAAGGTCTTTTGAGATTAAGTACATACTAGCATGAGTTGATTTTATATGCCAAAGATGGTTTCTTTAATCTTGGTATTCATAGTGCATATATTCAAAAGCACACCAAGTACACATTATCATATCTATGATCAATAAACAATAATGCCATGGATAAAAACTCTCAATCAAGCATATAGAGAATTCATAGAGTTATTCTTAATAAATTAATTAATCTTTTAGCAACTTGTCCAATAGTGAGTAAAGTATACTATAAAATGAAGTGATTTGATTATATTTCCAAAAGTATTTTTTATATCACAAAATTGGTCAATACTTGCAATTCATATTTTAATCAAATACTAAAGCAAAAATAATGATGAAATGCAAGGTTTACTGATTTCATTATTATTATTATTATTAATTTTTTTTTTATTATTTAAAATTGCTTTTCATAAGTATGTTTTAAGTTTCATTTTTGACGTGTGTCTTGAACACCCATTTGTATGAAAGTTCCATTTGTTCCATGGGTATCTTGGCACACCTATATCTACATCCTCATATTTTCATTTTTGGTACTCAAGCTTGCTTGGGTCCTTGAGAGTTAGGACATATGGTTCCTTTTGGAACCCAAATTTGTTTAATTGTAATAACTTTACCACTTGATTTAATTATGTTAGAACGATAGGTAAAGTTGTTATGTCCATTCTTTTCATGTTTGAAATATGTTATCTTATTTAATGGTTTGCTTGATGCATTGATAACCTTTTTCTCTAGAGATTTATTGTCAAGTAAAGGAGTCAAGCCAAGTTTTAATTTATCATAAGCAACATATTGGCTTTCAAACATCAATTTTAATCGTTCTGAACTTACAGTGAATTTGTTAATAAGAGATTTTGATTGGTTAATTTCTTCATTTAAGTTTTGATTTTCTTTAATTAAATTCTGATTTTTCTGAATCAATTGTTCTGAATTTAACCTTAAGCTTTCATTTTCAGAATTTAGTTTGTCATATATTTTAGCAATAGAATTTCTTTCTTTTGAGATTTCGAGATTTAGCTTTTTAAGATTTTTATTTTTGATAGCTAATTTTCTACATTCACCATACAAATCATGAAAAGCATTTAATAGTTCATCATAAGAATATTCTTCATGAAATTCATTTGGTATAAAATTAGATTCAGATTCTACTTTATCTTCTAATGCCATAAAACATAAGTTAGTTACCTCTTGTAGTTCATTGTTGCTTCTAGCTTTCAATTTTTTGCTTGACTCTTCCTTGGTCAAGGCTTTCTTGCTTTTTATCTCTTTCTTCCTTTCTTCTTGCTTCCTCTTCTTCTTTGTCTTTAGGAAGCTTTTGAATTTTTTTGTTGTTCTTTCTTCCTCGAGTCGACTCGGGTTTACTTGGAGTCGACTCGACTGACTTGAGAGTCGACTCGAGATCTTCGGGAGACGTCTCGTTCTCAGAGGCCTAAAAGATGATTCTCTGTCTTTTGAACTGTTCTGCCTCGGAGTCGACTCGGGCCTTGTCGGAGTCGACTCGGCTAACTTGGGAGTCGACTTGGAACTACTTGGAGTCGACTCGTTCACAGGGTCTTCAAGACTGTGTCTCTGCCTTTCAGACTGTTCTTCTCTAGGAGTCGACTCGGACAAACTGGGAGTCGACTCGGCTACTGTGGAAGATTCTGCAATCTCATTGTTAGTACGCAATTGAAGCACATGTGAGCTAATCTGAGATTTATCATAAATATTTTCTAAAGTATCCTAGATCTCCTTAGTAGATAAGCATGCAGAAATTTCATTAAACTTCGTTTCATGAATAGCACAATATAATATGTTCATAGCATTAGCATTCAATTGTGCTAAGTCCTTTTCATTAATAGTTTGAGAGAGTGTGTGAAGGTCATTTATTATGATTTTCCATAAATAATAGTTTTGTGATTGAATAAAAATGCGCATGTGTGCTTTCCAATATGTGTAGTTTATGCCATTAAACAATGGAGGCCTATCAATTAACTGTCCCTCTCCTAGAAAACTATCTATTTGAGTTGTCATGATCTTTGGCTCTTGTCGGTTAAGACTATAATTAATAAAAGAGCACCTGCTCTGATACCATTTGTTGCCCAAGGTGACAACCCAAGAGGGGGGGTGAATTGGGTTTTCTAAAAATTATGTTCCCTAATTTTTACTTTGAATAGAATGCAGCGGAATAATAAGATGTTATTTACTTAAGCTCTAGGCAATTACAAGTAAAGCAGTGAAAGATTAAGCTAGAGCAATTATACTATGGCTTTAGGGTGCAATTGATCTAAAAACAACTTATAGTTGTATGATCAATTTTAATCTATGTGTATGGTAAGAATGGAGTGGAAGCTAAGCAAATCACTTATAACTCTATAGAAAACAAAGCTAGAGATATTACACAATCAAGCATGAATGGAAGGCATGAAATACAAGAGATAAGGCATCACAAACATAAAGATGTATAGTGGTTCGGTGCACCCCAGCACCTACATCCACTCCCCAAGACCTCTTGGGAATTTCACTATAATCCCTTAGATTACAGTCGGTTGTTTTACAAGCTCACAACCCAACTTGTTGTTTTGCGAGATCATAACGAACTCGGTCGGTTTTCACAGGCTCACCGACTAGAACCTACCGATTGTTTTCACGGGCTCACAATCCAACCCAGTTGGTTTTCCCAAAGGCTCACCAACCACAACCTTACAATGATTGTTTTCCGGGTTCACAATCAACCCGGTTGGTTTTCCCCAAAGGCTCACCAACCACAACCTTACAACGTTGGTTTTTCCCTTTGGCTCACCAACAAACCTTAACCCCTTGATTCAATCCCTTGATTGAATCAAGTTACAAGATATTAGAACAAGAGTTTAAATCAAATACAAGCTTCTCAAATAAGCAAATATAGCAAATGTAAATAAGTAAAGAAAAGAGAAGAAGCCCTCAAACTAATTTGTAGATGGAGGAACTCGGCTTCTTCTTCACTTGCCCCTCTTTTGATTTTGCACGAAGTAGAGGATCCCCGAGGCAGCACACGGATGGAGAGGAAGCTTTGGGATTCACTTGGATGCTCTTCTTCTCTCTATTTTACTTTGAATGGCCCTTTTGTGCTTATGGGAGATTTTCCTTGTAATCTCTTTCAAATCTCTTCCCTAAATGTTTTCTCCCACTTCCATACCCTCTTCCCTAGCTCTCCTCTTGATTTTATAGCTTTAGAGGGAGTGCCAACAAAAATCTAGCCGTTAGAGACAAAAATAGAGCCGTTGGAATCAAGAAAAAACTAGCCGTTACGCCTCCCAGCGTGCTGGAGTCGACTCGGCTGAAGTAGGAGTCGACTCTGCTGAAAATCAACTTTCTGTTTTGTCTGTTTGCAGTCCTGGAGCTGACCTGGGAGCTGACCTGGGAGTCGACTCGAGCAGGAGTCGACCTGGGAGTCGACTCGAGCATTGTAGCACTGAAAATTAACTCTCTATTTTTTGTCTGTTTTCAGTCGGAGTCGACTCGTAAAGTTCTGGAGTCGACTCGAGCACTATTCCTTGAAACTCTAGAGTGCCAGAGTCGACTCTGAACTTCCAGGAGTCGACTCGAGGACTATTCTTTTGAATCTTTCTTTGAATTTGCTCCTCCAACTTAAATCCTTTGAACTTGAAACTTGGGCCAATAAATTGTAGCTTTCTTCTAACTTTTCTTGAGAGCTTTTGAGGCCTTCTTGTATTTTTCCAACTTGCTATGTTCCTTGCAAAACAAATTGTCTTTCTTCTTGCAACACAAACATTAGTATTTATACTTCAAGGTTTTGTGATCATCAAAATCAATCTTTAAATCAATCTTTGGGTCATCAATATTAATAAAAATAAACAATACTTTGCACCCTCATTTTATCACTTTCATATTAAATTGCTAGAGACTAGCAATAAGCTAGTTGGGGGGTATGTTGCCCAGTAAATACAACCCAAGAGGGGGGGGTGAATTGGGTCTTTTAAAACTTTTAAGCTTCTTTTGAAACTTTTTGATTAATTATGCTAAGTTGTATAGATGCACAGTGGAATTTAAACTTAGCAACAGTTTGATTTATTGAATGAGACTTGATTACGTAAATTGAATATGCTTGCAACTAAAGGATGCACGGATAAGAGTTAAGCAAGCAATTTATCTAAGTAAGTAGGTGAGCAAGTTAGACAATGACAAAAAGCATCACAAATACAACAAACATATAGTGGTTCGGTGCACCCCAGCACCTACATCCACTCCCCAAGACCTCTTGGGAATTTCACTATAATCCTACAGATTACAGCCGGTTGTTTTACAAGCTCACAACCCAACTTGTTGTTTTACGAGATCACAACGAACTCGGTCGGTTTTCACAGGCTCACCGACTCGAACCAACCGATTGTTTTCACGGGCTCACAATCCAACCCGGTTGGTTTTCCCAAAGGCTCACCAACCACAACCTTACAACGTTGGTTTTTCCCTTTGGCTCACCAACAAACCTTAACCCCTTGATTCAATCCCTTGATTGAATCAAGTTACAAGATATTAGAATAAAGGTTTAAAACAAATCAAAGCTTCTTAAACAAGCAAATATAACAATATAAACAATAGAACCCGCAAGAACCCTTTTAGCCGTTGGAAGCGTGGGAGATGATGGTTCTTCCGATGTGGATCGCGTTGGCTTGAATGTGAGCTTTGAATGCCAAACGAGAGAGAGTAGTTGAGCACGAAATCTGTTGGAAAACTTGAAGGCACTTGATTTCTTCACTTGAATGCACTAACTCTCTTGAACCTCTTTTTCTCTCTTCTCTCTTGAATGATCTTGTATTGGATTGGTAAGAAGATGTTGAGAAGTACTTAAGAGGTCCCTTTTATAGCCCCAAAAGCAAATATAGCCGTTAGACACAAAAAAGAGACGTTTGAAATTCAAATCAAACCTGAAAAAGTTGTTAGTCGCGTCCCAGGCGCTCCGGGGACGTCTCCGCTTGTTTGCGCTTTTTGCATGGGGACGACTCCGCTTCTTCGGGGATGTCTCCGCGCTTTACGGGGACGTCTCCGCCGTTATATCTCCGAAAAACAAGTCTTCTGGAATTCTCTGAGAGAGTCGTCTCCGCTATCTAGGGGACGACTCCGCTGGTCTGCTTTTTACTTGCAGGGACGACTCCGCAGGTACCGGGGACGTCTCCAGACGTGCCAGTTCTTTCTGTTTGTGCCAGAGACGTCTCGGAGACAACCCGGAGACGTCTCGACTGTCCCTGAACTTTTTCTTTCATCTCAAAAATTCTTCAATAAGTTCTTAAAAATCATGGGAACTTGCCTAGACATTTCTTAACAATATTCTTAATTAACCAACTGAAATCCTCAAATAACTTGTTAAGATAAAGGGAATTATGCTCTAGTGTTTTGTATTCATCAAAATCCATTAGAGGGTCAACAATCTCCCCCTTTTTGATGATGACAAAACTTGGAGTATGTGCAATATAAAATATATTGTGTTCTAGGACTAATGCATAGCTAAGTTGCATGAAGTAGAAAACATAAATATTTAAAACATACTTCATGATAATGCTTTAGATTTAATCAGCTTAACACAATCAACATATTTCAATTTAAGCTGACATATTTCAATTTAAGCTGAGTTGGTGTTCAATGCAAAACACAAAGCATTATGAGCATATACTTAGATATTTCTCCCCCTTTTTGACAACATCAAAAAGATAGTGGAACATTAAGCACAAAGATAAGAATACTCAAATATTTCTTTTTCTTATTGTACTCTGATTTGCATGTCAAGTTATTGCAAGAATATGAATCATATAACTCAAGGCAATAATGTTAGAAAAAGATTAATGAGCATAGATCAGAGCCAATTAAGATAATTCCAGAGCAGAACACATCGAATGTGATTTCAAGAAATTTTCTAATTTGATATCACAGATAGTTTTCTAATCAAGTGTAGGTGGAATCTTCCTTAGGTTAATTCAAGAAGTACCACAAATGATATTCAAGGAAAGCACGAATGGAAATCTGACCTCTCTTCAATAATAAGTGGGAAAGCTTGTTCATTTAAGACCTTTTGCCCAATCTATTAAGTATTTTATCAATAGGAGAGCAATTCAATTGATTTTCAGAGTAAAAGATCAAAACTTATATATTTGAAAGACATATCATCCTGTTGGATCATTAATTCTTAATGACTTCAAAGTTCTTTTATGATAATAAGAGCATTGGGGCACAAATACCAAAATATGAATTCATGCAATTTTTGATACATCTTAGAGCTCTTTTAAAGACTTTCTTTTATTTCTTTAGAGAATAAGCACAATTTGATACATAAAATAATGAATTGGCACAAAATTGAAGTTCTAAAGAGCAAGCCAATTAGGACTCATTAGTGAAGTTCAAAAATAGATTTTCTAAGAGATACTCAAGAAAATTTAACACATTATTCTTCCCCTTTTTCATTAAATTAGAGGCTCTTAAAATTTGCAATTTGGTTCAAGAGTGATGCATGAGATATACTAACCAAATAACACGCCTCAAGGTGTATCATAAAGATTTTCAGATTTAAATTTCAGATGATACATATTGGAGAGTATTAGGATCACTTTTCATTTAGTATTCTTTCCCTCTCCTTTAGTTATAGATTTATGCGATTAAGTTCCATAAGATCTTTCCTTCTGAAATTTTCTTTCTCCCCCTTAATTGATCATTCCATTTTAAGAGTTTAGAATTTGTAGATAATGTTCAATAAAATTGTCAATCTCAAAAATATGTTTTCTATAAGTTTCAGCTTATTTTCATAAGACTCAAGGTTTGAGATAAGACAACCTTTATAGAACTCATCTTAAGGTATAAACTTATAATTAAAGCATGTATTGCAATATAAGGATGTTCATCAAAATCAATCCATAAAAATCAAGGTATGCATCAAATTAAAGTAACTTTAGGATAAGATATCTAAAGCTCCCCCTCAAAAGATGCATTCCTCTTCAATCATTCTTTTCTTTTGTTGAATTTCAGATTTTAATGACAAACGTGAATAAAACTGAAATTCTATGATATCGAGAATATAGAGTGATCAAGAATTATTCAAAATTTATAGCAATCACCCTTTTTAATCTTTTAAGCACAAGTTATGCTTTCTCCTAATCTTAGAGAAAATGTATAGAAATATTAATCAGAAAATGATTCATTTGTAGCTCAGTTTCTTTCAAAAACATTTACATTTTCTTTCTTTTAAGAATCATTTGAGTGAGCTGAAATATTTCTAGCTTTAAGATCATTCACTCTATATATATATTCTGATGGAAGTCTTTAAGAATGTAGGAGAGAAAAACATATAGATGATCATTGAGGTATATATATTTATAGAACTCAATTTCTTAATCATAGTTTTTCACCAATGTATATATGAAATACAATAAATCTTTTTAATATCAAGATAAGATCATATATTTAGAGATTTTTGTTTACAATCAAAATCATCGAAAGACACATCATTTGGACCAATATTAGTACACTTTAAAGATAAGAAATGATATGTTTCGGATGCATATCGGAGCAATCAACCAAGGCATCAAAATTTTAATTCTATTTTTCTTATATTAAGATTTTATTTAGAAATCATATGAGTTTAAGCTTTTATACAAAATCAGATTCTGAATTTCATAAAGATTTTCAATAGAGCCTTTCAAGGTCATAATTTGAGATATGTATCTTCCACATTATAGCTCATCTTAAATCATTACGATTGAAAACTTATATTTCAAACATATAAGAGCATGTTCAGAATCTTTGTATTTAATGTGAGTTTTGGTATGAATTAGCACATTATATACCAAAGTTAAGCAAGTTGAAAGATAAAACAAACTCAATTCATTTTGCCTAAATAGAGATATCCTTCTCTTCTCCTTTTTACAAATTTATTTAACTTTCAGATTTTAACGATGATTGTGAACGACAAATCTGAAATTTCTTTTCAATAAAACCAAACACAAGATATTATATAGTATTTCAAACATTCAATCAAATTGTCCAAGTATGAGGCATTACAAAAATATTGAGAACCCATAATTCAAGACATCATGCCACATGCAAAATATATTATGTGTTAAGTCATGCATTAAAATAATAAGAAAAAGAATGTCAAGGATCAAAATCAATTCTTTTCAAATAAACTCCCTCTATATAATTTTGCACTGATTTCATCATTAAAGTGTGTTTTCAAGTGATTAAAATTTTGACTTGATTCTTCTTATATACTTTCATTTACTTTGTCTTTCATTTTTAACTTTCTTATGCTCTATACTCTATTTGCTCCCTATCCGGTGGAGTTGGGAAGGGGCACGAGGTACTACCACTAGCCTCCCTCTTGTGCCGTCCCTAATATGCCCTACACCGAATAGTTGGGTCAAATAGTGCCGGGTACTACCACTAGCCTCCCCATTGGCACCATCCCTATGATGAGCAATATAGAAAGGTTAAAATGTTTACTTCAAACTCTCCCTGTTTAAGTGTAATTAATTATGGATTTTATCCCTTCCAAAAGAATGCTCACAAATGTCCCAAATATATTATGCTTGTTTTGCTTTTCCTCAAGATTGAAGTATTTGCCTTTACTTAGATTTTACTTCTCTTGAATAATATCTATTTTCTTTTCTTTATCTCTCTCTCTTTTTGTTATTCTCAAGTAATTTACATGAAAGAGCAGAATAAAGAAATAATCTTATGTGTCATATAGATGTATATCATGCAAACAACATTTTCATTATGCTCAAGTATTCATAACTTCTCACAAGTTATTTTACATCAAAATTTTAAGCATATACTTGTGTATTTCATGGTTATAATATAGGCAAAGAAATAATTTAGTTTGGGCAAACCATGAAACAGTTTCTAAAAGTATAAGTCAGTCAATACACACATAGACATGATATCAAAAATTAATAATTAAAGAATATAATCATGCCATAATAAGATTTAAGTTATTGACTTTGCTCAATTAATTTATGAGAAAGGTATCTAAAATTACCTATTCATTCTATATTCTTCAAGCCAAACTAGATTTCTTATGTGTGAACTTTTGGCTGAAGAAGATCCTCTCTCTTGTTTGCATGTGAATGTTTATTGTATCTTATGTGGAGGTTTCCTTCAAGTTGAAATCTCTCATTTTCTTGCTTAAAGATCCTGCATTATTAACAAAATTCTTTTCTTTCTTGAAGGAAAATCATTAGTTTCTTCAAGATACAAAACATTCATACCATATATTTCTTAACTAGATGACTCAACGTACGATATGACAATAATTGAGTGTTGAGTCATTTTACTCAAGAGATTGCCTAAATATAAGCAAGCATATGTCACTTGAACTTAAAGAGATAGTTTCATTAACCAAGATGGTTCAAAGACAAGCATGTGAAGCAATAGAAAGATTTATCAAGGTCAAATCAATTTCTTATTTCCAAAAACAATTTAGTTTAGATTTTATTTGCTTAAGATAATTATCAATAAGATATGTTAGCTATGTTATAATCAACTTATCTTAAACGGTTGTTTCTATCAAAATTCTGATTATGATTTCTCTGTTATCAATAAAATATGATTCATTAAAGTTAGATTGAAATCTTCCACAAGGTCACATAATGAGCATACAATCTGGTCTATCAGCTGTATGATAAAATAATTATTCTATCATGCTTCAATACAGCTTTAAAACAATAGATCTACTTTGCTCATCCTTTTCAAATTCTACAAGATGGGGTCATAGACATACCTTCTTCATGCCAATCTTCTATAAGGGTTTTCTTGTGGACTAACTTTGGTCAATGAAGATCCCCTTTCTTGTTTATTTTAATTTAGAGTTTGAGAGAAGATGTTCATCATACATATTTCAAACTCACCTTACATGAGCTAAGTAAAATCTTCATATAAATCTCCATTAGTAGAACCAAGAATGATGTCATTAATGTATACTTTGAGCAAGTAAGATATCACACATTTTTGATGCAAAGAATTATCACTATTACTTTATATCAAAAAGGTTGCTTAAGCTTTTATATCATGCTTTTGATGCTTGTTTCAAATCATATATTGCTTTATCATATTTGTAATGAGTGTTTTCAAATATGGTGGTTATTTAACATATATCTTCTTTAATAAAATAAGCATATAGGAGTCCATTCTACACACTCATTTGATAGAATATAAAGCTCATAAAGCAAGCAAATGATAATGGTGATTTTTACTTCTAATCATGCAAGAATCAAGATCTATTTCATCTTCTAAGCAAACAATTTTTCTTCATTACGTGCATTTCTGAAAAACTCAATTTGGTTATAATTATTAACATGTTTTCAGATTGTTATATGTAAAAGATTAACCATATACATATATAATTTAATTTTAGTATCTTGATAATAAATCATTAATCTCATAAGTAACAAAATGAATTAATATTTCTACAACTCGAATCTTTTCATTGAATGTTCTATATGCATTGCTTGATGAATGATATCCAAGAATAGAAATATCTTTATCAGATTTGGCATTATTTTCATAAGACCATATCAAGCATAGTATGTACGACTGAAAAATATGAGAGATATGCAATGGTTCATTTTCTATTTTTCAGAAGATCAAAAGAAGTTTTCATCAAAAAATAGATCTAATAGAAGTCATATGTATGACAAGCAGTGATGATAGCCTAAAAAAAATTTTAAGTAGATGACTATCATACACAATTGTCTTTTTCATTTCTTCAAGAATTCTATTAACTCTATTTTACTTAAGGTGTCCTTGGTGCTGAAATAATTAATTTCTGTATAAACTTTATCAGAATTTTGGTTTTCAACACTGTGCCATGATACTCTTTATCTTCACAGTTTGAAAACCTTTATCATTTGAAACACTTTTACATGATTTAGCAAATACAGAAAGTACTTTAATTTTATTTGCCAAGAACAAATCCAATGTAAGCTTTTGAAAACTTAGTGATGGAAACAACATCTTTAGATTTGGAAATGATTTTTGTTTGTTTCCTTAGTTAGTATGCATAGCAAAACTTTTACCTTTCAGAAGATGATCTAAGTAAGCCAATGGCAAGGTCTTTTGAGATTAAGTACATACTAGCATGAGTTGATTTTATATGCCAAAGATGGTTTCTTTAATCTTGGTATTCATAGTGCATATACACATTATCATATCTATGATCAATAAATAATAATGCCATGGATAAAAACTCTCAATCAAGCATATAGAGAATTCATAGAGTTATTCTTAATAAATTGATTAATCATTTAGCAACTTATCCAATAGTGAGTAAAGTATACTATAAAATGAAGTGATTTGATTATATTTTCAAAAGTATTTTCTATATCACAAAATTGGTCAATACTTGCAATTCATATTTCAATCAAATACTAAAGCAAAAATAATGATGAAATGCAAGGTTTACTGATTTCATTATTATTATTATATTTTTTTTATTATTTAAAATTACTTTTCATAAGTATGTTTTAAATTTCATTTTTTGATGTGTGTCTAGAACACCCATTTGTATGAAAGTTCTATTTGTTCCATGGGTATCTTGGCACACCTATGTCTACATCCTCATATTTTCATTTTGGGTACCCAAGCTTGCTTGGGTCCTTGAGAGTTAGGACATATGGTTCCTTTTGGAACCCAAATCTGTTTAACAGTAATAACTTTACCATTTGATTTAATTGTACTAGAACTATAGGTAAGGTTGTTATGTCCATTCTTTTGATGTTTGAAATACGTTATCCTTTTTGATGATTTGCTTGATAAATTCAAAACATTTTTCTTTAGGGATTCATTGCTAAGTGAAGGAATCAAGCCAAATTTTGATTTATCAAAATCAGCATGTTGGCTTTCAAACATCATTTTTAATCTTTCTGAACTTACAGTGAACTTGTTAATAAGAGATTTCAGTTGGTCAACTTCTTTACTCAAGTTTTGGTTTGTTTTGATTAAGCTATGATTTTTCTGAATCAATTCTTCTGAATTTAACCTTAAGCTTTTATTTTCAGAATTTAGTTTGTCTTGTATTTCAGCAATAGAATTTCTTTCTTTTAAAATTTCCAAATTTAGTTTTTTAAGATTTTTATTTTTCATAGCTAATTTTCTACATTCACCATACAAATCATGAAAAGCATTTAAAAGTTCATCATAAGAAAATTCTTCTTGAAAATCATTTGATGTAAAATTAGATTCAGATTCTACTTTATCTTCTAGTGCCATAAAACATAAGTTAGTTACCTCTTGTAGTTCATTGTTGCTTCTAGCTTTCAATTTTTTACTTGACTCTTCCTTGGTCAAGGCTTTCTTGCTTTTTATCTCTTTCTTCCTTTCTTCTTGCTTCCTCTTCTTCTTCGTCTTTAGGAAGCTTTTGAATCTTTCGGTGTTCGGGAATGGATCCTTGTTTCCATCACCGTACTCTTTGTTTTTTGAACTAATCTGCCTCCGAGTCGACTCGGGCCTTGTTGGAGTCGACTCGGCTAACTTGGGAGTCGACTCGGAAATACTTGGAGTCGACTCGTTCACAGGGTCTTCAAGACTGTGTCTCTGCCTTTCAGACTGTTTTTCTCTAGGAGTCGACTCGGACAAACTGGGAGTCGACTCGGCTACTGTGGAGGATTCTGCAATCTCATTGTTAGTACGCAATTGAAGCACATGTGAGCTAATCTGAGATTTATCATAAATAGTTTCTAAAGTATCCCAGATCTCCTTAGCAGATAAGAATGCAGAAATTTCATTAAACTTCGTTTCATGAATAGCACAATATAATATGTTCATAGCATTAGCATTCAATTGTGCTAAGTCCTTTTCATTAATAGTTTGAGAGAGTGTATGAAGGTCATTTATTATGATTTTCCATAAATAATAGTTTTGTGATTGAATAAAAATGCGCATGCGTATTTTTCAATGTGTATAGTTTATGCCATTAAATAGTGGAGGTGTATCAATTGATTGTCCTTCTCCTAGAAAACTATCTATTTGAGTTGTCATGATCTTTGGCTCTTGATCGTGAGATCAATAATTAAACTTAGAGCACCTGCTCTGATACCACTTGTTGCCCAGTAAATACAACCCAAGAGGGGGGGGTGAATTGGATCTTTTAAAACTTTTAAGCTTCTTTTGAAACTTTTTGATTAATTATGCTAAGTTGTATAGATGCACAGTGGAATTTAAACTTAGCAACAGTTTGATTTATTGAATGAGACTTGATTACGTAAATTGAATATGCTTGCAACTAAAGGATGCACGGATAAGAGTTAAGCAAGCAATTTATCTAAGTAAGTAGGTGAGCAAGTTAGACAATGACAAAAAGCATCACAAACACAACAAACATATAGTGGTTCGGTGCACCCCAGCACCTACATCCACTTTCCAAGACCTCTTAGGAATTTTACTATAATCCTACAGATTACAGCCGGTTGTTTTACAAGCTCACAACCCAACTTGTTGTTTTACGAGATCACAACGAACTCGGTCGGTTTTCACAGGCTCACCGACTCGAACCAACCGATTGTTTTCACGGGCTCACAATCCAACCCGCTTGGTTTTCCCAAAGGCTCACCAACCACAACCTTACAACATTGGTTTTTCCCTTTGGCTCACCAACAAACCTTAACCCCTTGATTCAATCCCTTGATTGAATCAAGTTACAAGATATTAGAATAAAGGTTTAAAACAAATCAAAGCTTCTTAAACAAGCAAATATAACAATATAAACAATAGAACCCGCAAGAACCCTTTTAGCTGTTGGAAGCGTCGGAGATGATGGTTCTTTCGATGTGGATCGTGTTGGCTTGAATGTGAGCTTTGAATGCCAAACGGGAGAGAGTAGTTGAGCACGAAATCTGTTGGAAAACTTGAAGGCGCTTGATTTCTTCACTTGAATGCACTAACTCTCTTGAACCTCTTTTTCTCTCTTCTCTCTTGAATGATCTTGTATTGGGTTGGTAAGAAGATGTTGAGAAGTACTTAAGAGGTCCCTTTTATAGCCCCAAAAGCAAATATAGCCGTTAGACACAAAAAAGAGACGTTTGAAATTCAAATCAAACCTGAAAAAGTTGTTAGTCGCGTCCCAGGCGCTCCGGGGACGTCTCCGTGCTTTACGGGGATGTCTCCGCTTGTTTGCGCTTTTTGCATGGGGATGACTCCGCTTCTTCGGGGACGACTCCGCGCTCCGGGGACGTCTTCGCGCTTTACGGAGACGTCTCCGCCGTTATATCTCCGAAAAACAAGTCTTCTGGAATTCTCTGAGAGAGTCGTCTCCGCTATCTAGGGGACGACTCCGCTGGTCTGCTTTTTACTTGCGGGGACGACTACGCAGGTACCAGGGACGTCTCCAGACATGCTAGTTCTTCCTGTTTGTGCCAGAGACGTCTCGGAGACAACCCGGAGACGTCTCGGCTGTCCCTGAACTTTTTCTTTCATCTCAAAAATTCTTCAATAAGTTCTTAAAAATTATGGAAACTTGCCTAGACATTTCTTAACAATATTCTTAATTAACCAACTGAAATCCTCAAATAACTTGTTAAGATAAAGGGAATTATGCTCTAGTGTTTTGTATTCATCAAAATCCATTAGAGGGTCAACAGGGTATGATGAGAGCACAAAAGTGAAATTTTCGTACCATCTTAATTAGTATTATAGCTAATCTTTATTAATAAAAATAATTAATTAATGTTTTATTTGTGTTTGAGTGCAAGTAATTCAAGAGACCCAATAACGCTGGGTTTGAGCCCAATGCCTGGCAGCCCGAGCTCAACAAATTCTCCAGCGTCCGTGATGAGGCAATCCAACGGTTCCTAACCTAAAATTCCCAAGCATCCATGTCAACGGGCTAAAGCAAGTGATTTCCCAATATCCGCAGCATGGGGGCTTTGAAACTTCCCAACTTCTCAACCGTCTGTGACCTCCCAGCACATGCAACCGGATCAACATCCCATCTCCTCTGTTTAGGAACAAACTCAACATTCCATGAAGAGTCTCCCAAACCGGCTCTTTAATTCAACCGTGTTTCAACATCCCGGCAACTTCCCAACCGGATCATCCCAAGCTGCATCTCACACGTGGCTTCCGTCTCCCCTGTTTTGAGAACAAAATCCACAAATCAAAACGCTTCCCGCATTCAATTTCAACCATCCGGATTGAGATGATCTTCCCAGCAACCATTCGTTTTCAAAACTTCCCAACGTTCCAGCAAAATCATCCCAGCAGCTGAAGAGTCTCAAATGATCGTGGCATCTGATCGTTTCATCTTCAAATTCCCTTCCTAGCGAACAAATTCCAAACCTCCACGTGTTTCAGCCGTATTCCATTCTCCCCATCATCCATCTGAGGAGTTGTTGCCCAAGGTGACAAGCCAAGAGAGGGGGGGGGGGGATGAATTGGTTTTTCTAAATTTTTGCTATCTTACTTTAGTCAATTAGTTAGTGAGTGAAATTAAACTAATACACAACACAAACACACAAGAAGTATAGTGGTTCGGTGCTCTCCTAAGCACCTACGTCCACTCCCCAAGCGACCCCTTGGAAATTCACTATAATCCCACAGATTACAGTTGGATTGTTTTCCGGGCTCACAATCCAAAAATCTTTACACTTTGGTCTTTCGGGATCACCAATAACCTTTGTTGGTTTTACGGGCTCACCAACGAACCTTCACAATTAGTTTTACGGGTTCACCATGTTGGGTTTCCCAGTGCCCTAGGGCGCAGCGGAAGATACGGGATTATAAAATTTTCTTATAAAACCCATTATATGAAATCCTAATAAGCCAAGATCGCCTTAATAGTATAACCAAATAATGTAGAAAATATAATCTTGGTATAGAAGAATACCTATCACGCTATATCCAATATGTATGAAGATGTCCTAAGGTGCCCAAATGTTCACCCTCCGATGTTGATCCACACAGGAATGGGTTCAAGACTCTAGCTCCACCAAAACTTGATTCTAATTGTTCAATCCTTCCAAAGGATTTAATTGGCTGATTTTCCTTCACTTCCTTCTTCCTTTCTATCTCTAAAACATTCACTAGCCTTTTTGTCCTAAAGAAGACCCTCTTGTCTTGGGTTAGGACAAAAGAGAGAGGCTTGTAAGAAAGAAGGGATAAGGAAGAGAGAAGGAGAGGCTTTTTCTTGGATGATCTTTAGAACCCCAAGGCACCTCCTTATTTATAAGAGATGGAGGGATGCATCATAAAGGGATGCATCCCATCCACACACCTCATCATGATGAGGCATGTGCCAAGAGATGCATCCCATCATGATGGGGTGCTAAGGAGAAGGGTGTATCAACTTCTTTCTCACATCTCCCTCTTAAATCCTGATGATCCAAGGGCCCAAATGCAGTGAACCAAAGCCAATGGTCCAGATCTAGGCGCCATCTAATGGTCCAGATCAGGGCATCATCATCCAGGGTGCCATCCAATGGTACAGAAGCAAGATGCCATCACCGATGGTCCAGATTCAGGCGCTAAGCAACAGTCCAGATCTTTCATCCAGAGAGCCATCCAGTGGTCCAGATTCAGGCGCTGAGCAACGGTCCAGATCTTTCATCTAGAGAGCCATCCAGTGGTCCAGATTCAGGCGCTAACCAGTGGACCAGATCCTTCATCCAGGAAGCCATCCAATGGTCCAGAAGTGAAGGCCCTATCAAACCCAATCCAATTGGGTTTAACCAACTTAAAGAAAACATTAAACCTAATCAAATCAGGTCTAATTAAAGCCAAATGGGTTTCAACTCTTGGCTAACCCATATTAGGTCATGATCTAATCATATTAGATCAACCTAATCTAAGAATCATATTCGAATTTAATTTGAATCAGGAGCTAGGATTTGCAACACGTGCTTGCATGTTCACTTGCAAACATGATCTAATCCAATTAGACCCTTGATCAATTTCCTTGTGTGTGACCCATTGGGTTCCTTATCTTAGCCAGCAGTAGGTGCAGGTGCAAGTTGACCTAACCTGATTAGAATACCTCTAATCCAATTTAGGTTTAATTTAGTGCTAAACCTGACTTAGCAATCAGAACCTTTCTGATGCTTTGATCTAATCAAACTCTTTGATCCGATCAACCCACAAGACATGATTGACGTCTAGCAACGTATCATGTCTACCCGAAAGATGAGGAATGTATTGGACAAATCCAAACATACCCTTTAGTGGCAAGTTGCTGTGCAATTCAATCCCTCAGTCATACTACATCCTGAATAAGTGCATGAGTATGGATCAATATCAAACTCAATCACTTATTCATGTCTCTCTCAATCTTTTTTATGATAATTCAAACAATGAAATATTAGAAACTCTTTCTAATATTCATTTTGCTTTGATCAAAGGCTTCTGAAATCATCATAAGATTAGAGTAAGTAGGATGTTACCTTCTCTTACTAGAAGTGACTGATTCCTTGTTGACCTACTCACAACCTTCGTACAAAATCCACCATATCCAGAATACCCCGTATACAACGCAATATCGTGAATGAGGGTAAACCAAAACATAGTGTGGAGTGATCGATTAAAACCCCGTTTGATTTTGATGAGCTCAAAGCATTTGAGTATATCTTGTGATTACTAATGAATTCAATTGAGTGTTTCAGTGAAAATCCTGTCCAAGTGTCTCTAGACTTGGTTCATAGCATTTTGGATAAGTTAAGAAGTCTGCATGAACCAATGTCTGAGATACGAGTCGACTCCCGAGTTTCACGAGTCGACTCCAAGCGTATCAAGGTCACTGGCACGAGCTCGAGTTGACTCCTGATCAGTACGAGTCGACTCCGACTGAAAACAGACAGAAGGACAGAAGAGCAGTTTTTCAGGTCTGAGATTCGAGTCGACTCCAGTGGAATGCGAGTCGACTCCCAGCGGTACACACAGAAAAAGTCAGAGAGCGTTTTATGGACTCTGAGATTCGAGTCGACTCCAGTGGAACGCGAGTCGACTCCCAGCGGTACACAAAGAAAAAGTCAGAGAGCGTTTTATGGACTCTGAGATTCGAGTCGACTCCCGCAGTACGCGAGTCGACTCCGAGACTGTGCGACCATCGACAGACAGAAGACCATGTTACTGCCTCTGAGATTCGAGTCGACTCCCAGACAGCTCGAGTCGACTCCAAGACAAGCTTCACGTCAAAAGGCAGAAGACCAACTTTCGGAAACTGAGAGCCGAGTCGACTCCAAGGAAGTTCGAGTTGACTCCAAGACTGGATGAGCCAAAAGACAGAGAATCGGGAGTTCGGGCTCTGAGATTCGAGTCGACTCCCAGGACAGTCGAGTCGACTCGAGTGGACAAAATTCAAATTTGGATCCACGGACTACAGAGGATGAGCCGACTCCAAAATTGCCAGGTCAGCGCCAGAAGTTGGCGAGTCGACTCCGGGTCAAGACGAGTCGACTCCCAGTCAAGACGGCAACTTTAATTCAAACTGGGAACAGTTGCCGAGTCGACTCCGGAAAAGCTCGAGTCGACTCCTGCTACAGCCGAGTCGACTCCTGATCGCGCGAGTCGACTCCAACCCACCAACGGTCACATTGTCAGGCTGCGCAGAGTGTGCAGAACGGCCAGAAAAAGCAGAGTAACGGCTAGTTTCCGTGGGGGTTGACTTAAATAGCCACAGAAGACTGTAGCAAGAGAGATAACACATATTCCACTCCTAGCATTCAAGTCTTGAAGCTCTCTAAGTGCTCTTCAACGAGAAAAAGGGAAGATCTGTATTTACTGCTCCACCAACATCTTTCCAGCATTCAAAGCTTCCTCCTCCTGCTTTCAAGTCGATCACTCTTTCAAGAGGAGACCGGAGTTCCAGAAGCCACACCTCTTCACCATCTTAAAAGCGTTTGAGGGCTTCTAACTCCTTTACGATTATATTGTTTTAAATCTGCTTTTTGAGAAGCTATTTTCTGTTTTCTTCTATCTCGTGTATTTACTTGATTCAATCGGGGGATTGAATCAAGGGGATTAAGGTTGGTTGGTTAGCCGGTTTAAAACCAACGAGTGTAAGGGTTTGATTGTGAGCCCGGAAAAACAATCGGGGTTGGTTCTAGTCGGTCAGCCTGGGAAAACTGACCGAGTTCGTTGTGAGCTCGTAAAACAACAAGTTCGGTTGTGAGCTTGCAAAACAACCGGCTGTAATCCAAGGGAGTTATAGTGAAATTCCCAAGTGAGACTTGGGGAGTGGACGTAGGAGCAAGGGTTAGCTCCGAACCACTATAAAACTTTGTGTTTGTAGTGCATTGTCTCTCATCTTCTTCCCACACATTACTCACAGCACTTAGCTTTAATTAAATAACTGGCTATAGTATTTCGTTAAAGTTTTAATTAGCTAAGTTAATTTAAAAACCCAATTCACCCCCCCCTCTTGGGTTGTCTATCTGGGCAACAAGTGGTACCAGAGCCAAAAACTCTTCCACTCAAGAGTTAAAAGATCAAAATGACAACCCCATTTGGATCTTCTCACATTGAGGGTCAGTCCACCCAAAGACCTCCTTTCTTCAATGGATCCGACTACTCATACTGGAAGGCTAGGATGAGAATATTCATCCAAGCCCAAGACTATGAGATGTGGACCATTGTAGTGAATGGCCCATACATCCCATCCACATATGTAGAGGGTGTTAAGGTACCCAAACTAGAAACGGATTGGGATGAACATGACATGAGGAAGGCACAACTAAACTCTAAAGCAATGAATGTGTTTTATTGTGCCTTAGACCGTAATGAATTCAATAGAGTTTCAGCTTGTAATTCTGCAAAAGAAATTTGGGACAGACTTGAAGTGACCCATGAGGGCACGAATCAAGTCAAGAAATCCAAAATAAACATCTTGGTTCATAAATATGAACTATTTAAAATGAATTCAAATGAAACAATCACAAGCATGTTCACTAGGTTTACTGATATTGTCAATGGCCTAAAAAGCCTTGGCAAGAACTATACTAACAGTGAACTTGTCAGGAAAATCCTTCGGTGTCTACCAAGGTTGTGGGAAGCCAAGGTGACGGCGATCCAAGAAGCTAAAGACTTGAACAAGCTTCAACTTGAAGAGCTCCTTGGATCCCTGATGACGCATGAGCTTACCATGAAACAACACAACGAGGAAGAGTCCTCCCATAAGAAAAAGGTAATAGCTTTAAAATCTACTTCTTCTAACAAGGACCTGTCTTGCAGCAGCAGCAGTGAAGAGGAAGAAGATGAGGAAGATGGTGGTGAGGCACTTCTTGTGCGCAAGTTCAAGAAGTTTATCAACCACAAGAAGACGTATCATCAAAGGAGAGGTCCCTCAAATTCCTACCGCAGAGACAAAGGTAAGGAAAGGGAAAATGAGGGGATTGGGTGTTACGAGTGCAAGAAGCCGGGACACATAAGAGCAGAGTGCCCCTTATTGAAGAAGGGGAGTAAGTACAAGAAGAAGAAGGCACTTGTCACCACCCTATCGGACTCCGACGCATCATCTTCATCATCAGATGAAGAACAAGAAGAGAAGGCCAATTTCTGTTTCATGGCCAACGAAAATGAGGTAATTTCCGATACGCATTTTGATTTTACATTTGATGAACTTTATGATGCGTTCAATGAATTAATGATTGAGTATAAGAATATAAATGTTAAAAACAGAGAACTAAAAGTAACTAACCAAAGTTATATTCATAAGCATGATTCATTAATTAAGGATAAAGATAATCTCACCAAAGAAAATCTAGAACTTAAGACAAGCAACCAACTCCTAATTAAGAAGACTAACACCTTAACGAAAGATATTGAGAAACTAACAAAGGAATTTTCAGATCTCAAAAACCATAAACAAGTCTTAAACAAGGATCTAACTAAAGAGCTAAATGATCTAAAAACCGAAAATCAGACATTAACTAAAGAACTAAACAAATACAAACCCTTAGTTGAAAAATTCACATATAGTTCTGAAAAGTTAAACATGATACTTAATAATCAACGAGCCGTATTTAATAAAGCGGGTTTAGGGTATAAACCAAGGAATAAGCAAAAACTTCTTAGTAACTTCTTTGTTAAAGCTGGGGAAACTAAAATTAAGAAAATAACTTGCTTTTGTTGTGGAATAGTAGGACATAAAGCAAATGCATGTAATTTTAGGAAAAGTAAAACTAAAAGAAAAAATAAAAGGGTATGGGTTCCAAAAGGAACCAACTTGACTAACCATGAAGGACCCAAGAAAACTTGGGTACCTAAGATGACATGATTTGCTTGTGTAGGAGTGTCTTGCAGCCAAGGTCAACAAAAACTGCTGGTATTTGGATAGTGGCTGTTCAAGGCACATGACGGGTGATAAAGATCAATTTTTCACCCTTGAAGCTAAGAAGGGAGGTGCTGTGACTTTTGGAGACAACAACCAAGGTCACATCATTGGTATTGGTAAAGTTCAAATCACCCCTTCTACCTTTATAGATAATGTTGGATATGTTGATGGTCTTAAGCATAACTTGTTAAGCATTAGTCAATTATGCGATAAAGGATATGATGTTATGTTTAAACCATCACTATGTATTATAACAAATCCTAATGATAATAGTTTAGTTTTTAAAGGAATGAGACGTGGAAATGTATATGTGGTAGATCTAGAAGACCTTACAAAACATAACCAATGTTTAGTTGTTAATGAAACTAAAGAAAATGATGCTAGTTGGTTATGGCACCGTAAGTTAGGTCATGCAAGCATGGACACAATAACTAAACTAGTTAAAAGAGACTCCGTGATAGGTTTGCCAAAATTAAAATTTGAAAAGAACAAAATATGTGAAGCATGTCAATTTGGCAAACAATCTAGAAACTCTTTTAAATCCATAAAATGTGTCTCTACTTCTAGGCCTCTAGAATTACTACACATGGACCTATTTGGTCCAACTAGAACAACAAGCCTAGGTGGAAATAAATATGGTCTAGTTATAGTAGATGATTACTCTAGGTACACATGGGTCATGTTTCTAACGCATAAGGATCAAGCATTTTCTATGTTTAAGAAGTTCCATAAGGAAGTAACAAATGCTAGAGAGTCCTCAGTTATAGCTATTAGAAGTGACCATGGTACCGAATTCGAAAATCAATTATTTGATGAATTTTGTAGTAAAAAGGGGATAACCCATAATTTCTCAGCACCAAGGACACCACAACAAAATGGAGTTGTGGAAAGGAAAAATAGAACCCTAGAGGAAATGGCTAGAACGATGTTATGTGAAAGTAACCTCCCTAAGTACTTTTGGGGAGAAGCCATTAATACTTCTTGCCATGTATTAAATAGAGTTCTATTAAGACCCATCATAAAGAAAACACCATATGAACTGTGGAAAAACAGAAAACCAAAGGTTAACTATTTTCATGTTTTCGGATGTAGGTGTTTTGTACATAATAATGGGAAAGATAATCTAGGGAAATTTGATCCAAAATCTGATGAAGGAATATTCCTAGGTTATTCTACAACTAGTAAAGCCTATAGAATCTTTAATAAAAGAACCCTAGTTATAGAAGAATCTATACATGTTGTTTTTGATGACTCTAGTGACATCTCATCTAGTAAGAAGGTTAATTTTGATGATGATATTGAAATACTTGAAGAAAAGATAGATGAGATGGGATTACAAGATGATAATCAAAAGTTGATTGAAGGAGAATCATCAAACCAAGAGCCTATAGTGGATCATGGGCTAACTAAAGCTTGGAGGTATGCTCATGGGCATCCTAAGGAACTAATTCTAGATGATCCATCCCAACCCGTTAGGACTAGAGCATCCCTTAGAAATTTGAATAACCATCTAGCTTTTGTTTCACACTTTGAGCCCAAACATATAGAAAAAGCCGAAAATGATGTAAATTGGATAAATGCAATGCAAGAAGAACTAAACCAATTTACTAGAAACAAAGTGTGGGATCTAGTAGAGAGACCTTCTGAATATCCAATTATAGGTACAAAATGGATATATAAAAATAAGCTAGATGAAAATGGAATTGTTATAAGGAATAAGGCTAGACTAGTAGCAAAGGGTTATAATCAAGAAGAAGGTATAGACTTTGATGAAACCTTTGCTTCCGTAGCTAGACTTGAGGCTATTAGACTATTATTAGCATATGCATGCTCTAAGGACTTCAAGCTATATCAAATGGATGTAAAAAGTACTTTTCTAAATGGGTTTATTAATGAGGAGGTATATGTGGAACAACCTCTTGGTTTTGAAAATCATCAATACCTCAATCATGTGTATAAACTGAACAAAGCACTTTATGGTCTAAAACAAGCACCTAGAGCATGGTATGAGAGACTTAGTAAATTCCTATTAGAACATGAATTCTCTAGGGGAAATGTAGATACAACATTATTTCTGAAAAAGAAAAATAAGGATATGTTATTAGTACAGATTTATGTTGATGATATCATTTTCGGTGCTACTAACAATCGCCTCTGTGAGGAATTTGCTGATTTGATGCAGAGTGAGTTTGAGATGAGCATGATGGGAGAGCTGAACTACTTCCTCGGGCTTCAAATCAAACAATCTGAAGGAGGCATCTTCATCAATCAAGCCAAATATATCAAGGAGATGCTCAAGAAGTTCGATATGGAGGGAAACAAGTCAATTAGCACCCCCATGAGCTCATCATGTAAGTTAGACCAAGATGAATCAGGTAAATCTGTAGATCAAAAACTTTATAGAGGTATGATAGGTTCTTTACTGTATCTTACTGCAAGTAGGCCTGATATTATGTTTAGTGTGTGCATGTGTGCTAGATATCAGGCTAATCCTAAAGAATCACACCTAGCTGCAGTTAAGAGAATCTTTAAATACTTAATAGGAACTAAGAACATAGGGCTGTGGTACTCTAAAGAATCTAGCCTAAACTTAATAGGGTACACAGATTCAGACTTCGCTGGATGTAAGCTTGATAGAAAAAGTACCAGCGGGTCTTGTCAATTTCTAGGAGAAAACCTAATCTCATGGTTTAGCAAGAAACAAAACTCGGTTGCATTATCCACTGCAGAAGCTGAATATGTTGCAGCCGGGAGTTGTTGTGCTCAAATCTTGTGGATTAAACAACAATTAGAAGATTATGGCATTAAACAAGATAAAATTCCCATTAATTGTGATAATACAAGTGCCATAAACCTAACTAAAAATCCAATTCAACACTCAAGAACTAAACACATTGAGATAAGACATCACTTCATAAGAGATCATGTATTGAATGGTGATGTGACTCTCCAATTTGTTTGTACTGATAATCAATTAGCAGATATTTTCACAAAACCCCTAAGTGAAGAGAGGTTCAGTGTACTTAGGAGGGGATTAGGAGTGATTGACCCATCCTAGTGGGAGTTTCCACTAGATTAATTGATTTTGATGGTTAAAATGAGGTTAAAATAGAGTTTCTATTCAATGATCATCAAATCAGATCCCAACTAGGTGATTTTCCCTCATTTGGCACGGTTATAGCATGATTTTTAAGTGCGTGCCAAGGTTAGAGACGACTCGAGTAAGTTTCAGAGCCGGCTCCTAAGGGGGAGTCGACTCGCGCATTTGGGGGAGTCGACTCGCAGTCGGGATCCGACTTTTTAACCCTAGGTTTGTCATTTCGCAAACACTTTTTCTCAAGCCGCCACTGTTCACAAAGCCCTAGAGCCGACTCCTAGGTCATCCTCGATCGTCTCCAAGCCCTTTTCCCGTCGATTCTTCGCCGGACATTGAGTTTCCGTCCGTTCCTAGGTCTTTTCAGGTCAGTCCCGAGCTTCCTCTATCGATCCTTCTTCGTTCTCTAGGTTTTCATCTCGTTTAGGTCAAGATGCGTCGCAAGGGAGTTGTTAGAAAGAGGTCCCATCCCGTGGCCGGGCCCGAGCGGCGCTCCAAGGCGCGGCACGATCCCGCGAGGCAACCTCCTCCGGATCGTTCCCCGCCTAGGGTGGTTCATGTTAGGCCGTTGGCCGGGAAGGCCGTCACCTCCGGGAGGTATGTCACTTTCGACTATCTCTTCCGAGAAGGATTCACCATAGGCGATAGGCTTAGAGCCCAGGGTCTAGAGTACTTCCTCACCTTGGACCTTCCCACCTATCCTGGCCTAGTTCAAGAGTTCTACAGTACCGTCCATCGGGGAGATGGAGGTATTGAGGGCACGGTATTAGGTGTCCCATTGCGTGTCACAGAGGACCTCATTGCCCATATCCTCCACCTTCCATTAGTAGGGGTGGCTCCTGCACATCCTGAGGATAGATTTGAGGCCCTTACGATCGTCTTAGGGCATCCACCTCAGTCTCCCCTAGATGAGGTATCTGCTAGCTCACTTCCTATTGAAGTGAGAATCCTTTTGAGCATTTTGTCCAGGTCCATCTTCCCTAAGACAGGGAGATTTGATTTTGTGAATGAGAGGGACCTAGCTATTATGTCTTACATTCTTCAGGACACCCCGGTCAACTTCTCCAAGCTCATTTATAGGTATATGTGTGAGCCCCTGGATAGACCTAGGCTCTCCCTCCCATACGGAATGTTATTCACTCTTCTCTTTAGGCAGTACGAAATTTCCATTCCTGAGAAGGAACCCTCTCGTGCCTTGCGATGGACTGATCGCTTGGGTACGGGTTCCATGCACAGGATGGGATTTCGGAAGAGAGAAGGGATCTGGGTTAGGAAGTCCACTCTCACCGCTCAGACCACCAGACCATCACCCAGTCCTGAGCCAGATTCTGACTACCCAGAGTCCCCAGACCATCCAGACCTTCCATCCACTCCTCCTGCTCCTACCACCTCTGCCGGACCTTCCTCCTCAGCTCCACCATCTATGGAGGTCCGTATTGATCCAGAGCAGCTCCGGGAGCTGCGGCAGGAGATCGTCCAAGATTTGAGGGACGAGCTGCTCCGGGAGCTCCGAGGTTCCGTGCCAGCTCCCACTCCTGCACCCACTCCATCCTCAGCACTGGTCCCATCCTTGACAGCCGTGACAGACATGACGGCTGAGGTGCGGCAGGAGATCTACAACATTAGGACCCTGGTGCAGGCCCAGTTCCATAGCATGAGCGAGGTCACGAGCACCACGAGGAGGATGCGGGATGACATCCGCCGTGACATGCACACCACCACCGAGGGGGCCGAGCGCAACTTGGGGAGTGGACGTAGGAGCAAGGGTTAGCTCCGAACCACTATAAAACTTTGTGTTTGTAGTGCATTGTCTCTCATCTTCTTCCCCACACATTACTCACAGCACTTAGCTTTAATTAAATAACTGGCTATAGTATTTCGTTAATCATCCACAAAGTTTTAATTAGCTAAGTTAATTTAAAAACCCAATTCACCCCCCCCCCCCTCTTGGGTTGTCTATCTGGGCAACACATAGCTTCAAGTGCACAAGGTACCATGGTGATCTCAGGTCTAAGGATCACTTGCACAACTCCCACCATGAGAACCATCTTTTGATAATTAAGTAAGAATCCATAAGATGTTCTCATGGCTGGTCATTTCAATGAACTCATTCCTCTAATGAGCACCCACATCTTTGTATTAGTGTCTCACACAAGTGATTGTGAGATCAATCACCCTCTATATTGAGCATACATAAGATGTGCCAGTCTTTCCGGTAATATTGATCCCCGACTTAATATACCAATTTGACTGGGAATATTCTAAATTAGGATTTTAGGATTTTAGGTCTCACTGGTATGATCTCATCATAACCCTAAAACCAATGTCCTAATTTATGGGGTTCATCATCCAATAATAAAATAGATAAGCAGCAAATGATGAAACACAATGCCTTTATTGATATATATCGAGTGTCAAAGTACATGATTTGGAGGATTACAAAGAGAAACCCATCAAATGATCACACCAATAAACCTACACCGTTGATTTTGCGGGCTCACCAACAAACCTTTACAAGGTGATTAACAAAAGAAAGAATAAAGTTGAAGCTCCTAGATGAGCAAATATAATAATTATAAGCTACAAAGAAGAGTTTAGAGAATAGTTATCGCTTGATGAGACTTCTCTCTTCTTTGTCAAGAATGCTTCACTCTTCAAGGGTGGATGGAGCTCTTGATATCTCTTGAAATCTGCTCAACCACTTTCTTTCAACTCTTGAATGAAGCACTTGGATGAAGAAGATTAGGGCACTTGTCTTTCTTGTGTAAGCTTTGATCTTTTTGCAAAAGGATGTTCTTCTCTGATGAATAGTGTCCCTTTAAATAGTTTTTCTCACCCATTGGACAACCCCCATTCGTCAGAATTCAAAAACTAGTCGTTGCTTGCTGTTGGAAGGACAAAAAGTACTTATGCAGAACTAGCCGTTATGCTTCTGCCCGTGCTTGGGTCGACTCAACTTTTACTGGGGTCGACCCAACTTTCACTTGGGTTGACTCATGCTATATTGGGGTCGACCCTCTCAGAAAACACAGAACCTTATATTTTAGCCGATCTTCACTTGGGTCGACTCAAGGTTTAGTTGGGCCGACTCAAATTCCACTTGGATCGACCCTCTCAGAGTTTCCAGAGAACTAATTTTGAATTGACACTGCCTTTTGGGTCGACTCAGGTTCATTTGGGATCGACTCAAGGTTGGGTCGACTCAGGTTCCATTTGGGTCGACCCTCTCAGAGATTCCAGAGACTTGTTTTCTTGAGGCTTGAGGATTGGGTCGACTCAACTTTCACTTGGGTCGACCCAAGTACTGTTCATCCGTGCCATTTTTGCAGAAGTGTGCCGGATGGTTCTATTGATGTGCCGTGGTCGACTCCACCAACCTTGGGGTTAACTTGTTTCACACTTTACTGCAACTTAAGGTTAGATTCATCCATATAATCAATGAAATATGCTTCAAGCAATTTTGTATATATGTTATGGCGATGCTTCATACTCTAATCAATGAAAATTACTATTGTCCCTTAAGAGTACATTTCACTTGAAACTTTGACGAATTAGAATTTAGAATTCACTATCTCTTTTCTATCACAAATTTTATCTCATTATTAATCATTGAAATACATCTTGATCTCATTCTTCTAATGTATCGAGAATGATGAACTTATTAATGATATATCATATTACCTTGTAATATTTAATTAGATATACCCTTAATTGTTGTAATAATCATCAAAATACTACTATCATCCTCAGGAGTCTTCTTAAACATCAAAACCAATTCCTAACGACAGCAAGGGAACTACATCCGAAGCCAAACCGTCCCTACATCCGAAGCCAAACCGTCCCTACATCCGAAGCCAAACCGTCCCTACATCCGCATCCAGTTGCAACCGTAATCTTCCAGCGCCCTTCCGTCTTCCCAGCCACACCTTCAACATGCTGAAGGTGTTTATAAAAGGAATCGAGAAGGGGGATTGAGGAACCATCGGGTGGAGGCAGGAGGAGGCCACGGATCAGGAGAAGGACGGAGCAAAGGGGAGAAGGGACGGAAGCCATCTATCTGCATCTCCTCTTTCGATCTTCTCAGTCGGGCTTGGGAGGAGAGAAGGCAGCCAGGTTCCATTCGACTCCAAGCTTTTAATCCTGCCGGGCGAGAAAGGAGGAGGCAGGGAACCAGGGAAGCCAAACATCCGCATCTTTCCCAGCCGGGCGAGAGAGGAGGAGAGGTCACAGAGGGGAGAAGGCAGCCAGGAGAGAAAACAGAGCACTCTGTTTTCTTAAGAGAAGAAAGAAAAAAAAGGAATTTATGCTTTATTTTATTTATTCTATGCTAATCCTTTTTATGAAAATGCTTGCATCTCATATGGATAGCTAAATCTCTTTTAGCTAAGGCTAGGGAAAAGCCTAGCATTTTCTTCATGTATTTCCTTTAATCATCAATGGGATTTTAATGTTTTAAATTTGATTTATGGTGCAGTAAATTTATAAAAATTATTTTAAACTTATATTTTTTTTGATTTGTTATTTTCTCCAGGTATAACAGATGCTTAGAAATCCCTGTAGTTTAAAATAGAATTACTGTAATGCTGCCCATAAAACTAAATCTATTTTATTAACGATTAATTGATATTTTCACCGCTTCACTTTTCGGTTAGGTCTTTACTCAGATCTAACTGAGATAATAGGTGATTTTAAGAAAAGCATGATGAAGTGCTAGGCTGAATCCTGATGCCTTAGTTATATCTTTGTCAATTCGAATATTATTTAGCCTTTAGTTTTTGTTCACTGTCAAATCCCTGTGGATTCGATCTCGGACTCACCGAGAATATTACTTTGCTACACCCTATACTTGGGGTATCCTACATTTAATTTTTCTTTTAAAAAGAGCAAAATTAAAATTGTAGCACATTTGCCTAAAGAATTATGCAATGTTAATTAATTGAGTTACAATTTTATTTCATAACACTTAATTCTCAATTAAGTTTAGACTTATGAAAGTTTTAATCATTGCATATTTCTTTTTAATTATATATTAATTACAATCTTTCAGTTCTTAAAACATATTTTCATATCTGAGTTTTTGTAATTAATCATATATTATCAGATTTAATTCATGTTTAAATCATTATGTTTTATGTTCATGCATCACATATACATACAACATGAATTAATACAAACAACATACATCTTATGTATTTGTTTTTTCAATTTTATTTTCAGATCTGATTTGTTCATTAAAATCAGAGATCATATGAATCATAAATTTTATTTAGATCTGTTGCCCAAGGAGACAACCCAAGAGGGGGGGTGAATTGGATTTTAAGTAATAATTGCAAATTAAAACTTAATGAGTAACTAATTAATATTATTGCAGGCTGATTAATTAGATTACTAGTTGTAGTGAGTGGAGAGGATGGAAGAGACAATGAACCAATTACAAACACAAGAGGTTTTATAGTGGTTCGGAGCTAACCCTTGCTCCTACGTCCACTCCCCAAGCTTCGCTTGGGAGTTCACTATAATCCCTAGGATTACAGCCGGTTGTTTTACAAGTTCACAACCCAACTTGTTGTTTTCATGAGATCACAACGAACTCGGTCGGTTTTCACAGGCTCACCGACTAGAACCATCCGATTATTTTCCCGGGATCACAATCGAACCCTTACACCGTTGGTTTTAACTTCGGCTCGCCAACAAACCTCAACAACCTTGATTCAATCCCCTGATTGAATCAAGTGATAAGAAAACAGTTTGTAAAGAGTACAGGAAAAGCTTCTTAAAAAGCAAATATGAACAATATAAATAATGTAGAGTTAGAAGCCCTCAAATAGATTTTGGAAGAGGAAGAAGGGGCTTCTCGAACTCTGAGTCTCCTCTTTGAATGCACTGATGATATGATGTCAGAGGAGAGCCTTGAATGCGAAGGAAACGTTTGTTGGATGGAGTTCAATGCGCTTTTTCCTTCTTTCTCTTATATTTACTCTTGAGAACCTTTGGTAGGTGGAAATCCTTTTTTGTTTGAATGGAATAGCTCTCTTGATGTCTACTACTGTTCACTCTGGCTATTTAAGCAGTCCACTTTGAAAACTAGCCGTTAGACACCATTTTGTGGCCGTTCTGCACAATCTACAACTCCTGACAGTGTATCCGTTGGGGTCGGAGTCGACTCGCTCGATCTGGAGTCGACTCGGCTGTTGCTGGAGTCGACTCACACTTTACTGGAGACGACTCGCTCACTGTTCAGGATTTGAATTAAAGTGCTGTCCCGTTCTGGAGTCGACTCGGCCAACCCTGGAGTCGACTCGCCAATGTCTGGAGATGACTCGGCCCTCCGGAGACGACTCGTTCTCAGGGTTCCAGAGATCTGTTTTTCTGTATTTCTTTCTCGAGTTGACTCGGATCATCTTGGAGTCGACTCGGCTCTCAGAGCCCGAAAACTGATCCTCTGTGTTTGGAGTTGAACTGCCTCGGAGTCGACTCGGATTTTGTTGGGGTCGACTCGACTGACTTGGGAGTCGACTCGGGAGCACTTGGAGTCGGCTCGGCTCTCAGGATCCGAAAACTGTTTCTCTGTATTTTGAGTTGAACTGCCTCGGAGTCGACTCGCACTTTGTTGGAGTCGACTCGGCTCTCAGAATCCGAAAACTGATCCTCTGTGTTTTGGCTTGAACTGCCTTCTAGTCTTGCTTTCCTCTGAGAGTCGACTCGTACTTAACTAGGAGTCGACTCGCCAAACTTCGGAGTCGACTCGTAACCTTCTGGAGTTGACTCGGTTGCAGGGTCTGAAATACATTGTTCTGTCTTTCTTCTGTTACCCTTTGGAGTCGACTCGGAAACGTCGGGAGTCGACTCGGCAACCATCGGAGTCGACTCGAACCCTTCTGGAGTCGACTCGCTGACAGGGTCTGAAAATCAACTTTTTGTCTTTCTGTCAGTTCTCAGTCGGAGTCGACTCGTAGTGTACAGGAGTCGACTCGAGCATGTGCCAGAGCTTCTGAAACACTTGGAGTCGACTCGTAATCTTCTGGAGTCGACTCGAGCTTCAGACTTTGGTTCAAACTAAGTTCCATACTTAGCCAAAATGTATTGAACCAAAGCTAGAGACACTTAAACATAAATTCATAAATATTTAGCTGAAACACTAGATTGAATTCAATAGTATAACATAAGATATACTCAAATACTTTGAGCTCATCAAAATCAAATAGGGTTATAATCAATCACTCCACAATCTCCTCCTTTTTGATGATGATAAAACATTGAGTATTTCTAAAGTGAATTGCTCAACCAAAAGGAGATTTATAATACAGTTTTGAAATGAATTCAAGTGTCTAGGCATTTAATTTATCCAAAATTGAAAGGTGTGAAATAGTAAATCCTGAAGTTAAAGCTCTCCCTTTCATTTGGAATTATATAAGCCTTCATGTCATGCAATCAATTGTTTGGCTTATATGTGTTTAATGAATTTGCTTTCTTAAGATTTCAAATTCTCCCCCTCAACATATGCATTCAATTTTGTTTAGATTCTCTGAATTTTCTTTTAATGTCTTGAAGCTTTTGAGCTTAAATTTTTGGTTTTAGAGAAAAAATCTGACAATTTGTTCTTGAGTATGATTCAACTAATCTCTGAATATCCCTTGAATAGATTCTGGAGATTACTCCTTTAGGAGCCCCAACAGAGAGATAATGAGCCTCGAGGTATCGAATCCACTTAGAACAAATTACTTTTTGCTTTAAGAATTTTCTTTTTAGTGATTCCCTTTACATTTCAATTCAATATATTTTCTCCCCCTTTTTGTCATCATAGCAAAAAGGCAGGAAGCACAGAAAAGTACAAGCACTCAAGAATACACAATTTTGAAAGAAAATTTCTACTCATTGTATTAAATTCAAATTTGAGTACAAGTGTGATCACATATCAAAAGAAATCCTCAAGGGACTGTACATCACAAAAACAGATAAAAAATACACTAATTCTTCTTTGTAGTGGAGGATATGGCTCCCTTACTTAGTCTAGTGTGTTGGATGACCATGCTTAACCCCTCATTGATGTTCCCTAGTTGTTCGAGAATCTCCGAGGTGGTTCTAGACTGAGTCGAGGAAATGTTGTTCACACTCTCCTGGAGGGTGTCAAGCTTGAAGATCAGCGCATTGGCTAGCCGTTCTACACCCTGACTCTGGTTGCCTAGCTCATGTCTGATGCTGTCTCGCATCTCCCTTGTGTCGTCCTTGACATCACTCATGTTCCAGTATTGAGCTTGAACTAGGCTTCGTACATTGAATATTTTCTCCTTTAGATTTGCAACCATCTCTGTCACGGCTGCTAAGGAGGGAACTAACTCTGTGGAGGGAGCAGTCTGAGAACCTCGTAGCTCTCTCAGGAGATCATCCCTCAGCTCCCTCACTATCTCCTGCCTCAACTCTCGGAGCTGCTCAGAAGATATCCGAACCTCTAGGGGCTGCTGCTAAGAAGGTGGGGCAGTGGAGGTGGAGGGCTCAGTATAGGTAGGAGCAAAGGTGGAAGGAAAGATGGGAGGAGCTATGTCATGGTCCTGATCATGATCGAGACTAGGTGAGTGATGAGTGTGAAAGTGAATCCTAGGTTCTTCGGTGTTTAGCATGCTGAATTTTTTTTTTTTTTTTTGAAAACCATGGCTGAACTTGATCGGGTTGCCTACGTACCCTTTCATAAGGGGGATCAAGCGATACGTAGTTCTTTTTAAGTTTTAAAATGCAGCGGAAAAACCGAATCAAACAATTTAATTCATGCATGCTTACAAGATCAAATCTAGAAATCAGCACCTTAAGAACATATAGAATTATGCCGGAATCGTTTAAACAATTATGCTAAAATTTTTATGCATGATTAACTATCAGATCTGAAACTTAAGAACTCTATTCCAATTAATATCCGAATATCCATCGAATGGATTCTGGAGATATCTCCGTGAGGAGCCCCAAAAGAGGGTAAAACCTCGGAGAATTGAACCTAGACCTTGACACCATAATAAATGATTAATGCTAGATTAATACCTTTTATGATGGATGAAAGTTGTGAATCTGATTCTTGACTTCGCAGCCACGCACACGAATGGCCTCTACGAGAAGTACATGCGAAGTCCTGAAGGATCTTCTTCCGCAACAGTGCTAGCAGCTGCAGAACACTTGAAAGCTGAAATCTGCCCGCCGGAATTCAATCAACTCTTGATCAATCGTCTTGAAGCAGATAGAGATGATGTTTGTAAGGGAAGTAGAGGACTCAGATCTGATCTTAAATCTTCTAGATATTTACCCTGAAAACCCTATCTAAAATGGAGAAGAAGAGGAGGAGGAGGCGGGTGAGGAAGAAGGCTGCAATGGATGTGTTTTTGGTGCCCATGTTTGACCCCTTTTAATGGCCTCCGAATTTTCATTCAAAATTTGAAATTTATTTTCAAAAAACCTCTTTTAGTTGGCACATGCAAAGGAATAGGAACAACCCAAATCAGATCTCAACCAAATCTGATTTAAATTCAAATTTTAAACACATGTGCAAGAGGGAAGGAATTTGAAATCCATGCGGCAAGGTAAAACACTTCATAATTTCGAAATCACCTCTTGAAATTCGAATTTAATCCATGCAAAAACTCAGACGCCACCTTGGCTGATGGTTTGAGTGATTAAAATCATTTAACACATTGCTTAATGTTTGAATTTAAATTCAAATAACAAACAATGTCGCCATGTGTCAAGCAATGGGTCCATGTGCCATGCAATAATTTTGGTTTATTTAAAATTCATGAAATCCAATTCCATGTCACCAATAATTGCCACATCATCTGAGCCTAATTCTCTTGGGTTGCACCTAATCAAATTTGGTCAAACCCAAATTAAAACAAAGCAATTTGGTTGAACCCAATCTAATCAGGTCAGACCCTGATTGAGCTCAAATTGAATCCAATTTAATTTTGGCTCATGCAAACTCAATCAAATTGAATTATTACTTTGTGTTGGACCTAATTCAATTAGGTCAATCCCCAATTAAGAACAAATTAATTTAAAATTAATTTGATCAGCTTAAGTCCTTTTTGGTTCTGACCTAATCCAATCAGGTCAAAACCCTGATTGAGCCCAAACTTGAATCCAATTCAATTTGGCTCATCCTTAGCACAATTACTCAATCAAATTGAGTTTATTAGTAATTTAATTACTAATTAATCCTTCAATAATTACTTTAATTATTTTATAAGATAATTTGCCAATCAAATTGACCAAATTACCCCTGAATGATTCTTAATCATTCACCAGCTTTCTTGATCAATCAGGAATCTTCTATGCGTGTGACCTCATAGGTTCGAACCTAAGCCGGTAGTGTTGCTGGTGGTCCAAACCGAGAACGATTGGCACAGCGGTGTGAACGGAATTCCGTCTGAGTTGCCTTGGTTGGTGTTGATTGTGCTCCACCTTCCACCGGGAAACCTGCAAGCAAGCCTCGCACCACCACTGGGGTAGTGGGGGCCCTCCGACGATCAAGTCAGAGGAGATTGGAGGAGAAGGAGAGATAATTGCAGGTAGTAGGAGAATGCTCTGGAAGTTCTTGCTTACCTCCCCCCTTCTCCCCCCCGCAGCATATATACCAGGCTGGGGGGTCCTTCGGGGGGGGGTTGGTCATCGTGTGGCACGATGGAGTTGCCACTGACATGGCCGTTACAGGGCGTCGTGGGGCAGCGCTGGGTACGGCCGTGACAGGGCGTAGTGGAGCTCCGCCTTGTACGGCTGTTACAGGAGATCGTGGAGCAGCGCCGGATACGACCGTTGCAGGGACAGAGGGTCGTGGCGTGCTTCAGGGGAACAGCCTGTCGTTGTCGAGAGATTGCCGACTCGGGGCCGGATTGCTGGATCAAGGGGCAGCCGACTCGGGGTCGGGCTGCGAAGCCGAAGATATCCGACTCGGGGTCGGATTGCTGGATCAAGGGGCAGCCGACTCGGGGTCGGGCTGCGAAGCCGAAGATATCCGACTCGGGGTCGGATTGCTGGATCAAGGGGCAGCCGACTCGGGGTCGGGCTGCGAAGCCGAAGATATCCGACTCGGGGTCGGGTTACTGGATCAAGGGGCAGCTGTAGTCTTCTTGGGCGCGCGTGTCGGTCACGTGGGGCATGGTGGCTGAGTTCCCCCGTAACAGTAGCCCCCCACTTCCGAGCCTGGAACCAGAAGGGGAACGGGTGAAGGAAGTGATGCTTCGAGATTGCCGCCATCCCTCGGAGAGGCGCGCGCGCTTCGAGCTCCCCGTCTTCTTTATGGCGTATGGCGGTTGTTGCTGACTTGGCAGTCTGAGGATTTCGGCGGACATCCTTCCTTAATGGCGTCGATTCGCCTTTGGGGCGCGAGCGACCCTTCGGCAGCCAGGTGTCCTCTGGCGTTACCGGGGCGTCACCCACCTTTCCGCCTATTTAACCGGGGGTCCTCCTCCGTCCGCCTTTCTCTTTACAGACATCTTCGAGTTTCTCCTTTGCGCTGCCGTCATCGCCGTCGGACTGTTCGCTTGCTCCTCCTTTGACGCTCTCGGAGCTGTTTTTCCTTCTCTTCCGGTGAGTTGCTCCATTCTTTAATTTAGGGCTCTCCATACTCTCCTTTTGTATTAGTGTACTCCAGTCGTTCCGGTCTTTTCCCCCTTTTCGACCCTGTCCTGACCGTAGATTCACTGGCCATTAGGGATGGGCGAAGTGAGAGCAGACCGCATTAAGTCGGAGTTGGCCGCCGAAGACCTAGATAGGTTCGTGGCTCGATACCACCTTCCCGAGGCCTGCAATGTTACACTCCCGGGGCCTGAGGAGAGGATGTCCCATCCTCCTCCAGGGAAGGTTGCCATCAATGAGGGCATTCTTCAGGCCGGGTTCCGCTTTCCCCCCTCGGACTTAGTCGTTCAGGTGCTTCGGGGTTTAAGAGTGGCGCCGACGCAGCTGGTGCCGAACTCATGGCGCGCCCTGACAGCCTTTCAGGTTCTCTGCCGCATGCACGAGGTTCCCGCCACCCTGAATGTCTTTTGGGAATGCTACGGCCTGAGTGGCCACCCCCAGGATAAAGGGTGGTGGTGCTTTGCGGCGCGGCGAGGGTGCGGCCTCGTCAAGGAGGCTCCCACCTCCATTCACGGCTGGAAGGAGCGCTTCTTTTTCGTTGACGCAGATCCCTCTTGGAGAATCAGGGCAACCTGGGAGACGCCGATGAAGTCCCCGATTGGCCTATCGAGGTTGTCGAGGGAGGAATCCGACGGCGTCGCCGTCTTGAAGGAGTTGGTTGCCGAGGGTCGGCTCCCCCCGGTGTGTCGCCTTATTTCCGAGGATACCTTGGTGAACGTCGGTCTGAGCTCGGTCCCCACTGACCGTGAGCCCGCCACCATTTCTTTTTTAGCTCTTTTCTCCTTTTTCGTTTCGTTCTTTCCTTCAGTTTCTCAACCTCCGACCACCTCGTCCTTTTTGCAGAGATCGACGACGTCATGCGGTCGGACAAGGCAACGGCTGTTGGTAGGACGTCCCTACTGGAAGCAGTCCGGAGGAAGAAACGAGCTCCTCCGAGCGGGGCTCCACCGGCGAAGCAGTCCCGCTGGCAGGCGACTCCGACGCCGACAGACGGGTCCGGACCCACCGATCAGGGGGACGCCGCGGGCGCGGACCGGGAGTTGACGTTGTATCAGCCCTCCGATGCCGAGACTACCGTTTCTCCGGAGGCATCACCCGGGCGCGCCCAAGATGGACGGGTCGGACGTGATCGGTCCCCAGCCCAGCCTTCGACTCGGTCGGCTCCGGATGATACGAGGAGGGACGCGCCGAGGCCCCGGCCGAGCAGGACCCTGTCAATTCCAGGGGCGGCCCCCGCCCCGAGCGTGGTCAGCATGACTCTTCCCCAAGCGATGGGTAAGGGTAAGGCTGCGGAACCACCGTCCGACTCCGGGGAGAAGTCGGGGTCGGCCTTCACTTTCGCCGGCGCCTGAAACCTCATCGAGACGGTACTGCTGGAGAAGGACCGCAGGCAGGTCCGGGAAATGAGGGTCCCTGACATTGGGGTTGCCAGCTGCGTCCGTCTTATGTCGGTGAGTGTTCTTTCGGTCGCTTTCATCATTTATAGGCTCTGTTGATCCCGCCTGACGCCCTCGTTTTTCCTATCTCTTAGCTCGCCCAGTACATGATCCGCCTGGAGGAGTGCTACGAGGAACAGGCGAGGCTTCTGGCGAGGGCCGAGAGCCAACTGAAGGCAACAGAAGAGGGAGGTCAGGCTGCGGCGGGGAGGACGACCCGGGACCTCGAGACGAGGCTCCAGGTAGCCGAAGAGCGGGCACTCGGCTTCGCCACCCTCGAGAAGCAACTGTTGGAGGCTCGGGAGCAACTCAAGGTTGCCTCAGGTCTCGAGGGCGAGATCAAGAAGGCGGAGGAGCGGGCCGAGAAGCAGTCCCGGAAGGCTGCCGACTACCGGGAGAGGTGGGAGAAGGCCCAGCGGTCAGCCGACAACGCCCGCAACCGGACCCGGTCTCTTGAAGCCAAGCTGGGCGAATTGGAGTCGGCTTTGGAGAAGTCCCGCGCGAGCGACCAGGAGCTTCATTCGCGCCTGGAGGAGGCTGAGGCTGCTCGCATCGCTGCCGAGGCGAAGCACAAGGAGGCCCAGGCTGATCTGCTGAGGGTCTCCTCCGAGGCGGATGACCGGATTGTGGCGAAGGTCTTGGAGGCGAAAGCTCAGATTATGGAGCGAGCAGAGGCGACGCTGGCCGAGAAGAGTGCGGAGATCGGGCGTCAGGCGGTACAGGCTTATCGTCAGTCCGCCGAGTTCACCCGTGATATGTCGGAGGCGGTACAGGCCTATCGTCAGTCCGACGAGTTCGTCCGTGATATGTCGGACGCGGGGTCCGACTCCTTTGTCTTAGGCTTCGAGGAAGGCCTGGCAAGGGTGTCGGCTAAGTACCCCGAAATTGACCTGAGTGGGATCTCCCTTCTCGACTCCCCTCCGGCGCCATTGCCTGCTGCTTCTCCAACCGTCTCCCTACCCCCTACGGACGTGCCCGACGTTCTCGACCCGGGGGTTCCTCCAAGCTGACCTTCTGTATTTTGTTCTTTTCTTTGTGTGTTGGCGTTTTGCCAAGTTGTATGGGTCTCAGCCCTGAAACAATGAAAGTTAATGCAAACAGAGTTTCTTCATTTCACTTTCGTCCTTCTTCTTTTTAACTCTTGGTAGCGTCTCGCTGACTCCCGACTCTTGAAATTCTTCCGGCGCTAAGCCAGGCATCCGAGGGTTAGGCCTCAGGAAAATTCCTCCGGCGCTAAGCCAGGCATCCGAGGGTTAGGCTTCAGGAAATTCTTCCGGCGCTAAGCCAGGCATCCGAGGGTTAGGCCTCAGGAAATTCCTCCGGCGCTAAGCCAGGCATCCGAGGGTTAGGCCTCAGGAAAATTCCTCCGGCGCTAAGCCAGGCATCCGAGGGTTAGGCCTCAGGAAATTCTTCCGGCGCTAAGCCAGGCATCCGAGGGTTAGGCCTCAGGAAATTCTTCCGGCGCTAAGCCAGGCATCCGAGGGTTAGGCCTCAGGAAATTCTTCCGGCGCTAAGCCAGACATCCGAGGGTTAGGCCTCAGGAAATTCTTCCGGCGCTAAGCCAGGCATCCGAGGGTCAGGCCTCAGGAAATTCTTCCGGCGCTAAGCCAGGCATCCGAGGGTCAGGCCTCAGGAAATTCTTCCGGCGCTAAGCCAGGCATCCGAGGGTTAGGCCTCAGGAAATTCTTCTGGCGCTAAGCCAGGCATCCGAGGGTTAGGCCTCGGAAAATTCTTCCGGCGCTAAGCCAGGCATCCGAGGGTTAGGCCTTAGGAAATTCCGCTCGTTGGTCGGCCAAGGCTGGCGCAAGCCGAGGCGACCGGTCGGGGCTTCAGGCTAGTCTGCTCTCGGGATGATCATCGGGTTAGCCTGGCATCCAAGGGCCGAGCCTCGGGAAATTCCGCTCGTTGGTCGGCCAAGGCTGGCGCAAGCCGAGGCGACCGGTCGGGGCTTCAGGCTAGTCTGCTCCCGGGATGATCATCGGGTTAGCCTGGCATCCAAGGGCCGAGCCTCGGGAAATTCCGCTCGTTGGTCGGCCAAGGCTGGCGCAAGCCGAGGCGACCGGTCGGGGCTTCAGGCTAGTCTGCTCCCGGGATGATCATCGGGTTAGCCTGGCATCCAAGGGCCGAGCCTCGGGAAATTCCGCTCGTTGGTCGGCCAAGGCTGGCGCAAGACGAGGCGACCGGTCGGGGCTTCAGGCTAGTCTGCTCCCGGGATGATCATCGGGTTAGCCTGGCATCCAAGGGCCGAGCCTCGGGAAATTCCGCTCGTTGGTCGGCCAAGGCTGGCGCAAGCCGAGGCGACCGGTCGGGGCTTCAGGCTAGTCTGCTCCCGGGATGATCATCGGGTTAGCCTGGCATCCAAGGGCCAAGCCTCGGGAAATTCCGCTCGTTGGTCGGCCAAGGCTGGCGCAAGCCGAGGCGACCGGTCGGGGCTTCAGGCTAGTCTGCTCCCGGGATGATCATCGGGTTAGCCTGGCATCCAAGGGCCGAGCCTCGGGAAATTCCGCTCGTTGGTCGGCCAAGGCTGACGCAAGCCGAGGCGACCGGTCGGGGCTTCAGGCTAGTCTGCTCCCAGGATGATCATCGGGTTAGCCTGGCATCCAAGGGCCGAGCCTCGGGAAATTCCGCTCGCTGGTCTGCATGGCGGCCCTTCACCAGCATATCGTCCACGTACACCTCCATGTTCCGGCCGATTTGCTCTTTGAAGATTTTGTTGACGAGGCGTTGGTAAGTGGCGCCAGCATTCTTCAGACCGAAGGGCATTACCTTGTAACAGTACAGCCCCCGGTCTGTTATAAAGGCAGTTTTCTCCTCGTCCTGTGGAGCCATCATTATCTGGTTGTAGCCGGAGAAGGCGTCCATGAAAGACAGCAGCTGATATCCGGAAGTCGCGTCGACCAGTTGGTCTATCCGCGGAAGCGGAAAGCTATCCTTGGGGCATGCCTTGTTCAGGTCGGTGTAGTCGACGCACATCCTCCACTTTCCGCTCGCCTTCCGGACAAGTACGACATTTGCCAGCCATTCGGGGTAGCTGACCTCCCTTATGAATCCTGCCTCCAAGAGCTTGTCTACCTCCTGGTCGACCACTCGGATCCGATCCGGGGCACAGTGTCTCTTCTTCTGCTTTACTGGTCGGTGGGTTGGGTCGACGTTGAGGGCGTGAGAAATGACCTCCGGGTCGATCCCAGGTACATCGGCCGCCGACCAGGCAAATACATCGGCGTTGGCTCGGAGGAATTCCACCAACCGAGCCCGAGCTCCCGGGTCGAGATTGGTGCCGACCCGGACCGTCCGGTCCGGGCGACCTTCCTCGAGGGGAACTTCGATCACACCTTCGGCCGGCTCCCCGTGCCGCAAGGCCACCTCGTCTCTGGCGTCGAGGGACTCGACGCTTAAGGCTTCTACGGGCTTCTTCCTTTTGAGAGTTGCTAGGAAACATTGCCTTGCGGTCGGTTGGTCACCTCGGACCTCTCCAATCCCGGCCGCCGTGGGGAACCGCATGAGCAAGTGGTACGTTGAGACCACCGCGCGAAGGGCGTTCAGTCCGGGTCGTCCGAGGATAGCGTTGTAGGCCGAGGGAACACGGACGACCAAGAACCCGAGCCGCACCGTGGCTTCTGCGGGTGCAACGCCCGCAGTCACAGGCAGCTCAACGACACCTTCGGCCGAGACAGCGTCTCCAGTGAATCCTATGAGGGGGGTGGATGTTTTGTGCAACAATTGTCTGGACAAGCTCATCTTTTGGAAGGCCTCGTAAAACAAAATATCAGCTGAGTTTCCACTATCCATAAGAACACGCCTTACATCATAGTTTGCCATAGTGAGGGAGATCACCATGGCGTCGTCGTGGGGGGTCTGAACCCCCTTTACATCTTCATCACAAAAAGTGATTACATTACCGACCCTCTGCCTCTTTGCGACGGCTGCCCTTGATGCTTCAGTCGAGCCCCCCGCGTTCCTCTCGGGCCGGGGGCAGCCCCCAGTAATAGTATGGATCACGCCCGCGGCGGGTCGATTCTGCTCCCGAGGCTCCGGAGGGGCCGGGTCGGCCGGACGCGTGTCTGCGGGGGGACGTCGGTCGTTCACATATCGACCAAGACGCCCTCGGCGGATGAGAGCCTCGATCTCGTCCCGAAGCTGGAAGCAGTCTTCGGTGTCGTGGCCGTGGTCCCGGTGGTACTCACAGTACGCCCGAGAGGGCCTCCTCCCAGGGATCTTCTTCATCTGTCTCGGGATCGGGAGGTCCTCCCGCCCCTTGATTTTCATGAGGATCTGGGCCCGGGGAGTCAGGAGAGGAGTGTACCGGTTGAAACGTCGGGGCGGAGAACGAGGGCGTAGGGCGCCGTGGTTCCTCGCCGACGACAGGCTTCTGCGCCGACGCTGAGGCGTCGGGCTCCTCCCCTGGCGTGCCTCTTTTCGCCTTTTCTTCCCGAGCTTTGGAGGGATCTCGGCGGCCTCCTTGCTCTGGTGGGCGGCCGCCTCCTCGGCGTCCGCATACTGGTTCGCCCGGGACAACAGCTCCGGGAAGCTCCGCGGCAGGCGTTTGTCCAGGGAGAAGGTGAGTCTGCCCTTTCGGAAGCCACGCTTCAGGGCTGAAAGAGCCACCTCCTGGCTCAGGTTCCGGACTTCCAACGTAGCCTTGTTGAAGCGGGTAAGATAATCCCGCAAGCTTTCTCCCTCGTTTTGCCGGACATCAAAGAGAGAGTCGGAGACCAGTCGCCGCCGGCTACTGACGGCGAAATGGGTGATGAAGAGGCGGGTAAACTGATCGAAGGTCTGGATCGAGTTAGCCTCCAAGCCGGCGAACCACGCCCTTGCCGGGCCACGGAGGGTCGCCGGAAAAGCCTTGCAGAGGAGAGGACCTGATGCTCCGTGGAGGAGCATAAGGGTCCTGAAACTCTCGACGTGATGCCGCGGGTCCGCCGCCCCGTCATAGGGCTCGATCGCCGGCATTTTAAACCCCGGCGGATTCGGGGTCCGCAGGATCCTCGAGGCAAGCGCCGGTTGGGAGGAGATCTCCAAGTCGGCGAAGGAATCTTTAGAGTGGCCCTTCAGGACCTGGAGTTGTCGGTGGAGATCGTCCACCCGCCGGTACAGGGAGCGCGACCGATGGGTGGGAGACAAGGAGCACCGAGAGGGGGACCGACTGGAGCGCGGGTTCCTTGAGGACTGGGGGGTCTGGGAACGCGCCCGGGCCCGCCTCTCGTACCCCGCGCAGCTCCGATGGGACGGTCCCGGCAGAATGGACCGTGCTCGAGAATCTTCCTCGCGCCGGCGCTCCTCCCCATGGGAGAGGAAGGAGCGCGGGTTAAGGAGGACAGGTGAGCGCTCAGGGAGCAGCGGCTCCTGGGCCCGCTGCGGCGCCCGAGACATCACACCCTGCAGGTTCTGCACCGCCTCCGCGAGGGTGCGAACCTGCTGGGCTAACTGGTCGAACTGAGCGGCTTCGACCATCTGAATAGGGGGTGGAACGGTGGAGTGTTGCTGAGAATGTGTTGGAGAGCAGCGGCCTCCCGGCCGGAGGCGCGAGAGGCCCCGCGACCGGAGGCATTGGAAGCTCCACGACCACCTCGCCGTGCCATTACAATCGCTCTAAGATTCGGCCCTCCTTCTAGCGCCAACTGTTGCTGGTGGTCCAAACCGAGAACGATTGGCACAGCGGTGTGAACGGGATTCCGTCTGAGTTGCCTTGGTTGGTGTTGATTGTGCTCCACCTTCCACCGGGAAACCTGCAAGCAAGCCTCGCACCACCACTGGGGTAGTGGGGGCCCTCCGACGATCAAGTCAGAGGAGATTGGAGGAGAAGGAGAGATAATTGCAGGTAGTAGGAGAATGCTCTGGAAGTTCTTGCTTACCTCCCCCCTTCTCCCCCACGCAGCATATATACCAGGCTGGGGGGTCCTTCGGGGGGGGTTGGTCATCGTGTGGCACGATGGAGTTGCCACTGACATGGCCGTTACAGGGCGTCGTGGGGCAGCGCTGGGTACGGCCGTGACAGGGCGTAGTGGAGCTCCGCCTTGTACGGCTGTTACAGGAGATCGTGGAGCAGCGCCGGATACGACCGTTGCAGGGACAGAGGGTCGTGGCGTGCTTCAGGGGAACAGCCTGTCGTTGTCGAGAGATTGCCGACTCGGGGCCGGATTGCTGGATCAAGGGGCAGCCGACTCGGGGTCGGGCTGCGAAGCTGAAGATATCCGACTCGGGGTCGGATTGCTGGATCAAGGGGCAGCCGACTCGGGGTCGGGCTGCGAAGCCGAAGATATCCGACTCGGGGTCGGATTGCTGGATCAAGGGGCAGCCGACTCGGGGTCGGGCTGCGAAGCCGAAGATATCCGACTCGGGGTCGGGTTACTGGATCAAGGGGCAGCTGTAGTCTTCTTGGGCGCACGTGTCGGTCACGTGGGGCATGGTGGCTGAGTTCCCCCGTAACAGGTAGTATAGGAACAATTTTCTACACTAATCGATGTGACCATCTAGCAATGGTACCCGATGTCCGGATAGGTCGAATATATGTGAAGCAAATATTCTGGAACCCTGAACTATGGTTACTGTATAATTCAATCCCTTTGACTCCTAATGCCAGGATGACTTAGAGCTCACTGTCAACCCTATAATTAGTACATCCATTATGTGATTAACTTTAGATATCCCGTGACTCCTCACTGGAATTACCCTGGCCAAGGTTTTGCTAAATTAATCACAAGACATTATCTCCTGTTTTCAGGAGGGGTCAATTCCATCTTGACTCACAACTGACTACGCAAGTACTTGACTGCACCCAGTGACCTTCCGTCACTGAATTAGAAATTCAGGTAGTCCGGTACCAAAGTACAGTGAGTTGCTTGCTAGTCACAGGTTGCGATCTCAGGTCAGAGGGCCAAACTTATACCCATATCCACTCGGAACATCTCTCGACAGTAGAGCGTTCCGGAATTGGTCACGTTTAGTGAAATGTACTTCTACACTTCACTTGTGTGGCATACCAGTGTCTCCACACTCCTTGGTTAAGAGGACAACCAACGTATATGTCACACAACGACCTAATCTCGATAATGTTGTCGTCCTAGTAACAACATATCATTTCGTCGCAAACAAGTTTAAGGACTCAAAGATAAATCCTCCTTTATCATAACATAAGTCCTAAGGACTTCATCATATAAGAGTTCATTTGAAGATGAAATGATGAATAATGCCAAATAACACTTTATTAATTTGTCAATTTATTTACAAAATTCAATCATCAATATGCTGACGATTGGCATTTAGGATACAAATTCCAACAACTCCCACTTAGCCTAATGCCAATCGGCACAGTATCTAATACCCATCTTCGACTTGTGTTCGTCGAACTCTTTGATGCCGAGGACTTTGGTAAATGGGTCAGCCAGATTTTCTTTTGTGTCAATCTTCTAAAGATCAATATCACCTCGATCGATGATCTCTCGAACCAGGTGGTAGCGACGTAGAATATGCTTGGTCCGCTGATGTGCTTTGGGTTCTCTTGCTTTAGCTATGGCCCCAGTATTGTCACAAAATACAGGCACTGGACCATCAATGGAGGGTGTCACTCCAAGCTCGGTGATGAACTTCCGCAACCATACAGCTTCCTTGGCGGCATCAGATGCTGCGATATATTCTGCTTCATATGTAGAATCTGCCACTGTATGCTGCTTGGAACTCTTCCAGCAGATGGCCCCACCCTTAAGAGTGAAGATATATCCTGACATGCTCTTGCTATCATCTTGATCTGACTGAAAACTTGAATCAGTATATCCCTCAAGTTTTAAGTCAGAATCACCATAGACAAGCCACTGATCTTTAGTATTTCTCAAATACTTAAGGATGGTTTTTACAACCTTCCAGTGGTTGCTACCTGGATCAGACTGGTATCTGCTCACTACTCCTAGTGAGTATGCCACGTCTGGTCTAGTACATGTTATGGCATACATTATAGATCCCACTGCCGAAGCATATGGAATTCTATCCATACTCTCTCTTTCTTGAGGGGTTGTCGGACAATCCCTTTTAGAGAGGTTAATTCCATGGCCCATCGGAAGATAGCCTTTCTTGGAATTAATCATACTGGACCTTTTCAGTATAGTATCAATGTATGTGGATTGGGATAATCCAAGCAATCTTCTAGATCTATCTCTATAGATCTTCATCCCTAGGATGTAAGATGCTTCTCCCAAATCCTTCATGGCAAATTGAGATGATAGCCAAACCTTTATTCCTTGTAATGCAAGAATGTCATTTCCGATTAAAAGAATGTCATCACATACAAAATAAGGAATATAATAACTGAACCATTTGCCCATTTATAAATGCAAGGTTCCTCTTCATTCTTAATGAAGCCATATGTTTTGATTACCTTATCAAAACGTATATTCCAACTCCGTAAAGCTTGCTTTAATCCATAAATGGATTTTTGAAGCTTGCACACTTTAGACTCATCTGCAGATGTAAAACCTTCAGGTTGTATCATATACACTTCCTCTTCTAAATCTCCATTTAGAAATGCGGTCTTTACATCCATTTGCCAGATTTCATAGTCTAAATGTGCTGCTAACGCAAGCACAATCCGAATGGACTTGAGCATTGCCACAGAAAAAAACGTCTCGTCATAGTCAATACCATAACGTTGACGATAACCCTTGGCAACCAGACGGGCTTTATAGGTCTCTACCTTTCCGTCTGCGCCCCATTTCCTTTTGAATATCCACTTACACCCTATGGATTTAATTCCTTCGGGTGGGTCAACTAATGTCCAAACATCATTGACCTTCATGGATTCCACTTCGGATTGCATGGCTCCAAGCCATTTATCAGAGTCATACCTCTGCATTGCATCCATATATGTGATCGGATCCTCATCGTTTTCATCAAGTTCGATAGGATCCCCATCCCGGACCAAGAAACCGTAGTATCTGTCCGGCTGACGTGGTACTCTACCCGATCGCCTTAATGGTGCATCTAATATGGGTTCTGGATCTGATCTAATCAAATCCGACTCAACTGGTTCAGTAGATGGTGTCGGATCTTCTACATGTTGAACTTCTCTAAGCTCAACATTAGAGCTATTTGTTCCTTCACCAAGGAATTCCTTTTCTAAGAAAATTGCTCTATTGCTTACGAACAACTTTTGTTCTTCAGCAAAGTAGAAGTAATATCCTTTAGTTTCTTTAGGGTAACCAACAAAGAAACATTTGTTAGACTTGGGTTCAAGTTTGTCTGTCTTCAAACGTTTGACGTACGCCGGACACCCCCAAATCCTAAGGTGAGAGAGCATCGGCTTACGTCTAGTCCACATCTCATGTGGTGTTTTATTTACAGACTTACTTGGAACCTTATTTAGAATATAGCAGGCTGACTCAAGAGCATATCCCCAAAAGAATATGGGCAGATTAGCAAACCCCATCATGGATCGAACCATGTCTAACAGAGTTCGATTTCTCCTTTCTGACACACCATTATATTGTGGCGTACCAAAAGGAGTCCATTGGGAGAGAATCCCATTTTCTCCTAGATATGTCAAAAATTCACTGGAGAGGTATTCACCTCCTCGATCTGATCGAAGAGTTTTAATACTCTTTCCAGTTTGTTTTTCTACTTCATTACGATATAATTTGAACATTTCAAATGATTCAGATTTATGTCTCATTAAATAGACATAACCATACCTAGAAAGGTCGTCTATAAACGTAATGAAATATGAATACCCACCTCTAGCATCTGTGCTCATTGGCCCACATACATCAGAATGTACAAGGATTAATAAATCACTGGCTCGTTCACCTTTTCCGGTAAAAGGTGATTTGGTCATTTTACCAAGAAGACATGATTCACAGGTTGTCAATGATTCACAATCATTAACATCAAGGATTCCCTCTTTACTTAACCTGTTCATCCTATTCTTGTTAATATGACCTAGCCTATGATGCCAAAGGTAGACATCCGTGACATTATCTATTCTAGGGCGCTTATTGGATTTATACATTACATGAACAGGCTGTGACAAAATGTAAATGCCATTACTCAGAATTCCATTCATTACAACAACACCATTCCAAATGACATTGCAATAATCCTTTTTTATTGATATTTCATAACCATTTTTGGCCAAAAGGCCTACAGAAATGATATTCAATAGAAAACTTGGACAATAGTGACAATCACTAAAGACATTTACATGAGAGCTGAATTCAAGTTTAAGAATTCCTAAAGCTAGAACTGGAACTGGTCTTCCATCTCCAACATTTAGGAACCTTTCTCCTTCTTCAAACCTCTTACTGACTTGTAGCCCCTGCAACGAATTGCAAATATTAAAAGGACTACCGGTATCCAATACCCAGGTCGAATTATCACAAATAGAAAAATTGCAAGGTGTTATCATATAAGTACCTTGATTGGCAACTGATTGCCCACTTTTCTTAGGCCGGTTCGGATCGAGGGATGCAATGTAAAGAGGACAGTTCCTCTTCCAATGTCCTTGCTTCTTGCAGAAGAAGCACTCCGCCTTGCTCTGATCAGCCTTTTTATTCTTTTTCTGACTAGGCTGAGCATGGTGCACCTGTTTTTTTTGGATTTTATTTTTCTTTTTTCCTTTCTTAAAGGAGCGACCCTTGGATGAACCTCCCACTAAATTCACCATCTTCTTAAGAAGTTGGTGATCATTCTCAAACGTCTGTAGTAACCCCAACAATTGGTGATAATTCACTACAGGTTTCGTCATACGAAAATGAGTGAGAAAAGGACGGTATGATCCAGGCAATGAGTTTAGTATGGCATCCTTCCCCAATTGATCATGAAGAAAAAAGCCAAGAGAGCTTAGACGCTCGATCAACTCAATCATGTACAGTACATGATCAGTTACCGAGGTCCCATCTTTCATTCGGGCGCTGAAGATGGCACAACTAGTTTTGTGCCTCTCAACGTCGTCAGGAACCCCGAATGATTCATTCAACACTTGAATGATATCTTCCGGCTGCATATTCTCAAAACGCCTACTAAACTCATCAATCATTGCTGCCAACATGATGCATCGAACAGTGATCCGGTCACTGAGCCACTTCTGATAAGTGTCTCTGGCCGATCTTGATGCATTAGCAGCGGGCTGCTCAGGTGCTTGATCCGTTATCACATAAAGGATCCTCTCATGCTCTAGCACTATTTTCAGTTTCCTATGCCAATTATTGAAATTTGGACCAGTCAACTTGTCATTGTCCAACAATGAGCGAAGTGATAAATTAGTGGCCATTTCTGCATAAAAAGAAAATTTGGCTATTAGTATATGAATTGACTAAACACAGTAGACTTGGACTTTAGTCTAAAGATATTCCTACTATTTTATACAAATTGGTAGCCTCTACCTCTAATTCGAAAAATTATTCCTAATTCTTTAGTGGGCACTAGAACCCAATAGATCCCATATAGGCCCGAGTGTGGCTCGGCCAACCCATATGCACCTATTGGTAGGTTCTTAACCAATTGCTTCACCAAGCAACTTCTAGTGATGATTTTGCCCTAGGTTTTCCGGCAGGCGTGTGGCGCCTCCACCGAATACCCTAGTCAGGTCCAACCATTAAATGATAGGGTTAAGTCTAATCAACTAATAGACGACCAAGCTCGAGTGTGGCTCGGCTCACCTGACCGCCTATTGAAGGTACACTTAACTCATCATATATTGAATGACAATTCCAATGCTTGATAAGTACCAGGCGTGTGGCGCCTCCAATAATTATCAAAACATTGGACCCATTATCACCCAACTTAATGGGAGGCTATGACCTAGTTATCTCCATAACCATTTCATTTTAAGGACCTAATAATTTTAGAGGATTTCATAATTAGGATAGATGAGAAGATCCGGTTAGTCTAATTTCTCCCACTGACTTCACCAAATCAGATTAGACTCAAATCGGTTAAGGAGACACCTAAATCAGTCATACTGATTTTCCTTAAGGCATGGGCTAACTCGAATCATTAAGTGATCCAATCAAAATGTGATTGACCATGTCGGCCAGGTAAGTGAGATCGGTGGAAGGGATATGCCATTAACTCGACAAAGACGAATTAGTGCGAGTAGCTCCCAATTAAAAACCACCGGTCAAAACTGCCAAACTTACCTTAGACACCGACTGGTTAATCAATTTTGATTTGATTACTCAAATGACTTGGGCTACACCTCTGAGCCTAAATCAAGTTCCATCTTGGTCTAATCAAACACATGGAATTGATCAATCTACAACTATTGTATTTAACCTAGAGTTTCCTTGACCTAATCTAGTCACTACTTAATTAGATTTGATCAATTAACTCTAATTAGACCATGTTTGATTCTAACCTTAGGTCTAACCCAATCCTAAGAACTTGATTCAAGCTAACCCATATGCCCAAAGAATTATGCAATGTCAATTAATTGAGTTACAATTCTATTTCATAACACTTAATTCTCAATTAAGTTTAGACTTATGAAAGTTTTGATCATTGCATATTTTTTTTTAATTACATATTAATTACAATCTTTCAGTTCTTAAAACACATTTTCAGATCTGAGTTTTTGTAATTAATCACATGTAATCAGACTTAATTCATGTTTAAGTCATTATGTTTTATGTTCATGCATCACATATACATAACAACATGAATTAATACAAACAACATACATCTTATGTATTTGTTTTTTCACTTTTATTTTCAGATCTGATTTGTTCATTAAAATCAAAGATCATATGAATCATAAACTTTATTTAGATCTAATCTAAACAATATTATGATTTCAGATTTATTCATGTTACTAATCCTAACACAAACATGCATCATATGCATCCAAAATTTCAGATCTACTTAATCATGCATAATCAGCAATTAAATCAATCATAAAAAGCACTTTAGATCTAATCTAAACATGTTAATGATTTCAGATTTAATTGCAAGAATTAAAACATAAAAGTTTAAACATAAATCTGGCTCTGATACCACTGAAAGTGAATCCTAGGTTATTCGGTGTTTAGCATGCTGAATTTTTTTTTTTTTTGAAAACCATGGCTGAACCTGATCGGGTTGCCTACGTACCCCTTCATAAGGGGGATCAAGCCATACGTAGTTTTTTTTAAGTTTTAAAACGCAGCGGAAAAACCGAATCAAACAATTTAATTCATGCATGCTTACAAGATCAAATCTAGAAATCAGCACCTTAAGAACATATAAGATTATGCCGAAATCGTTTAAACAATTATGCTAAAACTTTTATGCATGATTAACTATCAGATCTGAAACTTAAGAACTCTATTCTAATTAATCTCCGAATATCCATCGAATGGATTCTGGAGATATCTCCATGAGGAGCCCCAAAAGAGGATAAAACCTTGGAGAATTGGACCTAGACCTTGACACCATAATAAATGATTAATGCTAGATTAATACCTTTTATGATGGATGAAAGTTGTGAATCTGATTCTTGACTTTGCAGCCACGCACACGAATGGCCTCTACGAGAAGTACATGCGAAGTCCTGAAGGATCTTCTTCCGCAACAGTGCTAGCAGCTGCAGAACACTTGAAAGCTGAAATCTGCCCGCCAGGATTCAATCAACTCTTGATCAATCGTCTTGAAGCAGATAGAGATGAGGTTTGTAAGGGAAGTAGAGGACTCAGATCTGATCTTGAATCTTCTAGATATTCACCCAGAAAACCCTATCTAAAATGGAGAAGAAGAGGAGGAGGAGGCGGGTGAGGAAGAAGGCTGCAATGGATGTGTTTTTGGTGCCCATGTTTGACCCCTTTTAATGGCCTCCGAATTTTCATTCAAAATTTGAAATTTATTTTCAGAAAACCTATTTTAGTTGGCACATGCAAAGGAATAGGAACAACCCAAATCAGATCTCAACCAAATCTGATTTAAATTCAAATTTTAAACACATGTGCAAGAGGGAAGGAATTTGAAATCCATGCGGCAAGGTAAAACACTTCATAATTTCGAAATCACCTCTTGAAATTCGAATTTAATCCATTCAAAAACTTAGACGCCACCTTGGCTGATGGTTTGAGTGATTAAAATCATTTAACACATTGCTTAATGTTTGAATTTAAATTCAAATAACAAACAATGTCGCCATGTGTCAAGCAATGGGTCCATGTGCCATGCAATAATTTTGGTTTATTTAAAATTCATGAAATCCAATTCCATGTCACCAATAATTGCCACATCATCTGAGCCTAATCCTCTTGGGTTGCACCTAATCAAATTTGGTCAAACCCGAATTAAAACAAAGCAATTTGGTTGAACCCAATCTAATCAGGTCAGACCCTGATTGAGCTCAAATTGAATCCAATTCAATTTTGGCTCATGCAAACTCAATCAAATTGAATTATTACTTTGTGTTGGACCTAATTCAATTAGGTCAATCCCCAATTAAGAACAAATTAATTTAAAATTAATTTGATCAGCTTAAGTCCTTTTTGGTTCTGACCTAATCCAATCAGGTCAAAACCCTGATTGAGCCCAAACTTGAATCCAATTCAATTTGGCTCATCCTTAGCACAATTACTCAATCAAATTGAGTTTATTAGTAATTTAATTACTAATTAATCCTTCAATAATTACTTTAATTATTTTATAAGATAATTTGCCAATCAAATTGACCAAATTACCCCTGAATGATTCTTAATCATTCACCAGCTTTCTTGATCAATCAGGAATCTTCTATGCGTGTGACCTCATAGGTTCGAACCTAAGCCGGTAGTATAGGAACAATTTTCTACACTAATCGATGTGACAATTTAGCAATGGTACCCGACGTCCGGATAGGTCGAATATATGCGAAGCAAATATTCTGGAATCCTGAACTATAGTTACTGTATAATTCAATCCCTTTGACTCCTAATGCCAGGATGACTTAGAGCTCACTGTCAACCCTATAATTAGTACATCCATTATGTGATTAACTTTAGATATCCCGTGACTCCTCACTGGGATTACCCATTGTGGAGTGATCGATTAAAACCCCGTTTGATTTTGATGAGCTCAAAGCATTTGAGTATATCTTGTGATTACTAATAAATTCAATTGAGTGTTTCAGTGAAAATCCTGTCCAAGTGTCTCTAGACTTGGTTCATAGCATTTTGGATAAGTTAAGAAGTCTGCATGAACCAATGTCTGAGATACGAGTCGACTCCCGAGTTTCACGAGTCGACTCCAAGCGTATCAAGGTCACTGGCACGAGCTCGAGTCGACTCCTGATCAGTACGAGTCGACTCCGACTGAAAACAGACAGAAGGACAGAAGAGCAGTTTTTCAGGTCTGAGATTCGAGTCGACTCCAGTGGAACGCGAGTCGACTCCCAGCGGTACACAAAGAAAAAGTCAGAGAGCGTTTTATGGACTCTGAGATTCGAGTCGACTCCCGCAGTACGCGAGTCGACTCCGAGACTGTGCGACCATCGACAGACAGAAGACCATGTTACTGCCTCTGAGATTCGAGTCGACTCCCAGACAGCTCGAGTCGACTCCAAGACAAGCTTCACGTCAAAAGGCAGAAGACCAACTTTCGGAAACTGAGAGCCGAGTCGACTCCAAGGAAGTTCGAGTCGACTCCAAGACTGGATGAGCCAAAAGACAGAGAATCGGGAGTTCGGGCTCTGAGATTCGAGTCGACTCCCAGGACAGTCGAGTCGACTTGAGTGGACAAAATTCAAATTTGGATCCACGGACTACAGAGGATGAGCCGACTCCAAAATTGCCAGGTCAGCGCCAGAAGTTGGCAAGTCGACTCCGGGTCAAGACGAGTCGACTCCCAGTCAAGACGGCAACTTTAATTCAAACTGGGAACAGTTGCCGAGTCGACTCCGGAAAAGCTCGAGTCGACTCCTGCTACAGCCGAGTCGACTCCTGATCGCGCGAGTTGACTCCAACCCACCAACGGTCACATTGTCAGGCTGCGCAGAGTGTGCAGAACGGCCAGAAAAAGCAGAGTAACGGCTAGTTTCCGTGGGGGTTGACTTAAATAGCCACAGAAGACTGTAGCAAGAGAGATAACACATATTCCACTCCTAGCATTCAAGTCGTGAAGCTCTCTAAGTGCTCTTCAACGAGAAAAAGGGAAGATCTGTATTTACTGCTCCACCAACATCTTCCCAGCATTCAAAGCTTCCTCCTCCTGCTTTCAAGTCGATCACTCTTTCAAGAGGAGACCGGAGTTCCAGAAGCCACACCTCTTCACCATCTTAAAAGCGTTTGAGGGCTTCTAACTCCTTTACGATTATATTGTTTTAAATCTGCTTTTTGAGAAGCTATTTTCTGTTTTCTTCTATCTCGTGTATTTACTTGATTCAATCGGGGGATTGAATCAAGGGGATTAAGGTTGGTTGGTGAGCCGGTTTAAAACCAACGAGTGTAAGGGTTTGATTGTGAGCCCGGAAAAACAATCGGGGTTGGTTCTAGTCGGTGAGCCTGGAAAAACCGACCGAGTTCGTTGTGAGCTCGTAAAACAACAAGTTCGGTTGTGAGCTTGCAAAACAACCGGCTGTAATCCAAGGGGGTTATAGTGAAATTCCCAAGTGAGACTTGGGGAGTGGACGTAGGAGCAAGGGTTAGCTCCGAACCACTATAAAACTTTGTGTTTGTAGTGCATTGTCTCTCATCTTCTTCCCCACACATTACTCACAGCACTTAGCTTTAATTAAATAACTGGCTATAGTATTTCGTTAATCATCCACAAAGTTTTAATTAGCTAAGTTAATTTAAAAACCCAATTCACCCCCCCCTCTTGGGTTGTCTATCTGGGCAACAAGTGGTATCAGAGCCAAAAACTCTTCCACTCAAGAGTTAAAAGATCAAAATGACAACCCCATTTGGATCTTCTCACATTGAGGGTCAGTCCACCCAAAGACCTCCTTTCTTCAATGGATCCGACTACTCATACTGGAAGGCTAGGATGAGAATATTCATCCAAGCCCAAGACTATGAGATGTGGACCATTGTAGTGAATGGCCCATACATCCCATCCACATATGTAGAGGGTGTTAAGGTACCCAAACTAGAAACGGATTGGGATGAACATGACATGAGGAAGGCACAACTAAATTCTAAAGCAATGAATGTATTTTATTGTGCCTTAGACCGTAATGAATTCAATAGAGTTTCAACTTGTAATTCTGCAAAAGAAATTTGGGACAGACTTGAAGTGACCCATGAGGGCACGAATCAAGTCAAGGAATCCAAAATAAACATCTTGGTTCATAAATATGAACTATTTAAAATGGATTCAAATGAAACAATCACAAGCATGTTCACTAGGTTTACTGATATTGTCAATGGCCTAAAAAGCCTTGGCAAGAACTATACTAACAGTGAACTTGTCAGGAAAATCCTTCGGTGTCTACCAAGGTTGTGGGAAGCCAAGGTGACGGCGATCCAAGAAGCTAAAGACTTGAACAAGCTTCAACTTGAAGAGCTCCTTGGATCCCTGATGACGCATGAGCTTACCATGAAACAACACAACAAGGAAGAGTCCTCCCATAAGAAAAAGGTAATAGCTTTAAAATCTACTTCTTCTAACAAGGACCTGTCTTGCAGCAGCAGCAGTGAAGAGGAAGAAGATGAGGAAGATGGTGGTGAGGCACTTCTTGTGCGCAAGTTCAAGAAGTTTATCAACCACAAGAAGACGTATCATCAAAGGAGAGGTCCCTCAAATTCCTACCGCAGAGACAAAGGTAAGGAAAGGAAAAATGAGGGGATTGGGTGTTACGAGTGCAAGAAGCCGGGACACATAAGAGCAGAGTGCCCCTTATTGAAGAAGGGGAGTAAGTACAAGAAGAAGAAGGCACCTGTCACCACCCTATCGGACTCCGACGCATCATCTTCATCATCGGATGAAGAACAAGAAGAGAAGGCCAATTTCTGTTTCATGGCCAACGAAAATGAGGTAATTTCCGATACGCATTTTGATTTTACATTTGATGAACTTTATGATGCGTTCAATGAATTAATGATTGAGTATAAGAATATAAATGTTAAAAACAGAGAACTAAAAGTAACTAACCAAAGTTATATTCATAAGCATGATTCATTAATTAAGGATAAAGATAATCTCACCAAAGAAAATCTAGAACTTAAGACAAGCAACCAACTCCTAATTAAGAAGACTAACACCTTAACGAAAGATATTGAGAAACTAACAAAGGAATTTTCAGATCTCAAAAACCATAAACAAGTCTTAAACAAAGATCTAACTAAAGAGCTAAATGATCTAAAAACCGAAAATCAGACATTAACTAAAGAACTAAACAAATACAAATCCTTAGTTGAAAAATTCACATATAGTTCTGAAAAGTTAAACATGATACTTAATAATCAACGAGCCGTATTTAATAAAGCGGGTTTAGGGTATAAACCAAGGAATAAGCAAAAACTTCTTAGTAACTTTTTTGTTAAAGCTGGGGAAACTAAAATTAAGAAAATAACTTGCTTTTGTTGTGGAATAGTAGGACATAAAGCAAATGCATGTAATTTTAGGAAAAGTAAAACTAAAAGAAAAAATAAAAGGGTATGGGTTCCAAAAGGAACCAACTTGACTAACCATGAAGGACCCAAGAAAACTTGGGTACCTAAGATGACATGATTTGCTTGTGTAGGAGTGTCTTGCAGCCAAGGTCAACAAAAACTGCTGGTATTTGGATAGTGGCTGTTCAAGGCACATGACGGGTGATAAAGATCAATTTTTCACCCTTGAAGCTAAGAAGGGAGGTGCTGTGACTTTTGGAGACAACAACCAAGGTCACATCATTGGTATTGGTAAAGTTCAAATCACCCCTTCTACCTTTATAGATAATGTTAGATATGTTGATGGTCTTAAGCATAATTTGTTAAGCATTAGTCAATTATGTGATAAAGGATATGATGTTATGTTTAAACCATCACTATGTATTATAACAAATCCTAATGATAATAGTTTAGTTTTTAAAGGGATGAGACGTGGAAATGTATATGTGGTAGATCTAGAAGACCTTACAAAACATAACCAATGTTTAGTTGTTAATGAAACTAAAGAAAATGATGCTAGTTGGTTATGGCACCGTAAGTTAGGTCATGCAAGCATGGACACAATAACTAAACTAGTTAAAAGAGACTCCGTGATAGGTTTGCCAAAATTAAAATTTGAAAAGAACAAAATATGTGAAGCATGTCAATTTGGCAAACAATCTAGAAACTCTTTTAAATTCATAAAATGTGTCTCTACTTCTAGGCCTCTAGAATTACTACACATGGACCTATTTGGTCCAACTAGAACAACAAGCCTAGGTGGAAATAAATATGGTCTAGTTATAGTAGATGATTACTCTAGGTACACATGGGTCATGTTTCTAGCGCATAAGGATCAAGCATTTTCTATGTTTAAGAAGTTCCATAAGGAAGTAACAAATGCTAGAGAGTCCTCAGTTATAGCTATTAGAAGTGACCATGGTACCGAATTCGAAAATCAATTATTTGATGAATTTTGTAGTAAAAAGGGGATAACCCATAATTTCTCAGCACCAAGGACACCACAACAAAATGGAGTTGTGGAAAGGAAAAATAGAACCCTAGAGGAAATGGCTAGAACGATGTTATGTGAAAGTAACCTCCCTAAGTACTTTTGGGGAGAAGCCATTAATACTTCTTGCCATGTATTAAATAGAGTTCTATTAAGACCCATCATAAAGAAAACACCATATGAACTGTGGAAAAACAGAAAACCAAAGGTTAACTATTTTCATGTTTTCGGATGTAGGTGTTTTGTACATAATAATGGGAAAGATAATCTAGGGAAATTTGATCCAAAATCTGATGAAGGAATATTCCTAGGTTATTCTACAACTAGTAAAGCCTATAGAATCTTTAATAAAAGAACCCTAGTTATAGAAGAATCTATACATGTTGTTTTTGATGACTCTAGTGACATCTCATCTAGTAAGAAGGTTAATTTTGATGATGATATTGAAATACTTGAAGAAAAGATAGATGAGATGGGATTACAAGATGATAATCAAAAGTTGATTGAAGGAGAATCATCAAACCAAGAGCCTATAGTGGATCATGGGCTAACTAAAGCTTGGAGGTATGCTCATGGGCATCCTAAGGAACTAATTCTAGATGATCCATCCCAACCCGTTAGGACTAGAGCATCCCTTAGAAATTTGAATAACCATCTAGCTTTTGTTTCACACTTTGAGCCCAAACATATAGAAGAAGCCGAAAATGATGTAAATTGGATAAATGCAATGCAAGAAGAACTAAACCAATTTACTAGAAACAAAGTGTGGGATCTAGTAGAGAGACCTTCTGAATATCCAATTATAGGTACAAAATGGATATATAAAAATAAGCTAGATGAAAATGGAATTGTTATAAGGAATAAGGCTAGACTAGTAGCAAAGGGTTATAATCAAGAAGAAGGTATAGACTTTGATGAAACCTTTGCTCCCGTAGCTAGACTTGAGGCTATTAGACTATTATTAGCATATGCATGCTCTAAGGACTTCAAGCTATATCAAATGGATGTAAAAAGTGCTTTTCTAAATGGGTTTATTAATGAGGAGGTATATGTGGAACAACCTCCTGGTTTTGAAAATCATCAATACCCCAATCATGTGTATAAACTGAACAAAGCACTTTATGGTCTAAAACAAGCACCTAGAGCATGGTATGAGAGACTTAGTAAATTCCTATTAGAACATGAATTCTCTAGGGGAAATGTAGATACAACATTATTTCTGAAAAAGAAAAATAAGGATATGTTATTAGTACAGATTTATGTTGATGATATCATTTTCGGTGCTACTAACAATCGCCTCTGCGAGGAATTTGCTGATTTGATGCAGAGTGAGTTTGAGATGAGCATGATGGGAGAGCTGAACTACTTCCTCGGGCTTCAAATCAAACAATCTGAAGGAGGCATCTTCATCAATCAAGCCAAATATATCAAGGAGATGCTCAAGAAGTTCCATATGGAGGGAAACAAGTCAATCAGCACCCCCATGAGCTCATCATGTAAGTTAGACCAAGATGAATCAGGTAAATCTGTAGATCAAAAACTTTATAGAGGTATGATAGGTTCTTTACTGTATCTTACTGCAAGTAGGCCTGATATTATGTTTAGTGTGTGCATGTGTGCTAGATATCAGGCTAATCCTAAAGAATCACACCTAGCTGCAGTTAAGAGAATCTTTAAATACTTAATAGGAACTAAGAACATAGGGCTGTGGTACTCTAAAGAATCTAGCCTAAACTTAATAGGGTACACAGATTCAGACTTCGCTGGATGTAAGCTTGATAGAAAAAGTACCAGCGGGTCTTGTCAATTTCTAGGAGAAAATCTAATCTCATGGTTTAGCAAGAAACAAAACTCGGTTGCATTATCCACTGCAGAAGCTGAATATGTTGCAGCCGGGAGTTGTTGTGCTCAAATCTTGTGGATTAAACAACAATTAGAAGATTATGGCATTAAACAAGATAAAATCCCCATTAATTGTGATAATACAAGTGCCATAAACCTAACTAAAAATCCAATTCAACACTCAAGAACTAAACACATTGAGATAAGACATCACTTCATAAGAGATCATGTATTGAATGGTGATGTGACTCTCCAATTTGTTTGTACTGATAATCAATTAGCAGATATTTTCACAAAACCCCTAAGTGAAGAGAGGTTCAGTGTACTTAGGAGGGGATTAGGAGTGATTGACCCATCCTAGTGGGAGTTTCCACTAGATTAATTGATTTTGATGGTTAAAATGAGGTTAAAATAGAGTTTCTATTCAATGATCATCAAATCAGATCCCAACTAGGTGATTTTCCCTCATTTGGCACGGTTATAGCATGATTTTTAAGTGCGTGCCAAGGTTAGAGACGACTCGAGTAAGTTTCAGAGCCGGCTCCTAAGGGGGAGTCGACTCGCGCATTTGGGGGAGTCGACTCGCAAAGTTGGCAGCTGAGGGGGAGTCGACTCGCACATTGTCGGGAGTCGACTCGAAGTCTACAGGCGCATAAGGAGAGTCGACTCGCGCATTTTCTGGAGTCGACTCGAGGTCGAGTCGACTCGCGACTCAAGGGAGTCGACTCGCAGTCGGGATCCGACTTTTTAACCCTAGGTTTGTCGTTTCGCAAACACTTTTTCTCAAGCCGCCACTGTTCACAAAGCCCTAGAGCCGACTCCTAGGTCATCCTCGATCGTCTCCAAGCCCTTTTTCCGTCGATTCTTCGCCGGACATTGAGTTTCCGTCCGTTCCTAGGTCTTTTCAGGTCAGTCCCGAGCTTCCTCTATCGATCCTTCTTCGTTCTCTAGGTTTTCATCTCGTTTAGGTCAAGATGCCTCGCAAGGGAGTTGTTAGAAAGAGGTCCCGTCCCGTGGCCGGTCCCGAGCGGCGCTCCAAGGCGCGGCACGATCCCGCGAGGCAACCTCCTCCGGATCGTTCCCCGCCTAGGGTGGTTCATGTTAGGCCGTTGGCCGGGAAGGCCGTCACCTCCGGGAGGTATGTCACTTTCGACTATCTCTCCCGAGAAGGATTCACCATAGGCGATAGGCTTAGAGCCCAGGGTCTAGAGTACTTCCTCACCTTGGACCTTCCCACCTATCCTGGCCTAGTTCAAGAGTTCTACAGTACCGTCCATCGGGGAGATGGAGGTATTGAGGGCACGGTATTAGGTGTCCCATTGCGTGTCACAGAGGACCTCATTGCCCATATCCTCCACCTTCCATTAGTAGGGGTGGCTCCTGCACATCCTGAGGATAGATTTGAGGCCCTTACGATCGTCTTAGGGCATCCACCTCAGTCTCCCCTAGATGAGGTATCTGCTAGCTCACTTCCTATTGAAGTGAGAATCCTTTTGAGCATTTTGTCCAGGTCCATCTTCCCTAAGACAGGGAGATTTGATTTTGTGAATGAGAGGGACCTAGCTATTATGTCTTACATTCTTCAGGACACCCCGGTCAACTTCTCCAAGCTCATTTATAGGTATATGTGTGAGCCCCTGGATAGACCTAGGCTCTCCCTCCCATACGGAATGTTATTCACTCTTCTCTTTAGGCAGTACGAAATTTCCATTCCTGAGAAGGAACCCTCTCGTGCCTTGCGATGGACTGATCGCTTGGGTACGGGGACCATGCACAGGATGGGATTTCGGAAGAGAGAAGGGATCTGGGTTAGGAAGTCCACTCTCACCGCTCAGACCACCAGACCATCACCCAGTCCTGAGCCAGATTCTGACTACCCAGAGTCCCCAGACCATCCAGACCTTCCATCCACTCCTCCTGCTCCTACCACCTCTGCCGGACCTTCCTCCTCAGCTCCACCATCTATGGAGGTCCGTATTGATCCAGAGCAGCTCCGGGAGCTGCGGCAGGAGATCGTCTGAGATTTGAGGGACGAGCTGCTCCGGGAGCTCCGAGGTTCCGTGCCAGCTCCCACTCCTGCACCCACTCCATCCTCAGCACTGGTCCCATCCTTGACAGCCGTGACAGACATGACGGCTGAGGTGCGGCAGGAGATCTACAACATTAGGACCCTGGTGCAGGCCCAGTTCCACAGCATGAGCGAGGTCACGAGCACCACGAGGAGGATGCGGGATGACATCCGCCGTGACATGCACACCACCACCGAGGGGGCCGAGCGCTTGTCGAATGTGCTCATCGACAAGCTGGACGCACTTCAGACCTCGGTGACTGGGCTTCAGACGTCGGTGACTGAGCTCTCCACTACACATAGCAGAGCCACCACGTCTATTATCACGCAGCTGGGCCATGTTACAGAGGCAGTCGCCCTCCTCATGGAGCAGAGCCGATTGAGAGGAGGAGTCACATCCTCGAGAGGAGGAGCTACATCCTCCAGAGGAGGAGATGTATCCTCGAGAGGGGGAGCTACATCCTCCAGAGGAGGAGATGTATCCTCGAGAGGGGGAGGCACATCCTCGAGGAGGTCATAGATGATTTTGAGTTGTGTTTTGTCCTCTTTTGTATTGTTCTTGCTTTACCTATTGTATGCTCAAATGTATTCACCTTCATATCAATACAATGAGTAGACATCTTATCTTCATTTCTGTGCCATTTGATGATTGACTGTGCCATTTGTGCCATTGATTGTGTGTGATTACCTCCTTTTTGGTATGATGACAAAAAGGGGGAGAAATGTGTAAAATATGTAAAAGGGGAGAAATATTAAAAAATATGTAAAAGAAATCAATGGAAATAAATAAAACGATAAACTCTTAAAAACACACATAAATTTGTTCTAAGTGGATTCGGTACCTCGAGGCTCATTATCTCTCTTTTGGGGCTCCTAATGGAGTAATCTCCAGAATCTATTCAAGGGATATTCGGAGATTAGCTGAATCCTACTCAAGAACAAATTGACAGATTTTCCCTCTAAAAACAAAAATTTTAGTTCAAAAATTTCAAAGCATTAAAAGGAAATTCAGAAAATCAAAACATAGTTATGCATATGTTGAGGGGGAGAATCTGAATTTTAATCAAGCTAAATCATTAATGTCATATAAGCCAAACAATTGATTGCAGAATATGAAGGCTTATATAATTCCAAATGAAAGGGGGAACTTTAACTCCGAAATTTAATGTTTCACTCCTTTCAAACTTGGATAAATTAAATTATCAAGACATTTGAATTCATTTATGGAGTTTATTTCATTATTTACTGAGCAACTCATTTTACATATACTCAAAGTTTTGTCATCATCAAAAAGGGGGAGATTGTGGAGTGATCGATTAAAACCCCGTTTGATTTTGATGAGCTCAAAGCATTTGAGTATATCTTGTGATTACTAATGAATTCAATTGAGTGTTTCAGTGAAAATCCTGTCCAAGTGTCTCTAGACTTGGTTCATAGCATTTTGGATAAGTTAAGAAGTCTGCATGAACCAATGTCTGAGATACGAGTCGACTCCCGAGTTTCACGAGTCGACTCCAAGCGTATCAAGGTCACTGGCACGAGCTCGAGTCGACTCCTGATCAGTACGAGTCGACTCCGACTGAAAACAGACAGAAGGACAGAAGAGCAGTTTTTCAGGTCTGAGATTCGAGTCGACTCCAGTGGAATGCGAGTCGACTCCCAGCGGTACACACAGAAAAAGTCAGAGAGCGTTTTATAGACTCTGAGATTCGAGTCGACTCCAGTGGAACGCGAGTCGACTCCCAGCGGTACACAAAGAAAAAGTCAGAGAGCGTTTTATGGACTCTGAGATTCGAGTCGACTCCCGCAGTACGCGAGTCGACTCCGAGACTGTGCGACCATCGACAGACAGAAGACCATGTTACTGCCTCTGAGATTCGAGTCGACTCCCAGACAGCTCGAGTCGACTCCAAGACAAGCTTCACGTCAAAAGGCAGAAGACCAACTTTCGGAAACTGAGAGCCGAGTCGACTCCAAGGAAGTTCGAGTCGACTCCAAGACTGGATGAGCCAAAAGACAGAGAATCGGGAGTTCGGGCTCTGAGATTCGAGTCGACTCCCAGGACAGTCGAGTCGACTCGAGTGGACAAAATTCAAATTTGGATCCACGGACTACAGAGGATGAGCCGACTCCAAAATTGCCAGGTCAGCGCCAGAAGTTGGCGAGTCGACTCCGGGTCAAGACGAGTCGACTCCCAGTCAAGACGGCAACTTTAATTCAAACTGGGAACAGTTGCCGAGTCGACTCCGGAAAAGCTCGAGTCGACTCCTGCTACAGCCGAGTCGACTCCTGATCGCGCGAGTTGACTCCAACCCACCAACGGTCACATTGTCAGGCTGCGCAGAGTGTGCAGAACGGCCAGAAAAAGCAGAGTAACGGCTAGTTTCCGTGGGGGTTGACTTAAATAGCCACAGAAGACTGTAGCAAGAGAGATAACACATATTCCACTCCTAGCATTCAAGTCGTGAAGCTCTCTAAGTGCTCTTCAACGAGAAAAAGGGAAGATCTGTATTTACTGCTCCACCAACATCTTCCCAGCATTCAAAGCTTCCTCCTCCTGCTTTCAAGTCGATCACTCTTTCAAGAGGAGACCGGAGTTCCAGAAGCCACACCTCTTCACCATCTTAAAAGCGTTTGAGGGCTTCTAACTCCTTTACGATTATATTGTTTTAAATCTGCTTTTTGAGAAGCTATTTTCTGTTTTCTTCTATCTCGTGTATTTACTTGATTCAATCGGGGGATTGAATCAAGGGGATTAAGGTTGGTTGGTGAGCCGGTTTAAAACCAACGAGTGTAAGGGTTTGATTGTGAGCCCGAAAAAACAATCGGGGTTGGTTCTAGTCGGTGAGCCTGGGAAAACCGACCGAGTTCGTTGTGAGCTCGTAAAACAACAAGTTCGGTTGTGAGCTTGCAAAACAACCGGCTGTAATCCAAGGGGGTTATAGTGAAATTCCCAAGTGAGACTTGGGGAGTGGACGTAGGAGCAAGGGTTAGCTCCGAACCACTATAAAACTTTGTGTTTGTAGTGCATTGTCTCTCATCTTCTTCCCCACACATTACTCACAGCACTTAGCTTTAATTAAATAACTGGCTATAGTATTTCGTTAATCATCCACAAAGTTTTAATTAGCTAAGTTAATTTAAAAACCCAATTCACCCCCCCCTCTTGGGTTGTCTATCTGGGCAACACCCTGGCCAAGGTTTTGCTAAATTAATCACAAGACATTATCTCCTATTTTCGGGAGGGGTCAATTCCATCTTGACTCACAACTGACTACGCAAGTACTTGACTTTACCCAGTGACCTTCCGTCACCGAATTAGAAATTCAGGTAGTCCAGTACCAAAGTACAGTGAGTCGCTTACTAGTCACAGGTTGCGGTCTCAGGTCAGAGGGCCAAACTTATACCCATATCCACTCGGAACATCTCTCGACAGTAGAGCGTTCCGGAATTGGTCACGTTTAGTGAAATGTACTTCTACACTTCACTTGTGTGGCATACCAGTGTCTCCACACTCCTTGGTTAAGAGGACAACCAACGTATATGTCACACAACGACCTAATCTCGATAATGTTGTTGTCCTAGTAACAACATATCATTTCGTCGCAAACAAGTTTAAGGACTCAAAGATAAATCCTCCTTTATCATAACATAAGTCCTAAGGACTTCATCATATAAGAGTTCATTTGAAGATGAAATGATGAATAATGCCAAATAACACTTTATTAATTTGTCAATTCATTTACAAAATTCAATCATCAATATGCTGACGATTGACATTTAGGATACAAATTCCAACAGAGTGGTAGGGTCAGAAGGTGTGGATGTGGATGTGGATGGTTTCCGTACCCATACTCTCCCAACTCTATGGAAACCCATCCGATGGAAGATCCCCTCACCCATGCGATCTGTAAAACGCAGTGAGCGAGAGGGTTCCCCCTCAGGAATAGGGACCTCTAACTCCCTAAATATAAGGGTGAATAGCATGCCATAAGGAAGGCTGAGCCTAGGTTTATCTAGGGGTTCACACATGTACTTGTAGATGAGCTTGGGGAAGTTGATGGGAGTGTCTTGGAGGAGATGGTACATCAGTGCTAGGTCTCTCTCTGAAATAAAATCAAACCTACTCGTTTTGGGGAAGAGAGTCCTAGAGATGACATTTAGGAGAAGCCGCATTTTAGCCGAAAGCTGATTTGCGAACACCTCCTCTATGGGGGACTGAGGTGGACTCCCTAAGATGGCCGTAAGGGCCTCTGTCCTATCGGAGGGGTGTGTGGGAACAATCCCCTCACTTGAGAGATGGAGGACTCGAGCAATGAAGTCCTCCGAGATGAAAATAGGGACACCCATAACAGTTCCCTGGATACCCCCGCTAACCCGTGCAACAGTACCATAGAATTCCCTAACTAACCCTGGATAGGTAGGGAGGTCAAGTGTGCAGAAAAACTCTAAACCCTGGGCCCTAAGGTGATGCCCTAGGTTGAACCCTTCCCGGGAGAGGAAGTCAAAGTTGACTTGCCTCCCGGTAGAGACAACCTTCCCGGCGCATGAGCGCGAGGGAACCGGCCTAGGCGGGGAAGGAACCGGAGGTGGTGGCCTCGCCGGTTCGTTCCGAGCCTTGGACCGTCGCTCGGCCCCACTCGCGGAGGAGGGTCTCTTTCGGCTTGGGACAATGACCTTCCTAGGCATTTTTGACCTAAAAACGGGGAAGGACACGGAAAATAGGGAGAAACCTCGACGGAGATGACCTAAAATGGGTCGGAGATGAGGTCGGAGATGACTCTAGGGCTTTTGAACAGTGGCGGCTGTGAATAGAAGTGAAGAGAAAAATATTTCGTTTAGGGTTAAAAGTCGGATTCCCGACCTCGAGTCGACTCCGGTAAATCGCGAGTCGACTCGACCTAGAGTCGACTCTCAAACATATGCGAGTCGACTCGCCAACAAGCCGACTCTAAAAATCTATTCGAGTCGACTCGAACTCTGGCACATATCCAACAAGCTTGTTATTTCTGTGCCATATGAGTGAGTTATGGAAATATTCTAGATTTTAAGAACTGATTTGATGATCATAGATAATAAATTCTATGTCCAACATAAACTAATCATCAAAATCAATGAATTAGAGGAGAGTATCACTAGAATGGATCAATCACTCCTAACCCTCTTCTAAGTATACAAAATCGATCTTCACTCAAAGATTTTGTGAAGATATCAGCAAGTTGATCATCAGTACAAACAAATTGAAGTGTCACATCACCATTCAGTACATGATCTCTTATGAAGTGATGTCTTATCTCAATGTGTTTGGTTCTTGAATGCTGAATTGAATTTTTAGTTAGATTAATGGCACTTGTATTATCACAGTTTATGGAAATTTTATCTTGTTTAATGCCATAATCTTCAAGTTGTTGTTTAATCCACAAGATTTGAGCACAACAACTCCCGGCAGCAACATATTCGGCTTCCGCCGTAGATAGTGCAACTGAGTTTTGTTTCTTGCTAAACTAAGAGATTAAATTTTCTCCTAAGAATTGACATGACCCGCTGGTGCTTTTTCTATCAAGTTTACAACCAGCAAAATCTGAATCTGTGTACCCTATTAAGTTTATGCTAGATTCTTTAGAGTACCATAAACCTATATTTTTTGTTCCTATTAGGTATTTAAAAATTCTCTTAACTGCAATTAAATGTTATTCCTTAGGATTAGATTGATATCTAGCACACATGCATACACTAAACATGATATCAGGTCTACTTGCTGTAAGATATAGTAAAGAGCCTATCATACCTCTATACAGCTTTTGATCTATTGATTTATCTGATTCATCCTTATCTAGTTTGCATGATGAGCTCATGGGTGTGCTGATTGGCTTGTTTCCATCCATATCAAACTTCTTAAGCATCTCCTTGATGTATTTAGCTTGATTGATGAAGATCCCCTCTTTAGATTATTTGATTTGGAGCCCGAGGAAATAGTTCAGCTCTTCCATCATGCTCATTTCAAATTCACTCTGCATTAAGTCAGCAAATTCTTCGCAGAGGTGATTGTTAGTAGCACAGAAACTAATATCATCTACATAAATCTGCACTACTAACATTTCTTTGTTTTTCTTCTTTAAAAACAGTGTTGTATCAACATTTCCTCTAGAGAATTCATGGTCTAATAGAAATTTGCTAAGTCTTTCATACCATGCTCTAGGGGCTTGTTTTAGACCATAAAGTGCTTTGTTTAGTTTATATACATGATAGGGGTATTGATGATTTTCAAAACTAGGAGGTTGTTCTACATAAACCTCCTCATTAATATACCCATTCAAAAAGGCACTTTTTACATCCATTTGAAATAGTTTGAAGTCGTTAGAGCATGCAACGTTGGGAACCCGCCCATGCCGCTGATATTTCAAAAAAAATTCAGATGGCAGCGGAATCGGCATAAGCGGGATCGACGTTCATCGCATGAACATTGTTTCATGAACCGTTCGTAGTTAGGCAAGAATTAAAAACTTTTAAATTCATTAGAAGATCAAATCTTCACCTTGTGCGGGTAGATGATCACCGCAAACTGAAGTTCGTGGTCTAGGATGAAGGTTCGCTTGAAGCCGTTCAAGTGTCCGGCCTCTACGGATATCCACACGAAGCAGTGATCCGATCAAAGCTCTCTTGTCTTCCCGGGGTGCTAGCTCCCTTGCAAAGACTTCTTTTGATGGCTGATTTCCTCCCTTTCAATCAACCCTTGATTGTGCTTGGGAGGAGGAAGAAGAAGGATGAACTCAAGGAAGAAGAACACAGCCTTTCTTTTCCCTGCGTTGGAAGAAGGATTGGAGGAAGAGGAGGCGGACAAGGCTCTCTTCTTTTCTTCTTCTTGTTGGCGGCTGAACCAAGGGAAAGGGAGAGGGTGGCGGCAGCAAGGAGAGGAGAGAGCACTTCTTCTATGCCCTAGGTGCCGCCCACAAGTCCCTTTTTATAGACATGTGGAGCTCCAACATTTAGGAGCTCTTGATATCTTTCCTAAGAGGGGGCGCCGTCTCTTCTCCCTTCTCCACGTGGAAAGGGGAGGGGCTTATTCCCCTCCTCATGGTAAACCCTAATCCATATTAGGTAGGGATTGGAATGCCCTAATGTGGTCAAGCCCTAATCCAATTAGGCTTAGCCCAAGGGTGAACCAATTTGGATCCAATCTAGGTAAGTCCTAATCCAATTAGAACTTAAATCAATTTTGACTCAATTGAACTCTTCAATCCTAATCCAATTAGGAGTCTTATTGATTCATTAGATTAATAATTAATTGTGACTTAAGAAACCCTAATCCAAATTAGGACATATTTAATTTTAGTCCTAATCCAATTAGGACTCTTATTTGAATCCGAAGTCCTAATCCGATTAGGACTCTAGGAATCCTACTCCAAGTAGGAATCCAATTTTGATTCAAAACTCCTAATCTCATTAGGATTGCAGGAATCCTATTCCAAGTAGGAATCCTAGTCCTACTCCAACTAGGATTTCCAGTCCTAATCCAATTAGGACTCTAGGAATCCTACTCGAAGTAGGACTCTTGTTTCAAGTCCAATTAATTAATTCCCTTTCCTTCTTCAACTTCTTATCAATCGAATTGATTACTCGTGATTCATAATCACTTTTCAACCATCAGATCGGTCAATACTTCTAGTGTGTGTGACCCCATAGGTTCTATTCTGACTGGTAGTGAGATATATTGTGATCTCTATCACTATATCATTGAAAACTCCTTTCAATGGGTTGGAACGATTCCAACTCAACTCATTAGGGTTTATCGATCATCGAGATAATCCCTGTGAGTCCCACCATCCACCAGTGACACCTAGCAGCATGTAGTGGCTACCCAGCAGAATGGAATGATGAACCTCTAGGTGCAGTTAACGTGTGATACAGTCCTACTATCGTGGATCCCTACAGGACGGAGGTCATGGACAACTCGTCAAACCCCATCGTCTGTCATATGTCAAGATTTATTCGACTTGAGTTCGATAGTGGAAAACTCTTTCTCCACTTTATATTACTGCCCTGGCCAAGGTCTTAGAACTCAGTCTAACAAATCACATAGGATCACTCCTCTTCTATCAAGGTCGATAGATTCCTTGTAGGTGCATACCCTACTCCTACAGTAAACCTACTGCAGCCAATCTACACTGCATGGACCCATATGGCTAGAGACCATGTATGTGTGCAGTCAAACTACAATAACCTCACTGTGAGTAGCCGAAGCACCGCAGGTCAAAGGACCAGTCACACTACTGCAACATCAAGCAAGTCACTGACGAGTGGATAGACATCCAAGTGACTTCTTGTCTTGGTCACGCTTAGTACCCTTGTTCTCTAACAAGCACCTGCACTATCACTCCAGTGTCCCTACACTGTGGACTCAAGTCTCGTCCATCCAGAAGGAAAGTGATCTGTGCACTGATCGGATCGATCACCGTCCTCGTGATGATCCATTGATCAGGAGCATTTAGAAATTAATCACCAATGATACATGGCTCAAATTCTCAACTCTTGAGAATATGTATCATCATCTTATTAATTTCTTGGATGATTCATAGACACATAAATAATATGAATGAAAAGATGCCTTTTTATTTATTCAATAATAAATAGTCAAGTACAAAATTATGTCCCTAGAATTAATAATGTGTCAGCCAGATTGGCTTCTAGGGCATACATCTAACAATCTCCCACTTGCACTAAAGCCAATCAGTCATATATCTAAGCCCCATCTTCTCAAGGTGGGCTTCAGTCTTTTGCTGACTTAGCTGCTTAGTGAACGGGTCTGCCACGTTATCCGCGGAGTCTACTCTCTGCACCTCTACATATTTCTTCTCAACATAGTCGCGTATGAGATGGAAGCGCCGCTCTATATGCTTAGACTTCTGATGAGACCTTGGCTCCTTAGCAAGGGCTATGGCGCCATTATTATCGCAATAGAGTGTTATGGCATCTGATGTCATCACGTCCAACTCTGCAATGAATTTCTTGAACCAGAAGCCTTCCTTAGTAGCTTCAGAGGCGGCGATATATTCAGCTTCCATAGTAGAATCAGCAATGATCGGTTGTTTAGAACTCTTCCAATTTACCGTACCACCATTGCACAAGAACACATATCCAGATGTTGACTTCCTATCATCGATATCAGTCATGAAGTCTGAATCTGTGTATCCTTCTACCTTTAACTCTGATGATCCTCCAAAAACCAAAAATAAATCTTTAGTTCTTCTTAAGTACTTAAGAATATTCTTCACAGCTGTCCAGTGTTCTTCACCTGGATTCGACTGATATCTGCTTGTGACACTCACAGCAAGAGCTATATCAGGTCGTGTACATAGCATGGCATACATGAGGCTCCCTATTGCTGATGCATAGGGAATCTTGCTCATGCGTTGAATCTCTTCAGATGTGTTGGGGCACATCTTCTTGGAGAGATGAATTCCATGCCTTAGGGGTAAGAGACCCCTCTTGGAGTTTTTCATGCTGAACCTCTTCAGCACCTCCTCTATGTACATCTTCTGTGAAAGGCCAAGCATCCTTTTAGATCTATCTCTATAGACCTTTATTCCCAAAATATAGGATGCTTCCCCAAGGTCTTTCATGGAGAATTCTTTTGACAACCAGACCTTGACCGACGTTAGCATGGGAATATCATTCCCTATCAGTAGGATGTCGTCCACGTACAGTACGAGAAATACGACAGCGCTCCCACTAACCTTTTTGTAAACACACGGTTCCTCTTCGTTTTTGATGAAATCAAACGTTTTGATTGCGTCATCGAAACGAGTGTTCCAACTCCGAGATGCTTGCTTTAGTCCATAGATGGACCTTTGCAGCTTGTAGACCTTGTGATCTCCATCAATGGAAGTGAAACCCAAAGGCTGTTCCATATAGATATCTTCATCAAGATATCCATTTAGGAAAGCAGTTTTCACATCCATCTGCCAGATTTCATAATCATGAAATGCTACAATGGCAAGCAATGTTCGGATGGATTTTAGCATGGCTACAGGTGAAAAGGTCTCCTGATAGTCAATGCCCTCGCGCTGACTGTACCCTTTTGCCACAAGCCTTGCCTTATAGGTCTCTACCTCTCCATCCGAACCTATCTTCCTTTTGTAGATCCATTTGCATCCAATAGGTACAATACCTTTTGGTGGGTCTACTAAGGTCCAGACTTGGTTGGAATGCATGGAGTCTAACTCTGACTTCATGGCTTCCAGCCATTTCTCAGAATCGATATCAGATATCGCCTCGTCGTAGGTTTTGGGATCCTGTATGTGATCCCTATCTCCTACTAGGATCATTTCCTCTGTATCCTCTTCTAGTATACCTAAGTATCTATCAGGAGGATGGGAGACCCTACTAGATCTACGAGGTGGTCGAGGGACATCGTGTACTGGCTCTGTATGAATGGGTTCAATAGGATCCATGACTCGTTGCTTTTCAGAGATGTTGCCCAAGGTGACAACCCAAGAGGGGGGTGAATTGGGTTTTCTAAAAATTATGTTCCCTAATTTTTACTTTGAATAGAATGCAGCGGAATAATAAGATGTTATTTACTTAAGCTCTAGGCTATTACAAGTAAAGCAGTGGAAGATTAAGCTAGAGCAATTATACTATGGCTTTAGGGTGCAATTGATCTAAAATTAACTTATAGTTGTATGATCAATTTTAATCTGTGTGTATGGTAAGAATGGAGTGGAAGCTAGGCAAATCACTTATAACTCTATAGAAAACAAAGCTAGAGATATTACACACTCAAGCATGAATGGAAGGCATGAAATACAAGAGATAAGGCATCACAAACACAAAGATGTATAGTGGTTCGGTGCACCCCAGCACCTACATCCACTCCCCAAGACCTCTTGAGAATTTCACTATAATCCCTTATATTACAGTCGGTTGTTTTACAAGCTCACAACCCAACTTGTTGTTTTGCGAGATCACAACGAACTCGGTCGGTTTTCACAGGCTCACCAACTAGAACCAACCGATTGTTTTCACGGGCTCACAATCCAACCCAGTTGGTTTTCCCAAAGGCTCACCAACCACAACCTTACAATGATTGTTTTCCGGGTTCACAATCAACCCGGTTGGTTTTCCCCAAAGGCTCACCAACCACAACCTTTACAACGTTGGTTTTTCCCTTTTGGCTCACCAACAAACCTTAACCCCTTGATTCAATCCCTTGATTGAATCAAGTTACAAGATATTAGAACAAGAGTTTAAATCAAATACAAGCTTCTCAAATAAGCAAATATAGCAAATGTAAATAAGTAAAGAAAAGAGAAGAAGCCCTCAAACTAATTTGTAGATGGAGGAACTCGGCTTCTTCTTCACTTGCCCCTCTTCTGATTTTGCACGAAGTAGAGGATCTCCGAGGCAGCACACGGATGGAGAGGAAGCTTTGGGATTCACTTGGATGCTCTTCTTCTCTCTATTTTACTTTGAATGGCCCTTTTGTGCTTATGGGAGATTTTCCTTGTAATCTCTTTCAAATCTCTTCCCTAAATATTTTCTCCCACTTCCATGCCCTCTTTCCTAGCTCTCCTCTTGATTTTATAGCTTTAGAGGGAGTGGAAACAAAAATCTAGCCGTTAGAGACAAAAATAGAGCCGTTGGAATCAAGAAAAAACTAGCCGTTATGCCTCCCAGCGTGCTAGAGTCGACTCGGCTGAAGCAGGAGTCGACTCGGCTGAAGCAGGAGTCGACTCGGCTGAAATAAGAGTCGACTCGTGAATAGTAGTCTGCCGGTACTGTAGCTGGGAGTCGACTCCGCACTGTAGCACTGAAGTTGGAGTCGACTCGAGATCACTGTAGCGCTGAAAATCAACTCTCTGTCTTTTTGTTTGTTCTCAGTCGGAGTCGACTCGTAAAGTTTCGGAGTCGACTCGAGCACTGTTCTTTGAAGCTCTAGAGTGCCAGAGTCGACTCGGAACTTCCAGGAGTCGACTCGAGGACTATTCTTTTGAATCTTTTTTTGAGTTTGCTCCTCCAACTTGAATCCTTTGAACTTGAAACTTGGGCCACTTAAGTATATCTTTCTTCCAACTTTTTGAGAGCTTTTGAGGCCTTCTTCTATTCTTCCAACTTGTTATGTTTCTAGCAAAATAAATATCCTTCTTCTTGCAACATAAACATTAGTAATTATACTTCAAGGTTTTGTGATCATCAAAATCAATCTTTAACTCAATCTTTGGGTCATCAATCTCCCCCTTTTTGATGATGACAAAACTTGGAGTATATGCAATATAAAATAGATTATGTTCTAGAACTAATGCATAACTAAGTTGCATGAAGTAGAAAATATGTATGTATCTTTAAAATATACTTCATGATAATGCTTTAGATTTAATCAACTTAACATAATCAACACATAAAGCATTATGAGCATATACTTAGATATTTCTCCCCCTTTTTGACAACATCAAAAAGATAGTGAAACATTAAGCACAAAGATAAGAATATTCAAATATTTTTTTTCCTTATAGTACTCTGATTTTCAATTGATGCATGTCAAATTATTGCAAGAATATGAATCATATAACTCAAGGCAATAATGTCAGAATCAGATTAATTAGAATAGGCAAATGATGATGAGAGTGTGATTCAAAGGATAGTTTTCAACTCAAGTGTAGGTAGAATCTTTCTTAAGTTAATTCAAGAAGTACCAAGAATAATATTCAAAGAAAGCACGAATAAAAATCTCACCATTCTTTAATAATAAATATGAAAGCTTGTGCATTTAAGATCTTTTGCCCAATATATTAAGTATTTGAGCAACATGAGAGCAATTTAACTAATTTTCAGAGTATAAGAGCAATATATTAAGTATGATTGCAAAGTTTTTTTTTTTTTTATGGTGTAAAAATATTGTAGAATAAATACTAAAACATAAATTCATGCAATTTATGATATATCTTAGAATATGCATAAAATTCAAAGCTTTGAAGGTTCTTTTAAAGCTCTTTTAAAGAATTTATTCCTTTAAGAAGAAGCACATTTTGGTACATATAATAATGAATTGGCACAAAATTGAAGTTCTAAAGAACAAGCCAATTAGGACTCATTACTGAATTTCCAAAATAGATTTTCTAAGAGATACTCAAGAAAATTCAACACATTATTCTTCCCCCTTTTTCATTAAATTAGAGGCTCTTAAGATCAACTATTTGAATTGCAATTTTGGTTCATGATTGATGCATAAGATATACTAACCAAATAACAAGCCTCAAGGTGTATCGTAAAGATTTTCAGATTAAATTTCAGATGATACATATTGGAGAGTATTAGGATCACTTTTCATTAAGTATTCTTTCCCTCTCCTTTAGTTATAGATTTATGCGATTAAGTTCCATAAGACCTCTCCTTCTGAAATTTTCTTTCTCCCCCTCAATTGATCATTCCATTTAAGAGTTTAGAATTTGAAGATAATGTTCAATAAAATTGTCAATCTCAAAAATATTTTTCTATAAGTTTCAGCTTATTTTCATAAGACTCAAGGTTTGAGATAAGACAACCTTTATAGAACTCATCTCAAGGTATAAACTTATAATTAAAGCAAGTATTGCAATATAAAGAGGTTCATCAAAATCAATCCATAAAAATCAAGGTATGCTTCAAATTAAAGTAATTTTTGGAAGATACTGAATATCTAAAGCTCCTCCTCAAAAGATGCATTCCTCTTTAATCATTCTTTCTCATGATATCGAGAATGTAGAGTGATCTAGAATTATTCAAAATTTATAGTAATCACTCTTTCTAATCCTTTAAGAACAAGTTATGCTTTCTCCTAATCTTAGAGAAAATGTATAGAAATATTAATCAGAAAATGATTCATTTGAAGCTCAAATTCTTTTAAAAGCATTTACATTTTCTTTCTTTTAAGAATCATTTGAGTGAGCTGAAATGTTTCTAGACTTAAGATCATTCACTCTCTTAATAATATATATATATATATATATATATATTGATGGAAGTCTTTAATAATGTAGGAGAGAAAAACATATAGATGATCATTGAAGTATATCTATTTATAGAACTCAATTTCTTAATTATAGTTTTTCAGCAATGTATACATGAAGCACAATAAATCTTTTTAATATCAAAATAAAATCATATATTTAAAAATATTTGTTTGCAATTAAGATCATTGAAAGACACATCATTTAGACCAATATTAGTATACTTTGAAGATAAGAAATGATATGTTTCGGATGCGTATCGGAGCAATCAACCAAGGCATCAAAATTAATTCTGTTTTTCTTAAATTAAGACTTTATTTAGAAATCATATTGAGTTTAAACTTTTATACAAAATCAGATTCTGAATTTCATAAAGATTTTCAATAGAGGCTTTCTAAGTCATAATTTGAGATATGTATGTTTCACATTGTAGCTCATCTTAAATTATTACGATTGAAAACACATATTTCAAACATATAAGAGCATATTCAGAATATTTGTATTTATGTTGAGTTTTGGTATGAATTAGAACATTATATACCAAGGTTAAGCAAGTTGAAGGATAAAACACAATCAATTCATTTTGCCTAAATAGAGATATCTTTCTCTTCTCCCCTTTTTTTTTACAAATTTTATTCAACTTTCAGATTTTAGAGATGATTGTGAACGACAAATCTGAAATTTCTTTTCAATAATAAAATAAAATAACTTCATATTCAATCATGGAACATTACAAAATATTGAGAATCCATAATTCAGAACATCATGCCACATGCAAAATATATTGTGTGTTAAGTCATGCATTAAAATATTAAGAACAAGCATGTCAAGGATCAAAATCAATTCTTTTCAAATAAACTCCCCCTATTTAAATATTATCTTGCAATGATTTCATCCTTAAAGTGTGTTTTCAAGTGATTAAAAATTTGACTTGATTCTTCTTATATAATTTCATTAACTTTGTCTTTCATTTTTACTTTCTTATGCTCTATACTCTATTTGCTCCCTATCCGGTGGAGTTGGGAAGGGGCACGAGGTACTACCACCAGCCTCCCTCTTGTGCCGTCCCTAATATGCCCTACACCGAATAGTTGGGTCAAATAGTGCCGGGTACTACCACTAGCCTCCCCATTGGCACCATCCCTATGATGAGCAATATAGAAAGGTTAAAATGTTCACTTCAAACTCTCCCTGTTTAAGTGTAATTAATTATGGATTTTATCCCTTCCAAAGGTGCCGAATATATTATGCTTGTTTTGCTTTTTCTTAAGATTGGAGTACTTGCCTTTGCTTAGATTTTTCATCTCTTGAATAATATCCATTTTTTTTTTATCTCTCTCTCTTTTTGTTATTCTCAAGTAATTTACATGAAAGAGCAGAATAAAGAAATAATCTTATGTATCATATAGATGTATATCATGCAAACAACATTTTCATTGTGCTCAAGGATTCATAACTTCTCACAAGTTATTTTAAATCAAAATTTTATGCATATACTTGTGTATTTCATGGTTATGATATAGGCAAAGAAATATTTTAGTTTGAGCAAACCATGAAACAATTTCTAAAAGTATAAGTCAATCAATATATGTATATATAGACATGATATCAAAAATTAATAATTAAAGACCTTAATCATGCCATAATAAGATTTAAGTTATTGACTTTGCTCAATGAATTTATGAGAGAAGTATCTAGAATTACCAATTCATTCTGCATTCTTCAGTCAAATACCTACTAGATTTCTTATGTATGAACTTTTGGCTGAAGAAGGTCCTCTCTCTTGTTTGCATGTGAATGTTTATTGTATCTTACATGGAGATATCCTTCAAGTTGAGATCTCTCATTTTCTTGCTCAAGGATCCTGCATTATTAACAAACTCCTTTTTCTTTCTTGAAAGAAAGTCATTAGTTTCTTCAAGATACAAAACATTCATCCAACATATTTATTATTTTTTTTTTTAACTAGATGACTCAATATAAGATATGACAATAGTTGAATGTTGAGTCACTTTACTCAAGAGATTGCCTAAATATAAGCAAGCACATATCACTTGAACTAAAGAGATAGTTTCATTAACCAAGATGGTTCAAGGACAAGCATGTGAGGCAATAGGAAGATTTATCAAGGTCAAATCAATTTCTCAAAAACGATTTAGTTTAGATTTTATTTGCTTAAGATAATTATTAATAAGACACGCTAGCTAAGTTTTAATCAACTTATCTTAAACAGTTGTTTCTATCAAAATTCAGATTATGATTTATTTGTTATCAATAAGATATGATTCATTAAACTTAGATTGAAATCTTGCACAAGGGCACATAATGAGCATACAATCTGGTCTACTAGCTGTATGAAAAAATGATTATTCTATCATACTTCAATACAGCTTTAAAAACAATAGATCTACTTTGCTCATTCTTTTCAAATTCTCCAAGATGGGGTCATAGACATACCTTCTTCATGCCAATCTTCTATAAGAGTTTTCTCGTGGACTAACTTTGGTCAATGAAGATCCCCTTTCTTGTTTGTCTTAATTTGGAGTTTGAGAGAAGATGTTAATTCATTCATCATACATATTTCAAACTCACCTTGCATGAGCTTAGTAAAATCTTCATATAACTCTTCATTAGTAGAACCAAAAATGAAGTCATCAATGCATACCTCGAGCAAATAAGATATCACAAATTCTTCTTTTTGATGCATAGATTTATCACTATTACTTTTTATCAAAAAAGGTTACTTAAGCTTTTATATCATGCTTTTGATACTTGTTCCAAATTATATATTGCTTTATCATATTTGTAATGAGTGTTTTCAAATATGGTGGTTATTTATCATATATCTTCTTTAATAAGCACCTAGGAGTGCATTCTACACATTCATTTGATAGAATATAAAGCTCATAAAGCAAGCAAATGATAATGGTGATCTTTACTTCTAATCATGCAAGAATTTCATCAAGATCTACTTCATCTTTTCTTGATTTAGTCTTTTAGTAGTCATCAATTTTTCTTCATTAAGTGCATTTCTGAAAAACTCAATTTGGCTCTAATTATTAACAAGTTTTCAGATTGTTATATGTAAGAGATTAACCATATACATTTATAATTTAATCTTAGTTTCTTGATAATAAATCATTAGTCTCATAAAGAATAAAATGAATTGATACTTCTACAACTAGAATCTTTTCATGAATGTTCTATATGCATTGCTTGATGAATGATATCCAAAGAAATATCTTTATCTGATTTGGCATTATTTTCAAAAGATTATATCAAGCATAGCATATACTACTGAAAAATATGAAGGATATGCAATAGATCATTTTTTATTTTTCAGAAGATCAAATGGAGTTTTCATCAAAAAATAGATCTAATAGAAACCATATATATGACAAGCAATGATGATAGCTTTTAAAAAAAAATCATTTAAGTAGATGACTATCATACAACATTGCCTTTTTCATTTCATCAAGGATTCTATTAATCCTATTTCACTTATGGTGTTCTTGGTGCAGAAACAATTATATTCAATATTATTTTCTGTGCACAGCAAAATTGGTTTTCAAAACTATGCCATGATACTTCTTTATTTTTATAGTTTGCAAACCCTTTTCATCTGAACCCTTTTTGTGAGTTTGTGCCAATGTAGAAAATATTTCAATTTGAGTGCCAAGAACAAAACTAATGTAAGCTTTTGAAAATTTAGTAATGAAAACAACATCTTTAGATTTAGAAATTGATTTTTGTTTGTTTCCTTAGTTAACATGCATAGTAAACTTTGACCTTTCAGAAGATACTCTAAGTAAGCCAATGGCAAGGTCTTTTGACATTAAATACATACTAGCATGAGTTGATTTTATATGCCAAAGATGGTTTCTTTAATCTTGGTATTCATAGTGCATATATTCAAAGGTATACCAAGTACACATTTTCATATCTATGATCGATAAACAATAATGCCATGGATAAAAACTCTCAATCAAGCATATAGAGAATTCATAGATTTATTCTTAATAAATTGATTAATCATTTAGCAACTTATCCAATAGTGAGTAAAGTATACTACAAAATGAAGTGATTTGATTATATTCCCAAAAGTATTTTCTATATTACAAAATTGATCAATACTTGCAATTCATATTTTAATCAAATACTAAAGCAAAAATAATGATGAGATGCAAGGGTTACTGATTTCATTATTATTATTTTTTAATTACTTTTCATAAGTATATTTTAAGTTTTATTTTTTTTGACGTGTGTCTAGAACACCCATTTGTATGAAAGTTCTATTTGTTCCATAGGTATCTTGGTACACCTACATCTACATCCTCATATTTTCATTTTGGGTACCCAAGCTTGCTTGGGTCCTTGAGAGTTAGGACATATGGTTCCTTTTGGAACCCAAATTTGTTTAATTGTAATAACTTTACCACTTGATTTAATTATGTTAGAACGATAGGTAAAGTTGTTATGCCCATTCATTTCATGTTTGAAATAAGTTATCTTATTTAATGGTTTGCTTGGTGAATTGATAACCTTTTTCTCTAGAGATTTATTGTTAAGTAAAGGAATCAAGCCAAGTTTTGATTTATCATAAGCAACATATTGGCTTTCAAACATCATTTTTAATCTTTCTGAACTTACAGTGAATTTGTTAATAAAAGATTTTAATTGGTTAATTTCTTTACTTAAGTTTTGATTTTCTTTAATTAAACTCTGATTTTTTTGAATCAATTGTTCTAAATTTAACCTTAAGCTTTCATTTTCAGAATTTAGTTTATCTTGTATCTCATCACTAGAATTTCTTTCTTTTAAAATTTTCAGATTTAGTTTCTTAAGATTTTTATTCTTTATAGCTAATTTTCTACATTCACCATACAAATCATGAAAAGCATTTAATAATTCATCATAAGGGAATTCTTCTTGAGAATCATTTGATGTAAAAGTAGATTCAGATTTTACCTTATCTTCTTGTGCCATAAAGCACAAGTTAGTTACCTTTTGTAGTTTTTTTTTTGGAGCTGAACTGCCTCGGAGTCGACTCGGATCGTTTTGGAGTCGACTCGGCTGACTTGGGAGTCGACTCTAGAGCGCTTGGAGTCGACTCGGCTGATAAGGGAGATTCTGCAGTTTCACTGTTAGTATGTAATTGAAGCACATGTGAGCTAATCTGAGATTTATCATAAATATTTTTTAAAGTATCCCAGATTTCTTTAGCAGATAAGCATGCAGAAATCTTATTAAATATAGTTTCATGGATAGCACAATATAGTATGTTCATAGCATTATCATTCAATTGTGCTAAGTCTTTTTCATTAACAGTTTGAGAGAGTGTGTGAAGGTCATTTATTATGATATTCCATAAATAATAGTTTTGTGATTGAATAAAAATGCGCATGCGTGCTTTCCAATATGTGTAGTCTATGCCATTAAATAGTGGAGGTCTATCAATTAATTGTCCCTCTTCTAGAAAACTATCTATTTGAGTTGTCATGATCTTTGGCTCTGGATCGTGAGATCAACAATTGACTTTAGAGCACCTGCTCTGATACCACTTGTTGCCCAAGGTGACAACCCAAGAGGGGGGGTGAATTGGGTTTTCTAAAAATTATGTTCCCTAATTTTTACTTTGAATAGAATGCAGCGGAATAATAAGATGTTATTTACTTAAGCTCTAGGCAATTACAAGTAAAGCAGTGGAAGATTAAGCTAGAGCAATTATACTATGGCTTTAGGGTGCAATTGATCTAAAATTAACTTATAGTTGTATGATCAATTTTAATCTGTGTGTATGGTAAGAATGGAGTGGAAGCTAGGCAAATCACTTATAACTCTATAGAAAACAAAGCTAGAGATATTACACACTCAAGCATGAATGGAAGGCATGAAATACAAGAGATAAGGCATCACAAACACAAAGATGTATAGTGGTTCGGTGCACCCCAACACCTACATCCACTCCCCAAGACCTCTTGGGAATTTCACTATAATCCCTTAGATTACAGTCGGTTGTTTTACAAGCTCACAACCCAACTTGTTGTTTTGCGAGATCACAACGAACTCGGTCGGTTTTCACAGGCTCACCAACTAGAACCAACCGATTGTTTTCACGAGCTCACAATCCAACCCAGTTGGTTTTCCCAAAGGCTCACCAACCACAACCTTACAATGATTGTTTCCCGGGTTCACAATCAACCCGGTTGGTTTTTCCCAAAGGCTCACCAACCACAACCTTTACAACGTTGGTTTTTCCCTTTTGGCTCACCAACAAACCTTAACCCCTTGATTCAATCCCTTGATTGAATCAAGTTACAAGATATTAGAACAAGAGTTTAAATCAAATACAAGCTTCTCAAATAAGCAAATATAGCAAATGTAAATAAGTAAAGAAAAGAGAAGAAGCCCTCAAACTAATTTGTAGATGGAGGAACTCGGCTTCTTCTTCACTTGCCCCTCTTCTGATTTTGCACGAAGTAGAGGATCTCCGAGGCAGCACACGGATGGAGAGGAAGCTTTGGGATTCACTTGGATGCTCTTCTTCTCTCTATTTTACTTTGAATGGCCCTTTTGTGCTTATGGGAGATTTTCCTTGTAATCTCTTTCAAATCTCTTCCCTAAATGTTTTCTCCCACTTCCATGCCCTCTTCCCTAGCTCTCCTCTTGATTTTATAGCTTTAGAGAGAGTGAAAAGAAAAATCTAGCCGTTAGAAACAAAAATAGAGCCGTTGGAATCAAGAAAAAACTAGCCGTTATGCCTCCCAGCGTGCTAGAGTCGACTCGGCTGAAGCAGGAGTCGACTCGGCTGAAATAAGAGTCGACTCGTGAATAGTAGTCTGCCGGTACTGTAGCTGGGAGTCGACTCCGCACTGTAGCACTGAAGTTGGAGTCGACTCGAGATCACTGTAGCGCTGAAAATCAACTCTCTGTCTTTTTGTTTGTTCTCAGTCGGAGTCGACTCGTAAAGTTCCGGAGTCGACTCGAGCACTGTTCTTTGAAGCTCTAGAGTGCCAGAGTCGACTCGGAACTTCCAGGAGTCGACTCGAGGACTATTCTTTTGAATCTTTCTTTGAGTTTGCTCCTCCAACTTGAATCCTTTGAACTTGAAACTTGGGCCACTTAAGTATATCTTTCTTCCAACGTTTTGAGAGCTTTTGAGGCCTTCTTCTATTCTTCCAACTTGTTATGTTTCTAGCAAAATAAATATCCTTCTTCTTGCAACATAAATATTAGTAATTATACTTCAAGGTTTTGTGATCATCAAAATCAATCTTTAACTCAATCTTTGGGTCATCAAGAGACTTTTTCTTCAAGCTCAATTTTCCTCCCACTGCCTCTATCAAGGATAAACTGGTTTTCCAAGAAGATGGGATGACGGCTCACAAACACATTGTGATCCTCTGAGACGTAAAAATTGTATCCTAATGACTCTTTAGGATATCCTATAAAACGAGCACTTATGGTCCTAGCCTCTAGTTTGTCTGCCTGTAGTCTCTTGACGTGGGCCGGACATCCCCAAATCTTGAGATGACCCAGACTTGGTTTCTTACCATGCCATATCTCATACGGTGTGGTAGGAACTGATTTAGAGGGAACTCTATTCAATAAATAAATCACTGTGAGTAAGGCATCTCCCTAAAGGAACATAGGTAAATTAGTGAAGCTCATCATGGACCTGACCATATCCAATAGGGTCCGATTCCTCCTCTCTGACACCCCATTGAGTTGAGGTGTACTCGGAGGTGTCCACTGTGAGACTATGCCATTTTCTTTGAGATAGTCCCGGAATTCTCCACTAAGGTATTCTCCTCCTCGATCTGATCGAAGAGCCTTAAGAGGTTTTCCAGTTTGTTTTTCTACTTCATTCTTGAACTCTTTGAACTTTTCAAAAGATTCAGACTTGTGTCTCATAAGATACACATACCCATACCGTGAATAATCATCGGTAAAGGTAATGAAGTAAGAATAACGTCCCCTGGCTAGCACATCGAATGGGCCACATACATCTGTATGTACTAGGGTAAGTATTTCAGTGGTCCTCTCCCCATGTCCTACAAAGGGCAATCTAGCCATTTTTTCTTGAAGACAGGACTCGCAAACTGGATATGACTCGGAAGTCAATGAGCTGAGAAGCCCATCTTTATCCATTTTGTTCATCCTATCCTCTCCAATATGGCCAAGTCTGAGGTGCCACAAATATCTTTGGTTTATCTCATCTCTGGATCTCTTGGATCCTTTGGCACTCACTTCTTGCTCGGTAACATTCATAGATATATCCATATGTAAATGATAGAGACTGTCGATCATGAAACCACGTGCGACTATTTTATTTCTTAAATAAATAGAACATCAGTCTTTGTCAAATGTAAAAACATGACCTTCCTGTGCTAGACATGAAACAGAAATCAAATTTCTGCTAGCAGCAGGTATATAATAGCAGTCTCTAAGTAATAAACTAAATCCAGACGGTAGTCGCAGATGGTAGGTGCCCACAGCCACAGCAGCAACTTTTGCCCCGTTGCCAACCCGAAGGGTTACCGCACCTTCCGCCAGCCTTCTACTTTCCTTTAGACCCTGCATGGTAGTGCACAAATGAGCACTAAAACCAGAATCTATAACCCAACTAGAAGTAGAAGAAACCGTTAGATTAGTTTCAATAATGAGCAAGTCTATACCTTCTGAAGGTATGTCACCTTTCTTGTTCTTCAGGCTCTCGAGGTATGAAGGACAGTTTCTCTTCCAGTGGCCGTCGACATTGCAGTGAAAACATTTTCCTTTGTCGTTAGCCTTTTTCTTTTGAACTTCCTTCTTTGGCTTCTTGTCTTTCTTCTGCCTCTTAGCAGGCTTCTTTTTCTTCCAAGTAGACTTTCTCTTGGAACCAGAAGTCAGCTCAGCAGCAAGGACATTGCCCCTTGAACCTTTCAAGGCTCCCTCAGCAGTTACCAACATGTTTATCAGTTCAGTCTTAGTGCATTCAATCTTATTCATGTGGTAGTTTACTATAAACTGACCAAATGAATCAGGAAGTGACTGTAGGATCAAATTCACTTGTAATTCCTTGTGCATGTCCATACCGAGCTTCTCAAGCTCCTCTAGGTCCTTGATCATGGTCAGACCGTGATCATGGACAGACTGCCCTTCGTGCATCTTTGTCTTGAAGAGCCTCTTGGACACTTCAAAACGAGCTGTGCGACTCTGCTCACCATACAACTCTTGCAGGTGTGCCAGTATGTCCCTAGCAGTCTTCATATTTTTATGCTGGCATTGGAGTTCATTTGACATGGATGCCATCATATAGCATTTTACTCTAATGTCATCATCCAACCACTTTTTATGCATCTCATGCTGAACATCAGTAGGACGTGTTGGTAGTGTGGGGATATCTGAATCGAGTATGTAGCCTATTTTCTCACAGTCCAAAACAATTTTGAGATTTCTAAGCCAGTCTTTGTAATTGATTCCGGTCAGTTGGTTGGTCTCAAGAATACGGGTCAAAGGGTTTGAAGCTGACATTGTATCTGCAGAGAGTAAAGATTCTAGTTAGACTTTTGTACTTGGTCCTAATCTATTCTAAGGTCTTTTAGAACAAATGTAACTCCCACTATTTTCTCGAATCCCTCACACTCCCCTGGTAGGAAAACGGAAATCCCACACGACTAGGGTTTCTAGTGGGTACTGCGGTCCCACCAATTTACATGCCACCTCACCTAACAGTTATTGGTGACACATAGATTGATGAATGTACAACTCTTGTACAATACTTCTCAAGCATGTTGCAGTGTAACTTGGTCTCTAAGTCATGAAGACCTCACCTAACAGTTATTGGTCCCATTTCTTAGTTAAGTCAGACCCACCATATAACCGTAGGAATAAAGTCGTCATTGGGTCCTCACCTAACAGTTATTGGTGCCCAACCCCACCTTTACCCTACAACATCTCATGTCTATAGAGAGGTCCAGCCCCCCGATGCAACTTGACCACTGTGTCCAGCCGAGACAAATCAACATCAGAAAGGCCTTAGCAGCTCTACTACAGTGGAAGACCTATTGACTTAATATTGGTTAATCAGGTCTTAGTGTTTGCAACTTGAGCCCTTCATAAGAGGTAATCGAACAATTGGCCAGGTAAGCAGGTGGGAGGCTCCCCTTACTCAGAGAGTAAGGTCCTAATTAAGTAACCACCTTTCATGCTTTCCTAGACACCAATTAGATCAATTAATCTAATATGACTCGCTCATGTCGGTTCACTCTCGACTTGATTGAGGAGGTTTTGATTTAGGTCTCAATTGGGTTTGCTACATCACATGTAAACCTATCTACCCGACTCACATTCACATCACATGTAAACGGCACATTGCAGGCAGTTATAATCGCAGCAATAATTAAAGCTAAACTTTAAATAGGTGATGATCATGGATTCTAGTTAGGTCGTATTACAAGCACATGCACGTCAATCGATCAACTGGTCTTCAACTCTTGAATTGGTTCCAAGCCTCCTAGATTCGATCCTTGATCAACTCTTGATCCAATAGCCATCAACTACTTGGATCACCTGTTCATCTCATGCCTTGTCTTCAACTTGATCGTTGACGTACATCACATCACACAAATACAACTAGATGTAAAATAAAAATAAAAATAAATTACATCTCCTTTTAGGAGGCACGCAGGCCTCTCAAAATATCAAATAAGATGCATGCAAGCATCTGGAAAAATTACATGACATCGCAGATCACATCGTAGGTCATTACATTTGATACCAAAAGGGTTTGAATCCTATGATCATCACCATATGCAACAATTATAATTTTCAGATATGAAAACTAACTGATTATATCATGACATAGGTTACTGATCATGCTAATCATGATTCTAAACTTTGTAATCTCATTAACAACGCAATTAGAATCATCATTTTATCACATAAAAATCAGCATGCAAAAATCAGCACCCCTGAAAAATCTGCATGCAGAAATTTTCAGCATGCATGATCATTCAATTTTCAGATCTAATATGCCTTTAGATAATTAATTCTTACCTTAATCTATGAAGCCTAGGCTCTGATACCACTGTTGGGAACCCGCCCATGCCGCTGATATTTCAAAAAAAATTCAGATGGCAGCGGAATCGGCATAAGCGGGATCGACGTTCATCGCATGAACGTTGTTTCATGAACCGTTCGTAGTTAGGCAAGAATTAAAAACTTTTAAATTCATTAGAAGATCAGATCTTCACCTTGTGCGGGTAGATGATCACCGCAAACTGAAGTTCGTGGTCTAGGATGAAGGTTCGCTTGAAGCCGTTCAAGTGTCCGGCCTCTACGGGTATCCACACGAAGCAGTGATCCGATCAAAGCTCTCTTGTCTTCCCGGGGTGCTAGCTCCCTTGCAAAGACTTCTTTTGATGGCTGATTTTCTCCCTTTCAATCAACCCTTGATTGTGCTTGGGAGGAGGAAGAAGAAGGATGAACTCAAGGAAGAAGAACACAGCCTTTCTTTTCCCTGCGTTGGAAGAAGGATTGGAGGAAGAGGAGGCGGACAAGGCTCTCTTCTTTTCTTCTTCTTGTTGGCGGCTGAACCAAGGGAAAGGGAGAGGGTGGCGGCAGCAAGGAGAGGAGAGAGCACTTCTTCTATGCCCTAGGTGCCGCCCACAAGTCCCTTTTTATAGACATGTGGAGCTCCTAACATTTAGGAGCTCTTGATATCTTTCCTAAGAGGGGGCGCCGTCTCTTCTCCCTTCTCCACGTGGAAAGGGGAGGGGCTTATCCCCCTCCTCATGGTAAACCCTAATCCATATTAGGTAGGGATTGGAATGCCCTAATGTGGTCAAGCCCTAATCCAATTAGGCTTAGCCCAAGGGTGAACCAATTTGGATCCAATCTAGGTAAGTCCTAATCCAATTAGAACTTAAATCAATTTTGACTCAACTGAACTCTTCAATCCTAATCCAATTAGGAGTCTTATTGATTCATTAGATTAATAATTAATTGTGACTTAAGAAACCCTAATCCAAATTAGGACATATTTAATTTTAGTCCTAATCCAATTAGGACTCTTATTTGAATCCGAAGTCCTAATCCGATTAGGACTCTAGGAATCCTACTCCAAGTAGGAATCCAATTTTGATTCAAAACTCCTAATCTCATTAGGATTGCAGGAATCCTATTCCAAGTAGGAATCCCAGTCCTACTCCAACTAGGATTCCCAGTCCTAATCCAATTAGGACTCTAGGAATCCTACTCGAAGTAGGACTCTTGTTTCAAGTCCAATTAATTAATTCCCTTTCCTTCTTCAACTTCTTATCAATCGAATTGATTACTCGTGATTCATAATCACTTTTCAATCATCGGATCGGTCAATACTTCTAGTGTGTGTGACCCCATAGGTTCTATTCTGACTGGTAGTGAGATATATTGTGATCTCTATTACTATATCATTGAAAACTCCTTTCAATGGGTTGGAACGATTCCAACTCAACTCATTAGGGTTTATCGATCATCGAGATAATCCTTGTGAGTCCCACCATCCACCAGTGACACCTAGCAGCATGTAGTGGCTACCCAACAGAATGGAATGATGAACCTCTAGGTGCAGTTAACGTGTGATACAGTCCTACTATCATGGATCCCTACAGGACGGAGGTCATAGACAACTCGTCAAACCCCATCGTCTGTCATATGTCAAGATTTATTCGACTTGAGTTCGATAGTGGAAAACTCTTTCTCCACTTTATATTACTGCCCTGGCCAAGGTCTTAGAACTCAGTCTAACAAATCACATAGGATCACTCCTCTTCTATCAAGGTCGATAGATTTCTTGTAGGTGCATACCCTACTCCTACAGTGAACCTACTGCAGCCAATCTACACTGCATGGACCCATATGGCTAGAGACCATGTATGTGTGCAGTCAAACTACAATAACCTCACTGTGAGTAGCCGAAGCACCGCAGGTCAAAGGACCAGTCACACTACTGCAACATCAAGCAAGTCACTGACGAGTGGATAGACATCCAAGTGACTTCTTGTCTTGGTCACGCTTAGTACCCTTGTTCTCTAACAAGCACCTGCACTATCACTCCAGTGTCCCTACACTGTGGACTCAAGTCTCGTCCATCCAGAAAGAAAGTGATCTGTGCACTGATCGGATTGATCACCGTCCTCGTGATGATCCATTGATCAGGAGCATTTAGAAATTAATCACCAATGATACATGGCTCAAATTCTCAACTCTTGAGAATATGTATCATCATCTTATTAATTTTTTGGACGATTCATAGATACATAAATAATATGAATGAAAAGATGCCTTTTTATTTATTCAATAATAAATAGTCAAGTACAAAATTATGTCCCTAGAATTAGTAATGTGTCAGCCAGATTGGCTTCTAGGGCATACATCTAACATGCAAATGCTAGTAATAATCTAATTGCTTCAAGTTTAGCCACAGGAGCAAAGGTTTCATCAAAATCTATACCTTCTTCTTGATTATAGCCCTTTGCTACTAGTCTAGCCTTGTTTCTAACCACAACTCTATTTTCATCAAGTTTGTTTTTATATATCCATTTAGTTCCTATTATTGAGTATTCTAAATTCCATACCTTGTTTCAAGTAAATTGGTTTAGTTCCTCTTGCATAGCATTTATCCAATTTACATCATTTTCAGCTTCTCCAATGTTTTTAGGTTCTAAGTGTGAAACAAAAGCTAGGTGATTATTTAAGTTCCTAAGAGAAGCTCTAGTTCTAATAGGTTGTGATGGATCATCTAATATTAATTCTTTAGGGTGACCGTATGCATACCTCCAAGCCTTTGTAAGCCCATGATCATCAATTACCTCTTGGCTTGTTGAGGTTTCTCCACTTTGCTTCGGTTCATTCTCTTGTAATGTCATATCATCTATCTTTTTCTCAAGTATTCCTTCATTATCATCAAGAGCTACTCTCTTGCTAGAAGAGACATCATTAGTATCATCAAAAACAACATGTATAGACTCTTCAATAACAAGGGTTCTTTTGTTGAAGACTCTATAAGCTTTACTTGATGTAGAATAGCCCAAAAAGATACTTTTATCATATTTAGAATTAAATTTACCTAAGTTATCTTTGTCATTATTATGAATGAAACATCTACACCCAAAAATATGAAAATAGTTTACTTTGGGCTTTCTATCTCTCCAAAGTTCATAAGGTGTTTTCTTTATAATTGGTCTCAATAAAACTCTATTTAATATATGACATAATGTGTTAATGGCTTCTCCCCAAAAATACTTAGGGAGGTTACATTCACACAACATGGTTCTAGCCATTTCCTCTAGGGTTCTATTCTTTTTTTCCACAACTCCATTTTGTTGTGGTGTCCTAGGTGCAGAGAAATTATGAGTTATTCCCTTTTTACTACAGAATTCATCAAATAGATGATTTTCAAATTCCGTTCCATGATCACTTCTAATAGCTATGACTGAAGCATTTCTTGCATTAGTTACTTCCTTATGAAACTTCTTAAATACAGAAAATGCTTCATCTTTATGAGCTAAAAACATGATCCAAGTATATCTAGAAAAATCATCTACAATAACAAGACCATATTTGTTTCCACCAAGACTTGTGGTTCTAGTTGGTCCAAATAGATCCATGTGTAGTAGTTCAAGAGGTCTAGAAGTAGAGACACAATTTATGGATTTAAAAGAGCTCCTAGATTGTTTGCCATATTGACATTCTTCACAAATTTTATTTTTCTCAAATTTTAGTTTTGGCAAACCTATTATAGAATCTCTTTTAACTAACTTAGATATTGTATCCATACTTGCATGACCTAATTTACGGTGCCATAACCAACTTGCATCATCAACCTTAGTATCACTAGCTACTAAGCAAGGACTGTTTTTAGCAAGGTGATAAGTGCTGAATAATTTATAATTTAGTTATCTTTTCATAGCACTTATCAATGTTCTTAAACTAATAAATACATACTTTACCATAAAATTGAATAAACATTGAAATAAATTTAAAATATGGTAAGAGGTAAATAATTCTTTTCTCAAAACAGAGTTTGAACTTGTCTCTCTCCTGGTTGTAATCTTTCATGAAAACATATAAGGAGGAGATTGTGTTGACCCGGTTTAGTAACCTGATGGAGTTGTAATCAAGCTAAGGCTATGATTAAATAGGTTTTGGTCCTGATTCGATCGAAAGTTATAATTAATTATGTATGGGGCAAAAGTTTGATTAACCCTTTTTATTAGGTCACGGTCCGTTTTTTAGTCTTGTCTGGTCGAGTTCGATCTGAAGCAGCTCAGCAAGAATTAAATTTAAATAACATTGGGCTTGTTCGTCCTTTCCTGCCCACCTAAAAATATGCTAAACAGATCGTTGTTAGAACCAACGAACAAAGTTTAAATTTAATTTTTTTTACTCTTACCTTTCCTACTCGAAGAATAGCGGTTGTAAGAGGTCGATCCACAGGGAGGCGATTGGAGTTGCATAAAAATTAGAACGTTCACTCGGATTCAAAATCGATTTTTGAATAATAGAAGAAAAATATTATATCGGAGATGATGATGGATTCTCTAGTCTACCGGAAAATGATTTTTAATTGAAATTAACTAGACGACATGTACTCAGATTCAAAAAGCAAAAAATAAAGCTCTGGCATAAAATTAAAATGGATGAAACTAAGAGGATTGAAGCAAACATAAATTTCATAAAAGAAGATTTAATGTATTGCATAAAAGAAATTAAAATTTCAGCATAAATAAAATCTTAAAAGTAAAACACTCCACCAAAATAAAATTCTCTAAAGTTAAAACTTAAAATATTGTTCTTAATTAAAACTCAAACTCAAAACACATTGCTCTTAATTGAAATAACAATAAACATAAAACATTGCCCTTAAAAATAAAACTAAACATGAAAAGAAAAAGAAAAAGAATAAAAAAAAACAAAACAAAGCACTGGCTCTGTATGAAAATAGAGCATCAACACTTCTTCTTCCTCCAACCGAGCCGAGCACCCCCTGTTCCTCCTCTGTTTCTTTGGCTCAACACAGCACCACCCGAGAGCTCTCCTCTCTTCTTCTTCTTTGGACTCCGCCGGCTCCTCCCACTCCCAGCTCTCCTCCATCTCCTTGCCGACCTCCTTCCTTCTTATAGCCCGAAGGCTGGGAGAATCGCGGCTCCGTGGACCGAGATCGACGGGATGATGGCATGGAAGCGGAAGGTGGGCGCTTGCTTCTTTGGGCCACAGATGCGGGATCGCCGGTGATTGCGGAAGAGGAGGCTGGGGCTTCCTTCTTCGGGTGCTTGACTGGAAGCGGGAGCTTGGATGCTAACGGCTGGGTGCATCGCGAAAGAGTAGATTCACGGAAGAGCTGGGATTTGGGACGGATGCCACGGGATGCTTGAAGATGGCGGCCTGATGCGGAAGGAAGGATCACGGGCTCGCTGGGAATCCGGAATGGGCGCACGTCTTGATGCATCGTGGGATCTTGGACACTTGGTTGAGAGGCGAGCTGGTGCGAGGAGCCGGACGCGATCGCTGGGATTCCGTTGCTGTGGCCGGAAGAGGAGGAAATGGGGATGCTGTGGCGTTGATGGGAGGCGGATCATCCGGGATCGTACGCGGAAGAGGAAGGATGCTGGGATCTTCCTTTGCCCTCGTGAGATGGAGGATTTTGGTTCGTCGCGGGTCATCTGTTCTGACTGGAGGTCAATTGCAAGTCTTTCAAATCATGGGTTACCCAGCACCTCATAGTTATGATATGGCCAAATTAGATTTGGCCAAAATTCTTTCCCAAAAGCACAAAGAATTTGGACCCGATTCGGATCCGAACCCGACTCGGACCCGACCCGATCTTCAACCGGGTCAGATCTGGGACGGGATCCTTTTTTAGTCAAATTTGTACTTAATGTGCATTTTATCTATAATTTATGAAAATCTGTGCCAAACCCAAATATAATATTAATCCAGTGAATTTATCATTATCGGTTAGCAATAATACTAATTTAGGTGACATGTAGGTCGCACTTTTGTGCTCTCATCACACCCCCCAACTAGCTTATTGCTAGTCTCTAGCAATTTAGTGTGAAAATGATAAAATGGGAGTGCAAAAGTGTAATTTATTATTTAAAAATAGTAAGATAAATACTCATTTTCGTAGAGCATTACGATTGCACTTAGCATGTGCAACAAGCCTTTAAACCCCTAGGTTACCCTAGTGGATGAGTGTTGTCTCGTGAGGGTTTGCAGTGAAGTTACCCACAAACTTCAATCCCAAAATAAAATTTATTTTATGAAATGAAAGTCTAATTTCAAGTACATAACTGATAAGAATTTCAAAAGCACACAAGGTTTTAATTACTAAGTAGCCCAAATTCTAGGTTAGTATGCAATTTAAGTTGAAGTCATTAAGTTTTCCGTTAGGGAGTTGTAAAACTTATTTATACTTGAGTGCTCAGTGAAGTTTGGACCATGCACAAGCTAAGGTTTTGGATCTCCAAAATATCGCTAATATTAGTAGTTTCCAAGAATTGGTCGGACAAGACCTATTTGCTGATTCAAAATCATCTTTTCTGCAGGATTTCGAGAGTTGTGGATGTTTACTTTAATACCTCATGGGCTTTATCTGTAATATTCCAGTTTACTCGAATTTTTACAACGACGGCTTTCACACTATTGTCTTTCTTAAGGTCAGTATACATTTTTTTTTTCATCATTTTTTTTTCTCTTTTTTTTTTTTTGAAAGAGAAATGATAATGTATATATTGTGCACTTTTACTCCTGTGATGATTCCTCCATGTAGCGAGCAATTAGTCGACAATTCTCACACCAGTTGGCATTAGGTGTCGGGCATCAAGACTCCCCTACGGACCTATGCTCGGGTTCCTCATCACAAGCCCGCTGACCTTTGACAATAGGTAGCCCTTTTCGATGTACCTGACTAAATCCTTTTTTTTTCTTCTTTTTTTTTTTTGGATCAGAAAAAGATGGTTCATCAGGATTCGAGATTGCTACCATATTCTCAACACAATGTCGAACCTATACCTTAGAAAGTGCAGGCCAGATGTGTTATGAAATTCAAAGCACTAATTAGCTTACAACTCACTAAAAGGAACTTAATAAAAAGAACTCACTTTGCACTACTTTCAACTAGTCATTGGGCTCTTAGATTTTATATACCTTGTGTGTTGTAATTTTTTTTTTTTCAAAAATTTTACCTAAAAACTCTTTTTTTTTAATTTTTATAAAAACTCTTTTTTTTTTAATTTTTATAAAATTTCAAATGCTTAAAAATACCTCCAAACCTAAATCTAACATTGTCCTTAATATTAAAGAAAATTTAAAGCAGTAAGAGGACAGAGGAGAAGTACCTGATATGGGTGGGTAAATTGAAAGTTGGGGCAAAATCCCCCAAACCTGCATGTTAGTAATTTATTGATGATTTTTTTTTTTTAATAAAAGAAACTTACATGTTGGGTTGCCTCCCAAAGAGCGCTAAGTTTTATGTCTTCAGCCAGACAAAATGTAAATCCTCCTTTTTTCAACCATTATCTAAGAATGGTTTTGGAGGAGTCCGATGAAGAACAGTCGGCTGATGACGATCTATGCTCATAAGGGGAACAGAACTAAGAGGCGCATGCTTGACCCTTTCCTCGGAATGGGCAAGGTAAGCTTCTAAAGGATCCTTATTATAAGTTTGTAAGAAAGTCTCCTGAACCAGACTTTCAATCATGTCAACTTCATTGATTTCTTTGTCCTCTGGTGGTTGTTTACTTATGTTGAAGACATTAAGCTCGACTTTCATGTTGCCAAAAGATAACTTCAGCATCCCATTTCGACAGTTGATCACAGCATTTGCTGTGGCTAAGAAAGGTCTACCTAAAATTATAGGTGTGTGACTGTCTGGATGTATTGCAGGTTCAGTCTCAAGGATAACGAAGTCCACAGGATAGTAAAACTCATTTACTTTCACTATTACATCCTCTACAATCCCCTTGGGGTACTTCACTGTCCTATCTGCTAAGGAAAGGATAATATTTGTAGGCTTTAATTCTCCCAAACCTAATTTTTGGTACACATAGTAGGGAAGTAGGTTTACACTGGCTCCTAAATCTAATAGAGCTCTTTGGATGATCGTCTCTCCTATTTTTATTTCAATAGTTGGGCAACCAGGGTCTTTGAATTTCGGGGCAATCTATTGTTGAATGAGAGATGAGGCTTGTGCAGCCATAACAGCTTGCCTAGGAATACTTGTTTTTCTTTTGACCGTGGTGAGGTCTTTCAAGAATTTTGTATAGGAGGGAATTTGTCTTATGGCATCGAGAAAAAGTATATTTATTTGAACAGTTTTAAAGACTTCCATGATTTCATCAAAATTAGATTGTTTCTTGGAGTCCTGAAGTCTACTGGGAAAGGGAACCTTGGGTTTGTATGTTTCTATGGGTTCTTCCCTCTTTTCCGGTTTGTCCTGTTCTTGACCCCTCTTCTGAATAGGATTCTTATCGGATTCAGTTTTATTTTCTTTTTCATGTTCAGGAAGTTGGACTTTATTGTCCACTTGCTTGCCAGACCTTAAAGTGGTAATTGTCTGGACTTTATAGGTTGGATTTCCATTAGAATTGATTTGATACTGACCTATCTGACCTTGATTTTGTTGTCTACTAGGATTAGGCACTGGTTGACTAGGTAGTTCACCTTTCTTCCTATCCCCTAGAGAGTTAGCTATTTGGCTCAGACTAACCTCAAGTTTTGCAATTGCTTGCGCATGGAATTGGTTAGTCTGGGCTTGGGCTGTATTGGTCTGTTGTTGTTGCTTGATAAAATCTTGTTGTTGTTTCATCATATTAGCCATCATGGTTTCTAATTGTGAAGGTTGCTGTGGGATAGGGGCATTATAAGGCGGTACAGATGGAACCAAAGGTTGGTTCATTTGTGGTGGACCTATCCTGGGGAAGTTGTTCTGAAAACCTGGTGGACCACCTTGATGTTGAATAGGTTCATTTTGCTTGTATGAGAAATTTGGGTGGAACCTATTATCAGGGTGATAAACTGGGCTGAACAAGTTGGGAGTGGGCTTCTTAAAGGCACTATATGAATTTAGAGCATTCGCTTGCTCGGCCTTTATGTTAGGCAGACTAGGGCAGCACTCCACTAGATGCTCAGGACTGTTACACAAAACACACAAACTATATGACTCGTGATCCACTTTCATGACGGGATTTGACTCTTTGTATGAACTCGAACTAGTGGAAACAGTGAAAGCATCAAACTTTTTACTCAAGTTGTTCATTCCAGCCACCAGATTGGACATGACATTTTTGAGTTCTGGGTCTGCTTTCATTTCATAATTACCTGGTTTTCTAGACCCAAACTCATCTCTAATTACTTCCTCACCATAGCTACTCCAATTTTGGGCATTTTCAGCTAAGTCAACAAGAAATTCATAGGCTTGATCCGGGGTTTGGTTCATGGACCTACCCTTGTGCATGGACTCAATCATGTTTCGATGTGCTGGAGGTAATCCTTTATAAAAGAAGTGGACCAGATCAGCCTTATCAAGCCCATGGTGTGGGCATTTGACCAACAAGTCATGGAATCTTTCCCAAAGTTGGGAAAATTCCTCCTCAGATTTTTCTCTAAAAGTTCTTATGGCATCCTTAATTTTTTCAGTTTTTACCATGGGATAGAACTTAGCCATGAACTTTCTAGATAGTTGTTCCCATGATGTGATGGAATTTGAAGCAAGGGAATATAGCCATGCAGCGGCACGATCCTCTAAAGTCATGGGAAACAATCTTAATTTAATACCCTCTTCATCTAAGTTTTGATTTCTAAACGTTTGACAGATTGTCAAAAATTTGTTCAGATGAATGTAGGGTTGTTCACTCTCGAACCCATGAAACTTGGGTAACATGTTTATTGTTGCAGCCCGAATCTCGAATTGGGCTGCATTATTAATCGGTAATACTATGCAGGTAGGGGGACTAGCGGATGCGGGTGCAAACAATTCATTCAGGGTTCTAATATGTTCACCCATTGTAGAGATCGACTGTTGGTTTACAGTTCGCAGGTTGTGATGAAAAGTTCTGTCAATCTCAGGATCAAATGGGGTTAACTTATCCCTTAATGACCTTCTACCATGCATACATTTTCCACAACTTAATTAGACTCAATTTTTTAAACGAAATCCTAAAAGATAAGAAGAAGGGCTAGACCAAGATGACCACAATCAACACCACACAACAATTTGACCCTATTAGTCTTAGAGCTAAGTGAGGTTTAGTAGCTTCTTAAATCTAGTTGCACAGAGATGTATCAGGTTAAAAAGTTCCTGAAATTCTCTCCTAGATTAGACAGCTCCTAATCTCCCTTTCAAATTAAGCTTGAGCTTACCAGTTAACCAATCCAGTAATCAGTGACCAGAAAAGTCCCGGGGTGTGTGGTGGTGCCAGAAGGGATACACCGATACCACAATACCCGTAACAGTTCTCACTGTTGTAAAACTTTCCTAGACATCACCAATTACTAAATCCTCACTGGAGTGGCTTTCAGCCGCTTCTTTCCAAGAGCCTAATTGAGCTCGAAAACCCTAAGGCCAACGTCTAATTTGATTTTAATTTAATTTGGCTTAGGATAAATATGCAAGGTGGTGATTTTTGGGCTAAGGACAGGTAATGACTTCCCGACCTTATCTTTTTAATGGGTTTTGCCCTTAATTACTTTATGCAAATGCTTAATACTAAATGCAGCAAATAATCAATATTTTTTTAAAGTTCATGCAATGTCATTAGGTTGTACTGATTAAATGAGCAAGCAATTTTTTTATTTTTTTTTATTTTTCTTATTTTTTTAATTTTATGTTGTTTTTTTTTAATTTTTAATATAGGAATAACTTGAATGTAAAGTAAAACTAATCCTTATGCGTCAGTCAATCTCCGAATGCCCGTTGAATAAGCTCTGGAGATTACTCCGTGAGGATCCCCAATAAAGGTATGATAACCTCGGGGGATTGCACCTTATCAATTACTAGCAAAAATAATATTTTTTTGAATTTTTTAATTTAATTAATTTTTTTTTCACCTTTTTTTTTGAATTTCAAATTTCGAATCACAGAATTCAAATTTTGAATTTAAATTTTTGAATTTTTGAATTTTTTGTTTTAAATTTTTTTTCAAATTTTTTTTTTTACTTTTTTTAGAAAACTTTAATTTCGAATTTCAAATTTCAGAATTTAATAACTATGAAATTACTAACTGAAAATAATCAAAATAAGAAAATTAATAAAAATAAAAACTTACTACCGGAGTGCGATCACTCCGGGCATCCAAAATCCGATTTGATCTTCGTGATCGTTCTTGCTTCTCGATTTGCCTCCCCGGCAACGGCGCCAAAATTTGTTCGTCCTTTCCTGCCCACCTAAAAATATGCTAAACAGATCGTTGTTAGAACCGACGAACAAAGTTTAAATTTAATTTTTTTTACTCTTACCTTTTCTACTCGAAGAATAGCGGTTGTAAGAGGTCGATCCACAGGGAGGCGATTGGAGTTGCATAAAAATTAGAACGTTCACTCGGATTCAAAATCGATTTTTGAATAATAGAAGAAAAACATTATATCGGAGATGATGATGGATTCTCTAGTCTACCAAAAAATGATTTTTAATTGAAATTAACTAGACGACATGTACTCAGATTCAAAAAGCAAAAAATAAAGCTCTGGCATAAAATTAAAATGGATGAAACTAAGAGGATTGAAGCAAACATAAATTTCATAAAAGAAGATTTAATGTATTGCATAAAAGAAATTAAAATTTCAGCATAAATAAAATCTTAAAAGTAAAACACTCCACCAAAATAAAATTCTCTAAAGTTAAAACTTAAAATATTGTTCTTAATTAAAACTCAAACTCAAAACACATTGCTCTTAATTGAAATAACAATAAACATAAAACATTGCCCTTAAAAATAAAACTAAACATGAAAAGAAAAAGAAAAAGAATAAAAAAAAAAACAAAACAAAGCACTGGCTCTGTTTGAAAACAGAGCATCAACACTTCTTCTTCCTCCAACCGAGCCGAGCACCCCCTGTTCCTCCTCTGTTTCTTTGGCTCAACACAGCACCACCCGAGAGCTCTCCTCTCTTCTTCTTCTTTGGACTCCGCCGGCTCCTCCCACTCCCAGCTCTCCTCCATCTCCTTGCCGACCTCCTTCCTTCTTATAGCCCGAAGGCTGGGAGAATCGCGGATCCGTGGACCGAGATCGACGGGATGATGGCATGGAAGCGGAAAGTGGGCGCTTGCTTCTTTGGGCCACAGATGCGGGATCGCCGGTGATTGCGGAAGAGGGGGCTGGGGCTTCCTTCTTCGGGTGCTTGACTGGAAGCGGGAGCTTGGATGCTAACGGCTGGGTGGATCGCGAAAGAGTAGATTCACGGAAGAGCTGGGATTTGGGACGGATGCCACGGGATGCTTGAAGATGGCGGCCTGATGCGGAAGGAAGGATCACGGGCTCGCTGGGAATCCGGAATGGGCGCACGTCTTGATGCATCGTGGGATCTTGGACACTTGGTTGAGAGGCGAGCTGGTGCGAGGAGCCGGACGCGATCGCTGGGATTCCGTTGCTGTGGCCGGAAGAGGAGGAAATGGGGATGCTGTGGCGTTGATGGGAGGCGGATCATCCGGGATCGTACGCGGAAGAGGAAGGATGCTGGGATCTTCCTTTGCCCTCGTGAGATGGAGGATTTTGGTTCGTCGCGGGTCATCTGTTCTGACTGGAGGTCAATTGCAAGTCTTTCAAATCATGGGTTACCCAGCACCTCATAGTTATGATATGGCCAAATTAGATTTGGCCAAAATTCTTTTCCAAAAGCACAAAGAATTTGGACCCGATTCGGATCCGAACCCGACTCAGACCCGACCCGATCTTCAACCGGGTCAGATCTGGGACGGGATTCTTTTTTAGTCAAATTTGTACTTAATGTGCATTTTATCTCTAATTTATGAAAATCTGTGCCAAACCCAAATATAATATTAATCCAGTGAATTTATCATTATCGGTTAGCAATAATACTAATTTAGGTGACATGTAGGTCGCACTTTTGTGCTCTCATCAGGGCTCGAGAATAATTTCAAGCAAATCAACGATCATGACCCACCTCAAATCCAAAGCCAATTCCCAACCAATTCCTTACCTGCCTTCATATAAAATTTATAATTTTAAAACAAAAATAATAATAATAATAATAATTGAATATCTATGATTCACTGTTCATATGAACAGTGTCCCATGAAAACACTATTCATATGAACAGTGTTACAAAAAAAAAAATAAAAACTAATCCCACTGTTCATCTTCTTCCTCCCTCCTTGCATCAGGGCCGTCCACCTTCCTCCCGTCGATCCCGCATCGATCCGCCGCCCGTGCCAACCCCAGCCCATTCCAAGCTCCATCGCGATGAGGCCATCAACAGCCCGCACGCGGTGAACACCGGTAATCCAGCAACCTCCCACGCCCGTCCGACTGCAAGCGGAATCCAAGCATCATGCCCAGCCATCCCTCCGCCTCTTCATCCGCCTGCATCCCCGCCTCCGCACAGCCGCCATCCCGGGCTCACAGATCACTCCCTTCCGTTTACAGCCGCAGCATCCCAGACCGGCCGCTCGTCCCAGCGTGTTCACAGCAGGATAAAATCTCCACTGTTCATCTTCTTCCTCCCGCGGTGGATCACAGCCGAGAATCAAGTCGCCACCCGATGATTCTCCCGTTCCAGCCACGAGCCCCACGCGGTGCAGCCAGCGACCGGATCTCCCGCTTCCTCTTCCGCCCGTGACGCCTCCGACCCAGCAATCGCCCTCCACCCGAGCATCTGCGACGTCTTTCCTTCCGGATTCATTCCTAGCACCAAGCCGTGATCGGCTCCCAACAGCCAGTAACCCAGCTCGGCATCCATCTCCAGCTCTGTCCCCGTCTTCTCCGAGATCCAGACATTCCGCATCTTCCTCCCATCGATCCCGCGGCCATCTCATCTTCTTCCGTCTACCTCCCGTCGATCCAGCGGCCAGCTCCATTTCCGGCCATCTACAATCAATCCGGCGCTCCACGAATCACTCCCAAGATCCAGCCATTCCACGTTAACGCCCTTCATCCTCTATAAAAGGAGGAGGGTGGCCATCAGCTTGAGGGAGCTCGGTTGAGAAGAAAGAAACAGGGGAGAGGCTCTGTTTCGGTGAAGAAGAAGAAGAAGAAAGCCGAGAGAAAGAAATAAAAAAAGAAGAGAGAGGGGAGGAAAGAGAAGAGTTTGTGATATTTTGGGAATAATGGGAGGTGATCAATTTCATTTGAAGATGGGAGGTCATCCGGAAGCTATGCTCGGCTAAACATCTAATCTAGGGCTGGATGAAGCCCTAGCAATGTATCAGGGCATTGTAGTTCTTATTTTCTTTATTATTTTGGAGCTTGTTTAAATTCTTATCTTCAATGAAATATCTTTTTATGATGTTTAAACTTTGAGCATGCCATTTACTATTCATGTATGCTAAAGTAGTCTAAGATGATCCATGCCTAGGAAGATGAGGTGTGCTGCATCCTAGATTAGCATACTTAGGTAGACACTTCATGCTATACCAAAGATGGATTTTCCTAACACTCTTTATGTTTTTATTTTAAAAGGCTTGTAGCCAAAATTGCATGCCTCTCCAAAAGATAAAAATTAAGAACACAATCCTTGATGTAATGCTATGTGGTGGATTCCAAACCCTAGATCTATTTACTTTGATAAATTCCAATCCGTACTCATAGTTTAATTTAGTTAAATCAAGTTAGCAAATTCTTCTTTTTGATTTATTTTTTTAAAAAAAAATAACCTATTCTTCAATCCCTGTGGACCGACACCCGTAATCACTATCCTACAGGATACGTGCTATTGTGTGGTTTATTTTCAAAATTGAAAGAACCGATCAATTTTTGGCGCCGTTGCCGGAAATTGCTAGCATAGTTATTTTTTCTATCATTAAAAAATTATTAATTAATTAAAAAAAAATTATTTTCTATTATTGTTACTTTTCTTATTTTTTTTTCTCTTCTACTATTTTTTTTTTTTCTTTTGGTCTTATTTGATTAGAAATCGAAGAGGAGATCTGGGCTATCAAAAAGGAATGCTTTGGAGGTTTGCTAAAAAAAAATTTTAAATTGCTGGAGAAATTTCCTTTGGTAACCTCTAAACCTTTCTTATTTAAATTAATTATTAGCTTGAAATTTTGTGGTGATTGTTTGATTTTAATTTTAGCAAAAGTGTGAATACATGCTTGATACACATACACAAATTGATCCACACATAGTAAGGGCAATCACCCCAACAAGATAAGAGCCGGATTTTATCACCGGACTCTTGCCCAATTTAGGTGAACTCAATCTCACATAGTGTCACTTTAATTAAAATCAATTAGACATTGGCCCCTAGGGACATTCGAGCTCAATAGGACGAAGATCACCGAAAGTTGCACCAATTTCGCTCTGTGGCTTAGTTGATGTCTAGGCAAGCTTTGTCCCTATAAGGAAGACAGTTCATCTGTTCGAGGCAAGTGGGTTTTAAGTGGGACCTTTGCGAACGCATCGTGACCCCTCCACTTACCTGGGAGCTTACCTGGTCAACTCGGTTCATTAGACCGGATTGGAGGCTTAGGTGCCCTCTTCAAACCAGTTAGGAGCTGTCTAGTGATTTTAGGACAAAGACTAGGATTGATATGCTTTTCTCTTTTATTGCATGCTTGATTGATCGAGTACTAGTGTATGCACGGTAGTCGTTCTAGAGTACAAAACCTATTACCTTTTGACCCTGATATAGAACGAACCCTTAGGAACATTCGAGCTAAGATCAAAACATTAGGATCATCCCCACCTCTTAAGATGGCTGAAGAACAACCCAAACTCCTGAGGGAGTACTTTACTCCCACCATTTACACTTCCCCATCTTGCATTCGATTACCTGAAGTAGCAGCGGTACAATATGAAATAAAGTCTAGTGTGATCCAAATGCTCCCATCTTTTTATGGGCTCACCAACGAAGACCCATATAAATACCTAGATGAATTCTTTGAGATTTGCACCACTGTCAAGATTCAGAACTTCACTGATGATGCTCTGAAACTTAGATTATTTCCCTTCTCCCTTAAAGATAGAGCCAAACAATGGCTGAATTCTTTAGAAGCCAATTCGATTCGTTCTTGGGATCAAATGCAACAAGAATTTCTTAAAAAATACTTTTCCATAGGAAGAACGAACCAGTTTAGACGTGCCATTACAAGCTTCTCCCAAACCGAGGGAGAAGAATTCCATGAAACTTGGGAGAGATTTCGGGACCTAATCCGTAAATGCCCTCATCATCAAATACCTAAGTGGCAGCTAGTGCAATGTTTTTATGATGGTTTGACTGAACGAAACCGTCAGATGATCGATGCTGCATGCGGGGGGACTTTCATTCTTCGAAATGAGCATGAAGCATGGCAACTATTTGAAAATCTTAATGAAAACTCCCTCCACCATGCTTCATGTTCTCGTCAAGCACCCCCGAATTTTCAAAGAAAAGGGGCCATTTGTGAAATAAGTCATTCTATGGACCTGTCTAGCAAGGTAGATGCATTGTCCCATAAGATTGACCAACTAATGATAGGAGGACATGTCGTTAGCTCTTCCCAAGCACAAGTATGTGCTATCTGTTCTAGCCCATCGCATCCTATTCATGAGTGCCCCTCAGCACCCCAATTCCCCGAACTCGTGCAAGAACACATCAATGCTGCCCAAACACAGCCCAGACCGGGTAATGACCCATTTTCCAATACATATAACCCGGGTTGGCGGAATCATCTAAATTTTTCTTGGAGGCAGCAAGCTTCGAATACTACCCAACCCTACTCCCAAAATTTTCAAAAGCCTCAGAATTTTCATCTCTACCGTCCCTCAAATCAATTTCAACACCCTCCTCCTCCAACCCAAAGAAATACAGCCTTTGAGGAGAAGGTGTTGACTGCCCTTCAAGGTTTGGAGGCAAACACACAACTATTGCACTCTCACACGCAATCAATTGCTAAGCTAGAATCCCAAATGGGTCAACTAGCCAATGCATTAAACAAACGAGAGGAAGGTAAGCTTCCAAGTCAACCAATGAGTAATCCAAGGGGACAATACGTGGCTCAAGGAACTCAACTAAATCATGAGCAAGCCAATGCTTTGACTACCCTGAGGAGTGGCCGTATAATAGATAAGAAGGTTGGGGAGGGTAACAATAAGAAAGGTGAAGAAGAGGAACAGACCATATCACATGAAAATTCAAAACCTTCTTCAGCTAGTCCACCATCTGCCACAACCCACATTCCAAAGGCTCCATTTCCTGAAGCACTTAATGCACCCTCTTCCTTTGGCAAGAAGGGAACTTCATTAGAAGAGATGATGGAGGTCTTCAAACAAGTTAAAATCAACCTCCCACTCCTTGATGCTATCAAACAAGTTCCCTCCTATGCCAAATTTCTCAAAGACCTTTGCACCCAAAAGCGGAAATCTAGGACACATGTGCCTAAAAAGGTCCTCCTAACTGAGCAGGTAAGTTCCATTCTCCAACACAACACCCCTCCAAAATTTAAAGATCCTGGCGCTCCCACTATTTCCTGTGTCATAGGAGATAACTTCATTGATCGAGCACTTTTAGATCTAGGGGCAAGTATGAATCTTCTACCCTATTCAGTCTATGAAAAATTTGGGTTGGGTGAATTGAAACCTACCTCGGTATCTTTACAATTGGCTGATCGATCGGTGAAGATGCCAAGGGGGATGATTGAAGATGTTCTTATCAAGGTAGACAAATTCTATTTTTCAGTAGATTTTATCGTACTTGACATGGAACATGTGCCCAACCTTAAAAAAAAAATCTCTGTGATTCTTGGTCGTCCCTTTTTAGCTACAGCCAATGCATGTATCAACTGTAGAACTGGGGCAATGGATACATCATTTGGGAACATGAAAATTAAGTTGAATGTGTTTCATGCCGCTGACCAACATGTGAGGGAAGACGGGTGTTGCCTAATTGATGAAATGGATGATCTTGTAGAGGAAGTCCTTCCCTATATCTTAGCAGATGACCCCCTAGAGGCATGCTTGGCCCATTTTGACATTGACAACTTTGACTTAGACAAGGCCATAGAAGAGGTCAACATCTTACTCGACAATCAATCTCCCATGAGTTCCCTTCCTTGGAAGATCCGACCTGAACCTCTTCCCCCCATTGCTAGCGCACCACTTTGTCCTTCCATTGATTCTCCACCTAAACTTGAGTTGAAGCCACTTCCGACAAATCTTAAGTATGCCTTTCTAGGACCAGAAGATAGCCTCCCTGTAATCATCGCAGCCAACTTATCTACTGAACAGGAGGGTAAACTTTTAAGGGTGCTAGAATAGAATAAACATGCCATAGGATGGTCTGTAGCCGATTTGAAAGGGGTTGACCCCTCTGTTTGTATGCATCGAATTCATCTCGAAGATGATGCAAAGCCCACCCGAGAAATGCAAAGAAGACTCAATCCTAACATGAAGGAGGTAGTCAAAAAAGAAGTGGTGAAGTTATTAGATGCCGGAATCATTTATCCAATTTCTGATAGTAAGTGGGTGAGTCCGACACAAGTTGTACCCAAGAAATCAGGTATCACTGTAGTTGAAAATACGGAAGGAAAACCATGGGTTGGCGCGTGTGTATTGACTAAAGAAAACTTAATTCGATGACTAGGAAAGACCATTTCCCTCTACCTTTCATAGATCAAATTCTGGAACGGTTGGCTGGTCAAGGTTTCTACTGCTTCTTAGATGGTTATTCTGGATATAATCAAGTACCTGTTTATCCGGACGATCAAGAGAAAACCACTTTTACTTGCCCATTTGGGACATTTGCATATAGGAGGATGCCTTTTGGACTATGCAATGCACCCGCAACTTTTCAACGATGCATGATGGCCATTTTTTCAGATATGGTGGAAAACTTTCTAGAAGTGTTCATTGATGATTTCTCAGTTTTTGGCCTATCTTTTGACGATTGTCTGGATAATTTGACCTTAGTTTTGAAAAGATGTAAGGAGATCAACCTAGTATTAAGTTGGAAAAAGAGCCATTTCATGGTTCCAGAAGGCATAGTTTTAGGACACATCCTGTCCAAGAGGGGCATTGAAGTAGATAAAGCCAAAGTCGATCTTATTTCCAATCTCCCCCCACCCAAAACTGTGAAACAAATCCGATCATTCCTTGGCCATGCTGGTTTCTACCGTCGCTTCATTCAGGATTTCAGTAACATTTCCAAACTCTTGTGCAATCTTCTGGCCAAGGACACTCCCTTTGTCTTTGATAAAGCATGCGAGGAGGCATTTGAAAATCTTCGCTCGAAATTGACCACTGCACCTATCATACGGCCTCCTAATTGGACCCTTCCATTTGAATTAATGTGTGACGCATCCGACTATGCCATTGGGGCAGTTTTAGGGCAACGGCTAGATAAGGTATCTCATGTCATCTATTACACTAGTAAAGCACTCTCAGATGCACAATTGAACTACACCACCACTGAGAAAGAATTGCTAGCTGTAGTATTCGCACTAGACAAGTTTCGATCTTACCTATTAGGATCCAAGGTTACCGTATTCACTGATCATGCTGCCCTTCGACACCTTCTTGCAAAGAAAGACACCAAACCCTGTCTGATTCGATGGATTCTTTTACTACAAGAATTTGACCTAGAAATTCGTGATAAGAAAGGAACTGCAAATGTCGTAGCGGACCACTTATCTAGGATTCTTCTTGAACCCTCTCAAAATACCTCACCCTTACACGATTCTTTTCCAGATGAACAATTATTTGAGGTACAAGGAATGAAAACGCCATGGTTTGCAAACATAGTAAATTACCTTGCCATAGGACGAATTCCTGATGATTGGTCAACTCAAGACAAGAACCGATTCTTTTCACAAGTAAAGTTCTATTATTAGGATGATCCCGATCTATTCAAGTATTGTCCCGATCAAGTAATCCGTCGATGTGTGCCCGAATGCGAATTTCAAAGTATTCTTTCATTCTGCCATTCACAAGCTTGTGGGGGACATTTTGGGGGTAGAAAAACTGCAGCAAAAGTTTTACAGAGTGGATTTTATTGGCCCACTCTTTTCAAAGATGCCCATAACTTTTGCCAAACTTGTGAACGGTGCCAACGGATGGGTACCATCTCCCGTAGAGATATGATGCCTCTCAATCCTATTTTAATTGTAGAAATATTTGATATCTGGGGTATTGACTGTTGGGAATTGTGTCCCAAAGCCAATTTTTAATTGTAAGAAATTGGATTATGTATATATTTTATTAAAATGAATAAAAATTTATTCTGGCAATTTTTTATTCATCACAAGTGTTACATCTTCAAATTGAACTCCTGTGTATTGTGATGAAGTCTTTAGGACTAATTTAGTGGATAAAAGAGGTTTTATCATTTAGTCCTTAAACTAGTTCGCGACCAAATGATGAGCTGTCAATTGGACAATAGCTATGTCAAGTATAGGTCGTTGTGTGTCATTTAGTTGGTTGTCCTCTTAAACCAAGAAGTGTGGAGACACTGTATGGCATACAGGTGAGATGTAGGAGTACATCATCACTGAACAGTGACTCACCTGCGTAGCACTCTACTGTCGGGAGTTAGCTCGCAAAGCGTATGGGCATAAGTACCCCTTAGACCTGAGACTGTCACGGTGACTTGCAAGCAACTCACTGTACTTAGGCACTGGATGACCTGAATTTCTAATTCAGGGATCGGAAGGATGCTGGGTGCAGTCAAGTACTCGCGAAGTCTGTGTACGAGTCAAGATGGGATTGACCGCTCCAGATTATAGGATTTGATGTCTCGCTGTATTTCAATTCAGTAAAACCTTGGCCAGGGTAAACCAAGTGATGGTCACTTGATTTGATTAATTGAAATACACTATGGATGACCGGACCCAGAGTTCGACAGTCCACTCTGAGGTCATCTTGAGCATCGATGGTCATAGGGATGAATTATGCAACAACCATACGTCTAGGTTCTTAAATGTTGCTTTGCATATTCGACCTATCCGGACGTCGGGTATCATTGCTAGATGGTCACCTCGATTAGTGCATGGAGTAGTCCATGTACTACCGGCTTAGTGTTCGAACCTATCGGAGTCACGCACATTAGTCAAACTAAGTAAGAAGGTCTTGACCCAATTTAATTAAGAATTAAATTGTGGGTCATTTGGAATTTGGTTCTGTCTATGTTCAGCTAGCACTGAACATGAGGTACATGCTAAATTTCATGGATGAACAACAATTAAGTCTGTATTTCGGGTCAATCAAGTTTCAATTAATGTAATGGAACTTGATCAGGACTCAATTGTTGAGATTGGATTTGATTGGGTCTAAATTAGTGTAATTGGGCTCGATCATGATTTAAGTGGGATTTAATTTCGTATTTGTTCTGATCTAAGTCGGACTTGGATCGAGCCGAAACTGGACCCAATTGAATTCCCCATGAGTCGGACTCATGTGGAATTTTTTCCGAGTCAAAAATCATTTAAATCGGCTGTCAATTTGGATTAGAACTGTTACGGGGGAAATAAGCCGCCATGCCCCACGTGACCGGCACGCGCACCCAGGAAGACTACGGCTGCCCTTTGATCCAGCAATCCGACCCCGAGTCGGACATCCTCGGCTCCGCAGCCCGACCCCGAGTCGGCTGCCCTTTGATCCAGCAATCCGACCCCGAGTCGGACATCCTCGGCTCCGCAGCCCGACCCCGAGTCGGCTGCCCTTTGATCCAGCAATCCGACCCCGAGTCGGATATCCTCGGCTCCGCAGCCCGACCCCGAGTCGGCTGCCCCTTGATCCAGCGCTCCGACCCCGAGTCGGAGATCTCTTGATAACGACAGGCTATTCCCCAGAGGCACGCCGCGGCCTCCTGCTCCACTACTCCCTGCAACGGCTGTATCCGATGCTGCTCCACGATCTCCTGCATCAGCCGTACAAAGCGGAGCCCCACTATGCCCTGACGTGGCCGTACCCGGTGCTGCTCCACGACGCCCTGTAACGGCCATGTCAGTGGCCACACCATCGTGCCCCACGATAACGAACCCCCCTGAGAGACCCCCCAGCCAGGTATATATGCGGCTGGGGGGAGAAAGGGGGGGGTGAGCAATATCTCCCAGAGCACTCTCTTACTTGCGATTATCACCTCTCCTCCTCCTCCAATCTCCTCTGACTTGACCGTCGGAGGGCCATCACCACCCTGGTGGTGGTGCAAGGCTTGTTTGCAGGTTTCTGGGCGGAAGGTGGAGCGCAACCAACACCAACCAAGACAACTCAGACGGAACCCCGTTCACACCGCAGTGCCAATCGTTCTCGGTTTGGACCACCAGCAACAGTTGGCGCTAGAGGAAGGGCGAATCTTAGAACGATCGTAATGGCACGGCGAGGTGGTCGTGGAGCTTCCAATGCTTCCGGTCGCGGAGCCTCTCGCGCCTCCGGCCGAGAGGCTGCTGCGTCCCCAACGCACTCTCAGCAGCATTCCACCGCCCCTTCTCCCATTCAGACGGTCGAAGCTGCTCAGTTCGACCAGCTAGCCCAGCAGGTTCGCACCCTCGCGGAGGCAGTGCAGAATCTGCAGGGTGTGATCTCTCGGGTGCCGCAACGGGCTCAGGAGCCGCTGCCCCCCGAGCACTCGCCTCTTCCTCACAACCCGCGCTCCTTCCTCTCCCATGGAGAGGAGCGCCGGCGCGAGGAGGATTCTCGAGTGCGGTCCATTCTGCCAGGACCTTCTCATCGAAGCTGTGCGGGGTACGAGAGGCGGACCCGGGCGCGTTCTCAGACACCCCAGTCCTCGAGGGGCCCGCACTCCAGTCGGTCCCCCTCGCGCCGCTCCTTCTCCCCCACCCACCGGTCGCGCTCCCTGGACCGGCGGGTGGACGATCTCCACAGACAACTCCAGGTCCTGAAGGGCCACTCCAAAGATCCCTTCGCTGACTTGGAGATCTCCTCCCAGCCGGCGCTTGCCTCGAGGATCCTGCGGACCCCGAACCCGCCGGGGTTCAAAATGCCGGCGATCGAACCCTACGACGGGGCGGCGGACCCGCGGGACCACGTGGAGAGTTTCAGGACTCTTATGCTCCTCCATGGAGCATCGGATCCGCTCCTCTGCAAGGCCTTCCCGGCGACCCTCCGTGGCCCGGCAAGGGCATGGTTCGCCGGCCTGGAGGCTAACTCCATCCAGTCCTTCGACCAGTTCACCCGCTTCTTCATCAGCCATTTCGCCGTCAGTAGCAGGCGGCGACTGGTCTCCAACTCCCTCTTTGATGTCCGGCAAAACGAGGGAGAAAGCCTGCGGGATTATCTCACCCGCTTCAACAAGGCTACACTGGAGGTCCGGAACCTGAGCCAGGAAGTGGCTCTCTCAGCCCTGAAGCGTGGCTTCCGGAAGGGCAGACTCACCTTCTCCCTGGACAAACGCCTGCCGCGGAGCTTCCCGGAGCTGTTATCTCGGGCAAACCAGTATGCAGACGCCGAGGAGGCAGCCTCCCACCGGAACAAGGAGGCCGCCGAGGCCCCTCTAAAGCCCGGGAAGAAAAGGCGAAAAGAGGCACCCCAGAGGAGGAGCCCGACGCCTCAACGCCGGCGCAGAAGCCCGTCACCAGCAAGGAACCACGGCGCCACACGCCCTCGTTCTCCGCACCGACGCTTCAACCGGTACACCCCACTCCTGGCCCCCCGGGCCCAGATCCTCATGGAGGTCAAGGGGCGGGAGGACCTCCCGGTCCCGAGGCAGATGAAGAAGATCCCTGGGAGGAGGCCTTCTCGGGCGTACTGTGAGTACCACCGAGACCACGGCCACGATACCGAAGACTGCTTCCAGCTTCGGAACGAGATCAAGGCTCTCATTCGCCGAGGGCGTCTCGGTCGATATGTAAACGACCGACGTCCCCCGGCAGACCCGCGTCCGGCCGACCCGGCCCCTCAGGAGCCTCGGGAGCAGAATCGACCCGTTGCGGGAGTGATCCACACCATCACTGGGGGCTGCTCTCGGCCCGTGAGGAACGCAGGGGGCTCGGCGGAAGCATCAGGAGTGGCCGTCGCGAAGAGGCAGCGGGTCGGAAATGTAATCGCTTTTTGTGATGAAGATGTAAAGGGGGTTCAGACTCCCCACGATGACGCCATGGTGATCTCTCTCACTATGGCGAACTATGATGTAAGGCGTGTTCTTGTAGATAGTGGAAGCTCAGCTGATATTTTGTATTACGAGGCCTTCCAAAAGATGAGCTGGTCCCGACAATTGTTGCACAAAACATCCACCCCCCTCATAGGATTCACTGGAGACGCTATCTCGGCCGAAGGTGTCATTGAGCTGCCTGTGACTGCGGGCGTTGCACCCGCAGAAGCCACGGTGCGACTCGGGTTCTTGGTCGTCCGTGTCCCCTCGGCCTACAACGCTATCCTCGGACGACCCGGACTGAACGCCCTTCGCGCGGTGGTTTCTACCTACCATTTGCTCATGCGGTTCCCCACGGCGGCCGGGATTGGAGAGGTCCGAGGTGACCAACCAACCGCACGGCAGTGTCTCCTAGCAACTCTCAAAGGGAAGAAGCCCATGGAGGCCCTAAGCGTCGAGTCCCTTGACGCCAGAGACGAAGTGGCCTTGCGGCACGGGGAGCCGGCCGAGGGCGTAATCGAAGTTCCCCTTGAAGAAGGCCGCCCGGACCGCACGGTCCGGGTCGGTGCCAACCTCGACTTGGAAGCTCGGCTCCGGTTAGTGGAATTCCTCCGAGCCAATGCTGATGTGTTTGCCTGGTCGGCGGCCGATGTACCTGGAATCGACCCGGAGGTCATTTCTCACGCCCTCAACGTCGACCCGACCCACCGACCAGTAAAGCAAAAGAAGAGACACTGTGCCCCGGATCGGATCCGGGTGGTCGACCAGGAGGTAGACAAACTCTTGGAGGCAGGTTTCATAAGGGAAGTGAGCTATCCCGAGTGGCTGGCAAACGTCGTACTTGTCCGGAAGGCGAGCGGAAAGTGGAGGATGTGCGTCGACTACACCGACCTGAACAAGGCGTGCCCCAAGGATAGCTTTCCTCTTCCGCGAATAGACCAACTGGTCGACGCGACTTCCGGATATCAGCTGCTGTCTTTCATGGACGCCTTCTCCGGCTACAACCAAATAATGATGGCTCCACAGGACGAGGAGAAAACGGCCTTCATAACAGACAGGGGGCTGTACTGTTACAAGGTAATGCCCTTCGGTCTGAAGAACGCTGGCGCTACTTACCAGCGCCTCGTCAATAAAATCTTCAAGGAGCAGATCGGCCGGAACATGGAGGTGTACGTGGACGATATGCTGGTAAAGAGCCGCCATGCGGATCAGCACATTGCGGATCTGGAGGAGACCTTCGCCACCTTGCGGAAGTTTCGTATGAAGCTAAACCCAGCGAAGTGCGCCTTTGGTGCTTCGGCCGGGAGGTTCCTCGGCTTCATTGTCAACCAGCGGGGGATCGAGGCCAACCCGGACAAAATCAAGGCCATCCAAGATATGTCCCCTCCGACCAAAGTGAAGGAGGTTCAGGAGCTCGCTGGAAGGGTCGCCGCGCTCGGACGATTTGTGGCAAAATCGGCCGAACGCTGCCAACCGTTCTTCAAGGTGTTGAAGCGCCCGAAAGACTTCCTCTGGACGGCTGAATGTCAAGTGGCGTTCGACCAGCTCAAGGAGTACATGGCGTCTCCTCCCCTGCTGTCCAAGCCGCAAGAGGGGGAGATGCTCTACCTTTACCTGGCGGTCTCCCCAACCGCAGTCAGCGCAGTACTGGTTCGGGAAGAGGCAAAACTTCAGAAGCCCGTGTACTACACCAGCCGAGTCCTCCGGGATGCCGAGACGCGGTACACGAAGGCTGAAAAGATCGCCTTCGCGCTGCTGACTGCGACCAGGAGGCTTCGCCCCTATTTCCAGGCTCATTCTGTCACCCTTTTGACCGATCAACCACTGCGGCAGATCCTCAGCAATCCTGAGAATGCGGGACGGCTGGTGAAGTGGGCAGTAGAACTTGGTGAGTTCGACATCCGCTACCAGCCCCGGCCCGCCATCAAGGCCCAGGTGCTCGCGGACTTTCTCGCTGAGTGCACTGTGCAGGAGGCGGAACCTAGGCCGCCGGAAACACCCAGCCTCGATCTCCCGATCTGGACGCTCCACATTGACGGGTCGTCGAACCCTGAAGGTGGAGGGGCTGGGCTGGTCCTTACCAATCCCGATGGAGTGATAGCCGAGTATGCCTTGAGGTTCGGATTTCCAGTGACCAACAATGAGGCGGAGTACGAGGCCCTAGTCACGGGACTCAAACTCGCCAAGGAGCTCGGCATCCGGCGTCTGAAGGTCTTCACCGACTCCCAGCTGGTGGTCGGGCAGGTTCGAGGGGAGTTCGAGGCACGGAGCCCGACCATGCAGAGCTACGTCCGGAAGGTGCAAGCACTCATTCCCGACTTCGGCAGTATTGACATTCAGCAGGTCCCAAGGAGCGAAAATGCTAGGGCCGACAGGTTGTCCCGCTTGGTGGGCGCTGAGGCACACAACTTGTCAAGGGCGATATACCTGGAGACCCTAGATGCCCCGAGCATCGGCGAGGCTGAAGCGGTAATGGCAATTGATCCGGAACCATCTTGGATGGACCCGCTTGTAGCTTACCTCGCCGAAGGGATCCTCCCCGAAGATGAAGATCAAGCTCGGCGACTTGTTATGAAGTCCGCCCACTACGTACTCTACGAAGGGAGGCTGTATCGGACCTCGTTCACCGCCCCCCTCTTAAGGTGCCTCCGCCCTTCGGAAGCGGCTTACGCCCTCAGCGAAGTCCACGAAGGCATCTGCGGATCGCACCTGGGGGCTAGGTCCCTGGCACATAAGATCATGAGGCAAGGCTACTATTGGCCGACCTTATTGGAAGACTCAAAGGATCACGTACGGAAATGCGACGCCTGCCAGCGCCACGCCAACATCCAGAGAGTCCCCTCTGTTCCCTTGGCGCCAATCACCGCCCCCTGGCCCTTTGCACAGTGGGGAATGGATATCCTCGGACCATTCCCCATCGCTTCGGCCCAGCGGAAATTTTTGATTGTCGCCATCGACTATTTCACCAAGTGGGTGGAGGCAGAGCCACTGGCCACCATCACGGAGGCGCAAGTCCGGAAGTTCGTAAAGAAGAACATCATTGTCCGATTTGGGGTACCTCGGGTCCTCATCTCGGATAACGGTCGACAGTTTGATAACAAGCATTTCCGAGACTTCTGCGAGGAGTTCGGGATTGAACATCGGTTCACGTCCGTGTCGCATCCCCAAACCAACGGCGAGGCCGAGGTCACAAATCGGACAATCCTCCAAGGTATCAAAGCGCGGATCGAACAGACGGGGCAAGCTTGGGTCGAGGAACTCGAGAATGTCCTTTGGGCGTATCGGACCACGCATCGGACTCCTACCGGGGAGACGCCTTTCAGCCTAACCTATGGCACGGAAGCCGTTGTCCCCGTAGAGCTCGGACTTCCCTCACCTCGGGTAGCCGCACACCGACCCGAGGCCAACTCGGAGCAACTCCGAGGGAACCTGGATCTCTTGGAAGAAGCAAGGGAAATGGCGCAGGTTCGGATGGCAATGTATCAGCGGAGGGTGGCCCGATATTACAACTCCAAAGTCCGACCGAAGCTTTTCAGAATTGGAGATCTGGTGCTGAGGCGAGCTAAGGCATCTCAACCTACGGAAGGTGGGAAGCTAGCGCCGAATTGGGAAGGCCCGTATAAAGTTCGTTGGGTAAACCGACCTGGCTCCTACCAGTTGGAAGCCCTAGATGGCCGAGAAATTCCAAGGGGCTGGAATTCCGCTAACCTGCGGATGTATTACCAGTAGAACAACAAGGCCAGAAAGACAATTTGAAAAGGTGCAACACTTTTCATTTCAATAATTTCTGGTTACAATGGCGTGCTCGTGTGATTACAAGGAATTCCCAGAGGGGAATTAGGGAGTAAAGAAAGCAAAGAAGAGGTGGAGAATCCGTGGAGCTGAGGACCGAGGATCCCAAACCCTCAACCCAAAGCAGCTGCAATCCCACCGGAAGTGGGTGCTTCTAACTGGAGGCGCCATCCAGCACCTCACCAAAAAGACGAGGAGCCGCCGCAGAAGAAGCTCCCGCTGCCCCCAGGGGAACGCCGCCTCCAAAGGATATTCCCATCCTCCCCAGTGGTAGGAAAGAGAAGGAATTCGAGGGGGAAGAGCATATGGAGGCGCGGTCCCGGACTGAGCGTCTGGTGCAGAGCTCAATCGGGAGGCTGAACTTCAAGGAGGGGAGATGTGATCCCGGATGAAACGCCTAGAGCGGAGTTCCGCCGGGAAGACCCTCCTTGTTGATCCCAGATGAAACGGCTAGTTGGCTGAAGTCGCAAGGGGAGCGCCTCCCCTTTCCTTCAACAGGAGTCTCTCAGTCATATGCCAAGGAGGAGGTCCGCGATCCATGGCAACCTGAACAGCTCCGGCTTGGCAAACTCCATCGTACCTGCACCTGTATTTATAGCCAAACTGCGGCCCCCTGGTCGTTCCGATGCGGGTGGCTCCAATAAATGCAGGCGCATTGAAACCGGAGCCGTTCCGGCTCCCGAGGCGTATCTCCCCGCGATTTCCTAAGCGTCATTCTCCTTAAACCGCATTCTTTGTGCAGGACAATCCGGGTGTCATGTACCCCTAGGTCCACATATCTCCGCTCGCGCCCAGGCCGTATCCTCCTCGAAGAACCCGCGTATCGCGGCCGCTCAACTAACACTCCTCGCAAGCAGCAGCTGGCGATCCGATTTCCCAGGTAACGCATTAATTAGCGTTTAATGCCCTTCTCGTGTTCCCCCAGGCAACGCTTAGAGAAAAGGAGAAACATGATCGCGGCTGGCCACGGAGAAACCCCGTCGGGCAGCGAGCGACAAGCGCACGACCAGCGAGCGGAATTTCCCGAGGCTCGGCCCTCGGATGCCTGGCTAGCCCGATGATCATCCCGGGAGCAGACTAGCCGGAAGCCCCGACCGGTCGCCTCGGCTTGCGCCAGCCTTGGCCGACCAACGAGCGGAATGTCCCGAGGCTCGGCCCTCGGATGCCAGGCTAACCCGATGATCATCCCGGGAGCAGACTAGCCTGAAGCCCCGACCGGTCGCCTCGGCTCGCGCCAGCCTTGGCCGACCAACGAGCGGAATTTCCTGAGGCTTGACGGCCCTCGGATGCCTGGCTAGCCCGATGATCATCCCGGGAGCAGACTAGCCGGAAGCCCCGACCGGTCGCCTCGGCTTGCGCCAGCCTTGGCCGACCAACGAGCGGAATGTCCCGAGGCTCGGCCCTCGGATGCCAGGCTAACCCGATGATCATCCCGGGAGCAGACTAGCCTGAAGCCCCGACCGGTCGCCTCGGCTTGCGCCAGCCTTGGCCGACCAACGAGTGGAATGTCCCGAGGCTCGGCCCTCGGATGCCAGGCTAACCCGATGATCATCCCGGGAGCAGACTAGCCTGAAGCCCCGACCGGTCGCCTCGGCTCGCGCCAGCCTTGGCCGACCAACGAGCGGAATTTCCTGAGGCTTGACGGCCCTCGGATGCCTGGCTAGCCCGATGATCATCCCGGGAGCAGACTAGCCGGAAGCCCCGACCGGTAGCCTCGGCTTGCGCCAGCCTTGGCCGACCAACGAGCGGAATTTCCTGAGGCTTGACGGCCCTCGGATGCCAGGCTAACCCGATGATCATCCCGGGAGCAGACTAGCCTGAAGCCCCGACCGGTCGCCTCGGCTTGCGCCAGCCTTGGCCGACCAACGAGTGGAATGTCCCGAGGCTCGGCCCTCGGATGCCAGGCTAACCCGATGATCATCCCGGGAGCAGACTAGCCTGAAGCCCCGACCGGTCGCCTCGGCTCGCGCCAGCCTTGGCCGACCAACGAGCGGAATTTCCTGAGGCTTGACGGCCCTCGGATGCCTGGCTAGCCCGATGATCATCCCGGGAGCAGACTAGCCGGAAGCCCCGACCGGTAGCCTCGGCTTGCGCCAGCCTTGGCCGACCAACGAGCGGAATTTCCTGAGGCTTGACGGCCCTCGGATGCCTGGCTAGCCCGATGATCATCCCGGGAGCAGACTAGCCGGAAGCCCCGACCGGTCGCCTCGGTTTGCGCCAGCCTTGGCCGACCAACGAGTGGAAGGTCCCGAGGCTCGGCCCTCGGATGCCAGGCTAACCCGATGACCATCCCGGGAGCAGACTAGCCTGAAGCCCCGACCAGTTGCCTCGGCATGCGCCAGCCTTGGTCGACCAACGAGTGGAATTTCCTGAGGCCTAACCCTCGGATGCCTGGCTTAGCGCCGGAAGAGTTTCCTGGGGCCTAACCCTCGGATGCCTGGCTTAGCGCCGGAAGAATTTCCTGAGGCCTAACCCTCGGATGCCTGGCTTAGCGCCGGAAGAATTTCCTGAGGCCTAACCCTCGGATGCCTGGCTTAGCGCCGGAAGAATTTTCCGAGGCCTAACCCTCGGATGCCTGGCTTAGCGCCGGAAGAATTTCCTGGGGCCTAACCCCCGGATGCCTGGCTTAGCGCCGGAAGAATTTCCTGAGGCCTAACCCTCGGATGCCTGGCTTAGCGCCGGAAGAGTTTCCTGGGGCCTAACCCTCGGATGCCTGGCTTAGCGCCGGAAGAATTTCCTGAGGCCTAACCCTCGGATGCCTGGCTTAGCGCCGGAAGAATTTCCGGAGGCCTAACCCTCGGATGCCTGGCTTAGCGCCGGAAGAATTTCCCGAGGCCTAACCCTCGGATGCCTGGCTTAGCGCCGGAAGAATTTCCTGGGGCCTAACCCCCGGATGCCTGGCTTAGCGTCGGAAGAATTTCCTGAGGCCTAACCCTCGGATGCCTGGCTTAGCGCCGGAAGAGTTTCCTGGGGCCTAACCCTCGGATGCCTGGCTTAGCGCCGGAAGAATTTCCTGAGGCCTAACCCTCGGATGCCTGGCTTAGCGCCGGAAGAATTTTCTGAGGCCTAACCCTCGGATGCCTGGCTTAGCGCCAGAAGAAGTTCCTAAGGCCTAACCCTCGGATGCCTGGCTTAGCGCCGGAAGAATTTCCCGAGGCCTAACCCTCGGATGCCTGGCTTAGCGCCGGAAGAGTTTCCTGAGGCCTAACCCTCGGATGCCTGGCCTAGCGCCGGAAGAATTTCGGGAGCCAGGAGTCAGCAAGACGCTACCGAGAGTTAAAAGAAAAAGAAGGACGAAGGCGAGATGAAGAAACATTCAACTCGCATTAATTTTCATTGTTTCAGGGCCGAGGCCCATACAATTTGGCAAAACGCCGGTATGCAAAAAAAAAAAAAAAAAAAGAAGACAACGAAAGGTACAAGAGGTCAGCTTGGAGGAACTCCCGGGTCGGGAACGTCGGGCTCGTCCGCAGGAGGTAGGGAAGCAGCAGGAGAACCAGCAGGCAATGGCGCCGGAGAGGAGTCGAGAAGGGAAATCTCGCTCAGGTCAACTTCGGGGTACTTAGCCGACACCCTTGCCAGGCCCTCCTCAAAGCCTAAGACAAAGGCTTCGGCCCCCGCGTCCGACGCGTCACGGACAAACTCGTCGGACTGACGATAGGTCTGTACTGCCTCCGATATATCATGAGCGAACTCGGCGGACTGGCGATAAGCCTCTACTGCCTGACGCCCGATTTCCGCACTCCTCTCGGCCAGCGCCGCCTCTGCCCGCTCCATAATCTGGGCTTTCGCCTCTAAGACCTTCGCCACAATCCGGCCTTCCGCCTCGGTGGAGACCCTCAGCAGCTCAGCCCGAGCCTCCTTGTGCTTCGCTTCGGCAGCAATGCGAGCAGCCTCAGCCTCCGTCAGGCGCGAATGAAGCTCCTGATCGCTCGCACGGGACTTCTCCAAGGCCGACTCCAATTCGCCCAGCTTAGCTTCAAGAGACCGGGTTCGGTTGCGGGCGTTGTCGGCTGACCGCTGGGCCTTCTCCCACCTCTCCCGGTAGTCGGCAGCCTTCCGGGACTGCTTCTCGGCCCGCTCATCCGCCTTCTTGACCTCGCCCTCGAGACCCGAGGCAACCTTGAGCTGCTCCTGAGCCTCCAACAGTTGCTTCTCGAGGGCAGCAAAGCCGAGTGCCCGCTCTTCGGCCTCCCGGAGCCTCGCCTCGAAGTCCCCGGTCGTCCTGCCTGCCACAGCCTGGCCTCCCTTTTCCACTGCTTTCAGCCGGTCCTCGGCCTTCGCCAGAAGCCCCGCCTGTTCCTTGTAGCACTCCTCCAGACGGATCATGTACTGGGCGAGCTAAGAAATAGGAAAAATAAGGGAGTCAGGCGGAGAACAACAGAGCCAATAAATGGTGAAAAGCGGCCAGAAGAACACTCACCGACATGAGACAGACACAGCTGGCAGCCCCAACGTCAGAGACCTCCAACTCCCGGACCCGCCGACGGTCCTTCTCCAGCAGCACTGTTTCGATGAGATTTCGGGCGCCATCGGTAGTGAAGGCAGACCCCGATTTCTCCCCAGAGCCGGACGGTGGTTCTGCAGCCTTACCCCTATCCATCGCCTGGGGAAGAGTCCGGCCGATCGCGCTCGGGGCGGGGGTCACCCCAGGAATTGATAGGGTCCCGCTCGGTCGGGGCCTCGGCGCGTCCCTCCTCGAGTCATCAGGAGCTGACCGAGTCGAAGGCCGGGTCGGGGACCGATCACGTCCGACCCGTCCGTCTCGGGCAGGCTCGGATGATACCTCCGGAGTAGCGGCAATCTTACCACCGGAGGGCTGATACAGCGTCAGCTGCCGGTCCGTGCCCACGACGTCTCCCTGATCGGTGGGCCCGGACTCGTCGGTCGGCGTCGGAGGCACCTCCTTACGGGACTTCTTCGCCGGTGGGGCCCCGCTCGGAAGAGCTCGTTTCCTCCTCTGGGCTGCTTCCAGCAGGGACGCCCTACCAACAGCCTTTGTCTTCACCGACCGCATGACGTCGTCGATCTCTGCAAAAAGGACGGGATAGTCGGAGACGGAGAAACCAAAGGAAAGAACGGGACGAAAAAAGGGAAAAAGTCAAGAAAGAATCGGTGGCGGACTCACGGTCGGTGGGGACCGAGCTCAGACCGACATTCACCAAAGTATCCTCGGAAATAAGGCGGGCCACCGGGGGGAGCTGGCCCTCGGCAACCAACCCCTTCAAGGCGGCCAAGCCATCGGACTCCTCCCTTGACAGTCTCGATAGGCCGATCGGAGACTTCATCGGGGTCTCCCAGGTCGCCCTGATTTCCCAAGAGGGATCTGCATCAACAAAAAAGAAGCGCTCCTTCCATTTGTGAATGGAGGTAGGAGCCTCCTTGACAAGGCCGCATCCTCGCCGCGCTGCGAAGCACCACCACCCTTTGTCCTGGGGGTGGCCGCTCAGGCTGTAGAACTCCCAAAAAACATTCAGGGTGGCGGGGATCTCGTGCATACGGCAGAGAACCTGGAAGACCGTCAGGGCCCGCCACGAGTTCGGCACCAGTTGCGTCGGTGCCACTCTTAAACCCCGTAGCACCTGCATGACCAAGTCCGAAGGGGGAAAGCGGAACCCGGCCTGGAGAATGCCCTCATTGATGGCGATCTTCCCTAGAGGAGGATGGGACATCCTCTCCTCAGGCCCCGGGAGCGTGGCGTTGCAGGCCTCGGGAAGGTGGTACCGAGCCACGAGTCTGTCTAAATCTGTGGCGACCAGCTCCGACTTAATTTGGTCTGCTCTCACTTCGCCCATTCCTAATGGCCAATAAACCTACGGTTAGGACGGGGACAGGAAGGGGGGAAAGACCGGAGCGACTGGAGTACACTAGTATAAGAGGGGAAAGTATGGAGAGCCCTAAGTAGAAGAATGGGGAAAACTCACCGGAAAAGAGGTAAGAACGGCTCCGAGAGCGCCAAAGGAGAAACAAGTGAACAGTCCGACGGCAGCAACAGCTGCGCAAAGGGGAAACTTGAAAATATCTGTAAAGAAGAAGACGGACGGGGAAAGGCCCCCGATTAAATAGGCGGAAAGGCAAGTGACGCCTCGATGACGCCAGAGGACGCCTGGCTGCCGAAGGGTCGCTCGCGCCCCAAAGGCGAATCGACACCATTAAGGAAGGATGTCCGCCGAAATACTCAGACTGCCAGGTCGGCAATAACCGCCATACGCCATAAAAAGGGCGGGGAGCTCGAAGCGCGCGCGCCTCTCCGAGGAACGGCGGCAATCCCGAAACATCACTCCCTTCACCTGTTCCCCTTCTGGTTCCAGGCTCGGAAGTGGGGGGCTACTGTTACGGGGGAAATAAGCCGCCATGCCCCACGTGACCGGCACGCGCACCCAGGAAGACTACGGCTGCCCTTTGATCCAGCAATCCGACCCCGAGTCGGACATCCTCGGCTCCGCAGCCCGACCCCGAGTCGGCTGCCCTTTGATCCAGCAATCCGACCCCGAGTCGGACATCCTCGGCTCCGCAGCCCGACCCCGAGTCGGCTGCCCTTTGATCCAGCAATCCGACCCCGAGTCGGATATCCTCGGCTCCGCAGCCCGACCCCGAGTCGGCTGCCCCTTGATCCAGCGCTCCGACCCCGAGTCGGAGATCTCTTGATAACGACAGGCTATTCCCCAGAGGCACGCCGCGGCCTCCTGCTCCACTACTCCCTGCAACGGCTGTATCCGATGCTGCTCCACGATCTCCTGCATCAGCCGTACAAAGCGGAGCCCCACTATGCCCTGACGTGGCCGTACCCGGTGCTGCTCCACGACGCCCTGTAACGGCCATGTCAGTGGCCACACCATCGTGCCCCACGATAACGAACCCCCCTGAGAGACCCCCCAGCCAGGTATATATGCGGCTGGGGGGAGAAAGGGGGGGGGTGAGCAATATCTCCCAGAGCACTCTCTTACTTGCGATTATCACCTCTCCTCCTCCTCCAATCTCCTCTGACTTGACCGTCGGAGGGCCATCACCACCCTGGTGGTGGTGCAAGGCTTGTTTGCAGGTTTCTGGGCGGAAGGTGGAGCGCAACCAACACCAACCAAGACAACTCAGACGGAACCCCGTTCACACCGCAGTGCCAATCGTTCTCGGTTTGGACCACCAGCAACAAGAACCAAATAGGCTTGCTTTATTACAAAATGGGCTAACCCATTTCCTATTTGGCTAAAACCATTTCAATGGTTAACGGCTGACTTGGTTTTTTAAATCCCATTTAAATACGTCCTGTGGACCCATGGACCCTTAAGCTCATGGACCCTTAAGAGATGCTTGTGAGCCGCGATGGAAAGGAAGCCTGGGAGCAAAAACAGAGTCTTCTCCGTCCTTGGTTCAACGCCACGACGTGCCACCATCCGGACTCCGTTCGGCTTGCCGTCTGGACCGGAATGTTCGGTTTTGAACCGGCTACATTCCGGTTCATTTAGATCTTTGAAATCTGGCACGTTTTCATCGATTCATTAGTTTTTTCCCACCGTTTGTTTTGAAACAAGCATTATGAAATTCATCCATAAATGAATTCTTTAATGCTTGGTCAATAGCGCCTCTTAACTCCTCTTAGCGTTGGCCTATTTGAGGCCACCGTATCATCTTGAAGATGAGAGGATGAGAATTTTCTTGAGAAGAAAATAGTCAGACAGAAGGAGTTTTTGGTTCTGTGGAGAAGAAGAAGAAGAGAGAGGAAGGAGTCCTTTCTCTCTGGTGGTTTGGAGCTCGGCCCAGATCCGATGTCCTCTCCTCCCTTCTATTCCCTCTGTGATCAGGATCAAGAGACGGGCGTCTGTGGCTTAGGCGTGCTGTGAAGAAACGGGAGAAAAGAAACCGAAGAAAGAAAGAAAGAGAAGAAAGAAAGAAAGAGAAAAGGGAAGGTCCTTTTTTTCTGGATTTCTTTTCTTCCAAGGGTCCCTTTTGCAAAAGATTGTTTTGCACGAGTAAAGACATCATCCAACCTTCTTGCGAAGCTTGACGTGCGTGCGAAGTAGAGGGCTTGCAGATCCAGGCCTTGCAGAGCTACCTTCAGGGATCCAGATCCAGATCCAGATTCAAATTACCTCGACCAACTTCCGCTACGGGCTTGAGGTAATTTTATATAAAATTTAAATTTAATATTTATAATTGTTATAAATAAAATAAAAAAAATTTTAAAACTGATTTTTCATGCCTGGCGTTCGATTTTATCGGACAACTCGGGAAATTTTTCCTTCATTGACTTTATGGGCCCTTTCCCACCATTCTTTGGTTTCGAATATATTCTTGTAGGGGTTGATTATGTTTCAAAATGGGTAGAAGCTGTCGCCACTAAAACTAATGACCACAAGGTTGTGATTAAATTTTTACATGAAAACATCTTTTGTCGTTTTGGCACACCCTGAGCCATCATTAGTGATGGGGGATCTCATTTTTGCAACCGGTCTTTCGAGACTTTGGCTCGCAAATATAACATCACCCACAAAGTTGCTACCCCATATCATCCCCAAACGAGTGGACAAGTCGAGGTGTCCAATAGGGAGTTAAAACACATCTTAGAGAAAACGGTACGTCCCGATAGGAAAGATTGGTCTCAAAGGATAAATGATGCACTCTGGGCCTATCGTACTGCCTACAAAATTCCTATTGGCATGTCTCCCTACCGATTAGTTTTTGGAAAAGCTTGTCACTTACCGGTAGAACTTGAACATAGAGCTTTCCGGCTATCAAAAAGTTTAACTTAGATATGGCAGTAGCTGGTCCTCACCGAAAACTCCAACTAAGTGAACTTGAAGAATTGCGCAATGAGGCTTATGAAAATGCTAAAATTTATAAAGCAAGGACTAAGGCTTTTCATGATAAAAATATTAACCGTAAGTCCTTCGAACCTGGTCAAAAGGTTTGGCTGTTCAATTCAAAGTTGCGACTCTTCCCGGGTAAACTTCGCTCTAGGTGGGATGGACCATTCGTAGTGAAAAAGATTTTTCCTTATGGTGCAGTAGAGATCCAACACCTCAATGGTGGACATATTTTAAAAGTCAATGGTCAAAGGTTAAAACCTTATGTGGACTGTTGTTGACCGCCTAATGGATTTTGATGAATACAAAACACTGGAGTATAATTTTATTTATCTTAACAATTTACTTGAGAATTTCAGGTGATTAATTAAGAATATTGTTAAGAAATGTCTAGGCAAGTTTCCATATTTTTCAAGAATTTATTGAAGAATTTTTGAGTTGAAGAAAACAGATCAGGGACAGCCGAGACGTCTTCGGGTCGTCTCAGAGATGTCTCTGGCACAAACAGGAAGAATTAGCACGTCTGGAGACGTCTCCGGCACCTGGCGAGGCGTCTCGCAGGGTCGGAGTCGACTCCCGACACTGCGGAGTCGACTCTCTCAGAGGTGGCAGAAAGGCCGATTTTAAGGGATGCGCGCGAGTCGTCTCCACAGGACGCGGAGTCGTCCCCGCGAGTAAAAAGCAGACCTTCCGAGTCGTCCCCAGAGAGCGCGGAGTCGACTCTCTCAGGGTATTCCAGAGGATGTGTTTTTCGTTGACAGAACTGTCGAGACGTCCCCTGAAAGCGCGGAGTCGACTCTCTCAGAGAATTCCAGAGGACTTGTTTTTCAGAGATAAAACAGTGGAGTCGTCCCCGAGGCAGCGAAGTCGTCCCCATGCAGAAAGCATAAACATTCCGAGACGTCCCCGTAAAGTGGCGAGGCGACTCTCTCAGAAAAACAGAAAAATAAGAAGTCATAGAGTCCTTCTGTAGAGTCGTCCCCGTAAAGCGCAGAGTCGACTCCAAACATCGTCAAAAGAAAATTTATACAGCCGAGACGTCTCGCGTTGAAGCGGAGACGTTTCCGGAGCGCCTGGGATGCGACTGACATACTTTTTCAGATAAATTTGAATTTCAAACGGTCATATTTTTGTGTCTAACGGATCTATTGCTTTTTGGGCTATAAAAGGGAGCTTTTAAGTGCCTTCAAAGAACTTCTCACCAATCCAACACAAGATCATTCAAGAGAGAAGAAAAAAAAAGAGGTTCAAGGAAGTTAGAGCTTTCAAGAGGAGAAATCAAGTGCATTCAAGTTTTTCCAACTGATTTCGTGCTCAACCACTCACTCCCACTCGGCATTCAAAGCTCACATTCAACCCAACGCGATCCACATCGGAAGAATCACCATTTTCCACTCTTCCAACGGCAAAAGGATTCTTTCGGGTTTTTCATTATTTCTCATTGCCATATTTGCTTATTAAGAGCTTTCAAATCTTTTGTAAAACCTTTATTTATCGTGCTTGTTCCAGTCAAGGGACTTGGAACAAGGGATAGGCGTCCCAAGCCTAGGTTAAATTGGGGGATTGTAGGGTTCGTTGTTAGCCCGGGGTAAAACAACGAGTTGGGTAGTGAACTCGCAAAACTACCGTACTGTAATCACTGATTATAGTGAAAATTTCCAAAGGTGTTTGGGGAGTGGATGTAGGAGCAGTGGAAGCTCCGAACCACTATAAACCTTTGTGTGTTTGCGATTGACTGTGATTGCTACTCTAGTTTTATCTTTGCACACACACTTGAGTATTTGATTTTAATTAGTCAAAAAGTTTTAAAACACCCAATTCACCCCCCTCTTGGATGACCATCTCTGGGCAACAAGTGGTATCAGAGCAGGTGCTTTGTGTATTTCTTGAAGACCTAACCGTCTTAGCCAAAGATCTAGATGGCAACACCCTTCAATAATATTCCTGCTGAGGGGCAGGCAACCAATAGACCTCCACTCTTCAATGGGACAAATTATACATATTGGAAGACTAGAATGAGGATTTTTATTCAAGCACAAGATTATGCCTTGTGGAGGGTTATAATCAAGGGACCACACGAACCATCTCACATGGTTAATGGCATTCAAGTTCCCAAACCTGAGGAGGATTGGGATGAGAATGATAATAGGATGGTTCAACTCAACGCTAGAGCCATGAACTCATTATTCTGTGCTCTAGATGTGAATGAGTTCAATAGAGTTTCCACCTGTAATTCCGCCAAGAAAATATGGGATAGGCTTGAAGTTACCCACGAGGGTACAAATCAAGTCAAAGAGTCTAAAGTGAACATTCTAGTTCACAAATATGAGTTATTTAAGATGGAACCCAATGAAACCATTTCATGCATGTTCACACGCTTCACGGACATAATAAATGGTCTAAAAAATTTAGGTAAATCTTACACTAACCCAGAACTTGTGAGTAAAATTCTCAGGTCTTTGCCAAAAGCATGGGAAGCGAAGGTCACGGCGATCGTAGAAGCCAAAGACCTCAACACATTGGGGCTTGAACAACTATTGGGCTCATTGATGACGCATGAGCTCACAATGAAGCAACATGAAGAAGATTTGCCAAAGAAGAAGACAATCGCACTCAAGGCTACTTCAAGTGTGTGTGAAGAAGAAAGTAGTGGGAGTGAAGAAGAAAGCGAAGATGAGGATTTGGGTTTAATAGTAAGAAAGTTTAAGAAATTCATGAGAAGAAAGAAACCCTTTTCAAGAAAGAAGTTTGGAGGGAGAAATGATTGGGAAAAGAAAAAAGAAAAGGAAAGAGACCCAATCATATGTTATGATTGCAAGAGACCGGGACACATCCGTTCCGAATGCCCTCAACAGAAGAAACACTTTGGAAAGAAGAAGAAGAAGGCGTTGAAAGCAACGTGGGATGATAGTGACACATCCTCCTCCGAGGAAGAGAAGGAGGAGACCGCCAACTTGTGCTTCATGGCATTCGAAGACGATGAGGTATGTCAAAGCTCAACTACAAATTTTACATTAGAAGAATTATATGAAGCTTTTCAAGAACTCATGAGTGATTGTAGTATGCTAGGAGCAAAGAATAAAGAATTAAAGGCCTCCAATCAAAAACTAAAGGATGATATTAAAAACCTATTGATTGAGAAGGAGAGCGTTAAAAATGTTAACACCATTGACCTAGAAAATAAAAATTCAAAACTTAGCATTGAAAATGAAACGGCAAAAATACTAATTAAGGAATTAAATCTAAAAGTTAAATCCCTACTGAATAGTAATACCTCACTTGCGCAAAATGTTGAATCCCTTAAAAATGATAAGGAAGAATTGGCTAAAGAAAATTTTATTCTTAAAAATGAGGTACATAAGTACAAACCAATTATGGAGAAATTTACACAAAGCTCTGAAAAATTAAATCTTATTCTATCCAATCAAAGAGCTATTTTTAATAAAGCCGGATTAGGATATAAAACTAGCAAACAACAAAAGTATCTAAAGAATTTCTTTGTGAAAGCAAAAGATGTCAAAACTGAAAAACCTACATGCTTTCATTGTGGAAAAAGTGGACATAAAGTCTATTCTTGCATTCAAAGAAAGATTCAAACTAACAAGAATACATTTGTAAAGGGTAAAAATACAACTAAAGTATGGGTGCATAAGGGAACCAACTACACTAACCAAGAAGGACCTAAGAAAACTTGGGTACCTAAGAGCTTCACATGATTATTTTGCAGGTATGCCTGGCAGTCGGGAGTAAAAAGAGAATGTGGTATCTTGATAGTGGTTGCTCAAGGCATATGACCGGTGACAAGAGTCTCTTCGTCACCTTAAAATCAAAAGAAGGAGGAGTAGTCATATTTGGAGACAATGCTAAAGGTCAAATCATTGGTGTTGGTAAAATCTCCATATCACCCTCCTCATTTATTGACAATGTATTATTAGTTAATGGACTAAAACATAATTTATTAAGTATAAGTCAATTCTGTGACAAGGGCTTTAAAGTGTCATTTGAATCTTCGCTATGCATAATTAGTAGTCCAGTTGACAATAAGATCATACTTACAGGACATAGGCATTGAAATGTTTACATGGTAGATCTTGATGATCTCACCATGAAGGATGGCCAATGTCTTGTAGCCATGAGTACCAAAGTCAATGAGACTAGTTGGTTATGGCATCGTAGGTTAGGGCATGCTAGCATGGATTTAATTTCTAAATTGATTACAAAAGATCTAGTAAAAGGACTACCAAAAATAGACTTTGAAAAGAACAAAATTTGTGCTGCATGTCAATTAGGGAAACAAACAAGAAGTTCTTTCAAGTCTAAGAACATAGTCTCAACATCAAAACCCCTAGAACTAATTCACATGGATTTGTTTGGACCCACTAGAACTGCTAGTCTAGGGGGTAAGAAATTTGGTCTTGTAATTGTTGATGATTTTTCACGTTTTACATGGGTTTCATTTCTTGCACATAAAGATGAGTCCTTTCCCGCTTTTATCAAATTTCATAACAGAATTTCGAATGAACTTAATCTCAAACTAAAAGCAATTAGGAGTGATCATGGTACCGAGTTTGAAAATCAGCACTTTGAAAAATTTTGTGACGAAAATGGTATCAATCACAATTTCTCGGCCCCTAGGACACCCCAACAAAATGGGGTGGTAGAAAGGAAGAATCGCACACTAGTAGATATGGCTCGTACCATGTTGTGCGAATCGGATCTACCAAAATATTTTTGGGCTGAAGCAATAAATACTGCATGTCACATTCTAAACCGTGCATTAGTCAGATCTATTTTAAAGAAAACACCTTATGAGTTGCTGAATAATAAGAAGCCAAATATATGTTATTTTCATGTTTTCGGTTGTCGTTGCTTTACTTTAAACAATGGAAAGGACAATCTAAGTAAATTTAGTGCTAAATCAGATGAGGGGATCTTCTTAGGTTATTCCTCATCTAGTAGAGCATACAGGGTCTTCAACAAGAGAACTCTCGTTGTTGAAGAATCCATTCATGTTGTTTTTGATGAAGCTAATGGAGATTCTTCTACAAAAGAAGAAGATGGTGATGCAGGTATACTTGAAGACAGAATGAAGGAGTTCTCCATACAAGACAAACAACTTGAGGATGAAGTCAAGGAAGATACAATTCAGCAAGATGAAGAAGATCAACCCCAAACAAGAAATCAAGATCTTCCGAGGGAATGGAGGTATGCACATGGTCATCCAAGGGATTTAATCCTTGGTGATCCCTCACAAGGGGTAAGGACAAGATCCTCTCTAAGAAATACTAGTAATTATCTTGCTTTCGTTTCACAAATAGAGCCTAAATCACTAGAGGAAGCCGAAAAGGATGAAAATTGGATAAATGCTATCCAAGAGGAATTAAATCAATTTGAGAGAAATCAAGTTTGGACTCTAATGAAAAGACCCCCTAATGTTTCAATTATAGGCACCAAGTGGGTATATAGAAATAAACTAGATGAAGATGGAATAGTTATAAGAAACAAAGCTAGACTAGTTGCCAAAGGCTATAATCAGGAGGAAGGAATAGATTTTGATGAAACTTTTGCTCCTGTTGCTAGGTTAGAAGCTATTAGACTACTTCTGGCATATGCGTGCTTCATGGATTTTAAACTCTATCAAATGGATGTAAAAGGTGCCTTTTTAAATGGTTATATAATGGAGGAAGTTTATGTAGGACAACCTCCAGGTTTTGAAAACCACTTACATCCAGATTACGTTTATAAATTGCATAAAGCACTGTATGGACTTAAGCAAGCCCCTAGGGCATGGTATGAAAGATTAAGTAATTTCCTAATTGAAAATAAATTTAAGAGAGGAAATGTAGACAAGACCCTCTTCATTAAAAGAAAAGGGAATGACTTATTGCTTGTGCAAATTTATGTGGATGATATAATTTTTGGTGCTACTAATGATAGTCTTTGTCAAGAGTTTGCCAAGCTTATGCAGGGAGAATTTGAAATGAGCATGATGGGTGAGCTCAACTTCTTCCTTGGGCTACAAATAAAACAATCAGAGGAAGGCATCTTCATCAGTCAGTCCAAATATATCAAGGAAATGTTGGAAAAATTTAAGATGAAGGATGCAAAGGAAATCAGCACACCCATGGGCTCAAGTTGCAAGCTTGACAAAGATGAAAAAGGTAAAAGTATAGACTGCAAATTGTACAGAGGTATGATAGGCTCTTTACTTTACCTTACTGCTAGTAGGCCAGATATATTATTCAGTATTTGCATGTGTGCTAGATACCAAGCATGTCCTAAGGAATCACACTTGCAAGCTGTTAAGAGAATATTCAGATATCTAGTAGGGACATCTAATGTAGGCTTATGGTACTCTAAACAATCTGATATAAACTTAATTGCTTATTCCGATGTTGATTTTGCCGGATGCAAACTCGACAGAAAAAGCACAAGTGGCACATGTCAATTCTTGGGTGCTAATTTGGTTTCTTGGTTTAGCAAGAAACAGAATTCAGTTGCCTTATCCACAGCTGAGGCTGAGTACATTGCAGCTGGAAGCTGTTGTGCCCAAGTTCTTTGGATTAAGCAACAACTTGAAGACTTCGGTATCAAAATGGACAATATACCAATTAGATGTGATAATACAAGTGCAATTAATTTAACAAAAAATCCTGTCCAACACTCAAAATCAAAACATATAGAGATTAGGCATCACTTTATAAGGGATCATGTGCTGAAAAATGATGTGATGATTGAGTATGTATGTACTGAAAATCAATTGGCCGATATCTTTACAAAGCCCCTTTGTAAAGATAGGTTCAACTTCTTAAGGAATGCTTTGAGCTTGTATGATCCTAGCAAATAAATTGAACTTGTATTGCAATGCTTTGCTACTCAAACTAGTAATCCACCTCAAAGTCACAAATAGCAAACCTAGTATCTATTAAGTGAAAGCATGAATCTATCTAAGTTAAATGACGAACTGTTTGACTTTTCGGAGGATGGTTACCCTCCCTTGGACTCTTCATGGAGATATTTTCAGAGCCTATTTCATAGGTATTCGAAATTTGGTCAAACATTCCTCATTTCAATATTAATAATTCAAAAATCATTGTCAAACTTTTATAGGGTGTATTATTAAAGAGGAGGATCACAAACAAACTCACTCTATATTCACCAAAAGAAATCATGTGGATTAGTGTGGTTAAATAAAATAAATTGGAAAAGATAGAAATCATTCAGAAAATTTTCAGTGCCGGAGACGTCTCTGGCAAATCACAGAGACGTCCCCCCTGAAAGAGTAGATGCCCTATAAGCCAATCATTTGATGGGTTTCTCTTTGTAATCCTCCAAATCATGTACTTTGACACTCGATATATATCAATAAAGGCATTGTGTTTCATCATTTGCTGCTTATCTATTTTATTATTGGATGATGAACCCCATAAATTAGGACATTGGTTTTAAGGGTTATGATGAGATCATACCAGTGAGACCTAAAATCCTAAAATCCTAATTTAGAATATTCCCAGTCAAATTGGTATATTGAGTCGGGGATCAATATTACCGGAAAGACTGGCACATCTTATGTATGCTCAATGTAGAGGGTGATTGATCTCACAATCACTTGTGTGAGACACTAATACAAAGATGTGGGTGCTCATTAGAGGAATGAGTTCACTGAAATGACCAGCCATGAGAACATCTTATGGATTCTTACTTAATTATCAAAAGATGGTTCTCATAGTGGGAGTTGTGCAAGTGATCCTTAGACCTGAGATCACCATGGTACCTTGTGCACTTGAAGCTATATTTTGGTTTACCCTCATTCACGACATTGCGTTGTGTACGGGATATTCTGGATATGGTGGATTTTGTACGAAGGTTGTGAGTAGGTCAACAAGGAATCAGTCACTTCTAGTAAGAGAAGGTAACATCCTACTTACTCTAATCTTATGATGATTCAAGAAGCCTTTGATCAAAGCAAAATGAATATTAGAAAGAGTTTCTAATGTTTCATTGTTTGAATTATCATATAAAAGATTGAGAGAGACATGAATAAGTGATTGAGTTTGATATTGATCCATACTCGAGCACTTATTCAGGATGTAGTATGACTGAGGGATTGAATTGCACAGTAACTTTCCACTGAAGGGTATGTTTGGATTTGTCCAATACATTCCTCATCTTCCGGGTAGACATGATACGTTGCTAGACGTCAATCATGTCTTGTGGGTTGATCGGATCAAAGAGTTTGATTAGATCAAAGCATCAGAAAGGTTCTGATTGCTAAGTCAGGTTTAGCACTAAATTGAACCTAAATTGGATTAGAGGTATTCTAATCAGGTTAGGTCAACTTGCACCTGCACCTACTGCTGGCTAAGATAAGGAATCCAATGGGTCACACACAAGGGAATTGATCAAGGGTCTAATTGGATTAGATCATGTTTGCAAGATGAACATGCTAGCACGTGTTGCAAACCCTAGCTCCTGATTCAAATTAAATTCGAATATGATTCTTAGATTTGGTTGATCTAATATGATTAGATCATGACCTAATATGGGTTAGCCAAGAGTTGAAACCCATTTGGCTTTAATTAGATCTGATTTGATTAGGTTTAATGTTTTCTTTAAGTTGGTTAAACCCAATTGGATTGGGTTTGATAGGGCCTTCACTTCTGGACCACTGGATGGCTCTCTGGATGAAAGATCTGGACCGTTGCTCAGCGCCTGAATCTGGACCACTGGATGGCTCTCTGGATGAAAGATCTGGACCGTTGCTCAGCGCCTGAATCTGGACCATCGGTGATGGCATCTTACTTCTGGACCATTGGATGGCACCCTGGATGATGATGTCTTGATCTAGACCATTAGATGGCACCTAGATCTGGACCATTGGCTTTGGTTCACTGCATTTGGGCCCTTGGATCATCAGGATTTAAGAGGGAGATGTGAGAAAGAAGTTGATACACCCTTCTCCTTAGCACCCCATCATGATGGGATGCATCTCTTGGCACATGCCTCATCATGATGAGGTGTGTGGATGGGATGCATCCCTTTATGATGCATCCCTCCATCTCTTATAAATAAGGAGGTGCCTTGGGGTTCTAAAGATCATCCAAGAAAAAGCCTTTCCTTCTCTCTCCCTTATCCCTTCTTTCTTACAAGTCTCTCTCTTTTGTTCTAACCCAAGACAAGAGGGTCTTCTTTAGGACAAAAAGGCTAGTGAATGTTTTAGAGGTAGAAAGGAAGAAGGAAGTGAAGGAAAATCAGCCAATTAAATCCTTTGGAAGGATTGAACAATTAGAATCAAGTTTTGGTGGAGCTAGAGTCTTGAACCCATTCCTGTGTGGATCAACATCAGAGGGTGAACATTTGGGCACCTTAGGACATCTTCAGATATATTGGATATAGCGTGATAGGTATTCTTCTATACCAAGATTATATTTTTTACATTATTTGGTTATACTATTAAGGCGATCTTGGCTTATTAGGGTTTCATATAATGGGTTTTATAAGAAAATTTTATAATTCCGTATCTTCCGCTGCGCCCTAGGACACTGGGAAACCCTAACAGTGGTATCAGAGCCACCCTTAATCAGTTTAACCAAATGATAATACATGCTATTATCTTGATGCTATGAGATAGCTAGGTTGTTTGTATGCATGATTAGTTTATGCTATGAGATAGTGTTATATTCATGTTGTAGCACAGTATAATTGCTAGTACTAAATTATAGAATGTGCAATGAGACCAATATAGTAGTATGAAAACTTTGGGCTGACCCATTCTGGAACAATCGACTCAGTTGGTGTCTAGGAAAGAAGCCACAGGTGGTTACTTAATTAGGACCTCACTCTCTGAGTGAGGGGTGCCTCCCACCTGCTTTTCTGGCCAATTATTTGATTGTCCTTTATGGTTGAGCTTAATGTTAGTAAGATACTACTATTTGAAAGCCCTCACTAAATTCATAATTAAGTCGTAGTGTTAATTGCTTTAAGCTGAGCCATTCTGAATCAATTGATTAAGTTGGTGTCTAGGAAAGAGGCTACAGGTAGTTATTTAATTAGGACCTTACTAAGTAAGGAGAGCCTCCCATCTGCTTACCTGGCCAACTATTTGATTGACCTCCATGGAAAAGCTAATTGCTGATATAACACTATAAAGATCCTTCCTTCATGCTTAGATATTATTATGTCAATATCTACGCTAGCTTGTTGTGATTCCCACAAGGCTAGTATTAGGGATTGATATTGTAATATCTTGGTGCATATGATGCATATGGCATATTTTAATATGTTGCCTTGTTGTGATTCCCACAAGGGCAGTATTATTCAAATATGACTGTATAAAAATGAAGGGTTTGACTTAACTAGACACAATAGTTTGTTGTGATTCCCACCAGACTATATGTGTGCTAGAGGACTGTGGAGTGATTGATTAAAACCCTATTTGATTTTGATGAGCTCAAAGCATTTGAGTATATCTCTTGTTTACTAATGAATTCAATTAAGTGTTTCAGTGAACTTGGTTCATAATATTTTGCATAAGTTAAGAAGTCAGCTTGAACCAAAGTCTGAGACTCGAGTCGACTCCAGAGTATCACGAGTCGACTCCAAGCGTATCAAGTTCACTGGCACGAGCTCGAGTCGACTCCGGATCAGTACGAGTCGACTCCGACTGAGAACAGACAGACGAACAGAAAGCATCAACTCAAATCCTGTCAGCGAGTCGACTCCTGAACTGCGCGAGTCGACTCCGATGTTCACCAAGTCGACTCCAGGGTAGTATGAGTCGACTCCTAGGAGTCACAGGCAGAAAAGTCAGAGAACGTTTTTCGGACTGAGATTCGAGTCGACTCCCGCATTGCACGAGTCGACTCCGAGACACCGCGACCCCAAAGAAGACAGAAGACCAATTTACTGTCTCTGAGATTCGAGTCGACTCCCAGACAGCTCGAGTCAACTCCAAGGCAGCGCTTCACTAAAAACACAGAAGACTAAGTTTCAGAAATTGAGAGCCGAGTCGACTCCAGAATAGTTCGAGTCGACTCCAAGACTGGACGAGCCAAAAGACAGAAGATCGGGAGTTCGGGCTCTGAGCGCCAAGTCGACTCCCAGGACAGTCGAGTCGACTCGAGTTGGCCAAGTTGAAAATTGGCTCTGTGGACTTCATGGGATGAGCCGACTCCGAAAATGCCAAGTCAGCTCCAGAAGTTGGCGAGTCGACTCCGGGACAAGTCGAGTCGACTCCCAGTCGAAGAGGCTACTTTAATTCAAATCCGGAACAGTTGCCGAGTCGACTCCAGAAAAGCTTGAGTCGACTCCTGCTACAGCCGAGTCGACTCCTGATCGCGCGAGTCGACTCCAACCCACCAACGGACATATTGTCAGGGTGTGCAGAGTGTGCAGAACGGGCAGAAAAAGGTCTCTAACGGCTAGTTTCCGTGGGGGATGGCTTAAATAGCCACAGAAGACTGTAGCAAGGTAGAGAACAACTATTCCACTCAAAGAAATCAAGCATTCAATCTCTGCAACCTGTTCTTCAACGGAAAAGAGGGAAGAGCAACATTAACTCCATCCAACTTCCTCTTCCCAGCATTTAAGGAAGCCTCCTCCTGCATTCAAGTCGATCACACATTCAAGAGGAGACCCGAAGTTCGAGAAGCCCTACTCAACTCCAACTCAAACGTGTTTGAGGGCTTCTAACTTCTCTTCTGTTCATATTGTTGCTTATCTGCTTTTGAGAAGCTTTGTTTTCTGTTTGTCCCTTTTATTTACAACTTGTCTTTGCTTGATTCAATCGGGGGATTGATTCAAGAGTCTTGAGGTTGGTTGGTGAGCCGAGTGTAAAACCAACGTGTGTATGGGTTCGATTGTGATCCCGCGAAAACAATCGGAGTGGTTCTAGTCGGTGAGCCTGGGAAAACCGACCGAGTTCGTTGTGAGCTCGTAAAACAACAAGTTTGGTTGTGAGCTTGTAAAACAACCGGCTGTAATCCAAGGGGTTATAGTGAATTCCCAAGTGAGACTTGGGGAGTGGACGTAGGAGCAAGGGTTAGCTCCGAACCACTATAAAATCCTTGTGTTTGTGATTGTTTGTCTCTTTCCTTTACTCTCATTTCATTCACAGCACATAGCAATTAATTAATCATCTGGGTAAAGCATTAATTAGTCATCCACAACATTTTAAATAGCCAAATTCTTTTAAAACCCAATTCACCCCCCCCTCTTGGGTTGTCTATCTGGGCAACAAGTGGTATCAGAGCCTAAACTCTTCTACCCTAAGAGTCAAAGATCAAAATGACAACCCCATTTGGATCTTTCCACATTGAGGGTCAGTCCACCCAAAGACCCCCATTCTTTAATGGATCCGACTACTCATATTGGAAGGCTAGGATGAGAATATTCATCCAAGCCCAAGATTATGAGATGTGGACCATTGTAGTAAATGGGCCATACATCCCATCCATATATGTAGAGGGTGTCACTGTACCCAAACTAGAAAAGGATTGGGATGAGCATGACATGAGAAAGGCACAACTAAATTCTAAAGCTATGAATGTGCTTTACTGTGCCTTAGATAGAAATGAATTCAATAGAGTCTCAACTTGTAATTCTGCAAAAGAGATTTGGGACAGACTTGAAGTGACCCATGAGGGCACGAATCAAGTCAAAGAATCCAAAATAAATATTTTGGTTCATAAGTATGAACTATTTAAAATGGATTCTAATGAAACAATCACATGCATGTTCACTAGGTTTACTGACATTGTCAATGGCCTAAAAAGCCTTGGCAAAAATTATACTAACAGTGATCTTGTCAGAAAAATTCTTCGCTGTCTACCAAGGTCATGGGAAGCCAAGGTGACGGCAATCCAAGAAGTTAAGGACTTGAACAAGCTTCCACTTGAAGAGCTCCTTGGATCCCTAATGACCCACGAGCTAACAATGAAGCAGCACAGCGAAGAAGAGTCCTCCCATAAGAAAAAGGTAATAGCTCTTAAATCTACTTCATCTAACAAAGACTTGTCTTGCAGCAGCAGCAGTGAAGAAGAAGAGCTTGAGGGAGATGATGGTGAGGCTCTTCTTGTGCGCAAGTTCAGAAAATTCATCAACCACAAGAAGTCCTATCATCAAAGGAGAGGCCCCTCAAATTCCTACCGCAAGGATAAAGGTAAGGAAAGGGAAAGTGAGGGGATTGGGTGTTATGAGTGCAAGAAACCGGGGCACATTCGAGCTGAGTGTCCCTTACTAAAGAAAGGGAGCAAATACAAGAAGAAGAAAGCTCTCGTCACCACCCTATCAGACTCGGACTCATCATCATCATCATCGGATGATGAACAAGAAGAAAAGGCCAATCTCTGCTTCATGGCCAATGAAAATGAGGTAATGTCCGAATCGCATCTAGATTTTACATTTGATGAACTTTATGATGCATTTAATGAATTAATGATAGAATATAAGGCCATAAATATTAAGAATAAAGAACTAAAAATAGCTAATCAATCATACCTACATAAATACGATAAATTAGTTAAGGATGAGGAATTAATCACCAAAGAAAATATAGAACTTAAGACAAGCAACCAACTCTTAACTCAAAAGACTAATACCTTAACTAAAAAAAATGAAAGGCTGAATAAAGAAACATTAGAACCTAAAAAACATAAACAAATCTTAAACAAGGATCTCACAAAAGAACTAAATGATCTAAAAGCAGAAAATCAAACACTAACTAAAGAACTTGAAAATTACAAACCTTTGGTTGAAAAATTTACATATAGTTCAGAAAAATTGAATATGATACTTAATAGTCAACGAGCGGTATTCAATAGAGCGGGTTTAGGATATAAACCTAAAAATAAGCAAAAACTTCTTAGTAACTTCTTTGTTAAAGCTGGAGAAAGCAAAACTAAGAAAGTAATCTGCTTTTGTTGTGGAACTATAGGACATAAGGCAAATGTATGTAACTATAGGAAAGGGAAAACTAAAAGAAAAATTAAAAGGGTATGGGTTCCAAAAGGAACCAATATGACTAACCATGAAGGACCCAAGAAAACTTGGGTACCTAAGATTATATGATCCGCTTGTGTAGGAGTGTCTTGCAGCCAAGGTCAACAAAAATTGCTGGTACTTGGATAGTGGCTGCTCAAGGCACATGACGGGTGACAAGGATCAATTTTTCACCCTTGAAGCTAAGAAGGGAGGTGCTGTGACTTTTGGAGACAACAACCAAGGTCACATCATTGGTATTGGTAAAGTTCAAATTACCCCTTCTACTTTTATTGATAATGTTAGATATGTTGATGGTCTTAAGCATAACTTATTAAGCATTAGTCAATTATGTGATAAAGGTTATGATGTTATGTTTAAACCATCACTATGCATTATAACAAACCCAAATGACAATAGTTTAGTTTTTAAAGGAATTAGACGTGGGAATGTGTATGTTGTAGACCTTGAAGATCTTGCCAAACATAACCAATGTTTAGTTGTTAATGAAACTAAGGATAATGATGCTAGTTGGTTATGGCACCGTAAGTTAGGTCATGCAAGCATGGACACAATAACCAAACTAGTTAAAAGAGATTCCGTGATAGGTTTGCCAAAATTAAAATTTGAAAAGAATAAAATATGTGAAGCATGTCAATTTGGCAAACAATCTAGGAACTCATTTAAATCTATAAAGTGTGTCTCTACCTCTAGACCTCTAGAACTACTACACATGGACCTATTTGGACCAACTAGAACCACTAGTCTAGGTGGAAATAAATATGGTCTAGTCATTGTAGATGATTATTCTAGATACACATGGGTTATGTTCCTAGCACATAAAGATCAAGCTTTTTCAGTTTTTAGAAAGTTCCATAAGGAAGTAACAAATGCTAGAGATTCTTCAGTCATAGCCATTAGAAGTGACCATGGAACTGAATTTGAAAATCAGTTATTTGATGAGTTTTGTAGTAAAAAGGGGATAACCCATAATTTCTCTGCACCTAGGACACCACAACAAAATGGAGTTGTGGAGAGGAAAAATAGAACTCTAGAGGAAATGGCTAGAACTATGTTATGTGAAAGTAACCTCCCTAAGTATTTTTGGGGAGAAGCCATTAATACTTCTTGTCATATATTAAATAGAGTTCTATTGAGACCCATTATAAAGAAAACACCTTATGAACTTTGGAAAAACAGAAAACCAAAGGTAAACTACTTTCATGTTTTTGGATGTAGGTGTTTTGTTCATAACAATGGGAAAGATAATCTAGGTAAATTTGACTCTAAATCTGATGAGGGCATATTCTTAGGTTACTCTACAACTAGTAAAGCCTATAGAGTCTTTAATAAAAGAACCCTAGTTATAGAAGAATCTATACATGTTGTATTTGATGATTCTAGTGACATCTCTTCTAGCAAGAGAGTTAATTTTGATGATGATGCTGAAATTCTTGAAGAAAAGATAGATGAGATGACATTACAAGATGATAATCAAAAATTAATTGAAGGTGCATCGTCAAGCCAAGAGGCTATTGTGGATCATGGACTAACTAAAGCTTGGAGGTATGCTCACGGGCATCCTAAGAAATTAATTCTAGATGATCCATCTCAACCTATTAGGACTAGGGCATCCCTTAGGAACTTAAATAATCATCTAGCTTTTGTTTCTCATTTTGAGCCCAAACACATAGAAGAAGCTGAAAAAGATGTAAATTGGATAAATGCAATGCAAGAAGAATTAAACCAATTTACTAGAAACAAAGTATGGAATCTAGTTGAAAGACCTACTGAATATTCAATTATAGGTACCAAATGGATTTATAAAAATAAACTTGATGAAAATGGTACTGTAATAAGGAATAAGGCTAGATTAGTAGCAAAGGGTTATAATCAAGAAGAAGGTATAGATTTTGATGAAACCTTTGCCCCGGTAGCTAGACTTGAAGCAATTAGACTTTTGCTAGCATTTGCATGCTCTAAGGACTTCAAATTATTTCAAATGGATGTAAAAAGTACATTTTTAAATGGGTATATTAATGAGGAGGTATATGTAGAACAACCTCCTGGTTTTGAAAATCATCAATACCCTAATCATGTTTATAAATTGAACAAAGCACTTTATGGTTTGAAACAAGCACCTAGAGCATGGTATGAGAGGCTTAGCAAATTCCTATTAGAACATGAGTTTTCTAGGGGAAATGTAGATACAACACTGTTTCTAAAGAAGAAAAACCAAGATATGCTATTAGTACAGATTTATGTTGATGATATCATTTTCGGTGCTACTAACAATCGCCTCTGCGAAGAATTTGCTGATTTGATGCAGAGTGAATTTGAGATGAGCATGATGGGAGAGCTAAACTACTTTCTTGGACTTCAAATCAAACAATCTGAAGGAGGCATCTTCATCAATCAAGCCAAATACATCAAGGAGATGCTCAAGAAGTTTGACATGGAGGGAAACAAATCAATTAGCACCCCCATGAGCTCATCATGCAAATTAGACCAAGATGAATCAGGTAAATCTGTAGATCAGAAACTATATAGAGGTATGATAGGATCTTTATTATATCTTACTGCAAGTAGACCTGATATCATGTTTAGTGTTTGCATGTGTGCTAGATATCAGGCTAATCCTAAGGAATCACATCTAATTGCAGTAAAGAGAATCTTTAAATACCTAATAGGAACAAAGAATATAGGATTATGGTATTCTAAAGAATCTAGCCTAAACCTAATAGGATACACAGATTCAGACTTCGCTGGATGTAAGCTTGATAGAAAAAGTACCAGCGGGTCTTGTCAATTTCTAGGAGAAAACCTAATCTCATGGTTTAGCAAGAAACAAAACTCGGTTGCATTATCTACTGCTGAAGCTGAATATGTTGCAGCCGGGAGTTGTTGTGCTCAAATCTTGTGGATCAAACAACAATTAGAAGATTACGGCATTAAACAAGATAAAATACCTATTAACTGTGATAATACAAGTGCCATTAATCTAACTAAAAATCCAATTCAGCATTCAAGAACTAAACACATTGAGATAAGACATCACTTCATAAGAGATCATGTACTGAATGGTGATGTGACACTACAATTTGTTTGTACTGATGATCAATTAGCAGACATTTTTACAAAACCCCTAAGTGAAGAGAGGTTTAGTGTGCTTAGGAGGGGATTAGGAGTGATTGATCCATCCTAGTGGTAGTTTCCACTAGATTCGTTGATTTTGATGATTAGATTGTGGTTAAAATAGAGTTTCTTTTCAATGATCATCAAATCAGATCATAATTTAGTGATTTTTAGGTGCGTGCCAAAGTTAGAGACGACTCGAGTAAGTTTCAGAGTCGGCTTCTGAGGGGGAGTCGACTCGCGCATTTGCGGAAGTCGACTCGAGATTGATGGCAGCAGAGGGGGAGTCGACTCGCGCATATTCTGGAGTCGACTCGAGGTCGAGTCGACTCGCGACTCAGTGGAGTCGACTCGCAGTCGGGATCCGACTTTTTAACCCTAACTTTGTTGTTTCGAAAACACTTCTATTCTCCGCCGCCACTGTTCACAAGCCCTAGAGCCGACTCCTAGGTCGTCCCCGGTCGTCCCCAAGCCTTTTTCGTCTACCTTTCACCGTCCCTTAGGGTTTTCCTCACAATCTAGATCCTTATGCCGCGTAAAACCGTAGTCCGGAAGAGATCCCGACCCGAGGCCGGTCCCGAGAGGCGCTCCAAGGCTCGGCACGATCCCGCGAGGCAACAACCTCCGGCTCGTTCCCCGCCGAGGGCGGTTCCCGCGAGGCCGTGCGCCGGGAAGGCCGTCACCACCGGGAGATATGTCGATTTCGACTATCTCTCCCGAGAGGGTTTCACCATAGGTGAGAGATTGCGTGTCCAGGGCTTAGAGTATTTCCTCACATTAGATCTCCCAACTTACCCTGGATTAGTTAGAGAATTTAACGGTACCGTCCATCGGGGAGATGGGGGTATCGAGGGCACGGTAGCCGGTGTCCCTCTATTCATTACGGAGGATCTTATTGCCCACATCCTCCACCTTCCACAAGTAGGGGTGGCTCCCACACACCCCGAGGACAGGGTTGAGGCCCTTACGGCCATTCTAGGGCATCCACCCCAGTCACCCTTAGACGAGGTATCCGCTAGCTCACTTCCGATTGAGGTGCGGATCCTCCTGAGTATATTGTCTAGGTCCATGTTCCCTAAGACCGGGAGATTTGATTTTGTATCTGAGAGAGACCTAGCTCTCATGTTCTACATGCTTCAGGACACCCCAATCAACTTTTCCAAACTCATTTATCGATACCTGTGTGAGCCACTAGACAGACCTAGGCTCACCCTACCCTACGGTATGGTATTCACTCTGTTATTTAGGGAGTACGAGATTCCTATCCCTGAGGGGGAACCCTTTCGCGCATTGCGATGGACTGATCGCATGCGTCCGGGGACCCTACACAGGATGGGGTTTCGGAAGATAGAGGGGATATGGGTTAGGAAGTCCTCCATCACCACACAGACCACCAGACACTCCCCTAGTCCTGAGCCAGATTCTGACTATCCTGACTTACCGGACTTTCCATCCACTTCTGCTCCTACCACCTCCGCCGGACCCTCCTCCTCGGCTTTACCACCCATGGAGGTCCGCATCGCTCCTGAGCAGCTCCGGGAGCTGCGGCAGGAGATAGTCCGAGATCTGCGGGATGATCTTGTTGGGAACCCGCCCATGCCGCTGATATTTCAAAAATTAAATCAGATGGCAGCGGAAGAGGCATGCGCGGGATCGACGTTCATCGCATGAACGTTGTTTCGAGACCTTTCGTAATTAGGTAAGAATTAAAACTTTTAAAACTATTAGGAAGATCAGATCTTCACCTTGCGCGGGTAGATGATCACCGCAAATCTGAATTCGTGGTTTTGGAAGAGGGTTCGCTTGAAGCCGTTCAAACGTCCGGCCTCTACGGGTATCCACACGAAGCAGGATCCGATCCAAGCTCTCTATCTCACCGGGGTGCTAGCTCCCTTGCAGAGATAGCTTTTGATGGCTGATCTCCTCTCTTTCAATCAACTCTTGATTGCTCTTGAGAGGAGGAAGAAGAAGGATGAAGAAAAGGAAGAAGATCCAAACCCCTGCAGCCTTCTTTCTATCTCCCTGCGTTGCATGGAGGAAGAGAAGGGAAGGAGGCCGCCACCCTTTCTTTGGCTTCTCTCTTGCTTGCGGCTGAAACAAGGGAGGATGAGGATGCCCACGGCTTGGAGGAGGAAGAGAGAGGTTTCTACCTTGGGGCCGGCCCTAGTCCTCCTTTTATAAGGAGTGGAGCTCCTAACAATTAGGAGCTCCAAGACAATCTTCCAAAGAGGGAAGGGGGGCGCCGGCCCCTCTCTTCATGCCGCACACAAGGAGAGGAGGAGGGGCTTGATCCCTCCTTCTTGTGACGCCCTAATACTCTTCCAAAGAGGATTGGGTGCCTCTCTTATGGTTTAATCCCAAACCAATTAGGATTAGCCAATTGGGTTCAATCTATGTTAGTCCTAATCCAATTAGGACTTGAATGAACCATGACTCAATTGAACTCTTCAATCCTAATCCAATTAGGAGTCATGTTGATTCATTAGATTATTAATTAATTTAGACTTAAGGAATCCTAATCTAATTAGGATGTATTTAATTTTAGTCCTAATCCAATTAGGACTCTATTTGAATCCAAAGTCCTAATCCGATTAGGACTCTAGGAATCCTACTCCAAGTAGGAATCCAATTTTGATTCAAAACTCCTAATCTCATTAGGATTGAGGAATCCTATTCCAAGTAGGAATCCCAGTCCTACTCCAACTAGGATTTCCAGTCCTAATCCAATTAGGACTCTAGGAATCCTACCCGAAGTAGGACTCTTGTTTCAAGTCCAATTAATTAATTCCCTTTGTTCCTTCAACTTCTTATCAATCAAATTGATTTCTTGTGATTCCTAATCACGATTTCAACCATCGGATCGGTCAATACTTCTAGTGTGTGTGACCCCATAGGTTCTATTCTGACTGGTAGTGAGATATATTGTGATCTCTATCACTATATCATTGAAAACTCCTTTCAATGGGTTGGAACGATTCCAACTCTACTCATTAGGGTTTATCGATCATCGAGATAATCCCTGTGAGTCCCACCATCCACCAGTGACACCTAGCAGCATGTAGTGGCTACCCAATAGAATGGAATGATGAACCTCTAGGTGCAGTTAACGTGTGATATAATCCTACTATCGTGGATCCCTACAGGACGGAGGTCATGGATAGCTCGTCAAACCCCATCGTCTGTCATATGTCAAGATTTATTCGACTTGAGTTCGATAGTGAAAAACTCCTTTTCCACTTCATATTTCTGCCCTGGCCAAGGTCTTAGAACTCAGTCTAACAAATCACATAGGATCACTCCTCTTCTATCAAGGTCGATAGATTCCTTATAGGTGCATACCCTACTCCTACAGTGAACCTACTGCAGCCAATCTACACTGCATGGACCCATATGGCTAGAGACCATGTATGTGTGCAGTCAAACTACAATAACCTCACTGTGAGTAGCCGAAGCACCGTAGGTCAAAGGACCAGTCATACTACTGCAACATCAAGCAAGTCACCGACGAGTGGATAGACATCCAAGTGACTTCTTGTCTTGGTCACGCTCAGTACCCTTGTTCTCTAACAAGCACCTGCACTATCACTTCAGTGTCCCTACACTGTGGACTCCAGCCTCGTCCATCCAGGAGAAAAGTGATCTGTGCACTGATCGGATCGATCACCGTCCTCGTGATGATCCATTGATCAGGAGCATTTTAGAAATTAATCACCAATGATACATGGCTCAAATTCTCAACTCTTGAGAATATGTATTATCATCTTATTAATTCCTTGGACGATTCATAGACACATAAACAATATGAATGAAAAGATGCCTTTTATTTATTCAATAATAAATAGTCAAGTACAAAATTATGTCCCTAGAATTAATAATGTGTCAGCCAGATTGGCTTCTAGGGCATACATCTAACAATCTCCCACTTGCACTAAAGCCAATCAGTCATATATCTAAGCCCCATCTTCTCAAGGTGGGCTTCAGTCTTTTGCTGATTTAGCTGCTTAGTGAACGGGTCTGCCATGTTATCCGCGGAGTCTTCTCTCTGCACCTCTATATCATAGTCGCGTATAAAATGGAAGCGCCGCTCTATGTGCTTGGACTTCTGATGAGACCATGGCTCCATAGCTAGTGCTATGGTGCCTAATGTTATCGCAGTAAAGTGTTATGGCATCTAATGACATTACACCTAACTTTGCAATTAACTTTTAATTAGAAGGTTTCCACTGCACCCTTAGATACGGCTTAACATTCAGCTTCCAAGGTAGAATCTATAATGATCGGTTGTTTGGAACTCTTCCAATTTACTGAATCACAATTGCACATATTCTGATGTAGACTTTCTATCATCAATACGTGTGCATCCTTCTACCTTCAACTCTGATCTTCTCCCAAAGACCAAGAACATGTCCTTAGTTCTTCTTAAGTACTTAAGACTGTTCTTCACAGCTATCCAGTGCTTCTTGCCTGGATCCGACTGATATCTGCTTGTGACACTCACAGCAAGAGCTATATCAGGTCGTGTACACAGCATGGCATACATGAGGCTTCCTATTGCCGATGCATAGGGAATCTTGCTCATGCGTTGAATCTCTTCAGATGTGTTGGGGCACATCTTCTTGGAGAGATGAATTCCATGCCTTAGGGATAAGAGACCCCTCTTGGAGTTTTCCATGCTGAACCTTTTCAGCACCTCCTCTATGCACATCTTCTGTGAAAGGCCAAGCATCCTTTTAGATCTATCTCTATAGATCTTTATTCCCAAAATTTAGGATGCTTCCCCAAGGTCTTTCATGGAGAATTCTTTTGACAACCAGACCTTGACCGAGGTTAGCATGGGAATATCATTCCCAATCAGGAGAATGTCATCTACGTACAGTACGAGAAAAACGACAGCACTCCCACTAACCTTTTTGTAAACACACGGTTCCTCTTCGTTTTTGATGAAATCAAACGTTTTGATTGCGTCATCGAAACGAGTGTTCCAACTCCGAGATGCTTGCTTTAGTCCATAGATGGACCTCTGCAGCTTGCAGACCTTGTGATCTCCATCACTGGAAGTGAAACCCAAAGGCTGTTCCATATAGATATCTTCATCAAGGTATCCATTCAGGAAAGCAGTTTTCACATCCATCTGCCAGATTTCATAATCATGAAATGCTGCAATAGCAAGTAATGTTCGGATGGATTTTAGCATGGCTACAGGTGAAAAGGTCTCTGATAGTCAATGCCTTCACGCTGACTACACCCTTTCGCCACAAGCCTTGCCTTATAGGTCTCTACCTTTCCATCCGAACCTATCTTCCTTTTGTAGATCCATTTGCATCCAATAGGTACAATACCTTCTGGTGGGTCTACTAAGGTCCAGACTTGGTTGGAACGCATGGAGTCTAACTCTGACTTCATAGCTTCCAGTCATTTCTCGGAATCGATATCAGATATCGCCTCGTTGTAGGTTTTGGAATCCTGTATGTGATCCCTATCTCCCACTAGGAACATTTCCTCGGTATCCTCTTCTAGTATACCTAAGTATCTATCGGGAGGATGGGAGACCCTACTAGATCTACGAGGTGGTCGAGGGACATCGTGTACTGGCTCTTTATGAATGGGTTCAATAGGATCCATGACTCGTTACTTTTCAGAGACTTTCTCTTCAAGCTCAATTTTCCTCCCACTGCCTTTATCAAGGATAAACTGATTTTCCAAGAAGATGGCATGACGGCTCACAAACACATTGTGATCCTCTGAGACGTAAAAATTGTATCCTAATGACTCTTTAGGATATCCTATAAAACGAGCACTTATGGTCCTAGCCTCTAACTTGTCCGCCTGTAGTCTCTTGACGTGGGCCGGACATCCCCAAATCTTGAGATGACCCAGACTTGGTTTCTTACCATGCCATATCTCATACGGTGTGGTAGGAACGGATTTAGAGGAAACTCTATTCAATAAATAAATCGCTGTGAGTAAGGCATCTCCCCAAAGGAACATAGGTAGATCAGTGAAGCTCATCATGGACCTGACCATATCCAATAGGGTCCGATTCCTCCTCTCTGACACCCCGTTGAGTTGAGGTGTATCCGGAGGTGTCCATTGTGAGACTATGCCGTTTTCTTTGAGATAGTTCCGGAATTTCCCACTAAGGTATTCTCCTCCTCGATCTGATCGAAGAGCCTTAAGAGGTTTTCCAGTTTGTTTTTCTACTTCATTCTTGAACTCTTTGAACTTTTCAAAAGACTCAGACTTGTGTCTCATAAGATACACATACCCATACCGCGAATATCATCGGTAAAGGTAATGAAGTAAGAATAACGTCCCCTGGCTAGCACATCGAATGGGCCACATACATCTGTATGTACTAGGGTAATTATTTCAGTGGTCCTCTCCCCATGTCCTACAAAGGGCAGTCTAGCCATTTTTCCTTGAAGACAGGACTCGCAAACTGGATATGACTCGGAAGTCAATGAGCCTAAAAGCCCATCTTTATCCATTTTGTTCATTCTGTCCTCTCCAATATGGCCAAGCCTGAGGTGCCACAAATACCTTTGGTTTATCTCATCTCTGGATCTTTTGGATCCTTTGGCACTCACTTCTTGCTCGGTAACATTCACAGATACATCCATATGTAAATGATAGAGACTGTCAATCATGAAACCGCGTGCGACTATTTTATTTCTTAAATAAATAGAACAGCAGTCTTTGTCAAATGTAAAAACATGACCTTCCTGTGCTAGACATGAAACAGAAATCAAATTTCTGCTAGCAACAGGTGCATAATAGCAGTCTCTAAGTATTAAACTAAATCCAGATGGTAGTCGCAGATGGTAGGTGCCCACAGCCACAGCAGTAACTTTTGCCCCGTTGCCAACCCGAAGGGTTACCGCACCTTCCGCCAGCCTTCTACTTTCCTTTAGACCCTGCATGGTAGTGCACAAATGAGCACTAGAACTAGAATCTATAACCCAACTAGAAGTAGAAGAAACCGTTAGATTAGTTTCAATTATGAGCAAGTCTATACCTTCTGAAGGTGTGTCACCTTTCTTGTTCTTCAGGCTCTCGAGGTATGAAGGACAGTTCCTTTTCCAGTGGCCTTCGACATTGCAGTGGAAACATTTTCCTTTGTCGTTAGCCTTTTTCTTTTGAACTTCCTTCTTTGGCTTCTTGTCTTTCTTCTGCTTCTTAGCAGGCTTCTTTTTCTTCCAAGTAGACTTTCTCTTGGAACCAGAAGTCAACTCAGCAGCAAGGACATTGCCCCTTGAACCTTTCAAGGCTCCCTCAGCAGTTACCAACATGTTTATGAGTTCAGTCTTAGTGCATTCAATCTTATTCATGTGGTAGTTTACTATAAACTGACCAAATGAATCAGGAAGTGACTGTAGGATCAAATCCACTTGTAATTCCTTGTGCATGTCCATACCGAGCTTCTCAAGCTCCTCCAGGTCCTTGATCATGGTCAGACCGTGATCATGGACAGACTGCCCCTCGCGCATCTTCATTTTGAAAAGCCTCTTGGACACTTCAAAACGAGCTGTGCGACTCTGCTCACCATACAACTCTTGCAGGTGTGCCAGTATTTCCCTAGCAGTCTTCATATTTTCATGCTGGCATTGGAGTTCATTAGACATGGATGCCATCATATAGCATTTTACTCTAATATCATCATCCAACCACTTTTTATGCATCTCACGCTGAACATCAGTAGGACGTGTTGGTATTGTAGGGATATCTGAATCGAGTTTGTAGCCTATTTTCTCACAGTCCAAAACAATTTTGAGATTTCTAAGCCAGTCTTTGTAATTGGTTCCGGTCAGTCGGTTGGTCTCAAGAATACGGGTCAAAGGGTTTGAAGCTGACATTGTATCTGCAGAGAGTAAAGATTCTAGTTAGACTTTTGTACTTGATCCTAATCTGTTCTAAGGTCTTTTAGAACAAATGTGACTCCCACTATTTTCTCGAATCCCTTACACTCCCCTGGTAGGAAAACGGAAATCCCACACGACTAGGATTTCTAATGGGTACTGCGGTCCCACCAATTTACATGCCACCTCACCTAACAGTTATTGGTGACACATAGATGGATGAGTGTACAACTCTTGTACAATGCTTCTCAAGCATGTTGCAGTGTAACTTGGTCTCTAAGCCATGAAGACCTCACCTAACAGTTATTGGCCCCATCGCTTAGTTAAGTCAGACTCACCGTATAACCGTAGGAATAAAGTCGTCATTGGGTCCTCACCTAACAGTTATTGGTGCCCAACCCCAGCTTTACCCTACAACATCTCATGTCTATAGAGAGGTCCAGCCCCCCGATGCAACTTGACCACTGTGTCCAGCCGAGACAAATCAACATCAGAAAGGCCTTAGCAGCTCTACTACAGTGGAAGACCTATTGACTTAATATTGGTTAATCAGGTCTTAGTATTTGCAACTTGAGCCCTTCATAAGAGGTAATCGAACAATTGGCCAGGTAAGCAGGTGGGAGGCTCCCCTTACTCAGAGAGTAAGGTCCTAATTAAGTAACCACCTTTCATGCTTTCCTAGACACCAATTAGATCAATTAATCTAATATGACTTGCTCATGTCGGTTCACTCTCGACTTGATTGAGGAGGTTTTGATTTAGGTCTCAATTGGATTTGCTACATCACATGTAAACCTATCTACCCGACTCGCATTCACATCACATGCAAACGGTACATCACAGGCAGTTATAATCGCAGCATCAAATTAAAGCTAAACTTTAACTAGGTGATGATCATGGATTCTAATTAGGTCGTATTACAAGCACATGCACATCAATCGATCAAGTGGTCTTCAACTCTTGAATTGGTTCCAAGCCTCCTTGATTCGATCCTTGATCAACCCTTGATCCCATCGCCATCAACCGCTTGGATCACCTTTCATCTCATGCTTTTGCTTCAGCTTGATCGTTGATGTACATCACATCACAGAAATACAACCAGATGTAAAATAAAAATAAAAATAAATTACATCTCCTTTTAGGAGGCACGCAGGCCTCTCAAAATATCAAATAAGATGCATGCAAGCATCTGAAAAATTACATGACATCGCAGATCACATCGCAGGTCATTACATTTGATGCCAAAAGGGGTTGAATCCTATGATTATCACCATATGCAACAATTATAATTTTCAGATCTGAAAACTCACTGATTATATCATGACATAGGTCGCTGATCATGCTAATCATGATTCTAAACTTTGTAATCCCATTAACAATGCAATTAGAATCATCTTTTTATCACATAAAAATCAGCATGTAAAAAATCAGCACCCCTGAAAAATCTGCATGCAGAATTTTTCAGCATGCATGATCAATCAATTTTTAGATCTAATAAGCCTTTAGATATTTAATTCTTACCTTAATCTACGAAGCCTAGGCTCTGATACCACTGTTGGGAACCCGCCCATGCCGCTGATATTTCAAAAATTAAATCAGATGGCAGCGGAAGAGGCATGCGCGGGATCGACGTTCATCGCATGAACGTTGTTTCGAGACCTTTCGTAATTAGGTAAGAATTAAAACTTTTAAAACTATTAGGAAGATCAGATCTTCACCTTGCGCGGGTAGATGATCACCGCAAATCTGAATTCGTGGTTTTGGAAGAGGGTTCGCTTGAAGCCGTTCAAACGTCCGGCCTCTACGGGTATCCACACGAAGCAGGATCCGATCCAAGTTCTCTATCTCACCGGGGTGCTAGCTCCCTTGCAGAGATAGCTTTTGATGGCTGATCTCCTCTCTTTCAATCAACTCTTGATTGCTCTTGAGAGGAGGAAGAAGAAGGATGAAGAAAAGGAAGAAGATCCAAACCCCTGCAGCCTTCTTTCTATCTCCCTGCGTTGGATGGAGGAAGAGAAGGGAAGGAGGCCGCCACCCTTTCTTTGGCTTCTCTCTTGCTTGCGGCTGAAACAAGGGAGGATGAGGATGCCCACGGCTTGGAGGAGGAAGAGAGAGGTTTCTACCTTGGGGCCGGCCCTAGTCCTCCTTTTATAAGGAGTGGAGCTCCTAACAATTAGGAGCTCCAAGACAATCTTCCAAAGAGGGAAGGGGGGCGCCGGCCCCTCTCTTCATGCCGCACACAAGGAGAGGAGGAGGGGCTTGATCCCTCCTTCTTGTGACGCCCTAATCCTCTTCCAAAGAGGATTGGGTGCCTCTCTTATGGTTTAATCCCAAACCAATTAGGATTAGCCAATTGGGTTCAATCTATGTTAGTCCTAATCTAATTAGGACTTGAATGAACCATGACTCAATTGAACTCTTCAATCCTAATCCAATTAGGAGTCATGTTGATTCATTAGATTATTAATTAATTTAGACTTAAGGAATCCTAATCTAATTAGGATGTATTTAATTTTAGTCCTAATCCAATTAGGACTCTATTTGAATCCAAAGTCCTAATCCGATTAGGACTCTAGGAATCCTACTCCAAGTAGGAATCCAATTTTGATTCAAAACTCCTAATCTCATTAGGATTGAGGAATCCTATTCCAAGTAGGAATCCCAGTCCTACTCCAACTAGGATTTCCAGTCTTAATCCAATTAGGACTCTAGGAATCCTATCCGAAGTAGGACTCTTGTTTCAAGTCCAATTAATTAATTCCCTTTGTTCCTTCAACTTCTTATCAATCAAATTGATTTCTTGTGATTCCTAATCACGATTTCAACCATCGGATCGGTCAATACTTCTAGTGTGTGTGACCCCATAGGTTCTATTCTGACTGGTAGTGAGATATATTGTGATCTCTATCACTATATTATTGAAAACTCCTTTCAATGGGTTGGAACGATTCCAACTCTACTCATTAGGGTTTATCGATCATCGAGATAATCCCTGTGAGTCCCACCATCCACCAGTGACACCTAGCAGCATGTAGTGGCTACCCAGCAGAATGGAATGATGAACCTCTAGGTGCAGTTAACGTGTGATACAATCCTACTATCGTGGATCCCTACAGGACGGAGGTCATGGATAGCTCGTCAAACCCCATCGTCTGTCATATGTCAAGATTTATTCGACTTGAGTTCGATAGTGAAAAACTCCTTTTCCACTTCATATTTCTGCCCTGGCCAAGGTCTTAGAACTCAGTCTAACAAATCACATAGGATCACTCCTCTTCTATCAAGGTCGATAGATTCCTTATAGGTGCATACCCTACTCCTACAGTGAACCTACTGCAGCCAATCTACACTGCATGGACCCATATGGCTAGAGACCATGTATGTGTGCAGTCAAACTACAATAACCTCACTGTGAGTAGCCGAAGCACCGTAGGTCAAAGGACCAGTCACACTACTGCAACATCAAGCAAGTCACCGACGAGTGGATAGACATCCAAGTGACTTCTTGTCTTGGTCACGCTCAGTACCCTTGTTCTCTAACAAGCACCTGCACTATCACTTCAGTGTCCCTACACTGTGGACTCCAGCCTCGTCCATCCAGGAGGAAAGTGATCTGTGCACTGATCGGATCGATCACCGTCCTCGTGATGATCCATTGATCAGGAGCATTTTAGAAATTAATCACCAATGATACATGGCTCAAATTCTCAACTCTTGAGAATATGTATTATCATCTTATTAATTCCTTGGACGATTCATAGACACATAAACAATATGAATGAAAAGATGCCTTTTATTTATTCAATAATAAATAGTCAAGTACAAAATTATGTCCCTAGAATTAATAATGTGTCAGCCAGATTGGCTTCTAGGGCATACATCTAACAGATCTGCTTCGGGAGCTCCGAGGTTCAGTGCCAGCTCCCACTCCTGCACCCACATCTTCTGAGTTGGTCCCTTCCTTGACAGCCGTGACTGACATGACAGCCCATGTACGGGAAGAGATCTACAATGTCCGGAGTTTGGTCCAGGCTCAGTTCTCCAGTATGAGTGAGGTCACGGGCATCACTCGGAAGATGCGCGATGACATCCGGAAGGACATGAGCACCACTACTTAGGGGGCAGAGCGCTTGGCGAATGTGCTCATCGACAAGCTGGACACACTTCAGAAGTCGGTGACCGAGCTCGACACGATGCATAGCAGGGCCACCTCGGCCATCATCCGCCAGCTAGAGCACGTCACCAATGCGGTCCAAGCACTTGCTGACCGCATGCCTCGGGGAGCCACATCCTCTTCGAGGAAGCCCTAGATATCATTTTGTATTTTGACATATATTGTTTTGCTTTACTTACTGTATTCTCAAATGTATTTACATACAAATCAATACAATGAGTAGACATGTTCTCTTCAATTCCTGTGCAATTTGATCTATGATTGATTGTGTGTACTGCTTACCTCCTTTTTGATACGATGACAAAAAGGGAGAGAAATATTGAATAGATATGTAAATGGAATCAACATAAAAGAAATCAAAATGAGAATCAAAAATTTAAACATAATTTGTTCTTAGTGGATTTGGTACCTCGAGGCTCATTATCTCTCTTTTGGGGCTTCTAATGGAGTAATCTCCAGAATCTATTCAAGGGATATTCGGAGATTAGCTGAATCCAACTCAAGAACAAATTGACAGATTTTTCCTCTAAAAACCAAAAATTTAAAATCAAAAAATTCAATACATTAAAAGTCAAAAATTCTTATGAATCAAAACAAAGTAGATTGCATATGTTGAGGGGGAGAATCTGAATTTTAAGCAAGCTAAATCATTAAAGATATATAAGCCAAACAATTGATTGCATGATATGAAGGCTTATATAATTCTAAATGAAAGGGGGAGCTTTAACTCCGAAATTTATTGTTCACACCTTTCAAACTTGGATAAATTAAATTACCAGACATCTGAATTCATTTATGGATTTTACTTCCTTGTTTATAGAGCAATTCACTTTACATATACTCAATGTTTTGTCATCATCAAAAAGGGGGAGACTGTGGAGTGATTGATTAAAACCCTATTTGATTTTGATGAGCTCAAAGCATTTGAGTATATCTCTTGTTTACTAATGAATTCAATTAAGTGTTTCAGTGAACTTGGTTCATAATATTTTGGATAAGTTAAGAAGTCAGCTTGAACCAAAGTCTGAGACTCGAGTCGACTCCAGAGTATCACGAGTCGACTCCAAGCGTATCAAGTTCACTGGCACGAGCTCGAGTCGACTCCGGATCAGTACGAGTCGACTCCGACTGAGAACAGACAGACGAACAGAAAGCATCAACTCAAATCCTGTCAGTGAGTCGACTCCTGAACTGCGCGAGTCGACTCCGATGTTCACCAAGTCGACTCCAGGGTAGTATGAGTCGACTCCTAGGAGTCACAGGCAGAAAAGTCAGAGAACGTTTTTCGGACTCTGAGATTCGAGTCGACTCCCGCATTGCACGAGTCGACTCCGAGACACCGCGACCCCAAAGAAGACAGAAGACCAATTTACTGTCTCTGAGATTCGAGTCGACTCCCAGACAGCTCGAGTCGACTCCAAGGCAGCGCTTCACTAAAAACACAGAAGACTAAGTTTCGGAAACTGAGAGCCGAGTCGACTCCGGAACAGTTCGAGTCGACTCCAAGACTGGACGAGCCAAAAGACAGAAAATCGGGAGTTCGGGCTCGGAGCGCCGAGTCGACTCCCAGGACAGTCGAGTCGACTCGAGTTGGCCAAGTTGAAAATTGGCTCCGTGGACTTCATGGGATGAGCCGACTCCGAAAATGCCAAGTCAGCTCCAGAAGTTGGCGAGTCGACTCCGGGACAAGTCGAGTCGACTCCCAGTCGAAGAGGCTACTTTAATTCAAATCCGGAACAGTTGCCGAGTCGACTCTAGAAAAGCTTGAGTCGACTCCTGCTACAGCCGAGTCGACTCCTGATCGCGCGAGTCGACTCCAACCCACCAACGGACATATTGTCAGGGTGTGCAGAGTGTGCAGAACGGACAGAAAAAGGTCTCTAACGGCTAGTTTCCGTGGGGGATGGCTTAAATAGCCACAAAAGATTGTAGCAAGGTAGAGAACAACTATTCCACTCAAAGAAATCAAGCATTCAATCTCTGCAACCTGTTCTTCAACGGAAAAGAGGGAAGAGCAACATTAACTCCATCCAACTTCCTCTTCCCAGCATTTAAGGAAGCCTCCTCCTGCATTCAAGTCGATCACACATTCAAGAGGAGACCCGAAGTTCGAGAAGCCCTACTCAACTTCAACTCAAACGTGTTTGAGGGCTTCTAACTTCTCTTCTGTTCATATTGTTGCTTATCTGCTTTTGAGAAGCTTTGTTTTCTGTTTGTCCCTTTTATTTACAACTTGTCTTTGCTTGATTCAATCGGGGGATTGAATCAAGAGTCTTGAGGTTGGTTGGTGAGCCGAGTGTAAAACCAACGTGTGTAAGGGTTCGATTGTGATCCCGCGAAAACAATCGGGGTGGTTCTAGTCGGTGAGTCTGGAAAAACCGACCGAGTTCGTTGTGAGCTCGTAAAACAACAAGTTTGGTTGTGAGCTTGTAAAACAACCGGCTGTAATCCAAGGGGTTATAGTGAATTCCCAAGTGAGACTTGGGGAGTGGACGTAGGAGCAAGGGTTAGCTCCGAACCACTATAAAATCCTTGTGTTTGTGATTGTTTGTCTCTTTCCTTTACTCTCATTTCATTCACAGCACATAGCAATTAATTAATCATCTGGGTAAAGCATTAATTAGTCATCCACAACGTTTTAAATAGCCAAATTCTTTTAAAACCCAATTCACCCCCCCCCTCTTGGGTTGTCTATCTGGGCAACAAGGACAGAATAAAGTTGGGAATTGCATGGGATGCAATTGGAAAGAGTTTCCTACCTTTGAACTTATAAGGGCTTGTTGTGATTCCCACAAGGTCTTTTATAAGGAATTTGGATCTCAACCCCACTAAGAAAATTAGTATTTTCTCGTTCATCATACTTGAGGGTTATGATATTCGACAAAAATAGTGGGAGTAACAATTAGATAAAATTCCTTGTCTGATTGAATACATGTCATCATGATTGGTCTGCTTATATTAGTGTTCTTTGTAATTATAGATTAATTCTGCAAAAATGGCATCTTCACTCTCACTTAGAGGTATCTTAGATACAAACAAATTGACTGGTCCCAACTATGTGGATTGGTTGAGAAATTTAAAGATTGTTCTCACACAAGAAAAACTTTCCTACATTCTTGAAACCCCTGACCTAGGGTCAGCAGGGGAAGATGCAACTGAGGAGGAATTGGCCACATATCGTATGTGGAAAAATGATAGTTTTACTGTCAAATGTATCATGCTTGCTTCTATGAATAATGAATTGCAGAGGCAGCATGATAGCATGGATACTCACTCCATACTCCTTAACTTAAAGGAGTTATATGGTGAGCCGAGCAGAACTGCTAGATATGAGATATCTAAACAGTTGTTCCGTGCTAGAATGATCGAGGGATCATCTGTGCAAGACCACTGTTTAAAGGTTATAGACTTAATCACTCGATTAAGTCAACTTGGTTTTGCTATGGACAGTGAGCTCAGTCAGGATTTGATCCTGCAATCACTACCCGACTCATTCTCGCAGTTTGTCGTGAATTATCACATGAACAAACTGAATTCCTCCCTGCCTGAGCTTCTAAATATGCTGAAAACAGCAGAGTCTCACATCAAGAAGGACAAGGGTCCGATCCTTCTTGTTGGTGAGAGCTCAAAGAAGAAGTCGGGCAACAAGGGTTCAAAGAAAAAACTAAACCCTAAGAGTCGCATCAAAAAGAAGAAGGAAAAGAAAATCTCTAGACCCGGTACCTGTTTCCACTGTGGCAAGACGGGGCATTGGAAAAGGAACTGCAAGAGCTTTCTTGCAAGTGTGAAGCCTGATGCAAGTGTTGCATCAAAAGGTATGTTTTTATTACATGCTAATATGACATTAAGTTCTTCTGATTCTAATGCATGGGTATTGGATACCGGTTGTGGTTCTCACATATGCAAATCTTTGCATAGACTGCAGAAAATTAGAAGACTGAAGAAAGGTGACTTCGAGCTATATGGCGCTGGAGGAGAATCCATCCAGGCTGAAGCTGTTGGCACCTACATACTGGAGCTACCCTCCGGAAAGTTCTTGAAGCTAGAAGACTGTTATTTTATGCCAAAAATCATTAGAAATGTAATTTCAATTCCTTTGTTGCTTAAGAAAGGATTCGAAATAAATGGAAAGAGCAATGGTTGCTCTATTTCTTTATCTAATGAGTATTATTGTCATGGCACTATGAAAAATGGTCTTTTAGTATTATGTCTTAATAATGTTATGTTTCATATTGGCAAAGATAATAAAAGAAAAAAAAAATATTAATAATACCCTCCTCTGGCATTACCGATTAGGTCATATTAGTGAGACAAGGTTACATAAGTTGTATAAAGATAAATTCTTTGACCCTTATGATTTTGAATCATTAGGAACTTGTGAATCTTGTCTTATGGGTAAAATGACCAAGTCTCCATTCTCGGGACATGGAGAAAGGGCAAGTGAGTTGTTAGAACTCGTACACACTGATGTGTGCGGTCCTATGTCAACTCAAGCTAGAGATGGATACTCTTACTTCATCACATTTACTGATGACTTATCAAGGTTCGGTTTTGTGTATCTAATGAAACATAAATCCGAAGCCTTTGATAAATTTAAAGAGTATCAAAGTATGGTCGAAAAACAAACTGGAAAGTGTATTAAAATCCTTCGATCTGATCGAGGAGGAGAATACCTTTCTAGTGAATTTTTAGACTATCTTAAATTAAAGGGTATACTCTCTGAATGGACACCTCCATATACGCCACAATTAAATGGTGTAGCTGAAAGAAGGAATCGTACCTTATTAGATATGGTACGGTCCATGATGTGCTTCACAAATCTTCCAATTTCCTTCTGGGGACATGCCCTAGAAACTGCTGCATTAGTATTAAATAGAGTACCATCTAAGTCTATATCTAGCACTCCATATGAGATATGGAAAGGAAAGAAACCTAATCTTAAGTATCTTAAGATATGGGGTTGTCATGCTTATGTCAAAAGAAATTTTAGACATAAGCTAAGTGCTAGATCGGACAAATGTATATTTGTAGATTATCCTAAAGATAGTTTAGGATATATCTTCTATAATCCTACCGAACAAAAGGTATTTGTTGCTAGGCATGCCACTTTCTTGGAAAAAGAGTTTTTTTTAGAAAAGGGCAAGGATAGAAGAATTGAACTTGATGAAGTTCAAGACCTACAAGGTGAGACACATAATAATCCTCAACCAGATGTACCCATGGAAGAGGTACAGCCACTACACACTACTCCTTTTCGAAGGTCAGAAAGAGTGCGAAATGCACCTGAGAGGTATGGATTTATTATTGAGAATGATGAAGCCCACATCGTTGATAACGATGACCCTCTGACCTATTCGAAAGCTGTCAAGAGTAGGGACTCTGACAAATGGTTGGACGCCATGAAATCTGAGATAGATTCAATGTATACAAACCAAGTGTGGACTTTGGTTGATGCACCTGAGGGAGTGATTCCAATAGGGTGCAAATGGGCATACAAGAAGAAGATAGGAGCTGATGGCCAAGTAGAAACCTACAAGGCCAGGCTAGTGGCAAAAGGTTTCAGGCAAAAACAAGGCATTGATTATGATGAAACTTTTTCGCCAGTAGCTATGCTCAAATCTATTCGGATTATGCTTGCTATAGCTGCATACTATGATTATGAAATCTGGCAGATGGATGTCAAAACCGCCTTCCTTAATGGTCACCTTGAGGAAGAGGTCTATATGACACAGCCAGAGGGATTTGTCTCAAGAGGGAGAGCAAATCAAGTATGTAGGCTTAAGAAATCCATTTATGGATTAAAGCAGGCATCTAGAAGTTAGAACATCCATTTTGACATGATAGTCAAAGAGTTTGGCTTCATTAAAAATATAGATGAACCTTGTGTGTACAAGAAGACTAGTGGGAGTGCTATTGTCTTCTTGATATTATATGTGGACGATATATTGGTCATTGGAAATGATGTTCCAATGATGCAATCGGTCAAGACTTGGCTATCAAAGAAATTTTCCATGAAAGACTTGGGTGAAGCATCCTATATACTTGGTATAAGGATCTATAGAGATAGATCTAAAAGGATGCTAGGTTTGTCCCAGTCTAGGTACATAGATAATGTGCTGAAGAGGTTCAGCATGGATGGAAGTAAGAAAGGTTTCTTACCCATAGGACATGGCATACAACTCTCTAGGAAGATGTCTCCTAAGACATCTGAAGAGAGGAATAGAATGAGTTCTATTCCCTATGCTTCAGCAGTAGGGTCGATCATGTATGCTATGTTATGTACCAGGCCTGATGTAGCTTATGCCTTAGGTATGGTAAGTAGATTTCAGGCAGATCCCGGGGAGGATCATTGGAAAATTGTGAAAAGCATCCTCAAATACTTGAGAAGGACTAGAGATGTTTTTCTGATTTATGGAGGATCAGAATTGAAACTAGAAGGCTATTCAGATTCTAGCTTTCAATCTGATCCAGATGATAGCAAGTCAATCTCTGGATATATTTTCACTTTGAATGGTGGAGCTGTGAGTTGGAAAAGTTCCAAACAGCAAACTGTAGCTGACTCAACTACTGAGGCAGAATACATAGCTGTTAGTGAAGCTGCTAAGAAAGCAATCTGGATGAAGAAGTTCATCATAGAGCTGGGTGTAGTTCCTGAGATTGCCGGACCAGTCCCAGTTTATTGCGATAACACTGGAGCAGTTGCACAGGCTAAGGAACCAAGGTCTCATGATAGATCCAAGCACATTTTGAGACGCTTCCACCTTGTTCGAGAGATAATCGAAAGACAAGACGTCAAGATTGAACGAGTAGACACAAAGAACAATATAGCAGACCCATTTACTAAAGCTCTACCACAGCAGCAATTCAATCGTCACCTCGATTGTATGGGGTTAAAATATAAGGGCGATTGGCTTTAGTGCAAGTGGGAGATTGAAAGAGTAGATGCCCTATAAGCCAATCATTTGATGGGTTTCTCTTTGTAATCCTCCAAATCATGTACTTTGACACTCGATATATATCAATAAAGGCATTGTGTTTCATCATTTGCTGCTTATTTATTTTATTATTGGATGATGAACCCCATAAATTAGGACATTGGTTTTAACGGTTATGATGAGATCATACCAGTGAGACCTAAAATCCTAAAATCCTAATTTAGAATATTCCCAGTCAAATTGGTATATTGAGTCGGGGATCAATATTACCGGAAAGACTGGCACATCTTATGTATGCTCAATGTAGAGGGTGATTGATCTCACAATCACTTGTGTGAGACACTAATACAAAGATGTGGGTGCTCATTAGAGGAATGAGTTCACTGAAATGACCAGCCATGAGAACATCTTATGGATTCTTACTTAATTATCAAAAGATGGTTCTCATAGTGGGAGTTGTGCAAGTGATCCTTAGACCTGAGATCACCATGGTACCTTGTGCACTTGAAGCTATGTTTTGGTTTACCCTCATTCACGACATTGCATTGTGTACGGGATATTCTGGATATGGTGGATTTTGTACGAAGGTTGTGAGTAGGTCAACAAGGAATCAGTCACTTCTAGTAAGAGAAGGTAACATCCTACTTACTCTAATCTTATGATGATTCAAGAAGCCTTTGATCAAAGCAAAATGAATATTAGAAAGAGTTTCTAATGTTTCATTGTTTGATTATCATATAAAAGATTGAGAGAGACATGAATAAGTGATTGAGTTTGATATTGATCCATACTCGAGCACTTATTCAGGATGTAGTATGACTGAGGGATTGAATTGCACAGTAACTTTCCACTGAAGGGTATGTTTGGATTTGTCCAATACATTCCTCATCTTTCGGGTAGACATGATACGTTGCTAGACGTCAATCATGTCTTGTGGGTTGATCGGATCAAAGAGTTTGATTAGATCAAAGCATCAGAAAGGTTCTGATTGCTAAGTCAGGTTTAGCACTAAATTGAACCTAAATTGGATTAGAGGTATTCTAATCAGGTTAGGTCAACTTGCACCTGCACCTACTGCTGGCTAAGATAAGGAACCCAATGGGTCACACACAAGGGAATTGATCAAGGGTCTAATTGGATTAGATCATGTTTGCAAGATGAACATGCTAGCACGTGTTGCAAACCCTAGCTCCTGATTCAAATTAAATTCGAATATGATTCTTAGATTTGGTTGATCTAATATGATTAGATCATGACCTAATATGGGTTAGCCAAGAGTTGAAACCCATTTGGCTTTAATTAGATCTGATTTGATTAGGTTTAATATTTTCTTTAAGTTGGTTAAACCCAATTGGATTGGGTTTGATAGGGCCTTCACTTCTGGACCACTGGATGGCTCTCTGGATGAAAGATCTGGACCGTTGCTCAGCGCCTGAATCTGAACCACTGGATGGCTCTCTGGATGAAAGATCTGGACCGTTGCTCAGCGCCTGAATCTGGACCATCGGTGATGGCATCTTACTTCGGACCATTGGATGGCACCCTGGATGATGATGTCTTGATCTAGACCATTAGATGGCACCTAGATCTGGACCATTGGCTTTGGTTCACTGCATTTGGGCCCTTGGATCATCAGGATTTAAGAGGGAGATGTGAGAAAGAAGTTGATACACCCTTCTCCTTAGCACCCCATCATGATGGGATGCATCTCTTGGCACATGCCTCATCATGATGAGGTGTGTGGATGGGATGCATCCCTTTATGATGCATCCCTCCATCTCTTATAAATAAGGAGGTGCCTTGGGGTTCTAAAGATCATCCAAGAAAAAGCCTTTCCTTCTCTCTCCCTTATCCCTTCTTTCTTACAAGTCTCTCTCTTTTGTCCTAACCCAAGACAAGAGGGTCTTCTTTAGGACAAAAAGGCTAGTGAATATTTTAGAGGTAGAAAGGAAGAAGGAAGTGAAGGAAAATCAGCCAATTAAATCTTTTGGAAGGATTGAACAATTAGAATCAAGTTTTGGTGGAGCTAGAGTCTTGAACATTTGGGCACCTTAGGACATCTTCAGATATATTGGATATAGCGTGATAGGTATTCTTCTATACCAAGATTATATTTTCCACATTATTTGGTCATACTATTAAGGCGATCTTGGCTTATTAGGGTTTCATATAATGGGTTTTATAAGAAAATTTTATAATTCCGTATCTTCCGCTGCGCCCTAGGGCACTGGGAAACCCTAACACCCTCGGCGAGACGTCTCGCGTTAGTCGTGGAGACGTCTCGGGGACCGAACGAAAGTTTTTAAATTAGGTCGAAACAGCTCGAGCCGACCCGAGCTATCCTCTTTCGTCCCCAACGAAAACACAAAACCCTAGCTTCCATTTTCTCTCCACCACAAACCCTAGCCTCTTTCTCCCCATTTCCCTAGGATTTCCGAGCCATGGCACCTAAAAGAGCTAGGAGAACCTGTGGGAGGCGTTCTAGGGTAGCGACCGACGACGAGGAACGGAGGGAAGAGCCTTCCGCGCCGTCTCCTCCGGTTGCTCCGCCAACCACGACCCTTTCCTGTGCAAATCGCACAGTAACCACTGGTAGATACATTGACTTCCAATTTCTAGATAGTGAGGGGTTCTCTATTGGAGAGAGACTCTGTGCCCAAGGTTGGGAATACCTTTGTACCCTAAACACATCAACCTATCCCGGCCTAGTTAGAGAAATGTTTAGCAACATGGCCTTAGGGGACTCGGGGTACACTGGATATGTCCGAGGGACATTGATAGAGATTAATGAGGATATCCTATCTAGCATATTGCAAATCCCTAAATACGGTGAGGCTCCGACCTCACATCCCCAAAGGGAGATTGCCCTAAACCTAGTTTTAGGACGAGAGGACTGTGGCCCTCTTGATGTAGTTAACTCCAAGACCTCAATGCCGAAATGAGATTGCTTTTGAGCATTGTGAACCGGGTCTTGTTTCCAAAAACCGGCCGCTTCGATTTCGTTTCGGAGCGAGACTTAGCTATCATGCACCATATCTTACTAGAGATTCCCCTAAACCTCCCTAGACTTATGTTAAACTACATCTCTATATGTCATAGGTATTCTAGGTTTAGCATACCCTATGGAATGATCTTTACTTTACTGTTCAAACATTTCAAAGTTCCCATTCCAGAAAATGAGCCTGCAAAACCTTTAAGAAACACCGACTACTATAATGAAAGCACAATGCGTAGAATGGAGTTTCACAAGGTAGATGGGTCTTGGGTTAAGGTCGCTAAAAGAAAACCTCAAACCTTAGAGCCCGAGATCCCACATCAGGAGCCTGACCACCACTCTCCTCCACATAGCCATATGGCCTTCCCTGATGTACCCTCCAGCTCAGCTGGACTTTCCACCTCTATGCCTCCTCCTCCTCCAGTCAGTGGGCCTTTCTCCCTATCAGATGAACAGATGCACACTCTAGCATCTGTGATATGCCAGCAGATGAGGGAGGAGATGAGATCGATGATCACTGCTGAGTTGGCCCCCATCCGTACCTCACATGAAGCTCTTCTACAAGAATTGAAGGAAATCAAAACTCAGGTAGAAGCTACTGTTAGGGTTTCCCAGTGCCCTAGGGCGCAGCGGAAGATACGGAATTATAAAATTTTCTTATAAAACCCATTATATGAAACCCTAATAAGCCAAGATCGCCTTAATAGTATAACCAAATGATGTAGAAAATATAATCTTGGTATAGAAGAATACCTATCACACTATATCCAATATATCTGAAGATGTCCTAAGGTGCCCAAATGTTCACCCTCCGATGTTGATCCACACAGGAATGGGTTCAAGACTCTAGCTCCACCAAAACTTGATTCTAATTGTTCAATCCTTCCAAAGGATTTAATTGGCTGATTTTCCTTCACTTCCTTCTTCCTTTCTACCTCTAAAACATTCACTAGCCTTTTTGTCCTAAAGAAGACCCTCTTGCCTTGGGTTAGGACAAAAGATAGAGACTTGTAAGAAAGAAGGGATAAGGGAGAGAGAAGGAAAGGCTTTTTCTTGGATGATCTTTAGAACCCCAAGGCACCTCCTTATTTATAAGAGATGAAGGGATGCATCATAAAGGGATGCATCCCATCCACACACCTCATCATGATGAGGCATGTGCCAAGAGATGCATCCCATCATGATGGGGTGCTAAGGAGAAGGGTGTATCAACTTCTTTCTCACATCTTCCTCTTAAATCCTGATGATCCAAGGGCCCAAATGTAGTGAACCAAAGCCAATGGTCCAGATCTAGGTGCCATCTAATGGTCTAGATCAAGACATCATCATCCAGGGTGCCATCCAATGGTCCAGAAGTAAGATGCCATCACTGATGGTCCAGATTCAGGCGCTGAGCAACGGTCCAGATCTTTCATCCAGAGAGCCATCCAGTGGTCCAGATTCAGGCGCTGAGCAACAGTCCAGATCTTTCATCCAGAGAGCCATCCAGTGGTCCAGAAGTGAAGGCCCTATCAAACCCAATCCAATTGGGTTTAACCAACTTAAAGAAAACATTAAACCTAATCAAATCAGATCTAATTAAAGCCAAATGGGTTTCAACTCTTGGCTAACCCATATTAGGTCATGATCTAATCATATTAGATCAACCAAATCTAGGAATCATATTCGAATTTAATTTGAATCAGGAGCTAGGGTTTGCAACACGTGCTAGCATGTTCATCTTGCAAACATGATCTAATCCAATTAGACCCTTGATCAATTCCCTTGTGTGTGACCCATTGGGTTCCTTATCTTAGCCAGCAGTAGGTGCAGGTGCAAGTTGACCTAACCTGATTAGAATACCTCTAATCCAATTTAGGTTCAATTTAGTGCTAAACCTGACTTAGCAATCAGAATTTTTCTGATGCTTTGATCTAATCAAACTCTTTGATCCGATCAACCCACAAGACATGATTGACGTCTAGCAACGTATCATGTCTACCCGGAAGATGAGGAATGTATTGGACAAATCCAAACATACCCTTCAGTGGAAAGTTACTGTGCAATTCAATCCCTCAGTCATACTACATCCTGAATAAGTGCTCGAGTATGGATCAATATCAAACTCAATCACTTATTCATGTCTCTCTCAATCTTTTATATGATAATTCAAACAATGAAACATTAGAAACTCTTTCTAATATTCATTTTGCTTTGATCAAAGGCTTCTTGAATCATCATAAGATTAGAGTAAGTAGGATGTTACCTTCTCTTACTAGAAGTGACTGATTCCTTGTTGACCTACTCACAACCTTCGTACAAAATCCACCATATCCGGAATATCCCGTACACAACGCAATGTCGTGAATGAGGGTAAACCAAAACATAGCTTCAAGTGCACAAGGTACCATGGTGATCTCAGGTCTAAGGATCACTTGCACAACTCCCACTATGAGAACCATCTTTTGATAATTAAGTAAGAATCCATAAGATGTTCTCATGGCTGGTCATTTCAGTGAACTCATTCCTCTAATGAGCACCCACATCTTTGTATTACTGTCTCACACAAGTGATTGTGAGATCAATCACCCTCTACATTGAGCATACATTAGATGTGCCAGTCTTTCCGGTAATATTGATCCCCGACTCAATATTCCAATTTGACTGGGAATATTCTAAATTAGGATTTTAGGATTTTAGGTCTCACTGGTATGATCTCATCATAACCCTTAAAACCAATGTCCTAATTTATGGGGTTCATCATCCAATAATAAAATAGATAAGCAGCAAATGATGAAACACAATGCCTTTATTGATATATATCGAGTGTCAAAGTACATGATTTGGAGGATTACAAAGAGAAACCCATCAAATGATTGGCTTATAGGCATCTACTCTTTCAATCTCCCACTTGCACTAAAGCCAATCACCCTTATATTTTAACCCCATACAATCGAGGTGACGATTGAATTGCTGCTGTGGTAGAGCTTTAGTAAATGGGTCTGCTATATTGTTCTTTGTGTCTACTCGTTCAATCTTGACGTCTTGTCTTTCGATTATCTCTCAAACAAGGTGGAAGCGTCTCAAAATGTGCTTGGATCTATGATGAGACCTTGGTTCCTTAGCCTGTGCAACTGCTCCAGTGTTATCGCAATAAACTGGGACTGGTCCGGCAATCTCAGGAACTACACCCAGCTCTGTGATGAACTTCTTCATCCAGACTGCTTCCTTAGCAGCTTCACTAACAGCTATGTATTCTGCCTCAGTAGTTGAGTCAGCTACAGTTTGCTGTTTGGAACTTTTCCAACTCACAGCTCCACCATTCAAAGTGAAAATATATCTAGAGATTGACTTGCTATCATCTGGATCAGATTGAAAGCTAGAATCTGAATAGCCTTTTAGTTTCAATTCTGATCCTCCATAAATCAGAAAAACATCTCTAGTCCTTCTCAAGTATTTGAGAATGCTTTTCACAATTTTTCAATGATCCTCCCTGGGATCTGCCTGAAATCTACTTACCATACCTAAGGCATAAGCTACATCAGGCCTGGTACATAACATAGCATACATGATCGACTCTACTGCTGAAGCATAGGGAATAGAACTCATTCTATTCCTCTCTTCAGATGTCTTAGGACACATCTTCCTAGAGAGTTGTATGCCATGTCCTATGGGTAAGAAACCTTTCTTACTTCCATCCATGCTGAACCTCTTCAGCACATTATCTATGTACCTAGACTGGGACAAACCTAGCATCCTTTTAGATCTATCTCTATAGATCCTTATACCAAGTATATAGGATGCTTCACCCAAGTCTTTCATGGAAAATTTCTTTGATAGCCAAGTCTTGACCGATTGCATCATTGGAACATCATTTCCAATGACCAATATATCGTCCACATATAATATCAAGAAGACAATAGCACTCCCACTAGTCTTCTTGTACACACAAGGTTCATCTATATTTTTAATGAAGCCAAACTCTTTGACTATCATGTCAAAATGGATGTTCCAACTTCTAGATGCCTGCTTTAATCCATAAATGGATTTCTTAAGCCTACATACTTGATTTGCTCTCCCTCTTGAGACAAATCCCTCTGGCTGTGTCATATAGACCTCTTCCTCAAGGTGACCATTAAGAAAGGCGGTTTTGACATCCATCTGCCAGATCTCATAATCATAGTATGCAGCTATAGCAAGCATAATCCGAATAGATTTGAGCATAGCTACTGGCGAAAAAGTTTCATCATAATCAATGCCTTGTTTTTGCCTGAAACCTTTTGCCACTAGCCTGGCCTTGTAGGTTTCTACTTGGCCATCAGCTCCTATCTTCTTCTTGTATACCCATTTGCACCCTATTGGAATCACTCCCTCAGGTGCATCAACCAAAGTCCACACTTGGTTTGTATACATAGAATCTATCTCGGATTTCATGGCGTCCAACCATTTGTCAGAGTCCCTACTCTTGACAGCTTTCGAATAGGTCAGAGGGTCATCGTTATCAACGATGTGGGCTTCATCATTCTCAATAATAAATCCATACCTCTCAGGTGCATTTCGCACTCTTTCTGACCTTCGAAAAGGAGTAGTGTGTAGTGGCTGTGCCTCTTCCATGGGTACATCTGGTTGAGGATTATTATGTGTCTCACCTTGTAGGTCTTGAACTTCATCAAGTTCAATTCTTCTATCCTTGCCCTTTTCTAAAAAAAACTCTTTTTCCAAGAAAGTGGCATGCCTAGCAACAAATACCTTTTGTTCGGTAGGATTATAGAAGATATATCCTAAACTATCTTTAGGATAATCTACAAATATACATTTGTCCGATCTAGCACTTAGCTTATGTCCAAAATTTCTTTTGACATAAGCATGACAACCCCATATCTTAAGATACTTAAGATTAGGTTTCTTTCCTTTCCATATCTCATATGGAGTGCTAGATATAGACTTAGATGGTACTCTATTTAATACTAATGCAGCAGTTTCTAGGGCATGTCCCCAGAAGGAAATTGGAAGATTTGTGAAGCACATCATGGACCGTACCATATCTAATAAGGTACGATTCCTTCTTTCAGCTACACCATTTAATTGTGGCGTATATGGAGGTGTCCATTCAGAGAGTATACCCTTTAATTTAAGATAGTCTAAAAATTCACTAGAAAGGTATTCTCCTCCTCGATCAGATCGAAGGATTTTAATACACTTTCCAGTTTGTTTTTCGACCATACTTTGATACTCTTTAAATTTATCAAAGGCTTCGGATTTATGTTTCATTAGATACACAAAACCGAACCTTGATAAGTCATCAGTAAATGTGATGAAGTAAGAGTATCCATCTCTAACTTGAGTTGACATAGGACCGCACACATCAGTGTGTACGAGTTCTAACAACTCACTTGCCCTTTCTCCATGTCCCGAGAATGGAGACTTGGTCATTTTACCCATAAGACAAGATTCACAAGTTCCTAATGATTCAAAATCATAAGGGTCAAAGAATTTATCTTTATACAACTTATGTAACCTTGTCTCACTAATATGACCTAATCGGTAATGCCAGAGGAGGGTATTATTAATATTTTCTCTTTTTCTTTTATTATCTTTGCCAATATGAAACATAACATTATTAAGACATAATACTAAAAGACCATTTTTCATAGTGCCATGACAATAATACTCATTAGATAAAGAAATAGAGCAACCATTGCTCTTTCCATTTATTTCGAATCCTTTCTTAAGCAACAAAGGAATTGAAATTACATTTCTAATGATTTTTGGCATAAAATAACAGTCTTCTAGCTTCAAGAACTTTCCGGAGGGTAGCTCCAGTATGTAGGTGCCAACAGCTTCAGCCTGGATGGATTCTCCTCCAGCGCCATATAGCTCGAAGTCACCTTTCTTCAGTCTTCTAATTTTCTGCAGTCCATGCAAAGATTTGTATATGTGAGAACCACAACTGGTATCCAATACCCATGCATTAGAATCAGAAGAACTTAATGTCATATTGGCATGTAATAAAAACATACCTTTTGATGCAACACTTGCATCAGGTTTCACAGTTGCAAGAAAGCTCTTGCAGTTCCTTTTCCAATGCCCCGTCTTGCCACAGTGGAAACAGGTACCGGGTCCAGAGATTTTCTTTCCCTTCTTCTTTTTGATGCGACTCTTAGGGTTTAGTTTTTTCTTTGAACCCTTGTTGCCCGACTTCTTCTTTGAGCTCTCACCAACAAGAAGGATCGGACCCTTGTCCTTCTTGATGTGAGACTCTGCTGTTTTCAGCATATTTAGAAGCTCAGGCAGGGAGGAATTCAGTTTGTTCATGCGATAATTCACGACAAACTGCGAGAATGAGTCGGGTAGTGATTGCAGGATCAAATCCTGACTGAGCTCACTGTCCATAGCAAAACCAAGTTGACTTAATCGAGTGATTAAGTCTATAACCTTTAAACAGTGGTCTTGCACAGATGATCCCTCGATCATTCTAGCACGGAACAACTGTTTAGATATCTCATATCTAGCAGTTCTGCTCGGCTCACCATATAACTCCTTTAAGTTAAGGAGTATGGAGTGAGTATCCATGCTATCATGCTGCCTCTGCAATTCATTATTCATAGAAGCAAGCATGATACATTTGACAGTAAAACTATCATTTTTCCACATACGATATGTGGCCAATTCCTCCTCAGTTGCATCTTCCCCTGCTGACCCTAGGTCAGGGGTTTCAAGAATGTAGGAAAGTTTTTCTTGTGTGAGAACAATCTTTAAATTTCTCAACCAATCCACATAGTTGGGACCAGTCAATTTGTTTGTATCTAAGATACCTCTAAGTGAGAGTGAAGATGCCATTTTTGCAGAATTAATCTATAATTACAAAGAACACTAATATAAGCAGACCAATCATGATGACATGTATTCAATCAGACAAGGACTTTTATCTAATTGTTACTCCCACTATTTTTGTCGAATATCATAACCCTCAAGTATGATGAACGAGAAAATACTAATTTTCTTAGTGGGGTTGAGATCCAAATTCCTTATAAAAGACCTTGTGGGAATCACAACAAGCCCTTATAAGTTCAAAGGTAGGAAACTCTTTCCAATTGCATCCCATGCAATTCCCAACTTTATTCTGTCCTCTAGCACACATATAGTCTTGTGGGAATCACAACAAACTATTGTGTCTAGTTAAGTCAAACCCTTCATTTTTATACAGTCATATTTGAATAATACTGCCCTTGTGGGAATCACAACAAGGCAACATATTAAAATATGCCATATGCATCATATGCACCAAGATATTACAATATCAATCCCTAATACTAGCCTTGTGGGAATCACAACAAGCTAGCGTAGATATTGACATAATAATATCTAAGCATGAAGGAAGGACCTTTATAGTGTTATATCAGCAATTAGCTTTTCCATGGAGGTCAATCAAATAGTTGGCCAGGTAAGCAGATGGGAGGCTCTCCTTACTTAGTAAGGTCCTAATTAAATAACCACCTGTAGCCTCTTTCCTAGACACCAACTTAGTCAATTGATTCAGAATGGCTCAGCTTAAAGCAATTAATACTACGACTTAATTATGAATTTAGTGAGGGCTTTCAAATAGTAGTATCTTACTAACATTAAGCTCAACCATAAAGGACTATCAAATAATTGGCCAGAAAAGTAGGTGGGAGGCACCCCTCACTCAGAGAGTGAGGTCCTAATTAAGTAACCACCTGTGGCTTTCTTCCTAGACACCAACTGAGTCGATTGTTCCAGAATGGGTCAGCCCAAAGTTTTCATACTACTATATTGGTCTCATTGCACATTCTATAATTTAGTACTAGCAATTATACTGTGCTACAACATGAATATTGTTGCTGGTGGTCCAAACCGAGAATGATTGGCACAGCGGTGTGAACGGGGTTCCCTTTGAGTTGCTTTGGTTGCGCTCCGCCCTCCGCCGTGAAACCTGCAGGCAAGCCTCGCACCACCACTGGGGTAGTGGGGGCCCTCCGACGATCAAGTCAGAGGAGATTGAAGGAGAAGGAGAGATAGCAGCAGCAGGTAAGAGAATACTCTGGAAAACCTTTGCTTACCCTCCCCCTTCCCCCCCAGCCCCATATATATCAGGCTGGGGGGTTTTTCCGGGGATTCGTCATCGTGTGGCACGATGGGGCTGCCACTGACATGGCCGTTACAGGGCGTCGTGGGGCAGCGCTGGGTACGGCCCTGGCAGGGCATAGTGGAGCTCCGCTTTGTACGGCTGTTACAGGGGATCGTGGGGCAGCGCCGGATACGGCCGTTGCAGGGAGTAGTGGAGCAGGGGGCCGCGGCGTGCCTCAGAGGAACAGTCTGTTGTTGTCGAGAGATTGCCGACTCGGGGTCGGATGACTGGATCAGGGGGCAGCCGACTCGGGGTCGGGCTGCGGAGCCGAAGATATCCGACTCGGGGTCGGATTGCTGGATCAAGGGACAGCCGACTCGGGGTCGGGCTGCGGAGCCGAAGATATCCGACTCGGGGTCGGATTGCTGGATCAAGGGACTGCCGTAGTCTTCCTGGGCGCGCGTGCCGGTCACGTGGGGCATGGTGGCTAAATTCCCCCGTAACAGTAGCCCCCCACTTCCGAGCCTGGAACCAGGAGGGGAACGGGTGAAGGGAGTGATGTTTCGAGATTGCCGCCATCCCTCGGAAAGGCGCGCGCGCTTCGAGCTCCCCGCCTCCTTTATGGCGTATAGCGGTTGTCGCTGATCTGGCAGTCTGCGGATTTCGGCGGACATCCTTCCTTAATGGCGTCGATTTGCCTTTGGGGCGCGAGCGATCCCTCGGCAGCCAGGCGTCCTCTGGCGTCACCGAGGCGTCACCCGCCTTTCCGCCTATTTAACCGGGGGCCCTCCCCCGTCCGCTTTTCTCTTCGTAGGCATCTTCGAGTTTCTCCCTTGCGCTGCTGTCGTTGCCGTCGGACTGTTTGCTCGCTCCTCCTTTGACGCTCTCGGAGCCGTTCTTCCTTCCCTTCCGGTGAGTTGCCCCATTCTTCAATTTAGGGCTCTCCATACTTTCTCCTTCCGTATTAGTGTACTTCAGTCGTTCCGGTCCTTTCCCCCTTCTTGGTCCCGTCCTGACCGTAGATCCACTGGCCATTAGGTATGGACGAAGTAAGAGCGGACCGCATTCAGTCGGATCTGGTCCCCGAAGACCTAGATAGGTTCGTGGCCCGGTACCACCTTCCCGAAGCCTGCAACGTTACGCTCCCGGGGCCTGAGGAGAGGATGTCCCATCCTCCTCCAGGGAAGGTCGCCATCAACGAGGACATCCTCCGGGCCGGGTTCCGCTTTCCCCCCTCGGACTTAGTTGTGTAGGTGCTTCGGGGTTTAAGAGTGGCGCCGACGCAACTGGTGCCGAACTCATGGCGCGCCCTGACGGCCTTCCAGGTTCTCTGCCGCATGCACGAGGTTCCCGCCACCCTGAATGTCTTTTGGGAATGCTACGGCCTGAACGGCCACCCCCAGGACAGAGGGTGGTGGTGCTTTGCGGCGCGGCGAGGGTGCGGCCTCGTCAAGGAGGCTCCTTCCTCTTTTTAACTCTTGGGAGCGTCTCGCCGACTCCTGACTCTTGAAGTTCTTCCGGCACTAGGCCAGGCATCCGAGGGTTAGGCCTCAGAAAATTCTTCCGGCACTAGGTCGGGCATCCGAGGATTAGGCCTCAGGAAATTCTTCCGGCACTAGGCCAGGCATCCGAGGGTTAGGCCTCGGAAAATTCTTCCGGCGCTAGGCCAGGCATCCGAGGGTTAGGCCTCAGGAAATTCTTCCGGCGCTAGGCTAGGCATCCGAGGGTTAGCCCTCAGGAAATTCTTCCGGCGCTAGGCCAGGCATCCGAGGGTTAGGCATCAGGAAATTCTTCCGGCGCTAGACCAGGCATCCGAGGGTTAGGCCTCAGGAAATTCTTCCGGCGCTAGGCCAGGCATCCGAGGGTTAGGCCTCAGGAAATTCTTCCGGCGCTAGGCCAGGCATCCGAGGGTTAGGCCTCAGGAAATTCTTCCGGCGCTAGGCCAGGCATCCGAGGGTTAGGCCTCAGGAAATTCTTCCGGCGCTAGGCCAGGCATCCGAGGGTTAGGCCTCAGGAAATTCTTCCGGCGCTAGGCCAGGCATCCGAGGGTTAGGCCTCAGGAAATTCTTCCGGCGCTAGACCAGGCATCCGAGGGTTAGGCCTCAGAAAATTCTTCCAGCGCTAGGCCAGGCATCCGAGGGTTAGGCCTCAGGAAATTCTTCCGGCGCTAGGCCAGGCATCCGAGGGTTAGGCCTCAGGAAATTCCGCTCGTTGGTCGGCCAAGGCTGGCGCAAGCCGAGGCGACCGGTCGGGGCTTCAGGCTAGTCTGCTCCCGGGATGATCATCGGGTTAGCCTGGCATCCGAGGGCCGAGCCTCGGAAGATTCCGCTCGTTGGTCGGCCAAGGCTGGCGCAAGCCGAGGCGACCGGTCGGGGCTTCAGGCTAGTCTGCTCCCGGGATGATCATCGGGTTAGCCTGGCATCCGAGGGCCGAGCCTCGGGAGATTCCACTCGTTGGTCGGCCAAGGCTGGCGCAAGCCGAGGCGACCGGTCGGGGCTTCAGGCTAGTCTGCTCCCGGGATGATCATCGGGTTAGCCTGGCATCCGAGGGCCGAGCCTCGGGAGATTCCGCTCGTTGGTCGGCCAAGGCTGGCGCAAGCCGAGGCGACCGGTCGGGGCTTCAGGCTAGTCTGCTCCCGGGATGATCATCGGGTTAGCCTGGCATCCGAGGGCCGAGCCTCGGGAAATTCCGCTCGTTGGTCGGCCAAGGCTGGCGCAAGCCGAGGCGACCGGTCAAGGCTTCAGGCTAGTCTGCTCCCGGGATGATCATCGGGTTAGCCTGGCATCCGAGGGCCGAGCCTCGGGGAATTCCGCTCGTTGGTCGGCCAAGGCTGGCGCAAGCCGAGGCGACCGGTCGGGGCTTCAGGCTAGTCTGCTCCCGGGATGATCATCGGGTTAGCCTGGCATCCGAGGGCCGAGCCTCGGAAAATTCCGCTCGTTGGTCGGCCAAGGCTGGCGCAAGCCGAGGCGACCGGTCGGGGCTTCAGGCTAGTCTGCTCCCGGGATGATCATCGGGTTAGCCTGGCATCCGAGGGCCGAGCCTCGGGGAATTCCGCTCGTTGGTCGGCCAAGGCTGGCGCAAGCCGAGGCGACCGGTCGGGGCTTCAGGCTAGTCTGCTCTCGGGATGATCATCGGGTTAGCCTGGCATCCGAGGGCCGAGCCTCGAGAAATTCCGCTCGTTGGTCGGCCAAGGCTGGCGCAAGCCGAGGCGACCGGTCGGGGCTTCAGGCTAGTCTGCTCCCGGGATGATCATCGGGTTAGCCTGGCATCCGAGGGCCGAGCCTCGGAGAATTCCGCTCGTTGGTCGGCGCCTGTCGCTTGCCGCTCGACGAGATTTCTCCGTGGCCAGCTACGATCGTGTTTCTCCTCTTCTCCAAGCGTCGCCTGGGGAACACCAGAAGGGTATTAAATGCTAATTGAGGCGTTACCTGGGAAATCGGATCGCCAGTTGCTGCTTGCAAGGAGTGTCAGTTAAGCGGCCGCGATACGCGCGCTCTTCGAGGCGGATGCGGCCTGGGCGCGAGCGGAGATACGTGGGCCGCGGGATACACGCTGCCCGGAGTGTCCTTGGATGGCCTTGATTTTGTCTGGGTTGGCTTCGATACCCCGCTGGTTGACAATGAAACCGAGGAACCTCCCGGCCGAAGCGCCGAAGGCACACTTCGCTGGGTTCAGCTTCATGCGAAACTTCCGCAAGGTGGTGAAAGTCTCCTCCAAATCCGCGATGTGCTGGTCTGCATGGCGGCTCTTCACCAGCATATCGTCCACGTACACCTCCATGTTCCGGCCGATTTGCTCTTTGAAGATTTTGTTGACGAGGCGCTGGTAAGTGGCGCCAGCGTTCTTCAGACCGAAGGGCATTACCTTGTAGCAGTACAGCCCCCGGTCTGTTATAAAGGTAGTTTTCTCCTCGTCCTGTGGGGCCATCATTATCTGGTTGTAACCGGAGAAGGCGTCCATGAAAGACAGCAGCTGATATCCGGAAGTCGCGTCGACCAGCTGGTCTATTCGCGGAAGCGGAAAGCTATCCTTAGGGCACGCCTTGTTCAGGTCGGTATAGTCGATGCACATCCTCCACTTCCCGCTCGCCTTCCGGACAAGTACAACATTTGCCAGCCACTCGGGGTAGCTTACCTCCCTTATGAATCCTGCCTCCAAGAGCTTGTCTACCTCCTGGTCGACCACCCGGATCCGATCCGGGGCACAGTGTCTCTTCTTCTGCTTTATTGGTCGGTGGGTCGGGTCGACGTTGAGGGCGTGAGAAATGACCTCCGAGTCGATCCCAGGTACATCGGCCGCCGACCAGGCAAATACATCGGCATTGGCTCGGAGGAATTCCACCAACCGGGCCCGAGCCCCCGGGTCGAGATTGGCGCCGACCCGGACCGCCCGGTCGGGGCGGCCTTCCTCAAGGGGGACTTCGACCACACCCTCGGCCGGCTCCCCGTGCCGCAAGGCCACCTCGTCTCTGGCATCAAGGGACTCGACGCTTAGGGCTTCCACGGGCTTCTTCCCTTTGAGAGTCGCTAGGAAACATTGCCGTGCGGTCGGTTGGTCACCTCGGACCTCTCCGATCCCAGCCGCCGTGGGGAACCGCATGAGCAAGTGGTACGTAGAGACTACCGCACGAAGGGCGTTCAGTCCAGGTCGTCCGAGGATAGCGTTGTAGGCCGAGGGAACACGGACGACCAAGAACCCGAGTTGCACCGTGGCTTCTGCGGGTGCAACGCCCGCAGTCACAGGCAGCTCGACGACTCCTTCGGCCGGGACAGCGTCACCAGTGAATCCGATGAGGGGGGTGGATGTTTTGTGCAACAATTGTCTGGACAAGCTCATCTTTTGGAAGGCCTCGTAAAACAAAAAATCAGCTGAGCTTCCACTATCAACAAGAACACGCCTTACATCATAGTTTGCCATAGTGAGGGAGATCACCATGGCGTCATCGTGGGGAGTCTGAACTCCCTTTACATCCTCATCAGAAAAGGTGATTACATTGCCGACCCTCTGCCTCTTTACGACGGCCATCCCTGATGCTTCCGCCGAGCCCCCTGCGTTCCTCACAGGCCGAGAGCAGCCCCCAGTGATAGTATGGATCACGCCCGCAACGGGTCGATTCTGCTCCCGAGGCTCCGGAGGAGCCGGGTCGGCCGGACGCGGGTCCGCGGGGGGACGTCGGTCGCTCACATATCGACCGAGACGCCCCCGACGGATGAGAGCCTCGATCTCGTTCCGAAGCTGGAAGCAGTCCTCCGTGTCGTGGCCGTGGTCTCGGTGGTACTCACAGTACGCCCGAGAGGGCCTCTTCCCAGGGATCTTCCGCATCTGTCTCGGAGCCGGGAGATCCTCCCGCCCCTTGATCTCCATAAGGATTTGGGCCCGGGGAGTCAGGAGAGGGGTGTACCGGTTGAAACGTCGAGGCGGAGAACGAGGGCGTGGGGCGCCGTGGTTTCTCGCCGGCGACGGGCTTCTGCGCCGACGCTGGGGCGTCGGGCTCCTCCTCTGGCGTGCCTCTTTTCGCCTTTTCTTCCCAAGCTTTGGAGGGATCTCGGCGGCCTCCTTGCTCCGGTGGGCGGCCGCCTCCTCGGCGTCCGCATACTGGTTCGCCCGGGACAACAGCTCCGGGAAGCTCCGTGGCAGGCGTTTATCCAGGGAGAAGGTGAGTCTGCCCTTCCGGAAGCCACGCTTCAGGGCTGAAAGGGCTACCTCCTGACTCAGGTTCCGGACCTCCAGCGTAGCCTTGTTGAAGCGGGTAAGATAATCCCGCAGGCTCTCTCCCTCGTTTTGCCGGACATCAAAGAGGGAGTCGGAGACCAGTCGCCGCCGGCTACTGACGGCGAAGTGAGTGATGAAGAGGCGAGTGAACTGGTCGAAGGACCGGATCGAGTCAGCCTCCAGCCCAGCGAACCACGCCCTCGCCGGGCCACGGAGGGTTGCCGGGAAGGCCTTGCAGAGAAGGGGATCTGATGCTCCGTGGAGGAGCATAAGGGTCCTGAAACTCTCGACATGATCCCGCGGGTCCGCCGCCCCGTCATAGGGCTCGATCGCCGGCATTTTGAACCCCGGCGGATTCGGGGTCCGCAGGATCCTCGAGGCGAGCGCCGGCTGGGAGGAGATCTCTAAGTCGGCGAAGGGATCTTTGGAATGGCCCTTCAGGACCTGGAGTTGTCGGTGGAGATCGTCCACCCGCCGGTCCAGGGAACGCGACCGGTGGGTGGGAGACAAGGAGCGGCGAGAGGGGGACCGACTGGAGCGCGGGTTCCTCGAGGACTGGGGGGTCTGGGAACGCGCCCGGGCCCGCCTCTCGTACCCCGCGTAGCTCCGGTGGGAAGGTCCTGGCAGAATGGAGCGTGCTCGAGAATCCTCCTCGCGCCGGCGCTCCTCCCCATGGGAGAGGAAGGAACGCGGGTTGAGGAGGACAGGCGAACGCTCAGGCAGCGGCGGCTCCTGAGCCTGCTGCGGCGCCCGGGACATCGCACCCTGCAGATTCTGCACCGCCTCCGCGAGGGTGCGAACCTGCTGGGTTAGCTGGTCGAACTGGGCGGCTTCGACCATCTGAATGGGCGGTGGGGCGGTGGAGTGTTGCTGAGAGCGTGTTGGGGATGCAGCGGCCCCCCGGCCAGTGGCGCGAGAGGCCCCGCGACCGGAAGCATTGGAAGCTCCACGACCACCTCGCCGTGCCATTACGATCGCTCTAAGATCAGTCCCTTCCTCTAGCGCCAACTGTTGCTGGTGGTCCAAACCGAGAACGATTGGCACAGCGGTGTGAACGGGGTTCCCTTTGAGTTGCTTTGGTTGCGCTCCGCCCTCCGCCGTGAAACCTGCAGGCAAGCCTCGCACCACCACTGGGGTAGTGGGGGCCCTCCGACGATCAAGTCAGAGGAGATTGAAGGAGAAGGAGAGATAGCAGCAGCAGGTAAGAGAATACTCTGGAAAACCTTTGCTTACCCTCCCCCTTCCCCCCCAGCCCCATATATATCAGGCTGGGGGGTTTTTCCGGGGATTCGTCATCGTGTGGCACGATGGGGCTGCCACTGACATGGCCGTTACAGGGCGTCGTGGGGCAGCGCTGGGTACGGCCCTGGCAGGGCATAGTGGAGCTCCGCTTTGTACGGCTGTTACAGGGGATCGTGGTATAGAAAAATACCTATCTGAAGAAAATATAATCTTGGTATAGAAGAATACCTATCACGCTATATCCAATATATCTGAAGATGTCCTAAGGTGCCCAAATGTTCACCCTCCGATGTTGATCCACACAGGAATGGGTTCAAGACTCTAGCTCCACCAAAACTTGATTCTAATTGTTCAATCCTTCCAAAGGATTTAATTGGCTGATTTTCCTTCACTTCCTTCTTCCTTTCTACCTCTAAAACATTCACTAGCCTTTTTGTCCTAAAGAAGACCCTCTTATCTTGGGTTAGGACAAAAGATAGAGACTTGTAAGAAAGAAGGGATAAGGGAGAGAGAAGGAAAGGCTTTTTCTTGGATGATCTTTAGAACCCCAAGGCACCTCCTTATTTATAAGAGATGGAGGGATGCATCATAAAGGGATGCATCCCATCCACACACCTCATCATGATGAGGCATGTGCCAAGAGATGCATCCCATCATGATGGGGTGCTAAGGAGAAGGGTGTATCAACTTCTTTCTCACATCTCCCTCTTAAATCCTGATGATCCAAGGGCCCAAATGCAGTGAACCAAAGCCAATGATCCAGATCTAGGTGCCATCTAATGGTCTAGATCAAGACATCATCATCCAGGGTGCCATCCAATGGTCCAGAAGTAAGATGCCATCACCGATGGTCCAGATTCAGGCGCTGAGCAACGGTCCAGATCTTTCATCCAGAGAGCCATCCAGTGGTCCAGATTCAGGCGCTGAGCAACGGTCCAGATCTTTCATCCAGAGAGCCATCCAGTGGTCCAGAAGTGAAGGCCCTATCAAACCCAATCCAATTGGGTTTAACCAACTTAAAGAAAACATTAAACCTAATCAAATCAGATCTAATTAAAGCCAAATGGGTTTCAACTCTTGGCTAACCCATATTAGGTCATGATCTAATCATATTAGATCAACCAAATCTAGGAATCATATTCGAATTTAATTTGAATCAGGAGCTAGGGTTTGCAACACGTGCTAGCATGTTCATCTTGCAAACATGATCTAATCCAATTAGACCCTTGATCAATTCCCTTGTGTGTGACCCATTGGGTTCCTTATCTTAGCCAGCAGTAGGTGCAGGTGCAAGTTGACCTAACCTGATTAGAATACCTCTAATCCAATTTAGGTTCAATTTAGTGCTAAACCTGACTTAGCAATCAGAATCTTTCTGATGCTTTGATCTAATCAAACTCTTTGATCCAATCAACCCACAAGACATGATTGACGTCTAGCAACGTATCATGTCTACCCGAAAGATGAGGAATGTATTGGACAAATCCAAACATACCCTTCGGTGGAAAGTTACTGTGCAATTCAATCCCTCAGTCATACTACATCCTGAATAAGTGCTCGAGTATGGATCAATATCAAACTCAATCACTTATTCATGTCTCTCTCAATCTTTTATATGATAATTCAAACAATGAAACATTAGAAACTCTTTCTAATATTCATTTTGCTTTGATCAAAGGCTTCTTGAATCATCATAAGATTAGAGTAAGTAGGATGTTACCTTCTCTTACTAGAAGTGACTGATTCCTTGTTGACCTACTCACAACCTTCGTACAAAATCTACCATATCCAGAATATCCCGTACACAACGCAATGTCGTGAATGAGGGTAAACCAAAACATAGCTTCAAGTGCACAAGGTACCATGGTGATCTCAGGTCTAAGGATCACTTGCACAACTCCCACTATGAGAACCATCTTTTGATAATTAAGTAAGAATCCATAAGATGTTCTCATGGCTGGTCATTTCAGTGAACTCATTCCTCTAATGAGCACCCACATCTTTGTATTAGTGTCTCACACAAGTGATTGTGAGATCAATCACCCTCTACATTGAGCATACATAAGATGTGCCAGTCTTTCCGGTAATATTGATCCCCAACTCAATATACCAATTTGACTGGGAATATTCTAAATTAGGATTTTAGGATTTTAGGTCTCACTGGTATGATCTCATCATAACCGTTAAAACCAATGTCCTAATTTATGGGGTTCATCATCCAATAATAAAATAGATAAGCAGCAAATGATGAAACACAATGCCTTTATTGATATATATCGAGTGTCAAAGTACATGATTTGGAGGATTACAAAGAGAAACCCATCAAATGATTGGCTTATAGGGCATCTACTCTTTCAGCTACAGCATCAGAATTGGTTCATGTGAGTACCATCCAAACTATAAGATCAATTGAGCTACAGGAGAAATTGAAGATCATATCAGATGGTCTTCAAGAGTTGACAAGCCCTGGAGGCAGTGTAGGCACCGTGGCTGCCCAACTTAAAGGAAAAATTGAAAGGGCGAGTCTTGAGTTTGAAGCACTAGTAGCAGCCTTCCATCAATCTCAGGGAGATCAGTTTAAGACTCTACTAGATTCAATAAATGCATTTATAGAGGCAGCGGCTAGAGCTATTGAGCAACGTCGCCGGTGAAGGACATCTTGTAGACATCTAGGGTTCTTCTTCTTTTTGTAAACCCTATGCTCATTTTGAAACTTCTTTTGTATTAGGAATCAATACTTGTAATGATTTCCTTTCTTAACTTTGTAATGACCTCAAATGATTGCAATGATATATGAATGTCATACAATTCCTTTGAAACTTTGTGTATGTTTCAAATTCTGTGGAATCAAACTTTGTGTATGTGATTCTGTGATGTGCCATAAAAATCTTATAACATACCTTAAGTGTTCAAATTTGACACAACTTATCAATGCATATAAAACAGGGGGAGCACATCTTGTGATAACTATTTTAAACAAAAAAAGGGTCTGAAATGAATTCCAAAACAAAGGGGGAGTGAAATGAATGCTGCATTCATTAATAAAAATAACTTGGACAGAGGGAGCATAACTTGAATATCTTTAAGTGAATCATGGTAACATGCTGAATTCCACTAGAAATTGTGTTTTAAGTACCTAAGGATAATTTGTCCCCTTCATTGTTGATGACAAAAAGAGGGAGTAGATATATAGAACCTATATATGGAGTATATGAAGTATATGGAGAAGAACCTAAATATGGAATGCAAAATTTACACTCATACTTAAAAGTTGAATTAGAAAAGACAAAATTGAAGAATATTGGCTTTAAGATAATTGCCCTTCTGGAAAAGAAAGGAGGAGTCAAAAAGTACTTAGCCTTCAATTGTCTTTAGCATCAATATTTCAGTAATTGACAATTTGACTTGATTCAAATTCAGTTGATATACCAAAATTGCTCAAGAGCTACTAAGACCAATACTTATGCATAAAGGAAGAACTGAAAGTTCACTATTTTAACTTATGTACACTGTATCTAGCTCTAACCAAAACACAATAATTGTACATCTGATCAAATACTGTGTATATGTTTAAATTTCAAATTTTGCATATACTCAGTATTTTGTCATCATCAAAAAGGGGGAGATTGTTGACCGCCTAATGGATTTTGATGAATACAAAACACTAGAGTATAATTTCATTTATCTTAACAATTTACTTGAGGATTTCAGGTGATTAATTAAGAATATTGTTAAGAAATGTCTAGGCAAGTTCCCATATTTTTCAAGAATTTATTGAAGAATTTTTGAAGAAAACAGATTAGGGACAGCCGAGACGTCTCCGGGTCGTCTCAGAGACGTCTCTGGCACAAACAGGAAGAATTAGCACGTCTGGAGACGTCCCCGGCACCTGGCGAGGCGTCTCGCAGGGTCGGAGTCGACTCCCGACACTGCGGAGTCGACTCTCTCAGAGGCGGCAGAAAGGCCGATTTCAAGGGATGCGCGCGAGTCGTCTCCACAGGACGCGGAGTCGTCCCCGCGAGTAAAAAGCAGACCTTCCGAGTCGTCCCCAGAGAGCGCGGAGTCGACTCTCTCAGGGTATTCCAGAGGATGTGTTTTTCGTTGACAGAACTGCCGAGACGTCCCCTGAAAGCGCGGAGTCGACTCTCTCAGAGAATTCCAGAGGACTTGTTTTTCAGAGATAAAACAGCGGAGTCGTCCCCGAGGCAGCGGAGTCGTCCCCATGCAGAAAGCATAAACATCCCAAGACGTCCCCGTAAAGTGGCGAGGCGACTCTCTTAGAAAAACAGAAAAACAAGAAGTCATAGAGTCCTTTTGCGGAGTCGTCCCCGTAAAGCGCAGAGTCGACTCCAAACATCGTCAAAAGAAAATTTATACAACCGATGTAGGGTTCAAGCATGTCATAATGGGCAGCGGAAGCTAGGGATTTTAAATTTTCTTAATAAAGTCCCTATGCATGAAACCCTTTTAAGCCTAGATCACCTTAATGATTACAATCAAATAATATAAAATAAATACAGAATTAGTAGAATACCTCAAACGCTAATCCAAAGTGTACAATCTCCACGAGGCGTCCAAGTGTCCGCCCTCCAATGGTGATCCACACGAAAACTTGATCAAGACTTTAGCTCCAAAGACTTTTGATCCTTAATGCAGAATTCTTCTAAAGAACTCTAATGGCTTGCTTTCCTTCCTTTCTATTTTTCTTTAGCCTTCTAAAATCACTTCTAATCCTTTTGTCCTAAGGAAGACCACCTTGTCTTGGCTTAGGATACATTAGAAGCAATGTTAGAAAGAAAGAAACTAATGTAAGAAAGAAGGGATATGAGAGAGAGAGAGTTGGATTGATTTTCGATGATTAGAAAACACCGGGAGCATTCCTATTTATAGATGGCGTGGGGATGCATCACCAAAGGATGCATCCCATCCACACATCCTTCAGATGGGGCGTGATAAGAGGAGAGAAGGCGCCACAAAAATAGGGAGAGGCGTATCAAAAGTGGTTATGATAAGATCAAGCGCTTATGATGTGGCGCTTGATTCCCTAAGCACCTCTTCATGAAAATGCGCCGTACTCTTCCCTTTTTTTCAGTTCTTCTCACGCAAGAAAAATAGGAACCAACCTTATCCATTCATCAAGGGTTGATGATGATCCAAAGGCCATGAAAGAAGGCGCCATATATCCCTTAGGCGTGATGAAGAGAGAAGAGAGAGAATGGATAAGATCAAATAAATGGTTCATCCTTATCCATTTAATCTTCACGTATTCTCTCTCTTTCCTTCACCTATTTTTCATCTCCACGCCTCCCAATGATATCCATCACGTCATCATGATCTCCCATCATCCTATGATGAAAATCCAATGGCTCCAATTCATGGTGCCATCCATTTGATCCATCTCTTCATCCAAATGTTGATCCAACGGTCAAAAATGAATGATTTATCAAATCTAATCCAATTAGACTCAAACCAAGCCAATTAGGAGCCAACTCTTGGCTAACCCATATTATAATATGATCTAATCAAATTAGATCAATTAAGAATCAGATTCGAATCCAGTTCGAATCAGATTCGAATCCAGTTCGAATCAGGAGCTAAGGTTTGCAACACCTGCTAGGATGTTTATCTTGCAAACATGATCTAATCCAATTAGACCCTTGATAAGTTTTCTTGTGTGTGACCCATTGGGTTCCATACTTAGCCAGCAATAGGTGTGAGTGCGGTTGACCCAACTTGATTAGAACTCTTCTAATCGATTTAAGTCCAAACTGCGCGAACCCGAACTTAACAATTAGAATCCTTTCTAATTGGTGATCGAATTAAACTCTTTAATTCGATCAAACCTATAAGACAAGATTGACGTCTAGCAACGTGTCATGTCTACCCGAAAAATATGGAATTTGGTAGAAATACCAAAAATACCCTTCAGTGGCAAGTTACCATGCAATTCAATCCTTTAATCAAACTGCATCCCAAATATGTATATGAGTATGAATATATGTCAAACTCAATTTCATATTCATATTTTTCTCAATCTTTTAATGATAATTCAAATAATGAAACATTAGAAACTCTTTCTAATTTTCATTCTGCTTTGATCAAAGGCTTCCTGAATTATCATATGATTAGAATAAATAGGATGCTATCTTCTCTTACTAGAAGTGATTAATTCCTTGTTGATCTACTCATAATCTTCGTACACAATCCACCATATCCAGAAGACCTCGTACATAACTTATTGTCATGAATGAGTGTAAACCAAAACATAGGTTCATGTGCACAAGATACCATGGTGATCTCAGGTCAAAGGATCAGTTGCACAACTCCCACTAAGAGAATCATCTTTTGACATGTAAGTAAGACTTCATAAGATTTCTCTTTGTAGGTCAATTCAGTGAACTCATTCTTCTAATGAGCACCCATATCTTTGTATTAGTGTCTCCACACAAATGATTGTGAGATCAATCATCCTCTGCATCGAGCATACATAAGACATGCCAGTCTTTCCGGTAATCATTGATCCCCGACTCAATGTACCAATGACTGGGAATATTTAAGATTAGGATTTTAGGATTTTAAGTCTCACTAGTATGATCTCATCATAGTCTTAAAACCATTGCCTTAATCTAAGGAGTTTATCATAAATATAATCAACAGCATATGATAAAACATAACGCCTTTATTCATATTTAAATGTCATGTACATGATTTGGACAAATCAAAAGAAAAACCCTTCGCAATACATATTGCGATTGGCTTGTAGGACATCTACTCTTTCAATCTCCCACTTGCACTAAAGCCAATCGCTCTTATATTTTATCCCCATACAATCGAGGTGGCGATCGAACTGCTGTTGTGGTAGAGCTTTAGTGAACGGGTCTGCTAGGTTGTTCTTGGTGTCTACTCGTTCAATGACTATGTCTTGTCTCTCGACAATCTCTCGAACAAGATGGAAGCGTCTTAGAATGTGCTTGGATTTGTGATGAGACCTTGGTTCCTTCGCTTGAGCAACAGCTCCAGTGTTATCACAATAAACTGGGACTGGTCCAGCAATCTCGGAAACTACTCCTAACTCAGAGATGAACTTCTTCATCCAGACAGCTTCCTTAGCGGCTTCACTTACAGCAATGTATTCTGCCTCAGTAGTTGAGTCAGCTACAGTTTGCTGTTTGGAACTCTTCCAGCTCACTGCACCACCATTTAGGGTAAAGACATACCCTGAAGTGGACTTGCTATCATCTGGGTCTGATTGAAAACTAGAATCAGAAAATCCTTCTAGTTTCAACTCAGATCCTCCATAAACTAGAAAAATATCTTTAGTCCTTCTCAAGTACTTAAGAATATTTTTCACAGCTATCCAATGATCCTCTCCTGGATCAGCCTGAAATCTACTTGTTATGCCTAAGGCATAAGCAACATCAGGCCTAGTACATAGCATAGCATACATAATCGATCCTACTGCCGAAGCATAGGGAATAGAATTCATTCTATTCCTCTCTTCAGATGTCTTAGGAGACATCTTCTTAGAGAGACGTATGCCATGACTCATAGGCAAATAACCTCTTTTACTTTCTTCCATGCTGAATTTTTTCAGCACATTATCTATGTACCTAGACTGGGACAAGCCTAGCATCCTTTTAGATCTATCCCTATAGATCTTTATACCAAGTATATAGGATGCTTCTCCCAAGTCTTTCATGGAAAAGCTTTTTGACAGCCAAGTCTTGACCGATTGTAACATTGGAATATCATTTCCAATGATCAGTATGTCATCTACATACAATATTAAGAAGACAATGGCACTCCCACTAGTCTTCTTGTACACACATGGTTCATCCACATTTTTGATAAAACCAAACTCTTTGACTGTTGTATCAAAATGGATGTTCCAACTCCTCGATGCTTGCTTTAATCCATAAATGGATCTCTTAAGCTTGCATACTTGATTTGCTCTCTTACTTGAGACAAATCCTTCTGGCTGTGTCATGTAAACCTCTTCCTCAAGATAACCATTAAGGAAGGCGGTTTTGACATCCATCTGCCAGATTTCATAATCATAGTATGCAGCTATTGCAAGCAAAATCCGAATAGATTTGAGCATAGCTACTGGCGAAAAAGTTTCATCATAGTCAATTCCTTGCTTTTGCCTGAAACCTTTTGCCACCAATCTAGCCTTATAGGTTTCTACTTGGCCATCTGCTCCAATCTTTTTCTTATAGACCCATTTGCAACCTATAGGGTTTACACCCTCTGGTGCATCAACCAAAGTCCATACTTGGTTGGTATACATAGAATCTATTTCGGATTTCATGGCTTCTAGCCATTTGTCAGAGTCATTACTCATGACAGCTTCCGAATAGGTCAGAGGATCATTATTCTGAACAATGTGGGCTTCATCATTTTCAATGATGAACCCATATCTCTCAGGTGCTCTTCGCACTCTATCTGACCTTCGGAGAGGAGATGTGTGTTGTGGTTGTACCTCATCAATGGGTACATCTGGTTGAAGAATTTCTTGTGTTTCTATTTGTAGGTTTTGAACTTCTTCAAGTTCTATTTTTCTATCCTTGCCCTTTTTTAAGATAAACTCTTTTTCTAAGAAAATGGCATGCTTACCTACAAAAACTTTTTGTTCGGTAGGATGATAGAAGATGTATCCTATACTATCTTTAGGATAACCTACAAAAATACATTTATCTGATCTAGCACTTAGCTTGTGTCCAAAATTTCTTTTGACATAAGCTTGACAACCCCATATCTTAAGATACTTAAGATTAGGCTTCTTTCCTCTCCATATCTCATATGGAGTGCTAGGTACAGACTTAGAAGGTACCCTGTTTAATATTAGTGCAGCAGTCTCTAGGGCAAAACCCCAGAAGGAAATAGGAAGATCAGTAAAGCACATCATGGACCGTACCATATCTAATAAAGTACGATTCCTCCGTTCAGCTACACCATTTAATTGTGGCGTATACGGAGGTGTCCATTCAGAGAGAATGCCCTTTTCTTTAAGATGATTTAAAAACTCACTAGAAAGGTATTCACCTCCTTGATCAGATCGAAGGATTTTAATACACTTTCCGGTTTGTTTTTCAACCATACTTTGATACTCTTTAAACTTATCAAAAGCTTCGGATTTATGTTTCATAAGATACACATATCCGAACCTTGATAAATCATCAGTGAATGTGATGAAGTAAGAGTATCCACCTCTAGCTGGAGTTGTCATAGGACCACATACATCTGTGTGTATAAGTCCTAATAACTCACTTGCCCTTTCTCCATGTCCAGTGAATGGAGACTTAGTCATTTTACCTATAAGACAAGATTCACAAGTTCCTAATGATTCATAATCATAAGGATCAAAGAACTCTTCTTTGTATAACTTGTTGATTCTTGATTCACTTATGTGACCAAGTCGGCAATGCCAAAGAAGGGTGTTATTTACTTCCTCTCTCTTTCTTTTATTGCTTTTATTAATATGAAAGACATTGTCATTAAGTAATAAAACAAGAAGACCATTTTCCATAATGCCATTGCAAAGATGCTTATTAGAAAAATAAATAGAGCAACCATTGCCCTTTCCATTAATTTCAAATCCTTTCTTTAACAACAAAGGAATGGAAATTACATTTCTAATAATTTTGGGCATATAATAACAATCTTCTAATTGTAGGAGCTCTCCCGAAGGTAACTCCAAGTTGTAGGTTCCAACAGCTTCAGCCTGGATGGACTCTCCTCCAGCGCCATACAGCTCGAAGTCACCTTTCTTCAAAATTTTAATTTTCTGTAGTCCATGCAAAGATTTGCAAATGTGAAAACCACAGCCGGTATCCAATACCCATGAATTTGAATTTGAAGAACTTAATGACAAGTTGGCATGTAACATAAACATACCTTTTGATGCAACTCTTGCATCGGTCTTCATACTTGCAAGAAAACTCTTGCAATTCCTTTTCCAGTGGCCAGCTTTGCCGCAATGAAAACAGGTACTTGATCCGGAGTTTTTCTTTCCTTTTTTCTTTTTGATGCTACTCTTGGGGTTCAATCGTTTCTTAGAACCCTTATTTCCCGATTTTCTTTTAGAAGTGCCATCTATAAGAAGGAGTGGACCTTTATCCTTCTTAATATGGCCTTCAGCTGTTTTGAGCATATTTAACAGCTCGGGCAGGGAGGTGTTCAGCTTGTTCATGTGAAAGTTCACAACAAACTGAGAGAATGAATCAGGCAGTGATTGCAGGATCAAATCCTGACTGAGCTCACTATCCATAGCAAAACCTAATTGACTTAATCTAGTGATTAAGTCTATAACCATAAGAACATGGTTTTGCACTGGAGTTCCTTCATTCATTCTAGCACGGAACAACTGCTTAGATATCTCATACCTAGCAGTCCTGCTTTGTTCTCCATACAACTCTTTTAAATTGAGAAGTATGGATTGAGTGTCCATGCCTTCATGTTGCCTCTGTAATTCATTGCTCATAGAGGCAAGTATGATACATTTGACAGTCAAACTGTCATTTTTCCACATCTTATGTGTGGCAACCTCCTCTTCTGTAGCATCATCCCCTAGATCTCCAAGATCAGGGGTTTCAAGTATATAGGAAATTTTCTCCTGAGTGAGTACTATCTTTAAATTCCTCAACCAGTCCACATAATTTGGTCCGGTCAACTTGTTGGCATCTAAGATGCCTCTTAGTGAAAGTGAAGCCATTAATAATTCTACATATGCAAGAACATAACTAATATAAGCAGACCAATCATGATGACATGTTTGCAACTAGATAAGGACTTTAATCTAATTTGTCTCCTACTATTTTTATCGAATATCATAGCCCTCTCCTATGATAAACGTGAAAATATAATTTTTCTTAGTAGGGTTGAGATCCTAGTTCATCATAAAAAGCCTTGTGTTTACACAACAAACTCTTATGAGTTCAAAGGTAGGAAACTCTTTCCAATTGCATCTCATGCAATTCTCAACTTTATCTTGTCCTCTTAAAATACTTATTGCCTTGTGTTAGCACAACAAACAATAATATTTTAGTTAAGTCAAACCCTTCATTTCCATATAGTCATATTCGAATAATATTGCCCTTGTGGTTACACAACAAGGCAATATATTAAAATATGCCATAAGCATCTTAATGCACCAAGACAGTATAACATCAGTCCCCATTGCAAGTTTTGTGTTAGCACAACAAACTAGCATGGATCTTGACATAATAATATCGAGGCATGAAGGAAGGCTATCAATAGTGTTATATCAATATTAAGCTTCTCCATAATAGACAATCAAACAATTGGCCAGGTAAGCAGGTGGGAGGCTCCCCTTACTCAAAGAGTAAGGTCCTAATTAAGTAACCACCTTTAGTGCTTTCCTTAGACACCAATTAGTTTAATTGTTCTAGAATGGGTTAGCTCAAAATTTTTTAACACTATGACTTAATATAATTTTTATTGAGGGCTTACTAGTCTCTAGCACATTCTTTAATTGTAACATATATTTAACATATCTAAAATAAGTTATCATGCATCATAGCTATCTCATAGCATGTATAAATCATAAGCAACTAATTAACATGCTTCAACATATTTTCATATGAAAAATTTCATATCATGACATTTTATTACATATCATATCATATATGAATCATATATTTCAGCATTTCATTAAGCATATGACATTACTATCTCATAGTAAATTAATAATCATACATCATGCATTATTATTTGATTGAACCAATTAAGGATAGCTCTGATACCACTGTAGGGTTCAAGCATGTCATAATGGGCAGCGGAAGCTAGGGATTTTAAAATTTTCTTAATAAAGTCCCTATGCATGAAACCCTTTTAAGCCTAGATCACCTTAATGATTACAATCAAATAATATAAAATAAATACAGAATTAGTAGAATACCTCAAACGCTAATCCAAAGTGTACAATCTCCACGAGGCGTCCAAGTGTCCGCCCTCCAATGGTGATCCACACGAAAACTTGATCAAGACTTTAGCTCCAAAGACTTTTGATCCTTAATGCAGAATTCTTCTAAAGAACTCTAATGGCTTGCTTTCCTTCCTTTCTATTTTTCTTTAGCCTTCTAAAATCACTTCTAATCCTTTTGTCCTAAGGAAGACCACCTTATCTTGGCTTAGGACACATTAGAAGCAATGTTAGAAAGAAAGAAACTAATGTAAGAAAGAAGGGATATGAGAGAGAGAGAGTTGGATTGATTTTCGATGATTAGAAAACACCGGGAGCATTCCTATTTATAGATGGCGTGGGGATGCATCACCAAAGGATGCATCCCATCCACACATCCTTCAGATGGGGCGTGATAAGAGGAGAGAAGGCGCCACAAAAATAGGGAGAGGCGTATCAAAAGTGGTTATGATAAGATCAAGCGCTTATGATGTGGCGCTTGATTCCCTAAGCACCTCTTCATGAAAATGCGCCGTACTCTTCCCTTTTTTTCAGTTCTTCTCATGCAAGAAAAATAGGAACCAACCTTATCCATTCATCAAGGGTTGATGATGATCCAAAGGCCATGAAAGAAGGCACCATATATCCCTTAGGCGTGATGAAGAGAGAAGAGAGAGAATGGATAAGATCAAATAAATGGTTCATCCTTATCCATTTAATCTTCACGTATTCTCTCTCTTTCCTTCACCTATTTTTCATCTCCACGCCTCCCAATGATATCCATCACGTCATCATGATCTCCCATCATCCTATGATGAAAATCCAATGGCTCCAATTCATGGTGCCATCCATTTGATCCATCTCTTCATCCAAATGTTGATCCAACGGTCAAAAATGAATGATTTATCAAATCTAATCCAATTAGACTCAAACCAAGCCAATTAGGAGCCAACTCTTGGCTAACCCATATTAGAATATGATCTAATCAAATTAGATCAATTAAGAATCAGATTCGAATCCAATTCGAATCAGATTCGAATCCAGTTCGAATCAGGAGCTAAGGTTTGCAATACCTGCTAGGATGTTTATCTTGCAAACATGATCTAATCCAATTAGACCCTTGATAAGTTTTCTTGTGTGTGACCCATTGGGTTCCATACTTAGCCAGCAATAGGTGTGAGTGCGGTTGACCCAACTTGATTAGAACTCTTCTAATCAATTTAAGTCCAAACTGCGCGAACCCGAACTTAACAATTAGAATCCTTTCTAATTGGTGATCGAATTAAACTCTTTAATTCGATCAAACCTATAAGACAAGATTGACGTCTAGCAACGTGTCATGTCTACCCGGAAAATATGGAATTTGGTGGTGTTACGGGGGAAATAAGCCGCCATGCCCCACGTGACCGGCACGCGCGCCCAGGAAGACTACGGCTGCCCTTTGATCCAGCAATCCGACCCCGAGTCGGACATCCTCGGCTCCGCAGCCCGACCCCGAGTCGGCTGCCCTTTGATCCAGCAATCCGACCCCGAGTCGGACATCCTCGGCTCCGCAGCCTGACCCCGAGTCGGCTGCCCCTTGATCCAGCGCTCCGACCCCGAGTCGGAGATCTCCTGATAACGACAGGCTATTCCCCAGAGGCACGCCGCGGCCTCCAGCTCCACTACTCCCTGCAACGGCTGTATCCGATGCTGCTCCACGATCTCCTGCATCAGCCGTACAAAGCGGAGCCCCACTATGCCCTGACGTGGCCGTACCCGGTGCTGCTCCACGACGCCCTGTAACGGCCATGTCAGTGGCCACACCATCGTGCCCCACGATAACGAACCCCCCTGAGAGACCCCCCGGTCAGGTATATATGCGGCTGGGGGAAGAAAGGGGGGGGAGGTGAGCAATATTTCCCAGAGCACTCTCTTACTTGCGATTATCACCTCTCCTCCTCCTCCAATCTCCTCTGACTTGACCGTCGGAGGGCCATCACCACCCTGGTGGTGGTGCAAGGCTTGTTTGCAGGTTTCTTGGCGGAAGGTGGAGCGCAGCCAACACCAACCAAGACAACTCAGACGGAACCCCGTTCACACCGCAGTGCCAATCGTTCTCGGTTTGGACCACCAGCAACAGTTGGCGCTAGAGGAAGGGACCGAATCTTAGAACGATCGTAATGGCACGGCGAGGTGGTCGTGGAGCTTCCAATGCTTCCGGTCGCGGAGCCTCTCGCGCCTCCGGCCGAGAGGCTGCTACATCCCCAACGCACTCTCAGCAGCACTCCACCGCCCCTTCTCCCATTCAGACGGTCGAAGCTGCCCAGTTCGACCAGCTAGCCCAGCAGGTTCGCACCCTCGCGGAGGCAGTGCAGAATCTGCAGGGCGTGATCTCTCGGGTGCCGCAACGGGCTCAGGAGCCGCTGCCCCCCGAGCACTCGCCTCTTCCTCACAACCCGCGCTCCTTCCTCTCCCATGGAGAGGAGCGCCGGCGCGAGGAGGATTCTCGAGTGCGGTCCATTCTGCCAGGACCTTCTCATCGGAGCTGTGCGGGGTACGAGAGGCGGACCCGGGCGCGTTCTCAGACACCCCAGTCCTCGAGGGGCCCGCACTCCAGTCGGTCCCCCTCGCGCCGTTCCTTGTCCCCCACCCACCGGTCGCGCTCCCTGGACCGGCGGGTGGACGATCTCCACAGACAACTCCAGGTCCTGAAGGGCCACTCCAAAGATCCCTTCGCTGACTTGGAGATCTCCTCCCAGCCGGCGCTTGCCTCGAGGATCCTGCGGACCCCGAACCCGCCGGGGTTCAAAATGCCGGCGATCGAACCCTACGACGGGGCGGCGGACCCGCGGGACCACGTGGAGAGTTTCAGGACTCTTATGCTCCTCCATGGAGCATCGGATCCGCTCCTCTGCAAGGCCTTCCCGGCGACCCTCCGTGGCCCGGCAAGGGCATGGTTCGCCGGCCTGGAGGCTAACTCCATCCAGTCCTTCGACCAGTTCACCCGCTTCTTCATCAGCCATTTCGCCGTCAGTAGCAGGCGGCGACTGGTCTCCGACTCCCTCTTTGATGTCCGGCAAAACGAGGGAGAAAGCCTGCGGGATTATCTCACCCGCTTCAACAAGGCTACACTGGAGGTCCGGAACCTGAGCCAGGAAGTGGCTCTCTCAGCCCTGAAGCGTGGCTTCCGGAAGGGCAGACTCACCTTCTCCCTGGACAAACGCCTGCCGCGGAGCTTCCCGGAGCTGTTATCTCGGGCAAACCAGTATGCAGACGCCGAGGAGGCAGCCTCCCACCGGAACAAGGAGGCCGCCGAGGCCCCTCTAAAGCCCGGGAAGAAAAGGCGAAAAGAGGCACCCCAGAGGAGGAGCCCGACGCCTCAACGCCGGCGCAGAAGCCCGTCACCAGCAAGGAACCACGGCGCCACACGCCCTCGTTCTCCGTACCGACGCTTCAACCGGTACACCCCACTCCTGGCCCCCCGGGCCCAGATCCTCATGGAGGTCAAGGGGCGGGAGGACCTCCCGGTCCCGAGGCAGATGAAGAAGATCCCTGGGAGGAGGCCTTCTCGGGCGTACTGTGAGTACCACCGAGACCACGGCCACGATACCGAAGACTGCTTCCAGCTTCGGGACGAGATCGAGGCTCTCATTCGCCGAGGGCATCTCGGTCGATATGTAAACGACCGACGTCCCCCGGCAGACCCGCGTCCGGTCGACCCGGCCCCTCAGGAGCCTCGGGAGCAGAATCGACCCGTTGCGGGAGTGATCCACACCATCACTGGGGGCTGCTCTCGGCCCGTGAGGAACGCAGGGGGCTCGGCGGAAGCATCAGGAGTGGCCGTCGCGAAGAGGCAGCGGGTCGGAAATGTAATCACTTTTTGTGATGAAGATGTAAAGGGGGTTCAGACTCCCCACGATGACGCCATGGTGATCTCTCTCACTATGGCGAACTATGATGTAAGGCGTGTTCTTGTGGATAGTGGAAGCTCAGCTGATATTTTGTATTACGAGGCCTTCCAAAAGATGAGCTTGTCCCGACAATTGTTGCACAAAACATCCACCCCCCTCATAGGATTCACTGGAGACGCTATCTCGGCCGAAGGTGTCATTGAGCTGCCTGTGACTGCGGGCGTTGCACCCGCAGAAGCCACGGTGCGACTCGGGTTCTTGGTCGTCCGTGTCCCCTCGGCCTACAACGCTATCCTCGGACGACCCGGACTGAACGCCCTTCGCGCGGTGGTTTCTACCTACCATTTGCTCATGCGGTTCCCCACGGCGGCCGGGATTGGAGAGGTCCGAGGTGACCAACCAACCGCACGGCAGTGTTTCCTAGCAACTCTCAAAGGGAAGAAGCCCATAGGGGCCCTAAGCGTCGAGTCCCTTGACGCCAGAGACGAAGTGGCCTTGCGGCACGGAGAGCCGGCCGAGGGCGTAATCGAAGTTCCCCTCGAAGAAGGCCGCCCGGACCGCACGGTCCGGGTCGGTGCCAACCTCGACTTGGAAGCTCGGCTCCGATTAGTGGAATTCCTCCGAGCCAATGCTGATGTGTTTGCCTGGTCGGCGGCCGATGTACCTGGGATCGACCCGGAGGTCATTTCTCACGCCCTCAACGCCGACCCGACCCACCGACCAGTAAAGCAAAAGAAGAGACACTGTGCCCCGGATCGGATCCGGGTGGTCGACCAGGAGGTAGACAAACTCTTGGAGGCAGGTTTCATAAGGGAAGTGAGCTACCCCGAGTGGCTGGCAAACGTCGTACTTGTCCGGAAGGCGAGCGGGAAGTGGAGGATGTGCGTCGACTACACCGACCTGAACAAGGCGTGCCCCAAGGATAGCTTTCCGCTTCCGCGAATAGACCAACTGGTCGACGCGACTTCCGGATATCAGCTGCTGTCTTTCATGGACGCCTTCTCCGGCTACAACCAAATAATGATGGCTCCACAGGACGAGGAGAAAACGGCCTTCATAACAGACAGGGGGCTGTACTGTTACAAGGTAATGCCCTTCGGTCTGAAGAACGCTGGCGCTACTTACCAGCGCCTCGTCAATAAAATCTTCAAGGAGCAGATCGGCCGGAACATGGAGGTGTACGTGGACGATATGCTGGTAAAGAGCCGCCATGCGGATCAGCACATTGCGGATCTGGAGGAGACCTTCGCCACCTTGCGGAAGTTTCGTATGAAGCTAAACCCAGCGAAGTGCGCCTTTGGTGCTTCGGCCGGGAGGTTCCTCGGCTTCATTGTCAACCAGCGGGGGATCAAGGCCAACCCGGACAAAATCAAGGCCATCCAAGATATGTCCCCTCTGACCAAAGTGAAGGAGGTTCAGGAGCTCGCTGGGAGGGTCGCCGCGCTCGGACGATTTGTGGCAAAATCGGCCGAACGCTGCCAACCGTTCTTCAAGGTGTTGAAGCGCCCGAAAGACTTCCTCTGGACGGCTGAATGTCAAGTGGCGTTCGACCAGCTCAAGGAGTACATGGCGTCTCCTCCCCTGCTGTCCAAGCCGCAAGAGGGGGAGATGCTCTACCTTTACCTGGCGGTCTCCCCAACCGCAGTCAGCGCAGTACTGATTCGGGAAGAGGCAAAACTTCAGAAGCCCGTGTACTACACCAGCCGAGTCCTCCGGGATGCCGAGACGCGGTACACGAAGGCTGAAAAGATCGCCTTCGCGCTGCTGACTGCGACCAGGAGGCTTCGCCCCTATTTCCAGGCTCATTTGTCACCCTTTTGACCGATCAACCACTGCGGCAGATCCTCAGCAATCCTGAGAATGCGGGACGGCTGGTGAAGTGGGCAGTAGAACTTGGTGAGTTCGACATCCGCTACCAGCCCCGGCCCGCCATCAAGGCCCAGGTGCTCGCGGACTTTCTCGCTGAGTGCACTGTGCAGGAGGCGGAACCTAGGCCGCCGGAAACACCCAGCCTCGATCTCCCGATCTGGACGCTCCACATTGACGGGTCGTCGAACCCTGAAGGTGGAGGGGCTGGGCTGGTCCTTACCAATCCCGATGGAGTGATAGCCGAGTATGCCTTGAGGTTCGGATTTCCAGTGACCAACAATGAGGCGGAGTACGAGGCCCTAGTCACGGGACTCAAACTCGCCAAGGAGCTCGGCATCCGGCGTCTGAAGGTCTTCACCGACTCCCAGCTGGTGGTCGGGCAGGTTCGAGGGGAGTTCGAGGCACGGAGCCCGACCATGCAGAGCTACGTCCGGAAGGTGCAAGCACTCATTCCCGACCTCGGCAGTATTGACATTCAGCAGGTCCCAAGGAGCGAAAATGCTAGGGCCGACAGGTTGTCCCGCTTGGTGGGCGCTGAGGCACACAACTTGTCAAGGGCGATATACCTGGAGACCCTAGATGCCCCGAGCATCGGCGAAGCTGAAGCGGTAATGGCAATTGATCCGGAACCATCTTGGATGGACCCGCTTGTAGCTTACCTCGCCGAAGGGATCCTCCCCGAAGATGAAGATCAAGCTCGGCGACTTGTTATGAAGTCCGCCCACTACGTACTCTACGAAGGGAGGCTGTACCGGACCTCGTTCACCGCCCCCCTCTTAAGGTGCCTCCGCCCTTCGGAAGCGGCTTACGCCCTCGGCGAAGTCCACGAAGGCATCTGCGGATCGCACCTGGGGGCTAGGTCCCTGGCACATAAGATCATGAGGCAAGGCTACTATTGGCCGACCTTATTGGAAGACTCAAAGGATCACGTACGGAAATGCGACGCCTGCCAGCGCCACGCCAACATCCAGAGAGTCCCCTCTGTTCCCTTGGCGCCAATCACCGCCCCCTGGCCCTTTGCACAGTGGGGAATGGATATCCTCGGACCATTCCCCATCGCTTCGGCCCAGCGGAAATTTTTGATTGTCGCCATCGACTACTTCACCAAGTGGGTGGAGGCAGAGCCACTGGCCACCATCACGGAGGCGCAAGTCCGGAAGTTCGTAAAGAAGAACATCATTGTCCGATTTGGGGTACCTCGGGTCCTCATCTCGGATAACGGTCGACAGTTTGATAACAAGCATTTCCGAGACTTCTGCGAGGAGTTCGGGATCGAACATCGGTTCACGTCCGTGTCGCATCCCCAAACCAACGGCGAGGCCGAGGTCACAAATCGGACAATCCTCCAAGGTATCAAAGCGCGGATCGGACGGACGGGGCAAGCTTGGGTCGAGGAACTCGAGAATGTCCTTTGGGCGTATCGGACCACGCATCGGACTCCTACTGGGGAGACGCCTTTCAGCCTAACCTATGGCACGGAAGCCGTTGTCCCCGTAGAGCTCGGACTTCCCTCACCTCGGGTAGCCGCACACCGACCCGAGGCCAACTCGGAGCAACTCCGAGGGAACCTGGATCTCTTGGAAGAAGCAAGGGAAATGGCGCAGGTTCGGATGGCAATGTATCAGCGGAGGGTGGCCCGATATTACAACTCCAAAGTCCGACCGAAGCTTTTCAGAATTGGAGATCTGGTGCTGAGGCGAGCTAAGGCATCTCAACCTACGGAAGGTGGGAAGCTAGCGCCGAATTGGGAAGGCCCGTATAAAGTTCGTTGGGTAAACCGACCTGGCTCCTACCAGTTGGAAGCCCTAGATGGCCGAGAAATTCCAAGGGGCTGGAATTCCGCTAACCTGCGGATGTATTACCAGTAGAACAACAAGGCCAGAAAGACAATTTGAAAAGGTGCAACACTTTTCATTTCAATAATTTCTGGTTACAATGGCGTGCTCGTGTGATTACAAGGAATTCCCAGAGGGGAATTAGGGAGTAAAGAAAGCAAAGAAGAGGTGGAGAATCCGTGGAGCTGAGGACCGAGGATCCCAAACCCTCAACCCAAAGCAGCTGCAATCCCACCGGAAGTGGGTGCTTCTAACCGGAGGCGCCATCCAGCACCTCACCAAAAAGACGAGGAGCCGCCGCAGAAGAAGCTCCCGCTGCCCCCATGGGAACGCCGCCTCCAAAGGATATTCCCATCCTCCCCAGTGGTAGGAAAGAGAAGGAATACGAGGGGGAAGAGCATATGGAGGCGCGGTCCCGGACTGAGCGTCTGGTGCAGAGCTCGATCGGGAGGCTGAACTTCAAGGAGGGGAGATGTGATCCCGGATGAAACGCCTAGAGCGGAGTTCCGCCGGGAAGACCCTCCTTGTTGATCCCAGATGAAACGGCTAGTTGGCTGAAGTCGCAAGGGGAGCGTCTCCCCTTTCCTTCAACAGGAGTCTCTCAGTCATATGCCAAGGAGGAGGTCCGCGATCCATGGCAACCTGAACAGCTCCGGCTTGGCAAACTCCATCGTACCTGCACCTGTATTTATAGCCAAACTGCGGCCCCCTGGTCGTTCCGATGCGGGTGGCTCCAATAAATGCAGGCGCATTGAAACCGGAGCCGTTCCGGCTCCCGAGGCGTATCTCCCCGCGATTTCCTAAGCGTCATTCTCCTTAAACCGCATTCTTTGCGCAGGACAATCCGGGTGTCGTGTACCCCTAGGTCCACATATCTCCGCTCGTGCCCAGGCCGTATCCTCCTCGAAGAACCCGCGTATCGCGGCCGCTCAACTAACACTCCTCGCAAGCAGCAGCTGGCGATCCGATTTCCCAGGTAACGCATTAATTAGCGTTTAATGCCCTTCTCGTGTTCCCCCAGGCAACGCTTAGAGAAAAGGAGAAACATGATCGCGGCTGGCCACGGAGAAACCCCGTCGGGCAGCGAGCGACAAGCGCACGACCAGCAAGCAGAATTTCCCGAGGCTCGGCCCTCGGATGCCTGGCTAGCCCGATGATCATCCCGGGAGCAGACTAGCCGGAAGCCCCGACCGGTCGCCTCGGCTTGCGCCAGCCTTGGCCGACCAACGAGTGGAATGTCCCGAGGCTCGGCCCTCGGATGCCTGGCTAGCCCGATGATCATCCCGGGAGCAGACTAGCCGGAAGCCCCGACCGGTCGCCTCGGCTTGCGCCAGCCTTGGCCGACCAATGAGTGGAATGTCCCGAGGCTCGGCCCTCGGATGCCTGGCTAGCCCGATGATCATCCCGAGAGCAGACTAGCCGGAAGCCCCGACCGGTCGCCTCGGCTTGCGCCAGCCTTGGCCGACCAACGAGCGGAATGTCCCGAGGCTTGACAACCCTCGGATGCCAGGCTAACCCGACGATCATCCCGGGAGCAGACTAGCCTGAAGCCCCGACCGGTCGCCTCGGCTTGCGCCAGCCTTGGCCGACCAACGAGCGGAATGTCCCGAGGCTTGACAACCCTCGGATGCCAGGCTAACCCGACGATCATCCCGGTAGCAGACTAGCCTGAAGCCCCGACCGGTCGCCTCGGCTTGCGCCAGCCTTGGCCGACCAACGAGCGGAATTTCCTGAGGCTTGACGGCCCTCGGATGCCAGGCTAACCCGACGATCATCCCGGGAGCAGACTAGCCTGAAGCCCCGACCGGTCGCCTCGGCTTGCGCCAGCCTTGGCCGACCAACGAGCGGAATTTCCTGAGGCTTGACGGCCCTCGGATGCCAGGCTAACCCGACGATCATCCCGGGAGCAGACTAGCCTGAAGCCCCGACCGGTCGCCTCGGCTCGCGCCAGCCTTAGCCGACCAACGAGTGGAAGGTCCCGAGGCTCGGCCCTCGGATGCCAGGCTAACCCGATGACCATCCCGGGAGCAGACTAGCCTGAAGCCCCGACCAGTTGCCTCGGCATGCGCCAGCCTTGGTCGACCAACGAGTGGAATTTCCTGAGGCCTAACCCTCGGATGCCCGGCATAGCGCCGGAAGAATTTCCTGAGGCCCAACCCTCGGATGCCTGGCTTAGCGCCGGAAGAGTTTCCTGAGGCCTAACCCTCGGATGCCCGGCTTAGCGCCGGAAGAATTTCCTGAGGCCTAACCCTCGATGCCCGGCATAGCGCCGGAAGAATTTCCTGAGGCCCAACCCTCGGATGCCTGGCTTAGCGCCGGAAGAGTTTCCTGAGGCCTAACCCTCGGATGCCCGGCTTAGCGCCGGATGAATTTCCTGAGGCCTAACCCTCGGATGCCTGGCTTAGCGCCGGAAGAATTTCCTGAGGCCTAACCCTCGGATGCCTGGCTTAGCGCCGGAAGAGTTTCCTGAGGCCTAACCCTCGGATGCCGGGCTTAGCGCCGGAAGAGTTTCCTGAGGCCTAACCCTCGGATGCCTGGCTTAGCGCCGGAAGAATTTCCTGAGGCCTAACCCTCGGATGCCTGGCTTAGCGCCGGAAGAATTTCCTGAGGCCCAACCCTCGGATGCCTGGCTTAGCGCCGGAAGAGTTTCCTGAGGCCTAACCCTCGGATGCCTGGCCTAGCGCCGGAAGAATTTCGGGAGCCAGGAGTCAGCAAGACGCTACCGAGAGTTAAAAGAAAAAGAAGGACGAAGGCGAGATGAAGAAACGTTCAACTTGCATTAATTTTCATTGTTTCAGGGCCGAGGCCCATACAATTTGGCAAAACGCCGGTATACAAAAAAAAGAAGACAACGAAAGGTACAAGAGGTCAGCTTGGAGGAACTCCCGGGTCGGGAACGTCGGGCTCGTCCGCAGGAGGTAGGGAAGCAGCAGGAGAACCAACAGGCAATGGCGCCGGAGAGGAGTCGAGAAGGGAGATCTCGCTCAGGTCAACTTCGGGGTACTTAGCCGACACCCTTGCCAGGCCCTCCTCGAAGCCTAAGACAAAGGCTTCGGCCCCCGCGTCCGACGCGTCACGGACAAACTCGTCGGACTGACGATAGGTCTGTACTGCCTCCGACATATCATGAGCGAACTCGGCGGACTGGCGATAAGCCTCTACCGCCTGACGCCCGATTTCCGCACTCCTCTCGGCCAGCGCCGCCTCTGCCCGCTCCATAATCTGGGCTTTCGCCTTCAAGACCTTCGTCACAATCCGGCCTTCCGCCTCGGTGGAGACCCTCAGCAGCTCAGCCCGAGCCTCCTTGTGCTTCGCTTCGGCAGCAATGCGAGCAGCCTCAGCCTCCGTCAGGCGCGAATGAAGCTCCTGATCGCTCGCACGGGACTTCTCCAAGGCCGACTCCAATTCGCCCAGCTTAGCTTCAAGAGACCGGGTTCGGTTGCGGGCGTTGTCGGCTGACCGCTGGGCCTTCTCCCACCTCTTCCGGTAGTCGGCAGCCTTCCGGGACTGCTTCTCGGCCCGCTCATCCGCCTTCTTGACCTCGCCCTCGAGACCCGAGACAACCTTGAGCTGCTCCTGAGCCTCCAACAGTTGCTTCTCGAGGGCAGCAAAGCCGAGTGCCCGCTCTTCGGCCTCCCGGAGCCTCGCCTCGAAGTCCCCGGTCGTCCTGCCTGCCACAGCCTGGCCTCCCTTTTCCACTGCTTTCAGCCGGTCCTCGGCCTTCGCCAGAAGCCCCGCCTGTTCCTTGTAGCACTCCTCCAGACGGATCATGTACTGGGCGAGCTAAGAAATAGGAAAAATAAGGGAGTCAGGCGGAGAACAACAGAGCCAATAAATGGTGAAAAGCGGCCAGAAGAACACTCACCGACATGAGACAGACACAGCTGGCAGCCCCAACGTCAGAGACCTCCAACTCCCGGACCCGCCGACGGTCCTTCTCCAGCAGCACTGTTTCGATGAGATTTCGGGCGCCATCGGTAGTGAAGGCAGACCCCGATTTCTCCCCAGAGCCGGACGGTGGTTCTGCAGCCTTACCCCTATCCATCGCCTGGGGAAGAGTCCGGCCGATCGCGCTCGGGGCGGGGGTCACCCCAGGAATTGATAGGGTCCCGCTCGGTCGGGGCCTCGGCGCGTCCCTCCTCGAGTCATCAGGAGCCGACCGAGTCGAAGGCCGGGTCGGGGACCGATCACGCCCGACCCGTCCGTCTCGGGCAGGCTCGGATGATACCTCCGGAGTAGCGGCAATCTTACCACCGGAGGGCTGATACAGCGTCAGCTGCCGGTCCGTGCCCACGACGTCTCCCTGATCGGTGGGCCCGGACTCGTCGGTCGGCGTCGGAGGCACCTCCTTACGGGACTTCTTCGCCGGTGGGGCCCCGCTCGGAAGAGCTCGTTTCCTCCTCTGGGCTGCTTCCAGCAGGGACGCCCTACCAACAGCCTTTGTCTTCACCGACCGCATGACGTCGTCGATCTCTGCAAAAAGGACGGGATAGTCGGAGACGGAGAAACCAAAGGAAAGAACGGGACGAAAGAAGGGAAAAAGTCAAGAAAGAATCGGTGGCGGACTCACGGTCGGTGGGGACCGAGCTCAGACCGACATTCACCAAAGTATCCTCGGAAATAAGGCGGGCCACCGGGGGGAGCTGGCCCTCGGCAACCAACCGCTTCAAGGCGGCCAAGCCATCGGACTCCTCCCTTGACAGTCTCGATAGGCCGATCGGAGACTTCATCGGGGTCTTCCAGGTCGCCCTGATTTCCCAAGAGGGATCTGCATCAACAAAAAAGAAGCGCTCCTTCCATTTGTGAATGGAGGTAGGAGCCTCCTTGACAAGGCCGCATCCTCGCCGCGCTGCGAAGCACCACCACCCTTTGTCCTGGGGGTGGCCGCTCAGGCTGTAGAACTCCCAAAAAACATTCAGGGTGGCGGGGATCTCGTGCATACGGCAGAGAACCTGGAAGACCGTCAGGGCCCGCCACGAGTTCGGCACCAGTTGCGTCGGTGCCACTCTTAAACCCCGTAGCACCTGCATGACCAAGTCCGAAGGGGGAAAGCGGAACCCGGCCTGGAGAATGCCCTCATTGATGGCGATCTTCCCTGGAGGAGGATGGGACATCCTCTCCTCAGGCCCCGGGAGCGTGGCGTTGCAGGCCTCGGGAAGGTGGTACCGAGCCACGAGTCTGTCTAAGTCTGTGGCGACCAGCTCCGACTTAATTTGGTCTGCTCTCACTTCGCCCATTCCTAATGGCCAATAAACCTACGGTCAGAACGGGGACAGGAAGGGGGGAAAGACCGGAGCGACTGGAGTACACTAGTATAAGAGGAGAAAGTATGGAGAGCCCTAAGTAGAAGAATGGGGAAAACTCACCGGAAAAGAGGTAAGAACGGCTCCGAGAGCGCCAAAGGAGAAACAAGTGAACAGTCCGACGGCAGCAACAGCTGCGCAAAGGGGAAACTTGAAAATATCTGTAAAGAAGAAGACGGACGGGGAAAGGCCCCCGATTAAATAGGCGGAAAGGCAAGTGACGCCTCGATGACGCCAGAGGACGCCTGGCTGCCGAAGGGTCGCTCGCGCCCCAAAGGCGAATCGACACCATTAAGGAAGGATGTCCGCCGAAATCCTCAGACTGCCAGGTCGGCAATAACCGCCATACGCCATAAAAAGGGCGGGGAGCTCGAAGCACGCGCGCCTCTCCGAGGAACGGCGGCAATCCCGAAACATCACTCCCTTCACCTGTTCCCCTTCTGGTTCCAGGCTCGGAAGTGGGGGGCTACTGTTACGGGGGAAATAAGCCGCGATGCCCCACGTGACCGGCACGCGCGCCCAGGAAGACTACGGCTGCCCTTTGATCCAGCAATCCGACCCCGAGTCGGACATCCTCGGCTCCGCAGCCCGACCCCGAGTCGGCTGCCCTTTGATCCAGCAATCCGACCCCGAGTCGGACATCCTCGGCTCCGCAGCCTGACCCCGAGTCGGCTGCCCCTTGATCCAGCGCTCCGACCCCGAGTCGGAGATCTCCTGATAACGACAGGCTATTCCCCAGAGGCACGCCGCGGCCTCCTGCTCCACTACTCCCTGCAACAGCTGTATCCGATGCTGCTCCACGATCTCCTGCATCAGCCGTACAAAGCGGAGCCCCACTATGCCCTGACGTGGCCGTACCCGGTGCTGCTCCACGACGCCCTGTAACGGCCATGTCAGTGGCCACACCATCGTGCCCCACGATAACGAACCCCCCTGAGAGACCCCCCGGTCAGGTATATATGCGGCTGGGGGGAGAAAGGGGGGGAGGTGAGCAATATTTCCCAGAGCACTCTCTTACTTGCGATTATCACCTCTCCTCCTCCTCCAATCTCCTCTGACTTGACCGTCGGAGGGCCATCACCACCCTGGTGGTGGTGCAAGGCTTGTTTGCAGGTTTCTTGGCGGAAGGTGGAGCGCAGCCAACACCAACCAAGACAACTCAGACGGAACCCCGTTCACACCGCAGTGCCAATCGTTCTCGGTTTGGACCACCAGCAACAGGTGGAAATACCAAAAATACCCTTCAGTGGCAAGTTACCATGCAATTCAATCCTTTAATCAAACTGCATCCCAAATATGTATATGAGTATGAATATATGTCAAACTCAATTTCATATTCATATTTTTCTCAATCTTTTAATGATAATTCAAATAATGAAACATTAGAAACTCTTTCTAATTTTCATTCTGCTTTGATCAAAGGCTTCCTGAATTATCATATGATTAGAATAAATAGGATGCTATCTTCTCTTACTAGAAGTGATTAATTCCTTGTTGATCTACTCATAATCTTCGTACACAATCCACCATATCCAGAAGACCTCGTACATAACTTATTGTCATGAATGAGTGTAAACCAAAACATAGGTTCATGTGCACAAGATACCATGGTGATCTCAGGTCAAAGGATCAGTTGCACAACTCCCACTAAGAGAATCATCTTTTGACATGTAAGTAAGACTTCATAAGATTTCTCTTTGTAGGTCAATTCAGTGAACTCATTCTTCTAATGAGCACCCATATCTTTGTATTAGTGTCTCCACACAAATGATTGTGAGATCAATCATCCTCTGCATCGAGCATACATAAGACATGCCAGTCTTTCCGGTAATCATTGATCCCCGACTCAATGTACCAATGACTGGGAATATTTAAGATTAGGATTTTAGGATTTTAAGTCTCACTAGTATGATCTCATCATAGTCTTAAAACCATTGCCTTAATCTAAGGAGTTTATCATAAATATAATCAACAGCATATGATAAAACATAATGCCTTTATTCATATTTAAATGTCATGTACATGATTTGGACAAATCAAAAGAAAAACCCTTCGCAATACATATTGCGATTGGCTTGTAGGGCATCTACTCTTTCAACCGAGACGTCTCGCATTGAAGCGGAGACGTCTCTGGAGCGTCTGGAATGCGACTGACACACTTTTTCAGGTAAATTTGAATTTCAAACGGTCATATTTTTGTGTCTAACGGATCTATTGCTTTTTGGGCTATAAAAGGGAGCTTTTAAGTGCCTTCAAAGAACTTCTCACCAACCCAACACAAGATCATTCAAGAGAGAAGAAAGAAAAAGAGGTTCAAGGGAGTTAGAGCTTTCAAGAGGAGAAATCAAGTGCATTCAAGTTTTCCCAACTGATTTCGTGCTCAACCACTCACTCCCACTCGGCATTCAAAGCTCACATTCAACCCAACGCGATCCACATCGGAAGAATCACCATTTCCCACGCTTCCAACGGCAAAAGGATTCTTCCGGGTTTTTCATTATTTCTCATTGCCATATTTGCTTATTAAGAGCTTTCAAATCTTTTGTAAAACCTTTATTTATTGTGCTTGTTCCAGTCAAGGAACTTGGAACAAGGGATAGGCGTCCCAAGCCTAGGTTAAATTGGGGGATTGTAGGGTTCGTTGTTAGCCCGGGGTAAAATAACGAGTTGGGTAGTGAACTCGCAAAACTACCGTACTGTAATCACTGATTATAGTGGAAATTCCCAAAGGTGTTTGGGGAGTGGATGTAGGAGCAGTGGAAGCTCCGAACCACTATAAACCTTTGTGTGTTTGCGATTGACTGTGATTGCTACTCTAGTTTTATCTTTGCACACACACTTGAGTATTTGATTTTAATTAGTTAAAAAGTTTTAAAACACCCAATTCACCCCCCTCTTGGGTGACCATCTCTGGGCAACAGTGTTACCGATGGGTAATTGATCGAATCCCTTAATTTGACGAACCCTATTTATCAAAATAATTAAGGATGCACCATGTCTGGCTGAAGACAATAAACTTAGTGCTTGTTGGGAGGCAACCCAATTCTCTTAGATTTCTTTAAACATTGAGGACAATGTTAGGTTTAGGTTTGGGGGTATTTTTAAGTAATTTTTTTTTTATTTTTTGTTTTGTTTACATTTCTTGCATTCATTTTCACTTCATAATGTCAGGTTTATCAAAAGAAATAAAAAAATAAAAATATCTTTTAAAAAAAAATGTGTTCATTTTCATTTTTTATAAAATAATAATAATAATTAAAAAAAATTAAAAAAAAAATTTTGTTTTTTTTAAAAAAAAACCTCATTTCTATACATTAATGCGAGAATGCTAAACACACAAGGTATATAAAATTTAAAAAGCCCAATGACTAGTCGGAAGTAATACAAATTTAAGTTCTTTTCATTAAGTCTCTCTTAGGGAGTTGTAAGCTAATTAATACTTCGGAATTTTACTACACACTGGCCGACACTTCTAAGGTCTAGGCTCGACATTATATTGATAGTATAGTAGCAACCTTGGACCCTGATGAATCATACTTATCTAATCCAAAAAAAAAAAAAAATCATCAATAATAATGGATTTAGTCAGGAACATCGAAAAGGGCTACCTATTGTCAAAGGTCAGGTGGGCTTGTGATGAGGACTCTGAGCATAAGTCCGTAGGGGAGTCTTGATGCCCGACACCTTATACCAACTGGTGTGAGAGTTGTCGACTGATTGCTCGTTACACGGAGAAATCACCACAAGAGTAAAAGTGCACAATATATATATATATAAAAAGAAAAAAAAAACTCTGTATTGACCTTGAAAAAGACAATAGTGTGAAAGTCGTCGTTGTAAAATTTCGAGTAAACTGAAATATTACAGATAAAGCCCGTGAGGTACTAAAGTAAATATCCACAACTCTTGAAATCCTGCAGATAAAATGATTTTGAATCAGTGAACAGGTCCTTTCGACCAATCCTTGGAAACTACTGGTCTTTGCAATATTTTGTTGATCTGAACCCTTAGCTTGTGTACGGTCCAGATTTCACCAAGCACTCCAGTATAAATAAGTCTTACAACTCCCTAATGGAAACTTAATGACTTCAACTTGAATTGCATCTTGACCTAGGATTTGGGCTGACTTAGTAAATAAAACTATGTGTGCTTTGAAATTCTTATCATTTATGTATCTTAAAAAAAAAAAAAGAAGAAGAGAGTTTTCGAAATTTTTAGCTAGTATGCATTTGGAATTTGATTTTCACCTCATAGATCAATTGATTTAAAAAAAAAAGAAATTAATAATAACAATTATGATAAATGATTTATTGAAGTTTGTGGGTATCATCACTGAAAATCCTCACGAGACTACAACTCGTCCACTAGGGTAACCTAGGGGTTTAAAGCCTTGTTACATATGGTAAATGTAACCGTGATGCCTGCGAAAGTGAGTTAAAATTCTTCTTTTCTAGTTTTATTTTGCTCGAGGACTAGCACAACATAGGTTTGGAGGTGTGATAAGTGCTGAATAATTTATAATTTAGTTATCTTTTCATAGCACTTATCAATGTTCTTAAACTAATAAATACATACTTTACCATAAAATTGAATAAACATTGAAATAAATTTAAAATATGGTAAGAGGTGAATAATTCTTTTCTCAAAACAGACTTTGAACTTGTCTCTCTCCTGGTTGTAATCTTTCATGAAAACATATAAGGAGGAGATTGTGTTGACCCGGTTTAGTAACCTGATGGAGTTGTAATCAAGCTAAGGCTATGATTAAATAGGTTTTGGTCCTGATTCGATCAAAAGTTATAATTAATTATGTATGGGGCAAAAGTTTGATTAACCCTTTTTATTAGGTCACGGTCCGTTTTTTAGTCTTGTCTGGTCGAGTTCGATCTGAAGCAGCTCAGCAAGAATTAAATTTAAATAACATTGGGCTCGAGAACAATTTCAAGCAAATCAACGATCATGACCCACCTCAAATCCAAAGCCAATTCCCAACCAATTCCTTACCTGCCTTCATATAAAATTTATAATTTTAAAACAAAAATAATAATAATAATAATAATTGAATATCCATGATTCACTGTTCATATGAACAGTGTCCCGTGAAAACACTGTTCATATGAACAGTGTTACAAAAAAAAATATAAAAACTAATCACACTGTTCATCTTCTTCCTCCCTCCTTGCATCAGGGCCGTCCACCTTCCTCCCGTCGATCCCGCGTCGATCCGCCGCCCGTGCCAACCCCAGCCCATTCCAAGCTCCATCGCGATGAGGCCATCAACAGCCCGCACGCGGTGAACGCCGGTAATCCAGCAACCTCCCACGCCCGTCCGACTGCAAGCGGAATCCAAGCATCACGCCCAGCCATCCCTCCGCCTCTTCATCCGCCTGCATCCCCGCCTCCGCACAGCCGCCATCCCGGGCTCACAGCTCACTCCCTTCCATTTACAGCCGCAGCATCCCAGACCGGCCGCTCGTCCCAGCGTGTTCACAGCAGGATAAAATCTCCACTGTTCATCTTCTTCCTCCCGCGGTGGATCACGGCCGAGAATCAAGTCGCCACCCGATGATTCTCCCGTTCCAGCCACGAGCCCCACGCGGTGCAGCCAGCGACCGGATCTCCCGCCTCCTCTTCCGCCCGTGACGCCTCCAACCCAGCAATCGCCCTCCACCCGAGCATCTGCAACGTCTTTCCTTCCGGATTCATTCCTAGCACCAAGCCGTGATCGGCTCCCAACAGCCAGTAACCCAGCTCGGCATCCATCTCCAGCTCTGTCCCCGTCTTCTCCGAGATCCAGACATTCCGCATCTTCCTCCCATCGATCCCGCGGCCATCTCATCTTCTTCCGTCTACCTCCCGTCGATCCAGCGGCCAGCTCCATTTCCGGCCATCTACAATCAATCCGGCGCTCCACGAATCACTCCCAAGATCCAGCCATTCCACATTAACGCCCTTCATCCTCTATAAAAGGAGGAGGGTGGCCATCGGCTTGAGGGAGCTCGGTTGAGAAGAAAGAAACAGGGGAGAGGCTCTGTTTCGGTGAAGAAGAAGAAGAAGAAAGCCGAGAGAAAGAAATAAAAAAAGAAGAGAGAGGGGAGGAAAGAGAAGAGTTTGTGATATTTTGGGAATAATGGGAGGTGATCAATTTCATTTGAAGATGGGAGGTCATCCGGAAGCCATGCTCGGCTAAACATCTAATCTAGGGCTGGATGAAGCCCTAGCAATGTATCAGGGCATTGTAGTTCTTATTTTCTTTATTATTTTGGAGCTTGTTTAAATTCTTATCTTCAATGAAATATCTTTTTATGATGTTTAAACTTTGAGCATGCCATTTACTATTCATGTATGCTAAAGTAGTCTAAGATGATCCATGCCTAGGAAGATGAGGTGTGCTGCATCCTAGATTAGCATACTTAGGTAGACACTTCATGCTATACCAAAGATGGATTTTTCTAACACTCTTTATGTTTTTATTTTAAAAGGCTTGTAGCCAAAATTGCATGCCTCTCCAAAAGATAAAAATTAAGAACACAATCCTTGATGTAATGCTATGTGGTGGATTCCAAACCCTAGATCTATTTACTTTGATAAATTCCAATCCGTACTCATAGTTTAATTTAGTTAAATCCGTACGCAGGTCAAAGAACCAGTCACACTACTGCAACATCAAGCAAGTCACTGACGAGTGGATAGACATCCAAGTGACTTCTTGTATTGGTCACGCTCAGTACCCTTGTTCTTAACAAGCACCTGCACTATTACTTCAGTGTCGCTACACTGTAGACTCGAGTCTCGTCCATCCATAAGGAAAGTAATCTGTGCACTGATCTCATCGGATCGATTACCGTCCTCGTGATGATCCATCGATCAGGAGCGTTTAGAATTTAATCACTAATGATACATGGCTCAAATTCTCAATTCTTGAGAATATGCATCATCATCTTATTAATTCCTTGGACGATTCATAGACACAATAATAATATGAATGAAAAAGATGCCTTTCATTTATTCAATAATAATAAAGTCAAGTATAAATTATGTCCTAGAATTAATAATGTGTCAGCCAAAATTGGCTTCTAGGGCATACATCTAACAATCTCCCACTTGCACTAAAGCCAATCAGTCATATATCTTAGTCCCATCTTCTCAAGGTGGACTTCAGTCTTTTGCTGACTTAGCTGTTTAGTGAACGGGTCTGCCATGTTGTCCGCGGAGTCTACTCTCTGCACTTCGACATACTTCTTCTCAACATAGTCGCGTATGAGATGGAAGCGTCGCTCTATATGCTTGGACTTCTGATGAGACCTTGGCTCCTTAGCAAGGGCTATGGCGCCATTATTATCGCAGTAGAGTGTTATGGCATCTGATGACATTACATCCAATTCCACAATAAATTTCTTGAACCAGAAGCCTTCCTTAGCAGCTTCGGAGGCGGCGATGTATTCAGTTTCCATAGTAGAATCAACAATGATCGGTTGTTTGGAACTCTTCCAATTTACCGTACCACCATTGCACAAGAACACATATCCAGATGTTGACTTCCTATCATCGACATCAGTCATGAAGTCTGAATCTGTGTACCCTTCTACCTTTAACTCTGATGATCCTCCAAAGACTAAGAATAAATCTTTAGTTCTTCTCAAGTACTTAAGAATATTCTTCACAGCTGTCCAGTGTTCTTCACCTGGATTCGACTGATATCTGCTTGTGACACTCACAGCAAGAGCTATATCAGGTCGTGTACATAGCATGGCATACATGAGGCTCCCTATTGCCGATGCATAAGGGATCTTGCTCATGCGTTGAATCTCTTCAGATGTGTTGGGGCACATCTTCTTGTAGAGATGAATTCCATGTCTTAGGGGTAAGAGACCCCTTTTAGAGTTTTCCATGCTGAACCTTTTCAGCACTTCCTCTATGTACATCTTCTGTGATAGGCCAAGCATCCTTTTAGATCTATCTCTATAGACCTTAATTCCCAAAATATAGGATGCTTCCCTAAGGTCTTTCATGGAGAATTCTTTTGACAACCAGACCTTGACCGAGGTTAGCATGGGAATATCATTCCCTATCAGGAGGATGTCGTCCACGTACAGTACGAGAAATACGACAGCGCTCCCACTAACCTTTTTGTAAACACACGGTTCCTCTTCGTTTTTGATGAAATCAAACGTTTTGATTGCGTCATCGAAATGAGTGTTCCAACTCCGAGATGCTTGTTTTAGTCCATAAATGGACCTTTGCAGCTTGCAGACCTTGTGATCTCCATCACTGGAAGTGAAACCCAAAGGTTGTTCCATATAGATATCTTCTTCAAGATATCCATTTAGGAAAGCAGTTTTCACATCCATCTGCCAGATTTCATAATCATGAAATGCTGCAATGGCAAACAATGTTCGGATGGATTTTAGCATGGCTACAGGTGAAAAGGTCTCCGATAGTCAATGCCTTCGCGCTGACTATACCCTTTCGCCACAAGCCTTGCCTTATAGGTCTCTACCTCTCCATCCGAACCTATTTTTCTTTTGTAGATCCATTTGCATCCAATAGGTACAATACCTTCTGGTGGGTCTACTAAGGTCCAGACTTGGTTGGAATGCATGGAGTCTAACTCTGACTTCATGGCTTCCAGCCATTTCTCGGAATCGATATCAGATATCGCCTCGTCGTAGGTTTTGGGATCTTGTGTATGATCCCTATCTTCCATTAGGAACATTTCCTCGGTATCCTCTTCTAGTATACCTAAGTATCTATCGGGAGGATGGGAGACCCTACTAGATCTACGAGGTGGTCGAGGGACATCGTGTACTGGCTCTGTATGAATGGGTTCGATAGGATCCATGACTCATTGCCTTTCAGAGACTTTCTCTTCAAGCTCAATTTTCCTCCCACTGCCACTGTCAAGGATAAACTGATTTTCCAAGAAGATGGCATGACGGCTCACAAACACATTGTGCTCCTCTGAGACGTAAAAATTGTATCCTAATGACTCTTTAGGATATCCTATAAAACGAGCACTTATGGTCCTAGCCTCTAGTTTGTCTGCCTGTAGTCTTTTGACGTGGGCCGGACATCTCCAAATCTTGAGATGACCAAGACTTGGTTTCTTACCATGCCATATCTCATACGGTGTGGTAGGAACGGATTTAGAGGGAACCCTATTCAGTAGATATACTGCGGTAAGTAAGGCATCTCCCCAAAGAAACATCGGTAGATCAGTGAAGCTCATCATGGACCGGACCATATCCAATAGAGTCCGATTTCTCCTCTCTGACACCCCGTTGAGTTGAAGTGTACCCGGAGGAGTCCATTGTGAGACTATGCCATTGTCCTTGAGATAGTCCCGGAATTCTCCACTAAGGTATTCTCCTCCTCGATCTGATCGAAGAGCCTTAAGGGGTTTTCCAGTTTGTTTTTCTACTTCATTTCTGAACTCTTTGAACTTTTCGAAAGATTCAGATTTGTGTCTCATAAGATAGACATACTCATACCGTGAATAATCATCGGTAAAGGTAATGAAGTACGAATAACGTCCCCTGGCTAGTACATCGAACGGGCCACATACATCTGTATGTACTAGGGTAAGTATCTCAGTGGTCCTCTCCCCATGTCCTACAAAGGGCAATCTAGCCATTTTTCCTTGAAGACAGGATTCGCAAACTGGATATGACTCGGAAGTCAATGAGCCGAGAAGCCCATCTTTATCCATTTTGTTCATTCTGTCCTCTCCAATATGGCCAAGCCTGAGGTGCCACAAATATTTTTGGTTTATCTCATCCCTAGACCTTTTGGATCCTTTGGCATTCACTACTTGCTCAGACACATTTACAGATACATCCATATGCAAATGATAGAGACTGTCAATCATAAAACCACGTGCGACTATTTTATTTCTGAAATAAATAGAACAGCAGTCTTTGTCAAATGTAAAAACATGACCTTCCTGTGCTAGACATGAAACAGAAATCAAATTTCTGCTAGCAGTAGGTACATAATAGCAGTCTCTAAGTAATAAACTAAAATCAGACGGTAGTCGCAGATGGTAGATGCCCACAGCCACAGCAGCAACTTTTGTCCTGTTGCCAATCCGAAGGGTTACCGCACCTTCCGCCAGCCTTCTACTTTCCTTTAGACCCTGCATGGTAGTGCACAGATGAGTACTAGAACCAGAATCTATAACCCAACTAGAAGTAGAAGAAACCGTTAGATTAGTTTCAATTATGAGCAAGTCTATACCTTCTGAAGGTGTGTCACCTTTTTTGTTCTTCAGGCTCTCGAGGTATGAAGGACAGTTTCTCTTCCAGTGGCCGTCGACATTGCAGTGGAAACATTTTTCTTTGTCATTAGCCTTTTTCTTTTGAACTTCCTTCTTTGGCTTCTTGTCTTTCTTTTGCTTCTTCGCAGGCTTCTTTTTCTTCCAAGTAGACTTTCTCTTGGAACCAGAAGTCAACTCAGCAGCAAGGACATTGCCCCTTGAACCTTTCAAGGCTCCCTCAGCAGTTACCAACATATTGATCAGTTCAGTCTTAGAGCATTCAATCTTATTCATATGGTAGTTTACTATAAACTGACCAAATGAATCAGGAAGGGATTGAAGGATCAGATCAACTTGCAATTCCTTGTGCATGTTCATACTGAGCTTCTCAAGCTCCTCAAGGTCCTTGATCATAGTCAGACCGTGATCATGGACGGACTGCCCTTCGCGCATCTTTGTCTTGAAGCGCCTCTTGGACACTTCAAAACGAGCTGTGCGACTCTGCTCACCATACAACTCTTGCAGGTGTGCTAGTATGTCCCTAGCAGTCTTGAGATTCTCATGCTGGCATTGGAGTTCATTGGACATGGATGCCATCATATAGCACTTGACTCTAATGTCATCATCCATCCACTTTTGATGCATCTGTCGCTGCACATCAGTAGGACGTGCTGGTAGTGTGGGGATATCTGAATCGAGTATGTAGCCTATTTTCTCACAGCTCAAAACAATTTTGAGATTTCTAAGCCAGTCCTTGTAATTTGTACCGGTCAATCGGTTGGTCTCAAGAATACGGGTCAAAGAGTTTGAGGCTGACATTATGATCTGCATAGAGTAAAGATTCTAGTTAGACTTTTGTACTTGATCCTTAATCTGTTCTAAGGACTTTTAGAACGAATGTACCTCCCACTATTTTCTCGAATTCCTCACACTCCCCTGGTAGAAAAACGAAAATCCTACACGACTAGGGTTTCTAGTGGGTACTGCGGTTCCACCGATTTACATGCCACCTCACCTAACAGTTATTGGTGACACATAGATTGATGAATGTACAACTCTTGTACAATGCTTCTCAAGCATGTTGCAGTGCAACTTGGTCTCTAAGCCATTAAAACCTCACCTAACAGTTATTGGTCCCATTTCTTAGTTAAGTCAGACCCACTGTATAATCGTTGGAATAAAGTTGTCATTGGGTCCTCACCTAACAGTTATTGGTGCCCAACCCCACCTTTACCCTACAACATCTCATGTCTATAGAGAGGTCCAGCCCCCCGATGCAACTTGCCCATTGTGTCCAGCCGAGACAAATCAACATCAGAAAGACCTTAGCAACAGTGGAAGACCTATTGACTTAATATTGGTTAATCAGGTCTTAGTGTTTGCAACTTGAGCTCTTCATAAGAGGTAATCGAACAATTGGCCAGGTAAGCAGGTGGGAGGCTCCCCTTACTCAGAGAGTAAGGTCCTAATTAAGTAACCACCTTTCATGCTTTTCTAGACACCAATTAGATCAATTAATCTAATATGACTTGCTCATGTCGGTTCACTCTCGACTTGATTGAGGAGGTTTTAGTTTAGGTCTCATTTAGTTTGCTACATCACATGTAACCCTATCTACCCGACTCACATTCACATCACATGCAAACGGCACATTGCAGGCAGTTATAATCGCAGCAATAATTAAAGCTAAACTTTAAATAGGTGATGATCATGGATTCTAGTTAGGTCGTATTACAAGCACATGCACGTCAATCGATCAACTGGTCTTCAACTCTTGAATTGGTTCCAAGCCTCCTTGACTCGATCCTTGACCAACTCTTGTTCCAATCGCCATCAACCGCTTAGACCCCTGTTCATCTCATGCATCATCTTCGACTTGATCGTTGACGTACATCACATCACAGATATACAACCAGATATAAAATAAAAATAAAAATAAATTACATCCCCTTTTAGGAGGCACGCAGGCCTCTCAAAACATCAAATAAGATGCATGCAAGCATCTGAAAAATTACATGACATTACAGATCACATCGCAGGTCATTACATTTGATACCAAAAGGGTTTGAATCCTATGATCATCACCACATGCAGCAATTATAATTTTCATATCTGAAAACTAATTGATTATCTTATGACATAGGTTGCTGATCATGCTAATCATGATTCTAAACTTTGTAATCCCATTAACAATGCAATTAGAATCATCCTTTTATCATATAAAAATCAGCATGCAAAAATCAGCACCCTAGGAAAAATCTGCATGCAGAAAATTTTCAGCATGCATGATCATTCAATTTTCAGATCTAATAAGCCTATTTATAATTAATTCTTACCTTAATCTATGAAGCCTAGGCTCTGATACCACTGTTGGGAACCCGCCCATGCCGCTGATATTTCAAAAATAAAATCAGATGGCAGCGGAAGAGGCATGTGCGGGATCGACGTTCATCTCATGAACGTTGTTTCATGAACCGTTCGTAGATAGGTAAGGATTAAAAACTTTTAATAACTTTAAGAAGATCAGATCTTCACCTTGTGCGGGTAGATGATCACCGCAAATCTGAGTTCGTGGTTTTAGGAAGAGGGTTCGCTTGAAGCTGTTCAAGTGCCCGGCCTCTACGGGTGTCCACACGAAGCAGAGATCCGATCAAAGCTCTCTAGTCTTCCCGGGGTGCTAGCTCCCTTGCAAAGACTTCTTTTGATGGCTGATTTCCTCTCTATCAATCAACCCTTGATTGTGCTTGAGAGGAGGAAGAAGAAGAAGCAACCAATGAAGAAGAACACAGCCCCTGCAGCCCTCTTTCTTTTCCCTGCGTTGGAAGGAAGAAGGGAGGAAGAGGATGCTGCCAACACCTTGGACTTGTTCTTCCTTGCTTGCGGCTGAACCAAGAGGAGAGGAGAGGGAGGCGTACGGCAGCAAGGAGAGGGAGAGCACTCACTAGGGCGCCGGCCTCATGCCTCCTTATAAAGCCATCTAGGGCTCCTACAAATTTGGAGCCCTAGACAAGTTTCCAAAGAGGGGGCGCCGGCCCCCTCTCTGCATGCTGCACCATGAGATCAAAAGAGGAGGGGCATGAGCCCCTCCCTCTTATGTTGCCCTAATCCTCATTAAGTAAGGTTTTGGTTGCCCTAATGTGGTCAAGCCCTAATCCAATTAGGCTTAGCCCAAGGGTGAACCAATTTGGATCCAATCTAGGTAAGTCCTAATCTAATTAGAACTTAAATCAATTTTGACTCAATTGAACTCTTCAATCCTAATCCAATTAGGAGTCTTATTGATTCATTAGATTAATAATTAATTGTGACTTAAGAAACCCTAATCCAAATTAGGACATATTTAATTTTAGTCCTAATCCAATTAGGACTCTTATTTGAATTCGAAGTCCTAATCCAATTAGGTCTTCTAGGAATCCTATTCCAAGTAGGAATCCAATTTTAATTCAAAACTCCTAATCTAATTAGGATTGTAGGAATTCTATTTCAAGTAGGAATCCCAGTCCTACTCCAACTAGGATTTCCAGTCCTAATCCAATTAGGACTCTAGGAATCCTACTCGAAGTAGGACTCTTATTTCAAGTCCAATTAATTAATTTCCTTTGTTCCTTCTTCAACTGAATATCAATCGAATTGATTACTTGTGATTCCTAATCACGATCCAACCATCGGATCGGTCAATACTTCTAGTGTGTGTGACCCCATAGGTTCTACTCTGACTGGTAGTGAGATATATTATGATCTCTATCATAATATCATTGAAAACTCCTTTCAATGGATTGGAACGATTCCAACTCTACTCATTAGGGTTTATCGATCATCGAGATAATCCCTGTGAGTCCCACCATCCACCAGTGATACCTAGCAGCATGTAGTGGCTACCCAGTAGAATAGAATGATGAACCTCTAGGTGCAGTTATCATGTGATACAGTCCTACTATCGTGGATCCCTACAGGACGGAGGTCATGGACAACTCGTCAAACCCCATCGTCTGTCATATGTGAAGATTTATTCGACTTAAGTTCGAGATTGGAAAACTCTTTCTCCACTGTGCATACTGCCCCGGTCGAGGTCTTACGAACTCAGTCTTATAAATCACATAGGATCTCTCCTTATCTATCAAGGTCGATAGATTCCTTATAGGTGCATACCCTACTCCTACAGTGAACTTACTGCAGCCAATCTACACTGCATGGACCCATATGGCTAGAGACCATGTATGTGTGCAGTCAAACTACAATAACCTCACTGTGAGTAGCCGAAGCACCGCAGGTCAAAGGACCAGTCACACTACTGCAACATCAAGCAAGTCACTGACGAGTGGATAGACATCCAAGTGACTTCTTGTATTGGTCACGCTCAGTACCCTTGTTCTTAACAAGCACCTGCACTATTACTTCAGTGTTGCTACACTGTGGACTCGAGTCTCATCCATCCATAAGGAAAGTAATCTGTACACTGATCTCATCGGATCGATCACCGTCCTCGTGATGATCCATCGATCAGGAGCGTTTAGAAATTAATCACTAATGATACATGGCTCAAATTCTCAACTCTTGAGAATATGCATCATCATCTTATTAATTCCTTGGATGATTCATAGACACAATAATAATATGTCCTAGAATTAATAATGTGTCAGCTAAAATTGGCTTCTAGGGCATACATCTAACATATTGCAGGCTGATTAATTAGATTACTAGTTGTAGTGAGTGGAGAGGATGGAAGAGACAATGAACCAATTACAAACACAAGAGGTTTTATAGTGGTTCGGAGCTAACCCTTGCTCCTACGTCCACTCCCCAAGCTTCGCTTGGGAGTTCACTATAATCCCTAGGATTACAGCCGGTTGTTTTACAAGTTTGTTGCCCAAGGTGACAACCCAAGAGGGGGGGTGAATTGGGTTTTCTAAAAATTATGTTTCCTAATTTTTACTTTGAATAGAATGCAGCGGAATAATAAGATGTTATTTATTTAAGCTCTAGGCAATTACAAGTAAAGCAGTGGAAGATTAAGCTAGAGCAATTATACTATGGCTTTAGGGTGCAATTGATCTAACATTAACTTATAGTTGTATGATCAATTTTAATCTATGTGTATGGTAAGAATGGAGTGGAAGCTAAGTAAATCACTTATAACTCTATAGAAACAAATCTAGAGATACTACACAATCAAGCATGAATGGAAGGCATGAAATACAAGAGATAAAGCATCACAAACACAAAGATGTATAGTGGTTCGGTGCACCCCAGCACCTACATCCACTCCCCAAGACCTCTTGGGAATTTCACTATAATCCCTTAGATTACAGTCGGTTGTTTTACAAGCTCACAACCCAACTTGTTGTTTTGCGAGATCACAACGAACTCGGTCGGTTTTCACAGGCTCACCGACTAGAACCAACCGATTGTTTTCACGGGCTCACAATCCAACCCAGTTGGTTTTCCCAAAGGCTCACCAACCACAACCTTACATGATTGTTTTCCGGGTTCACAATCAACCCGGTTGGTTTTCCCCAAAGGCTCACCAACCACAACCTTACAACGTTGGTTTTTCCCTTTGGCTCACCAACAAACCTTAACCCCTTGATTCAATCCCTTGATTGAATCAAGTTACAAGATATTAGAACAAGAGTTTAAATCAAATACAAGCTTCTCAAATAAGCAAATATAGCAAATGTAAATAAGTAAAGAAAAGAGAAGAAGCCCTCAAACTAATTTGTAGATGGAGGAACTCGGCTTCTTCTTCACTTGCCCCCTCTTCTGATTTTGCACGAAGTAGAGGATCTCCGAGGCAGCACACGGATGGAGAGGAAGCTTTGGGATTCACTTGGATGCTCTTCTTCTCTCTATTTTACTTTGAATGGCCCTTTTGTGCTTATGGAAGATTTTCCTTGTAATCTCTTTCAAATCTCTTCCCTAAATATTTTCTCCCACTTCCATACCTTCTCCCCTAGCTCTTCTCTTGATTTTATAGCTTTAGAGGGAGTCCCAACAAAAATCTAGCCGTTAGAGACAAAAATAGAGCCGTTGGAATCAAGAAAAAACTAGCCGTTATGCCTCCCAGCGTGCTCGAGTCGACTCGGCTGAAGTAGGAGTCGACTCGGCTGAAACAGGAGTTGATCTGTGAATAGTAGTCTGCCGGCACTGTAGCTGGGAGTCGACTCCTGAAGTTGGGAGTCGACTCCTGAAGTTGGGAGTCGACTCGAGATCACTGTAGCGCAGAAAATCAACTCTCTGTCTTTTTATTTGTTCTCAGTCGGAGTCGACTCGTAGAGTCCCGGAGTTGACTCGAGCACTGTTCCTTGAAACTCTAGAGTGCCAGAGTCGACTCGAAACTTCCAGGAGTCGACTCGAGGACTATTCTTTTGAATTTTTCTTTGAATTTGCTCCTTCAACTTGAATTCTTTGAACTTGAAGCTTGGGCCAATGAATTGTAGCTTTCTTCCAACTTTTCTTGAGAACTTTGGAGGCCTTCTTGTATTCTTCCAACTTGCTATGTTCCTTGCAAAATAAATATCTTTCTCCTTGCAACACAAACATTAGTATTTATACTTCAAGGTTTTGTGATCATCAAAATCAATCTTTGAATCAATCTTTGGGTCATCAAAGTTCACAACCCAACTTGTTGTTTTCACGAGATCACAACGAACTCGGTTGGTTTTCACAGGCTCACCGACTAGAACCACCCGATTGTTTTTCCGGGATCACAATCGAACCCTTACACCATTGGTTTTAACTTCGGCTCACCAACAAACCTCAACAACCTTGATTCAATCCCCTGATTGAATCAAGTAACAAGAAAATAGTTTGTAAAGAGTACAGGAAAAGCTTCTTAAAAAGCAGATATGAACAATATAAATAATGTAGAGTTAGAAGCCCTCAAACAGAGAAGAGGAAGAAGGGGCTTCTCAAACTCTGAGTCTTCTCTTTGAATGCACTGATGATCTGATGTCAGAGGAGAGCCTTGAATGCGAGGGAAACGTTTGTTGGATGGAGTTCAATGCGCTTTTTCCTTCTTTCTCTTGTATTTACTCTTGAGAGCCTTTGGTAGGTGGAAATCCCTTTTTATTTGAATGGAATAGCTCTCTTGATGTCTACTACTGTTCACTCTGGCTATTTAAGCAGTCCACTTTGAAAACTAGCCGTTAGACACCATTTTGTGGCCGTTCTGCACAATCTGCAACTCCTGACAGTGTATCCGTTGGGGTCGGAGTCGACTCGCTCGATCTGGAGTCGACTCGGCTGTTGCTGGAGTCAACTCACACTTTACTGGAGACGACTCGCCCACTGTTCAGGATTTGAATTAAAGTGCTATCCCGTTCTGGAGTCGACTCGGCCAACCCTGGAGTCGACTCGCCAATGTCTGGAGATGACTCGGCCCTCCGGAGATGACTCGTTCTCAGGGTTCCAGAGATCTATTTTTCTGTATTTCTTTCTCGAGTCGACTCGGCTTTCAGAGTCCGAAAACTGATCCTCTATGTTTGGAGTTGAACTGCCTCGGAGTCGACTCATATATTTCTTTTCCTTATTGTACTCTGATTTGAATGTTAAATTATTGCCTTGCGTTATATGATTCATATCCTTGCAATAATTTAACATTCAAATCAGAGTACAATAAGGAAAAGAAATATATGAGTATTCTGATCTTTGTGCTTAATGTTTCCCTATCTTTTTGATGTTGTCAAAAAGGGGGAGAAATATCTAAGTATATGCTCATAATGATTTGTATTCAATTCAAAACACAAAGCATTATGAGCATATACTTAGATATTTCTCCCCCTTTTTGACAACATCAAAAAGATAGGGAAACATTAAGCACAAAGATCAGAATACTCATATATTTCTTTTCCTTATTGTACTCTGATTTGAATGTTAAATTATTGCAAGGATATGAATCATATAACGCAAGGCAATAATATTGGAATCAGATTAATGAGCACAGATCAGAGCCAATTAAGATAATTTCAGAACAGAACACATTAAATGTGATTTCAAGAAGTTTTCTAATTTGATACCACAGATAGTTTTCTATTCAAGTGTAGGTGGAATCTTCCTTAGGTTAATCCAAGAAGTACTACAAATGATATTCAAAGAAAACACGAGTGGAAATCTAACCTCTCTTCAATAATAAGTATGAAAGCTTGTTCATTTAAGACCTTTTGCCCAATCTATTAAGTATTTTATCAAACATGAGAGCAATTTTAGTTAATTTTCAGAGTAAAAGATCAAAACTTATATATTTGAGAGACATATCATCATGTTGGATCATTAATTTTTAATGTCTTCAAAGTTCTTTTATTCCTTTAGAAAATAAGCACAATTTGATACATATATAAAAATATGAATTGGCACAGAATTGACATTCTAAAGAGCAAGCTAATTAGGACTTATTAGTGAATTTCAAAATAAATTTTCTAAGAGATACTCAAGACCATTCAACACGTTATTCTCCCCCTTTGTCATTAAGTTAAAGGCTCTTAAGATCAACTTGCAATTTGGTTCATGATTTATGCATAAGATATACTAACCAAATAACACGCCTCAAGGTGTATCATAAAGGTTTTCAGATTTAAATTTCAGATGATACATATTGGAGAGTATTAGGATCACTTTTCATTTAGTACTCTTTCTCTCTCCTTTATAAATTTATGCAATTAAGTTCCATCAGACCTCTCCTTCTGAAATTTTCTTTCTCCCCCTCAATTGATCATTCCATCTAAGAGTTTTAAAATTTGAAGATAATGTTCAATAAAATCGTCAATCTCAAAAATATATTTTCTATAAGTTTCAGCTTATTTTCACAAGACTCAAGGTTTGAGATAAGACAACCTTTATAGAACTCATCTCAAGGTAATTAAAGCATGTCTTGCAATATAAGGAGGTTCATCAAAATCAATCCATAAAGTGCAAGGTATGCATCAAATTGAAGTGACTTTAGGATAAGATACTGAATATCTAAAGCTCCCCCTTAAAAGATGCATTCTTCTTTAATCTTTCTTTTCTTTTGTCGAATTTCAGATTTTAATGATAAACGTGAATAGAGCTGAAACTTTATGATATCAAGAATGTAGAGTGATCTAGAAATATTCACAATTTATAGTAATCACTCTTTTTAATCTTTTAAGAACAAGTTATGCTTTCTCCTAATCTTAGAGAAAATGTATGAAAATATTAATCAAAAGTAATTCATTTGAAGCTTAGTTTCTTTCAAAAGCATTTACATTTTCTTTCTTTTAGATCATTCACTCTATTGATGAAAGTCTTTAATGATATAGGAGAGAAAAAAACATATAGATGATCATGGAAGTATATGTATTTATAGAACTCAATTTCTTAATCACAATTTTTCAGCAATGTATACATGAAACTCAATAAATTTTTAAATATTAAAATAAAGTCATATATTTTAAAAATATTTACTTGCAATCAAGATCATTGAAAGACACATCATTTAGACCAATATTGGTACATTTTAATGATAAGAAAAGATATGTTTCGGATGCGTATCGGAGCAATCAAAATAAATTCTGTTTTTCTTACATTAACATTTTATTTAGTAATCATATGGAGTTTAAGCTTTTATACAAAATCAAATTCTGAATTTCATAAAGATTTTCAATAGAGGCCTTTTAAGTCATAATTTGAGATATGTATCTTTCACATTGTGGCTCATCTTAAATTATTATGATTGAAAAATACATATTTCAATACCATTAAAGCACTTTCAGAATCTTTGTGTTTAATTTTGAGTTTCGATACAAAATAAAGGATATTTTAACAAGTATTAGGACATTATGTATCAAAGTTAGGCGAGTAGAAAGATAGATCAAAATCAATTTATTTTCCCTAAATAGAGATATTCTTCTCTTCTCCTTTCTACAATTTTATTTAGCTTTCAGATTTTAACAATGATTGTGAATGACAAATCTGAAATTTCTTTTCAATAAAACTAAACAAAAGATGTTATGTAGCAATTCATGCATTCAATCAAATTGTCCAAGTATGAAACATTACAAAATATTGAGAACCCATAAATCAAGACATCATACTATATGCAAAATATATTAAGTGTTAAGTCATGCATTAAAATAATAATAACAAGCATGTCAAGGATCAAAGTCAATTCTTTTCAAATACACTCCCCCTATTTAAATATCATCTTGCATTGACTTCATCCTTATGGTGTGTTTCCAAGTGACTAATAATTAGACTTGATTCTTCTTATATATTTTCATTTACTTTGTCTTTCATTTTCAACTTTCTTATGCTTTATATTCTATTTGCTTCCTATCCGGTGGAGTTGGGAAGGGGCACGAGGTACTACCACTAGCCTCCCTCTTGTGCCGTCCCTAATATGCCCTACACCGAATAGTTGGGTCAAATAGTGCCGGGTACTACCACTAGCCTCCCCATTGGCACCATCCCTATGATGAGCAATATAGAAGGATTAAAATGTTTGCTTCGAATTCTCCCTGTTTAAGTGTAATTAATTATGGATTTTATCCCTTCCAAATGTGCCAAATATATTATGCTTGTTTTACTTTTCCTTAAGATTGGAGTATTTGCCTTTGCTTAGATTCTACACCTCTTGAATAATATTCATTTTCTTTTCTTTATCTCTCTCTCTTTTTGTTATTCTCAAGTAATTTACATGAAAGAGCAGAATAAAGAATTAATCTTGTGTATCATATATATGTATATCATGCAAACAACATTTTTATTATGCTCATGGATTCATAACTTCTCACAAGTTATTTTACATCAAACTTTTAAGCATATACTTGTGTATTTCATGGTTATGATATAGGCAAAGAAATCATTTAGTTTAGGCAAACCATGAAACAATTTCTAAGAGCATAAGTCAATCAATATGTATAGAGCCATGATATCAAAAGTTAATAATTAAAGAACTTAATCATGCCATAATAAGACTTAAGTTGTTGACTTTGCTCAAGAAGTATCTAGAATTACCAATCCATTCTGCATTCTTTAGTCAAATACCTACTAGATTTCTTATGTATGAACCTTTGGCTGAAGAAGGTCCTCTCTCTTGTTTGCAAGTGAATGTTTATTGTATCTTACATGGAGATATCCTTCAAGTTGAGATCTCTCATTTTCTTGCTCAAGGATCCTGCATTATTAACAAACTCCTTTTCTTTCTTGAAAGAAAGTCATTGGTTTCTTCAAGATACAAAACATTCATCCAACATATTTTTTTTTAACTAGATGACTCAATATAAGATATGACAATAGTTGAATATTGAGTCACTTTACGCCAGAGATTGCCTAAATATAAGCAAGCACATATCATTTGAACTAAAGAGATAGTTTCATTAACCAAGATGGTTCAAGGACAAGTATGTGAGGCAATAGGAAGTTTTATCAAGGTCAAATCAATTTCTCAAAAAACGATTTAGTTTAGATTTTATTTGCTTAAGATAATTATTAATAAGACATGCTAGCTAAGTTTTAATCAACTTATCTTAAACAGTTGTTTCTATCAAAATTCAGATTATGATTTATTTGTTATCAATAAAATATGATTCATTAAACTTAGATTGAAGGCTTGCACAAGTGCACATAATGAGCATACAATCTGGTCTACTAGCTGTATGATAAAATAATTATTCTATCATGCTTCACTACAGCTTTAAAATAATAGATCTACTTTGCTCATCCTTTTCAAATTCTACAAGATGGGGTTATAGACATACCTTCTTCATGCCAATCTTCTATAAGAGTTTTCTTGTGGACTAACTTTGGTCAATGAAGATCCCCTTTCTTGTTTGTCTTAATTTGGAGTTTGAGAGAAGATGTTAATTCATTCATCATACGTATTTCAAACTCACCTTACATGAGCTCAGTAAAATCTTCATATAACTCTTCATTAGTAGAACCAAAAATGATGTCATCAATGCATATTTTGAGCAAATAAGATATCACAAATTCTTCTTTTTGATGTGTAGATTTATCACTATTACTTTCTATCAAAAAGGTTACTTAAGCTTTTATATTATGCTTTTGATGCTTGTTCCAAATTATATATTGCTTTATCATATTTGTAATGAGTGTTTTCAAATATGGTGGTTATTTAACATATATCTTCTTTAATAAAGTAAGCATATAGGAGTCCATTCTACACACTCATTTGATAGAATATAAAGCTCATAAAGCAAGCAAATAATAATGGTGATCTTTACTTCTAATCATGCAAGAATCAAGATCTATTTTATCTTCTAAGCAAACAATTTTTCTTCATTAAATGTATTTCTGAAAAACTCAATTTGGTTATAATTATTAACAAGTTTTTAGATTGTTATATGTAAAAGATTAACCATATACATATATAATTTAATTTTAGTATTTTGATAATAAATCAGTAGTCTCATAAAGAATAAGATACCTTGATATTTTTGCATCTAAAAACTTTTCATTGAATACTCTATATGCATTGCTTGATGAATGATATCCAAGGGTAGACATATCTCTATCAGATTTGGCATTATTTTCATAAGAGCATATTAAGCATAACATGTACGACTGAAAAATGTGAAAGATATGCAATGGTTCATTTTCCATTTTTTCAGAAGATCAAAAGAAGTTTTCATCAAAAAATAGATCTAATAGAAATCATATGTATGACAAGCAGTGATGATAGCCTTTTTTTTTAAAATTATTTAAGTAGATGACTATCATACACAATTATCTTTTTCATTTCTTCAAGAATTCTATTAACCCTATTTTACTTAAGGTGTCCTTGGTGCTGAAATAATTAATTTCTGTATAAACTTTATCAGGATTTTGGTTTTCAACATTGTGCCATGATACTCTTTATCTTCACAGTTTGGAAACCTTTATCATTTGAAACATTTTTACATGATTTAGCAAATACAGAAAATATTTTAATTTTATTTGCCAAGAACAAATCCAATGTAAGCTTTTGAAAACTTAGTGATGGAAACAACAATTTAGAAATTGATTTTTGTTTGTTTCCTTAGTTAGCATGCATAGCAAATTTTGACCTTTCAGAAGATAATCTAAGTAAGCCAATGGCAAGGTCTTTTGAGATTAAGTACATACTAGCATGAGTTGATTTTATATGCTAAAGATGGTTTCTTTAATCTTGGTATTCATAGTGCATATATTCAAAAGCACACCAAGTACACATTATCATATCTATGATCAATAAACAATAATGCCATGGATAAAAAAACTCTCAATCAAGCATATAGAGAATTCATAGAGTTATTTTTAATAAATTGATTAATCATTTAGCAACTTATCCAATAGTGAGTAAAGTATACTATAAAATGAAGTGATTTGATTATATTTCCAAAAGTATTTTCTATATCATAAAATTGATCAATACTTGCAATTCATATTTTAATCAAATACTAAGGCAAAAATAATGATGAGATGCAAGGATTACTAATTTCATTATTATTATTATTATTATTTTTTATTTAAAAATTACTTTTCATAAGTATGTTTTAAGTTTCATTTTTTTTGACGTGTGTCTAGAACACCCATTTGTATGAAAGTTCTATTTGTTCCATGGGTATCTTGGCACACCTATGTCTACATCCTCATATTTTTATTTTGGGTACCCAAGCTTGCTTGGGTCCTTGAGAGTTAGGACATATGGTTCCTTTTGGAACCCAAATTTGTTTAATTGTAATAACTTTACTACTTGATTTAATTATGTTAGAACGATAGGTAAAGTTGTTATGTCCATTCTTTTCATGTTCGAAATATGTTATCTTATTTAATGGTTTGCTTGATAAATTCAAAACATTTTTCTTTAGGGATTCATTGCTAAGTGAAGGAATCAAGCCAAATTTTGATTTATTAAAATCAGCATGTTGGCTTTCAAACATCATTTTTAATCTTTCTGAACTTACAGTGAACTTGTTAATAAGAGATTTCAGTTGGTTAACTTCTTTACTCAAGTTTTGGTTTGTTTTGATTAAGCTATGATTTTTCTGAATCAATTCTTCTGAATTTAACCTTAAGCTTTTATTTTCAGAATTTAGTTTGTCTTGTATTTCAGCAATAGAATTTCTTTCTTTTGAAATTTGCAAATTTAGCTTTTTAAGATTTTTATTTTTCATAGCTAATTTTCTACATTCACCATACAAATCATGGAAAGCATTTAAAAGTTCATCATAAGAAAATTCTTCATGAAATTCACTAGATTCAGATTTTACTTTATTTTCTAGTGCCATAAAACATAAGTTAGTTACCTCTTGTAGTTCATTGTTGCTTCTAGCTTTCTTGCTTTTTATCTCTTTCTTCCTTTCTTCTTGCTTCCTCTTCTTCTTTGACTTTAGGAAGCTTTTGAATTTTCTTGCTGTTATTTCTTCCTCGAGTCGACTCGAGTTTACTTGGAGTCGACTCGACTGACTTGAGAGTCGACTCGAGATCTTCGGGAGACGTCTCGTTCTCAGAGGCCTAAAAGATGATTCTCTGTCTTTTGAATTGTTCTGCCTCGGAGTCGACTCGGGCCTTGTCGGAGTCGACTCGGAACTACTTGGAGTCGACTCGTTCACAGGGTCTTCAAGACTGTGTCTCTGCCTTTCAGACTGTTCTTCTCTAGGAGTCGACTCGGACAAACTGGGAGTCGACTCGGCTACTGTGGAGGATTCTGCAATCTCATTGTTAGTATGCAATTGAAGCACATGTGAGCTAATCTGAGATTTATCATAAATATTTTCTAAAGTATCCCAGATCTCCTTAGCAGATAAGCATGCAGAAATTTCATTAAACTTCGTTTCATGAATAGCACAATATAATATGTTCATAGCATTAGCATTCAATTGTGCTAAGTCCTTTTCATTAATAGTTTGAGAGAGTGTGTGAAGGTCATTTATTATGATTTTTCATAAATAATAGTTTTGTGATTGAATAAAAATGCGCATGTGTGCTTTCCAATATGTGTAGTCTATGCCATTAAACAGTGGAGGCCTATCAATTAACTGTCCCTCTCCTAGAAAACTATCTATTTGAGTTGTCATGATCTTTGGCTCTTGATCGTGAGATCAACAATTAATCTTGAGCACCTGCTCTGATACCACTTGTTGCCCAAGGTGACAACCCAAGAGGGGGGGTGAATTGGGTTTTCTAAAAATTATGTTCCCTAATTTTTACTTTGAATAGAATGCAGCGGAATAATAAGATGTTATTTATTTAAGCTCTAGGCAATTACAAGTAAAGCAGTGGAAGATTAAGCTAGAGCAATTATACTATGGCTTTAGGGTGCAATTGATCTAACATTAACTTATAGTTGTATGATCAATTTTAATCTATGTGTATGGTAAGAATGGAGTGGAAGCTAAGCAAATCACTTATAACTCTATAGAAACAAATCTAGAGATATTACACAATCAAGCATGAATGGAAGGCATAAAATACAAGAGATAAAGCATCACAAACACAAAGATGTATAGTGGTTCGGTGCACCCCAGCATCTACATCCACTCCCCAAGACCTCTTGGGAATTTCACTATAATCCCTTAGATTACAGTCGGTTGTTTTACAAGCTCACAACCCAACTTGTTGTTTTGCGAGATCACAACGAACTCGGTCGGTTTTCACAGGCTCACCGACTAGAACCAACCGATTGTTTTCACGGGCTCACAATCCAACCCAGTTGGTTTTCCCAAAGGCTCACCAACCACAACCTTACAATGATTGTTTTCCGGGTTCACAATCAACCCGGTTGGTTTTCCCCAAAGGCTCACCAACCACAACCTTACAACGTTGGTTTTTCCCTTTGGCTCACCAACAAACCTTAACCCCTTGATTCAATCCCTTGATTGAATCAAGTTACAAGATATTAGAACAAGAGTTTAAATCAAATACAAGCTTCTCAAATAAGCAAATATAGCAAATGTAAATAAGTAAAGAAAAGAGAAGAAGCCCTCAAACTAATTTGTAGATGGAGGAACTCGGCTTCTTCTTCACTTGCCCCCTCTTCTGATTTTGCACGAAGTAGAGGATCTCCGAGGCAGCACACGGATGGAGAGGAAGCTTTGGGATTCACTTGGATGCTCTTCTTCTCTCTATTTTACTTTGAATGGCCCTTTTGTGCTTATGGAAGATTTTCCTTGTAATCTCTTTCAAATCTCTTCCCTAAATGTTTTCTCCCACTTCCATACCTTCTCCCCTAGCTCTTCTCTTGATTTTATAGCTTTAGAGGGAGTCCCAACAAAAATCTAGCCGTTAGAGACAAAAATAGAGCCGTTGGAATCAAGAAAAAACTAGCCGTTATGCCTCCCAGCGTGCTCGAGTCGACTCGGCTGAAGTAGGAGTCGACTCGGCTGAAACAGGAGTTGATCTGTGAATAGTAGTCTGCCGGCACTGTAGCTGGGAGTCGACTCCTGAAGTTGGGAGTCGACTCCTGAAGTTGGGAGTCGACTCCTGAAGTTGGGAGTCGACTCGAGATCACTGTAGCGCAGAAAATCAACTCTCTGTCTTTTTGTTTGTTCTCAGTCGGAGTCGACTCGTAGAGTCCCGGAGTCGACTCGAGCACTGTTCCTTGAAACTCTAGAGTGCCAGAGTCGACTCGAAACTTCCAGGAGTCGACTCGAGGACTATTCTTTTGAATTTTTCTTTGAATTTGCTCCTTCAACTTGAATTCTTTGAACTTGAAGCTTGGGCCAATGAATTGTAGCTTTCTTCCAACTTTTCTTGAGAACTTTGGAGGCCTTCTTGTATTCTTCCAACTTGCTATGTTCCTTGCAAAATAAATATCTTTCTCCTTGCAACACAAACATTAGTATTTATACTTCAAGGTTTTGTGATCATCAAAATCAATCTTTGAATCAATCTTTGGGTCATCAAAGTTCACAACCCAACTTGTTGTTTTCACGAGATCACAACGAACTCGGTTGGTTTTCACAGGCTCACCGACTAGAACCACCCGATTGTTTTTCCGGGATCACAATCGAACCCTTACACCATTGGTTTTAACTTCGGCTCACCAACAAACCTCAACAACCTTGATTCAATCCCCTGATTGAATCAAGTAACAAGAAAATAGTTTGTAAAGAGCACAGGAAAAGCTTCTTAAAAAGCAGATATGAACAATATAAATAATGTAGAGTTAGAAGCCCTCAAACAGATTTTGGAAGAGGAAGAAGGGGCTTCTCAAACTCTGAGTCTTCTCTTTGAATGCACTGATGATCTGATGTCAGAGGAGAGCCTTGAATGCGAGGGAAATGTTTGTTGGATGGAGTTCAATGCGCTTTTTCCTTCTTTCTCTTGTATTTACTCTTGAGAGCCTTTGGTAGGTGGAAATCCCTTTTTATTTGAATGGAATAGCTCTCTTGATGTCTACTACTGTTCACTCTGGCTATTTAAGCAGTCCACTTTGAAAACTAGCCGTTAGACACCATTTTGTGGCCGTTCTGCACAATCTGCAACTCCTGACAGTGTATCCGTTGGGGTCGGAGTCGACTCGCTCGATCTGGAGTCGACTCGGCTGTTGCTGGAGTCGACTCACACTTTACTGGAGACGACTCGCCCACTGTTCAGAATTTGAATTAAAGTGCTGTCCCGTTCTGGAGTCGACTCGGCCAACCCTGGAGTCGACTCGCCAATGTCTGGAGATGACTCGGCCCTCCGGAGATGACTCGTTCTCAGGGTTCCAGAGATCTATTTTTCTGTATTTCTTTCTCGAGTCGACTCGGCTCTCAGAGTCCGAAAACTGATCCTCTATGTTTGGAGTTGAACTGCCTCGGAGTCGACTCAGATTTTGTTGGGGTCGACTCGGCTGACTTGGGAGTCGACTCGGGAGCACTTGGAGTCGGCTCGGCTCTTAGGATCCGAAAACTGTTTCTCTGTGTTTTGAGTTGAACTGCCTCGGAGTCAACTCGCACTTTGTTGGAGTCGACTCGGCTCTCAGAATTCGAAAACTGATCCTCTGTGTTTTGGCTTGAACTGCCTTCTAGTCTTGCTTTCCTCTGAGAGTCGACTCGTACTTAACTAGGAGTCGACTCGCCAAACTTCGGAGTCGACTCGTAACCTTCTGGAGTCGACTCGGTTGCAGGGTCTGAAATACATTGTTCTGTCTTTCTTCTGTTACCCTTTGGAGTCGACTCGGAAACGTCGGGAGTCGACTCGGCAACCATCGGAGTCGACTCGAACCCTTCTGGAGTCGACTCGTTGATAGGGTCTGAAAATCAACTTTCTGTCTTTCTGTCAGTTCTCAGTCGGAGTCGACTCGTAGTGTACCGAAGTCGACTCGAGCATGTGCCAGAGCTTCTGAAACACTTGGAGTCGACTCGTAATCTTCCGGAGTCGACTCGAGCTTCAGACTTTGGTTCAAACTGAGTTCCATACTTAGCCAAAATGTATTGAACCAAAGCCAGAGACACTTAAACATAAATTCACAAATATTTGGCTGAAACACTAGATTGAATTCATTAGTATTAATATAAGATATACTCAAATACTTTGAGCTCATCAAAATCAAATAGGGTTATAATCAATCACTCCACAAGATCTAATCTAAACAATATTATAATTTCAGATTTATTCATGTTACTAATCCTAACACAAACATGCATCATATACATCCAAAATTTCAGATCTACTTAATCATGCATAATCAGCAATTAAATCAATCATAAAAAGCACTTTTTATCTAATCTAAGCATGCTCATGATTTCAGATTTAATTGTAAGAATTAAAACATAAAAATTTAAACATGAACCTGGCTCTGATACCACTGAAAGTGAATCTTAGGTTCTTCGGTGTTAGGCATGCTGAAATTTTTTTTTTGAAAACCATGGCTGAACCTGATCGGGTTGCCTACATACCCCTTCATAAGGGGGATCAAGCCATACGTAGTTCTTTTTAAGTTTCAAATATACGGCGAAAAAACCGAATCAAACAATTTAATTCATGCATGCTTACAAGATCAAATCTAGTAATCAGCACCTTAAGAACACATAGGATTATGCCGGAATCATTTAAACAATTATGCTAAAACTTTCATGCATGATGAACTATCAGATCTGAAACTTAAGAACTCTATTCCAATTAATCTCTGAATATCCATCGAATGAATTCTGAAGATATCTCCTGAGGAGCCCCAAAAGAGGGTAAAACCTCGGAGAATCGGACCTACATCTTGACACTATAATAAATGATTAATGCTAGATTAATATCTTTTATGATGGATGAAAGTTGTGGATCCGATCCTTGACTTCGCAACCACACACACGAATGGCCTCTATGAGAAGTACACGTAAAGTTCCTGGAGAGATCCAATCCTGCGGAAGTGCTAGCTTGCGCAGAATTTCTTGAGGCTGAAATTTGATCTTCCCAACGCTATCAACTTTTGATCCGCCTTCTTGGAAGAACATGGAGGAAAGGTTTAGAGGGATTGAAGAGGACTTAGATCTGATCTAAAGACTCTTATCAAGGACCCCTAAACCTAATGGCGTGATGGACTTAGAGGAGGAAGAAGTCGGCTAGATTGAATGCAGAATTTTTCCATGCATGAACTAGGGTTCCTCTCTTTTCTTTCTCCTTTTTTTCCTTCTTTTTCTCTCTTTTTTCCTTGAATTCGACCACCATCTGATAACCCCCTCTTATACTCTAACTCCACTCCTCTTCACATGCCAACAATCAGGATTTTGCGGAGTTAAGTTATATTTTGAATTCAAAATTCAAACAAAGCTTCATGCGCCATCACATGATGAAGGATTGATCACATCCAAGCCCTTCATCATGTCGCCCATTTGATAGTCAACTTTAAAGACCACGCAATAGCAAGTATCTGGTAGGATAGTGATTACGGGTATCGATCCACAGGGATTGGGGTACAGTTGTTTTCTAAAAAATATTTGAAAAAGAAAATTTGTGAAGACTATTAAACTAAGCAATTTAATAAGAAATGCAATTAAAATGATATCAGATGAGAGAACCTAGGGCAAGGAATTCACCACTGATGAGAGCAAAAAACTTGTTTTTGCATTTGATTTATTCTATTATTTTCTTTTCTGAGCAAATGCATATGTATTTTCATATTGAGTTTGTGCAACTATTAAGGCAAGGAACACATGCATACTATGACTGATCAGAGACCTATTATTAGATCTCCACACGTGTACTTAATGACAATAGGAAGGCCTCAGGAGTTCATATTTGTTAACTGCATTTTTGTTAGCCTTATCCGTAAAAGAAGTATGAGTATCCTTGTTCGTACCATAAGGTTCATGATTTGGTTTTCACATAAAGATAGAGATTGAATATCCCAGTTAGATTACTTAGGTGCCTTATGATCCAACCTTGGTTGACCTATAGTCACGATGCAGTCATATATATAATAAAACTATCTATATGGTTCAGTCTACCTTCTCTTTTCTTGCATAATTATTATTCAAAAAAAAAAAATTTATGATGACAAGTCTGGCCTCGCGGCGTAGTCTGGTTCGAGTAATTAAGTCTGAGGGGTGTTTCACATAATGTCTTGAGCCAACTGGATTGGGGGTCATTGACTGAAAGCTCGCTACATGGACCTTACTAGAGCCTAATGGGGTTGGATAGCTGTAGTCGTCATGGGTATTAAAAAAAAATAAAATAATAATAAGCATGAATGAGTTGGTCAGGCTGAACCCAGTGACATGTGGTAATGGCTGGTTTGACTCCATTGTATTGGACCTCTGTGTACCCGGGTTGTTTAGTTGGGATTGATAACTCTTTCTTTATATGCTAACCATTCTTGACAAATTTAGACAATATGTGATATTCTGAAAATTTGATGGATCAGGTTCTAATAAATTGTAGAAAATTCTTGTGGACTTGAGTAGTGCACCTAAAACTCAGGCGGTGCCCTGTTGTGGTGGAGGTATTAGTACTCTGAGAAAGTCATGCGATTTGATGCACACTACACTTTTATATTTTTTTGTTTTGATAGTTGCCATGCTTGAATATATATATATATTAATTACATGTGTATTGGCTTAGGATTTATTTCACATTTTTATTAGGATTTCATGTCATGTCATATCATTCATGGTGTTTGTGGGTAACATCTCTGCAAACCCTCACGAGACAACACTCGTCCACTAGGGTAACCTAGGGGTTTAACGGCTTGTTGCACGTGCTAAGTGCAATCGTGATTCCTACGAAAGTGAGTACTTATCTTAATTTTATGCAATTAGTTCTAATAAAACATCAAAGGATCAACCAATATTTTTTTTTTGTACTCTCATGTTATTGTTTGCTCTGAATTGCTAGAGACTAGCAATAAGCCAGTTGGGGGTTATGATGAGAGCACAAAAGTGCGATCTAAGTACCATAACTTAGCCTAATGCTAGCAAAATAATGATAAATAATAGATGTTAACATTTGCATGATTAAATATTTTATCCTTAGCACTTATTATAATTTTTATCATTATTTTATGTAAATTCATCTAAAAAAAAAAGCTTCTTTCCAGCTCTCCCAGCCGTGTCCGCCTCTTCCTCTATTTATTCCCAAAACAGAGCATCCGAGTTGCAGCTTCCTCCCACATCCGCGGATCAGATCGAGCGCCTTCCGCATGTGGATGAGCTTCTGAGCTTTTCTCCCATTGATTTAGCAACTGTTGGTTCCAATCTTCCTTCCATTCGAGAGCATCCCCATCTGTTTGCGTCCGCTAAGCATCCTCCACCGCGTCCGCTTCTTTCGCTTCTGAGTTCATCCATCCATGCATCCTAGTTCACAGCGCACCTGAGCTCCAGTGCACAAGCCCAGCTGTCCATTATCCATGGAGCCTCTTCCGCGAGCTATCCACCATGTCTCAGGTCCCGCGCTGGTTTCTTTCCAATTTCAAAAATCTTCTGATCCTCAGCACCCCGCAATCAACGTCTACCTACAACGCGTCTCAGCGTTAGATCCTTGCGGCGTCCGTGAGCCAGCGTCCGTTCGTCCTCGCATCCATCCGCCCCTTCCACGTTCCAGCCACATCAGCAATCACGCGTGATTCCGGCATCCCGTGATTTCAACATCGGCGATCAACTCCCGTCTGCGTCTTATTTTCATCTCAGCCATCCAAGAGTCTTCATCCTTCGGCATCAGCATCAACCTATTGATCTCCACCGCGAGAGATTAGGGAACATCACTGGCCCTAGAGTTTGTGAACTATATGAGGCTCTCTCGGTTAGGGCTGGGGGATCATCTTTCCTATTCGAAAAAAAAACAGAGGAGCCCCCCTGTCATTTGAGAAGAAAAAAAAAGAAAAGGAAACAGGGGAGGCCCTGTTTCCGAAAAGAAAAAGAAAAAAAAAGGGAAAATGAAAGGGGGATTTATGTGTGAAATGAGTGGCTGATTTCTTAGGGAGGGTAATGGAGGAACCTTTGATATATTGCTCTTTGAAGTAAACTCTAAACTTTTGCTTTGAATGACTTATATTTATTGATATGTTCTTGATCCATGCATAGTTATTTCGTAGATAGCTCTTTAATGGATTATGATTATTGATATATGGATTGCTTTAGTATTGGATTCGTCGTAGACGTAGAAAGCACGATGAATGCTTAGAAATTGAGTTCATATGTTCATGAAACATATACCACGATTAGATCTATCCTACAGTTACTCTTTAATCAAGAACCATAGAGTTTATTTCTTGGATGCAATATCATCAAGGGGGATTCCAGATCCCTACCATCTTTATTTCATCGAACTTTGTTTATTGATATATTGTTCTCTGCTTTTAATTTCTGAAAATCAAAACATCATCTTAATCCACAAATTTATTGAATTAATTAATCTAAAATTATACTAAATATTATAAATATTTCGTTCCCTAAGGATTCGACCTCGGACTTCCGAGAATTTACTACTTGTGCGATTCTCCTATACTTAGGAGATTAGTTTCGCGAAAGCAATTTTGCGAGCGCGTCAAGTTTTTGGCACCATTGTCGGGGAACGGCTTAGTTATTAGTATAATTTTAGATTTAATTAGTACCTTAGTACTTAGTCTTTTTCTTTCAGAAAAAAAAAATTGAATCTTTATTGCTGTTTTTTTATTCCCTGCATAGTCTGCATCAAACTCTGATATCTGAGTAATTCACCGTCTGATTGGACTCAAATTTGGTCGTCTAGTGCAAGACTTGTGTTTCTTTCATCTGAACGGTCTGATTGACATTCTCGAAGACAAGTATATAACCCAACTCCTCCAACTCCGCAACCTCATTATGCACATGCACCCCCTCAAAAACCCAGTCTCGAAGAAACTTTGCAATCTTTCATGCAAGGTCAAGCTAAAATCAATGATGAAATAAGAAATCAATTGACAACACTGACCACTGCTTTAAGTGCTCAAGAGAAGGGTAAGCTACCAGCTCAACCACAACCTAACCCTCAAGTCTACGGTGGTAGCAATGCATCATCTTCAACTTCGCATAAAGAACAAGCGAAGAGTATAATAACTTTGCGAAGTGGAAAGGTTATTGACCGACCAATCCCAGAACAAACTCAAGCCATACCTGATTCTGACCCTCCTAAGACAAAAGAAAAGGATAACGAAGAAACCGAAGCACCAACATCTGCTGAAAAATTCAAATGTCCTTTTCCAGCAGCATTTCCACAAAGATTAAAGCCCTTGCAAAAGCTTGAACCAAACTCTAAAATTCTTGAGCTTTTTAAGCAAGTAAAAATCAATGTACCTCTTCTTGATGCAATCAAACAAGTGCCTTCATATGCAAAATTTTTGAAGGACTTGTGCACTGTCAAGCGTCGATTAAATGTCAAGAAGAAGGCATTTTTGGCTGAAAATGTGAGTGCGATTTTACAGCATAACATTCTTCCTAAATATAAGGATCCAGGTTGCCCAACTATCTCGTGCATCATTGGCAATTTTAGGATTGAGTGAGCATTGCTAGATTTAGGAGCGAGTGTAAACTTGTTGCCATATACGGTATATGAGCAACTCAGTTTGGGTGAGTTGAAGCCAACAACTGTCACCTTACAATTAGCTGACAGGTCAGTGAAGGTCCCTAGAGGAATTATCGAAGATGTGTTGGTCCAAGTAGACAAGTTTTATTTTTCTGTCGATTTTATCTTACTGGACACACATCCGGCTTCCAATTCACCATCTCAGATTTCGGTCATCTTAGGACGTCCATTCCTTGCAACTTCTAATGCATTGATCAATTGTAGGAATGGAGTCATGAAGCTTTCTTTTGGCAATATGACCTTGAAATTGAACGTCTTTAGTATAGGCAAACAACCCAGTGATCATGAAGAAAGTAAAGAAGTTGAATGGGTTGAAACCATTGCGGAAGAATATCTGTTAAAAGAAACATTTACTGAATCGGCCAACAATGGTTTAATAGATTGGTGTTCTGATGGTACTGCTGATGATGTGGTCCCACCTGTTTTAGATAATTCGGATGTCATGATGGTCAATGGGTGGAGACCGAGAATAGAGAAATTTGAACAGTTGCCACCTCGAGAAGCAAAGATAGTACCATCCCATGAACAAGCACCTAAGCTCGAGTTGAAACCTTTACCGAAGGAATTCAAGTATGCCTTTCTTGGACCCAAGAACACTTTTTCTATAATCATCTCATCTGATCTTGGTCATGCTTAAGAAAGAAAATTACTTAGTGTTCTAAAAAATCATAAAGGAGCTTTAGGGTGGTCTATTGCCGACTTGAAGGGGATTAACTCTTTAATTTGCACGCACCGGATATATTTGGAGGACAATGCCAAAACCACAAGGCAAATGCACGTAGGCTAAATCCTACAATGAGAGACGTGGTTAAAACAGAAGTCCTCAAGTTGCTTGACGTGGGTATTATTTACCCAATTTCCGACAGCAAGTGGGTGAGTCCTACTCAAGTCGTGCCTAAGAAAGCGGGTCTGACGGTAGTCGAAAATGAGCAGGGTGAGTTAGTTCCGACTCGCGTTTCGACGAGTTGGCGCATGTATGTTAACTACCAAAAATTGAATTTGGTTACAAGGAAGGATCACTTTCCCCTACCCTTCCTAGACCAAGTTTTGGAAAGAGTTGCAGGACACGATTTTTATTGTTTTCTCGATGGCTATTCCGGATACTACCAAATCGAGATTTCACCAGAAGATCAAGAGAAGACTACCTTCACTTGTCCTTTTGGCACATTTGCTTTCCGTCGGATGCCATTCGGGTTGTGTAATGCACCTGCAACATTCCAAAGATGCATGCTCAGTATTTTTGAAGACATGAACGAGAAGATTTTGGAAGTGTTTATGGATGATTTTTCTATTTTTGGTGATTCTTTTGATGATTATTTATTACATTTGCAAGCTATCTTAGCTCGGTGTATAGAAAAGAATTTGATACTGAATTGGAAGAAATGTCACTTCATGGTGCCAAAGGGAATTGTCTTAGGACATATTGTTTCATCGAAGGGCATGAAAGTTGATAGAGCTAAGATTGACTTAATCGCCAAGCTACTTGCACCCAAGATGGTTAGAGATGTTAGATCATTTTTGGATCATGCCGGATTTTATAGGAGGTTCATCAAGGACTTTAGTGTCATAGCTCGACCATTATGTAACCTCCTATCCCTTGATACACCGTTCAATTGGACTGAAACCTGTCAAGAGGCATTCGAAAAGTTGAAGTCTATGCTTAGCACTGCACCCATCGTGCGACCACCTGATTGGTCATTATCTTTTGAGATTATGTGCGATGCTAGCGACTATGCGATAGGAGCTGTTCTAGGACAATGCAAGGATAATAAGCCATATGTTATTTACTATGCAAGCAAAATCTTGAACGATGCTCAAATGAATTACACCACCACCGAGAAGGAATTGCTTGCAGGAGTATTTGCATTAGACAAATTTCACTCTTATATCCTTGGTGCTCCTATTGTTATCTTCACGGACCATGCAGCGCTAAAATATTTGCTAGATAAGAAAGAGGCCAAACCACGCTTAATACGATGGATACTTCTACTCCAAGAATTTGACATCACTATCAAAGATAAAAAGGAAGTAGAGAATGTGGTTGCTGACCATCTATCAGGGCTAGTTGTTCATGATTTGGTGCCACAGTTGCCCATCAAGGACTCGTTCCCTGAAGAGCAATTGTTTGCACTTTCTACTATGCCATGGTATGCTGATATTGTAAACTTTCTTGTCACGAACCGGATGCCGGAGCATTGGCGATCGAATGATAAGAATAATTTCTTACGTGAAGTAAGGAGTTATTATTATGATGACCCCTATTTGTTCAAGTATTGCAATGATTAAATCTTTAGAAGATGCATACCGGATCATGAGATGCAAAGTGTACTCTCTTTTTGTCATGCCAGTGCTTGCGGAGGTCACTTTGCATCTAAGAAAACGCCAGCTAAGGTGTTACAATGTGGTTTTTATTGGCCAACACTATTTAAAGATGCCCACGAGTTCTGTCGGACATGTGACCCATGTCAACGTGTTGGAAGTCTAACTCGTAGGCAAATGATGCCTCTTCAGCCCATTACTGCTATTGAAATTTTTGACATGTGGGGCATCGATTTCATGGGCCCATTTCCACCGTCTTTTGGATATAAGTACATTTTAGTTGGTGTTGAGTATGTGTCCAAATGGATAGAAGCTGTGTCTTGTCGAACAAATGACCACAAACCAGTTTTAAAATTTCTTAAAGAAAACATATTTTCTAGGTTTTGGATGCCCAAGGTTATAATTAGTGATGGGGGAAAACATTTTTGTAATAAGCCTTTTGAGATCCTGTTACGAAAGTATGGTATCACCCATAGAATTGCAACCCCTTATCACCCGCAGACTAGTGGCCAAGTAGAGTTAGCCAATCGGGAGATTAAACGAATTTTAGAGAAAACGGTGAATCCATCACGCAAAGACTGGTCTTTAAAACTTTCTGACGCATTGTGGGCTTACCGTACTGCTTATAAAACTATTCTTGGTATGTCCCCGTATCGGCTAGTCTATGGAAAAGCATGTCATCTACCTGTTGAAATAGAGCATAAATCGTATTGGGCCATTAGAAAATTAAACTTTGAATTGTCAGATGCTGGTTTAGCTAGAAAATTACAACTAAGTGAGTTGAATGAAATTCGTCGGGATGCGTATGACAACGTTAGACTTTGTAAAGAACGAATGAAAATTAGACATGATAAATCAATACTAAGAAAATCTTTTGAACCTGCACAAAAAGTTCTTTGTTATGACTCTCGCTTACATCTGTTTTCTGGAAAGTTACGATCAAGATGGACAGGTCCTTTCATTGTAAAAACTGTTTTTCCACACGGGGCAGTTGAAATTGAGAATCCACAGGATGGCACAATTTTTAAGGTAAATGGACACAGATTAAAACCTTTTCTTGAGAATTTTGCAGATGAAGAGGACTCCTTTTTCTTGGAGGAGCTTTCTTATGACTAAGCTTGACGACAAAGGTATGTGTATATTAGTTAGAATTATTTTTTCTTTTATTTCTAGTTTTCTTCTTATTTTGTAGGTCTTCTTTTCTGAAAATCAACAGCTCAAGGTATTCTTCTTCTCTCCAATATTATTTTCTCTATTGTCTCTCATATATAGTTTTCTTGGATCTTTTACATTGAGGATAATGCAATGTTTAAGTTGGGGAGAGGGAAATATTTTGCAAAAAAAAAAAAAACTTATTTTTGCATTTGATTTATTCTATTACTTTCTTTTCCGAGCAAATGCACATGTATTTTCATATTGAGTTTGTGCAACTATTAAGGCAAGGAGCACATGTATACTATGACTGATCAGAGACCTATTATTAGATCCCCACACGTGTACTTAATGACAATAGAAAGGCCTCAGGAGTTCATATTTGTTAACTGCATTTTTGTTAGCCTTATCCGTAAAAGAAGTATGAGTATCCTTGTTCGTACCATAAGGTTCATGATTTGGTTTTCACATAAAGATAGAGGTTGAATATCCCAGTTAGATTACTTAGGTGCCTTATGATCCAACTTTGGTTGACCTATAGTCACGATGCAGTCACATATATAATAAAACTATCTATATGGTTCAGTCTACCTTCTCTTTTCTTGCATAATTATTATTCAAAAAAAAAAAAAACTTATGATGACAAGTCTGGCCTCGTGGCGTAGTTTGGTTCGAGTAATTAAGTTCGAGGGGTGTTTCACCTAATGTCTTGAGCCAACTGGATCGGGGGCCATTGACTGAAAGCTCGCTACATGGACCTTACTAGAGCCTAATGAGGTTGGATAGCTGTAGTCGTCATGGGTATTAAAAAAAAAATGAAATAATAATAAGGATGAATGAGTTGGTCAGGCTGAACCCAGTGACATGTGGTAATGGCTGGTTGGACTTCATTGTATTGGACCTCTGTGTACCCGGGTTGTTTAGTTGGGATTGATAGCTCTTTCTTTATATGCGAACCATTCTTGACAAATTTAGACAACATGTGATATTCTGAAAATTTGATGGATCAGATTCTAATAAATTGTAGAAAACACTTGCGGACTTGAGTAGTGCACCTAAAACTCAGGCGGTGCCCTGTTGTGGTGGAGGTATTAGTACTCTGAGAAAGTCATGCGATTTGATGCACACTACACCTTTATATTTCCTTGTTTTGATAGTTGCCATGCTTGAAAATATATATATATATTAATTACATGTGTATTGGCTTAGAATTTATTTCACATTTTTATTAGGATTTCATGTCATGTCATATCATTCATGATGTTTGTGGGTAACATCTCTGCAAACCCTCACGAGACAACACTCGTCCACTAGGGTAACCTAGGGGTTTAACGGCTTGTGATGCAAAAATAAAATTGTTCTCCCAAGTGCAGGAGAATCGCACAAGTAGTAAAATCTCGGGAGTCCGAGGTCGAATCCTCAGGGAACGATCTATAGATTATTAGCGTAATTTTTAGATATAATTAGTACTTTAGTTGAATAAATATGTGGATTAAAATGATGTTTTGATTTTCAGAAATTAAATGTAGAGAATAATAAACACAATTCAATGAAATAAAAATGGTAGGGATCTGGAATCCCCCTTGATGATATTGCATCCAAGGAATAAACTCTATGGTTCTTGATTAAAGATTAAATGTAGGATAGATCTAATCATGGTATATGTTTCATGAACATATGAACTCAATTTCTAAGCATTCGCCGTGCTTTCTACGTCTACGACGAATCAAATACTAAAGCAATCCATATATCAATAATCATACTCCATTAAAGATCTATCTACGAAATAACTACGCATGGATCAAAAACATATCAATAAATAAAAATCATTAAAAGCAAAAGTTTAGAGTTTACTTCAAAGAGCAATACATCAAAAGTTCCTCCATCTCCCTCCCTAAGAAATCAGCCCTCCATAATCATAAAAGAAAACTCCCTCTTTTTTTCTTTTCTTTTTTTTTCTATTCTTTTTGGAAACAGAGCATGCTCTGTTTCCCTTTCTTCTCTCTTTTTTTTGAATAGGGGCTCTGTTTTCGAATGAATGAGGGATCGGCAGCCTCTGTTTTTCCTCTCTTTTAAACCCCCCGAGAGCCTCCATATGCCGCGATGGATCCCTGATCCCACGGGATTTGTGGACATGCCGAGTATCCCGGATGCGAGAAGGCCAAACGCGGGATGGGAGATGATCACGGATCCTGGGATGCTGATCATCTTCGGACGTGGAGGGACGGCTGGATTGCAAGAGCTGAGATGCATTAGGAGATCCGAGAAGAGCTGGGATGCGGACGAATCGGAAGGAAGCACGGACGGATCGCTGGAAGGCTGATCGCATGAGGCCGCTAAGATGCTCTGTGAACGTGGAAGCTTGGAACGCGTGGGATCTGAGAGGAGCTGGAGCGTGGAAGCTTTGGAATGCATCGCGGGATTTGATGAGCTGCATGCGGACGTTGGGAGCTTTGCGGATGAGGCGGAATCTGGGATGCTGGTCACAGAAGCTGGGATCTCGGGAGAGCTGGAACTCCGGACGCGTGAAGGAAGCTGATCACGGACGTGGCATGCTGGGATGAGGTGCGGACGAGGCGTGCACTCGTGAGGAACTCGGACGTGGACGCTTAGATGAAGTCGGATGGAGCTTGGATGCAGACATGGAAGCTTCACAGGCGGATCACGATCACGGAGCTGGGAGGCGCTGTGAACCGAAGCTGGAGCTGGGACGCGTGGCTTTGAGATCACGGAACTGGGAGCTTGATATGACATGGTGGATGGATGAACTCGGGCTCGCAGGCGAAGCGGACTCAGACGGACACTGGAGTGGACGCGAGCTGATGATGCGGGGGTGACGACTGGGAAACAATCCAGAACGTTTAGCTGGTCACTTACAGTGATGCATCTTTCGGGCTCAATGCGCATTTTAACTTTGATTTACGATCACCTGCACCCCACAAAAATATAATATTAATACAGCATTTCTATCATCATTTGTTAGCAATAATACTAATTTGAGTGATGTGTAGATCGCACTTTTGTGCTCTCATCACACCCCCCAACTAGCTTATTGCTAGTCTCTAGCAATTAACGAGCAAATAATAAAATGAGAGTACAAAAGATGTGGTTTAACCTTTGACTTTTTATTGAAGCTAAAGACATAAAACTAAGATAAGTACTCACTTTCGTAGGAATCACGATTGCACTTAGCACGTGCAACAAGCCGTTAAACCCCTAGGTTACCCTAGTGGACGAGTGTTGTCTCGTGAGGGTTTTCAGGGATGTTACCCACAAACATCATGAATTATATGACATGAGATTCTAATAAAAATAAACCCTAAGCTAATACACATGTAATTAATTGACAAATATTTTCAAGTATGGCAACTGTCAAAGCAAGGAATATAAAAGTGTAATGTGCATCAAATCATATGACTTTCTCAGAGTACTAATACCTCCACCACAACTGGGCACCGCCTGAGTTTTAGGTGCACTACTCAAGTCCACAAATGTTTTCTACACTTTATTAGAACCTGATCCATCAAATTTTCAGAATATCACATGTTGTCTAAATTTGTCAAGAATGGTTCGCATGTAAAGAAAGAGCTATCAATCTCAACTAAACAACCCGGGTACACAGAGGTCCAATACAATGGAGTCAAACCAGCCATTACCACATGTCACTAGGTTCAGCCTAACCAACTCATTCATGCTTATTTTTATTTCATTTTTTTTTTCAATACACATGACAACTATAGCTATCCAACCCCATTAGGCTCTAGTAAGGTCCATGTAGCGAGCTTTCAGTCAATGACCCCCGATCCAGTTGGCTCAAGACATTAGGTGAAACACCCCTCGGACTTAATTACTCGAACCAGACTACGCCACGAGGCCAGACTTGTCATCATAAGTTTTTTTTTTTTTTTTTTGAATAATAATTATGCAAGAAAAGAAATGATAGACTGAACCATATAAATATTTTTATTATATATGTGACCGCATTGTGACCATAGGTCAACCAAAGTCGGATCATAAGGCACCTAAGTAATCTAGTCGGGATATTCAACCTCTATCTTTATGTGAAAACCAAATCCTGAACCTTATGGTACGAACAAGGATACTCATACTTCTTTTATGGATAAGGCTAACAAAAATGCAGTTAACAAATATGAACTCCTGAGGCCTTCCTATTGTCATTAAGTACACGTGTGGGGATCTAATAATAGGTCTCTGATCAGTCATAGTATGCATGTGTTCCTTGCCTTAATAGTTGTACACACTCAATATGAAAATACATGTGCATTTGCTCAGAAAAGAAAGTAATAGAATAAATCAAATGCAAAAACAAGTTTTTTTTTTTTTTTGTCAAAATACTTCCCTCCCCCCAACTTAAACATTGCATTGTCCTCAATGTAAAAAATGCAAGAAAACTATATGTGAGAAACAATAGAAAAAAGAATATTGGAGAGAAAAAGAATACCTTGAGCTGTTGATTTTCAGAAAAGAAGACCTGGAAAATAAGAAGAAAAATAAAAGAAAAAAAATAATTCTAACTAATATACACATACCTTGGCCGTCATGCTCAGTCATAAGAAGGCTCCTCCAAGGGAAAGGAGTCCTCTTCATCTGCAAAATTTTCAAGAAAAGGTTTTAATCTGTGTCCATTTACCTTAAAAATTTGACCATCCTGTGGATTCTCAATTTCAACTGCCCCGTGTGGAAAAACAGTTTTTATAATGAAAGGACCTGTCCATCTTGATCGTAACTTTCCAGGAAACAGATGTAAGCGAGAGTCATACTAAAGAACTTTTTGTGCAGGTTTAAAAGATTTTCTTAGAATTGATTTATCATGCCTAATTTTCATTCGTTCTTTGCAAAGTCTAGCATTGTCATACGCATCCCGACGAATTTCATTTAACTCACTTAATTGTAATTTTCGAATTAAACCAGCATCTGACAATTCAAAGTTCAATTTTCTAATGGCCCAATATGATTTATGCTCTAATTCAACAGGTAGATGACATGCTTTTTCATAGAATAGCCGATACGGGGACATACCAAGAATAGTTTTATAAGCAGTACGGTAAGCCCACAATGCGTCAGAAAGTTTTAAAGACCAGTCTTTGCGTGATGGATTCACCGTTTTCTCTAAAATTCGTTTAATCTCCCGATTGGCTAACTCTACTTGGCCACTAGTCTGCGGGTGATAAGGAGGTGCAATTCTATGAGTGATACCGTACTTTCGTAATAGGATCTCAAAAGGCTTATTACAGAAATATTTTCCTCCATCACTAATTATAACCTTGGGCATCCCAAATCGTGAAAAAATATTTTCTTTCAGAAATTTCAAAACAGGTTTGTGATCATTAGTTCTACAGGCAACAGCTTCTACCCATTTTGACACATACTCAAAACCAACTAAAATATACTCATGTCCAAAAGACGGTGGGAATGGGCCCATGAAATCGATGCCCCAAATGTCAAAAATTTCAATAGCAGTAATGGGCTGAAGAGGCATCATTTGCCTACGAGTTAGACTTCCAACACATTGACATGGGTCACATGTCCTACAGAACTCGTGGGCATCTTTAAATAGTGTAGGCCAATAAAAACCACATTGCAACACCTTAGCTGCCGTTTTCTTAGATGCAAAGTGTCCTCCACAAGCACTGGCATGACAAAAAGAGAGTACACTTTGTATCTCATGTTCCGGAATGCATCTTCTAAAGATTTGATCATTGCAATACTTGAACAAATAAGGAGCATCATAATAATAATTTCTTACTTCACGCAAGAAATTATTCTTATCATTCGATCCCCAATGCTCCGGCATCCGGTTAGTGACAAGAAAGTTTACAATATCAGCATACCATGGCATAGTAGAAAGTGCAAACAATTGCTCTTCAGGGAACGAGTCCTTGATGGGCAACTGTGGCACCGAATCATTAAAAACTAGCCGTGATAAATGGTCAGCAACCACATTCTCTGCTCCCTTTTTATCTTTGATAGTGATGTCAAATTCTTGGAGTAAAAGAATCCATCGTATTAAGCGTGGTTTAGCCTCTTTCTTATCCAGTAAATATTTTAGCGCTGCATGATCCGTAAAGATAACAATAGGAGCACCAAGGATATAAGAGCGAAATTTGTCTAATGCAAATACTACTGCAAGCAATTCCTTTTCGGTGGTGGTGTAATTCATTTGAGCATCATTTAAAGTTTTGCTTGCATAGTAAATGACATATGGCTTATTATCCTTACGTTGTCCTAGGACAGCTCCCATCGCATAGTCACTAGCATCGCACATGATCTCAAAAGGTAATGACCAATCGGGTGGTCGCACGATGGGTGCAGTGCTAAGCATAGACTTCAACTTTTCGAATGCCTCTTGACAGGTTTCAGTCCAATTGAACGGTGTATCAAGGGATAGGAGGTTACATAATGGTCGGGCTATGACACTAAAGTCCTTGATGAACCTCCTATAAAATCCGGCATGACCCAAAAATGATCTAACATCTCTAACCGTCTTGGGTGCAGGTAGCTTGGCGATTAAGTCAATCTTAGCTCTATCAACTTCCATGCCCTTCGATGAAACAATATGTCCTAGGACAATTCCCTTTGGCACCATGAAGTGGCATTTCTCCCAATTCAGTATCAGGTTCTTTTCTATACACCGAGCTAAGACAGCTTGTAAATGTAGTAAACAATCATCAAAAGAATCGCCAAAAACAGAAAAATCATCCATGAACACTTCCAAAAACTTCTCGTTCATGTCTTCAAAAATACTGAGCATGCATCTTTGAAATGTTGCAGGTGCATTACATAACCCGAACGGCATCCGATGGAAAGCGAATGTACCAAAAGGACAAGTGAAAGTAGTCTTCTCTTGATCTTCTGGTGAAATCTCGATTTGGTAGTATCCGGAATAGCCATCGAGAAAACAATAAAAATTATGTCCTGCAACTCTTTCCAAAACTTGGTCTAGGAAGGGTAGGGGAAAGTGATCTTTCCTAGTGACCAAATTCAATTTGCGATAGTCAACACACATGCACCAACTCGTCGGGACACGAGTTGGGACTAACTCACCCTGCTCATTTTTGACTACCGTCAGACCTGCTTTTTTGGGCACGACTTGAGTTGGACTCACCCACTTGCTATCGGAAATTGGGTAAATAATACCCACGTCAAGCAACTTGAGGACTTCTGCTTTAACCACATCTCTCATTGTAGGATTCAACCTGCGTTGCATTTGCCTTGTGGTTTTGGCATTGTCCTCCAAATATATCCGGTGCGTGCAAATTAAAGGGCTAATCCCCTTCAAGTCTGCAATAGACCACCCTAAAGCTCCTCTATGATTCTTTAGAACACCAAGTAATTTTCTTTCTTGGGCATGATCAAGATCAGATGAGATGATTATCGGAAAAGTGTCATCGGATCCAAGAAAGGCATACTTGAGTTCCTTCGGTAAAGATTTCAACTCGAGCTTAGGTGCTTGTTCATGGGATGGTACTATCTTTGCTCCTCGAGATGGCAAATGTTCAAATTCCTCTATTCTCGGTCTCCACCCATTGACCATCATGACATCCGAGTTATCTAAAATAGGTGGGACCACATCATCAGCAGTACCTTCAGAACACCAATCTATCAAACCATTGTCGGCCGATTCAGTAAATGTTTCTTTTAACAGATATTCTTCCGCAATGGTTTCAACCCATTCAACTTCTTTACTTTCTTCATGATCACTGGGTTGTTTACCTATACTAAAGACGTTCAGTTCCAAGGTCATATTTCCAAAAGAAAGCTTCATGACACCATTCCTACAATTGATCAATGCATTAGAAGTTGCAAGGAATGGACGTCCTAAGATGACTGGAATCTGAGATGGTGAATTGGAAGCCGGATGTGTGTCCAGTACGATAAAGTCGACAGGAAAATAGAACTTGTCTACTTGGACCAACACATCTTCGATAATCCCTCGAGGGACCTTCACTGACCGGTCAGCTAATTGTAAGGTCACAGTTGTTGGCTTCAACTCACCCAAACCGAGTTGCTCATATACCGTATATGGCAACAAATTCACACTCGCTCCTAAATCTAACAATGCTCGCTCAATCCTAAAATTGCCAATGATGCACGAGATAGTTGGGCAACCTGGATCCTTATATTTAGGAAGAATGTTATGCTGTAAAATTGCACTCACATTTTCAGCCAGAAATGCCTTCTTCTTGACATTTAAACGACGCTTGACAGTGCACAAATCTTTTAAAAATTTTGCATAGGAAGGCACTTGTTTGATTGCATCAAGAAGAGGTACATTGATTTTTACTTGCTTAAAAAGCTCAAGAATTTCAGAGTTTGGTTCAAGCTTTTGCAAGGGCTTTAATCTTTGTGGAAATGGTGCAGGAAAAGGACATTCAATTTTTTCAGTAGATATTGGTGTTTCAGTTTCTTCATTATCCTTTTCTTTTGTCTTGGGAGGGTCAGAATCAGGTATGACTTGTGTTTGTTCTGGGACTGGTCGGTCAATAACCTTTCCACTTCGCAAAGTTATTATACTCTTTGCTTGTTCTTTATGCAAAGTTGAAGATGATGCATTGCTACCGCCATAGACTTGAGGATTAGGTTGTGGTTGAGCTGGTAGCTTGCCTTTGTCTTGAGCACTTAAAGCAGTGGTCAGCGTTGTCAGTTGATTTCTTAATTCATCATTGATTTTAGCTTGACCTTGCATGAAAGATTGCAAAATTTCTTCGAGACTGGATTTTTGAGGGGGTGCATGTGCATAATGAGGGTGCGGAGGTGGAGGAGTTGGGTTATATACTTGTTGAGGTTGGTCATTCCTCCACCTGAAATTTGGATGGTTCTTCCATCCAGGGTTGTAAGTACCCGAAAAAGGATTATTGAAAGATTTTTGATAGGTATTCATAACATTGGCCTGATCATGCAAGACTTCCTTGAATGCGGGTATTGTGGGGCAATCAGTGGTGAGATGGCCAGGCATCTCGCAAATCCTACAACACTCGTTGTTATGCTCTACGGTCTTGACGGGTTCAATCCTTCTAAGTTCAATTTCCTCTACCTTCCTAGTAAGGGCTGCCATTTTAGCCTGAATATCATCTTGAGTACTAAGGTTATAAAGGCCCCCATGTCCAATGTTAGTAGGCTTAGGCAAAGGTTTATTCACTCTATCCCCTGTATCCCATAATTGTGCAGTCTCTGCGAGAGAGTCTAAATAGTCCCATGCCTCATCGGGTTGCTTTTCCAGAAATAGACCATTGCACATAGTCTCTATAAATTGTTTCAACTGTGGAGACAACCCTTCGTAAAAGAAACTAATGGTTCTCCATGTTTCAAACCCATGATGAGGACAAGAGAGAAGCAAATCTTTAAATCTCTCCCAGCATTCATAAAATGTTTCATGGTCTTTTTGCTGGAAATTACTAATGTGCCTTTTCAAAAAATTAGTCCTTTGTGCGGGAAAGAATTTTTTCAAGAATTCTCTTTGCATATCCTGCCATGTTCCTAGCGATCTAGGTCTCAAGGAGTTAAGCCATGTTTTGGCTTTATCCTTTAAGGAAAAAGGAAACAAGGTCAATTTAAGGACATCTTCCGATACATTTAGCACTCTAAATGTGATGCTAATTTCCTCAAAATCCTTAAGGTGAAGATAAGGGTTCTCAGATTCTATTCCATGATACTTGGGCAGCAGTTGAATTACTCCTGGTTTGATTTCAAAGTATCCTACATTTTCAGGAATAATCATGCATGAAGGTTGACTAGTCCTAGTGGGATGTAAGTATTGTCGAAGTATCATAACTGGGGGTCTACCTTCATTACCATGGTGACTTCCTACATCATCATCAGCCATCTCACCAGATCTGAGATTTTGCGAAAAAGTTTCAATAATGTGATCTAAGGAATTGTCAAAAGGTTGTCGACTCAGACGTCCAGTGTTGTCCCTATTCCAACCTAGCATACAAAATTTCAGAGTTTATTTATTTGTTTGTTTTTTTTTTTATTGATTACCCTTGATCTTTTCTTAAAGTTCTTATCAATTTTCAATTAGCAACAAGGGTTAAATAGAGCATAAATCGTATTGGGCCATTAGAAAATTAAACTTTGAATTGTCAGATGCTGGTTTAGCTAGAAAATTACAACTAAGTGAGTTGAATGAAATTCGTCGGGATGCGTATGACAACGTTAGACTTTGTAAAGAACGAATGAAAATTAGACATGATAAATCAATTCTAAGAAAATCTTTTGAACCTGCACAAAAAGTTCTTTGTTATGACTCTCGCTTACATCTGTTTTCTGGAAAGTTACGATCAAGATGGACAGGTCCTTTCATTGTAAAAACTGTTTTTCCACACGGGGCAGTTGAAATTGAGAATCCACAGGATGGCACAATTTTTAAGGTAAATGGACACAGATTAAAACCTTTTCTTGAGAATTTTGCAGATGAAGAGGACTCCTTTTTCTTGGAGGAGCTTTCTTATGACTAAGCTTGACGACAAAGGTATGTGTATATTAGTTAGAATTATTTTTTCTTTTATTTCTAGTTTTCTTCTTATTTTGTAGGTCTTCTTTTCTGAAAATCAACAGCTCAAGGTATTCTTCTTCTCTCCAATATTATTTTCTCTATTGTCTCTCATATATAGTTTTCTTGGATCTTTTACATTGAGGATAATGCAATGTTTAAGTTGGGGAGAGGAAAATATTTTGCAAAAAAAAAAAAACTTATTTTTGCATTTGATTTATTCTATTACTTTCTTTTCTGAGCAAATGCACATGTATTTTCATATTGAGTTTGTGCAACTATTAAGGCAAGGAGCACATGTATACTATGACTGATCAGAGACCTATTATTAGATCCCCACACGTGTACTTAATGACAATAGAAAGGCCTCAGGAGTTCATATTTGTTAACTGCATTTTTGTTAGCCTTATCCGTAAAAGAAGTATGAGTATCCTTGTTCGTACCATAAGGTTCATGATTTGGTTTTCACATAAAGATAGAGGTTGAATATCCCAGTTAGATTACTTAGGTGCCTTATGATCCAACCTTGGTTGACCTATAGTCACGATGCAGTCACATATATAATAAAACTATCTATATGGTTCAGTCTACCTTCTCTTTTCTTGCATAATTATTATTCAAAAAAAAAAAAAAACTTATGATGACAAGTCTGGCCTCGTGGCGTAGTTTGGTTCGAGTAATTAAGTTCGAGGGGTGTTTCACCTAATGTCTTGAGCCAACTGGATCGGGGGTCATTGACTGAAAGCTCGCTACATGGACCTTACTAGAGCCTAATGAGGTTAGATAGCTGTAGTCGTCATGGGTATTAAAAAAAAATGAAATAATAATAAGTATGAATGAGTTGGTCAGGCTGAACCCAGTGACATGTGGTAATGGCTGGTTGGACTTCATTGTATTGGACCTCTGTGTACCCGGGTTGTTTAGTTGGGATTGATAGCTCTTTCTTTATATGCGAACCATTCTTGACAAATTTAGACAACATGTGATATTCTGAAAATTTGATGGATCAGATTCTAATAAATTGTAGAAAACACTTGCGGACTTGAGTAGTGCACCTAAAACTCAGGCGGTGCCCTGTTGTGGTGGAGGTATTAGTACTCTGAGAAAGTCATGCGATTTGATGCACACTACACCTTTATATTTCCTTGTTTTGATAGTTGCCATGCTTGAAAATATATATATATTAATTACATGTGTATTGGCTTAGAATTTATTTCACATTTTTATTAGGATTTCATGTCATGTCATATCATTCATGATGTTTGTGGGTAACATCTCTGCAAACCCTCACGAGACAACACTCGTCCACTAGGGTAACCTAGGGGTTTAACGGCTTGTGATGCAAAAATAAAATTGTTCTCCCAAGTGCAGGAGAATCGCACAAGTAGTAAAATCTCGGGAGTCCGAGGTCGAATCCTCAGGGAACGATCTATAGATTATTAGCGTAATTTTTAGATATAATTAGTACTTTAGTTGAATAAATATGTGGATTAAAATGATGTTTTGATTTTCAGAAATTAAATGCAGAGAATAATAAACACAATTCAATGAAATAAAAATGGTAGGGATCTGGAATCCCCCTTGATGATATTGCATCCAAGGAATAAACTCTATGGTTCTTGATTAAAGATTAAATGTAGGATAGATCTAATCATGGTATATGTTTCATGAACATATGAACTCAATTTCTAAGCATTCGCCGTGCTTTCTACGTCTACGACGAATCAAATACTAAAGCAATCCATATATCAATAATCATACTCCATTAAAGATCTATCTACGAAATAACTACGCATGGATCAAAAACATATCAATAAATAAAAATCATTAAAAGCAAAAGTTTAGAGTTTACTTCAAAGAGCAATACATCAAAAGTTCCTCCATCTCCCTCCCTAAGAAATCAGCCCTCCATAATCATAAAAGAAAACTCCCTCTTTTTTTCTTTTCTTTTTTTTTCTATTCTTTTTGGAAACAGAGCATGCTCTGTTTCCCTTTCTTCTCTCTTTTTTTTGAATAGGGGCTCTGTTTTCGAATGAATGAGGGATCGGCAGCCTCTGTTTTTCCTCTCTTTTAAACCCCCCGAGAGCCTCCATATGCCGCGATGGATCCCTGATCCCACGGGATATGTGGACATGCCGAGTATCCCGGATGCGAGAAGGCCAAACGCGGGATGGGAGATGATCACGGATCCTGGGATGCTGATCATCTTCGGACGTGGAGGGACAGCTGGATTGCAAGAGCTGAGATGCATTAGGAGATCCGAGAAGAGCTGGGATGCGGACGAATCGGAAGGAAGCACGGACGGATCGCTGGAAGGCTGATCGCATGAGGCCGCTAAGATGCTCTGTGAACGTGGAAGCTTGGAACGCGTGGGATCTGAGAGGAGCTGGAGCGTGGAAGCTTTGGAATGCATCGCGGGATTTGATGAGCTGCATGCGGACGTTGGGAGCTTTGCGGATGAGGCGGAATCTGGGATGCTGGTCACAGAAGCTGGGATCTCGGGAGAGCTGGAACTCCGGACGCGTGAAGGAAGCTGATCACGGACGTGGCATGCTGGGATGAGGTGCGGACGAGGCGTGCACTCGTGAGGAACTCGGACGTGGACGCTTAGATGAAGTCGGATGGAGCTTGGATGCAGACATGGAAGCTTCACAGGCGGATCACGATCACGGAGCTGGGAGGCGCTGTGAACCGAAGCTGGAGCTGGGACGCGTGGCTTTGAGATCACGGAACTGGGAGCTTGATATGACATGGTGGATGGATGAACTCGGGCTCGCGGGCGAAGCGGACTCAGACGGACACTGGAGTGGACGCGAGCTGATGATGCGGGGGTGACGACTGGGAAACAATCCAGAACGTTTAGCTGGTCACTTACAGTGATGCATCTTTCGGGCTCAATGCGCATTTTAACTTTGATTTACGATCACCTGCACCCCACAAAAATATAATATTAATACAGCATTTCTATCATCATTTGTTAGCAATAATACTAATTTGAGTGATGTGTAGATCGCACTTTTGTGCTCTCATCAGCTTGTTGCACGTGCTAAGTGCAATCGTGATTCCTACGAAAGTGAGTACTTATCTTAATTTTATGCAATTAATTCTAATAAAACATCAAAGGATCAACCAACATTTTTTTTTTGTACTGTCATGTTATTGTTTGCTCTGAATTGCTAGAGACTAGCAATAAGCCAGTTGGGGGTTATGATGAGAGCACAAAAGTACGATCTATGTACCATAACTTAGCCTAATGCTAGCAAAATAATGATAAATAATAGGTGTTAACATTTGCATGATTAAATATTTTATCCTTAGCACTTATTATAATTTTTATCATTATTTTATGTAAATTCATCTAAAAAAAAAAGCTTCTTTCCAGCTCTCCCAACTGTGTCCGCCTCTTCCTCTATTTATTCCCAAAACAGAGCATCCGAGTTGCAGCTTCCTCCCACATCCGCGGATCAGATCGAGCGCCTTCCGCATGTGGATGAGCTTCCGAGCTTTTCTCCCATTGATTTAGCAGCTGTTGGTTCCAATCTTCCTTCCATTCGAGAGCATCCCCATCTGTTTGCGTCCGCTAAGCATCCTCCACCGCGTCCGCTTCTTTCGCTTCTGAGTTCATCCATCCACGCGTCCTAGTTCACAGCGCACCTCAGCTCCAGTACACAAGCCCAGCTGTCCATCATCCATGGAGCCTCTTATGCGAGCTATCCACCATGTCTCAGGTCCCGCGCCGGTTTCTTTCCAATTTCAAAAATCTTCTGATCCTCAGCATCCCGCAATCAACGTCTACCTACAGCGCGTCTCAGCGTCAGATCCTTGCGGCGTCCGTGAGCCAGCGTCCGTTCTTCCTTGCATCCATCCGCCCCTTCCACATTCCAGCCACATCAGCAATCACGCGTGATTCCGGCATCCCGTGATTTCAGCATCGGTGATCAACTCCCGTCTGCGTCTTATTTTCATCTCAACCATCCAAGAGTCTTCATCCTTCGGCATCAGCATCCACCCGTTGATCTCCACCGCGAGAGATCAGGGAACATCACTGGCCCTAGAGTTTGTGAACTATATGAGGCTCTCTCGGTTAGGGCTGGGGGATCATCTTTCCTATTCGAAAAAAAAACAGAGGAGCCCCCCTGTCATTTGAGAAGAAAAAAAAAAGAAAAGGGAACAGGGGAGGCCCTGTTTTCGAAAAGAAAAAGAAAAAAAAAAGGAAAATGAAAGGGGGATTTATGTGTGAAATGAGTGGCTGATTTCTTAGGGAGGGTGATGGAGGAACCTTTGATGTATTGCTCTTTGAAGTAAACTCTAAACTTTTGCTTTGAATGACTTATATTTATTGATATGTTCTTGATCCATGTATAGTTATTTCGTAGATAGCTCTTTAATGGATTATGATTATTGATATATGGATTGCTTTAGTATTTGATTCGTCATAGACGTAGAAAGCACGATGAATGCTTAGAAATTGAGTTCATATGTTCATGAAACATATACCACGATTAGATCTATCCTACAGTTACTCTTTAATCAAGAACCATAGAGTTTATTTCTTGGATGCAATATCATCAAGGGAGATTCCAGATCCCTACCATCTTTATTTCATCGAACTTTGTTTATTGATATATTGTTCTCTGCTTTTAATTTCTGAAAATCAAAACATCATCTTAATCTACAAATTTATTGAATTAATTAATCTAAAATTATACTAAATAATCTTATAAATATTTCATTCCCTGAGGATTCGACCTCGGACTCCCGAGAATTTACTACTTGTGCGATTCTCCTATACTTGAAAGATTAGTTTCACGAAAGCAATTTTGCGAGCGCGTTAACCACTAACAAAGCAATAAGGATTAATTGTATTTTAATTTATTCTTGGATTAACATGCAAATTGGCTACAAGCCTAATAAGCATTCAAATAAAGTTTCACAAAAGTAATTTAGGAACATCCATCTTCGGTTGGCATGAAATGTCTACCCTAAACTAATGTGGTAGGACAGTGCATCTTGCCTAAGCATGGGTGATCTTTTATTAAATTAGTGATAATGAAAAACGGTTGTATAAATGTTACATTTAAAATCACAGAATTAAACATGGGATAAAAGGAAATATTTATTAAGAACAAAATAAAGTTTATACAACTCCAAGAATAGAAATCAAAAATACAAAATCCTTGGCCCTTTTGTTAGGGCTGCATCCAGCCCTAGTGAGAGGATTAGGCTTCCATGCAGTGGTGGACAGCAGCAGCTGTGCCAAGAGCTTCCATCTCTTCGTTCATTCTCCTTGGAGACTCCCCTGAGAGCGGCTCCCTCTTAGCACATCATCTTCTCTTCCTATGGGAAATCATTCCCAAAGTACCCAAACTCTTTTTCCTCCTCTGTTTCCCATGGGACTTCCCAAATAAAAGAACTAAAGGATGGGATCGGGTGAGAAAGAATGGGACGGAAGAGAATGCCCCCTCCCCTTCACATCTTGACTCTTTTTATAGCCTGAGGATGATAGTGTTATTTTGATGATTAACAAGCAATAATCAAGAGTATGTTACAAGTTAATTCGATACTTCATTTATAAGTCTGTTACTCTCATTATATTCGTATAATAAGATAAAGATGCATTTCATTGTTTATATGGATGAATCTAACCTTGAGTTGCAGCAAAGTGTGGATTGAGTCGACCCCAAGGTTGATTGGGTCGACCCCGGCACATAAAGAAAGCATCTGGCACACTTCTGCAAAAATGGCATGGATGAACAGTAGTTGGGTCGACCCAAGGAAAGCATGAGTCGACCCAAACCTCAAGCCTCTCAAGCCTCAAGAAAACAGTTCTCTGGAAACACTGAGAGGGTCGACCCAAGAGAAAGTTGAGTCGACCCAAGCTTGAGTCGACCCAAACACTGAGAGGGTCGACCCAAAGGCAGTGACAGAATACATTGACAGAATAGGTTCTCTGGAAACCCTGAGAGGGTCGACCCAAGTGAAAGTTGAGTCGACCCAACTGAACTTTGAGTCGACCCAAAGAAATGTTGAGTCGACCCAAGTGAAGGAAGGCAGAATTATAAGTTTCTGTGGTTCTGAGAGGGTCGACCCAAGTAAAAGTTGGCTCGACCCAAGGAAAGGTTGAGTCGACCCAAGCACGGGCAGAAGCATAACGGCTAGTTCTGTAGAAGTACTTTTTGTCCTTCCAACAGTGAGTAACGGCTAGTTTTTGAATTCTAACCATTGGGGCTTGTCCAATGGATGAAGAAAACTATTTAAAGTGGCACTATTCATCAGAGAGAACATACTTTTGCAAAATATCAAAGAGTACACAAGAAAGACAAAGTGCCCTAATCTTCAACATTCAAGTGCTTCATTCAAGAGTCAAAAGAAAGTGGTTGAGCAGATTCCAAGAGTCATTAAGAGCTCCATCCACCCTTGAAGAGTGAAGCATCCTTGACAAAGAAGAGAGAAGTCACATCAAGCGATAACTATTCTCTAAACTCTTCTTTGTAGATTATATTGTTATATTTGCTCATCTAGGAGCATAAATCTTCTTACTTCGTTTATTAAACTCCTTGTAAAGGTTAGTTGGTAAGCCTGCAAAATCAACGGTGTAGGTTGATTGGTGAACCCATAAAACCAATTGTAAAGGTTCGTTGGTGAGCCCGAAAAACCAACATAGGTTCGTTGGTGAGCCCGTAAAACCAACATAGGTTTTTGGTGAACCCGGAAAACCAAAGTGTAAAGGTTTTTGGATTGTGAGCCCGGAAAACTGTTAGGATCCCACATATGCCATGAAAATTCGAAATAATTTTCAGATTGCAGCGGAAAAACATATGCGGGATCCGTTCATCGCATGAACGTGTTTTAAAACCTTTCATTTGTAGATAGATTAGAATTAAATTATTTTAAACCATTTTAAAATCATTAAGAAGATCAGATCTTCACCTTGTGCGGGTAGATGGTCTCTGCAAATCTGATTTACATGGTATTTGATCAAGGCTCAGTGGAAGCCGTACACGCGTCCGGCCTCTACAGGTATCCACACGAAGTACTGACTCGATCGAAGCCTTTGGATCTCACCGGGGTGCTAGCTCCCTTGCAGAGATGACTATGGATGGCTGAAGTCCTCTCCTTTGAATCAACCTTTGATTGGCTTGAGAGGAAGAAGAAGAAGGATGGATTTAGGAAGAAGAAAACAAGACCCGCAGCCTTTCTCTTTTTTCTTCCTTTTGGAACCAAGATGAAGAAGGAAGAGGGCATCCCAAGCTTTTCTTTTTCTTCTCTTGATTGTGGCTCAAAGGAGGAAGATGGAGGAGGGTGCTCACGGCTGGAATGAGGAGAAAAAACCTACTTTTTTTTCGAAATTCCATGCTCCCTTTTAATTAGTTAAGAGATAAGGATGAGTTCCTATTTTTTAGGAACTCATCTTTATCTCTTCTTTTGGCTAACAAGGAGGGGCGTGCGCCCCTCCTCTTTCTCCCACGCACACCCCAAGGGGAGGGGCGTGGGCCCCTCCCTCAAGTTCATTTAAATCTGCTATTTAAATAAATTAAAGGGGGTTTTAATTTGGGTCCATTGCATGAGTCCAATCCTAGTCAAAATAGGATTTTTATGAACCCATTTCAATTTCCTCCAATTTCTAATCCAATTAGAATTTAATTGAGCCATGACTCTATTGAACTCTTCAATCCTAATCCAATTAGGAGTCATGAAATTAATTAGATTAAATTTAAAATTAATTAGGACTTAAGAAAATCCTAATCTAATCAGGACTTGTTCAATTTTCAGCCCTAAGACAATTTGGACTTTAGAAATCCTATTCCAAATAGGATTCTAATTTAATTTGAAATTCTAATCCAATTAGGACTCCAAAGATCCTACTCCAAGTAGGACTCATGATCTAGTCCAATTAATTAAATCCAATTAATTAAATTAAATTACAATCTGATTACAATTATTCCTTCTTCCAGCCACTAACTCTTAATCTAATTGATTATTTGTGATTCCTAATCACATTCAACCATTGGATCGGTCAATACCTCTAATGTGTGTAACCCCATAGGTTCCATTCTGACTGGTAGTGAGATATATTATGATCTCTATCACAATATCATTGAAAACTCCGTTCAATGGGTTGAAACAATTCCAACTCAACTCACCTGGGATTATCGACCATCGAGATGATCCCTGTGAGTCTCACCATCCACCAGTGACACCTAGCAGTATGTAGTGGCCACCCAGCAGAATAGAATGATGAACCTCTAGGTGCAGCAATCGTATGATACAGTCCTTCTATCGTGGATCCCTACAGACCGGAGGTCATGGATAACTCGTCAAACCCCGTCGTCTGTCATATGTCTAGATTTATTTGACTTGAGTTCGATAGTGAAAAACTCTTTCTCCACTTTATATTACTGCCCTGGCCAAGGTCTTAGAACTCAGTCTAATAAATCACATAGGATCACTCCTCTTCTATCAAGGTCGATAGATTCCATGTAAGTGCATACCCTACTCCTACAGTGAACTTACTGCAGCCAATCTACACTACAAGGATCCATATGGCTAGAGACCATGTATACGTGTAGTCAAACTACAATAACCTCACTGTGAGTAGCCGAAGCACCGCAGGTCAAAGGACCAGTCATACTACTGCAACATCAAGCAAGTCACTGACGAGTGGATAGACATCCAAGTAACTTCTTCTCTTGGTCACGCTCAGTACCCTTGTTCTCTAACAAGCACCTGCACTATCACTTCAGTGTCCCTACACTGTGGACTCGAGTCTCGTCCATCCATAAGGAAAGCGATCTGTGCACTAATCGGATCGATCACCGTCCTCGTGATGATCCATTGATCATGAGCATTTAGAAATTAATCACCAATGATACATGGCTCAAATTCTCAACTCTTGAGAATATGTACCATCATCTTATTAATTTCTTGGACGATTCATAAACAATATGAATGAAAAGATGCCCATTTATTATTCGATAATAATAAAGTCAAGTACAAATTTATGTCCTAGAATTAATAATGTGTCCGCCAGATTGGCTTCTAGGGCATACGTCTAACAATCTCTCACTTGCACTAAAGCCAATCAGACATATATCTAAGTCCCATCTTCTCAAGGTGGGCTTCTGTCTTCTGCTGATTTAACTGCTTAGTGAGCGGGTCTGCCACGTTGTCTGCGGAGTCTACTCTCTGTACCTCGACATATTTCTTCTCGAGGTATTTGCGTATGAGGTGAAAGCGCCGCTCTATGTGCTTGGACTTCTGATGAGACCTTGGCTCCTTAGCAAGAGCTATGGCGCCATTATTATCGCAGTAGAGTGTGATGGCATCCGATGGCATTACATCTAGCTCTGCAATGAATTTGTTGAACCAGAAGGCTTCCTTTGCAGCTTCAGAGGCGGCGATATACTCAGCTTCCATGGTAGAATCAGCAATGATCGGTTGTTTGGAACTCTTCCAATTTACCGTACCACCATTGCACAAGAACACATATCCAGATGTAGACTTTCTATCATCAATATCAGTCATAAAGTCTGAATCTGTGTATCCTTCTACCTTTAACTCCAATGCTCCTCCAAAGACCAAGAACAAATCTTTAGTTCTTCTTAAGTACTTAAGAATGTTCTTCACAGCTGTCCAGTGCTCTTCACCTGGATTCGACTGATATCTGCTAGTGACACTCACAGCAAGGGCTATATCAGGTCGTGTACACAGTATGGCATACATGAGGCTTCCTATTGCAGAAGCATAAGGAATCCTGCTCATGCGTTGGATCTCTTCAGATGTGTTGGGGCACATCTTTTTGGAGAGATGAATCCCATGCCTAAGGGGTAATAGACCCCTCTTGGAGTTTTCCATACTGATCCTCTTCAGTACCTCCTCTATGTACATCTTTTGTGATAGGCCAAGCATCCTTTTAGATCTATCCCTATAGACCTTTATCCCCAAAATATAGGATGCTTCCCCAAGGTCTTTCATGGAGAACTCTTTTGATAACCAGACCTTGACCGAGGTTAGCATAGGAATATCATTTCCTATCAGGAGGATGTCATCCACGTACAGTACGAGGAACACGACAGCACTCCCACTAACCTTCTTGTAAACACACGGTTCCTCTTCGTTCTTGATGAACTCAAACGATTTGATCGCATCATTAAAACGAGTGTTCCAACTCCGAGATGCTTGCTTTAGTCCATAGATGGACCTTTGCAGCTTGCAGACCTTGTGATCACTATCACTGGAAGTGAAACCCAAAGGCTGCTCCATATAGATATCTTCATCAAGATATCCATTCAGGAAAGCAGTTTTCACATCCATCTGCCATATTTCATAATCATGAAATGCTGCAATAGCAAGCAATGTTCGAATGGATTTCAGCATGGCTACAGGTGAAAAGGTCTCCTGATAGTCAATGCCTTCGCGCTGACTATACCCTTTCGCTACTAGCCTTGCCTTATAGGTCTCTACCTTTCCATCCAAACCTATCTTCCTTTTATAGATCCATTTACATCCAATAGGTACTATACCTTCTGGTGGATCTACTAAGGTCCAGACTTGGTTGGAATACATGGAGTCTATCTCCGACTTCATGGCTTCCAGCCATTTCTCGGAATCGATATCAGATATCGCCTCGTCGTAGGTATTGGGATCCTGTACATGTTCCCTATCTCCTATGAGGAACATTTCCTCGGTGTCCTCTACTAGTATACCTAAGTATCTGTCGGGAGGATGGGAGACCCTACTAGATCTACGAGGTGGAGGAGGTACTACGTGTACTGGCTCTGTATGAATAGGTTCTATAGGATCCATGACTCGTTGCTTTTCAGAGACTCTCTCTTCAAGCTCAATTTTTCTCCCACTGCCTCTATCAAGGATAAACTATTTTTCCAGAAAGACGGCATGTCGGCTCACAAACACATTGTGATCCTCTGAGATGTAAAAATTGTATCCTAATGACTCTTTAGGATATCCAATGAAACGAGCACTTATGGTCCTAGGCTCTAACTTGTCCGCCTGTAGTCGCTTGACGTGGGCCGGACATCCCCAAATCTTGAGATGACCAAGACTCGGCTTCTTACCATGCCATATCTCATACGGTGTGGTAGGAACGGATTTAGAGGGAACTCTATTCAATAAATAAATTACGGATAATAAGGCATCTCCCCAAAGAAACATAGGTAGATCAGTGAAGCTCATCATGGATCGGACCATATCCAATAGAGTCCGATTCCTCCTTTCTGACACCCCGTTGAGTTAAGGTGTACCCGGAGGTGTCCATTGTGAGACTATGCCATTTTCCTTGAGATAATTCCGGAATTTCCCACTAAGGTATTCTCCTCCTCGATCTGATCGAAGAACCTTAAGGGTTTTTCCAGTCTGTTTTTCTACTTCATTTCTGAACTCTTTGAACTTTTCAAAAGACTCAGATTTGTATCTCATAAGATACACATACCCATATCGTGAATAGTCATCGGTAAAGATAATGAAGTATGAATAACGACCCCTGGCTAGTACATCGAATGGGCCACACACATCAGTGTGCACCAGGGTAAGTATTTCAGTGGTCCTCTCCCCATGACCTACAAAGGGTAATCTAGCCATTTTTCCTTGAAGACAGGACTCACAAACTGGATATGACTCGGAAGTCAATGGGCCAAGAAGCCCATCTTTCTCCATTTTGTTCATTCTGTCCTCTCCAATATGGCCAAGCCTGAGGTGCCACAAATACTTCTGGTTTATCTCATCTCTGGATCTTTTAGATCCTATGGCACTCACTACTTGCTCAGACACATTCACAGACACATCAATATGCAAGTGATAGAGACTATCAATCATGAAACCACGTGCAACTAATTTATTTCTGAAATAAATAGAACAGCAGTCTTTGTCAAAGGTCAAAACATGACCATCCTGTACTAAACACGAAACAGAAATCAAATTCCTGCTAGCAGCAGGGACATAATAACAGTCTCTAAGCAATAAACTAAATCCAGACGGTAATCGCAGAGGGTAGGTGCCCACAGCTACAGCAGCAACTCTTGCCCCGTTGCCAACCCGAAGGGTCACTGCACCTTCCGCCAGCCTCCTACTTTCCTTTAGACCCTGCATAGTAGTGCACAAATGAGCATTAGAACCAGAATCTATAACCCAACTAGAAGTAGAAGAAACCGTAAGGTTAGTTTCAATCACGAGCAAGTCTAGCATACCTTCAGAAGGTGTGTCATTTTTGTTCTTCAGGCTCTCGAGGTATGAAGGGCAGTTCCTTTTCCAGTGGCCGTTGACGTTGCAGTGGAAACATTTTTCTTTGTCATCAGCCCTTTTCTTATGAACTTCCTTCTTAGGCTTTATGTCTTTCTTGTGCTTCTTTGCAGGCTTCTTTTCCTTCCAAGTAGACTTTCTCTTGGAACCAGAAGTCAGCTCAGCAGCCAGAACAAAGCCCCTTGAACCTTTCAAGGCCCCTTCAACAGTTACCAACATATTCAACAATTCGGTCTTTGTGCATTCAATTTTATTCATATGGTAGTTTACTATAAACTGACCAAATGAATCAGGAAGGGATTGCAGGATCAGATCTATCTGCAGTTCCTTATGCATGGACATACCGAGCTTCTCAAGTTCCTCGAGGTCCTTGATCATAGTCAAACAGTGATCATGGACAGACTGTCCCTCACGCATCTTTGCCTTGAAGAGCCTCTTGGACACTTTAAAGCGTGCAGTGCGGCTCTGCTCACCATACAACTCTTGCAGATGAGCCAGTATTTCTCTAGCAGTCTTTATGTTCTCATGCTGGCATTGAAGTTCGTTAGTCATGGATGCCATGATGTAGCACTTGACCCTAATGTCGTCATCAGTCCACTTCTGATGCGTCTCACGCTGATCATCAGTAGGACGTGCTGGTAACCTAGAGATATCATTCTCGAGCACATACCCTATTTTCTCACAATTTAGAACAATTTTCAGGTTCCTAAGCCAGTCTTTATAGTTGGTTCCGGTCAGTCTGTTGGTCTCAAGGATTCGGGTCAAAGGGTTTGAAGCTGACATTGTGATCTGTAGAGAGTAAAGATTCTAGTTAGACTTTGTACTTGAACTTAATTTGTTCTAGGGACTTTTAAAACAAATATGCTCCCACTATTTTCTCGAATCCCTTATACTCCCCTGATGGAGAAACGAAAACCCTATGCGACTAGGATTTCTAGTGGGTACTGCGGTCTCACCGATTTACATGCCGCCTCACCTAACAGTTATTGGTGACATATAAATGGATGAGTGTACAACTCTTGTACAATGCTTCTCAAGCATATTGCAGTGGTACTTGGTCTCTAAGTGATGAAGACCTCACCTAACAGTTATTGGTCCCATTACTTAGTTAAGTCAGACCCACCGTATAACCGCGGAAATAAAGTCGTCATTGGGTCCTCACCTAACAGTTATTGGTGCCCAACCCCACCTTTACCCCACAACATCTCATGTCTAATAGAGATGTCCAGTCCCCCGATGCAACTTGCCCACTGTGTCCAGCCGAGACAAATCAACGCCGGAAAGACCTTAGCAACTCTACTACGGTGGAAGACCTATGGACTTAATATTGCATAATCAAGTCTTAGTGTTTGCAACTTGAGTTCTTCATAAGAGGTAATCGAACAATTGGCCAGGTAAGCAGGTGGGAGGCTCCCCTTACTCAGAGAGTAAGGTCCTAATTAAGTAACCACCTTATAGGCTTGCCTAGACACCAATTAGATCAATTAATCTAATATGACTAACTCATGTTGGTTCACCCTCGACTGATTAGGGAGGTTTCGATTTAGGTCTCACTCGATCGCGTATTCACATCTCATGCAAATATAAGTCTACCCGCATAGACATAAGCATTAAACATCCAGGCATTTATCAAAAATAAAATTAAATGGTGATGATCATGGATCCAAGATGGGGTCATTTTACAAGCACATGCACGTCAATTGGTTTGATCGTCTTCAACTCTTGACTCGATCTTGATCCTCTAGGTCCAATTGTGATCAACTCCTTGATCTATCTTCAATCAACCCTTGATCTTGATCCGCGCATGTTGAGCTTGTTGATGTACATATCGATCAACCATCGACGTGCAACACACATCACAGTTTACATCCCAGATTGCTTTAAAAATTAAATAAAATTAAAAATAAAATTACAACCCTTTTCATTGAGACACGCAGGTCTCTAATACATGAATTTAAGATGCACGCAGGCATCTGAAAATTAAAATTACATGCATCACAGAACATCACAGAACATCGCAGAACATTTCAGCACATTCAAAGGGTCCATCCATGATCATCACCATACGCATCACATGCATAAAAAATTATTTTTAGATCTGTAATTTAACTGATTATATCATCTCATGACTTGCTGATCATGCATGATTTGATTCTAAACATTTGTAATTACATTATTAATGCATTAGAATCATTAATCTAAGCATCCATTAATTAGTATGCAGAAAAAACAGCAAGCTGAAAATTCTGCATACTTAATTTTCAGCAAGCATAATCCCTTAAATTTCAGATCTAAAATGCCTTGAAAAATTTAATTCTAATCTTAATCTACATAACCATGGCTCTGATACCACTGTTAGGATCCCACATATGCCATGAAAATTCGAAATAATTTTCAGATTGCAGCGGAAAAACATATGCGGGATCCGTTCATCGCATGAACGTGTTTTAAAACCTTTCATTTGTAGATAGATTAGAATTAAATTATTTTAAACCATTTTAAAATCATTAAGAAGATCAGATCTTCACCTTGTGCGGGTAGATGGTCTCCGCAAATCTGATTTACGTGGTATTTGATCAAGGCTCAGTGGAAGCCGCACACGCGTCCGGCCTCTACAGGTATCCACACGAAGTACTGACTCGATCGAAGCCTTTGGATCTCACCGGGGTGCTAGCTCCCTTGCAGAGATGACTATGGATGGCTGAAGTCCTCTCCTTTGAATCAACCTTTGATTGGCTTGAGAGGAAGAAGAAGAAGGATGGATTTAGGAAGAAGAAAACAAGACCCGCAGCCTTTCTCTTTTTCTTCCTTTTGGAACCAAGATGAAGAAGGAAGAGGGCGTCCCAAGCTTTTCTTTTTCTTCTCTTGATTGTGGTTCAAAGGAGGAAGATGGAGGAGGGTGCTCACAGCTGGAATGAGGAGAAAAAACCTACTTTTTTTTCGAAATTCCATGCTCCCTTTTAATTAGTTAAGAGATAAGGATGAGTTCTTATTTTTTAGGAACTCATCTTTATCTCTTCTTTTGGCTAACAAGGAGGGGCGTGCGCCCCTCCTCTTTCTCCCACGCTCACCCCAAGGGGAGGGGCGTGGGCCCCTCCCTCAAGTTCATTTAAATCTGCTATTTAAATAAATTAAAGGGGGTTTTAATTTGGGTCCATTGCATGAGTCCAATCCTAGTCAAAATAGGATTTTTATGAACCCATTTCAATTTCCTCCAATTTCTAATCCAATTAGAATTTAATTGAGCCATGACTCTATTGAACTCTTCAATCCTAATCCAATTAGGAGTCATAAAATTAATTAGATTAAATTTAAAATTAATTAGGACTTAAGAAAATTCTAATCTAATCAGGACTTGTTCAATTTTCAGCCCTAAGACAATTTGGACTTTAGAAATCCTATTCCAAATAGGATTCTAATTTAATTTAAAATTCTAATCCAATTAGGACTCCAAAGATCCTACTCCAAGTAGGACTCATGATCTAGTCCAATTAATTAAATCCAATTAATTAAATTAAATTACAATCCGATTACAATTATTCCTTCTTCTAGCCATTAACTCTTAGCGGGTTTTCATTTATCAATCTAATTGATTATTTGTGATTCCTAATCACATTCAACCATTGGATCGGTCAATACCTCTAATGTGTGTGACCCCATAGGTTCCATTCTGACTGGTAGTGAGATATATTATGATCTCTATCACAATATCATTGAAAACTCCTTTCAATGGGTTGAAACAATTCCAACTCAACTCACCTGGGATTATCGACCATCGAGATGATCCCTGTGAGTCTCACCATCCACCAGTGACACCTAGCAGTATGTAGTGGCCACCCAGCAGAATAGAATGATGAACCTCTAGGTGCAGCAATCGTATGATACAGTCCTTCTATCGTGGATCCCTACAGACCGGAGGTCATGGATAACTCGTCAAACCCCGTCGTCTGTCATATGTCTAGATTTATTTGACTTGAGTTCGATAGTGAAAAACTCTTTCTCCACTTTATATTACTGCCCTGGCCAAGGTCTTAGAACTCAGTCTAATAAATCACATAGGATCACTCCTCTTCTATCAAGGTCGATAGATTCCATGTAAGTGCATACCCTACTCCTACAGTGAACTTACTGCAGCCAATCTACACTACAAGGATCCATATGGCTAGAGACCATGTATACGTGTAGTCAAACTACAATAACCTTACTGTGAGTAGCCGAAGCACCGCAGGTCAAAGGACCAGTCATACTACTGCAACATCAAGCAAGTCACTGACGAGTGGATAGACATCCAAGTGACTTCTTCTCTTGGTCACGCTCAGTACCCTTGTTCTCTAACAAGCACCTGCACTATCACTTCAGTGTCCCTACACTGTGGACTCGAGTCTCGTCCATCCATAAGGAAAGCGATCTGTGCACTGATCGGATCGATCACCGTCCTCGTGATGATCCATTGATCATGAGCATTTAGAAATTAATCACCAATGATACATGGCTCAAATTCTCAACTCTTGAGAATATGTACCATCATCTTATTAATTTCTTGGACGATTCATAAACAATATGAATGAAAAGATGCCCATTTATTATTCGATAATAATAAAGTCAAGTACAAATTTATGTCCTAGAATTAATAATGTGTCCGCCAGATTGGCTTCTAGGGCATACATCTAACAAAAACAATCCAACTGTAATCCGCGGGATTATAGTGAATTCCCAAGGGGTCGCTTGGGGAGTGGACGTAGGTGCTTAGGAGAGCACCGAACCACTATACTTCTTGTTGTTTGTATTGTGATTTGTTTAATTCCACTAACTCATCAATTAATATAAGTAAGATAGTTAAAATTAAGAGAAACCAATTCACCCCCCCTCTTGGCTTGTCACCTTGGGCAACAAGTGGTATCAGAGCAAGGTGCTCCAATAGTACTTATTGATCTCACAATCAAGAGTTAAAGATCATGACAACCCAAGTGGGATGTTCTATGAGTGAGAGGCAATCCACAAATAGACCTCCTCTATTTAATGGCACCAATTACACATACTGGAAAGCTAGGATGGGGATATTCATTCAAGCTTTAGACTATGAATTGTGGTATATCATTACTAGAGGACCTCACACACCCACAATTAGTATAGAGGGCACTATTATACCCAAACCAGAAATGGATTGGAATGAAAGTGATAGAAGATTAGCACAATTAAATGCAAAAGCAATTAATGTACTTTACTGTTCATTAGATGTAAGTGAATTTAATAGAATATCTACATGCATCTCTGCAAAAGAAATTTGGGACAAACTTGAGGTCACACATGAAGGGACTAATCAAGTTAAGGAGTCAAAAATAAACATATTAGTACATAAGTATGAATTGTTTAAAATGGAATCCACTGAGTCCATAACTGATATGTTTACTCGTTTTACTGAAATTATAAATGGGCTAAAGAGTTTAGGAAAGTCTTATACTAACTCTAAATTGGTGTGAAAAATTCTCAGGTCTCTACCAAGAGTTTGGAAGGCCAAGGTAACTGCAATTCAGAAAGCTAAGGACCTCAATACACTGCAATTGGAGGAACTTCTAGGATCACTCATGACCCATGAGTTGACCATGAGGCAAAATTCAGAAGACGTGGTCAAGAGAAGAAAGACCATTGCCCTAAAGTCAACCACTCCAAAACAACAAACTGAGTCGGAAGATTCAGATGATGATGATGAATTTGATGAAGAAGGAATGGCTATGCTTGGAAGAAATTTCAGAAAATTTATGAGAGGTAAGAATAGATTTCATAAAAAGAAACCCTTCTTCAAAGGTAGCTCAAGCAAAGAAAAGGGTAAGGACAAAGAAAAGAAAAAAGAATCACCTATTTGTTATGAGTGTAACAAGCCCGGGCATTATAAGATAGATTGTCCGAAATTAAAGTGGATGGCAAGAAAACTGAAAAAGAAGAGCTTCATGGCTGAATGGAGTGAAAGTGAGGAGTCAAGTTCGGAAGAGGAAGATCATCAAGAGACGGCCCAAATATGTCATATGGCCAATGACGATGAGGTAGATTCTGAACTTGAATGTGATTTTACTGTTGATGAATTACATGATGCATTTTTAGAACTCATGGAAGAACATAAAAAACTAATCAATAAAAATAAAGTTCTAAAAGAAGAAAATCAATCTCTTATCAAAGATAAGTTAAAACTATCTCATAACTATGAAACATTAAGTAGGAAACTCACAAATGAAACCAAGAATCTAATTGCTGAAAATGTCAAGTTAAAAGAAGATGCTGAAAAATATAAATCCTTAGTAGATAAGTTTACACTTAGTTCTACCAAATTAAATATGATTCTTGATAGTCAAAAAGCTGTATATGATAAGGCTGGATTAGGATATAAAACAAATAGGAAACAAAAATACTTAAAGAACATTTTTGTAAAAGCTAAAAATAAAAATATTACTTGTCATTGCTGCAATAAATTAGGACATAAAGCATATGAATGTAACTATAGAAAGTCCAGTCAAAACAAATTGAGTAATAATCATAAGCTTAAATTCAAGAAAGTTTGGGTTCCAAAAGGAACATCAAGTACTAACCCTAAAGGACCCAACATAGTTTGGGTACCTAAAGCTCTTTCTTGATCTTTATTGCAGGGGTGTCTTGCAGCTAATAAAGTGAAAAAATGATGGTATCTAGATAGCGGCTGTTTAAGACACATGACCGGTGACGTAGATCAATTTGTCACCTTGGAATCTAAGAAGGGTGGAGTAGTAACCTATGGAGACAATGGAAAAGGGTATATCATTGGAAAGGGTAAAATTTTCATTACTCCATCTACTTTCATAGAAAATGTCTTATTAGTTAAGGGTTTGAAACATACCTACTTAGCATAAGTCAATTTTGTGATAAAAGGTTTAAAGTCACATTTGAAGCATCAGTATGCATAATCACAAATCCTAAAGATAATAGCATTGTACTTGTAGGATAAAGGCAAAGAAATATTTACATGGTAGATCTTCATGATTTAGGCAAGAAAAATGGATTATGCTTAATTACTAATGAAGAAAAGAAAAATGAAACAAGTTGGCTTTGGCATCGTAGACTAGGACATGCTAGTATGGAATTAATATCAAAACTAGTCAAGAAGAAATTAATAAAAGATGTGCCAAAATTGATTTTTGAAAAGGACAAAATCTGTGGACCATGCTCATTAGGAAAACAAACTAAATCATCCTTCAAATCAAAGAATATAGTATCAACAACTAGGCCTTTTGAACTCATACACATGGATTTATTTGGACCCACTAGAACTGTGAGTCTAGGAGGGAAGAAGTATGGACTAGTTATTGTAGATGATCTTTCAAGATATACATGGGTTTCATTTTTGGCACATAAGAATGAAGCATTTTCAGAATTCTTGAAACTTTATAATAATATCTTAAATGAAAAGAAGCTCACCTTAGTAGCAATTCGAAGTGATCATGGTACTGAATTTGAAAATCAACACTTTGAAGAATTTTGTAATAAAAATGGTATCTCACATCAATTTTCAGCACCTAGAACGCCTCAACAAAATGGAGTTGTTGAAAGAAAAAACAGGACATTGGCAGAAATGGCACGCACGATGTTGTGCGAATCAAATCTTCCAAAGTACTTTTGGGCTGAAGCTATAAGCACTGCTTGCCATATTCTAAATCGGATTTTAATACGACCAATAACCAAGAAAACTCCTTATGAACTTTGGAAGAATAAGAAACCAACTGCTAAATATCTTAGAGTATTTGGATGTAGATGTTTCATTTTAAACAATGGCAAGGAGGATCTAAGTAAATTTGATGCCAAGTCAGATGAAGATATCTTCTTAGGATACTCCACATCTAGCAGGGCATACAGAGTATTCAAAAAAAGAACTCTTGTAGTCGAAGAGTCAGTTAATATCATATTTGATGAGTCTGATAGTGAGTCTGCTAGGAAAGAGAATATTCTTGATGATGATACAGGAATTATTAACTTTGAAAAGTTGAATATTGATGACGTGCCAATTCAAGATAAGGGAGATGATTGCGTGCCACCACAATCTCAAAACTTGCCAAAGGAATGGAGGTATGCATATGGTGTTGGAAACCCGCCCATGCCGCAGAAAAATTTCAAAAACAAAAATACAGCGGAAGGGGCATGTGCGGGATCAACCGTTCATCGCATGAACGTTGTTTAAAACCGTTCGTAGATAGATAAGGATTAAAAACTTTTAAAAACTTTAGGAAGATCAGATCTTCACCTTGTGCGGGTAGATGATCACCGCAAACTGATGATCGTGGTTTTTGGATAAAGGTTCGCTTGAAGCCGTTCAAGTGCCCGGCCTCTACGGATATCCACACGAAGCAGGAACCGATCCAAGCTTTCTATCTCCCCGGGGTGCTAGTTCCCTTGCAGAGATAACTTTTAATGGCTGATCTCCTCTCTTTCTTTCAACTCTTGAATATGCTTGAGAGGAGGAAGAAGAAGGATGAAGAATAGTAAAGGAACAGAAACCCTGCAGCCTTCTTTCTTTTCCTTGCGTTGGAAGGAGCAAGGGAGGATGAAGAGGCCACCTTTCTTTTTCTTCCTTTGCTTGCGGCTGAACCAAGGAAAGAGGAGGAGAGGGGGGCCACGAATTGGAGAGGGAGAGGGCTTCAATGATGCCCTAGGTCAGCCCCCACGCCTCCTCTTAAATAGCATGTGGAGCTCCTATTTTGTAGGAGCTCCTTGATTAAATTCCAAGAGGGGCGCCGGCCCCTCTTCTTTGCCGCACCAAGCAAGAAAAAGGAGGAGGGGCGTGTGCCCCTCCTTCATGGTTAACCTAATCCTCCTCTAAGGAGGATTAGGAAGGTCACTCTTGGTTAGGTCCTAATCTAATTAGGTTTGGACCAAGGGTGAACCAATTTGGGTTTTAATCTAGGTAAGTCCTAATCCAATTAGAACTTGATGAGCCATGACTCAATTGAACCCTTCAATCCTAATCTAATTAGGAGTCATCTTGATTCATTAGATTAATAATTAATTAGGACTTAAGAAACCCTAATCCAATTAGGACTTATTTAATTTTAGTCTTAATCCAATTAGGACTCTAATTTGAATTCGAAGTCCTAATCCGATTAGGACTCTAGAAATCCGACTCCAAGTAGGAATCCAAATTTAATTCAAAACTCCTAATCTAATTAGAATTATAGGAATCCTACTCCAAGTAGAAATCCCAGTCCTACTCCAAATAGGATTCCCAGTCTAGGTAGGAATTCCAGTCCAAATAGGAATCCTAGTCCTAATCCAATTAGGGCTCTAGGAATCCTACTCCAAGTAGGACTCTTGTTTTAAGTCCAATTAATTAATTCCCTTTGTTCCTTCTTCAACTTATTATCAATTGAATTGATTACTTGTGATTCCTAATCACGATTCAACCATCGGATCGGTCAATGCCTCTAGTGTGTGTGACCCCATAGGTTCTACTCTGACTGGTAGTGAGATATACTGTGATCTCTATCACAATATCATTGAAAACTCCTTTCAATGGATTGGAACGATTCCAACTCTACTCATTAGGGTTTATCGATCATCGAGATAATCCCTGTGAGTCCCACCATCCACCAGTGACACCTAGCAGCATGTAGTGGCTACCCAGTAGAATAGAATGATGAACCTCTAGGTGCAGTTATCATGTGATACAGTCCTACTATCGTGGATCCCTACAGTACGGAGGTCATGGACAACTCATCAAACCCCTTCGTCTGTCATATGTCAAGATTTATTAGACTTAAGTTCGAGAGTGAAAAACTCTTTCTCCACTATGCAATCTGCCCCGGCCGAGGTCTTACGAACTCAGTCTTATAAATCACATAGGATCTCTCCTTATCTATCAAGGTCGATAGATTCCTTATTGGTGCACACCCTACTCCTACAGTGAACCTACTGCAGCCAATCTACACTGCATGGACCCATATGGCTAGAGACCATGTATGTGTGCAGTCAAACTACAATAACCTCACTGTGAGTAGCCGAAGCACCGCAAGTCAAAGGACCAATCACACTACTGCAACATCAAGCAAGTCACTGACGAGTGGATAGACATCCAAGTGACTTCTTGTATTGGTCACGCTCAGTACCCTTGTTCTTAACAAGCACCTGCACTATTACTTCAGTGTTGCCACACTGTGGACTCGAGTCTCGTCCATCCATAAGGAAAGCAATATGTGTGCACTGATCAGATCAATCACCATCCTCGTGATGATCCATTGATCAGGAGCATTCAGAAATTAATCACCCATGATGCATGGCTCAGATTCTTAACTCTTAAGTATATGCATCATCATCTTATTAATTTTTTGGACGATTCATAGACACATAAACAATATGAATGAAAAAGAATGCCCAAGTTAATAAATTAATAATAAGGTCAAGTACAAATTTATGTCCCAGAATAAAAATGCGTCAGCCAAATTGGCTTCTAGGGCATACTTCTAACAATCTTCCACTTGCACTAAAGCCAATCAGCCAAAAACTTAAAGTCTCATCTTCTCAAGATGGGCTTCAGTTTTCTGCCGATTTAGCTGCTTAGTCAATGGGTCCACCACATTTTCTGTGGAGTCTATTCTTTGATCCTCTACTTATTTCTTTTCGAGGTAGTCGTATATTAGGTTAAAACCGCCGCTCTCTGTGCTTCGGCTTCTGGTGAGACCTTGACTCTTTAGCTAGTGCTATGGTGTCTTTGTTATCGTAGTTGAGTATTATGGCATCTGATGACATTACACCTAACTCAGCAATGAACTTCTTAAACCAGAAGGTTTCCTCTGCACCCTTAGATACGGCTTAGCATTCAGCTTCTAAGGTAGTATCCACAATGATCGGTTGTTTGGAACTCTTCCAATTTACTGAACTATCATTGCACATATTCTAATGTAGGCTTTCTATCATCAATATGTGTGCATCCTTTTTCCTTCAACTCTGATATTCTTCCAAAGACCAAGAACATATCCTTAGTTCTTCTTAAGTACTCATGACTGTTCTTCACAGCTATCCTGCGCTTCTTGCCTGAATTTGACTGATATATGCTCGTGACACTCACAGCATGTACTATATCAAGTCACGTACATTGCATGGTATACATGAGGCTCTTTATAGCCGAAGCATGAGGGATCTTGCTCATCTGCTGAATCTCTTCAGATGTGTTGGGGCACATCTTGTTGGAGAGATTTATCCCATGCTTAAGGGATAATAATCCCCTTTTAGAGGTTTCCATGCCGAACCTCTTCAGCACTACCTCTATATACATATTCTGTGACAAGACAAGCATCCTTTTAGATCTATCTCTATAGACCTTAATTCAAGATATAGGATGCTTTCCCAAGGTCTATCATGGAGAATTCCTTAAACAATCTAAACTTGACCTTAGTCAGTATGGGAATATCATTCCCAATTGAAGGATATCATCCTCGTACAATACGAGGAATGCAATAGCCCTCCCACTAACCTTCTTATAAACACATGGTTCCTTTTCGTTCTTGATGAAATCAAACGATTTGATTATATCGTTGAAACGAGTGTTCCAACTTCGAGATACTTGCTTTTGTCCATGGATGGACCTTTGCAGCTTACATACTTTGTGATCACCATTACAATATCATGATATGCTGCAACAACAAGCAATATTCGAATGTACTTCAGCAATGCTACTGGATGAAAAGTATCCTTATAATCAGTACTTTCGTACTGACTATAACCTTTCGTCACTAGCCTTGCCTTATAGGTCTCTACCTAGCCATCCGAATTTATTTTTCTTTTGTAGATCCATTTATACCCAATAGGTACTATACCTTCTGGTGGATCTACTAAGGTCCAGACTTGATTGGAATGCATGGAGTCCATCTCTGACTTCATCGCTTCCAACCATCTCTCGAAATTTATGTCTAACATCGCCTCGTTGAAGGTATTAAGATCCTTACCTTGATCCCCATCTCTCATGAGAAACACTTCCTCTACATCCTCTGTAAGCATACCTAAGTACCTTGCAGGCGGACGGGAGATCCTACTATATTTTCGAGGTGGAGGAGGTACTACGTGTACTGGCTTAAATAGGTTCTATAGGCACAATGGCTCGTTGCTGTTTAGAGACTTTCTCTTCAAGCTCAATTTTCCTTCCACTGTCTCTGTCAAGGATAAACTATTTTCCATGAAGATAGCATCTAGGTTCACAAACACTTTGTGATCCTTTGGGACGAAAAGTCGTATCCTAATGACTCTTTAGGATATCCTATAAAACGAGCATTAATTGTCCTATCCTCTAGCTTGTCTGCCTGTAGTCGTTTGACGTGGGCCGGACATCCCCAAATCTTGAGATGACCAAGACTTGGTTTCTTACCATGTCATATCTCATATGGTGTGGTAGGAATGGACTTTAGAGGGAACTCTATTCAATAAGTAAATAGCTGAAAATAGGGCATCTATCTAAAGAAACAAGGGTAAATCAGTGAAGCTCATCATGGACCGGACCACATCCAATAGAGTCCGATTCCTCCTCTCTGACACTCCGTTGAGCTGAGGTGTACCAGGAGGAGTCCATTATGAAACTATATCATTCTTCTTGAGATAATCATGGAACTCTCCACTAAGGTATTCACTTCCTCGATCTGATTGAAGAACCTTAATGAGTTTTCCTGTTTATTTTTCTACTTCATATCTCAACTCTTTGAACCTTTCAAAAGTTTCAGATTTGTGTATCATACACATATCCATACCGTGAGTAATCATCGGTAAATGAAGTAAAAAATTACAACCCCTAGCCTGCACATCGAATGGGCCACACACATCAGTGTGTACTAGGGTAAGTATTTCAGTGGACCTCCCTGTGTCCTACAAAGGATAATTTGGCCATCTTTCCTTGAAGGCAGAATTCACAAATCGAATATGACTCGAAAGTCAATGAGCCCTAAAGCTCATGTTTCTCCAATTTGTTTATTCTGTCTTCTCCTATATGGCCAAGCTTGAGGTGCCACAAATACTTTAGATTTATCTCATTTTTGGATCTATTAGATCCTATGGTATTCACTGTTTGCTCAGATATATTCACAGATATATTCATATGTATGTGATAGAGACTGTCAATCATAAAACCACGTTGAACCAATTTATTTTCAAATAAATGGAATAGTAGTCTTATCAAAAATCTTTCTGTACTAAATAAAATACAGAAATCAAATTTCTGCTAGCAATAGGTAACAGTTCCTAAGTATCCTGAGCATATCTGACATACCTTCTAAAGGTCTGTCACCCTTCGTGTTCTTTATGCTTTCCATATATGTAGGACAGTTCCTCTTCTACTGGCCGTCCATGATGCAATGGAAACACTTTTCCTTGCAATTGGCCTTTTTCTCGGAACTTCCTTGCTTGGCATTTTCTTGGTCTTCTGCTTCTTTGCAGGCTTCTTCTTCTTCCAAATAGACTCTCTCTTGAAAGTAGAAACCAACTCGACAACAAGAACGATGCCCCTTTCAACTCTTCAAGGTCCCTAAGTTAGTTACCAATTTATTTAACAATTCTATTTTGGTGCATACAATCTTGTTCATATGGCAATTTACTGTAAACTGTTCATATGAAGCTAGAAGGGATTGTGGGATCAAATCCGTTTGCAATTCCTTGTGCATGGTCATGCCGAGCTTCTCAAGCTTCTTCAAGTCCTTTATCGTGGTCAAACCTTGATCGTGGATAGACTGCCCATTACGCATCTTGGTCCTGAAGAGCCTTTTGGACACTTCAAATCATGCTGCGCGACTCTGATCACCATACAACTCTTGCAAGTGATTTAATATGTCCCTAGCAGTCTTCATGTTTCTCATGCTGGCATTGTAATTCATTGGACATGGATGCCATTGTGCAGCACCTAACTTTATTGTCATTGTTCGTCCACTTAGCATGCGTCTTATGCTGATCAGTGATCGGACGGATTGGTAACATGGAGATTCCATGGTCTAGCACATACCCTAATTTCTCACAATTCAAAACTATTTTGAAATTTGCTGAGCCAGTCTTTATAATTAGGTTTGGTCAAACGGTTGTTCTATAGGATATGAGTTAAAAGTCTAGAAGCTGACATTATAATCCTCAGAGAGTAAAGATTCTAGTTAGAATTTTGTACTTGATTCTAATTTGTTCTAGGGTCTTTTAGAACAAATGTATCTCCCACTATTTTTCTCGAATTCCTCACACTCTCCTGGTAGGAAAACGGAAATCCTACACGACTAGGGTTTCTAGTGGGTACTGCGGTCCCACCGATTTACATGCCACCTCACCTAACAGTTATTGGTGACACATAAATTGATGAATGTACAACTCTTGTACAATGCTTCTCAAGCATGTTGCAGTGCTACTTGGTCTCTAAGCCATGAAGACCTCACCTAACAGTTATTGGTCCCATTTCTTAGTTAAGTCAGACCCACCGTATAACCATAGAAATAAAGTCGTCATTGGGTCCTCACCTAACAGTTATTGGTGCCCAACCCCACCTTTACCCTACAACATCTCATGTCTATAGAGAGGTCCAGCCCCCCGATGCAACTTACCCACTGTATCCAGCCGAGACAAATCAACATCAGAAAGACCTCAGCAGCTCTACTACAGTGGAAGACCTATTAACTTAATATTGGTTAATCAGGTCTTAGTGTTTGCAACTTGAGCTCTTCATAAGAGGTAATCGAACAATTGGCCAGGTAAGCAGGTGGGAGGCTCCCCTTACTCAGAGAATAAGGTCCTAATTAAGTAACCACCTTTCATGCTTTCCTAGACACCAATTAGATCAATTAATCTAATATGACTTGCTCATGTCGGTTCACTCTCGACTTGATTGAGGAGGTTTTAGTTTAGGTCTCATTGGGTTTGCTACATCACATGTAAACCTATCTACCCGACTCATTCACATCACATGCAAACGGCACATCACAGGCAGTTATAATCGCAGCATCAAATAAAGCTAAACTTTAAATAGGTGATGATCATGGATTCTATTTAGGTCGTATTACAAGCACACGCACGTCAATCGATCAATTGGTCTTCAACTCTTGAATTGGTTCCAAGCCTCCTTGATTCGATCCTTGATCAACTCTTGATCCCATCACCATCAACCGCTTAGATCGCCGTTCATCTCATGCCTTGTCTTTGATCGTTGACGTACATCACATCACAGAAATACAACCAGATATAAAATAAAAATAAAAATAAATTACATCCCCTTTTAGGAGGCACACAGGCCTCTCAAAACATCAAATAAGATGCACGCAAGCATCTAAAAAATTACATGACATTACAGATCACATCGCAGGTCATTACATTTGATACCAAAAGGGTTTGAATCCTATGATCATCACCACATGCAACAAATATAATTTTCAGATCTGAAATCTAATTGATTATCTCATGACATAGGTTGCTGGTCATGCTAATCATGATTCTAAACTTTGTAATCCCATTAACAATGCAATTAGAATCATCCTTTTATCACATAAAAATCAGCATGCAAAAATCAGCATCCAAGAAAAAATCTGCATGCAGAAAATTTTCAGCATGCATAATCATTTAATTTTCAGATCTAATAAGCCTATTAATAATTAATTCTTACCTTAATCTACGATGCCTAGGCTCTGATACCACTGTTGGAAACCTGCCCATGCCGCAGAAAAATTTCAAAAACAAAAATGCAGCGGAAGGGGCATGTGCGGGATCAACCGTTCATCGCATGAACGTTGTTTAAAACCGTTCGTAGATAGATAAGGATTAAAAACTTTTAAAAACTTTAAGAAGATCAGATCTTCACCTTGTGCGGGTAGATGATCACCGCAAAATGATGATCGTGATTTTTGGATAAAGGTTCGCTTGAAGCCGTTCAAGTGCCCAGCCTCTACGTGTATCCACACGAAGCAGGAACCGATCCAAGCTTTCTATCTCCCCAGGGTGCTAGTTCCCTTGCAGAGATAACTTTTAATGGCTGATCTCCTCTCTTTCTTTCAACTCTTGAATATGCTTGAGAGGAGGAAGAAGAAGGATGAAGAATAGTAAAGGAACAAAAATCTGAAGGGTTCTAGCATGTCATAATGGGCAGCGGAAGCTAGGGATTTTAAAAATTTTCTTAATAAAGTCCCTATGCATGAAACCCTTTTAAGCCTAGATCACCTTAATGATTACAATCAAATAATATAAAATAAATGCAGAATTAGTAGAATACCTCAAATGCTAATCCAAAGTGTACAATCTCCACGAGGCGTCCAAGTGTCCGCCCTCCAATGGTGATCCACACGAAAACTTGATCAAGACTTTAGCTCCAAAGACTTTTGATCCTTAATGCAGAATTCTTCTAAAGAACTCTAATGGCTTGATTTCCTTCCTTTCTATTTTTCTTTAGCCTTCTAAAATCACTTCTAATCCTTTTGTCCTAAGGAAGACCACCTTGTCTTGGCTTAGGACACACTAGAAGCAATGTTAGAAAGAAAGAAACTAATGTAAGAAAGAAGGGATATGAGAGAGAGAGAGTTGGATTGATTTTCGATGATAAGGAAACACCGGGAGCATTCCTATTTATAGATGGCGTGGGGATGCATCACCAAAGGATGCATCCCATCCACACATCCTTCAGATGGGGCGTGATAAGAGGAGAGAAGGCGCCACAAAAATAGGGAGAGGCGTATCAAAAGTGGTTATGATAAGATCAAGCGCTTATGATGTGGCGCTTGATTCCCTAAGCACCTCTTCATGAAAATGCGCCGTACTCTTCCCTTTTTTCACTTCTTCTCACGCAAGAAAAATAGGAACCAACCTTATCCATTCATCAAGGGTTGATGATGATCCAAAGGCCATGAAAGAAGGCGCCATATATCCCTTAGGCGTGATGAAGAGAGAAGAGAGAGAATGGATAAGATCAAATAAATGGTTCATCCTTATCCATTTAATCTTCACGTATTCTCTCTCTTTCCTTCGCCTATTTTTCATCTCCACGCCTCCCAATGATATCCATCACGTCATCATGATCTCCCATCATCCTATGATGAAAATCCAATGGCTCCAATTCATGGTGCCATCCATTTGATCCATCTCTTCATCCAAATGTTGATCCAACGGTCAAAAATGAATGATTTATCAAATCTAATCCAATTAGACTCAAACCAAGCCAATTAGGAGCCAATTCTTGGCTAACCTATATTAGAATATGATCTAATCAAATTAGATCAATTAAGAATCAGATTCGAATCCAGTTCGAATCAAATTCGAATCCAGTTCGAATCAGGAGCTAAGGTTTGCAACACCTGCTAGGATGTTTATCTTGCAAACATGATCTAATCCAATTAGACCCTTGATAAGTTTTCTTGTGTGTGACCCATTGGGTTCCATACTTAGCCAGCAATAGGTGTGAGTGCGAGTTGACCCAACTTGATTAGAACTCTTCTAATCGATTTAAGTCCAAACTGCGCGAACCCGAACTTAACAATTAGAATCCTTTCTAATTGGTGATCGAATTAAACTCTTTAATTCGATCAAACCTATAAGACAAGATTGACGTCTAGCAACGTGTCATGTCTACCCGGAAAATATGGAATTTGATGGAAATACCAAAAATACCCTTCAGTGGCAAGTTACCATGCAATTCAATCCTTTAATCAAACTGCATCCCAAATATGTATATGAGTATGAATATATGTCAAACTCAATTTCATATTCATATTTTTCTCAATCTTTTAATGATAATTCAAATAATGAAACATTAGAAACTCTTTCTAATTTTCATTCTGCTTTGATCAAAGGCTTCCTGAATTATCATATGATTAGAATAAATAGGATGCTATCTTCTCTTACTAGAAGTGATTAATTCCTTGTTGACCTACTCATAATCTTCGTACACAATCCACCATATCCAGAAGACCTCGTACATAACTTATTGTCATGAATGAGTGTAAACCAAAACATAGGTTCATGTGCACAAGATACCATGGTGATCTCAGGTCAAAGGATCAGTTGCACAACTCCCACTAAGAGAATCATCTTTTGACATGTAAGTAAGACTTCATAAGATTTCTCTTTGTAGGTCAATTCAGTGAACTCATTCTTCTAATGAGCATCCATATCTTTGTATTAGTGTCTCCACACAAATGATTGTGAGATCAATCATCCTCTGCATCGAGCATACATAAGACATGCCAGTCTTTCCGGTAATCATTGATCCCCGACTCAATGTACCAATGACTGGGAATATTTAAGATTAGGATTTTAGGATTTTAAGTCTCACTAGTATGATCTCATCATAGTCTTAAAACCATTGCCCTAATCTAAGGAGTTTATCATAAATATAATCAACAGCATATGATAAAACATAACGCCTTTATTCATATTTAAATGTCATGTACATGATTTGGACAAATCAAAAGAAAAACCCTTCGCAATACATATTGCGATTGGCTTGTAGGGCATCTACTCTTTCAATCTCCCACTTGCACTAAAGCCAATCGCTCTTATATTTTATCTCCATACAATCGAGGTGGCGATCGAACTGCTGTTGTGGTAGAGCTTTAGTGAACGGGTCTGCTAGGTTGTTCTTGGTGTCTACTCGTTCAATGACTATGTCTTGTCTCTCGACAATCTCTCGAACAAGATGGAAGCGTCTTAGAATGTGCTTGGATTTGTGATGAGACCTTGGTTCCTTCGCTTGAGCAACAGCTCCAGTGTTATCACAATAAACTGGGACTGGTCCAGCAATCTCGGGAACTACTCCTAACTCAGAGATGAACTTCTTCATCCAGACAGCTTCCTTAGCGGCTTCACTTACAGCAATGTATTCTGCCTCAGTAGTTGAGTCAGCTACAGTTTGCTGTTTGGAACTCTTCCAGCTCACTGCACCACCATTTAGGGTAAAGACATACCCTGAAGTGGACTTGCTATCATCTGGGTCTGATTGAAAACTAGAATCAGAAAATCCTTCTAGTTTCAACTCAGATCCTCCATAAACTAGAAAAATATCTTTAGTCCTTCTCAAGTACTTAAGAATATTTTTTACAGCTATCCAATGATCCTCTCCTGGATCAGCCTGAAATCTACTTGTTATGCCTAAGGCATAAGCAACATCAGGCCTAGTACATAGCATAGCATACATAATCGATCCTATTGCCGAAGCATAGGGAATAGAATTCATTCTATTCCTCTCTTCAGATGTCTTAGGAGACATCTTCTTAGAGAGACGTATGCCATGACTCATAGGCAAATAACCTCTTTTACTTTCTTCCATGCTGAATCTTTTCAGCACATTATCTATGTACCTAGACTGGGACAAGCCTAGCATCCTTTTAGATCTATCTCTATAGATCTTTATACCAAGTATGTAGGATGCTTCTCCCAAGTCTTTCATGGAAAAGCTTTTTGACAGCCAAGTCTTGACCGATTGTAACATTGGAATATCATTTCCAATGATCAGTATGTCATCTACATACAATATTAAGAAGACAATGGCACTCCCACTAGTCTTCTTGTACACACATGGTTCATCCACATTTTTGATAAAACCAAACTCTTTGACTGTTGTATCAAAACGGATGTTCCAACTCCTCGATGCTTGCTTTAATCCATAAATGGATCTCTTAAGCTTGCATACTTGATTTGCTCTCTTACTTGAGACAAATCCTTCTGGCTGTGTCATGTAAACCTCTTCCTCAAGATAACCATTAAGGAAGGCGGTTTTGACATCCATCTGCCAGATTTCATAATCATAGTATGCAGCTATTGCAAGCAAAATCCGAATAGATTTGAGCATAGCTACTGGCGAAAAAGTTTCATCATAGTCAATTCCTTGCTTTTGCCCGAAACCTTTTGCCACCAATCTAGCCTTGTAGGTTTCTACTTGGCCATCTGCTCCAATCTTTTTCTTATAGACCCATTTGCAACCTATAGGGTTTACACCCTCTGGTGCATCAACCAAAGTCCATACTTGGTTGGTATACATAGAATCTATTTCGGATTTCATGACTTCTAGCCATTTGTCAGAGTCATTACTCATGACAGCTTCCGAATAGGTCAGAGGATCATTATTCTGAACAATGTGGGCTTCATCATTCTCAATGATGAACCCATACCTCTCAGGTGCTCTTCGCACTCTATCTGACCTTCGGAGAGGAGTTGTGTGTTGTGGTTGTACCTCATCAATGGGTACATCTGGTTGAAGAATTTCTTGTGTTTCTATTTGTAGGTTTTGAACTTCTTCAAGTTCAATTTTTCTATCCTTGCCCTTTTCTAAGATAAACTCTTTTTCTAAGAAAATGGCATGCCTACCTACAAAAACTTTTTGTTCGGTAGGATGATAGAAGATGTATCCTATACTATCTTTAGGATAACCTACAAAAATACATTTATCTGATCTAGCACTTAGCTTGTGTCCAAAATTTCTTTTGACATAAGCTTGACAACCCCATATCTTAAGATACTTAAGATTAGGCTTCTTTCCTCTCCATATCTCATATGGAGTGCTAGGTACAGACTTAGAAGGTACCCTGTTTAATATTAGTGCAGCAGTCTCTAGGGCAAAACCCCAGAAGGAAATAGGAAGATCAGTAAAGCACATCATGGACCGTACCATATCTAATAAAGTACGATTCCTCCGTTCAGCTACACCATTTAATTGTGGCGTATACGGAGGTGTCCATTCAGAGAGAATGCCCTTTTCTTTAAGATGATTTAAAAACTCACTAGAAAGGTATTCACATCCTCGATCAGATCGAAGGATTTTAATACACTTTCCGGTTTGTTTTTCAACCATACTTTGATACTCTTTAAACTTATCAAAAGCTTCGGATTTATGTTTCATAAGATACACATATCCGAACCTTGATAAATCATCAGTGAATGTGATGAAGTAAGAGTATCCACCTCTAGCTGGAGTTGTCATAGGACCACATACATCTGTGTGTATAAGTCCTAATAACTCACTTGCCCTTTCTCCATGTCCAGTGAATGGAGACTTAGTCATTTTACCCATAAGACAAGATTCACAAGTTCCTAATGATTCATAATCATAAGGATCAAAGAACTCTTCTTTGTATAACTTGTTGATTCTTGATTCACTTATGTGACCAAGTCGGCAATGCCAAAGAAGGGTGTTATTTACTTCCTCTCTCTTTCTTTTATTGCTTTTATTAATATGAAAGACATTGTCATTAAGTAATAAAACAAGAAGACCATTTTCCATAATGCCATTGCAAAGATGCTTATTAGAAAAATAAATAGAGCAACCATTGCCCTTTCCATTAATTTCAAATCCTTTCTTTAACAACAAAGGAATGGAAATTACGTTTCTTATAATTTTGGGCATATAATAACAATCTTCTAATTGTAGGAGCTCTCCCGAAGGTAACTCCAAGTTGTAGGTTCCAACAGCTTCAGCCTGGATGGACTCTCCTCCAGCGCCATATAGCTCGAAGTCACCTTTCTTCAAAATTTTAATTTTCTGTAGTCCATGCAAAGATTTACAAATGTGAAAACCACAGCCGGTATCCAATACCCATGAATTTGAATTTGAAGAACTTAATGACAAGTTGGCATGTAACATAAACATACCTTTTGATGCAACTCTTGCATCGGTCTTCATACTTGCAAGAAAACTCTTGCAATTCCTTTTCCAGTGGCCAGCTTTGCCGCAATGAAAACAGGTACTTGATCCGGAGTTTTTCTTTCCTTTTTTCTTTTTGATGCTACTCTTGGGATTCAATCGTTTCTTAGAACCCTTATTTCCCGATTTCCTTTTAGAAGTGCCATCTATAAGAAGGAGTGGACCTTTATCCTTCTTAATATGGCCTTCAGCTGTTTTGAGCATATTTAACAGCTCGGGCAGGGAGGTGTTCAGCTTGTTCATGTGAAAGTTCACAACAAACTGAGAGAATGAATCAGGCAGTGATTGCAGGATCAAATCCTGACTGAGCTCACTATCCATAGCAAAACCTAATTGACTTAATCTAGTGATTAAGTCTATAACCATAAGAACATGGTTTTGCACTGGAGTTCCTTCATTCATTCTAGCACGGAACAACTGCTTAGATATCTCATACCTAGCAGTCCTGCTTTGTTCTCCATACAACTCTTTTAGATTGAGAAGTATGGATTGAGTGTCCATGCCTTCATGTTGCCTCCGTAATTCATTGCTCATAGAGGCAAGTATGATACATTTGACAGTCAAACTGTCATTTTTCCACATCTTATGTGTGGCAACCTCCTCTTCTGTAGCATCATCCCCTAGATCTCCAAGATCAGGGGTTTCAAGTATATAGGAAATTTTCTCCTGAGTGAGTACTATCTTTAAATTCCTCAACCAGTCCACATAGTTTGGTCCGGTCAACTTGTTGGCATCTAAGATGCCTCTTAGTGAAAGTGAAGAAGCCATTTAATAATTCTACATATGCAAGAACATAACTAATATAAGCAGACCAATCATGATGACATGTTTGCAACTAGATAAGGACTTTAATCTAATTTGTTTCCTACTATTTTTATCGAATATCATAGCCCTCTTCTATGATAAACGTGAAAATATAATTTTTCTTAGTAGGGTTGAGATCCTAATTCATCATAAAAAGCCTTGTGGTTACACAACAAACCTTTATGAGTTCAAAGGTAGAAAACTCTTTCCGATTGCATCTCATGCAATTCTCAACTTTATCTTGTCCTCTTAAAATACTTATTGCCTTGTGTTAGCACAACAAACAATAATATTTTAGCTAAGTCAAACCCTTCATTTCCATATAGTCATATTCGAATAATATTGCCCTTGTGGTTGCACAACAAGGCAATATATTAAAATATGCCATAAGCATCTTAATGCACCAAGACAGTATAACATCAGTCCCCATTGCAAGTTTTGTGTTAGCACAACAAACTAGCATGGATCTTGACATAATAATATCGAGGCATGAAGGAAGGCTATCAATAGTATTATATCAATATTAAGCTTATCCATAATAGACAATCAAACAATTGGCCAGGTAAGCAGGTGGGAGGCTCCCCTTACTCAAAGAGTAAGGTCCTAATTAAGTAACCACCTTTAGTGCTTTCCTTAGACACCAATTAGATTAATTGTTCTAGAATGGGTTAGCTTAAAATTTTTTTAACACTATGACTTAATATAATTTTTATTGAGGGCTTACTAGTCTCTAGCACATTCTTTAATTGTAACATATATTTAACATATCTAAAATAAGCTATCATGCATCATAGCTATCTCATAGCATGTATAAATTATAAGCAACTAATTAACATGCTTCAACATATTTTCATATGGAAAATTTCATATCATGACATTTTATTACATATCATATCATATATGAATCATATATTTCAGCATTTCATTAAGCATATGACATTACTATCTCATAGTAAATTAATAATCATACATCATGCATTATTATTTGATTGAACCAATTAAGGATAGCTCTGATACCACTGAAGGGTTCTAGCATGTCATAATGGGCAGCGGAAGCTAGGGATTTTAAAAATTTTCTTAATAAAGTCCCTATGCATGAAACCCTTTTAAGCCTAGATCACCTTAATGATTACAATCAAATAATATAAAATAAATGCAGAATTAGTAGAATACCTCAAATGCTAATCCAAAGTGTACAATCTCCACGAGGCGTCCAAGTGTCCGCCCTCCAATGGTGATCCACACGAAAACTTGATCAAGACTTTAGCTCCAAAGACTTTTGATCCTTAATGCAGAATTCTTCTAAAGAACTCTAATGGCTTGCTTTCCTTCCTTTCTATTTTTCTTTAGCCTTCTAAAATCACTTCTAATCCTTTTGTCCTAAGGAAGACCACCTTGTCTTGGCTTAGGACACACTAGAAGCAATGTTAGAAAGAAAGAAACTAATGTAAGAAAGAAGGGATATGAGAGAGAGAGAGTTGGATTGATTTTCGATGATAAGGAAACACCGGGAGCATTCCTATTTATAGATGGCGTGGGGATGCATCACCAAAGGATGCATCCCATCCACACATCCTTCAGATGGGGCGTGATAAGAGGAGAGAAGGCGCCACAAAAATAGGGAGAGGCGTATCAAAAGTGGTTATGATAAGATCAAGCGCTTATGATGTGGCGCTTGATTCCCTAAGCACCTCTTCATGAAAATGCGCCGTACTCTTCCCTTTTTTCACTTCTTCTCACGCAAGAAAAATAGGAACCAACCTTATCCATTCATCAAGGGTTGATGATGATCCAAAGGCCATGAAAGAAGGCGCCATATATCCCTTAGGCGTGATGAAGAGAGAAGAGAGAGAATGGATAAGATCAAATAAATGGTTCATCCTTATCCATTTAATCTTCACGTATTCTCTCTCTTTCCTTCACCTATTTTTCATCTCCACGCCTCCCAATGATATCCATCACGTCATCATGATCTCCCATCCCAGTCCAAATAGGAATCCTAGTCCTAATCCAATTAGGGCTCTAGGAATCCTACTCCAAGTAGGACTCTTGTTTTAAGTCCAATTAATTAATTCCCTTTGTTCCTTCTTCAACTTATTATCAATCGAATTGATTACTTGTGATTCCTAATCACGATTCAACCATCGGATCGGTCAATGCCTCTAGTGTGTGTGACCCCATAGGTTCTACTCTGACTGGTAGTGAGATATACTGTGATCTCTATCACAATATCATTGAAAACTCCTTTCAATGGATTGGAACGATTCCAACTCTACTCATTAGGGTTTATCGATCATCGAGATAATCCCTGTGAGTCCCACCATCCACCAGTGACACCTAGCAGCATGTAGTGGCTACCCAGTAGAATAGAATGATGAAACTCTAGGTGCAGTTATCATGTGATACAGTCCTACTATCGTGGATCCCTACAGTACGGAGGTCATGGACAACTTGTCAAACCCCTTCGTCTGTCATATGTCAAGATTTATTAGACTTAAGTTCGAGAGTGGAAAACTCTTTCTCCACTATGCAATCTGCCCCGGCCGAGGTCTTACGAACTCAGTCTTATAAATCACATAGGATCTCTCCTTATCTATCAAGGTCGATAGATTCCTTATAGGTGCACACCCTACTCCTACAGTGAACCTACTGCAGCCAATCTACACTACATAGACCCATATGGCTAGAGACCATGTATGTGTACAGTCAAACTACAATAATCTCACTGTGAGTAGCCAAAGCACCGCAGGTCAAAGGACCAATCACACTACTGCAACATCAAGCAAGTCACTGACGAGTGGATAGACATCCAAGTGACTTCTTGTATTGGTCACGCTCAGTACCCTTGTTCTTAACAAGCACCTGCACTATTACTTCAGTGTCGCCACACTGTGGACTTGAGTCTCGTCCATCCATAAGGAAAGCAATATGTGTGCACTGATCGGATCAATCACCGTCCTCGTGATGATCCATTGATCAGGAGCATTCAGAAATTAATCACCCATGATGCATGGCTCAAATTCTTAACTCTTAAGAATATGCATCATCATCTTATTAATTTTTTGGACGATTCATAGACACATAAACAATATGAATGAAAAAAAATGCCCAAGTTAATAAACTAATAATAAGGTCAAGTACAAATTTATATCGCAGAATAAAAATGCATCAGCCAAATTGGCTTCTAGGGCATACTTCTAATATATGGACACCCTAAAGACTTAATCATTGGTGATCCATCTCAAGGAGTAAGAACTCGATCCTCTCTTAGAAATTTAAATGATTATCTTGCTTTTGTTTCACAGTTAGAACCTAAGACTTATGAAGAAGCTGAAAAAGATACCAATTGGATAAATGCCATGCAAGAAGAATTAAATCAATTCAAAAAAAGTAATGTATGGACATTAACTGAAAGACCAAAGCATAACTCTGTAATTGGAACAAAATGAATCTTTAGAAATAAATTAGATAAAAATGGGTTAGTTATAAGAAATAAAGCTAGACTTGTAGCTAAGGAATACAATCAAGAAGAAGGGATAGATTTTGATGAAACATTTGCTCCTGTAGCTAGATTAAAGGCTATTAGATTACTTCTAGCTTTCGCATGTTTCATGGATTTCAAATTGTATCAAATGGAAGTAAAAAGTGCATTCTTAAATAGTTTTATAGAGGAAGAAGTATATGTAGAGCAACCTCCTGGTTTTGAGAATCATGAATTGCCAAATCATGTGTTTAGACTACATAAGGCATTATATGGATTGAAGCAAGCACCTAGGGCTTGGTATGATCGATTAAGCAAATTTCTACTAAATAATGACTTTAGTAGAGGAAATGTAGATAAAACACTTTTCTCAAAAGAAAGGACGAAAATCTATTAGTGGTACAAATATATGTAGATGACATAATCTTTGGTGCCACAAATGATACTCTTTGCATAGAATTTGCTGATTTAATGCACGGAGAATTCGAAATGAGTTTGATGGGAGAACTAAGTTTCTTTCTAGGATTACAAATCAAACAAACTAAAGAGGGTATCTTCATTCATCAAACTAAGTATACAAAGGAAATACTAAAGAAGTTTGGAAATGAAAATCATAAGGGAGTAGGCACTCCAATGAATCCTACTAATAAGCTTGACAAAGATGAGAAAGGAAAGAGTATTGATATTAAGCTTTATAGAGGACTAATTGGATCCTTGCTCTACCTTACTGCTAGTAGACCAGACATTGTGTTTAGTGTAGGAATATGTGCTAGATACCAATCAGATCCTAAGGAGTCACATTTAAGTGCTGTTAGAAGAATCCTTAGATATTTAAGAGGAACTACGAATATAGAATTATGGTACTCAAGAGACTCCTGTCTAGATTTGCTTGCATACTCAGATGCTGATTTTACTGGATGCAAATTAGATAGAAAGAGCACTAGTGGAACATGTCAATTCTTAGGAAACAACTTAGTATCATGGTTTAGCAAAAAGAAGAATTCAGTGGCACTGTCAACAGCTGAAGCTGAATATATAGCTGCTGGCAGTTGTTATGCTCAAGTACTATGGCTTAAGCAACAACTAGAGGACTATGGAGTTAAGCTAGATAACATTCCTATTAAGTGTGATAATACTAGTGCCATCAACCTCACTAAAAATCTGGTTCAGCATTCTAAAGCCAAACACATAGAAATAAGATATCATTTTATTAGGGATCATGTGCAAAATGGAAACATATGTATTGAGCATATATGCACTGAAAAATAATTAGCTGACATATTCACAAAACCCTTGAGTGAAGATAGATTCTGCACGCTAAGGAGGGAATTAGGCATATGTGATCCTTTTTATTGAAGAGATATAAAAGGGAGCAAGCAGTCTCATGATACATTCCTCCCATTTCTAAAAACCCATGAAACATGAGTCAAACTTGTCATCTATAGATTTATTACTCATGTATCATTGTCCCAGAAAGAATTTGTAAGGATTGGAAGCGAGAAAAATTTTTAGAAGCGAAAAGGAAGAGAAAGAAAAAATTTCTGAACTTGGGTCGATCCAACCCAAAATAGGGTCGATCCAACGTTGAGTCTGAAAGAGTAGATACAAAGAACAATATAGCAGACCCATTTACTAAAGCTCTACTACAGCAGCAATTCAATCGTCACCTCGATTGTATGGGGTTAAAATATAAGGGCGATTGGCTTTAGTGCAAGTGGGAGATTGAAAGAGTAGATGCCCTATAAGCCAATCATTTGATGGGTTTCTCTTTGTAATCCTCCAAATCATGTACTTTAACACTCGATATATATCAATAAAGGCATTGTGTTTCATCATTTGCTGCTTATCTATTTTATTATTGGATGATGAACCCCATAAATTAGGACATTGGTTTTAGGGTTATGATGAGATCATACCAGTGAGACCTAAAATCCTAAAATCCTAATTTAGAATATTTCCAGTCAAATTGGTATATTGAGTCGGGGATCAATATTACCGGAAAGACTGGCACATCTTATGTATGCTCAATGTAGAGGGTGATTGATCTCACAATCACTTGTGTGAGACACTAATACAAAGATGTGGGTGCTCATTAGAGGAATGAGTTCACTGAAATGACCAGCCATGAGAACATCTTATGGATTCTTACTTAATTATCAAAAGATGCTTCTCATAGTGGGAGTTGTGCAAGTGATCCTTAGACCTGAGATCACCATTGTACCTTGTGCACTTGAAGCTATGTTTTGGTTTACCCTCATTCACGACATTGCGTTGTGTACGGGGTATTCTGGATATGGTGGATTTTGTACGAAGGTTGTGAGTAGGTCAACAAGGAATCAGTCACTTCTAGTAAGAGAAGGTAACATCCTACTTACTCTAATCTTATGATGATTCAAGAAGCCTTTGATCAAAGCAAAATGAATATTAGAAAGAGTTTCTAATGTTTCATTGTTTGAATTATCATATAAAAGATTGAGAGAGACATGAATAAGTGATTGAGTTTGATATTGATCCATACACATGCACTTATTCAGGATGTACTATGACTGAGGGATTGAATTGCACAGTAACTTGCCACTGAAGGGTATGTTTGGATTTGTCCAATACATTCCTCATCTTTCGGGTAGACATGATACGTTGCTAGACGTCAATCATGTCTTGTGGGTTGATCGGATCAAAGAGTTTGATTAGATCAAAGCATCAGAAAGGTTCTGATTGCTAAGTCAGGTTTAGCACTAAATTGAACCTAAATTGGATTAGAGGTATTCTAATCAGGTTAGGTCAACTTGCACCTGCACCTACTGCTGGCTAAGATAAGGAACCCAATGGGTCACACACAAGGGAATTGATCAAGGGTCTAATTAGATTAGATCATGTTTGCAAGATGAACATGCTAGCACGTGTTGCAAACCCTAGCTCCTGATTCAAATTAAATTCGAATATGATTCTTAGATTAGGTTGATCTAATATGATTAGATCATGACCTAATATGGGTTAGCCAAGAGTTGAAACCCATTTGGCTTTAATTAGACCTGATTTGATTAGGTTTAATGTTTTCTTTAAGTTGGTTAAACCCAATTGGATTGGGTTTGATAGGGCCTTCACTTCTGGACCATTGGATCGCTTCCTGGATGAAGGATCTGGTCCACTGGTTGGCGCCTTCATCTGGACCATTGGATGGCTTCCTGGATGAAGGATCTGGTCCACTGGTTAGCGCCTGAATCTGGACCACTGGATGGCTCTCTGGATGAAAGATCTGGACCGTTGCTTAGCGCCTGAATCTGGACCACTGGATGGCTCTCTGGATGAAAGATCTGGACCGTTGCTCAGCGCCTGAATCTGGACCATCGGTGATGGCATCTTGCTTCTGGACCATTGGATGGCACCCTGGATGATGATGCCCTGATCTGGACCATTAGATGGCGCCTAGATCTGGACCATTGGCTTTGGTTCACTGCATTTGGGCCCTTGGATCATCAGGATTTAAGAGGGAGATGTGAGAAAGAAGTTGATACACCCTTCTCCTTAGCACCCCATCATGATGGGATGCATCTCTTGGCACATGCCTCATCATGATGAGGTGTGTGGATGGGATGCATCCCTTTATGATGCATCCCTCCATCTCTTATAAATAAGGAGGTGCCTTGGGATTCTAAAGATCATCCAAGAAAAAGCCTCTCCTTCTCCCTCCTTTATCCCTTCTTTCTTACAAGCCTCTCTCTTTTGTCCTAACCCAAGACAAGAGGGTCTTCTTTAGGACAAAAAGGCTAGTGAATGTTTTAGAGGTAGAAAGGAAGAAGGAAGTGAAGGAAAATCAGCCAATTAAATCCTTTGAAAGGATTGAACAATTAGAATCAAGTTTTGGTGAAGCTAGAGTCTTGAACCCATTCCTGTGTGGATCAACATCGGAGGCTGAACTTTTGGGCACCTTAGGACATCTTCAGATATATTGGATATAGCGTGATAGGTATTCTTCTATACCAAGATTATATTTTTTACATTATTTGGTTATACTATTAAGACGATCTTGGCTTATTAGGGTTTCATATAATGGGTTTTATAAGAAAATTTTATAATCCCGTATCTTCCGCTGCGCCCTAGGGCACTGGAAAACCCTAACAGTGGTATCAGAGCCACCCTTAATCAGTTTAACCAAATGATAATACATGCTATTATCTTGATGCTATGAGATAGCTAGGTTGTTTGTATGCATGATTAGTTTATGCTATGAGATAGTGTTATATTCATGTTGTAGCACAGTATAATTGCTAGTACTAAATTATAGAATGTGCAATGAGACCAATATAGTAGTATGAAAACTTTGGGCTGACCCATTCTGGAACAATCGACTCAGTTGGTGTCTAGGAAGGAAGCCACAGGTGGTTACTTAATTAGGACCTCACTCTCTGAGTGAGGGGTGCCTCCCACCTGCTTTCCTGGCCAATTATTTGATTGTCCTTTATGGTTGAGCTTAATGTTAGTAAGATACTACTATTTGAAAGCCCTCACTAAATTCATAATTAAGTCGTAGTGTTAATTGCTTTAAGCTGAGCCATTCTGAATCAATTGACTAAGTTGGTGTCTAGGAAAGAGGCTACAGGTGGTTATTTAATTAGGACCTTACTAAGTAAGGAGAGCCTCCCATCTGCTTACCTGGCCAACTATTTGATTGACCTCCATGGAAAAGCTAATTGCTGATATAATACTATAAAGGTCCTTCCTTCATGCTTAGATATTATTATGTCAATATCTACGCTAGCTTGTTGTGATTCCCACAAGGCTAGTATTAGGGATTGATATTGTAATATCTTGGTGCATATGATGCATATGGCATATTTTAATATGTTGCCTTGTTGTGATTCCCACAAGGGCAGCATTATTCAAATATGACTGTATAAAAATGAAGGGTTTGACTTAACTAGACACAATAGTTTGTTGTGATTCCCACAAGACTATATGTGTGCTAGAGGACAGAATAAAGTTGGGAATTGCATGGGATGCAATTGGAAAGAGTTTCCTACCTTTGAACTTATAAGGGCTTGTTGTGATTCCCACAAGGTCTTTTATAAGGAATTTGGATCTCAACCCCACTAAGAAAATTAGTATTTTCTCGTTCATCATACTTGAGGGTTATGATATTCGATAAAAATAGTGGGAGTAACAATTAGATAAAAGTCCTTGTCTGATTGAATACATGTCATCATGATTGGTCTGCTTATATTAGTGTTCTTTGTAATTATAGATTAATTCTGCAAAAATGGCATCTTCACTCTCACTTAGAGGTATGTTAGATACAAACAAATTGACTGGTCCCAACTATGTGGACTGGTTGAGGAATTTAAAGATTGTTCTCATACAAGAAAAACTTTCCTACATTCTTGAAACCCCTGACCTAGGGTCAGCAGGGGAAGATGCAACTGAGGAGGAATTGGCCACATATCGTATGTGGAAAAATGACAGTTTGACTGTCAAATGTATCATGCTTGCTTCTATGAATAATGAATTGCAGAGGCAGCATGATAGCATGGATACTCACTCCATACTCCTTAACTTAAATGAGCTATATGGTGAGCAGAGCAGAACTGCTAGATATGAGATATCTAAACAGTTGTTCCGTGCTAGAATGATCGAGGGATCGTCTGTGCAAGACCACTGTTTAAAGGTTATAGACTTAATCACTCGATTAAGTCAACTTGGTTTTGCTATGGACAGTGAGCTCAGTTAGGATTTGATCCTGCAATCACTACCCGACTCATTCTCGCAGTTTGTCGTGAATTATCACATGAACAAACTGAATTCCTCCCTGCCTGAGCTTCTAAATATGCTGAAAACAGCAGAGTCTCACATCAAGAAGGACAAGGGTCCGATCCTTCTTGTTGGTGAGAGCTCAAAGAAGAAGTCGGGCAACAAGGGTTCAAAGAAAAAACTAAACCCTAAGAGTCGCATCAAAAAGAAGAAGGGAAAGAAAATCTCTGGACCCGGTACCTGTTTTCACTGTGGCAAGACGGGGCATTGGAAAAGGAACTGCAAGAGCTTTCTTGCAAGTGTGAAGCCTGATGCAAGTGTTGCATCAAAAGGTATGTTTTTATTACATGCCAATATGACATTAAGTTCTTCTGATTCTAATGCATGGGTATTGGATACCGGTTGTGGTTCTCACATATGCAAATCTTTGCATGGACTGCAGAAAATTAGAAGACTGAAGAAAGGTGACTTCGAGCTACATGGCGCTGGAGGAGAATCCATCCAGGCTGAAGCTGTTGGCACCTACATACTGGAGCTACCCTCCAGAAAGTTCTTGAAGCTAGAAGACTGTTATTTTATGCCAAAAATTATTAGAAATGTAATTTTAATTCCTTTGTTGCTTACGAAAGGATTCGAAATAAATGGAAAGAGCAATGGTTGCTCTATTTCTTTATCTAATGAGTATTATTGTCATGGCATTATGGAAAATGGTCTTTTAGTATTATGTCTTAATAATGTTATGTTTCATATTGGCAAAGATAATAAAAGAAAAAGAGAAAATATTAATAATACCCTCCTCTGGCATTACCGATTAGGTCATATTAGTGAGACAAGGTTACATAAGTTGTATAAAGATAAATTCTTTGACCCTTATGATTTTGAATCATTAGGAACTTGTGAATCTTGTCTTATGGGTAAAATGACCAAGTCTCCATTCTCGGAACATGGAGAAAAGGCAAGTGAGTTGTTAGAACTCGTACACACTGATGTGTGCGGTCCTATGTCAACTCAAGCTAGAGATGGATACTCTTACTTCATCACATTTACTGATGACTTATCAAGGTTCAGTTTTGTGTATCTAATGAAACATAAATCCGAAGCCTTTGATAAATTTAAAGAGTATCAAAGTATGGTCGAAAAACAAACTGAAAAGTGTATTAAAATCCTTCGATCTGATCGAGGAGGAGAATACCTTTCTAGTGAATTTTTAGTCTATCTTAAATTAAAGGGTATACTCTCTGAATGGACACCTCCATATACGCCACAATTAAATGGTGTAGCTGAAAGGAGGAATCGTACCTTATTAGATATGGTACGGTCCATGATGTGCTTCACAAATCTTCTAATTTCCTTCTGAGGACATGCCCTAGAAACTGCTGCATTAGTATTAAATAGAGTACCATCTAAGTCTGTATCTAGCACTCCATATGAGATATGGAAAGGAAAGAAACCTAATCTTAAGTATCTTAAGATATGGGGTTGTCATGCTTATGTCAAAAGAAATTTTGGACATAAGCTAAGTGCTAGATCGGACAAATGTATATTTGTAGGTTATCCTAAAGACAGTTTAGGATATATCCTCTATAATCCTACCGAACAAAAGGTATTTGTTGCTAGGCATGCCACTTTCTTGGAAAAAGAGTTTTTTTTAGAAAAGGGCAAGGATAGAAGAATTGAACTTGATGAAGTTCAAGACCTACAAGGTGAGACACATAATAATCCTCAACCAGATGTACCCATGGAAGAGGTACAGCCACTACACACTACTACTTTTCGAAGGTCAGAAAGAGTGCGAAATGCACCTGAGAGGTATGGATTTATCATTGAGAATGATGAAGCCCACATCATTGATAACGATGACCCTCTGACCTATTCGGAAGCTGTCAAGAGTAGGGACTCTGACAGATGGTTGGACGCCATGAAATCCGAGATAGATTCTATGTATACAAACCAAGTGTGGACTTTGGTTGATGCACCTGAGGGAGTGATTCCAATAGGGTGCAAATGGGTATACAAGAAGAAGATAGGAGCTGATGGCCAAGTAGAAATCTACAAGGCTAGGCTAGTGGCAAAAGGTTTCAGGCAAAAACAAGGCATTGATTATGATGAAACTTTTTCGCCAGTAGCTATGCTCAAATCTATTCGGATTATACTTGCTATAGCTGCATACTATGGTTATGAGATCTGGCAGATGGATGTCAAAACCGCCTTCCTTAATGGTCACCTTGAGGAAGAGGTCTATATGACACAGCCAGAGGGATTTGTCTCAAAAGGGAGAGCAAATCAAGTATGTAGGCTTAAGAAATCTATTTATGGATTAAAGCAGGCATCTAGAAGTTGGAACATCCATTTTGACATGATAGTCAAAGAGTTTGGCTTCATTAAAAATATAGATGAACCTTGTGTGTACAAGAAGACTAGTGGGAGTGCTATTGTCTTCTTGATATTATATGTGGACGATATATTGGTCATTGGAAATGATGTTCCAATGATGCAATCGGTCAAGACTTGGCTATCAAAGAAATTTTCCATGAAAGACTTGGGTGAAGCATCCTATATACTTGGTATAAGGATCTATAGAGATAGATCTAAAAGGATGCTAGGTTTGTCCCAGTCTAGGTACATAGATAATGTGCTGAAGAGGTTCAGCATGGATGGAAGTAAGAAAGGTTTCTTACCCATAGGATATGGCATACAACTCTCTAGGAAGATGTCTCCTAAGACATCTGAAGAGAGGAATAGAATGAGTTCTATTCCCTATGCTTCAGCAGTAGGGTCGATCATGTATGCTATGTTATGTACAAGGCCTGATGTAGCTTATGCCTTAGGTATGGTAAGTAGATTTCAGGCAGACCCGAGGAGGATCATTGGAAAATTGTGAAAAGCATTCTCAAATACTTGAGAAGGACTAGAGATGTTTTTCTGATTTATGGAGGATCAGAATTGAAACTAGAAGGCTATTCAGATTCTAGCTTTCAATCTGATCCAGATGATAGCAAGTCAATCTCTGGATATATCTTCACTTTGAATAGTGGAGCTGTGAGTTGGAAAAGTTTCAAACAGCAAACTGTAGCTGACTCAACTACTGAGGCAGAATACATAGCTGTTAGTGAAGCTGCTAAGGAAGCAGTCTGGATGAAGAAGTTCATCACAGAGCTGGGTGTAGTTCCTGAGATTGCCGGACCAGTCCCAGTTTATTGCGATAACACTGGAGCTGTTGCACAGGCTAAGGAACCAAGGTCTCATCATAGATCCAAGCACATTTTGAGACGCTTCCACCTTGTTCGAGAGATAATCGAAAGACAAGACGTCAAGATTGAACGAGTAGACACAAAGAACAATATAGCAGACCCATTTACTAAAGCTCTACTACAGCAGCAATTCAATCGTCACCTCGATTGTATGGGGTTAAAATATAAGGGCGATTGGCTTTAGTGCAAGTGGGAGATTGAAAGAGTAGATGCCCTATAAGCCAACCATTTGATGGGTTTCTTTTTGTAATCCTCCAAATCATGTACTTTGACACTCGATATATATCAATAAAGGCATTGTGTTTCATCATTTGCTGCTTATCTATTTTATTATTGGATGATGAACCCCATAAATTAGGACATTGGTTTTAGGGTTATGATGAGATCATACCAGTGAGACCTAAAATTCTAAAATCCTAATTTAGAATATTCCCAGTCAAATTGGTATATTGAGTCGGGGATCAATATTACCGGAAAGACTAGCACATCTTACGTATGCTCAATGTAGAGGGTGATTGATCTCACAATCACTTGTGTGAGACACTAATACAAAGATGTGGGTGCTCATTAGAGGAATGAGTTCACTGAAATGACCAGCCATGAGAACATCTTATGGATTCTTACTTAATTATCAAAAGATGGTTCTCATAGTGGGAGTTGTGCAAGTAATCCTTAGACCTGAGATCACCATTGTACCTTGTGCACTTGAAGCTATGTTTTGGTTTACCCTCATTCACGACATTGCGTTGTGTACGGGGTATTTTGGATATGGTGGATTTTGTACGAAGGTTGTGAGTAGGTCAACAAGGAATCAGTCACTTCTAGTAAGAGAAGGTAACATCCTACTTACTCTAATCTTATGATGATTCAAGAAGCCTTTGATCAAAGCAAAATGAATATTAGAAAGAGTTTCTAATGTTTCATTGTTTGAATTATCATATAAAAGATTGAGAGAGACATGAATAAGTGATTGAGTTTGATATTGATCCATACACATGCACTTATTCAGGATGTAGTATGACTGAGGGATTGAATTGCACAGTAACTTGCCACTGAAGGGTATGTTTGGATTTGTCCAATACATTCCTCATCTTCCGGGTAGACATGATACGTTGCTAGACGTCAATCATGTCTTGTGGGTTGATCGGATCAAAGAGTTTGATTAGATCAAAGCATCAGAAAGGTTCTGATTGCTAAGTCAGGTTTAGCACTAAATTGAACCTAAATTGGATTAGAGGTATTCTAATCAGGTTAGGTCAACTTGCACCTGCACCTACTGCTGGCTAAGATAAGGAACCCAATGGGTCACACACAAGGGAATTGATCAAGGGTCTAATTGGATTAGATCATGTTTGCAAGATGAACATGCTAGCACGTGTTGCAAACCCTAGCTCCTGATTCAAATTAAATTCGAATATGATTCTTAGATTAGGTTGATCTAATATGATTAGATCATGACCTAATATGGGTTAGCCAAGAGTTGAAACCCATTTGGCTTTAATTAGACCTGATTTGATTAGGTTTAATGTTTTCTTTAAGTTGGTTAAACCCAATTGGATTGGGTTTGATAGGGCCTTCACTTCTGGACCATTGGATCGCTTCCTGGATGAAGGATCTGGTCCACTGGTTGGCGCCTTCATCTGGACCATTGGATGGCTTCCTGGATGAAGGATCTGGTCCACTGGTTAGCGCCTGAATCTGGACCACTGGATGGCTCTCTGGATGAAAGATCTGGACCGTTACTTAGCGCCTGAATCTGGACCACTGGATGGCTCTCTGGATGAAAGATCTGGACCGTTGCTCAGCGCCTGAATCTGGACCATCGGTGATGGCATCTTGCTTCTGGACCATTGGATGGCACCCTGGATGATGATGCCCTGATCTGGACCATTAGATGGCGCCTAGATCTGGACCATTGGCTTTGGTTCACTGCATTTGGGCCCTTGGATCATCAGGATTTAAGAGGGAGATGTGAGAAAGAAGTTGATACACCCTTCTCCTTAGCACCCCATCATGATGGGATGCATCTCTTGGCACATGCCTCATCATGATGAGGTGTGTGGATGGGATGCATCCCTTTATGATGCATCCCTCCATCTCTTATAAATAAGGAGGTGCCTTGGGATTCTAAAGATCATCCAAGAAAAAGCCTCTCCTTCTCTCTCCCTTATCCCTTCTTTCTTACAAGCCTCTCTCTTTTGTCCTAACCCAAGACAAGAGGGTCTTCTTTAGGACAAAAAGGCTAGTGAATGTTTTAGAGGTAGAAAGGAAGAAGGAAGTGAAGGAAAATCAGCCAATTAAATCCTTTGGAAGGATTGAACAATTAGAATCAAGTTTTGGTGGAGCTAGAGTCTTGAACCCATTCCTGTGTGGATCAACATCGGAGGGTGAACATTTGGGCACCTTAGGACATCTTCAGATATATTGGATATAGCGTGATAGGTATTCTTCTATACCAAGATTATATTTTCTACATTATTTGGTTATACTATTAAGGCGATCTTGGCTTATTAGGGTTTCATATAATGGGTTTTATAAGAAAATTTTATAATCCCGTATCTTTCGCTGCGCCCTAGGGCACTGGGAAACCCTAACAGAGTCGACCCAAGAAAATTCTTAAGTCGACCCAACGTCGGGACCCCACTGTTAAAAGGGGGACCCGTGAGCTATCTAGGGCACTGTTTACACTTTGTCCTCTTCCGAAAATCCTATTCTCCACTCTCCAATCTCCTCCAATCATCTCCAAACAGTAGATTACTTCACAATCTTGGAGAAATGGGATCCAAAAGAGCCATAGCCAAGCGATCCGGGAGGGTCTCACGGATCCAACGTGCGGAAAGAGAAGCTACGGAGCCATCTACAGTGTCTCCACAAGGTGAAACACGTGTAGAGCCACCTCCTCCTCCCTCCCCTTCAGTACAACTTGCAAAGTTTGCGGGGAGACCGGTTACAACGGGGAGAAGGATCCATTCCGAGTTCTTGGATCAAGAAGGGTTCCGTTTGGGGGGATGGATCCGAAGGCAAGGATGGGAGTATCTCTGCTCCCTAGATGTGGTAATATACCTGGGACTAGTCCGGGAGTTCTATGCCTTCCTCAAAACTGGGATGGGAGGGCTCATATCGGAAGTTCGAGGAGTTAGGGTTCGAGTTTCCGAAGAGAGTTTGAGTGAGTTGCTTCATCTCCCCTACGAAGGAGCAACTCCAGAAAAGCCAGAAAACAAGTTGAGAGCCCTGCAGTTAATTCTTGAGAATGAAGACTTCGACTTCTCGGAGCAGGTTATAGCGAGCTCTCTTTCTGCAGAGATGAGGTTGTTGCACAACATCATTGATAGGATTCTATTTCCGAAGAGCGGAAGATTTGATCTCATTTCAGAGCGAGATCTAGTTGTGATGGAGCATATTATTCAGGGTACTCCCCTGAATCTCCCGGCCATGATACTGAGGCCGATGAGGAAGGTGATCTGCAACTCCAGAGTATCCCTACCTTATGGTATGATACTCACCTTGATCTTTCGACAGCACGACATATCAGTAGAGGGAGAGATCTCCAGGCATCTACTCCATACTGACACGTACACTGCACGATCCCTTATTCGCATGGGTTATGAGAAGGTGAACGGGCAGTGGGTACGTACTGGAGCAGGGATTCAGGGTGATGCACCAGAGGGTGATGCACCAGATTTTGGAGACCCTATCCCTAAGGATGAGGAGCATACGGATCATCCTACTGCTCCTTCAGAGGCTGCACCATCGTCATCTGTTCCTGCGGGAGACACAGATGAGTTCTGGAGTAGGATGACTGAGCTTATGTTAGCTCAGGCGAGGACTATCACTGATGGGCTGACGAGCAGACTAGATATCATGTCTGCTAAGATCAGTGATCTGAGAGAGCAGATAGGAGCTCTACAGCGAGAGAGAGACTCATGGACCATCTGTGCCACAGGCAGCTGAGTCAGAGATTTCGGCACAGAGTCATCCAGCTCCCCGTGCTCCACGCCAGACTCAGTCTCATCAGGCTCGACCTTCCCTCGCCACTTATACTAGGAGGATGAGGACTAGATCACAGCCATTAGATACTCCCTAGGCTGATATTAGCATTATGATTAGAGCCTAGGATATGTATCTAGTTCTCATATGTATTTTGTGTTGATCATGTACTTTGAACTTTGATTGAGGAACATTGTATTTGTTTTTGTTTTTGGCATTAATTGTACTAAAATATTCCTATTTTGATCAATGAAGTTTAAATGTTTGTTAATTATTGTGTATATTCCCATGCACCTATTTGATGATAACAAAAAGGGGGAGAAGTAAGGAAAGACAAATAAGTTGTGTAAGAAAGAGAAATAAGTTGTCAAACAAGTTGAAAATTATAATAGGAAAGCATATACATTTAAGCGGGAGCAATTTGTAACAATGAAAATGATCAAATCTAAAATTTCTATTGAATTTCAAAATTTGGCACATAGAATTTCAGAATTTGGCACATACCTTTCACACCTCGATATATAATCTGAAACTCATGCTTTATCTCAAATTTTTGAAGTTTCATCTTTAATGAAATATAAATGAAAGGGGGAGCAATTCAAAAAGTCAAATTGGAAACATTTGGATGAAATAGGGGGAGACTTCACTCTCATATTTGAAAAGCTGAAATTCAGCAACTTGAGCCCTTTTAAAAATGATTTTAAAATAAGTATCAATAGGCTCATACTCTATATTTTGTAATCATCAAAAAGGGGGAGATTGAGGATGATAGTGTTATTTTGATGATTAACAAGCAATAATCAAGAGTATGTTACAAGTTAATTCGATACTTCATTTATAAGTCTGTTACTCTCATTATATTCGTATAATAAGATAAAGATGCATTTCATTGTTTATATGGATGAATCTAACCTTGAGTTGCAGCAAAGTGTGGATTGAGTCGACCCCAAGGTTGATTGGGTCGACCCCGGCACATAAAGAAAGCATCTGGCACACTTCTGCAAAAATGGCACGGATGAACAGTAGTTGGGTCGACCCAAGGAAAGCATGAGTCGACCCAAACCTCAAGCCTCTCAAGCCTCAAGAAAACAGTTCTCTGGAAACACTGAGATAGTCGACCCAAGAGGAAGTTGAGTCGACCCAAGCTTGAGTCGACCCAAACACTAAGAGGGTCGACCCAAAGGCAGTGACAGAATACATTGACAGAATAGGTTCTCTGGAAACCCTGAGAGGGTCGACCCAAGTGAAAGTTGAGTCGACCCAACTGAACCTTGAGTCGACCCAAAGAAATGTTGAGTCGACCCAAGTGAAGGAAGGCTGAATTATAAGTTTCTGTGGTTCTGAGAGGGTCGACCCAAGGAAAGGTTGAGTCGACCCAAGGAAAGGTTGGGTCGACCCAAGAAAAGGTTTAGTCGACCCAAGCACGGGCAGAAGCATAACGGCTAGTTCTGCAGAAGTACTTTTTGTCCTTCCAACAGTGAGTAACGGCTAGTTTTTGAATTCTAACCATTGGGGCTTGTCCAATGGATGAAGGAAACTATTTAAAGTAGCACTATTCATCAGAGAGAACATACTTTTGCAAAATATCAAAGAGTACAAAAGAAAGACAAAGTGCCCTAATCTTCTACATTCAAGTGCTTCATTCAAGAGTCAAAAGAAAGTGGTTGAGCAGATTCCAAGAGTCATTAAGAGCTTCATCCACCCATGAAGAGTGAAGCATCCTTGACAAAGAAGAGAGAAGTCATATCAAGCGATAACTATTCTCTAAACTCTTCTTTGTAGATTATATTGTTATATTTGCTCATCTAGGAGCTTAAATCTTCTTACTTCGTTTCTTAAACTCCTTGTAAAGGTTAGTTGGTAAGCCCGCAAAACCAACGGTGTAGGTTGATTGGTGAACCCGTAAAACCAATTGTAAAGGTTCGTTGGTGAGCCCGAAAAACCAATATAGGTTCATTGGTGAGCCCGTAAAACCAACATAGGTTTTTGGTGAACCCGGAAAACCAAAGTGTAAAGGTTTTTGGATTGTGAGCCCGGAATCCAACTGTAATCCGCGGGATTATAGTGAATTCCCAAGGGGTCGCTTGGGGAGTGGACGTAGGTGCTTAGGAGAGCACCGAACCACTATACTTCTTGTTGTTTGTATTGTGATTTGTTTAATTCCACTAACTCATCAATTAATATAAGTAAGATAGTTAAAATTAAGAGAAACCAATTCACCCCCCCCCCCCCCTCTTGGCTTGTCACCTTGGGCAACATAGCCTGCCCACCTCTCTCTCCTCCCCTCTTTCGAATCAAGGATAAGGATGCAGAGGATGATGTGGATGCTGGAACGGTGCTCACGGCTGAGAGTGGATGTGATCCGAAATGTTGGTGACGCGGCTTCAACGCAGAGGCTGAAGGGTTCTAGCATGCTATAATGGGCAGCGGAAGCTAGGAATTTTAAAATTTTTTTGATAAAGTTCCTTAACATAAAACCCTTATAAGCCAAGATCACCTTAATGGAAGCAATCAAATAATATAATATAAATGCAGAAATAGAAGAATACCTCTAACACTAATCCAATGTGCAGAATTTTCACTAGGTGCCCAAGTGTTCACCCTCCAACGTTGATCCACACGAAAACTTGATTTAAGTCTTAAGCTCCAAAGACTTTGATCCTTAATGCAGAATTCTTCTAAAGAACTCTAATGGCTTGCTTTTCTTTCTTTCTATTTTTCTTTAACCTTCTAAAATCCCTTCTAATTCTTTTGTCCTAAAGAAGACCACTTTGTCTTGGCTTAGGACACACTAGAAGCAATGCTAGAAAGAAAGAAACTAATGTAAGAAAGAAAGAAAAGAGGAGTGGGGTGGAATTGGAATGATGAAACCCATGGAGTGCTAGCCTATTTATAATAGGTGTAAGGATGCATCTCCAAGGGATGCATCCCATCCTCACATCCTCTCATGAAAGGGCATCATCTAAAGGGCCATATCAAATAAGAGGAGGTGCAGATCAAGTGAGGAGGTCTATCAAATGATATGTCCTTTCATGTGGTGCCATATTTTGACCAAGTCAACATCACATGCTAATCACATGTCCATCACGCCTCACCTCTTGATCTTTCATGATAATGATCCAAGGGCTCCAATGCAAGGCGCCATTCACTTGACCCATTATGTCTTCATCCAATGGTGGGATTAAGATCCAATGGTCAATTATGGTAGCCACCCTCTAACTCAATCCAATTGGGTTAAACCAACTCTCCATTATATCTTCATCCAACGGTAGATCAAGATCTAACGGTCTAGATTGAATGATTTATTAAATCTAATCCAATTAGACTCAAACCAAGCCAATTAGGTGCCAACTCTTGGCTAACCCATATTAGAACATGATCTATTCAAATTAGATTAATTAAGAATCGGATTCGAATCCAATTCGAATCAAGAGCTAAGGGTTTGGAACACCTGCTAGGATGTCTATCTTGCAAACATGATCTAATCCAATTAGACCCTTAATAAGTTTTCTTGTATGTGATCCATTGGGTTCCATACTTAGCCAGCAATAAGTGTGAGTGCGAGTTGACCCAACTTGATTAGAATTCTTCTAATCGATTTAAGTCCAAACTGCGCGAACCCGAACTTAACAATTAGAATCATTTCTAATTGGTGATCGAATTAAACTCTTTAATTCGATCAAATCTATAAGACAAGATTGACATCTAGCAACGTGTCATGTCTACCCGAAAAATATAGAATTTGGTGGAAATATCAAAAATATCCTTCGATGGCAAGTTACCGTGCAATTCAATCCTTTAAACAAACTGTATCCCGAATATGTATATGAGTATGAATATATGTCAAACTCAATTTTATATTCATATATTTCTCAATCTTTTAATGATAATTCGAATAATGAAACATTAGAAACTCTTTCTAATTTTCATTGTGCTTTGATCAAAGGCTTCCTGAATTATCATATGATTAGAATAAATAGGATGCGATCTTCTCTTACTAGAAGTGATTAATTCCTTGTTGATCTACTCATAACCTTCGCACACATTCCACCATATCCAGAAGACCTCGTACATAACTTATTGTCATGAATGAGTGGTGTTATGGGGGAATTGAGCCGCCATGCCCCACGTGATCGGCACGCGTATCCAGGAAAGCTACAGCTGCCCTATGATCCAGCACTCCGACCCCGAGTCGGACCTCCTCGGCTCCGCAGCCCGACCCCGGGTCGGCTGCCCTATGATCCAGCACTCCGACTCCGAGTCGGACCTCCTCGGCTCCGCAGCCCGACCCCGGGTCGGCTGCCCTATGATCCAGCACTCCGACCCCGAGTCGGACCTCCTCGGCTTCGCAGCCCGACCCCGGGTCGGCTGCCCTATGATCCAGCATTCCGACCCCGAGTCGGAGATCTTTTGATAACGACAGGCTATTCTCCAGAGGCACGCCGCGGCCTCCTGCTCCACTACTCCCTGCAACGGCTGTACCCGATGCTGCCCACGATCTCCTGTATCAACCGTACAAAGCGGAGCTCCACTACGCCCTGCCATGACCGTACCCAGCGCTGCTCCACGACGCCCCGTAACGGCCATGTCAGTGGCCATTCTATCGTGCCCCACGACGACAAACCCCCCTGAGAGACCTCCCAGCCAGGTATATATGCGGCTGGGGGGAGAAGGGGGGGGGGTAAGCAATACCTCCCAGAGCACTCTCTCCCACTTGTGATTATCATCTCTCCTCCTCCAATCTCCTCTGACTTGACCGTCGGAGGGCCATCACCACCCTGGTGGTGGTGCAAGGCTTGTTTGCAGGTTCCTTGGCGGAAGGTGGAGCGCAACCAGCACCAACCAAGACAACTCAGGCGGAACCCCGTTCACACCGTCGTGTCAATCGTTCTCGGTTTGGACCACCAGCAACAGTTGGCGCTAGAAGGAGGGCCGAATCTCAGAACGATCGTAATGGCACGGCGAGGTGGTCGCGGAGCTTCCAATGCTTCCGGTCGCGGAGCCTCTCGCGCCTCTGGCCGGGAGGCTGCTGCGTCCCCAACACACTCTCAGCAGCATTCCACCGCTTCTCCTCCCATTCAGACGGTCGAACCTGCTCAGTTCGACCAGCTAGCCCAGCAGGTTCGCACCCTCGCGGAGGCAGTGCAGAATCTGCAGGGTGTGATCTCTCGGGTGCCGCAGCGGGCTCAGGAGCCGCTGCTCCCCGAGCACTCGCCTCTTCCTCACAACCCGCGCTCCTTCCTCTCCCATGGAGAGGAGCGCCGGCGCGGGGAGGATTCTCGAGTGCGGTCCATTCTGCCAGGACCTTCTCATCGGAGCTGCGCGGGGTACGAGAGGCGGACCCGGGCGCGTTCTCAGACACCCCAGTCCTCGAGGGGCCCGCACTCCGGTCGGTCCCCCTCGCGCCGCTCCTTGTCTCCCACCCACCGGTCGCGCTCCCTGGACCGGCGGGTGGACGATCTCCACAGACAGCTCCAGGTCCTGAAGGGCCACTCCAAAGATCCCTTCGCCGACTTGGAAATCTCCTCCCAGCCGGCGCTTGCCTCAAGGATCCTGCGAACCCTAAACCCGCCGGGGTTCAAAATGCCGGCGATCGAACCCTACGACGGGGCGGCGGACCCACGGGACCACGTGGAGAGTTTCAGGACTCTTATGCTCCTCCATGGAGCATCGGATCCTCTCCTCTGCAAGGCCTTCCCGGCGACCCTCCGCGGCCCGGCAAGGGCGTGGTTCGCCGGCCTGGAGGCTAATTCCATCCAGTCCTTCCACCAGTTCACCCGTCTCTTCATCAGCCATTTCGCCGTCAGTAGCCGGCGAAGACTGGTCTCCGACTCCCTCTTCGATGTCCGGCAGAACGAGGGAGAGAGCCTGCGGGATTATCTCACCCGCTTCAACAAGGCAACACTGGAGGTCCGGAATTTGAGCCAGGAGGTGGCTCTCTCAGCCCTGAAGCGAGGCTTCCGGAAGGGCAGACTCACCTTCTCCCTGGACAAATGCCTGCCGCGGAGCTTCCCGGAGCTGTTGTCTCGGGCAAACCAGTATGCAGACGCCGAGGAGGCAGCCTCCCACCGGAACAAGGAGGCCGCCGAGGCCCCTCTAAAGCCCGGGAAGAAAAGGCGAAAAGAGGCACCCCAGAGGAGGAGCCCGACGCCTCAACGCCGGCGCAGAAGCCCGTCACCAGCAAGGAACCACGGCGCCACACGCCCTCGTTCTCCGCACCGACGCTTCAACCGGTACACCCCACTCCTGGCCCCCCGGGCCCAGATCCTCATGGAGGTCAAGGGGCGGGAGGACCTCCCGGTCCCGAGGCAGATGAAGAAGATCCCTGGGAGGAAGCCTTCTCGGGCGTACTGTGAGTACCACCGAGACCACGGCCACGATACCGAAGACTGCTTCCAGCTTCGGGACGAGATCGAGGCTCTCATTCGCCGAGGGCGTCTCGGTCGATATGTAAACGACCGACGTCCCCCCGCAGACCCGCGTCCAGCCGACCCGGCCCCTCAGGAGCCTCGGGAGCAGAATCGACCCGTTGCGGGAGTGATCCACACCATCACTGGGGGCTGCTCTCGGCCCGTGAGGAACGCAGGGGGCTCGGCGGAAGTATCAGGAGTGGCCGTCGCGAAGAGGCAGCGGGTCGGAAATGTAATCACTTTTTGTGATGAAGATGTAAAGGGGGTTCAGACTCCCCACGATGACGCCATGGTGATCTCTCTCACTATGGCGGACTATGATGTAAGGCGTGTTCTTGTGGATAGTGGAAGCTCAGCTGATATTTTGTATTACGAGGCCTTCCAAAAGATGGGCTTTTCCCGACAATTGTTGCACAAAACATCCACCCCCCTCATAGGATTCACTGGAGACGCTATCTCGGCCGAAGGTGTCATCGAGCTGCCTGTGACTGCGGGCATTGCACCCGCAGAAGCCACGGTGCGGCTCGGGTTCTTGGTCGTCCGTGTCCCCTCGGCCTACAACGCTATCCTCGGACGACCCGGACTGAACGCCCTTCGCGCGGTGGTTTCTACCTACCATTTGCTCATGCGGTTCCCCACAGCGGCCGGGATTGGAGAGGTCCGAGGTGACCAGCCGACCGCACGGCAGTGTTTCCTAGCAACTCTCAAAGGGAAGAAGCCCATGGAGGCCCTAAGCGTCGAGTCACTTGACGCCAGAGACGAAGTGGCCTTGCGGCACGGGGAGCCGGCCGAGGGCGTAATCGAAGTTCCCCTCGAAGAAGGCCGCCCGGACCGCACGGTCCGGGTCGGTGCCAACCTCGACTTGGAAGCTCGGCTCCGGTTAGTGGAATTCCTCCGAGCCAATGCAGATGTGTTTGCCTGGTCGGCGGCCGATGTACCTGGGATCGACCCGGAGGTCGTTTCTCACGCCCTCAACGTCGACCCGACCCACCGACCAGTAAAGCAAAAGAAGAGACACTGTGCCCCGGATCGGATCCGGGTGGTCGACCAGGAGGTAGACAAACTCTTGGAGGCAGGTTTCATAAGAGAGGTGAGCTACCCCGAGTGGCTGGCAAACGTCGTACTTGTCCGGAAGGCGAGCGGGAAGTGGAGGATGTGCGTCGACTACACCGACCTGAACAAGGCGTGCCCCAAGGATAGCTTTCCGCTTCCACGGATAGACCAACTGGTCGACGCGACTTCCGGATATCAGCTACTGTCTTTTATGGACGCCTTCTCCGGCTACAACCAAATAATGATGGCTCCACAGGACGAGGAGAAAACTGCCTTCATAACAGACCGGGGGCTGTACTGTTACAAGGTAATGCCCTTCGGTCTGAAGAACGCTGGCGCCACTTACCAGCGCCTCGTCAATAAAATCTTCAAGGAGCAGATCGGCCGGAATATGGAGGTGTACGTGGACGATATGCTGGTAAAAAGCCGCCATGCAGACCAGCACATTGCAGATCTGGAGGAGACTTTCACCACCTTGCGAAAGTTTCGCATGAAGCTAAACCCAGCGAAGTGCGCTTTTGGTGCTTCGGCCGGGAGGTTCCTCGGTTTCATTGTCAACCAGCGCGGGATCGAGGCCAACCCGGACAAGATCAAAGCCATCCAAGATATGTCCCCTCCGACCAAAGTGAAGGAGGTTCAGGAGCTCGCTGGAAGGGTCGCCGCGCTCGGACGATTTGTGGCAAAGTCGGCCGAACGCTGCCAACCATTCTTCAAGGTGTTGAAGCGCCCAAAAGACTTCCTCTGGACGGCCGAATGTCATGCGGCGTTCGACCAGCTCAAGGAGTACATGGCGTCTCCTCCCCTGCTGTCCAAGCCGCAAGAGGGGGAGATGCTCTACCTTTACCTGGCGGTCTCCCCAACCGCAGTCAGCGCAGTACTGGTTCGGGAAGAGGCAAGACTTCAGAAGCCTGTATACTACATCAGCCGAGTCCTCCGGGATGCCGAGACGCGGTACACGAAGGCTGAGAAGATCGCCTTCGCGCTGCTGACTGCGACCAGGAGGCTTCGCCCCTATTTCCAGGCTCATTCTGTCACCCTTTTGACCGATCAACCACTGCGGCAGATTCTCAGCAATCCAGAGAATGCGGGACGGCTGGTGAAGTGGGCAGTAGAACTTGGTGAGTTCGACATCCGCTACCAGCCCCGACCAGCCATCAAGGCCCAGGTGCTCGCGGACTTTCTCGCTGAGTGCACTGTGCAGGAGGCGGAACCTAAGCCGCCGGAGACACCCAGCCTCGATCTCCCGATCTGGACGCTCCACATTGACGGGTCGTCGAACCCTGAAGGTGGAGGGGCTGGGCTGGTCCTCACCAATCCCGATGGAGTGATAGCCGAGTATGCCTTGAGGTTCGGATTTCCAGTGACCAACAATGAGGCGGAGTACGAGGCCCTAGTCGCGGGACTCAAACTCGCCAGGGAGCTCGGCATCCGGCGTCTGAAAGTCTTCACCGACTCCCAGCTGGTGGTCGGGCAGGTTCGAGGGGAGTTCGAGGCGCGGAGCCCGACCATGCAGAGCTACGTCCGGAAGGTGCAAACACTCATTCCCGACCTCGGCAGTGTTGACATTCAGCAGGTCCCGAGGAGCGAAAATGCCAGGGCCGACAGGTTGTCCCGCCTAGTGGACGCAGACGCGCACAACTTGTCGAGGACAATCTACCTGGAGACCCTGGATGCCCCGAGCATTGACGGGGCTGGAGCGGTGATGGCAATTGATCCGGAGCCGTCTTGGATGGACCCGCTCGTCGCCTACCTCGCCGAAGGAATCCTCCCTGAAGACGAAGATCAGGCCCGGCGGCTTGTAAAGAAGTCCGCCCACTACGTACTTTATGAAGGGAGGCTGTATCGGACCTCGTTTACCGCCCCCCTCTTAAGGTGCCTCCGCCCCGCGGAAGCGGCCTACGCCCTCGGCGAAGTCCACGAAGGCATCTGCGGATCGCACTTGGGGGCTAGGTCCTTGGTGCATAAGATCATGAGGCAAGGCTACTATTGGCCGACCTTGTTGGAGGACTCGAAGGACCACGTGCGGAAATGCGACGCCTGCCAGCGCCACGCCAACGTCCAGAGAGTCCCCTCTGTCCCCTTGGCGCCAATCACCGCGCCCTGGCCCTTCGCACAGTGGGGAATGGATATCCTCGGACCATTCCCCGTCGCTTCGGCCCAGCGGAAATTTTTGATTGTCGCCATCGACTACTTCACCAAGTGGGTGGAGGCAGAGCCACTGGCCACCATCACGGAGGCACAAGTCCGGAAGTTCGTGAAGAAGAACATCATTGTCCGATTTGGAGTACCTCGGGTCCTCATCTCGGATAACGGTCGACAGTTTGATAACAAGCACTTCCGGGACTTCTGCGAGGAATTCGGGATCGAGCATTGGTTCACATCCGTGTCGCATCCCCAAACCAACGGCGAGGCCGAGGTCACAAATCGGACAATCCTCCAAGGTATCAAAGCGCGGATCGGCCGGACGGGGCAAGCTTGGGTCGAGGAACTCGAGAATGTCCTTTGGGCGTATCGGACCACACAACGGACTCCTACTGGAGAGACGCCTTTCAGCCTAACCTATGGCACGGAAGCCGTTGCCCCCGTGGAGCTCGGACTCCCCTCGCCTCGGGTGGCCGCGCACCGACCCGAGGCCAATTCAGAGCAACTCCGAGGGAACTTGGATCTCTTGGAAGAGGCAAGGGAAATGGCTCAGGTACGGATGGCAATGTATCAGCAGAGGGTGGCCCGATATTACAACTCCAAAGTCCGACCGAAGCTTTTCAGAATTGGAGATCTGGTGCTGAGGCGAGCTAAGGCATCTCAACCTACGGAAGGTGGGAAGCTAGCGCCAAATTGGAAAGGCCCGTATAAAGTTCGTTGGGTAAACCGACCTGGCTCCTACCAGTTGGAAGCCCTAGATGGCCGAGAAATTCCAAGGGGCTGGAATTCCGCTAACCTGCGGATGTATTACCAGTAGAACAACAAGGCCAGAAAGACAATTTAAAAAGGTGCAATACTTTTCATTTCAATAATTTCTGGTTACAGTGGCGTGCTCGTGTGATTACAAGGAATTCCCAGAGGGGAATTAGGGAGTAAAGAAAGTAAAGAAGAGGTGGGGACCCAAACCCTCAACCCAGGGCGGCTGCAGTCCCACCAGAAGTGGGTGCTTCTAACCGGAGGCGCCATCCAGCACCTCACCAAAAAGAGGAGGAGCCGCCGCAGAAGAAGCTCCCGCTGCCCCCAGGGGAACGCCGCCTCCAAAGGATATTCCCATCTTCCCCAGTGGTAGGGAAGAGAAGGGATTCGAGGGGGAAGAGTATATGGAGGCGCGGTCCCGGATTGAGCGTCCGGCGCAGAGCTCAACCGGGAGGCTGAACTTCAAGGAGGGGAGATGTGATCCCGGATGAAACGCCTAGAGCGGAGTTCCGCCGGGGAGACCCTCCTTGTTGATCCCAGATGAAACGGCTAGTTGGCTGAAGTTGTAAGGGGAGCGCCTCCCCTTTCCTTCGACAGGAGTCTCTCAGTCATATGCCAAGGAGGAGGTCCGCGATCCATGGCAACCTGCAGCTCCGGCTTGGCAAATTCCATCGTACCTGCACCTGTATTTATAGCCAAGCTGCGGCCCCCTGGTAGTTCCGATACGGGTGGCTCCAATAAATGCAGGCGCACTGAATCCGGAGCCGTTCCGGCTCCCGAGGCGTATCTCCCCGCGATTTCCTAAGCGTCATTCTCCTTAAATCGCATTCTTTGTGCAGGACGATCCGGGTGACGTATACCCCTAGGTCCACGTGTCTCCGCTCGCGCCCAGGCCGCATCCTCCTCGAAGAACCCGCGTATCGCGGCCGGTCAGCTAACACTCCTCACCAGCAGCAACTGGCGATCCGATTTCCCAGGTAACGCATTAATTAGCGTTTAATACCCTTCTCGTGTTCCCCCCAGGCAACGCTTGGAGGAGAGGAGAAACACGGTCGCGGCTGGGCACAGAGAAACCCCGATGGGCGGCGAGCGACAAGTGGCCGACCAACGAGTGGAATGTCCCGAGGCTCGGCCCTCGGATGCCTGGCTAACCCGATGATCATCCCGGGAGCAGACTAGCCGGAAGCCCCGACCGGTCGCCTCGGCTTGCGCCAGCCTAGGCCGACCAACGAGTGGAATCTCCCGAGGCTCGGCCCTCGGATGCCTGGCTAACCCGATGATCATTCCGGGAGCAGACTAGCCGGAAGTCCCGACCGGTCGCCTCGGCTTGCGCCAGCCTAGGCCGACCAACGAGTGGAATCTCCCGAGGCTCGGCCCTCGGATGCCTGGCTAACCCGATGATCATCCCGGGAGCAGACTAGCCGGAAGCCCCGACCGGTCGCCTCGGCTTGCGCCAGCCTTGGCCGACCAACGAGCGGAATTTCCCTGAGGCTTGACAACCCTCAGATGCCTGGCTAACCCGATGATCATCCCGGGAGCAGACTAGCCGGAAGCCCCGACCGGTCGCCTCGGCTTGCGCCAGCCTTGGCCGACCAACGAGCGGAATTTCCCTGAGGCTTGACAACCCTCAGATGCCTGGCTAACCCGATGATCATCCCGGGAGCAGACTAGCCGGAAGCCCCGACCGGTCGCCTCGGCTTGCGCCAGCCTTGGCCGACCAACGAGCGGAATTTCCCTGAGGCTTGACAACCCTCAGATGCCTGGCTAACCCGATGATCATCCCGGGAGCAGACTAGCCGGAAGCCCCGACCGGTCGCCTCGGCTTGCGCCAGCCTAGGCCGACCAACGAGTGGAATCTCCCGAGGCTCGGCCCTCGGATGCCTGGCTAACCCGATGATCATCCCGGGAGCAGACTAGCCGGAAGCCCCGACCGGTCGCCTCGGCTTGCGCCAGCCTAGGCCGACCAACGAGTGGAATCTCCCGAGGCTCGGCCCTCGGATGCCTGGCTAACCCGATGATCATCCCGGGAGCAGACTAGCCGGAAGCCCCGACCGGTCGCCTCGGCTTGCGCCAGCCTTGGCCGACCAACGAGCGGAATTTCCCTGAGGCTTGACAACCCTCAGATGCCTGGCTAACCCGATGATCATCCCGGGAGCAGACTAGCCGGAAGCCCCGACCGGTCGCCTCGGCTTGCGCCAGCCTAGGCCGACCAACGAGTGGAATCTCCCGAGGCTCGGCCCTCGGATGCCTGGCTAACCCGATGATCATCCCGGGAGCAGACTAGCCGGAAGCCCCGACCGGTCGCCTCGGCTTGCGCCAGCCTAGGCCGACCAACGAGTGGAATCTCCCGAGGCTCGGCCCTCGGATGCCTGGCTAACCCGATGATCATCCCGGGAGCAGACTAGCCGGAAGCCCCGACCGGTCGCCTCGGCTTGCGCCAGCCTAGGCCGACCAACGAGTGGAATCTTCCGAGGCTCGGCCCTCGGATGCCTGGCTAACCCGATGATCATCCCGGGAGCAGACTAGCCGGAAGCCCCGACCGGTCGCCTCGGCTTGCGCCAGCCTAGGCCGACCAACGAGTGGAATCTCCCGAGGCTCGGCCCTCGGATGCCTGGCTAACCCGATGATCATCCCGGGAGCAGACTAGCCGGAAGCCCCGACCGGTCGCTTCGGCTTGCGCCAGCCTTGGCCGACCAGCGAGCGGAAGAATTTCCTGAGGCCTAACCCTCGGATGCCTGGCTTAGCGCCGGAAGAATTTCCTGAGGACTAACCCTCGGATGCCTGGCCTAGCGCCGGAAGAGTTGCCTGAGGCCTAACCCTCGGATGCCTGGCTCAGCGCCGGAAGAGTTTCCTGAGGCCTAACCCTCGGATGCCTGGCTTAGCGCCGGAAGAATTTCCTGAGGCCTAACCCTCGGATGCCTGGCTTAGCGCCGGAAGAGTTTCCTGAGGCCTAACCCTCGGATGCCTGGCCTAGCGCCGGAAGAGTTTCCTGAGGCCTAACCCTCGGATGCCTGGCTCAGCGCCGGAAGAGTTTCCTGAGGCCTAACCCTCGGATGCCTGGCTTAGCGCCGGAAGAATTTCCTGAGGCCTAACCCTCGGATGCCTGGCTTAGCGCCGGAAGAATTTCCTGAGGCCTAACCCTCGGATGCCTGGCTTAGCGCCGGAAGAGTTTCCTGAGGTTTAACCCTCGGATGCCTGGCTTAGCGCCGGAAGAATTTCCTGAGGACTAACCCTCGGATGCCTGGCCTAGCGCCGGAAGAGTTGCCTGAGGCCTAACCCTCGGATGCCTGGCTCAGCGCCGGAAGAGTTTCCTGAGGCCTAACCCTCGGATGCCTGGCTTAGCGCCGGAAGAATTTCCTGAGGCCTAACCCTCGGATGCCTGGCTTAGCGCCGGAAGAGTTTCCTGAGGCCTAACCCTCGGATGCCTGGCCTAGCGCCGGAAGAGTTTCCTGAGGCCTAACCCTCGGATGCCTGGCTCAGCGCCGGAAGAGTTTCCTGAGGCCTAACCCTCGGATGCCTGGCTTAGCGCCGGAAGAATTTCCTGAGGCCTAACCCTCGGATGCCTGGCTTAGCGCCGGAAAAATTTTCTGAGGCCTAACCCTCGGATGCCTGGCTTAGCGCCGGAAGAGTTTCCTGAGGTTTAACCCTCGGATGCCTGGCCTAGCGCCGGAAGAACTTCGGGAATCAAAAGTCAGCAAGAAGCAACCAAGAGCTAAAAAAAAAAAAAAAAAGAGGACGAGGGCGAGATGAAGAAATATTCAACGTGCATTAATTTTCAGGGCCGAGGCCCATACAATTGGGCAAAACGCCGACATACAAAAATAAAAAAGACAATGAAAGGTACAAGAGGTCAGCTTGGAGGAACTCCCGGGTCGGAAACGCCGGGCTCGTCCGCGGGAGGTAGGGAAGCAGCAGGAGAACCAGCAGGCGATGGCGCCGGAGAGGAGTCCAGGAGGGAGATCTCGCTCAGGTCAACTTCGGGATACTTAGCCGACACCCTTGCCAGGCCCTCCCCGAAGCCCAAGGTGAAGGCTTCGGCCCCCGCGTCCGACGCGTCATGGACAAACTCGTCAGACTGGCGATAGGTCCGCACTGCCTCCGACATATCATGGGCGAACTCGGCGGACTGGCGATAAGCCTCTACCGCCTGACGCCCGATTTCCGCCCTCTTCTCGGCCAGCTCCGCCTCAGCTCGCTCCATAATCTGAGCCTTGGCCTCCAAGACCTTCGCCACAATCCGGCCTTCGGCCTCAGAGGAGACCCTCAGCAGATCAGCCTGAGCCTCTTTATGCTTCGCCTCGGTAGCAACCCGAGCGGCCTCGGCTTCCTTCAGGCGCGAACGGAGCTCTTGGACGTCCGTGCATGACTTCTCCAGGGCCGACTCCAGTTCGCCTAGTTTGGCTTCAAAAGAGCGGATTCGGTCGCAGGCGTTGTCGGCAGACCGCTGGGCCTTCTCCCACCGCTCTCGATAGTCCGCGATCTTCCGGGACTGCTTTTCAGCCCGTTCCTCCGCCTTCTTGACCCTGCTTTCGAGGCCCGAGGCGGCTTTGAGTTGCTCCCGAGCCTCTGACAGTTGCTCCTCCAGGGCGGCGAAGCCGAGTGCCCGCTCTTCGGCCTCCCGGAGCCTCGCCTCGAGGTCCCCGGTCGTCCTGCCTGCCGCAGCCCGGCCTCCCTCTTCCATTGCTTTCAGCCGGTCCTCGGCCTTCGCCAAAAGCCCCGCCTGTTCCTTGTAGCACTCCTCCAGACGGATCATGTACTGGGCGAGCTAAGAAATAGGAAAAATAAGGGAGTCAGGCGGAGAACAACAGAGCCAATAAATGGTGAAAGACGGCCAGAAGAACACTCACCGACATGAGACAGACACAGCTGGCGGCCCCAACGTCAGAGACATCCAACTCCCGGACCCGCCGACGGTCCTTCTCCAGCAACACTGTTTCGATGAGATTTCGGGCGCCATCGGTAGTGAAGGCAGACCCCGATTTCTCCCCGGAGCCGGATGGTGGTTCTGCAGCCTTACCCTTATCCATCGCCTGGGGAAGAGTCCGGCTGATCGCGCTCGGGGCGGGGGTCGCCCCAGGAATTGATAGGGTCCCGCTCGGCCGGGGCCTCGGCGCGTCCCTCCTTGAGTCATCAGGAGCCGACCGAGTCGAAGGCCGGGTCGGGGACCGATCACGTCCGACCCGTCCGTCTTGAGCAGGCTCAGGTGGCACCTCCGGAGTAGCGGCAACCTTACCACCGGAGGGCTGATACAGCGTCAGCTGCCGGTCAGTGCCCACGACATCTCCCTGACCGGTGGGCCCGGACTCGTCGGTCGGCATCGGAGGTATCTCCTTACGGGACTTCTTCGCCGGTGGGGCCCCGCTCGGAAGAGCTCGTTTCCTCCTCCGGACTGCTTCCAGCAGGGACGCCCTACCAACAGCCTTCGACTTCACCGACCGCATGACGTCGTCGACCTCTGCAAGAAGGACGGGATGGTCAGGGACTGAGAAACCGAAAGGAAGAAGGAACGAAAGAGAAGAAAAGAGCTAAAGAAACGATGGCGGACTCACGGTCGGTGGGGACCGAGCTCAAACCGACGTTCACCAAGGTATCCTCAGAAATAAGGCGGCCCACCGGGGGAAGCTGGCCCTCGGCGACCAACCCCTTCAAGGCGGCGACGCCCTCGGATTCCTCCCTCGACAACTTCGACAGGCCAATTGGGGACTTCACCGGCGTCCCCCAGATTGCCCTGATTTCCCAGGAGGGGTCTGCATCAACGAAAAAGAAGCGCTCCTTCCAGTGGTGAATGGAGGTAGGACCCTCCTTGACAAGGCCGCACCCTCGCCGCGCTGCGAAGCACCACCACCCTTTGTCCTGGGGGTGGCCGCTCAGGCCGTAGAGCTCCCAGAAAACGTTCAAGGTGGCGGGAATCGCATGCAAGCGACAGAGAACCTGGAAGACCGTCAGAGCACGCCACGAGTTCGGCACCAGTTGCGTCGGTGCCATTCCTAAACCCCGGAGCACCTGTAAGACTAGGTCTGAAGGGGGAAAGCGGAACCCGGCCTGGAGGATGCCCTCATTGATGGCGATCTTCCCTCGAGGAGGATGAGACATCCTCTCCTCAGGCCCTGGGAGCGTGACATTGCAGGCCTCGGGAAGGTGGTACCGAGCCACAAATCCGTCTAAGTCCTCGGCGACCAGTTTTGACTTGATGCTATCTGCTCCCACTTCGCCCATCCCTAATGGCCAATCTACGGTCAGGACGGGGTCAAGAAGGAGGGAAAGGCCGGAACGACTGGGGTGCACTAGTACAAAAAGAAAAAGTATGAAGAGCTCAAAGTGGAAGAGTGGGAAACTCACTTGAAGAGGAGGAAGAACGGCTCCGAGAGCGTCAAAGGAAAAGCAAGCGAACGTTTCGGCGGCAACAATGGTAGCGCAAAGGAGAAACTCGAAAATGTCCGTAAAGAAGAAGACGGACGGGGGAGGGCCCCCGATTAAATAGGCGAGAGGGCAAGTGACACCTCGATGACGCCAGAAGACGCCTGGCCGCCGAAGGGTCGCTCGCACCCCAAAGGCGAATCGACACCATTAAGGAAGGATGTCCGCCGAAATCCTCAGGTTGCCAGGTCAGCAGCAACCGCCATACGCCATAAAGAAGGCGGGAAGCTTGAAGCGCGCGCGCCTCTCCGAAGGATGGCGGCAATCTCGAAACATCACTCCCTTCACCTGTTCCCCTTCTGGTTCCAGGCTCGGAAGTGGGGGGCTACTGTTATGGGGGAATTGAGCCGCCATGCCCCACGTGATCGGCACGCGTATCCAGGAAAGCTACAGCTGCCCTATGATCCAGCACTCCGACCCCGAGTCGGACCTCCTCGGCTCCGCAGCCCGACCCCGGGTCGGCTGCCCTATGATCCAGCACTCCGACTCCGAGTCGGACCTCCTCGGCTCCGCAGCCCGACCCCGGGTCGGCTGCCCTATGATCCAGCACTCCGACCCCGAGTCGGACCTCCTCGGCTTCGCAGCCCGACCCCGGGTCGGCTGCCCTATGATCCAGCATTCCGACCCCGAGTCGGAGATCTTTTGATAACGACAGGCTATTCTCCAGAGGCACGCCGCGGCCTCCTGCTCCACTACTCCCTGCAACGGCTGTACCCGATGCTGCCCACGATCTCCTGTATCAACCGTACAAAGCGGAGCTCCACTACGCCCTGCCATGACCGTACCCAGCGCTGCTCCACGACGCCCCGTAACGGCCATGTCAGTGGCCATTCTATCGTGCCCCACGACGACAAACCCCCCTGAGAGACCTCCCAGCCAGGTATATATGCGGCTGGGGGGAGAAGGGGGGGGGTAAGCAATACCTCCCAGAGCACTCTCTCCCACTTGTGATTATCATCTCTCCTCCTCCAATCTCCTCTGACTTGACCGTCGAAGGGCCATCACCACCCTGGTGGTGGTGCAAGGCTTGTTTGCAGGTTCCTTGGCGGAAGGTGGAGCGCAACCAGCACCAACCAAGACAACTCAGGCGGAACCCCGTTCACACCGTCGTGTCAATCGTTCTCGGTTTGGACCACCAGCAACAAGTGGAAACCAAAATATGGATTTATGTGCACAAGATACTATGGTGATCTCAGGTCAAAGGATCAGTTGCACAACTCCCACTAAGAGAATCATCTTTTGACATGTAAGTAAGACTTCATAAGATTTCTCTTTGTAGGTCAATTCAGTGAACTCATTTCTCTAATGAGCACCCATATCTTTGTATTAGTGTCTCCACACAAGTGATTGTGAGATCAATCACCCTCTGCATCGAGCATACATAAGATGTGCCAGTCTTTCCGATAAACATTGATCCCCGACTCAATGTACCAATGACTGGAAATATTTAAGATTAGGATTTTAGGATTTTAGGTCTCACTAGTATGATCTCATCATAATCTCAAAATCATTGCCTTAATCTAAGGGGTTCATCACAAATATAATCAACAGCATATGATGAAACACAATGCCTTTATTTATATTGAATGTCATGTACATGATTTGGAAAATCAAAAGAAAATCCTTCACAATACATATTGTGATTGGCTTGTAGGGCATCTACTCTTTCAATCTCCCACTTGCACTAAAGCCAATCGCCCTTATATTTCATCCCCATACAATCGAGGTGGCGATCGAACTGCTGTTGTGGTAGAGCTTTAGTGAACGGGTCTGCTAAGTTGTTCTTTGTGTCTACTCATTTAATGACTATGTCTTGTCTCTCGACGATCTCTCGAACGAGGTGGAAGCGTCTTAGAATGTGCTTGGATTTGTGATGAGACCTTGGTTCCTTTGCTTGAGCAACCGCTCCAGTGTTGTCACAATAAACTGAAACTGGTCCAGCAATCTCAGGAACTACTTCCAACTCAGAGATGAACTTCTTCATCCAGACAGCTTCCTTAGCGGCTTCACTTATAGCGATGTATTCTGCCTCAGTAGTTGAGTCAGCTACAGTTTGCTGCTTGGAACTCTTCCAGCTCACTGCACCACCATTTAGGGTAAAGACATACTCTGAAGTGGACTTGCTATCATCTGGGTCTGATTGAAAACTAGAATCAGAAAATCCTTCTAGTTTCAACTCAGATCCTCCATAAACTAGAAAAATATCTTTAGTCCTTAAGTACTTAAGAATATTTTTCACAGCTATCCAATGATTCTCTCTTGGATCAGCCTGGAATCTGCTTGTTATGCCTAAGGCATAAGCAACATTAGGTCTAGTACATAGCATAGCATACATAATTGATCCTACTGCCGAAGCATAGGGAATAGAATTCATTCTATTCCTCTCTTCAGATGTCTTAGGAGACATCTTCTTAGAGAGACGTATGCCATGACTCATAGGTAAGTAACCTCTTTTACTTCCTTCCATGCTGAATCTTTTCAGCACACGATCTATGTACTTAGATTGGGACAAGCCTAGCATCCTTTTAGATCTATCCCTATAGATCTTTATACCAAGTATATAGGATGCTTCTCCCAAGTCTTTCATGGAAAAGCTTTTTGATAGCCAAGTCTTGACCGATTGTAACATTGGAATATCATTTCCAATGATTAGTATGTCACCTATATACAATATTAAGAAGACAACGGCACTCCCACTAGTCTTCTTGTACACACATGGTTCATCCACATTTTTGATAAAACCAAACTTTTTGACTGTTGTATCAAAACGGATGTTCCAACTCCTCGATGCTTGCTTTAATCCATAAATGGATCTCTTAAGCTTGCATACTTGATTTGCTCTCCCACTTGAGACAAATCCTTCTGGCTGTGTCATGTAAACCTCTTCCTCAAGATAACCATTAAGGAAGGCGGTTTTGACATCCATCTGCCAAATTTCATAATCATAGTATGCAGCTATTGCAAGCAAAATTCGAATAGATTTAAGCATGGCAACTGGTGAAAAAGTTTCATCATAGTCAATTCCTTGCTTTTGCCTGAAACCTTTTGCCACCAATCTAGCCTTGTAGGTTTCTACTTGGCCATCTGCTCCAATTTTCTTCTTATAGACCCATTTGCAACCTATAGGGTTTACACCTTCTGGTGCATCAACCAAAGTCCATACTTGGTTGGTATACATAGAGTCTATTTCGGATTTCATAGCTTCTAACCATTTGTTAGAGTCATTACTCATGATAGCTTCCGAATAGGTCAGAGGATCATCATTTTCAACGATGTGGGCTTCATCATTCTCAATGATAAACCCATACCTCTTAGGTGCATTTCGCACTCTATCTGACCTTTGGAGAGGAGATGTGTGTTGTAGTTGTACTTCATCAATGGGTACATCTGGTTGAGAAATATCTTGTATTTCCATTTGTAGGTCTTGAAAGTTCAATTCTCCTATCCTTGCCTTTTTCTAAGATAAACTCTTGCTCTAAGAAAGTGACATGTCTACCTACAAAGACCTTTTGTTCGGTAGGATGATAGAAGATGTATCCTATACTATCTTTAGGATAACCTACAAAAATACATTTATCTGATCTAGCATTTAGCTTATGTCCAAAATTTCTTTTGACATAAGCTTTACAGCCCCATATCTTAAGATACTTAAGATTAGGCTTCTTTCCTCACCATATCTCATATGGAGTACTAGATATAGATTTTGATGGTACCCTATTTAATATAAGTGCAGCAGTTTCTAGGGCAAAACCCCAGAAGAAAATAGAAAGATCTGTAAAGCACATCATGGACCGTACCATATCTAATAGAGTACGATTCCTCCGTTCAGCTACACCATTTAATTGTGGCGTATACGGAGGTGTCCATTCAGAGAGAATGCCCTTTTCTTTAAGATGATTTAAAAACTCACTAAAAAGGTATTCACCTCCTCGATCAGATCGAAGGATTTTAATACATTTTTCAGTTTGTTTTTCAACCATACTTTGATACTCTTTAAATTTATCAAAGGCTTCGGATTTATGTTTCATAAGATACACATATCCGAACCTTGATAAATCATCAGTAAATGTGATGAAATAAAAGTATCCACCTCTAGCAGGAGTTGTCATAGGACCACATACATCTGTATGCACAAGTCCTAATAACTCTCTTGCCCTTTCTCCATGTCTAATGAATGGAGACTTAGTCATTTTACCCATAAGACAAGATTCACAAGTTTCTAATGTTTCATAATCATAAGGATCAAAGAACTCTTCTTTGTACAACTTATTGATTCTTGATTCGCTTATGTGACCAAGTCGGCAATGCCAAAGAAGGGTGTTATTTACTTCTTCTCTCTTTCTTTTATTGCTTTTATCAATATGAAAGACATTGTCATTAAGTAATAGAACAAGAAGACCATTTTCCATAATGCCATTGCAATAGACTTTATTAGAAAAAGAAATTGAGCAACCATTGCTCTTTATATTAATTTCATATCCTTTCTTTAACAACAAAGGAACGAAAATTACATTTCTAATAATTTTGGGCATATAATAACAATCTTCTAATTCCAGGAGCTCTCCCGAAGGCAACTCCAAATGGTAGGTTCCAACAGCTTCAGCCTGGATGGACTCTCCTCCAGCGCCATACAGCTCGAAGTCACCTTTCTTCAAAATTCTAATTTTCTGTAGTCCATTCAAAGATTTGCAAATATGATAACCACAACCGGTATCCAATACCCATGAATTTGAATTTGAAGAACTTAATGATAAGTTGGCATGTAACATAAATATACCTTTCGATGCAACTCTTGCATCGGTCTTCATACTTGCAAGAAAACTCTTGCAATTTCTCTTCCAGTGGCCTTCCTTGCCGCAGTGGAAACAGGTACTGGGTTTGGAGTTTCTCTTTCCTTTCTTCTTCTTGATCTTGCTACTATTAGGGTTCAACCTTTTCTTAAAACCCTTATTGCCTGATTTCTTCCTTGAGCCCCTATCAACAAGAAGGATCGGACCCTTTTCCTTTTTGATATGGGTTTCAGCTGTCTTTAACATATTTAACAGCTCAGGCAGTGAGACATTCAGCTTGTTCATGTGAAAATTCACAACAAACTGAGAGAATGATTCAAGTAGTGATTGCAGGATCAAATCCTGACTGAGCTCACTATCCATAGCAAAACCTAATTGACTTAATCTGGTGATCAAGTCTATAACCATAAGATAATGGTTTTGCACGGACGTTCCTTCATTCATTCTAGCACGGAACAATTGCTTAGATATCTCATATCTAGCAGTTCTACTCTGCTCTCCATAAAACTTCTTTAAATTAAGAAGTACGGATTGAGTGTCCATGTTCTCATGTTGTCTCTGTAGCTCATTGCTCATGGAGGCAAGAATGATACATTTGACAGTTAAACTGTCACTCTTCCACATCTTATGTGTGGCTACCTCCTCTTCTGTAGCACCATCCTCTAGATCTTCAAGATCAGGAGTTTCAAAAATATAGGAAATTTTCTCCTGAGTGAGAACAATCTTAAGATTCCTCAACCAGTCTACATAGTTTGGACCGGTCAACTTGTTGGCATCCAAGATGCCTCTTAGTGATAGTGAAGATGCCATTTAATTCAGAATTAATTCTATATAAGCAAAGAACAAAACTATCATAAACAAACCAATCATGATGACATATATACAATTAGACAAGGACTTCATCTAATTGTTACTCCCACTATTTTATCGAATATCATAGCCCTCTCCTATGATAAACGAGAAAATCTAATTTTTCTTAGTAGGGTTGAGATCCTAATTCATCATAAAAGCCTTGTGGTTGCACAACAAACCTTTATGAGTTCAAAGGTAGGAAACTTTTTCCAATTGCATCTCATGCAATTCTCAACTTTATCCTATCCTCTTAAAATACTTATAGCCTTGTGGTTGCACAACAAACTATAATGTTTTAGTTAAGTCAAACCCTTCATTTCCATATAGTCATATTCAAATAATATTGCCCTTGTGGTTGCACAACAAAGCAACATATTAAAATATGCCATAAGCATCTCTATGCACCAAAACAGTATAACATCAGTCCTCATTGCAATGTGGTTGCACAACAAACTAGCATGAATTTTGACATAATAATGTCAAGGCATGAAGGAAGGATATCAGTAGTGTTTTATCAACATTAAGCTTATCCATAATAGGCAATCAAATAATTGGCCAGGTAAGCAGGTGGGAGGCTCCCCTTACTCAGAGAGTAAGGTCCTAATTAAATAACCACCTTTAGTGCTTTCCTTAGACACCAATTAGATTAATTGTTCTAGAATGGGTCAGCTCAAAGTTTTTCAACACTATGACTTAATATAATGTTATTGAGGGCTTACTGGTCTCATGCACATTCTATAATTATAACATATTGAACATATGTCTTTGTATATGCTATAACAAATTATATATCTAACTCATAGCATATATAAATCATAACCAACTATCATGCATCATAGCTATCTCATAGCATGTATAAATTATTACTAATTAACTAAATCAATTAACATATCTTCATATGAAAATTCATATCATGAAATTTATAACATAATACTATCTCAAAGCATATATACAGCATGGCTATCTCATAGCATGTACAAATTATTACCAATTGATTGGATCAATTAATATGCTTCAACATATCTTCTTATAAAAAATTCATATCATGACATTTTATTATATATCATATCATATATGAATCATATAATTCAACATTCCTTTAAACCTATGACATTACTATCTCATAGTAATTTAACAATTATACATCATGCATAATCACCTGATTGAACCAATTAAGGGTGGCTCTGATACCACTGAAGGGTTCTAGCATGCTATAATGGGCAGTGGAAGCTAGGAATTTTAAAAATTTCCTGATAAAGTTCCTTAACATAAAACCCTTATAAGCCAAGATCACCTTAATGGAAGCAATCAAATAATATAATATAAATGCAGAAATAGAAGAATACCTCTAACGCTAATCCAATGTGCAGAATTTTCACTAGGTGCCCAAGTGTTCACCCTCCAACGTTGATCCACACGAAAACTTGATTTAATCTTAAGCTCCAAAGACTTTGATCCTTAATGCAGAATTCTTCTAAAGAACTCTAATGGCTTGCTTTCCTTTCTTTCTATTTTTCTTTAACCTTCTAAAATCCCTTCTAATCCTTTTGTCCTAAAGAAGACCACCTTGTCTTGGCTTAGGACACACTAGAAGCAATGCTAGAAAGAAAGAAACTAATGTAAGGAAGAAAGAAGAGAGGAGTGGGGTGGAGTTGGAATGATGAAACCCATGGAGTGCTAGCCTATTTATAATAGGTGTAGTGATGCATCTCCAAGGGATGCATCCCATCCACACATCCTCTCATGAAAGGGCATCATCTAAAGGGCCATATCAAATAAGAGGAGGTGCAGATCAAGTGAGGAGGTGTATCAAATGATATGTCCTTTCATGTGGTACCATATTTTGACCAAGTCAACATCACATGCTAATCACATGTCCATCACGCCTCACCTCTTGATCTTTCATGATGATGATCCAAGGGCTCCAATGCAAGGCACCATTAACTTGACCCATTATGTCTTCATCCAATGGTGGGATTAAGATCCAATGGTCAATTATGGTAGCCATCCTCTAACTCAATCCAATTGGGTTAAACCAACTCTCCATTATGTCTTCATCCAACGATAGATCAAGATCTAACGGTCTAGATTGAATGATTTATTAAATCTAATCCAATTAGACTCAAACCAAACCAATTAGGTGCCAACTCTTGGCTAACCCATATTAGAACATGATCTAATCAAATTAGATCAATTAAGAATCGGATTCGAATCCAATTCGAATCAAGAGCTAAGGGTTTGCAACACCTGCTAGGATGTCTATCTTGCAAACATGATCTAATCCAATTAGACCCTTAATAAGTTTTCTTATGTGTGATCCATTGGGTTCCATACTTAGCCAGCAATAGGTGTGAGTGCGAGTTGACCCAACTTGATTAGAACTCTTCTAAGCGATTTAAGTCCAAACTGCGCGAACCCGAACTTAACAATTAGAATCCTTTCTAATTGGTGATCGAATTAAACTCTTTAATTCGATCAAACCTATAAGACAAGATTGACATCTAGCAACGTGTCATGTCTACCCAGAAAATATAGAATTTGGTGGAAATATCAAAAATACCCTTCAGTGGCAAGTTACTGTGCAATTCAATCCTTTAAACAAACTGCATCCCGAATATGTATATGAGTATGAATATATGCCAAACTCAATTTCATATTCATATATTTCTCAATCTTCTAATGATAATTCGAATAATGAAACATTAGAAACTCTTTCTAATTTTCATTGTGCTTTGATCAAAGGCTTCCTGAATTATCATATGATTAGAATAAATAGGATGCGATCTTCTCTTACTAGAAGTGATTAATTTCTTGTTGATCTACTCATAACCTTCGTACACATTCCACCATATCCAGAAGACCTCGTACATAACTTATTGTCATGAATGAGTGAAAACCAAAATATGGATTTATGTGCACAAGATACTATGGTGATCTCAGGTCAAAGGATTAGTTGCACAACTCCCACTAAGAGAATCATCTTTTGACATGTAAGTAAGACTTCATAAGATTTCTCTTTATAAGTCAATTCAGTGAACTCATTTCTCTAATGAGCACCCACATCTTTGTATTAGTGTCTCCACACAAGTGATTGTGAGATCAATCACCCTCTGCATCGAGCATACATAAGATGTGCCAGTCTTTTCGGTAAACATTGATCCCCGACTCAATGTACCAATGACTGGGAATATTTAAGATTAATATTTTAGGATTTTAGGTCTCACTAGTATGATCTCATCATAGCCTCAAAATCATTGCCTTAATCTAAGGGGTTCATCACAAATATAATCAACAGCATATGATGAAACACAATGCCTTTATTTATATTGAATGTCATGTACATGATTTGAAAAATCAAAAGAAAATCCTTCACAATACATATTGCGATTGGCTTGTAGGGCATCTACTCTTTCAGAGGTGACGCGGTAGAAGATCTTGGATGCGGCTAGGATGCTGAAACATGGACGTGAGAGGATCTCGAAAGTTGGGATGGCTGGGAGCGCATGGAATGAGCGGAAGTAAGTGATCCATGGGAAGCTTCATCACGGGCGTTGAAAGGATTTTGGTTCTATTCAGAAGCAGGGGAAAAGACTGTAGAGGAAGCTCACGATGCTTGCTTTCCGGAGAGGATAAGCTTTGTTCTCAGGGGATCCGGAAGTTGATGATGTTGGTTCAATGCGGTGGAGATGAAGATAAGCGTGAGGGAAAATCTGGGAAGGATTCGGAAGAGGAGGAAGGTTGGATTCGGGATGAGCGTGGGATTGTTGCGGATGCAGGGGATGCGGATAGCGAGCTCTTCCGTGATGCTCGGGGAGAAGGATTTGCTCGGGTTGGACTCTGTTTTGTTAGACTGGGAAGGCTGGACGCCTAATCTGAGATGATATGGAGAAAGCCGTTGGGAGAGATGCGGGGAAGCTCATGAAGTTGAGAAGAAGATGACATGAAGTTGGCTGGAAATGCTGGGATAAGAGTGAACGAGATGAGAGCTGGGAGATTTGAGAATCCGTGGGTGATGGGATAAGGATGCGGGCTGAATGGCTGAGATAGCTTGAGATTGGAGTTGTGGTAGAGTAGCTTGAATATGGCTAGAACACGGAGCAGGGGAGAGAACACGTGAACTTGGGGTGGCCATGTGTTGAAAAGGAAATTGGGGTCAACTCTAATTGGTTGGGAAGATCTGATTCATGGGGTGCATGCAATTTGGGTTCAGGGGTCATCCCAAATGAGTTTGATTCGACCTGCATACATTAGACTTAATCAGTAAATAATCAAATCAAACTTGAATTACCTTTAATAATTTATTAAAATTCAATGATGAAGGTAACACATCTCTTATGGTTAAATTTACAAAATATGTGAATTAAAATAATGATAAGTGCTATGAAAAAGAAGCTAATTTATATATTATTTAGCACTTATCACACCCCCCAACCTGCATTTTGCTAGTCCTCGAGCAAAATAATAGAAAAAAGAAATTAACTCACTTTCGCAGGCATCACGATTGCATTTACCGTATGCAATAAGGCTTTAAACCCCTAGGTGGCCCTAGTGGACGAGTTTTGTCTCGTTAGAGTTTCCGGCTCAGATACCCACAAACTGTTGTCGAAAGAATCTATTTTAATGTTATAAAATTTAATTTCAAATGCATAAGTGCCAATAATTTCAAAAGCACACAAAGTTTTAATTATTAAGTCATACCAAATCCTAGGTCAGTATGCAACTTAAGTTGAAGTCATTAAGTTTCTGTTAGAAAGTTGTAAGGCGTATTTATACCTGGGTGCTCCGTGATATCTGGACCATACACAAGCTAAGGCTTTAGATTCCCCAAAATACTGCTAAAGCTAGTAGTTTCCAAGAATTGGTCAGATAAGACCTATTCATGATTCAAAATCATCCCATCTTGCAGGATTTCGAGAGTTGTGGATATTTACTTTAATACCTCATGGGCTTTATCTGTAATATTCCAGTTTACTCGAATTTTTACAATGACGGCTTTCACACTATCGCCTTTTTCAAGGTCAATATTATCTCTTCTCTATTTTTTTTTATTTTTTAATTTTGTATTTATAAATAATTATGCACTTTTACTCTTGTAATGATTCCTCCGTGTAGCGAGCATTCAGTCAACAACTTCCACACCAGATAGCATAAGGTGTTGGGCATCAAGACTCCCCTACGGACCTATGCTCGGGTTCCTCATACAAGCCCGCTGACCTTTGATGATAGGTAGCCCTTTTCGATGTACCTGACTAAATTCACCTCTTTTTTTTGAGGTAAATATGGGATAATAGTGAATTAGATAGGTATGATTCATCAGGACTCAAAGTTGCTACTAGACTTAACAATATAATGTTGAACCTAACCCTTAGAAGTGTAGGCCATGTGTGTTGTGAAATTCCAAAGTAAAAATTATCTTACAACTCATTAAAAGAACTTTTAATGAAAAGAACTCAAATTGTCTTACTCCTGACTAATCATTGGGCTTTTAGATTTTATATACTTTGTGTGTTTATCATTTCAGCACTAAGGCATAGAAATTAGGTTTTTTTTTTTGAGATAAAAGCTTATTCAAAAATGCGAAAAATTTCTTCAAAGATTCGAATCCTATACCCCCCAACCTAGATCAGACATTGTCCTCAATATTTTTATTTATTTATTTATTTATTTATTTATTTTATTAATATTATTTTATTATTTTATTATTATTTTATTATTATTTTATTTTATTTTATTTTGGACGAAAATATGATGCATATGGAGGATAGAAGCATTTTACCTTAGTTGCATCAGTAATATGAGGACTCCTATCAAGACATTGAAAAAATGCAATAAGAAAAAAAAATGCAAAAAATGACCTACGAAAATTGAGTTGCCTCCCAACAAGTGCTAAGTTAACGTCTTCAGCCAGACGCAGTGCATCCTTATCAAATCATACCGGGTTCATGTCGAGTTCTCCAAGGAAGAAAAATTGTGGAAGACTGATTGTCGGGCAAGGAGTTGACTGCTTCTATGGCCTTGTCTATAGCAAAGTCAAAATGGGCCAAGCATGTTCTCAGAAGGTCATCTGCCAAAATATAGGGAAGGGTTTCCTCTACAAAATCGTCCATTTTGTCTATTAGGAAGCACTCAACTTCCTTTGCGGGTTGATCAGAGGCACGAAATATATTTAACTTGACCTTTATATTCCCAAAAGATATATTCATCACCCTAGTTCTACAATTTATACTCGCATTGGCTGTAGTTGAAAAAGGACGACCTAGAATCATAGGGATCTGTTTCTTAAGATTAGGCACAGGTTCCATATCAAGGACGATAAAATCGACTGAAAAATAAAATTTGTCTACCTTGACTAGGACGTCTTCAATTGTTCCTCGTAGTATTTTTACAGATCTATCAGCCAATTGTAGGGACACCGAAGTAGGTTTCAATTCACCTAGTCCAAATTTCTCATAAACTGAGTAAGGAAGAATATTAACACTGGCTCCTAAATCTAAGAGTGCCTGATCAATAAGATTATCTCCTACGATACAAGAGATGGTGGGAGCACCAGGATCTTTGAATTTAGGAGGAGTTTTGTGCTGGAGGATGGAGCTCACTTGTTCAGTTAAAAAGACCTTTTTAGGCACATATGTCCTAGATTTTCGTTTTTGGGTACAAAGGTCTTTAAGAAATTTGGCATAGGATGGAACTTGTTTTATGGCAACAAGGAGAGGGAGATTAATTTTGACTTGTTTGAAAACCTCCATTATTTCTTCCAATGAAGTTTCTTTCATGCCAAAGAAAGAAGGTGTATTCAGACATTGAGGGAAAGGAGCCTTCGGTGTAAAAGGTGTGGTCGGTACTGGGTTTGATGGCGACATAGAGGAGTTTGGGTTCTCTTTAGGCACAGTCATACTCCTATCTTCATTTTCCTTATGTTCTTTTTCTCCAACCTTATTGTCCACTACACGTCCACTTCTTAAGATAGTCATGGAATTAGCTTGTTCATGGTGAACATCATTCGGGTGAGTCTCTTGAGCCATGTACTGCCCTCTCGGGTTATTCACTGGTTGGCTTGGAAGCTTGCCTTCCTCTCTCTTATTTAGTGCACTTGCTAGCTGCCCTAGCTGGGTTTCTAATTTGGCAATAGACTGGGTATGGGAGTGCAACAATTGTGTATTGGCTTCGAGTCCTTGAAAGGCAGTCAAAACTTTTTGCTCAAAAGCCATATCTCTTTGGGGTGCTGGAGGAGGTGAAGGAAAAATTTCCCGAGTTGTCCGACAAAATCAGACGCCAAGCATGAAAATTAGTTTTAAATTTTTTTTTATACCAATTATAAATCTTAAACATACTAATATGTAAACCATACCTCGATCCTGCAGCGAAAGATGGTCGAGGTAGACCGGATCTAGATCTTTGAATGTTGCTTCGCGAGGCCTGGATCTGCAGGCCCTCTACTTCGCGCGCACATCGAGCTTCGCAGGAAGGTTGGACGATATCTGTATTTTGCAAAAATACTTTTTGCAAAAAGGATCTTATAAGAAAACACTTTTCTTTTCTTCTCCTTCTTCTTCTTCCTTCTCTCCCGTTTCCAACCCGAGAGCTTCGATTCTGGACCGATCACAGAGGAGAAGAGAGGAGACCAGAAAACTGGATCTGAATGCTTGCCACTGGTGAGAAGATTGAGAGAGAAGGACCACTTCTTCTCTCTTCCTCTACTCCTTTAGAAAACTCCCACCGAAGCCTCTGTCTGTGAAGTTTCTTCCAAGGATTTCACAGACAGATTTACTCTCTTTTCCTCTCTGATTCGTTCTCTATTTCAAGAGAAAAACGTTGGTCTATCTATAGGCCAACGCAGAGAGGATTTAAGAGGAGTTATGAGCTGCCGTTATTGATTTAAATGTAAGATTCGTAACGTTTTGTTTCAAAAACAAACGTGGAGAAAATCGTCCAATTCATCTGATAACAGTCGGATTTCAAAAATCAAATTTAACCAGAATGTAGCCGGTTCAAAACCAGACATTCCGGTCCAGACGGCAGAGCGGCCGAAGGCCAAACGGTGGCGTGATCGCCGGTCCAAAGGGCCGCGGACGCATGGAACAGAGCTTCTCTGTTTCATGCGTCCCAGGTGAGAGTCGCGGCTCACAGGAAAATGTTAATGGTCCATGAGGGGGAGTGGTCCACGGGTCCATGAGTAATATTCACGGTCAGTACCCAATTCAAATGGAAAAAGTCAACTTCTGATTCAAATGGGTCAGCCCATTTGATCACAAGTTAGCCTATTTGGTTCTAAACCAAATTGGCAGCCCATTTGAATGAATTTTTGACCCGAAAAAATTCCACATGAGTCCGACTCATGGGAGATTCAATTGGGTCCAGTTTCGGCTCGATCCAAGTCTGACTTAGATCAAAACAATTACAAAATTAAATCCTAATTAAATCGTGATCGAGCCCAATTACACTAATTTAGACCCAATCAAATCCAATCTCAACAATTGAGTCTTGATCAAGTTCAATTACATTAATTGAAACTTGATTGACCCGAAATACAGACTTAATTAGTTGTTCATCCATGAAATTTAGCATGTACCTCATGTTCAGTGCTAGTTGAAAATAGACAGAACCAAATTTTAAATGACCCACAATTTAATTCTTAATTAAATTGGGTCAAGACCTTCCTACTTAGCTTGACTAATGTGCGTGACTCCGATAGGTTCGAACACTAAGCCGGTAGTACATGGACTACTCCATGCACTAATCGAGGTGACCATCTAGCAATGATACCCGACGTCCGGATAGGTCGAATATGCAAAGCAACATTCAAGAACCTAGACGTATGGTTGTTGTATAATTCATCCCTATGACCATCAATGCTTAAGATGACCTCAGAGTGGGCTGTCGAACTCTGGGTCCGGTCATCCATAGTGTATTTTAATTAATCAAATCAAGTGACCTATCACTTGGTTTACCCTGGCCAAGGATTTACTGAATTGAAATACAGTGAGACATCAACTCCTAAAATCTGGAGCGGTCAATCCCATCTTGACTCATACACAGACTTCGCGAGTACTTGACTACACCTAGCATCCTTCCGATCCCTGAATTAGAAATTCAGGTCATCCAGTGCCTAAGTACAGTGAGTTGCTTGCAAGTCACCGTGACAGTCTCAGGTCTAAGGGGTACTTATGCCCATACGCTTTGCGAGCTAACTTCCGACAGTGGAGTGCTACGCAGGTGAGTCACTGTTCAGTGATGATGTACTCCTACATCTCATCTGTATGCCATACAGTGTCTCCACACTCCTTGGTTTAAGAGGACAACCAACTAAATGGCACACAACGACCTATACTTGACATAGCTATCGTCCAATTGACAGCTCATCATTTGGTCGCGAACTGGTTTAAGGACTAAATGATAAAACCTCTTTTATCCACTAAATTAGTCCTAAGGACTTCATCACAATACACATGAGTTTAATTTGAAGATGTAACACTTGTGATGAATAGAAAATTGCCAGAATAAATTTTTATTCATTTTAATAAAACATATACATAATCCAATTTCTTACAATTAAAAAATTGGCTTTGGGACACAATTTCCAACAACTCCCACTTGGACTAAAGCTAATTTGTACAGTATCTTATACCCATCTTCGATTTGTGATAATCGAACTCCTTTACAGAAAGGGCTTTAGTGAATGGATCAGCTAGGTTCTCCTTTTTATCGATCTTCTGAAGATTAACGTCACCTCGTTCCACGATCTCTCGTACAAGGTGGTAGCGATGCAGAATGTGCTTGGTCCTGTGGCGAGACTTTGGCTCCTTTGCTTGTGCAATGGCTCCAGTATTGTCACAATACAAAAGAACTGGACCGTTGATTAAGGGAGCAACACCAAGTTGATTTACAAACTTCTTGATCCAAACAGCTTTCTTTGCCGCATCTGACGCAGCAACATACTCTGCTTCGCATACGGAATCGGCTACTGAATGCTACTTGGAACTTTTCCAGCAGACTGCTCCTCCATTCAGGGTAAACACAAATCCTAACATACTCTTACTGTCATCATGGTCTGACTGAAAATTAGAGTCTGTAAACCCCACAAGTTTTAAGTCAGATTCTCCATAGATTAACTATTGGGCCTTGGTATTTCTCAAATACTTAAGGATGGTTTTCACCACCTTCCAATGGTTCTCATCCGGATCAGACTGATACCTACTCGCTACTGCTAGTGAGTAAGCAACATCCGGTCTTGTACATGTCATGGCTTACATGATAGAACCTACTGTAGAAGCATATGGGATTCTACTCATACGCTCTCTCTCCTCGAAAGTTGTCGGACAATCTTTCTTAGAGAGAGAAATTTCTTGGCCTATCGAAAGATAGCCCTTCTTGGAATTCTCCATGTTGAACCGCTTCAACATAGTGTCGATGTACGTGGATTGGGATAATCCAAGCAACCTCTTAGATCTATCTCTATAGATCTTCATCCCTAAGATGTAGGATGCTTCTCCCAAATCTTTTATGGAGAATTGTGATGACAGCCAGAGTTTCACATTCTGTAATGCAGGAATGTCATTCCCAATTAAGAGAATGTCATCTATATACAAGACAAGGAATGTGATCACTGAACCATTAACCCACTTGTAGACACAAGGTTCTTCTTCGTTCTTAACGAAGCCATACATTTTGATAGTTTTATCGAAATATATGTTCCAACTTCGAGAAGCTTGCTTAAGTCCATAAATGGACTTTTGTAGTTTACATAATTTGGACTCGTCTATGGATGTGAAACTCTCAGGTTGTATCATATACACCTCTTCTTCCAGCTCTCCATTTAGAAAAGCTGTTTTCACATTCATTTGCCAGATTTCATAATCCATATATGCTGCTGATAAGTGCTAAATAATGCATAAATTAATATCTTATTCATAGCACTTATCATTATTTTAATTCACATATTTTGTAAATTCAACCAAAAAATGTATTACCTTCATGAATGCATTTTAATAAATTATCCAAGGTAATTCAAGTTTGATTTGATTATTTATTGATTAAGCTTAATGCATGCAGGTCGAGTCGAGCTCAATTAGGTAAAGCCTAAATGGACACTGCATCATCCTCCAGAGTCGACTCCAAGAACTCTTCTCCAAAGCCCAGTGCTTAATGACTCCTCACACGTTCACCTAAATTTATTCCCATTCGTTCCAATTTTTTCCATATGATCCAACTCTCCTATTTTAATCTCAAAACAATAAAATCCCTTCAATTATTTATCCCTCCAATCTCAAAGCATACCAACATATTTGCACAAATCCTAAAGCTCCATTCACTCCTCACGCTCCAACCATCTCCCAGCTCCCGTATCCAATTGAACAAACCAAACTCCCCTGCTACGGATCCCATCTTCTCCGTGATCCGACTTCATCCTTATCTCATGGATAAGCCTAAGCTAACTTCTTCAACCTCCCTCCGGAATCACTCCCTTCCCAGCTCCCATGCATTCAAGACATTCATCTAAAACCAAGCCTCATTCTCTTCTCCCGTATCCGAACAAACTCCTCTGTTCATGCTCCTAGCCGATTGTAGATATAGCTTCATCTCGTTATCCCTCCGCATCACATTCGTGATCCCGCATCCAACCAGAACCTTCAACCGACCAGTCCCAACTAGATTCATATCTCCCTGTTATCAACCATCAGCGATGCATGCCAACGTCTGATTCCTCCCAAACCAAGCCAACGGCAGCATCTTCCAAATCCCTGTTCCCAACCAATTCGAGTTCATCCTCCCGTGACCCACGAACAGAATTCAAGCTTCCCAGCATCCGGATAGACGTCAAGTCCCGCTCTAATCCAGCACTTTCCAAATCTCTCTATGATCCATCCTCATCCCGTGATCACTCGGATCAGCATCCCGATTCTTCCGGCATCTCCACATAGCCGTGAGATTGGCTCCATCATCCGCAAGCTTCAACTGCAGCCTTCCTCTGTTTCGGAAACGGAACAGAGGAACATTCTTATCCGAATCAGCCCAGCACCTTCGTAACACCCAACCGATCCACAGTTTTCCCAGGCTTTGGAACAGATCTGAGATCCTCTCAACGTCTTCAACCATCCCGTGAATCCCTCCCTGCTACCTTGGAAACAGCCCCTGCTCCGCATGTCTTCCCCAACGTTCACGGATGAATTCCTTCCATGCGATCCAGCCTTCTGTTATCCACAGATAAAACTTCAAATTCTAACAATCCGAGCATCCCATCATCATTCGAGATCCTTCCAAATAACTGCATCCCGAGCTTCACGGCATTCACTGCAAGCCTCCAAACTTCTTCAGCCGTGAACAGAATGCTCAACGGGTCCGAAGATCAAGCAAGGATTCGCAGCTTCATCCCCTTCGATCTATCCTTATCTCGACGAGGAATAACGAGGAGGGAGGGAGAGCTTGCAGCTATAAAAGGGGAGGAGACGGACCCCTTGAAATCCATCTCTCCTCAGAGGCCAAGTTCCCCACCGGGAGAAGAAGAGCTTGGCTCTTCTCAGGGAGTTACCACAACAATAAAAAAACAGAGGAGGGAGGGAGGTTTGGCTATTTTGGGAATATTTCAAAGGAGAAAGAGAAGGAAGGAATGGGAGCCTGCTGCTGTGCTGCTGCTGCCGTCCACCACTCCATGAAAGGCTGATCTCCTCTCTAGGGCTGGATGCAGCCCTAACAAAGGGACATGGGTTTTATATTTTATTTTATATTCTTGGAGTTGTATGAACTTATTGTTTTTAATGAATATCTTATTTTATTTCATGTTTAATTTCTGTGATTTTAAATGTGAAGTTTATACAACTGTTCTTCATGATCACTAAGTAAATATAAGATAGTCCATGCTTAGAAAAGATGCGATGTGCTGCCACCTTAGATTAGGGTAGACATTTCATGCCAACTGAAGATGGATTATGCCTAAATTACTTTTGTGAATTTCTATTCAAATGCTTATTAGGCTTGTAGCTAATTTGCATGTTAATCCAAGAACGAAATAAATTATAAATAACCCTTGTTCTGATGTTAGTGGTGAATTCCTTGCCCTAGGTTCTCCCAAACTGATATCATTTTAATTGCATTTCTTATTAAATTTCTAGTTTAATTTTCTTTACAAATTCTCCTTTTTCAATTATTTTTAAAGAAAAATAACTATACCCCAATCCCTATGGATAGATACCCGTAATCACTATCCTACTAGATACGTGCTATTGCGTGGTCTTTAAAGTTGACTATCAATTTTTGGCGCCATTGCCGGGGATTGCTAGCGTAGTGTTTTTCTTTTAAAAAAAAAATTCAAAAAAAAATAAATAAATAATAAATAAAATAATAATATATATATCTAAAATAAAATAAAAATATTTTCTATTTTTTTTTTACTTTCCTTATCTCCTTTTTCTCTCTTGCTAATTTTGGAATTTTCTTTTATTCAGGAATCAAAGAGAAAATTTGGGACGATCAAAACGGGAACCGCTGGAAAAGGAATGCTGTAGAGGTTTGCTTTAAAATAAAAAAATTGCTGGAAAAATTCCCTTTGGTAACATCTGAACCTTTCTTATTTAAATTGATTCCCAATTAGCTTGAAATATTGTGGTGATTGTTTGATTTTAATTTCAGTAAAAGTGTGAATGCATGCTTGATACACATACACCAATTAATCCACACAAAGTAAGGGCAATCATCCCAACAAGATAAGAACTGGATTTCATCACCAGATTCTTGCCCAAATTAGGTGAATCAATTCTCACAGAGCTATCACTTTAATTAAAATCAATTAGACGTTGGTCCCTAGGGACATTCGAGCTCAATAGGACGAAGATCACCGAAAGTTGCACCAATTTCGCTCTGTGGCTCAGTTGATGTCTAGGCAAGCTTTGTCCCAAGGGAGACAGTTAATCTGTTCGAGGCAAGTGGTTTTTAAGTGGGACCTTTGCAACGCATCGTGACCCCCCCACTTACCTGGGAGCTTACCTGGTCAACTCAGTTCATTAGACCGAATTGGAGGCTTAGGTGCCCTCTTCAAACCAGTTAGGAGCTGTCTAGTGATTTTAGGGCAAACATAAGGATTTGAAGTGTTTCTTTTAATGCATGCTTGACTGCACTTGACTGATCAGAAGAGTTTTAGTGCATGCTAGGGTGTCGTTCCAGATCTCCAGACTTAGTACCTTTTGACCCTGAAATAGAGCGTTCTATTAGGATCCTTCGAGCCAAAATCCGTACCTATAGAACCATAGGATCTGCTCCACCTCCTGAGATGGCTGAAGAACAACCCAAACTCCTGAGGGAGTACTTTACTCCCACCATTTACACTTCTCCATCTTGCATTCGATTACCTGAAGTAGCAGCTGTACAATATGAAATAAAGTCTAGTGTGATCCAAATGCTCCCATCTTTTTACGGGCTCACCAACGAAGACCCATATAAACACCTAGATGAATTTCTTGAGATTTGCACCACTGTCAAGATTCAGAACTTCACTGATGATGCTCTGAAACTTAGATTATTCCCCTTCTCCCTTAAAGGCAGAGCCAAGCAATGGCTGAATTCTTTAGAGGCTAATTCAATTCATTCCTGGGATCAAATGCAACAAGAATTTCTTAAAAAATACTTTCCCATAGGAAGAACGAACCAGTTTAGACGTGCCATCACAAGCTTCTCCCAAACCGATGGAGAAGAATTTCATGAAACCTGGGAGAGATTTCGGGACCTAATCCGTAAATGCCCGCATCATCAAATACCCAAGTGGCAATTAGTGCAATGTTTTTATGACGGATTGTCTGAACGAAACCGTCAAATGGTTGATGCTTCTTGTGGGGGTACTTTCATGCTTAAAAGTGAACATGAGGCATGGCAATTATTTGAGAACCTTAATGAAAATTCCCTCCACCATGCCTCCTCTGCTCGTCAAGCACCCCCGAGTTCTCAAAGAAAAGGAACCATATATGAAGTTAGCCAGTCCATAGGTCTATCTGACAAAGTAGATGCACTATCCCGCAAGTTGGACCAGCTAATGTCTAAAGAACAGCTTCCAAACTTTTCCCAAGCACAAGTGTGTGCTCTCTGTTCTAATCCGTCTCATACTGTTTTTGAGTGCCCTTCGGCAGCACAATTCCCTGAATTTGTGCAAGAACAAGTAAATGTTGCCCAAACGCAATCCCGACCCGGTAATGATCCATATTCTACCACTTACAACCCGGGATGGCGCAACCATCCGAATTTCTCTTGGAAGCAGCAGACTCTCAATACTTCCCAACCTTATTTCCAAAACTTTCAACCATTCCAGAATGTTAATCCCTACTGTCCTTCGACTCAATTTCAACACACTCCTCCTCCACCCCATAAAAACACAGCCTTTGAGGAGAAAGTGTTGACCTCCCTTCAAGGTTTGGAAACTATTACACAATTGGTGCACTCTCACACGCAATCCATCGCCAAGCTAGAATCCCAAATGGGGCAACTAGCTAATGCACTGAACAAGCGAGAGGAAGGAAAGCTTCCAAGCCAACCAGTGAGTAATCCTAGGGGACAATACATGGCTCAAGAAAATCAACCGAATAAAATTCATCATGAACAGGCCAATGCTCTGACTACCCTAAGGAGTGGACGTGTAGTAGACAATAAGATTGGGGAGAAAAACAACAACGAAGGTAAAGAAGAAGAGAGAAATGTATCACATGAAAATCCAAAATCTTCTTCTTCTTCAACTAGTCCACCATCTGCCACAACTCACATTCCAAAGGTCCCATTTCCTGATGCCCTCAATTCACCCTCTCCCTTTGGCAAAAAAGAAACTTCACTAGAGGAGATGATGGAGGTTTTCAAACAAGTCAAAATCAACCTCCCGCTTCTTGATGCTATTAGACAAGTTCCATCTTATGTCAAATTTCTCAAAGACCTTTGTACACAGAAACGAAAATCTAGGACACATGTGCCTAAAAAGGTCTTTCTAACTGAACAAGTGAGCTCCATCCTCCAACACAACACTCCTCCAAAATTCAAAGATCCTGGTGCTCCCACCGTCTCCTGAGTCTTAGGAAATAATTTCATTGATCGAGTACTCTTAGATCTAGGGGCAAGTGTCAACCTTTTACCTTACTCAGTTTATGAGAAACTTGGGTTAGGTGAGTTAAAACCAACCTCGGTATCCCTTCAATTGGCTGATCGATCTGTAAAAATACCACGTGGGATAATTGAAGATGTTCTTGTCAAGGTAGACAAATTCTATTTTCCAGTAGATTTTATCATTCTTGATATGGAACATGAGCCTAATCCTAAGAAACAAATCTCCGTGATCCTTGGGCGTCCCTTTTTAGCTACAGCCAATGCGAGTATAAATTGTAGAACTGGGGTAATGAATATATCTTTTGGGAATATGAAAGTCAAGTTAAATATATTTCGTGCCTCTGATCAACCTGCAAAGGAAGTTGAGTGCTTCCTAATAGATAAAATGGACGATCTTGCAGAAGAAGCCCTTCCCTATATTTTGGCAGATGACCCTCTGAAAATATGCTTGGCCCATTTTGACTTTGATATAGAAAAGACCATAGAAGCAGTCAACTTTCTGCCCGACAATCAGTTTCCCACGAATTTTCTTCCTTGGAGAACTCCGCATGAACCCGGTATGATTTGATAAAGATGTACTGCGTCTGGCTGAAGACGTTAAACTTAGCGCTTGTTGGGAGGCAACCCAATTTTCATAGGTTATTTTTGCATATTTTCTTGTCACATTTTTTTCAGGTGTCCTCATATTACTGATGCAACTAAGGTACAATGCTTCTATCCTCCATATGCATCATATTTTCATCCAAAATAAAAATAATAATAATAATAATAAATAATAAAATATATATATATATTAATATAATATGTTTAAAGTAAAAAAAACATTGAGGACAATGTCTGATCTAGGTTGGGAGGTATAGGATTCGAATTTTTGAAGAACTTTTTACATTTTCGTATTTTTAAATATAAAAAAAAACCTAATTTCTATGTTTTAGTGCTGAAATAATAAACACACAAAGTATATAAAATCTAAAAAAGCCCAATGACTAGTCAGGAGTAAGACAATTTGAGTTCTTTTAAAAGTTCTTTTAGCGAGTTGTAAGATAATTTTTACTTTGGAATTTCACAACACACATGGCCTGCACTTCTAAGGGTTAGGTTCAACATTATGTTGTTAAGTCTGGTAGCAACCTTGAGTCCTGATGAATCATTCCTATCTAATTCACTATTATCCCATGTAAAAAAAAAAAAGAAAAGAAAAGAAGAAGAAGTGAATTTAGTCAGGTACATCGAAAAGGGCTACCTATTGTCAAAGGTCAGCGGGCTTACAATGATGAATCCGAGCATAGGTCCGTAGGGGAGTCTTGATGCCTAACACCTTATGCCATCTGGTGTGGGAGTGTTGACTGAATGCTCGTTACATGGAGGAATCATTACAAGAGTAAAAGTGCATAATAAATATAAAATAAAAATATATATATAAAAAAATAATAAAAAAATAAAAAAAAGAGAAAAAGAGAAAATAATATTGACCTTGAAAAAGATGATAGTGTGAAAGCCGTCGTTGTAAAAATTCGAGTAAACTGGAATATTACAGATAAAGCCCATGAGGTATTAAAGTAAACATCCACAACTCTCGAAATCCTGCAAGTAGGATGATTTTGAATCAGTGATTAGGTCTTATCTGACCAATTCTTGGAAACTACTAGTTTTAGCAGTATTTTGGAGAATCTAAAGCCTTAGCTTGTGTATGGTCCAGACATCACCAAGCACCTAAGTATAAATTAGCCTTACAACTCTCTAACGGAAACTTAATGACTTCAACTTAAGTTTCATCTTGACCTAGGATTTGGGCTGACTTAGTAATAAAACTTTGTGTGCTTTTGAAATTCTTGGCACTTATGCATTTGAAATTAGATTTTATAAAACAATAAAATAAACTGGGTAGAGACCACAGTTTGTGGGTATCTGAGCCGGAAACCCTCACGAGACAAAACTCGTCCACTAGGGCCACCTAGGGGTTTAAAGCCTTATTGCATACGGTAAATGCAATCGCGATTCCTGCGAAAGTGAGTTAGTTTTTTTTTATTTTGCTCGAGGACTAGCAAAATGTAGGTTGGGGGGCGTGATAAGTGCTAAATAATGCATAAATTAATATCTTATTCATAGCACTTATCATTATTTTAATTCACATATTTTGTAAATTCAACCAAAAAATGTATTACCTTCATGATTGCATTTTAATAAATTATCCAAGGTAATTCAAGTTTGATTTGATTATTTATTGATTAAGCTTAATGCATGCAGGTCGAGTCGAGCTCAATTAGGTAAAGCCTAAATGGACACTGCATCATCCTCCAGAGTCGACTCCAAGAACTCTTCTCCAAAGCCCAGTGCTTAATGACTCCTCACACGTTCACCTAAATTTATTCCCATTCGTTCCAATTTTTTCCATATGATCCAACTCTCCTATTTTAATCTCAAAACAATAAAATCCCTTCAATTATTTATCCCTCCAATCTCAAAGCATACCAACATATTTGCACAAATCCTAAAGCTCCATTCACTCCTCACGCTCCAACCATCTCCCAGCTCCCGTATCCCATTGAACAAACCAAACTCCCCTGCTACGGATCCCATCTTCTCCGTGATCCGACTTCATCCTTATCTCATGGATAAGCCTAAGCTAACTTCTTCAACCTCCCTCCGGAGTCACTCCCATCCCAGCTCCCATGCATTCAAGACATTCATCTAAAACCAAGCCTCATTCTCTTCTCCCGTATCCGAACAAACTCCTCTGTTCATGCTCCCAGCCGATTGTAGATATAGCTTCATCTCGTTATCCCTCCGCATCACATTTGTGATCCCGCATCCAACCAGAACCTTCAACCGACCAATCCCAACTAGATTCATATCTCCCTGTTATCAACCATCAGCGGTGCATGCCAACGTCTGATTCCTCCCGAACCAAGCCAACGGCAGCATCTTCCAAATCCCTGTTCCCAACCAATTCGAGTTCATCCTCCCGTGACCCACGAACAGAATTCAAGCTTCCCAGCATCCGGATAGACGTCAAGTCCCGCTCTAATCCAGCACTTTCCAAATCTCTCTATGATCCATCCTCATCCCGTGATCACTCGGATCAGCATCCCGATTCTTCCGGCATCTCCACATAGCCGTGAGATTGGCTCCATCATCCGCAAGCTTCAACTGCAGCCTTCCTCTGTTTCGGAAACGGAACAGAGGAACATTCTTATCCGAATCAGCCCAGCACCTTCGTAACACCCAACCGATCCACAGTTTTCCCAGGCTTTGGAACAGATCTGAGATCCTCTCAACGTCTTCAACCATCCCGTGAATCCCTCCCTGCTACCTTGGAAACAGCCCCTGCTCCGCATGTCTTCCCCAACGTTCACGGATGAATTCCTTCCATGCGATCCAGCCTTCTGTTATCCACAGATAAAACTTCAAATTCTAACAATCCGAGCATCCCATCATCATCCGAGATCCTTCCAAATAACTGCATCCCGAGCTTCACGGCATTCACTTCAAGCCTCCAAACTTCTTCAGCCGTGAACAGAATGCTCAACGGGTCCGAAGATCAAGCAAGGATTCACAGCTTCATCCCCTTCGATCTATCCTTATCTCGACGAGGAATAAGGAGGAGGGAGGGAGAGCTTGCAGCTATAAAAGGGGAGGAGACGGACCCCTTGAAATCCATCTCTCCTCGAGGCCAAGTTCCCCACCAGGAGAAGAAGAGCTTGGCTCTTCTCAGGGAGTTACCACGACAATAAAAAAACAGAGGAGGGAGGGAGGTTTGGCTATTTTGGGAATATTTCAAAGGAAAAAGAGAAGGAAGGAATGGGAGCCCGCTGCTGTGCTGCTGCTGCCGTCCACCACTCCATGAAAGGCTGATCTCCTCTCTAGGGCTGGATGCAGCCCTAACAAAGGGACATGGGTTTTATATTTTATTTTATATTCTTGGAGTTGTATGAACTTATTGTTTTTAATGAATATCTTCTTTTATTTCATGTTTAATTTCTGTGATTTTAAATGTGAAGTTTATACAACTGTTCTTCATTATCCGAATAAATTTTAGCATTGCTATGGGGAAAAAGTCTCGTCATAGTCGATTCCATAATGTTGACGTACCCCTTGGCAACTGTGGAGTGATTGGTTATACCCCTATTTGATTTTGATGAGCTCAAAGCATTTGAGTATATTTCATGTCGTACTAATGAATTCAATCTAGTGTCTCAGGCAAATATATGTGAATTTATATTTATGAACATCGAGCTTTTGTTCAAGGTCATTTGGCTAAGTGCTGAACTCAATTAAGCCAAAGTCTGAAGCTCGAGTCGACTCCGAAAGATTACGAGTCGACTCCAAGTGTTTCAGAGATTCTGGCACAAGTCCGAGTCGACTCCGGTACACTACGAGTCGACTCCGACTGAGAACAGACAGAAGGACAGAAAGATGAATTTCAGACCCTGTCACCGAGTCGACTCCGACGATTATGAGTCGACTCCGATGCTTACCGAGTCGACTTCCGACGGTTCCGAGTCGACTCCATGGAGTAACAGACAGAAAGACAGAGAAGTGTTTTCTAGACCCTGTTACCGAGTTGACTCCAACGTTTGGCGAGTCGACTCCTAAACAAGCAAGAGTCGACTCTCAGAGGAAAACAGACTGAAAGGCAGAAATCAAACAAAGTGACTCTGTGAACGAGTCGACTCCGAGAATACGAGAGTCGACCCCAAGTCAGCCGAGTCGACCCCAACAAAGTGCGAGTCGACTCCGAGGCAGTTCAACTCCAAAGACAGAGGATCAGTTTTCGGGCTCTGAGAGCCGAGTCGACTCCAAGATGATCTGAGTCGACTCCAAGGCAGTTCAACTCCAAAGACAGAGGATCAGTTTTCGGGCTCTGAGAGCCGAGTCGACTCCAAGATGATCCGAGTCGACTCGAGAAAGAAATGCAGAAAAATAGATCTCTGAAATCCTGAAAACGAGTCGTCTCCAGAGTGCCGAGTCATCTCCAGATATTGGCGAGTCGACTCCAGGTTTGGCCAAGTCGACTCCAGAACGGGACAGCACTTTAATTCAAATCCTGAACAGTGGGCGAGTCGTCTCCAGTAAAGCAAGAGTCGACTCCAGCAACAGCCAAGTCGACTCCAGATCGAGCGAGTCGACTCCGACCCGAACGGATACATTGTCAGGAGGTGCAGACTGTGCAGAACGGCCACAAATCAGTGTCTAACGGCTAGTTTTCAAATGTGACTGCTTAAATAGCCTGAGGAAACAGTAGTAGACACTAAGAGAGTAACTCCATTTGTGCATTAAGTGTTTTCCATCTACCAAGAGTCTATTGAGAGAAAAGACAATCTAAAGAAGGAAGAAACGCATTCAATACATTCCTAGAAGTCTTCCCTTCGCATTCAAGGCTCTTTCTCTGACATCAGATCTTCAGTGCACTCAAAGAGGAGACTCAGAGTTCGAGAAGCCCTTTCTTCCTCTTCCAAAATCTGTTTGAGGGCTTCTAACTCTACTCTATTCATATTGGTTAATATTTGCTTATTAAGAAGCTTTCCTTGTAACTTTTTCCAAACTATTTTCTTACTTGATTCAATCAGGGGATTGAATCAAGGGTTGTAAGGTTTGTTGGTAAGCCAAGGTTAAAACCAACGGTGTAAGGGTTCGATTGTGATCCCGGAAAAATAATCGGGTGGTTCTAGTCGGTGAGCTTGTGAAAACCAACCGAGTTCGTTGTGATCTTGCGAAAACAACAAGTTGGGTTGTGAACTTGTAAAACAACCAGCTGTAATCCAAAGGATTATAGTGAACTCCCAAGTGAAGCTTGGGGAGTGGACGTAGGAGCAAGGGTTAGCTCCGAACCACTATAAATTGGTTTGTATTTGTATTGGCTGCTGTCCTCTCTCTCTCTCTCTTCATTCACTTCATCTAGTAACTTAACTAGTTTACTTGCAGTAGATTTAGTTAATTACTAATCATAGTTTTTAATTGGTCGAGATTTAATCCAAACCCAATTCATCCACCCTCTTGGGTTGTCTTCTTGGGCAACAAGTGGTATCAGAGCCGGAGATCTTATATTAAAAGAGTAAAAGATCAAAATGACAACCCCTTTTGGATCTTCTCTTAGTGAGGGGCAATCCACCAATAGGCTTTCATTCTTCAATGGAACTAACTACACCTATTGGAAGGCTAGAATGAGGATATTTATCCAAGCCCAAAACTATGATGTTTGGAGTATCATAGTTAATGGACCATATATTCCTTCTATCTGTGTGATAACATTTCTATACCCAAGCTTGAAAAAGATTGGGATGATAGTGATAGAAGGAAGGCACAACTAAATGCCAAAGCAATGAATGTGCTATTTTGTGCCTTAGACCCTAATGAATTCAATAGAATCTCTACTTGCAATTCTGCAAAAGAGATATGGGATAGACTTGAAGTGACCCACGAGGGCACGAATCAAGTCAAGAAATCCAAAATAAACATGCTAGTTCATAAGTATGAACTATTTAAAATGGAATCTAATGAAACTATCACTTGCATGTTTACTAGATTTACTGATATTGTCAATGGCCTAAAAAGCCTTGGCAAAAGTTATACTAATAGTGACCTTGTCAGGAAAGTTCTTCGATCCTTACCAAGGTCATGGGAAGCTAAGGTAACGGCGATCCAAGAAGCCAAGGACTTGAACAAGCTGGCACTCGAAGAGCTCCTTGGATCTTTGATGACACATGAGCTCACAATGAAACAACATAGTGAAGAAGAGTCCTCCTACAAAAAAAAGGTAATTGCCCTTAAGTCTACTTCTTCTAACAAGAATCCCTCTTGCAGTAGCAGCAGTGAAGAAGAAGACAATGAGGGAGATGAAGATGAGGCTCTTCTTGTACGAAAGTTCAGAAGATTCATCAACCGAAAAAAGTTCTTTCATCAGAAGAGAGGTTCCTCAAGTTCCTACAACAAGGACAAAGGTAAGGAAAGAAAAAGTGAGGGAATCGGTTGCTATGAATGCAAGAAGCCGGGACATTTCAGAATCGACTGTCCCTTGCTGAAGTAGGGCAGCAAATACAAGAAGAGGAAAGCTCTTGTCTCCACCTTGACAGACTCCGATCAATCTTCATCATCATCGGATGAGGAACAAGAGGAAAAAGCAAATTTTTGCTTCATGGCAAATGATAATGAGGTAATATCTGAAACTTATTTAGATTTTACCTTTGATGAATTGTATGATGCTTTTAATGAACTAATGGATGAATATAAGACAATAAACCTTAAAAATAAAGAATTAAAACTAACTAATCAATCTCACACTCATAAGTACGATAAATTAAATAAGGACAAGGATTCTATCATCAAAGAAAACTTAAAACTTAAAACAAGCAACCAAATGCTAACTCAAAAAACTAATACCTTAATTAAAGATAACGAAAGACTAACTAAGAAAGTTTCAGAACTTAAAAACAATAACCAAACTCTAAAAGATAACTTCACAAAAGATCTAAATTTACAAAAAACAAAAAAACTAAACTTAACAAAAGAACTTGAAAAGTATAAACCTATAGTTGAGAAGTTTACCTTTAGTTCTGAAAAACTAGACATGATACTTAATAGTCAAAGAGCTGTATTTAGTAAAGCCGGCTTAGGGTATAAGCCTAACAACAAACAAAAATTTCTTAAAAACTTCTTTGTAAAAGCCGGAGAAAGTAAAACCAGAAATGCAACTTGTTTTCGTTATGGTAAAGTAGGACATATAGCCAATGTGTGTAACCACAAAAATCCTGAAATTAAAAGAAAGATTAAAAAGATTTGGGTTCCAAAAAGAACCAACATTACTAACCTTGAAGGACCCAAGAAAACTTGGGTACCTAAAATTATATGATTTCCTTGTGTAGGAGTGTCTTGCAGCCAAGGTCGACAAAAACTGTTGGTACTTGGATAGTGGCTGCTCAAGACACATGACGGGTGACAAGGAGCAATTCTTCACCCTAGAGCCTAAAAAGGGAGGTGCTGTGACTTTTGGAGACAATAACCAAGGTCACATCGTTGGTATAGGTAAAGTACAAATCACCTCTTCAACCTTTGTTGATAATGTATGATTTGTATATGGTCTTAAGCATAACTTACTTAGCGTTAGTCAATTATGTGATAGAGGTTTTGATGTTTTGTTTAAGCCATCTTTATGCATCATAACTAACTCAATTGACAATGGCTTAGTATTTAAAGGAATTAGACGTGGTAACGTCTATGTAGTGGATTTTGAAGATCTTGCTAAAAATAGTCCTTGCTTAGTAGCTAATGATACTAAGGTTAGTGATGCAAGTTTGTTATGGCACCATAAATTAGGTCATGCAAGTATGGATACAATATCTAAATTAGTTAAAAGAGATTCCGTGATTGGTTTGCCAAAGCTAAAATTTGAGAAAAATAAAATTTGTGAAGCATGTCAATATGGCAAACAATCTAGAAGTTTCTTTAAATCCATAAATTGTGTCTCTACTACTAGACCCCTTGAACTACTTCTCATGGATCTTTTTGGACCAACTAGAACCACAAGCCTTGGTGGAAACAAGTATGGTCTTGTCATTGTAGATGATTTTTCTAGATACACATGGGTCATGTTTTTAGCTCATAAAGATGAAGCATTTTCTGTATTTAAGAAATTTCATAAGGAAGTAACCAACTCAAGAAATGCTTCAGTTATAGCTATTAGGAGTGATCATGGACAGAATTTGAAAATCATCTATTTAATGATTTCTGTAGTAAAAAGGGGATAACTCATAATTTCTCTGCATCTAGGACACCATAACAAAATGGAGTTGTGGAAAGAAAGAATAGAACCCTAGAGGAAATGGCTAGAACCATGTTGTGTGAAAGTAACCTCCCTAAGTATTTTTGGGGAGAAGCCATTAACACATCATGTCATATATTAAATAGAGTTTTATTGAGACCAATTATGAAGAAAACACCTTATGAACTTTGGAGAGATAGAAAGCCCAAAGTAAACTATTTTCATGTTTTTGGGTGTAGGTGTTTCATTCATAATAATGGCAAAGATAACTTAGGCAAATTTGATTCCAAATCTGGTGAAGGTATCTTTTTGGGATATTCTACATCAAGTAAAGCTTATAGAGTCTTCAGCAAAAGAACCCTTGTTATTGAAGAGTCTATACATGTTGTTTTTTATGATACTAATGATGTCTCTTCTAGCAAGAGAGTAGCTTTTGATGATGATGCAGAGATACTTGAGGAAAAGATGAATGACATGACATTACAAGAAAATGAAACGAAACAAAATGGAGATACATCAACAAACCAAGAGGCAATTGTTGATCATGGGCTTACTAAGGCTTGGAGGTATGCTCATGGTCACCCTAAAGAATTAATCTTAGATGATCCATCTCAACCTGTTAGAACTAAAGCCTCTCTTAGGAACTTAAATAATCATCTTGCATTTGTTTCACATTTAGAACCTAAAAACATAGAAGAAGCTGAAAGTGATGTAAATTGGATAAATGCTATGCAAGAGGAACTTAACCAATTTACAAAAAATAAAGTATGGAACTTAGTTGAAAGACCTACTGAATACTCAATAATAGAAACTAAATGGATATACAAAAATAAACTTGATGAAAATAGAATTGTGATTAGGAACAAGGCTAGACTAGTAGCAAAGGGCTATAATCAAGAAGAATGTATAGATTTTGATGAGACTTTTGCTCCTGTAGCTAGACTTGAGGCAATTAGATTGTTACTAGCATTTGCATGCAATAAAGATTTCAAATTATTCTAAATGGATGTAAAAAGTGTCTTCTTGAATGGGTATATTAATGAAGAAGTTTATGTAGAACAACCTCCAGGTTTTGAGAATCATCAATACTCCAATCATATTTATAAACTAAACAAAGCACTTTATGGTCTAAAACAAGCCCCTAGAGCATGGTATGAAAGACTTAGCAAATTTTTATTAGACCATGAATTTTCTAGAGGAAATGTTGATACAACTCTATTTTTGAAAAAGAAAAATAAAAATATGTTGGTAGTGGAGATTTATGTAGATGATATTATTTTCGGTGCTACTAACAATCGCCTTTGCGAAGAGTTTGCTGAGTTAATGCAGAGTGAATTTGAGATGAGCATGATGGGAGAATTGAACTACTTCCTTGGACTTCAAATCAAACAATCCAAGGAAGCGATTTCATCAATCAAGCTAAATACATCAAGAAAATGCTAAAGAAGTTTGATATGGATGGAAATAAGTCAATTGGCACCCCCATGATCTCATCATGCAAACTAGACAAAGATGAATCAGGTAAATCAGTTGATCAAAAGCTGTATAGAGGTATGTGAAAGAGTAGATGCCCTACAAGCCAATCGCAATATGTATTGCGAAGGGTTTTTCTTTTGATTTGTCCAAATCATGTACATGACATTTAAATATGAATAAAGGCGTTATGTTTTATCATATGCTGTTGATTATATTTATGATAAACTCCTTAGATTAGGGCAATGGTTTTAAGACTATGATGAGATCATACTAGTGAGACTTAAAATCCTAAAATCCTAATCTTAAATATTTCCAGTCATTGGTACATTGAGTCGGGGATCAATGATTACCGGAAAGACTGGCATGTCTTATGTATGCTCGATGCAGAGGATGATTGATCTCACAATCATTTGTGTGGAGACACTAATACAAAGATATGGGTGCTCATTAGAAGAATGAGTTCACTGAATTGACCTACAAAGAGAAATCTTATGAAGTCTTACTTACATGTCAAAAGATGATTCTCTTAGTGGGAGTTGTGCAACTGATCCTTTGACCTGAGATCACCATGGTATCTTGTGCACATGAACCTATGTTTTGGTTTACACTCATTCATGACAATAAGTTATGTACGAGGTCTTCTGGATATGGTGGATTGTGTACGAAGATTATGAGTAGGTCAACAAGGAATTAATCACTTCTAATAAGAGAAGATAGCATCCTATTTATTCTAATCATATGATAATTCAGGAAGCCTTTGATCAAAGCAGAATGAAAATTAGAAAGAGTTTCTAATGTTTCATTATTTGAATTATCATTAAAAGATTGAGAAAAATATGAATATGAAATTGAGTTTGACATATATTCATACTCATATACATATTTGGGATGCAGTTTGATTAAAGGATTGAATTGCATGGTAACTTGCCACTGAAGGGTATTTTTGGTATTTCCACCAAATTCCATATTTTTCGGGTAGACATGACACGTTGCTAGACGTCAATCTTGTCTTATAGGTTTGATCGAATTAAAGAGTTTAATTCGATCACCAATTAGAAAGGATTCTAATTGTTAAGTTCGGGTTCGCGCAGTTTGGACTTAAATCGATTAGAAGAGTTCTAATCAAGTTGGGTCAACTCGCACTCACACCTATTGCTGGCTAAGTATGGAACCCAATGGGTCACACACAAGAAAACTTATCAAGGGTCTAATTGGATTAGATCATGTTTGCAAGATAAACATCCTAGCAGGTGTTGCAAACCTTAGCTCCTGATTCGAACTAGATTCGAATCTGATTCGAATTGGATTCGAATCTGATTCTTAATTGATCTAATTTGATTAGATCATATTCTAATATGGGTTAGCCAAGAGTTGGCACCTAAATTGGCTTGATTTGAGTCTAATTGGATTAGATTTGATAAAACATTTAATTTTGACCGTTGGATCAACATTTGGATGAAGAGAAGGATCAAATGGATGGCGCCATGGATTAGAGCTATTGGATCTTCATCATGGGATGATGGGAGATCATGATCTCGTGATGGACTTGTGATATTGACTTAGTCAACATCAGATGGCGTGAGAAAGAACGGAATACGGTGAATTTAGAATGGCGCCTCATGAAGAAGTGCCATTTGGATTGGATAAAGATGACACGTCATCATATCCTAACTACTTTCCCTTCAACCGCATCATTCTCTCTCTCCTTCTTTCTTATGGCGCCACCAATAAGGGCCTTTGGATCATCATCTAGCCTTGATCAATGGTTGAGAATGCTCCCTATTTTTCATGCGTGAGAAGAAATGAAGAGAGGCATGAGTACGGTGGATTTCATGAAGAGATGCTTAGGGAATGGATAAGGATGAAGCGCCATATCATAAGCACTTCATCTTATCCTAACTACTTCTGATATGCCCTCTCATCAAATGACACATCCCTTGATCTCACGCCCCTCTTCATGCATGAATGGATGGCTACAATGCATCCGTACGCCATCTATAAATAGGGAATGCTCCCGGTGTTTTTTAAATCATCGGAAATCAATCCAACTCTCTCTCTCTCATATCCCTTCTTTCTTACATTAGTTTCTTTCTTTCTAACATTGCTTCTAGTGTGTCCTAAGCCAAGACAAGGTGGTCTTCATTAGGACAAAAGGATTAGAAGTGATTTTAGAAGGCTAAAGAAAAATAGAAAGGAAGGAAAGCAAGCCATTAGAGTTCTTTAGAAGAATTCTGCATTAAGGATCAAAAGTCTTTGGAGCTAAAGTCTTGATCAAGTTTTCGTGTGGATCACCATTGGAGGGCGGACACTTGGACGCCTCGTGGAGATTGTACACTTTGGATTAGCATTTGAGGTATTCTACTAATTCTGCATTTATTTTATATTATTTGATTGTAATCATTAAGGTGATCTAGGCTTAAAAGGGTTTCATGCATAGGGACTTTATTAAGAAAATTTTTAAAATCCCTAGCTTCCGCTGCCCATTATGACATGCTAGAACCCTACAGTGGTATCAGAGCCATCCTTAATTGGTTCAATCAAATAATAATGCATGATGTATGATTATTAATTTACTATGAGATAGTAATGTCATATGCTTAATGAAATGCTGAAATATATGATTCATATATGATATGATATGTAATAAAATGTCATGATATGATATTTTCCATATGAAAATATGTTGAAGCATGTTAATTAGTTGCTTATGATTTATACATGCTATGAGATAGCTATGATGCATGATAGCTTATTTTAGATATGTTAAATATATGTTACAATTAAAGAATGTGCTAGAGAATAGTAAGCCCTCAATAAAAATTATATTAAGTCATAGTGTTAAAAAATTTTGAGCTAACCCATTCTAGAACAATTAATCTAATTGGTGTCTAAGGAAAGCACTAAAGGTGGTTACTTAATTAGGACCTTACTCTTTGAGTAAGGGGAGCCTCCCACCTGCTTACCTGGCCAATTGTTTGATTGCCTATTATGGATAAGCTTAATATTGATATAACACTATTGATAGCCTTCCTTCATGCCTCGATATTATTATGTCAAGATCCATGCTAGTTTGTTGTACTAACACAAAACTTGCAATGGGGACTGATGTTATACTGTCTTGGTGCATTAAGATGCTTATGGCATATTTTAATATATTGCCTTGTTGTGCAACCACAAGGGCAATATTATTCGAATATGACTATATGAAAATGAAGGGTTTGACTTAACTAAAATATTATTGTTTGTTGTGCTAACACAAGGCAATAAGTATTTTAAGAGGACAAGATAAAGTTGAGAATTGCATGAGATGCAATCGGAAAGAGTTTTCTACCTTTGAACTCATAAAGGTTTGTTGTGTAACCACAAGGCTTTTTATGATGAATTAGGATCTCAACCCTACTAAGAAAAATTATATTTTCACGTTTATCATAGAAGAGGGCTATGATATTCGATAAAAATAGTAGGAGACAAATTAGATTAAAGTCCTTATCTAGTTGCAAACATGTCATCATGATTGGTCTGCTTATATTAGTTATGTTCTTGCATATGTAGAATTATTAAATGGCTTCTTCACTTTCACTAAGAGGCATCTTAGATGCCAACAAGTTGACCGGACCAAACTATGTGGACTGGTTGAGGAATTTAAAGATAGTACTCACTCAGGAGAAAATTTCCTATATACTTGAAACCCCTGATCTTGGAGATCTAGGGGATGATGCTACAGAAGAGGAGGTTGCCACACATAAGATGTGGAAAAATGACAGTTTGACTGTCAAATGTATCATACTTGCCTCTATGAGCAATGAATTACAGAGGCAACATGAAGGCATGGACACTCAATCCATACTTCTCAATTTAAAAGAGTTGTATGGAGAACAAAGCAGGACTGCTAGGTATGAGATATCTAAGCAGTTGTTCCGTGCTAGAATGAATGAAGGAACTTCAGTGCAAAACCATGTTCTTATGGTTATAGACTTAATCACTAGATTAAGTCAATTAGGTTTTGCTATGGATAGTGAACTCAGTCAGGATTTGATCCTGCAATCACTGCCTGATTCATTCTCTCAGTTTGTTGTGAACTTTCACATGAACAAGCTGAACACCTCCCTGCTCGAGCTGTTAAATATGCTCAAAACAGCTGAAGGCCATATTAAGAAGGATAAAGGTCCACTCCTTCTTATAGATGGCACTTCTAAAAGGAAATCGGGAAATAAGGGTTCTAAGAAACGATTGAACCCCAAGAGTAGCATCAAAAAGAAAAAAGGAAAGAAAAACTCCGGATCAAGTACCTGTTTTCATTGCGGCAAAGCTGGCCACTGGAAAAGGAATTGCAAGAGTTTTCTTGCAAGTATGAAGACCGATGCAAGAGTTGCATCAAAAGGTATGTTTATGTTACATGCCAACTTGTCATTAAGTTCTTCAAATTCAAATTTATGGGTATTGGATACCGGCTGTGGTTTTCACATTTGCAAATCTTTGCATGGACTACAGAAAATTAAAATTTTGAAGAAAGGTGACTTCGAGCTGTATGGCGCTGGAGGAGAGTCCATCCAGGCTGAAGCTGTTGGAACCTACAACTTGGAGTTACCTTCGGGAGAGCTCCTACAATTAGAAGATTGTTATTATATGCCCAAAATTATTAGAAATGTAATTTCCATTCCTTTGTTGTTAAAGAAAGGATTTGAAATTAATGGAAAGGGCAATGGTTGCTCTATTTATTTTTCTAATAAGCATCTTTGCAATGGCATTATGGAAAATGGTCTTCTTGTTTTATTACTTAATGACAATGTCTTTCATATTAATAAAAGCAATAAAAGAAAGAGAGAGGAAGTAAATAACACCCTTCTTTGGCATTGTCGACTTGGTCACATAAGTGAATCAAGAATCAACAAGTTATACAAAGAAGAGTTCTTTGATCCTTATGATTATGAATCATTAGGAACTTGTGAATCTTGTCTTATGGGTAAAATGACTAAGTCTCCATTCACTGGACATGGAGAAAGGGCAAGTGAGTTATTAGGACTTATACACACAGATGTATGTGGTCCTATGACAACTCCAGCTAGAGGTGGATACTCTTACTTCATCACATTCACTGATGATTTATCAAGGTTCGGATATGTGTATCTTATGAAACATAAATCCGAAGCTTTTGATAAGTTTAAAGAGTATCAAAGTATGGTTGAAAAACAAACCGGAAAGTGTATTAAAATCCTTCGATCTGATCGAGGAGGTGAATACCTTTCTAGTGAGTTTTTAAATCATCTTAAAGAAAAGGGCATTCTCTCTGAATGGACACCTCCGTATACGCCACAATTAAATGGTGTAGCTGAACGGAGGAATCGTACTTTATTAGATATGGTAAGGTCCATGATGTGCTTTACTGATCTTCCTATTTCCTTCTGGGGTTTTGCCCTAGAGACTGCTGCACTAATATTAAATAGGGTACCTTCTAAGTCTGTACCTAGCACTCCATATGAGATATGGAGAGGAAAGAAGCCTAATCTTAAGTATCTTAAGATATGGGGTTGTCAAGCTTATGTCAAAAGAAATTTTGGACACAAGCTAAGTGCTAGATCAGATAAATATATTTTTGTAGGTTATCCTAAAGATAGTATAGGATACATTTTCTATCATCCTACCGAACAAAAAGTTTTTGTAGGTAGGCATGCCATTTTCTTAGAAAAAGAGTTTATCTTAGAAAAGGGCAAGGATAGAAAAATAGAACTTGAAGAAGTTCAAGACCTACAAATAGAAACACAAGAAATTCTTCAACCAGATGTACCTATTGATGAGGTACAACCACAACACACATCTCCTCTCCGAAGGTCAGATAGAGTGCGAAGAGCACCTGAGAGGTATGGGTTCATCATTGAGAATGATGAAGCCCACATTGTTCAGAATAATGATCCTCTGACCTATTCGGAAGCTGTCATGAGTAATGACTCTGACAAATGGCTAGAAGCCATGAAATCTGAAATAGATTCCATGTATACCAACCAAGTATGGACTTTGGTTGATGCACCAGAGGGTGTAAACCCTATAGGTTGCAAATGGGTCTATAAGAAAAAGATTGGAGCAGATGGCCAAGTAGAAACCTACAAGGCTAGATTGGTGGCAAAAGGTTTCAGGCAAAAGCAAGGAATTGACTATGATGAAACTTTTTCGCCAGTAGCTATGCTCAAATCTATTCGAATTTTGCTTGCAATAGCTGCATACTATGATTATGAAATCTGGCAGATGGATGTCAAAACCGCCTTCCTTAATGGTTATCTTGAGGAAGAGGTTTATATGACACAGCCAGAAGGATTTGTCTCAAGTAAGAGAGCAAATCAAGTATGCAAGCTTAAGAGATCCATTTATGGATTAAAGCAAGCATCGAGGAGTTGGAACATCCGTTTTGATACAACAGTCAAAGAGTTTGGTTTTATCAAAAATGTGGATGAACCATGTGTGTACAAGAAGACTAGTGGGAGTGCCATTGTCTTCTTAATATTGTATGTAGATGACATACTGATCATTGGAAATGATATTCCAATGTTACAATCGGTCAAGACTTGGCTGTCAAAAAGCTTTTCCATGAAAGACTTGGGAGAAGCATCCTATATACTTGGTATAAAGATCTATAGGGATAGATCTAAAAGGATGCTAGGCTTGTCCCAGTCTAGGTACATAGATAATGTGCTGAAAAGATTCAGCATGGAAGAAAGTAAAAGAGGTTATTTGCCTATGAGTCATGGCATACGTCTCTCTAAGAAGATGTCTCCTAAGACATCTGAAGAGAGGAATAGAATGAATTCTATTCCCTATGCTTCGGCAGTAGGATCGATTATGTATGCTATGCTATGTACTAGGCCTGATGTTGCTTATGCCTTAGGCATAACAAGTAGATTTCAGGCTGATCTAGGAGAGGATCATTGGATAGCTGTGAAAAATATTCTTAAGTACTTGAGAAGGACTAAAGATATTTTTCTAGTTTATGGAGGATCTGAGTTGAAACTAGAAGGATTTTCTAATTCTAGTTTTCAATCAGATCCAGATGATAGCAAGTCCACTTCAGGGTATGTCTTTACCCTAAATGGTGGTGCAGTGAGCTGGAAGAGTTCCAAACAGCAAACTGTAGCTGACTCAACTACTGAGGCAGAATACATTGCTGTAAGTGAAGCCGCTAAGGAAGCTGTCTGGATGAAGAAGTTCATCTCTGAGTTAGGAGTAGTTCCCGAGATTGCTGGACCAGTCCCAGTTTATTGTGATAACACTGGAGCTGTTGCTCAAGCGAAGGAACCAAGGTCTCATCACAAATCCAAGCACATTCTAAGACGCTTCCATCTTGTTCGAGAGATTGTCGAGAGACAAGACATAGTCATTGAACGAGTAGACACCAAGAACAACTTAGCAGACCCGTTCACTAAAGCTCTACCACAACAGCAGTTCGATCGCCACCTCGATTGTATGGGGATAAAATATAAGAGCGATTGGCTTTAGTGCAAGTGGGAGATTGAAAGAGTAGATGCCCTACAAGCCAATCGCAATATGTATTGCGAAGGGTTTTTCTTTTGATTTGTCCAAATCATGTACATGACATTTAAATATGAATAAAGGCGTTATGTTTTATCATATGCTGTTGATTATATTTATGATAAACTCCTTAGATTAGGGCAATGGTTTTAAGACTATGATGAGATCATACTAGTGAGACTTAAAATCCTAAAATCCTAATCTTAAATATTTCCAGTCATTGGTACATTGAGTCGGGGATCAATGATTACCGGAAAGACTGGCATGTCTTATGTATGCTCGATGCAGAGGATGATTGATCTCACAATCATTTGTGTGGAGACACTAATACAAAGATATGGGTGCTCATTAGAAGAATGAGTTCACTGAATTGACCTACAAAGAGAAATCTTATGAAGTCTTACTTACATGTCAAAAGATGATTCTCTTAGTGGGAGTTGTGCAACTGATCCTTTGACCTGAGATCACCATGGTATCTTGTGCACATGAACCTATGTTTTGGTTTACACTCATTCATGACAATAAGTTATGTACGAGGTCTTCTGGATATGGTGGATTGTGTACGAAGATTATGAGTAGGTCAACAAGGAATTAATCACTTCTAGTAAGAGAAGATAGCATCCTATTTATTCTAATCATATGATAATTCAGGAAGCCTTTGATCAAAGCAGAATGAAAATTAGAAAGAGTTTCTAATGTTTCATTATTTGAATTATCATTAAAAGATTGAGAAAAATATGAATATGAAATTGAGTTTGACATATATTCATACTCATATACATATTTGGGATGCAGTTTGATTAAAGGATTGAATTGCATGGTAACTTGCCACTGAAGGGTATTTTTGGTATTTCCACCAAATTTCATATTTTTCGGGTAGACATGACACGTTGCTAGACGTCAATCTTGTCTTATAGGTTTGATCGAATTAAAGAGTTTAATTCGATCACCAATTAGAAAGGATTCTAATTGTTAAGTTCGGGTTCGCGCAGTTTGGACTTAAATCGATTAGAAGAGTTCTAATCAAGTTGGGTCAACTCGCACTCACACCTATTGCTGGCTAAGTATGGAACCCAATGGGTCACACACAAGAAAACTTATCAAGGGTCTAATTGGATTAGATCATGTTTGCAAGATAAACATCCTAGCAGGTGTTGCAAACCTTAGCTCCTGATTCGAACTAGATTCGAATCTGATTCGAATTGGATTCGAATCTGATTCTTAATTGATCTAATTTGATTAGATCATATTCTAATATGGGTTAGCCAAGAGTTGGCACCTAAATTGGCTTGATTTGAGTCTAATTGGATTAGATTTGATAAAACATTTAATTTTGACCGTTGGATCAACATTTGGATGAAGAGAAGGATCAAATGGATGGCGCCATGGATTAGAGCCATTGGATCTTCATCATGGGATGATGGGAGATCATGATCTCGTGATGGACTTGTGATATTGACTTAGTCAACATCAGATGGCGTGAGAAAGAACGGAATACGGTGAATTTAGAATGGCGCCTCATGAAGAAGTGCCATTTGGATTGGATAAAGATGACACGTCATCATATCCTAACTACTTTCCCTTCAACCGCATCATTCTCTCTCTCCTTCTTTCTTATGGCGCCACCAATAAGGGCCTTTGGATCATCATCTAGCCTTGATCAATGGTTGAGAATGCTCCCTATTTTTCATGCGTGAGAAGAAATGAAGAGAGGCATGAGTACGGTGGATTTCATGAAGAGATGCTTAGGGAATGGATAAGGATGAAGCGCCATATCATAAGCACTTCATCTTATCCTAACTACTTCTGATATGCCCTCTCATCAAATGACACATCCCTTGATCTCACGCCCCTCTTCATGCATGAATGGATGGCTACAATGCATCCGTACGCCATCTATAAATAGGGAATGCTCCCGGTGTTTTTTAAATCATCGGAAATCAATCCAACTCTCTCTCTCTCATATCCCTTCTTTCTTACATTAGTTTCTTTCTTTCTAACATTGCTTCTAGTGTGTCCTAAGCCAAGACAAGGTGGTCTTCATTAGGACAAAAGGATTAGAAGTGATTTTAGAAGGCTAAAGAAAAATAGAAAGGAAGGAAAGCAAGCCATTAGAGTTCTTTAGAAGAATTCTGCATTAAGGATCAAAAGTCTTTGGAGCTAAAGTCTTGATCAAGTTTTCGTGTGGATCACCATTGGAGGGCGGACACTTGGACGCCTCGTGGAGATTGTACACTTTGGATTAGCATTTGAGGTATTCTACTAATTCTGCATTTATTTTATATTATTTGATTGTAATCATTAAGGTGATCTAGGCTTAAAAGGGTTTCATGCATAGGGACTTTATTAAGAAAATTTTTAAAATCCCTAGCTTCCGCTGCCCATTATGACATGCTAGAACCCTACAGTATGATAGTATCTTTACTATATCTTACAGCAAGTAGACCTGATATTATGTTTAGTGTATGCATGTGTACTAGATATCAATCTAATCCTAAAGAATCACACCTAATTGCAGTTAAGAGAATTTTTAAATATTTCATAGGAACAAAAAACATAGGTCTATGGTACTCTAAAGAATCAAGCATAAATTTAATAGGGTACACTGATTCAGACTTTCTGGTTGTAAACTTGATAGAAAAAGCACCAGCGGGTCTTGTCAATTTTTAGGAGAAAACTTAATTTCATGGTTTAGCAAGAAACAAAACTCGGTTGCACTATCTACGACTGAAGCCGAATATGTTGCTGCCGGAAGTTGTTGTGCTCAAATTTTATGGATCAAGCAACAACTTGAAGATTATGGCATTAAACAAGATAAGATTTCCATAAATTGTGATAATACAAGTGCCATAAATCTAACTAAAAATCCAATTCAATACTCAAGAACTAAACATATTGAGATAAGACATCACTTCATAAGAGATCATGTGTTAAATGGTGATGTAATGCTTGAATTTGTTTGCACTGATGATCAACTTGCTGATATCTTCACAAAACCCTTGAGTGAAGATCGATTTTGTATTCTTAGAAGAGGGTTAGGAGTGATTGATCCATTCTTGTGATACTCCCCTCTAATTGATTGATTTTGATGATTGGCTTATGTTAGATATAGGATTTCTTATCTATGGTCATCAAATCAGATCTTAAATCTTAGATATTTCCATAACTCTCTTCTCTGGCACGGTAATAACAAATTTTTTGGTTATGTGCCAGAGTTCGAGTCGACTCGCGCATATTTAGGAGTCGACTCGAGGTCGAGTCGACTCGCGACATACCAGTGTCGACTCGAGGTCGGGAATCCGATTTTTAATCCTAATCGAAATGTTTATTCCTCACTTCTATTCTCGACCGCCACTGTTCCAAAACCCTAGAGACGCTCCGACCTCGTCTCCGACCCGTTCTAGGTCCTCTCCCTCGAGTTTTCTTCCATTTTTCTTGTCCATCCCTCGATTTTTAGGTCAAAATGCCTAGGAAAGCCGTTGTCCCGAGCCGGAAGAGACCTCTCTCCGCGAGCGGCGCCGAGCGACGGTCCAAGGCACGGAACAAACCCGTGAGGCCACCACCTCCGGTTCCTTCCCCGCCTAGGCCGGTTCCCTCACGTCCGTGCGCCGGGAGGGCAGTCTTTACCGGGAGGAAAGTCAACTTTGACTTCCTCTCTCGGGAAGGGTTCACCCTAGGGCATCATCTTAGGGCTCAAGGGTTAGAGTTGTTTTGTTCTTTAGACCTCCCTACTTACCCAGGGTTAGTTAGAAAATTTTATGGGACTATAGCCCGAGGTAGTGGTGGTATCCAGGGAACCGTAGCGGGTGTCCCTATTTTTATCTCGGAGGACTTCATTGCTCGAATCCTCCATCTCTCCCGAGAAGGGATCTTTCCCACTCATCCCCATGATAGGACTGAGGCCCTTACGGCCGTCTTAGGGAGCCCACCTCAATCCCCAATAGAGGAGGTGTTTGCAAATCAGCTTTCAGATGAAATGCGGCTCCTCCTAAGTATCATTTCTAGGACTCTCTTTCCCAAAACAGGTAGGTTTGACTTCATCTCCGAGAGAGACCTAGCATTAATGTTCCACATTCTCCAAGACACTCCCATCAACTTTCCAAAGCTTATCTACAAATATATATGTGATCTCCTAGATAAACCTAGATTGAGTCTCCCTTATGGCATGCTATTCACACTCTTCTTTAAGGGAGTTAGAGGTCCCTATCCCTGAGGGGGAACCCTCTCGTTCACTTTGTAACACTGATCACGTGGGTGAGGGGACTCTTCACAGAATGGGGTTCCATAAAGTCGACAATGTCTGGGTTAGGAAAACTTCTTCATCCACACCATCCGACCCTACCACCCATCACTCACCTAGTCCTGATCATGACGAGGATCACTACATTGCTCCTCCCACTTTTCCTTCCACTTCTGGTCCTTCATTCCCATCCACCTCAGTTGGACCCTCTACTGCTCCACCACCTCAGCAGCCCCTGGAAGTCCGGATCAGCTCTGAGCAACTCCGGGAGATGAGACAGGAGATTGTGAGGGAGCTGAAAGATGACTTGTTGAGAGAGCTCCGAGGTCCCCTGACTGCTCCCTCTACTGACGTCGTTCCCTCCTTAGCAGCCGTGTCCAGGATGGTTGTAGACCTGAAGGAAGAAATCTACAATATCAGGAGCCTAGTTCAAGCTCAATACTGGAACATTAGCGATGTAAAGGATGACACAAGGAAGATGCGAGATAGCATCAGAAATGAGCTAGGTAGCCAGAGTCAGGGAGCAGAAAGGCTAGCAAATGCCTTGATCTCCAAACTTGACACCCTCCAAGAAAGTGTGACCCAGCTCACCTCGATACAGTCTAAGGCCACCTCGGAGATCATCGAGCAGCTAGGGAACGTCTCTAAGAGGATAAACTTAGTCATGCAAATGAATAGACTGAAAACGGGAGCCACATCCTCCACTACAAAGAAACCCAAGTGTATTTTTTTTATGTACAGTCCCTTGAGGACTTTTTCTGTTATGTAACCACACTTGTACTCAAATCTAACTTTAATACAATGAGTAGAAATTTCCTTTCAAAACTGTGCAATTTGAGTTCTTATACTTTTCTATGTTTTGTGCCTTTTTGATATGATGACAAAAAGGAGGAGAAAATATGTCACTAAGGGAATCACTAAAAAGAAAATCCTTAAAGCAAAAAGTAATTTGTTCTTAGTGGATTCGATACCTCGAGGCTCATTATCTCTCTGTTGGGGCTCCTCAAGGAGTAATCTCCAGAATCTATTCAAGGGATATTCGGAGATTAGTTGAATCATACTCAAGAATAAATTGTCAGATTTTTCCTCTGAAAGTAAGAATTTAAGCTCAAAAGCTTCAAGACATTAAAAGAAAATTCAGAGAACCCAAATAAAATTGAATGCATATATTGAGGGGGAGAATCTGAAATTCTAAGAAAGCAAATTTATTAAACACATATAAGCCAAACAATTGATTGCATGATATGAAGGCTTATATAATTCCAAATGAAAGGAGGAGCTTTAATTTTAGGATTTACTGATTCATACCTTTCAATTTTGGATAAATTAAATGACTAGATATATGAATTCATTTCAAAACTTTACTATAAATCGCCTTTTGGTTGAGCAATTCACTTTACAAATACTCAATATTTTGTCATCATCAAAAAGAGGGAGATTGTGGAGTGATTGGTTATACCCCTATTTGATTTTGATGAGCTCAAAGCATTTGAGTATATTTCATGTCGTACTAATGAATTCAATCTAGTGTCTTAGGCAAATATATGTGAATTTATATTAAGAACATCGAGCTTTTGTTCAAGGTCATTTGGCTAAGTGTTGAACTCAATTAAGCCAAAGTCTGAAGCTCGAGTCGACTCCGGAAGATTACGAGTCGACTCCAAGTGTTTCAGAGGTTCTGGCACAAACCCGAGTCAACTCCGGTACACTACGAGTCGACTCCGACTGAGAACAGACAGAAGGACAGAAAGATGAATTTCAGACCCTATCACTGAGTCGACTCCGACGATTACGAGTCGACTCCGATGCTTACCGAGTCGACTCCCGACGGTTCCGAGTCGACTCCAAGGAGTAACAGACAGAAAGATAGAGAAGTATTTTCTGGACCCTGTTACCGAGTCGACTCCAGAAGAATTCAAGTCGACTCCAACGTTTGGCGAGTCGACTCCTAAACAAGCAAGAGTCGACTCTCAGAGGAAAACAGACTGAAGGGTAGAAAATCAAACAAAGTGACTCTGTGAACGAGTCGACTCCAAGAATACGAGAGTCGACCCCAAGTCAGCTGAGTCGACCCCAACAAAGTGCGAGTCGACTCCGAGGCAATTCAACTCCAAAGACAGAGGATCAGTTTTCGGGCTCTGAGAGCCGAGTCGACTCCAAGATGATCTGAGTCGACTCCAAGGCAGTTCAACTCCAAAGACAGAGGATCAGTTTTCGGGCTCTGAGAGCCGAGTCGACTCCAAGATGATCCGAGTCGACTCAAGAAAGAAATGCAGAAAAATAGATCTCTGAAATCCTGAAAACGAGTCGTCTCCAGAGTGCCGAGTCATCTCCAGATATTGGCGAGTCGACTCCAGGTTTGGCCAAGTCGACTCCAGAACGGGACAGCACTTTAATTCAAATCCTGAACAGTGGGCGAGTCGTCTCCAGTAAAGCAAGAGTCGACTCCAGCAACAGCCAAGTCGACTCCAGATCGAGCGAGTCGACTCCGACCCCAACGGATACATTGTCAGGAGGTGCAGACTGTGCAGAACGGCCACAAATCAGTGTCTAACGGCTAGTTTTCAAATGTGACTGCTTAAATAGCCTGAGGAAATAGTAGTAGACACTAAGAGAGTTACTCTGATGAGAGCACAAAAGTACGATCTACATACCACTTAAATTAGTATTATTGCTAACAAGATAATGATAATCTCACTAGATTAATATTATATTTTTGTTGAGTATAGGTGATCGTAAATCGAGGCCAAAATACGCATTCAGTACAGATTGGGCTTAGACAGATGCATAACTCAGACCGCGTATGCCCAACCTCGTCATGGTCTAATCGAATTCACTATTCATCGAGTATATTTGCACCCGAGCGACATGTGGCAGCCATATGTTTTTAGCCTTCCGATCTACATTCCGTGCACTCGATTCTTCCGTGCTGAGGACTAGCGAGGAGATCCCGACCAGCAAGGCCCCGCATCCATCTTCTCCGCATGTAATTGTTAGATGTATGCCCTAGAAGCCAATCTGGCTGACACATTGTTAATTCTAGGGACATAATTTTGTACTTGACTATTTATTATTGAATAAATGAAAGGCATCTTTTCATTCATATTATTTATGTGTCTATGAATCGTCCAAGAAATTAATAAGATGATGATGCATATTCTCAAGAGTTGAGAATTTGAGCCATGTATTATTGGTGATTAATTTCTAAATGCTCCTGATCAATGGATCATCACGAGGACGGTGATCGATCCGATCAGTGCACAGATCACTTTCCTTCTGGATGGACGAGACTTGAGTCCACAGTGTAGGGACACTGAAGTGATAGTGCAGGTGCTTGTTAGAGAACAAGGGTACTGAGCGTGACCAAGACAAGAAGTCACTTGGATGTCTATCCACTCGTCAGTGACTTGCTTGATGTTGCAGTAGTATGACTGGTCCTTTGACCTGCGGTGCTTCAGCTACTCACAGTGAGGTTATTGTAGTTTGACTACACGTATACATGGTCTCTAGTCATATGGGTCCTTGTAGTGTAGATTGGCTGCAGTAAGTTCACTGTAGGAGTAGGGTATGCACTTACATGGAATCTATCGACCTTGATAGAAGAGGAGTGATCCTATGTGATTTGTTAGACTGAGTTCTAAGACCTTGGCCAGGGCAGTAATATAAAGTGGAGAAAGAGTTTTCCACTATCGAACTCGAGTCGAATAAATCTTGACATATTACAGACGAAGGGGTTTGATGAGTTATCCATGACCTCCGTCCTGTAGGGATCCATTATAGTAGGACTGTATCACACGATAACTGTACCTAGAGGTTCATCATTCTATTCTACTGGGTAGCCACTACATGCTGCTAGGTGTCACTGGTGGATGGTGAGACTCACAGGGATTATCTCGATGATCGATAAACCCTAATGAGTAGAGTTGGAATCGTTCCAATCCATCGAAAGGAGTTTTCAATGAAATTGTGATAGAGATCATAATATATCTCACTACCAGTCAGAGTAGAACCTATGGGGTCACACACACTAGAAGTAATGACCGATCCGATGGTTGAATCGTGATTAGGAATCACAAGTAATCAATTTGATTGATAATAAGTTGAAGAAGGAACAAAGGAAATTGATTAATTGGACTTAAAATAAGAGTCCTAATTGGATTAGGACAAGAAATCCTACTTGGACTGGGATTCCTACTTGGACTGGGAATCCTATTTGGAGTAGGACTAGGAGTCCTACTTGGAGTAGGATTCATAGAGTCCTAATTGGATTAGGACAGGAATCCTACTTGGACTGGGATTCCTACTTGGACTGGGAATCCTATTAGGAGTAGGACTAGGATTCCTACTTGGAGTAGGATTCCTATAATCCTAATTAGATTAGGAGTTTTGAATTAAATTTGGATTCCTACTTGGAGTAGGATTCCTAGAGTCCTAATCGGATTAGGAATTCAAATTCAAATTAGAGTCCTAATTGGATTAGGACTAGAATTAAACAAATCCTAATTGGATTAGGATTTCTTAAGTCCTAATTAATTATTAATCCAATGAATCAAGATGGCTCCTAATTAGATTAGGATTGAAGAGTTCAATTGAGTCATGGTTCATTCAAGTTCTAATTAGATTAGGACTAGCATAGATTGAACCCAATTGATTCATGATTTGGACTAAACCAAATAGGAGCCCTAGATGCTATTTAAGAGGAGGCTTGGGGGCTGACCTAATTCATATGAGAAGCTCTCCCCTTGTGGCCGTACGCCCCCTTTCTCCTCTCCTCTTGGATCAGCCGCAAGCAAGAAGAAAAAAGATCCATGGTGGTCTCCTTCTTCCTCCTCCGTTTGGGATTCAACGCAAGGAAAGGAAAGGCTGCATCTAGCTTTTTGGATCTTCTTCCTTGATCCTTTCATCTTCTTCCTCCTCCCTCTAGCATTCAAGGGTTGATTGAAAGGGAGGTGATCAGCCATCAAAGTAATCTCTGCAAGGGAGCTAGCACCCCGGGGAGATTGGAGCACTTGGATTGGTCCTCTGCTTCGTGTGGATACCCGTAGAGGCCGGGCACTTGAACGGCTTCAAGCGAACCCTCATCCAAAACCACGATCATCAGTTTGCGGTGATCATCTACCCGCATAAGGTGAAGATCTGATCTTCTAATGTTTTTAGAAGTTTTTAATCCTTATCTATCTACGAACGGTTTTTGAACAACGTTCATGCGATGAACGGTTGATCCCGCGCATGCCTCTTCCGCTGCATCTGAATTTTTGAATTTCAGCGGCATGGGCGGGGCTTTCTAACAGTGGTATCAGAGCCTAGGCTTCGTAGATTAAGGTAAGGATTAATTATTAATAGGCTTATTAGATCTGAAAATTGAAAGATTATGCATGCTGAAAATTTTCTGCATGCAGAATTTTTCTAGGTTGCTGATTTTTGCATGCTGATTTTTATGTGATAAGATGATGATTCTAATTGCATTGTTAATGAGATTACAAAGTTTGGAATCATGATTAGCATGATCAGCAACCTATGTCATGAGATAATCAGTTAGTTTTTAGATCTGAAAATTATAATTGTTGCATGTGGTGATGATCATAGGATTCAAACCCTTTTAGTATTAAATGTAAAGACCTGCGATGTGATCTGCAATGTCATGTAATTTTTCAGATGCTTGCATGCATCTTATTTGATGTTTTGAGAGGCCTGCGTGCCTCCTAAAAGGAGATGTAATTTATTATTATTTTTGAGGATGATAGTGTTATTTTAATGATTAACAAGCAATTATTTAGAGTATGTTATAAGTTAAATCGATACTTCATTTATAAGTCTATTACTCTCAGTATATTTGGATAAATTGATATAGATACATTTCATTGTTTATTTGAATGAATCTAACCTTGAGATGCAGCAAAGTGTGGATTGAGTCGACCCAAAGGATGATTGGGTCGACCCCGGCACATCAAGAAAGCATTTGGCACACTTCTGCAAAAATGGCACAAATGAACAGTGAGTTGGGTCGACCCAAGGAAAGCATGAGTCGACCCAAACATCAAGATCCTCAAACAGAAGACAGAAAATGGTTCTCTGGATTTACTGAGAGGGTCGACCCAAGATATAGTTGAGTCGACCCAAGCTTGAGTCGACCCAAACCCTGTGTGGGTCGACCCAAAGGCAAGACAGAACAGAAGACAGAAAAGGTTCTCTGGAAACCCTGTTAGGGTCGACCCAAGAAGAAGTTGAGTCGACCCAACTGAACCTTGAGTCGACCCAAGGAAAGGTTGGGTCGACCCAAGTGAAGGAAAGCTGAATTCCAAGTTTCTGTGTTTCTGAAGGTTGGGTCGACCCAAGAAAAAGTTTGAGCTGACCCAAGGTTTGGGTCGACCCAAGAAAAGTTTGGGTCGACCCAAGCATGGGCAGAAGCATAACGGCTAGTTGTGCAGAAGTGCTTTTTGGACTCCCAACGGCTATAAACGGCTAGTTTTTCCAATCCAACGGTCAGGAAGGACTATTTGGAGGTTGGAGAAGTATTTAAGAGGGAGTATTCATCAGAGGAAGTAAGCTTTGGAAAATACATCAAGTGCATTCAAGAGAGAACCCTAGCAAGGCAAGCTTCATCCAAGTGCTTCATTCAAGAATCGAAAGAAAGTGGTTGAGCAGATTCAAAGAGTCATCAAGAGCTCCATCCACCCTTGAAGAGTGAAGCATCCTTGACAAAGAAGAGAGAAGTCACATCAAGCGATAAATATTCTCTAAACTCTTCTTTGTAGATTATATTGTTATATTTGCTCATTTAGGAGTTTAAATCTTCTTTCTTTGTTTATTAAACTACTTGTAAAGGTTGGTTGGTTAGCCCGCAAAACCAACGGCATAGGTTGATTGGTGAACCCGAAAAACCAATTGCAAAGGTTCGTTGGTGAGCCCATAAAACCAACATAGGTTTTTGGTGAATCCGGAAAACCAAAGTGTAAAGGTTCGTTGGTGAGCCCGTAAAACCAACATAGGTTCGTTGGTGAGCCCGTAAAACCAATATAGGTTCGTTGGTGAGCCCGTAAAACCAACATAGGTTTTTGGTGAACCCGGAAAACCAAAGTGTAAAGGTTTTTGGATTGTGAGCCCGGAAAACAATCTAACTGTAATCCGCGGGATTATAGTGAATTCCCAAGGGGTCGCTTGGGGAGTGGACGTAGGTGCTAAGGAGAGCACCGAACCACTATACTTCTTGTTGTTTGTATTGTGATTCGTTTAAGTTCACTAATTCATCATTTAACACAAGTAAGATAGTTAAAATTAAAAGAAACCAATTCACCCCCCCTCTTGGCTTGTCACCTTGGGCAACAAGTGGTATCAGAGCAAGGTGCTCCAATAGTAATTATTGATCTCACAATCAAGAGTTAAAGATCATGACAACCCAAGTGGGATGTTCTATGAGTGAGGGACAATTAATTGATAGACCTCCACTATTTAATGGCATAAACTACACACATTGGAAAGCACGCATGCGCATTTTCATTCAAGCACATAACTATGATCTATGGAGTATTATAGTCAATGGGCTACACACAAGCACTAATCATGATAAGGAAATGGCTCAACAAAATTCAAAAGCCATGAAGCTGTTATATTGTGCATTAGATGAGAATGAGTTTAATTGCATATCTTCTTGCATAACTGCTAAAGACATATGGAATATGCTAGAGGCTAAATATGAAAGTACTAACATTTTTAGTGAATCTGAAATTAGCTATGAAGAAGATGAGAGGCAAGCTGATATTGAGAACCTAAGCCTTGTGGCACACAAGGACGAGGTATGTATTGAAACACAAAGTGTCTCCTCTTCTGAATATGAAGTATATGATAAAATTGAAAATGATTTTACACTTGATAAGTTACATGATGCATTTCTTGATCTAATGAAAGAACATAAGAAACTCATTTGTAAAAATAAGAACCTGACGAATGAAAAGAAAACCCTAGTAAATAAAAAACTGAAATTGTCTAATTATTATGAAACATTAATTAAGAAACATACTAATGAAACTAAAATCTTAATTGAGAAAAATAAAGAACTAAATCAGAAAAACCAACTTCTCACTGAAAGCTATGATAAACTTAAGAAAAATAATGAATTGCTTTCAGAAGATAATAGAAGATTACCTAAAGAAGTTGACAAATTGAAACCTGTTGTTGAAAGATTTACTTTCAGCTCTGAAAAATTAAACCTAATGATAAATAATCAAATAACTGAATTTGATAAAGTTGGATTGGGATATCAACCTTGGTACACCCAAAAATCTTTCAAGAATATATTTGTTAAAACAGTTTCTAATTATTTTAAAATAGATTCTTATAATGTTGATAAACAGGAACAAAAGCTAAGCAAAATCTCTTCTGTTGTTTCTAAATCTATACATTACAAATTTGATGAACCTAAAAGGCAAAAACAGAAAATTGTAAGTTTATCTACTACTCATGTTAAATCTATGTTTGTTAAATTTAATAAGAGTATGCAGAAATACATTTCTTGTAATCCTAAAACCTGCAAACTGATAAACAAAATAGCTATTAAGAGAATATGGGTTCCAAAAGAAACAATTATAGCTAACCTACAAGGACCCAAAAGAGCTTGGGTTCCTAAGTTGAAAATCTGAATATTTTCTGTAGGTGTGTCTAGCACTCAAGGCTCCAACAAAAAAAATGTTAATTTAGACATTGGGTGTTCTAGACATATATTAAAGAATGAGACTTAAAATATAATTAAGAAGAGTGACTAAAATAGAAGAAATAATGAAATTAGTAATCCTTGCATCCTCTCATATTGAAATTGTAGCTAGTTGTGATATAAGTGATACTTTTGGTATGAAAAGAAAATATATCCAAATCACTCCATCTTTCTATATTATGCTTCAGTTATTGATGGATAATTTGCTTAATCAATACTCTTAGAATAACTCTTTGAATTCTCTATATGCTTGATTGAGAGTTCTTATCCATGGCATTATCTTCTATTGATTATAAACATAAGAATGTCTACTTGGTATATTTTTTTTTAAATATATGCATTAAGAATATCAAGATTAAAGAGTCTAGTTTTGGCATATAAAATCAACTCATACTAGTATGGACTTAATCTCAAAAGACCTTATCATTGGTTCACTTAGATTAATTTTTGCAAGGTCAAAGTTTGCTATGTATGTCATCTAGAAAAATAAACTAGAATCATTTCTAAATCTGAAAATAATATTGAATACAATTGTTTCTACACCAAGAACACCATAAATAAAATAGAGTTGATAGAATCCTTAAAGAAATGAAAAAGACAATGTTGTATGATAGTCATCTACTTAAATGATTTCTGTTAAAAGCTATCATCATTGCTTGTCATACATATGGTTTCTATTAGAAAACTCCTTTTGATCTTCTAAAAAATAGAAAATGATATATTGTATATTTTTTATATTTTTCAGTCATACATGTCATGCTTGATATTTTCTTATGAAAATAATGTCAAATCTGATAAAACAAATATTTCTTTGGATATTACTCTTCAAGCAATGCATATAGAATATTCAATGAAAAGATACTAGTTGTAGAGATATCAATTCATACTATTCTTATTAAAACTAGATCCTTTATTGAGAATAATAGTTTATCATTTTGATTCTATGTAACAATCTGAATTTTGATAGAAACAACTGTTTAAGATAATTTGATTAAAACTTAGCTAGCATGTCTTATTGATAGTTATCTTAAGCAAATAGAATCTAAGCTAAATTGATTCTGAAAACAAGAAATTGATTTGACCTTGATGAATCTTCCTATTGCCTCACATGCTTGTTCTTGAACCATCTTGGTTAATAAAACTATCTCTTTAGTTCAAGTGACATGTGCTTGCTTATATTTAGGCAATCTCTTGAATAAAGTGACTCAACATTCAATTATTGTCATATCTTATGTTGAGTCATCTAGTTAAGAAATATGTTGTATGAATGTTTTGTATCTTGAAGCAACTAATGACTTTCTTTCAAGAAAGAAAAGAAGTTTGTTAATAATGCAGGATCCTTGAGCAAGAAAATGAGAGATTTCAACTTGAAGGACACCTCCACATAAGATACAATAAACATTCTCTTGCAAACAAAAAAAAAAAGGGAGAGATTTTCTTCAGCCAAGGGTGTAAAGAATCTAAAAGGTATTTGGCTTGAAGAATGCTAAATGTACTGGTAATCTAAACTCTTCTCTTGTGAGTTAGTTGAGCAAAATCAATAGTCTGAAATTATATGGTAGCATGATTAAATCTTTAATTGCTGATCATCTTGATATCATGCTTCATTCTCGTGCTAGTGATAATTGTTTCATGGTGTGATTAAATTGAAGTTTACCTTTTCCTATATAATGCATAACCATGAAATACACAAGCTTATGCCTCAAACCTCTAATTCAAAATAACTTGTGATAAGCTATGAATCATTGGGCATAATGAAAATGCTGTTTGCATGGTATATATTTATATGCAGCATATTAGATTAATTTTTTATTCTGCTCTTTCATGTAATTACTTGAAATAATAAAAAGAAAGAGAGATAAAGAAAAGAAAATGAACAATTATTCAAGGGAAGTAAAATCTAAGTAAAGGCAAATACTCCAATCTTTAGAAAAAGCAAAACAAGCATAATATATTTGGCACATTTATGAGACTAATATGAACATTCCTTTTGGAAGAGATAAAATCCGTAATTAATTACAGAAAAAGTTTGAAGTGAATATTTTAACCCTTCTATATTGCTCATCATAGGGATGGTGCCAATGGGGAGGCTAGTGGTAGTACCCGGCACTATTTGACCCAACTATTCGGTGTAGGGTATATTAGGGACGGCACAAGAGGGAGGCTAGTGGTAGTACCTCGTGCCCCTTCTAACTCCACCGGATAGGGAGCAAATAGAGTATAGAGCATAAGAAGGTAAAAATGAAAGACAAAGTAAATGAAAGTATATAAGAAGAATCAAGTCAAATTTTTTAATCACTTGAAAACACACTTTAAGGATGAAATCAGTACAAGATTATATTTAAATAGGGGGAGTTTATTTGAAAAGAATTGATTTTGATCCTTGACATGCTTGTTCTTAATATTTTAATGCATAATATATTTTGCATGTCACATGATGTTTTGAATTATATGTTTTCAATATTCAAATAACAAAGATCTTTCCTAAATATAACTTGTAATGCTTCATGCCTATAAAATTTGATTGAAACATGTTATTACCAACAACAACATCATTTTGTTTTAATGAATATATTTTGAAAAATAAAAGAAAAGAATAATTTGAATTTGTAAATTAGGCAAAATGAATTGATTCCGATTTATCTTTTATCTTGCCTAACATTAGTACATAATGTCCTCCAATTTGTACCAAAATTCAATATGAATTACAAAGATTCTGGATGTGCTCTAATGTTCTTGAAATATGTATTTTCAATCTTAATAATTTAAGATAAGCTACAATGTAGAAGATGCATATCTCAAATTATAATCATGAAAGCCTCCTTGAAAATTTTTATGAAATTCAGAATCTGATTTTGTATAAAAGCTTGAACTTAATTTAAAAAATGCTTCTATCATTGCATTTTTGTAACTTTCATTATATGCTTCAATGATTGCATCATTTTGAGGAATAACTCAATATGATTCCTGGATGAAAACTACGGTCTAAGAAAAATAGAATTAATTTTGATGCCTTGATTGTTTGCTCCGATACGCATCTGAAACATATCATTTTCTATCTTATAAGTTTATTAAAATTAGTCTAAATGATGCGTTTTTCAATGATCTTGATTGCAAATAAATGGTTCTAAACATATGATATTATTTTGATATTAAAAAGATTTATGGTGCTTCATATATACATTGCTGAAAAACTATGACTAAGAAATTAATATTTTGAATATACACTCCTACATAATTAAATGCTTCTATCATTAAAAAGAAAAGCTATTTTTAAGAAGAGAGTTAATGATCCTAAAGCTTAGAATATTTCAACTCACTTCAATAATTCTTATAGGAAAGAAAATGTAATTACTTTTGAAAGAAATTTGAGCTTCAAAAGAATTATTTTCTGATTAATATTTCTATACATATTCAAAAAAATAAGAGGAAATATATTTTATTCTTGAAAGATTAAAAAGAGTGATTGTTATAAATTTTGAAAAATTCTAGATCACTCTACATTCTTGATATTATAGAAGAACAAAAAAAAAGGTTTGAAAGAAAATGCATCTTTTGAGGGGGAGCTTTAAATACTCAATCTCTTTATTGAAAATTATCTTCAAACTCTAAACTCTCAAATGGAATGATTAATTAAGGGGGAGAAAGAAAATTTCAGAGTGAGAGATCATATAGAACTTAATCGTATAAATTCGCATCTAAAGATGAGACAAAGAATACTAAATGTAAAGTGGTATTAAACTTTGTGCTTCATTGAATATCTTTTGAAAGTTGGATTTCCATCTGTATTCATCGGTAAATCATTTATTTCTGAAAATTTAATTGAAAAGGATTCCATCTGTCTTAGTTTCGAAAATTTATCTTGGAATCTACTTATGAGTTCTTATTGGCTTGCACTTTAGTGTTTCAATCCTGAGCCAATTTATTTTAATTGATTTTGATTCTATGATCTTTAAAGGAGTAAAAGAAAGTCTTTAAGAGAGCTTTAAAAGAACTTTCAAAGCCCTGAATTTTATATATCCTACATTACATAAATTCATATTTTGGTATCTATGCTCCAATACTTTTATATCATGAAAGAACTTTGAAGTCATTAAGAATTAAGGATTCAACATAATCTTATGTTTTTCGAGTATATAAGTTTTGATCTTTATCTGCTCTTATACTATACTCTAAAAATTAATTAGATTGCTCTCATGTTGCTATATACTTAATATATTAAAAAAAAAGGGTATTGGATTTTGTTGCCCAGATAGACAACCCAAGAGGGGGGGGTGAATTGGGTTTTTAAATTAACTTAGCTAATTAAAACTTTATGGATGATTAACTAAATACTATAGCCAGTTATTTAATTAAAGCTAAGTGCTGTGAGTAATGTGTGGGGAAGAAGATGAGAGACAATGCACTACAAACACAAAGTTTTATAGTGGTTCGGAGCTAACCCTTGCTCCTACGTCCACTCCCCAAGTCTCACTTGGGAATTTCACTATAACCCCCTTGGATTACAGCCGGTTGTTTTGCAAGCTCACAACCGAACTTGTTGTTTTACGAGCTCACAACGAACTCGGTCGGTTTTCCCAGGCTCACCGACTAGAACCAACCCCGATTGTTTTCCCGGGCTCACAATCAAACCCTTACACTCGTTGGTTTTAAACCGGCTCACCAACCAACCTTAATCCCCTTGATTCAATCCCCCGATTGAATCAAGTAAATACACGAGATAGAAGAAAACAGAAGATAGCTTCTCAAAAAGCAGATTTAAAACAATATAATCGTAAAGGAGTTAGAAGCCCTCAAACGCTTTTAAGATGGTGAAGAGGTGTGGCTTCTGGAACTCCGGTCTCCTCTTGAAAGAGTGATCGACTTGAAAGCAGGAGGAGGAAGCTTTGAATGCTGGGAAGATGTTGGTGGAGCAGTAAATGCAGATCTTCCCTTTTTCTCGTTGAAGAGCACTTAGAGAGCTTGAAGACTTGAATGCTAGGAGTGGAATGTGTGTTTTCTACCTTGCTACAGTCTTCTGTGGCTATTTAAGCCAACCCCCACGGAAACTAGCCGTTACTCTGCTTTTTCTGGCCGTTCTACACACTCTGCGCAGCCTGACAATGTGACCGTTGATGGGTTGGAGTCGACTCGCGCGATCAGGAGTCGACTCGGCTGTAGCAGGAGTCGACTCGAGCTTTTCCGGAGTCGACTCGGCAACTGTTCCCAGTTTGAATTAAAGTTGCCGTCTTGACTGGGAGTCGACTCGTCTTGACCCGGAGTCGACTCGCCAACTTCTGGCGCTGACCTGGCAATTTTGGAGTCGGCTCATCCTCTGTAGTCCGTGGATCCAAATTTGAATTTTGTCCACTCGAGTCGACTCGACTGTCCTGGGAGTCGACTCGAATCTCAGAGCCCGAACTCCCGATTCTCTGTCTTTTGGCTCATCCAGTCTTGGAGTCGACTCGAACTTCCTTGGAGTCGACTCGGCTCTCAGTTTCCGAAAGTTGGTCTTCTGCCTTTTGACGTGAAGCTTGTCTTGGAGTCGACTCGAGCTGTCTGTGAGTCGACTCGAATCTCCGAGGCAGTAACATGGTCTTCTGTCTGTCGATGGTCGCACAGTCTCGGAGTCGACTCGCGTACTGCGGGAGTCGACTCGAATCTCAGAGTCCATAAAACGCTCTCTGACTTTTTCTTTGCGTACCGCTGGGAGTCGACTCGCGTTCCACTGGAGTCGACTCGAATCTCAGAGTCCATAAAACGCTCTCTGACTTTTTCTGTGTGTACCGCTGGGAGTCGACTCGCATTCCACTGGAGTCGACTCGAATCTCAGACCTGAAAAACTGCTCTTCTGTCCTTCTGTCTGTTTTCAGTCGGAGTCGACTCGTACTGATCAGGAGTCGACTCGAGCTCGTGCCAGTGACCTTGATACGCTTGGAGTCGACTCGTGATACTCGGGAGTCGACTCGAGTCTCAGACATTGGTTCATGCAGACTTCTTAACTTATCCAAAATACTATGAACCAAGTCTAGAAACACTTTGACAGGATTTTCACTGAAACACTCAATTGAATTCATTAGTAATCACAAGATATACTCAATTGCTTTGAGCTCATCAAAATCAAATGGGGTTTTAATCAATCACTCCACAATCTCCCCCTTTTTGATGATGACAAAACTTTGAGTATATGTAAAATGAGTTGCTCAGTAAATAATGAAATAAACTCCATAAATGAATTCAAATGTCTGATAATTTAATTTATCCAAGTTTGAAAGGAGTGAAACATTAAATTTGGGAGTTAAAGTTCCCCCTTTCATTTGGAATTATATAAGCCTTCATATTCTGCAATCAATTGTTTGGCTTATATGTCATTAATGTTTTAGCTTGATTAAAATTCAGATTCTCCCCCTCAACATATGCATTCAACTATATTTTGATTTTCTGAATTTCCTCTTCATGCTTTGAAGGTTTTTTTGAACTGAATTTTATCTTTAGAGGGAAAATCTGTCAATTTGTTCTTGAGTAGGATTCAGCTAATCTCCGAATATCCCTTGAATAGATTCTGGAGATTACTCCATTAGGAGCCCCAAAAGAGAGATAATGAGCCTCGAGGTACCGAATCCACTTAGAACAAATTTATGTGTGTTTTTAAGAGTTTATCGTTTTATTTATTTCCATTGATTTCTTTTACATATTTTTTAATATTTCTCCCCTTGTACATATTTTATACTTACACTTTTCTCCCCCTTTTTGTCATCATACCAAAAAGGAGGTAATCACACACAATCAATGACACAAATGGCACAGTCAATCATCAAATGGCACAGAAATGAAGATAAGATGTCTACTCATTGTATTGATATGAAGGTGAATACATTTGAGCATACAATAGGTAAAGCAAGAACAATACAAAAGAAGACAAAACACAACTCAAAATCATCTATGACCTCCTCGAGGATGTGGCTCCCCCTCTCGAGGATACATCTCCTCCTCTGGAGGATGTAGCTCCCCTCTCGAGGATACATCTCCTCCTCTGGAGGATGTAGCTCCTCCTCTCGAGGATGTGACTCCTCCTCTCAATCGGCTCTGCTCCATGAGGAGGGCGACTGCCTCTGTAACATGGCCCAGCTGCGTGATAATAGACGTGGTGGCTCTGCTATGTGTAGTGGAGAGCTCAGTCACCGACGTCTGAAGCCCAGTCACCGAGGTCTGAAGTGCGTCCACTTGTCGATGAGCACATTCGACAAGCGCTCGGCCCCCTCGGTGGTGGTGTGCATGTCACGGCGGATGTCATCCCGCATCCTCCTCGTGGTGCTCGTGACCTCGCTCATGCTGTGGAACTGGGCCTGCACCAGGGTCCTAATGTTGTAGATCTCCTGCCGCACCTCAGCCGTCATGTCTGTCACGGCTGTCAAAGATGGGACCAATGCTGAGGATGGAGTGGGTGCAGGAGTGGGAGCTGGCACGGAACCTCGGAGCTCCCGGAGCAGCTCGTCCCTCAAATCTTGGACGATCTCCTGCCGCAGCTCCCGGAGCTGCTCTGGATCAATACGGACCTCCATAGATGGTGGAGCTGAGGAGGAAGGACCGGCAGAGGTGGTAGGAGCAGGAGGAGTGGATGGAAGGTCTGGATGGTCTGAGCGGTGAGAGTGGACTTCCTAACCCAGATCCCTTCTCTCTTCCGAAATCCCATCCTGTGCATGGTCCCCGTACCCAAGCGATCAGTCCATCGCAAGGCACGAGAGGGTTCCTTCTCAGGAATGGAAATTTCGTACTGCCTAAAGAGAAGAGTGAATATCATTCCGTATGGGAGGGAGAGCCTAGGTCTATCCAGGGGCTCACACATATACCTATAAATGAGCTTGGGGAAGTTGACCGGGGTGTCCTGAAGAATGTAAGACATAATAGCTAGGTCCCTCTCATTCACAAAATCAAATCTTCCTGTCTTAGGGAAGATGGACCTGGACAAAATGCTCAAAAGGATTCTCACTTCAATAGGAAGTGAGCTAGCAGATACCTCATCTAGGGGAGACTGAGGTGGATGCCCTAAGACGATCGTAAGGGCCTCAAATCTATCCTCAGGATGTGCAGGAGCCACCCCAACTAATGGAAGGTGGAGGATATGGGCAATGAGGTCCTCTGTGACACGCAATGGGACACCTAATACCGTGCCCTCAATACCTCCATCTCTCCGATGGACGGTACTGTAGAACTCTTGAACTAGGCCAGGATAGGTGGGAAGGTCTAAGGTGAGGAAGTACTCTAGACCCTGGGCTCTAAGCCTATCGCCTATGGTGAATCCTTCCCGGGAGAGATAGTCGAAAGTGACATACCTCCCGGAGGTGACGGCCTTCCCGGCCAACGGCCTAACATGAACCACCCTAGGCGGGGAACGATCCGGAGGAGGTTGCCTCGCGGGATCGTGCCGCGCCTTGGAGCGCCGCTCGGGACCGGCCACGGGACGGGACCTCTTTCTAACAACTCCCTTGCGAGGCATCTTGACCTAAACGAGATGAAAACCTAGAGAACGAAGAAGGATCGATAGAGGAAGCTCGGGACTGACCTGAAAAGACCTAGGAACGGACGGAAACTCAATGTCCGGCGAAGAATCGACGGGAAAAGGGCTTGGAGACGATCGAGGATGACCTAGGAGTCGGCTCTAGGGCTTTGTGAGCAGTGGCGGCTTGAGAAAAAGTGTTTGCGAAACGACAAACCTAGGGTTAAAAAGTCGGATCCCGACTGCGAGTCGACTCCCCTGAGTCTCGAGTCGACTCGACCTCGAGTCGACTCCAGAAAATGCGCGAGTCGACTCTCCTTATGCGCCTGTAGACTTCGAGTCGACTCCCGACAATGTGCGAGTCGACTCCCCCTCAGCTGCCAACTTTGCGAGTCGACTCCCCCAAATGCGCGAGTCGACTCCTCCTTAGGAGCCGGCTCTGAAACTTACTCGAGTCATCTCTAACCTTGGTACGCACTTAAAAATCATGCTATAACCGTGCCAAATGAGGGAAAATCACCTAGTTGGGATCTGATTTGATGATCATTGAATAGAAACTCTATTTTAACCTCATTTTAACCATCAAAATCAATTAATCTAGTGGAAACTCCCACTAGGATGGGTCAATCACTCCTAATCCCCTCCTAAGTACACTGAACCTCTCTTCACTTAGGGATTTTGTGAAAATATCTGCTAATTGATTATCAGTACAAACAAATTGGAGAGTCACATCACCATTCAATACATGATCTCTTATGAAGTGATGTCTTATCTCAATGTGTTTAGTTCTTGAGTGTTGAATTGGATTTTTAGTTAGGTTTATGGCACTTGTATTATCACAATTAATGGGGATTTTATCTTGTTTAATGCCATAATCTTCTAATTGTTGTTTAATCCACAAGATTTGAGCACAACAACTCCCGGCTGCAACATATTCAGCTTCTGCAGTGGATAATGCAACCGAGTTTTGTTTCTTGCTAAACCATGAGATTAGGTTTTCTCCTAGAAATTGACAAGACCCGCTGGTACTTTTTCTATCAAGCTTACATCCAGCGAAGTCTGAATCTGTGTACCCTATTAAGTTTAGGCTAGATTCTTTAGAGTACCACAGTCCTATGTTCTTAGTTCCTATTAAGTATTTAAAGATTCTCTTAACTGCAGCTAGGTGTGATTCTTTAGGATTAGCCTGATATCTAGCACACATGCACACACTAAATATAATATCAGGCCTACTTGCAGTAAGATACAGTAAAGAACCTATCATACCTCTATAAAGTTTTTGATCTACAGATTTACCTGATTCATCTTGGTCTAACTTACATGATGAGCTCATGGGGGTGCTGATTGACTTGTTTCCCTCCATATCGAACTTCTTGAGCATCTCCTTGATATATTTGGCTTGATTGATGAAGATGCCTCCTTCAGATTGTTTGATTTGAAGCCCGAGGAAGTAGTTCAGCTCTCCCATCATGCTCATCTCAAACTCACTCTGCATCAAATCAGCAAATTCCTCGCAGAGGCGATTGTTAGTAGCACCGAAAATGATATCATCAACATAAATCTGTACTAATAACATATCCTTATTTTTCTTTTTCAGAAATAATATTGTATCTACATTTCCCCTAGAGAATCCATGTTCTAATAGAAATTTACTAAGTCTCTCATACCATGCTCTAGGTGCTTGTTTTAGACCATAAAGTGCTTTGTTCAGTTTATACACATGATTGGGGTATTGATGATTTTCAAAACCAGGAGGTTGTTCCACATATACCTCCTCATTAATAAACCCATTTAGAAAAGCACTTTTTACATCCATTTGATATAGCTTGAAGTCCTTAGAGCATGCATATGCTAATAATAGTCTAATAGCCTCAAGTCTAGCTACGGGAGCAAAGGTTTCATCAAAGTCTATACCTTCTTCTTGATTATAACCCTTTGCTACTAGTCTAGCCTTATTCCTTATAACAATTCCATTTTCATCTAGCTTATTTTTATATATCCATTTTGTACCTATAATTGGATATTCAGAAGGTCTCTCTACTAGATCCCACACTTTATTTCTAGTAAATTGGTTTAGTTCTTCTTGCATTGCATTTATCCAATTTACATCATTTTCGGCTTCTTCTATATGTTTGGGCTCAAAGTGTGAAACAAAAGCTAGATGGTTATTCAAATTTCTAAGGGATGCTCTAGTCCTAACGGGTTGGGATGGATCATCTAGAATTAGTTCCTTAGGATGCCCATGAGCATACCTCCAAGCTTTAGTTAGCCCATGATCCACTATAGGCTCTTGGTTTGATGATTCTCCTTCAATCAACTTTTGATTATCATCTTGTAATCCCATCTCATCTATCTTTTCTTCAAGTATTTCAATATCATCATCAAAATTAACCTTCTTACTAGATGAGATGTCACTAGAGTCATCAAAAACAACATGTATAGATTCTTCTATAACTAGAGTTCTTTTATTAAAGATTCTATAGGCTTTACTAGTTGTAGAATAACCTAGGAATATTCCTTCATCAGATTTTGGATCAAATTTTCCTAGATTATCTTTCCCATTATTATGTACAAAACACCTACATCCGAAAACATGAAAATAGTTAACCTTTGGTTTTCTGTTTTTCCACAGTTCATATGGTGTTTTCTTTATGATGGGTCTTAATAGAACTCTATTTAATACATGGCAAGAAGTATTAATGGCTTCTCCCCAAAAGTACTTAGGGAGGTTACTTTCACATAACATCGTTCTAGCCATTTCCTCTAGGGTTCTATTTTTCCTTTCCACAACTCCATTTTGTTGTGGTGTCCTAGGTGCTGAGAAATTATGGGTTATCCCCTTTTTACTACAAAATTCATCAAATAATTGATTTTCGAATTCGGTACCATGGTCACTTCTAATAGCTATAACTGAGGACTCTCTAGCATTTGTTACTTCCTTATGGAACTTCTTAAACATAGAAAATGCTTGATCCTTATGCGCTAGAAACATGACCCATGTGTACCTAGAGTAATCATCTACTATGACTAGACCATATTTATTTCCACCTAGGCTTGTTGTTCTAGTTGGACCAAATAGGTCCATGTGTAATAATTCTAGAGGCCTAGAGGTAGAGACACATTTTATGGGTTTAAAAGAATTCCTAGATTGTTTGCCAAATTGACATGCTTCACAGATTTTGTTCTTTTCAAATTTTAACTTTGGCAAACCTATCACGGAATCTCTTTTAACTAGTTTAGTTATTGTGTCCATGCTTGCATGACCTAACTTACGGTGCCATAACCAACTAGTATCATTTTCTTTAGTTTCATTAACAACTAGACATTGGTTATGTTTTGTAAGGTCTTCTAGATCTACCACATATACATTTCCACGTCTCATCCCTTTAAAAACTAAACTATTATCATTAGTATTTGTTATAATGCACAGTGATGGTTTAAACATAACATCATATCCTTTGTCACATAATTGACTAATGCTTAACAAGTTATGCTTAAGACCATCAACATATCTAACATTATCTATAAAAGTAGAAGGGGTGATTTGAACTTTACCAATACCAATGATGTGACCTTGGTTGTTGTCTCCAAACGTCACAGCACCTCCCTTCTTAGCTTCAAGGGTGAAAAATTAGTCTTTATCACCCGTCATGTGCCTTGAGCAGCCACTATCCAAATACCAGCAATTTTTGTTGACCTTGGCTGCAAGACACTCCTACACAAGCAAATCATGTCATCTTAGGTACCCAAGTTTTCTTGGGTCCTTCATGGTTAGTCAAGTTTGTTCCTTTTGGAACCCATACCCTTTTAATTTTTCTTTTAGTTTTACTTTTCCTAAAATTACATACATTTGCTTTATGGCCTACTGTACCACAACAAAAGCAGGTTATTTTCTTAGTTTTTGTTTCCCCAGCTTTAACAAAGAAGTTACTAAGAAGTTTTTTGCTTATTCCTTGGTTTATATCCTAAACCGGCTTTATTAAACACTGCACGTTGACTATTTAGTATCATGTTTAATTTTTCAGAACTATAGGTAAATCTTTCAACTAAGGGTTTGTATTTGTTAAGTTCTTTAGTTAGTGTCTGATTTTCGGCTTTTAGATCATTAAGTTCTTTAGTAAGATCCTTATCTAAGGTTTGTTTATATTTTTTAAGTTCTGAAAATTCCTTAGTTAGTTTTTCATTTTCTTTAGTTAAGGTGTTGGTCTTTTGAGTTAAAAGTTGGTTGCTTGTTTTAAGTTCTATATTTTCTTTGGTGATTAAATCCTTATCCTTAACTAATTTATCGTATTTATGTAGGTATGATTGATTAGTTATTTTCAGTTCTTTATTCTTAAGATTTATAGCCTTATATTCTACCATTAATTCATTAAATGCATCATAAAGTTCATCAAATGAAAAATCATAGTGCGTATCGGAAGTTACCTCATTTTCGTTGGCCATGAAACAAAAATTGGCCTTCTCTTCTTGTTCTTCATCCGATGATGAAGATGATGCGTCGGAGTCCGATAGGGTGGTGACAAGGGCTTTCTTCTTCTTCTTGTACTTGCTGCTCTTCTTTAGTAAGGGACACTCAGCTCGGATGTGTCCCGGCTTTTTGCACTCATAGCAGCCGGTCCCCTCACTTTTCCTTTCCTTACCTTTGTCCTTGCGGTAGGAATTTGAGGGGCCTCTCCTTTGATGATAGGACTTCTTGTGGTTGATGAATTTCTTGAACTTGCGCACAAGAAGAGCCTCACCACCATCTTCCTCATCTTCTTCTTCTTCACTGCTGCTGCTGCAAGACAAGTCCTTGTTAGAAGAAGTAGATTTTAAAGCTATTACCTTTTTCTTATGGGAGGACTCTTCCTCGTTGTGTTGTTTCATGGTAAGCTCATGCGTCATAAGGGATCCAAGGAGCTCTTCAAGTGGAAGCTTGTTCAAGTCTTTAGCTTCTTGGATTGCCGTCACTTTAGCTTCCCACGACCTTGGTAGACACCGAAGGATTTTTCTGACAAGTTCACTGTTAGTATAGTTCTTGCCAAGGCTTTTTAGGCCATTGACAATATCAGTAAACCTAGTGAACATGCATGTAATTGTTTCGTTAGAGTCCATTTTAAATAGTTCATATTTATGAACCAAAATATTTATTTTGGACTCTTTCACTTGATTCGTGCCCTCATGGGTCACTTCAAGTCTGTCCCAAATCTCTTTTGCAGAATTGCAAGTAGAGACCCTATTGAATTCATTACGGTCTAAGGCACAATAGAAGACATTCATTGCTTTAGAGTTTAATTGTGTCTTCCTCATGTCATGTTCATCCCAGTCCATTTCAAGTTTAGGTACCTTAACACCATCTACGTATATGGATGGGATGTATGGCCCATTTACTACAATGGACCACATCTCATAGTCTTGGGCTTGGATGAATATTCTCATCCTAGCCTTCCAGTATGAGTAGTCAGATCCATTGAAGAAAGGGGGTCTTTGGGTGGACTGACCCTCAATGTGAGAAGATCCAAATGGGGTTGTCATTTTGATCTTTTAACTCTTGAGTGGAAGAGTTTTTGGCTCTGATACCACTTGTTGCCCAGATAGACAACCCAAGAGGGGGGGGTGAATTGGGTTTTTAAATTAACTTAGCTAATTAAAACTTTGTGGATGATTAACTAAATACTATAGCCAGTTATTTAATTAAAGCTAAGTGCTGTGAGTAATGTGTGGGGAAGAAGATGAGAGACAATGCACTACAAACACAAAGTTTTATAGTGGTTCGGAGCTAACCCTTGCTCCTACGTCCACTCCCCAAGTCTCACTTGGGAATTTCACTATAACCCCCTTGGATTACAGCCGGTTGTTTTGCAAGCTCACAACCGAACTTGTTGTTTTACGAGCTCACAACGAACTCGGTCGGTTTTCCCAGGCTCACCGATTAGAACCAACCCCGATTGTTTTCCCGGGCTCACAATCAAACCCTTACACTCGTTGGTTTTAAACCGGCTCACCAACCAACCTTAATCCCCTTGATTCAATCCCCCGATTGAATCAAGTAAATACACGAGATAGAAAAAAACAGAAGATAGCTTCTCAAAAAGCAGATTTAAAACAATATAATCGTAAAGGAGTTAGAAGCCCTCAAACGCTTTTAAGATGGTGAAGAGGTGTGGCTTCTGGAACTCCGGTCTCCTCTTGAAAGAGTGATCGACTTGAAAGCAGGAGGAGGAAGCTTTGAATGCTGGGAAGATGTTGGTGGAGCAGTAAATGCAGATCTTCCCTTTTTCTCGTTGAAGAGCACTTAGAGAGCTTGAAGACTTGAATGCTAGGAGTGGAATGTGTGTTTTCTACCTTGCTACAGTCTTCTGTGGCTATTTAAGCCAACCCCCACGGAAACTAGCCGTTACTCTGCTTTTTCTGGCCGTTCTGCACACTCTGCGCAGCCTGACAATGTGACCGTTGGTGGGTTGGAGTTGACTCGCGCGATCAGGAGTCGACTCGGCTGTAGCAGGAGTCGACTCGAGCTTTTCCGGAGTCGACTCGGCAACTGTTCCTAGTTTGAATTAAAGTTGCCGTCTTGACTGGGAGTCGACTCGTCTTGACCCGGAGTCGACTCGCCAACTTCTGGCGCTGACCTGGCAATTTTGGAGTCGGCTCATCCTCTGTAGTCCGTGGATCCAAATTTGAATTTTGTCCACTCGAGTCGACTCGACTGTCCTGGAAGTCGACTCGAATCTCAGAGCCCGAACTCTCGATTCTCTGTCTTTTGGCTCATCCAGTCCTGGAGTCGACTCGAACTTCCTTGGAGTCGACTCGGCTCTCAGTTTCCGAAAGTTGGTCTTCTGCCTTTTGACGTGAAGCTTGTCTTGGAGTCGACTCGAGCTGTCTGTGAGTCGACTCGAATCTCAGAGGCAGTAACATGGTCTTCTGTCTGTCGATGATCGCACAGTCTCGGAGTCGACTCGCGTACTGCGGGAGTCGACTCGAATCTCAGAGTCCATAAAACGCTCTCTGACTTTTTCTTTGCGTACCGCTGGGAGTCGACTCGCGTTCCACTGGAGTCGACTCGAATCTCAGAGTCCATAAAATGCTCTCTGACTTTTTCTGTGTGTACCGCTGGGAGTCGACTCGCATTCCACTGGAGTCGACTCGAATCTCAGACCTGAAAAACTGCTCTTCTGTCCTTCTGTCTGTTTTCAGTCGGAGTCGACTCGTACTGATCAGGAGTCGACTCGAGCTCGTGCCAGTGACCTTGATACGCTTGGAGTCGACTCGTGATACTCGAGAGTCGACTCGAGTCTCAGACATTGGTTCATGCAGACTTCTTAACTTATCCAAAATACTATGAACCAAGTCTAGAAACACTTTGACAGGATTTTCACTGAAACACTCAATTGAATTCATTAGTAATCACAAGATATACTCAATTGCTTTGAGCTCATCAAAATCAAATGGGGTTTTAATCAATCACTCCACAGATTTTCATTCGTGCTTTCTTTGAATATTATTCTTGATACTCCTTGAAATAACTTGAAAAAGATTCCATCTACACTTGATTTCAAAACTATCTTTGGAATCTACATTTAGAGATCACTTCTGGCTTATATCCTTAATATCTCATTCCTAAAGCCAAACACATAGAAATAAGATATCATTTTATTAGGGATCGTGTGCAAAATGGAAACATATGTATTGAGCATATATGAACTGAAAAACAATTAGCCGACATATTCACAAAATCCTTGAGTGAAGATAGATTCTGCATGCTAAGGAGGGAATTAGGCATATGTGATCCTTTTTATTGAAGAGATATAAAAGGGAGCAAGCAGTCTCATGATACATTCCTCCCATTTCTAAAAACCTATGAAACATGAGTCAAACTTGTAATCTATAGATTTCTTACTCATGTATCATTGTCCCAGAAAGAATTTGTAAGGATTGGAAGCAAGAAAAATTTTTAGAAGCGAAAAGGAAGAGAAAGGAAAAATTTCTGAACTTGGGTCGACCCTATTCTGGGTCGACCCAACGTTGCGTCGACCCAAGAAAATTCTTGAGTCGACCCAACGTCGGGACCCCACTGTTAAAAGAGGGACCCGTGAGCTATCTAGGGCACTGTTTACCCTTTGTCCTCTTTCAAAAACCCTATTTTCCACTCTCAAATCTTCTCCAATCATCTCCAAACAGTAGATTACTTCAATATCTTGAATAAATGGGACCCAAGAGAGCCATAGCCAAGCGATCCGGGAGAGTCTCACGATCTTGTTTAGAGCCTAGGATATGTATCTAGTTCTCATATGTATTTTGTGTTGATCATGTATTTTGAACCTTGATTGAGGAACATTGTATTTGCTTTTGTTTTTGGCATGATTGTACTAAAATGTTCCTATTTTGATCAATGAAGTTTGAATGTTTGTTATTTATTGTGTCTTTTCCCATGTACCTATTTGATGATAACAAAAAGGGGGAGAAGTAAATAAAGAGTAATAGGGGAGAAGTAAAGATAGAGTAAATAGAGTAACAAAAAGGGGGAGAAGTAAAGAAAGAGTAATAGGGGAGAAGTAAAGATAGAGTAATAAGAGGAGAAGTAAAGAAAGAAAGAGAAATAATTTGTAAAACAAATTGAAAATCATATAGGAAAGCATATACATCCAAGGGGGAGCAATTTGCAACAATGAAAATGATCAAGTCAAAAATTTCTATCAAATTTCAGAATTTGGCATATAGAATTTCAGAATTTGGCACGCACCTTTCACACCTCGATACATAACCTGAAACTCATGTTTTATCTCAAATTTTTGGAGTTTCATCTTTAATGAATTATAAATGAAAGGGGGAGCAATTCAAAAAGTCAAATTGGCAACATTTGAATGATATAGGGGGAGACTTCACTCTTATATATGAAAAGCTGAAATTCAGCAAGTTAAGCCCTTTCAAAAACTGATTTTAAAATAAGTATCAAAAGGTTCATACTCTTTATTTTGTAATCATCAAAAAGAGGGAGATTGAGGATGATAGTGTTATTTTAATGATTAACAAGCAATTATCTAGAGTATGTTATAAGTTAAATCGATACTTCATTTATAAGTCTATTACTCTCAGTATATTTGGATAAATTGATATAGATACATTTCATTGTTTATTTGAATGAATCTAACCTTGAGATGCAGCAAAGTGTGGATTGAGTCGACCCAAAGGATGATTGGGTCGACCCCGGCACATCAAGAAAGCATTTGGCACACTTCTGCAAAAATGGCACAAATGAACAGTGAGTTGGGTCGACCCAAGGAAAGCATGAGTCGACCCAAACATCAAGATCCTCAAACAGAAGACAGAAAATGGTTCTCTGGATTTACTGAGAGGGTCGACCCAAGATATAGTTGAGTCGACCCAAGCTTGAGTCGACCCAAACCCTGTATGGGTCGACCCAAAGGCAAGACAGAATAGAAGACATAAAAGGTTCTCTGGAAACCCTGTTAGGGTCGACCCAAGAAGAAGTTGAGTCGACCCAACTGAACCTTGAGTCGACCCAAGGAAAGGTTGGGTCGACCCAAGTGAAGAAAAGCTGAATTCCAAGTTTCTGTGTTTCTGAAGGTTGGGTCGACCAAAGAAAAAGTTTGAGCTGACCCAAGGTTTGGGTCGACCCAAGAAAAGTTTGGGTCGACCCAAGCACGGGCAGAAGCATAACGGCTAGTTGTGCAGAAGTGCTTTTTGGACTCCCAACGGCTATAAACGGCTAGTTTCTTCAATCCAACGGTCAGGAAGGACTATTTGGAGGTTGGAGAAGTATTTAAGAGGGAGTATTCATCAGAGGAAGTAAGCTTTGGAAAATACATCAAGTGCATTCAAGAGAGAACCCTAGCAAGGCAAGCTTCATCCAAGTGCTTCATTCAAGAATCGAAAGAAAGTGGTTGAACAGATTCAAAGAGTCATCAAGAGCTCCATCCACCCTTGAAGAGTGAAGCATCCTTGACAAAGAAGAGAGAAGTCACATCAAGCGATAAATATTCTCTAAACTCTTCTTTGTAGATTATATTGTTATATTTGCTCATTTAGGAGTTTAAATCTTCTTCCTTTGTTTATTAAACTACTTGTAAAGGTTGGTTGGTTAGCCCGCAAAACCAACGGCATAGGTTGATTGGTGAACCCGAAAAACCAATTGCAAAGGTTCGTTGGTGAGCCCGTAAAACCAACATAGGTTTTTGGTGAACCCGGAAAACCAAAGTGTAAAGGTTCGTTGGTGAGCCCGGAAAACCAACATAGGTTCGTTGGTGAGCCCATAAAACCAACATAGGTTTTTGGTGAACCCGGAAAACCAAAGTGTAAAGGTTTTTGGATTGTGAGCCCGAAAAACAATCCAACTGTAATCCGCGGGATTATAGTGAATTCCCAAGAGGTCGCTTGGGGAGTGGACGTAGGTGCTAAGGAGAGCACCGAACCACTATACTTCTTGTTGTTTGTATTGTGATTTGTTTAAGTTCACTAATTCATCATTTAACACAAGTAAGATAGTTAAAATTAAAAGAAACCAATTCACCCCCCCTCTTGGCTTGTCACCTTGGGCAACAATTTTTATTTTACATCTGGTTGTATTTCTGTGATGTGATGTACGTCAACGATCAAGTTGAAGATAAGGCATGAGATGAACAGGGGTCTAAGCGGTTGATGGCGATTGGATCAAGAGTTGATCAAGGATCGAATCAAGGAGGTTTGGAACCAATTCAAGAGTTGAAGACCAGTTGATCGATTGACGTGCATGTGCTTGTAATACGACCTAACTAGAATCCATGATCATCACCTATTTAAAGTTTAGTTTTAATTATTGCTGCGATTATAACTGCCTGCAATGTGCCGTTTGCATGTGATGTGAATGAGAGTCGGGTAGACAGGTTTACATGTGATGTAGCAAACCCAATTGAGACCTAAATTAAAACCTCCTCAATCAAGTCGAGAGTGAACCAACATGAGCAAGTCATATTAGATTAATTGATCTAATTGGTGTCTAGGAAAGCATGAAAGGTGGTTACTTAATTAGGACCTTACTCTCTGAGTAAGGGGAGCCTCCCACCTGCTTACCTGGCCAATTGTTCGATTATCTCTTATGAAAAGCTCAAGGTTGCAAACACTAAGACCTGATTAACCAATATTAAGTCAATAGGTCTTCCACTGTAGTAGAGCTGCTAAAGCCTTTCTGATGTTGATTTGTCTCGGCTGGATACAGTGGTCAAGTTGCATCGGAGGGCTGGACCTCTCTATAGACATGAGATGTTGTAGGGTAAAGGTGGGGTTGGGCACCAATAACTGTTAGGTGAGGACCCAATGACGACTTTATTCCTACGGTTATACGGTGGGTCTGACTTAACTAAGAAATGGGACCAATAACTGTTAGGTAAGGTTTTCATGGCTTAGAGACCAAGTTGCACTGCAACATGCTTGAGAAGCATTGTACAAGAGTTGTACATTCATCAATCTATGTGTCACCAATAACTGTTAGGTGAGGTGGCATGTAAATCGGTGGAACCGCAGTACCCACTAGAAACCCTAGTTGTGTGGGATTTCCATTTTCCTACCAGGGGAGTGTGAGGAATTCGAGAAAATAGTGGGAGTTACATTTGTTCTAAAAGACTATAGAACAGATTAGGATCAAGTACAAAAGTCTAACTAGAATCTTTACTCTCTGCAGATCATAATGTCAGCCTCAAACCCTTTGACTCATATCCTAGAGAACAACCATTTGACCAAACCCAATTATAAAGACTGGCTCCGCAAATTTCAAAATAGTTTTGAATTATGAGAAATTAGGGTATGTGCTAGACCATGGAATCCCCATGTTACCAATCTGTCCGATCACTGATCAGCGTAAGACGCATGCTAAAGTGGACGAACAATGACAATAAGGTTAGGTGCTGCACAATGGCATCCATGTCCAATGAATTACAATGCCGGCATGAGAACATGAGACTGCCAGGGACATATTAAATCACCTGCAAGAGTTGTATGGTGATCAGAGTCGCGCAGCATGTTTTGAAGTGTCCAAGAGGCTCTTTAAGACAAAGATGCGTGAGGGGCAGTCTGTCCACGATCATGGTTTGACCATGATAAAGGACTTGAAGAAGCTTGAGAAGCTCGGCATGACCATGCACAAGGAATTGCAAACGGATTTGATCCCACAATCTCTTCTAGCTTCATATGAACAATTTATAGTAAATTACCATATGAACAAGATTATATGCACCAAAATAGAATTGTTAAATAAATTGGTAACTAACTTAGGGACCTTGAAGAAGTTCAAGGGGCATCGTTTTCGCTGTCAAGTTGGTTTCTATTTTCAAGAGAGAGTCTATTTGGAAGAAGATGAAGAAGCCTGCGAAGAAGCAGAAGACTAAGAAAACACCAAGTAAGGAAGTTCCAAGAAAAAGGCCAATTGCAAGGAAAAGTGTTTCCATTGCATCATGGACGGCCATTGGAAGAGGAACTGTCCTATATACATGGGAAGCATAAAGAACATGAAGGGTGACAGACCTTCAGAAGGTTTGTCAGATATGCTCAGGATACTTAGGGACTGTTACCTATTGCTAGCAGAAATTTGATTTCTGTATTTTATTTAGCATAGAAAGATTTTTATTTATTTGAAAATTAAATTGATTCAAAATGGTTTTATGATTGACAGTCTCTATCACATACATATGGATGTATCTGTGAATATATCTGAGCAAACAGTGAATACCATAGAATCTAATAGATCCAAAAATGAGATAAATTTAAAGTATTTGTGGCACCTCAGCCTTGGCCATATAGGAGAAGACAGAATAAACAAATTGGAGAAACATGAGCTTTTGGGCTCATTGACTTTCGAGTCATATTTGATTTGTGAATTCTGCCTTCAAGGAAAGATGGCCAAGTTATCCTTTGTAGGATACAGGGAGGTCCACTGAAATACTTATCCTAGTACACACCGATGTGTGTGGCCCATTCGATGTGCAGGCTAGGGGTTATAATTTTTTACTTCATTTACCGATGATTACTCACGGTATGGATATGTGTATGAGACACAAATATGAAACTTTTCAAAGGTTTAAAAAACTTAGATATGAAGTAGAAAAATAAGCACAAAAACTCATTAAGGTTCTTCGATCAGATCGAGGAAGTGAATACCTTAATGGAGAGTTCCGTGATTATCTCAAGGAGAATGGTATAGTTTCATAATGGACTCCTCCTGGAACACCTCAGCTCAATGGAGTGTCAGAGAGGAGGAATCGGACTCTATTGATATGGTCCAGTCCACGATGAGCTTCGCTGATTTACCCTTGTTTCTTTAGATAGATGCCCTATTTTCAGCTATTTATTTGTTGAATAGAGTTCGCTCTAAAGTCCATTCCTACCGCACCATATGAGATATGACATGGTAAGAAACCAAGATTTGGGGATGTCCGGCCCACGTCAAGAGACTACAGGCAGACAAGTTAGAGGCTAGGACCATAAGTGCTCGTTTTATAGGATATCCTAAAGAGTCATTAGGATACAATTTTTACGTCTCAGAGGATCACAATGTGTTTGTGAGCCATCATGCCATCTTCTTGAAAAAACAGTTTATCCTTGATAGAGGCAGTGGGAGGAAAATTGAGCTAGAAGAGAAAGTCTCTAAAAAGCAACGAGTCATGGATCCTATCGAACCCATTCATACAGAGCCAGTACACGATGTCCCTCGACCACCTCGTAGATCTAGTAGGGTCTTCCATCCTCCCGATAGATACTTAGGTATACTAGAAGAGGATACCGAGAAAATATTCCTAGTGGGAGATAGGGATCATACACAAGATCCCAAAACCTACGACGAGGCGATATCTGATATCGATTCCGAGAAATGGCTGGAAGCCATGAAGTCAGAGTTAGACTCCATGTATTCCAACCAAGTCTGGACCTTAGTAGACCCACTAGAAGGTATTGTATCTATTGGATGCAAATGGATCTACAAAAGGAAGATAGGTTCGGATGGACAGGTAGAGACCTATAAGGCAAGGCTTGTGGCGAAAGCGTATAGTCAGCGCGAGGGCATTGACTATCAGGAGACCTTTTCACCTGTAGCCATGCTGAAATCCATCCGAACATTGCTTGCCATTGCAGTATTTCATGATGATGAAATCTGGCATATGGATGTGAAAACAGCTTTCCTGAATGGATATCTTGATGAAGACATCTATATGGAACAGCCTTTGGGTTTCACTTCCAGTGATGGAGACCACAAGGTCTGCAAGTTGCAAAGGTCCATCTATGGACTAAAGCAAGCATCTCGGAGTTGGAACACTCGTTTCGATGACGCAATCAAAACGTTTGATTTCATCAAAAATGGAGAGGAACCGTGTGTTTACAAAAGGGTTAGTGGGAGTACTGTCGTTCTTCTCGTATTGTACATAGATGACATCCTTCTGATAGGGAATGATATTCCCATGCTAACCTCGGTCAAGGTCTGGTTGTCAAAAAGGTTCTCCATGAAAGACCTTGGGGAAGCATCCTATATTTTGGGAATAAAGGTCTATAGAGATAGATCCAAAAGGATGCTTGGCCTATCACAGAAGATGTACATAGAGGAAGTGCTGAAAAGGTTCAGCATGGAAAACTCTAAAAGGGGTCTATTACCCCTAAGGCATGAAATTAATCTCTCCAAGAAGATGTGCCCCAACACATCTGAAGAGATTCAACGCATGAGCAAGATCTCCTATGCATCAGCAATAGGGAGCCTCATGTATGCCATGCTATGTACATGACTTGATATAGTACATGCTGTGAATGTCACGAGCATATGTCAATCAGATCCTGGCAAAAAGCACCGGATAGCTGTGAAGAACAGTCTTAAGTACTTGAGAAGAACTAAGGACATGTTCTTGGTCTTTAGGAGAAGATCAGAGTTGAAGGTAGAAGGATGCACACATATTGATGATAGAAAGTCTATATCAGAATATGTGCAATGGTGGTTCAGTAAATTGGAAGAGTTCCAAACAACCGATCATTATAGATTCTACCTTAGAAGCTGAATGTTAAGCCATATCTAAGGGTGCAGTGGAAACCTTCTGGTTAAAAGTTCATTGCAGAGTTAGGTGTAATGTCATTAGATGCCATAACACTTTACTGCGATAACATTGGCACCATAGCACTAGCTATGGAGCCAAGGTCTCATTAGAAGTCCAAGCACATAGAGCGATGCTTCCACCTCATACGCGACTATGTTGGGAAAAAATATGTAGAGGTGCAGAGAGTAGACTCCGCGGATAACGTGGCAGACCCGTTCACTAAGCAGCTAAGTCAGCAAAAGTCTGAAGCCCACCTTGAGAAGATGGGGCTTAGATATATGACTGATTGGCTTTAGTGCAAGTGGGAGATTGTTAGATGTATGCCCTAGAAGCCAATCTGGCTGACACATTGTTAATTCTAGGGACATAATTTTGTACTTGACTATTTATTATTGAATAAATAAAAGGCATCTTTTCATTCATATTATTTATGTGTCTATGAATCGTCCAAGAAATTAATAAGATGATGATGCATATTCTCAAGAGTTGAGAATTTGAGCCATGTATCATTGGTGATTAATTTCTAAATGCTCCTAATCAATGGATCATCATGAGGACGGTGATCGATCCGATCAGTGCACAGATCACTTTCCTTCTGGATGGACGAGACTTGAGTCCACAGTGTAGGGACACTGAAGTGATAGTGCAGGTGCTTGTTAGAGAACAAGGGTACTGAGCGTGACCAAGATAAGAAGTCACTTGGATGTCTATCCACTCGTCAGTGACTTGCTTGATGTTGCAGTAGTATGACTGGTCCTTTGACCTGCGATGCTTCAGCTACTCACAGTGAGGTTATTGTAGTTTGACTACACGTATACATGGTCTCTAGTCATATGGGTCCTTGTAGTGTAGATTGGCTGCAGTAAGTTCACTGTAGGAGTAGGATATGCACTTACATGGAATCTATCGACCTTGATAGAAGAGGAGTGATCCTATGTGATTTGTTAGACTGAGTTCTAAGACCTTGGCCAGGGCAGTAATATAAAGTGGAGAAAGAGTTTTCCACTATCGAACTCGAGTCGAATAAATCTTGACATATGACAGACGAAGGGGTTTGACGAGTTATCCATGACCTCCGTCCTGTAGGGATCCATGATAGTAGGACTGTATCACACGATAACTGCACCTAGAGGTTCATCATTCTATTCTACTGGGTAGCCACTACATGCTGCTAGGTGTCACTGGTGGATGGTGGGACTCACAGGGATTATCTCGATGATCGATAAACCCTAATGAGTAGAGTTGGAATCGTTCCAATCCATTGAAAGGAGTTTTCAATGAAATTGTGATAGAGATCATAATATATCTCACTACCAGTCAGAGTAGAACCTATGGGGTCACACACACACTCGAAGTAATAACCGATCCGATGGTTGAATCGTGATTAGGAATCACAAGTAATCAATTTGATTGATAATAAGTTGAAGAAGGAACAAAGGGAATTGATTAATTGGACTTAAAACAAGAGTCCTAATTGGATTAGGACAAGAAATCCTACTTGGACTGGGATTCCTACTTGGACTGGGAATCCTATTTGGAGTAGGACTAGGAGTCCTACTTGGAGTAGGATTCATAGAGTCCTAATTGGATTAGGACAGGAATCCTACTTGGACTGGGATTCCTACTTAGACTGGAAATCCTATTAGGAGTAGGACTAGGATTCCTACTTGGAGTAGGATTCCTATAATCCTAATTAGATTAGGAGTTTTGAATTAAATTTGGATTCCTACTTGGAGTAGGATTCCTAGAGTCCTAATCGGATTAGGACTTCAAATTCAAATTAGAGTCCTAATTGGATTAGGACTAGAATTAAACAAATCCTAATTGGATTAGGATTTCTTAAGTCCTAATTAATTATTAATCCAATGAATCAAGATGGCTCCTAATTAGATTAGGATTGAAGAGTTCAATTGAGTCATGGTTCATTCAAATTCTAATTAGATTAGGACTAGCATAGATTGAACCCAATTGATTCATGATTTGGACTAAACCAAATAGGAGCCCTAGATGCTATTTAAGAGGAGGCTTGGGGGCTGACCTAATTCATATGAGAAGCTCTCCCCTTGTGGCCGTACGCCCCCTTTCTCCTCTCCTCTTGGATCAGCCGCAAGCAAGAAGGAAAAAGATCCATGGTGGTCTCCTTCTTCCTCCTCCGTTTGGGATTCAACGCAAGGAAAAGAAAGGCTGCATCTAGCTTTTTGGATCTTCTTCCTTGATCCTTTCATCTTCTTCCTCCTCCCTCTAGCATTCAAGGGTTGATTGAAAGGGAGGTGATCAGCCATCAAAGTAATCTCTGCAAGGGAGCTAGCACCCCGGGGAGATTGGAGCACTTGGATTGGTCCTCTGCTTCGTGTGGATACCCGTAGAGGCCAGGCACTTGAACGGCTTCAAGCGAACCCTCATCCAAAACCACGATCATCAGTTTGCGGTGATCATCTACCCGCACAAGGTGAAGATCTGATCTTCTAATATTTTTAAAAGTTTTTAATCCTTATCTATCTACGAACGGTTTTTGAACAACGTTCATGCGATGAACGGTTGATCCCGCGCATATGCCTCTTCTGGTGCATCTGAATTTTTGAATTTCAGCGGCATGGGCGGGGCTTTCTAACAGTAATCCAGCGCGTCAACCGTGATCCCACGCATCCGCCCGCCTCCTCCACAGCGTCCGCGAAGCAATCCTTCCGCATCAGAGCTCCCAGCATCATCCCGTGCACAATTTCAGGGTCCACATTCACAGCGTGGTGGTCTCCTTCTTCCATCTCACGCGTCTCCATTTCCACGATCAACGTCTTCCGTGATCAAAGCTCCTTCCTCTTCAATCGATTCCAGCTGATCAGCTCCTCCCGTGATTCATCCACTCCATCCACCCCTTCCGGATCAAGCAACGTAATGCCCGTGATCACCTCCTGGCCGTCCGCCTCCTCCATCGCGTCCGATCTCAGCATCAGATCCGGTCGTGATCAGCTCCCGCAGGTCCGGCATCCACTTTCCTCCTCCGTTCCAACGTTCCCAGCATCTCTACACCACCGCATCCGTCCGCTCCATGAATAGAGCTCCTCAGCGGTCCGTGATTCTTCCATCTCCACGTGCATTCAGCCCAGCGTCCGTTCTCACGCGGAAGATTATGTCCGCTTGATAGGTCGGGAAGCTATAAAAAGGAGATGGGGGATCGGTTCAAAGGGGGCTCATTTTGGGGGGAGAAGAAGAGGAAGAACAGAGGAGCCGCCTGCTGGGGTTGAAGGAAAAGAGAAGAAGGAAACAGGGTATGCCCTGTTTCCGAAAAGAAAAGAAAAGAAAAAAAAAATAAAAGGGGAGGTGATTGTTGTAATGGAAAGCTAATTTCTTTTGCAAAAGGGTGATGGATGAACCCTTGTTATGTTGCTTTCATCAAGTATATTCTAAACCTTTATTCTAATTGTTTTATATCCATTGGTATGTTTTGGATTCTTGCATATTTATTTATTAGATAATTCTTGTATGGTTTATATATATTGATGCATGGATTGTTTCAATGCTTGATTTGTCGTAGACGTAACCGGCACGATAAATACTTGGATGTTAAATTCATATTCTCAAATTGTATACTCCTTGATTAGAACTACTCTATCATATTAATCCTTAATCAAGAATCGCCGAGTTTATTTATTGAAAGTAATATTGTCAAAGAGGATTCCGGATCCCTAGCCTTTTCTATATTCTTGAATGTTATTTAATTACCTATTATTCTTTGCTTTTAATTTCTGAAGATCAACTAAAAATTACATCTAAAAATTACGCTAATAATCTATAGATCGTTCCCTGAGGAGTCGACCTCGGACTTCCGAGTTATACTACTTGTGCGATTCTCCTGCACTTGGGAGAGCAATTTTTCGAGAGCACCGAGTTTTTGGCGCCGTTGCCGGGGAACAGCTGAGTTATTAGTATAATTTTAGATTTAATTCTTACCTTAGTAGTTAGTATTTTTCTTTTAAAAAAATAAAATAAATCTTTACTACTATTTTTAATTTCCTACATAGTTTGCATCAAACTCTGATATCATAGACATTAGCCGTCTGATTGGACTCTGAGACATTTTGCAATAATCTGAACGGTCTGATTGACATTCTGAGACTTTTAAGATCATTAGATTAATACGAAACCTTGCTGCTTTCTGTTTTAAATTTTCTGCATTTATTTTTTTAGAATCAGAATTTTATTGTTATTATATCTCATTAACCCTTGTTGCTGATTGAAAATCAATAAAAAGAAAAAATTGAGAAAAGATCAAGGATGATTATTCAAAAATTAAAAAAAAAAGAGGAAAAACCTAAAATTTCAAATTTCAAATTTCAAATTTCAGAATTCAAATTTCAAACTTCAACTCATAAAATTTAAAAAAAAATAAATAAATAATTTGCTTGATCACCTATTCAATGAAATTTAATGTCATATCATAAAACATTAAAAAAAAAAATCTCTTGATTATTGCATATAGTATAAGGCATCAGCATAAAATATTCTAAGAGCTGAACCCATTTAAAAAGATAAGGTCGGGATTTCATCACTCGTCCTTAGCCCAAAAATCACCCCAGTGCATAAATATCCTAAGCTTAACTAAAATCAACTAGATGTTGGCCCCTAAGGACATTCGAGCTCAATAAGACGAAGACCACCAAAAGTTGCACCAATTTTGTTCTGTGGCTTAGTTGATGTCTAGGCAAGCTCTGTCCCTATAAGGGAGACAGTTCATCTGTTCGAGGCAAGTGGGTTTTAAATGTGATCTTTGCGAACGCATCGTGACCCCTCCACTTACCTGGGAGCTTACCTGGTCAACTCGGTTCATTAGACCGGATTGGAGGCTTAGGTGCCCTCTTCAAACCAGTTAGGAGCTATCTAGAAATTTAAGAAAAATATTAGAAATTGAGGTGTAATGTTTTGTTGCATGTTTGATTGTGAATAGATTTTTGTTTTAGGGTGTCGTTTTAGGGTATCTTTAGTTGGTACTTATATTTTTTTTAAAAAAAAAAAGAAAAAAAAGAGAGGGAAATATTTTGCATGCTAAAGTGGAATAGGGACGACACCGGTCGATTAAGTCGTACAACTTTAGATCATCCCTTAGGACACATCCTTGAAATTTCTTCGCAGTATCTCACACCTTGTGAGATGGCTGATTTAAATGAAGATGCGGAAAGCCACCACGATCGAGAACGTGAACCCCATGTTTGACCCTAAGACAATACCTACAACCGGCTAGGACTAGTCAGCCTTCATGCATAATTTTTCCTGATAATGTAGGACATTTTGACATCAAACCCGGGGTAATTCAATTGCTGCCCAAGTTTCACGGGTTAGAGTCCGAGAGTCTGTATCTTCATTTAAAGAATTTTGAAGAATTGAGCATTACATTTAGAGTGCCGAACGTCACCGAGGATGTCCTCAAGCTGACATTGTTTTCTTTCTCTCTAAAGGATAAGGCCAAAACATGGCTAAACTCTTTGCGACCTAGATCAATAAGAACTTGGCAAGATATGCAGAGAGAATTTTTAAAGAAGTTCTTCCCCACACAAAGGACCAACTTTTTGAAAAGACATATCAACAGTTTCCAACAAAAAGATAATGAAACATTTTATGAATGTTGGAAAAGATTTAAAGACCTTCTTCTCTCATGCCCTCATCACGGATTCGAAACTTGGAGAACCATTAGCTTCTTTTATGAAGGTTTATCTCCACAGTTGAAACAGTTTGTAGAGACCATGTGCAATGGTAGATTTTTAGAAAAACACCCTGGTGAGACGTGGGAGTATTTGGATTCTCTTACTGAGATTGTCCAACTTTGGGATAACGGGGATAGAAACAACAAGTCCTTGCCTAAGTCTACTAGCTCTGTATAGGGAGGCCTTTACAACCTCAGAACTGAGGATGATCTTTATGCTAAAATGGCAGCCCTCACTAGGAAGGTAGAAGAAATTGAGCTTAGGAAGGTTGAGCCTGTCAAAACTATAGAGCTTAGAAACGAGTATTGTGGTATCTGCGATATGTCGGGTCATACCACTACAGATTGCCCCACCATACCGGCATTCAAAGAAGTCTTGCACGATCAAGCAAATGCTATGAACTCCTACCAAAAGCCTTATAACGATCCATACTCGAATACCTATAACCCTGGTTGGAAGAATCATCCAAATTTTAGGTGGAGAAATGATCATCCTCAACAGTCACACCATTCAGCTCCCCCACCTGCACATCCTACTTTTGCATCACCACCCTCTCAGAAGCCGAATATTGAGGATACCTTGCAATCTATACAAACTTTTCTACAAGGTCAAGCTAATATCAATGCTCAAAATACTCGAAATTTTGAAGATATAAGGAACCAATTGTTAATGTTGACTACCGTCCTAAGTACCCAAGAGAAGGGTAAGCTTCCAGCTCAACCCCAACCTAACCCACAAGTGCACGGTAGTAATAATACGGCTCCTTCTAGTTTGCATACAGAACATGCAAAAAGCATTATGACTTTGCGTAATGGGAAAGTCATCGATCAGACCGTCCCATTGAGACCGCGAGTCACTTCTAATTCTGATGCTCCCAAAGTCGATGAAAGGAACAAAGAAGAAGTTGAGGTCCCAACTTCTACCGAGAAAGTTGAATGTCCTTTTTCTCCACCTTTTCCACAACGGTTAAAGCCGTTGCAAAAGCTCGAACCTAATTCTGAAATTCTTGAGCTTTTTAAGCAAGTAAAGATCAACATACCTCTTCTTGATGCAATTAAACAAGTACCCTCATATGCCAAATTTTTGAAGGATTTGTGTACTGTTAAGCGCCGATTAAATGTTAAGAAGAAGGCATTCTTAACTGAAAATGTGAGTGCTATTTTGCAGCACAACATTCTTCCTAAATTTAAGGATCTAGGTTGCCCAACCATCTCATGCATCATAGGCGACTTTAGGATAGAGCGAGCATTGTTAGATTTAGGGGCGAGTGTGAATTTGTTGCCATATTCTGTATATGAGCAACTTGGTTTAGGTGAGTTGAAGCCAACCTCCATCACTTTGCAATTAGCTGACAGGTCAGTTAAAATTCCAAAGAGGATTATCGAGGATGTATTAGTCCAAGTAGACAAGTTCTACTTTCCTGTCGATTTTATTTTATTGGACACACATCCGGCTTCGAACTCACAGTCTCAGATTCCGGTCATTTTAGGACGTCCATTCCTTGCAACTTCTAATGCATTGATTAATTGTAGGAACGGCGTCATGAAGCTTTCTTTTGGTAACATGACCTTAGAACTGAACATTTTTAATGTGTGCAAACAACCTAATGATCCCGAAGAGAGTAAGGAGGTTGATTGGGTTGAAACCATCGCAGAAGAATATTTGTTAGCTAAAGCAATTAACGATCCATCCGATGATAGCTTGATTGATTGGTGTCCTAATGGCACCAATGATGGTGATTTGTCAGTCACACCTATCGTGGATAGTTTGGATATCAAGATGGTCAATAGGTGGAGACCGAAAATAGGAGAATTTGAGAGGTTGTCGCCTCGAGAGGCGAAAATAGTACCATCCCATGAGCAAGCACCCAAGCTCGAATTGAAACCCTTACCAAAGGAACTTAAGTATGCTTTTCTTGGACCCAAAGACCCTTTTCCTGTAATCATCTCATCTGGACTTGATCATATCCAAGAAAGAAAATTACTTGGTGTTCTAAAAAATCATAAGGGAGCCTTAGGGTGGTCTATTGCTGACTTGAAGGAGATTAGCCCCTTAGTTTGCACGCACCGGATATATTTGGAGGACAATGCCAAAACCACAAGGCAAATGCTGTTAGATGTATGCCCTAGAAGCCAATCTGGCTGACACATTGTTAATTCTAGGGACATAATTTTGTACTTGACTATTTATTATTGAATAAATAAAAGGCATCGTTTTATTCATATTGTTTATGTATCTATGAATCGTCCAAGAATTAATAAGATGATGATGCGTATTCTTAAGAGTTAAGAATTTGAGCCATGCATCATTGGTGATTAATTTCTGAATGCTCCTGATCAATGGATCATCACAAGGATGGTGATCGATCCGATTAGTGCACACATTGCTTTCCTTATGGATGGACGAGACTCGAGTCTACAGTGTGGCGACACTGAAGTAATAGTGCAGGTGTTTGTTAAGAACAAGGGTACTGAGCGTGACCAAGACAAGAAGTCACTTGGATGTCTATCCACTCGTCAGTGACTTGCTTGATATTGCAGTAGTGTGACTGGTCCTTTGACCTGCGAGCTTCGGCTACTCACAGTGAGGTTATTGTAGTTTGATTGCACATATACATGGTCTCTAGCTATATGGGTCCATGCAGTGTAGATTGGCTGCAGTAGGTTCACTGTAGGAGTAGGGTATGCACCTATAAGGAATCTATCGATCTTAATAGATAAGGAGAGATCCTATGTGATTTATAAGACTGAGTTCGTAAGACCTCGGCCGGGGCAGATTATACAGTGGAGAAAGAGTTCTCCGCTCTCGAACTTAAATCGAATAAATCTTGACATATGACAGACGAAGGGGTTTGACGAGTTATCCATGACCTCCGTCTTGTAGGGATCCACGATAGAAGGACTGTATCACATGATAACTGCACCTAGAGGTTCATCATTCTATTCTGCTGGGTAGCCACTACATGCTGCTAGGTGTCACTGGTGGATGGTGGGACTCATAGGGATTATCTCGATGATCGATAAACCCTGACGAGTAGAGTTGGAATCGTTCCAATCCATTGAAAGGAGTTTTCAATGGTATTGTGATAGAGATCACATTATATCTCACTACCAATCAGAATAGAATCTATGGGGTCACACACATTAGAAGCACTGACCGATCCGATGGTTGAATCGTGATTAGGAATCACAAGTAATCAATTCGATTGATAAACAGTTGAAGAAGGAACAAAGGAAATTAATTAATTGGACTTAAATACGATTCCTACTTGGAATAGAATTCCTAAAGTCCTAATTGGATTAGGACTGGGAATCCTATTTGGAGTAGGACTGGAATTCTTACTTGGAATAGAATTCCTAGAGTCCTAATTGGATTAGGACTGGAAATCACAGCCTCCCACCCTAGACCTATAGTTTCACGTGGGAACTAGGACCACTTTCTAGTTGGTACTACAACGCACAAGCGGTAAGAGCAAACTGTCTTATTGGTTTCCTTTATTGCGACGTACTCTATGGGCTTATCGTCCCCCTCCCTACACGTCGACCTTTTCCTTGCTCTGGCACTGATTGACCAGCTTCATCGTCAACATTCTCATTCCCATAGCTTTTCTCTGACTTGACTCAGCTTGACCTACTTGACTCAGCGGTTAGAGTATCGCTTTCATACGGCGAGAGTCATTGGTTCAAATCCAATAGTAGGTAAAACCGGCCGAAACCCCCGCTTTTGCCTTCTTCAACTTGACACGCGTCGAATGGGAAGGAAGGACTGACTCTCCGTCTGGCTTGGTCTCGCTCTTGTCCAATTTCCTTATCCTTTAGGGGCAAGGTCGGAGTAGTAGGCAAATCAAATTTGATTTGTTGCATGCGGACCCACTTGTGAGACTGAAGAAATTGAAGCTAAATGACAATCTGAACCTACTTGCTTACAGGATCCTTAAGGAACTGTGGACTTTTGCACCTTTCTGTCTAGCTTGAGTTATCTAATAGTTCTCGGTCTACAACGATTTTGGATTGGTTCATAACGATCAAATTATATCTAGTCTTGTTTCCACTTTTCCAGTTATTCTAGATACAATTGTGAATTGGATTAGGACCAAAATTAAATAAGTCCTAATTGGATTAGGATTTCTTAAGTCCTAATTAATTATTAATCTAATGAATCAACAAGACTCCTAATTGGATTAGGATTGAAGGGTTCAATTGAGTCATGGTTCATTAAGTTCTAATTGGATTAGGACTTACCCAGATTAAACCCAAATTGGTTCACCCTTGGTCCAAGCCTAATTAGATTAGGACCTAACCATGAGTGACCTTCCTAATCCTCCTTAAAGGAGGATTAGGTTAACCATGAAGGAGGGGCACACGCCCCTCCTCCTTTTCCTTGCTTGGTGCGGCAAAGAAGAGGGGTCGGCGCCCCTCTTGGAAGTTTATCAAGGAGCTCCTACTTTGTAGGAGCTCCACATGCTATTTGAGAGGAGGCGTGGGGGCTGACCTAGGGCATCATTGAAGCCCTCTCCCTCTCCAATTCGTGGCCCCCTCTCCTCCCCTTTCCTTGGTTCAGCCGCAAGCAAAGGAAGAAAAAGAAAGGTGGCTTCTTCATCCTCCCTTCCTCCTTCCAACGCAAGGAAAAGAAAGAAGGCTGCAGGGGTTTTGTTCCTTTACTATTCTTCATCCTTCTTCTTCCTCCTCTCAAGCACATTCAAGAGTTGAAAGAAAGAGAGGAGATCAGCTATTAAAAGTTGTCTCTGCAAGGGAGCTAGCACCCCGGGGAGACAAAGAAGCTTGATCGGTTCTTGCTTCGTGTGGATACCCGTAGAGGCCGGGCACTTGAACGGCTTCAAGGTGAAGATCTACCCGCACAAGGTGAAGCACTGACCGATCCGATGGTTGAATCGTGATTAGGAATCACAAGTAATCAATTCGATTGATAAACAGTTAAAGAAGGAACAAAGAAAATTAATTAATTGGACTTAAATACGATTCCTACTTGGAATGGGATTCCTAGAGTCCTAATTGGATTAGGACTGGAAATTCTATTTGGAGTAGGACTGGGATTCTTACTTAGAATAGGATTCCTAGAGTCCTAATTGGATTAGGACTGGAAATCCTATTTGGAGTAGGACTAGGATTCCTACTTAGAGTAGGATTCCTAGAGTCCTAATTGGATTAGGACTGGGAATCCTATCAGAGTCCTAATTGGATTAGGACCAAAATTAAATAAGTCCTAATTGGATTAGGATTTCTTAAGTCCTAATTAATTATTAATCTAATGAATCAACAAGACTCCTAATTGGATTAGGATTGAAGGGTTCAATTGAGTCATGGTTCATTAAGTTCTAATTGCATTAGGACTTACCCAGATTAAACCCAAATTGGTTCACCCTTGGTCCAAGCCTAATTAGATTAGGACCTAACCATGAGTGACCTTCCTAATCCTCCTTAAAGGAGGATTAGGTTAACCATGAAGGAGGGGCACACGCCCCTCCTCCTTTTCCTTGCTTGGTGCGGCAAAGAAGAGGGGTCGGCGCCCCTCTTGGAAGTTTATCAAACTTGAGTCGACCCCAAGTTAACATGAGTCGACCCAAAGGCAATGACATTCAAAAATAGGTTCTCTGAAAACCCTGAGAGGGTCGACCCAAGTGGAAGTTGAGTCGACCCAACTGAACCTTGAGTCGACCCAAAAAGGTGTTGAGTCGACCCAAGTGAAGGAAAGCTGAAATGCAAGGTTCTGTGGTTCTGAGAGGGTCGACCCCAGTAAAAGTTGAGTCGACCCAAATGAAAGTTGGGTCGACCCCAGTCAAAGTTGAGTCGACCCAAGCACGGGCAGAAGCATAACGGCTAGTTCTGCAGAAGTACTTTTTGACCTCCCAACAGTGAGTAACGGCTAGTTTTTGAATTCTAACCTGTTGCCCAGAAAGACAACCCAAAAGGGGGGGTGAATTGGGTTTTAAAATAATTTTGTAGTTAAAACGTTTGTGGATGACTAATTAATACTTTTGCAAGATGATTAATTAGTTGCTATGTGCCGTGAGTGAAATGAGAGTGAGAGAGAGAGACACAAGCAATCACAAACACAATGTTTATAGTGGTTCGGAGCTATCCCTTGCTCCTACGTCCACTCCCCAAGTCTCACTTGGGAATTCACTATAACCCCTTGGATTACAGCCGGTTGTTTTACAAGCTCACAACCCAACTTGTTGTTTTACGAGCTCATAACGAACTCGGTCGGTTTTTCCAGGCTCACCGACTAGAACCACCCCGATTGTTTTCCCGGGATCACAATCGAACCCTTACACGTTGGTTTTACCCTCGGCTCACCAACCAACCTCTACAATCTTGATTCAATCCCCTGATTGAATCAAGCAAAGACAAGATGGAAAGAACAAAGACAAATAGAAAAACAGAGCTTCTAAAAAGCAGATATACAGCAATATAAACTAGAGAGAAGTTAAGAGCCCTCAAACACGTTTGAGTTGGAGTAGAGTAGGGCTTCTTGAACTGTGAGTCTCCTCTTGAATGTCTGGTCGACTTGAAGGCAGGAGGAGACTTCTTTAAATGCTGGGAAGAGGTAGCTGGATGGAGTTAATGGCGCTCTTCCTTCTTTTCTGTTGAAAACCAGTTGGCCGAGATAGGATGCTTGATTTCTTTGAGTGGAATAGTGCTTCTCTGCCTTGCTACAGTCCTCTGTGGCTATTTAAGCCATCCCCCACGGAAACTAGCCGTTAGACACTTTTTTTCTGCCCGTTCTGCACACTCTGCACATCCTGACAATATGTCCGTTGGGGTCGGAGTCGACTCGCGCGATCTGGAGTCGACTCGGCTATAGCGGGAGTCGACTCATGCTTTTCTGGAGTCGGCTCGGCAACTGTTCCGGATTTGAATTAAAGTGACCTCCGCGACTGGGAGTCGACTCGACTTAACCCGGAGTCGACTCGCCAACTTCTGGAGCTGACTTGCCATTTTCGGAGTCGGCTCATCCCATAAAGTCCATGGAGCTAATTTTTCAACTTGGCCCACTCGAGTCGACTCGACAATCCTGGGAATCGACTCGGCGCTCAGAGCCCGAACTCCCGATCTTCTGTCTTTTGGCTCGTCCAGTCTTGGAGTCGACTCGAACTGTTCCGGAGTCGACTCGGTTCTCAGTTTCCGAAACACAGCCTTCTGCCTTTTTGATGTAGCGCTGCCTTGGAGTCGACTCGAGCTGTCTGGGAGTCGACTCGACTCTCAGAGACAATAATTCGGTCTTCTGTCTTTTTGGGGTCGCGCTGTCTCGGAGTCGACTCGCGCATTGCGGGAGTCGACACGGATCTCAAAGTCCGAAAACTGCTCTCTGACTTTTGCCTTGTGTACCACTGAGAGTCGACTCTCGCTTTCTTTGGAGTCGACCTGCCAACCATCGGAGTCGACTCGCGTTCCACAGGAGTCGACTCGAATCTCAGGGTCGAAAATCGCTCTCTGACTTTTCTGTCTGTAACTCCTTGGAGTCGACTCATACTACTCCGGAGTCGACTCGGTAATCATCGGAGTCGACTCGCGCACTTCAGGAGTCGACTCGCTGACAGGTTTTGAGTTGAGTCTTTCTGTTCGTCTGTCAGTTCTCAGTCGGAGTCGACTCGTAATGATCCGGAGTCGACTCGAGCCCGTGCCAGTGATTCTGATACGCTTGGAGTCGACTCGTAATATCCCGGAGTCGACTCGAGTCTCAGACTTTGGTTCTAACTGACTTCTTAACTTATCTAAAATATCTTGAACCAAGTTTAGAAACACTTAGACAAGATTTTCACTGAAACACTCAATTGAATTCATTAGTAAGCAAAAGATATACTCAAATGCTTTGAGCTCATCAAAATCAAATAGGGTTTTAATCAATCACTCCACAATCTCCCCCTTTTTGATGATGACAAAACATTGAGTATATGTAAAGTGAATTGCTCAATAAACAAGGAAATACGATCTATAAATGAATTCAAGTGTCTGGTTATTTAATTTATCCAAGCTTGAAAGGTGTGAAACAATAAATTTTGGAGTTAAAGCTCCCCCTTTCATTTGGAATTATATAAGCCTTCATGTCATGCACTCAATTGTTTGGCTTATATATATTTAATGATTTGACTTTCTTAAAAATTCAGATTCTCCCCCTCAACATATGCATTCTACTTTGTTTTGATTCTCTAAATTTTCTTTTAATGCATTGAAGTTTTTGAACTGAAATTTTTGGTTTTTAGAGGAAAAATCTGTCAATTTGTTCTTGAGTAGGATTCAACTAATCTCCGAATATCCCTTGAATAGATTCTGGAGATTACTCCATTAGGAGCCCCAACAGAGAGATAATGAGCCTCGAGGTATCAAATCCACTAAGAACAAATTATTGTGTGTTTTAAAAGTTTTTTTTTATTGATTTTTATTTATTCCTTTTACATATCTATTACATATTTCTCCCCCTTTTTGTCATCGTATCAAAAAGGAAGTGAATAGAACACACAAGCAAGCAGAGATCAATTGGCACAGTATTGAAATGAATATGTCTACTCATTGTATTGATGTATATATAAATACATTTGTGAATACAATAAGTAAAGCAAAAGATACATGTCAAAATAAAACAAAAGCAGCTAGGGTCTCCTCGAGGATGTGGCTCCTCCTCTCGAGGATGTGGCTCCTCCTCTCAATCTGTTCTGTTCCATGAGGAGAGTGACCCCGTCTGTGACATTCCCAAGCTGGGAGATAATGGCCGAAGTGGCCCTGCTGTGTGTGGTGGAGAGCTCGGTCAGGGTCTCCTGCAGTGTGTCCAACTTGGCGATCAGTACATTCGCCAAGCGCTCTGCCCCCTGGGTAGTGGTGCCCATATCCTGACGTTATCGCGCATCTTCCGAGTAGTGCTCGTGACTTCGCTCATGCTGTGGAACTGAGCTTGGATCAGGAACCTTACATTGTTGATCTCTTCCCGCACATGGGCCGTCATCTCAGCCACGGCGGACAGGGAAGGGACCAATGCTGAAGAAGGTGCAGGAGAAGGAGCAGGCACTGAACCCCGGAGCTCCCTAAGTAGGTCGTCCCGGAGATCTCTAACTATCTCCTGCCGCAACTCCCGGAGCTGCTCAGGAGCGATCCGGACCTCCATGGGCTGAGTAGGTGGAGCTGAGGAGGAGGGTCCGGCTGAGGTGGTGAGAGCAGAAGTGGAGGGAAAGGTAGGATAGTCTGAGTCTGGGTCAGGACTGGGGGAATGTCTGGTGGTATGTGTGGAGGTGGATGATTTCCTAACCCAGGTTCCCTCGACCTTCCGAAACCCCATCCTGTGTAGGGTTCCCGGACGCATGCGATCTGTCCATCGCAATGCGCGAGAGGGTTCCCCCTCAGGAATGGAAATCTCGGCCTCCCTAAACAGAAGGGTGAACATCATGCCATAGGGGAGGGTGAGCCTAGGTCTATCTAGTGGCTCACATAGGTATCTATACATCATCTTGGGAAAGTTGATTGGGGTGTCCTGGAGGATGTAGAACATAAGAGCTAGGTCTCTCTCAGATACAAAATCGAAGCGGCCAGTCTTCGGAAAGAGGGACCTAGAGATGATACTCAAGAGGAGCCGCATCTCAACAGAAAGTGAGCTAGCGGACACCTCATCTAAGGGGGACTGAGGTGGATGTCCTAGAATGGCCGTAAGGGCCTCAGTCCTATCCTCGGGGTGTGTGGGAGCTACCCCTACTTGTGGAAGGTGGAGGATTTGGGCTATGAAATCCTCGGAAATAAACAATGGGACACCGGCTACAGTTCCCTCTATTCCCCCATTGCCCCTATGGACAGTACCATAAAACTCTCTAACTAGTCCAGGGTATGTGGGGAGATCTAAGGAACAAAAATACTCTAAACCTTGGGCCCGCAATCTCTCTCCTATGGTAAAGCCCTCCCGGGAGAGATAGTCAAAATCGACGTATCTCCCGGTGGAGACCGCCTTCCCGGCGCACGGCCTCGAGGGAACCTCCCTTGGCGGGGAACGAGCCGGAGGTTGTGGCCTCACGGGATCGTTCCGAGCTTTGGACCGTCGCTCGGTGCCGCTCGCGGGTTGGGGCCTCTTCCGGCTTGGGACAACGGCTTTACGAGGCATGGTCGACCTAGAATGGGGTAGAACGCTAATGGACGGAGGAAGGTCGACGGAAAAAGTCCTAAGGACGGTCGAAGACGATCTAGGAGACGGCTCTAGGGTTTTTTGAACAGTGATAAAACGCTTGGATTAGGGTTAAAAACCCGGATCCCGACCTCGAGTCGACTCCACTGAGTCGCGAGTCGACTCGACCTCGAGTCGACTCCAAAGTATGCGCGAGTCGACTCCCCCTCATGAGCCATCGACTTAGAGTCGACTCCCGTCAATGTGCGAGTCGACTCCTCTTATGCTTCATCTTCCTCGAGTCGACTCCCGTCTGTGTGCGAGTCGACTCCTTCTTATGAGCCGACTCCGAAACTTACTCGAGTCGACTCGAACTCTGGCACGCACCTAAAAGTTATGCTATTTTCGTACCAAACCAGGGACACTCACTAAGTTATGATCTAATTTGATGATCATAGTTGAGAAACTCTATTTTTAATCATCAAAATCAATGAACTAGTGGAAAATACCACTAGGATGGATCAATCACTCCTAATCCCCTCCTAAGCACACTAAATCTCTCTTCACTTAAGGGTTTTGTAAAAATGTCAGCTAATTGATCATCAGTGCAAACAAATTGAAGTGTCGCATCACCATTCAGTACATGATCTCTTATGAAATGATGTCTTATCTCAATATGTTTAGTTCTTGAATGCTGAATTGGATTTTTAGTTAGGTTAATGGCACTTGTATTATCACAATTAATGGGAATTTTATCTTGTTTAATGCCATAATCTTCCAATTGTTGTTTGATCCACAAGATTTGAGCACAACAACTTCCGGCTGCAACATATTCAGCTTCAGCAGTAGATAATGCAACCGAGTTTTGTTTCTTGCTAAACCATGAGATTAAGTTTTCTCCTAGGAATTGACATGACCCGCTGGTGCTTTTTCTATCAAGTTTACATCCAGCAAAGTCTGAATCTGTGTATCCTATTAAGTTTAGGCTAGATTCTTTAGAATACCATAACCCTATATTCTTTGTTCCTATTAGGTATTTAAAGATTCTCTTGACTGCAATTAGATGAGATTCCTTAGGATTAGACTGATATCTAGCACACATGCAAACACTAAACATGATATCAGGTCTACTTGCAGTAAGATACAATAAAGATCCTATCATACCTCTATATAATTTCTGATCTACAGATTTACCTGATTCATCTTGGTCTAATTTGCATAATGAGCTCATGGGGGTGCTGATTGACTTGTTCCCCTCCATATCAAACTTCTTAAGCATCTCCTTGATGTACTTAGCTTGATTGATGAAGATGCCTTCTTCAGATTGTTTGATTTGAAGCCCGAGGAAATAATTCAGCTCTCCCATCATGCTCATTTCAAATTCACTCTGCATCAAGTCAGCAAATTCTTCGCAGAGGCGATTGTTAGTAGCACCGAAAATAATATCATCAACATAAATCTGTACTAACAACATATCTTTGTTTTTCTTCTTTAGAAATAATGTTGTATCTACATTACCCCTAGAAAACTCATGTTCTAATAGGAATTTGCTAAGCCTCTCATACCATGCTCTAGGTGCTTGTTTCAAACCATAAAGTGCCTTGTTCAATTTATATACATGATTAGGGTATTGATGATTTTCAAAACCAGGAGGTTGTTCTACATATACCTCCTCATTAATATACCCATTTAAGAATGCACTTTTTACATCCATTTGAAATAATTTGAAGTCCTTAGAGCATGCAAATGCTAGTAAAAGTCTAATTGCTTCAAGTCTAGCTACAGGAGCAAAGGTTTCATCAAAATCTATACCTTCTTCTTGATTATAACCCTTTGCTACTAGTCTAGCCTTATTCCTTATTACAATTCCATTTTCATCAAGTTTATTTTTATAAATCCATTTGGTACCTATAATTGAATATTCAGTAGGTCTTTCAACTAGATTCCATACTTTGTTTCTAGTAAATTGGTTTAATTCTTCTTGCATTGCATTTATCCAATTTACATCTTTTTCAGCTTCTTCTATGTGTTTGGGCTCAAAATGTGAAACGAAAGCTAGATGATTGTTTAAGTTCCTAAGAGATGCTCTAGTCCTAACAGGTTGAGATGGATCATCTAGAATTAATTCCTTAGGATGCCCGTGAGCAAACCTCCAAGCCTTAGTCAGCCCATGATCCATAATAGCCTCTTGGCTTGATGATGCATTTCCAATTAATTTTTGATTATCATCTTGTAATGTCATCTCATCTATCTTCTTTTCAAGAATTTCACCATCATCATCAAAATTAACTCTCTTGCTAGAAGAGATATCACTAAAATCATCAAAAACAACATGTATGGATTCTTCTATAACTAGGGTTCTTTTATTAAAGATTCTATAAGCTTTACTAGTTGGGGAGTACCCCAAGAATATACCCTCATCAGATTTAGAGTCAAATTTTTATAGATTATCTTTCCCATTATTATGAACAAAACACCTACATCTAAAAATATGAAAATAGTTCACTTTTGGTTTTCTGTTTTTCCAAAGTTCATAAGGTGTTTTCTTTATGATGGGTCTTAATAAAACTCTATTTAATATATGACAAGAAGTATTGACAGCTTCTCCCCAAAAGTACTTAGGGAGGTTACTTTCACACAACATAGTTCTAGCCATTTTCTCTAGAGTTCTATTTTTCCTCTCCACAACTCCATTTTGTTGTGGTGTCCTAGGTGCAGAAAAATTGTGTGTTATTTTCTTTTTACTACAAAACTCATCAAATAAATGATTTTCAAATTCGGTACCATGGTCACTTCTAATAGCTATTACAGAAGTATCTCTAGCATTTGTTACTTCTTTATGAAATTTCTTGAAAATTGAAAATGCTTGATCCTTATGGCCTAAGAACATGACCCAAGTATATCTAGAATAATCATCTACGATAACTAGACCATATTTATTTCCACCTAGACTTGTGGTTCTAGTTGGTCCGAATAGGTCCATGTGTAGTAGTTCTAGAGGTCTAGAGGTAGAGACACAATTTATAGATTTAAAGGAGTTCCTTGATTGTTTGCCAAATTGACATGCTTCACATATTTTATTCTTTTCAAACTTTAATTTTGGCAAACCTATCACAGAATCTCTTTTAACTTGTTTAGATATGGTGTCCATGCTTGCATGACCTAACTTACGGTGCCATAACCAACTAGCATCATTATCCTTAGTTTCATTAACAACTAAACATGGGTTGTGTTTGGCAAGATCCTCAAGGTCTACAACATACACATTTCCACGTCTTATTCCTTTAAAAACTAAACTATTGTCATTTGGGTTTGTTATGATGCATAGTGATGGTTTAAACATAACATTATAACCTCTATCACATAATTGACTAATGCTTAATAAATTATGCTTAAGACCATCAACATATCGAACATTATCAATAAAGATTGAAGGGGTAATTTGTACTTTACCTATACCAATGATGTGACCTTGGTTATTGTCTCCAAAAGTCACAACACCTCCCTTCTTAGCTTCAAGGGTGAAGAATTGATCCTTGTCACCCGTCATGTGTCTTGAGCAGCCACTATCCAAGTACCAACAATTTTTGTCGACCTTGGCTGCAAGACACTCCTACACAAGCAAATCATATAATCTTAGGTACCCAAGTTTTCTTGGATCCTTCATGGTTAGTAATGTTGGTTCCTTTTGGAACCCAAACCCTCTTAATTTTTCTTTTAGTTTTCCCTTTCCTATACTTACACACATTTGCTTTATGTCCTAAAATTCCACAACAAAAGCAGGTTATTTTCTTAGTTTTACTTTTCCCTGCTTTAACAAAGAAATTACTAAGAAGTTTTTTCTTATGTTTAGGTTTATACCCTAAACCCGCTCTATTGAATACCGCTCGTTGACTATTAAGTATCATATTCAATTTTTCAGAACTATATGTAAATTTTTTGTTGCCCAGATAGACAACCCAAGGAGGGGGGTGAATTGGGTTTTAAAATAATTTAGATAATTTAAAACGTTATGGATGATTAATTAAAAAACTATTGCAAGTTATTTAATTAATTACTATGTGCTGTGAGTAATATGAAATGAGAAGAAGGAGAGACAATCAATCACAAACACAAGTTTTATAGTGGTTCGGAGCTAACCCTTGCTCCTACGTCCACTCCCCAAGTCTCACTTGGGAATTCACTATAATCCCCTTGGATTACAGCCGGTTGTTTTCCAAGCTCACAACCAAACTTGTTGTTTTACGAGCTCACAACGAACTCGGTCGGTTTTTCTAGGCTCACCGACTAGAACCACCCCCGATTGTTTTCCCGGGATCACAATCGAACCCTTACACACGTTGGTTTTAACTCGGCTCACCAACTAACCTCAATCCCCTTGATTCAATCCCCGATTGAACCAAGTAAATACAAGTTGTAGAAAGAAAACAGAAAATGAGCTTCTCAAAAAGCAGATGAAAACAATATGAACAATAAATGAAGTTAAGAAGCCTCAAACGCTTTTAGATTGGAGATGAGGATTGGCTTCTTAAACTTCTGGTCTCCTCTTGAAAGAGTAGTCGACTTGAATGCAGGAGAAGGAGGCTTTAATTGCTGGGAAGATGTAGTTGGAAGCAGTAAATGCAGATCTTCCTCTTTTTCGTTGAAGAGCACGTTGCAGAGCTTGAATGCTTGATTAGTTGGAGTGAAATAGTTGTTCCCCTCCTTGCTACAGTCCTCTGTGGCTATTTAAGCCAACCCCCACGGAAACTAGCCGTTAGAGTGCTTTTTCTGCCCGTTCTGAACACTCTGCGCAGCCTGACAATATGACCGTTGGTGGGTTGGAGTCGACTCGCGCGATCAGGAGTCGACTCGGCTGTAGCGGGAGTCGACTCAAGCTTTTCCAGAGTCGACTCGGCAACTGTTCCAAATTTGAATTAAAGTTGCCTTCACGACTGGGAGTCGACTCGTCTTGACCTGGAGTCGACTCGTCAACTTCTGGAGCTGACTTGGCAATTTTGGAGTCGGCTCATCCACTGAAGTCCGTGGATCCAATTTTGAATTTTGTCCACTCGAGTCGACTCGACTGTCCTGGGAGTCGACTCGAATCTCAGAGCCCGAACTCCTGATCCTCTGTCTTTTGGCTCGTCCAGTCTTGGAGTCGACTCGAACTTCCTTGGAGTCGACTCGGCTCTCAGTTTCCGAAAGATGGTCTTCTGCCTTTTGACGTGAAGCTGTCTTGGAGTCGACTCGAGCTGTCTGGGAGTCGACTCGAATCTCAGAGGCAGTAACTTGGTTTTCTGTCTGTCTTGGGGTCGCGGTGTCTTGGAGTCGACTCGCGTATTGCGGGAGTCGACTCGAATCTCAGAGTCCATAAAATGGTCTCTGACTTTCTTTGTGTACCGCTGAGAGTCGACTCTTGCTTTCTTTGGAGTCGACCTGTCAACCATCAGAGTCGACTCGCGTTCCACTGGAGTCGACTCGAATCTCAGACCCGAAAACTGCTCTCTGACTTTTCTGCCTGTGACTGCTTGGAGTCGACTCTTACTTCCCTGGAGTCGACTTGGTGAACATTGGAGTCGACTCGCGCACTTCAGGAGTCGACTCGTTGACAGGTTTTGACTTGATCCTTTCTGTTCTTCTGTCTGTTCTCAGTCGGAGTCGACTCGTACTCATCTGGAGTCGACTCGAGCTCGTGCCAGTGAACTTGATACGCTTGGAGTCGACTCGTGATACTCGGAAGTCGACTCGAGTCTCAGACATTGGTTCAAACAGACTCCTTAACTTATCCAACAATTATGAACCAAGTCTTGGGACACTTAGACAGGATTTTCACTGAAACACTCAATTGAATTCATTAGTAATTAAAAGATATACTCAAATGCTTTGAGCTCATCAAAATCAAATGGGGTTTTAATCAATCACTCCACAATCTCCCCCTTTTTGATGATGACAAAACATTGAGTATATGTAAAATGAATTGCTCAATAAATAATGAAATAAAATCCATAAATGAATTCAAATGTCTGGTAATTCAATTTATCCAAGCTTGAAAGGAGTGAAACATTAAATTTCGGAGTTAAAGCTCCCCCTTTCATTTGGAATTATATAAGCCTTCATATTATGCAATCAATTGTTTGGCTTATATGTCATTAATGATTTAGTTTGATTAAAATTCAGATTCTCCCCCTCAACATATGCATTCAACTATGTTTTGATTCTCTGAATTTCCTTTTAATGCTCTGAAGTTTTTGAACTGAATTATTTGGTTTTTAGAGGGAAAATCTGTCAATTTGTTCATGAGTAGGATTCAGCTAATCTCCGAATATCCCTTGAATAGATTCTGGAGATTACTCCATTAGGAGCCCCAAAAGAGAGATAATGAGCCTCGAGGTACCGAATCCACTTAGAACAAATTTGTGTGTGTTTTTAAGAGTTTATCTTTTTATTGATTTTTTTTTACATATTTTATCCATGTTTCTCCCCTTTTACATATTTTATACATATTTCTCCCCCTTTTTGTCATCATATCAAAAAGGAGGTAATCACACACAATCAATGGCACAAATGGCACAACCAATCATCAAATGGCACAGAAATGAAGATAAGATGTCTACTCATTGTATTGATATGAATGTGAATACATTTGAGCATACAATAAGTAAAGCAAAACAATACAAAATAAAGCAAAAAGAACATCTATGGTCTCCTCGAGGATGAAGATCCCCCCTCGAGGATGTATCTCCTCCTCTCGAGGATGTGGCTCCTCCTCTCGAGGATGTGGCTCCTCCTCTCAATCGACTCTGCTCCATGAGGAGGGTGACTGCATCTGTAACATGTCCGAGCTGCGTGATAATAGACGTAGTGGCTCTGCTATGTGTAGTGGAGAGCTCAGTCACCGACGTCTGAAGCCCAGTCACTGACGTCTGAAGTGCGTCCAGCTTGTCGATGAGTACATTCGACAAGCGCTCGGCCCCCTCGGTGGTGGTGTGCATGTCACGACCTATGTCCTCTCGCATCTGTCGAGTGGTGCTCGTGACCTCACTCATGCTCTAGAACTGGGCCTGGACCAAACTCCGGACATTGTAGATCTCTTCCCGTATATGAGCCGTCATGTCAGTCACGGCTGTCAAGGAAGGGACCAACTGAGAAGATACGGGTGCAGGAGTGGGAGCAGGCACCGCACCTCGGAGCTCCCGAAGCAGCTCATCCCTCACCTCTCTGACTATCTCCTGTCGCAGCTCCCGGAGCTGCTCAGGATCAATCCGGACCGCCATAGAGGGTGGTGCCGAGGAGGAAGGTCCGGCGGAGGTGGTAGGAGCAGGAGGAGTGGATGGAAGGTCTGGATGGTCTGAAAGGTCTGGGTAGTCTGAATCGGGCTCAGGACTGGGTGAAGGTCTGGTGGTCTGAGCGGTGAGGGTAGACTTCCTAACCCATACCCCCTCTCTCTTCCAAAACCCCATCCTGTGTAGGGTCCCCGCACGCGTGCGATCAGTCCATCGCAAAGCGCGAAAGGGCTCCCCCTCAGGAATGGGAACCTCGTACTCCCTAAACAGAAGGGTGAATATCATGCCATATGGGAGGGTGAGCCTAGGTCTATCTAGGGGCTCACACATGTATCGATATATGAGTTTAGGGAAGTTGATTGGGGTGTCATGAAGCATATAGAACATAAGAGCTAGGTCCCTCTCATTTACAAAATCAAATCTCCCTGTCTTAGGGAAGATGGACCTAGACAGTATACTCAAGAGGATCCGCATCTCAATCGGTAGTGAGCTGGCGGATACCTCGTCTACAGGTGACTGGGGTGGATGCCCGAGAACGGCCGTAAGGGCCTCAACTCTGTCCTCGGGATGTGTGGGAGCCACCCCTACTAGTGGAAGGTGGAGGATGTGGCCAATAAGATCCTCCGTGACAAACACAGGGACACCGGCTACTGTGCCCTCGATACCCCCATCTCTCCGATGGACGGTACCGTAAAACTCTCTAACGAGCCCTGGATATGTAGGGAGGTCCAATGTAAGGAAGAACTCTAAGCCCTGGACCCTAAGTCTTTCACCTATGGTGAACCCTTCCCGGGAGAGGAAGTCGAAATCGACATACCTCCCGGTGGAGACGACCTTCCCGGCCAATGGCCTCGCGGGAACCGCCCTAGGCGGGGAACGAGCCGGAGGTGGTTGCCTCGCGGGATCGTGCCGCGCCTTGGAGCGCCGCTCGGGACCGGCCTCGGGACGGGACCTCTTCCTAACCACGGTCTTACGTGGCATTTTGACCTAAAATGGAATGAAGAACCTAAAGGACGGAGAAGGGTCGACGGAGGAAGCTTGGGACGGACCGGAGACGACCTAGGAACGGACGAAAACCCTAAGAACCGGTGAAAAATCGACGGAAAAAGGGTTGGAGACGATCGGGGACGACCTAGGAGTCGGCTCTAGGGCTTTTTGAACAGTGGCGGCTTGAGAGAAAAGTGTTTTCGAAACGACAAATCTAGGGTTAAAAAGTCGGATCCCGACTGCGAGTCGACTCCACTGAGTCGCGAGTCGACTCGACCTCGAGTCGACTCCAGAATATGCGCGAGTCGACTCTCCTTATGCGCCTGTAGGCCTCGAGTCGACTCCCGACAATATGCGAGTCGACTCCCCCTTAGGAGCCGGCTCTGTAAGTTACTCGAGTCGTCTCTAACCTTGGCACGCACCTAAAAATCATGCTATAATCGTGCCAAATGAGGGAAAATCACCTAATTAAGATCTGATTTGATGATCATTGAAAAGGAACTCTATTTTAACCACATTGTAATCATCAAAATCAATGAATCTAGTGGAAACTACCACTAGGATGGATCAATCACTCCTAATCCCCTCCTAAGCACACTAAACCTCTCTTCACTTAGGGGTTTTGTAAAAATATCTGCTAATTGATTATCAGTACAAACAAATTGGAGTGTCACATCACCATTCAATACATGATCTCTTATGAAGTGATGTCTTATCTCAATGTGTTTAGTTCTTGAATGTTGAATTGGATTTTTAGTTAGATTTATGGCACTTGTATTATCACAATTAATGGGAATTTTATCTTGTTTAATGCCATAATCTTCTAACTGTTGTTTAATCCATAAGATTTGAGCACAACAACTCCCGGCTGCAACATATTCAGCTTCTGCAGTGGATAATGCAACCGAGTTTTGTTTCTTGCTAAACCATGAGATAAGGTTTTCTCCTAGAAATTGACACGACCCGCTGGTACTTTTTCTATCAAGCTTACATCCAGCGAAGTCTGAATCTGTGTATCCTATTAAGTTTAGGCTAGATTCTTTAGAGTACCATAGCCCTATGTTCTTAGTTCCTATTAAGTATTTAAAAATTCTCTTAACTGCAGCTAGGTGTGTTTCTTTAGGATTAGCCTGATATCTAGCACACATGCACACACTAAACATAATATCAGGTCTACTTGCAGTAAGATACAGTAAAGATCCTATCATACCTCTATAAAGTTTTTGATCTACAGATTTACCTGATTCATCTTGGTCTAATTTGCATGATGAGCTCATGGGGGTGCTGATTGATTTGTTTCCCTCCATATCAAACTTCTTGAGCATCTCCTTGATATATTTAGCTTGATTGATGAAGATGCCTCCTTCAGACTATTTGATTTGAAGCCCGAGGAAGTAGTTCAGCTCTCCCATCATGCTCATCTCAAACTCACTCTGCATCAAATCAGCAAACTCTTCGCAGAGGCGATTGTTAGTAGCACCGAAAATGATATCATCAACATAAATCTGTACTAATAACATATCCTTATTTTGCTTTTTCAGAAATAATGTTGTATCTACATTTCCCCTAGAGAATTCATGTTCTAATAGGAATTTGCTAAGCCTCTCATACCATGCTCTAGGTGCTTGTTTTAAACCATAAAGTGCTTTGTTTAGTTTATATACATGATTGGGATATTGATGATTTTCAAAACCAGGAGGTTGTTCTACATATACCTCCTCATTAATATATCCATTTAAAAAAGCACTTTTTACGTCCATTTGATATAGTTTGAAGTCCTTAGAGCATGCATATGCTAATAATAATCTAATAGCCTCAAGTCTAGCTACGGGAGCAAAGGTTTCATCAAAATCTATGCCTTCTTCTTGATTATAACCCTTTGCTACTAGTCTAGCCTTATTTCTTATAACAATTCCATTTTCATCTAGCTTATTTCTATATATCCATTTAGTACCTATAATTGGATATTCAGAAGGTCTCTCTACTAGATTCCACACTTTGTTTCTAGTAAATTGGTTTAGTTCTTCTTGCATTGCATTTATCCAATTTACATCATTTTCGGCTTCTTCTATATGTTTGGGCTCAAAGTGTGAAACAAAAGCTAGATGGTTATTCAAATTCCTAAGGGATGCTCTAGTCCTAACGGGTTGAGATGGATCATCTAGAATTAGTTCCTTAGGATGCCCATGAGCATACCTCCAAGCTTTAGTTAGCCCATGATCCACAATACCCTCTTGGCTTGATGATTCTCCTTCAATCAACTTTTGATTATTATCTTGAAATCCCATCTCATCTATCTTTTCTTCAAGTATTTCAACATCATCATCAAAATTAATCTTCTTACTAGACGAGATGTCACTAGAGTCATCAAAAACAACATGTATAGATTCTTCTATAACTAAGGTTCTTTTATTAAAGACTCTATAGGCTTTACTAGTTGTAGAATAACCTAAGAATATTCCTTCATCCGATTTAGAGTCAAATTTACCTAGATTATCTTTCCCATTATTATGAACAAAACACCTACATCCAAAAACATGAAAGTAATTAACTTTTGGTTTTCTGTTTTTCCAAAGTTCATAAGGTGTTTTCTTTATAATGGGTCTTAACAAAACTCTATTTAATATATGGCAAGAAGTATTAATGGCTTCTCCCCAAAAGTACTTAGGGAGGTTACTTTCACATAACATAGTTCTAGCCATTTCTTCTAGTGTTCTATTTTTCCTTTCCACAACTCCATTTTGTTGTAGTGTCCTAGGTGCTGAAAAATTATGGATTATCCCCTTTTTACTACAAAACTCCTCAAATGACTGATTTTCGAATTCGGTACCATGGTCACTTCTAATAGCTATTACTGAGTTATCTCTAGCATTGGTTACTTCTTTATGGAATTTCTTAAAGACAGAAAATGCTTGATCCTTATGTGCTAGGAACATGACCCATGTGTACCTAGAATAATCATCTACAATGACTAGACCATATTTATTTCCACCTAGGCTTGTTGTTCTAGTTGGACCGAATAGATCCATGTGTAATAATTCTAGAGGTCTAGAAGTAGAGACAAATTTTATGGATTTAAATGAGTTCCTAGATTGTTTGCCAAATTGACATGCTTCACATATTTTGTTCTTTTCAAATTTTAATTTTGGCAAACCTATCACGGAGTCTCTTTTAACTAGTTTAGTTATTGTGTCCATGCTTGCATGACCTAACTTACGGTGCCATAACCAACTAGCATCATTTTCTTTAGTTTCATTAACAACTAAACATTGGTTATGTTTTGCAAGATCTTCTAGGTCTACAACATATACATTTCCACGCCTAATCCCTTTAAAAACTAAACTATTATCATTAGGATTTGTTATAATGCATAGTGATGGTTTAAACATAACATCATATCCTTTATCACATAATTGACTAATGCTTAACAAGTTATGCTTAAGACCATCAACATATCTAACATTATCTATAAAAGTAGAAGGGGTGATTTGAACTTTACCAATACCAATGATGTGACCTTGGTTGTTGTCTCCAAAAGTCACAGCACCTCTCTTCTTAGCTTCGAGGGTGAAGAATTGATCTTTATCACCCGTCATGTGCCTTGAGCAGCCACTATCCAAATACCAGCAGTTTTTGTTGACCTTGGCTGCAGACACTCCTACACAAGCAAATCATGTCATCTTAGGTACCCAAGTTTTCTTGGGTCCTTCATGGTTAGTCAAGTTGGTTCCTTTTGGAACCCATACCCTTTTTATTTTCCTTTTTGTTTTACTTTTCCTATAGTCACATACATTTACCTTATGTCCGATAGTTCCACAACAAAAGCAGGTTATTTTCTTAGTTTTAGTTTCCCCAGCTTTAACAAAGAAGTTACTAAGAAGTTTTTGTTTATTTCTTGGTTTATATCCTAACCCCGCTTTATTAAATACGGCTCGTTGACTATTAAGTATCATGTTTAACTTTTCAGAACTATAGGTAAATTTTTCAACTAAGGGTTTGTATTTGTTAAGTTCTTTAGTTAGTGTTTGATTTTCTGCTTTTAGATCATTAAGTTCTTTTGTGAGATCCTTGTTTAGGATTTGTTTATGGTTTTTGGGTTCTAATGTTTCTTTATTTAGCCTTTCATTTTCTTTAGTTAAGGTATTAGTCTTTTGAGTTAAAAGTTTATTGCTTGTCTTAAGTTCCATATTTTCTTTGGTGATTAAGTCCTTATCCTTAACTAATTTATCGTACTTAAGTATGTATGATTGATTAGCTATTTTTAGTTCTTTATTCTTCAGATTTATTGCCTTATATTCTATCATTAATTCATTAAAAGCATCATAAAGCTCATCAAAAGTAAAATCTAAAGGTGATTCGGATGTTACCTCACTTTCATTGGCCATGAAGCAGAGATTGGCCTTTTCCTCTTGTTCCTCATCCGAGGAAGGGGATGATGAGTCGGAGTCGGATAGAGTCGTGACAAGAGCCTTCTTCTTTTTGTACTTGCTCCACTTTTTCAGTAAAGGGCATTCAGCTCTTATGTGACCCGGCTTCTTGCACTCGTAACACCCAATCCCCTCGTTTTCCCTTTCCTTACCTTTGTCCTTGCGGTAGAAATTTGAGGGGCCTCTCCTTTGATGATAGGACTTCTTATGGTTGATGAATCTCTTGAACTTGCGCACAAGAAGAGCCTCACCATCATCTTCCTCATCCTCTTCTTCGTCACTGCTGCTACTGCAAGATAAGTCCTTGTTAGATGAAGTAGATTTTAGAGCTATTACCTTTTTCTTATGGGAGGACTCTTCCTCGTTGTGTTGCTTCATGGTTAGCTCGTGCGTCATTAGGGATCCAAGAAGCTCCTCTAGTGGTAACTTGTTCAAGTCCTTGGCTTCTTGGATTGCCGTCACTTTAGCTTCCCACGACCTAGGTAGACACCGAAGGATTTTCCTGACAAGATCACTGTTAGTATAGCTCTTGCCAAGGCTTTTTAGGCCATTGACAATGTCTGTAAACCTAGTGAACATGCTAGTGATTGTCTCATTAGAATCCATTCTAAATAGTTCATACTTATGAACCAGTATATTTATTTTGGATTCTTTAACTTGATTTGTGCCCTCATGGGTCACTTCAAGTCTATCCCAAATCTCTTTTGCAGAGTTGCAAGTAGAGACCCTATTGAATTCATTTCTATCTAAGGCACAATAAAACACATTCATAGCTTTAGAGTTTAGTTGTGCCTTCCTCATGTCATGTTCATCCCAATCCGTTTCTAGTTTGGGTACCTTGACACCATCTACATATATGGATGGGATGTATGGCCCATTTACTACAATAGTCCACATCTCATAGTCTTGGGCTTGGATGAATATTCTCATCCTAGCCTTCCAATATGAGTAGTCAGACCCATTAAAGAATGGGGGTCTTTGGGTGGACTGACCCTCAATGTGGGAAGATCCAAATGGGGTTGTCATTTCGATCTTTTACTCTTGGGTGGAAGAGTTTAGGCTCTGATACCACTTGTTGCCCAGATAGACAACCCAAGAGGGGGGGTGAATTGGGTTTCAAAATAATTTAGATAATTTAAAACGTTATGGATGATTAATTAAAAAACTATTGCAAGTTATTTAATTAATTACTATGTGCTGTGAGTAATATGAAATGAGAAGAAGGAGAGATAATCAATCACAAACACAAGTTTTATAGTGGTTCGGAGCTAACCCTTGCTCCTACGTCCACTCCCCAAGTCTCACTTGGGAATTCACTATAATCCCCTTGGATTACAGCCGGTTGTTTTCCAAGCTCACAACCAAACTTGTTGTTTTACGAGCTCACAACGAACTCGGTCGGTTTTCCTAGGCTCACCGACTAGAACCACCCCCGATTGTTTTCCCGGGATCACAATCGAACCCTTACACACGTTGGTTTTAACTCGGCTCACCAACTAACCTCAATCCCCTTGATTCAATCCCCGATTGAACCAAGTAAATACAAGTTGTAGAAAGAAAACAGAAAATGAGCTTCTCAAAAAGCAGATGAAAACAATATGAACAATAAATGAAGTTAAGAAGCCTCAAACGCTTTTAGATTGGAGATGAGGAATGGCTTCTTAAACTTCTGGTCTCCTCTTGAAAGAGTAGTCGACTTGAATGCAGGAGAAGGAGGCTTTAATTGCTGGGAAGATGTAGTTGGAAGCAGTAAATGCAGATCTTCCTCTTTTTCGTTGAAGAGCACGTTGCAGAGCTTGAATGCTTGATTAGTTGGAGTGAAATAGTTGTTCCCCTCCTTGCTACAGTCCTCTGTGGCTATTTAAGCCAACCCCCATGGAAACTAGCCGTTAGAGTGCTTTTTCTGTTCGTTCTGAACACTCTGCGCAGCCTGACAATATGACCGTTGGTGGGTTGGAGTCGACTCGCGCGATCAGGAGTCGACTCGGCTGTAGCGGGAGTCGACTCAAGCTTTTCCGGAGTCGACTCGGCAACTGTTCCAAATTTGAATTAAAGTTGCCTTCACGACTGGGAGTCGACTCGTCTTGACCTAGAGTCGACTCGTCAACTTCTGGAGCTGACTTGGCAATTTTGGAGTCGGCTCATCCACTGAAGTCCGTGGATCCAATTTTGAATTTTGTCCACTCGAGTCGACTCGACTGTCCTGGGAGTCGACTCGAATCTCAGAGCCCGAACTCCTGATCCTCTGTCTTTTGGCTCGTCCAGTCTTGGAGTCGATTCGAACTTCCTTGGAGTCGACTCGGCTCTCAGTTTCCGAAAGATGGTCTTCTGCCTTTTGACGTGAAGCTGTCTTGGAGTCGACTCGAGCTGTCTGGGAGTCGACTCGAATCTCAGAGGCAGTAACTTGGTTTTCTGTCTGTCTTGGGGTCGCGGTGTCTTGGAGTCGACTCGCGTATTGCGGGAGTCGACTCGAATCTCAGAGTCCATAAAATGGTCTCTGACTTTCTTTGTGTATCGCTGAGAGTCGACTCTTGCTTTCTTTGGAGTCGACCTGTCAACCATCGGAGTCGACTCGCGTTCCACTGGAGTCGACTCGAATCTCAGACCTGAAAACTGCTCTCTGACTTTTCTGCCTGTGACTGCTTGGAGTCGACTCTTACTTCCCTGGAGTCGACTTGGTGAACATTGGAGTCGACTCGCGCATTTCAGGAGTCGACTCGTTGACAGGTTTTGAGTTGATCCTTTCTGTTCTTCTGTCTGTTCTCAGTCGGAGTCGACTCGTACTCATCTGGAGTCGACTCGAGCTCGTGCCAGTGAACTTGATACGCTTGGAGTCGACTCGTGATACTCGGGAGTCGACTCGAGTCTCAGACATTGGTTCAAACAGACTTCTTAACTTATCCAACAATTATGAACCAAGTCTTGGGACACTTAGACAGGATTTTCACTGAAACACTCAATTGAATTCATTAGTAATTAAAAGATATACTCAAATGCTTTGAGCTCATCAAAATCAAATGGGGTTTTAATCAATCACTCCACATTTTTCAACCAAGGGTTTGTATTTTTCAAGTTCTTTAGTTAGTGTTTGTTTTTCTGCTTTTAGATCATTTAGTTCTTTTGTGAGACTCTCATTTATATGTTTATTGTTTTTGGGTTCTAATGTTTCTTTGTTCAGCCTTTCATTTTCTTTAGTTCAGGTATTATTCTTTTGTATCAAGATTTGGTTACTTGTTTTAAGTTCTGCATTTTCTTTGATAAGAACATCTTTATCCTTAACTAATGAATCATACTTACGGAGATGAGTTTGGTTAGTTACTTTTAGTTCTTTGTTTTTAACGTTTATTATTTTGTATTCATCCATTAATTCATTGAAAGCATCATATAATTCATCGAAAGTAAAATCTAAATGTGATGCGGATGTTACCTCATTTTCATTGGCCATGAAGCAGAAATTGGCCTTTTCTCCTTGTTCCTCATCCGATGATGATGATGATGTGTCGGAGTCCGATAGGGTGGTGACAAGGGCTTTCTTCTTCTTGTACTTGCTCCCCTTCTTCAGTAAAGGACACTCAGCTCTGATGTGTCCCGGCTTCTTGCACTCATAACATCCAATCCCCTCATTTTCCCTTTCCTTACCTTTATCCTTTCGATAGAAATTTGAGGGGCCTCTCCTTTGATGAAAGGACTTCTTTTGGTTGATGAATCTTCTGAACTTACGTACGAGAAGAGCCTCATCATCCTCTCCCTCGTGATCTTCTTCTTCACTGCTGCTACTGCAAGACAAGTCTTTGTTAGATGATGTAGATTTGAGAGCTATTACCTTTTTCTTATGGGAGAACTCTTCTTCGCTGTGTTGCTTCATTGTTAGCTCGTGCGTCATTAGGGATCCAAGAAGCTCCTCAAGTGGTAGCTTGTTCAAGTCCTTGGCTTCTTGGATTGCCGTCACCTTGGCTTTCCATGACCTTGGTAGACAGCGAAGAATCTTCCTGACAAGATCACTGTTAGTATAGTTTTTGCCAAGGCTTTTTAGGCCATTGACAATGTCAGTAAATCTAGTGAACATGCTAGTGATTGTTTCATTAGAATCCATCTTAAATAGTTCATACTTATGAACCAATATGTTTATTTTGGATTCTTTGACTTGATTCGTGCCCTCATGGGTCACTTCAAGTCTATCCCAAATCTCTTTTGCAGAATTGCAAGTAGAGACTCTATTGAATTCATTCCTATCTAATGCACAGTAAAGCACATTCATTGCTTTGGAATTGAGTTGTGCCTTTCTCATGTCATGGTCATCCCAATCCTTTTCGAGTTTGGGTACAGTGACACCCTCTACATAAATGGATGGAATGTATGGTCCATTTACTACAATCGTCCACATCTCATAGTCTTGGGCTTGGATAAATATTCTCATCCTAGCCTTCCAATATGAGTAGTCGGATCCATTAAAGAATGGGGGTCTTTGGGTGGACTGACCCTCAATGTAGGAAGATCCAAATGGGGTTGTCATTTTGATCTTTTACTCTTAGGGTAGAAGAGTTTAGGCTCTGATACCACTTCTTGCCCAGAAAGACAACCCAAGAGGGGGGGTGAATTGGGTTTTAAAATAATTTTGCAGTTAAAACGTTTGTGGATGACTAATTAATACTTTTGCAAGATGATTAATTAGTTGCTATGTGCTGTGAGTGAAATGAGAGTGAGAGAGAGAGGCACAAGCAATCACAAACACAATGTTTATAGTGGTTCGGAGCTATCCCTTGCTCCTACGTCCACTCCCCAAGTCTCACTTGGGAATTCACTATAACCCCTTGGATTACAGCCGGTTGTTTTACAAGCTCACAATCCAACTTGTTGTTTTACGAGCTCACAACGAACTCGGTCGGTTTTCCCAGGCTCACCGACTAGAACCACCCCGATTGTTTTTTCGGGATCACAATCGAACCCTTACACGTTGGTTTTACCCTCGGCTCACCAACCAACCTCTACACTCTTGATTCAATCCCCTGATTGAATCAAGCAAAGACAAGATGGAAAGAACAAAGACAAATAGAAAAACAGAGCTTCTAAAAAGCAGATATACAGCAATATAAACTAGAGAGAAGTTAAGAGCCCTCAAACACGTTTGAGTTGGAGTAGAGTAGGGCTTCTTGAACTGTGAGTCTCCTCTTGAATGTCTGGTCGACTTGAAGGCAGGAGGAGACTTCTTTAAACGCTGGGAAGAGGTAGCTGGATGGAGTTAATGGCGCTCTTCCTTCTTTTCTGTTGAAAACCAGTTGACCGAGATAGGATGCTTGATTTCTTTGAGTGGAATAGTGCTTCTCTGCCTTGCTATAGTCCTCTGTGGCTATTTAAGCCATCCCCCACGGAAACTAGCCATTAGACACTTTTTTTCTGCCCGTTCTGCACACTCTGCACATCCTGACAATATGTCCGTTGGGGTCGGAGTTGACTCGCGCGATCTGGAGTCGACTCGGCTGTAGCGGGAGTCGACTCATGTTTTTCTGGAGTCGGCTCGGCAACTGTTCCGGATTTGAATTAAAGTGACCTCCGCGACTGGGAGTCAACTCGACTTAACCCGGAGTCGACTCGCCAACTTCTGGAGCTGACTTGCCATTTTCGGAGTCGGCTCATCCCATGAAGTCCATGGAGCTAATTTTTCAACTTGGCCCACTCGAGTCGACTCGACAATCCTGGGAGTCGACTCGGCGCTCAGAGCCCGAACTCCCGATCTTCTGTCTTTTGGCTCGTCCAGTCTTGGAGTCGACTCGAACTGTTCCGAAGTCGACTCGGCTCTCAGTTTCCGAAACACAGCTTTCTGCCTTTTTGATGTAGCGCTGCCTTGGAGTCGACTCGAGCTGTCTGGGAGTCGACTCGGCTCTCAGAGACAATAATTCGGTCTTCTGTCTTTTTGGGGTCGCGCTGTCTCGGAGTCGACTCGCGCATTGCGGGAGTCGACTCGGATCTCAGAGTTCGAAAACTGCTCTCTGACTTTTGCCTTGTGTACCACTGAGAGTCGACTCTCGCTTTCTTTGGAGTCGACCTGCCAACCATCGGAGTCGACTCGCGTTCCACAGGAGTCGACTCGAATCTCAGGGTCGAAAATCGCTCTCTGACTTTTCTGTCTGTAACTCCTTGGAGTCGACTCATACTACTCCGAAGTCGACTCGGTAATCATCGGAGTCGACTCGCGCACTTCAGGAGTCGACTCGCTGACAGGTTTTGAGTTGAGTCTTTCTGTTCGTCTGTCAGTTCTCAGTCGGAGTCGACTCGTAATGTTCCGGAGTCGACTCGAGCCCGTGCCAGTGATTCTGATACGCTTGGAGTCGACTCGTAATATCCCGGAGTCGACTCGAGTCTCAGACTTTGGTTCTAACTGACTTCTTAACTTATCCAAAATATCTTGAACCAAGTCTAGAAACACTTAGACAAGATTTTCACTGAAACACTCAATTGAATTCATTAGTAAGCAAAAGATATACTCAAATGCTTTGAGCTCATCAAAATCAAATAGGGTTTTAATCAATCACTCCACATAACCATTTGGGCTTGTCCAATGGATGAAGGAAACTATTTAAAGTGACACTATTCATCAGAGGAAACATCTTTTTGGAAAATATCAAAGCTTACACAAGAAAGACAAGTGCCCTAATCTTCTTCATCCAAGTGCTTCATTCAAGAGTCAAAAGGAAGTGGTTGAGCAGATTCCAAGAGATATTAAGAACTCCATCCACCCTTGAAGAGTGAAGCATTCTTGACAAAGAAGAGAGAAGTCTCATCAAGCGATAACTATTCTCTAAACTCTTCTTTGTAGCTTATATATGTTATATTTGCTCATCTAGGAGCTTCAACTTTCTTCTTTCTTTTTATTAATCATCTTGTAAAGGTTTGTTGGTGAGCCCGCAAAACCAACGGTGTAGGTTTATTGGTGAACCCGTAAAACTAATTGTGAAGGTTCGTTGGTGAGCCCGTAAAACCAACATAGGTTCTTGGTGATTCCGGAAAACCAAAGTGTAAAAGTTTTTAGATTGTGAGCCCGGAAAATAATCCAACTGTAATCCGCGGGATTATAGTGAATTCCCAAGGGGTCGCTTGGGGAGTGGATGTAGGTGCTTAGGAGAGCACCGAACCACTATACTTCTTGTGTGTTTGTATTGTACATTGTTCTAATTTTACTCACTCATCAATTGACAGAAGTAAGTAAAAATTCAAGAGAAACCAATTCACCCCCGCTCTTGGCTTGTCACCTTGGGCAACAAGTGGTATCAGAGCTAGGTGCTCATATAGTATTTGTTGATCTCACAATCAAGAGACAAAGATCATGACAACCCAAGTGGGATGTGTTAGATGTATGCCCTAGAAGCCAATTTGGCTGACACATTGTTGATTCTAGGGACATAATTTTGTACTTGACTATTTATTATTGAATAAATAAAAGGCATCTTTTCATTCATATTGTTTATGTGTCTATGAATCGTCCAAGAAATTAATAAGATGATGATACATATTCTCAAGAGTTGAGAATTTGAGCCATGTATCATTGGTGATTAATTTCTAAATGCTCCTGATCAAAGGATCATCACGAGGACGGTGATCGATCCGATCAGTGCACAGATCACTCTCCTTCTGGATGGACGAGACTTGAGTCCACAGTGTAGGGACACTGAAGTGATAGTGCAGGTGCTTGTTAGAGAACAAGGGTACTGAGCGTGACCAATACAAGAAGTCACTTGGATGTCTATCCACTCGTCAGTGACTTGCTTGATGTTGCAGTAGTGTGACTGGTCCTTTGACCTGCGGTGCTTCGGCTGCTCACAGTGGGGTTATTGTAGTTTGACTGCACACATACATGGTCCCTAGCCATATGGGTCCATGCAGTGTAGATTGGCTGCAGTAAGTTCACTGTAGGAGTAGGGTATGCACCTATATGGAATCTATCGACCTTGATAGATAAGGAGAGATCCTATGTGATTTATAAGACTGAGTTCGTAAGACCTCGGCCGGGGCAGTATGCACAGTGGAGAAAGAGTTTCTCACTATCGAACTCGAGTCGAATAAATCTTGACATATGACAGACGATGGGGTTTGACGAGTTGTCCATGACCTCCGTCCTGTAGGGATCCACGATAGTAGGACTGTATCACATGTTAACTGCACCTAGAGGTTCATCATTCCATTCTGCTGGGTAGCCACTACATGCTGCTAGGTGTCACTGGTGGATGGTGGGACTCATAGGGATTATCTTGATGATCGATAAACCCTAATGAGTTGAGTTGGAATCGTTCCAACCCATTGAAAGGAGTTTTCAATGATATAGTGATAGAGATCACAATATATCTCACTACCAGTCAGAATAGAACCTATGGGGTCACACACACTAGAAGTATTGACCGATCCGATGGTTGAAATCGTGATTAGGAATCACAAGAAATCAATTTGATTGATAAGAAGTTGAAGAAGAAACAAAGGGAATTAATTAATTAGACTTAAACACAAATCCTACTTCGGGAGGGATTCCTAGAGTCCTAATTGGATTAGGGCTGGGAATCCTAGTTGGATTAGGACTGGGATTCCTACTTGGAATAGGATTCCTCAATCCTAATGAGATTAGGAGTTTTGAATTGAAAATTGGATTCCTACTTGGAGTAGGATTCCTAGAAATCCTAATTGGATTAGGACTTCGGATTCAAGTAGAGTCCTAATTGGATCAGGACTAAAATTAAACAAATCCTAATTGGATTAGGATTCCTTAAGTCCAAATTAATTATTAATCTAATGAATCAACATGACTCCTAATTGGATTAGGATTGAAGAGTTCAATTGAGTCATGGTTCATTCAAGTCCTAATTGGATTAGGACTAGTATAGATTGAACCCAATTTGGCCAATCCTAATTAGATTAGGATTAAACCATGAGAGAGGCACCTAATCCTCTTTGGAAGAGGATTAGGTTAACCAAGTAAGAGGGGCATCAGCCCCTCTCATCTTGGATGGTGCGGATTGAAGGAGAGAGAGGGGCCGGCGCACCCCCCTTTCTTTCTTTGGAAAACCATCTAGGGCTCCTACTTTGGAGGAGCCCTTGATGGCTATAAGAAGCACCATGAGGCCGGCGCCCTAGGTATTGGAGCCATCCTCCTCTTGCTGCCGCCACCCTCCCCTCTCCTCTCTTGGTTCAGCCGCAAGCAAAGGAAGAGCAAGGTCCAAGCGTTGGCGTCTTCCTCTTCCTCCAATCCTTCTTCCAACGCAGGGAAAAGAAAGAAGGCTGCAGAAGCTGTGTTCTTCTTCCTTGAGTTCCTTCTTCTTCTTCCTCCTCTCAAGCACTTTCAAGAGTTGAAAGAAAGAGAAGAGATCAGCCATCAAAGGAGTCTTTGCAAGGGAGCTAGCACCCCGGGAAGACAAGAAAGCTTTGATCGGTTCTCTACTTCGTGTGGATACCCGTAGAGGCCGGACGTTTGAACGGCTTCAAACGAACCCTCTTCCAAAACCACGAATTCAGATTCGCGGTGATCATCTACCCGCGCAAGGTGAAGATTTGATCTTCCTATTAGTTTTAAAAGGATTTAATTCTTACCTAATTACGAAAGGTCTCGAAACAACATTCATGAGATGAACGTCGAACTCGTGCATGCCGATTCCGCTGCCATCTGAAAAATTTTTGAAATATCAGCGGCATGGGCGGGTTCCCAACAGTGGTATCAGAGCCTAGGCTTCGTAGATTAAGGTAAGAATTAAATATCTAAAGGCATATTAGATCTGAAAATTAAATGATCATGCATGCTGAAAAATTCTGCATGCAGATTTTTCAGGGGTGCTGATTTTTACATGCTGATTTTTATGTGATAAAAAGATGATTCTAATTGCATTGTTAATGGGATTACAAAGTTTAGAATCATGATTAGCATGATCAGCGACCTATGTCATGATATAATCAGTTAAGTTTCAGATCTGAAAATTATAATTGTAGCATACGGTGATGATCATAGGATTCAACCCCTTTTGGTATCAAATGTAATGACCTGCGATGTGATCTGCGATGTCATGTAATTTTTCAGATGCTTGCATGCATCTTATTTGATGTTTTGAGAGGCCTGCGTGCCTCCTAAAAGGAGATGTAAATTATTTTTATTTTTATTTTACATCTGGTTGTATTTCTGTGATGTGATGTACATCAACGATCAAGTTGAAGCAAAGGCATGAGATGAAAGGTGATCCAAGCGGTTGATGGCGATGGGATCAAGGGTTGATCAAGGATCGAATCAAGGAGGCTTGGAACCAATTCAAGAGTTGAAGACCACTTGATCAATTGATGTGCATGTGCTTGTAATACGACCTAATTAGAATCCATGATCATCACCTAGTTAAAGTTTAGCTTTAATTATTGCCGCGATTATAACTGCCTGCAATGCGCCGTTTGCATGTGATGTGAATGAGAGTCGGGTAGATAGGTCTACATGTGATGTAGCAAACCCAATTGAGACCTAAATCAAAACCTCCTCAATCAAGTCGAGAGTGAACCGACATGAGCAAGTCATATTAGATTAATTGATCTAATTGGTGTCTAGGAAAGCATGAAAGGTGGTTACTTAATTAGGACCTTACTCTCTGAGTAAGGGGAGCCTCCCACCTGCTTACCTGGCCAATTGTTCGATTACCTCTTATGAAAGGCTCAAGTTGCAAACACTAAGACCTGATTAACCAATATTAAGTCAATAGGTCTTCCACTGTAGTAGAGCTGCTAAGGCCTTTCTGATGTTGACTTGTCTCGGCTGGATACAGTGGTCAAGTTGCATTGGGGGGCTGGACCTCTCTATAGACATGAGATGTTGTAGGGTAAAGGTGGGGTTGGGCACCAATAACTGTTAGGTGAGGACCCAATGACGACTTTATTCCTACGGTTATACGGTGGGTCTGACTTAACTAAGAAATGGGACCAATAACTGTTAGGTGAGGTCTTCATGGCTTAGAGACCAAGTTGCACTGCAACATGCTTGAGAAGCATTGTACAAGAGTTGTACACTCATCCATCTATGTGTCACCAATAACTGTTAGGTGAGGTGGCATGTGAATTGGTGGGACCGCAGTACCCACTAGAAACCCTAGTCGTGTGGGATTTCCGTTTTCCTACCAGGGGAGTGTGAGGAATTCGAGAAAATAGTGGGAGTCATATTTGTTCTAAAAGACCTTAGGACAGATTAGGATCAAGTACAAGAGTCTAACTAGAATCTTTACTCTCTGCAGATACAATGTCGGCTTCAAACCCTTTGACCCGTATTCTTGAGACCAACCGACTGACCGGAACCAATTACAAGGACTGGCTTAGAAATCTCAAAATAGTTTTGGACTGTGAGAAGATAGGCTATATACTCGATTCAGATATCCCCACATTACCAGCACGTCCCACTGATGTTCAGCGTGAGATGCATAAAAAGTGGTTGGACGATGACATTAGAGTAAAATGCTATATGATGGCATCTATGTCTAATGAACTCCAATGCCAGCATGAAAATATAAAGACTGCTAGGGACATACTGGCACACCTACAAGAGTTGTATGGTGAGCAGAGTCGCACAGCTCGTTTTGAAGTGTCCAAGAGGCTTTTCAAAGCGAAGATGCGCGAAGGGCAGTCTGTCCATGATCACGGTCTGACCATGATCAAGGACCTAGAGGAGCTTGAGAAGCTCGGTATGGACATGCACAAGGAATTGCAAGTGGATTTGATCCTACAGTCACTTCCTGATTCATTTGGTCAGTTTATAGTAAACTACCACATGAATAAGATTGAATGCACTAAGACTGAACTAATCAACATGTTGGTAACTGCTGAGGGAGCCTTGAAAGGTTCAAGGGGCAATGTCCTCGCTGCTGAGTTGACTTCTGGTTCCAAGAGAAAGTCTACTTGGAAGAAAAGGAAGCCTACAAAGAAGCAGAAGAAAGACAAGAAGCCAAAGAAGGAAGTTCAAAAGAAAAAGGCTAACGACAAAGGAAAATGTTTCCACTGCAATGTCGAAGGCCACTGAAAGAGAAACTGTCCTTCATACCTCGAGAGCCTAAAGAACAAGAAAGGTGACACACCTTCAGAAGGTATAGACTTGCTCATTATTGAAACTAATCTAACGGTTTCTTCTACTTCTAGTTGGGTTATAGATTCTGGTTCTAGTGCTCATTTGTGCACTACCATGCAGGGTCTAAAGGAAAGTAGAAGGCTGGCGGAAGGTGCGGTAACCCTTCGGGTTGGCAACGGGGCAAAAGTTGCTGCTGTGGCTGTGGGCACCTACCATCTGCGACTACCGTCTGGATTTAGTTTAATACTTAGAGACTGTTATTATGTACCTGTTGCTAGCAGAAATTTGATTTCTGTTTCATGTCTAGCACAGGAAGGTCATGTTTTTACATTTGACAAAGACTGCTGTTCTATTTATTTAAGAAATAAAATAGTCGCACGTGGTTTTATGATTGACAGTCTCTACCATTTACATATGGATGTATCTGTGAATGTTACCGAGCAAGATGTGAGTGCCAAAGGATCCAAAAGATCCAGAGATGAGATAAACCAAAAATATTTGTGGCACCTCAGACTTGGCCATATTGGAGAAGATAGAATGAACAAAATGGATAAAGATGGGCTTTTAGGTTCATTGACTTCCGAGTCATATCCAGTTTGCGAGTCCTGTCTTCAAGGAAAGATGGCTAGACTACCCTTTGTAGGACATGGGGAGAGGACCACTGAAATACTTACCCTAGTACATACAGATGTATGTGGCCCATTCGATGTGCTAGCCAGGGGACGTTATTCTTACTTCATTACCTTTACCGATGATTATTCACGGTATGGGTATGTGTATCTTATGAGACACAAGTCTGAATCCTTTGAAAAGTTCAAAGAGTTCAAGAATGAAGTAGAAAAACAAACTGGAAAACCTCTTAAGGCTCTTCGATCAGATCGGGGAGGAGAATACCTTAGTGGGGAATTCCGGGACTATCTCAAAGAAAACGGCATAGTCTCACAATGGACACCTCCGGGTACACCTCAACTCAACGGGGTGTCAGAGAGGAGAAATCGGACCCTATTGGATATGGTCAGGTCCATGATGAGCTTCACTGATTTACCTATGTTCCTTTGGGGAGATGCCTTACTCACAGCGATTTATTTATTGAATAGAGTTCCCTCTAAATCCGTTCCTACCACACCGTATGAGATATGGCATGGTAAGAAACCAAGTCTGGGTCATCTCAAGATTTGGGGGTGTCCGGCCCACGTCAAGCGACTACAGGCGGACAAGTTAGAGGCTAGGACCATAAGTGCTCGTTTTATAGGATATCCTAAAGAGTCATTAGGATACAATTTTTACGTCTCAGAGGATCACAATGTGTTTGTGAGCCGTCATGCCATCTTCTTGGAAAATCAGTTTATCCTTGATAGAGGCAGTGGGAGGAAAATTGAGCTTGAAGAGAAAGTCTCTGAAAAGCAACGAGTCATGGATCCTATAGAACCTATTCATAAGGAGCCAGTACACGATGTCCCTCAACCACCTCGTAGATCTAGTAGGGTCTCCCATCCTCCCGATAGATACTTAGGTATACTAGAAGAGGATACCGAGGAAATGTTCCTAGTGGGAGATAGGGATCACATACAGGATCCCAAAACCTACAACGAGGCGATATCTGATATCGATTCCGAGAAATGGCTGAAAGCTATGAAGTCAGAGATAGACTCCATGCATTCCAACCAAGTCTGGACCTTAGTAGATCCACCAGAAGGTATTGTACCTATTGGATGCAAATGGATCTACAAAAGGAAAATAGGTTCGGATGGAGAGGTAGAGACCTATAAGGCAAGGCTTGTGGCGAAAGGGTATAGTCAGCGCGAAGGTATTGACTATCAGGAGACCTTTTCACCTGTAGCCATGCTAAAATCCATCCGGACATTGCTTGCCATTGCAGCATTTCATGACTATGAAATCTGGCAGATGGATGTGAAAACTGCTTTCCTGAATGGATATCTTGATGAAGATATCTATATGGAACAGCCTTTGGGTTTCACTTCCAGTGATGGAGATCACAAGGTCTGCAAGCTGCAAAGGTCCATCTATGGACTAAAGCAAGCCTCTCGGAGTTGGAACACTCGTTTCGATGATGCAATCAAAACGTTTGATTTCATCAAAAACGAAGAGGAACCATGTGTTTATAAAAAGGTTAGTGGGAGTGCTGTCGTTTTTCTCGTACTGTACGTAGATGACATTCTCCTGATTGGGAATGATATTCCCATGCTAACCTCGGTCAAGGTCTGGTTGTCAAAAGAATTCTCCATGAAAGACCTTGGGGAAGCATCCTATATTTTGGGAATAAAGGTCTATAGAGATAGATCTAAAAGGATGCTTGGCCTTTCACAGAAGATGTACATAGAGGAGGTGCTGAAGAGGTTCAGCATGGAAAACTCCAAGAGGGGTCTCTTACCCCTAAGGCATGGAATTCATCTCTCCAAGAAGATGTGCCCCAACACATCTGAGGAGATTCAACGCATGAGCAAGATTCCTTATGCATCAGCAATAGGAAGCCTCATGTATGCCATGCTATGTACACGACCTGATATAGCTCTTGCTGTGAGTGTCACAAGCAGATATCAGTCGAATCCAGGTGAAGAACACTGGACAGCTGTGAAGAATATTCTTAAGTACTTGAGAAGAACTAAAGATTTATTCTTGGTTTTTGGAGGATCATCAGAGTTAAAGGTAGAAGGGTACACAGATTCAGACTTCATGACTGATGTCGATGACAGGAAGTCAACATCTGGATACGTATTCTTGTGCAATGGTGGTACGGTGAATTGGAAGAGTTCTAAACAACCGATCATTGCTGATTCTACTATGGAAGCCGAATACATCGCCGCCTCTGAAGCTGCTAAGGAAGGCTTCTGGTTCAAGAAATTCATTGCAGAGCTGGATGTGATGACATCAGATGCCATAACACTCTACTGCGATAACAATGGCGCCATAGCCCTTGCTAAGGAGCCAAGGTCTCATCAGAAGTCTAAGCATATAGAGCGGCGCTTTCACCTCATACGCGACTATGTGGAGAAGAAATATGTAGAGGTGCAGAGAGTAGACTCCGCGGATAACGTGGCAGACCCTTTCACTAAGCAGCTGAGTCAGCAAAAGACTGAAGCCCACCTTGAGAAGATGGGCCTAAGATATATGACCAATTGGCTTTAGTGCAAGTGGGAGATTGTTAGATGTATGCCCTAGAAGCCAATTTGGCTGACACATTGTTGATTCTAGGGACATAATTTTGTACTTGACTATTTATTATTGAATAAATAAAAGGCATCTTTTCATTCATATTGTTTATGTGTCTATGAATCGTCCAAAAAATTAATAAGATGATGATACATATTCTCAAGAGTTGAGAATTTGAGCCATGTATCATTGGTGATTAATTTCTAAATGCTCCTGATCAAAGGATCATCACGAGGACGGTGATCGATCCGATCAGTGCACAGATCACTCTCCTTCTGGATGGACGAGACTTGAGTCCACAGTGTAGGGACACTGAAGTGATAGTGCAGGTGCTTGTTAGAGAACAAGGGTACTGAGCGTGACCAATACAAGAAGTCACTTGGATGTCTATCCACTCGTCAGTGACTTGCTTGATGTTGCAGTAGTGTGACTGGTCCTTTGACCTGCGGTGCTTCGGCTGCTCACAGTGGGGTTATTGTAGTTTGACTGCACACATACATGGTCCCTAGCCATATGGGTCCATGCAGTGTAGATTGGCTGCAGTAAGTTCACTGTAGGAGTAGGGTATGCACCTATATGGAATCTATCGACCTTGATAGATAAGGAGAGATCCTATGTGATTTATAAGACTGAGTTCGTAAGACCTCGGCCGGGGCAGTATGCACAGTGGAGAAAGAGTTTCTCACTATCGAACTCGAGTCGAATAAATCTTGACATATGACAGACGATGGGGTTTGACGAGTTGTCCATGACCTCCGTCCTGTAGGGATCCACGATAGTAGGACTGTATCACATGTTAACTGCACCTAGAGGTTCATCATTCCATTCTGCTGGGTAGCCACTACATGCTGCTAGGTGTCACTGGTGGATGGTGGGACTCATAGGGATTATCTTGATGATCGATAAACCCTAATGAGTTGAGTTGGAATCGTTCCAACCCATTGAAAGGAGTTTTCAATGATATAGTGATAGAGATCACAATATATCTCACTACCAGTCAGAATAGAACCTATGGGGTCACACACACTAGAAGTATTGACCGATCCGATGGTTGAAATCGTGATTAGGAATCACAAGAAATCAATTTGATTGATAAGAAGTTGAAGAAGAAACAAAGGGAATTAATTAATTAGACTTAAACACAAATCCTACTTCGGGAGGGATTCCTAGAGTCCTAATTGGATTAGGGCTGGGAATCCTAGTTGGATTAGGACTGGGATTCCTACTTGGAATAGGATTCCTCAATCCTAATGAGATTAGGAGTTTTGAATTGAAAATTGGATTCCTACTTGGAGTAGGATTCCTAGAAATCCTAATTGGATTAGGACTTCGGATTCAAGTAGAGTCCTAATTGGATCAGGACTAAAATTAAACAAATCCTAATTGGATTAGGATTCCTTAAGTCCAAATTAATTATTAATCTAATGAATCAACATGACTCCTAATTGGATTAGGATTGAAGAGTTCAATTGAGTCATGGTTCATTCAAGTCCTAATTGGATTAGGACTAGTATAGATTGAACCCAATTTGGCCAATCCTAATTAGATTAGGATTAAACCATGAGAGAGGCACCTAATCCTCTTTGGAAGAGGATTAGGTTAACCAAGTAAGAGGGGCATCAGCCCCTCTCATCTTGGATGGTGCGGATTGAAGGAGAGAGAGGGGCCGGCGCACCCCCCTTTCTTTCTTTGGAAAACCATCTAGGGCTCCTACTTTGGAGGAGCCCTTGATGGCTATAAGAAGCACCATGAGGCCGGCGCCCTAGGTATTGGAGCCATCCTCCTCTTGCTGCCGCCACCCTCCCCTCTCCTCTCTTGGTTCAGCCGCAAGCAAAGGAAGAGCAAGGTCCAAGCGTTGGCGTCTTCCTCTTCCTCCAATCCTTCTTCCAACGCAGGGAAAAGAAAGAAGGCTGCAGAAGCTGTGTTCTTCTTCCTTGAGTTCCTTCTTCTTCTTCCTCCTCTCAAGCACTTTCAAGAGTTGAAAGAAAGAGAAGAGATCAGCCATCAAAGGAGTCTTTGCAAGGGAGCTAGCACCCCGGGAAGACAAGAAAGCTTTGATCGGTTCTCTACTTCGTGTGGATACCCGTAGAGGCCGGACGTTTGAACGGCTTCAAACGAACCCTCTTCCAAAACCACGAATTCAGATTCGCGGTGATCATCTACCCGCGCAAGGTGAAGATTTGATCTTCCTATTAGTTTTAAAAGGATTTAATTCTTACCTAATTACGAAAGGTCTCGAAACAACGTTCATGAGATGAACGTCGAACTCGTGCATGCCGATTCCGCTGCCATCTGAAAAATTTTTGAAATATCAGCGGCATGGGCGGGTTCCCAACAGGATGTTCTATGAGTGAGGGGCAATCCACAAATAGACCTCCTCTATTTAATGGCACTAATTACACATACTGGAAAGCTAGGATGAGGATATTCATTCAAGCTCTAGACTATGAATTGTGGTATATTATAATTAGAGGACCTCACACACCCACAATTAGTATAGAGGGCACTATCATTTCCAAACCAGAAATGGATTGGAATGAGAATGATAGAAGACTAGCACAATTAAATGCTAAAGCAATAAATGTACTTTACTGCTCACTAGATGTAAGTGAATTCAATAGAATATCTACATGCATCTCCGCAAAAGAAATTTGGGATAAACTTGAGGTCACACATGAAGGAACTAATTAAGTTAAGGAGTCAAAGATAAACATATTAGTACATAAGTATGAGTTGTTTAAAATGGAATCCACTGAGTCCATAACTGAAATGTTTACTCGTTTCACGGAAATCATAAATGGGCTAAAGAGTCTTGGAAAGTCTTATACTAACTCTGAATTGGTGCGAAAAATTCTCAGATCTCTACCAAGAGTTTGGGAGGCCAAGGTAACCGCAATTCAGGAAGCAAAGGACCTCAATACACTGCAATTGGAGGAACTTCTAGGATCACTCATGACCCATGAGTTGACCATGAGGCAAAATTCAGAAGATGAGGTCAAGAGAAGAAAGACCATTGCCCTAAAGTCTACCACTCCAAAACAAGAAACTGAATTGAAAGAATCTGATGATGATGATGAACTTGATGAAGAAGGAATGGCTATGCTTGGAAGAAAATTCAGAAAATTTATGACAGGTAAGAAGAGATTTTATAAAAAGAAACCCTTCTTCAAAGGTAGCTCAAGCAAAGAAAAGGGTAAGGACAAAGAGAAAGAAAATGAAACACCAATTTGTTATGAGTGTAACAAGCCCGGGCATTTTAAGATAGATTGCCCGGAATTAAAGTGGATGGCAAGAAAACTTAAGAAGAAGAACTTCATGGCTGAATGGAGTGAAAGTGAGGAGTCAAGTTCGGAAGAGGAAGATCATCAAGAGACGGCCCAAATCTGCCATATGGCCAATGACGATGAGGTAGATTCTGGACTTGAATGTGATTTTACTGTTGATGAATTACATGATGCATTTTTAGAACTCATGGAAGAACACAAAAAACTGATCAATAAAAATAAAGTTCTAAAAGAAAAAAATCAATCCCTTATCAAAGATAAGCTGAAACTATCTAATAATTATGAAACATTAAGTAGGAGACTCACAAATGAAACCAAGAATCTAATTGCTGAAAATGTCAAGTTAAAAGAAGATGCTGAAAAATATAAATCCTTAGTAGACAAGTTTACACTTAGCTCAACCAAATTAAATATGATTCTTGATAGTCAAAAAGCTGTATATGATAAAGCTGGATTAGGATATAAAACAAATAGAAAACAAAAATACTTAAAGAACATATTTGTAAAAGCTAAAAATGAAAATATAACTTGCCATTGTTGCAATAAATTAGGACATAAAGCATATGAATGTAACTATAGAAAGTCTAGCTACAACAAATTGAGTAACAATTATAAGCTTAAATCCAAGAAAGTTTGGGTTCCAAAAGGAACATCAAGTACTAACCCTAAAGGATCCAACTTAGTTTGGGTACCTAAAGCTCATTCTTGATCTTGATTGCAGGGGTGTCTTGCAGCTAATAAGGTGGATAAACGATGGTATCTAGATAGCGGCTGTTCAAGACACATGACCGGTGACGTAGACCAATTTGTCACCTTGGAGTCTAAGAAGGGTGGAGTAGTAACCTATGGAGATAATGGAAAAGGGTTTATCATTAAAAAGGGTAAAATTTTCATTACTCCATCTACCTTCATAGAAAATATCTTATTAGTTAATGGTTTGAAACATAACCTACTTAGCATAAGCCAATTTTGTAATAAAGGATTTAAAGTCACATTTGAAGCATCAGTATGCATAATCACAAATCCTAAAGATAATAGCATTGTACTTATAGGACAAAGGCAAAGAAATATTTACATGGTAGATCTTCATGAATTAGGCAAGAAAAATGGATTATGTTTAATAACTAATGAAGAAAAGAAAAATGAAACAAGTTGGCTTTGGCATCGTAGACTAGGACATTCTAGTTTGGATTTAATATCAAAACTAGTCAAGAAGGAATTAATAAAAGATGTGCCAAAATTGATCTTTGAAAAGGACAAAATTTGTGGACCATGCTCATTAGGAAAACAAAATCATCCTTCAAATCAAAGAATATAGTATCAACGACTAGGCCTTTTGAACTCATACATATGGATCTATTTGGACCCACTAGAACTGCGAGTCTAGGAGGGAAGAAGTATGGACTAGTTATAGTAGATGATTTTTCAAGATATACATGGGTTTCATTTTTGGCACATAAGAATGAAGCATTTTCAGCATTTTTGAAACATTATAATAATATCATAAATGAAAAGAAGCTCACCTTAATAGCAATTCGAAGTGATCATGGAACTGAATTGGAAAATCAACACTTTGAAGAATTTTGTAATGAAAATGGTATCTCACATCAATTTTCAGCACCTAGAACGCCTTAACAAAATGAGGTTGTTGAACGGAAAAATAGGACCTTGGCAGAAATGGCATGCACAATGTTGTGCGAGTCAAATCTTCCAAAGTACTTTTGGGCTGAAGCTATAAGCACTGCTTGCCATATTCTAAATCGGGTTTTAATACGACCTATAACCAAGAAAACTGCTTATGAACTTTGGAAGAATAAGAAACCAACCGCTAAATATCTTAGAGTATTTGGATGTAGATGTTTCATTTTAAACAATGGCAAGAAGAATCTAAGTAAATTTGATGCCAAGTCAGATGAAGGTATCTTCTTAGGATACTCCACATCTAGCAGGGCATACAGAGTGTTTAATAAAAGAACTCTTGTAGTCGAAGAGTCAGTTAATATCATATTTGATGAGTCTGATAGTGAGTCTGCTAGGAAAGAAAATATCCTTGATGATGATGCAGGAATTATTAACTTTGAAAAATTGAATCTTGATGATGTGCCGAATCAAGATAAGAAAAATGATCGCGTGCCACCACAATCTCAAGACTTGCCAAAGGAATGGAGGTATGCATATGGACACCCTAAAGACTTAATCATTGGTGATCCATCTCAAGGGGTAAGAACTCAATCCTCTCTTAGAAATTTAAATGATTATCTTGCTTTTGTTTCACAGTTAGAACCTAAGACTTATGAAGAAGTTGAAAAAGATACCAATTGGATAAATGCTATGCAAGAAGAATTAAATTAATTCAAAAGAAGTAATATATAGACATTAACTGAGAGACCAAAGCATAACTCTGTAATTGGAACAAAATGGATCTTTAGAAATAAATTAGATGAAAATGGGGTAGTTATGAGAAATAAAGCTAGACTTGTAGCTAAGGAATACAATCAAGAAGAAGGGATAGACTTTGAGGAAACATTTGCTCCCATGGCTAGATTAGAGGCTATTAGGTTACTTCTAGCTTTTGCATGTTTCATGGATTTCAAGTTGTATCAAATGGATGTAAAAAGTGCCTTCTTAAACGGTTTTATAGAGGAAGAGGTATATGTAGAGCAACCTCCTGGTTTTGAAAATCATGAATTGCCAAATCATGTGTTTAGACTACATAAGGCATTATATGGACTAAAACAAGCACCTAGGGCTTGGTATGATCGACTAAGCAAATTTCTACTAAATAATGATTTCAGTAGAGGAAATGTAGACAAAACACTTTTTCTTAAAAGAGAAGACAAAAATCTGCTAGTGGTATAAATATATGTAGATGACATAATTTTTGGTGCCACAGATGACAATCTTTGGAAAGAGTTTGCGAATTTAATGCAAGGAGAATTCAAGATGAGTTTAATGGGAGAACTAAATTTCTTTCTCGGGCTACAAATCAAACAAACTAAAGAAGGTATCTTCATTCATCAAACTAAGTATACAAAGAAAATATTAAAGAAGTTTGGGAATGAAAATCACAAGGGAGTAGGCACCCCAATGAATCCCACTAATAAGCTAGACAAAGATGAGAAAGGAAAAAGTATTGATATGAAGCTTTATAGAGGATTAATTGGATCCTTACTCTACCTTACTGCTAGTAGACCAGACATAGTGTTTAGTGTGGGAATATGTGATAGATACCAATCAGATCCTAAGGAGTCACACTTAAGTGCTGTTAAAAGAATCCTTAGATATTTAAGAGGAACTACAAACATAGAATTATGGTACTCAAGAGACTCCTGTCTAGATTTGCTTGCCTTCTCAGATGCAGATTTTGCTGGATGCAAATTAGATAGGAAGAGTACTAGTGGAACATGTCAATTTTTAGGAAATAACTTAGTATCATGGTTTAGCAAAAAACAGAATTCAGTAGCACTGTCAACGGCTGAAGCTGAATATATAGCTGTCGGCAGTTGTTGTGCTCAAGTACTATGGCTTAAGCAACAACTAGAGGACTATGGAGTTAAACTAGATAACATTCCTATAAAGTGTGATAATACTAGTGCCATCAACCTTACTAAAAATTCGGTTCAGCACTCTAAAGCCAAACACATTGAAATAAGATATCATTTTATTAGAGATCATGTGCAAAATAGAAACATATATATTGAGCATATATGTACTGAGAAACAATTAGCTGACATATTCACAAAACCTTTGAGTGAAGATAGATTTTGCATGCTAAGGAGGGAATTAGGCATATGTCATCCTTTTGATTGAGGAGATATAAAAAGGAGCAAGCCGTATCATGATACTCTCCTCCCATTTCTAAAAACCCATGAAACATTAGTCAAACTAGTCATCTGTAAATTTCTAACTCATGTATCATTGTCCTAGTAAGAATTTGTAAGGATTGGAAGAAAAAAAAAAAATTTTTAAAAGGGAAAAGGAAGAGAAAGAAAAATTTCTGAACTTGGGTCGACCCAACCCAGAATGGGGTCGACCCAACATTGAGTCGACCCAAGAAAAATCTAGGGTCGACCCAACGACGGGACCCCACTGTTAAAAGGGGAACCCGTGAGCTATCTAGGGCACTGTATTCTCTTTGTCCTCTTCCGAAAATCCTATTTTCCACTCTCAAATCTCTTCCAATCATCTCCAAACAGTAGATTAGATCAAGATCTTGAAGAAATGGGACCCAAAAGAGCCGTAGCCAAGCGATCCGGGAGGGTTTCACGAACCACCCGTGCGGATAGAGTTGCTACAGAGCCTTCTACAGTGTCTCCACAAGGTGAGACACATGTAGAGCTTCCTCCTCCTCCCTCCCCTTCAGTCCAACTTGCGAAATTTGCGGGAAGACCGGTTACCACGGGAAGAAGGATCCACTCCGAGTTTTTGGATCAAGAAGGGTTCCGTTTGGGGAAATGGATCCGAAGGCAAGGATGGGAGTATCTTTGCTCCCTATGTTAGAAATATGCCCTAGAAGCCAATTTGGCTGACGCATTATTTTGTTTTGGGACATAATTTTGTACTTGATCTAATAATGAATTTATTAGGATGGGCATTCTTTTCATTCATGTTCTTATGCGTCCATGAATCGTCCAAGGAATTAATAAGATGATGACGCATATTCTCAAGAGTTGAGAATTTGAGGCATGTGTCATTGGTGATTAATTCCTGAATTGCTCCTGATCGATGGATCTATCACGAGGGACGGTGATCGATCCGCTGAGATTAGTGCACAGATCACTTAGTCAGATGGATGAGTCTTGAGTCCACAGTGTAGGGACACTGGAGTGATTGTGTAAGTACTTGTTAGAAAACAAGGGTACTGAGCGTGACCAAAGCAAGTAGTCACTTGGATGTCTATCCACTCGTCAGTGACTTACTTGATGCTGCAGTTGTATGACTGGTCCTTTGACCTGCAATGCCTCGGCTATTCACAGTGAGGTTGCTGTAGTTTGACGAACACATAAACATGGGCCCTATCCATTTGGGTCCTTGTGGTGCAGATTGGCTGCAGTAGGTTCATTGCAGGAGTAGGGGTGCATCTAGATGGAATCTATCGACCTTGATAGATTAGGAGAGATCCTATGTGATTTATGAGACTGAGTTCGTAAATCCTTGGCCAAGGTAGTTTTTGGAAAAAGAGTTTTCCAATCTCGAACTGGAGTGGAATAAATTTTACATATGACAGATGATGGGGTTTGACGAGTTATCCATGACCTCCATCCTGTTCGGATCCACGATAGAGAGACTGTATCATACGCTAACTGCACCTAGAGGTTCATCTATTCTACTCTGCTGGGTTGCCACTACATGCTGCTAGGTGTCACTGGTGGATTGTGAGACTCAGAGGCATTCACTTGATGATCAGTGAACCCGAATGAGAAGAGTTGGAATTGTTCCAACCCATTGAAAGGAGTTTCAATGATATTGTGATAGGGATCACAACATATCTCACTACCAGACAGAATAGAACCTATGGGGTCACACACAATAGAGGATCTGATCGATCTAATGGTTGGATTGTGATTTGGAATCACAATAGTTTGTAATTGTCAATTTGATTGATAATTAGTTTAACCCACTAAGAGTTAGTGAGTTGAAGAAAGAATTAATTGTAATTGGATTGCAATTTGATTGAATCAATTGGACTTAATTAATTGGGCTCGATCTTATATGATAAGGTTCAAGAGTCCTACTTGGAGTAGGACACCTAGAGTTCTAATTAGATTAGGACTTCAAATTATTAGAGTCCTACTTGGAGTAGGATTGCTAAAGTTCTAATTGGATTAGGACTAAAATTATAAAAGTCCTAATTGGATTAGGACTAAAATTATATGAGTCCTAATTGGATTAGGATTCCTAGAGTCCTAATTAATTTTGGTCCAATAGATAAAGATGACTCCTAATTAGATTAGGATTCATGTGAATCAAATAGGGAGACTAATTGGGTTCTACTTAGATTAAGATTCAATGAACCAAGGGCCACCTAATTCCTAATTTGATTAGGATTAGAAGGGAGGGGCAAGAGCCCCTCCCTTCCTCGGATGCTCCCGGGATCCGCATCCCGGATGCCCGGGACGCGAGACCCGTTTTGGCCAAACATTGGTGCGGCTCCTCCTAACTTCTAGGAGGAGTCCACACCTAGGGCTTCAAAGAAAAAGAATAAAAAAGGGGGCAGCCCCTTTGGGATAATTCTTGGTGGTTCTTTTTAGGCGAGCGGCCTCCATCTCTCCCTCTCTTCCTTCTTCCATCTGCAAGGTAAAAGAGGAGCAGCAAGGATGTTTGATTCTTCCTCCTCTTCATCAGATGCATGGAAGAAAACAAAGAGAGAAAGGTGTTTCTCTCTTCCTCCTTCTTCTTCCATGGTAAAGAAAAGAAAAGAAATCGTTTCTTCCTTCTCCTTCTTTCTCCTCTTGGAAACAATCAAGAGTTGATTGCTTAGAGAAGTTCCAACCATCAAAAGGGATCTCTGCAAGGGAGCTAGCACCCCGGTGAGATCGCAACCTCGATCAATCCAGATCTTCGTGTGGATACCCGTAGAGGCCGGACACTTGTGCGGCTTCAAGCGAACCTGATTTCCACGATCATCAAATAGCGGTGAAGATCTACCCGCTCAAAGGTAAAGATTTGATCTTTATAATTTTAATTATAGATCTGAAAATTAATCAAGTATCTAATTTTAATCCTTTCCTTCAGATTTCATGATCTTCTGAGTTAGAGAACTCAGAATTTTTTTGAAATATACGTTCCTCTGGACGTTCATGAGATGAACGACTCCGCGCGCGTCTTTCCGCTGCGATCGTCGCAACGCGTGTGAGGGTAAACCGACAGTGGTATCAGAGCCAAGTTTTTTTTTTAGGACTAAGATTAACATTAATAGACTTGATTAGGATTTTATTAGATCTGAATTTTAATATTCATGCTTGCTGAAATTTTCTGCGTGCTGAAATTTCAGATTTCAGAAATTTCAGCATGCTGATTTTTATTCTTATGATGTTGCATGTTGATTTTAAATTACAATGAGATTGAAACAATTAAAAATCATGTCTTGTATAATCAGAGATTCAGTTGGTAGCATGATTAAAATTAAAATTATCAGATCTGAAATTATATGCATGAGATGCATGTGATAAGAATCAATCATGGATTCATGATCATAAAAATATATTTTTCTGTTTATGCCTATGCTTAAAAGGAAAATTATATATGCATGAGATGAATAAGATATGATCAAATCATGGATTCATGATAATTAAAGGATGTCAACTCGAGTCGACTTAAGGTTAACTCGAGTTGACTCCAAGCATACATGAGTCAACCCCTGTTTGAGGATGTGTTTGATGTATGTATTAGTTAAACAAAATTTATTTGCATGAGATGTAAATAAAATTCTTAAAAATAGGACATTTACATAAGATGTAAACTGAAACAATTATGTCATTTACATAAGATGTAATCACATAATATATGAAAGAGTTTCATATTTACATAGGATGTAAACTTGAACCAATGTGACATTTACATAAGATGTAATTATATAACATTTGGTTTGGGATAGATTGTTACATTAAATGCAAATCCTTTGAGACCTAAAACCTCCTCAATCAGTCGAGAGTGAACGATGCATTGAGCTAGCCATATTTGATTAATTGATCTAATTGGTGTCTAGGAAAGCATTAAAGGTGGTTATTTAATTAGGACCTACTCTCTGAGTAAGGGGAGCCTCCCACCTGCTTACCTGGCCAATTGATCGATTACCTCCTATGAATAGCTCAAAGTTGGAATCACTAAGACTAGATTACCTAATATTAAGTCTTAAGGTCTTCCACCGTAGTAGAGTTGCTAAGGTCTTTCCGGCGTTGATTTGTCTCGGCTGGATACAGTGGGCAAGTTGCATCGGGGGACTGGACCTCTCTATTGGCATGAGATGTTGTGGGGTAGAAGTGGGGTTGGGTACCAATAACTGTTAGGTGAGGGCCCAATGACGACTTTACTTCTGCGAGAATTACGGTGGGTCTGACTTAACCAAGGAATGGGACCAATAACTGTTAGGTGAGGTTCTTATGACTTGGAGACCAAGTAGGCTACAACTTGCTTGAGAAGCATTGTACAAAGAGTTGTACACTTATCATTTATGTGTCATCAATAACTGTTAGGTGAGGTGGCATGTAAATTGGTGGGACCGTAGCACCCCACTTGAAATCTAGAGTCGCAGGTTTCCGTTTCTCTACCGGAGGAGTGTAAGAGATTCGAGAAAATAGTGGGAGGTGTTTGTTTTAAATGTCCTTAAAACAAATAAAGTTCAAGTACAAAATTCTAACTAGAATCTTTACTCTCTGAGGATTATAAAGTCAGCTTCCAAACTCTTAACTCATATCCTAAAGAACCACCGTTTGACCAAACCCAATTATAAAGTCTGGCTCTGCAATTTCAAAATAGTTTTGAATTGTGTGAAATTAGGGTGTGTGCTAGACCATGAATTTTCTGCGTTACCAGTCCGTCTGATCACTGATCAGCATAAGATGCATGTCAAGTGGACGAACAATGACAATAAAATTAGGTGCTATATAATGGCATCAATGTCCAATGAACTTTAATGCCAGCATGAGAACATGAAGACTGTCGGGGATATATTGAATCACATGCAAGAGTTGTAGGGTGAACAGAGTCGCGCAGCATGGTTTGAAGTGTCTAAAAGGCTCTTCAAGGCCAAGATACGCGAAGGGCAGTTCGTCCATAATCATAGTTTGACCATGATAAAGGATTTTGAGGAGCTTGAGAAGCTCGGCATGACCATGCACAAGGAATTGCAAACGGATTTGATCCCGCAATCCCTTCCAGCTTCATATGAACAGTTTATAGTAAACTATCATATGAACAAGACTGTATGCACCAAAACAGAATTGTTAAATAAATTGGTAACTACCTTAGGAACCTTGAAGAGTTCAAGGGGCATAGTTTTCGCTGTCGAGTTGGCTTCTACTTCCAAGAGAGAGTCTACCTGGAAGAAGAAGAAGCCTGCAAAGAAGCAGAAGACCAGGAAAAGGCCAAGTAAAAAAGTTCCAAGAAAAGGGCCGATTGCAAGAGAAAGTATTTTCATTGCATTGTGGACGGCCATTGCAAGAGGAACTGTCCTACATACATGGAAAGCATAAAAAGCAAGAAAGGGTGACACACCTTAAGAAGGTATGTCAGATATGCTCAGGATACTTAGGAACTGTTACCTACTGCTAGCAGAAATTTGATTTCTGTATCTTGTTTAGCACAAAAAGATTTTTATAAGACTGCTGTTCCATTTATTTGAGAAATAAATTGGTTCCACGTGGTTTATGATTGACAGTCTCTATCACTTACATTTGGATGTACCCATAAAATTATCTGAGCAAATAGTGAGTACCATAGGATCCAAAAGATCTAGAGATGAGATAAATCTAAAGTATTTGTGGCTCCTCAGGCTTGGCCATATAGGAGAAGATAGAGAAACATGGGCTTTTGACTCATTGACTTCCAAGTCATATCCGATTTGTGAATCCTACCTTCAAGGAAAGATGGCCAAATTACCCTTTGTAGGACACGGAAAGAGGTCCACTGAAATACTTACCCTAGTACACGCTGACGTGTGTAGCCCATTCGATGTGCAAGCTAGGAAAAATAATTGCTTACTTCATTTACCGATGATTACTCATGGTATTGATATGTGTATGAGACACAAATCTGAAGCTTTTGAAAAGTTCAAAGAGTTCGGATATGAAGTAGAAAAACAAATAGAAAAACTCATTAAGGTTCTTCGATCGGATCGAGAAGGTAAACACCTTAGTGGAGAGTTCCGAGATTATCTCAAGAAGAATGGTATAGTTTTACAATGGACCCCTCTTGGTACATCTCAGCTCAACGGGGTGTCTGAGAAGGGGAATCAGACCCTATTGGATATGGTCAGGTCTATGATGAGCTTCACTGATTTACCCTTGTTTCTTTAGAGAGATACCCTATTTTCAGCTATTTACTTATTGAATAGAATTTCCTCTAAATCTGTTCCTACCATACCGTATGAGATATGACATGGTAAGAAGCCAAGTCTTAGTTATCTCAAGATTTGGGGATGTCCGGCCCACATCAAGCGACAACAGGCGGACAAGTTAGAGGATAAGACAATTAATACTCGTTTTATTGGATATCCTAAAGAGTCATTAGGATACGATTTTTTCGTCCCAATGGATCACAAAGTGTTTGTGAGCCGACATGCAATCTACATTGAAAAATAGTTTATCCTTGATAGAGGCAGTGGGAGAAAAATTGAGCTCGAAGAGAAAGTCTCTGAAGAGCAACGAGTCATTGTGCCTATAGAACCTATTCGTAGTGAGCCAGTACATGTTGTATCTCCTCCACCTCGTAAGTTTAGTAGGATCTTCCATCCTCCTGAAAGGTACTTAGGTATGCTTACAGAGGATGAAGAGGAAGTGTTCCATGGGAGATAGGGATCAAGGTAAGGATCCCAATACCTACAACGAGGCGATGTTAGACATCGATTCTGAGCAATGGTTGGAAGCAATGAAGTCAGAGATGGACTCCATGCATTCCAACCAAGTCTGGACCTTAGTAGATCTACCAGAAGGTATAGTACCTATTGGTTGTAATTAGATTTACAAAAGGACAAAAAGGTTTGAATGGCTAGGTAGAGACCTATAAGGCAAGGCTAGTAGCAAAAGGTTATAATCGATACGAAGGCATTGATTATCAGGATACCCTTTCACCTGTAGCCATGCTGAAGTCTATTCAAATATTGCTCGCTGTTGCAGCATATCATGATATTGTGATGGTGATCACAAGGTCTGTAAACTGCAAATATCCATCTATGGACTAAAGCAAGCATCTCGGAGTTGGAAAACTCATTTCAACGATGTAATCAAATCGTTTGATTTCATCAAGAACGAAGAGAAACCATGTGTTTATAAGAAGGTTAGTAGGAGGGCTATTGTATTTCTCGTATTGTACGCGGATGATATCCTTCTTGTTGGGAATGATATTCCCATGCTAACTAAAGTCAAGGTATGGTTGTCTAAGAAATTATCTATGAAAGACCTTGGGAAAGTATCATATATTTTGGAAATTAAGGTCTATAAAGATATATCTAAGAGGATGCTTGTCCTATCACAGAATATGTACATAGAGGGAGTGCTGAAGAGGTTCGGCATGGAAATCTCCGAAAGGAGATTATTACTCCTTAGGCATGGGATAAATCACTCTAAGAAGATGTGCCCCAACACATCTGAAGAGATTTAGCGGATGAGCAAGATCCCTTATGCTTTGGCTATAGGGAGCCTCATGTATGCCATGCTATGTACATGACCTGATATAGCACATGCTGTGAGTGTCACGAGCATATATCAGTCAAATCCAGGCAACGAGCACTGGATAGCTGTGAAGAACAGTCGTAGGTACTTGAGAAGAACTAAGGACATGTTCTTGGTCTTTAGGAGAAGATCAGAGTTAAAGGTAGAAGGATACACACATTTGATGATAGAAAGTCTACATTAGAATATGTGCAATGGTGTTCGGTAATTTGGAAGAGTTCCAAACAATCGATCATTACAGATTCTACCTTAAAAACTGAATGTATCGCCACCTCTAAGGGTGCAGTGGAAACCTTCTGGATTAAGAAGTTTATTGCAGAATTAGGTGTAATGTCATCCGATGCTATAACACTATACTGCGATAACAATGGCACCATAGCATTAGCTAAGGAGCCAAGGTCTCACCAGAAGTCTAAGCACATAGAGCGGTAGTTTAACCTGATATGCGACTATCTCGAAATGAAATAAGTAGAGGCATAGAGAGTAGACTCCACAGTCAACGTGGTAGACCCATTCACTAAGAAGCTAAGTCAGCAGAAAATAGAAGCACATCTTGAGAAGATGGGGCTTAGATTTATGGCTGATTGGCTTTAGTGCAAGTGGGAGATTGTTAGAAATATGCCCTAGAAGCCAATTTGGCTGACGCATTATTTTGTTTTGGGACATAAATTTGTACTTGACCTAATAATGAATTTATTAGGATGGGCATTCTTTTCATTCATGTTCTTATGCATCCATGAATCGTCCAAGGAATTAATAAGATGATGACGCATATTCTCAAGAGTTGAGAATTTGAGGCATGTGTCATTGGTGATTAATTCCTGAATTGCTCCTGATCGATGGATCCATCACGAGGGACGGTGATCGATCCGCTGAGATTAGTGCACAGATCACTTAGTCAGATGGATGAGTCTTGAGTCCACAGTGTAGGGACACTGGAGTGATTGTGTAAGTACTTGTTAGAGAACAAGGGTACTGAGCGTGACCAAAGCAAGTAGTCACTTGGATGTCTATCCACTCGTCAGTGACTTACTTGATGCTGCAGTTGTATGACTGGTCCTTTGACCTGCAATGCCTCGGCTATTCACAGTGAGGTTGCTGTAGTTTGACGAACACATAAACATGGGCCCTATCCATTTGGGTCCTTGTGGTGCAGATTGGCTGCAGTAGGTTCATTGCAGGAGTAGGGGTGCATCTAGATGGAATCTATCGACCTTGATAGATTAGGAGAGATCCTATGTGATTTATGAGACTGAGTTCGTAAATCCTTGGCCAAGGTAGTTTTTGGAAAAAGAGTTTTCCAATCTCGAACTGGAGTCGAATAAATTTTACATATGATAGATGATGGGGTTTGACGAGTTATCCACGACCTCCATCCTGTTCGGATCCACGATAGAGGGACTGTATCATACGCTAACTGCACCTAGAGGTTCATCTATTCTACTCTGCTGGGTTGCCACTACATGCTGCTAGGTGTCACTGGTGGATTGTGAGACTCAGAGGCATTCACTTGATGATCAGTGAACCCGAATGAGAAGAGTTGGAATTGTTCCAACCCATTGAAAGGAGTTTCAATGATATTGTGATAGGGATCACAACATATCTCACTACCAGACAGAATAGAACCTATGGGGTCACACACAATAGAGGATCTGATCGATCTAATGGTTGGATTGTGATTTGGAATCACAATAGTTTGTAATTGTCAATTTGATTGATAATTAGTTTAACCCACTAAGAGTTAGTGAGTTGAAGAAGGAATTAATTGTAATTGGATTGCAATTTGATTGAATCAATTGGACTTAATTAATTGGGCTCGATCTTATATGATAAGGTTCAAGAGTCCTACTTGGAGTAGGACACCTAGAGTTCTAATTAGATTAGGACTTCAAATTATTAGAGTCCTACTTGGAGTAGGATTGCTAAAGTTCTAATTGGATTAGGACTAAAATTATAAAAGTCCTAATTTGATTAGGACTAAAATTATATGAGTCCTAATTGGATTAGGATTCCTAGAGTCCTAATTAATTTTGGTCCAATAGATAAAGATGACTCCTAATTAGATTAGGATTCATGTGAATCAAATAGGGAGATTAATTGGGTTCTACTTAGATTAAGATTCAATGAACCAAGGGCCACCTAATTCCTAATTTGATTAGGATTAGAAGGGAGGGGCAAGAGCCCCTCCCTTCCTCGGATGCTCCCGGGATCCGCATCCCGGATGACCGGGATGCGCGACCCGGATGGACGGGACTCGCGTCCCGGATGCCCGGGACGCGAGACCCGTTTTGGCCAAACATTGGTGCGGCTCCTCCTAACTTCTAGGAGGAGTCCACACCTAGGGCTTCAAAGAAAAAGAATAAAAAAGGGGGCAGCCCCCTTTGGGATAATTCTTGGTGGTTCTTTTTAGGCGAGCGGCCTCCATCTCTCCCTCTCTTCCTTCTTCCATCTGCAAGGTAAAAGAGGAGCAGCAAGGATGTTTGATTCTTTCTCCTCTTCATCAGATGCATGGAAGAAAACAAAGAGAGAAAGGTGTTTCTCTCTTCCTCCTTCTTCTTCCATGGTAAAGAAAAGAAAAGAAAGCGTTTCTTCCTTCTCCTTCTTTCTCCTCTTGGAAACAATCAAGAGTTGATTGCTTAGAGAAGTTCCAACCATCAAAAGGGATCTCTGCAAGGGAGCTAGCACCCCGGTGAGATCGCAACCTCGATCAATCCAGATCTTCGTGTGGATACCCATAGAGGCCGGACACTTGTGCGGCTTCAAGCGAACCTGATTTCCACGATCATCAAATAGCGGTGAAGATCTACCCGCTCAAAGGTAAAGATTTGATCTTTATAATTTTAATTGTAGATCTGAAAATTAATCAAGTATCTAATTTTAATCCTTTCCTTCAGATTTCATGATCTTCTGAGTTAGAGAACTCAGAATTTTTTTGAAATCTACGTTCCTCTGGACGTTCATGAGATGAATGACCCCGCGCGCGTCTTTCCGCTGCGATCGTCGCAACGCGTGTGAGGGTAAACCGACACCCTAGATGTGGTGATCTACCCAGGATTGGTTCGTGAGTTCTATGCCTTCCTAAAAACTGGAATGGGAGGGCTTATATCTGAAGTCCGAGGGGTAAGGGTTTCAGAAGAGAGTTTGAGTGAGTTGCTTCATCTCCCCTGCGAAGGAGCAACTCCAGAAAAGCCCGAAAATAAGTTGAGAGCCTTGCAGTTGATTCTTGAGAATGAAGACTTTGATTATTCAGAAAATGTAATAGCAAGCTCTCTTTCAGCTGAAATGAGGTTGTTGCACAACTTCATAGGTTGGATTTTATTTCCGAAAAGCGGAAGATTTGATCTCATTTCTGAGCGAGACCTGGTCGTCATGGAGCACATTATTCAGGGCATTCCTCTGAACCTCCCAGCTATGATACTCAGGCAGATGAGAAAGGTCATATGCAATTCCAGAGTCTCCCTACCTTATGGTATGATACTCACCCTGATCTTCCGACAGCATGATATATCAGTAGAGGGAGAGATCTCCAGGCATCTACTATTCACTGATACATACACTGCACGATCCTTTATTCGCATGTGTTATGAGAAGGTGAACAGGCAGTGGGTACCTGCAGGAGCTGGGATTCAGGGTGATGCACCAGAGGGTGATGCACCAGAGATTGGAGACCCCATCCCTGAGGATGAGGAGCCTACAGATCATCCTACAGCACCTTCAGAGGCTGGACCTTCGTCATCTGTTCCTGCGGGATACACAGATGAGTTTTGGAGTAGGATGACTGAGCTTATGTTAGCTCAGGCGAGGACTATCACTGATGGACTGACGAGCAGATTGGATATTATGACTGCTGAGATTAGCGATCTTAGAGAGCAGATAGGAGCTCTACGGAGAGAGAGAGAGGTTCATGGACCATCTGTGCCCCAGGCAGCTGAGTCAGAGATTTCGGCACAGAATCATCCAGCTCACCGAGCTCCACGCCAGACTCAGTCCCATCAGGCTCGACCTCTCCTCGCCACATATGCTAGGAGGATGAGGACTAGATCACAGCCATTAGATACCCCCTAGGCTGATATTAGCATTATGATTAGAGCCTAGGATATGTATCTAGTTCTCATATGTATTTTGTGTTGATCATGTACTTTGTACTTTGATTGAGGAACAATGTATTTGTTTTGTTTTGGCATTATTGTACTACAATGTTCCATTTTGATCAATGAAACTGAAATGTTTGTTAATTATTGTGTCTATTTATTTATTCCCATGCACCTATTTGATGATAACAAAAAGGAGGAGAAGCAAGGAAAGAGAAATAAGTTGACAAACAAGTTGAAAATTATAATAGGAAAGGATATACATTTAAGGGGGAGCAATTTGTAACAATAAAAATGTTAAAGTCTAAGATTTAAATCGAATTTCAGAATTTGGCACATAGAATTTCAGAATTTGGCACATACCTTTCACACCTCGATACATAATCTGAAACTCATGCTTTATCTCAAATTTTTGAAGTTTCATCTTTAATGAAATATAAAAGAAAGGGGGAGTAATTCAAAAGGTCAAATTGGAAACATTTGGATGAAATAGGGGGAGACTTCACTCTCAAATTTGAAAAGCTGAAAATCAGCAACTTGAGCCCTTCTAAAACTAATTTTAAGATAAGTATCAATAGGCTCATACTCAATATTTTGTAATCATCAAAAAGGGAGAGATTGAGGATGATAGTGGTATTTTGATGATTAATACAATGATTAAGAGTATGTTACAAGTTAATTCGATACATCATTAATAAGTCTGTCACTCTCGATACATTAGTATAATAAGATTAAGATGTATTTCAATGATTATTAATGAGATAAAATTTGTGATAGGAAAGGGATAGTGAATTCTAAATTCTAATTCGGCAAAGTTTCAAGTGAAACATACTCTTAAGTGGACAATAGTAATTTTCATTGTTTGGAGTATGTAGCACTACCATGACATATATTCAAAATTATTTAAAGGTTATTTCATTAATTATATGGATGAATCTAACCTTAAGTTGTAGCAAAGTGTGGATTGAGTCGACCCCAAGATTGATTGAGTCGACCCCGGCACATCAAGAAACCATCTGGCACACTTCTGCAAAAATGGCACGGATGAATAGTACTTGGGTCGACCCAAGAAAAGGATGAGTCGACCCAATCCTCAAGCCTCAAGAAAACAGTTCTCTAGAAACCCTGAGAGGGTCGACCCAAATGAAACTTGAGTCGACCCCAAGTTAACATGAGTCGATCCAAAGGCAATGACATTCAAAAATAGGTTCTCTGGAAACCCTGAGAGGGTCGACCCAAGTGGAAGTTGAGTCGACCCAACTGAACCTTGAGTCGACCCAAAAAGGTGTTGAGTCGACCCAAGTGAAGGAAAGCTGAAATGCAAGGTTCTGTGGTTCTGAGAGGGTCGACCCCAGTAAAAGTTGAGTCGACCCAAGTGAAAGTTGGGTCGACCCCAGTAAAAGTTGAGTCGACCCAAGCACGGGCAGAAGCATAACGGCTAGTTCTGCAGAATTACTTTTTGACCTCCCAACAGTGAGTAACGGCTAGTTTTTGAATTCTAACCATTGGGGCTTGTCCAATGGATGAAGGAAACTATTTAAAGTGACACTATTCATCAGAGAAAACATCTTTTTGGAAAATATCAAAGCTTACACAAGAAAGACAAGTGCCCTAATCTTCTTCATCCAAGTGCTTCATTCAAGAGTCAAAAGGAAGTGGTTGAGCAGATTCCAAGAGATATTAAGAGCTCCATCCATCCTTGAAGAGTGAAGCATTCTTGACAAAGAAGAGAGAAGTCTCATCAAGCAATAACTATTCTCTAAACTCTTCTTTGTAGCTTATATATGTTATATTTGTTCATCTAGGAGCTTCAACTTTCTTCTTTCTTTTTATTAATCACCTTGTAAAGGTTTGTTGGTGAGCCCGCAAAACCAACGGTGTAGGTTTATTGGTGAACCCGTAAAACCAATTATGAAGGTTCGTTGGTGAGCCCGTAAAACCAACATAGGTTCTTGGTGATCCCGGAAAACCAAAGTGTAAAGGTTTTTGGATTGTGAGCCCGGAAAACAATCCAACTGTAATCCGCGGGATTATAGTGAATTTCCAAGGGGTCGCTTGGAGAGTGGACGTAGGTGCTTAGGAGAGCACCGAACTACTATACTTCTTGTGTGTTTGTATTGTACATTGTTCTAATTTCACTCACTCATCAATTGACAGAAGTAAGATAGTAAAAATTCAAGAGAAACCAATTCACCCCCCCTCTTAGCTTGTCACCTTGGGCAACAGGAGCTCCACATGCTATTTAAGGGGAGGCGTGGGGGCTGACCTAGGGCATCATTGAAGCCCTCTCCCTCTCCAATTCATGGCCCCCTCTCCTCCCCTTTCCTTGTTGGAAACCCGCCCATGCCGCAGAAAATTGTAGCGGAAGAGGCATGCACGGGGTCATACGTTCATCTCATGAACGTTATTTCAAAAACCGTTCGTAGATGGATTAGGATTAAAACTTTTTAAACAATTAGGAAGATCAGATCTTCACCTTTGTGCGGGTAGATGATCACCGCAAACTGATGATCGTGGTTTAGGATGAAGGTTCGCTTGAAGCCGTTCAAGTGCCCGGCCTCTACGGGTATCCACACGAAGCAGAAAACCGATCCAAGCTTTCTATCTCCCCGGGGTGCTAGCTCCCTTGCAGAGATAACTTTGATGGCTGATATCCTCCCTTTCAATCAATCCTTGATTGTGCTTGGAAGGAGGAAGAAGAAGGATGAAGAGAAGAAGAGGAACGAAGCCCTGCAGCCTTCTTTTTCTTCCTTGCGTTGGAACCAAACGGTGGAGGAAGAAGGAGGCCACCAAGATCCTTTTCTTCCCTTTGTTGTTGGTGGCTGAAAAGAGAGGAGAGGAGGGTGGCCACGTGATGGAGAGAAGGAGGGCTTCACATATGAATTAGGTCAGCCCCCAAGCCTCCTCTTAAATAGCATCTAGGGCTCCTATTTGGTTTAGTCCAAATCATGAATCAATTGGGTTCAATCTATGCTAGTCCTAATCCAATTAGAACTTGAATGAACCATGACTCAATTGAACTCTTCAATCCTAATCTAATTAGGAGCCATCTTGATTCATTGGATTAATAATTAATTGGGACTTAAGAAATCCTAATCCAATTAGGACTTGTTTAATTCTAGTCCTAATCCAATTAGGACTCTAATTTGAATTCGAAGTCCTAATCCGATTAGGACTCTAGGAATCCTACTCCAAGTAGGAATACAAATTTAATTCAAAACTCCTAATCTAATTAGGATTATAGGAATCCTACTCCAAGTAGGAATCCTAGTCCTACTCCTAATAGGATTCCCAGTCCAAGTAGGAATCCCAGTCCAAGTAGGATTCCTGTCCTAATCCAATTAGGACTCTATGAATCCTACTCCAAGTAGGACTCCTAGTCCTACTCCAAATAGGATTCCCAGTCCAAGTAGGAATCCCAGTCCAAGTAGGATTTCTAGTCCTAATCTAATTAGGACTCTATGAATCCTACTCCAAGTAGGACTCTTGTTTTAAGTCCAATTAATCAATTCCCTTTGTTCCTTCTGAAAGAGTAGGTGCCCTACAAGCCAATCGCAATATGTATTGCGAAGGGTTTTTCTTTTGATTTGTCCAAATCATGTACATGACATTTAAATATGAATAAAGGCATTATGTTTTATCATATGCTGTTGATTATATTTATGATAAACTCCTTAGATTAGGGCAATGGTTTTAAGACTATGATGAGATCATACTAGTGAGACTTAAAATCCTAAAATCCTAATCTTAAATATTCCCAGTCATTGGTACATTGAGTCGGGGATCAATGATTACCAGAAAGACTGGCATGTCTTATGTATGCTCGATGCAGAGGATGATTGATCTCACAATCATTTGTGTGGAGACACTAATACAAAGATATGGGTGCTCATTAGAAGAATGAGTTCACTGAATTGACCTACAAAGAGAAATCTTATGAAGTCTTACTTACATGTCAAAAGATGATTCTCTTAGTGGGAGTTGTGCAACTGATCCTTTGACCTGAGATCACCATGGTATCTTGTGCACATGAACCTATGTTTTGGTTTACACTCATTCATGACAATAAGTTATGTACGAGGTCTTCTGGATATGGTGGATTGTGTACGAAGATTATGAGTAGATCAACAAGGAATTAATCACTTCTAGTAAGAGAAGATAGCATCCTATTTATTCTAATCATATGATAATTCAGGAAGCCTTTGATCAAAGCAGAATGAAAATTAGAAAGAGTTTCTAATGTTTCATTATTTGAATTATCATTAAAAGATTGAGAAAAATATGAATATGAAATTGAGTTTGACATATATTCATACTCATATACATATTTGGGATGCAGTTTGATTAAAGGATTGAATTGCATGGTAACTTGCCACTGAAGGGTATTTTTGGTATTTCTACCAAATTCCATATTTTTCGGGTAGACATGACACGTTGCTAGACGTCAATCTTGTCTTATAGGTTTGATCGAATTAAAGAGTTTAATTCGATCACCAATTAGAAAGGATTCTAATTGTTAAGTTCGGGTTCGCGCAGTTTAGACTTAAATCGATTAGAAGAGTTCTAATCAAGTTGGGTCAACTCGCACTCACACCTATTGCTGGCTAAGTATGGAACCCAATGGGTCACACACAAGAAAACTTATCAAGGGTCTAATTGGATTAGATCATGTTTGCAAGATAAACATCCTAGCAGGTGTTGCAAACCTTAGCTCCTGATTCGAACTGGATTCGAATCTGATTCGAACTGGATTCGAATCTGATTCGAATTGGATTCGAATCTGATTCTTAATTGATCTAATTTGATTAGATCATATTCTAATATGGGTTAGCCAAGAGTTGGCACCTAATTAGCTTGGTTTGAGTCTAATTGGATTAGATTTGATAAATCATTCATTTTTGACCGTTGGATCAACATTTGGATGAAGAGATGGATCAAATGGATGGCACCATGAATTGGAGCCATTGGATTTTCATCATAGGATGATGGGAGATCATGATGACGTGATGGATATCATTGGGAGGCGTGGAGATGAAAAATAGGTGAAGGAAAGAGAGAGAATACGTGAAGATTAAATGGATAAGGATGAACCATTTATTTGATCTTATCCATTCTCTCTCTTCTCTCTTCATCACGCCTAAGGGATATATGGCGCCTTCTTTCATGGCCTTTGGATCATCATCAACCCTTGATGAATGGATAAGGTTGGTTCCTATTTTTCTTGCGTGAGAAGAAGTGAAGAAAGGGAAGAGTACGGCGCATTTTCATGAAGAGGTGCTTAGGGAATCAAGCGCCACATCATAAGCGCTTGATCTTATCCTAACCACTTTTGATACGCCTCTCCCTATTTTTGTGGCGCCTTCTCTCCTCTTATCACGCCCCATCTGAAGGATGTGTGGATGGGATGCATCCTTTGGTGATGCATCCCCACGCCATCTATAAATAGGAATGCTCCCGGTGTTTTCTAATCATCGGAAATCAATCCAACTCTCTCTCTCATATCCCTTCTTTCTTACATTAGTTTCTTTCTTTCTAACATTGCTTCTAGTGTGTCCTAAGCCAAGACAAGGTGGTCTTCCTTAGGACAAAAGGATTAGAAGTGATTTTAGAAGGCTAAAGAAAAATAGAAAGCAAGGAAAGCAAGCCATTAGAGTTCTTTAGAAGAATTCTGCATTAAGGATCAAAAGTCTTTGGAGCTAAAGTCTTGATCAAGTTTTCGTGTGGATCACCATTAGAGGGCGGACACTTGGACGCCTCGTGGAGATTGTACACTTTGGATTAGCGTTTGAGGTATTCTACTAATTCTGTATTTATTTTATATTATTTGATTGTAATCATTAAGGTGATCTAGGTTTAAAAGGGTTTCATGCATAGGGACTTTATTAAGAAAATTTTAAAATCCCTAGCTTCCGCTGCCCATTATGACATGCTAGAACCCTACAGTGGTATCAGAGCTATCCTTAATTGGTTCAATCAAATAATAATGCATGATGTATGATTATTAATTTACTATGAGATAGTAATGTCATATGCTTAATGAAATGCTGAAATATATGATTCATGTATGATATGATATGTAATAAAATGTCATGATATGAAATTTTTCATATGAAGATATGTTGAAGCATGTTAATTAGTTGCTTATGATTTATACATGCTATGAGATAGCTATGATGCATGATAGCTTATTTTAGGTATGTTAAATATATGTTACAATTAAAGAATGTGCTAGAGACTAGTAAGCCCTCAATAAAAATTATATTAAGTCATAGTGTTGAAAAACTTTGAGCTAACCCATTCTAGAACAATTAATCTAATTGGTGTCTAAGGAAAGCACTAAAGGTGGTTACTTAATTAGGACCTTACTCTTTGAGTAAGGGGAGCCTCCCACCTGCTTACCTGGCCAATTGTTTGATTGTCTATTATGGATAAGCTTAATGTTGATATAACACTATTGATAGCCTTCCTTCATGCCTCGATATTATTATGTCAAGATCCATGCTAGTTTGTTGTGCTAACACAAAACTTGCAATGGGGACTGATGTTATACTATCTTGGTGCATTAAGATGCTTATGGCATATTTTAATATATTGCCTTGTTGTGTAACCACAAGGGCAATATTATTCGAATATGACTATATGGAAATGAAGGGTTTGACTTAACTAAAATATTATTGTTTGTTGTGCTAACACAAGGCAATAAGTATTTTAAGAGGACAAGATAAAGTTGAGAATTGCATGAGATGCAATTGGAAAGAGTTTCCTACCTTTGAACTCATAAGAGTTTGTTGTGTAAACACAAGGCTTTTTATGATGAATTAGGATCTCAACCCTACTAAGAAAAATTATATTTTCACGTTTATCATAGGAGAGGGCTATGATATTCGATAAAAATAGTAGGAGACAAATTAGATTAAAGTCCTTATCTAGTTGCAAACATGTCATCATGATTGGTCTGCTAGGTATGAGATATCTAAGCAGTTGTTTCGTGCTAGAATGAATGAAGGAACTCCAGTGCAAAACCATGTTCTTATGGTTATAGACTTAATCACTAGATTAAGTCAATTAGGTTTTGCTATGGATAGTGAGCTCAGTCAGGATTTGATCCTGCAATCACTGCCTGATTCATTCTCTCAGTTTGTTGTGAACTTTCACATGAACAAGCTGAACACCTCCCTGCCCGAGCTGTTAAATATGCTCAAAACAGCTGAAGGCCATATTAAGAAGGATAAAGGTCCACTCCTTCTTATAAATAGCACTTCTAAAAGGAAATCGGGAAATAAGGGTTCTAAGAAACGATTGAACCCTAAGAGTAGCATCAAAAAGAAAAAAGAAAGAAAAACTCCGGATCAAGTACCTGTTTTCATTGCGGCAAAGCTGGACACTGGAAAAGGAATTGCAAGAGTTTTCTTGCAAGTATGAAGACCGATGCAAGAGTTGCATCAAAAGGTATGTTTATGTTACATGCCAACTTGTCATTAAGTTCTTCAAATTCAAATTCATGGGTATTGGATACCGGCTGTGGTTTTCACATTTGCAAATCTTTGCATGGACTACAGAAAATTAAAATTTTGAAGAAAGGTGACTTCGAGCTGTATGGCGCTGGAGGAGAGTCCATCCAGGCTGAAGCTGTTGGAACCTACAACTTGGAGTTACCTTCGAGAGAGCTCCTACAATTAGAAGATTGTTATTATATGCCCAAAATTATTAGAAATGTAATTTCCATTCCTTTGTTGTTAAAGAAAGGATTTGAAATTAATGGAAAGGGCAATGGTTGCTCTATTTATTTTTCTAATAAGCATCTTTGCAATGGCATTATGGAAAATGGTCTTCTTGTTTTATTACTTAATGACAATGTCTTTCATATTAATAAAAGCAATAAAAGAAAGAGAGAGGAAGTGAATAACACCCTTCTTTGGCATTGCCGACTTGGTCACATAAGTGAATCAAGAATCAACAAGTTATACAAAGAAGAGTTCTTTGATCCTTATGATTATGAATCATTAGGAACTTGTGAATCTTGTCTTATGGGTAAAATGACTAAGTCTCCATTCACTGGATATGGAGAAAGGGCAAGTGAGTTATTAGGACTTGTACACACAGATGTATGTGGTCCTATGACAACTCTAGCTAGAGGTGGATACTCTTACTTCATCACATTCACTGATGATTTATCAAGGTTCGGATATGTGTATCTTATGAAACATAAATCCGAAGCTTTTGATAAGTTTAAAGAGTATCAAAGTATGGTTGAAAAACAAACCGGAAAGTGTATTAAAATCCTTCGATCTGATCGAGGCGGTGAATACCTTTCTAGTGAGTTTTTAAATCATCTTAAAGAAAAGGGCATTCTCTCTGAATGGACACCTCCGTATACGCCACAATTAAATGGTGTAGCTGAACGGAGGAATCGTACTCTATTAGATATGGTAAGGTCCATGATGTGCTTTACTGATCTTCCTATTTTCTTCTGGGGTTTTGCCCTAGAGACCGCTGCACTAATATTAAACAGGATACCTTCTAAGTCTGTACCTAGCACTCCATATGAGATATGGAGAGGAAAGAAGCCTAATCTTAAGTTTCTTAAGATATGGGGTTGTCAAGCTTATGTCAAAAGAAATTTTGGATACAAGCTAAGTGCTAGATCAGATAAATGTATTTTTGTAGGTTATCCTAAAGATAGTATAGGATACATCTTCTATCATCCTACCGAACAAAAAGTTTTTGTAGGTAGGCATGCCATTTTCTTAGAAAAAGAGTTTATCTTAGAAAAGGGCAAGGATAGGAAAATTGAACTTGAAGAAGTTCAAGACCTACAAATAGAAACACAAGAAATTCTTCAACCAGATGTACCCATTGATGAGGTACAACCACAACACACATCTCCTCTCCGAAGGTCAGATAGAATGCGAAGAGCACCTGAGAGGTATGGGTTCATCATTGAGAATGATGAAGCCCACATTGTTCAGAATAATGATCCTCTGACCTATTCGGAAGCTGTCATGAGTAGTGACTCTGACAAATGGCTAGAAGCCATGAAATCCGAAATAGATTCTATGTATACCAACCAAGTATGGACTTTGGTTGATGCACCAGAGGGTGTAAAACCTATAGGTTGCAAATGGGTCTATAAGAAAAAGATTGGAGCAGATGGCCAAGTAGAAACCTACAAGGCTAGATTGGTGGCAAAAGGTTTCAGGCAAAAGCAAGGAATTGACTATGATGAAACTTTTTCGCCAGTAGCTATGCTCAAATCTATTCGGATTTTGCTTGCAATAGCTGCATACTATGATTATGAAATCTGGCAGATGGATGTCAAAACCGCCTTCCTTAATGGTTATCTTGAGGAAGAGGTTTACATGACACAGCCAGAAGGATTTGTCTCAAGTAAGAGAGCAAATCAAGTATGCAAGCTTAAGAGATCCATTTATGGATTAAAGCAAGCATCGAGGAGTTGGAACATCCGTTTTGATACAACAGTCAAAGAGTTTGGTTTTATCAAAAATGTGGATGAACCATGTGTGTACAAGAAGACTAGTGGGAGTGCCATTGTCTTCTTAATATTGTATGTAGATGACATACTGATCATTGGAAATGATATTCCAATGTTACAATCGGTCAAGACTTGGCTGTCAAAAAGCTTTTCCATGAAAGACTTGGGAGAAGCATCCTATATACTTGGTATAAAGATCTATAGGGATAGATCTAAAAGAATGCTAGGCTTGTCGCAGTCTAGGTACATAGATAATGTGCTGAAAAGATTCAGCATGGAAGAAAGTAAAAGAGGTTATTTGCCTATGAGTCATGGCATACGTCTCTCTAAGAAGATGTCTCCTAAGACATCTGAAGAGAGGAATAGAATGAATTCTATTCCCTATGCTTCGGCAGTAGGATCGATTATGTATGCTATGCTATGTACTAGGCCTGATGTTGCTTATGCCTTAGGCATAACAAGTAGATTCCAGGCTGATCTAGGAGAGGATCATTGGATAGCTGTGAAAAATATTCTTAAGTACTTGAGAAGGACTAAAGATATTTTTCTAGTTTATGGAGGATCTGAGTTGAAACTAGAAGGATTTTCTGATTCTAGTTTTCAATCAGACCCAGATGATAGCAAGTCCACTTCAGGGTATGTCTTTACCCTAAATGGTGGTGCAGTGAGCTGGAAGAGTTCCAAACAGCAAACTGTAGCTGACTCAACTACTGAGGCAGAATACATTGCTGTAAGTGAAGCCGCTAAGGAAGCTGTCTGGATGAAGAAGTTCATCTCTGAGTTAGGAGTAGTTTCCGAGATTGCTGGACCAGTCCCAGTTTATTGTGATAACACTGGAGCTGTTGCTCAAGCGAAGGAACCAAGGTCTCATCACAAATCCAAGCACATTCTAAGACGCTTCCATCTTGTTCGAGAGATTGTCGAGAGACAAGACATAGTCATTGAACGAGTAGACACCAAGAACAACCTAGCAGACCCGTTCACTAAAGCTCTACCACAACAGCAGTTCGATCGCCACCTCGATTGTATGGGGATAAAATATAAGAGCGATTGGCTTTAGTGCAAGTGGGAGATTGAAAGAGTAGATGCCCTACAAGCCAATCGCAATATGTATTGCGAAGGGTTTTTCTTTTGATTTGTCCAAATCATGTACATGACATTTAAATATGAATAAAGGCATTATGTTTTATCATATGCTGTTGATTATATTTATGATAAACTCCTTAGATTAGGGCAATGGTTTTAAGACTATGATGAGATCATACTAGTGAGACTTAAAATCCTAAAATCCTAATCTTAAATATTTCCAGTCATTGGTACATTGAGTCGGGGATCAATGATTACCAGAAAGACTGGCATGTCTTATGTATGCTCGATGCAGAGGATGATTGATCTCACAATCATTTGTGTGGAGACACTAATACAAAGATATGGGTGCTCATTAGAAGAATGAGTTCACTGAATTGACCTACAAAGAGAAATCTTATGAAGTCTTACTTACATGTCAAAAGATGATTCTCTTAGTGGGAGTTGTGCAACTGATCCTTTGACCTGAGATCACCATGGTATCTTGTGCACATGAACCTATGTTTTGGTTTACACTCATTCATGACAATAAGTTATGTACGAGGTCTTCTGGATATGGTGGATTGTGTACGAAGATTATGAGTAGATCAACAAGGAATTAATCACTTCTAGTAAGAGAAGATAGCATCCTATTTATTCTAATCATATGATAATTCAGGAAGCCTTTGATCAAAGCAGAATGAAAATTAGAAAGAGTTTCTAATGTTTCATTATTTGAATTATCATTAAAAGATTGAGAAAAATATGAATATGAAATTGAGTTTGACATATATTCATACTCATATACATATTTGGGATGCAGTTTGATTAAAGGATTGAATTGCATGGTAACTTGCCACTGAAGGGTATTTTTGGTATTTCTACCAAATTCCATATTTTTCGGGTAGACATGACACGTTGCTAGACGTCAATCTTGTCTTATAGGTTTGATCGAATTAAAGAGTTTAATTCGATCACCAATTAGAAAGGATTCTAATTGTTAAGTTCGGGTTCGCGCAGTTTAGACTTAAATCGATTAGAAGAGTTCTAATCAAGTTGGGTCAACTCGCACTCACACCTATTGCTGGCTAAGTATGGAACCCAATGGGTCACACACAAGAAAACTTATCAAGGGTCTAATTGGATTAGATCATGTTTGCAAGATAAACATCCTAGCAGGTGTTGCAAACCTTAGCTCCTGATTCGAACTGGATTCGAATCTGATTCGAATTGGATTCGAATCTGATTCTTAATTGATCTAATTTGATTAGATCATATTCTAATATGGGTTAGCCAAGAGTTGGCACCTAATTAGCTTGGTTTGAGTCTAATTGGATTAGATTTGATAAATCATTCATTTTTGACCGTTGGATCAACATTTGGATGAAGAGATGGATCAAATGGATGGCACCATGAATTGGAGCCATTGGATTTTCATCATAGGATGATGGGAGATCATGATGACGTGATGGATATCATTGGGAGGCGTGGAGATGAAAAATAGGTGAAGGAAAGAGAGAGAATACGTGAAGATTAAATGGATAAGGATGAACCATTTATTTGATCTTATCCATTCTCTCTCTTCTCTCTTCATCACGCCTAAGGGATATATGGCGCCTTCTTTCATGGCCTTTGGATCATCATCAACCCTTGATGAATGGATAAGGTTGGTTCCTATTTTTCTTGCGTGAGAAGAAGTGAAGAAAGGGAAGAGTACGGCGCATTTTCATGAAGAGGTGCTTAGGGAATCAAGCGCCACATCATAAGCGCTTGATCTTATCCTAACCACTTTTGATACGCCTCTCCCTATTTTTGTGGCGCCTTCTCTCCTCTTATCACGCCCCATCTGAAGGATGTGTGGATGGGATGCATCCTTTGGTGATGCATCCCCACGCCATCTATAAATAGGAATGCTCCCGGTGTTTTCTAATCATCGGAAATCAATCCAACTCTCTCTCTCATATCCCTTCTTTCTTACATTAGTTTCTTTCTTTCTAACATTGCTTCTAGTGTGTCCTAAGCCAAGACAAGGTGGTCTTCCTTAGGACAAAAGGATTAGAAGTGATTTTAGAAGGCTAAAGAAAAATAGAAAGCAAGGAAAGCAAGCCATTAGAGTTCTTTAGAAGAATTCTGCATTAAGGATCAAAAGTCTTTGGAGCTAAAGTCTTGATCAAGTTTTCGTGTGGATCACCATTAGAGGGCGGACACTTGGACGCCTCGTGGAGATTGTACACTTTGGATTAGCGTTTGAGGTATTCTACTAATTCTGTATTTATTTTATATTATTTGATTGTAATCATTAAGGTGATCTAGGTTTAAAAGGGTTTCATGCATAGGGACTTTATTAAGAAAATTTTAAAATCCCTAGCTTCCGCTGCCCATTATGACATGCTAGAACCCTACACCTTCTTCAACTTATTATCAATCAAATTGATTACTTGTGATTCCTAATCACGATTCAACCATCGGATCGGTCAATATTTCTAGTGTGTGTGACCCCATAGGTTCTACTCTGACTGGTAGTGAGATATATTATGATCTCTATCACAATATTATCGAAAACTCCTTTCAATGGATTGGAACGATTCCAACTCTACTCTTTAGGGTTTATCGATCATCGAGATAATCCCTGTGAGTCCCACCATCCACCAGTGACACCTAGCAGCATGTAGTGGCTACCCAGTAGAATAGAATGACGAACCTCTAGGTGCAGTTATCGTGTGATACAGTCCTACTATCGTGGATCCCTACAGGACGGAGGTCATGGATAACTCGTCAAACCCCTTCATCTGTCATATGTCAAGATTTATTCGACTCGAGTTCGATAGTGGAAAACTCTTTCTCCACTTTATATTACTGCCCTGGCCAAGGTCTTAGAACTCAGTCTAACAAATCACATAGGATCACTCCTCTTCTATCAAGGTCGATAGATTCCATGTAAGTGCATACCCTACTCCTACAGTGAACTTACTGCAGCCAATCTACACTACAAGGACCCATATGACTAGAGACCATGTATACGTGTAGTCAAACTACAATAACCTTACTGTGAGTAGCTGAAGCACCGCAGGTCAAAGGACCAGTCACACTACTGCAACATCAAGCAAGTCACTGACGAGTGGATAGACATCCAAGTGACTTCTTGTGTTGGTCACGCTCAGTACCCTTGTTCTCTAACAAGCACCTGCACTATCACTTCAGTGTCCCTACACTGTGGACTCGAGTCTCGTCCATCCATAAGGAAAGCGATGTGTGCACTGATCAGATCGATCACCGTCCTCGTGATGATCCATTGATCAGGAGCATTTAGAAATTAATCACCAATGATACATGGCTCAAATTCTCAACTCTTGAGAATATGTATCATCATCTTATTAATTCTTTGGACGATTCATAGACACATAAACAATATGAATGAAAAGAATGCCCATTTATTAATCAATAATAATAAAGTCAAGTACAAAATTATGTTCCAGAATTAATAATGTGTTAGCCAGATTGGCTTCTAGGGCATACTTCTAACAATCTCCCACTTGCACTAAAGCCAATCATCCATAAACCTAAGCCCCATCTTCTCAAGATGCGCTTCAGTTTTCTGCCGACTTAGCTGCTTAGTGAATGGGTCCGCCATATTTTCTGTGGAGTCTACTCTCTGATCCTCTACTTATTTCGTTTCGAGGTAGTCGCTTATTAGGTTAAATTGCCGCTCTATGTGCTTCGTTTTCTGGTGAGACCTTTGGCTCCTTAGCTAGTGCTATGGTGCCTTTGTTATCGCAGTAGAGTGTTATGACATCTGATGACATTACACCTAACTCTGCAATGAACTTCTTAAACCAAAAGATTTCCACTGCACCCTTAGAGACGGCTTAACATTCAACTTCTAAGGTAGAATCTATAATGATCGGTTGTTTGGAACTCTTCCAATTTATTGAACTACCATTGCACATATTCTGATGTAGACTTTCTATCATCAATATGTGTGCATCCTTCTACCTTCAACTCTGATCTTCTCCCAATGACCAAGAACATGTCCTTAGTTTTTCTCAGGTACTTAAGACTGTTCTTCACAGCTATCTTGCACTTCTTGCCTGGATTTGACTGATATATGCTCGTGACACTCACAGCATGTACTATATCAAATCACGTATATTGCATGGTATATGTGAGACTCCCTATAGCCGAAGCATAAGGGATCTTGCTCATCCGTTGAATCTCTTCATATGTGTTGGGGCACATCTTCTTGGAGTGATTTATCCCATGCCTAAGGGGTAATAATCCCCTTTTAGAGGTCTTTCATGCCGAACCTCTTCAGCACTCCCTCTATGTACATATGCTGTGATAGGACAAGCATCCTCTTAGATCTATCTTTATAGACCTTAATTTAAAATATAGGATGCTTTCCCAAGGTCTATCATGGAGAATTCCTTACACAACCAAAACTTGACCTAAGTTAGCATGGAAATATCATTGCCAATTTGAAGGATATCATCCACGTACAATACGAAGAATGCAATAGTCCTTCCACTAACTTTCTTATAGACACATGGTTCCTCTTCGTTCTTGATGAAATCAAACGATTTGATTATATCGTTGAAACGAGTGTTCCAACTCCGAGATATTTGTTTTTGTCTATAGATGAACCTTTGCAGCTTACAGACCTTGTGATCACCATCATCATATCATGATATGCTGCAACAGCAAGCAATATTCGAATGGACTTTTGCAATGCTACAGGTGAAAAGTATCCTTATAATCAGTGCCTTCGCACTGACTATAACCTTTTGCCACTAGCCTTGCTTTATAGGTCTCTACCTAGCCATCCAAGCTTAATGTTCTCTTGTAGATCCATTTACACCCAATAGGTACTATACCTTCTGGTGGATCCACTAAGATCCAGATTTGGCTGGAATGCATGGAGTCCATCACTAACTTCATCGCTTCCAGCCATCTCTCGGAATTGATGTCTAACATCGCCTCGTTGTAGGTTTTAAGATCCTTACCTTGATCCCTATCTCTCATGAGAAACACTTCCTCTACATCCTCTGTAAGCATACCTAAGTACCTTTCAGACGGACGGGAGATCCTACTATATTTTCGAGGTGGAGGAGGTACTACGTGTACTGGCTTAAATAGGTTCTATAGGCACAATGGCTCGTTGCTGTTTAGAGACTTTCTCTTCAAGCTCAAATTTTCCTCCCACTGTCTCTGTCAAGGATAAACTATTTCCATGAAGATAGCATCTAGGTTCACAAACACTTTGTGATCCTTTGGGACGAAAAGTCGTATCCTAATGACTCTTTAGGATATCCAATAAAACGAGCATTAATTGTCCTATCCTCTAACTTGTCCGCCTGTTGTCGCTTGACGTGGGCCGGACATCCCCAAATCTTGAGATGACCAAGACTCAGCTTCTTACCATGTCATATCTCATATGGTGTGGTAGGAACGGACTTTAGAGGGAATTCTATTCAATAAGTAAATAGCTGAAAATAGGGCATCTATCTAAAGAAACAAGGGTAAATCAGTGAAGCTCATCATGGATCGGACCATATCCAATAGAGTCTGATTCCTCCTCTCCGACACTCCGTTGAACTGAGGTGTACCAGGAGGAGTCCATTATAAAACTATACCATTCTCCTTGAGATAATCACGGAACTCTCCACTAAGGTATTTACCTCTTCAATCTGATCGAAGAACCTTAGTGAGTTTTTCTGTATGTTTTTCTACTTCATATTTAAACTCTTTGAACCTTTCAAAAGTTTCAGATTTGTGTATCATACACATATCCATATCGTGAGTAATCATCGGTAAATGAAGTAAAAAATTATAACCCCTAGCCTACACATCGAATGGGCAACACACATCAGTGTGTACTAGGATAAGTATTTCAGTGGACCTCCCTGTGTCCTACAAAGGATAACTTGGCCATCTTTCCTTGAAGGCAGAATTCACAAATCAAATATGACTCGAAAGTCAATGAGCCCAAAAGCTCATGTTTCTCCAATTTGTTTATTCTGTCTTCTCCTATATGGCCAAGCCTGAGGTGCCACAAATACTTTAGTTTTATCTTATTTTTGGATCTATTAGATCCTATGGTATTCACTGTTTGCTCAGATATATTCACAGATACATCCATATGTATGTGATAGAGACTGTCAATCATAAAACCACATTGAACCTAATTTATTTCTCAAATAAATGGAATAGCAGTCTTAAAACGATCTTTTTGTGCTAAGATACAGAAATCAAATTTCTGCTAGCAACAGGTAACAGTTCCTAAGTACCCTGAGCATATCGACATACCTTCTGAAGGTCTGTCACCCTTTATGTTCTTTATGCTTTCCCATGTATGTAGGACAGTTCCTCTTCCAATGGCCGTCCATGATGCAATGGAAACATTTTTCCTTGCAATTGGCCTTTTTCTTGGAACTTCCTTATTTGGCATTTTCTCGGTCTTCTGTTTCTTCGCAGGCTTTTTCTTCTTCCAAATAGACTCTCTCTTGGAAGTAGAAACCAGCTCGACAGTGAGAACGATGCCCCTTGAACTCTTCAAGGCCCCTAAGGTAGTTACCAATTTATTTAACAATTCTGTTTTGGTGCATACAATCTTGTTCATATGGTAATTTACTATAAACTGTTCATATGAAGCTAGAAGGGATTGTGGGATCAAATTCGTTTGCAATTCCTTGTGCATGGTCATGCCGAGCTTCTCAAGCTTCTCTAAGTCCTTTACCATGGTCAAACCATGATCATGGACAGGCTGTCCATCGCGCATCTTTGCCTTGAAGAGCCTCTTGGACACTTCAAAACATGCTGCGCGACTCTGATCGCCATACAACTCTTGCAGGTGATTTAATATGTTCCTGGCAGTCTTCATGTTCTCATGCTGGCATTGTAATTCATTGGACATGGATGCCATTGTGCAGCACCTAACCTTATTGTCATTGTTCGTCCACTTTAGCATGCGTCTTACGCTGATCAGTGATCGGACAGATTGGTAACATAGGGATTCCATGGTCTAGCACATACCCTAATTTCATAATTCAAAATTATTTTTGAAATTTGCTGAGCCAGTCTTTATAATTGGGTTTGGTCAAACGGTTGTTCTATAGGATATGAGTTAAAAGTCTAGAAGCTGACTTTATAATCCTCAGAGAGTAAAGATTCTAGTTAGAATTTTGTACTTGATCCTAATTTGTTCTAGGGTCTTTTAGAACAAATGTACCTCCCACTATTTTCTCGAATCCCTCACACTCCCCTGGTAGGGAAACGGAAATCCTACGCGACTAGGATTTCTAGTGGGTACTGCGGTCCCACCGATTTACATGCCACCTCACCTAACAGTTATTGGTGACACATAAATTGATGAATGTACAACTCTTGTACAATGCTTCTCAAGCATGTTGCAGTGCTACTTGGTCTCTAAGCCATGAAGACCTCACCTAACAGTTATTGGTCCCATTTCTTAGTTAAGTCAAACCCACCGTATAACCGTAGGAATAAAGTCGTCATTGGGTCCTCACCTGACAGTTATTGGTGCCCAACCCCACCTTTACCCTACAACATCTCATGTCTATAGAGAGGTCCAGCCCCCCGATGCAACTTGCCCACTGTATCCAGCCGAGACAAATCAACATCAGAAAAACCTTAGCAGCTCTACTACAGTGGAAGACCTATTGACTTAATATTGGTTAATCAGGTCTTAGTGTTTGCAACTTGAGCTCTTCATAAGAGGTAATCGAACAATTGGCCAGGTAAGCAGGTGGGAGGCTCTCCTTACTCAGAGAGTAAGGTCCTAATTAAGTAACCACCTTTCATGCTTTCCTAGACACCAATTAGATCAATTAATCTAATATGACCCGCTCATGTTGGTTCACTCTCGACTTGATTGAGGAGGTTTTAGTTTAGGTCTCTTTCGATATGCAACTCGCATCTTATGCACACTTCTATCTACCCGCTATGCATAGGCATAAACATTAAACATCCAGGCATATATATAAGAAAGTAAATGTAACTGGTGATGATCATGGATCCAGGATGGGTCATAGTACAAGCACATGCACGTCAATTGGTTTGATCGTCTTCAACTCTTGACTCGATCTTGATCCCTTAGGTTCAATTGTAATCAACTCCTTGATCCATCTTCAATCAACCTATGATCTCAATCCGCGCAAGGCTTGCTTGTAGGAGGCATACATCGATCAACCATCGACGTGCAACATACATCACAGATTACATCCCAGATAAAATTCAAAATAAAAGAATAATTACAACCCTTTTTCGATGAGACACGCAGGTCTCTAATACATGAATTTAAGATGCTCGCAGGCATCTGGAAAAATGATTTACATGTTATCACATAACATCACAGAACATTTCAGGCATTGCAGAACATTTCAGCACATTCACAAAAGGGTCATCCATGATCATCACCATTTGCATCACATGCATAATTTTAATTTACAGATCTGAAACTTAATTGATTACCTCATCTCATGAGTCGCTGATCATGCAAGGGATGATTCTTAAATAATTGTAATCATATTAATTACATAACAGAATCATTAATCAATGCATACCAAAATTCAGCATGCAGAAAAATTCTGCAACCTGAAATTCTGCATGCATAAAAATCAGCAGGCATAATCCTTTAATTTTCAGATCTAATATGCCTTGATCCTTTTAATCCTAATCATAATCTACAAAGCCTAGGCTCTGATACCACTATTGGAAACCCGCCCATGCCGCAGAAAATTGCAGCGGAAGAGGCATCCACGGGGTCATACGTTCATCTCATGAACGTTATTTCAAAAACCGTTCGTAGATGGATTAGGATTAAAACTTTTTAAACAATTAGGAAGATCAGATCTTCACCTTTGTGCGGGTAGATGATCACCGCAAACTGATGATCGTGGTTTAGGATGAAGGTTCGCTTGAAGCCGTTCAAGTGCCCGGCCTCTACGGGTATCCACACGAAGCAGAAAATCGATCCAAGCTTTCTATCTCCCCGGGGTGCTAGCTCCCTTGCAGAGATAACTTTGATGGCTGATATCCTCCCTTTCAATCAATCCTTGATTGTGCTTGGAAGGAGGAAGAAGAAGGATGAAGAGAAGAAGAGGAACGAAGCCCTGCAGCCTTCTTTTTCTTCCTTGCATTGGAACCAAACGGTGGAGGAAGAAGGAGGCCACCAAGATCCTTTTCTTCCCTTTGTTGTTGGTGGCTGAAAAGAGAGGAGAGGAGGGTGGCCACGTGATGGAGAGAAGGAGGGCTTCACATATGAATTAGGTCAGCCCCCAAGCCTCCTCTTAAATAGCATCTAGGGCTCCTATTTGGTTTAGTCCAAATCATGAATCAATTGGGTTCAATCTATGCTAGTCCTAATCCAATTAGAACTTGAATGAACCATGACTCAATTGAACTCTTCAATCCTAATCTAATTAGGAGCCATCTTGATTCATTGGATTAATAATTAATTGGGACTTAAGAAATCCTAATCCAATTAGGACTTGTTTAATTCTAGTCCTAATCCAATTAGGACTCTAATTTGAATTCGAAGTCCTAATCCGATTAGGACTCTAGGAATCCTACTCCAAGTAGGAATCCAAATTTAATTCAAAACTCCTAAACTAATTAGGATTATAGGAATCCTACTTCAAGTAGGAATCCTAGTCCTACTCCTAATAGGATTCCCAGTCCAAGTAGGAATCCCAGTCCAAGTAGGATTCCTGTCCTAATCCAATTAGGACTCTATGAATCCTACTCCAAGTAGGACTCCTAGTCCTACTCCAAATAGGATTTCCAGTCCAAGTAGGAATCCCAGTCCAAGTAGGATTTCTAGTCCTAATCCAATTAGGACTCTATGAATCCTACTCCAAGTAGGACTCTTGTTTTAAGTCCAATTAATCAATTTCCTTTGTTCCTTCTTCAACTTATTATCAATCAAATTGATTACTTGTGATTCCTAATCACGATTCAACCATCGGATCGGTCATTACTTCTAGTGTGTGTGACCCCATAGGTTCTACTCTGACTGGTAGTGAGATATATTATGATCTCTATCACAATATCATTGAAAACTCCTTTCAATGGATTGGAACGATTCCAACTCTACTCTTTAGGGTTTATCGATCATCGAGATAATCCCTGTGAGTCCCACCATCCACCAGTGACACCTAGCAGCATGTAGTGGCTACCCAGTAGAATAGAATGATGAACCTCTAGGTGCAGTTATCGTGTGATACAGTCCTACTATCGTGGATCCCTACAGGACGGAGGTCATGGATAACTCGTCAAACCCCTTCGTCTGTCATATGTCAAGATTTATTCGACTCGAGTTCGATAGTGGAAAACTCTTTCTCCATTTTATATTACTGCCCTGGCCAAGGTCTTAGAACTCAGTCTAACAAATCACATAGGATCACTCCTCTTCTATCAAGGTCGATAGATTCCATGTAAGTGCATACCCTACTCCTACAGTGAACTTACTGCAGCCAATCTACACTACAAGGATCCATATGACTAGAGACCATGTATACGTGTAGTCAAACTACAATAACCTTACTGTGAGTAGCTGAAGCACCGCAGGTCAAAGGACCAGTCACACTACTGCAACATCAAGCAAGTCACTGACGAGTGGATAGACATCCAAGTGACTTCTTGTGTTGGTCACGCTCAGTACCCTTGTTCTCTAACAAGCACCTGCACTATCACTTCAGTGTCCCTACACTGTGGACTCGAGTCTCGTCCATCCATAAGGAAAGCGATGTGTGCACTGATCAGATCGATCACCGTCCTCGTGATGATCCATTGATCAGGAGCATTTAGAAATTAATCACCAATGATACATGGCTCAAATTCTCAACTCTTGAGAATATGTATCATCATCTTATTAATTTCTTGGACGATTCATAGACACATAAACAATATGAATGAAAAGAATGCCCATTTATTAATCAATAATAATAAAGTCAAGTACAAAATTATGTCCCAGAATTAATAATGTGTTAGCCAGATTGGCTTCTAGGGCATACTTCTAACATTCCTTGGTTCAGCCGCTAGCAAAGGAAGAAAAAGAAAGGTGGCCTCTTCATCCTCCCTTCCTCCTTCCAACGCAAGGAAAAGAAAGAAGGCTGCAGGGGTTTTGTTCCTTTACTATTCTTCATCCTTCTTCTTCCTCCTCTCAAGCACATTCAAGAGTTGAAAGAAAGAAAGGAGATCAGCCATTAAAAGTTGTCTCTGCAAGGGAGCTAGCATCCCGGGGAGACAAAGAAGCTTGATCGGTTCTTGCTTCGTGTGGATACCCGTAGAGGCCGGGCACTTGAACGGCTTCAAGCGAACCTTCATCCAAAACCACGATCATCAGTTTGTGGTGATCATCTACCTACACAAGGTGAAGATCTGATCTTCTAATGTTATTTAAAAGTCTATCTACGAACGGTTTTAAACAACGTTCATGCGATGAACGGTTGATCCCGCGCATGCCTCTTCCGCTGCATCTAAATTTTTGAAATTTTTCCTGCGGCATGGGCGGGTTCCTAACAAATGCAACGAAAGTTGAATCCTACGATGGGAGATATGGTTAAGGCAGAAGTCCTCAAGTTGCTTGACGTGGGTATTATTTACCCAATTTCCGATAGCAAGTGGGTAAGCCCTACTCAAGTCGTTCCTAAGAAGTCGGGTTTGACGGTGGTAGAAAATGAACAAGGGGAACTAGTTCCAACTCGTGTCCCGACGAGTTGGCGCATGTGTGTTGACTACCGAAAGCTGAATTTGGTTACACGAAAGGATCACTTTCCTCTACCCTTCCTAGACCAAGTGTTGGAGAGAGTTGCAGGGCATGATTTCTATTGTTTTCTCGATGGCTATTCGGGATATTATCAAATTGAAATTTCACGAGAAGATCAAGAGAAGACTACCTTCACTTGTCCTTTTGGCACATTTGCTTTTCGACAAATGCCATTCGGGTTGTGTAATGCACCTGCAACATTCCAAAGATGCATGCTCAGCATCTTTGAAGACATGAACGAGAAGTTTTTGGAAGTGTTCATGGATGACTTCTCCATTTTTGGTGACTCATTTGATGATTGTTTGTCACATTTACAAGCAGTCTTAGCTCGATGTATAGAAAAGAATTTGATATTGAATTGGGAGAAATGCCACTTCATGGTACCAAAGAGAATTATCCTAGGACATATTGTTTCATCGAAGGGCATGGAAGTAGATAGAGCTAAGATCGATTTAATTGCTATGCTACCTGCACCCAAGACGGTTAGAGATGTTCGATCATTTTTGGGTCACGCCGGATTTTATAGGAGGTTCATCAAGGACTTTAGTGTCATAGCTCGACCATTATGTAACCTTCTGTCCCTTGATACACCATTCAATTGGACTGAAACCTGTCAGAAGGCATTCGAAAAGTTGAAGTCTATACTTAGCACTGCACCCATCGTGCGACCACCCGATTGGTCATTACCTTTTGAGATTATGTGCGACGCTAGCGACTATGCGATAGGAGCTGTCCTAGGACAACGCAAGGATAATAAGCCATATGTCATTTACTATGCAAGCAAAACCTTAAATGATGCTCAAATGAATTACACCACCACCGAGAAGGAATTGTTTGTAGTAGTATTTGCCTTAGATAAATTTCGTTCTTATATCCTTGGTGCTCCTATTGTTATCTTCACAGACCATGCAGCGTTAAAATATTTGCTGGACAAGAAAGAGGCCAAACTACGCTTAATACGATGGATACTTCTACTCCAAGAATTTGACATCATTATTAAAGATAAAAAGGGAGTAGAGAATGTGGTTGCTGACCATTTATCATGGCTAGTTTTTCATGATTCAGTGTCACAGTTTCCCATCAAGGACTCATTTTTTGAAGAGCAGTTATTTGCACTTTCTAGTATGCCATGGTATACAGATATTGTAAATTTTCTTGTTACAAGCCGGATGCCAGAGCATTGGGGGTCGACAGATAGAAAAATTTTCTTGCGCGGAGTAAAGAATTATTATTATGACGAACCCTATTTATTTAAATATTGCAACGATCAAATCTTTAGACGATGCATATCGGATCATGATATACAAAGCGTACTCTCTTTCTGCCATACTGATGCTTGTGGTGGACACTTTGCTTCTAAGAAAACTGCCGCAAAGGTCTTGCAATGTGGTTTCTATTGGCCTACTATGTTCAAAGATGCCCACGAGTTCTGCAGGACATGTGATCCATGTCAACGTATTGGAAGTCTAACTCGTAGGCAAATGATGCCTCTTCAACCCATTACTATTATCGAAATTTTCGATTGTTGGGGCATCGATTTTATGGGCCCATTCCTACCGTCTTTTGGATATGAGTACATTTTAGTCGGTGTCGAGTATGTGTCCAAATGGGTAGAAGCTGTCGCTTGTAGGACCAATGATCACAAACCTATTCTGAAGTTTTTAAAAGAAAATATTTTTTCACGATTTGGGATGCCTAAGGTTATAATTAATGACGGTGGAAAACACTTTTGTAATAAGCCTTTCGAGACCTTATTGAAAAAGTATGGTGTCACCTATAGAGTTGCTACCCCATATCATCCGCAAACTAGTGGCCAGGTAGAGTTAGCCAATAGGGAGATCAAGCGTATTTTAGAGAAAACGGTGAACCCATCACGGAAAGATTGGTCCTTGAAACTATCAGATGCATTATGGGCTTATCGTACTGCATACAAAACCATTCTTGGCATGTCTCCCTACCGGCTAGTCTACGGAAAAGCATGTCATCTGCCTGTAGAAATAGAGCATAAATCGTATTGGGCAATTAGAAAATTGAATTTTGATTTACATGATGCCAGTCCAGCTAGAAAATTGCAATTGAACGAGCTTAATGAGATCCGCAAAGATGCTTATGACAATGCTAAAATTTGCAAAGAACGAATGAAGATCTTACATGATAAATCAATTTTAAAAAAATCTTTCGAACCTTTGCAAAAAGTTCTTTTATATGATTGCCGCTTACATCTGTTTCCTGGTAAGTTGCAATCGAGATGGACAGGTCCTTACATTATAAAAACTGTTTTTCCACATGGGGCAGTTGAGATTGAGAATCCACGGGATGGTAGAATTTTTAAGATAAATGGACATAGGTTAAAACTTTTTCTTGAGAATTTTGCAGATGAAGAGGACTCCTTTTCCTTGGGGGAGCCTTCTTATGACTGAGCATGAAGGCAAAGGTATGTGTATATTAGTTAGGATTATTTTTCTAGTTTTGTAGGTTTTATTTTCTGGATATCAACAGCTCAAGGTATTCCTCTTCTCTCCAATATTATTTTCTCTATTGTCTTTCATTATAGTTTTCTTGTATCTATTACATTGAGGACAATGCAATGTTTAAGTTGGGGGGAGGAAAGTAATTTGCAAAAAAAAAAAAAATTGTTTTTGCATTCTTTTCTAAGCAAATGCACATGTATTTTCATATTGAGTTTGTGCAACCATTAAGGCAAGGAACACATGCACATTATGACTGATGAGAGACCTATTATTAGAACCCCGCATATGTACTTAATGATTATAGGAAGGCCTCAGGAGTTCACATTTGTTTAATGCATTTTTATTAAGCCATATCTGTAAAAGAAGTACGAGTATCCTTGTCCGTACTAAAAGGTTCTTGATTTGGTTTTCACATAAAGATAGACCCCGGCTGGATCATCTAAGTGCCTTATGTTCCGACCTTGGTTGACCTATAGTCATGTTGCAGTCACATTATATGTTTCAGTTTACCTTCTCTTTTGATTAAAAAAAAAAGAGGAGATGACAAGTTTAACCTCGTGGCGTAGTCTGGTTCGAGTAATTAACCCCGAGGGGTGTTTCACCTAATGCCTTGAGCCAACTGGATCAGGAGTCATTGGCCGAAAACTCGCTACATGGACCTTGCTAGAGCCTAAGGGGGTTGGACTATTGTAATCACCATATGTGCTTAAAAATAATAATAATAAAATAATAATAAAAAAGCATGAATAGGGTTGGTCGGGCTGAACCCAGTGACATGTGGTAATGGCTGGTTTGACTCCATTGTATTGGACCTTTGTGTACTTTGGATATTTAGTTGGGCTTGATAGCTCCTTCATTTTATGCGAACTATTCTTGACAATTTTAGACAACATGAGATATTCCGAAAATTTGATGGATCAGGCTCTAATAAACTGTAGTAAACACTTGTGAACTTGAGTAGCACACCTAAAATTCAAGCGGTGCCATGTTGTGGTGGAGGTAGTAGTACTCCGAGAAAGTCATACTATTTTATGCACACTACACTTTCATATTTTCCTTGCTTTGATAGTTGCCATGCTTGAAAATATATATTAATTAATTACATGTGCATTAGCTTAAAATTTATTTCATATTTTTTTTAGGATCTCATGTCATATCATTCATGATGTTTGTGGGTAACATCCCTGAAAACCCTCACGAGACAACACTCGTCCACTAGGGTAACCTAGGGGTTTAACGGCTTGTTGCACGTGCTAAGTGCAATCATGATGTCCTACGAAAGTGGGTACATATCTTAGTTTTTATGTCTTTAGCTTTAATAAAAAGTCAAAGGATTGACCAACACTCTTTGTACTCTCATGTTATTGTTTACTCTGAATTGCTAGGGACTAGCAATAAGCTAGTTGGGGGATGTGATGAGAGCACAAAAGTGCGATCTACATACCACTTAAATTAGTATTATTGCTTACAATATAATGATAATCTCACTAGATTAATATTATATTTTTGTTGAGTATAGGTGATCGTAAATCGAGGCCAAAATATGCATTCAGTACAGATTGGGCTTAGATAGATGCATAACTCAGACCGCGTATGCCCAACCTCGTCATGGTCTGATCGAATTCACTATTCATCGAGTATATTTGCACCCGAGCGACATGTGGCAGCCATATGTTTTCAGCCTTCCGATCTACATTCCGTGCACCCGATTCTTCCGTGCAGAGGACTAGCAAGAAGATCCCGACCAGCAAGGCCCCGCATCCATCTTCTCCGCATGTAATCCAGCGCGTCAACCGTGATCCCACGCGTCCGCCCGCCTCCTCCACAGCGTTCGCGAAGCAATCCTTCCGCATCAGAGCTCCCAGCATCATCCCGTGCACAATTTCAGGGTCCACATTCACAGCGTGGTGGTCTCCTTCTTCCGTCTCACGCGTCTCCATTTCCATGATCAACGTCTTCCATGATCAAAGCTCCTTCTTCTTCAATCGATTCCAGCTGATCAGCTCCTCCCGCGATGCATCCACTCCATCCACCCCTTCCGGATCAAGCAACGCAACGCCCGTGATCACCTCCCGGCCGTCCGCCTCCTCCATCGCGTCCGATCTCAGCATCAGATCCGGCCGTGATCAGCTCCTGCAGGTCCCGCGTCCACTTTCCTCCTCCGTTCCAACGTTCCCAGCATCTCTACACCATCCGCATCCATCCGCTCCGTGAACAGAGCTCCTCAGCGGTCCGTGATTCTTCCATCTCCACGTGCATTCAGCTCAGCGTCTGTTCTCAGCGCCCCAGCCGGCCGAAATCACCTCCCAGCCCCATTCCTCTGCCCTAATCTTCTCACGCGGAAGATTATGTCCGCTTGATAGGTCGGGAAAGCTATAAAAAGGAGATGGGGGATCGGTTCAAAGGGGGCTCATTTTGGGGGGAGAAGAAGAGGAAGAACAGAGGAGCCGCCTACTGGGGTTGAAGGAAAAGAGAAGAAGGAAACAGGTTATGCCCTGTTTCCGAAAAGAAAAGAAAAGGAAAAAAAAACAAAAGGGGAGGTGATTGTTGTAATGGAAAGCTAATTTCTTTGGCAAGAGGATGATGGATGAACCCTTGTTATGTTGCTTTCATCAAGTATATTCTAAACCTTTATTCTAATTATTTTATATCCATTGGTATGTTTTTGATTCTTGCATATTTATTTATTAGATAATTCTTGTATGGTTTATATATATTGATGCATGGATTGTTTCAATGCTTGATTTGTCGTAGACGTAACCGGCACGATAAATACTTGGATGTTAAATTCATGTTCTCAGATTGTATACTCCTTGATTAGAACTACTCTATCATATTAATCCTTAATCAAGAATCGCCGAGTTTATTTATTGAAAGTAATATTGTCAAGGAGGATTCCGGATTCCTAGCCTTCTCTATATTCTTGAACGTTGTTTAATTACCTATTATTCTTTGCTTTTAATTCTCGAAGATCAACTAAAAATTACATCTAAAAATTACGCTAATAATCTATAGATCGTTACCTGAGGAATCGACCTCGGACTTCCGAGTTATACTACTTGTGCGATTCTCCTGCACTTGGGAGAGCAATTTTTCGAGAGCACCATACTACATTTGTGCATTAAGTGTTTTCCATATACCAAGAGTCTATTGAGAGAAAAGACAAGCAAAAGAAGGAAGAAATGCATTCAATACATTCCTAGAAGTCTTTCCTTCCCATTCAAGGCTCTTCCTCTGACATCAGATCTTCAGTGCACTCAAAGAGGAGACTCAGAGTTCGAGAAGCCCCTTCTTCCTCTTCCAAAATCTGTTTGAGGGCTTCTAACTCTACTCTATTCATATTGGTTAATATTTGCTTACTAAGAAGCTTTTCTTGTAACTTTTTCCAAACTATTTTTTTACTTGATTCAATCAGGGGATTGAATCAAGGGTTGTAAGGTTTGTTGGTAAGCCAAGGTTAAAACCAACGGTGTAAGGGTTCGATTATGATCCCGGAAAAACAATCGGGTGGTTCTAGTCGGTGAGCCTGTGAAAACCGACCGAGTTCGTTGTGATCTCGCGAAAATAACAAGTTGGGTTGTGAACTTGTAAAACAACCGGCTGTAATCCAAGGGATTATAGTGAACTCCCAAGTGAAGCTTGGGGAGTGGACGTAGGAGCAAGGGTTAGCTCTGAACCACTATAAATTGGTTTGCGTTTGTATTGGCTGTTGTCCTCTCTCTCTCTCTTCATTCACTTCATCTAGTAACTTAACTAGTTTACTTGCAGTAGATTTAGTTAATTACTAATCATAGTTTTTAATTGGTCGAGATTTAATCCAAACCCAATTCACCCTCCCTCTTGGGTTGTCTTTTTGGGCAACAACAACTAGACGGGCTTTATAGATCTCCACCTTTCCGTCTGCGCTTCTCTTTCTTTTGAAGATCCATTTGCACCCTATGGGTTTTATTCCTTCGGGTGGATCAACTTATTGGGAACCCGCCCATGCCGCAGAAAATTAAAATTTCAGATGGTAGCGGAAGAGGCATGCGCGGGATCGACGTTCATCTCATGAACGTTGTTAAAAAATTGTTCGTAGATAGATTAGGATTAAAAACTTTTTAAACCTTTAGAAAGATTAGATCTTCACCTTGTGCGGGAAGATGATCACCACAAACTGAAGTTCGTGGTTTAGGATGAAGGTTCGCTTGAAGCCGTTCATGTGTCCGGCCTCTACGGGTATCCACACGAAGTAGAGATCCGATCAAAGTTTCCTTGTCTCCCCAAGGTGCTAGCTCCCTTGCAGAGACAACTTTGGATGGCTGATTTCCTCCCTTTAAATCAACCCTTGATTGTGCTTGGGAGGAGGAAGAAGAAGGAGGGATCTGGATGAAGAACCAAAGGCTAGACCCAACCTTTATTTTTCCATGCATTGGAAGAAGGAAGGGAAGGGGAGGAGGCCGCCAAGGCCTTCTTCTTTTTCTTCCTTGCTTTGCGGCTGAAGACCAAAGGGAGGAAAGGGGGCCACGGCTTGGAGAGGAAGAGGGCTTCAATGAATGCCCTAGGGTGCCGCCCACTTCTCCTTTTAAAGGCATGAAGAGCTCCTACAAATTAAGAGCCCTTGATCTTTTTCCAAGAGGGGCGCCGGCCCCTGTTGTGTTGCCGCACCAAGGAGAAAAAGGAGGAGGGGCGTACGCCCCTCCTTCTTGGTTAACCTAATCCTCCTCTAAGGAGGATTAGGAAGGCCACTTATGGTTCGATCCTAATCTAATTAGGCTTAGACCAAGGGTGAACCAATTTTGGGTTTAATCAATGCTAGTCCTAATCCAATTAGAACTTGAATGAACCATGACTCAATTGAACTCTTCAATCCTAACCCAATTAGGAGTCATGTTAATTCATTAGATTAATAATTAATTGGAACTTAAGAAATTCTAATCCAATTAGGACTTATTTAATTTTAGTCCTAATCCAATTAGGACTCGACTATGAATTCGAAGTCCTAATCTAATTAGGACTTCTAGGAATCCTATTCTAAGTAGGAATCCATATTGAATTCAAAATTCTAATCTAATTAGGATTGTAGGAATCCTACTCCAAGTAGGACTCCCAGTCCTAGCCCAAGTAGGATTTCCAGTCCTAATCTAACTAGGACTCCAGGAATCCTACTCCAAGTAGGACTCCCAGTCCTAGCCCAAGTAGGATTCCCAGTCCTAATCTAACTAGGACTCCAAGAATCCTACTCCAAGTAGGATTCATGTTTTAAGTCCAATTAATCAATTCCCATTGTTCCTTCTTCTACTGATTATCAATCGAATTGATTACTCGTGATTCATAATCACTTTTCAACCATCGGATCGGTCAATACCTCTAGTGTGTGTGACCCCATAGGTTCTATTCTGACTGGTAGTGAGATATATTGCGATCTCTATCACAGTATCATTGAAAACTCCTTTCAATGGGTTGGAACGATTCTAACTCAACTCATTAGGATTTATCGATCATCGAGATATTCCCTGTGAGTCTCACCATCCATCAGTGACACCTAGCAGCATGTAATGGCTACCCAGCAGAATGGAATAATGAATCTCTAGGTGCAGTTATTGTATGATATAGTCCTTTTATCGTAGATCCCTATAGGATGGAGGTCATGGACAACTCGTCAAATCCCATCGTCTGTCATATGTCAAGATTTATTCGACTTAAGTTCGAGAGTGGAAAACTCTTTTTCCACTGTACATACTGCCCCGGCCGAGGTCTTACGAACTCAGTCTTATAAATAACATAGGATCTCTCCTTATCTACCAAGGTCGATAGATTCCATATAGGTGCATACCCTACTCCTACAGTGAACCTATTGCAGCCAATCTACACTGCATGGACCCATATGTCTAGAGACCATGTATATGTGCAGTCAAACTACAATAACCTCACTATGAGTTGCCGAAGCACCGCAGGTCAAAGGACCAGTCACACTACTGCAACATCAAGCAAGTCACTGAGGAGTGGATAGACATCCAAGTGACTTCTTGTCTTGGTCACGCTCAGTACCCTTGTTCTTTAACAAGCACCTGCACTATTACTTCAGTGTCGCCACACCATGGACTCGAGTCTTGTCCATCCACAAGGAAAGCAATGTGTGCACTGATCTCATTGGATCGATCACCATCTTTGTGATGATTCATTGATCAGGAGCATTCAGAAATTAATCACCAATGATGCATGGCTCAAATTTTTAACTCTTAAGAATATGCATCATCATCTTATTAATTTTTGGACGATTCATAGACACATAAATAATATGAATGAAAAAGATGCCTTTTATTTATTCAATAATAAATAGTCAAGTACAAAATTATATCCTAGAATTAACAATGTGTCAGCCAGATTGGCTTCTAGGGCATACATCTAACAATCTCCCACTTGCACTAAAGCCAATCAGTCATATATCTAAGTCCCATCTTCTCAAGGTGGGCTTCAGTCTTTTGCTGACTCAGCTGCTTAGTGAACGGGTCCGCCATGTTGTACGCGGAGTCTACTCTCTGCACCTCGACATACTTCTTCTCAACATAGTCGCGTATGAGGTGGAAGCGCCGCTCTATATGGTTGGACTTCTGATGAGACCTTGGCTCCTTAGCAAGAGCTATGGCGCTATTATTATCGCATTAGAGTGTTATGACATCTGATGACATTACATCCAATTCCGCAATGAATTTTTTGAACTAGAAGCCTTCCTTAGCAGCTTCAGAGACGGCGATATATTCAGCTTCCATAGTAGAATCAGCAATAATCGGTTGTTTAGAACTTTTCCAATTCACCGTACTACCATTGCACAAGAACACATATCCAGATGTAGACTTTCTATCATCGATATCAGTCATGAAGTCTGAATCTGTGTACCCTTCTACCTTTAACTCTGATGTTCCTCCATAGACCAAGAATAAATCTTTAGTTCTTCTTAAGTACTTAAGAATATTCTTCACAGCTGTCCAATGCTCCTCACCTGGATTCGACTGATATCTGCTAGTGACACTCACAGCAAGGGCTATATCAGGTCGTGTACACAGCATGGCATACATGAGGCTCCCTATTGCCGATGCATAAGGGATCTTGCTCATACGATGAATCTCTTCAGATGTGTTGGGGCACATCTTCTTGGAGAGATGCATTCCATGCCTAAGGGGTAAGAGAACCCTTTTGGAGTTTTCCATGCTGAACCTTTTCAGCACTTCCTCTATGTACATCTTCTGTAATAGGCCAAACATCCTTTTAGATCTATCTCTATAGACCTTAATCCCCAAAATATAGGATGCTTCCCCAAGGTCTTTCATGGAGAACTCTTTGACAACCAGACGTTGACCGAGGTTAGCATAGGAATATCATTCCTTATCAAGAGAATGTCGTCTACGTACAATACGAGAAACACGACAGCACTCCCACTAACCTTCTTGTAAACACACCGTTCCTCTTCGTAATTGATGAAATCAAACGTTTTGATTGCATCATTGAAACGAGTGTTCCAACTCTGAGTTGCTTGCTTTAATCCATAAATGGACCTTTGCAGCTTGCAGACCTTGTGATCTTTATCACTGGAAGTGAAATCCAAAGGCTGTTCCATATAGATATCTTCATCAAGATATCCATTTAGGAAAGCTGTTTTCACGTCCATCTGCCAAATTTCATAATCATAAAATGCTGCTATGGCAAGCAATGTTCGGATGGATTTCAGCATGGCTACAGGTGAAAAGGTCTCCTGATAGTCAATGCCTTCGCGCTGACTATATCCTTTCGTCACTAGCTTTGCTTTATAGGTTTCTACCTTTCCATCCGAACCTATCTTCCTTTTGTAGATCCATTTGCATCCAATAGGTACAATACCTTCTGATGGATCTACTAAAGTCCAGACTTGGTTGGAATGCATGGAGTCAAACTCTGATTTCATAGCTTCCAGCCATTTCTCAGAATCGATATCTGATATCGCCTCGTTGTAGGTTTTGGGATCCTCTATGTGTTCCCTATCTCCCATGAGGAACATGTGGAGTGATTGATTAAAACCCCATTTGATTTTGATGAGCTCAAAGCATTTGAGTATATCTTGTGATTACTAATGAATTCAATTGAGTGTTTCAGTGAAAATCCTGTCCAAGTGTCTCTAGATTTGGTTCATAGTATTTTGGATAAGTTAAGAAGTCTGCTGAACCAAAGTCTGAGACTCGAGTCGACTCCCGAGTATCACGAGTCGACTCCAAGCGTATCAAGTTCACTGGCACGAGCTCGAGTCGACTCCAGACTAGTACGAGTCGTCTCTGACTGAGAACAGAAAGAAGAACAGAAAGCCTCATCTCAGAACCTGTCAACAAGTCGACTCCTGAAGTGCGCGAGTCGACTCCAATGTTCAACGAGTCGACTCCAGGGTAGTAAGAGTCGACTCCAAGAGGTACACAAAGAAAAGGTCAGAGAGCATTTTATGGACTCTGAGATTCGAGTCGACTCCCGCAATACGCGAGTCGACTCCGAGACTGTGCGACCATCGACAGACAGAAAATCATGTTACTGCCTCTGAGATTCGAGTCGACTCCCACACAGCTCGAGTCGACTCCAAGACAAGCTTCACGTCAAAAGGCAGAAGACCAACTTTCGGAAACTGAGAGCCGAGTCGACTCCAAGGAAGTTCGAGTCGACTCCAAGACTGGATGAGCCAAAAGACAGAGAATCGGGAGTTCGGGCTCTGAGATTCGAGTCGACTCCAAGGACAGTCGAGTCGACTCGAGTGGACAAAATTCAAAATTGGATCCACGGACTTCTGTGGATGAGCCGACTCCAAAATTGCCAGGTCAGCTCCAGAAGTTGGCGAGTCGACTCCGGGTCAAGACGAGTCGACTCCCAGTCGTGACGGCAACTTTAATTCAAATTTGGAACAGTTGCCGAGTCGACTCCGGAAAAGCTTGAGTCGACTCCCGCTACAGCCGAGTCGACTCCTGATCGCGCGAGTCGACTCCAACCCACCAACGGTCATATTGTCAGGCTGCGCAGAGTGTGCAGAACGGACAGAAAAAGCAGTGTAACTTCTAGTTTCCGTGGGGGTTGGCTTAAATAGCCACAGAAGACTGTAGCAAGGTAGAGAACAACCATTCCACTCCAAGCATTCAAGCTTTCAACTCTGCAACTTGTTCTTCAACGAAAAAAAGGGGAAGATCTGCAATAACTGCATCCAACTACATCTTCTCAACATTAAAAGCTTCCTCCTCCTGCATTCAAGTCGACCACTCTTTCAAGAGGAGACCAGAAGTTCAAGAAGCCATTCCTCATCTCCGATCTAAAAGCGTTTGAGGCTTCTTAACTTCATTTATTGTTCATATTGTTTTTATCTGCTTTTTGAGAAGCTGTTTTCTGTTTTCTTTTACACACTGTATTTACTTGGTTCAATCGGGGGATTGAATCAAGGGGATTAAGGTTGGTTGGTGAGCCAAGTTAAAACCAACGTGTGTAAGGGTTTGATTGTGAGCCCGGGAAAACAATCGGAGTTGGTTCTAGTCGGTGAGCCTAGGAAAACCGACCGAGTTCGTTGTGAGCTCGTAAAACAACAAGTTTGGTTGTGACCTTGCAAAACAACCGGCTGTAATCCAAGGGGGTTATAGTGAATTCCCAAGAGAGACTTGGTGTTGGATTGCCCCACAGCGGCGCGACGTTCGCGGCGGAATCCGCATGCCGGGCCCGGTGCATCGCATACGCCGGAACAGGATCGGGTAGATTTCAAAATTTTTCTGAATCAAAACGATTCAGAACCCTTTTGAATTAAGATGGAGACTAAACTAAGATCTAATAATTAATTATGAATTGTTAAACTACTAGAAAATCAGAAATATAAAAGTTCAAATGAAGATCTCATCTTCACCTTTGTGCGGGTAGAAGAACACCGCAACCGATGATCGTGGTTTGGTTCCTTGTAGCCGCACAAACGTCCGGCCTCTATAAGTATCCACACGAGGTTGCTGAAGATCAGAGATGGGGCTTCACCGGGGTGCTAGCTCCTTGCAAAAGCCTCTCTTGGATGTCGAAGAAGAAGGAAGAAGAAATCACAAGGATCCCACCTTGTGCAGCCTTCAAAAGGAAGAAGAAAACCCTTCACCTTTTTTTATTCTTTTCTCTCCCTATTTGCTGATTTAAAAATCCCCAAAAGCATTGCCTTGCTGCCCCACGCCTGGGAGAAGAGCTCTTGGGTTTCTTGGGGCGTGGGGCTCCCTTTTTATAGGGTTCAAAACCCTATGCGCCAGGAAACCTATTCCTAATAGATTTCCTGGTGCCTTTCTTTATTGGCAGGCCCCTTGATTCTTGGAAAGAATCAAGGGGCGTTGGCTCCCAGCAAAGAAGGAGAGGGGGCCACGCCCCTCCTTGTCCTCTTGGCTGCCCCCTCTTGCCTATTTTGACTCCTCAAAATAAGGCATCAAGAGGGAGGCTCCAATAATAGGAAAAAGGCTGAATTTGGCAGGATTTTCAAGGATTCGATCTAGCCAACTTTTGACTAGGATTTGAGTCAAATTTCTTTGGGTCAGACCCAACATAATTTGACTCAATTAATCAGCAAATCAAAGACTTAATTATAATCTAATTATAATTATTTAATTCTTCCATTTAACTCACTAACTATTAGTGGGTTATTTCAAACATCAATCTCATTGACATTGTGATTCCAAATCACAATTCGACAATCCTAATAATCAGAACCCCTAATGTGTGTGACCTCGTAGGTTCTAATCTAACTGGTAATGAGATATATTGCGATCTCTATCACAATATCATTGAAAACTCCTTTCAATGGGTTGGAACGATTCCAACTCAACTCATTAGGGTTTATCGATCATCAAGATAATCTCTATGAGTCCCACCATCCACCAGTGACACCTAGCAGCATGTAGTGGCTACCCAGCAGAATAGAATGATGAACCTCTAGGTGCAGTTGTCATGTGTTACAGTCCTTCTATCGTGGATCCCTACAAGACGGAGGTCATGGATAACTCGTCAAACCCCTTCGTCTGTCATATGTCAAAATTTATTCGACTTAAGTTCGAGAGTGGAAAACTCTTTCTCCACTGTGCATACTGCCCCGGCCGAGGTCTTACGAACTCAGTCTTATAAATCACATAGGATCTCTCCTTATCTATCAAAGTCGATAGATTCCATATAGGTGCATACCCTACTCCTACAGTAAACTTACTGCAGCCAATCTACACTGCATGGACCCATATGGCTAGAGACCATGTATGTGTGCAGTCAAACTACAATAACCTCACTGTGAGTAGCCGAAGCACCGCAGGTCAAAGGACCAGTCACACTACTGCAACATCAAGCAAGTCACTGACGAGTGGATAGACATCCAAGTGACTTCTTGTCTTGGTCACGCTCAGTACCCTTGTTCTCTAACAAGCACCTGCACTATCACTTCAGTGTCCCTACACTGTGGACTCAAGTCTCGTCCATCCAGAAGGAAAGTGATCTGTGCACTGATCGGATCGATCACCGTCCTCGTGATGATCCATTGATCAAGAGCATTTAGAAACTAATCACCAATGATACATGGCTCAAATTCTCAACTCTTGAGAATATGTATCATCATCTTATTAATTTCTTGGACGATTCATAGACACATAAACAATATGAATGAAAAGATGCCTTTTATTTATTCAATAATAAATAGTCAAGTACAAAATTATGTCCCTAGAATCAACAATGTGTCAGCCAAATTGGCTTCTAGGGCATACATCTAACAATCTCCCACTTGCACTAAAGCCAATTGGTCATATATCTTAGGCCCATCTTCTCAAGGTGGGCTTCAGTCTTTTGCTGACTCAGCTGCTTAGTGAACGGGTCTGCCACGTTATCCGCGGAGTCTACTCTCTGCACCTCTACATATTTCTTCTCAACATAGTCGCGTATGAGATGGAAGCGCCGCTCTATATGCTTAGACTTCTGATGAGACCTTGGCTCCTTAGCAAGGGCTATGGCGCCATTATTATCGCAGTAGAGTGTTATGGCATCTGATGTCATCACGTCCAACTCTGCAATGAATTTCTTGAACCAGAAGCCTTCCTTAGCAGCTTCAGAGGCGGCGACGTATTCGGCTTCCATAGTAGAATCAGCAATGATCGGTTGTTTAGAACTCTTCCAATTTACCGCACCACCATTGCACAAGAACACATATCCAGATGTTGACTTCCTGTCATCGACATCAGTCATGAAGTCTGAATCTGTGTACCCTTCTACTTTTAACTCTGATGATCCTCCAAAAACCAAGAATAAATCTTTAGTTCTTCTCAAGTACTTAAGAATATTCTTCACAGCTGTCCAGTGTTCTTCACCTGGATTCGACTGATATCTGCTTGTGACACTCACAGCAAGAGCTATATCAGGTCGTGTACACAGCATGGCATACATGAGGCTTCCTATTGCCGATGCATAGGGAATCTTGCTCATGCGTTGAATCTCTTCAGATGTGTTGGGGCACATCTTCTTGGAGAGATGAATTCCATGCCTAAGGGGTAAGAGACCCCTCTTGGAGTTTTTCATGCTGAACCTCTTCAGCACCTCCTCTATGTACATTTTCTGTGACAGGCCAAGCATCCTTTTAGATCTATCTCTATAGACCTTTATTCCCAAAATATAGGATGCTTCCCCAAGGTCTTTCATGGAGAATTCTTTTGACAACCAGACCTTGACCGAGGTTAGCATGGGAATATCATTCCCAATCAGGAGAATGTCATCTACGTACAGTACGAGAAAAACGACAGCACTCCCACTAACCTTTTTGTAAACACACGGTTCCTCTTCGTTTTTGATGAAATCAAACGTTTTGTTTGCTTCATTGAAACGAGTGTTCCAACTCCGAGATGCTTGCTTTAGTCCATAGATGGACCTTTGCAGCTTGCAGACCTTGTGATCTCCATCACTGGAAGTGAAACCCAAAGGCTGTTCCATATAGATATCTTCATCAAGATATCCATTCAGGAAAGCAGTTTTCACATCCATCTGCCAGATTTCATAATCATGAAATGCTGCAATGGCAAGCAATGTTCGGATGGATTTTAGCATGGCTACAGGTGAAAAGGTCTCCTGATAGTCAATGCCTTCGCGCTGACTATACCCTTTCGCCACAAGCCTTGCCTTATAGGTCTCTACCTCTCCATCCGAACCTATTTTCCTTTTGTAGATCCATTTGCATCCAATAGGTACAATACCTTCTGGTGGGTCTACTAAGGTCCAGACTTGGTTGGAATGCATGGAGTCTATCTCTGACTTCATAGCTTCCAGCCATTTCTCGGAATCGATATCAGATATCGCCTCGTTGTAGGTTTTGGGATCCTGTATGTGATCCCTATCTCCCACTAGGAACATTTCCTCGGTATCCTCTTCTAGTATACCTAAGTATCTATCGGGAGGATGGGAGACCCTACTAGATCTACGAGGTGGTCGAGGGACATCGTGTACTGGCTCCTTATGAATAGGTTCTATAGGATCCATGACTCGTTGCTTTTCAGAGACTTTCTCTTCAAGCTCAATTTTCCTCCCACTGCCTCTATCAAGGATAAACTGATTTTCCAAGAAGATGGCATGACGGCTCACAAACACATTGTGATCCTCTGAGACGTAAAAATTGTATCCTAATGACTCTTTAGGATATCCTATAAAACGAGCACTTATGGTCCTAGCCTCTAACTTGTCTGCCTGTAGTCTCTTGACGTGGGCCGGACATCCCCAAATCTTGAGATGACCCAGACTTGGTTTCTTACCATGCCATATCTCATATGGTGTGGTAGGAACGGATTTAGAGGAAACTCTATTCAATAAATAAATCGCTGTGAGTAAGGCATCTCCCTAAAAGAACATAGGTAAATCAGTGAAGCTCATCATGGACCTGACCATATCCAATAGGGTCCGATTCCTCTTCTCTGACACCCCGTTGAGTTGAGGTGTACCTGGAGGTGTCCATTGTGAGACTATGCCGTTTTCTTTGAGATAGTCCCGGAATTCCCCACTAAGGTATTCTCCTCCTCGATCTGATCGAAGAGCCTTAAGAGGTTTTCCAGTTTGTTTTTCTACTTCATTCTTGAACTCTTTGAACTTTTCAAAAGACTCAGACTTGTGTCTCATAAGATACACATACCCATACCGTGAATAATCATCGGTAAAGGTAATGAAGTAAGAATATCGTCCCCTGGCTAGCACATCGAATGGGCCACATACATCTGTATGTACTAGGGTAAGTATTTCAGTGGTCCTCTCCCCATGTCCTACAAAGGGCAGTCTAGCCATCTTTCCTTGAAGACAGGACTCGCAAACTGGATATGACTCGGAAGTCAATGAGCCGAGAAGCCCATCTTTATCCATTTTGTTCATTCTGTCTTCTCCAATATGGGCAAGCCTGAGGTGCCACAAATATCTTTGGTTTATCTCATCTCTGGATCTTTTGGATCCTTTGGCACTCACATCTTGCTCGGTAACATTCACAGATACATCCATATGTAAATGATAGAGACTGTCAATCATGAAACCACGTGCGACTATTTTATTTCTTAAATAAATAGAACAGCAGTCTTTGTCAAATGTAAAAACATGACCTTCCTGTGCTAGACATGAAACAGAAATCAAATTTCTGCTAGCAGCAGGTACATAATAGCAGTCTCTAAGTATTAAACTAAATCCAGACGGTAGTCGCAGATGGTAGGTGCCCACAGCCACAGCAGCAACTTTTGCCCCGTTGCCAACCCGAAGGGTTACCGCACCTTCCGCCAGCCTTCTACTTTCCTTTAGACCTTGCATGGTAGTGCACAAATGAGCACTAGAACCAGAATCTATAACCCAACTAGAAGTAGAAGAAACCGTTAGATTAGTTTCAATTATGAGCAAGTCTATACCTTCTGAAGGTGTGTCACCTTTCTTGTTCTTCAGGCTCTCGAGGTATGAAGGACAGTTTCTCTTCCAGTGGCCTTCGACATTGCAGTGGAAACATTTTCCTTTGTCGTTAGCCTTTTTCTTTTGAACTTCCTTCTTTGGCTTCTTGTCCTTCTTCTGCTTCTTAGCAGGCTTCTTTTTCTTCCAAGTAGACTTTCTCTTGGAACCAGAAGTCAACTCAGCAGCAAGGACATTGCCCCTTGAACCTTTCAAGGCTCCCTCAGCAGTTACCAACATGTTGATTAGTTCAGTCTTAGTGCATTCAATCTTATTCATGTGGTAGTTTACTATAAACTGACCAAATGAATCAGGAAGTGACTGTAGGATCAAATCCACTTGTAATTCCTTGTGCATGTCCATACCGAGCTTCTCAAGCTCCTCTAGGTCCTTGATCATGGTCAGACCGTGATCATGGACAGACTGCCCTTCGCGCATCTTCGCTTTGAAGAGCCTCTTGGACACTTCAAAACGAGCTGTGCGACTCTGCTCACCATACAACTCTTGCAGGTGTGCCAGTATGTCCCTAGCAGTCTTCATATTTTCATGCTGGCATTGGAGTTCATTAGACATGGATGCCATCATATAGCATTTTACTCTAATGTCATCATCCAACCACTTTTTATGCATCTCACGCTGAACATCAGTAGGACGTGTTGGTAGTGTGGGGATATCTGAATCGAGTATGTAGCCTATTTTCTCACAGTCCAAAACAATTTTGAGATTTCTAAGCCAGTCCTTGTAATTGGTTCCGGTCAGTCGGTTGGTCTCAAGAATACGGGTCAAAGGGTTTGAAGCCGACATTGTATCTGCAGAGAGTAAAGATTCTAGTTAGACTTTTGTACTTGATCCTAATCTGTTCTAAGGTCTTTTAGAACAAATGTAACTCTCACTATTTTCTCGAATCCCTCACACTCCCCTGGTAGGGAAACGGAAATCCCACACGACTAGGATTTCTAGTGGGTACTGCGGTCCCACCAATTTACATGCCACCTCACCTAACAGTTATTGGTGACACATAGATTGATGAATGTACAACTCTTGTACAATGCTTCTCAAGCATGTTGCAGTGTAACTTGGTCTCTAAGCCATGAAAACCTCACCTAACAGTTATTGGTCCCATTTCTTAGTTAAGTCAGACCCACCGTATAACCGTAGGAATAAAGTCGTCATTGGGTCCTCACCTAACAGTTATTGGTGCCCAACCCCACCTTTACCCTACAACATCTCATGTCTATAGAGAGGTCCAGCCCCCCGATGCAACTTGACCACTGTGTCCAGCCGACACAAATCAACATCAGAAAGACCTTAGCAGCTCTACTACAGTGGAAGACCTATTGACTTAATATTGGTTAATCAGGTCTTAGTGTTTGCAACTTGAGCTCTTCATAAGAGGTAATCGAACAATTGGCCAGGTAAGCAGGTGGGAGGCTCCCCTTACTCAGAGAGTAAGGTCCTAATTAAGTAACCACCTTTCATGCTTTCCTAGACACCAATTAGATCAATTAATCTAATATGACTTGCTCATGTCGGTTCACTCTCGACTTGATTGAGGAGGTTTTGATTTAGGTCTCAATTGGGTTTGCTACATCACATGTAAACCTATCTACCCGACTCTCATTCACATCACATGCAAACGGTACATCACAGGCAGTTATAATCGCAGCATCAAATTAAAGCTAAACTTTAAATAAGTGATGATCATGGATTCTAGTTAGGTCGTATTACAAGCACATGCACGTCAATCGATCAACTGGTCTTCAACTCTTGAATTGGTTCCAAGCCTCCTTGATTCGATCCTTGACCAACTCTTGATCCAATCGCCATCAACCGCTTAGACCCCTGCTCATCTCATGCATCATCTTTGATTTGATCGTTGACGTACATCACATCACAGAAATACAACCAGATATAAAATAAAAATAAAAATAAATTACATCTCCCTTTTAGGAGGCACGCAGGCCTCTCAAAATATTAAATAAGATGCATGCAAGCATCTGCAAAATTACATGACATTACAGATCACATCGCAGGTCATTACATTCGATACCAAAAGGGTTTGAATCCTATGATCATCACCACATGCATCTCATGCATGATTTTATCTAATCTGATTTTAATTTTATTATGCAACCATCTGAGATCCAGATCATGCAATACCTTAATTTTAAACATCATAATCATATCATAATTTTAAAACTAACATCGCATGATCGATCTAACAAAATCAGCATGCTGAAAATTTTCAGCAACACGAAATTTCAGCACGCAGAATTTTTCAGCATGCATAATAATTAAAAAATCAGAACTAATTCATAATTAATTAACTATTATCTTAATTCGATCCCCAAAACCATGGCTCTGATACCACTGTTGGATTGCCCCACAGCGGCGCGACGTTCGCGGCGGAATCCGCATGCCGGGCCCGGTGCATCGCATACGCCGGAACAGGATCGGGTAGATTTCAAAATTTTTCTGAATCAAAACGATTCAGAACCCTTTTGAATTAAGATGGAGACTAAACTAAGATCTAATAATTAATTATGAATTGTTAAACTACTAGAAAATCAGAAATATAAAAGTTCAAATGAAGATCTCATCTTCACCTTTGTGCGGGTAGAAGAACACCGCAACCGATGATCGTGGTTTGGTTCCTTGTAGCCGCACAAACGTCCGGCCTCTACAAGTATCCACACGAGGTTGCTGAAGATCAGAGATGGGGCTTCACCGAGGTGCTAGCTCCTTGCAAAAGCCTCTCTTGGATGTCGAAGAAGAAGGAAGAAGAAATCACAAGGATCCCACCTTGTGCAGCCTTCAAAAGGAAGAAGAAAACCCTTCACCTTTTTTTATTCTTTTCTCTCCCTATTTGCTGATTTAAAAATCCCCAAAAGCATTGCCTTGCTGCCCCACGCCTGGGAGAAGAGCTCTTGGGTTTCTTGGGGCGTGGGGCTCCCTTTTTATAGGGTTCAAAACCCTATGCGCCAGGAAACCTATTCCTAATAGATTTCCTGGTGCCTTTCTTTATTGGCGGGCCCCTTGATTCTTGGAAAGAATCAAGGGGCGTTGGCTCCCAGCAAAGAAGGAGAGGGGGCCACGCCCCTCCTTGTCCTCTTGGCTGCCCCCTCTTGCCTATTTTGACTCCTCAAAATAAGGCATCAAGAGGGAGGCTCCAATAATAGGAAAAAGGCTGAATTTGGCAGGATTTTCAAGGATTCGATCTAGCCAACTTTTGACTAGGATTTGAGTCAAATTTCTTTGGGTCAGACCCAACATAATTTGACTCAATTAATCAGCAAATCAAAGACTTAATTATAATCTAATTATAATTATTTAATTCTTCCATTTAACTCACTAACTATTAGTGGGTTATTTCAAACATCAATCTCATTGACATTGTGATTCCAAATCACAATTCGACAATCCTAATAATCAGAACCCCTAATGTGTGTGACCTCGTAGGTTCTAATCTAACTGGTAATGAGATATATTGCGATCTCTATCACAATATCATTGAAAACTCCTTTCAATGGATTGGAACGATTCCAACTCAACTCATTAGGGTTTATCGATCATCAAGATAATCCCTATGAGTCCCACCATCCACCAGTGACACCTAGCAGCATGTAGTGGCTACCCAGCAGAATAGAATGATAAACCTCTAGGTGCAGTTGTCATGTGTTACAGTCCTTCTATCGTGGATCCCTACAAGACGGAGGTCATGGATAACTCGTCAAACTCCTTCGTCTGTCATATGTCAAAATTTATTCGACTTAAGTTCGAGAGTGGAAAACTCTTTCTCCACTGTGCATACTGCCCCGGCCGAGGTCTTACGAACTCAGTCTTATAAATCACATAGGATCTCTCCTTATCTATCAAGGTCGATAGATTCCATATAGGTGCATACCCTACTCCTACAGTAAACTTACTGCAGCCAATCTACACTGCATGGACCCATATGGCTAGAGACCATGTATGTGTGCAGTCAAACTACAATAACCTCACTGTGAGTAGCCGAAGCACCGCAGGTCAAAGGACCAGTCACACTACTGCAACATCAAGCAAGTCACTGACGAGTGGATAGACATCCAAGTGACTTCTTGTCTTGGTCACGCTCAGTACCCTTGTTCTCTAACAAGCACCTGCACTATCACTTCAGTGTCCCTACACTGTGGACTCAAGTCTCGTCCATCCAGAAGGAAAGTGATCTGTGCACTGATCGGATCGATCACCGTCCTCGTGATGATCCATTGATCAAGAGCATTTAGAAACTAATCACCAATGATACATGGTTCAAATTCTCAACTCTTGAGAATATGTATCATCATCTTATTAATTTCTTGGACGATTCATAGACACATAAACAATATGAATGAAAAGATGCCTTTTATTTATTCAATAATAAATAGTCAAGTACAAAATTATGTCCCTAGAATCAACAATGTGTCAGCCAAATTGGCTTCTAGGGCATACATCTAACACTTGGGGAGTGGACGTAGGAGCAAGGGGTAGCTCCGAACCACTATAAAACTCTGTGTTTGCATTGGATTGTCTCTTCTCTTCTTCCTCTCACATCACTCACAGCACTTAGCATTAATTAAATAACTTGCAATAGTTTTTAATTAATCATCCATAACATTTTAATTATCCAAATTAATTTAAAACCCAATTCACCCCCCCCCCCCTCTTGGGTTGTCTATCTGGGCAACAGAACATTTCCTTAGTATCCTCTTCAAGCATACCTAAGTATCTATCAGGAGGATGGGAGACCCTACTAGATCTGTGAGATGGAGGAACAACGTGTACTGGCTCTGTATGAATGGGTTCTATAGGATCCATGACTCGTTGCTTTTCAGAGACTTTTTCTTCAAGCTCAATTTTCCTTCCACTGCCTCTATCAAGGATAAACTGTTTTTCCAAAAAGATGGCATGTCGGCTCAAAAACACATTGTGATCCTCTGAGACGTAAAAATTATATCCTAATAACTCTTTAGGATATCCTATAAAACGAGTACTTATGATCCTAGCCTCTAGCTTGTCCACCTGTAGTCGCTTGACGTGGGTCGGACATCCCCAAATCTTGAGATGACCAAGACTTGGTTTCTTACCATGCCATATCTCATACGGTGTGGTAGAAACGGATTTAGAGGAAACTCTATTCAGTAGATAAATTGCGGTAAGTAAGGCATCTCCCCTAAGAAATATAGGTAAATCAGTGAAGCTCATAATGGATCGGACCATATCTAATAGAGTCCGATTTCTCCTCTCTGACACCCCGTTGAGTTGAGATGTACCTGAAGGAGTCCATTGTGAGACTATACCATTCTCCTTGAGATAGTTCCAAAATTCCCCACTAAGGTATTCTCCTCCTCGATCTGATCGAAGAGCCTTAAGGGATTTTTCAGTTTGTTTTTCTACTTTAGTTCTGAACTCTTTGAACTTTTCAAAAGATTCAGATTTGTGTCTCATAAGATACACATACCCATACCGTGAATAATCATCGGTAAAGGTAATGAAGTACGAATAACAACCCCTGGCTTGCACATCGAATGGGCCACACACATCTGTGTGTACTAGGGTAAGTATTTCAGTGGTCTTCTCCCCATGTCCTACAAAGGGCAATATAGCCATTTTTTCTTAAAGACAGGACTCGCAAACTGGATATGACTCGGAAGTCAATGAGCCGAGAAGCCCATCTTTATCCATTTTGTTCATTCTGTCCTCTCCAATATGGCCAAGCCTGAGGTGCCACAAATACTTCTGGTTTATCTCATCCCTGGATCTCTTGGATTCTTTGGCACTCACTTCTTACTCGGACATATTTACAGATACATCCATATGCAAATGATAGAGACTGTTAATCATAAAACCACGTGCGACTATTTTATTTCTGAAATAAATAGAACAGCAGCCTTTGTCAAATGTAAAAACATGACCATTCTGTGCTAGACATGAAACAAAAATCAAATTTCTGGTAGCAGCAGGTACATAATAACAGTCTCTAAGTAATAAACTAAAACCAGACGGTAGTCGCAGAGGATAGATGCCCACAGCCACAGCAACAACTTTTGCCCCGTTGCCAACCCGAAGGGTTACCGCACCTTCCGCCAGCCTTCTACTTTCCTTTAAATCCTGCATGGTAGTGCACAAATGAGCACTAGAACCAGAATCTATAACCCAACTCAAAGTAGAGGAGACCGTAAGGTTAGTTTCAATCACGAGCAAGTCTAACATACCTTCTGAAGGTGTGTCTGCCTTCTTGTTCTTCAGGCTCTCGAGGTATGAAGGACAGTTCCTCTTCCAGTGGCCGTCGACATTGCAGTGGAAATATTTTCCTTTGTCATTAGCCTTTTTCTTTTGAACTTCCCTCTTTGGCTTCTTGTCTTTCTTCTGCTTCTTAGCATGCTTCTTTTTCTTCCAAGTAGACTTTCTCTTGAAACCAGAAGTCAACTCAGCAGCAAGGACATTGCCTCTTGAACCTTTCAAGGCTCCCTCAGCAGTTACCAACATATTTAACAGTTCAGTCTTAGTGCATTCAATCTTATTCATGTGGTAGTTTACTATAAACTGTCCAAATGAATCAGGAAGGGATTGCAGGATCAGATCTACTTGCAATTCCTTGTGCATGTTCATATCGAGCTTCTCAAGCTCCTCTAAGTCCTTGATCATAGTCAAACCATGATCATGGACAGACTGCCATTCGCGCATCTTTGCCTTGAAGAGTCTCTTGGACACTTCAAAACGAGCTGTACGACTCTGCTCACCATACAACTCTTGCAGGTGTGCCAGTATGTCCCTAGCAGTCTTCATATTCTCATGCTGGCATTGGAGTTCATTGGACATGGATGCCAGATGTAGCACTTGACCCTAATGTCATCATCTGTCCACTTTTCATGCGTCGCACGCTGATCAGCGGTTGGACGTGCTGGTAATGTGGGGATATCATTGTCGAGCACATAGCCTATTTTCTCGCAACTCAGAACGATTTTGAGGTTTCTAAGCTAGTCTCTGTAATTGGTACCGGTCAATCGGTTGGTCTCAAGAATACGGGTCAAAGGGTTTGAGGCTGACATTATGATCAGCAGAGAGTAAAGATTCTAGTTAGACTTTTGTACTTGATCCTAATTTGTTCTAGGATCTTTTAGAACAAATGTACCTCCCACTATTTTTTCGAATTTCTCACACTCCCCTGGTAGGAAAACGGAAACCTACACGACTAGGATTTCTAGTGGGTACTGCAGTCCCACCGATTTACATGCCACCTCACCTAACAGTTATTGGTGCCCAACCCCACCTTTACCCCTACAACATCTCATGTCTATAGAGAGGTCCAGCCTTGTTGACCCCCTAATGGGTTTTGATGAATACAAAATACTAGAGTATAATTCCATTTATCTTAACAATTTAATTGAGGAATTCATGTGTTTTATTAAGAATATTGTTAAGAAATGTCTAGGCAAGTTTCCATAATTTTTAAGGATTTATTGAAGAATTTTTGAGATGAAGAAAACAGATCAGGGACAGCCGAGACGTCTCCGGATAGTCTCAGAGACGTCTCTGGCACAAACCGGAAGAACTGGCACACTTGGAGACGTCCCCGGCACCTGGCGAGGCATCTCGCAGGGTCGGAGTCGACTCTCTCAGTAGCGGAGTCGACTCTCTCAGTGGCGGCAGAAAGGCAGATTTCAAGTGATACGCGCGAGCCGTCCCCACAGTACGCGGAGTCGTCCCCGCAAGTTAAAAAAGTGAGTTTCCGAGTCGTCCCCAGTGTAGCGGAGTCGGCTCTCTCAGGGTTTTCCAGAGGATGTCTTTTTCGGAGTTAAGACAGCGGAGACGTCCCCTGAAAGAGCGGAGTCGACTCTCTCAGAGAATTCCAGAAGACATGTTTTTCGGAGTTATAACGACGGAGTCGTCCCCAAGGCAGCAGAGTCGTCCCCATGCAAAAAGTGCAAACAAGCCGAGACGTCCCTGTAAAGCGCCGAGACGACCCTCTCAGGAAAATAGAAAAACAAGGATTCAAACCGTTCATCATCGGAGTCGTCCCCGTAAAGTGCCGAGTCGACCCCAAACAAAGTGAAAAGTAAATTTATACAGCTGAGACATCTCGCGTTGAAGCGGAGACGTCTCCGGAGCGCCTGGGACGCGACTGACAACTTTTGCAGGTTTGGTTTGAATTTCAAATCTCTTTTACTTTATCTCTAACGGCTATATTTGCTTTTTGGGCTATAAAAGGGAGCTCCTAAGTGCTTCTCAACAACTTCTCACCAACCCAAAGTAAGATCATTCAAGAGAGAAGAAAGAAAAAGAGGTTCAAGGGAGTTAGTGCATTCAAGTGAAGAAATCAAGTGCTTTCAAGTTTTCCAACTGATTTCAAGCTCAACTACTCTCTTCCGCTCGGCATTCAAAGCTCACACTCAAGCCTACGCGATCCACATCGGAAGAATCATCATTTCCCACGCTTCCAACGGCAAAAGGATTCTTCCGGGTTTTATAGTTTATCATTGTTATATTTGCTTATTTAGAGCTTTCCAATCGTTTGTAAAACTCTTTCAATATTGTGCTTGTTCCAGTCAAGGGACTTGGAACAAGGGAAAGGCGTCCCAAGCCTAGGTGAAATTGGGGGTTATAGGGTTTGTTGTTAGCCCGGTGTAAAACAACGAGTTGGGTAGTGCACTCGCAAAACTACCGGACTGTAATCTTGGATTATAGTGGAAATTCCCAAAGGTGCTTTGGGGAGTGGATGTAGGAGCAGTGGAAGCTCCGAACCACTATAAAACCTTGTGTTTGCGATTGACTGTTCTCATCCCTCTATCTTTACTTTAGTTCTTACATTTGCGTGTTTTATTTTTTAATTAGTCAAAAAGGTTTTAAAACACCCAATTCATCCCCCTCTTGGGTGATCATCTCTGGGCAACAAGCCTTCCGATGCAACTTAACCACTGTGTCCAGCCGAGACAAGTCAACACCAGAAAGACCTTAGCAGCTATACTACGGTGGAAGATCTATGGACTTAATATTGGTTAATCATGTCTTAGTGTTTGCAACTTGAGCTTTTCATAAGAGGTAATCGAACAATTGACCAGGTAAGCAGGTGGGAGGCTCTCCTTACTTTGAGAGTAAGGTCCTAATTAAGTAACCACCTTTTATGCTTTCCTAGATACCAATTAGATCAATTAATCTAATATGACTCGCTCATGTTGGTTCACTCTCGACTTGATTGAGGAGGTTTTAGTTTAGGTATCATTGGGATTGCTCTACTAGTTTGCATCATATGTAAACCTATCTACCCCACTCACATTCGCATCACATGCAAACGGTACATCGCAGACAGTTATAATTGCAGCAATAAATAAAGCTAAACTAATAGGTGATGATCATGGATTCTAATTAGGTCATATTACAAGCACATGCACGTCAATTGATCAGTTGGTCTTCAATTCTTGAATTGGTCCCGAGCCTCCTTGATTCGATTCTTGATCAACTCTTGATCCAATCGCCATCAACCGCTCAGATCGTCGTTCATCTCATGTACAGTCTTCGACTTGATCGTTGACGTACATTACATCACAGAAATACAACCAGATATAAAATAATAAATTACATCTCCATTTAGGAGGCACGCAGGCCTCTCAAAACATCAAATAAGATGCATGCAGGCATCTGAAAAATTACATGATATTACAGATCACATCGTAGGTCATTACATTTGATACCAAAAGGGTTTGCATCCTATGATCATCACCGTATGCAACAATTATAATTTTCAGATCTGAAATCTAATTGATTATTTTATGACATGGGTTGCTGATCATGCTAAACATGATTCTAAACTTTGTAATCCCATTAACAATGCAATTAGAACTATCAATTTATCACATAAAAATCAGTATGCAAAAATCAGCAACCCTGAAAAAATCTGCATGCAGAAAAATTTCAGCATGCATAATCTTTCAATTTTCAGATTTTATACGCCTTTTAATAATTAATCCTAACTTTAAACTACGAAGCCTAGGCTCTGATACCACTGTTGGGAACCCGCCCATGCCGCAGAAAATTAAAATTTCAGATGGCAGCGGAAGAGGCATGCGCGGGATCGATGTTCATCTCATGAACGTTGTTCAAAAACCGTTCGTAGATAGATTAGGATTAAAAACTTTTTAAACCTTTAGGAAGATTAGATCTTCACCTTGTGCGGGTAGATGATCACCGTAAACTGAAGTTCGTGGTTTAGGATGAAGGTTCGCTTGAAGCCGTTCACGTGTCCAGCCTCTACAGGTATCCACACGAAGTAGAGATCCGATCAAAGCTTCCTTGTCTCCCCGAGGTGCTACCTCCCTTGCAGAGACAACTTTGGATAGCTGATTTCCTCCCTTTAAATCAACCCTTGATTGTGCTTGGGAGGAGGAAGAAGAAGGAGGGATCTGGATGAAGAACCAAAGGCTAGACCCAGCCTTTTCTTTTCCCTATGTTGGAAGAAGGAAGGGAAGGGGAGGAGGCCGCCAAGGCCTTCTTCTTTTTCTTCCTTGCTTTGCGGCTTAAGACCAAAGGGAGGAAGGGGGGCCACGGCTTGGAGAGGAAGAGGGCTTCAATGAATGCCCTAAGGTGCCGCCCACTTCTCCTTTTAAAGGCATGAAGGGCTCCTACAAATTAGGAGCCCTTGATCTTTTTCCAAGAGGGGCGTCGGCCCCTCTTGTGTTGCCGCACCAAGGAGGAAAAGGAGGAGGGGCGTACGCCCCTCCTTCTTGGTTAAACTAATCCTCCTCTAAGGAGGATTAGGGAGGCCACTTATGGTTAGGTCCTAATCTAATTTGGCTTAGACCAAGGGTGAACCAATTTTGGGTTTAATCAATGCTAGTCCTAATCCAATTAGAACTTGAATGAACCATGACTCAATTGAACTCTTCAATCCTAACCCAATTAGCAGTCATGTTAATTCATTAGATTAATAATTAATTGGGACTTAAGAAATCCTAATCCAATTAGGACTTATTTAATTTTAGTCCTAATTCAATTAGGACTCGACTTTGAATTCGAAGTCCCAATCTAATTAGGACTTCTAGGAATCCTATTCTAAGTAGGAATCCATATTGAATTCAAAATTATAATCTAATTAGGATTGTAGGAATCCTACCCCAAGTAGGACTTCCAGTCCTAGCCCAAGTAGGATTTCCAGTCCTAATCTAATTAGAACTCCAGGAATCCTACTCCAAGTAGAATTCGTGTTTTAAGTCCAATTAATCAATTCCCATTGTTCCTTCTTCTACTGATTATCAATCAAATTGATTACTCGTGATTCATAATCACTTTTCAACCATCGAATCGGTCAATACCTCTAGTGTGTGTGACCCCATAGGTTCTATTCTAACTGGTAGTAAGATATATTGCGATCTCTATCATAATATCATTGAAAACTCCTTTCAATGGGTTGGAACGATTCCAACTCAACTCATTAGGATTTATCGATCATCGAGATATTTCCTGTGAGTCTCACCATCCATCAGTGACACCTAGCAGCATGTAGTGGCTACCTAGTAGAATGGAATAATGAAGTTATTGTATGATATAGTCCTTCTATCATAGATCCCTACAGGACGGAGGTCATGGACAACTCGTCAAACCCCATCGTCTGTCATATGTCAAGATTTATTCGACTTAATTTCAAGAGTGAAAAACTCTTTCTCCACTGTGCATACTGCCCCGGCCGAGGTCTTACGAACTCAGTCTTATAAATCACATAGGATCTCTCCTTATCTACCAAGATCGATAGATTCCATATAGGTGCATACCCTACTCCTACAGTGAACCTATTGCAGCCAATCTATACTGCATGGATCCATATGTCTAAAGACCATGTATATGTGCAGTCAAACTACAATAACCTCACTATGAGTAGCCGAAGCACTGATGCGTCACAGAAATGCTCTCCCAAGTGCAGGAGAATCGCACAAGTAGTAAAATCTCGGAAGTCCGAGGTCGAATCCTCAGGGAACGAAATATATATTAGATTAATTAATATAATTTTAGATTAATTAATTCAATAAATTTGTGGATAAAGATGATGTTTTGCAAATAGAAAATAAATCAGTAAACAGAGAATTGAAATTTGGGTAGATTAAGATAGTGTAGGGATCTGGGATCCTCTTCGATGATATTATTTTCAACAATTAAATTCTGCGATTCTTGATTAAGGATCAATCAGATAGAATAGTTCTAATCAAGGAGTATACAATTTGAAAACATGAATTCAAGATCTAAGCTTTTATCGTGCCAATTACGTCTACGACAAATCAAACATCGAAACAATCCATGAATCAAGAAATATAAACCATAAAAGATCTATCTCATAAATAAACATGCAAGAATCAAAAACATATGAATAGATGTAAATCAAAGAGATCAATTGTTCAGAATTTACTTGAAAGAAAATAAGACATCAAAGGTTCCTCCATCACCCTTCACAAGATATCAGCCCTCCATTAAAATATTAGCCTCTCCCTCTTTTTTTTATTTCTTTTCGGAAGAACAGGGCATGCCCTGTTTCTTCCTCTCTTTTTTTTTTTTTTTCTTTCACAACGGCTGATGCTCTGTTTTTCGAATGAGGGATAAAAGTTCTTTCCCAGCCGAGCAAGATATATCCAGCTCCCTCCCTTCCCTTCTCGCACGAGATGAAGATGAGCGGACCAGATGGACTTTTGAGGCGTTGATCGCGGGATGAGGCGGTCATCCGGGATGCGGATGCTAACTGGCCGCGAGATACCCGGACGCAGGATCCTGCTGTGATGCTGGAATGGAGATCTGATTGCGAACGGAAGGAGGATTGGAGCTGGGATTTGTTGGAATGCAAGGGAGATGAACCGTGGACGGCTGCGGGATGATCACACGCGCTGGAGAAGATGTGAATGCGGAAGAGGTGGACGGCTGCAGGATGTTGGGAGGTTGGGTAGCGAACGAATGGAGCTTGAGATGGAGTTGGGACGCGGAGATGCTCGGGAGATTGTGGATGCTTGGCATGCATCGTGGGCTCCGCAAGCATCGTGGGTAGGATCTGAAGAGGCTGGGACTCGGATGGTTGAAATCTGGAGATACTTGCAGACGGCTGCAATGCTTCACGGGTCTTGGGATCACGGTTGGATGCTTGAAGGAAGCTGGGATGCGTGGACTGCGAGGAAAACGGAAGTCGCGGACGCAAACAGATGCTGAGATACGGGATGCTGGGAACTCGGCTGAACACGTGTACTCGGAAGCTTGGATGCGGAAGCTGAGATCTGGGGGGTTGCACGAACGCGGGATGATGGGCTGCACGCGGATGCTTGGGATGAAGTGGGAGAATCACAAACAGGTGCACAGGCTGCTTTGAATTGGCTGCAGTGAACCTGAAAGGCTGAACTTAACCTCCTTCTAGTATGCAACTGAGGTTGACCCATACGGTTGGCTGGTCACATATGGTGATGCATCTTTTTGGACCCAATGCGTATTTTAACTTTAATTTACGATTACCTGCACCCCACAAAAATATAATATTCATACAGCACTTCTATCATCATTTGTTAGCAATAATACTAATTTGAGTGATGTGTAGATTGCACTTTTGTGCTCTCATCACACCCTCCAACTAGCTTATTGCTAGTCTCTAGCAATTAACGAGCAGATAATAAAATGAGAGTGCAAAAGGTGTTGGTTGATCCTTTGATGTTTTATTAGAACTAATTGCATAAAATTAAAATAAGCACTCACTTTTGTAGGAATCACGATTGCACTTAGCACGTGCAACAAGCCGTTAAACCCCTAGGTTATCCTAGTGGACGAGTGTTGTCTCGTGAGGATTTCTAGGGATGTTATCCACAAACATCATGAATTATATGACATGAGATTCTAATAAAAATATGAAATAAATCTTAAGCTAATACACATGTAATTAATTGATATATATTTTCAAGCATGGCAACTGTCAAAGCAAGGAAATATAAAAGTGTAGTGTGCATCAAATCGCATGACTTTCTCAGAGTACTAATACCTCCACCACAACAGGGCACCGCCTGAGTTTTAGGTGCACTACTCAAGTTCACAAGTATTTTCTACAATTTATTAGAACCTGATCTATCAAATTTTCAGAATATCACTTGTTGTCTAAATTTGTCAAGAATGGTTCGCATGTAAAGAAAGAGCTATCAATCCCAACTAAATAACCCGGGTACATAGAGGTCCAAAACAATGGAGTCAAACCAGTCATTACCACATGTCACTAGGTTCAGTCCGACCAACCCTATTCATGCTTATTTTTATTTTTAAATACATATGACGATTACAATAGTCCAACCCCACTAGGCTCTAGTAAGATCCATGTAGCGAGCTTTCAGCCAATGATCCCCGATCCAGTTGGCTCAAGACATTAGGTGAAACACCCCTCGGGCTTAATTACTTGAACCAGACTACGCCACGAGGCCAGACTTGTCATCATAAGAATTTTTTTTTTATATATAATTATGCAAGAAAAGAGAAGATAGACTGAACCATATAGGTATTTTTTTTTATGTATATGTGACTGCATCGTGACTATAGGTCAACCAAAGTCGGATCATAAGGCACCTAAGTAATCTAACTGGGATATTCAACCTCATCTTTATGTGAAAACCAAATCCTGAACCTTATGGTACGAACAAGGATACTCGTACTTCTTTTATGGATAAGGCTAACAAAAATGCAGTTAACAAATGTGAACTCCTGAGGCTTTCCTATTATCATTAAGTACACATGTGGGGATCTAATAATAGGTCTCTGATCAATCATAGTATGCATGTGTTCCTTGCCTTAATAGTTGCACAAACTCAATACGAAAATACATGTGCATTTGCTCAAAAAAGAAAGTAATAGAATAAATCAAATGCAAAAATAATTTTTTTTTTTGATCAAAATATTTCCCTCCCCCCAACTTAAACATTGCATTGTCCTCAATGTAAAAAAATGCAAGAAAACTATATATGAGAGACAATAGAGAAAATAATAGAGAGAAGAAGAATACCTTGAGCTGTTGATTTTTAGAAAAGAAGACCTACAAAATAAGAAGAAAACTAGAAATAAAAGAAAAAATTGAATTCTAACTAATATACACATACCTTGGCCGTCATGCTCAGTCATAAGAAGGCTCCTCCAAGGGAAAGGAGTCCTCTTCATCTGCAAAATTCTCAAGAAAAGGTTTTAATCTTTGTCCATTTATCTTAAAAATTGTGCCATCCTGTGGATTTTCAATTTCAACTGCCCCGTGTGGAAAAACAGTTTTTACAATGAAAGGACCTGTCTATCTTGATCGTAACTTTCCAGGAAACAGATGTAAGCGAGAGTCATAACAAAGAACTTTTTGTGCAGGTTCAAAAGATTTTCTTAGAATTGATTTATCATGCCTAATTTTCATTCGTTCTTTACAAAGTCTAGCATTGTCATACGCATCCCGTCGAATTTCATTCAACTCACTTAGTTGTATTTTTCTGGCTAAACCAGCATCTGACAGTTCAAAGTTTAATTTTCTAATGGCCCAATACGATTTATGCTCTATTTCAACAGGTAGATGACATGCTTTTCCATAGACTAGCCGATACGGGGACATACCAAGAATAGTTTTATAAGCAGTACGGTAAGCCCACAATGCGTCAGAAAGTTTTAAAGACCAGTCTTTGCGTGATGAATTCACCGTTTTCTCTAAAATTCGTTTAATCTCCCGATTGGCTAACTCTACTTGGCCACTAGTCTGCGGGTGATAAGGAGTTGCAATTCTATGAGTGATACCGTACTTTCGTAATAGGATCTCAAGAGGCTTATTATAAAAATATTTTCCTCCATCACTAATTATAACCTTGGGCATCCCAAACCTAGAAAATATGTTTTCTTTAAGAAATTTTAAAACTGGTTTGTGGTCATTTGTTTGACAAGGCACAGCTTCTACCCATTTGGACACATACTCAACACCAACTAAAATGTACTCATATCCAAAAGACGGTGGGAATGGGCCCATGAAATCGATGCCCCACATATCAAAAATTTCAATAGCAGTAATGGGTTGAAGAGGCATCATTTGCCTACGAGTTAGACTTCCAACACGTTCACATGGGTCACATGTCCTACAGAACTCGTGGGCATCTTTAAATAGTGTAGGCCAATAAAAACCATATTGTAACACCTTAGCTGCCGTTTTCTTAGATGCAAAGTGTCCTCCACAAGCACTGGCATGACAAAAAGAGAGTACACTTTGTATCTCATGCTCCGAAATGCATCTTCTAAAGATTTGATCATTGCAATACTTGAACAAATAAGGAGCATCATAATAATAATTTCTTACTTCACGCAAGAAATTATTCTTATCATTCGATCCCCAATGCTCCGGCATCTGGTTCATGACAAGAAAGTTTACAATATCAGCATACCATGGCATAGTAGAAAGTGTAAATAATTGCTCTTCAGGGAACGAGTCCTTGATGGGCAACTGTGGCACCAAATCATGAACAACTAGCCGTGATAAATGGTCAGCAACCACATTCTCTACTCCCTTTTTATCTTTGATAGTGATGTCAAATTCTTGGAGTAGAAGTATCCATCGTATTAAGCGTGGTTTGGCCTCTTTCTTATCCAGTAAATATTTTAGCACTGCATGGTCCGTGAAGATAACAATAGGAGCACCAAAGATATAAGAGCGAAATTTGTCTAATGCAAATACTACTGCAAGCAATTCCTTCTCGGTGGTGGTGTAATTCATTTGAGCATCATTTAAGATTTTGCTTGCATAGTAGATGACATATTGGCTTATTATCCTTGCGTCGTCCTAGGACAGCTCCTATCGCATAGTCACTAGCATCGCACATGATCTCAAAAGGTAATGACCAATCAGGTGGTCGCACGATGGGTGCAGTGCTAAGCATAGCCTTCAATTTTTCGAATGCCTCTTGACATGTTTCAGTCCAATTGAACGGTGTATCAAGGGATAGGAGGTTACATAATGGTCGAGCTATGACACTAAAGTCCTTGATGAACCTCCTATAAAATCCTGCGTGACCCAAAAATGATCTAATATCTCTAATCGTCTTGGGTGCAAGTTGTTAGAAGTATGCCCTAGAAGCCAATCTGGCTAACACATTATTAATTCTGGGACATAATTTTGTACTTGACTTTATTATTATTGATTAATAAATGGGCATTCTTTTCATTCATATTGTTTATGTGTCTATGAATCGTCCAAGAAATTAATAAGATGATGATACATATTCTCAAGAGTTGAGAATTTGAGCCATGTATCATTGGTGATTAATTTCTAAATGCTCCTGATCAATGGATCATCACGAGGACGGTGATCGATCTGATCAGTGCACACATCGCTTTCCTTATGGATGGACGAGACTCAAGTCCACAGTGTAGGGACACTGAAGTGATAGTGCAGGTGCTTGTTAGAGAACAAGGGTACTGAGCGTGACCAACACAAGAAGTCACTTGGATGTCTATCCACTCGTCAGTGACTTGCTTGATGTTGCAGTAGTGTGACTGGTCCTTTGACCTGCGGTGCTTCAGCTACTCACAGTAAGGTTATTGTAGTTTGACTACACGTATACATGGTCTCTAGTCATATGGGTCCTTGTAGTGTAGATTGGCTGCAGTAAGTTCACTGTAGGAGTAGGGTATGCACTTACATGGAATCTATCGACCTTGATAGAAGAGGAGTGATCCTATGTGATTTGTTAGACTGAGTTCTAAGACCTTGGCCAGGGCAGTAATATAAAGTGGAGAAAGAGTTTTCCACTATCGAACTCGAGTCGAATAAATCTTGACATATGACAGACGAAGGGGTTTGACGAGTTATCCATGATCTCCGTCCTGTAGGGATCCACGATAGTAGGACTGTATCACACGATAACTGCACCTAGAGGTTCATCATTCTATTCTACTGGGTAGCCACTACATGCTGCTAGGTGTCACTGGTGGATGGTGGGACTCACAGGAATTATCTCGATGATTGATAAACCCTAAAGAGTAGAGTTGGAATCGTTCCAATCCATTGAAAGGAGTTTTCAATGATATTGTGATAGAGATCATCATATATCTCACTACCAGTCAGAGTAGAACCTATGGGGTCACACACACTAGAAGTAATGACCGATCCGATGGTTGAATCGTGATTAGGAATCACAAGTAATCAATTTGATTGATAATAAGTTGAAGAAGGAACAAAGGGAATTGATTAATTGGACTTAAAACAAGAGTCCTACTTGGAGTAGGATTCATAGAGTCCTAATTGGATTAGGACAGGAATCCTACTTGGACTGGGATTCCTACTTGGACTGGGAATCCTATTAGGAGTAGGACTAGGATTCCTACTTGGAGTAGGATTCCTATAATCCTAATTAGATTAGGAGTTTTGAATTACATTTGGATTCCTACTTGGAGTAGGATTCCTAGAGTCCTAATCGGATTAGGACTTCGAATTCAAATTAGAGTCCTAATTGGATTAGGACTAGAATTAAACAAGTCCTAATTGGATTAGGATTTCTTAAGTCCCAATTAATTATTAATCCAATGAATCAAGATGGCTCCTAATTAGATTAGGATTGAAGAGTTCAATTGAGTCATGGTTCATTCAAGTTCTAATTGGATTAGGACTAGCATAGATTGAACCCAATTGATTCATGATTTGGACTAAACCAAATAGGAGCCCTAGATGCTATTTAAGAGGAGGCTTGGGGGCTGACCTAATTCATATGTGAAGCCCTACTTCTCTCCATCACGTGGCCACCCTCCTCTCCCCTCTTTTCAGCCACCAACAACAAAGGGAAGAAAAGGATCTTGGTGGCCTCCTTCTTCCTCCACCGTTTGGTTCCAACGCAAGGAAGAAAAAGAAGGCTGCAGGGCTTCGTTCCTCTTCTTCTCTTCATCCTTCTTCTTCCTCCTTCCAAGCACAATCAAGGATTGATTGAAAGGGAGGATATCAGCCATCAAAGTTATCTCTGCAAGGGAGCTAGCACCCCGGGGAGATAGAAAGCTTGGATCGATTTTCTGCTTCGTGTGGATACCCGTAGAGGCCGGGCACTTGAACGGCTTCAAGTGAACCTTCATCCTAAACCACGATCATCAGTTTGCGGTGATCATCTACCCGCACAAAGGTGAAGATCTGATCTTTCTAATTGTTTAAAAAGTTTTAATCCTAATCCATCTACGAACGGTTTTTGAAATAACGTTCATGAGATGAACGTATGACCCCGTGCATGCCTCTTCCGCTGCAATTTTCTGCGGCATGGGCGGGTTTCCAATAGTGGTATCAGAGCCTAGGCTTCGTAGATTATGATTAGGATTAAAAGGATCAAGGCATATTAGATCTGAAAATTAAAGGATTATGCCTGCTGATTTTTATGCATGCAGAATTTCAGGTTGCAGAATTTTTCTGCATGCTGAATTTTGGTATGCATTGATTAATGATTCTGTTATGTAATTAATATGATTACAATTATTTAAGAATCATCCCTTGCATGATCAGCGACTCATTGAAAGACTAGATGCCCTATAAGCCAATCATTTGATGGGTTTCTCTTTATAATCCTCCAAATCATGTACTTTGACACTCGATATATATCAATAAAGGCATTGTGTTTCATCATTTGCTGCTTATCTATTTTATTATTCGATGATGAACCCCATAAATTAGGACATTGGTTTTAAGGTTATGATGAGATCATACCAGTGAGACCTAAAATCCTAAAATCCTAATTTAGAATATTCCCAGTCAAATTGGTATATTGAGTCGGGGATCAATATTATCGGAAAGACTGGCACATCTTATGTATGCTCAATGTAGAGGGTGATTGATCTCACAATCACTTGTGTGAGACACTAATACAAAGATGTGGGTGCTCATTAGAGGAATGAGTTCACTGAAATGACCAGCCATGAGAACATCTTATGGATTCTTACTTAATTATCAAAAGATGGTTCTCATAGTGGGAGTTGTGCAAGTGATCCTTAGACCTGAGATCACCATGGTACCTTGTGCACTTGAAGCTATGTTTTGGTTTACCCTCATTCACGACATTGCGTTGTGTACGGGGTATTCTGGATATGGTGGATTTTGTACGAAGGTTGTGAGTAGGTCAACAAGGAATCAGTCACTTCTAGTAAGAGAAGGTAACATCCTACTTACTCTAATCTTATGATGATTCAAGAAGCCTTTGATCAAAGCAAAATGAATATTAGAAAGAGTTTCTAATGTTTCATTGTTTGAATTATCATATAAAAGATTGAGAGAGACATGAATAAGTGATTGAGTTTGATATTGATCCATAATCATGCACTTATTCAGGATGAAGTATGACTGAGGGATTGAATTGCACAGTAACTTTCCACTGAAGGGTATGTTTGGATTTGTCCAATACATTCCTCATCTTCCGGGTAGACATGATACGTTGCTAGACGTCAATCATGTCTTGTGGGTTGATCGGATCAAAGAGTTTGATTAGATCAAAGCATCAGAAAGGTTCTGATTGCTAAGTCAGGTTTAGCACTAAATTGAACCTAAATTGGATTAGAGGTATTCTAATCAGGTTAGGTCAACTTGCACCTGCACCTACTGCTGGCTAAGATAAGGAACCCAATGGGTCACACACAAGGGAATTGATCAAGGGTCTAATTGGATTAGATCATGTTTGCAAGATGAACATGCTAGCACGTGTTGCAAACCCTAGCTCCTGATTCAAATTAAATTCGAATATGATTCTTAGATTTGGTTGATCTAATATGATTAGATCATGACCTAATATGGGTTAGCCAAGAGTTGAAACCCATTTGGCTTTAATTAGACCTGATTTGATTAGGTTTAATGTTTTCTTTAAGTTGGTTAAACCCAATTGGATTGGGTTTGATAGGGCCTTCACTTCTGGACCATTGGATCGCTTCCTGGATGAAGGATCTGGTCCACTGGTTGGCGCCTTCATCTGGACCATTGGATGGCTTCCTGGATGAAGGATCTGGTCCACTGGTTAGCGCCTGAATCTGGACCACTGGATGGCTCTCTGGATGAAAGATCTGGACCGTTGCTCAGCGCCTGAATCTGGACCACTGGATGGCTCTCTGGATGAAAGATCTGGACCGTTGCTCAGCGCCTGAATCTGGACCATCGGTGATGGCATCTTACTTCTGGACCATTGGATGGCACCCTGGATGATGATGTCTTGATCTGGACCATTAGATGGCACCTAGATCTGGACCATTGGCTTTGGTTCACTGCATTTGGGCCCTTGGATCATCAGGATTTAAGAGGGAGATGTGAGAAAGAAGTTGATACACCCTTCTCCTTAGCACCCCATCATGATGGGATGCATCTCTTGGCACATGCCTCATCATGATGAGGTGTGTGGATGGGATGCATCCCTTTATGATGCATCCCTCCATCTCTTATAAATAAGGAGGTGCCTTGGGGTTCTAAAGATCATCCAAGAAAAAGCCTCTCCTTCTCTCTCCCATATCCCTTCTTTCTTACAAGCCTCTCTCTTTTGTCCTAACCCAAGACAAAAGGGTCTTCTTTAGGACAAAAAGGCTAGTGAATGTTTTAGAGGTAGAAAGGAAGAAGGAAGTGAAGGAAAATCAGCCAATTAAATCCTTTGGAAGGATTGAACAATTAGAATCAAGTTTTGGTGGAGCTAGAGTCTTGAACCCAATCCTGTGTGGATCAACATCGGAGGGTGAACATTTGGGCACCTTAGGACATCTTCAGATATATTGGATATAGCATGATAGGTATTCTTCTATACCAAGATTATATTTTTTACATTATTTGGTTATACTATTAAGGCGATCTTGGCTTATTAGGGTTTCATATAATGGGTTTTATAAGAAAATTTTATAATCCCGTATCTTCCGCTGCGCCCTAGGGCACTGGAAAACCCTAACAGTGGTATCAGAGCCACCCTTAATCAGTTTAACCAAATGATAATACATGCTATTATCTTGATGCTATGAGATAGCTAGGTTGTTTGTATGCATGATTAGTTTATGCTATGAGATAGTGTTATATTCATGTTGTAGCACAGTATAATTGCTAGTACTAAATTATAGAATGTGCAATGAGACCAATATAGTAGTATGAAAACTTTGGGCTGACCCATTCTGGAACAATCGACTCAGTTGGTGTCTAGGAAGGAAGCCACAGGTGGTTACTTAATTAGGACCTCACTCTCTGAGTGAGGGGTGCCTCCCACCTGCTTTCCTGGCCAATTATTTGATTGTCCTTTATGGTTGAGCTTAATGTTAGTAAGATACTACTATTTGAAAGTCCTTACTAAATTCATAATTAAGTCGTAGTATTAATTGCTTTAAGCTGAGCCATTCTGAATCAATTGACTAAGTTGGTGTCTAGGAAAGAGGCTACAGGTGGTTATTTAATTAGGACCTTACTAAGTAAGGAGAGCCTCCCATCTGCTTACCTGGCCAACTATTTGATTGACCTCCATGGAAAAGCTAATTGTTGATATAACACTATAAAGGTCCTTCCTTCATGCTTAGATATTATTATGTCAATATCTATGCTAGCTTGTTGTGATTCCCACAAGGCTAGTATTAGGGATTGATATTGTAATATCTTGGTGCATATGATGCATATGACATATTTTAATATGTTGCCTTGTTGTGATTCCCACAAGGGCAGCATTATTCAAATATGACTGTATAAAAATGAAGGGTTTGACTTAACTAGACACAATAGTTTGTTGTGATTCCCACAAGACTATATGTGTGCTAGAGAACAGAATAAAGTTGGGAATTGCATGGGATGCAATTGGAAAGAGTTTCCTACCTTTGAACTTATAAGGGCTTGTTGTGATTCCCACAAGGTCTTTTATAAGGAATTTGGATCTCAACCCCACTAAGAAAATTAGTATTTTCTCGTTCATCATACTTGAGGGTTATGATATTCGATAAAAATAGTGGGAGTAACAATTAGATAAAAGTCCTTGTCTGATTGAATACATGTCATCATGATTGGTCTGCTTATGTTAGTGTTCTTTGTAATTATAGATTAATTCTGCAAAAATGGCATCTTCACTCTCACTTAGAGGTATTTTAGATACAAACAAATTGACTGGTCCCAACTATGTGGATTGGTTGAGGAATTTAAAGATTGTTCTCACACAAGAAAAACTTTCCTACATTCTTGAAACCCCTGACCTAGGGTCAGCAGGGGAAGATGCAACTGAGGAGGAATTGGCCACATATCGTATGTGGAAAAATGACAGTTTGACTGTCAAATGTATCATGCTTGCTTCTATGAATAATGAATTGCAGAGGCAGCATGATAGCATGGATACTCACTCCATACTCCTTAACTTAAAGGAGCTATATGGTGAGCAGACCAGAACTGCTAGATATGAGATATCTAAACAGTTGTTCCGTGCTAGAATGATCGAGGGATCGTCTGTGCAAGACCACTGTTTAAAGGTTATAGACTTAATCACTCGATTAAGTCAACTTGGTTTTGCTATGGACAGTGAGCTCAGTCAGGATTTGATCCTGCAATCACTACCCGACTCATTCTCGCAGTTTGTCGTGAATTATCACATGAACAAACTGAATTCCTCCCTGCCTGAGCTTCTAAATATGCTGAAAACAGCAGAGTCTCACATCAAGAAGGACAAGGGTCCGATCCTTCTTGTTGGTGAGAGCTCAAAGAAGAAGTCGGACAACAAGGGTTCAAAGAAAAAACTAAACCCTAAGAGTCGCATCAAAAAGAAGAAGGGAAAGAAAATGTCTGGACCCGGTACCTGTTTCCACTGTGGCAAGACGGGGCATTGGAAAAGGAACTGCAAGAGCTTTCTTGCAAGTGTGAAGCCTGATGCAAGTGTTGCATCAAAAGGTATGTTTTTATTACATGCCAATATGACATTAAGTTCTTCTGATTCTAATGCATGGGTATTGGATACCGGTTGTGGTTCTCACATATGCAAATCTTTGCATGGACTGCAGAAAATTAGAAGACTGAAGAAAGGTGACTTCGAGCTATATGGCGCTGGAGGAGAATCCATCTAGGCTGAAGCTGTTGGCACCTACATACTGGAGCTACCCTCCGGAAAGTTCTTGAAGCTAGAAGACTGTTATTTTATGCCAAAAATCATTAGAAATGTAATTTCAATTCCTTTGTTGCTTAAGAAAGGATTCGAAATAAATGGAAAGAGCAATGGTTGCTCTATTTCTTTATCTAATGAGTATTATTGTCATGGCACTATGGAAAATGGTCTTTTAGTATTATGTCTTAATAATGTTATGTTTCATATTGGCAAAGATAATAAAAGAAAAAGAGAAAATATTAATAATACCCTCCTCTGGCATTACCGATTAGGTCATATTAGTGAGACAAGGTTACATAAGTTGTATAAAGATAAATTCTTTGATCCTTATGATTTGAATCATTAGGAACTTGTGAATCTTGTCTTATGGGTAAAATGACCAAATCTCCATTCTCGGGACATGGAGAAAGAGCAAGTGAGTTGTTAGAACTCATACACACTGATGTGTGCGGTCCTATGTCAACTCAAGCTAGAGATGGATACTCTTACTTCATCACATTTACTGATGACTTATCAAGGTTCGGTTTTGTGTATCTAATGAAACATAAATCCGAAGCCTTTGATAAATTTAAAGAGTATCAAAGTATGGTCGAAAAACAAACTGGAAAGTGTATTAAAATCCTTCGATCTGATCGAGGAGGAGAATACCTTTCTAGTGAATTTTTAGACTATCTTAAATTAAAGGGTATACTCTCTGAATGGACACCTCCATATACGCCACAATTAAATGGTGTAGCTGAAAGAAGGAATCGTACCTGTTACGGGGGAACTTAGCCACCATGCCCCACGTGACCGGCACGCGCGCCCAGGAAGACTACGGCTGCCCCTTGATCCAGCAATCCGACCTCGGGTCGGATATCTTCGGCTCCGCAGCCCGACCCCGAGTCGGGTGCCCCTTGATCCAGCAATCCGACCTCGGGTCGGATATCTTCGGCTCCGCAGCCCGACCCCGAGTCGGGTGCCCCTTGATCCAGCAATCCGACCTCGGGTCGGATATCTTCGGCTCCGCAGCCCGACCCCGAGTCGGGTGCCCCTTGATCCAGCAATCCGACCTCGGGTCGGATATCTTCGGCTCCGCAGCCCGACCCCGGGTCGGCTGCCCCTTGATCCAGCAATCCGACCCCAAGTCGGCAATCTCTTGACAACAACAGACTGTTCCCCTGAGGCACGCCGCGGCCCCCTGCTCCACTACCCCTGCAACGGCCGTATCCGGCACTGCCCCACGATCTCCTGTAACAGCCGTACAAAGCGGAGCTCCACTACGCCCTGCCATGGCCGTACCCAGCGCTGCCCCACGACGCCCTGTAACGACCATGTCAGTGGCAACCCCATCGGGCCACACGATGACCAATCCCCAAAAAACCCCCCAGCCTGATATATATGCGGCTGGGGGGGGAAGGGGAGGGTAAGCAAGATTTTTCAGAGTATTATCTTACCTGCTACCTCTTCTTCTCCTTCGATCTCCCCTAACTTGATCGTCGGAGGGCCCCCACTACCCCGGTGGTGGTGCGAGGCTTGCTTGCAGGTCTCCCGGCGGAAGGCGGAGCGCAACCGAAGTAATTCCAAGGGAACCCCGTTCACACCGCTGTGCCAATCGTTCTCGGTTTGGACCCCAGCAACAGTTGGCGCTAGAGGAAGGGCCCGGAATTCAGAGCGATCGTAATGGCACGGCGAGGTGGTCGTGGAGCTTCCAATGCTCCCGGTCGCGGGGCCTCTCGCGCCTCTGGCCGGGAGGCCGCTGCATCTCCAACACACTCTCAGCAACACTCCACCGCCCCACCGCCCATTCAGACGGTCGAAGCCGCCCAGTTCGACCAGCTAACCCAGCAGGTTCGCACCCTCGCGGAGGCGGTGCAGAATCTGCAGGGTGCGATGTCCCGGGCGCCGCAGCGGGCTCAGGAGCCGCCGCTGCCTGAGCGTTCGCCTGTCCTCCTCAACCCGCGCTCCTTCCTCTCCCATGGGGAGGAGCGCCGGCGCGAGGAGGATTCTCGAGCACGCTCCATTCTGCCGGGACTTTCCCACCGGAGCTGCGCGGGGTACGAGAAGCAGGCCCGGGCGCGTTCCCAGACCCCCCAGTCCTCGAGGAACCCGCGCTCCAGTCGGTCCCCCTCTCGCCGCTCCTTGTCTCCCACCCACCGGTCGCGCTCCCTGGACCGGCGGGTGGACGATCTCCACCGACAACTCCGGGTCCTGAAGGGCCATTCCAAAGATCCCTTCGCCGACTTAGAGATCTCCTCCCAGCCGGCGCTTGCCTCGAGGATCCTGCGGACCCCGAATCCGTCGGGGTTCAAAATGCCAGGGATCGAGCCCTATGACGGGGCGGCGGACCCGCGGGATCACGTCGAGAGTTTCAGGACCCTTATGCTCCTCCACGGAGCATCAGATCTCCTTCTCTGCAAGGCTTTCCCGGCAACCCTCCATGGCCCGGCGAGGGCGTGGTTCGCCGGGCTGGAGGCTGACTCAATCCGGTCCTTCGACCAGTTCACCCGCCTCTTCATCACTCATTTCGCCGTCAGTAGCCGGCGGCGACTGGTCTCCGACTCCCTCTTTGATGTCCGGCAAAACGAGGGAGAAAGCCTGCGGGATTATCTTACCCGCTTCAACAGGGCTACGCTGGAGGTCCGGAACCTGAGTCAGGAGGTAGCTCTTTCAGCCCTGAAGCGTGGCTTCCGGAAGGGCAGACTCACCTTCTCCCTGGACAAACGCCTGCCGCGGAGCTTCCCAGAGCTGTTGTCCCGGGCGAACCAGTATGCGGACGCCGAGGAGGCGGCCGCCCACCGGAGCAAGGAGGCCGTCGAGATCCCTCCAAAGCTTGAGAAGAAAAGGCGGAAAGAGGCACTCCAGAGGAGGAGCTCGACGCCCCAGCGTCGGCGCAGAAGCCCGTCGCCGGCGAAGAACCACGGCGCCCCACGCCCTCGTTCTCCGCCCCGACGTTTCAACCGGTACACCCCTCTCCTGACTCCCCGGGCCCAGATCCTTATGGAGATCAAGGGGCGGGAGGACCTCCCGGCCCTGAGACAGATGCGGAGGATACCTGGGAAGAGGCCCTCCCGGGCGTACTGTGAGTACCACCGAGACCACGGCCACGACACAGAGGACTGCTTCTAGCTTCGGGACGAGATCGAGGCTCTCATCCGTCGGGGGCGTCTCGGTCGATATGTGAGCGACCGACGTCCCTCCGCAGACCCGCGTCCGGCCGACCCGGCTCCTCCGGAGCCTCGGGAGTAGAATCGACCCGTTGCGGGCGTGATCCACACTATCACTGGGGGCTGCCCCCGGCCCGTGAGGAACGCAGGGGGCTCGACGGAGGCGTCAGGGGCGGCCGTCGCAAAGAGGCAGAGGGTCGGCAATGTAATCACCTTTTGTGATGAGGATGTAAAGGGGGTTCAGACCCCCCACGATGACGCCATGGTGATCTACCTCACTATGGCAAACTATGATGTAAGGCGTGTTCTTGTGGATAGTGGAAGCTCAGCTGATATCTTGTTTTACGAGGCCTTCCAAAAGATGGGCTCGCGGACTTCCTCGCTGAGTGCACGGTGCAGGAGGCGGAACCTAGACCGCCGGAAATGCCCAGCCTCGACCTCCCGACCTGGACGCTTCACATCGATGGGTCGTCGAACCCCGAGGGTGGAGGGGCCGGGCTGGTCCTTACCAGTCCTGATGGAGTGATAGCCGAGTATGCCTTGAGGTTTGGATTTCCAGTTACCAACAACGAGGCGGAGTACGAGGCCCTAGTCGCGGGACTCAAACTCACCGGGGAGCTCGGCATCCGGCGTTTGAAGGTCTTCACCAACTCCCAGCTGGTGGTCGGGCAGGTTCGTGGAGAGTTCGAGGCCCGGAGCCCGACCATGCAAAACTACGTCCGGAAGGTGCAAGCACTCATTCCCGACCTCGGCAGTGTCGACATCCAGCAGGTCCCCAGAAGCGAAAATACCAGGGCCGACAGGTTGTCCCGCTTGGTGGGCGCAGAGGCGCACAACTTGTCGAGGGCAATCTACCTGGAGACCCTGGATGCCCCGAGCATCGACGAGGCTGGAGCGGTGATGGCGATTGATCCGGAGCCGTCTTGGATGGACCCGCTTGTCACCTACCTCGCCGAAGGGATCCTCCCTGAAGATGAAGATCAAGCTCGGCGACTTGTCAAGAAGTCCGCCCACTACGTACTCTATGAAGGGAGGCTGTATCGGACCTCATTTACCGCCCCCCTCTTAAGGTGCCTCCGCCCCTCGGAGGCGGCCTACGTCCTCGGCGAAGTCCACGAGGGCGTCTGCGGATCCCACTCGGGGGCTAGGTCCTTGGCGCACAAGATCACGAGGCAAGGCTATTATTGGCCTACCTTGTTGGAGGACTCAAAGGATTATGTACGGAAATGCGACGCCTGCCAGCGCCACGCCAACATCCAGAGAGTCCCTTTTGTCCCCTTGGCACCAATCACCGCACCCTGGCCCTTCGCACAGTGGGGAATGGATATCCTCGGACCATTCCCCATCGCTTCAGCCCAGCGGAAATTCTTGATTGTTGCAATCGACTACTTCACCAAGTGGGTGGAGGCAGAGCCGCTGGCCACTATCACGGAGGCGCAAGTCCGTAAGTTCGTGAAGAAAAACATCATTGTCCGATTTGGGGTACCCCGGGTCCTCATCTCGGATAATGGTCGACAGTTCGACAACAAGCATTTCCGTGACTTCTGCGAGGAGTTCGGGATCGAGCATCGGTTCACATCTGTGTCGCATCCCCAAACCAACAGTGAGGCCGAGGTGACAAACCGGACAATCCTCCAAGGAATTAAGGCGCGAATCGGTCGGACGGGGCAAGCTTGGGTCGAAGAACTCGAGAACGTCCTTTGGGCGTATCGGACCACGCATCGGACCCCTACCGGGGAGACGCCTTTCAGCCTAACCTATGGCACGGAAGCGGTTGTCCCCGTGGAGCTCGGACTCCCCTCGCCCTGGGTGGCTGCGCACCGACCCGAGGCCAATTCGGAGCAACTTCGAGGGAACCTGGACCTCTTGGAAGAAGCGAGGGAAATGGCGCAGGTCCGGATGGCGATGTATCAGCGGAGGGTGGCCCGATATTATAACTCCAAGGTCCGACCAAAACTTTTCAGAATCGGAGATCTGGTGCTAAGGCGAGCCAAAGCATCTCAACCCGCGGAAGGTGGGAAGCTGGCGCCAAATTGGGAAGGCCCGTATAGGGTTCGCTGGGTAAACCGACCTGGCTCCTACCAGTTGGAGGCCCTAGATGGTCGAGAAATTCCAAGGAGCTGGAATTCCGCTAACCTGCGGGTATATTGCCAGTAGAAAGACAAAGCCAGAAAGACAGTTCAAAAAATGTATAGTCCTTTTCATCTCAATAATTCCTGGTTACAATGGCGTGTTCGTGTGATTACAAAGAATTCCCGGAGGGGAATTGGGGAGTAAAGAAAGTAAGGAAGAGGTGGGGACTCCGTGGAGCTGAAGATCCGGGATCCCGAACCCTCCATCCGAAGCAGCTGCAATCCCACCGGACGTGGGTGCTTCCCCCCGGAGGCGCCATCGACGCCTCACGCAAAAGACGAAGAGCCGGCGCGGACGAAGAAGAAGTTCGCACTGCTTCTAGAGGAACGCCACATCCAAGGGATATTCTGGTCCTCCCCAGGAGAAGGGGAGGAAAGGAATACAAGGGAGAAGAGCGCGAGGAGGCGCGATCCCGGATGAAGCGTCTAGCGCAGAGCTCAATCAGGAGGTGGGACTGAAAAGAGGGGGGATGTGATCCCGGATGAAACGCCTAGAGCGGAGTTCCACCGGAGAGAATCTCCCTGTTGATCCCAGATGAAACGACTAGTTGGCGGAAGTTGCGAGGGGCGCGCCTCCCGTTCCTCCGGCGGGGGTTTCCCAGCCACGCGCCGGAGAGGAGGTCCACGATCCATGGCAACCTGAACAGCTCCGGCTTGGCAGGCTCCACCGCACCTGCGCTTATATTTATAGCCAAACTGTGGCCCCCTGGTCGTTCCGATGCGGGTGGCTCCAATAAATGCGGGCACATCGAATCAGGAGCCGTTCCGGCTCTCGAGGTTTATCCCCCCACGATCTCCTAAGCGTCGTTCTCCTTAATTGCATTCTTCGTGCAGGACACTCCGGGCGGCGTGTATCCCGCGGCCCACATATCTCCGCACGCGTCCAGGCCGCATCCGCCTCGAAGAACGCGCGTATCGCGGCCGCTTAACTGGCACTCCTCGCAAGCAGCAACTGGCCGGTCCGATCTCCCAGGTAATGCCTCAATTAGCATTTAATGGCCTTCTGGTGTTCCCCAGGCGACGCTTCGAGAGGAGGAGAAACACGATCGCAGCTGGCCACGGAGAAACCCCGTCGAGCGGCAAGTGATAAGGGCGCGACCAACGAGCGGAATTCCCCGAGGCTTAGCCCTCGGATGCCAGGCTAACCCGATGATCATCCCGGGAGCAGACTAGCCTGAAGCCCCGACCGGTCGCCTCGGCTTGCGCCAGCCTTGGCCGACCAACGAGCGGAATTCTCCGAGGCTCGGTCCTCGGATGCCAGGTTAACCCGATGATCATCCCGGGAGCAGACTAGCCTGAAGCCCCGACCGGTCGCCTCGGCTTGCGCCAGCCTTGGCCGACCAACGAGCGGAATTCCCCGAGGCTCGGCCCTCGGATGCCAGGCTAACCCGATGATCATCCCGGGAGCAGACTAGCCTGAAGCCCCGACCGGTCGCCTCGGCTTGCGCCAGCCTTGGCCGACCAACGAGCGGAATTCCCCGAGGCTCGGTCCTCGGATGCCAAGCTAACCCGATGATCATCCCGGGAGCAGACTAGCCTGAAGCCCCGACCGGTCGCCTCGGCTTGCGCCAGCCTTGGCCGAGCAACGAGCGGAATTCCCCGAGGCTCGGTCCTCGGATGCCAGGCTAACCCGATGATCATCTCGGGAGCAGACTAGCCTGAAGCCCCGACCGGTCGCCTCGGCTTGCGCCAGCCTTGGCCGACCAACGAGCGGAATTCCCCGAGGCTTGGCCCTCGGATGCCAGGCTAACCCGATGATCATCCCGGGAGCAGACTAGCCTGAAGCCCCGACCGGTCGGCTCGGCTTGCGCCATCCTTGGCCGACCAACGAGCGGAATTCCCCGAGGCTCGGTCCTCGGATGCCAGGCTAACCCGATGATCATCCCGAGAGCAGACTAGCCTGAAGCCCCGACCGGTCGCCTCGGCTTGCGCCAGCCTTGGCCGACCAACGAGCGGAATTCCCCGAGGCTCGGCCCTCGGATGTCAGGCTAACCCGATGATCATCCCGGGAGCAGACTAGCCTGAAGCCCCGACCGGTCGCCTCGGCTTGCGCCAGCCTTGGCCGACCAACGAGCGGAATTCCCCGAGGCTCGGTCCTCGGATGCCAGGCTAACCCGATGATCATCCCGGGAGCAGACTAGCCTGAAGCCCCGACCGGTCGCCTCGGCTTGCGCCAGCCTTGGCCGACCAACGAGCGGAATTTTCTGAGGCCTAACCCTCGGATGCCTGGCCTAGCGCCGGAAGAATTTCCTGAGGCCTAGCACCGGAAGAATTTCCTGAGGCCTAACCCTCGGATGCCCGGCCTAGCGCCGGAAGAATTTCCTGAGGCCTAACCCTCGGATGCCTGGCCTAGCGCCGGAAGAATTTCCTGAGGCCTAACCCTCGGATGCCTGGCCTAGCGCCGGAAGAATTTTCTGAGGCCTAACCCTCGGATGCCTGGCCTAGCGCCGGAAGAACTTCAAGAGTCAGGAGTCGGCGAGGCGCTACCAGGAGTTAAAAAGAGGAAGGACGAAAGTGAAATGAGGAAACACTTTGTTTGCATTAACTTTCGTTGCATCAGGGTCGAGACCCATACAACGTGGCAAAACGCCAACATACAAAGAAAAGAACAAAGAAAAGTACAGAGAGTCAGCTTGGAGGAACCCCTGGGTCGGGAACGGCGAGCGCGTCCGCGAAGGGTAGGGAGACGGTTGGAGAATCGGCAGGCAATGGCATCGGAGGGGAGTCGAGGAGGGAGACCCCACTCAGGTCAATTCCGGGGTATTTAGCGGACACCCTTGCCAGGCCTTCATCGAAGCCTAAGGCAAAGGAGTCAGACCCCGCATCCGACATGTCACGGATGAACTCGGCGGACTGACGATAGGCCTGTACCGCCTGACGCCCGATTTCCGCGCTCTTCTCGGCCAGCGCCGCCTCCGCTCGCTCTGTAATCTGAGCTTTCGCTTCCATGACCTTCGCCACAATCCGGTCGTCCGCCTCGGAGGAGACCCTCAGCAGATCGGCCCGAGCCTCCATGTGCTTCGCCTCGGCAGCGACGCGAGCAGCCTCAGCCTCCTCCAGGCGCGAATGAAGCTCCTGGTTGCTCGCACGAGTCCCCTCAAAGGCCGACTCCAATTCGGCCAGCTTGGCTTCAAGAGATCGGATTCGGTTGCGGGCGTTGTCGGCCGACTGCTGGGCCTTCTCCCACCTCTCCCGAAAGTCGGCAGCCTTCCGGGACTGCTTTTCGGCCCGCTCCTCCGCCTTCCTGATCTCGCTTTCGAGACCCGAGGCAACCTTGAGTTGCTCCTGAGCCTCCAACAGTTGCCTCTCGAGGGCGGCGAAGCCGAGTGCCCGCTCTTCGGCCACCTGGAGCCTCGTCTCGAGATCCCTGGTCGTCCTCCCCGCCGCAGCCCGGCCTCCCTCCTCTACAGCTTTCAATCGGCTCTCGGCCCTCGCCAGAAGCCTCGCCTGTTCCTCGTGGCTCTCCTCCAGGCGGATCATGTATTGGGCGAGCTAAGAGGTAGGAAAAATGAGAGCGTCAGACGGAGATCAATAGAGCCTATAAATGACGAAAGCGACCAAAAGAACACTCACCGACATGAGACAGACGCAGCTGGCAGCTCCAACTTCAGGGATACCCATCTGCCGAACTTGCCTACGGTCCCCCTCCAGCAGCACCGTCTCGACGAGGTTTCGGGCGCCGGCGAAAGTGAAGGCCGACCCCGACTTCGCCCCGGAGCCGGATGGTGGTTCTGCAGCCTTACCCTTACCCATCGCTTGGGGGAGAGTCATGCCGACCGTGCTCGGGGCGGAGGCCGCGCCAGAAATCGACAGGGTCCCGCTCGGCCGGGGCCTCGGCGCACCCCTCCTTCCCGTATCATCCGAAGCCGACCGGTTCGAAGGCCAGGCTGGGGACCGACCGCGTCCGACCCGGCCGTCTCGGGCGCGCCCGGATGACACCTCCAGAAAAACGGTAGTCTCATCACCGGAGGGCTGATGCGGCGTCAACTGTCGGTCCGAGCCCGCGGCGTCCCCCTGATCGGTGGGCCCGGACCCGTCTGTCGGCGTCGGAGTCGCCTGCTGGCGGGGCTTCTTCGCCGGTGGGACCCCGCTCGGAGGAGTCCGTTTCTTCCTCCGGACCGCTTCCAGTAGGGACGCCCTACTAACAGCCATTGCCTTGTCCGACTGCATGACGTCGTCGATTTCTGCAAAAAGGACGAGATGGTTAGAAACCGAGAAACTGATGGAAAGAAGAAATGAAAGAGGAGAAAAGAGCTAAAAAAAAGAAGTGGTGGCGGGCTCACGGTCGGCGGGGACCGAGCTCAGACCGACGTTCACCAAGGCATCCTCGGAAATAAGGCGAGCCACCGGGGGGAGCCGGCCCTCGGCAACCAACCCCCTCAAGACGGCGACGCCATCGGACTCCTCCCTCGACAACCTCGATAGGCCGATCGGGGACTTCATCGGCGTCTCCCAGATTGTCCCGATTCCCCAAGAGGGATCTACGTCGATGAAAAAGAAACGCTCCTTCCAGCCATGAATGGAGGAAGGAGCCTCCTTGACGAGGCCGCACCCTCGCCGCGCCGCAAAGCACCACCACCCTCTGTCCCGGGGGTGGCCGTTCAGGCCGTAGCATTCCCAAATGACGTTCAGGGTGGCGGAAACCTCGTGCATGCGGCAGAGAACCTGAAAGGCCGTCAGGGTACGCCATGAGTTCGGCACCAGTTGCGTCGGCGCCACTCTTAAACCTCGAAGCACCTGCACGACTAAGTCCGAGAGGGGAAAGCGGAACCCAGCCTGAAGGATGTTCTCATTGATGGCGACCTTCCCTGGAGGAGGATGGGACATCCTCTCCTCAGGCCCCGGAAGCGTAACGTTGCAGGCTTCGGGAAGGTGGTACCGGGCCACGAACCTATCTAGGTCTTCGGGGACCAGCTCCGACTGAATGCGGTCCGCTCTTACTTCGTCCATCCCTAACGGCCAGTGAATCTACGGTCAGGACGGGGTCAAGAGGGGAGAAGGGACCGGAACGACTGGGGTACACTAATACGAAAGGAGAAAGTATGGAGAGCCCTAAATTGAAGAGTGGGGCAACTCACCGGAAAGGAAGGAAGAACGTCTCCGAGAGCGTCAAAGGAGGAGCGAACGAACAGTCCGACGGCAACGGCAGCAGCACAAGGGAGAAACTCGAGGATGCCTGTGAAGAGAAAGGCGGACGGGGGAGGGCCCCCGGTTAAATAGGCAGAAAGGCGGGTAACGCCTCGGTGACGCCAGAGGACGCCTGGCTACCGAAGGATCGTTCGCGCCCCAAAGGCGAATCGACGCCATTAAGGAAGGATGTCCGCCGAAATCCGCAGACCGCCAGATCAGCGACAACCGCCATACGCCATAAAGAAGGCGGGGAGCTCGGAGCGCGCGCGCCTTTCCGAGGGATGGCGGCAATCTCGAAGCATCACTCCCTTCACCCGTTCCCCTCTTGGTTCCAGGCTCGGAAGTGGGGGGCTACTGTTACGGGGGAACTTAGCCACCATGCCCCACGTGACCGGCACGCGTGCCCAGGAAGACTACGGCTGCCCCTTGATCCAGCAATCCGACCTCGGATCGGATATCTTCGGCTCCGCAGCCCGACCCCGAGTCGGGTGCCCCTTGATCCAGCAATCCGACCTCGGATCGGATATCTTCGGCTCCGCAGCCCGACCCCGAGTCGGGTGCCCCTTGATCCAGCAATCCGACCTCGGGTCGGATATCTTCGGCTCCGCAGCCCGACCCCGAGTCGGGTGCCCCTTGATCCAGCAATCCGACCTCGGGTCGGATATCTTCGGCTCCGCAGCCCGACCCCGGGTCGGCTGCCCCTTAATCCAGCAATCCGACCCCAAGTCGGCAATCTCTTGACAACAACAGACTGTTCCCCTGAGGCACGCCGCGGCCCCCTGCTCCACTACTCCCTGCAACGGCCGTATCCGGCGCTGCCCCACGATCCCCTGTAACAGCCGTACAAAGCGGAGCTCCACTACGCCCTGCCATGGCCGTACCCAGCACTGCCCCACGACGCCCTGTAACGACCATGTCAGTGGCAACCCCATCGGGCCACACGATGACCAATCCCCAAAAAACCCCCCAGCCTGATATATATGCGGCTGGGGGGGAAGGGGAGGGTAAGCAAGATTTTCCAGAGTATTATCTTACCTGCTACCTCTTCTTCTCCTTCGATCTCCCCTAACTTGATCGTCGGAGGGCCCCCACTACCCCGGTGGTGGTGCGAGGCTTGCTTGCAGGTCTCCCGGCGGAAGGCGGAGCGCAACCGAAGTAATTCCAAGGGAACCCCGTTCACACCGCTGTGCCAATCGTTCTCGGTTTGGACCCCCAGCAACAGTACCTTATTAGATATGGTACGGTCCATGATGTGCTTCACAAATCTTCCAATTTCCTTCTGGGGACATGCCCTAGAAACTGCTGCATTAGTATTAAATAGAGTACCATCTAAGTCTGTATCTAGACTCCATATGAGATATGGAAAGGAAAGAAACCTAATCTTAAGTATCTTAAGATATGGGGTTGTCATGCTTATGTCAAAAGAAATTTTGGACATAAGCTAAGTGCTAGATCGGACAAATGTATATTTGTAGGTTATCCTAAAGACAGTTTAGGATATATCTTCTATAATCCTACCGAACAAAAGGTATTTGTTGCTAGGCATGCCACTTTCTTGGAAAAAGAGTTTTTTTTAGAAAAGGGCAAGGATAGAAGAATTGAACTTGATGAAGTTCAAGACCTACAAGGTGAGACACATAATAATCCTCAACCAGATGTACCCATGGAAGAGGTACAACCACTACACACTACTCCTTTTCGAAGGTCAGAAAGAGTGCGAAATGCACCTGAGAGGTATGGATTTATCATTGAGAATGATGAAGCCCACATCGTTGATAACGATGACCCTCTGACCTATTCGGAAGCTGTCAAGAGTAGGGACTCTGACAAATGGTTGGACGCCATGAAATCCGAGATAGATTCTATGTATACAAACCAAGTGTGGACTTTGGTTGATGCACCTGAGGGAGTGATTCCAATAGGGTGCAAATGGGTATACAAGAAGAAGATAGGAGCTGATGGCCAAGTAGAAACCTACAAGGCCAGGCTAGTGGCAAAAGGTTTCAGGCAAAAACAAGGCATTGATTATGATGAAACTTTTTCGCCAGTAGCTATGCTCAAATCTATTCGGATTATGCTTGCTATAGCTGCATACTATGATTATGAGATCTGGCAGATGGATGTCAAAACCGCCTTCCTTAATGGTCACCTTGAGGAAGAGGTCTATATGACACAGCCAGAGGGATTTGTCTCAAGAGGGAGAGCAAATCAAGTATGTAGGCTTAAGAAATCCATTTATGGATTAAAGCAGGCATCTAGAAGTTGGAACATCTATTTTGACATGATGGTCAAAGAGTTTGGCTTCATTAAAAATATAGATGAACCTTGTGTGTACAAGAAGACTAGTGGGAGTGCTATTGTCTTCTTGATATTATATGTGGACGATATATTGGTCATTGGAAATGATGTTCCAATGATGCAATCGGTCAAGACTTGGCTATCAAAGAAATTTTTCATGAAAGACTTGGGTGAAGCATCCTATATACTTGGTATAAGGATCTATAGAGATAGATCTAAAAGGATGCTAGGTTTGTCCCAGTCTAGGTACATAGATAATGTGCTGAAGAGGTTCAGCATGGATGGAAGTAAGAAAGGTTTCTTACCCATAGGACATGGCATATAACTCTCTAGGAAGATGTCTCCTAAGACATCTGAAGAGAGGAATAGAATGAGTTCTATTCCCTATGCTTCAGCAGTAGGGTCGATCATGTATGCTATGTTATGTACCAGGCCTGATGTAGCTTATGCCTTAGGTATGGTAAGTAGATTTCAGGCAGATCCCGGGGAGGATCATTGAAAAATTGTGAAAAGCATTCTCAAATACTTGAGAAGGACTAGAGATGTTTTTCTGATTTATGGAGGATCAGAATTGAAACTAGAAGGCTATTCAGATTCTAGCTTTCAATCTAATCCAGATGATAGCAAGTCAATCTCTGGATATATTTTCACTTTGAATGGTGGAGCTGTGAGTTGGAAAAGTTCCAAACAGCAAACTGTAGCTGACTCAACTACTGAGGCAGAATACATAGCTGTTAGTGAAGCTGCTAAGGAAGCAATCTGGATGAAGAAGTTCATCACAGAGCTGGGTGTAGTTCCTGAGATTGCCAGACCAGTCCCAGTTTATTGCGATAACACTGGAGCTGTTGCACAGGCTAAGGAACCAAGGTCTCATCATAGATCCAAGCACATTTTGAGACGCTTCCACCTTGTTCGAGAGATAATCGAAAGACAAGACGTCAAGATTGAACGAGTAGACACAAAGAACAATATAGCAGACCCATTTACTAAAGCTCTACCACAGCAGCAATTCAATCGTCACCTCGATTGTATGGGGTTAAAATATAAGGGCGATTGGCTTTAGTGCAAGTGGGAGATTGAAAGACTAGATGCCCTATAAGCCAATCATTTGATGGGTTTCTCTTTATAATCCTCCAAATCATGTACTTTGACACTCGATATATATCAATAAAGGCATTGTGTTTCATCATTTGCTGTTTATCTATTTTATTATTGGATGATGAACCCCATAAATTAGGACATTGGTTTTAAGGTTATGATGAGATCATACCAGTGAGACCTAAAATCCTAAAATCCTAATTTAGAATATTTCCAGTCAAATTGGTATATTGAGTCGGGGATCAATATTATCGGAAAGACTGGCACATCTTATGTATGCTCAATGTAGAGGGTGATTGATCTCACAATCACTTGTGTGAGACACTAATACAAAGATGTGGGTGCTCATTAGAGGAATGAGTTCACTGAAATGATCAGCCATGAGAACATCTTATGGATTCTTACTTAATTATCAAAAGATGGTTCTCATAGTGGGAGTTGTGCAAGTGATCCTTAGACCTGAGATCACCATGGTACCTTGTGCACTTGAAGCTATGTTTTGGTTTACCCTCATTCACGACATTGCGTTGTGTACGGGGTATTCTGGATATGGTGGATTTTGTACGAAGGTTGTGAGTAGGTCAACAAGGAATCAGTCACTTCTAGTAAGAGAAGGTAACATCCTACTTACTCTAATCTTATGATGATTCAAGAAGCCTTTGATCAAAGCAAAATGAATATTAGAAAGAGTTTCTAATGTTTCATTGTTTGAATTATCATATAAAAGATTGAGAGAGACATGAATAAGTGATTGAGTTTGATATTGATCCATAATCATGCACTTATTCAGGATGAAGTATGACTGAGGGATTGAATTGCACAGTAACTTTCCACTGAAGGGTATGTTTGGATTTGTCCAATACATTCCTCATCTTCCGGGTAGACATGATACGTTGCTAGACGTCAATCATGTCTTGTGGGTTGATCGGATCAAAGAGTTTGATTAGATCAAAGCATCAGAAAGGTTCTGATTGCTAAGTCAGGTTTAGCACTAAATTGAACCTAAATTGGATTAGAGGTATTCTAATCAGGTTAGGTCAACTTGCACCTGCACCTACTGCTGGCTAAGATAAGGAACCCAATGGGTCACACACAAGGGAATTGATCAAGGGTCTAATTGGATTAGATCATGTTTGCAAGATGAACATGCTAGCACGTGTTGCAAACCCTAGCTCCTGATTCAAATTAAATTCGAATATGATTCTTAGATTTGGTTGATCTAATATGATTAGATCATGACCTAATATGGGTTAGCCAAGAGTTGAAACCCATTTGGCTTTAATTAGACCTGATTTGATTAGGTTTAATGTTTTCTTTAAGTTGGTTAAACCCAATTGGATTGGGTTTGATAGGGCCTTCACTTCTGGACCATTGGATCGCTTCCTGGATGAAGGATCTGGTCCACTGGTTGGCGCCTTCATCTGGACCATTGGATGGCTTCCTGGATGAAGGATCTGGTCCACTGGTTAGCGCCTGAATCTGGACCACTGGATGGCTCTCTGGATGAAAGATCTGGACCGTTGCTCAGCGCCTGAATCTGGACCACTGGATGGCTCTCTGGATGAAAGATCTGGACCGTTGCTCAGCGCCTGAATCTGGACCATCGGTGATGGCATCTTACTTCTGGACCATTGGATGGCACCCTGGATGATGATGTCTTGATCTGGACCATTAGATGGCACCTAGATCTGGACCATTGGCTTTGGTTCACTGCATTTGGGCCCTTGGATCATCAGGATTTTGTTAGATGTATGCCCTAGAAGCCAATCTGGTTGACACATTATTAATTCTAGGAACATAATTTTGTACTTGACTATTTATTATTGAATAAATAAAAGGCATCTTTTCATTCATATTGTTTATGTGTCTATGAATCGTCCAAGGAATTAATAAGATGATGATACATATTCTCAAGAGTTGAGAATTTGAGCCATGTATCATTGGTGATTAATTTCTAAAAGCTCCTGATCAATGAATCATCACGAGGACGGTGATCGATCCGATCAGTGCACAGATCACTTTCCTTCTGGATGGACGAGACTTGAGTCCACAGTGTAGGGACACTGAAGTGATAGTGCAGGTGCTTGTTAGAGAACAAGGGTACTGAGCGTGACCAAGACAAGAAGTCACTTGGATGTCTATCCACTCGTCAGTGACTTGCTTGATGTTGCAGTAGTGTGACTGGTCCTTTGACCTGCGGTGCTTCGGCTACTCACAGTGAGGTTATTGTAGTTTGACTGCACACATACATGGTCTCTAGCCATATGGGTCCATACAGTGTAGATTGGCTGCAGTAGGTTCACTGTAGGAGTAGGATATGCACCTATAAGGAATCTATCGACCTTGATAGAAGAGGAGTGATCCTATGTGATTTGTTAGACTGAGTTCTAAGACCTTGGCCAGGGCAGTAATATAAAGTGGAAAAAGAGTTTTCCACTATCGAACCCAAGTCGAATAAATCTTGACATATGACAGACGATGGGGTTTGACGAGTTGTCCATGACCTCCGTCCTGTAGGGATCCATGATAGTAGGATTGTATCACATGTTAACTGCACCTAGAGGTTCATCATTCTATTCTGCTGGGTAGCCACTACATGCTGCTAGGTGTCACTGGTGGATGGTGGGACTCATAGGGATTATCTTGATGATCGATAAACCCTAATGAGTTGAGTTGGAATCGTTCCAACCCATTGAAAGGAGTTTTCAATGATATAGTGATAGAGATCACAATATATCTCACTACCAGTCAGAATAGAACCTATGGGGTCACACACACTAGAAGTATTGACCGATCCGATGGTTGAAATCGTGATTAGGAATCACAAGAAATCAATTTGATTGATAAAAGTTGAAGAAGGAACAAAGAGAATTAATTAATTAGACTTAAACACAAATCCTACTTCGGGTAGGATTCCTAGAGTCCTAATTGGATTAGGGCTGGGAATCCTAGTTGGAGTAGGACTGGAATTCCTACTTGGAATAGGATTCCTACAATCCTAATGAGATTAGGAATTTTGAATTAAAATTGAATTCCTACTTGGAGTAGGATTCCTAGAAATCCTAATTGGATTAGGACTTCGGATTCAAATAGAGTCCTAATTGGATTAGGACTAAAATTAAATACATCCTAATTAGATTAGGATTCCTTAAGTCTAAATTAATTATTAATCTAATGAATCAACATGACTCCTAATTGGATTAGGATTGAAGAGTTCAATTGAGTCATGGTTCATTCAAGTCCTAATTGGATTAGGACTAGCATAGATTGAACCCAATTTGGCTAATCCTAATTAGATTGGGATTAAACCATAAGAGAGGCACCTAATCCTCTTTGGAAGAGGATTAGGGCATCACAAGGAGGAGGGATCACGCCCCTCCTCCTCTCCTTGTGTGCGGCATGAAGAGAGGGGCCGGCGCCCCCCTTCCCTCTTTGGAAGATTGTCTTGGAGCTCCTAATTGTTAGGAGCTCCACTCCTTATAAAAGGAGGACTAGGGCCGGCCCCAAGGTAGAAGAGCTCTCCCTCTCCAAGCCGTGGCCACCCTCTCCCTCTCCTCCCTTGGTTCAGCCGCCATCAGCAAGGGGAAAAGAAGAGGAGGCGTCTCCCTCCTCTTGGTCTTCTTCCTTGGCTTCAGCGCGTGTGAAGAGAAGAAAGCTGCGAAGGGATTTGATCTTCTTCCTCTTCTTCATCCTTCTTCTTCCTCCTCTCAAGTGCAATCAAGAGTTGATTGAAAGAGAGGACATCAGCCATCAAAGCTATCTCTGCAAGGGAGCTAGCACCCCGGTGAGATAGAGAGCTTGGATCGGATCCTGCTTCGTGTGGATACCCGTAGAGGCCGGACGTTTGAACGGCTTCAAACGAACCCTCTTCCAAAACCACGAATTCAGATTTGCGGTGATCATCTACCCGCGCAAGGTGAAGATTTGATCTTCCTAATAATTTTTAAAAGTTTTAATTCCTACCTAATTACGAAAGGTCTCGAAACAACGTTCATGCGATGAACGTCGAACCCGTGCATGCCGATTCCGCTGCCATCTGAAAAATTTTGAAATATCAGCGGCATGGGCGGGTTCCCAACAGTGGTATCAGAGCCTAGGCTTCGTAGATTAAGGTAAGAATTAAATATCTAAAGGCTTATTAGATCTGAAAATTGAATGATCATGCATGCTGAAAAATTCTGCATGCAGATTTTTCAGGGGTGCTGATTTTTGCATGCTGATTTTTATGTGATAAAAAGATGATTCTAATTGCATTGTTAATGGGATTACAAAGTTTAGAATCATGATTAGCATGATCAGCGACCTATGTCATGATACAATCAGTTAGTTTTCAGATCTGAAAATTATAATTGTTGCATACGGTGATGATCATAGGATTCAAACCCTTTTGGTATCAAATGTAATGACCTGCGATGTGATCTGCGATGTCATGTAATTTTTCAGATGCTTGCATGCATCTTATTTGATGTTTTGAGAGGCCTGCGTGCCTCCTAAAAGGAGATGTAATTTATTTTTATTTTTATTTTACATCTGGTTGTATTTCTGTGATGTGATGTACATCAACGATCAAGTTGAAGCAAAGGCATGAGATGAAAGGTGATCTAAGCGGTTGATGGCGATGGGATCAAGAGTTGATCAAGGATCGAATCAAGGAGGCTTAGAACCAATTCAAGAGTTGAAGACCACTTGATCGATTGATGTGCATGTGCTTGTAATACGACCTAATTAGAATCCATGATCATCACCTATTTAAAGTTTAACTTTATTTGATGCTGCGATTATAACTGCCTGTGATGTACCGTTTGCATGAGATGTGAATGCGAGTCGGGTAGATAGGTTTACATGTGATGTAGCAAACCCAATTGAGACCTAAATCAAAACCTCCTCAATCAAGTCGAGAGTGAACCGACATGAGCAAGTCATATTAGATTAATTGATCTAATTGGTGTCTAGGAAAGCATGAAAGGTGGTTACTTAATTAGGACCTTACTCTCTGAGTAAGGGGAGTCTCCCACCTGCTTACCTGGCCAATTGTTCGATTACCTCTTATGAAGGGCTCAAGTTGCAAACACTAAGACCTGATTAACCAATATTAAGTCAATAGGTCTTCCACTGTAGTAGAGCTGCTAAGGCCTTTCTGATGTTGATTTGTCTCGGCTGGACACAGTGGTCAAGTTGCATCGGAGGGCTGGACCTCTCTATAGACATGAGATGTTGTAGGGTAAAGGTGGGGTTGGGCACCAATAACTGTTAGGTGAGGACCCAATGACGACTTTATTCCTACGGTTATACGGTGGGTCTGACTTAACTAAGAAATGGAACCAATAACTGTTAGGTGAGGTCTTCATGGCTTAGAGACCAAGTTACACTGCAACATGCTTGAGAAGCATTGTACAAGAGTTGTACACTCATCCATCTATGTGTCACCAATAACTATTAGGTGAGGTGGCATGTAAATTGGTGGAACCGCAGTACCCACTAGAAACCCTAGTCGTGTGGGATTTCCGTTTTCCTACCAGGGGAGTGTGAGGGATTCGAGAAAATAGTGGGAGTTACATTTGTTCTAAAAGACCTTAGAACAGATTAGGATCAAGTACAAAAATCTAACTAAAATCTTTACTCTCTGCAGATACAATGTCGGCTTCAAACTCTTTGACCCGTATTCTTGAGGCCAACCGACTGACCGGAACCAATTACAAAGACTGGCTTAGAAATCTCAAAATAGTTTTGGACTGTGAGAAGATAGGCTACATACTCGGTTCAGATATCCCCACACTACCAGCACGTCCTACTGATGTTCAGCGTGAAATGCATAAAAAGTGGTTGGATGATGACATTAGAGTAAAATGCTATATGATGGCATCCATGTCTAATGAACTCCAATGCCAGCATGAAAATATAAAGACTGCTAGGGACATACTGGCACACCTGCAAGAGTTGTATGGTGAGCAGAGTCGCACAGCTCGTTTTGAAGTGTCCAAGAGGCTCTTCAAAGCGAAGATGCGCGAGGGGCAGTCTGTCCATGATCACGGTCTGACCATGATCAAGGACCTAGAGGAGCTTGAGAAGCTCGGTATGGACATGCACAAAGAATTGCAAGTGGATTTGATCCTACAGTCACTTCCTGATTCATTTGGTCAGTTTATAGTAAACTACCACATGAATAAGATTGAATGCACTAAGACTGAACTAATCAACATGTTGGTAACTGCTGAGGGAGCCTTGAAAGGTTCAAGGGGCAATGTCCTTGCTGCTGAGTTGACTTCTGGTTCCAAGAGAAAGTCTACTTGGAAGAAAAAGAAGCCTACAAAGAAGCAGAAGAAAGACAAGAAGCCAAAGAAGGAAGTTCAAAAGAAAAAGGCTAACGACAAAGGAAAATGTTTCCACTGCAATGTCGAAGGCCACTGGAAGAGAAACTGTCCTTCATACCTCGAGAGCCTGAAGAACAAGAAAGGTGACACGCCTTCAGAAGGTATAGACTTGCTCATAATTGAAACTAATCTAACGGTTTCTTCTACTTCTAGTTGGGTTATAGATTCTGGTTCTAGTGCTCATTTGTGCACTACCATGCAGGGTCTAAAGGAAAGTAGAAGGCTGGCGGAAGGTGCGGTAACCCTTCAGGTTGGCAACGGGGCAAAAGTTGCTGCTGTGGCTGTGGGCACCTACCATCTGCGACTACCGTCTGGATTTAGTTTAATACTTAGAGACTGCTATTATGTACCTGTTGCTAGCAGAAATTTGATTTCTGTTTCATGTCTAGCACAGGAAGGTCATGTTTTTATATTTGACAAACACTGCTGTTCTATTTATTTGAGAAATAAAATAGTCGCACGTGGTTTCATGATTGATAGTCTCTATCATTTACATATGGATGTATCTGTGAATGTTACCGAGCAAGATGTGAGTGCCAAAGGATCCAAAAGATCCAGATATGAGATAAACCAAAGATATTTGTGGCACCTCAGACTTGGCCATATTGGAGAGGATAGGATGAACAAAATGGATAAAGATGGGCTTCTCGGCTCATTGACTTCCGAGTCATATCCAGTTTGCGAGTCCTGTCTTCAAGGAAAAATGGCTAGACTGCCCTTTGTAGGACATGGGGAGAGGACCACTGAAATACTTACCCTAATACATACAGATGTATGTGGCCCATTCGATGTGCTAGCCAGGGGACGTTATTCTTACTTCATTACCTTTACCGATGATTATTCACGGTATGGGTATGTGTATCTTATGAGACACAAGTCTGACTCTTTTGAAAAGTTCAAAGAGTTCAAGAATGAAGTAGAAAAACAAACTGGAAAACCTCTTAAGGCTCTTCGATCAGATCGAGGAGGAGAATACCTTAGTAGAGAATTCCGGGACTATCTCAAAGAAAACGGCATAGTCTCACAATGGACACCTCCGGGTACACCTCAACTCAACGGGGTGTCAGAGAGGAGAAATCGGACCCTATTGGATATGGTCAGGTCCATGATGAGCTTCACTGATTTACCTATGTTTCTTTGGGGAGATGCCTTACTCACAGCGATTTATTTATTGAATAAAGTTCCCTCTAAATCCGTTCCTACCACACCGTATGAGATATGTGATGAGAATGCAAAATGTCATATTTTTCTTTCTTAATGTTTAGTCTTTTATACTTATTTTGTGCCTAAATGTACTCATTATTCTTATATTTTGATTTAGGATGCAAATGGAAGCGTTAAGTACAAAACGAAGCTAATTGGATGATTTTGGACAGTTTCGATATTGCTTCGTAATTTAAGCATAACTTTTTCATCCGAGCTCTGATTGAGATGATTCAAGATGCTGTGGAAAGCCAAGAAAACGCTCTACAACTTTCATGTTTTGAGTTTTGATAGATACTAACTTTATCAAGGTCAAAATTGATCTCGAAGTTGCTGCACGTCCTTAGCCTGCAATACATGGATTTGACTCGGTCAATTTTCAGAAGTTTCCAGATTTGATGCACGAAAATCCTAGCTGGAAACACCACTTTCCCAGTTATATTAGGACTTTATTTTATTTTTCGTAATTAGTCAGATTTGAATATTTGTTAGGAGATTTTTTTGGAAGGGATAAAGGTGAAAGAAAGGGGGCTGAAAAGGGGGCTCTTTCT